>NC_136686.1:31624169-34603336 GCF_903797595.1 Erithacus rubecula | reverse complement strand
ATTTAGCTCAAGATGTGGTGATTACCAGCACATAAACAGGAAGTATACCCTCCAGTACCAATCTACTTAATAGAAGTTTATTGAATAACAGTGACCATAATGATAACTAAAACAGATATATAACTGAAACAGATATACAGTCCCATTAAATGAGGTTTAGTCTTCAACAGGCACAACTCTATCTAGCAGCTTTAGTCTAAGTTTTATCCCCCCTATTCAGTACTTTACAGTTTTTTGTTCTTTTCTGCCTCTTCTCCAGATTCTAGTGCTTTCTGTGTTGATGTTACAACAGCACTTTAGCTATCTGAAAATACAGCACTAATAAAAAATGCCATGAATAAAGGGAACAGAAGGTCTCACATCATCATTCTGGTTTCTTGCCTTGATCTCTCTAGCCACTTCACTTTCCCGTTGCTGGGTATGCTTTTGCTTAGCATTCATCCTTCTCTTCAGAAGCAAAAAACCCACAGCTTTTCTTGTTGTTAGACACAAAAAATTATAGCTATAAAAGTCAATTTGGACCACCTACTCTTAAAAAGAGCAGCAAAGCAGTGACAAGGGAAATAGAGCTTGGGAACTAAGATCAGTTCCTTATTAGTGCAGCTTTGTGTGAAACCAGAGTAACCAGGTGCTTAAATACTTCTGAGAATCACAGCCTTAGTTTCTTTCCACTCAGTTCCTCATTTTTAAAACAGTAATTATTTTTCCACTTCCATAAGAGGATTGTGAGGATAAATGCATTGAGATCATGACATATTCAGATACCACAGTTAAGAAGATCAAGTGATTGCTACGTGTGTTTTCTGTGATTTCTTATACTATTTTGGTTTTTTCCAGTGGTTTATATCATATTTTCAGCCAACTTATGTAAAAGAAAAATATATTTATATTTCTTTGAAAGCTTCATCCTAATTTTTGTTGCTGTTTCACAATTTGAAATACATTTTTAGATCCTTTACAATATTCTCACTATTGTACCTAGACGTTTTCCTAAGTCATATTGGTAACCATTACTGTCTTTATTTAATCAATTCTCATTAACATCTTGTGGCAATGAGATCTGTCAGTCAGTTTGGGTTTTTTTGCAGGAAAAAAGATTTGGGGTTTAGAAGTTTTGCATATTTTACCTTCCATATTTGCAAACTATCTTTTTATCTTTGTACATAGACCTACCTTCATATCTTCTTTAATTGGCATCTTGGTATTTTGTTTAATCTAGTCCAATCCACTTTATGAAGACAACCTTTCCTTTGTTTAGCTTGCATTTGCTTGCTAATTTTATTTTAAAATATGAAGTTACTGCAACTTTTGAGCAAAGCTCTATTTTTTCTGTATACTCTGAGGAACTCCAGTCTTCTACTTGCTCAAAAACACCATTAGTTTCTGAGACAAGTAGTACCTCAGGTCTCAATACATTCTACTAGAACTAAGCCACCTCCAGCAGGGATGCACCATTTGTGCAAAGAGCACTGTAATAGCTCCAGTAAGACATCCTAGCTCATACTTCACACTCCCTCATGTCCAGCTCAGCTTTTATAAATTACTGCTCTGTCAGGAACAGAATTCTTCTCAGGATCATCCACACAGACACTCAAACGCTCTCACTTAGGTGGTTCTACCTTATTTATCCAGCAACCTCTTCTGACTATCTGTGGGTTATCTGGCTCTAATGCTGAGTGAACATATCCTCTCCCCTCTGCAGTTTCCATCTGCATCAGGAGAAGATGAGCAGGAAATCCTTGCTCAGAATACACGTGTTCTTTTTCTATTTGCCGCTCTGGCAAGAGGCAGTCACTGCTGGAGAGTTGCATATTTTGGAGCCAGAAAATCAGCTAGTTCCGCTGTTTGCTCTAAGACCACCAAAGGAAAAAAAAAAAAAAAGCAAACCCACCCAACAACACAAACCCAAACTTCTGCTCAAAAGGAGCATTGAGAGTCAGAAAATAGAGTTCATTAAAGTAAAGTAATAACCTAAATAAAGCTAATGTACTCTCTCCTGTTCCAATGAGCTTCATGAATAATGGATAAACAAAGCTTCATCTGCTTTAATTAATCTGGTTTCAAAATTAATTTGACCCGACACAAAATTAGCAGTCAATTTAGAGCTTTGGTTAGTGAACAGGTTCAGGTTACATAAAGAGAGCGTGTTAGCAGAAAGTGCGTAAACAGCAAAGGGCAGTATTTTATTCCCTGAAGTAAAAGGCCTGGTTAATTAATACACATCTAAGGTGGGGAATACATTTCCCTTGCCATAAGCTAACTTTACTCTGAGGTTTAATTTGCAAATTTAGACTGGCACAGATCTTGCCGGTTCCAGAAAATTCCTGAATTTCCTTTAATGGGTGTCTATACTTATTTTGGACAGTCTTCCACTGATGCAGAACTGATGCTGCTGCCTTTTATTAACACAATCCCTTCTGTCATTAGAGAATGTGGCTTTGATCAGCCTTGAAGCTCTCCTCAGTCTCCACACCACTCAGCAAAATTCTTATGGCTGTTTTCCCCAGCAGCTGAGGGATCTTCTGGTAGGAAGATGGCTCAGCATTTTCCCTAGCCATGTCCATAGCACTAATGATCAAAGAAGACTGTAAATCCCCTATTTTTTTCATGTGTTTAAAGGATTTCCCAACCAAAGAAGAATCAGTTCACATTTACATTAGTTTTGCCCCACAACACATGTATAGAACTGTTTATATGGAATAAGATTCTGCTGAATTTCGAGTTAGAAAAATTAATTTCTACCTGCTTGTGTCATGTTTCAGTTGTCAGGTGTGAAGCTCTGTTTTGCTTTGTGGTTTTATGCAGTGTAACTGTTACTATTTGAGCTGCTGTTATATGGTGTCCTTGAGGTAAAGGGAGTGATTGCATCCTTTACGTGCCTTCTTCATGCAGTCAATCCCAATCATTGGTGATAAAGTCTGGGGAGAAGCTGAAATTCACACAAATTAATTGCTTTAGATTATTGGTGTCATAAGCCAACCCATATAAATTACTTGTTATTGCAGAACTAGAATAAATACTTGAAGGTGATGAACCCTTGTTTACACTGATGCTTTTGGGAAAGAATTTAAATGACTGAGATAGTATTATACTGGGGAAAGTGGACTGCAGTAATAAGTTCATGCTTCTTCAAAATTATTTTTCTGTAATAGCATATGATTCTCTTACAAGGAAATAAAAGTGGAAATTTTAATTTTTTAAGAATAATGTTACACAGTGGCATGTTTTGCACATGACCCTTCTTGGTCAAGTGCAGCAGGGGATGACAGTGCAGAACAGAGCAACAGCATTGTAATCTGAAGAGGTGTCTAGCTCCTCAAAAGTCCCTCTATAATAGGCAATTCCATAAGCCTTACTGTCAACTCAGCTATGCAGCCTTGAACCATTGTCTCATAGATGTGGATGCTGCAATTATAATTAGACTTTGCTGAACATAGATCGTGTAGAAAAATAAATCACCTGCAAGAGACCTTGTGCTTGGTGGAAACATCCTGAATGCATTAGAAACAACATCTGAGCCTTGGATGGGCTTGCTGGATAAAGAAAAAAGCAGTAAGACTGGAGGAAAGCTATTAATCTGTGCAAAATGATGGTGTTTAAGGGATCCATTTCCCTATTGATTCTTTGCTGCCACTAAAAAGACAAGATTGAGAAAACTGATGGTTTATCCTCCTTAAATTTATGGAGCAGATGTGTCCAATTCTGTTATGTTCCTCTACACACACCCACACACTCACCCACACACACACACCACACACACACATTTGCTTCTAGTAAAAATGATACTCCATACTACATAATGTTTGCTTGCTGATTTGTGTGTTTACAGCTGGTCCCTGCAGATCTTCCACCTGAAGAGCAGGTCGACCATGTGCTCAGGGGCATGGGGCATATTGGGAAGGGCAGAGGAAAAGTTAGAAAGGATTCTTTTCTGAACATCAGATGGTGTGTGGGGAGAGGCAGGTCCTTGCAAGTGTAAATTACATGAGCTGCTCTCTCATACTGCAGCAATCAGAAGGCCATTGCAATAGCCAGTGATCAGCAAGGCACAGGGAAACTGTATTCCCATATCTGACAGAAAGCAGCTTCGTGCCTCTTATTCCAGATCTGTCCTGCAAAAATATCCCCCTTCCCTGGAGCAGAACCAGCACTGCCAATGAAGCAATGTAAGTGCTTGGAGGGGCTATTCCGCAGTGATGCCTTATGCAAAATGCCCTTCAGCCTTGCTTAGAAAATATCCAAGATTCACAGGACACCAGTCAGACAGGATTTGACCCTATTGACAAAAATCATCCATGTCTTCTCCTACGAAGGAGAAGGTAATGGTACATCTCAGGATTCATTTTTGGTGATGGTCTCACCAGGCCTGGTTTAAAGAGATTTTCAGGGCCTGCTCAGTCTACTACTTTTTAATAATGTTGGTTTCTTAGCCTTTTGTTAGAAAGCTGCAGGGCCAATGCTCCATTCTGGACTTCCTTGGAGATCACATAGCTCAGTCAGCAATCACCTAGGATACACTTTCCAAACTTCTACTTTTCCTTGGAGTGAGTATCAAGGGTAAAGGAGGAGATTGTGTTGATCTGTTACTTGAGAGGTTTGGAGCTACCTGGAAACATCAACAACCTTTTTCAAAGACCGAAGTACTTTCAAATCTGCGTATTTATGATGAATTCCCTGTAAACACCTCACTTTCAAACAGGTAGTTTTGATCCATTTTTGATGATTTATTTCAACCTGCAGCTCACCTGAGACTTTCCTTCTGTGACATTCGACTTCTTCACCTTGTCATTATGTCCCTGAAAAGTAGTCACTAATGACTATTGACACTCGTCAGATTGCCTTTCCTTTTAAGTGCTTCATTGGAAGCTTTCAGTCTCCTGAACGAGGTAATAACATCAGATGAACCCTTGCCATGGTCTTTGTGCAGGGCTAGCCTGCAGCTAATAAAAGATAAGCTGAGCTTTGCCTCAATGTGCGAAGGCTGAGAGATCACACATTAATTCACATGTGCCACAGGGCAGGACTGTGCAGGAACAATTGCCTTGACTCAACTAGTGAGCAGCACAGCCACCTTTAAAAATTTAGAAAAGGACCACAGCACATTCAGAAAAGGAGGTTGCTGTAAACCTCCCCAGATAGATCCCCTTATCTTGTGTTTCAGACCTTGATCATGTATAACTGTTCTAAATCCTTGTTGTTCACTTACATAAGCCTAACTTGTACCTCTGTGTCAGAATATCCCTCTGTTTTTTATGCTTTTTGTCAGACTGTTAGGGGCACTCCTGCTAAACATATCTGAATGAATTGGAAACAGTCTTTGGTGGGTTTTTCCGCAGGATAATCTTTCTCCTAATGGCAAGTGTGGCTTCTCCTAATCTTAACAAAGTTTTCCTTTCAAATTTTAAATAGCACTGATATGAACTCTATACCTTAGGTAAAACTCACAGGGAGCAGTCTTAGGATTCGAGGGCTATATTGACTTTTTATGGGGACATTTTGGGTAGATAAGGAAAAGGGACGGGGTAAAGGGCTAGGTTTAAGAACTAGGCCAAGACTCTTTGGTGCCACTTAGTGCTCCACAGACAAGGAGGAATCTGTTGACAGGGTCACTCAAACTGTTTGTAAACTCCACAATGGACTGTAGAAAAAAAATTCCCAACGTTCTATCCACCAAAACTGACAACTTCTGTTGCATTTTGTATTAGCCTATTTAAGCAGAAGAATCCCATGAAAGTAAGGTGGGAAAGCAATAAAGATGCAGAAAAGCTTGGTAAATAGGAAAAAGAAAACTCAAATGCATAAAAGGTTAGTGCATTAGATGAAGTACTATGCATCATTTTTCCTTTTACCACACTTGAGGACATGTCAAATGTTTGTGCAGTTCTGCAGACACGTCCAGCTGAACAGTCTAGCAACTTCTCCTTGTCTAGGACAAAGTTTCAAAAGTAGGATGTTCTTGGACTTGTGCCACCTTACTCTGGAGAGAACAAAGCAGGTGACTGACAAGGTTGGTAAGACTTTGATAACAAATTCTTGCAATTTCCAGACTTTTCCTGCTAATACTGCAGCGGATTTGCTATCCTATTGAGCATCTATGTCAGTCTCTGGGTGCTAACACTGTTACCAATAATTTGCCAGGCTTTTAACATTTTTTGATGCTATCACTAAGATAAGAGTCACAGAATATCATCTGGTCCTAACTGGTGAAGATGGGGGAAGAGCTGTACATGATGATACATCAGCAGATCCAGTATATTGTATCTCTGGGCAAGAACCTCCAGCAAATCAACAGTTCTTATGCTCTGCTGAATTCCATCAGCAATGTTTTCTTGTTCATGACCTGAAAATTTCTCCTAACATAGAAACAAGAACAAAATTAGAATGTCACATGCAGCTGTTGTTTAGGCATTCACTTATTATAGGTTAATGCAGTTGTTATTTATGGGCATTTCCCAGGATGACCTAATATACATTTCCCATTCTGTGCTCCTTATACTGGTTGGATGTGGCGTTATTTCAGACCCAAGGCCTGAAGTCCATATCCTGCAATGAAGTATCACCCACTGTATTACTCTGGGCCTAGCACTATACTTTTTGGTTTAGGACTGTAAGTGTTAAGACTTTGTTCCTCACTAGTTCCTGTTGACAACTGCAATTTCTGTGGTTCTCTCCTTACTTCCCCCCTCAGTCTTGTCTTATAAATCCATGTGTACTGAGTCTGGCTGGGATGAAGTAAACTTTCTTCATAGCAGTCTGTACAGTGCTGGGATTTGGATTTCTGAGTAAAAACTTGATGATAACACACCAACCTTCAGCTATTTCTGAAGTGCTTGCACAATGTCAAGAATGCATGTTTTTCCCACTCTGCCTCTTTTGGAGGGTAGGCTGGGTAGTTAATAAATTGGGAGAGGACAGAAGCAGGATGTCTGAGCAGGTCTGATTAAGGAGATATGCCATGCAACATCATGCCATGCTCAGCAATCAAAACTCAAGGAGAGGAGGAAAAAAAGGAAAATAGTTTTATGGCACCTGTCTTCCAAAATAACTACCGGCATTCAAAGGCCCTGCTTTCCAGGAAGCAGCTAAACATCAGTTGCTGCTGAGAGAGAAGTAGTGGACAAATTCCTCCTTTGCTTTGCTTGCATACACAACTTTGCTTCACCTACTAAATTATTTTTATCACAATGCACAAGTCTCCTCAGCTCTTTTCTATCTTCTCTCCATCCCACAGGAGACAGGAGGGAGGAAGTAGCTGTAGGAGCTTGGCTGCTGGCCAGAGTCCACCCACACCACATGGAAACACCAGGCTTCCACAGGGATCAGCAAATTATTTGCTCAAAGGCTACTGTCCACGGCTGTGAATTGCACTGAGCTGCCACAAGTGCAGCTGATAAAGGCTTCCCTTGACCCCCCTTTGTATTTTATACTTAAGATTGCACATTTATGTGTCCTGTCAGGTACATGAGTCCATGACTAATGAACACAGGAGGAATTCAAGCTTCTAGAATTATTTAAAGGAAGAGTTTTACTTCTGTTAAACCAAGCATCTGCTAATGGGTTCAACCTGATTTTGGTAGTCCAAACCATGTATTCCTAAATGTTTCTCATATTTAACTGACACTGACCATGTCAAGTGCTTTTAGTCGCTGCTGATCAGGTTTCACTGATATTTGCTGTCAATCAGTTGATGTAGAACCTGCAACCATTCTTCTTTGGAGAGGAATTGGGGTTGGAGAGAGAAATGTTCATATGATTCTACTATGCTGACATTCTTGATGTATTGTCCCAAGTGTTTAGCATGGTCAAATAATTAGCAAAATTCAAATGCAATGATTTTCCTTTCTCTAAACTGGCAGGACCCATCCACAAATTCAAGCATGGAAATGAAGGAATGAATGAGTGGATGGATGGATGAATGAATGAATGAATGAATGAATGAATGAATGAATGAATGAATGAATGAATGAAATACCAGACTGAAGGCTTAGGGAAGGAGCTCTTCCCTTTTATTATCAGAGCTGGAATTTAGCAAGTTGATTACATGCTTCTGTGCCTTTTCAGTTTTGAATATGTATTAACTAAGGCCATTTCCTTGGAGGCCCCTGGAAGTCAGTACATGGGACACTGACTCTTCCTCTGTAAATGGCCATGAATCTCTCTCTTAGGGACATTATCTTTCCTGATCTCTTTGATCAGTTGCACATCCATCAGGTTTTCTACATAATTTGATATTTTGACTAAACCAAATAAGCATGTTTGCAACTGTCTTTGATAAAAACTGCACCACAGTAGACCCAACTACGAGTGATCTTGGTCTACTGATGTCCCTCAATTTTTCTGGGGCCATTCTGGTTGCTTTTTAACTGTGGGGTCAGTCTCCAGTACTTCAGTGCTATGTGAAAGCACAGCTTCCCTGTGACCTGGAAAACTCCTCCAGCCTTTGAGGTCAGTGTCCAAGAGAAGCTTTTGTTATTTTAGAGCATTTCAATCCCTTAAGCATGAAAGGATACATAAGGCCTTCCTAGGCTGTAGGCTTCAAAGTTCTCTTCCCAAGAGAGACCATGAATATTTTCAGAACTGTTATCTTAGTGCTCACTGACCTAAATGGTTTTTTTGCTTATTTTCAAATGTCTTGTTTGTTTTGTTTTGTTTTGTTTTGTTTTGTTTTGTTTTGTTTTGTTTTGTTTTGTTTTGTTTTGTTTTGTTTTGTTTTGTGGGTTTTCATGGAACAAAGAGTAGGCAAGCTTGTTATTCTTCTGCTCACCTGAGAAAAACTTACCAAGATTAAGGCTACCTCCTCTTCTGGTATCTACCCCATCATATATATGTGCTTACCTCCACGAGTCTGTCCCTGGCTGTCTGCCTGCCTTCAATTAGTTTAGCACTGCAAACTGCTGGGTGGGAAAGGCCAGTGTTTGTTTCAAACTGCCTGGCACCAACTTCACAGGGCCAGGCTCCAGCTGGCTCTTGCAGTTACCTCCACTCTGTGTTTTGGAACATGAGAGCATCTGACACATGCTAATTACATCTAAGACAAATAGCCAGAGGCAGTGCTTTCTTACATGGCTCTTTCAGAGCAGACATAATAGGTTATCAGCCTCTCTAGGAATTTTCCAAGAGGGCTTTACATTTTACTGGGATGACATTCAGGACACTGGAATCAGGGGATCCTCACTCACTTTGCATTTCCTTGGGACATGTATTATGCTGTTTGGTGATATATGAGTGAAACTACAAGTGGTTAAAAAGGGAATATTTCCCCTACAACTCTCTAAAATATGTCATTCTAAATAAGTAATACAGACACATTGATCCTTTTGGAGCCTTGCTCCAGTACTATAAATGTTTTGGATTAAATTTGTCTTCAGTGACTCTTGGCTTGACTGTTTCCTATTTTGCATATTTTCCAGACCACACTGAGGAATTTCAAACAATATAACCCACTGGGTGTTGTGGGCTTTCTCATAGGGGAGACAGAAAGTCATTTAGGAAAACCTTTGGACAATATATCTCAAATGCAGAATTGTGACAAAGTTCCTAATTAGTCAAGTGCAATTTGCCCAGAATGTGTCTTTGTAAGAATCCATCCCAAAGAAGAGCAGAAATCTTTTAAATTCAAAGCAAATGGATTTTATTAGACTATTAGAGGGATGGAGCACCTCTCCTAAGAAAAAGGCTGAGAGAGTTGGGGTTGTTCAGCCTGGAGAAGAGAAATCTCTGAGGAGACCTTATTGTGACCTTCTAGTACTTGAAAGGGGCCTAAAAGAAAGATGGGGATAAACTTCTTAGGAAGTCTGTTGTGATAGGACAAGTGATAAGGTTTTAAACTGAAGGAGAGTTATTTAGATTAAATATAAGAAGAAAATATTATTTAAATGAGGGTGGTAAAACCCTGTCATAAGTTTCTCAGAGAGGTGGGACATGCTCCATCTATGGAAACATTCAGTCAAGTTGGATGGGGCTGAGTAACCTGATTTAGCTGAAGATGCTCCTGCTCATTATAGGGGAGTTAGACTAGATGGCCTTTCAAAGGTTTCTGCCAACTCAAACCATTATATAATTCATGAATTCCTCTACCTGTTTGTTTGTTTGTTTGTTTTCTATCTGTTTTCAGTTTCTTTCTTGAGAAATATCTACCAAGTTTGGACTATTACATAAACCATCTTCTTAGAACAAGACAAGTTGTAAGACTCTTGCATTTCTCTATTTAAACCTGTCCTTCAGAAAAAGCATTTTTTTAAGATTACTATTATTTTAATTCCAACCCTTGTTGTAGGAATTTTCCTCAAATAAATCTTTGTAGTCCAAGGCTTGTGCTCCTAGTCTGCTCTCTGGAGACTTTGTTTCCTAGTAACCAACATCCCTGTACTGGGAGATCATGCACATTTTTCACTATATCTTGAGAAGGAAAAAAATCAGTTTTATTCAATAAATAGATTCTGACAGCAAAAGTGACCTAGGCATCAAATAAGGAAGCTAGGAAAAAGTGCACATACTATTTCTATAAAGCCAAAACAGAGAGGGTTACATGGGGCGGTTTGTTGAGGAAAAACTAAAATAAATGTCAATTATTTAGTGATAAATATTATAACACCGTAGTTTTCAAAAAGGACAAGATACCAGGACCCTGGCTTACAACTGAAACCATGTTACAGTTTTAGTAGAAACATATTGTTAAAGGCAGTTTTGAAGGGAAATGTGAAATGTACTTCAGAGGCAGAAGAAAACATTTTCCTAAAGTCTGAGAGTTGTTTCTCCTCTCTACCCCCTAAATATTTCTGTGAAACAAAAAATGCAAATTTCAAAAGCAGTTTTACATTTGACATAAGGCACTGGCTCATGGCTTTCCTTTTTCATCTCTTAGGTATTGTGCCTGTTTTGGTAGTAGCTAGATGTTCTGCTAAGAATTACAGACCATTTCCCTGTTCCTTCTGGTGAAACAGAGGCATCTGTATCTAGGTTTTCATGCTGGAACAAGGTCTAGGATTATGCAAGAATATTAAACCACTGCATTTACTCCAGCTTAAGAGATTTAGCAGGTAATTTTGAGATGTCCCAAGTCATTAACTATGCTCTCCACCAGAGTGTCCTGGTTTCAGCTCAGACAGAGTTACAATTCTTCCCTGTACCTGACACAGTTCTGTGTTTTGGATTTGGATGAGAATACTGTTGCTAACACCAATGCTTTAGTTGTTGCTAAGCAATATTTACTCCAACTCAAGGACTTTTCAGCCTCTTACACCACCCCCCAGTGAGTAGGCTGAAGCACACAAGAAACTGGGAGGAGATACAGCCAGTACAGTTGACCTTAACTGGCCCAAAAGTTATTCCATACCCTATGGCATCTCACTCTGGATACAAACTAAGGAGGAAGCTGGCCAGGGACTGCTGCTCAAGAACAGTCTGGGCATAGGTGAGCAGATGGTGAACAATTGCAACATTTTTGTATATAATTAATAATAATAATGAACAACAATAACATAGTCACTTCTTTTTTTACTCTATTAAGCTACCTTTATTTCAACCCACAAATTTTTACTTTTTTCTTCATTCTGTCCATCATTCCACAGGGTTGGAACAGGGAGTAAAACGCCTATGTGGTGTTTAGCTGCCAGTCAGGTTAAACCACAACACAGAAAAAGCCATGAAAGTGTGGGTTTTAAAAAGAGAACATCTCCATTGTTTGTTTTTACCATATCTAGTTGGACAGAACTGGAGGCACAACTTGAGCTCTTACACTTATTGTTATTTACAAACTGATAGCAGCAGTCTTATAGCTGTTTGTAATTCCTCTGACAATCTACTTTATATGTGGACCAGTAAGTTTTGTTATAAAAGTTATATTTTAAAACATATATTCTATCTTAAGGTCTCTGCAATTAATGTACTTTTCAGTTCTTCAGTTGAATTGCTCTTTATTATTGCTGGCATATATGTTAAAATATGGTCTGAATGTGAGCAGTAAATCTTACTAAAGTCTCTTAACTTTGGGATTGTTTTCTAGGAAAACAATTCCTTTCATAAGGAATGACCTTTGGGAGGAGAAATTTAATCTGCCTTTGGATAACACTCTATTGCTACATGTAATACAGATAGATCATAAAATATCTGAGTGCTTTATACAGACAAAAAAAATTGTTTGCATCCAATTCAGTTAATTCTACAGGAGGGATTTTCAGTCTGTTTTTTATTATGTTCCTGTTTTGCAGATGGATGATTGCTTCTGTCCCAGTGGGTCCTGATGATTTCCACCATAGACAGTGTCTCTGTTAGAGAGGTGCTACATGAAGCAGATGTATTTTCTTTTTATATAATGAGCTCTTTGAAGTCAGAGACTGAATTCCAACTTGAATGCAAGTTTCTTCAGTCCACTTACTGTCTTCAGCAAGGTAGGACCAGACCTGTCTTGCAATCTAACTCACACTCGTCTTCAACCAAACAGATGTACCCTTGCTTTCCCTTCCAGTTGTCAATATGAAAAATGCAGGAATATTGCCAGTTCCACCTGCTCCCTCCAGGGTTCCCAAATGCTGTGCTGTAAGCTCCTCACCTAGATTGACTTTCCAGTTTCTTTGTCACAAGTTTAGGTCCATGAGGAGATGAACCACACTAAATATCTTGCTTGCTTTTTGTAAAGTTTTTTGGAAACTTTTTACTTTTTAGTGCTTTTGGAAAGCTCATGCACAGAACTGATTCCAATTGATTTGGAAAAGAGCAATGCTGGAGGTGAATGGAAAGGTTAATGGCAAATGACAACATATTGATTTAAATAGTGTGCCCGTGTTGCACCCTTACATGCCTTCAATTTCCAGCAGGCATGAGGAGGGGAGAGACTATCTCCATTTAGGACAGCATACTTATGAAATATGCACCAATCTTTGTAACACAAACTCATATCTAATATGCCAATATCAGAAAATACCTGTGCAAACACTGGGAAGCACAAATGGAAATGCTCTGTCACAAGACAGAACTGGCAGTCCCCTGTGAGATGCTGCTGAGAGCATAATGGGTACACTGGCTCCTGTTCTGGACCTCTTTTTGTGAGGTGCATGCAGACAAGTGGCTTCAGAGTCTGTTTCCATGGGGATGCTCAGGGACTTCCTTATTACGTGAGTTAATCAAAATTATGTAAAGGTATGAATTATAAAGTAGATTAGTTTCGTCTGTCTTCAAACTCTCCTCCACTTAAAAAATAACATGCCAAAGGCCTGAGGGATATGATAACCATCTACAAGCTTATTGTGAGTGCTGTTTTCACAACTCCCTGCATAATGGGGCTCTAGCCTGTAACTGAAGTTGCTGCCAAATATAAACAAACAAAAAATGGCTTTCTTTATAATCACAGCTATTAAATGCTAGCATAAGAAGAATTATCTATCACATTCAAGAAGAGTGTGATTAGATGAAATGGGGCTGAATGATTTTCAAAATGTCCTAATATACTGATAAAGAAGAGTTCCCTTAGCAGTGAGCTCAATTACTCCCCCCACCCCAAGAAACATGGAAGCAAATGCTGGAGACGGATGTTGGGAGTTTCTAGGAGGTTTTGGAAGTAGGATACATGGACAAATAGAAAACCATTGAGAACATATACAAGCTTTGGCAGCTCTTAAAACTTTTGGGTCCTTCAAAGGATAGCACTTTCTCTAGAGTCACAATTATGGCTACTCCTGCTGACAGTGTATCCCTGGGCTGAATAGTACTACAGAGGCTGAATAATACTGCATTTTTCCTGCTTATTTATGCCAGACACTGTGGATTCACCCAACTGAAAGGCCTTCTATGGGGCCCTAAAAAGCAAAAGTCAGTGAAACACTTCTGCTTCCCAGGCACATTTCTAGCTTATATCAAAGAATGTTCCAGACCTCCAATAGGACACTCAGGTGCCTTAGCAGGTAGCAAAATGCTTTCTGCTTGAGGCTCAGAGCAGAGGCAGAGCTGTGTCTTGGTGGCCTGAACAGTCTGCTTTGTTCTGCAGCCAGTTCTGTGTGCAAAGAGCTGTCATGCTTGAGCACAGCCACTGCCACCTGCTGGGTGTGATGGCCCATTTACTGGTCTGGTGATCACTGATCACCAATTAGAAAAATATTGGCCAGAGCAAGTACTCAAGGGAGAAGGACAAAAATGATGTGCAGGCAGGTTATGTATGCCTGTTCTTGAGGACATGCATGGTGAGGCTGGGAGGTCAATGCAATGGGACTAGGTAGGGCTCCAGGTTATCCTCTGAAGTCTTTTCTCTGTGTTTCTGGGGGCTGGTGGGTAATGACTGCAACAGCATAATGTGTTACGGGTATGTGGATTGCTGTTGGGTAAAAGCAAGGAGGAGCAGCCAAAGATTATCTTAGATTTTGGCATCAGAAGCAACATTTTTAGCACTTTGCAATTCACTTTTACTTTCCATTACACACTCTGGCCTTCTTCAGTCTACTGGGTGGATTTTGGATCCATGCACTGAACACAGAGGCTCTCTTTTCAAGGGATGGGAAGTGCACTGGCAGATCCACTCAGGCATCTGGAATCATAGTTGCCAGTGCAATGTGCTAAACTCTGTTTAGCACTGGAGGAGAAGAATGAAAGAGAAACTGAGGATGTCAGTCTCCTGCTGCCATGTACAGTTTAACTGCACAGGTGGAGCACAGGAGCTCACACCATTTAATGTGACATGTCTAATCCCCCTTTATACATCAAATACTGAACACCTCAAAGTGATGGCATCCAGCATTCCAGATCACTTCTTAAAATACCAGCTCTGTAATTTCCCTGTGCCTCAGTTAGCCCAGCTGAGAAACAGGCAGATGATATGACCATTATTAAGTTTAATTTATTCACTTTTTAAGTGCTTGGAGAGCTGCAGTAGTCCTTTTATTCTGCTAAAGCTCTGAATTATGGAATTGCAGGGAATGTTATTTGATCTTCTAATCTCCTACTTAGGTATGAAATTTCTCCTTGCAATTCCTGCAGCAATTCCATAGATACTTGATTAGCTAGAAGGAACTTCTTAGAAAGGTTTTTTGAGTGTGATTTAAAGTCTGCAGATCTTCACAGAGTCCACTATATTTTTTATAAATACTTTAGGGTTAAGCAGTTAATTAGTTAAGTGGAAAGTGGTTAAGGGTTAATTACATTCATTTCATAATTCCTTAAAAATATCTTCCTTCTAGTCTAATCTTTATTTCACCTTGGAAGTAAATTATCATGTGTTAATTCTCAAAGTTTTTTCTAAAAACTCCATGGATTTCAAAAGAGGCTATTTCTAGGTGACTAGAAAGAGATCACTTAAACAGGAAATAGGGGATTTTAATATGCTAAAGTGTAAACATACATTCTTGTACATGATAAAAATATGCTTGTTACTTATGCTAGCTATGATACAATATGGTGAAATACTAATTAGTAAGTTGCCCATACACCTACATAAGCATACAACACCCTATAATCAACACATCTCAAGCCACCAATCAATCATTTTTGTCCTCACCATAAGAAGCCTTCTGCTTCACCAGCCTTGAACACCCTGAGAAAACCTATCACAGTCTGACATAGCTTGATGTACCCTGGGACGTGTTTCTTTGAAAATGCGTTCTACATACTTAACAAACAATGCATAAAGTCCACAGTAGAGATTCTGCAGTGCATTTCCACTGCAGCACAAAACAAGAAGCAAGGCAGAGGCTGTTTGGGAGGTGTAAATAATGAGTGGTAGAGAATTATACAGTACTGAAAAATTGATCTGAACCTGTTAACTCTGTCTTTCAGATGTCTTCATATTTTATTTTTGTGGAGTTTTTCTATTCTTACAAAGAATGAGTAAATGTAGCCCTGCTTTTTTTTTTTTTTTTTTTTTTTTGTTTGCCACTTTTTTTGAACATTAGTATATTTTACTTCTTTGGGGCCTTTTCATTTCAGCATCTTTTTAGTGGTGTTTAACATACACATCTAAATTAACAGCTGGAAACTATTTGCAAGCAGCACACTCACATCAATCTATGAATCACTGGCTCCCTCATGAGTAGTTACTGAGCTGAGTTTCATCAATGGTGTAAATGTGTTATTTGCCTGTGTGACTGCTTACCAGTGACAGCAACAGGTTCTGGGTAAGCCTGCTGTAAAGATCAATGAATCAGGAGCAGAGTTAAGAGAATTTAGCTTGAGTCCTGGCAGAGCAACAAGAAATAATTCAAAAAGCACTGACTTGCTTTTTCCTGAGTCAATGAACAACAACAACAACAACAACCACCAATGTTTTTCTTCCTATAGGCTTGAAAAAGAGAATCAATAGATCTGGTTTTGAGAGAAAGAGGAGTTACCTGCATAGTGACTTCTCACCAAGTTTCATGCAGAAATCCCAGATTATCTGGGCTGGAAAGCAGCAAATGGATATAATCATGTTGAAAATAAGATTGTAGTTTGGAAGACTGAGTATTGCTATCAGCTTAGTGCAGTGAACAAGGCTGATGGTAATTTCTTCACTTCAGTCAATTTTTAAGTGAAGCTCAAATATTTTTCCTCAGTTCAAGCTGGAATTGTTCAAAATAGTTCCACATCTCTAATCTGATGTGGGATTTAGTGACTCCTAATGGTTTTATATGGATGTGTGATTTATGAACATGTTCTCTACTGGTATTGTCCTGATATTGCTGTTCCCTGTATGAAAAGCACCCCCTTTTTTTCATCTTTGGGTGAAATAAAAAATTATATTCACCAAGACAAAAGCAGTGATCAGAAAAAGGAATGAAATGTAATTATTATGCATGAATTTCATAACATTCCCAAACTCATTCAGACAAATCATGTTTGGCTTCACAATTCAACATGCTTTTTGCATAGGAAAAGTGTTCTTGGGTGACCCTTCCAACACATGAAGACAAAAAGAGCATTTTGCTGGGATCCTTACAGTGAGCTGTGACCAACCAGAGTGAATGAAGGTCTAAAAACAGAAGTGCCAGTATCAGAGGGTCAGTGGGCATCATCTCATTAGTTTGCACCCTGTCCTGCTAGACCCCTCTGGAAAGGCTCATCTGCTTTCTGCTTGGGGGCAGTCATTGCTATTTGCTTTTCACTTCTTTTCTAGACACCACATTGTCCACAATTTCAGTACATGTACTATGGAAAAAATCATGGATGATACCATTGTGAGATCTCACACAGGAGAAAATGGTGAGATGTGTAGGGCTGGAGTAATAAAAGTTGGAAAATAAGGAGAAATAGTAGAAGAAAAACATTTAGTTCCTAGCAGTCTAAGTTAATAAAAGCACTAGTTTGTTTGGGTTTTGGTGCCACTTAATATCAATATTAAGATTTCCAATGAAATGCTAAAATTCCCCTTCCATCTCTTCTTACCATATTCCCCTCAGTAAATCAAGTTTTGTTAAGTAGCAAATATGATTTGAATAAAAGCTCTCAGAGACAGAATTTATATAAAGTTGACTCAATTTCTCAGTAATGGAGATGAAAAAGCACTCTACTGTCTTTTTGAAACATGATAATGATGCTTCCTTGTCTTTCCCCCTGCATAAAAGCATTTCAAGCTATAAATACTGGGAGAATCTGTAATGGAAGCAGGATAAAAAGTTTCTTGAAAGATTTCTTTATGGCACACAGGAGAACACAGGGATTTATTTCTTTTGGGGGGCCTGGGTTCAAATCCACAGGTCATACTTGAAAATATATTGTGGGTGCTTACTACCCGCTCAACCTGTGCTTGTTCAGAGCAATGAGTGCCCCAAATGATACAATTTCCTGCTTTCTCTGAGGAATTCATCCTGGTGTAAGGATGGAGTTGCAGGCATCTTAATGGGCAAGTTCAGCACAAGTCAGATGTGTTTCCTTGTGGGAAAGGCCAACCAGTCATTGGACTGCATTAGTGTCAAGGGAAGAGATGTTTCCTCTCTGTTCAGCACTTATGAGAGAATTAATAAAATTCCAGTTAGACACTGGGAAAAAGAAATTCCTAATGGAATGATAGTCAATATGGGAACATAGTCGAATGTGGGGACAGAAGATACTGGGGTGACAGCAGTTGTGGAACAGCAGAGAGAGTGTTTAATGACATCCTGTTAGAAGTTCCCCATTCACTGCCTTGCACCTTGCAGACTTTCATGGAGTGTAGGGGACATCAAGGCTGAAAAAGCCAGGTAACTTAGTGATGGCATCATAGAGGATTGTTGACTCAATTCAAAACTGTGGGACACTTGCCTGACACTTGCCTGACACTTGCCTTCTAGAGGTCTTTTCTTCAGAAGGGACTGTTTGGATGCATTCTCTTTTGCTTTTCCTTCCTATTTTCCCTCCAAAAATCAATGCTAAGTTTCATTATGTCCCATCAGATCAGTAGAATAAAGGAAGCATGTAGGGATATTCGTTAAGTCTTTATACAAGTGAATTTTTTTTCCCACCTTGATGGGCTAAAACCCAGTGAGAAAGGTTGAACCCTCTTTCCTCTTTCCACCTCTTTGTAAGGAAAAGTCAGAGCTGGGTCTCACACTGTTTGCCTAAAAATCAGCCTCCATGCCCAGCCTCCCTCCTAATTTGCTTGCCATTTCTGTGCTGCACCACCACAGTGATGGGGGTCTTGGCTTCCATAGGGCTTGCATCCATCTTTATTCTGAGGATCTGCTGAAAGCTGATCCAGAGATGAAATAACCATTAAGATGCCATCGACCCCATTTTAGGAATTCACTAAATGCTCTGAATAAAGATATAGATTTTATTGTCAGACTGCACAAACAGGGCCCTCACTGAGATATTGGAATTGATGCTGGCTGAATCTGAAGTGGCTGGAGAAATAAGGAAATATGGAAAGCATCTGGTGCTTGTTTCAGAGATGTGAGAGGAGACCCCGGTGATAAATCATGTGTTGAAACAAATGAGATCTAACAAAAGCCAGCAAATTGGTTCTGATTTGCCTTCCATGGGAGAATACAGATCTGTGATTCTTAAGGGGCCCAGAGGATCTTTCACTTTATTCCTTATCTCCACCCTAGGAGTTCTGTCATGAGGGACATATTTTACATGGGACATATACACATAAAAGGAAGGGTGGGAAACATTGCATGCAATAAATTAAAAGAATAAAGAGGAGAGTGTGGATAAAAGACAACATGCTAGAGTTGAAATCATCAAGAAGGATATGTGAGACATAATGTCACATGCTGAACTTCAGCAGCTCAAATGAGGAAAGTCATGTGAGTGACTGTCAAAGCAGGCTGTCTGTGACCTACCAGAATGAGAGGAGCAAAAAGCTGTGATCTTGAGATGCACTGAGGCAAGGTTAATACCAAGGAATATGGCCTGGTGGAGTGCCCAGTTTTGGCTAGCTGTGATGTAGATGGATTAATTTAAACTACAATAGCCACAGAAACAGATTGCTAAAATACAAGGGGAACACAGAAGCCTTTTCCTGCATAAGACAGGAATCAAGCTTGGCTTATTTAGCTCTTATTTAGGGCTGATAGAGAGTGGTGATTGCTGCCTAGCAATACATCATGTGGATAAACACTGTAGGAAGGGAGACTGCTGTCTGCCAAATCTAAAGGATATCAATACAAGACCAAATGGCTTTAGAGGATGGTCCCTTGTCAACAATGTGATGGAGGAAAGGAAAAAAACATCATCCCTTGCTTGGTGCTTGATCACTCAATCTATAAAAAGGAATGATGGCCTGCTTGCAAATGATGGATGCAGGGCAGATTAAATAATTCAGATGGCTTTCTGTCCAGCTTCCTCTCTGCTAAGAAAATCGAAGACAAACAGATGAGATTCCCTCTGCTCCTCATGCCACATCAGTTAATTCCTTCATCCTCCCTAGGACAGAGCAAACCACATGTGCCCACTGGCTTTCTTCAAGACTCCTGAACTTTGATTTCTTACAAAAGCTTCTTGTTGCCTTTCTGATTCAAAGTCTTTTGTCCTGGAGAGCTGAAGAAGAGTCAAAGATCAAAGGACATCCTATAGATCTAATACAATCCCCTGGGATCTGTGTTCTTTTTTTCAAGGAGTGTGTAGCAGAGCTCTGTGTACACCAACTTTAAAAAAAAATAACTATGAATAAGAGTAGCATGTAAAGCCAAAGTAGCATGATTTGCAGAGCCAGCTCATACATATGTTTGCAAGTACTCCAGTATCTTCCAAAACTGAAGATATTAGTGAATGTCAAGAATACAAGTTAAATTAAAATTAATTTTTAGGACCAGAGAGAATCCCACCATAAAAACTAAGTACCAGGTCAATATTTGCAAGCCCTAACAGGAGTCTAATTTAAACCATTTAAGAGTATATTTATTATACTTGTCCTTTCTCCATACAATAAAGAATAGATATGTGATCAATTCTTCAGCCAAAATGCAAATATCTTTTTAATAACTGTTAGGCTGTTTTCTCCTCTTCTTTATCTCTCATCATGTAAATCTAAGTCTGCTGCTGTTTTTCAAGTAACTCCTGACTTGGAGAAAAAAGCAACCTATAAAATTTCTAAAAGAATACCACATCTCCTGCAGTATTTATTGGATTTCCTGCCTGTGGATGGGGTGATCTGACATTTTGATGAATGGATTAAAAAGTAGCCTATTTTCACTAGTTCATTGATATTTGCCTATGGTGAAATGCTGTGAACTAACACTCTATCACTGCACCTGGAAAATCACAACCAAATTTCTGTCTTCAGTGAGAGCCAACCTTGAGAAACCAATTTCTTCATCTAGGATAGAAATGGTTTCCTAATGGACTGATTTCCATCAGAACTTTGATTTTCATTTCTAGGCTTGTGGCTTGTATAAACAGCAGCATTTGATATACAAAAGTAATGAGGTGATCATGTTGTATGGACATGCCAGAAGAGCATGGTGCCCTGCCTCAAAGGATATCCTGTCAAACTATAATATGAAACAACCAGATTTTCACTTTTGAGGCACAGTTAACATTCTCTTTTCCATTTTCATTTGTCAAAAAATAAACACGGGCCATCAGAATTACAGGAGAGCTTTGCATGCACAGTAATCATGAAAGGATAAACATTATGTTTCCCAAAAATGACCTGTGAACTTAAGGAACACTTTATAATCTCACACCAAAACATCTCCAAAATCTTTAGTGTTCCAAGACCTGTGAGTGTCCTGCCCTCTCATATTACAGTCCAGTTGATGTTGATACTCAGGTGAAGAAAAAGCTAACTATGAATTGTTATCCTTAAAAAACCAAAGAACTAAGTGGGTCTTTTTTACTGAAGTCTCCCTTGTCACTCTGTCTAAACATGGAACTTGCTGGACTAATTTCTTGAATTCTAACTGCTCTTTCTCACATTAGTAACTGAAACTAGGCTTCATGCTTGGGTACTTCTAAAATGAGAAGAGTTTAAAGTGCCCTGCCATTGTAAGAATGCTGAGAAGGAAACCATCTTTTACAGGGATTATTTCAGGTTGATAGCAGCAGAGTGAAGTGCTGTGATTGGGAAGACTAGTTTCTGCAATGTCAATTCAGATAGATTATTACAATACTTCTGCCATAGTAAAGGGATGTGCTCTGCATACTGCACAAAGTGTTACCTGAGTGGTTTTCAGCAGAGTAAGAAAAACTGAATTTTACAGTGGTTAATTTGTCATCTACATTCTTCAGCATAGAGAGGGAAGACAGGAAGTACCATTGTTAAGGAAGAGAGAGTCCTGGAGATCTGGAATTCCTCCTGCCACCAGCACCAGTGACTGCTGCTCAGTTTGCTGGAGCAGAAGGTTCTGCCCACCATTATCGACTCTGCCCAGAATGAGCCACATTGCCCTTGGGGAATCTCTGGAAGAAATCAGTAAAAAAAGAAGAGCTTTTGTCAGATATCATTTAGGTGTGAAAACAGTAGGAATCTTCAGACATGTTACCTTCCATTATATTTTGTGCAAATGGACCATGGGCACAGAAAAGAGCAATGGCTACCAGAAAGTTACAGATCATCCATTGCTGGGACTGAAGCTACTGCACAAGGAAGAAATGTGAAATCTGCTGAAATCTGTTACTAAGCCTGACCTATGGCGCTGCTGAGAATCCAAGCAGAATTCCACAGGCTTGTAAGAAATGTGGCATCTTTCATTCTGGTGCTGATAGAAGTACATGGTTTTGCCTTTACCAAAGCAGATATTCTATCAGATTCAGGAGCTGGGCTTTTCAGAAGCACAATTCCTCCTTGCAATATTTTTGTTAAAATAGAAAGCAAAGATTTAAACTATTCCAGCTGTTACTTATCTATACAATGCTAGGCATGCACAGCTCTTAAATGAAGTGATGGAAGAGAAGGAAGAGAAGGGAAAGAGGGAGAGGGAGAGGGGGAGGGGGAGGGGGAGGGGGAGGGGGAGGGGGAGGGGGAGGGGGAGGGGGAGGGGGAGGGGGAGGGGGAGGGGAGGGGGAGGGGGAGGGGGAGGGGGAGGGGGAGGGGGAGGGGGAGGGAGAGGGAGAGGGAGAGGGAGAGGGAGAGGGAGAGGGAGAGGGAGAGGGAGAGGGAGAGGGAGAGGGAGAGGGAGAGGGAGAGGGAGAGGGAGAGGGAGAGGGAGAGGGAGAGGGAGAGGGAGAGGGAGAGGGAGAGGGAGAGGGAGAGGAGAGGAGAGGAGAGGAGAGGAGAGGAGAGGAGAGGAGAGGAGAGGAGAGGAGAGGAGAGGAGAGGAGAGGAGAGGAGAGGAGAGGAGAGGAGAGGAGAGGAGAGGAGAGGAGAGGAGAGGAGAGGAGAGGAGAGGAGAGGAGAGGAGAGGAGAGGAGAGGAGAGGAGAGGAGAGGAGAGGAGAGGAGAGGAGAGGATCATCAAATTATTTAGCTTCAATTTATTATGTTTGCTTTTTATCTTTAAACATTGCAAGAAGCAAATTCATAAGAAACAGCAATTAAGGTAGCTTGTAAACACCCAGAAATGCCCCAAGCTTGTGGTATCCTCAAGCAAATATATGATCACTAACTCTCATTCTATGCCATATTTAAGCTGCATGTCTTCATGCCTGCTCAAGCTCTTGTCACCTCCAGCATAGTGTGCAAAGGCAAATGTACACACAAGCAAGCTGAGCAAATCTTGTCGGCATATTCATCAGTGCTCTCAACCCTCATAGGCACAAGGTGTCCTTTGTATCCTGTGCAACCTGCTTTTCAAAGCCTCATCATTTATCCTGTAAATCTGTCACTGATGCTCGCTCCAGAATATGCTCCCATCTGTATGCCTGTCTCCGTTAAACACACATTTTTGAAAGTGTTCGCCTTATTCTGGAATGACAATTGGCTTAAACAGAAAATTAAAATTTACCTGCAGATATTTTCCAGGCTTAAAAATAGTACACAGGGATCTACCCACATCCAGCAATAAGGTTTTGCAGCCTATTATTGATCTGGAGTTGCTGGAGTTGTTACTGACCTAGAGTTGAGGCATGGGATAGTTATGGAATTTTTGGCAGTGGTGAAATGTTTATCAGTTTTAGCCTAAGGGATTTCTAATGAAAAATTCATTCCTAAGTACATTCCTTCTGATTTTCTGTCTTTGCATTCTTTTAGAGAGCACACTTAGTGCTTGTTTTTGGAATCTCATATAATATCTATCCATCAGATGGTCATTACCCTTGCCTGTTCATTACCTTTTCCCACTGAGTTCATGCTCCTGCAGTATGCATGACTGGGTTTTCCCCTGTATTTATGCATTAGTATAGCAGTAATCTTCAGGCTATTCGATTTCAACATTTGAATAATATCAATTATTTATAAGTTTTAATTAAAAATGAATGCTTTGTGTGCTGTCCTGGATGCTTGCTTACAATCCTAGATATTTGACATGTGAAATATGTAAGTCTGAATTGTCCTAAATTTCCAAATATGCCGACTGGGTGCTAGGCATGCTGATATTGACTTAGGGAATATGGATCAGTCCAGTTTGATCTCCCTTTAATAGAAGAATGGAAAGATTTTAAATGGATTTAGACACAATCTCATAATTTTTAGAACCTCTGAGGAATAGTAGATTGACTAAAGGTGTTGAGGGAAGGCTGGGAATCTAGGTGTCAGTGACTGAACACAGCACAGAGGTGGGAAGAACTGACATGTGTTATGGGCTAAACTTGAACACATGTAATAAATATTTCCACCAGAAAGAAAACAAAACAAAACAAAACAAAACAAAAACAAAAACAAAAACAAAAAAACCCCAAACAAACAAACAAAAAAAAACAACAAACCCCCCCCCCCAAAAAAAAAAAAAAAGGTAGGAGAGAGAGAAATGAGAGTTTTCCTAAGAATAACAGACTTCTGTCATCCTTTGGGGTGCAAGAGCTGGGATGGGGAATTGACAGTGCAAAATTTGTCTCTTCTGTGGGAAGCTCTTCGGGAGGGACAGAACTGTTTACAATGTTAAATTGAAATGTTCTCCAAAACCTTGCTCTGTCAGAAGCCTGTGTGGCACTCAAAAATTTCTTCTTCTATAAGACACAGAATGTTTTTTGCTCATCTGAGGGCTTTCTGAAACAGATGGTTAAGTCCCAGTGTGCCATGTAAAATTAGAGAGGAAAACTGTCTCTAGAAGAGAATGTGCAGAGAAGGGGGAAAGGTCTTTATTAGTGATCTTGTCCTTCTCCTTCTTACTGTAAACCTGTGTAAGCTTCTGGGGAGGACAGGGAGCCACCCAGTTCTGCATTTCTGATGAGATGGAGGGCAAAGCAGCAGTTTGACTCTGGAATCCAGGAATGCTAAATTGTACCCAAACCACTGGTACTGGCTTGGTGAACCAGAGCAGCTCTACTCACACATAAAGCATGGGGCTTGATGGAGCCTGCTGCTAGGGCTGGGTATTTTTGAGGTGTTGCTGACATACAGAGTTGTATATATATGATTGTGCACAGGTTGGGAATATCACCTAGAGAGAACAGCCAGAGCTCCAGGACAGGCCAGTATAGGCATAGTGTAAATGATATATCTTCATGCAAGGACAAAAGCCTCAATCTTCTACTTCCCTTTAAAACTCTGCATGTGACTAGGCTTTACTCCTTCAAAACCAATAGAACATTATTTGCTATGCCTCAGAGTCTTTGTTGTCCTCCACAGCCTGCCAATGATGCTTTGACTGGCTAAAGTAACCTTTGCTGGCCAAATGGCTGTTTTGCTGCTTGGGTTGGCCAGTTTTTGGCCTTTTGACAGGTTCTGGCCAGGATGAAATTACTCTCTGCAGAGATATGGATTTTTTCTGCTGTATGGGCTATCCTTTCAGAGCAGATGGGAAAGGCACATACAACATTATATCTGCAGTGTTTTAAAGAAGCTGCAAGAGAAAGAAATTAGCATCAAGCCTTTATAAACAACATATGGAGAATAAATCTCCATTAAACGAGGTTGAGGAGGAGGAGGAGGGGGAGCTAAGGGGACAGCTAAGTCAAATAGCAGAAAAGACCTAACTTTAAATGCTCTCCTGGAACAAGCTTATACAGACTAATTATCTACCTCATGAGCTGGCTCAAATGCAAGACCTGGCATTTTTCTGTTAAACATAATCATAGAAATGAATTTTCCTGACCCTATTTTCATATATTGTGACTTAATACTGCAAGTCTAGTTTTACCTTAGGCTATATTCTCCTGCTTTCAGCCTTAAACCTAAAAGTTGAGGGATAAGAGTGCCTGAATAATCTCAGTGTGCAAGGCACAATCCTCCACTGGAAATGAAATGTTAAATTCAGAAACCATCCAGGGGCATGGAATCCCCAGGATATTGCTGGGAGAGGCAGTAAAAGTACAAATCATGCCAGATATATTTGGTAGCTTCTATTACCATGAGCCTTTTTGGCTGCTGCAGGAAGGAATTCAGGTAGCCACCATGAACTGTCTACAGAGGATAAACCAGACCTGCTAGCATGGAGAAATGCCTTCACTCCTGCATATCCTTGCTGCATAGAGAAAAGCAGTTAGCACAGGGAATTTGTCTTAATGCAGTTTTACACTTTAGTGTCCAATTTTTCTCAGTGAGGAGGTGCCTGGGGATTTCCAATACATCTGTTCTAAGAGGGAGGGCAGAGGGAAATTATTTTAATTAAAGTAACAGGAGTACACTTTGAACCTTTACAATCTGATCAAACTGTAACAGAAGGAGGAAGGTGGGGGGAGCCACAATGGAAAGGATTTATAAAATATAAATCATAAAGCAGAGAGGAGAGAACATAACAAATGGCAGGCCAGGTGCAACTTTCCTAAGTGGTGCTGAATTTAGCCCAAATCCCTCATGCTTTTTTTTTCCCCTTGGCCATCTGAACAGATGTCTGTAGCCTTCAGACAAATTATAAAATATGGAGGGATGAATTCTGCTTGGTGCTGATGCCTTGCAAAAAAGTCCCAGCTGCTGGTTTTTACTGTGCTTACTTCTACTGTTCAGGAACTAGAGGAAAATAATACAGTGAGCAGCTGGGATTTGTAAGGGACAATGGGCTCTTCCATCAACACATTTACTCTTCTTTTGCCTTCCTGTTAACTGCCCAGTGAGCTATCACCTTTGCTTCGCCTCATGTTTTAAATACAGGAAGCAGGGAAATAAAATGCTCTTTTTCTTATTAGTGTCCATTTTCCTACTCCCCTTGTTCACCATCCTAGGAGGAAAGTCAGATAAAATACTTTCAGACAGAGTGAATTTCATGCAATTGCTTTGGGTGATGCCTTCTCTAGGCTGCCCCTGGATTAATTTCTGCTCATCACTTCCATTTCAGCCTCTTAAATTTCTCTTCAGTCTGGCGTGCCTTTTCTGAAGACCAGGCATGGAGATGTATGTGGGAACTGGGATTACCAAGACCATAATCACATAGCCTACCAATGCCATTAAGGATCTAAATCCCATTGTAAAGCTGAACTTCACTGAGTCTCTTTGTTTCCTTGCTGTCCCTACCTCCTCATGCCATTGCCAAGTTCACAGTTTATGGCTGAAGGGACAAGAGGGGTAGGATGATACAGTGTCATCAAAAAGGGATGGCAGGGTTTACTGACTGCAGGATGAACTGTGGCTTTGCAGAGCACTAGGATGCATTTTGCTGACTAGGGGAAGAAAGACCATCACATTCTGCAAGTGCAACTCAGTTCATACATAAACTAAAGGTGTAAACTTAAAAGCTCCTAACCCAGTTAAGAGCTCTGCCTAAAAGCAAAATTCTCATGTACTTCATCCCTGTTCAAAAGCACAGGGAAACCACTGCAACCACCATGGAAACTGTACAATATGTTGGTATCTTGCAGCCTTTCACTCGCTACAGATTTAGCAGAAGTCTTCAGGGTTGGAGAGCAATGTATCATGGCAATACATGTGCTTATATATCTGGAAGCCTTTATTTCAATCCCTGGTCACCATAATGGCATCCCTTATACACACACACACACACACACACACACACACACACACACACACATTCTCTCTCTCAACAGACTCCATATTTTTGAGTTCTGATTTACAAGAAGGTATAATAATTCTCTCAGCCTGCTATCTGTATCTGGCAGGCCATCTGGTGAGCAGGTTGCAATAAGAATCTTTTCTATATAACTACTTCCTAATACTTCAAACAAGAATTTTTTCCCCTACTTCAAGTTCATGAAAAAATAATCTTGAGCTCTTCACAACATTGATCTCAAATGAGCTCAAATTCATTTCTGCTGTGAAGGATTTGCTAAACAGAATGTAAAGGGAAGAACGTAATAATGAAGCTTTGTCAAACTCTTTACTTTGTTGCCCTCTTGCATCCCAATGAAAACCAATAGGCAGGTGATATTAGCAATACTAATTATTTTATGGATAATTAGATGCAATTAGTCATAAAAGCACCTGATCTCAATAATGGCAAGAAAGGGTAGTGGGAGGGTTTGGGGAGAAGAAAGAACCGTTTTTAAAATGTTGAGATATGCAAAAGCATCAACAGTAAGAAAATAAACTCACAAACTAGAAGATTTGCCAATGTCAGTAGTAAAAAGTAATAAGGCTGCAGAAGAGGCAGCATTATAGAAAAGTGATGCAATAGTTGAAACCAGATGTTTATGTAGTGAACTAAAAGAGGCTGCATTTTGGTCTGGTTTCCTATCAGAAGTTTACTTCTTTATGCTTTGACCTCCTCTTCCACTCTCCAACAAACAGAGTGATGAATTTTAACTCACTCAGTCTTCCAGAAGTGACACTGAAATAGTTTGCTCATATACAAGTGCACCTCCCTTGAAGTCTGAAAACCCAGGCAATCCACATGGATATGACTCTTCACTGGACACGTGGCAAAAACTTTCAGGCAGACTTTGTATCCCCTTAAACTCCAAAGTCAGTGACAAAGAAAGGCATCCTTACAGACATGATGCTCCACTTGCACCAGAGCTCCCAGATCTCCTTCTCTTTTCTCACAGTAGCTGTCAGTGAGGAAAGAAGCACCAGCCCTCCTCCTTTTGCTGTGTGACATGCAGTGTGAGCAGGAGATGTTGGTGGGTGCTCAAAGGCCACGTTCACCCCTATGGGTACTGTAGTGCCAGGACAGGGGGCTTGACAGAAGGCCCCTGTGGCAGCAGGGAGGAGGCACATACCCTGTGTGCCTCCCCAGCCACGCCCCAGCTCTGTGACTGTTATGGCAGCAACTCCCCTCCACATCTACTCCCTTCCATACTCAGATGTAGCTTTATAAGGACAGCTCTGCAGCTTTTCTTTTGAGCTTCCCACCCTTCAAAGGAAGGCAAAAGAAAGTAGAATTTTTTATGGTATCTGGTAATAGGCCATCACCGAGGGGGGGGATTGAATTATCAGTACTATTTCTTACAGTGAGATCAACAAGCTGCTCTATACATACTTTAGACAATACTTTATGGCCTTTTAAATCAACATGCTCTCAGACCTCTCTCAGCATCACCTATGGCACAAATTCCTTTTCTCCAATTTTCTGTAAGCTGCCATAATTAGATGGATTAGGGGAGTAAACAGTCCATCATTGACCTTCTTGAGTGTAGTAGATGAAACTTTGCTATACAGCATCACATCCCATTAAAAGCCTGCCTCACTGAACACAAGCTATTTCACAGTGACGGAGGTCTTAATAACCGTGCCTAAAGGGAAGTTATTATTGGAAAGAAAATATCAGGCATATAAGCCATGGCAAATGCATGGACGATGTTAGGGCTGGAAACTCACATCATCAGGTTGTGATCCAGGCCAGCAGGAAGCAGAGCAAATATGCTGCTGGACTGCTGTGCATAATCTCAGTTCAGCATGTGTACCCCATGTACACTCCTGACTTATGTCCTGCAGATATGCAAAAAATAACTGAATTTCATTTCTGCCTATCGTGCCTTTTGCCCTGTGCCCTTTCTTATTTATGAATTTTAACCCACAGCATGCCAAACTACCAGAGTGTCTGTACAGTACACAGCACTGCCTTGCATTCCTTTTAATTCCACATGCAGATGCTTTTGACAAGCCTACATCCTGGTTTCTTTTCTTTGTACTTTTTTATTTTTCCTTTTTTTTTTTTTTTTTTTTCTTTCTAACATCAATGTAAGGCTCAGTTCAAAAGCACAGCCCTGCAAAATTATCTAGTTGCTTCTCTGATGTGGTTTGGGGACAAAGGATTCTTTAGACAGGTGATTTGAGGAGGTTGAGTTACACCAGGAGACATTGCAAAGATAACGCCCCCCCCCCAAAAATGCAAATTCTCTCTGCTCTTATTCATAGGACCCTCCTGCTCAAGTGCTTATTATTTTACTACTTTATTCACAAAAATATCAAACATTTTCTGAATGTTAGCATGGATGATTACCTTTTGACTCCCACAGTCACACAGCAAAATATTTTGTTGCTTCTTCCTTGCAAATACTGGCTTGTGTGACTTTCTAGTAAAGGTATTGCTTTTGCAAAACTTCCTTTTTGAAAGAATTAAAGCTATATTCATAGGTGGGCAAGACTATACAAATGCAGATCAGCTCAGTAACCCCATTAGTTCATTGTTCATTTAGGAGATAACACAGCTACAAAATTCTGGTGAGCCAAGATGGACAGGGATTTGAACTCTTCTACAAGAAATGGAGTCTTTAGATAATCCAGAATGTAAATCCCTCTTTCTTCACTTACCCTCTCCTAACTCATATAAAACAAAATGTACAAACAGAGGGTAAAAGTTCTCAATCACTCCCTAGAGATTACTTACCTTAAAATCAAGAGGATGAAATTATTTCTCTTTCAGGCAATTTAAAAGCCTGTTTCCCACTCACTGGGCAGGTGCAGGGGGAGACAGAAGATCACTCAGTATTTTCCTCTATTGCAAACAGTAGGTATAGAACCTTAAGTTCCCTATCTTTTTGCTAAGTTCTTAGAGAAACAGCAAAAGACTCTGTTTCAAAGAGTTCAGCATATTTGGTGAATACTCTGAATCATCTGTCATGGCCACAAATCTGCAAATACTACAAAATTTAAGTCCCAGCCTTTAACATGTAAAATTGAGCTGGGTGTTGCTCCAAATGGTTTGACAGGGAGACTGAAACATCACGCTGCCCTCAGTGAGTTTCTTACTCAGAATGGTTGATCATGGTCAGCCAACATTCCACACACTGCTTTGTGATCACAGCATCGCAGAATGGCTTGGGTTGGAAGGGACATTAAAGATCACCTTATTCCAACTCCTGCTGCCAAAAGCAGGAACACCTTCCACTGGGCCAGATCATCCAGATCCCCATCCAACCTGGCCTTGAACACTTCCAGGGATGGGGAATCTGCACCTCCTCTGGGAAATTTCTTTCAGTGCCTCACTACCTTCTGAGTAAAGGTGATGAACAATTTAGACTCAAATATGTTGACGTTGTTTATCCACTGTTAATGAATAACAAGCACAGCTCTAGAATAAGGACTAATTTTCACAAAAGCCTGAAGTTCATCAATTCATTTTTCTGCTGAACCATTTTTCCACATGAGCAATAAGCTTTAAAATAAAGTATCTGTACAGTAGAACTAGACATCCTAGAAATGCAGTAGGACCTTCAAACGTCTTAGTGTAAGCACAAAATAATGGAGTGTTTGAAATATATATTGTCTCCTGGTAGTTATAAAAAAAATGCCTGAACTTGTAATGAAGTATTTCTGGAAAAATGAGACTTTCAAGAAAGCATCCAAAATTCTGGGCAGCATGAGGTTAGTAATGGCTTCTCTGCCAGTCAGTGTGGACTCTGGATCTACCTTTCTTCTGATTCAAGAGTATGCCTTGAGTTAGCTAAGACTGGTCTGACAAGTAAGTCAAACCCAGCAAAATTCACAACTGCTGTGGCCCAAGATGATGTAAGGAAAAGTAACATTTACACACAATGTGCACAAACAGGCATGTTTGGGAAATGGAGTGGGGCATGGAACATGGCACATTCTTTGTGTCCTGCACAGCATCTGGATATAAGCATGGAAAGGTCTTCAACTGAGAGGGAAAGAGGAGAGGGAAAGATGAGGGAAAGTTAGGAGCATTTTTCTCCATGCTGCTATTTTCAGCACTGCTGCAGCTAATTTGTGTTTAGACATGAGCAGCTGTCATCTCTGTGCCTTTTACATCTCCATAGAAGTCAATCACAAGCTGGCATATCCCTCTGCTCTCCCCAGGCCTGGCTGCTGCTGGAAAACATTGTTTCAGCCTAAGCATTGCAGTTCTTAGTATGCATGATTTTAATGTGAACATCCAGCAGTAATCTCATATCCTTTCTGTTGGACAGTTTTGCTTTGGCTCATCTAGTTTCCAATGTTGTTGAGTTTTATAGGAGTGTTTTCAGTCAGTCTTTAAAATGAATAAAATGACTCCTTTAAAACCGAAGCGTATTTGAGGTTCATCAGGCCAAAATAAACATACAATGACTTGTGAATTGCTGACATGAAGCACAAAGAAGCAATTTTAAGTCACATAGATCCCACACCAGAGTGAGGCTTATCCTAGATGGGGCATAGGTAAGACAAGTAGAAGAAAAGGGAAGTAACTGGGCAGCATATCAGATATGGTGAAATATCAGCAGGAGGAGAGCTTACAGAACCTCCATGATAATCAGTTTGAAGCTGGGGGGGATATGAAGGTCACTGTCTTTCCAAGCTTGGTTTTACAAAGAGCAGCTTGCAGCAGGAAGGAAGGCTGTGAGTGAAGCTCAGCCCACCAAAGCAATCAGGTGCCAGGGTGCGTGAAGATGCTGCAGTACAAGGATCTCATGAGTTGGAGCACTGGCCCTTATGAATCAAACAGAGCCTATCATGCTCAGGAAGGTGAAAAAGGGAAGCTGGAGAGCTCATCAAACATTAAGCTTCTCACTCCATCTCTTCCTCTAGATCATCCTTTATTTTTAGTTGCCATAACTCATCTGCTGTTACTTAACTCATTTCTCACCCCAAAGGACCAGGCATTCACACTGGCTCCAGACAGAGCCCCTTTTCACAAAACACACTGGCAATGCTTTCAATTCACAAAACAGTTCCCTGCACTCTTCAGTATGGAACCTGCCAGGAGGGAAGCAGGGCAGGAGTGTCTGTTCTCTGTGAGCTCAGAGTTCACAGTTTTCCAGACAGTTCAGGAAAGGCTCTGATGTTTGCCCTGCTTCTCCTCTTGGAGCCCAAAGTGATGGTTGCAAGTGTTCCTCTAAAATAAGGGGCAGGAATACAAGGCAGGGGAAAGGGAAACACTGTCATTCCCTTGGGTTGTGTGTGCACAGACGTGGGTGTGTGGGGCTGTGTGTCTTCCCTTCCCTGTCCCTCCCCTTCCATCTCATTTCTTACAAAACAGACAGGAATTGGAGAGAGATAAAAGGATGTGGCTTGTATTTCTACCCCTCCCCTTTCTGCACTATAAATTCTTAAACAGGCCCAAGAGACTAAATTGCTTTTTCAAGTTTTATCAACAAGAAAGCAGCCCAGAAGAGTTACAGTTCAGTGCTCAAAGATTGTGTTCATGTTTAGCATGAAGCTTCCAGACCAGAAAATAATTTTATATATATATATATATATATATATATATATATATATATATATATATATATATATATATATATAAATATAGGGAGGGATGAATCCCCCTGCCTGATGGTATAGAATTTGCATTTAGTGGATGCAGCTCATATCCCTCTTGCATTTCTAAGTTTCCAGTCTCGTCTGAAGTAAATTGCTTTCTGTAGTTAGGGTTATAATAAGACTTACCCCAACTGGGACACAGCAGAGATGTCTTGGACCATGGAGGCAGCTCCACTTAGTGCAAACTATTTCACAAGGAATTTTCCAAAAATTAAAATTTGGGCTTTTCAGATATGCAAGACACCACTGAAACATAGGGGGGTTTTAGCCTGCTTTGTGCCATAATTCTTTCTTTAAAAACAGCAGATGCTATTTCACAAGTTCTAATTTTCAATTAGTAGCAAAATCTTTCACCAGCTCCACTGCCCTTCTCTGGTTACACTCCACCACCCCAGTGTCCTTCTCATGGTGAAGGGCCCCAGAACTGAACATGGGAGTCAAGGCACCAGTGCTGACTGCAGAGGGACAGTCCCTGCCCTGGTCCAGCTGGTCACACTATTTTTGACACAGGCCAGGGTGCCATTGGCCTTCTTGGCCACTTGGGCACATGCCTGCTCATGTTCAGCTGCTGTCAACAAGCACCCCTAGGTCCTTTTCCTCCAGGTATCCTTCCAGCCAGGCTTCTGTGGGGCTCAGCCTCTGCCACTGCATGGGGTGATTGTGACCCAGCTGCAGGACCTGGCACTTCACACTGCTGCCAACAACATGCTGATCCCAGCCACACAGGGCCCTCTGCAGTTCTTTTATTCCTGGAACTAGGAGCATAGGCACAAATCTGTAATCTCTCATGTAAAGATCATTAAACAGTAATCCCCCCTTTCACTATAGGTGAAGCCCATTTTTACCATGCCTTTGTCCACCCTAGTGGACCTATCAGAAGACCTGTCATTTTTGTCAATGATTACTTATGTCAGTGCACTAATATTGCTATATAAGTGTTTAAAATAATAATTAGAACTGAATGAATAATGAATAAGCTGAATAATTTATTCAAATACATTGCAAAACTTGAACAACTTAGTTGATGAATATATTTAATAACTCACTCTGCCCCTGTCTTTGTGAATAATATTTTTAAACTAGATGAGTAATTTGTTTTTTAAAAATTGTAACATTTGTTATATAAATTATCCACTTAATATTATTCAACCAACTCTAAATAATAGTTCATTACCAGCAAGTGCTTCCTTAAATGGTCACTGGAGGCCCAAATAATGATGTCTGAGCATTCTGGGAAGACATTTTTCTTCTAAAATACTTATTGTGATTAAATATTATCTTTCTAAACCAGGAACTAACCTTTTACTTTTTAGAGGACTAGAAGAAGACCAAGCAGTAGCAGAAGGGAATAAGGATGTCCCTCCATTTCCTGAAACCATAACAACATGTCCATCTTCAGATGGGATGAAAGCTACCACACATGAAGTAACACAGGAGGACAGGAGTGTAATTATGCCCAAGTTCCTCTTTCTTCATCTCCAGTGTCAAACTAGAGAGAGAAACTCCAGAGAGAAAACACTGAGCTCTGTAGAAGTGATCCTGAAAGAGGATGTTGTACCACAGGCTAGAGAGTTTGCAGTGTGTAATTGCAGAGTTAGCATCAATTCAAATCAAGAGAGCTTTCCTCAGATGGGTATGAAGAGGGACTACTCCAAGACAGGAGTGTTAAATAAGCAACCCTTTCACCCAAGGGTACTTCCACAGTGAGAGTCAATGAACCCACATGAAGACCAAGAAAGCAGTAACTGTTCCTGCTGCCTGATAATCACCAAAGGTCATGGGTGAGAGATCTTTTTGTCTATTGATTCAGTGTACTTTCCCCAAGTCTGCATGCTTTTGTTCAGCTCTGATAGATTCTCAGACCCAGGACTGAGCTTCCCCAAGGAGCCATGCAGAGTACTTGGTAGCATTCCAGCTTTTGATATTGAAGATAATATTTATTGCTCAGGGAGAAAGAGCTCATATTTTTTTCAACTCCTACCTGGACTGACGTAGTTGGGTTTAGCCTTGAAGAAAAAAAATATAGCAAAGTGCCCTTAAAGATTAAAATTGATTTTACTTTTTACAGCTTTGCTGTAAAGCCTTGGACTGAAGTACAATTTGCAGTTATAATTATAGTATTTTAAACACACAGGTCTTACTTGTAGCCCTTGTGGTTCTGGCTCAGATACCTCTGGATGTGTTACCTCAGGGGTTTTATTCAAGTTTTCTCTCCATAATCATCTCATTAAAAATTTTATCATGTAAAGATGAAGCTCACAATCCTACTTTTCTCAATTACTTGTAAAGCCTCTTGTACAGATAAACCCAAGGGGCCAAGTACACAGCCTTTCCTAGGACCACTGGGCACTGCCATGTGAAATGAAATTCACAGGTTGTTCTTGTTCTCAGAAGGTTCTTCAGGATACTCCAAGACAGGTTTATTTGCTTTGGTCACCCACTTGTGACCACTAGTATGTCTTTGACCTTTGAGAATCTATCTGAGAGAAAGTCCAGGCTGTCTTTTGTGAGGTTTGAAAGCAGTGTGAAGCTGAATGTCTCAAGGCCCCCAGGTCAGTACTGTGTGTGAAGCTCAAGGCTGAAGCGCTGGAGCACTCTTGAGCTTGGCCCTAATTTTCTTACCTACACAGCAAATTGCCACATTTCAGCCTATAAGAAAACATTGTTAACTGAGGAGTTAGGGTTCCACTGTGCCCCTAGTTAGTTAGATGGAGCCTTAACAGTCAATAGGTTAGTTGCCTGAAGATCATCTCTTATTTAACACGCTCTGTGTAAGGACTGGAAGCTACATTCAGTCTAGATGGTCCTGATTAATTGAAGGACTTGGAGAAGAAATAATTTCTGTGTCAGGCTCAGCTGGATATTTCATACAGAAAAACAAAGCACATGGATGGAGGAGGCATAAGATGTGTTAATAGCAACGCCTGTGCTGGATTTATATATATTTCAAGACAACTGTACAAGCAATTACAGATGGAAGAATGTGGAACAGCATGACTCATGTTTTGGGGAAGGTTGACAAGCTTACAGGCAAGTCCTTCCAGCACTGGCAGAATGTCCACAACCACCTGTAGTCCTTGTCTCCTGTTGCAGGAGACCAAGGGAATCACACTGTCTTCAGCTGCTGCAGTTGTAACCACTGGCAGGAGAATGGCTTTCCCTTTCTCTGTCTGTGAAACAATGGGTTTAAAATATGGACTCCAGTATGAGTTCCCTTGTGAGAGTCACTGCTTTAGGACATGCAGACTGTGACCTCCTCATTTCTTGTTTTTATAAGCTCACCGTGCCATCTCCCTTCCCTTAAGCCATGCAAACGCTCTTGAAGATATCACTCATATTTCCAAGTACTTTAAAAGGTTTAGTTCAGCTCAAAGTACACTTCTCATTTGGGTGTATATCCTGTATAACTCATGTGTGTTTAAGCACAAAAGGCATAGAACAAATTCATTCCAGGGATCAGAAAAATTCCCAGATTTCCTCTAGTGTGTGTGTATGCACGTGCACACTTCCGTGGGCGTGCACGTGCAGGGGCACATTTCTCTCTCTGTGGAAAGTTTAATTGGACTCTCAGTCCCCTAAAAACAAGTACAGCCAATGGATTTGTTTACAAAACTCAGCCACTGAATATTTAGTATTAGAAGAGTCAATTTCAAGCTGTGCACTTGCAAAATCAGGCAATGAACCGTACAGACATCTGCTCTCTTGCCTCGATTTATACTGCACTGGGAAGCTCTGTAATGCAAAGTGATATTAAACCAACTGGTGTAAAGTGGTCCTCAACCTTGAACTGGCAACCTGGAATGCTTACAGCTCAGCTTGGCTGGACTTCCAGGAATGCAGTCTACGAACAAAACCAATGCAACCTCTCAGCTCCTTCTACAGAGTTATTTCAGTGTTATTTCACCTCACAAGGTAAAATAGGTGAGCAGTCCAATTTTCTGCATATATAGACATGTTTGGGAACTTATTAAATCATTTAAGTTGCCTGCTTCTATGATATAAAATCACAGCAGCTAGGCATATACAATGTTGTCATCTCAAGCCCCTCCACAATAGTAAATGTTAAATCTGCTGTTACATTTGTATTACTGACCTTTCCCATAATTTCAGAGAAGCCCTGATATGGACCAAGGTTGGAAAAATTGCCTCATAAGGTGTAGTGCTTGTTTGCTTTCTACAATACATAATCACATTGTCAATAAACGAGCAGAACTGCTCCATGCTTCCTGTGTTTAACAAATCTACATTTTGCTTTCTCACCCATGTCTCTTCTCTAGGTTGAAGAAATTAAGTATATACTTCCCCAAGCATTTCAATTTTAGTGCAATCAGAAAATTTGAGTTTTCTGCTGTAATTTTGTAGTCTTTGAAGCCTCATGCTCCTTGATCTTAACTTGGCCTTACATAATAACTAACTGCTGTTTTGCAGTTCATTTTTTGGTCCCTCTTACCAAACTTCAGCATTCTCAGACAATTGTTCCTTTAGGGTTTGTTCTGGTTTGGCTGGGGTTTTTTTCCTTGGTTGGTTTTTGGCTTTATGGTTTTTTTAAATAATTCCTTCTTATTTCTAATAAAGCTTCCTTATGCTTTTTCTAAGCTTGGCCTGTTATCTTTTGATCTTTCTCAAATATTTATGGAAAGGTAATAAGTGTTTGCTGTGACCATCCACCATGGCATCTTTAAAAAACTTCACTGCTGTCCAGAAATATATTTTTATATTGTAACCACTTATTTTAGCTATTTTATAACAAGACTCCTTAATTTTTGTGTAGTCAGGATTTTTAAAAAAATCAACAGTACAATAGCAGACCTCTTGGCTCTTACAGGAGGAATGGGGATGTTGGACATAAATACAGTATTGCCACCATTCTCAGCAGCTCTGTGACAATAACATGTCCTGTGCATTGGTGATGACTTGTCATTCCTTTTCCTTGTATTATATTTCCATAGAAAAATAAATTGCCATTGTCTGAAAGTTCAGCCCACACACATCACTCCCCAAAGTGAAGTTTACTCAGTAAATGAGGGCAATTATAAACTTTTGTTGTTCATTCCTGCCTTCCTGGATCTCCTTCTGCGTGCCAATCTCTATCACCATCTTCATCAGACAGTCTGTAACACAGCCTTAGTGCTGTATTTTGCCTACATGGGACTGGACTTTAATTCATAGGGTTTCTGTTAGTTGCTGACAAGATTTGCTTGATTGTTAATTCGGTTTGACTTGAAGTTTCCTTCAGGCTATACTATGATCCATTCATCTATAGAGATCATTTTGTCTTTTCAGTATGATTTTTCAGATTATTATTACATTGTCCATCTGCTTCTCCTTCCACCAAATCTTCAATATATCTTTTATATATTTTATATATTTATATTCATTTAAATCTAGATATTCCTATCTTCCTTAACTACTACTAGACAAAAGCATAAAATTACTTTTCAGTTTCTTCTATCTATGCCATTGTGCATTTGTTTGAACTTGACAATTCTAGGTTTTGTACTTTGTTTCACCTGAGGATGAAGAGTTCTTGTAATGTTAGGATGTTCTCCTAATCCTATGCTCCTCAGGACCCTCCTGTGCACCATCAGCAGCTGGAACTGTCCTAGGAACAGTCTCCCTAGCAGACATCTCTCTAATCTTGATGGTTTTGATATCTCTTATGTATATAATTTTCCAAATAGCATTACCTGTTCACATCTGCCTGGCCCAGAGTGGATTACAAGAACTGTGTTGGGGAAAGCTGCCAAGGAGTTCCTGCTCTTTTATCTTCCTATATATCAATGGGGATGGTGGCTACCATCCCCTTCCCAATATTTCCCACAACTCTAGCAAAAAGCATTGTGAGATTTGATGCTTCTAAACTTACAAGCAAAACAGGGAAGGCCCTTTGCTGGAACCACAAGCCCAAACAGGGCTTTGTTTAATAAGCAGTATCCACAACACAGGTGTCCACTCCAGTCTCTCATTGCAACAGTTTCTTGTAATGTCACCATCCTCACTAAACTCAAAACCAAACCTACTTCCCCTTCAGGAAGGTTTTCAGATCCACAAGCACACAGACCAAAGTAGCAGTCACAGACAAATAACAAATAGAGAAGGAAAATAGCAAAGCAACAGTGACAATAATTGTGGTCTCATAGCTGACCACAAGTCTGTAAGATACCAGGATCCCTCATGGACCAAGAAAATTGTTCTTGCAGCACACAAACACAAAATCAATGCACTATGTTTAAAGAAATAGAAAGGTAGAAGCACAGCATGTCTTGCATGAAATCCTTTCTCAGTTGTTTTCCCAGAGCTGACCAAAAGAGGAAGGCAGCAATTTTAAACTGTTGCTGTTCTGTCTCTCCTCCATCCTTTGAGGAAGGTTTGTGTTGGGGCTGCAAAGATATCCTAGACTCTTGCACTGCAGCTGGCTTCATGTGCTGGGCTGCTCAAACTGAAACCCCTTCCCTTCCCTTCCCTTCCCTTCCCTTCCCTTCCCTTCCCTTCCCTTCCCTTCCCTTCCCTTCCCTTCCCTTCCCTTCCCTTCCCTTCCCTTCCCTTCCCTTCCCTTCCCTTCCCTTCCCTTCCCTTCCCTTCCCTTCCCTTCCCTCCCCTTCCCTTCCCTTCCCTTCCCTTCCCTTCCCTTCCCTTCCCTTCCCTTCCCTTCCCTTCCCTTCCCTTCCCTTCCCTTCCCTTCCCTTCTTTGCCTCCTCTCCTGAGGCATTGAATGTAAGAGTATTCCCTTTTCAGTTATGTTCTCTGAACTGAGATGTAAGGGAAATGTCACATTTGGGGATACAAAATCTGGCAGGAAAGATAAGAGACAGGAAGCAGAGAATTATTCTGGTTTGGCCAGAATGGTGCTTTATGGGGGTAAAATGGTTGTATTGAAAAGGGTTCTGGACTGCTCTGAATCGGGAAATTTTTCACTGGTTTTACAGTTAGGCCCTTGTTGGCAGAAAGACTCAACTGTGGGAGTAAAAATCCTACATTTGTGAGTTTTCAGAAACTAGCAGGATCCTCCCATCTCAAAAGGAATGTCTCTTTTTTATTTTACTGTCTGCATTACTGTATAGTTTCTCCCTTCTTTATCATCTGCTTCTCTCTGTAACCGAGAGATACAACACATCATTAAGAACAAGTAAACACCATTAAAAAAATTCCACCTCATTGTCACTGCATTGTTTTGAATTGGATTATTGACTCTTGAATAATGCCAGTGTTAGAGAGGAGCAGGCAGTAACTAGTTTTAAGCCCCTCTGGGTAAACAGCCTGCTTACAGCATCAAAAGAAATAATACTCTAACTGCATGCTCTAGATGGGAGAACCTTAAGAGCTTTTCTCAACTGCAACTCACACTCACCTGGCCCTGTTTGGGGCAAGCTGCTGCTGAGTAGCCAATTTTCTTCAAGTACCATAAGTAACATGACATCACAGCACTAAAAATTTAAGGAAGGGGCTCCACATCATCTGTAAGAACATGGTGGGAATTGAAACACTAGTCCTTGTTCTGTGATAGATGAAGGATCTCAGAAAAATTCAGAGTGCAGCTGATATGTAAATTTTTGAGACCATAAAATAGTTTCCTTACAAAGGAACAGAGAAATAGGATACTCTCAGGATTGCTGGGAAGATGTTGTGTGAGTGGGAGGGAATAGTCACTTTAATCAAGTAGATCCTGTGGTTCCAGGAGGTAAGGGAAAGCAGCTCTTCAAAGTTCTGAACTAAGGAGGAGATTCTGTTGTGTTTCTTTGAAATATTTCCTAGCTCAGATGCACTCTCTTGGGTTAGAGGGAAGATGAGGTCTCTGTCAAACACTACTACCAGGTTGTCCCAGGAGAGGTAATATGAGGAAGAGTGTAAAGAAACTAATCACCTTTATTTAAAAGGAAAGAAAATGTAATTAAACTGCAAATTTATGGATAAAGTGGCCCCCTGTGAGTCTTTCACAAAACAAAGTTGGTTAATGAGGTCTTTTCTCACAGCTCATCTGTCCTTGGGCTCAGGATATGATGGGACTTGTTCAAATAGCCATTCTCCTTCTGCTTTTAAATCAGTCTGCTCTCAGTTTTGCATGTAGAAGCTTTCTCCTCTTTTCGTATCAAGAAGCAGAGTGACATATTTTAAAAATCTGTCTTTGACATTTTCTAACCCAGACAAGATGGGGTCTCAGTGTCTTGAGAGATGATGTGCTCCTGCTGTTTATTCCCTCCTTAATACTCCAAGTGTGACATCAGTCATCTCCATGCAACTCACTGAGACCTCCCAGGCACAGGATTATCAATGATATGGACTCCAGTGGGGAACACACAGCAGGAGCAGATGCACAGTAGAGGCACAGAAAGAGAAATCTGTTTCAAAAAAACACAAACTCATAATGAAGGGTTTTTTGGAAGAGAAAAAGTAGAAGCAGCAAATATGTAAAATATAGAAAATGTACCTAATATCCTAAAAAAAGGAGTTGTCAGGGATCCTGGCAATTACAGTTCCATTAATTTAAATTCTATCCTTGGGGTGAAAATGAAGCAAATATGAGAGACAGGAGGAGGAAAGAGAATCACTAAACAGCTGGAGATAAAATTTTAGTAATGTAATTTCAGTAACATGACAATGGGTCCTCAGCCCAGTTGGATCCTCTAGGCACCACTAAAGTACAAATAATAAAAGAATAAATCTTCACAAACGGATATAAAAGGGTTTAAAATAATTAAAGTAGTAGTGCCTACTGGAAATTCAGTTGCTATACTGCATTTTGGTTTTCCATAAAGTATTTGATATTGCATCTCCCATGAATGTACTTGAATAATTAATTGAGATTGGCTTCAGTAGGAGTACTGCCATGGGGTCTACAAATTGGCTGAAAGAACATTAGCAAATTGTAATGATAAATGGCAGTGTTTGAATTTGGGGGAGGCAGCTACTGGGGTGCCACAGGGATTGCTGTTATGTCCTACCTCATTTATCACCCTCGTTAATTGGTCTGGAAGAAAAACAAACAGCACATTAATGAAATTCACATTCAATGCTGAATTGAGGGGGAGTTTTAAATCCTTGTAGGGATGAATAAAAAGCAAAATCAAAAACATTCAGAAAAAAAGTGAGGTGCAAGGACAGAGAATTTTTTTTTCCACTTAAGGAAGTAATACTGTGCTAGGCCTTGCTTGGAATATTTAGGGAAAAAATGTTGACAAAAAATGGATTCTTCCAAGAAGCAGGTATTCTAAAATGTGTGAGAACATATCCCCTGGAAATGCATTCAGTCTTAATTACAGATCTCAGGTGATGAATTATAACTGTATGTTAAAGATTTGGAAAAAAATCCCAAAAAACCCCAAATTGACCCAGGATAATTGGTTTATTGACTAACTACAGTACAGAGTGATTAGTCATTTGGCAAATTATTTTATTACCAAGATTGTGGCAACTGTCTTGTTCTCGTGTTTCTTGTTCTCTCTCCTCTTTGTGTGTGTTCAAATCTTAGCAAATGTGAAGGCTTCCTTTATTTTTCTCTCATTTTATTGTCTTTGTCTTTTGCCTATTTTTGATTCTCTTTTCCTGATATCATCTGCAATTACTCACCAAGAATTAACTTCCTGGACAGACCAATTACTTGATAGATTGCAGTGCTTCACTCAAAAGCCCTAAAAGAAAATTTCTTGCAAAACAGTGGTAGAAGTATAACAAGGTATTTTTGTATTTTCCTTTTGATTGTTTTTTAGTATAATATCAAACAGATTTTGATGCTAAACTTAGCACATACTTGGGTTTTCAGGACTGTGCCTTGGTAATTGAATGCTTTCACTTAAGTATGACTCTCAGATTCACTTCTTACTAGATTAAATCATAAATGTAAATCATAAAATATTTCTCAATGTGTTGTACTGCTTAAAAAAAATCAAAATGGTTTTATTTTCCTGCATGAGGACTTTGCATCATTGGCTGTTCAGGATTCCAATGGTGTTGCTACCAAAAAGTTGAGCAAAGCAGAGAAGAAACAACTAATTCATATTCAGCATTATGTCATCAGTACCTTCCCAGAAATAAGCAGCATGTTCTCCTTGTGGGGTATAGTACTAGTTTTTAGGAGAATCACAGTATAACACATCCAGAGGAGCTTTCCATCCATTTGACAGCTCTCCAGCAGTGAAACCTCCTTTTCCTTGGTCCTTGGAAGTTTTGCATTGAAAGGTGATAGAATCACAGAATCATCAAGGTGGGAAGACACCTTAAAGATCACCCAGCTCAACCACAAACCCAGGACAACTATAATCTCCTCTAAACCATACTCTAAATACCACATCCAAGTGCTCCAGATCCTTCCTCAGCTTCATTGCCCTTTTCTGGGCACTCTTCAGCACCTCCTTCTTGTGAGGGGCCCAAAACTGATTCAAGATGCAGCCTCACCAGTGCTGAGTACAGGGGAATAATCACTGCCCTGCTCCTGCTGGCCACGCTGTTGCTGATCCAGGCCAGGATGTCATTGGCCTTCTTGGCCATCTGGGCACTCCTGACTCATGTTCAGCCACTGTCAACCAGCACACCCTTTCTGCTGAGCAGCTCTCAAGCCATGGGGGCATGGTGGGCAATCTTGTTTAAGACACTCTGCAGCAGAGCAGATGAACAAAGAATCTTCTCTACATGGCTGCAAAGGCAGCTGGCATCTCCTGTGCTCTTCTGAGCACCACATCAGTGGAAAGATCTGAAAAGCTGGAAGGGCTTCAGAGAAGAGGCACAATTATTATTAGGTAGTGGAAAGGCTTGATTGATATGGAAAGATAAAAAGAGCAAACTAGGTACATCTTGTCAAAGCAACAACTAAGAGGAGATATGATAATCATCTCCAAATAAATTCAAGGAAAATCCCAAGAGGAAGAGACTTTGTGCAGGCTAAGTACAATGGGGCATTGCATAATAGGATGAAGTTCAGAGAAGAAAAAGTTGTGAAGTTTGAATGTTAGGAAAAACTTCTTCCCTTCTAAATAAGATGTGAAAGATATCTGGACAAACATTTCTCCAGAAGTGCTTAGACTATACTGATCCCAGTACAAGAGAAGAGTTCAGCAGCCATTCCACATGGATCAGAAGAGGGAACACTCTCCTGAAGTCAGATGGCCTCTCCTAAAGCCAAAAGCCCCAAATGGCTAGCTGATAGTTTTTGTGAGAGAGGCATCCTCTTGTCTTTGAAGCTGCCACGTTTGTTCAGTGAGAACATCACTGGTGCTGCATGCATTGCCAGCCTGCTTCAGCAGGGTGCTGTATTCTAAGAGAAGGGCCATCTGTGAGATGTATTCAGTGGATTCCTTTATTAAGAGTTGAGATACATGAACATGTAATAAAGAACAAAGGAAATGGAGGTGGCATTGCTCAGTGTATTACAGTAAAACTATTGAATTACTTGCCAAAGGGAGACCTTGATTGAAATATTGCAGGAAGGGTGTTTCAAAAGTATCTGCTGGCTCACGGCCATTAATCAGCACTGGATTAGTAGTCATGTACAGTAAACTGCTGCCTACCAAAAATGTTGATATGCCAGAAGGGCCAAGACGGATGGGCATTTTTCATTTATACAGAACACTTCAGATCTGGGTACACACAGGATTGCAAGGTTTCACCCATTGTGTCAGCTGTTGATCTCTGCAGGAGAAGAACTTGAACAGCAGAAAATAGCTTTTCAATAAAAGACTCTAAGATACATTAAATAAGACATTTCTCATTGGGTCATATGTCCATTTCTTTAGTTGCAATAGCAGTAACAGCAAACTCTCTAAGCTGCTCTGCAGTAACTCTCCTAGTTATACCCCAAGATAGATGGGAGGTAATTTACTTAGGGATGGCCTAACAGGGCAATAGAGGCACTGTAGCCAACTTTACTAGATCCCAGCACAGCTGAACCCTGCAGCCCGAGGATCCCAGTTTCCCTCTATGCCTGAGCTCTCTCAGATTACCTTGCATTTATTCAGGGATGAGTGCAGAGGTTACTGGTTACCTCCCTGTCACTTAGCCAAGTGTCCATAACCCTGCTAAACAATAGATTTTCCCAGAGGAGCTAGATATTCCATTATCTTTTTGTTCCTTTATTTACCTGAATACTGACTCCCTATTTCTATTTCTATTTCTTCACCTTCCCTAGGTCTATAGAATAACTCTAGTGTTAGCAATTATTTATGGGAGAGCTGCTGATGCATGTGACAAGAAATAGTGCTAATGGTGATGTCTGTTAGCCTGTAAAACAGCTCCCTCAAGTAAACTGGTGGAAGTCGCATCCGTTGGATGTTTTAAAACCATCCTGGACAAAGCACTGTAAAATATACTGCAGGGAACAATCTTGGAATGGCAGCAAGATTAATAATGGATTACTCTCTCTTTCAGCCTAGAAAAAAGCCATGTGAGAGTATTTAGAATACTCCAGAGATATGCTAGTTTGGCTTGTTCTTTCAGGGGCCTAAACGGGCAGTGCTCCTGTGCAAACATCAGGTTAGATTTGTCTTTGGGGATGCAGAGAGGCAGAAGAAAAAGGGAAAGGGCAAATATGAGAGCATGGTGTGTTGCATATATTGCCCTGACCACCCTTTTTTGGGGACATTCCCCTTCACTGCCTCTGTGCTTGTCATCACTCTCACACTGCAAACCTTTCCCCTAATTGAAACATTTCTTGACTCTGATCAGCTTCACACCCACCTGCAACAGTCCTTAAAATCCTGTGCTTTTCTTCTTTTAGCTCCACTTCCCTGTATGTCATTGCTGGAGTCACTAGTGAACGCATGTGTGGCTATTGAGAAAAGGCTGATGTGCTCAACCCACAGTTAACCACCCTGGTGGTTTTGTACAGATTTGGCCACATGTACACACCATGAGGAAGTTAACAGTTCATAGAGTTACACCACAGTGCAAAGAGCACACTTTAAACTAAGGAGCAGAGAACATAAAAGTCCTAGTGATTAGTCTCTGCTAACCTGACAGGGAATGATAGACTTGGTAAGTGATGCTACTTTTCTACTCCCTGTTATATAACACACCTTTAAATCAGGTTAAGGCTCACCAGACAGGAGCAATTATTGTAAAACCTGTTTGGCTAGGCACTGTCCTGCACTAAAACATCTTTCTGAGCCAAAAGTGGAAGGTTCATTTAATTTCTATGAGGAGAGGATGAAGGAGCTGGACTTTTCAGCCAGGAGAGGCAAGGCTGAGAGGATCTAACTCACCTCCACTACTACTACTACTACTACTACTACTACTACTACTACTACTACTACTACTACTATTGCAGGGATACTGTCCACTGGCTACCAAACTGGCTGGATAGCCAAGCCCAAAGAATGCAGGTGAGTGGAGTTGAATCCAGTTGACAGCCAGACACCAGTCATATTCTCCAGGGCTCAGTATTGGGGTCAGTCTGGTTTAACACCTTTATCAGTAATTTAGATTGGATATTAGGAAAAATTTCTTCAGCAAAAGGATTGTCAAGACTTCCCAGGGAAGTAGTGGAGTCATCATCCCTGAAGGTATTTAAAAGAAATGTAGATGTGGCACTTAGAAAGAGGTTTTTAGTGTGGGCTTGGCAGTGCTGGGTTAACAGTTTGATTTGCTGATCTTACAGGTTTTTTCCAATCTAGATGATTTATGGTTCTATGATACTAAAGAGTGTGTATGGTAAAAGGACAAGAGGCAAAGGTCACCATTTGCAACAATGGAAACTTACTTAAGGAAAGATTCTTATCATAGGTGTGAAAGCAACACAGAGGATTCGTGCAATCTGGGAGATTTTCAGTGCTCAGGTAGGTAAGATCCTGAGCAACCTCCTCCAGTTTGGTAGCCATTCCAGAAGCAAACCTTCTGACATAAATAGTTTTATTATTTTCTGATTTTGCATTTTAAGATGCGGCTGGTTGTTTTGGTGCTCAGATATAAGCTCCAAAACCCTTCTGAAAGTGTAGGTAAAGCACAGCAAACAGTGTCACTTGGGAAATTCTGGCTTGCAATCTCTTCTGTGCCTCAGTTCTTCACTTATTGCACTATACACAAAGCTGAATGCTATTGTGCTCCTCAACTACTTGGCAGGAAGGAATTCAATACAAATGCTTTCCATATAAGTGAAATTCTAGGTACGAATCACACACACACACACTCTTTAGGAAATTTAAAGCAGAATTTATTATTCTATTACTTGGCTTACTGACTTTCTGCCTGTCAAAATGGCTCTTGTTGATTCCACTGTGTCCCTGAAGACAGAAAACTAAGTTGACAAACGCCTGCCAGGCAGGCAGAACTATCACTGTCATTTGCATGTTCTCAGTGCAAAACTAGAATGTGTTGTCAAACCTGAAATTTCTTATGACAAAATTTCAGTTATGCAAAAACTGTTTCTAGGCAGGACAGTCCTTAGCTAAGTTCTAATAAGAATATATCCTTTTCCTTTTTTCTTTCTCATCCACTTAGCCTTTCAATGATTACAGATCTTGTCATAAATTTACCAGACAGCATAACATAATATATCTCCTGTCAAGGCCAGGACATCTAGGCTTTTCCTTTAATAGTATTATTTTAAAATAATGGCTCAAGTGTTCAGTTAAAACCAAGTGGAAGCTTCTGCTTATTTCAGCTGCAGCTGGAGTTTGCTCTGTGACTTAAGGAAAATTATTTTTAACTGTCATTTGCAAAATGAGAACACTCTTCTATCCATAAGGAGAAGCAACTTAGCCTGGAAGGTCCGAGTTAGGTGTCATTTGCAGCCCTGTTTCCTTCTGCCCTCTTCCTTCTCCTGCCCTCATTTAATGGGAAGGCATCATTCAGCTAGGAAAGATAATGTAGATAGGAAGGTAAGATCAGATTATAAGAATTTACTTTGCTCATATTGCTGCTGCAATCCAACAGCTTGTTGCTTGAGGGTCTTACCCTTTGCCCTGTGAGGCCATTTAAATCTTGCTGAAAAAACTCCTCCTCTCAGCCCCCAGGAAACCTAGTTTTTCTACATCTTGGTCTCTGCTGGTATGCTGGTATTTGTGATGCTGGTAGAGCTGACAGTTACTTTCTTGCCTGTTGGATAAGGACTAAGACAATGGTCTCCCTCCTGCCACCGTGCTCAGGAGCAGCCGTCTGAATGAAAATTTTCCCCCTGCTACAAGAAAACTCAGGCTGGCCAAATCTGACTTAGTTGCCAAGAATCCATCTCAGCAATGATCTCTTATAGACCCCAGGAAAGCTGGTGATGCTCAGCTGGTGATACTCAGTCTTTGCAAACTCAACCTTGCTTCTCATCTTGCTTGAGTAAAGCGTGGAAATGCTCCCCAGGTTTAGAGGGAGGTGGTTAGGGAGGTAGTGTGGGTGTGCTCCCCCTCCAAAGCCATTTGTTTGTATCCCCCACCCAAATCTGCTTCCTACAGGAGCACTGAATTAGCCAATGGGTCCTGGCACAGCCCTCTTAGACCAACAGACAGACTAAAAGGCTTCACCTGCAAGATGGGCATAGCTGGCTGAATGACAGAGTTGTCTGACAGCTCAGAGACAAACCTGAGACTCCAACTGAAATGCATTTGATGGCTGGACTTCAGCCTCTGTTAGGCAAGAATCCACATTGTATAATGAATCAGCTTTGCACCTGTTTTGTCCCTAGCATCTCCTGCCTAAGAAAAGCCTGGCATTGTGGTAAAAGGCTAAAGAAAAACAGTAATAAATCCTATTCAAAAAAGACTTTGATAAAAGATCTTTCTCATTTTCTTTCCTTGTTTTCTTTATTTCTTTTTCTTTTCCTGTCCCCTCTATTGTCTGGTTATTCTAGACAAATGTGTCTGATGGCCTGGGGGAATTGACTGTGGTCTTAAAAGTGTCCATGAGGCTGGAGGGTAGGAGCATATGTAAGTATCAGATAGATAACATGTATTATTTGACTTATATGTACATATAAATCTCACATTCCCTGGTGCTGGCTCACAGTAAAGAGAGCATCTGAAATTATTAAGTACAGAATAACTTTGGTCTGTGTTTCCCTTTCCAATTGCTGACTTTGCTGTGTCTCCTGGAGTCACTTGAAGATATTCACCTGCTCCTGACAGTCCTCTCTCCTGACCCACATCTCCCTGCTCCCATCCCTCCAGCAGCCCATGTGGGACTTGGATGATCTGCATTCAAGGCCCTACTTGACCATATATTTTTTGTATACCATTGTTTGGGGTTTTGTGCCACTGCCACCAGTGTGTCAGCTCACTGTACAGCCATCTGTACAGAGAGGGAGTAACTCTGCTTGTTCTGTGTTCCTGCCTGTGACTCCAAGGACAAGGCCCTACCTCTGGCTCTGAGCTGGACTCACCTGGCTAAGCCCAGAAATAGATCACACCTTTCAGCAGGCTCCCATGTCACTGTGCCCCCCTGAGTGACAGGTCATCAGGCTGACACAAACAGCCCCAGTCCCTGAGTGGCTTTGTGGCACACATCACATAGGTGATATAGAACACAGCACAGCTTTCCTTTTTCCTTAATGTGGAGGTGTGTCCTCTGCCCCTGTATCCAAACTATTCATCTTGCCCTCCAGAACACTGCTCTGTGATCAAGGGAGCTTTGTGTCACGTTTCACTGATGCCCAGTTGAGGCACCCAGGTTGGAATCACTGAAGAGAGAAACCTCCATTTGTTCTAAAGGCATCCCTCCAAATCTTGTTACAAGCAATCAGACAAGCTTGGCAGAGAGAGTCCTTCGTTTTGTGTTATAGACAGAAAAAAATAGTATATGATCTAAGCTCCTAATCATGCTTATATCTGTTTATTCTGATATTTCTCTCAGCACATATCATCAAAAAAAATATGTTAGTCAGAATATTTTTCTCTCTCTATCTTCCTGTCTGCTTATTTTTAATTATATCAGAATTAGGTGATTGCTGCTGTGGATTATGTTTACCTGAAGAATATGCACAGTGAAGTCTGTATTTTCATACCTTAGCATAAGCCTTTTGGCTTAGTAAAACATTAGAGCTTTGAAATCCAATGTTCCAAGGAAAAATACACTGAAAAATAATGATAAGTCTGCTACAGCAGCTTTTCTGCACCTAGACACCCTCTATATTTGAAGGTAATGAATTAACAAAAAGCTAAGAATGACACCTTATGTGTAACAAATGTATCTGAAATAGAAAACAGTTAATGGGTTCAAACTACTATGGTTAAAATTTTGAACTTATTTATTGTTTGATGCTTGAGTGATTCCATATCAAAGCCTGAAAGTTTGATTATTGACACAAACAGAAAGAACTAGCCTTGATTGTCAGTGAAGATATGGCCAGTTGACCCTGGCTGGACATAAGGTGCCCACCAAGGCTCTTCTATCATTCACCTCCTCAGCTGGGCAGGAGAGAGAAAATACAGTGAAAAGCTTTTGGTTTGAGATAAGAACAGAGAGAGATCACTCATCAGTTACCATCACAAGCAAAGCAGACTGATCTTGGTAAAAATTACTTATTACCAGTCAAAATCAGAGTAGGGTAATGAGAAATAAAACCAACTCTTAAAACACTTCCCCCTCATCCCAACTTCTTCCTGCTCTCCACTCTGCATTTTCTCTACCCCCTCCTCCTTAGCCACGCAGGGAGTAGGGCATGGCATCTGTTGTCAGTTCATCACACACAGTCTCAGCACTCCTTCCTCCTCAGGGTGAAGACTCCTCACACACTTTCCCTGCTCCAGCATGCAGTTCCTCCATGAACTCTTCCAACATGGGTCCTTCCCATGGACTACAGTTCTTAAACTGCCCCATGGTGGGTCCCTTCCATGGGGTCAGTCCTTCAGGAACAAACTGCACGTGTAGCAAGCCAGGAGGCTTGAAGCAGAGCTACAGTCCAATGTGGAAGCCCCTGCCTCTCCCTGGGAAGAAACACAGAGCTCAAACCCACTCCAGGTAATGCAGGCAGCCCCATGCTCCCTGCTGAGTCTTTGAGGCACCAAGGAGAAGGATGCCCTGTGCTGCAGCAATTCCTTGACTTCTGAGTCAGCTCTGCCCCAAATCAACAACAGCTCAGAAGAAACCAGATCCCAGCCTGCAGCAGCTAACATGTGATATCTGAGTATCTGCAAGAGTTCAGAGTCCAGAGGGTTGCTTGGTGTGGTGACTTTTCTTTGGGTTTTTCTTAAACAAAACAAAACATGATAACATACTGTTTACTAGGAAAATACCAAAATTAAAAGTTCATGCCCAGTCAATAACCCACTATGAGCACTGCTGAACAGTGAATCTTGTTCTACCACCTCTTTGTTAGAAAGGTACAACAAAAGGACACAAAACTGGACAGGAGAGTCACAAGATGCAATTCAATGACTAGGAATGGAGAAAGAATGCAAGAGCCTGCTGCCTTTCAGGGAAAGACTTAAGGAGCTCAATCTGTTTCAGTTAATCAAAAATAAGATTGAGAAGCAGTGTGGCTACAGGGTATAATTACCCACATGGGGAGAAAATATTGGCTACAAAAGGGATCTTTAATCTAGCAGAGAGAGACATAAAAGGAACTAATTACCAGAAGGTGAAGCCCAGCAAATCTAACATAGTAATGGGGCACAACTTCTTAGGAGCACAGATGATTAATCACTGGAACAAAATACCCAGGGAAACAGTGGGTTCTCCATCTCAGTGGTCAGGATGAATGCTGTTCTGTAAGACCTGCTTCCATCATGAGATGCCAGACTCCCTAAGGACACTCCTACAGGAAACCTATGGCCTGTTTTGCACCACACCAACACCTATTTCACCTCACATCCACTTTACCTCAGGATCTCTTCTGCCCTAAGGCCTTAAATTCCACATCAATACTGGTACCTTCTCACTTTAGTTTTGCCACTTTTTCTGCTGCTTATTCCATAGCCAGTTCTGGGAATAATTCTTGGATACCCAGCCTTTTGTTGCTCCCGATTGCCATGCTCTCCTCAGCCTGGACATTTGCCCTATTTTCTTCATGCCATACTGTGACATCTCTCCACTTTTCTTCTCACAGCCTGCTCTGCTGCTTTGCATGCATCCCTAAAAAAGCTGTCTGTGTTACAAGGAACCAGGGCAGGGAGCCCCAGGATAAAACCTGTCACTCTCTGCTCTCGTTTGCCACCTCAGAACGTCCTGCCCACAGTGACATCTACACTCTGAGGGACAGGCAGATTCAGAAAGGGCTTCCCAGGCAGAGTTCTCCTTGTGCTACCACACACTTAGCAGCCTCTGGCCTTTGGAAAATGTCTGCTCTGCCTCCTCCTTCCTATCCCATCAGATGAATCCAATGCATGGGAGTCAGGCTCACTACCAACCCAACCTCACTGCTTCCCTGGCAATATATTCCCTGCCACAGCTGGAGTGTTTGTAACCTGGCAAGTCCCTGCCACTTTGCAAACAGAAGGTTTCTTGTACTTGATACAGTTTTGTGATGAAGTGGCCCACCTGTTGGCATTTCTGGGCCAAACAGGCTTTTGAGGGAGGCTCCACTGGGAAAGCTCATTTGCCAAGAGTGGTGCAAAGCTCCAGTCCCACCAGAATCCTCACTAAACTACTTTTTTTTTCACCTTCGTCTTGCAAGACAACTTCATCTCTTCCTTCCAGGAGTGGACATGGCTAATGCAATCCTTGCATTTATCAGCATTGGGGATGGATTATTAGAAGAAACCAAGTCTGGTTTAAGGTTGCCATTCATTTTGGCCAGGACAAAAAGCTGCCTGTGTTTGACTGAAGCCTCAGAAGGCATGCAGAGCTTCTGTCCTTCTCTATCTCTTCAATAGCATCCGGCATCAATTCGAAGTCTCATTTCTTAAAGAAGCTGAAAGATTGAATCCGTTCTCCAAGAAGGACCAAATTTCAATCTGTGCCCCTGGTGGACAGCTCCTCTGAGCCAATTCCTTCAGGTATGGGCAACAAAAGAGTTCAGATGGAAGGGAAGTAAATATATGTGGAAGTTTTTTAACTGGGGATCAAGTGCACTCCCAAGTCATGGGGTCTCTAAGGGATGTCACTCAGCTTTCCTTGGAGGCAACTTTATTGCCACCATTGACACTAACAATAGAAAAATCTTTGTTCTCCACTTATGTCCTCATTCCCTCCAAATACAGCAGCCTCTCATGAAGAGTGCTGGCCACAAAAGGGAAACTGCAGGAGGACCCCTGAACCCTGTGTGGGGATTAATTAATTTTCTTCACATGAAAATTGCTTGGAGGCTGGAGTCATGGATGGAATATAAAACTTTACACATAAGCAGGAGAACTTAACCCAGAGTTTCTAGGTCAGCTGTCAAAGCAAGAAACCTAATTTCTTGCACTCTGGAAATGACTGCTGAATAAGGGAATTGCACAGATGAGGACTGCAGCTTGTAGGAGAAGATGAAGTCTAACCCATCCAACTTAAACTTAATTCTAACCTTAAATGCTGTTCCAAAGCTCCCTCCAAAAGCACTCTCACTACACCTGCATCATTACCATTGTCCCAGGAAGAGCTGCATAAGATGCTGCAAGTTAAGATTTTTAGGTGGAAGCCTGGGATTCTCCTGTGGCTATTCTATCATCAAGATTCCTGAGCTTACACTTTTTTTCCCCTCTAGAGTTGGAAGGGCTAGGGGAAGTCATGAAGGAGCAATAATTCAGTACATTAAATATGTATGCAAGTGTACATATATTTATAAAGAGAAAAAAAAAAAAAACCAACAGAGTTAAGAAACTGCAGATCCATGAGCCAATTACAATTGACTTTCCCTCCTCCATCTTTTTCATTGATGTTGCAAAATAGACCTTAAGCTCCAATTTCAAAGTAGTCATTGCAGTAATTCCCTCTAGAAGAGAATCACTATTTATTGCTTGTATTCTCGCCTCAAATAAAAAATATCAAACTGCAAACATAGAAGAACTGGAGTTAGAAAAAGGTATCCCCTTTTTTCTCATAATGGCATACCTGGAATGTATATTGTCATGTAAAAACTGAATTGTGTATTTTCCACTGAATTTTCAGTAGGAACTAAGTCTAGTATTTCTGGAGCCTTTTTAGGTGATACTTATGTCTCCACAGTTACATGGCATGGAGTAAGGCCACAACCCAAACATTTTATCAAACTGTACATTGATGCACACCAAGGCTGTGGTGATGAAAAACTGAGAGATACCCAAAAAGAACCATCTTTGCAACAGGTGTAACATCACTGGTGATATCGGCAGCCAAATATTGGTGATAATCTACTGGAAGTTACTCGAAATCAAGTTGATACTTGAAGAAGATAGAAAATTACATTAGGGTCATGCTCGCAGATGCATTCAGGATAACGCAGTGATGTGTTTGCCATGCTAACAACACTAGTCAATTAACAAACCTTCCAGGCCAAATTAGAACTGAAAAAAGAGACGCTAATCCAGTTTCTGAAGTGCAGCAGTGCACGAAGTGTGGGCTCACTCCATATGTTCTCTCCCTCCTTGCAGAGTAAACCTCACTGTTGCTTTTGCATGTTTAATGACAGTTTTCTACAACTCACTGAGCCTAGGAAATATTGGAGGAGCTATGAGTGATTAAATTCAGCTGGAGCAATGCCAGCTCATCTCTCCATTCTTCAAAGTTGGTGGAAAAATGTGCACCAGTAAGAGGTGAGGGTAGTAAGCTCTCCAGCACTAAAGAAAGCAGCCACCCTGCTTAAAGTTTGCCCAAAGAGGCTGTCCTGCATGTGGTCATGCTTCAGCTCCTGCCAATCTATGCAGCCTCCCTCACCTTTCTACAATGAGATTGAATGTTTTGTACAGTAAATAAATAACCTGAGGCTATGAATCATGAGGCTATTACTCCTTCCAGCCTTTCTGTTCTAATCCAGAGCAGAAACTTTCTAATGATGCCATCAGCTGCAAGAAAGGAAGCTTGAGTTATCATAGCCCCTGGATAAAATAGTATGTGTGCAGTACAAAATTGCCTGTTTGTTCAGATAAGCAGGTGTTGTTAACAGTGAGCCCTCTGACTGCCTGTAATAAGGCAAAATCGGTTTGATACCTGCCCCCACTGGCAGATGAGAGCCAATGGGCTGTAATGCACACACTCTTTTCCTTCCACTTATGCACTAAGAGATTGATCACAAATGGCCCTTTGCAAATCATGAAAAATGAGCCTTATTTGTGCCCAGCACAATCCTATCATGCATTTACTCCATCTCCACAGACCCCCCACCCATTTCACTCCCTCCCTCCCTTCCTAGAAGATGCTATGTGAGTCAGGAATCTGACAGCTCACACATGGCTCTCCATTCCCAGCTCTGCCATATGGCTCTACAGGCCAGAACCCAGAGAGATCATAGCAGCTGCAGCACAGAACTTTTGTATACTCAGACTGGCATCCAAAATCTGTGCTAAGGGCCCACAAACATTGTGGTGCATGGAAAGAGAGGGCTGGTGTGTCAGAGCAGCCTGAATATGACACTGAGCAATTTAGTGAGCATATCGATGTGCCACCTTTAGCATTGGTGTGCCCTGTCTTTTGGGAGAGTAAGAGGGTTGTCCCCAGCATTAAAGGAAGATGTTCCCATTCCTACTTTCCAAGGATGGAGAGTAGAAGGTTTGCCCCTATCTGGTGATGGGTTTGGGGTGTTCTCTTCCTAGAGGAAACCAAGTTTGCCTCTTTGCCATGTAAAGACAGACTTGTATGTCTTTTACAACATTTGAGTTGTTTAACAATCCACCCATCTTTAAGGCTTTCTCAACCATTATCTAAGGGTCAGACAGTAAGGAAGTACTTTTGCTCTGTTGCTTTCTACTCCATTGATTGAAGCATTTGCCTCAGCAGGCATTTTACCCTAAACAGTTTTTTAAATGTAAGGTAGCAATTTTCCAAGGCTGAGCTTATTAGCTTGGTCACATGAATATGATTTCAATGCTTTCAAACTCAAGGGAGTTTGCCTTGCAATGTGCTGCTGCATTGAGGAGATACCCAGATGGCAAATGGTTGGCTCTGATCCCTCTAGGCACATCATTACAGAGTGCCACAGAAGAACAGAGTACAAAACATGTATGGGAATCCCAAGTGAGTGGCAGTTCTCTGGTAGACCATCCCACATGTGCTTCCAGAGTTCTTAGAAAAAATGAGCACAAGTGTTACTCATAAGATCTTGGGCTGTGCTCCTCTAAGCAAATCCTTGTTCACTACCTACCTTTCAAGGTTTGTTGTTAACATGCTGTCTCTTGCCTTCACATCCTTTGGCAGATGCCTGCAAGAGTTGCTCAGAGACTGGAAAGCAATGCTCAGTAGAAAGTGTGTCCCAGCATTTCCCTTCAAAGGGCAACTTCCCTATCACCTTTAATCACTGTGGAATCAGACTCCTTTTTGTTTGCCAAAGGCTCACTCTTGGTTTCAGTGTAGGAATTGCAAATGTTCATCTCTTGATCAATTGTCAAATACTTCTTCAGGAACAAGGAGAGGGATGGCTGCTTATTGATGCCAGCCTGCATCCTGAACTAGAGATTTCCAGCTCCCACAATTTAGATTGCACCCTGTTTAGAGTGCAGCAAAGAGAGACCATAAATTACAGTAAACTGTGAAGTTCAATCACAGAAGAAAGATCAGAATAAAATTCAGGAGTATTTTTCTTCCCTGTCCTGTGTATGCTCCCTATAGATCAGTATAGCAGTAGGAGGGAAATGTGTACACCCTGACAAGAGTTGTCCTTTTGGTAGGAGTCTGGGTCCTTCCAACATGTTTTAAGTTGTTGAAGCATTTGAAATGTAGCCAGGTCATTATGCATTGAGATTAGTTACAGTGTACATCAGTAATAAAAACTGGAGGCATGTTAACCTATTTTATAAAAATCTGCTCCCCACACAGGCTGTACACGTTGTGGCCATTCTGCTGGAACTGCTCAAGGAATGCAAAGTTAAGTATTTCTCTAGGTCTTTCTTAATTTGGGTTGTAAGGCAAAATTAGGGGGGAAAAAGCCTTTACAGTTGCATGGTTGGTATATGATTTTCAAACCTTTAAATCTCAGCTAAAGGAAAATCAATTTCTTTCACAGTAAGGCTGAGGACTGTGCAAAAATGCAGCTATTTACATGGCAAATCACAGTTTTCAACTTTCAGCCATTTTGCTCATAAGAGTGGTTGAGAAGGGTCAGAAGATACAATGGGAGAAATGCATTCTGCTTTTCATTCTCACTTAAAAACAGTCTGAATACTTCATATGCAAACTTTTCAAAACTATTCACCATGCATGGCACATTTTAGTCTAGAAGGCAGATACTTCACAAGCTACAACTATTGAAAAATACATTTTTCTAAATATATAACAGTTTTCCCTCTTAAATAAAGAAATAATTGTATCTTTAATTACTGGTAGTCTGTCTTTCTAAATATAGAAATAACACAACATTTGGCATCTAGTACCTTGAATCTGGGCTTTAAAAACTTTTAGAATGAAAAAGAGGCCAAATAATAGTGAAAAATACAAAGGAACTGGAAAAAAATCAGGTGGATTTTTTTCTATTCATTTTTGAAGCACAAGAAGCATGAAAGTACTAGTATTTGCAGGTTTTGCAATAAGGTGTTGATTTATCTGGTTTTACAATGAGATCATTCTGTTCTAATCCTGTAAGGATTTTTTATGTAATCATTGTAAAGAACTTTTCTCATGACTGTTCCTACACTAAACACCACATTTGATAAGAACTCTTTTTTCTTTTTTACTGAAAGATACAGTATGATTCCTTGTGGCAGCAGATTTGCTCTACAGGAATGGCTGGTCCTTGAAACACAGGATGGGCACTTTCCAAAACTGCACATAAGCTCTGGCTTCTGCCAGGACCAAAGCAGCTATGGAAAAACAACAGAAATGTCAACAAGCTTAACAGACCTTTCTGATAGCCAGTCAGACACAGTATCAGAGCATGCAATTCTAAATCTGCTCCTGAGAAACACAGCTTGCCATTTGGTTCATATGTCAGGAGAGAAATGCTGCCTTCTTTGTTGAGATATATAACTCCACCTGAACTGCCAAAGATTTTCTCTTTTCTTTTTCAATTCCCTGATCTTCTGAATAAACGTGTTCTTTAATATCAAAAAGGATGTAATTCTTGGCCATTTGCACAGCACAGCCTGAATTTCAAGTTCACGCAGGTGTGTGTAAAATGCAGGAGCTGATACAGTTGAGATGCAGCTCTGCCTAGTCCACTGTCCTACCTCTGACAGCTGTGGATGCCAAAGAACAGCCCCAGCTCCACCCTCACCTCAGAACCATTGCAGCTTTCTTCCAATGCTGCCCCAAAGCTTCCATGGCCACTGGGGATCCCAGGCCCTGCCTGTACAAGCACTGCAGCCCTCGGTTTTGTTATGAAAACCCTGGCCTCCCAGAATCACCACGAGGTGACAGAATGGCAGGAAAAATCCCTTTTGAGAGCAGTTCACAACCAAATGAAAAGATGTCACACTGTACCACCTCAGGCAGACACTGTGGTAGCACCAGTAGCAGTACAGCTGCCAATAGCATTTTCTTCCTTCCTGCCTCTCTTTGTACTGCTCTGGAGTTGCTAAGTTGATTCTAACTATGCCTCTGTTGCCATTTGGGCTTATGAGTACTTCAGGATGTAGCAGACTTTGCAAGGATGCAAAGTGACAATCAAGTCAGATCTCACCCTAGGGCAAAGAAGCAGACAGCCAATACAGGCAAATATTATCAAGAGATTTTAATACATCTGTTGCTCTTACTGTTTTGGGTAATAATGAGTAACAGCTTTTGGGACAATTGCAAAAAAGGTGCCTGGATTAGGACAAAATATAATTTTGTAGGTGCACACAAAGAAAAAGGATAAGGAGGAATGGAAATTATACAGTAACATTTATGAATTATGAAAAATTCTTCATTTTACTGCCAATTATAATGGATTTCTGCTGCTTATAACCTTATTGTAACCAAAGGGATATATTCATTTCTTGCATAGTTAGGTGCACATAACTCCAACTGAAGCTAGTAAGCATTTTCTGCTTGATGTGAGGAGTAGAAGTGCCACACAAAAAATTTACTACAGCTGCACTGGAAACAATGAAGATGGCCTAGAATGTTTTAAATGTACATAGCATTGCCCAAGGATGTATAGCATTGTCCCTTTGACCTTTTGCTGAGGGTAAGACAGAAATGGTCATAGGCATTGGAGGCAATGGGAGGACAGGTCTCTTGAATATACAGCAGTCACAGGACACCTAAGGAAGCAAAGATAATGCAGAAATAAGAAAAAAAAAAACAAACTCGTTTCAAAGCTAAATTCTTCTGAATTTTTGTGTGATTTTGAGATTAGATAGTCTGGTTTTGTAGAAAAGAAACAGCAGCAGAACTATCCTTCCCCTTGCTTCACCTAAGAGATCAGTATCATTGTCTTCTCAATCGAGAAACAGCATTTAATGAAGGAGCTGCTACCAGTAATTAAAGCGTCTAGATCTTCAATGCCTACACAGCACAAAGAAGCTCATGAATGTTGCAATCTGGGAATAAGGACAGCTATCCAGATCCCTATTTAGCTAACAAAATAAGTAGCACTTGTTATCAGATGTGCCAGACCCCCCAAGGCTCCAGTCTAATTGCTTTCAAAGGCTGTGGACAAACATCCTCCTTGAGATCCAGCTGTGCTGCTGGGTGTTACCACTGCAGCTGCTCATCTGTGGTGTCCTCCTTCCTTGGCCCGCCCCTTCCCTTCCCTCCTCTAGTGTTAAGCACCCTTTTGAACCAGCCCACGCAGCAGTTTGTGTCAGCATTCCTTAATCTGTGCCAAGCAAATTCATTCGGCTCAGTTTAAGTGGTTTAAATAGGAGGTGGCAGTAGTGATTGTAGCCCTGAGGCACAAACTTTGGGCAGTAAGGCAAGGATAAATGGTCATGTGGCAGCCACCTGGAAGCTGATGAAGAGAAAGAAGAAGCTCAGGTGCAGAACAAAGGTGAAGTAGCAGTTCAGATCTAATGAACCTTTTTTTTCATGATGGGAAAGAAAAAGTCCCATGAATTATCTGCACTGGGTCACTCCCATAGGCTGGATGTACTGGTGCCATCCTGTATGTCTGATTTTCCAGCTTCTCACCTGTTCTGGGATGTCTCATCTGCAATTAATGGAAATAGACTACTCAAGTATGGCTGCCATCCATCCACAGTGCTTGGGTCATATTCTTTGTTCCTCTGCCTGTATATGCTGAAGTACCAGTGATCTTTGAAATCCTTGGGGTTTGGTATTTTTTAGGGATTCAGACAAATATTTCTCATCAAGTAGCATTGTTTAGCATAACCAGTTCAGAATTTTCTGCCTCCAAAATACGCCCTTAGCAGCTGTGATGTAAACAAAGAGTGTCTAGTTCCCAATACCTGGTGTGCTCCCATCCAGGAAACCCCAGTCCAAAATGTGATAGGAATATCTGGATGAAACACATAACTCAAAAACCTTGGCTGGTCCCAAAAACACTGGCTGTACTGTATTTGGACAAGCAGCATTTGCACCTACAACATATATTCTCCTTTGGTCAGTGCCTCTAAAGAGCAAATCAGTTGACCTGGCTGGAGAGAAAGTGCAGTCAATAAGAAACCAAAGCAAGAAAGTATTAACTGAAGTCACCTTGCTGTCAGTGAGGACAGGTCATAATCCTCCCTGAGTCCCTCTGGGAACATGAGAGCTTGAATAATGGATCTTGAAGTCTCCTTTGTCAGGCACAGTAATGTGACACCTCCATCTCTCCTCAACTCTCCTCTGCAGCTGACTGATTCCCAAGGAATAGCAGTGAACTTTCAGATTCTCCTCCAGTACATAGAGGGGCAGGGAGCATCCACCAAGGAGCTGTTCTTAGATTTTTAGTCGCCTCCTGTCTGGCCCCAGTCAATTATGCAGCTGTAATAGAGGCTGTTAGAAAGTGACAGTATTCTATCCCAGAGTTTGCTCCATTTATAGAGGTGAGTGAAATTTGGGATTCTCTGTTTTAGCATTTAATCTAGAGGGATTCAATTTGAGGTGATATTTGTATTACTTATCTCATAACCTGAGCAAGGATTTAAACAATCTGAAACCTCAGACAAGTTCAGAGAGTGATTCTGCAGTTACGCCTCATAACCCTGAAGAAGACAGTGCAAAGGCTTATAATAACAAGCAGCCCTTTAATGTATAAAAATGCTGATTCTAATTTCCCTACCTTTACAATGGCATAGGACATTAAGGTGAACGCAAATATTATTTTTGCATAATTTTTTCTTGCTGTTACAAAAGGAACAGACTTACAGGAACAAGGGTTGATGGGGCTATAGATCTGATTACAGCATATACTGGTTGCCAAGTAGCCTCTCAGCCACAAATTTGGGAGTGGCTGCTCTTTTTTCCCCCACCTTCTTAGACTGTGGTCACATTCCACACATCTCTACACTACTACAATTTGTTTAAAGACTTTTCTGCAAATGAGAACAAAGGGCCATTTTCTTAGATCAGTCCCTCATTTGCTTTGTTTTGCCACTGGCAGCAAACAAAATGATTTCTATGGCTCCAGTTGTGTTCCAGAATTCATTTTGGAAACTTTCTAGACAGGGACGAGAAAGTAGAAATTATCTTCTTGTGGTCAATAGAACCTGTATGCAGCAGGGTGTCTCAAAGGCTTTTGTCCTCATTATATGAAATAGTGACTAGTTCTTTAAGAAGCTCTAATAAATTATATCCTCAAACTGCTGTCTGTGTACAACATTACTAATTTCCTTTGTACAAGAAGAAAAAACATTAAGCAGTGGTATGAAGGACACCTACAGTATCCCTTCTTTATGACTCATGTCCACCCATCTTTGCAATCTTTTATTCTGGACTCACCGTTTGAAGTCTTTTTCGCTCTTCCCTTTCCAGAAAATATTCACTCTCTGAATGGCTTGATTTGTAAGGACAAATTCATCTAAATCACTGCTATTAGGAACATAGTAAGATTCTACTCGTGTACAAAAGATGAAAGGTAACAGCTAGCAAGTGATTATTTCTATTACTTGGTTTCTGTATAGAATTTCAGACAAAACATTCCTGCTCTTAATAGCTTGAATGTCTCAAAAGAAATCCATGGACACTTCATCAACAGTGTCTGAATCTTTTCACAGACTGGATGCTTTTCAAGAAATAATATTTTAATCATCTTTCTTAATGAAGAAGAGAAGATCAGTACAATGTGCCAGTTCTGTTGCTTAGGCATTCAAAGTTGGCACTGCCTTCACATTAGGGTTGTTCACTTGGTGACTGCAGGGTGCTGAGGCCCTGAGCCAAGAATGTAATGAAGCACGTGGGCCTAAACATAAGCCTGAAGGTAATTTTTCAGACTGTCTTGTGTTCAATGACATAATTCTGCTCCAAGTACCTTGCAGAAACAGTACAGGAAAACCAGAAGGGAAGGGAGATGGGTGTTATTTGCAAACAGTTTTGACAAACAATTCCCAGTATGGCACAGCTGACATTACACAGCACTTGGAGTGGTGGTCTCCTAAACAAATCCATGGGATGTGAACCTGTTTACAACAGGCTCCTTAACTTTCTGGACAAAGACATTGTACTAAACTGCACTTCACTGGACAGCTGTTAACTGGCACCTGAACTGAAGCAGGGATCCTGTTACTTGTTCTGCCTTTCTTCCTGTGAGATCTGTGACTCACAAAATAAATTTGATCACTCAATAATTGCACATTTAAAATAATCCCAGCATCCACTGAGTGGTGGGAAGTAGGAACAACAGACAGATGTGGAGCAGGGGAATTTTCTAAGCCCAAGTTCACCCTCAGCCAGAGTCTGGCAGGCTGTTCAGGCACCCATGCAGCAACACCAGGCATGCTGACATCTGTGGGCAGAGAGGGGATTCATCTCCCTCCAGTTTCTCAGGATCAATAGCCAGTAGAATCTGATTTGTCCAGTCTGCAAATCTTCTGGTGTGAGAAAATAAGAAACTTTGGCCTAAAGGAAACCACTGACTGCAAGGTTCCCAGACTGAGAAAATTCTGTGATAATTGTCAGGATCTTGTGGCTCTGTAGAGACCCATGTGCCTTTGTACAAAAAGGAGGATGTGAGGATTTGGATGCAGTAAGCTAGGCACACCTCAATTTGTGGGGACAATCTTAAAGAAGAAATTGTTGCATTTTATTTCACGTTAATTGTGTGCATATTTCTCATCAGTATCCCATCATCAGTCTAGACTATTGGAAACATTTTGGCTGTTTGTTTTTTTTTTTTCCTTCAGCTGCATTCCTATTCTTTGCAGAGGCAAAATCACTCATGAATCTTAAACAGCTTTTGCACGGAATAAGCTCAGCTAATGAAAAAACAGAGAAGATTGTCATAATCTCCTGAATCTAAGGAGTAATATAGAGAACTGATTCTATCAGGATGAGGAAGAAAGACAGGAGAAAGATGGCCAGGTGCATTATGAATTTTTTGCAATATATTTCTTTAAAATATGTGGGGGAGGGAAAGGTGGCAGTATTTTAACAATACCATTATTTTACATCATCCTTCTCATTGCTTATGGACAGGCTGATGCTGAGATTTAGCACAGGAAACAGTTTTAAGAATCCATATATTCTTGGCTACAGTTCATGCCCTCAGACTATGCCAGAACGCCAACTGAATGTTAAATATCTAACCTAGCTATGCATTTTTAATGCAGACTTTACCATTACATTGAAATAACACTAAGCACTAATGGCAAGTCTTTTTCTTTTTTAGTACAAATACAAGGCATTATCCAGAAACTGTACTGAAACACTAGGTGTAGTCAAAACCAACATACACTGCAAAAACCTATGATTTCTTCCCAGAGACAATGTGTCATTCACAGTAAATGGCATGAAATTAGATGTGACCATACTTGTGAATAAGGTCTGCTGGACTGGGAACTCTTCACTTAGAAGATTTAGGCAGGTCTGCAATTTATTCTAGTGCTGCCCATCTGTACACCTCAGCTATGCCACCTGAGGTGTGCTTGTCGCTGAAGGCAAAATGAATGATGGCTCTTCTGCCAATGCTCCACAGACTTTAGATGTAGAGGTGGAAGTCACATCAGCCTGTCAGCCCTCCCACACCAACCTGGTGGCCCAGCACCCCATCAGTGAAGCTTTTTTGGATCCAGGCCATGTTCTAGGGTCTGCACAGCAGTGCCCTGGGGCATTTTGAGGCACTAACTTGGCAAGAGATCTCTGACCAAGCACTGCTTTGAGTAAATATTCCTCTAGAAACTGTGAGGATTGTTACATGAAATTAAACAGAGGAGACATCTCCTTCTTTCCATAGCTTCTCTCATTCAGTTAGGCACTGATGGCTGCAAGGCAGGGATTCTTCCAGTGTTTGTATAGATACAGCACAGGGCACCTTCAGTTTCAGTGGCAGCTGCTAAGCACCACTGCAATACACAATAACTAATAGGAATTAATTGTATATACCAAAGAAATAAGCTGACTGGCAGGTCCTATGTACCCACTTCTGAAAAGCTCTTTATTTTCTTTGCTTTTAAATACAACATAACTGTATAAACATATTTATTCTCTGTGGAAAAATTTCAGTGATTGACCATTTTAAAAATAAGGTATATAAGGCCTGAGATCTGGAAAGAATGAGAGGGCCAAGCAATTTTTATGATTTTTAAACAGCATCTTCAATTTTTAAAATTATTTTTGGAACAAACATACTAGGCTTTCATTACTGCACAACTCTTTGATTCATTATGCTTTTCTACTGAAAACAGAAAAAAAACCCAAAACCTCAGTAAAAGGGGAAGAACTGGAGATCAGCTGCTACATAAGCAAATTTTTTTAAAAAGGAGAAACAATCTATATCCTTGCAAAAGATTCCACCAAACCTAATCCTCTTCTATCTGCCTTCCTAAAACATAAAGCTTAAAGGATTCTTTTCATTGCTATTGCCTTTTGAAATATTCTGCTTTGGGTTTGACTGCTACTAATTTCAAACACACCCCAGTAGTGAAGATCAGTTCTCAGAAGTGATGCTTCCTCACTGGCAGAAGGTCTTTCTCCAACAGACAGGGATGAAACTGTGCTGGGAGGAAGAGTTACAGCTCTGCAACAGTTCACTAATGGCCTTAAAGTGGGTTCCCTATTCAATAATCAGGTACCAAACAGAAATATTTCTGCTTCTAATGCAAAGTACCTTTCTGGGTTTTGCTTACTCATTCTGTCACTGAGACACCTGAAAGGATGGGTGGTCTATTACGTACCAAAAGCAAACAGTATCATATTTATTTTCCTCAGGGAAATTAAGTTCTCATTTCTTGTCTTTACCCAAAGGTGTCCAAACACCTAATTTCCTATTTCAGATGCTAAAGAGCAAGCAAGGTGACTTGTGCTCCTGATATCTGTTGTTTCTTTCTGGAACATGCTATGTATTTTGTCACTATTTCCTCTGTCAAAACTCGTACCATGGACACACTGTGACAGGAAGAAGTACATCAGTTATCTAAAGAACCTGCACCTAGTTCTCACCAGCAGCTAAAGTTAGTTGAAATGAATCCCACTCCTAGTCACTGCTACTTTCTGGGTAGCTCAAAGATCCCTGTTATGAGCTGCTCATGCTGTGCCAGCAGTCTTGCTTCAATCAATGCAACACCTCGCACAGTGAGACATGACCCAGCTACAGCAGAGCCGATTTTCCTGTTCTCGAAAGCAATCAATTCTGCCATTGATTTTCCTTAGGACAAAAATATTTCTTTATCTTCAGGATAATGATATAAGTATGGCCTTGATGGTTAAAAGCAAAGGTCTGTGCAGCCCAACAGATTAATAAATAAATAAATAAATAGCAGAAGCAAGGCTGGGATAGAGTGATTATCCCCATTCCTTTCCAGCAGCTAGAAAGTCTGTCATTACCTGAACTTGTAGGTCTGTCTAGATCACCCAATGCAAGCTTTTTTTGACCTAATGCCAACACATTTATTTAACTGCTGTTTTAATTTAATTCATTAGAGCTTTCAGAATTTCCTGTGGCAGTGAGTTCCACAGTGTCATCTCTTGAAAACATATGTTGCTTCTTGTAAACCAAGTGTCTAATAAATTGTTCCCTCCCTCTTGGCATTTAAGATGTGAGCACTGCATTGGTTTAGAATGGTAAAAAAAAAAAAAAAAAAAAAAAAAAAAAAAAAGAACAGTTTTATCATATTATCTGTTTCTTTCCCAATAATTTCTAATACCCCATTTGTCTTTTTGACCACTGCTAGCTTTGAGGTGATTGTTTCTGAAGAAACATGTGCAATGGTTCCCAAATCTGTTTTCTGAGTGGTAACAGCTCATTTAGAGTCCATCACTGTGAATGTATAGTTAAGGTTGTTTTCCTCCATGTGCGTTACTTTGCATTTATTGACACTGAATTTCATCTGCCATTTTATTACCCAATCACTCAGTTTCTTGAGCTCCTCTAAGCCTTCACAAACAGTTTTATCTTTGACTGTGGTAAATAATGGGACACCAGCAGCTGCATATGCCAATGGATATTCACCTCATTTTCAAGAAGAGTATTTAGAGGCATGCTGTGCCTGTGGGACCACGCCAAAATCTTACTCTTCTGTGAAGCCGCCCCTGCCTTCTAATGTGGACAGAGTCTCCAAAGCACCAGTACCTCAGGAGTGCCTAGGCTGGGTGGCGTTCCCTGCTACTCTCTGGAGACTCATGCCCACCATAACGTCTTTTTGTACCAAAACACCCTTTCCCAAAGCCAGGCCGCCCAGTCCCAGCCCATGGCGGGGAGGTGACGCGCACAGGTACAGTTTCCTTCCCACGGTATCTCCCCAGAGAAGCTCGTCCAGCCTCGCCCTCCCGGAGCTGCGGCCCGGGGCAGCGCGGTGCGACCCGACCCCTCGGGAACCGCCTGCCCGGCCCGGCCCCTCACGGAGCCGCCGGGCCGGCCGTGCCCAGGGCTCCATCTGCCGGCGAGCGGCCGGAACGGTCCCCGATCGCTGCGGAGACCGTCGGTCCTTCCCTGCTGCACTCGCTGACACAGTCCTTCCCAAGCCACGGCTCTGTCACAGCCCTCCTGAAATTACGTAAGTCCCAGCTACAGTGGGAGGTGAATGCTTTTACAGGAGAAAAAAAAACCCCCAAAAAATCCTCTTTACTATTCTGTTCACATCTTCTTCTAGTAGGGGTGGATGAAGAAAAATTAACTGAAGGCCTTGGAAAGACATAGCTGATGAACAGGGAGCCCAGGAGCCTGCCAGGATAGCACTTTTCAGCCGGGAACTTACCTACTGTAACTCAGAGCTCAGTGCTTTTGTTAGCATGCTGCTAACTCATGGCAGACTAGCTGTGTCTATGTCTAACTATGCACCTAGAAAAAAGTCCAGATACAAATATTTAAAGTGTAGTCATGGTTTAGCTCATCTCCGTTTAGTCCAATTCCACACAGGGCAGTGTGATGACATAACAAGAATTTTGTAGCTTTTTCCCCCCATAAGATCACTGCATTAATTGGACACTTCTCATCTTACACAGAGAAGTGTTTACTTGTTCTGTGCTTTTCCAGCATCTAGCACATGGGGGTTCTTAGGCATTAAAAGAGAGTGAGCTGCAAACTCAGTCTAGTACCTTGAGAAGCCCAGCTGGAAGCTAGATTTTGGAGCATTGAACAAGCACAGAACACAAAATCAATGAATAATATGACTACAGTTTCCACAACAAAAAAATCCATCAGATTGAAGCATGTTTCCAAGCAAACAGCTTCCACTGTGTCTGAAAGACACATGCCTGGATTGAATGAAAAGGACCCACTGCAAGTTTGGATGCAGTCATGATGTGCAGGAGGGTCTGGGAAGACAGAGCCATTCCCTTTTCCCCTGACCTAGCACGTGTGGGAATTTTGGCCTGGGAGAGACTTCAGGTGCCAATTAGGCATTAAACCAACCTCATTTGGAAAGTTTTGTTAAGAGTTGCAATTCTAAGCCAAAAAGCAAAACCCTCACCTGAATCAATATTCCAGGCCAGCCAACACCTGAATCATATACATTGCACAATTTATAAATGTAAACTCCTTTTGTCTGTGTTCCTCCAAATGCTGCCACTGCATTTCAGTAGTGTGATCCAAAACCTAGTGTTTTTTTTCAGCTGTGAGCTAAGTCTGTGTGAGGAATGCAGAAGGGCATTAATCTTATTTCCTCCATGTGTAAAGGTCTTTAGTGCCCTTGAAATCTAGTACTTGAGCTGTGTGTGGTCCACGGATACTCAGCCATCATCCCAGGCAGGAAACCTGACTGCAGGGATCATGAAAAGTACACAGATCATTTGTTAGTTGTGTTAAGTCATGCAGAGGGTGGCTAAGCATAATATGGAATCATGGAATGGTTTGGGTTGAAAGGGACCTTAAAGATCATCCAATTCCAGTCCCCCTGCCACGGGAAAGGACACCTGCTACACCAGGTTGCTCAAATCCCCATCCAACCTGGCTTGTTACAAAAAATTACTTGCTATCATTCTCTTTATCTCTCAGGAAGCAAATAAAAACATTCACAAGCTGCATTTGTCACAGGTTCCTCAAGACAGACCTAAGCCTGTGCAAATTCTTTCTCAGTGTCTTTCAAACACTCTGCATTTTGTCTTCTAAAATGTCACCAGGAAGACTTATCAACAATTTTTTGTGGAGACAATAGTGGGAGGAGAAGCTGACCATTAGCGCTAAAAAGCAACTGCAAATTGGTTAGGCATGAGCCAGGTTAAGCAAACAGCTTGTACTTGAGGTTTAAGATGTTGTTTCCTCATCTTTCTCCCTGCCACAGCTGCAAATAGAAGAGATGTGCAAGTTAATTTAATCTTTGTTGTAAAAAAAAAGGAGAGTCTGTCAGGGTCCACACACTAAGGATCCCTGCAGTCTCTTTGGATTGAAGTATTCTCGATTTGATTAATTCAGTTAGAGATAGTGAAAAGTTCTTAGTGAAGAGATTTTTGTGGAAGGCAAAGACTGTCCTTTTTGAGGATGAAGGTAATAAAAAGATTATGCTGCAGCTCTTCTTGATTTTCTGTATGTCCATTATCTATAGGCTGGATATTAACTATGCAGTCACCTGTGGATGCTCTGCACAAACCATTGTGCTGTTTTCATATCCAAAGAGAAGATCAGCATAGTGCTGCAGGGTCCCAAGTGGGACTGGACATTAGCTTCAACATGTCTGCACTGACAAGGTCCCTCACCACATCCCTTTTTCTACTGTCTTCTCCCTGCATGATGTCCACACTATTTCTAATGCATTCATTGCCAGCTGTCTTACTCCTTTTTGTGAATTGTGTTATGCCTTCTGTATCACTATTACCTTGCATTACCAAGAGAAAAAAGTCCTTGGCTATGTATGACTGTTTCTGTGTGTGTGTGTGTGTGTGTGTGTGTGTGTGTGTGTGTGTGTGTGTGTTTAATTATCCTACTGCTGTGTAGCTGTGTTGTATTAAGGTAGTGCCAACTGAATATTTAGTGATTTAGCTTGTTATGCCTGAGGTGGATTTTTATTGAAATGTGATATTTCTATTATGAGCTATAAGCCCCAAACCCAAAATGTGCATCTTCAGAACTCCTCAGAATATTCCCAGAAAATTAATTTCAGATGCATTTGGTAATTGCAACACTTCTGTAATAATGAAAAAATGCAGACATGCTGCAAGCCTGATCCAACCAGCATTTCAATCAAAGGAACTTCTTATTTTATGGCAGTCAAGGTGGGTGCATAACTTTTTAAAAATATTTAAGTGAAAGTGGAGGTCTTTATGTATAAGCAGGAAGATGCTTGAATGCAGCATTCAAATTACTTGGCACTAGTTTTTGGTTTCTGTAGCACAATTTCTAGATAACCACTGCCAGAACATGAAGTGGTATCTAGATACTTCCCATGTCACTATTGTTAGTCAAGTGACATTACATGTGTTGTTAGCTGAGCACTGAACTAAATGCGACAGATTTGGAGATGTAAAAATAATGTGACTTTGCTCTCCATTTTCTTCATAGTTCATCAAAGAAATTACATAAATGTATTCTTTAAAATAGGAAGTGATAGGTAATAACAAGCTGATTCTTAATCTCATCCCTATCATTAGTGTACTGTCCTATTAAAAAAAAATTAGAGAGTGTTTACCAAAGCTGGCAGTGACTGCCTTTTGTCTCCAGTATAGGGATGGTAATTAGTATGTAGTCTGCAGGGAAGATCCAGTGGATAGAGCACAAGGTTGTACCTGCCTTTGCAGATCCAGAGGAACAAATCTACATGATGCCCAGGACAGATTAATGCACAGGATTGTGCCTGGGGCTCCAGCTCTGCTTTGATGTCAACAACGTTTGTGTTTTCCTTATTAAGAAATGCTTTTAGCCCTCCTGGCCATGAAGAAAAGCTGGAAATGACAACCTGCGTGCCATGGATAGAGCAACATCTGCTTGAATCTGCTGTCAGTGTCCAGCAGAGAGAAGGGCTATACTTAAAGCTAAAAGGAAATCACAGTGACTTTTTTTTCCCCAAATAAATAAAGAACACAGAGAAGATTTTTCATTTTAAAAAATTCCATTTTCATGGATTCTGTAACATGAGCACTGACAACCTGAAAATGTCTTCATTTTTCAAAGCTTACTCCCATAATAAGGCAACCAAATGGAGTATTTCAGATCATTTTATTTTTTGGCAACCTAAACTACTAATAAGCTTCAGTGTTCAGCCAGAAAGGAAATGAGCTGTCCTCTTACATTACCACTATTGTAGGCAGGGGTGGGGGGAGGGACAGATCCTGCACAAGCTGCCCCACACAACCCCCACCAACTTGTGACCAGATTTCTCTTTGGCCATGCAAGGGGCTCCTCAGTGCCTTGTTTTGGCTGTGCAGAGAGCTCAGCTTCTCTGTGCTATGTTGATGTGTGGTGGGGGTAACATTTCACTTTCTCCTCAGAATAGGCTGTGGAAATACTGGATCATAAAATAACACTACTCTTGTAGTCCTTTCCAGTGTCTCACCAGTGACTGACTGACAGCTCACCACCAAAGGAAGCCAAATGAGTCAGGAACAAACCACAGGGAGGGGTGATCTATCAAGCAGCTTGTCTTGCTTTCTCAGCTAAGAAAATACCCTTTCATGCCCCTCAGAGGTTGTTTGAACCAGACAATCCTCACCTGCTTCCTCCCCTTCCTCCCCTTCCTCCATCTGAGACAGTGCTATAGTGTGTGTCACAGCCACGGTGGTTTTAGCACCTGCTGGGACTTGCAGATGATACAGACGATGAACCAAAACGAGCACAGGGAAGAGAGCTGGGAGCACAGCTGAGGAAGAAAGAGTTCATGCAAATTAATCACTTTTCAGGTAATTCATCAGTCCTGCCTGTGAGACAGATCATCCCACCTTCTGCAGGAGTCTGGCCATCTATAAAAGCTTTTAGTATGTCCTAATGCATCTTCCCCTTAATGCATGAACAGAAGTAATCTCAAATCTGGCATTGCCTTAGCTTTCCAGTACTTGACTCTGCAGCCTCAGCTAATAATGTTCTTTAGCTGGACTTTCTGGTATGTGATTTTATGGATAAAAAGCAGACAGTGCACTTGAAGAGAGGCCAGGTTGGCACAAAGCTACAGAAATGTTGCTTTCCTATAACAAACTGCAAGAGGAAAAAGAAAAAAGCCCAACTATATATAGCCCAAACAATTTTCATAGCCTGTGCCAATGGCACATCAGAAAATACAGAAATATGTTTGAAATGTTTATGGTTATAAAAACATGAGATGGCTTCTTGTAGGAAATTTATTTGAAGTGCATAAAAGTGGTTGTGTTAGATGTTACTCAGAGGAACCAAACTAGGCTTTTCTGCCTCAAAGGTATAGACAGCTTTAGCAGCTGGACCTAAACTTTGGGTCAAGTGTGTGTGGGTGAGAGCACAGAAGGATCTGTAGTTAGCTGCAGGTCAGAAGTGCCCATTTCTCTGAAGTTGGAGTTCTGGTGCCACTATATGGGTGGAAATACCATGATTCAAAGAGCAACTTTAGGAGAAGAACTGTACAAACCATGCATTTGCCCTGTAATTGGACAGTTTGCTTTGGTATGCAACTCGGTTTCCCAGCAGAACCCCATGGGTCTATCCAAACCCTAACACTGACTTGCTGCTCTCCTCTAAAGATCCTTGAGTCACAAGAGTTTCTTTCTACCCCTGCTTCTGCCACTTCAGCACTTGGCCTTTCTCTGGAAAGATGCAGCAAGGAAGCTCTTAATGGGTCCCCATGGGGCATCACAGGAAGCCCAGGAGTGAGGAAGAACATCAGGCACATAATTCATGACCTGCCTCTGGCAAAAGGGGGCAAACAACAACAGCAGCAACAAAAACAAAAATGCTCGTCCCTCCAGAGTAGAGTAATAGCAGTCCCCACAGGAGCCCATTAAACAAAACAAAATGCTGAGAGCCTAGGAATATTATGCACTTCATCATTTTCTCAGGATCCCCATGGATAGAACAGGGAAAGTTGCAATGTTGTCAAAGTGGAAGGAAGGAACCTGGGAGACATGAGGGCTCTGCTGGGCAAGAGGGACTTGTACCTCCTTGGCAAGTGGAAGAATGTCTCCTTTGTGTGCCTGCAGGTGATATTTTTCCTTCTCTAGTCTGTACATGGATATCTTATGCTCTCCCAAGATTTTTCAGGACCTCAGTGGACTGTTAGCTTGTTTTGCCATTTTGCCATCTGGCTGTCCTAACACGACTGTCTCTAGCAGAGGTTGAAATTTTGATGTTTTGTCTAAATTTGGAAGTGACATTTTCCTCAAGTTTTGTAATTAGAACTAATGAATTGCTACAGTGCAATCTGTTTTACCTTCTCTTCATGAAGTTTGACCTGAATTTTAGCACTGACGAAGATGATGTGTTGACAAGATAGGTTGCAAGGATAGTATCTCCAGTCTGCTCTGCAGATGTGTCTTGCTCTTCCCAGAATTTTCTCCTGCTATCAAGACTTTTTTATCTATTGCTCTCACTTGTCTGTCAGCAAAGAGTTTATTCTCTTCCTGGGACTGCCTATATTATGGCTCTGAGGAGGTACTTTCATGCCCTCCTGCCATTCCTATTCAGGACCTGTAGAGAAATTAATATAAACCATCCCAGCTCATCCTGAAATAATACTTAAGGTCTTGCCAGACAAGAGGATTCAGAATCAGTTCACTCCACTTTGTGAGATAAGTATGGTTTGGGGTATTTGACAGACTAAATCACAAATTATTTTAATTTTTCCCATGATAAGCTTCTTAAAAATGCATGTATGGATGCTGCAAAAACTGAAGTTTAAGGAAAACAGGAAAATTCTCAGCTTCTCTTGTGCTTTCTAGAATAAGTCACCTGAAAAACAGGCTTTAGCAACCAGCCTTTAGCTGATTTTAATGTACTGCCTTTCCTTATAGATATTGGATGGTCTCTACAGTTTCCTGAGGAGGGGAAGTGGAGAGGAAGGTGCTGATGTCTCAGTGGTACACTGTGTAGGAATAATTCAAAGCTGAGCCAGAGAAGGTTTAGACTGGACATTAGGAAGTATTTATACACTGAGAGGGTGGTCAAACACTGGAACAAACTGGATCAAACACTGGAGTCTTCCTAGAGAAGTGTTTGATGCTCCAGTGTTTAAGAGGCATTTGCATAATTCCCTAAATAACATGCTTCAATTTGGTCAGCCCTGCATTGGTCAGGCAGTTGGTCTAGATGATCACTGTACGTTCCTTCCAACCACAACAGCCCTATTCTATTCTATTCTATTCTATTCTATTCTATTCTATTCTATTCTATTCTATTCTATTCTATTCTATTCTATTCTATTCTATTCCTATAGTTCTTTCCCACCCCGAAAAGTTGAAGAAACCCTTTTATGCAAAAAAGGGTTGTTCTTAGCTTATAAATAACAGTGCTTAATGTATGAAGTAACTGCAGGAAAATCCTTGCAGGCAAATCAGATGGATAAGACTACCACTTCTCATTCTGGGACATCTTTTCATCATGGGAATGTCTTAAAGTGGAAAATGAAGATGTAAGACAATTTTCCCTTCCCCACCTGGGCTGTCGCAGCCCTGGTGTGCTTATCCCACAGGACGTGCTGCCCTCTCCTGCTTGGCATTGAGAGGCAGAAATAGTTCAAGCAGTGATCCCCTAATACTGGCTCTGTTAGCCTGAACATTGAATTAATTAGTGGTAACTAAAGCACTGTTTCACAACACTGTTTGCAAAGTTTCCATCATGTGAAAAGTGGTTAAAATCCATGGTGGGTCTCAGAGCCAGTTGGGAACTTTATGACATGGTAATGCTTTTTCTTTGTGGAAATCACAACAATTTTAGAGAAAGGTAAGGTTGGCAAATCCATACACCAGAATCTGTGGCCATCCCAGAGAGATAAAATTCTATATGTAGTATAGAATTTTTTTATTCCCACATAAGTTATCTATGCAGTAACTGTTTTCCAGGATACCTCACAGACTGGATTGCTGAATTTGAGAAAAAGTATCTACAGAAAAAAGTGGGCTTAACAACATAATGTGATAGTTAATTATGCATCCTGTTAATCAGGACAGACAGCAGCCTTAGGAAAAACATACATACTACAACTTTCCCTAAATGTTTTTTTGTTTTTGTTTTTGATTTTTTTGCTTCTAGAGATCAGGAAACTGGGTCAGCAAATGCAAAAATGTGCATTTGCTCTGCACAGACAGAGCTCTACACTAGCAAGCTAGGGTTGTTTGGATTCACTGTTTATTAAAATACAATAATTTTTAAAAATTCTTCATGTTCTTGAAACATGCTGTTCCAATGGTCTTTAAAGGGTCATTTTGCCATGTTCAAGATTACTGCTTTATTAAAAAATGAATTGATTACAGTGGAAAAGAATTGAAAGTTCAACAGCAAGACAAAACATTTTATTATGATCAAAATGAAATGTTTTTATTGAGCTGAGACTAATGGACTGGGAAAAAAAAAAAAAACTCTTCTTTTTGAGTCTATCTGAGTTTGACTTTTTGTTCTGGTTTGGTGTGGAAGCATTCCTTAAAATCTCAAATCTTTCCAGCATGAGAAGGCTGCTTCCCATGAAACTGTACCCAGGCTGAGATCAGGCTTCTCAGGAATGAGACAAGGGATGCCAGCTCTACCCCATTACTGTAGCATCAACATTTTCACATTTCCCTCACAGCCAACTCACTGATGGTCAGCTAAACCTAAACCTTCTGCCTAAGTACTCACTTGGTCTGTCTGTGCTTTTTTTTCTTTTTTTCTTTTTTTTTTTTTTTCATACAAACACAATGAAAAAAGCATATGTGGTTAAGAACACAGAACAAAGTAATTCAGTCTCCCACTCTCTATCTGTGTGTTGTGTGGTCAGTTTGGGAGTGGGGGATGTATGTACTGTACTCCAGGCATGTAAATTTAGATAATTAATCTAAACTACTTCTTGAGGCTTTTTCTCTTAAAAATATAGGGAGAGACATACATCCTGAGGGGTGTTAGGTACATTTCTCTCAGGCATTTGCCTAAGGATACCTTTAATTGCCTATTTGGCAGTGCCAGTCTCCTCCTCATTGCAAATGAGAGTTAGTTTGCCATGGCACTGTTTCAAAGATGCTGGCATTTCCTTAATGGCAGTGAAAGCCTAATCCTTTAATTGCAGGTGCCACTACAGGACAATAGCAGCTCAGCATAGCACCAGTGATTCCTAGTAGCATTCAGTGGCTTCTCTTCATCACCTAGATGATGAAGAACTATTTCAGGTCATGGGAAGTTTATTTCCATGAATCACCACAGACATGTATTCACTACCAAGCTACAACCAATTTGAAATAATGAGCTACAGGTCATGGAATTTCTGTTTTACTCTGTTATTGATTCCTTGGGCTTTCCCTCACCTTTTTTCTCCCTGGAGAATCGGTTTCATTTCTGTACATATGGATACTGTAGTTTTCTTCAGTAGGTAAAGAGAGAGTTGTTCTCCTCCGTGTTTGCAAGGACGGGCCTCATTAAGCATATTCCTTCTTTATTTTTAGCTTTTCATCAGGCAAAGAGCAAAAAAATCAAAGCTTGTTTATAGCCATGCTGGACAGTTCTCCACGGCAATTGCTGCTCCAAGGTCTGAATTGTTATGAATAGGACAACTTGTGATCTCTCCAGCCCTTCCCACATTCAAAGCAAATTGTTCTTCCCTTCTCCATTCAAAGCAAATTGTTCCCTATCATGGATTAACTAAAGATTTTTGATAGAAAAACCTCTACAGAGGACTCGGGGGGCTGGCAGTGGAGAAGAAGCATTATGAAATATAAGAATGAATTTAACAGAGGGTGACACTGTTAAAAAAACCTCTAAATTATGTAATCAGTGACCTGGGCTTAAACTGTTTGTGTCCTTTCTCTCTTGCAATCCTGCTGCTGCTGTTATGGGTTTTGGCTTGGGAGAAATATTTTTCTGAGTCCATTTCACCTTGATGGATTATGATGCCATTTTAAATGTCAATTGATAATAATTGTGCCATAAAAAAACCCATCATAAATGTTATCTGTTTAAACCTACCATGTCCCTTTTATTAATATTTCTAATTTATGAGCATTTTGAGAAATCTACAGAGACAATGGGGCTAATAAATCTGAGGTGAAAGGGACTCCAGAAGCAGTCTGTGTGAGCTTTATGCTAGATCAATGCCAGCTGTTGAACTTTGAGGAGATCAGAGCAGCTCAGGTGTCAATGTGGAGATTGGTAGAGTCCAGTAAGGAATAAAGGATGGAAGATAACCTGCAAGGACATGAGGCTCCAGAGGTGATGTGGGCAATTTGCAGCTGCGGATACACTGGTGTGTCTCTGGCTGCCTGAGCTCGCTGACTTGCTCTGAGCAGCTGACTGAGCACAGGTCCTTGGAGAGAAGCTGCTGTGAACTGCAGTGTCCATGCTCTGCACAAACACTGCACAGCTCTGACTCTGAGTTTAAAGGAGATGCTTCAGAGGCATTGGGCAGAACACCATCCCATTACTGACTTTATCCAGTGGAAGAGACCAGTGGGACACGAATGGTCCTGTTTCACAACTGACAGGGTGTCCTGGTTTTAAGGACACATATCTGCCAACAAAGGCAGAAGCTTCTCTTTGAAATGAAGAATATAAACCCCCTCCCTCTAAATTATTATAATTTTGAAATTAAGGGGCTCTCAGGCAAAGATATGGGAATTAGGAATAACAGTTCTTTACTGGGTAAAATTAAAATAGAAATAACAGTATTACCAAAAAAACCCAATCCCAACCCTGACACAGTCAGAATACAACCTGACACCCTGTCAGTCAGGGTGTTGGTAGCAGTCCCATTAAATGGTGACTACAGTCCTCCTGCAGTGGCAGATGTGGTTCAGTTGAAGCAGTGCTCCTGTAGAAAGGTTCAGCCTTTCTCCAAAAGTCCAGGGATGGTGTAGAAAGGTCCAGCTTCTCCTCTGGAATCCAGAGGAAAGAAGAAGAACTTGCTGTCCAAAATCTCAGTTTTTTATCTAGGTAGGAAAGGCTTGGCTCAGCCCCGTGGCTGGAGCATCTCCCAGTGGGATGATGTAATTTTATCAGTCACACAGTGGGACTCAATGGGCCAGCAGCAGATGATCTTCCTGGAGGGAGGATGGGTTGTGGAAAAGATAAAGATGCTTGCTTCCCCTTGTCTTAAAGATGGCCCATTAGCAGATGGTATGTGCCACAGAGATAAGGAATCATTACCCCACTCTCTTTTAACAGATGGTGATAGAATACACATTTCTGGCCACATCAACCCAATACACAGAGTAAACACAATTCTTCTTCCACCTTGAGATAGCCAGTGTAGGATGAAAAACTCCAAAGTATTGATCCCAAGTTGATTTTAAGTCTATGCATCCAGAATTTTTCACTTCCTGAAATTCTTTAATTTATAATCCTCAGGGATTGTGTGGACCTCTAGATTTGCCTGGCACCAAGAGGATGAATTAAGAAAATCAACATGGCATGATTTTGTTCTAGACAGTCGCCTTCTGCTGTAAAGGGTTGTCTTCAGAGCTCAGCAGTCCCAGAGAAAGATGTGTTTCCTGCCTCAAGGAATTTATAGACTAAATTAGATGGGTAGCATAGTAATTGTAACAAATGAGAGTCATCTGCATTTCCAGGTCAAGCAGAAATACGTAATATCCCCAAACTACCCTGCAAAAGCCAGCATATTAGAACTTAGCAGGAAAAATAACTTCTTCATTCTCCGGTAATTTAAAAGTAAATAATTTCTTGTTTTGAACTTAAATAATTTGTTACATTTCAGCAACTCAGTCATTTGAGAAAGGGGGTCAACTGAACTATTTTAATTTACAAAATGTTCATTTGCATTTCAAGGGTCTATTTTTTGCCACTCATCTTTATTTTGACATAATACAAAGCAAAGAAATTCTGAGCAAGCAGTCATTCCAAAAACAATATTTAATCTTTATTTTTAGTTAATGAAATTGTATTTATCACTATTTTTCAATTTCTGTATCAAAAATAGTAAAATGTTCAAGTCTTTTGGTACTACTTAAGCATTTTGATATCAAACCTGCCTTTTTTTCTAAAGAAACTTTTGTACACAAAACATGGGATTTATGCATCATTACGCTGCTTCTTTCTAATCCCCTTTCAAGAGTTTTCACTTATTTATCCTATTTCCTACTTTAGTGCTTGTTTTGTTTTCCTATACAGAAGAACAAAAATATATTTCTCAGTTGGCATCGCCTTCAGTTTTAATAAAAAACTACAATACAATCAAACAGAACAAAAATAAAGCCTTCACAAGGACACTTTCAAGTTGTAAATTTGGACGTGAGCATCTAATTTAAGCACACACAGAAAATCAACTTGTCAGTGCAAGCAGCAGGGAGGTTTAAAGTTGCAGACTGAGATAGAATAGTTATACAAACATGCACAATTTGATTTTGTGACATGGAACTACAGAATCGTCTCAGCAGGTGCTTGCACAGAGTGAGCTGGTGGCAGTGGAGACAGGCAGTGCAGACACTCTGAGTATGGGGTAATGCTTAATTCACGCTTGACCACAGAATAAAAGTACTTATTCTATTCTGAAATGGAAACTTGGAGTCTGCCTGTCTCAATTCTCTTTACTTCAGAATTTTTTTAACATGAATGCACATGTATTTCTACCAGAAGGCTACATTGCTCCCTTTTAAATCTGTGTGTTTAACTCAGAAAAAATGAAGCTGGGGCAAGGAAGAGGGATAGGAGGTATATTTTTTTTTTGCCCTGAGGTTAATTAGGCTAATTTACTCAGCTATTGTACCCAAAGATATGGGTCCTCTCATGAGGAGTACTGGAACCTATCACTTTCCTGTGAAATCCTCCTCTTCCTCCTCCTCCTGCCCCTGCAGCAAGAAATTAGTGCCTTGAACACCTAGGTTTTAATAACAAACCAAAACCAAAGTTTTCCATAGCAAAGGAAAATGTGGCCTTGTTTCATTTAATAATTGAAGCAAAGAAATCTACAGGCTTCATTACTGTATCTATATAGATCACTTGGAAAAATGGACAGCAGGGGAGGCTAAAAAAACAGACAGTCCTAGATCTGTTTTTCCTGCACCTGAAACTTAAAGGTACAAGATAGCACAGTAAACATCAGAGTTTAGACACTGTATCTTATACTAAATTAATTCAATGAAGGCTGGGTCAAGGACTCTCAACTTGAGACATCTGGGAAGTAAGATTTGAAGCCATTGCTGTATAGAAAGTCAGAATGCAAGAAGCATGGCTCCCTTTCTAGTGCCTCAGGCAAACAGAGGATGTCTGTAAAAGAATGAATTAGGTTTCTTCTTGTGCTTTTTCATGGGTTTTGAATCAGGAATCACAAGGAAAAAAGGGAAATCTTGTTGTTAAAGAGGCTCTCAGCCCATAAATTACCCACTCTCTCATTCTACCTAAGCAAAGAAGGGGGACACATCCCTCTTTGTGTCCCCAGCTGGGATTACACATTCTGGCAGCAAAGCCAGAGAGGACAAAGCTAGAGAGACATTCCCCAAGTGCAGGGATCAGGAAGATGTATCCTAAATGGAGAAAGCCACAAGAACTTTTGCACCCGCTCAACAGCTCCCACCTCATCACACAACCAGGAATGCACAAGATCCTCCTTTATAGAAACGGCAGAGGGATGCAAAGGGAACAAAGGAAAACACTTCCCACTCTACTCCACGTATGTCATCAGTGTGAAAGACACTCACTGGTCTATCCTGTCACCTGGAGAGAAGTTTGATTCATAAAGTCAGATAATTAAATATTCTTCATCACGACTGGCTGCATATTTTTGAACCTCTTCCATTGTTCTTTTCCTCATCACCCCCACTGTTTTTCCAGTATCTAGAATCTGGAAAAAGTTGAAAGCCTTTCATCTTATCAGGTGTGGTTTATTGCCCCTTGGTTACACAGTAATTTTGGTCTCCACTCCATGAAAAGGTCATATGATGGGATATCAGCTCAAGAATTGTCAGTTTCGCTGGACAAATAAGGCAGGGACTGCCAATACAATTATAAGAGCCTGATAAGGAAGGCACAGAGAAGAACCAGCAGGAAAGAGAGAAACGACCATAGCATTTTAAAAGGTGAGGGGCAATCCCAGAAGAAGACAAGAAATGCCCCTGGGGGGGAGGGAGAGGGAAGGAATGGGAGTGTATCTAACTACATTCTTCCCAAAATAAAAATTAACAAGAAGATAGAAGTGGCTTAGCAGAGGAATCACAGGTATTCACCCTGATTACCAGGAAATCTCCCACTGTGCTGGATGCCTAATTGGGAAGTGTAAGCAACTGGTGGAATGATTATCAAGCTAGCTTGCATCGTAGCTCAGGATGAAAAGACAATAATGTTTTCTCTTTAGAAGTATGTCAGGGGCGTGCGGTAAGAGGGCACTAATTCCTATCCCTAGATGTATTGCAAGGGCCATCTCATTTTCTCCTGAGACTGATAAGATGGGTTGATGTTGAAAAGCACCTGCTTGGAAAGTTCAAAGGGTTTTCACAGTGAAAGAAAAGTGAATCCTAACCAAAGCCGATGTCTAGGAAAGCTGAAGGAAAGCCTGGGAACTGCTGGTGAGGAAAGCTTTTCATATGTGACACCTCCTTGTATGAAAGAGAAGTTTACAGGTTGTCTCTCTTGCTAGTAAATGGCCTGATGAACCAGTATTTGTCCTGCCAATTATTTTCTTAACTCCATAATTGTACAACTCCAGTGGGCTTTTTGCAGGTTTCAGCCTGAAAGCAGAAAAGGAAGATACCAACAAGCGGCAACCCTTTCCAGGGCGTTTTTCTCCTGGGTCTGCAAGGAGCACACCTCCTCCTGGAATGGCAATACGATCGTTCAGAGCTCCGTAAACACGAGAGGCAGGGGGAATGCTCAGCACTGGGTGGGGTTGGAAAGACTTTTAACCCCCACTTCCAACAGTGTCCTGGCCAGACGCAGGAGTGCAGGTGCTGGTGGCGGGGTGACCAGCAGCGAGGAGCAGGCGGGTGTGTGAGCTGTGGGTCGCCTCTGTTTCTCCTCCCAGCGCTGCCGCGGCTGACCCGGGCACGGGTGGGGAGGGACAGGCACCATCCCAGCCCCGTGTGCCCCGGGCTGTGCGGGACCCAGCGCAGCACCGCAGCGCTCCGCGTCCCACTTGGGCGGGAATATGACGGACCCCCGGCTGTGTGCTGGACACAGGAAGCCCAACCTGTCCTTTTCCATTGAGGAAATCCTAAAGAAACCTTCTGCCAGCACTGCCCTGCACAGTGAAACCAGGAACAGAAGTAGCTACGCTGAGAGACCTCCGTCCCTAAAAGCAGGGTCACCGGTGGCCTTCAGTAAGTACCAGTTATAACACTTAATGAAAATACTCCTTGCTTTCTGGTCCCTAAGGCTGTCAGGTTTAATTATGTAGAATTTTTATCCTTCAACTTCTGTAGGAATTTGGGATTTCCCTTATCAGGTACAAACCATTCATTATACATACAGAAATAGTATTTTAAACATAATTTGCTTTCAGCCTCACAGTAGATTGGACTCTGGGGTTTTTTATGTTGTAAAGCCCCAATGTCATTGGAGAGGTGAGCATGCAACCTGAAAAATTATTTCAGGTAGCTCTCTTCAGTGAGGAGTGCTTATTGTAAAAAATACAACATGTCTCCTTTTAAAAAACAATACTCTTGTTATCTGGTAGGGGGGAAAAAGACAAATAAATGCTTGCCATAAGAAGGATGGGTATTCAGACTCAGGAAGCAAGCCTAAGACTGCTGCAACTTAACAAAATTTTTGGAGTTTCACTTATATCAAAAGTTAACTGTGGTCTGAAATTACAGCCAAATCTCATATCAGCTCTCTTTTCTGATGGTAGCTGTAGGAGTATTAGAAACCAATTGCTAGAATAAGAAAATAGAAAGAATGTATGTTTAATCATTTCTTCTTATCATAATGGACACTAAGTTCTTTCATGAACTAAATAAAAACAGCTAGTAGAAAATTTGCATGACTTTGATCTTAGCAAACCAGCTACTGCATTAGACTTTTCAACTTCAGTTTCCAGTTTAGTTACACTGAGTAAACTTTTTGCCCCCACAGAAATTGTCTCCTTTTGTTAAGCAGGGAACAACAGCCAGCATTTTCTGGATTTTGTATTTTTTCACCTTTTTCAATCTGCATTTTCCATGAAAAAGAGATACTTTATGTATACAAGCAGATCCACTTAAACAAAAAGTCACCTGTAGTTTGGACACAAATTTTTCACTCACTTGTCCCTCAACTGCTTTCAACGAAGCTTAATGCTGCACTTCATTTTTGTAATAAAGACAGATCCTTTCATGGATCAGGACCCCATGGATCAGGACCCCATTTCCCATTTCATCCAGGACACTGGATGAGCCACCCATTAGTAAGAGAGAGAGTATTTCTCCAAAAGCCTGTCAGTTCAAGAAAGCATTGCCTATTTGCATAGTTTCATCTCTTTTTATATCCAAACTGGATACAGACCTGGACTAGAAAGCAAACAAGACCTAATGGTGAGAGAAATTACTCACTAGTGTGACATTAGTTACTGGGGTTGGACTCAAGCATTCTAACACTGACTTTCAGTCATCCTTTGCACAAGATTTGGACTTCTTTTTGTTCATCTGTGACCCAGGATAACTGGTCTCCTCACTATGTGGCAGTCAGTCCACCATTCACCTCACAGCATTGGGGCTGAATATACCACCACTGCCTTTGTGCCAGTAGCTTTCCATGGAAACCTGCCTATGAGGAAGAGAGGTAGAATTCTGCTGGTTTTTCCCAGAAGCATAGGATAGCTGGGGTTCTCCAGGTCATCTGGAGGTACAGCTTCCTGCTCAAAGCAAAGAAAAGCTGTTTCAAGGATAGAATGAGGTTGCTGAAGGATTTGGCAAGCGTTGCTTGCCTGTTTTGCCACTAGTACTATTGGAGGACTGGAGCATTGGGAGGTTTCCTTAAGCCGTTTTTGCCAGCTAGAACTGGACAGCCAGTCCTGAAAGAAGCAAGAACTTGATAGTTTGTAGGAGTGGATGAGGACATGGCTGATGCTGCTGCTGGTGCAGTGGGGCCCAGGTGGCAAGTTGTGAAGGGGGAGAAATGCTGCTGTGAGCTCTGGCCTGGCAGTGTGGTTTTGTAAGCTGAAAGTCCTTTCCTGAAGACACATGGCAGTCACTTTGTGCCACTGGATCCAAAGTGGGACAAATAACACCATTGAAAATTCAGTCAGTGCTTGTTCACTGGACCACAAAACTGCATTTCAACAATGTGAGAGTGTTCTTTGGGAACAGAGACAGGACGTTTTTATATTAAGTCTTTTTCACAAGCAGTATGTTGAAGCCCAGTTTCACTGGGTGTCTTAGTTAAGTGTGTCTTGGCCACTGCAAGCACAAGGGTCGGACAAATCTGCATGCAGGATGTGGTGGGCTCCTGGGACTGCACTACTGCTCTGCAGTGCAACCTCACCCCAAGTTGCTCCACCTGAGCATACAGTCAGTTTTTCATCTTGAAAGCAATGCAGGCAGAACCAACAGGCTTTGCTTTACAACCTCCACACCAGAGAGAGACTGTAGCTGTACCAAGAGAATATAATGACTCTTCTCACCCCTGCTAGGAAGCAAGGCTGGATTCATAAACTTAAGGGAATGTAGAATATTAACTAATGAAAACAGTATATACACATGAAGATTCATTTAATTGTTACTGGAAGTGGGAAAACAGGAAAGCTGTAGAAATCTTCCAAAATGTTGTTGTACTTTGTTTTCGCAATTGATCCAGGATTTTTTTAAGAAAATTAAAACAAAACTTTTCACTATTTGTTTCTTACCTAAGAATGTGGTACCTAAGTTTGTTACCCATTGCTTTCTGAACAGAATTGTGATTTATTCAGATAAGTTATAATTATTTCAGAAGTGCAGTACTGTGTGCTGTACATCTTGGGGATAATTGCTGTTTTCCATCTAAGTCATTCAGCTTCATGCCATATAACACCGTCATTAAAAAAATTGTGTAAATAATAAGCCACAACTAGTATGGCTCAGTGCTGGCCAAGGTCAGGGAACTGAAATGAGCTAGGGAACTTGCTGGAAATTCCAGGATGGGATACAAATCCAGCTGCTTTTTTGTAACAGCTCAGCAGCAGCAAAAAAGGAAGTATTACAATTTAGGGCTTAGTTATATCTTACTATGGATTTTAAGAACATTCCCACAATCCCACAATAAGGTATTTATCTGAGCAAAGCCATGATTCATATGAGAGACAGAAAGATCCATATGGTACCATGCAGGCTACTATAAGGTAAATACTGAGGCCAGAAATTACCATCTGATGTAGACAATCTCAGTACCAAGACCACACTTGTCCTGGAGTCTAAATCTAGCCATTATGAGCTGAGGAGATGGGTAGGACCAGGGGAGCAGAAGATGTAGAATGTCAGAAATTGTTGGACTTGGTGGTCTAATGTTTGGACTTGATGATTTTAAAGGTCTTTTTCAACCTATGATTCTAAATGAGGGGTACAAACCAAGATTCTCAAGAAAACCCATGGGTGCTGAACCAGATGACTTCTAGAAGTTGCTTCTAACAAATTATTCTGAGTCTCTGACAAAAATGATGTTGTGATGTACAGTGCAAGCCTCTCACAAAAAGCTGGGGTTTGATCATTTGTGGGAAGATCTCTGGGCCTGGTGGCTAAGTTCATATGTTTTTGTGAGTGTAATTGAATTAAGATATGCAGTGTTCTCTGAAGTGTTTGGCTTCCCAGTTGCAGTGTTAATCATAAGAGAGTTCACTGCACAAACACAACAGCTAGCAGACCTGGAGGTGCAGTTTTTGAAGCCTGTTGAAATCATTGAAAGACTCTTGCCAAATTAAAAAACAGTGCACCAGAAGACATTTTAGTGTGCAGTCTGTGCTTGTCCTCTCAACCTTTTGTGACAAAGCCTAGGAAGGGTAAAGACCTTTGCAAGGAACACAATTAAACACCTAGTGAGTCCTGATCTCTTCCCCTGTCCCCACACTTTAAAACACAGAAGAGTATCAGGCCCATTTCAGAAAAAAAAATTGTTCTGAAATTCTAGGAACCTGACTTTAATGTGCTTGAAATGACATCTGAAGTGATTTGTTCATTACTCCCCTGGTTTCTGCCAGTGAGGTTTCGCCAACAGGAGATGTTTTATCAAGTCAGAGAAAGCTTGGGGATGAGAGTGTTACACCTGGGAAATTAATAGTGAAAGCAGTAACAGATAGGGTAATTTCGTCATTCTGCCTCTTATGCTCCATCATGCTAAGGATAAGCCAATTAATAGGAATACAACCACCACTTAACACACAAATGTCAATATGATGATTGTTCACCTTTAGCAACACTCCACCCAGCTTTATCACTAAAGAGGAAACAAACTGAGGGAATCTAACTGAACAGATACCATCTGGCCAATAAGACCAATTCACCCCACCTATTACAAGGAAAACCAATAAACCTGGAAGGCAGAAAAATAGGAAAGAAAGAAAAATATGTAGAAGAAATAGAAAAAAAAACCACAATACAAAGATGCTTTTGTTTCCCAGTGACAGACAGACTCTTCCCTGTTCACAGCCTTAGTAAGACCCTAAAATCATAAACCTTTTGCCTCCACAGGTCTGTCTCTCTCCAGTGATTACACAACAAGGCTTAAATGGAACTTAGGTCATCTGAAATAACCTTCTGCTTTCAAAGTGAAACCCTACTATCATGCCTGAAATTGTCCATCCTTTCCTATGCAACTGAAAGTCAAGACAAAAAGACCATTTTGAGCACAAGTCAAAGTAATTTCTGTGCATGACAGTAACAAGTATCTCATGTTGTGCTAGGCTAAAATGTCATTGCCTTCTTTGGGGAATAAAAAAAACCAAAAAACAAAAAACTGAAGAAAATTACATTCCCTGGAGGAAGTTTTGTCCCATGCCAGTTTATAGCTATTTTTCAGACCTCCCTGCTGGAGTCACGTAAATGTGTACCAAAAAGAAAAAAACCAAAAAAAACCTCAAGGCCTTAAGAGCAACCACTTCAGGCTGTCTCTTTTCTTGGTGAGAACAACAAACACCAGAGAAGGTTGCAATGCAAACAGGATTGGGGCTCCTAACTATCAGCTCTAAACTCAGTATCATCTACCTTCAAGCTTACCCTCCAGAAAAACTCCTTGATTAATTTAGCCTAACTTAAGGTTCATACTTCTTTGATCTCAAACAACAAATCCTCTCACTCCTTTTCACCAGTTCACAAAGACACTGGCATTTTCCCATCTGCCTAGGACTGTCTTCCATTTCCTCCCTATTCTTTCTACTTCAGTCTGTATCCGTGCTCTCTATGTGTTTATACATAACTTATGTTCATCACTGGGGTATGTGAGCATCTCAGGGAAAGCTTTTGGGGAGGAAAGTTGTATATAAAGAATAAAGACTTGTGGAAAGTCTTCTATAATTTAGGAAATGCTTTCTTCATCCTTAGAAAGCTTTAATCACTCTCCATAAGACCACCTTGCTTAGGTACCCTTACATTTTTCATTACTGTAGGATATAAGTATCATCACTTCTGCAACATATGAATTTTCACAGCATCACATCTAGCACAGGAGTGCAACTAGTTCTTAATTTAGGGATGGGAGACTGAGATAGAAATCCGGAGCTAAGCACCTGTGCCAGTACTCATATGCTCTGATCATCTGTTACTTAACCGCTGCCTCATTCTAGTGACTATTCCCAGGCCTACCCTTCTCTTTTATCCCACAGATATTATTTAAAAACTCACCTGTTTTCTCACCAGAAAACTCGAAGTTAGTTGATAGTAAAGGAATAAAATGAGTCCCGTTTTGCACAATGTGCCTCAAACACAGAGGTGGGCCAGGTTTTTAAGGTCCACATGACTGTACAGACGTAAATATGTTTATATGGTTACTCAAAGATTGGTAATATTTTAAATAGATAACATTTGAACAATTATTCTTTATTTAAATGAAGCATTGGCTAATTTTTGGAGCTCTTACAACTTTGTTTTCTTCATGTAAGTGTCAACCCACTATAAAATTAATATTGTGTGGTCTCTTAGTGAGGGCAGAATCAGAATTGGGTACTTTGTCTCTGGATTTTATAATTATCATTGCTCCAAAGCTGCTTTCAAATAGAACTTGTTTGTTTGAGAAAATAAATCTCTAACAAGTCTAAAAAGTTAGATATTTTGCCAATGCCAGAAGTGACTGCATATACATATACATATACATATACATATACATATACATATACATATACATATACATATACATATACATATACATATGCACATACACATACACATACACATACACATATACATATATAAAAATAATATATGTAAACATAAAATGTGTATTAAAAAGCGGAGTCTCTTCCAGTAAAGCCTGTAGTGGTTCACACCAGCTGCCATTTAGATATGAGAGGGGAGAAGGGACCACCCACTCACAGGTGCAGCAAACCCCAGAGCCTAGATGTGGGAGACTGCTCAGGAGTGCTGTCCATTATTACTTTAGGATTTTAATGTTCTTTGGCAAGAACAGCAGACAAACCTGTGCCGTCATATTTGCTCCCAGGCTATGCAAACTATGAAACCTAAATTCCCCAGTGAGTCTGTTGTGTTTATGTGTTGCCTTTCACTCTAGCTTTCCAGGCAAAGAAATCTAGGTGAGATGGAGAACCAGAGAAAATTCTAGGTTTGCCATTAAAGCAGTGCAAACAAAAATGTCTTGTCTCTGAAGAGTCAACTCAGCCATGATTGCAGCTACCAAAGGCAGCACATCAAACGCTCAGCATCAGGGTTTGTGGCAAGGCTGTAGTATAGAAAAGGGAGGTGGAGAGTGGGGTGTTTGGTGTAACTCTTGGGATGCTAACAGCCCCAGATAGCCCATTGCTGTAAACCTCAAGGCTTCCCAGCATGTTATATTTCAGTGCATGGCTTTGCAAGGTCTGCTTACATTTATAAGGAGGAGTAAGAACTCATATGACATTCTCATAAGGGCAGAAAAGTCATCTGGAAGACCTTTGTGGTGCCCCTGCTGGACACTGAGGTAATGGCATTAGTAATAAGGCAAGACCATTGGCTTCTGGGGCCAATTTCTTCATCATGTTGGGTTAGGTGTCCTAGCACATGTCATCACTGATTGCTGCTGAGGTTACTTTGGAGATTGTTTATAATGTCCATGCTGAAACCTAAGCTGATGTTACAGCTGCACTTCATGAAAATAGGCCAACACACGCTTCTCCTGTTTGTCCTGTCAACAAGAGCATGCAGGTGATTTCACAAAGATGAGTTGGCTGTCAGTACCTTCCTGGATATCACCAGTGTCACCTGCCACAAAAGCAGAGGGGAAATGTTGACAGCCTGGGTGAAGGCTGCCTTTAGAATTGTCCAGTGCCTAGATCGGAGCAGCAGGCAGCCCAGATGGAAAGGACAGAGGGACCTGAACTGGGGAAGACACTGACGTTTAGCCTATTCTTTGGATCACTTTCCTATAGGGTAGCTGTACCTACAGGAACATTTAAGAAAGGAACAGACTTTTAAAAGCATTTGGCATCCAGCAAATTCCATTGCAATCTTGTTGACAGATTTTCAGAGTAGCTCAATATCCATTTTGCTTCCAAGTTCTTCAAAAAAGGCAGCCACTAATTTGGATACTGACAGGGAAGCTGAGATTTCTTGATCTTTTGGTTAAGTGTCCTTATTTTTACAGTCCTTTTTAAAAAATCTCTCATAAGGATCACTGAAAGTTTTGAGGTGGAAGGAAGCAGACAACAGGGTCAAATTCACTGAGATCCTGTGTCTGCAAAATGGGGCAATTCCAGCATTGAAGTACAGCACAGAAGGATTAGGGCCGTTTTCAATATGATCAGGTTTGAATGGTACAGTATCCAGACCACTTTTTTCACACAAACTGGAAGGTGTGGTGAATGATGGCTGCTTTATTCAAAGCTGTCTTGTGCTGTGTCCTTCACAGATTCCAGCAGCCGGAGTCAGTCTGACTGTGACTTACCTTCAGCCAAAATGCTTCTTCCCACCACATGTGCTACACCCATGGCCAAAGCAAAGAGAGTGCAGGCAACTCACTGCAGAAGACCTAGTGCAGTGACACCCACAGTGTCCCTCCTGGGTGAGGACACAGGACGTGAACGTCTGGAAGGCAAAAGAAAACATGAGGAAGAGGAAGATCACCTATGTGGTTTCCCAGTGGACCATTCACTTCATGGTGAGTGCCTCTATATCCAGGCTTTTCTCTTCAATGTCTCAAAACACAGCTGTTATCTTACAATTATGTACACGGCAATACCAAGCAGCAGACATCACGAATGTTTCTATTGGCTGAGTCACAGTAGATGGTCATAGCTCCTGGATGAGTCACAGAGATGGTTCTTCATTCTTGCCATCAAAAGATTGAAGAACTACTATTTGAGCTGAAGTTCCAGCTCAGTCCTACCAACTCTACCAGTGTTAGTGGTAGGGATTGCTTTGGGTGTTTATTGCTCTCCTGTGTGGGGTGTGAGGAGTTACCACATTCTGAGCCTCACTGCCAGGGTTGTGCAACGCCCATTTCCTGGCAAATGTGCATTGCACAATGTGGAGAGAGAGGCTGGTGAATAAGCCGAGTCAGCTCAATGTGTTCTGTACACCTTGGACCCACTGTACAGGTAATGAAGAGGTCATCAGCATGCACACAGGCAAACTGGCGACATGCAGTAGATGTGTCAGGCATTATTTTCAATTCTGGTTGTGTTGGTGAATCTGCTAATTTAATTAGTTATGAGCACTGGTAAACAGCCGCCTATCTCTTAGCCAAAGCACTGAGCAATACAAGTATCCTTTTCCAATATGTTGCACAGACTTTAGACTAGGCAGGATACGTGGTACCTGAACAAGATAAGTTCCTAACAGACAGATGGCAATTAATTAGCAGCATGTGACAAAAATTTCTGAGTTCTTTGAGTTTGAGGAAAAGTAAATACAGACATCTATACTGCACTCCAGAAAACAGGTTTTAAGCAGCAGAAGAAGAGTGTTTTTTGCATAGTTTGTTTATTATTTACTCCAGAGAAAAGAAGGCATTTCATTTAAGTCCATTGAAGATAGCAGATATGGGGTTATTCAGCTGGCTTTCCTGAGATCCACACATCATCCTTGCTCCATACTCTGCAAGCTGGCAGGAGAAACAACACTTTCTGTGAAATATATTTGAAAGAAAATCCCTGTTTCTGCCACTGCTGCCATTATATACATGAGTCTTGTGACAAGCTGCTGTCACCTCCTCCTCCTGCCCGAGACAGCCATCAGTCTTGATGCAGGGAGAAACTTTGTCAGATAGCTGGAAATTTTAGCTTTCCTGTGCCCTGTAAACTGCACACAGCTCATGACAGAAGGGCTAAAGCATGTTGCCTCCTCATAGAAGAGCTAGGGATGTATGTATCTGGCTCTGAGTTGCCTCTGAGTATAAAAGTAGAATATTCACATATAAGGGAGTCTCCAGCCAGGAGAATCACATCATAGCTGGGAGGTGGCTGTCCTGATTTGGCACTTAGCCTCATTGACCAGCACCATGGTGGGTACCAGCCTCATCAGTAAAGCAGGGGAGGAAGGATGTAATTATCTGCACAAAACTGAGCCGACATGAACAGCCTCCTTCACTGGCAATGTGCATTTTAAAGGCATTTTAAACAAAATCCCTCTGTTCCCTGGTCGCAGTGAGGTTTTAACGCCAAGCAGAGGTTTAATGATCTGCCACTTCCTAGGTTATTGGTTCCTGCAGTTGCCAAGCCTTTGATAGAAAATGACTGGAGGAGGAGGGACCATCCTGAAGCACTGGATGGACATTTTCCCCGTGGTGTGCAAACAGTGATGTTTTGGATCCTGTTCATGCACTGTCTCATTCCTAGCAGAGAACTGGAGGCCTGGGTTTAAAATACCTTCCTTTATCTCAAGTTTCAGCCTCCTTCTTCCACTTTACATTATGGGGGAAGAGCTGGTGGCTGTTTTTCTCCTGCCTCTGGCTGTGGCAGATATCACCTTTCTCAGACACCTGCAGGAAGGGTAGACTGCATCATCCCTGGAAGCAGTCTGTAGTCCTGGTGACAGCTCAAGCTGATAGCAAATTAACTTCTGTTGATGCACCTGTCAACTGTGGGGTGCTTCAGACCTGCTTTTGGCATGGCAGCTACAGGTCAGTTAGAGGTCCTCTGACAAGGCACCTTGGCAATCCCAAATGCCCATGGTGGATCCATGGAGGTGTCTCCAGGACCTCCCTCACAGCCACACCAAGGATGCCTGTAAGCACTCAGAGGAGCAGCACCAGCAGGAGACCTTTCTGATGTGAAAAGACATCAGAAGCCCCGGGCAGGGAATTCCCTCACCTCTCTCTCCAGCACGTGTCTATTGATGTAAAGCCTTTGTGACTTGTGAGGAAGGGCCCTGGGCTCTATCTAGACACACACATCTGTTTATTTTTCAGAGATAGAAGGAATCAAGCGTGCTATACCATCACCTTGGAGGCAGGAGGGCTGGGCTTTGGTGCTATTTTGTATGGGAGGAGAAAGGTGAGGAGGAGGCTTTCACAACAGCCTCCTTCATGGGCATGTGATCTGAGATAGCAAGAGCACCCTGACTGTGACCCTAAGTATGGATTTGGAGCATATTTCCAGAAAACCCTGTAACAATTCCCTAAAATTTTCTTTTCCCACAAAATGGCTTCTGCCACTAAGCGGTTTAGAAATGCAGTGTCATTTAAGCTAAATAGATTTATGCCCTTATCACAAACCACTTGCAGGAAGCAATGCCTCTTGTACTTTGAACTTAGAGGTTGCATTGTAAGCAAAAAAAGAAGAGTCTTCATATGCTAGAGACATGCTGACACTGGCATTTAGTTTTGCTAAATCCTTATTTAAATTTGGGTGTCTTCATTCTGAATGCTGTCTGCTTTCACCTGTGGCCTTCTATGTGAAAAGCTTAGCAGAGCCTTTTCAGAAAATCTGGATTCTTGGAAAGCAGCATTGATAAAGCCCTTTTTAGAAGCAGAAACAGCTTTGATAAAATCTGTTTTAGAAGGAGGTTATTCTAAGGAAGGCCTTAATTTGGAGCTACAGGTTCAGACTTTCTTTGGGCCAGCTTCTGTGAGATTACAGCCCTTTGGCCAGGTGCAGTCACCATCACTGCCAAGGTATTCCAAACTTCAGAGCAAGCAGGGCAAACTCATGTGGTTGTTGGTCAGCCTCTCAGCACCCTGTCTATGTAAACACCCAAATCCTGAGCTCTTACTTTGCTTTTAATGACTTCTCTCTGCTGTGTCTGACCTCCATGGGACTCAGCTTGCCAGTTCAGAAAAGTGGAACACTGGAGCCTGAGAGGATAGCAAACCACATGCCTGCCTGACACGTGGCAGCTCCTAGTGGAGATTGCCAAGTACAAGATCCCAGTCTGGTTTGGGTCCTCCTGGGCAATTATTTTGCAATATCTTTTACACATGCTGGGTCTGACTGTATACCTTGGGCAGGTGTGCACTGTAACTACATCCAAAGGCAGTGTGTGACTGTGCTCAGCACTGCACACAGATAATGGCTCTAATTTTTTGCTCAAGCAAAGGAGCTGTTGGTGCCTTGGAGAAGTCAGGTAGCAGCATCACCTTCAGACACTGGTGGATGTCTGGTCTTGTGGGATTTCTTCTCTGAGCAGTAATTCAAGGATAGCATAGATCATGCTTCAATAAATAGAGCTGGCTCCTGATTCCACCAGAAACTGAGGGGTTCAGCCTGGAAACCACACGTGGTTCAGAGGTTCATGTTATTTTCTGCAACTCATGTCTTCATTATTTACTCTAGAAGAGGCTGCCCTAATGAGTCAACATGACCCAAATATTTCCATAGCAGAAATCCTCTGCACATTGCTGACTGGGAGCTCAAGGATCCTTTTATTAATCTACTTGTTTTATTGTTATGATAGCATCTGTGATCCCAAAGCATATTGATTAATTCTGATGGCAATTTTCATTAAGACAACAAAAAGTATAGAGATAATCTCAGTTCTGGAGGAATTCCAGTGTAAGTCATGTCCTCTCTGTACTGATGCCAGTTGCAGACATCCTTAACATTCATGTTTTCTCTGAAGTCATAAATTCACTTGTACTGTTCATTTGTGGACAATATGGTATCCCTGTGAAACAGCATGGTTTATCTCTCATGGAACAGTCTTTTCCCCAGTATGCTGACTTACCTTAATGCATTTTTTAAACACCCAAGAGACAATGAAGCACTGTGCAATCACAGTTCCAGATAAATATCGGCAGCCCAGGGAATGTGAGAAAGGGCAAAAGCATCCCATTGTCCTGCAGAACAAAAGGAAACAATTTTAAATGAAAAGGAAAAGCAGGAGAAAAAAATGCCCGTATATATAATTTGGCTGCCATTAGCTGTCTTACCAGCCTTTTGTTTATCTGTGTGAATAGTCCCTGCAGCCCTGTGTCTCTAAAGTGCAGTGTTACTCTATATACACTTGGAAATGCCCCAGGTCATTGACCTTGTTTTGGTGGGTTTACTTGAGACACTGTTGAAGACTGATTCTTTTGTTTTCCTCCCTCTTTGAAGACTGACTGTTTGTAATGACACCCTGGATAATAAATGAAAACCTGAATCCTTTACTTTCACCCTTCAAACTCTGTTCACATAGAAGTCTCACTGCTACAAGTAAGAACTGAATAAAACAAAGCTGTCAGCAGCTGGGGACTATCATAAATTCCTTTTGTGTTGTTTCTTCATGGGTTTTGGGTTTGGAGTTTTATTTATTTAAAATGCTAACATTCAAGGCTTTCCTTAAGCAGCCTCTTCTTTCCTGGGCATTTTGGATCCAAAGGGTACCTTACATGGGACCCAGAGGTTGATTTGTTCCTTCTAGTTGAATCTGTATAATGTGGCCACTTGCAAAGCTGATGGCACATCATCATTTATTTATTTCAAAGGTCTTAATGAGTATTTATTTGCTTCTCCTAGAACTTTTCAGTAAAGCCCCAGGATGTGATACTGTTAATTACTGTTCTTTGAAATTGAGGGCAGGTCTTTTACCTGTTGTTTTAACAAGCCCTTCACGCTTAAAGGGAAAACAGCAGAGGCAGGGATGTAAATAAATTCCTGATTGGTGTCTAGATGTTTGCAGGTACAAATAACCACAAAGAGCAGAAATAAAGAAGAAAGCAGGCTGCTTTAAGTTCAGCTTTTTCCTTGTTGCAAGTGGCTGTTTTTCACATGGGTTTTGGATCAGGGAGTGTGGGGAGAGTGGTGGGGAGCCTGTTTTCTTTGGTGAGAACCATAATTGGCTTAGGCTGGCCTCTGGTTTGAAGGTTTTTAAGGCAAACATTTGCTGAAATTTGTGTGTCAAGTGTCAAGCTTGATATTTAGCTGCATGGGGAACCTACACATCTATCTACCCCAAATCCACATTGGCCTGAAGGAGCTGATGAAGGTGCAGGCCCTTTGGCCTAGGTACAGACCTGATGCTTTACTTCATTCTTCAGATATTCTGCCAACCACTGTCTGTGCCAGACTTGTGCACACCATAATTTTAGGCAGCAGCATTTGTAAACACTGTCATCACTTTGCTGGCAGACAGGAAAGGTTAAATTCACCAGGGGCTCGGGTTGATGGTGAGCACTATCCTCCACAACAAACTGTCTGCATGAATGGTTTCATACATACTGTCTCCTCCTTGCCAGCTCCTCTGACAAGCAGACTTAAGGAACTCCCCTGACCACCACTGTACAGCCTGCTTGAACAGGTTTCTAGTCTGGCATTTTTAGCAGTCCTGCTCACACCCCCTGAAGTTTGCACCTCTCTGCATTTCAGTCTTGCTGTCAGGTGATTAGGCACCATACTCAGCTCCAGGGTGGAAGCAGCTCTACATGAAGGAGTTTTGGACTGAAGGGAGGAGGTCAAGATTTTAAAAGTTTTAAGTTGTGCTTTTCTGAATTAACTTTGGCAATGCCTGAACAGACAGCAGCTGGATGCTAAATGCTGCATTTCACTAGCAGGAGGCTCTATCTGGAGCCAATTAGGATAAGTCTCACTGGCTATGCCAGTCCTTCCTAGGCTGAAAAACCACTTTAATAAAGATTAGCCACACTGCAGTACTCATGCCTAAATACTACAGAACAAGCTGTTTTGAAAGCCATGATCCACCTCTTTAACTAGGAGAGGGACTAGGGCACACCCCTATACACAGACAAGCAGTTTTGACCTGATGCCATCAGCACTCTGTAATAACTGGTTGCTTTTGCTATGGGGATGTGTGCCATGAGCAGAATGTCACCACCAGAAAACAACATTCAGAAAATCAGTGAGAAGGAACTAGCTGGGAGACACACATATCTAAATTACAAAGAAGAGAGAGTGAGGAACTTCTCTGAAAAAAGCAAAAAAAGGATGAAACAGAACTTACCCAGATATAATGATGCTCTATTTCAACCTGAGTTGAGAAACCCGAGTTTCTTTCTGCGAAAAAAATGATACAGTCAACTTTGTTACACAGAGAAAAATGTATTTATGAGGATATATAGCTAAAGCCACTTGCTTGCTTACATAACTGCTTTCTCCTTATCAAAGAAGAGGCAGAATCTTTGGATCTGGCTGTCGCATACTGTGAGAGGGTGTCTGTCCAGAAATGACAAAGAAGATTGCAGCAAGATAAACTGATCCTGCCAGTTTTCATCTCCCCAGATTACCTACTTCAAGGCAAATATGTGTTAGTACTGGTTTCCAGCCCTTCTCCTGCATTTTTAATTCCTTGTCCCTCCAGTGTATGGCCCAAGAGGGCTTGATACAGTCCTAGCTGCTTCTGGGGTAAGTGCAAATGAGGGGTGCAGTTGCAGAGGTCTCACTGAGGCAGCATTTTTCTGACTGGTTCAGATATCCAACTAAGAAACAGCAGGGCAAGGTGTACCATAGGCTATTTGCCTACTAGAAAATGTAGTCCAGAATAAATTTGCCCCAAGTATAGCATTATTGCAGCTGTGCAGCTTTTACTTTACAAAGTGCAAATGTTAACAAACTTTTACAAGCAGTAGTCACCAGTATTGATTTACTTATACCTCAAATTTCTTGAAACTGTGTTACACTGGACAGTGGAAATAAGCTGCAATATGCTAAACTAAAACCGTGTATATAAGCAATTGCAAATCAGATGCTTCAAGCTGTGCTTAGTGTAAGGCCTTAATGCCCCAAGCTCTGTAACTTTTTAGGGAAGGAATGGTGATGCTTTACTTCATGTGGTTATTAGGGGGTCAGAGATTGCATAATAAAATCAGTTGTGAGAGGCCTCTGGAGACTATCCTGTCCAACCCTAAATCTAAGCAAGGCCAGCTTAAATCAGGTGGCTTAGGCTTTTCACAGTCATGTTCAGAGTGTCTGCAAGGACTGAGACTTCACAGCCTCTCCTGGCCCACATCAGACTATCCTCATGATTAAAACATTTTTTGCTTGTTATGTAACCAGTTTCCCTTGCTGCAACTTGTAGTCATTGATCTCATCTTTCCATTGTGCACCTTCAAGAAGAATCTCTATTTCTACAAAGTTCATATGGTCCAAATTTCTCCAAGTCTGACCTAGTAATAAAGCTGATCTGCAAAGGACAAATGAGCCTGATACTGAATTTAAAGGAGCTATACTGCTTTATCAGCATGGGCAATCTGGCCCTTCCAATGTCAACAGTAAGGCATTGTATAGACAGCTGTATCTCTAAGCATCTGAAAATGCTGACATATTTAGCTGCCTCATATTTTCAGGCTTGGTTTCAGCAGTCAGCTAACCTGCAAATGACTTTCATGGAGCATAAAAGCACACTTGAATATCCCCAGCTTTTACATAAAAAATAGCTCAGGAAACTTAGACAGAGTCTTATTTCCCCAGAGACTCTAGAGCCACATTTGAAAAGCCAAAGTTACACTTCCAACACTTCCTAGTCTTACATCTTCCACCCACATTCTTTATTAGACTGTAATTCTGAATGCTGTTGTTTGCTATGGGATCTCTAAGCTGAGGTCCCAAGGCAAAGAGAACTAGCAAAGCTATAGTCAGAAAAAGTTTCATCTTGCAAGAGAAAATGTTAACATAGAGTCCCAGGTTTTTTGCATTTCTTAATAGATTATTTTTAAAATTAAAAATAGAAAGACTGATTACTTGTTTTAAAAAAATATACTTTTCTATATTCCCTGCTGGCAAATCCTTGATTAGTTCACAGGAGTCTATTTGTTAGCAATTTAATTTCATATCTAGTCAAAATCAAAGTTTGTCCTTCAGTGTACTGGCACATAACTGACCTCCTGTTACTGTATTTTGTTCAATCTGATGAGCTTCAGCTTTGCAAAGTCTGGTTTCAGTAGGACTGGCACTTCTGAGCACTGTGCAGACTATCCCCTTACATAAGAGTCTTGTCTATAACACAGTTCACCTTTCCAGAAGAAAAAATGTGGAGGCTTTAGAGTGAACTGATAGAGAGTTCCTTTTGCTCCTCACCACATTATCTGGGTAATTTTCATACCCAAGAAGCTGGTGTGAGACACCAGAAGCTCATGTGCCTGTTCTCTCTGAAGCCATGCTCTCTAGTCCTGGACATTTCTCAGGTGCCAGCAGGACATAGTAGAATACAGAATATAGTAAGCTATACAGTAAATGTGAGGTGAAAATCCTCCTAGCAAGAAATAGCATTGTGAACTGGGAACCCTGTCTTATCTATAGGAGATGTGGTGTCCTAAGATTTCTACTGTCAGCACTGATACTTCACTTTTCTTGCACATAGCAATGAACCCACTTTACAGTAATCTTCTGAGAAGGTTCAAGTAAATGTAATTAGGGCTTCTTAGAAGGTGTCCTTTATGCCTTCAACATAAATGCACGTGAATATTTCTCTTTTTAAATCTCTGCCCCAGTAGTTCCAGCAAGATTCTGTGAAAATAAAGTTTTTCTCTCCAGTCTGGAGCCAGTGATGCTGTTTAGTGAATAGTAGTTGGATAGGCTGGTAGAAAGTCTAATGATGCAGATTTAACTGTGTTGGACATCAGCTTTATAAGGCTGTTTCTGAGACATGGTAGTATTGACAGTGTTTATGATAAATGATGCTCTCAGTTATTCTTGCATGACTGGCTTCCTTTCAAAGTCCCCAAAAGGTTTAGAAAAGATGAAATATTCACAATGGTATCATGTCCAGGCTCCTTCCTACCAAGTTGCTGAACAGAATATTTTAATCCTTATTTTCTGTGTCAACAGAGTCTCAATGAGGTTTCAATTACAGAATGAAAAATTACATTTTCTGGTTGGCACAGAGCCCACTTTATACTGGCCTAGGTATTTAGTTACCTTTCTACTGTTATAGCCCTCCAAAGAATGCTAATGGCTAAACAGAAGGGGGAAAAGGTACCAAGTCTCTTTGAGGGGCTAAGCTAATCTTGTCTGGTTAATTGTTCCCATTAGAAAGAGTGTGCCTCTAGTTACATAGTATGAATTGTTAGTTGTCATCAAACCGTGGAAGACCAAAAGCAGCCATTCAGAATAGCAATTTTCTCTTAACAATATGGTTTCATTGACAATTACTTCAGGTCACTGAGTAGCAAGCTCATGACAGTCACTAAAATAGTATTAGAATTTTTATGTACCTCTCAGATGCAGCTTTCCAAGCTCAGTAGAAAAAACCCTGTGATTCACAATGCTTGGGGTGTGGCTTTTTGTGCTGGCCACTTAGTGTCAGCTGGAAGATACTCCATTTGTGCATCAGAGAAAATTCCAGCTTTGGGATAAGGCTGAGCTCCACATTCTGCAGCTGCTTTTTCCCTTTCCTTGCAAGACCTTCAGCATCATTTTGGAGCAACCAAGACCTCATTTTAACTTATATCAAGTGCTATACAGAGTTCATGATCTAAATAAAATACCCTGGTGTAAGAGGGCATTTTCAAAACACAGTAGGAAGCTTTGAGGGAGGCACTTTTTGTGATCACACCACAACAGGGGAAGCAATGGAGTAGTCTAGAAGTCTTCTTAGGAATTCACAGCACGTAAACTTCCACATGGGCTTTAAGGCCTTATTCTTAAGTTTTTTAGGTTAAGCTTGTTTAGAAAGTCCCCACACCACAGTGGTACAGTCAGAAAAATACCTTTTCTTTGAAACTGTAAAGTTGCATCCCTGCTGCCATAGGAATGTATGAGAAGAGAACAGCCAGCCAGTCAGGGGTCAATGGCTGGTCCAACACTGAAGGACTTTGGTGACAAACTCATTGCAGGGCTAGTGTGGTTAAAATACACAGGTGTTTGTAGCTCTTGGCATGTGGTGGATCCGTGGAATTAGCAGGGCAAATGGACACTTTTGACTCATCCCTTTAATGATAAAGGAGTTCATTAACATGGTCTGTTAGAGAATGTCAGGAGCCAGTCATCTATGATAAGGACATGTCTAGAAGGTGTTGTAAACACCAGCCCAACTGCAGAGCAACTTACAGAAATTGCTACATCTCTGAACCTTCTTGTGGTTCTTTTCCGAAGTAATACATTTTTCCTTGTTTTTCACAGCTGAGAGGAAAGGGAAACGAAGAATCCGGACAACGTTCACAGCCGAGCAGCTGCAGGAACTGGAGAAAATTTTCCAAGTGACTCACTACCCGGATGTCCATATTCGCAATCAACTGGCAGCAAAGATAAACCTCCCAGAAGCCAGAGTTCAGGTACAGTGTGCCTCCAAAAGGCTTTGCTCACTGCAATTCATTCATTATTTGGAGTGCATTCTTAATAGTTTATGCCTGGGTGGCAATGCTAATGAGATGTGACCTCTCTCTTACCCCACAGACAAGGCCAGTATCACTGCTCTCTTTTTACAAATAGGGGAAGAAGTATTTGACACCCAGCTGTGACTAACCAAATGGAATTAATCAAAGGGTTAACAGGAGCTCTAAGCATACTAAATGCATAGCAAATTGGAGTTACAGATGGTTATGAGCAACCTGTTGGACTCTGTAGCAACAGAGCAGCCATTTATGAAAATATTTATTAATAATTTATCAGCCATTTATAGCCTAATATTCATCCAGTACAAACTGTCATCCCCATCCATCTTCCACAGGGCCTCAAAAAAAGTGAAAGTAGTTGGCAAAATGAAAGTGCTTCTTAGTGTGCTGTATTTTGATATCACAGGCTATAAATGCCCTGGCTATAATTTCAATGCACAGAAACTAATCCAGTTTACCCCAGTTGTATTATAATGTTGCTGACTGAGCTAAAAATTGACCCCAAATTCTTACTGCATAGGAAATCTGCTACATTTAAATTTATATACCTCTCTGTGTGAGCATTTGGTGTTGTGTACCAGTCTCTGTAGTGATGATTTTTGCATGAGGCAGTTTATGCACTTGCCCCAGTGTTATAGTAATTGGTGTACTTTTTTGCATATATCTGTCTCTAACAATCAAAGTTCAATGCAGAGCTGTTTATCGACTATGACATGCCTGGGACTATTGACTAGCCATGATATTATTGCTTCACCATTAGGTGACTGGGAGAATTAGACCTGCATTGCCACAATATGCCCATTAGCAATACCAGTACACCAGCAATGCATTTCCAATGGCATAAAACACAAACTGGGCTGCCAGTCAGTGTTCTCCACAGAACAATGAATCACATGAAAGAACTGGACATGTTTCTGTTAAAAAAAAAATTATTTGTACGGGGAAAAATAAAAATTAGTTATTATGGGAAACATCAACCTGAGATGTAAATGTGAAAGAGGTAGAAAGTCCTTCATGTAAGAAGTGAAATGGCAAATTCCCAATTCAGACAGTGCTACACATGACACAGGAAATTCTGTCTTTGACCTCATCCTGGCTGATAAAGGGAAATCAGCCACAGAACTAACAATTAGCAGTAACTTAGGTTTAAGTTATAGATTGATTGACTGCATTTGTCAAACAAATCAAATAGCAACAGAGAATTTGCATGTGCTCTTGCTACTTGAAATAATAGTTTTGATAAAGCTAAAAGCTTTGTATAAGTCAAATCACCTCAGAAATGTAACTGTCAAAAAATTAAGTAAACAGCCATTCAGTGGCCAAATGAAATCATTCATAACTGTGAAAAATCTTCTGAGCTCCAATCAGGGAACAAAGTTATGATTGCTGTGAAACAGCTTAAGTGGATAGATTAGATGTATAACTACTTGTGTTACACAGAAAAATTAAGAATCCTGTATAAGTAAACATGAGAAGAAATTGTAAAAAATAAATAAGCAAAGCAGAAGGGTGCAGGCCAAAGCTTTGGTCAGAAAAATTAAGGATCAAAAACTCAAAAAAAAGTTGATTAAGAATGAAAAACCAAAGTGATCAATTATATTGATCTGTTACTTTATAGAAACAGTAGGACTGTCAAGGATAAAGCATAAATGGCAAAGATGTTCAGTCATAATTTCTGCTCTATCCTTGGAAATATGTCAGGTAAGGTGGCAACACTTTCTATAAGGATAATGTTGAATAGCAGCTGCTACAGACAGATATTTTTAAATCTACAAATCTATGTAACTTTAAAAAAAGCTGCTTGAGAAGCATTTTGGGTCATCAGTGTTGATATTTAATCAGTTCTGGAGCATGAGAGGCATTCCATTCCAGGGACCTTGAAGAGATCTAATGTTGTGTCAGTATTTAAAGGACAACCAGATAATGATTGGCCTGTCAGACAAACATTGATTTTTGGCAAAACTGTGAAAAGGACTGTATACTCTGTTAATAGAAAGTTAAAGAATAGATAACATATTTAATGCTTATCAGCACTGGTTCATGAAAATAGACACTGACAAACTCATCTTCTTATGGGGAGATTATTAGTGACAGTTTAAAACTCAAAGAAGGTAGATTTACTTTGTGTATGAGGAAGGAATTTTTTTATTATGAGATTGGCAAGACACTGGAACAGAGAAGTTGGTGGTGTCCCATCACTGGAAGTATTCAAAGTCAGGCTGAATGGGACTTTGAGCAACCTGATCTCGTGAAAGATGTCCCTGCCCACAGCAGAAGTGTTGGAACTGGATCTTCTTTAAAAGATACATTCCAACTGAGAGCAGTCTATGGTTCTATGATTTTGGGTATTTGGTTGATAAAGGTATGATATCTACAGTAGACAGAGCATGAGGAGTAGGTTTAAAACACAATAAAAAGAACTGACGCTGGTAATGGAGAAATCATTTTAGACATAAGGGTGCTGGAGAGGTGGTTGGGCAAAAAAGAGCATTTTGGTCTGAGAAGTGTTAAAATCTTTGCCTTACTTAAAAAAAGTGAGAACTTTATCTCATGTGCAGATTTTAGAAGGAGCACTTCAGAGACTGAATGTTGGCTGGAATGCCCCCTTTGCCCTCTGTCACTTTGTGAGTGTTAGTGTTAAATGGTGCTGTTTCACCATATAACTCCTGAATGGTAGAAAGGGAATGGAGTAGTTCATACAGACTAAGCAGTTTCCAGACACATGCAAACCCAGATAAACAAAATTGTCCTCTCAGTAACCCCAGATACTTCTAACTATCAGCAATATAGCAGCTAACTATCAGCAATATAGCAAAGGGCTCTTAACATTCCCATTACTTATTGGATGAGAGATGCAGAAATAACTGAGCTGCTCATTATTTGGCTTAAAATACATATGTATTTACATCCAAGAGCACCTGGCTTCAATAACTGGGACTTTGTGTTCATGTGAACCACTTGCTTACATTCAAACAGCAAGTCCATTAGTGAGCTAGAAACTACAATTGAAGGGAGCTTCAACTTTTCACAGCAGTGCAGCAAGATGCACAATAAATACATTTATGCCTCTGCCAGAAGGCAGACTGGTCAAATCAGCTGACAGATGAAAGGAACTCCCCAGAGAAAATTAGTTGTCTGCTTTCCAGTGCAAAAGAGATGGCAGACAACATACTTATATTTCTGAGTGAGCCCCTCAGGTCTTTCACATAGGTCCTTTATGTGAATTTCCACCAGCCAAATATAGGTAGAACCTTGTTACTGCATGTCCACTGGTGACACACTTTTATTGGAGCCCAGCAAAACATCTAGGCAGATCTTTTCTCGGTCTGTTCACTTGGAAACAAGGTGGAAGAGCTCTGTCATGAAATGTCAAACCTTCTGGGGAAAACAGAATGCTGTGTGCATTGACCACTGCACAACTTTGACCACAGAAGGATTTGCTCTCTCTAGAGAGTCCTGGGAAACATGGAATACTGTCTTTCCTTGAACAGGGGGATTGTATTTATTCTGTGAGCCACAATAGAAAGCAGGGTGTCATGAGAGTCCAAAGATCCCATATACTATGCAAATTGTGAAAAGTGTTCTGTCAAACCCAGTGGTTTGCTTTAGATTCGGCCCCTGAGCTCAGTGGAGGTCAGTGTTTTCCGATGCTCAAGAGTTTAGGGAAAATAGTTGGCTGTGAGAAGTTCCTCCTTCATATTCTCCTTCATACCTTTTCTTTCTTACTTTAATCCAGATCTGGTTCCAAAATCAGCGAGCAAAGTGGAGGAAACATGAAAAGTTTGGCAACTTTGGTGGCCTTCAGCATCTGACAGAAGTTGATTTTGTTCCTGCTCCCAAGTCAGATATCACAGTGAGTATTGGACACTTTGTATAAAGCCACTTGAGGGTGAGCCAGCTGTCCTTAAGGGCTAATCACTTCACCAGTAATCACATGGGACTGTCCTAGAGAAGGAACACTGGAAAAGACAAAACTGGCAATATGGTGACAGGAAATCCCACCATCAATCCGCTGATCAAATAACACATTTCTTCATAGAATTAAACCTGTTTCCTAAATATTCTGTGAGGTGTCTCTTGTAGGGTGGTCCTTCCCCATTTTGCTTCTAAATATGTTCTCTGTAAATCATACTTTGATACAGAATGTCTTTATAATTGGAATTTTCCTGAAAAGGAGGACCCAAGACATTTTCAGCCTAAAAGACATGGTTCTTTATAGGCAGTATCTCTTTACAACATCCAGCCTTGGTTAGGCTGATCATCACTTTTTGCCTTTAACCTCTGCTTTAGCAGTCCAGGACTGTTATTTTTTAAACTGCCACACAGGATCTTTCCCTGACAGGAGTTTTTTCACGTATAGAAAACAGGCTATTTTGCTTTCTGTCCTGGGTGACAACACATCACTGAGTTTTAGGAAGTCTGTTTTTCTAAACTTTCCTTCTTAATTACTGAGCACCAGGGAAACAAATCAGGTTGATTGTGAATTTTATCTAAGTAGAAGTCCATATTGATTCACCTGAGACTACGCTTTTATTCTTGAAAGGCTCCTAGCTTGATGCCAAGCAGGCACTCTGCTTCCTTTCCTGCCATGGGATACTACTCACCACTGCAAGGACAGCTGACAACTGCCTGGCTGCCCAGCACACTCTCCTTCTCTCCCTACCGTATGGAGCTGCTGCCCTTCCCAAAACCGTACTTGCTCTTCAATGCCCTGCCCCCCTACAGCTCACTGATACCCCACAAGCTGGACAGGAGCGGTGTCTGTGCCAGCTCCTCCTAGAGGAGGACACGGAGCAGTGGGGCTTTGGGGATGCCTTTGTCCCCATGTCCTCCGTGGAGGTGTGTGGATCCTCTCCTCGAACAAACCTGCTGGGATGATGGGTGGCAGTGGTGCCAGGTCACCGTGCTGGAGGAGTACGGCCAGGAGTTGCTGCAGCCCAGTGGATGTGGGCAAGAGGCACCAAGGACCAGAAAGGAGCTCCTCATCTCCCTGAGGAGCAGGACACTCCATGGAAGCTTACCCTTCAAACAAGAGCCTCTCCCCAGTGGGACAGTGCACCAAGCAGCCCTGCAAAAGGACTGGGATTTTACTCAGCCACAAGACATTGGATGACCCTATTGCACTGGTGGCTTGGGACAGGAAAGATGCCTGGGATAAAGTGTGCATGGGCCTAAGGTCCAGCCAAAAGTGCTTTTCTCTTCAGACTTGGGTCACTTTCCTCATACATTCTGGTCTCCATGTGGTGGGCTGCTGCAAAGAACAAGTTTAGGTCAAAAATCAAAGTTTCAAGATACTTTTTTTTTTTCCAAGTAGTCAACTAGTGGGGGGGGCGTGGTGTTGATTTGCTGTCTGTGTTTTTGACTTGAATAAAGGGGCACAAAGACAATCTGAGCTGAAATATGACAGTCTGAGCTCTGGATTTGGTACTGCAAGTCTCTGGGGGCAAGAGAATTCTTCAGCTGGTTAATTAAAATGCTTATGAGGAAGCTTCTCATTTTTTGACCTAAATTAAGAAGGCTCCAAAACTCCCCCAGAAACAATAACAAAAAGAGACAGCCTGAGTTTAATCTGCTAGGTCTAATAGGATGATACGACCCCACAATTTAGTTTAATTGTCGATAAATAATGAGATCAGCTTGCCCATTTATAAAATGTCTCTATCCCTGTTATTTACATAATACTCATCCCCTTCCAACATATGGTGCTCTTCTGTCTCCTGCTTATCCAGGGTCCAGTCCTAATTTCACTAATGTCTGCACTGTATATACTGTATCCTTACTCTTCCATGAGACTTTATCCTCATACCTGTTTGGATCTGAGTTCTCTATCATCTTCATCCCTGTCATCTTATCAGTCACCTGAAGGATACTCAGGTCAGGTTCAGGGCTAAACTTCAGCTACAGCAAATAGCTTAAACACTTAACTGATTAAAATCAACACAAATGAGTTGTGGTGTTCACCTGATGCAACTTCAGATGACTGCATTGTAGCCACAAACACACACACACTCAAATTAAGGACCTTGAGCTTACTTTGAAGAAGAAGGTGATCACAGTAAAGTTTCTGAATCACTCATTAGTGCAGTTTCTGGAACGTGACTTGTCCTTACGCAATGATTATCTGGAATACAGGCATCATAATCATTTAAAGCTAAGGGGCCACGTCTCTTTGCACAATAGCCCAGGGATTCAGGCCAGCACCTCCATTGAGATAGCTTTTCCTGCATTAGCATTTCTTCAGCCTAGAGGAGGATTCTGGGATGATCACATGACTATTTTCCTTGGTCAGGATATGGAGATAAGAAGCTTAGGATGCTACTTTTGTATTTTTTAATATTCTCATGTTTCCACATAATGCCAGGTTGGACACACCAGTCCTTGGGACATCTTCAACTCTGCAGTTCTTCAGACATACAGGATTGCTTTGGGCAAACATATCTTAAACCTGGCAAATAGCTGCATGAGGGAGAAGTCGTCCAAGGAAGCTGACCACACAGGACATGAGTATAGAAATGTAGTCATAGTTTCATCCTAACCTTCTTCATCTAATATCAAGTGATTCAAATGACAGGGTTTACAGGCCCCCTGGGGGACACTCCACAGCTCTCCGTGACATTCCACTTGCATTTTCCATATGACAGCTTCAACCTTTAATCTTCCCTAAAACCCCTTGTGACCTGAACAATTTCTCCCTGTGGCTTGTGGCTTCGATTTCTGTTTTCACACTGAAAAGAAAGAGTAAGAGAACCCAGGAGCCTCTAGAAAGTTTTCCTTTTATGTTGTTTTGTGGGGGTGGCTAGAAAAGAGAGATGGGGTTTTGAGGATTTTTTTTACTTTTAAAGGTTTCTCTTTTTTCTTTTTTTTCTTTTTTTTTTTTTTTTCTCCTGTTTTTACCACATGTTTTGATCACAGTCAAAAAGAGAGCATGCAGAGAGGGTGATGCCTACTCTGCAATTCCGTGCGGGTACACACCAGACCTGGGGGTCAAAAAAATTTTGATTTAAAGCAGCCAAACATCTGGTTCCTCATGCTTTTTGTCCCCTTCCCACTCTGTGCTCTGACCTGACTTTGCTGAGTGATTGTAAAATGTCCTTCCTCTGTTCCCTCATGCCTCCCCTTAGCCTTGACATTGGGTCTCACCTAAAGGCCTACTTCTGTTCTCTTGCTCTGCTTACATTTTGCCCCTGTGTAGCTTGATTTGGCTTTGGTGTGAGAAAACACTCTCACTTCTAACTCAGGAGCCACCAAATGAGCCAATGTCTGTGCATCTCAGGGAGATCAACCCAGAAGACTTGGTGTAAATAAGGGCTTAATTCAAAATAAAGTGATCAGTTAATTAATTCAGATGGGCTTTTATCCAACCAGGAGAGTTTGGCTCTTCCAAGAAGGTCTCCTGTGACACTTCCTCCCTGCTTGTGTCCTTATGCAAATCTGCTCTCTTCCTGGGACAGCTTTACCCCACTTCCAGGACATGTTCTTGCTTATGCTGAAATCCATAATTTACAGTGTCTATACAAAGATAACAGCACAGAATGATTTTATTTTCAAGCAGCTAACAATAAAAACTCACCTCCTGACATCCTGAAGCCCAGCAGAATGAAGAGGGTGGGAAGGGAAAATGCCTTTCATTGCAGGTCTTCAGAGCTGGAGCTTCTGAAAGGACTCTGGAGTTTGATCAAAAATGAACCTCCTGTCAAAGCCACAAGGTGGGTTTAGATTAAATGCTTCAAAAGCAAACTCAAACAGGTTTGGTTTTCAATAAGCTAAAAAAAAAATAAAAAATCTGTGTCTCAAAGTAGCAAATGATTCATTATTCCAACAGCTATTAGATGTATATTATATTGCCATAGGCATTTTAAGGGCATTTCCCCCCTCATGGGAAAGCTGGCATTGGTGCTGTGACTCTTTCTGGAGCCATCATACCAAGTGGTACATGTTGGCCACCTGAATGACCTGAAACCTGTGTAAGAATTAAAAGAGTGCCAGCCAGCACCATGACCAGGAATCTGTAGTAGTTATCCATTTCTCTGCATTTCAAAACTCTCATAGTCACGTTCTTTGTCATCACATGACTTGTCTTTGACACATGGCTGATGTTGAGCTTACAGGACAGAAATTCACTGAATCCTTCATCATCTTTGATTAAATATAGATGCTGCTATTTATAGCCTTGCAGACCCTGGGCCTTGTCAGCTTTTAATGCTTTCCAATGCTTCCAGTAGCAAAAAAAAAGCCGCTTTGTCTGTCCCTCAATAATAGGAAAAGCCAATTTAACACTTTCTTTCTCTGCAGGAAGCATATTCCTGACTGTAGGGTGACCTTTCCTCTGCTTGTGACTACTGAAGCTAGGAAAACACTTAGGGCTCTCAGCAATACCAGCCTTGTCTATCACTGATCTTCCACTCTCTGAAGCCTTGCTTTTCCCTGCTTCCTTTCTTTTGTCTCCCACACACATTAACAGCACTAATGCCCCTGCTACTTTTGCTTTATTCCCTCCACTAATCTCTTTTTGCTGCTCTGAACTTAGAGCTGTCCCATACAACACTGCCAGGATTCCCCAAGCAGGAATAGGTGCAGACTGTTTTTAGGGGTGCCTGGCAGGGTAAACACCTCCTCACTAGCATGAAAATCTTGCTGGTGTAATCTTGCTTGGAAGGGCATTTTTCCTTTGTTTTCCTGGTGCAAAAGTAAATAGGTGTCTGGTGTTCAGGGTCTATCATATGAATCCTAAGATTATCTTTCTTATAGTTATAAAAAAAGCAGGTCCCCAGCAAGGGGTCTTAAATCTGAGCCTGCATCACAGGTGTTAGCAATCTTTTATTGATGGCATTTTACAGCACACTGCAGTGCAATCTGGCTGCTCTCAGACACTTGGAATTTCAACAAATTTTAACTTTTAAATTTTGACATTTCTCTGTGTTATCTGTCTGCCTCAGGCCGATGTCTTAAATCCAAGCAATTCAGTCCCTGAGGCTGGGGAAATTGCACTTTTTAACTCAGGATGACAAAATTTTGGTACCCTTTTGAAAATAGCACTTGGAGCAGGAGCTTGAAATCTGGCACAGAGGTGGCCTTTTCTGTTAATTTTGCTCTTTGCCATCATTGTCACCAACTACTGTCATCTGGCCAAAGTACTAGTCTTTGAAAAGTATTGGTTTGCACAGGCTTGTTCTGTACCCTTTAGATGATAGCAATTACATTTCTTCTGGAGTCGATGCTCCCTAGGAGTGTTTACTCTGATGGCTCAGCACTATTTCCCTGCACAAGTTCAGTTCTTGGCTTGCTGTGAACAACACATGGCTCTTGAAACTCTCATGAAAGCCAGCAAAACCCTTTTCCCTTGCTTCCTGAATGCCCCACTGCCTCAATCACAGGATCAGGCTGGTGGAGCAATCTTCTCAAGCCTAATAGTGAAAAACACGAAATAAATAATTTCCTATGACCACTCACAAAATATGTAGAGTGCTATGGGGAAAACACTGCCTTTTGATCTTTAGCTTGCAAAAATCTGCTGTTCAGCTCTCTGTTTCTTGGGACAAGGGATGTCTTCAGGAAGGATGGTGAGCCTGACTGAGAGAGAATGGTTCAGTCTCTTTTGTTACCAACAGCAAAATGCCCATCTACCTTGGCAGAACCAGAGATTGGTGTGTGCTGGAAAAAAAACACCTCTAACACACATACTCACAAAAGAAAACTGCAGCCAGAGGCCCCTTCATGTTGCACAGGGAGTTATTCAAATGCAGACCAGCATTAGCATAGCATTCCAGGAGTTAATATAATTCCAGGCAATTTAGTGCTCTCCAATATTAAAGGTGCTGTCCTTATGAAAACAACAGCATGTGGTAGCATCTTAAGTTTTCTATGGTTAGCTGAGCTACCTCAGACAAGCTGTTTTAATAAAATCAAATTTGTACTCATGTTACAATGAATGATGGTGCTGAAGGAGCTATGAAAATTTGAAACTCCTCTTCTGGGAAGCCAAGTCTTCTCAGCTCTGGCAGGATCTGTTGCAGCACACTGCACTAGCCCAGGAAATGTTTTATCACACTGTCATAAAATAACTGGTTCTCAGTGTAAATGTTTACTAGGAACAAAATTAATCTTGTGCCTTCATTTTCTGTGGGGAGGATGTGATCAGGTAGAATAATCCCAGTCCTGCTTCTCCCAGCAGACCAGCAGATCCTGCCTGGGCTCTTTGATGTTTGCTCTCCTGGTCCCACAGCCTTTGCAATTCCTGCCTGCACCATGACCCAGCATGAAAAGGGATCACCCTCTTTGCCTATACCAACCAGAGCTGTGCATCCCATCTTCCTCAAGGCAGAGAGGACTGATGGTGCACATTCTAGGAGTAGAAGCTGTGATCAATAGGTCTTAGGTCCAGCTGTGCCTTCTGGCCTGGGAAGAACAGCAGTGGGATCACACCTTCAGTGCTGGTGGTAGCAGATACCCTCAACAATGCTGGCTGTTCCCACCTCTGAGAATGATTATTTTGAAGTGACAGGAGCTTTTGAATTAAAGTATGCCTAAATCTCTCTGCAGAGTCTGCCTAAGTCAGGCAGTACAGATGTGGCTACAAAACTATGGCTCTGCAATGCCTACTTGTGTCAGGCAGGGTCTGGATACTGTCCTCAATGTAATGTATATATGTTAACAATACTCCTCTTCTTAGAAGGCTGTCTTCACCATTCAGTATGGGAAATAAGGGATGTAACACCATGTATACTGATTCAGAGTCACAGAACACCTGCTCCTGAACCACATGTAAAGAAAGTAGGAGAAAAATCTTCTTAAAAAATTAGAAATCAGATGAGAATATCTTAATTAAAAGATGAGTGCAAATGAAATCACAACAATCAATGGTAGTTCAACTCTTAATTGAATTTTATCATCAGCAGAGCTGCTGTTGTTTTTCCCTTCCTCCCAAAATGAGAAGCTCTGGAAAGGAAATGTCCCTCATCAGATTTCATATTCAGTTGAATTAGTCTGGAAATCTTTTTAATAAAACTTTGAAAAAAACCAACTTTGACAGAAAACTTTAATTCCAGCCAAGGCCTTTAAACCAACCACCCTGGGCCAGACAGCTCAGTGACAGAACTGGAGGGTGTAAGCACTAATCATCTGCCCCTGTTTTCTGAGGGTAAATTCAGCATCTGTCTCCAAGCTGGTGAGAACAGCCCCTGGAGTCCTCCAAGGAATTGGATTGTGATTCTGATGTGATGGCATCAGCTAATTAGCAGCTCTAACAAACTTCACCTCTAGCTCCTCTCTGGATTTTTGTTCAATTATGGCTAAGAGTGCAGCCTGCAAGGAGGGGAGGTGAGGTGGGGGGAGTTGACCATAGCTACTGAAGGTTACACAGCTGCATAGAATAAAAATGACTGCAGTATTTAATGACACTCCTGTTTAGTTCTGACAAACAGGAGCATTAACATCCTGCAAACAGGGACAAATTAACATGGAGGATATTGAGCTGAGACAAGCCCCAAAGCCCTTTCTCTGGTCCTTTGCACAGAACTAAATTTTACCCATACCAGTTTTAGGGACTTGTCAGCCTTTGAAGATGACTACTCCTATGAGTAACTATAAGTACATAATTTCCCTGAGGTTCTGCTTTATTAAAATTCTTAACTATAGGGGTTTTCTTCCTGCACTCTTTTCTCATGCATATAATACCCAACAGCAAATACTGTTTACCACAAGAAAAATAGTCACTTACATACCAAAGACAGAAAACAGTTTAGTTGCTGCTATCCTCAAAAGTGTTTTCTGTTATGCTTAGAAAGTTTGGCTGGTTTTTTTATCCCTTGGTGGCACTGGAAAATTCTCCCACTGAAACCAGTGTAGTCCATTTTTCATTGAAATCACAGCATTTCCCAACTGCCATAAAATGACATTATTTTAGGAATGCCATAAAATGGCATAGAATTTTACAAACACCATAAATGTGGCCATGGAAAGAGTGAAAAATGTTCAAAGTGTGGTTCCATCTCTCCCAAATAGCTGTGACACCCCTGTCACAGTACAAAGCTTTGGAGCTGTTATATCACCACACATAGCAATGTAAAGCACAGATGATGACACAAACAAATGCTCAGTACTGACACTTAAAAGAGCAGCTGTAAAAAATAGCAGTCCATGATAAAAAGCACAGCATCAGCCAGTGACTTTATGCAAAATATTATTTACAGTACAAACATACTGGGCTGCAAAATATAGCTAATAAAATAAGTGATTTCCCTGCCTGCTGCTTCCAAAATCACTCACAGTCTCCAGTAGGCACAGTTCCCTAGGGGTGATGGAAAGTATTTTCTAGCAGTTGACAAGAAACTCTTGATGAATTTTCTTCTGTTTTGCTGGCAGTGAAGAGCCACCCTTGATAATGTGATTTTAACTCACTAAACTCATTACAAGGTCCCACTGTAAAAAAAAATTAAAAGCAGACACTCAATTGCTTAATAAATCAAAGAGATTGCACCTCCCAGAGACAGGACCTGTTCCTCCATCTCTGAAGTACCCAAATGCTGTGCCAGCATTTTCAGGCAACACAGAGCACAGGTCATGCTAAATGTCACCTCAGAGCAAAGTGATGTGACAGTCGAGGTGTGCTGAGTTGTGGCCAATGCAGAGCAATAACCTGGTGAGACACCAGCCAGGTTCAGCCTGCCAGTCACATAGGGACACCAGCCCAGGGGCTGCACCTCAGCAAAGTGCCCTGCCCTTGGTGGGCAGGAGCAGATGGAGAATCCCTGTGAATGCCTGTGTCACATATACATCTTTTCTTACTCCCATCTCACCTGCACTTGGAATGAATAAAGTCTCTCCCTGCATGGGCCATCGATTTTGAGACATATGTGCCAATAAAGATTGACTTGAAAAAGCTCTGGGGATATCAGGGATGCCTCACAATTTCTCTGTTGACAATGATGAGTTTTGCTACCCAAACACAAAACAAGAAAACCTTCTGGTGATGTCCAGACCATGTGACTTCTGAACAGAAATATGAGCTCTTTTCCTTGGCTTTTCTTCCTTGATTGTCAGATGATCTTTTTTCTTCTTAATAAGTTTGTATTCACTTTCATGGGACATCTTCACCCTGTTCAAGAAGCCTTTCACCAGATAGCCAAGCTCCAGAACAGGAGAGAGAGAGATGGATGTTTTACAAAGATTTTCTTCCCACCAGTTCTTTGCTACAGAAAGTCAGTCTGCATTCAACTACTACACAAATTTGGAAGCATTTTACACAATCTGAGTTCTTTTGACAGTGATTTTACTCTGGCATTACTATATGGGCATGGATCCCTGAAAATAGGGGACAGCTTTGGAAAGCACCTGAACTCCCCAGAGATGCATGGACTGCCACTCACTGCTCCAGCTCAGCTTTTCTCCACAGAGAACTGCCTCACCCAGGAAAATAATCAAAGAATCACAGCATCATAGAATGGTTTGAGTTGGAAGGGACCTTAAAGATCATCCAGTTTCAACTTCCCTGCCATGGCAAGGACAACTTCCACTAGACCAGATTTCTCAGAGCCCCATCCAACCTGGCCCTTAACTCTTCCAGGAACAGGCTATCCACAATTTCTCTGGGCAAGAACCAAAATATGTGAAACACACTGAGATGGTTTCGTACAAAGGCTCACAGAATTTTCGTGGTGTAAATTAACTCTGACATTTCAGGCAGAGTCTCCTGAGAGCCACAAGAAGTTAGAATAGAATGAGGGGACAACAAAGCTTGAGAAATCCACGTGAAAACAAAGCAATATCCTTTCTGGATAGTCTTTCTCAGACAAACTCCATTTTGTCTACTTGGGAGTTTCTTTGTTAGTTGTTCTTTGGTTTTTTGCTCTCCTTGTTTTAAAATGCTGACACATTGACAGATGCTTCCCATATATTTCCATCCTATAGTGTATTAAATCTTGTGCTGAAACAGTTACCAGTCCTTTCAAGGGGTTATTTTTTTCATTGTTGCACCTGGGCCATCTGAAAATCTAAGGGGGTAAAGACACGTTCTCCACTGGCTCTGTGATTAAAATGATTTATCTTGCCACATCTTGCAGCATCACAATGAGCACAATTCCACTACCCTGTGTGGTACAAGCTCCTCCACAAGCCTCTGCTAATGGCTTCTTTTTCCCAAGCAGGAATGGCTTCAAAGCCCCAGAGTTTTCTTAGGCTGGAAAAATACCTGAGTCAAACTCAGATGGAATCAACACATTAGGTAGGAGCTATATTAAAAACTCAGAGCAACCTTTTTTTCTCTCTTATTAGCTGGGCAGTGCAAAGGCAGCTCCTGGGCTGATGACAGCAGGAATGTGTTCATTAACCAAAGGCATCACGGTTGCCTTCCTATTGCTGAGCTCTGCAACTCCCACCTACAATCAATGCTGCTTCAGTAGCAGAGTTTAATCTAAGCTTTGCCCCATTTATCCTAATAAAGACTAAAGATTTATCTTACTTTTTATGTTACTTTTTTTTCTTTGTGGCAAAATTCAGCCAAAAATCCTAATTGCTTTAACAGTTGCTCTCAGCAGTGGTTGCAGTGCTCACCATGATGGCAATGCCCACATGCCAATCAAAAATGCCATGGAGAAATACAGTCATGGTCTTCTGAGTGATGGGATTTTCCTTTGCAAAGGAAATTTTTTGTTGCCCCACATCTTGGATTTCCTGCCATGTGAAAGGCCATTCAGCCCTATATTTGCCCCTCAGCATTTGCAGAAATTGTGTGCAATACATCTGTGTCTCCCCACATACCAAGAAGCACATACCTAATACAGTCTGGCCTGGAGTCAGCTTACTTCTTAACAGATGCTGTTCCTCAGTATCTCCTCTGAAAGGCAAAATGCTTAGAGGGGACTGGCAGTCATCAGAGACGTTTGGTGCAAGGTCACACACAGTGGGCATTGTCAACCACAGCATCAGGTGTGACATGCATCCCCCAGTCCTTGCTTGCTGGTCCCTGAGCAGCACCACACACAAGCTGTGATCCTGCCTCAGAGCTGGGCTTCACTTCTGCCACTTTTTGCCATTTCCCTTTAATGAGAGAGGTCACACAGGCCAGTGCATGGAACTGGACAGCTACTTGTCTCTCTGCTTCCACCTGAGGTGTCTGCTCCTGTAGCTGATAGCACCACCCTGCTCTGCCCATTAGGAGAGAAAATGAGGAATGGGAAGCTCATTTCATCAAATGGCTGATGGCATGGATTTTATTACCTGGGAGCAGCTACCCATTGGCCCAGCTGGCAGAGTGCGTGTTCATGAGATAGTGCAATTTAGGAATGACCTGCATGTACCACACACTCCACATGGAGTTGCACTTAAAGTTCCTCAGCAGTGCCAGGCTATCAGGAAACAAAGGCTGCAAAATATAATTGTTGTGGATTCACACAGAGGCTGGAGGAAGTATCTGGCAAACCATGTCCTCCTCCTGAAGGAAAGCACCTCCCAAATCCTCTGAGAAGACCCAACGTATTCAAAAACTCCAAAACATCATCTAGCCACATAGATTGGAAACAAGTGCCTGACTGGGCAAGCCAGCAGCCTTTGCATTTAATTTTTTTAATCAGCCACTACATTATCCCAGTTCTGCACTGTACATGTGAGATGGGAGCAGAGAGACCTTCCTGCTGTCTGCATGAGACAATCAAGTCACTTATCAGCAATTAGCCTCCCAACCAGCTTAGCTCATTTACAATTATACTGTGGTTCCTGATAGCTCTGAAGTTCCAAGATGTTGTTTGAGGAAGGTCATAAACCAGTCTGGATTTTGGTGGTGCTGAAATGGAGCATGGAGCTAAATAAGGGAAAATAATGTGGCCCATAGAAAGGTTTAACCCTCAAGTACCACAATGTAATCCATAATGTGTCATTTTAGGGACAAGTGAGAAACATTACCACCCTTTCCAAATTGAGTAATATAGCGTGAGCAACTAACCAATGCTTCCAATTTCTGCTTCTGTGTCTACACAGTAAGAAAAGTCTTCTTTTCTTCTTTCATGAAGAAAGGCATATTTTTTTCAATTCCCTGGGAAGCAGCACTGTATAGTACATCCTTGCCATTTGCTATAAATATGATGTTATTTGCATTCATCTATCTGGTATCTTTAGTGTATTGGGATACCAGGACCCATGATAGTGCTGTGGCTGGCACTTAAGCCCATGTATTGGGTACAAATTCAGTTTCATTCTACAGGTCAGGCAAAGACATGAGTCCCATTTTAGTTGCTCTCAACCACCTCCTGCAGAGTCCTTCCTGAATGCAGGGAGAGCTAATTTTTGTAGGTTAAACTGACCCATTGCAAATCCACCACAAAAAGCCCTGCAGACAAGGAGTTTTAGTATCTGCTCTCTGAACCATCATGTTTTCAGGTTTTCCCCTTGCCAGTGTGTTGTCCCCCTTATCTGACATCTGTCAGGCTAGGAATTAAAACCCCACCAAGCCCTAACAACATCAGTAGCCCCAGTTTTCATCACTGATCTCCACCTGCAGGTTCCAATGCCCACGGTTCTGTGAGCTACTGCTGGGCTGATAAGGTCTGATGTCTTGTGCTGTCAACAGCTTGCTCAGTGACTCATGATGTCCTGGGGGACAGTGGGGATGTGGATAACATTCTGCAACCAATTGTTAATCTGCTTCAGTCGATGCTAAATTTGTACTATAAACATTTGCCCTGAATGCATAAGCCATTGTGCATGTGGTGCTTTTTCCTGCCTGCTTGTAAAGCTGGAGGAACTGTTTTGTCCCACTTGCCTCATGCAGTAGTGGAGCTGTTCATTTGGGGAAATGAGGCTACCTGGAAATCCCAGGAGGATGCAAACTGTGGGTGGTTTTGTTTGTCTTCTGCTCCCAGAGCCCAGTCTCAGAGCGTCTGGCTGCACTGACAAATCTTGTAGTCAGCTGCAAGACTTTGCTGAAGGAGAGTAAAGGCATGTATGAGAAAAAGATGGCAAAACCAGAGGTAGATAATTAATGTCAGGAGGCAAGGAATTTTGGGATTAACCATATCCCTGACAAATACAGGGCCAATCTCTCTGTTGCTTTGCAAGGCCAGAGTTCTGTCAGTAACAGCGCAGTTCAGTTTGCTTGAGCCCTGAAAACTGGGCCTGGGATCTTTTCCCAGTAAACCATCCTCTCTAGATTTATCCTGCTAAGCCAGGAACCCAACACACTGATCTCCCATCCCAGGCAGGCAACAATTCTTGATCCATGTGTCTCTCAGCTGATGGTTCTCATCTGACAAGGTTTGAAGGTGTTGTAGCATCTAAGGGAGGACAGCACAGAAAGAGACACCAAGCTCCTCCAGGCAGCCAAAATACTGACCTCTGCCTTCCAGAGAACTTGCCTTGCAAGCTGCTCTGTGTCCAGCACAATTTCTTTGCAGGCAAGACTGCATAAACTCTCAGAAGAGGTCAGCATAGGGGCAATCCACAGATGCCCTTTTTTTCCAGCCAGTGACCCTGTGCTTACTTTCTGTGACCTGTCCTTGAGGAAAGATCTGGGCAGTGGAAAGCAAATCACACCAGGAATTAGGACTAAATGAAGAAAGGAACAGCACAGATCATAAGAAAGAAAGAGAACAGACAGAGGGAGCAAAGCAGGTGGAAAAGTAAAGCTGCTAATGTGTTAACTTCCACCAGAACTAAAGCTTTCTCTGATTTTTTTTTCAAACAAAACCCTAAAAGAGCAGCCTGGCAGCATGAGAAACCAAGCAAAATAGAGAAGCCATCCACACTTTCACCAGGGATAGGTTTCAGCCTTTTTCTAAGCCCCTGTCTTACCTCAGTGTCCCCTAACTCCCCTGGTAGCACATCAGAAATCTGTGGACAGCTTGTTCCCGGCTGTGTGTTAGTGCAGAGGACAGCATGGCAAAGGATGATTCACTTGTGTGCACAGAAGGAGTAGTGGGCTGTTTGCTGGGGAATTAGCTGTTTGACTGCCTGCTTCAGCACACCAGGCATCCCAGAGTGTGGAAATAACACAATGCCAAAATGGCAGCCTGGTCCAATAAGAGTACAGGATGTTTAGATACATTTTATGTACATTATTATGACAGAGAATCTCTTCAATTCCCAGGAAAAAAATACAAGTGCTTGATTAGCTTCAAGGAAGTGGTGATTCTTCTTCAGATAGGGTAGTAACAGGGGATTGTTTGGGAGCACAACCTTGATTCTCTGGAAGTAGTTTAGATTGCCAAGGCTAATTAAGTTAAAAAGTGCCAAAGACCATGAAATGCTAAAGTTCTTGGGCTGCACACATCATAGCTGTCACCTTCCTGCTAGCTTGCTGAAGAAATGGAGTTCTTTTTTATTGAGAGAAGGTACACTCTTTAGTACCACTCACACCTTCTAATAATTTGTTAAAAAAATAATTACGAAATGAAGCACAGGGCAAAGTTATCTTCTTATCCAGCGAGCAACCTTATAACTTATCTGCCCCCATCATTAGGGCAAAGTTCAGGTGGGATGTTAAGTAATGCAGCAGCAGAAGCAGAACTAACAACGGCCCTGGGGTTCCTGCCTCATTCCTGTCTCAGTGCCTCGGGCTGGCACCGCATGGCGGGCGGCACCTGGAGTTTAAAGTCAGCCACCTGATGTGCTCTGTGCAGCTCCTGAGGCCTAGGTTCTTATTCTTACAGCTTTTATTCTTACACCAATAGACAACAGAGGCATAAGAATATGGGCTCAATCTCTTAAGAACCAAGCATGTGTTTTATGCTCTGGCACGGTGAAGACATTTAGCAAAGTTGTTTCCCAGCTTAGAATGGCTACGTGTAGTAAGCAGCAGCTGCTAGAAAGCTGCTTGCTAGAAATGGCAGAAACTGCAATATAAGCAATATATGTGTAAGTATCTTAATGATAATTGCATCCAAGTCTTTTTGGTGGAGCACTAGGCGCCAATAAAAGCAGAGCCCAGGCTTTCTTGTACGAGGAATTTGCCTCCAGGTAATACCAGTGGTCTCCATCTGTGATACATGATGTGTATCATGTCTCAAGTAAAAAGTTTATTCGCCCTTCATTTGGCTTGAGTGGCACCATTCAGAAATTTGGATTCCTGTTGTCTCTGCAGTGACCTTTCCAGTTCTCACTGCTACCCACTGAATAATTTGTCCTGTAGAAAGTGCACTTCAGAAGTAATAAACTTGAACAAGTCATGAACTCAGAAATACAAGTGGAGCTGCTGAGAGCAGTTCTGCTCTTTCCTTACTGGTACCATGTCAATAAGGGATTTGCTGTTTGTCGTAGGAAACTGACAGGAAACATATTTAGACACTGAACTTCTGAACTTCTCCTTTCACCTGTGTTTGAACCCTGCTAAATGATTTTACAGCTATTATTGCTTTACAACCCATGACTGTAAATTCTTCCATTAGATTTTATTACTTAAGGATAAAAATGTGTGCCTGGGGTTTGTATTTATATTTAATAATATGTGTACAAGCTCCCATGCGAAGTGACTGATAGATAAGATAGAGGGAGAAAACGGCGGTTTGCATCTGAGAGCTGCGGCGTCCCTCGCTGGAAGCTTGTGACAGGGCTGCAGCGGGCACATCTGAGACACTCAGCCCCAAGCCACCTTTCCAGAAGGGCCCTGGAGACCAGGAATGCTTCATGCTGCAAAAGGAAGAAAATACCAGCTTTGCCAGCCTCGAGCAATAAGAAAATTATTATTATGGCCCTATAAAATCTCTGGAATGTTTAAACGTACCATTTATAACATGAGGTGCTTGGTTTTGTTCCCTCTTGTGAGGCTGTAGATCTAACAATTTCAGTCTTTCCTCTGTTTTTTGAAGGGCTATGCTCTCCTTTCATTTTTTGACAAACCCCGACACTGTGCTATAATAGCAGGACTCACAGGGCTTTATGAAAACAAGGAAATAAACTTTGTAAACAACTGGGATAAAAAATATGGGAGTTTATATTATCAAGTTCTTAATGCTTGTACTATATGCACTCACTGGATGTAATATGTCATCTTTTGAGAGACAAAGCTGTTTCCTTCTTTTGGTCTCTTTACTCCAGCTCACTTTTTGTGGGTTGTTTCCAATCAGAAATATCAAGAACAGGTGAAGTTTTCTAGCAGGCTCTGGCTAGGGAAAACTCAGAGTGCTGGAGAGAGAATTTTTTTTCCTTCTGCTCCATCACTTGTCAGGGAGCCAAAACCTTGCAGGGTACAGATGGGAGCCCTGGGCAGGAAAGCAAAGGCAGCTGTCTGGAGTTCAGTGTGTGTTGGAGCCACAGACAAAGAAGCAGGGAGTGCAGAGAGGGCACAGAGACCCAGCAGCCTGAAAGCCAGACACAGCACAGGCTAAGCCTTCTGACTGGGAGTTTTCTGCTGTTGGGACAGAGCTAGTTTTGCCTCAGGACAGCTTGACATCGTTCAAAGGCTCCACTTTGCCTCCTTAAAAAGATGTCTGCAGGGGCTCCAGCCAAAAATATCCACTTCCACTGACATAAGACCCAATGTCCTGCAAAGATCTCAAAGGACTCACTCAAGAGGGAGGTCTAAAGCACAGAGAAGCTCAGCTTCAGCCTGAGAAATAGGTAGCTGTGAAAGTGCAAGGAGATGGGTTTCTTCTCTTCTCAGAATAGTTCTCTTATTTCTGCCAACTCTTCTTTGAGATAAAATCAGATTGAAAAAAAAAAAGAAAAGGGTTTTCATACAAGGTTTAAAAGAGAATAGTGACGCAAAGACAGTAGGGAAACTCCACTCCCTGATGGAGAAAACAACACTTAAGAAGGGACAGGAGTCTGAATGGACATTGAAAGTTTGAGGAGTAATTCAGGGTATTTCAAATTCACTAGCATGGCTTCAGTTTCAGATGATACAGAACTTATATTTCACAGTTGTGCTCTCTGTTTCTCCACCTCATTTGTCTCCATTACTTGGTTGTTCCAAGTAAAACTCTAAAGGTTTTGCTCTGCAAAATGAAGAATGGGTTTGGAAGATCCCAAAAGACAAGAAATGTGCATTGATAGCATTTTTTAAATGGTATTATCACTCTGCTTTAACAAAGTTTAAGGCAATTAACTCCCTAAGACCCTCAGGTGGCTGATTTCCCCAATTACTCAGCCAGAGGGAATGTCATTGCAACTGCAGCAATTAATTAATTAACTCACACCAATTGATTGGAAGAGTCACTCCATTATTAAGTCCTTGCTTCAGTCTCTTGTCACTTTTCTGACACTGCTGGGAGTTTTGCTAAGGATTTCCTGGGGTTTTGCTTCAGCTGGAAGGCAGACTCCTTTTAACAGTCAAAGCAGTATGTCAACTATGCCCTTTTCCAAGGATGAAAAAGCCTAGGCACAGGTATTAGGTGACCACCAGTGTGGTCAGATAATGCAATTAAGTCCTTATAAACTGGGAAAAGCCAACTTTTTTGCTGCTTGTCCAGCTGGCATTGATCAACCCCCCCCCCCATGACTTCTCACCACAGCAGCACAGGGAGCAAAGTGATGGCATCATGGCCAGATGCAGCTTTGCTCTTGGAGGCATTCCCTTCTGCAGACAGTGATTTTGTCTGAGACAGCAGGGGGGGAAGACAGAGCTCCCCAGCCACTGCCCAGAAGGTTTGGAAAGTGTGAGGAGCCAAGCTGGTCAGGCTGTGCAGTCCGAGTGGGAAGAATGTTGGTTTTCCCCCAAGGGTCAGCAGAAGGATGGGGCTTTTGTCTCCAAGCTCTTTGCTCCTCTGTGCTGAGCTATGATTGTGCTTACTCTGGGAAGTTATCTGAGATGCACAGGCACTTGTCTCCTGCCAAGAAATAGTGGTGTCAGGACTGCCTGCCATAATTTCTCTCTCATCCTTTCCCACACTGATGGTGGGTTTCGACTTTTTTGGGCTCTTTTCCAGTTGCTGTCAGATTTCTTTGGTGTACAAACAGATTTCTTTGGGTTTTTTTCCCTGCAGAAAAGGACAGCACAGGGAGCACAGGCAGGAGGGGCATCCAGTCCTGATGTCCTAGGGACATCACTACATTGCCAAGATGAGATGGCTCCAGGCTGGGCAAGGACTATAAGGAATAAAAATACAGTGCACTTCCACTGGCTTTTGGATATTTTTTTGTAAGCATGCAAACGAAACTGTTTGCCTCTACATTTTTCTCCATCAGGCATGTATGGGGGTGGCATGACTGGAGAACCTGTCTGGTCCTGTAGTGCCTGTTTCTCCTCATCTGGCAGCTGGAGCCCATCTCAGGATCAGGCAGCACTGCAGGAACCTCTCAGACAAACACCACAGACTGTCCTACAGGTGTCACAATGGCTCACAGTCCAAAGCATTCAGACTGGACAAGGCTCACCCACTGCTCCCTGAGGTCCTGTCTGGTTTGTGTTTCTCCTCACAGCCCCAGCTGTCCATCTCCATTCTCCTGCCCTTACCATCCCTGGTAACTGTGGCTGGGAGGGCAGGGGGCCTGTCCAGTGTGTGAGCCTTCCTTAAACCCTTTAGAGAGCCATACTGAGAAGGGTCCCTAAAAATCCTGTAAATTAAGGCCCTGCCACTTCAGGAAAATGAAAAAAGCTGTCTTCCCCAATGCCAAGGAAGGTGACAAAGTGGCCTAGACACAAGAGCAGAAATTCTGTGCTCTTGGCACAGCCAGGAGCTAGGAACCACGTCTGTGTCCCAAAGCACAGCCAGAGCTGTAATTCTATGTCCATAAACTGGAATCCAGCATACTCTCTCTGTGCTGGTCCAAAAAGACAAGCAGGAGTAGGAAGGACTAAGCCAGTCACAAAAGGAATGCCTCAAGAAGATGCCTAATGATGTCAGCCCAACTTCACAGAGTTATTTGTGAGCAGTCTGTATGACGCTACAGCTGTGGCAGTAATGATTCACAGCAGGGTTTAACCCAGGCTTCTTCATTGCCATCCTGTGAAACTGTGGTAAGCTACTTGCAGCTTAATTCTTTCCTTGCAGACAGCACCAGGGACTAATTAGTCCTTTTAAATGCAATATGTCAGTAAGTGCTGAACTCCTTACTTATGACTGACTCAGATCTGATTGATGCATGAAAGTCTCTTCCATGACAACAGCATCAGGCACTAGCCAAAGTTGCATTGACTGCTGCTGGTGACAGTCCCACTCCAAAAGCCACTCCAAACTTCCTAATTCCCTGCTTCCTTAGTTGTCTGCATGGTCACTATGTCTCCAGATTAGCCTGTCTGCATTTTTGTGTCTGTTCCTAGTAACAGCCCCAAGCCCAAGTGAATAAAGGTGACCTGCAATCCAGAACAACACAGGAGCCATAGTCACAAGGAGGCAGTGAAAAGAATGACTTAAAATAAAGTCAGCCTGGAACTCCCCATCTCTGGCAGTGACCTATTGTGTGTTCTTGGAAATACATATTTCTGCTTCTATTGACATGGTATCTCTCAAGTTTATGCTGTGTCTCTTTTGGTCTCAAACTCTTTTGGATGAGGACTTCTCCAGCTCTGGGCTTGTACAAGCTCTGAATGCAACTTGATCTTGACCAAATTCTCCAAGCAATCTAAGTAAAAATAATCAGTTCATAGACTATATAAACATCAATCTTTTTTTCCATCCTTTATGAAAGAATGGTCATCAAAGAAGGATTACACTGCCCACTTTGATGTAGGGCTGTATTTCAGGATGCTATCATTATACTTAATTGATCATTCCTTCATCATAAAAAAAAAAATAAAGGAGCCCCTGCTCTTTTAATCTAACCCACTCTAATTGTCATAATTGCAAACCCTGTTTGTTGCATTGTCAAAAGCTATATTTAATTTTTATCTTTCCTTATCATAATAGAGCCTACCAACATCATGCTGTTGCATGAGTGCAGAAAAAAAAACAGTCTTTGCCCTAGAGAGAGATATAAGTGCTTATAAAAACAGTAATAATTCATTCTTCTAACACGATTGTGAAGTAAGCAAGTATGATTATAAACCTCATTTTATAGATGGGGAAGTATGTCACAGAAAGGTTAAGTGATTTATCTAATAACATGAAGCATGTCAGTGACAAGAAAAAACTGGAACTCTTAATCCCAGACCCAGACAGAGTTCTCTAGTCTATGAAGCAGATCTTTAGCAGCAAAACCAGAAATGAGAACCAGAATTACTGAAACAACTGTTTGTAAAATGCTCAGCTATTTTTGAGACAGAAAACTATGAAAGAAAAATTTCCCAACATTGCTTTAATCTTACGTCAATAATTCAAGTCCCTGAGCTGAGAAATATTATATTTCCTAAAACTGTTCCTAAACAAACCCATGTCCCCTCACTGTGTTCCTTCTTCTTTATTACTCAGTTTTCCTCATTCCAAAACATCACCTCTGAAAGTGTTTACCTAAAGTAGCAAATTTTAAACCAGATTTTTGTTTCTCATTTTTCCTGGGTAGACCTGTAGCCACCCGTTCTCTCTCAGAAGCGTTTCTGGGATGTGCCCCACATGGGGCCAGCCAGAGTCAGCTCCCAGGGCAAGTCTGGTCCCTTGCCTGATGTCATTTCCTGCATGGAGGGAGGAGACTTTCCCACTGCTGCCACAGGTATCCTGGGAGAGGGACGAGCTGGCACTGAGCTCAGCACCACCCCTCCTTTGATGAGATGTCTTGAGGGTCCTGTTTGAGGTCTGGGAGCTCTGGGCAGTGGGCTCCAGAGCAGCATTCCCACACCTGTTCAGCTACCACATTCTCTCCAGCTCAGTGCTGTCCCTGCAAACAGGCTCTGCATCCTCAGCCTCAGGTGTGCCACCACCACCTGGGAGGGTTATTTATGCCTCCCTTTTCTTTGCTGTCATCCTGAATTCAGCTGGCAGTGAAGCCACAGATGCTCTCCTCCAGTTTCAGGCCACAAAGAGATGTTTGTGTGCTTTCTGCAACATGATTAATATTTAACTTAAGGCACCCTATCCAGCTGCCCAGCAGAATGAGGGCAGGCAGTAGCCCCGAGGTGCCAGCTTGCCTTTCCTGCATGTTCACAGCTCCCGTTCCAGCTGGAAAAGTTTCTCTGGGAAATGGAGTCCAGAAAAGTCTCCTCTGCCACGTCCCCCAAAGGGCATCATGGTTGATTCCCTCTTTACCTTTTCACCTCTGCTTGACCTGTTTGTAATGTGGAGTTTATGATGTAATTATATCTCACACAGCTGAAATTGTCCCCTGATCACCAGACTGATTACACTTAACAAGGCATAAACTCCCTCTCTCCTTCTCTGCCAGGAGTCCAATTTTAAGCTCTAATTGTTTTATAGGCCTCTTGCACTCCGGAGAAAGAAAAAAAAAAAAAGAAGAAAAAAAAAAAGAAAAATTAGTTGCCATTTACACATGTTGTAAAGGCACATTTTTCACCCTCCCATCCACACAAATGCCTCTTGGGGACTGCCCAAATGACTAACAACCCAACAGCTTATACGCCTCAGTGCTTTCCTAATGATTGCTAGAAGCCTCAGCTTTTCTCTGTCTCAAGAAAAAATTGTTTCTTAGAGGTGAGCAGCAAAGGCCCCTTTCCAGGGCAGAGCTCTGCTCAGGTCACCAGCAGCTGACTGCTGGCACACAGGCTGGTGACAAGCCAGAGGGCACCAAGCTCTGCTCAGACCTTCTCCTGCAAGGGCTCACCAAGGGCACCTTGTCTTGGGCTAAGTGACGTGCAGTGAGTTATTGCAGCTCAGCTAGGACAGGATGAGTGATTTCTGACTCTTTAGGAAAGTGGCTCTGAGATCTCACAAACAGCAGCCAGGTTATGCACTGGGCAGTCCTGACATCCTCTTGAAAGCATTCTTCTTTGGATGAGTTTTCCTGCTTCCCATTCTCCTCTTTGAAAAATGAGGACACTTAGCTACAGACAGAAGGTATCATGGCATTATTGTCATTCACTATCTTGTTCTAAGTAACACAGCCCAATAGATTTGTTGTTTTCAGGAGGAGATTCGCCAAAAGAAAAGGGGCAACATGAAAAGATGGGACCTAAGGAAGGGAGGGAAAAAGCTAGAGGAAGCAGGAGCCCATGGGGTCAACTTTCCCAGCATTAAGACAAGGCTCATTACCTCTCAAGTTGCTCTTTTTTAATAGCACTATTCTGCTCACAGCCTGCATCCACTGGTAGCAGGTGGTGTGCAGGATTCTAAGTTAAGTTTTTGGTCTTTTTGTGCATGTCCAGCCCCTTGTACAGTAAGAGTCTTGCCACCTGAGGAGAGACACTGCTGAAATACAAGAGAATGGGACGTGACCCAATACTAAGAATAAGAATTTGTGTAAGGACTAGATGGATCATCAAAATAAGGAGGTAAGAGATCTCTGCAGGGAGTACAATTAATGGCATTTTCAGAGTACAGAAGTCCATGCTGATGATCTTCTCTGTCTCATCTGGCTCTTTTCCAGGTCTTTTGGCTGCTAGAGCTGGCTTATTCTACAGTATCTCTTTTGTTTTTTTACTTTTCCCTGCTCCATTCCCCAAGCTCACTTGGCCCTAGGGACCTTTAATGCCCTATTTGCAGTCCAGGCAAATGGTGTTTCATAAAATCCCAGCCAGATGTCCAGCTGGAGAACAAATCACATAGCTCAATTGATTTCTGTGGAGCTATAACAATTTATAGCAGCTGAGGCTCTGGTCCTATAAACTGCAGTGAGCTTGGAAGGGAACTGTGAAGGGCTGCATACACCACAGGTTAAGGATGTATATTGGCATTTGGGGAACTGGGAAAAGTTTTGGAGATAAATGTAAAGCAAAGCTGAGGAGCACAAGCAAAGCAAGTGGGCTGCCAAGCAAGGAATACAGGAGCACTGTGAGTTAGGAGTGTTAGGAAATGCACTGAGCACATCAGGGCACACTGGCTTGCATTCCTGACACACTAGCTAAAAATATTATAATGGGAAAAGGAAATGCACCAGATGCAGTTCTGCACACATTGGCAAGGAGGGAATTTCGTAGAGCAACTTGAGAGTTTTTACAGTGGCAAAACAAATTCATGAAGGCATAGATGTGGATGTAACAAAGCAGGAACAAAGCCTGCAAGCCATGCCCAGTGGCATTTGCTCAATAAGGGGAGCATCAGGAGGGGTGTTGCAGCAAGACTCTTATTGTTTCATTGTTTATTCTGGTTTTATTAATATCTTCATTTAAGATGTAGAATAGTTGGGGGAAAGAGTAGAGAGGATGTGAAAGGCTGCTTTTGAAGGCAGGCCAGGAGGAGAAATAACAAACTGGGAGCTGGAGAAATTGAAACAACAGGAAGAAATTACCCAAATGAAACATAAAGCTTGAGAAAAAAAGTAATTATCTGAGATCAGGGAGGGAGAAGGAAAATAATCCAAACCACAGGTGCTTAATGGGAAAGATAGCTGCAACACTGGAGCACTAAGGGCTATTAGAGAGGGCAAATTGCATATGGCTTTGGCAAGACTATGCAAGCCCTTGTTTGTGTACAGAGGCACTGTATAGATGATGCAGCAGCAAGCCATGCTCTCCTTTCTCTATGGATGTCACACCTAAACTATTGTTCTCTGTTCTGGGCATTTCAATGCCCAAAAGCTATTGACAGAGAAATATATATTGATTACCAGAACAGAGACTTCTCATTACAAGAAAAGGTGGAAAGAGCAAAGTTTGTACCAGTTCACTAAGCAGTGACTAAAAGTAATTAGGATAATTCCTAATAAGGAGGCAGATATAAAAGAGGGATAGCAAAATTAATGGAGAAAGAGAAACATAAGAAGGGGTAAAGAAATCAATTAATTTATAAAGTCTCAGAAAACTTTACCAGGAAACCATAGTAAGCTTCTTGGGATATAACAGGTTTCTCCAAGGGAAGGCAGTGCATCCCAGTGACCTGGGATATTGTAAGGTGCCATACATCACTAAAAAAGGTTTTGTAGGCAGGTTGTAGGGAAACTGACAGTTGTTTTTGCCAAGTTTTTCTGATATTTTTGGGGAGTTTTTCTTGGTGCAGACCATCCAGACATTCTTTGAATGCTACCCAGGAGGTGGCATGAGCTTCCTATTATTAGACATTCTTCAAGGGGCATCTTCCAATCCCCAAATCCTGACTCATCAGGCCTGCCTCTTTCCCATTACCCTTGAACCTGCTGAACTCTGCTGTTGTTTTTCCGGAGCATTACAGTTTCCCAACCCATCTGTTTGAGGAAGAAAAACAGGACATCCCATTTTACTTTCATTTGCACAAGACAGCAGAGGGTTAAACTGAAAGTGGAGTGAAAGAGAGAAGTTGGCTTTATTCTTCCCTTCATGCTCCCAGCTCTTCTCTTCATTTTGCTATTACAAGAGGCCAGAAGGACAGAAAAGCCTATATATTTCTTCCACTTCAGTTGATATGATCTGTCCCCAAGGGATTCCTCTACTTTGTATTACCACAATTCCCAGGCCCTTCTTCCTCTGAGCTTTCCTTTTCCATTATTCCTCAATTATTGTGTCTGATAAAAAAAATCAATTATTCCATTCAGTCTTCCCTAACAGCTCCAATTTCAAAATGGACATGCTAACTTGTTACCAGTGTGTGCTAAGCTCTTCTGCTAAGGAGAAATCTCTAAAACCAACCCAGGAATCTGAAGCCACACACACATACACACCCCATTTCACAGGGGATTGCATGTTGTTGGAGCAGGTAGATTTTTTTTTTCCAAACACAATGATCTGAACTGTCATGCAGGAAATGTAAACTACAATTTCTTTTCTCTATCTTCCCCCTAATCCCTTCTCTTTTTTTCCTATAATTGTCTGGAAATTCAGTAGCAACTGGGTGCTAAGTTACAGGCAGAGCAGGGAACTCAGCATTAACTCAGCATGAACCCTGGAACTCTGGTAGCTCTGATATGCTGCCAAGAGAAACAAATTAGGCCCTGTTCTGTTAATAGGGCTGTGTGTACAGAACATGATCTAGTAAGCAATGGCATTATCAGAGAAATGGGAGAATCCTCAGGGCCATTTCAAGGATGTGCTGGTGCTTTAGTAGCAGGATCCATTCTTTGATTTGTCTTTGAAGAACACCTGGGACAACAGCAAACATATCTGAAGGCAGAATTGCAAATAAGTAGCAAATAATTAGTGTATACCACAAAACACAAAACATAGCTTCATCTTGATTCTTTATAAAGCACTAATAACTGCTTTGATTTAATCTTAGTCTCATTTTGCCTTTCTATAAATGCACAGAAAGTTCAAACACCAGAAGCTGTAACATGTGCTGTCCTGCACAGTGGCCCAGAACTATCTTCCCACAAAGCCTGCCCTGCACTGTCTCTCCCTGAGGCAAGTGGCTTAATGTGACACAAATCCTTGAGGCCACAAAAGAATGTCAGGTCACCCAAGTATTGCACACACCTCTTTGCTGTATCATGGAAATAGAGCAGCAGAGACCTCTATTTTCCACCCACAAGCTGATGAATCATGTCATCCCTCACGTTTTGAGCACCTGTGTAATTTTGTATGTATGCTTGCCTGTTGCACACATGGGTATTTACACTGCCAGAGGCCACCACACCTTACATCAACATGGTCTGTGAAACTCAGTGCTGCACACAACATCTGACAATGGCTGTGATAGTCAATGAGCAGTTCATCCTGCTTTCCCTGCAAACCACTGGGTTTTAGGCATTGTCCATCTCTTATTCATCAGCCTGTTGACCATGACACTGACTTGGAGACATCCTGGTTGCACAGGCAGCTGTACTGTCCCCTCTCAGGAGGACAGTGTCCTGGTTTCAGCTGGGACAGAGTTAATTTCTTCCTAGTAATTACTAGAGTACTGTGTTTGGATTTACTGTGAGAATAATCTTGATGACACACTCATGTTCTAGCTGTCACTGAGTAGTGCTTACTCTAAGTAAAAAACTTCAATTTCCCATGATCTGCCAGTGAGGAGCTGCAGAAGCTGGGAGGGGGAGCATGGCCAGGACAACTTATCCAAACTGGCCAAAGGGATATTCCCCAAAACATTGTGCTCAATACATTCACAGGGACAAGTTGGCCAGAAGGGGCTGATAACTCCTCAGGGACATTCTGGGCATCAGTCAGCAGGTGGTGAGCAGTTGGGTTGAGCATCACTTGTTTCTCTCAAATTTTATTCCTCTCTCTCTCTCTTTTACATTACAATTATTGTTGGTATTATTAGCATTTGTTAGTAGTAGTATTATTTTCCCCCCAGTTATTAAACTGCTCTTATCTCAACCCACTGTTTTTATCTTTTCTTTCCAATTCTCCTCCCTACCTGGGAAGGGGTGAGCAAATTGCTGCATGGGCCAGCTGGGGTTAAATCACTACACCAGCTATGTTTCAGGTGCAGTGTCCCCTGCCAGGCTGTGCAAACAAAACCATCTCAAGGTAGCAGGTATGATATTTTTTAGGTTGGCTGGGAGACCTTGGGACTTGGAGGCACTGGTGGGGGTTTGCTGGTGTTAACTGGAATGCAGATGGAATGCAAGATTGGAAACTTAGCAGAAGGCTCAGGGACAAACATTTGGATTACAGAATGAATCACTTCAAATTTCCGGGGAGAAAGACTTGAAAGAGCCCCACCTACCCACCACTTTTTATCAGGAGTGTGAGTTTCACAAATCAGCAGTCATTTGCAACCATAACCTGCAGGGAATATTTCCTTCAGATACAGCCATCCATAAAGATTTTGCATTAAGAGACATGGATATTTGCAAGCACCATCTAATTTTGAAAGCTGTCAAAACACCAGCAGCAGATGCATTTAGTCAGAAAACTAAACTTTTCCACAGCTGCCCAGCATCTCCAGCTTTTGCACTGGATTTCCCTAAAGATATGGTTCAAACTGTGCAGCCATAGGCCTGACCTTGCAGATTTTCTGCATCCTCTCATATTGGCCTTTAAGTAGAAAAAAATATATTTTTATAAAGAAAAACATTTTACAGAGCTTAAGAGGACAAGCTGCAGTTGAGCTGCCCCACAGAAAGAGGCACCACTGCAATCCCATCATCAACAGACCGTGGTGGTAGCTCAGCAGCCAGGGCTGAGCACTGTGCTGGTGCTGCACACTGTTCAAAGCCAGACTCTTAGCCTCATTCCTCTGGCCATGCCTTATTGCTGCCCTGGTGATTCCCCCTTACTTAGATGTGTCCCTGCCTTTTAGGTCTTGAAGTGACAGCTATTGCAAGCAGCAGAAACCTGGCAGAGAGAAGGAAGACCAACAGACCTGGAGAGACTGCATTCTGGAATGAAAAAAAATCAGTTCCCCCTTGGGTGAATTTTGCAAGGGGAATGTGGAAGGGGGAAAAATAAATGATCTGCAACAGATATGCAAAGAGAGGGAGGAAAACCCATAAAAAAGTGCAACTGAAGGAGGCTCGGCAGTGACAGAACACAAAATCATAGGCAAGCAGGCCATGAATTATGGCAAAGACAGCAAGCTGGAGGAGCCTTGCCCCCAGAGCCAAGCTGTGGCTATTGCAAAGGCAAGGAATTGCTGCTATTATATGCAAGCTTGCCCTCTCCTCCTGCAGCCTCCCTTGCTGGTACCAGGAGTGGGACTGGGCTGAGCCCCAGTGTTGGAACAGGCTCTGGTGAAAACCATCTGCATCAGCAGTGGGAAAGGCAGTTTTGCTCTCTCCATGGAAACTGCCACAGCTGTGCAGAGGAGACCTCTTAGGTGGAGAGTACCAGCTAGCCCAGGAGGGTGAAGGCAGCTGCCTGGTTTGCAAAAACTGGAGCTGATGGCCAGCAGTTTACAGCTCCTGCAGGAGCAGCTCCCTTTCTTCCTGCCCCTGGGGTGCTCCTGGGGGTAATAGCCCTTCCCAGCCAGGCAGCACCCAGAGCTGAGGGGTTATATTCTGCTTTCAGCATCCAACAGACAGAAACGTGCCCAAAGTGACCAGAGTTCAGAGGAGAGCAGTAAAACATGATGAAAGGGTCAGAAGACTTGATTTGCAAGGGACAAATAACAGAACATATGTTTAGCTTGGCTCAACAGTGACTGTGGGGAGATCACCAGATAGCTGAGAAAGATTTGAAGGGCACAGTCAACAAAAAGGGATTTGAGGATGGAGAGGGAAGAGGCACTGCTTCTTGACCAAGAGGCTTTAATTAGTAGTAGCAGACTGAGAATAACCCTGGCTGAGAATCTCCAGTGTGGATGGTTCCAAAGGGAAGGCACCCACTGCCTAACAAAGATGTGCTGCTGCCATCCCCCTCGGGTGTGGGCAGGCTTCCCCTCTTCCCTGTTCCTACCACATCTCAACAAGGGTGCCACTTCCCAACAGATGAAGGTCATTCCTCTTCTGAATTGACACTACAGACAATTCCTGTACAGACATTGACTTCACCAGAACTGAGACTCATCCTGCCTGACAAAAGCAGTTACATAATACTGCAGCAGTAAAATGCATCTCTCTTCAGACTGTGCCAGTACTAGCTACCTTCATTGCAGTTGTCATCCCACTGCAGAAATGTTTTGTTGAGCCTCCTGGACTCCAGAGGAAATTGCCCAGAACATGTTTCTGGAGGAGTATTCTGGCTTAGCTAGCCCCAGCTCAAGGTGTTACAGCTGATGCTGTGTGTCTACAACTCTTCCCATAGCATATGATAAAGTAGTTTGCCCAGATGTAAGAGCAAGAATACAAAAGCTGTTCCATGGATTTGCTTACCCTGCTACATATTCAGCTGTTGTATATTCCAGAGGACATGGAGATATATTGCACCTTTTCCCAGTCCCCTCTATTTCTGGACCTGCTTACTGGCAATGAAAAGCAATTCAGTGTGCATATACTGCTCATTTCAGCTTGCTGCTTGTTGGCAAGAACAAGCAAGCAAGCAGGCAAAAGTATGATGGATTCCACTTTGCACAGGTGCTTCTCCATGAGCTGATGCCCAGTGGAATGTGGAAGTAACTTCTGTGACATTTCCACCCTCCTCTGTTTGACAATGTTCCCAGATTTCAGTCCAGCTGAACAGCAAACAGAAACATAACAGCAGGAGAGGGCTGGGATACTCATTTTGTGTGTGCTTTCTAGTCACATCACAGCTCTCATAGAACAGCAGAGATATTTGTGATTTTGCCCATTGAGTTATATATCCTCTCTCCTTTTGAAAAAACGTATGGTTGTTAGAGAACACTGAGATGGAAACAGGGGATTATGGATACTGAGGACAATATTTAATAGGTAGAGCCCAGGTTATCCCTCACCCACAGCAGGCACCCAGACCCCTGCTCTGGCTTATGCCACTGCAGACACCCAGTTCTGGATGGACCTTTTTGCAGACCACTCCAGCTGTACACAGAGATACATCCATGCTTCTGTAGCTGGCAATGTCCTTTCCCAGCCCAAGAAGGTGGCACTGTTACCTGTTGAGGGAAGTAGAAAAGTTAACCAGAACAGCGACTTTAGAAGCCATCCAGAAGGCCATAAGAGGCAAGAGGTCATGTTTCACTGAAATTATAGTATCTATGTGCCTATGCAAAGGGCTTTAAGAAGCAAGAACACCTTCACAGGGAATACAGTGTGTGTGCAGTGTAAAGAACATATGAGAAACTCTGAGGAGTACTGACAGCCAGTTCCATACTCTTGAAAAGTATTAGTACTTATTCACTGAACAGAAGGCACAGAGGGGGAGAGAAAGAATGGGCATCAAAAAAATCAGACAAGGTTTTTCCACATAATATATGTCCAAAATGCTGTGCAGCAAAGCACCAGGCAAAGTGTCTCTTCTTTGGATATATGACCAATTCATTCCTCCAAAGCACAACACAAAATCCAGAGTACATATACTTCCATGAAAGACAAGATCACCACTTCACAAAACCTATAGTATCCATCCAGCTCAAGAATAGTCCAAAAGTATTTACCAAGCATGTCATTTCACATTCCCTTTATGACTAGCCATGGCATAGAAGATACATGGAACTGGTCAGAAGTCCTTTGAACACCCTGAGACCAAGTACTCCTCAGCTTCTGTATCTTATTCTGTATCATATCATTCCTTGAGCAAATCTGATGTTCAGTCCATGTCTGGACATAATCCCTATCTTAGTGTTGATAACAGCAGGCAAAGTTAAAAATTTTGCTGAACTTCCTACTTTTCTCACACTTGTGGGGGCCCAGCATGAAAACTGATTCCTGCACCTCCATTTGGAGGAGGCAGGCAAAGGATCTCCTCCTCCCAGGCTGAGCTCCAGCCAGACCCTCAGTGATGTGACAGTGAGCATCCCTGGTAGCCTGGTCCTGCTGAGCTCAGCACTAGTAAATCCCTGTGCTGGGAGGAGTAATGCAGCTGCTCAGAAATCTGCAGGCAGCAGGGGTTTGCACAGCATGAGGGAACAAAATTTTTAAAATAAGGTGGCAATTGCCTGCCTGTGTCAACAGTCAATCAGTAAGCCTGAGCAGGGCTCTCACCCCAGGCCCCTCACCTGTCTCCCAGTCCTAAGCAAAGATGTGCTATGAAAACTGAGGTCCCTTAGCCCATGTACTTTGAGCTGCTGCCTCAACTCCCTGTGTGGACACTGTGGGGCACTGGGGCCAGATGCCAAAACACTGCCATGCTGTGAGTGTGCCTGCCTCTGTTTCACCTTGTCTCTCCAGGCAGTGCTGGTCCAAATGAGCTTGGTGTGATGGTGCTGTAAAACAGCCCCTAACCAGGTCAACTCACAGCAGCCACCAAAACCCTCTTTGTGTTTCCAAACCCAGCCCACACCACTCTCTATCCCTCAGCAAACACTGGTCAAACCATGTTTTAATCTGATTTGGGGCTTAGGAAGAGCGCTGCAAGGAGAGGAAGCTCTCAGCCAGCACCTCCCTGGGTCGGGGAACCTGAGCAGTTCTGCCTGGAGCAGAGAGCAGGAGAGAGGATGGGCAGCTCCACTGTGGGCAGCAGCACCTTCCCTGTTGCCTGACAGGGATCTCACAGTGTCCAAAGCAAAGTCAGTGAGGGCTGACAGCCTTCAGCCTGCAGTGTCTGCACCAAATTACTAATCCCCAGGTATGAGAAAACGGAGCTGCATCTGAGTTCCAGGACAACCAATAGGTGAGCAAGCATTTGGTGAGTTCCCTTCCTCCCCCAAGCTGGCATCTCCCCAAGGAAGCTGAACCACATTGCCAGAGAGTTTGTATTTCCCTTCCTATACTCTGCCTACTCACAGGAAACAAAAAAATTGGTCAAAACAGGGAAAAAGGGATCCCACAGCACCACCTAGACAGAGGGAAAGCTGCTTCCCAAAGCCAGGCAGAAGCTCAGGAATTTGCTCTTTCATTTCTAGTAGAAGAGGAGCATCTGTCTTCCCACCTGTTTCTCTTAAGCACAACTCCTGGATTTCAGTTTCTGAAGCTGTCAGCTTGCTATTAGTTAAATTGCATTCCCATCACAACTGAACATAATACCCAGCACTTTAAGTCAGCGCTGGTTTAAAGGAGTCATTTTAACCACATTAATTTATACCTGGAAGGAAAGCAGTCTGCTCCTAAAATATACATTTCTTTGGAAGAAAGGCCTTGATAATAAGGGAAATTAAACAGAGGCAAACTCCCAGATTGCTGCACTGAGGAGTCAGACCAGTTTTTGTCACCTGTGATTTTTTTAATTAATTTTTTCATAACTTTTATGCGTCAATTATTGGTAAAACATCATCGTGTGTTCAAACAAACTCACATCTTGCCAGCCTGTCTTTGCATCTTATTAGATCCAGCAGTCATCAATGCTAAATTTGTGCCTTCCTGTTTATTCCACCACACCAGATTGCAAGGAGCTGTTGACTGTGTGTTCTTATAAATAATGATAGCACTTTGCATTTATATAACCTTCCATCTGTGGATCAAAGAACTCCACAAAGCAAGGTTTGATGTTCACATTTTTTTATCATCTTCACTTCTAGCACAGGGAAGAGAGGAAGCACAGAGTGAAGAGCTCCCATTCAGAAGCCACTTTCATTGACTGAGGAACAGCTCATTTTCAGTCCCAATTTTGATGATTTTCAAGACCCTAAGACCACACCTGAAATTAAGGGGAAGATGAAGGTACCCAGGACCCTCTTGCCTCCAAGCTTACCAACATGTTGATGCCTATGTGGGTTATCCTACCTGGAGAAGACAAGGGAGAGTCTAAATTCCTTCTGTGGGCAGATACTGGGTTATCTCCAGCAAAGCAGGAGCAAGAGAAATGTGCCAGCCAGGATGCTGGCTGTAGTGGACATGCTGCCCCTCAGAGGGGCTTGGTGAGATGGATAACTGCTTCATTTTAGTCCTCTCAGGGCATGAACCCTCAGAGGGGAGCAAAGCAGCCAGGACAGAGCCCCATTAGGGGCTTTACTCCAGTAAGACTTTCAGTCAGAGTAAGCTATGCTAGGAGTCTCTAGAGAATTAATTGCTAGAAGTCAAATACAAAGAACAAGAACAGACAGACACAGCAAAAAGAATGTTCCTCAAGGCCAGGCCTGGTGTGGCCACTCAGTCAAGTTCGTGCAGCATTTCTGGCTGTCACCTCTGTCCCTGCATGCACAAAATAACTTCTGAGTCAGCAATCAGCCCCTATTCCAATGGCCTTTCATCACTGCCTAGTTGTTTCCTCCCTCCAGTACACACAGCTCAAAGTTGCTATGTCAGGATATAGCACCTCAAGTGCCTGGAAGCTGCTCAAGGTGCTATTTTTGTGGTGTCAGTTTATTTTTACATGTCCTAATGCACAGGGAAGGTCCAGCCTGGGTGAGGAGGGGAATGGAGATGCAAAATATCAGCAGTGGTTTTTAAGCCTCTGAATGGAATTTCAAGGAGAAAGGAGCAAAGCAATTGTCAGAGGAACCTGCTTTTAGTCTAAGTACTTGCTTTCATGCTGGTTTCTTTAAGTTCTCTATAAAAAAATCTTGTGATGCTTTCTCTCCTTGCACTTTTAGATGTCACTTTTCCTTTTGAAAACCTACAGCACAGTGATTCTGAGCAGCTCTTCCATTATCTACTGGTTGGAGACACATGCCAAACAAATTCTCTGTATCCCCTGTGTATTCTTACCCAACAAAGAACAGCCATGGCTTTAGGCAGCATGAAAGTGATTCTGCATTTAGTATTGTTTCCTCCTTCTTGCCTTCTTACCACCTGGACTCTGAGCAGTCCCACTCTCATACACATGCACACTGAGAAATAGACTTTGTCTTCATGGCATGGGGTTACCTCAAAAAAGTCAGAGTTTAAATATGGCTGAGGGAAATGCAGAAATAAGGAGTTTGCAGGCACCTAATCTGTGAATAGGACCTCCATGCAATATCCTTAAATAAGGAGAATGGTACTTCAGGGCAATGGATGTATTAAGTCAAGAATATACTTTTAACTCATTTTCCCAGAATATGTAAAACCTCCAGATATGTTACATATGTGCCAGCACACTGATCCACATCCTGTACTCCATAGGTGGGACCCCAAATCCCATATGCTCCTAAGCCAATCAACCCTGGTTTTAAGGAACATTCCCAGTTATTAATTTTTCAAAAAATTCTGGTCCAAAATTTTGAAAATTGTATGTATTGTCTAAAAATAATTATTCTTGCTGCTGAGTGCAAAACAGTCATTAACCCTCTTTTGCCCAACTAAGCCAAAATACACTTGTGACTGTGTTCTTGTATTCTCCACTTGATAAGCAGTCGTGTTTTTGTAATCTTTTATAAAGGTATTGAAGGTATTTTCCTCTAAAACAGAGGAAATTTACTTTCTGTGGCTTATCTGGGCGTTGCTAGGGTGCAGCAGTAGACACACGCGCAGGGCTCTTCATGTGTCTCTGCAGCACTGTACTGCTTTCACCTCTCACACTAGAAATCTCCAAAAACACACTGGAAGTCCAGGAAAGAGCTAAGGACACCATGTAAGCACAGAGCAAGCTTGTTCTCTCTCCTTCCCTCCCAAAGTTTCTCCAAAATGCTTCAGTCCCACCTGAGGGAGATGCAAAAGAAAGAGTGACAGAGCACACACAGCCAGCCCATGTCACAGACATTCTCTGGCATCACAAATCCTTCTCATTAACCATTTGTAATTGATTTTGTTTTTATGAATGGAAACCTTGGCTGGAGAAAGGCAGGTGTTAGGCACCATAATAAACAGAAAAGACAAGAAGAACCCTAGAGGCAGTAGCTACACTGCTGAACCAGAGTGGTCATGGACCTGGCCAGAAGCCACATATTCAGGGGGACCTCATAAGTGACACTAGATGTCTGTAGAGCTGCCCTTCCTTGCACCACCATCAGTCCCTGGACATACTCTCTCTGCTTGGAAACCCACCCTGTCCTAACTCAAGGCAGCATCCAAGAAAAGATGCAATGCTGCTGGTGGAAGCTAAGCACTGCCTCACCTCTCTCAGTCAGTAGTGTGAGGTACCAGAACCAGGCTCCCCACCCCCAGCAGCTCAGCCCTGCTCAGATACACCTCAGTGAAGGTGACAAAACCATCACTGGAGAAAAGGCACACACAGGAGGAAGGAGGGAGAGAGGGGAGCTGGCAGGCAGCTCCCTGAGGACAATGTGATTCTGGAAGTCTCAACAACACCAGTCAAGAACTGCAGATTTTAATCTTCGCTGTAATTAACTTTATCCAAACGAGCAGCGAGTTGACTGGCTTTCTTTGGGAGTCTTCTGGCAATTTAATATGTCTTTAAAATGACTTGGCACTCCTAGAGGATGAGGAGAGGGAGCAGAAGATTGATGCAGTGCCAAGCATTTACTCCCACTAATGAAAAGGGATTGCCAAGGCTGTTTGATTATATATTGTACACTATTCACTAGGTGCTACTCAAATGGGAGCACTGCTGTAACCACAGCGTTCTCAAACCGGCAGCAAAATAACGCACTTTGCAACACGTGTGTGGAGAGGAGTGCAAAGCAAATGGCACAGGTATTTCAAATTACATCTGCAGCATGCTAAAAGGTAATGCAGCATGAAATCAGTCTCACACTGAAGCAATGGAATGACAGTCCCTGCATTTCTGCGCAGGTTTTGGCTCTGGGGTTTGCGTGCTGCCCTGACCAGCCCTGCACGTTGGCACAAGGGGCCAGTGCACTGTTCATTCAGCTCTTTTGCTTCAGATGGGGATGGGACTGGCTAAATGACTCACTGTGACTGCCCTGGCCATCTCAGAGGCATCTCAGAGCTTGGGGTGGGGCTGAGAGATCTGTGAGAGGGTGGGAATTGATGGCAATGCTTGGCCATAGGCATACAGGTTAAATATTTCTTGGCAGCTGGTACTTCATGTTGACTGGCTCCACATCTTATTTAAGACCCCAAAATAATTTCTAGGATGTCTTAACCCCTCTCTATGAGTAGCATGGAAACTTTGATGAAATTTTCACCACTCAAATATGATAAATTATCTTAAGTTATTTATAAAAACTGCTTTTCTTTCTGCACTGGTTTCTTTAGTGCTTTAGCAGACTTCATGGGACAAAAAATCATGGTGAATACCTGAGCACCTGCATGCTTATTTATACTGGGAGTTATGCATAGGGACCAACAATCCAGGACTAGGTTTCTACTTTTTTCAGTTTTTTAGCTGCTACCAGCATATTGTCACAAGGTTTCCCATCTCAAGAGTGGCATGGGTGGAGCAGGACTGGCTGTTTGGAAGGAGCAGGCATGGGGTGGCCAAGAAGAACTAAGCACCAGTTTCTTGGTGAGCAGTAACATCCTTTCAACACAGTTAAGATTTATTTTTTCAACACTCTTGTAACAGCCTTTGAGCTGAAGGATCCATTTCTGTCCATTACTGTCTCGTGCATTTTTCCCCTGAAGAATTTTCTTATACCTAATCTAAACATTGCCTGAGGCAACTTGAGGCTGTTTCCTCTTGTCCTGTCACTTGTCAACTGGGAGAAAAGACTGGTTGGCTACAACCTCCTTTCAGGCAATTTTAGAGAGTTACAGAATTCCCCTTTGAGCCTCTTCTCCAGGCTAGACCAGCACAGCTCTCTCAGCTGCTCCTCATTAGTGTTGTGCTCAAGGCCCTTCACCATTTCAACTGCCCCTCTTTGGACACTCCCTGTGCCAAGTCCATGGAGCAGCCTGGAGCTGCCCAGTGCTCTGCCCAACACTGAGAGAAAGGCAGCTGTGTGCAAACTGCCACTGGGGAGGGGCTGTGAAACCATCCAGGTCCCAAACCATGCCCAAGAATCCCACAGGCAAACAGGAGCTGACATGGGCCAGCAGTCTGCCTGAGAAGGCTCTGAAAGGACAGCAGAGAATAGACAACATCCAAGGGTGTTTCTGGCACTGTTGGTTCACTGCTGTAAGTGTAGATACTGTGTCCCATCCTGCTAAAACTGTACTTCATCATAAATATCTTTAATGGTTATTCCACCTTCTCCCAAAGGTTTAGCAATAAACAAGCTGAATCACCACCTGCTATGAGGACTGCTAGACCTGCAAGGATTAACATTTCTAAATGTAATGGAGTGTGGCTAAGATGAAATACTGCATTGATCAAAGACACAAGAAAACCCAGAAGTGAGGATGAGAGAGAAGCTACAAGGACATTAAACTTGCTGTGTACTGGGCTTTACTGGGCATCAATCCTGATATGGTTGGATGGGGGGAGGAGTTCATTCCCATCTTTCAGTGCAGAATTCCCAACAGCAGAAGTGATGCCAAGCCCTTCCTGCCAGCTGCCTTGTAACAGGACCCTCAACACCTGCTGGGCTGCTCCAGCTACTTGCAGAGGGTTTCTATGATGCTCAGATTGCTTAAACCTGGAAAAGCTTTCTTTGAAGATAGTGAGGTCCTTAGGGCTTCAGGTCAAAAAAGACAGCATTCTTTTGGATGGACCAATACACCACTCACTCTCCCTAAATTCACATTCCTCATTCACTACTGCGAGTGGCCAAGGGACACGAGTGCTCATCTGCACCAAGAGCTTCAAGAAGGCAGGTCTCTTTATAGCTCAGTAACATCTTATTTAGCAGCAAGCTCTGCTGAGTTCAGGGGCTTTATCCCAGGGTAAATCACTAATTAAAACCAACATGAATATAGGGAAAACTGGCCCCATTGCTCCACTCCATTTTACAGTTTATTAGCTCAGCTTTGTTTTGTAGACAAGTATAAGGATTAACTCTTTTTGTTTGTTTGCTTTTGAGTGGGGGGGGGGGTGGTTCAGCTTAAAAATAGAGCATTTATTGAGAAATCATTGACTGAACATAGATAGCCTTGTGCTCCTGTAAGAATCTGATAATAAGATGAATGCCTGGACTGCTTTGCAATGGACAGATCAATATTACAATATGAAAGTGAGAAAATTATTTAGGATTAGAGGTGGCATGCTTGGTTCTGATCTCACACATGATGTAAATCAGGCATTATGCCACTAGAGTCAATGCCAGTGCCCTGGGGTAAATCTATTAATGCAATCCTGAATCAAACCAAATAATTTTCAGAGTTGTGGCAAGTTGAGGAATGATGGTTAAGTGGGAAAAAATAGCAAATTAAATAATGTATGGATCAATTAGACACTGTTGAAAGAAAAAGTCCAGCTTCTGCTTGCTTAAAATGGAGGTGCTCTGGACTTTTGCTGCAAGAAGAGGAGGAGAGGTTGATGGAATGGATTTGTGATTTTTTTCTTCAAATGAGCTGAAGTACACCACCCCCATAAGTGCATGAAAACCAACTGAAGTTCCATGGGAGGGAAAGTGTAAGTTCTGTTTAGCTAGAAATCTTCCAATTTACCCCAGTGGTAGAAAGGGCAGGTAGCAAAGTCTAGCTAGCCTAAAGGAATACTCATGGTGCAACCTGTCTTTGGCCTGAGGACCTGACCCATATCTGTAGATTGTCTTGGGCAGCAGCTTCTGTTGTTTCTAAATCTCTCTCTGTAGCAGCCTTAATTGTTATTTCGAGGAGGAAAAGGCTGGTGACCCTTCAGCATTAACCAAGCATTAACCATCCACTGTGGCACCCAGCAACACACTCCCTGATTTCCAAAGCACTAGTCCAGTCCATTCTCCTTACAGTATGACTTTTTTAATCTCTCTGACACCAGATCAAAAGTCTGGTCAGCATCACTACCCTCCCTTGCTTATTATCTTTTTACCCTCACCATGCAACACACACAAACCAGTGCTGCTGCATCTAGAAACCTGTCTGTAAAGTCAATCCCCTTCCTTCTGTAGACAAGCAAGAGCTGTTCCAGGATTAAACTGTTCATTTAAGAGCAATCAAGTTTATATGTGTTGTGTTTTCTCTTGTTTTGCTGAAGAAAACACATGAGTGAGTGATTAAAGCAGACATTTGGGTTGCTGCAATTCATTGAGATTGCTGTTGTTTGCTTTGATGAGATTCCAGTCCGCAGCAAATTTCCTCCCCATGATTAGCTTGGTGTGGAATACACAATGCTTGCTCCACTGGAATAGGACCTGGGGAGAGCAAAGGCAGCATGTTTATGCACTGATGTGCTTGATTGTTCACTACAGTATCATCTCTGTGGGATAGCACAGGTTAACAGAGGGGTTGCAGCTAATCCATGCAGGAGCTCCCACCCTGTCCTTCATTAGGCATTACAGAATGATCCCTAGCAGGGAAACAATGTTGGTCTTACCCAAACTGATCCCTGCTCTGCAGCCCACAAACAGCCTGTGGCAACCTTTAATGCTCTTTGATAGCCACAGACTCTCACTGGGGAAAATCTACAAGGGATTAACTGTGATGATATGTGACTGCCCACTATGTTTCTCTCCCTCAGTCCATGTTTTTTGTCTGCTGCCACAGCCTCATAATCATGCAGAGCTTTTGCTGCAGAGGGAAGGGGTGTCATGGAGAAAGCCCACAGCCCAGGTGAGAGAGAGGACATAGCCTTCCTCTGTTTTCCTGTACCTGCAGACTCTGGTGGCATCTTTCCCATGCAATCACTGCTTCCCCATTATCCCAGCACAACACAACCTCACCTCCTGACTAGAGATTAGCATGGATGGTTGTGTTTGTGCTGCAGCATTAGGGATGGACTCAAATGGTCTGAAATGCAGCAAGCTTATGCCTTGCATGCTTTCTGCCTGTGCCACAGACTGGTGCTCCAGCTGTGTCCACAGCACCTCTGGAGGAGCAGCCCCAGGTCACTGTAGCCTGCAGATTCACTGCTCACACAGAGCCTGCAAGAACAGCCCACCACAAAGCTGGAGGATGCTGGAGCTCAGACACCCTCCCTGCCCTGCTGTGCAGCAGTGTTAGTGGGGAGCCACACAAAGATACCAGCAGAGTTCCTGGAGGGACACGTGGAAGGGCTTACAGGCTCTGGAAGAGATGCTCAAAGTGTCCCTGAGCCTGCCCAATGCACCCCTCCTGCAGCAAATGTTCTGCCGTGGGGTTTGCACTGCACCTGGGCTGTCTACAGCTCCATGGAAAGCAGGTGCAGATATTAACAATTATAACAGAGATATTTATGGTGAGAAAAAAATAAATTAAAAACAAAATGCCAGGATTAACAGGATAGCAAAAGCTTTGCCAACACTAATCCACTGCAGAACAGGCATGCCAAAATGCCAAGAATTTCATGGACTTTGTTCTTAGATAGAGAGAGAAATCTTGATTCAGCATCTTGGATAGTGCTGCAATCACCTTCACCCCTTTTTGCCCCTCCTAGGAACATTGCCACTGCACCTTCATCAGCACTGCAGGAAACTTAACCAAACCCATGGCACATGGGGATACCCAAGCCCTGAGTGGGGTTTGGTCTGCTCCTGGCATCAGGGCAGCTGCACTAACATGGGCTCCTTTTACTCCCACTCTGTTCCTCTGGAGGTTAGTCCAGTGCATTTCAACCTTTTCTGCTTTCAGAACAGATCTAATGGATGCTGTCTCCTGCTGCCTTCTCCAGCCATGCCTGGAGTCCCCTGGGATGGAGGCTGGCCACTTACCACAGCTGTCAGCACACCCTGTAGAGAGGGCTGGGGTCTCATGAAGCAGAAAGCCATCCAGGGCTTCTCTGCCTGGTTCCCCTGTTTGCTACTTGTCACCTGTTTCTCAGTGAAATCTTAGACTGGGTTTTGCATGAGCAAAATTTTGGGTCACTTCCACCTCCTCACCACTTTAAGGATTTTACTCCCATTTGATCACACTCAGCATCTTCCTCATCCTTCCTTCTTGAGCTTTTTCTCTTATCACCATTCCTGTCACAGACAAGTTAGTCCTGTTGCCTCCTACAAGCACATGTGTGCCCTTATTTCACCTTTGTGGCAAACATTGCCTACCACATGCCTGATCTGCTGATGAACCTTTTTACCCATCACAAAACAGCTGCCAACAGACACTTGTGTGTCTCTAGAAACTCTGGAAGTAGAAGTCACACCAATCTCAACATCACAGAAACCCTTTGCCCTCCTGGGAGTGCTGGATGCTTGGAGCATGGCAGAGCAGTTTTTTGGTTATTTTTATTATTATACAGATGGTTTTCTGGAGTCAGGTGTTCTCTTCCTTGTGTCCTGTGCAGAGCCTGGCCCCTGGCCTTGTGAAGCTGCTTTATTTGCAAGGAGCCCCCAGTTTTGCTGTCCTGGTGGGAAGAGTTTGTGTCCCATCTCTGTGTTTCACATGCAGGGCACTTCAGAGCAAATACTCTGCCCTGGCAACAGCAATCTGCCCCGCCTGCTTAGTGCCACATAGATTGCCTTGTGCTCTGAGGGGAGTTTCAGATGAGCTTTATTCCTGGTAAACAAGGCAGGAGAGATAAGGAAGGAAAGCATTCCCTTTGGAAAGAGTTTCATAACCCCTCATAATCAACTGTTGTCTTTATGACAGACAGGACAACACATGGAGCAGGCTGTAGGAGGTGATCCCATGTTACAGTCTGTCCTTTCTCTGATGCACCACCATCCCTACCCCTCTCCCACCCTCCTCCCTAGCCCCAGCCTGGGGAGCAGCATGCAGGAGGGGCCCTGCAAACACATGCTGCTTTGGTCACCTCAGTGGATAGGCACTGCCACCAGGCCACCCCACACAGCAGCACCTAGGGAGTGTCCTAATCCACATTTCCTCGCTTGGGACAATGGCACCATCTCTCCAGGGCTTCTGTGAGGCCAAGGAGTACAGGCCAGGAGCTGCAGAGGTGTGTGGCAGGTCCTGGAGGGACAGATGTGGGCTGTCTGACACACAGAGTGTGGATGTGGATCCAAGGATGCTGGGATGGATCTGAGCTCTCATGGGTAAGCAAACCCTCCTCCGGAGTCAGGGCCAGGGGAAGGAGTACCCTTTGCTGTCTGCATTTAGTTTTGGTTCCTTCAGCGAGAAAACCAGGCTAGACTGAGCTCAGACTGGTGTTGATTTTCCAGAAATTTGGTAAAAGATTAGTATTGAAAAGATTGTTTTTAAAAAATCAACCATCACAGGGTTTGGATCTGCTCATCTTCTGAACTAATTTGCTCACAAGTCTTGGCCTTCAGAAGACTCTGCCAGATTCTCCAGTCATATTTGATACTAGAAAGGGGGAAAAAGGAACCATAATACTGTCAATCATTCCCACTCTTAGATCTATTAGGCTTTTTTTTCCCCTATCTTTGTAATTACAGTATTGTATAAAGTGTAAGATAACATTCAATCACAGTAAAATAAGATTTAATTATGTCATTATGAGATTCATTAGTTAATATTTGTATAGCACACTGAACATGGAAAGTGTTTAGCAAGCACTAAGTATTAATTTTGCTGTTTCAGAAAACAAGGGAATTTGCATTGGGGGAGCAGAAAAAGCACAATAAACACATTCATTTGGGATTTATCTTCAGCTGGAATAAATCAGTGGCTGGGTCACATGCACCTTTGGCAGGACCCTCCTCCTTGGACAAAGTTTCATGCACAAAGCCCTCAGTGATGAGTCTCTGGTGAAGCCACTACAGGAGCACTACAGGTCCCCTTTTCTCCTGGACTGTTCCCCACTTACAGCAGGGGCTGCTCTGCTGGTAGCAGCTATCACTCTTTCAGTGATTACAGCACCATGTAAAATAAAACCAACACCAGTGAAGTATTGCAGGCCACCAATGCTGGTGCACCAGCAACTGTCTTCCTTGGGGACTGTGACACATATAGAGTGGGAAAAACAAGGGGAAAAACAAGGGGCACTTCGCTCTATTATTATGAACCAGATCATGATGGCCCCAGCAGTAATATCTTCCAACATGGCAAGTGGGAGGTCTGGCACTTCTGTGCTTCAACAGACAGTCTACAGAGAAGCACAGAAGATGGTGTGGAGAGACAGGCACCTCTCTTGTGCAGCCTCCAGCCTTGGCTTCTATGTGTGGCCCCTAAGAGGGAATGAATCCATTGAGGACCATACTATGAAAATGCAAAAAGCATGGGGAAAAATAAATTTTTTGAAAGGGGTATATTAAGATGTACTGATGAGTGTTTCCTGACATGTAAACTGAAGGAGCTAACCTAAGGTTTGTTTTTACTTACTGGAGAACGTAGAGATGAGAAAAAAACACTAATCCAAAATACTTCCCAGCAGTGTCACTATTAGCTGGCCAGCCACACCCCAACTCATCACCTCTCTGTTGTATGAAATAGCACAGTGTATCAGCTCTGGGAAGAAGCCCAGAGGCTGCAATTTCTAAAACTGGCTGCCCTGACCTCCTGGCTTAGCTTCAGTGCCCGGGAGATTGCAGTGACGGGGCCAGCTCAGTCCCCTCTCTTGAAAGAGCTACCCAAAAGGCAACAGCCCTTAAGGCAGTAAAAGCAGTGAGATTGTCCCTGCATGCCATAGGGTAACCCAATAAATTCCTACTTGCATGAGTGCTAAGGTTCATATGATTAAGACTGCATGGTTTGTCCCCTTAACTCACAGTCCTTCCCTTCAATTCCAAGACAAGACCTATTAAGGGCATTCATTTATTTTCATCATCCCCATCTTCTCTCAAGCATGCAGTGATACCCTCTTGCCAGAAACCTGCTCTTTAACTCTCAGCATCCAGTCCTCCCCTTAGTGTGTTGCACAGGAGGGTTTGCAGAGCTGTCACACAGCAATATCCATACCTGTGTGCACTGAGATGTTCCACATTGTCCAAACTAATCCCATGCTTTCCAGATTCACTTATGCCCCTTTAGGCACCAGCTCACCACGCCCAGGCACAGAGAGGTGATGGGGAGATCTGTGGGTATGGTGAGTGCCACACAGCCAGCACTGGGCACAGGAGCAGCCCATGAGGAGGCTGCACACCAAAGTATTGATTGCTGCTGGAGCTTTTCAGTCAAGTGGCCACATTCGGGAGAGTAAGCACGGAGGTAAAGCTCCAGCTTCCCATGCAAGAATGCCTCCATCTACAGGTGAATCTGCCCTCTCTGCCTGTGCAGAAACTCCCACTGCCCCCTTCCTTCACATGTTCAGAGAAGCAAGAAGCCTCTATCACTCTCAGTCATCCTGGAGGAAGAAATCTTCGTGGCACGCAGGTTTAGCAGCACTCAAGCACCTTACAGGGCAGCAGCCAAGCAGCCAAGCTGTCCCCCCTCTGAGTGACATCCCCACTCACAGGGGATGGGCAGGCTGTGCCCACAAGCTCAGCCTCCCATTGAGATCATCTCCCCTGCACCACCAAAGGCAGCGTTCACCCCCAGGTCACCCCTTTGTCTCAGGACTGGGGGGGTCAGGGAGGCATCTCATCTCTGCAGCTCTTCTGATCACTGTGCCAGCTCTTCTCCAGCCAAACTGCCTGATCATCAGACAAAAGCTCATTTTCCCTAGGATTTTGAGCTTGCAGCAAGATAGGGCCTAAGGAGATACCAGGAAAACAAGGCAGGCCAGAAATGCCACAGGTAGTCCCTAATAGGGCTGGTTATGTTTGTATTTTTAAGCTACTTAAAGAAACAGCTGTATTTTTCACAACTACTGAGCTCAGCAGGAACTCTGCAGAACTGGATTCCTTATTATGGGGCTGCTTCAATCAAGCATTTAGCCTCAATTTAAGTTTTAATTTCTCCTTTTTTTTTTTTTTCTAAATTCAACAGCAAGTCATAAAACAATGCACCATCAGAACAATGGCATGCCCTCTCCAATGGTGCCTTTCACCAAGTCTGAATCTGGGCTGCTAGTGCAGATGCTCCTAAAGAGAAAGCAAACCAGGATACCCAGGACTTTCTCCTCTTTTGTTTAGCTTGTCATCTCAGCTTACTGAGCAAACACTTCCATCTAGTGGCCTGCTCCACACATGCTGGGATGATGGATGTCCTTGGGAGTAACAGGTGATCAGAACTATCTGCAGAGGAAAAACGATAATCTTACAGAATAATCAGATTATTTCCTGTTGGCAGGAGAGGCTGGATTGTGTTGAGCCACTTAGCTTTCCCCTCCAAAGCACAGGACTGATTATCATGTAATGCTGTGCAGCTGCTATGAGTAGCATGCACATTATAGGAGTAATCAGTAGTAAATTACTTCTGAGACAATACTTGGTTGCATGTAAATGATTACTTTGGGTAGTCATTTGGAATATATGAGTTTTTCAAAGTTTAAACAATCCTAGTGGGGGGTTCTGCTCTCCTTAAGGGCACAAACTGCACTGCTGAACAGAGGAGTGCACGCACACAGGTTCATCCAAACACTTCTCCTGGCCCTTGTGCTCCCTGGGATAAATTGCTGAAACTATTTGCCTTGCTTTCTCTCCCTGAACCATGCAGACAGTGTTCTGTGGGGATTATGTGAGCTATCTACCATGTTACTGGCTGGTAAAAATAATAATGCCAGCACAGAATTCCCTTCAGGATAGCCTGATGCCTCACATGGATCTTGGCATTAGAGGACCTGCAGAGGATGTTGTGGGAGAGGGCTCCCATCAGGTGTCCTCTGTCTCCAAACATACATGAACAGGTCTGAGAACACAGCTGGAAGACACAGACTTTTTATTTTTAACCTTTAGAGTTTAGTTTTATTTTTATGACAGCTCTGGAATATTATCTTAGAGACTGATGACAGCCAAGATCACCTGAAAAATGTCTAGAAGTACCCATCTCTCAAATGCAGTTCCATGTGTTTCCCAGACCCTCTCTGAACCAGCACCAATGTTCCTTTACATTACTATCTGGATTTCAACAGCAGCTGAATTCCCCCTGTGACACCAATCCCCTGGACCACTGCCTCCTCTGCAGAGTCAGAACCAAGAAAATTAAAGCCTCAAAAGAAAGTACATGCCAGACAAATACATCTTGTTCTGCACCACAGGTGTGCAGAGAGGGAGTAGAGGTGACAGTGGACACCTACAGCACAGTCAAGGACAGCAGTGAGGCTCCTGAAGTTTCTATCCAATGCCTTATTTGTTAGGTTATTCTTTCACCTTCAAACATCTCACTATGGGATAAAACCTTCAGGCAGCTATAAGAAAAAGTTTTACTATTATTCCTTCTTTCAGGGCAGAACAGCTCTGCTTAATACATTTTTAAAGACTATATTCATCTAGAAAGACTATTAATAATTAAGAAGAAAACAATATTATTATGGAAATTAAGGCACCTCTGGGTCTATGAGAACATGATATTTCCTGATGACTTACTGGCATTTCTTCTAGCTCCTGGACAAACAGCATGAAGAACAGGAGACATTTGTACCCCAGAGAGAACACTCTGTTTAGTCCAGGTCAATGCACAGGGCTGATGCTCTGTAATTAAAGACAAGCTGTCCAATGATCTTCACAATTTTTCAGTCTTTCTTTGCAGTTTGCATTAAGGCAGTGAGAGAAACTTCCTCCCTCCTTGTGCTGTCATTACAGGGTCACTAAAGAGGTGCTGGCTGTGATGCACCAGCAGGAATCACACCTGCTCTCCCACCATGGGCTGAAAGAAATTCCAGGCCTCTGCAGACCTCACCATACACAACTGCACTGTCAGACATAGTGAATATCTTGCTGGACATCAGTTTCACTCTGCAAGTGCTAAATGGCCTGTACTGGGCCTGAGAAATGGAGGACTGGCCCTTGTCTGTGCATTTTGCAAGAACCACTGGCACAATTAGGGTTACACAGAGTCCTGCAGCCAGATACTGCAGCATATGTGAATATTCCTCCAACAGGAGCTCCCTGATGGGCCCTACCCATCTGGAGATGTCTGTGCTGCAGGGATCACTGCCCACCAGACAGAATTTGGCTGGTTTGGACATGAGTAGCTATGTAGCCTTGGCAACATCCGAATTTCCCAGGGCCTTCCTGGAGAGTACTTAGAGCTGATTTCCCTTTCATTGAGGGCCAAAGTGGTCCCTGGACATGCTGGGAGGTGCTAGTGACAGAAGAAGGTCATTGCTGCTTTGATGCCCATAAGTGGAGGTTAAATACAGAGAATGGAGCAAAGCCATAGGAAAAAATGGCTTATTTTCTGAAATTCTTAAGATCAGATAATTTTCTTTGGATTGAGCAGTGCTCATCTGATCTGAGAAGGAAAAATCCTGCTCCCTCTCCCAGTGAAGAGCCACTGATGGCTCAGGGATCATGGATATCAACAAACACCTCTTCCCCTCTTTCACACATCTTGATTCCCTCTCCTTTAAGAGTGGTGGGATGAGCAGTGTATCTGCAGTATGTCTGTGGCAGAGTGGCCACCAGAAATGAAATTACTACTCATCAGGTGAGTAACTCAGGTATTTATTGCTCAGCCCAGAAAGGAAATAATTTTTTGTCCCAGGTGACCTCCATAAAGTCAATGAGCTACACAGTGAGCTACAGACTAAGCTACAGCTCACTTGCCAGTGCTCCCAGAGTTTGCAAGGATAAACTCTTTGAGCTTTTTCACTCATCTCTGCACCTACAGAAACTTTTCCTAGAGTCTCCTCTACATGGAGAGCCACAAATAAGTTTAACAAGTTTTAGATTTATAAAGTTTTAAGACTTTCTTGTCTTCTGAGGTTTTCATTAAATACCAGTGCCCTCAGCACATACTGGGAGAAGTTACTAAATGACTCCAGTTTCAGCTCAGGCTTGTTTTCCTGTGAGCAAGTAAGAGGTAATGCTACAATACCCCTTCTCTGTGGCGCATTGTGTGCTAAGGGGTGCTTCATGGTCAGTGAGTGGCTTCAGCACTGCTCTCAGCACTGCTTCATTTACTTGCTATCAGGAAGACAGAGAAACAAATTGTCTGTCAGTGCCTACCTATTCTTTAGGGTTCATCCTGGAGAGAGAAATCAATGACTCGATCTCTTCTTGAAGCATCCACATTAAAACATGGGGAGTGAAGTCTGACACTGTGTATGTGTGTGTGTGTGTGTGTCCACACATGGCTCAGCATTGCCATTCATCTCCACTCTCCAAATCAACAATTATCTGGAGTCCCCCAAGGGGGGAAATGCACTCCTCTCATAAGCTTGGAGTAATGACTAGGAAGCAGTGGTGTGTAACAGGATCCCCAGTGCTCAGCTTTCCCTGATAACCACATACACTAATAAAATAACCCTAAGCTGGTTCCAGTCCTTAACGTTTCCTTATTACTATTCCATGGGGCCTGTGTTGGGAAGAGAAACATCACTTCCCTGCAAACTAATATCCAAATGCAAGTCGTGCTTAGCATCTTACATGGGTCCTCATAAATTTGAGTGAGTTCCCTGTGTCTTCCATCTCATTGACCTGACAGGATGAGCACTCCCTGCTACTGCACTGGCTGTGTCCCTTGTCAATAGCCCATGAGGAAATATTCCACACTGATGTATTTCCTTCCTAATTTATTGCTCTATAACTTTCTTTTACCCTTCTTCCTTACCTAACTCTGGCTACTTTTGGAAGCAAAGACCAGTAACCCTTGAGATTTTTTCTATGCATGCCAGATCCATTTTTTTGTCAGAAGGCCAGAGAAAAAGTTGAAGGAGGCTAACATAGGAAATCTATGAGAACTTTGCAATAAAAGTTTCTTGGCTTTGGGATGAGATAGTACAGTGCTGAAAACATACCTAAAAAAGTCAGCCCAGACTGACACAGGCAGTCCTTTTCCATACCTCCTTGTTCTGTGTGTATGTGTATAAATGGATGGAGCAGGAGCTTGTGTAGTTGCTCCATGATATTATTGATATTGTTGATTATGAACTCTTCCCTGCACATAAGTCTGCTTGTCTCCTTACAGAAGTTACAGCTATTCATGCCAGTTTTTAGTTATATATTAAAATATGTCTGTCTCTCACCCAGGGGACCTTGACACTGCTTAAAATTGCAGCCTACACACACAGGAACAGCTCCAGAGCATGAAAGACACAGCATTCATCAAGTGGTCCAATAGGCTGTGGATTCTTGTGCCTATGTGCATTTGATCTAGCCAGACCCTACCTGGGTATGATAACAGCAGCAGAAGCCCAGACAAAGACAAGGATTAAGAAGCAGGCAAAAGCAGAGAAGAGATTGTGGAGAGGGCAGGGGAGAAGAAGTGACAGCAGAAACAAAAATAAGACAAATAATATATTCATGTGTATGTGCTCTCATGTACAGACCACAAAGCCCCCTGCCAGGAAACAGTCTCCCCCATTTTGCTGCCAGGAGACTCAGCATCCAAGAGGGAACCAACCACTTGTTCAGGGCTGCTCCCCAGGCAGGAGGCAGAGCTGCCAGACACAATATCACCTCCTGTGTCCAGCAGCCCAGCCACAGCAGTGAGGAACTCCTCAGCTTTTGCCATCCACAGCTGGGATGCCCTTCCCAGGAGAGTGGCTCTGCCAGAGACCCCAACTCTGGTCCCAAAATCCCACACAATGAAGAACAGGACCGTGGTATGGAGCAGAAGGAAGGCATTGTGTGGTGGTGCAGGGAGGAAAGTGGGTCCTGTGTTCAAGAAATCAGGGCAACATTCCTGACTGTGTGTAGGCTGGGGGACACCTTCAGGGTATGGCAGGGGCAGGGAGTGAGAGAAGCCTCATCCTGCCCTGTACTGCTTTGGTCACAGCTACAGCTCTCTGTACTACAAAGGTTAATTTTCCATGACTCCTCAAGCAGCAGGGAAATTCCACAGGACTGACAGAAATCTTGTGTTGAGCTAATATTTTAAAAGGGTAAAGGAGACAACCCAGGTAATTATAGGCCTGTCAAGCTGACATCGATCCCAGGTAAAATAATGGAGCAGCTAATAGGGGAAATATAATTCATGCCCATCAGCAGGGGTTCATGGAAAACAGACCCTGTCAAATGAACTTAATATTTTTCTTTGCTGTGATTACAAGTTTACTTGATGAAGTCAGTGGTGTTGATGGCAAAATATTAAGATTTTCCAAAGCATTCAACTTGGTGCCACACACTAGCTGGATTTAAATCCTAGAACAATACAAAGCCAACAGAGTATGTAGTAAATGAATTAAAGTGACAGACTGAAAATATGATGGAAACCAGAAAGCTGTCATCATGGCAATTGTCTTATGGACTGGGTCCCACAAGGTGAGGTGGGTTGCATTGTGCTGTTTTACTTTCATACCTGTGATCTACTGAAATCTGTAACTAAAGTCCATCTTACTAAGATTGGAAGGCTAAAAAATTGTGAGGAGATATCACTGATACAAATCACTTTGTAATTTCTTGGGGATCTTGGAGGAACAAGTATGGTAGAACTATATGTGTTTCAGATTAGTCCAATGTGAAGTAAGCATATATAAGAACAGAAAATGGAGATGATATCTACAGGACAAGGAACAGACAGGAACAACTTCAAAAATGAGTTGTGAACCCCAATTAGTCATGCATAAATATCCAGTGTAATGCTGCCAACAAAAGATCTGGTAGAGCACCTGATCAGGGCCACCTCTGAGAGCAGTAAGAAGAAAATTTCACCTTTTCTTTGAAACTTGCAACCACACCAGGGACCCAGACTGCTCAGTCCAAGAAACAGTTTGATGAGGTGGAGGTGCTCCAGAGAAGATCCAGGACAATATTCCTGGGATTTGCAAGCCTGCCTTTCTAGGCATGACTCCAAGAGCCAAACTGCTCAGTTTACCAGGATGATGGTTGTGGAGGTGATCTGACCATCATCTTTTGACATCCAACAGAAAGGAAAGCATCAATAGCAAAAGTAGCATTGATTTTGGTGGGGTAGCTGCTTGCTGAGTGATACCTTTTCCAGAGCTGGTCCTTGATGAATAATCTACTCCCAGTATTTATCTGCTGTACCTTTAAGTAAGGAACATTACTTGTCTGCTTGTCAGGACATTGCAACAACAACTGAGATAACAGCTGAAACTGCCTCAGTGCCAGCTCACTATATAGCTCCATACATTTTATTATTGAGTCTGCTCAGCAATGGGCAGACTGCAAAGTCTCTCTTCTGCCCCAGATGGCTTCCTTTGCCTCACAGGTACCAGGAAAGTCTCAAAATAGCCAGAGAGGCTCTCACAAAACCTTCCTGCTGGGAATACCAATGTGCACCATGCACTGCCTAAGTGCACATCCTGTACTGTGGTTTAAGCCATGATACCGAGTTGAGCTGGTACAGATGGCTGTGCACTATTAATTGATTGCTAACAGTAATAAATGGCTCCATAGCGTGGACTTGTAGTCTTATAAATAAAGTCCCTGGCATTTGTATTGACAGTAGGCAGCATGTGGAAATGTTCTGGAGAGAGGTGAGCTCCCAGACCCTGTGGAATGCAAGCTGCCACCCTGCATCTTGGCCAAGCAACTATTTATTCTTTATTTCAATTAGAAGAAAACTCATCAGATCCTTTTGGGGAAAAAATAAATTAAAAATAAGACTGACCTCTAAGCCCACTCTGGGGGCTAGATTTTCTTATTTGCTTAATATTTCCCAGGTCCAGAAATAGAAAGGGTGGCTGACTAATAGACTTAAGATCTCTGAGATGAAATGATGCTAGTGGCTGAAGAATATGCATTAGCTGGCATCAGCACAGCCAGGAAAAAAAAAAAAAAAAAGGAGAAATCCACTTAGAGCTGCTTCTCCTGTAAGATAAGCCCCAGGTTCACAGAGTGAGATGCCTTCTCCCTGCTGCAGCAGTGAATTAAGTTTGTCATTTGTTATTGTGTCTTGCCAGTGCACAAAATAGCAGCCCTGGGCTGTAATCTCCACTCATCTGAGTCTGCACAGTAATTGCTGGCAGCCATGGAAACCAAACTTCCCACAGTCATTTATAAACTTGACCCTCCTTGCTTCCTTATTGCTGCATTCAGCCAAGCCCTTGATGGGGGCAAGCGAAGAGAGGGGAAACCGTGAACGGCGAGAAAATCCAAACGTGGCGGCGGAGCACAGGCAGCTGGCCAGGAGCCCGTGTGAGTGGGAGCCTTTCCAGTGGCACTGCTGGCTTTGCAGCAGGCTTCTGGTGCAGGTGGAGCAGTGCCATCTGCTGCCATAGCTCCAGTGCCTTTATCTGCATCACCTGGGATGTGGGGATATCTCCTGGCCTCCAGATCCCACCACCGGCTTCCCAGGGAGCCTTGGCTGTGCCACAGGGCTCGTCTTCTGCCCGAGACAGCCCAGCTGTAAACTGGGATAGCCTGTTCCACAGGACTGTGATGAGGGTGAAATGATGAAGGCCTCTCAGTAGAGCAAAGATTTGAACCATGGAAGGCCAAAGAATTCATGCTTCTATTGTCCTCAAGGGTACAACAAAGATTCTAAAAGTTTTTCCAGCCCAGCTGAAGATGGAGAACCTTGCCTAGCTGACATCCTACCAGCAAACTCAATCAACCACCAAATACTGCATGCTGTCTTTGGATGGCTGAAGCCAGGTGAGACTTTTGGCACCACTGTTAATTACACAACTTTGTGGCCATCCAAAAACCTGATCATCTTATAATTGCTGTGAAATACCTATTGCAGCAGCAAAAACCAAAGAAACCATTGAGTGGAGTTTCAGAAATGGCTAGATTTTATCTAGCTTAATTATTCAAGGATCCTCAACTGTCACACTTCAGGAACAGCAATGACTGAATACTGACAGGAGTTTCTACTACTGAAAAACACATCAGTGACCTTTGGGACCATCAGATTACACCAGCTGACAAACAGCTACATCTCATTCCTACAATCCACTTGTAAAGGTTTCTTTTCTTTCCCCAGTACTTTTTCTGTGTCAATATTATTTGATCTAAAGCCCAGTCCAATAGGATGACTTTTTCTTCTTAACATGCCACACCAGGTTATGATATCCTGTCAAAACGTGTTAAGCCAGGCTCATTTATGTTAAAAAGTGACACATCTATAACAGCTGCAGCATTCAAAGATGGTCTTTTCTGCCATGGTGAATTAAGAAGTATACTACCTCATTTATTATTTTTTCCCTTTGGGAAGAGGGAAGTTAATTAAGATATTCTTAGCTTGGTCACTGGACCTCTGTAACTATTTGGACCTTATTCAAAAGGAAAATAATATGCTTTGGTGTCATTATTTACCCAAGACCTGTGTGCTAGCCATAAGTTTTGGCTCTAGAGGTTAAATTTTCTTGTGTTCAGATTTTGAGCCAAGGTTTTCAGATTGAAAGTGTTACGTCTCTTAGAATTATTTAGTCTCTTCCTTCCTCTTTAAGTACTGCCTTATGCAACCATGCTTCTCCTGGTTGTAGGAAAGAACAGCAGCTGCTCAACACTCTTTTCCTAAATCCTTGTAACCAGTTCATCTATATCTTCCCACAACATCCTTATTTAAATTTCCCACCCCTCTGCATTGTTAAAAAGCCTACATGGAGCTTGTAGGAGATTTGCCGTACTCACAGACTGGAAATGTTGCAGGAGAGGAGCTCAAGCAGCAGAATTTGCTGTGCTCAAATTTGTCCTATTAAAACCACTTGAATATCAACTTTAACCATCTATGCTTTCCTCTGCAGCTTGCTAGCAGCTGGTTACTAAACTTTGTAACGAGAAATGGTGCACAGAAGCATCTGGAAAATATAGGTGATCATGATAATCAATAAGTGCAACATAATGAGGTGGCATGAAAGATTTGGCTTAAGTAGGGAGAGAAATGTATTTCATGTTTTCAGCATCCAGGGTATTTGCCTTCACATGCTGAGTGTATCTTTGGCATGATTTGTTTTTAAAAGAGACAAAGATCTAATTAGGTAAGCCCACCACCCCTAACTCTCTGGGTAGTTTAGAGTCTGCACTAAGTTAACCTGCTCCAGAGCTGCACACATGCAAGTCAAACACATGGACCAGAAGTGTTTTGATTACTAGAAGTCTTTAGGGAGGCTAATGGGACAGTATGTGAGCAAGCTCATCAGGTCAAGAAACGTTCTCACAGCACCTTTCTCACAGGTTCCAGACCCTGTCTGCCCCTGGAATCAGCTCCACTTCACATGGTCCCCACTCCTCACCTGCAGCACTGCCCACAGCCTGGGTAGGGATACCACCTGAGATTTGCCCTGACAACTTCACTGGGGCTTCATGTGCAACACTGAACAAAACAGAATAAAACTACAGCTTTTTCAGCACCCACTTAATTCAGCTGCTCTGATTTCTGTGTATTGACTTAACCTAAATTATTTAACAAGTGATGTTTATTAGAAAGAGCAGCATATACACTTGCCCTGCTCTGATTCTTCTCCAGGCATCTGTCTGTGGCAGCAGTTTGGGGGGAAGGGGAGGAAGGAAGGGAAAAAAGCTGCTGATTTTTGTTTGGAGTTTGCCTTTTTCAGACTGACAGATTCCCTGGTGACTACAAAAGATATTTTGTGGGTGAGGTAGAAAAAGGCCCTCTTCTCCCAGAATCTATGACAGGATCCTTGTACACTGGGGCATAGTATAATGTTTGTTAGCTTTACTCTCCTTGGAGGATTAGATACTTTACTGCCAGTCTTTATGCTGTCAGCTGCTCTACCCAAAAGCAGTGCCTGGGATTTGACTTTTAAAAGCTGTTTCTGGGGGCACACAGCACTCTGGTGGCAATGCCTCCATGAGGCTTTTCACGTGTTCTACTTCTGAAGTAGAAGCTGGACTCCATTGCTCTTCACCCCAAAGGATGGAGAGAAATGAAGGAAGATGCAATGACTTGTCTGGACCTATTCTTTCAGCAGGAGGTAGGAAAGATGCAAGTGGGAAACTGCTAGCTCTGCTTCCTCCAAATTCTAACTGCACATGGCAAATTGGGCAGACAGAACATGAATTGCTACATCCTGTAGGACAAACAGCATTAACAGCCCTAGTGGCAGCCAAACACAGAATTATAAAAAACAGGGATAGAAAGGCTCAAACAACATCTTGTCCACCCCAATTCCACAAGGCACCATCTGCTGTTTGCCTAGTCAGCTCTTAAAAGCCTCCCACGATGGAGATGTCACTGCCTTTCCAGGCAACTTTCTCCACTGCTTTTCCTGCCATTGCTGTCGGGAAGTTTTGTTCCCACACCAAACTTAAATCTCTCTTTCTACAATGTAAGGCCATTATTCCTTACTCTCACCAAAGGAGTGAGAAAAAAAAAGAAAAAGTATTCTGTTTCCTTACTGTGGCTTTTTGTGTTTTTAGAAACCATTGTCAGCTCTGTCTTCAGTCATCTCTTCTCTCAGTTAAGCCTAGTTCTTTCACTCTTCTACCCCCCACAATATGTTTTCCACGATCTATGCTCTCTGTCTGTATGTCACCAATTGGCTCAGAACTCTTGGAATGTGCCCATTCCAAGAGGACCCAGCAGTCTCCCAACCGGTGGTTTGTCCTTGAACCATAAACTATCCTTCAGGGTCACTTTCTCCACTTCAAATGTTGCCTTCCAGATATGTGTAAAACCCTGTAGAGCTCACCCTCAGCTGCAGATTTAATAATCCCCTAGCCCATCCACCAAGCTGTTTTAATGAAAACATGGTATTATAGAGCACCCACTCAATAAATCTTTACAGTCTGACAGCAGATCATTGAAAACTTATCTCTAGATCTGTTTATCCTTTTTCCATTAGACTATTCTTTAGTTTGTGTAGCTCCATGTCTATAGCAGACTGACATCCTTGTTTTGCCCAGCTGGTACCAGTGAAAGCACCAGCAGTGTAGCTCCAGTATGAGCTTCCAAGGGGGTCACACTTGGTGCAGCCTCCAAGAGGTGGATTTTTCCCTTGCAGGAGCTCCCAGATGACTGCAGATGGTTGAGCTCCACTTGTGGAAACTGCAGAAAATGAAAGACCAGGCTCCACAGTGTGTTTAGGAAGGGAAAGCTTTCTGGAGCCATTAAGTCACTAACGTCCGTGTAGTCAGACCTGAAAGAAAGGTGCTGAATTGATGGATGTACTTGTCATATTTATGGTTTGTAGCAGAGTGATGAATGTGCTTTGTGGTTTATAATGTGATGCTCATTTAACTCTCCTTTTTAAGATCAGGCTGATTTATAGAAGCCAGTGTTACTATTGCATTTCAGGGGGGTGACAGTAGAGCACAGAGGTTTGTCAATTAGTCTCATATGACAAAGCCAGGCTCCAAATGGCTGCCTCTGATTGGAAAGATTTAACCTGAAGAAAATGGATCTATTTAAAAGACATCTCTGGTGCTGGAGTCACCCACTGATTTATGTCCTTACCCAGCATTTTGCAGAAACCCTAATTTATGAGGCTACAGCTCCAGCTGCCTCAGTGAGTCAATTCACAGAGGTGTGTTCCAGCACACAGCACATCTCTGGCTGCAGCAGATGTCAGGTACCCAGCTGCAACAGAGCACCCAGACCCATCCCTTCCCCACCTTTCCTATGATGGATACTGGTTTGGAGTACATCTGTTTTTATTACCTGTGGAGAAGCACTTGATTTTTGTGATTCAGGGGTTCAACACTCAGCAGAAAGGGTGGGTGCAAGATCTCTAATCATGTGAGTCAGGGCAGGCAGACAGTAATGCTGAGAGCTTGGATTTATCAGACTTAGCACACATCAGTGTCCATGTTTTCAACCTCTGCTATGCCAAGGACTGTCTGCTGAATTTTCAGCCTCATGTTTCCCCCAACTTTAAAGCTAATGGAAATACTTAGCTCACACATGTGAGCTAAGCATTCAAGCATTCTAAAACCACCAGGCACATGTGTGTTTTAAGCTTTTTCACCCCAGCAAGGCAAATGCCTGTGTGTAACACAAAACCACATCATACTATTTCTGGTAGGATTTTCCATGTTAATTTAGCTCAAAATGTTTTGCCAGGCTACTGGAAATGCAGTTAGTTATCAAGCTAAATATAGCAACACATCTGAGGGGGAGGCAAGAAATTTAGAAAAGTGAAAATGTGTGCAGACAGAGAAGCCAAGATCACCCATTTAAATCAGTCAACACACCTAGTTCTTTTTAATTTGCTGTCTTGGACCCTCTGGATTTTGTTAACTCCTGCAGAATTTTATGACAGCTGCCCCTTGGGAGTGCATTGCACACTGAATTTTGTCCTTGGGACAGAGACATTTTAAGCAGATGGTGTGAGAAACAAAAAGTTGGATGCACAGGTGTGTGGTGCTGCACAGGTGCATGGAGGTCAGGATGAGATGTGGGGACAGCTTTGTTTGTCACGGGAGGAGCAGACCTTGCCAGAGGATCTGTCAGGGATGGGGTGGAGAGGTTCCAGGGGCAGAACTGTACAGGGCTGGTAATGTAAGGATGGGGTTGGGTTTGGGGAGGAGCCTCATCTGTTGTCTCAAACAAAACCAAACCCTGATGACCTAGGGTGCTTCTGAAGGCTGCTGAGAGCCCCTCAGCTCCAGCACCTCCTGAGATAGCCCTGGAAAAATGCCTTCCTCCCATGGAAAATGGCCACAATAAACCCTATGTTAGCAGTGATGTGGCAGCCAGGCTCTGTCACCAGAAAGGCCACAGACAGCATATATATATATTTCTCTGAAGTGGGTCTCCTGCTGGTTAGTTCTTACTGCTATTTTTAGGCTGAGGCACTTTATGCCTTCAACTTCCCCCCCTTTTTTTCACCATCAAATGGCCGTGAACTCTCTCACAGTTGACATAAATTTGTATCCTTCAGCTGTAATAGATCCATCAAGACTAGGCTGAGGTAACTGAATGCAGAAATGCATATTTGAGATGCTGTTTATTTTAATAAACTACACTGCATGAGTGGAATAGATATTGAATTTAACATATACTGGCATGAAATAATTCTTACTAAGTGGTGTCTGGACTAAATTTTCAATCTAATTTCCCCTTTGTAGATTTTTTTTTTTTTTTTAATAAATAGATTTAAATATCAGCAAATTAATTCTTGGGCAGGTAGCAAGTTTTCCTTATGATGAAGAGGACAAGCATACACCTGTACACTTAAGGGATTGATATTGTTTGTTGGCCTCAATACACTGAAACTCATCTAAATGCATCTCATCAGAGAAAAAAAATTAATTTTTCAGAGGTCCAGCAGATTTTTGAAAAGCTAAGGCTTGTGTCAAGGTTAATTAGGAGATAACTTTGGAATGGCACCAAGGTAGCTGGCTCACCATGGAAGACAGAGCCATCAGGCTGGCCCTCACCCAGCCCTGGGAGGCTCTGGGTGGCTGGATGCAGTCAGAGAGGCTCCTGCCCACGCCCTTTGGTGAGCTGGCAGGAGGGATGGCTTTGCTAAAATGACAGGCAGCTCTCCATGAAGAGAGCTCTCTACACCTCTGCCTTTGTCCCCATTGTGTCCTTCAAAATGGGGCTCAGGCTGGAAAGTAAGAGCTCCATACAGACATGGTTTATTTCTCCAGATATCATCATCATCATCACCATTGTTATTTTTATTATTGCAATAAATTGTACATGTACAAAGCCAGGAGAAACATCATCATTACCCAGCCTGCCTGAGATGGGCAGTGGGAACAGAGGTGGGGCTCATCCTCATCACCAGCCCTCAGAGAGGAGCCCTGTGCACAGATGGACAGGTTTGGTAGATGTTTCCTATTAAAGCAGGGGGAGGACAATATAATATATTGCAGTCGTTAACAAGAGAAAGATGCTGATTTCCCCAAAGGCTTTACTACAGGACTTCAGCTCAAAGTAGCTGGCACCTTGTGCCACATGACCATCATCTGTCATCTGTCATTTCATCCCCTCACTGGAGCCAACCTGTCTGAGCAAACGCCTCTTTCTGGCTGCTGCTTCCCCAGTGAAGTCTGAGCCAGCCTTTGCTCCATGACAACACACTGAATCCAGCCCAGCTCTCAGCAGCCAGAGCTCTTGCCATCTGCTGGGTGGTTTGTCTCAGCTTGGCTCCATGCTGGGGGAAAGCATCTCCCCACTGGGCTGCCCAGCTTTTGGCAGAAGCCCAAAGATGGCTCAGCTTGTGGAGCATCCCCTCATCCCCTGCAGATGCACCTCTAGGTCCGACCACTGCAGGGATGCATCACCCCCCTCACCTCTGTGCAGGGCCAAGCACACTCCAGCTCTGCTCACCAGCAGGTACCTCACACTGACTCTTTCCATGAAGAATATGGACACATTAGGCTTAATCCAGTGGTCATGGGACCTGTAGCACACCTAACCTTTCAGCCAAGATATAGCCTTGACAGGTCAGAGCAGGCTCAAGTGAAAAAAGGGCTCTGCACTGCTCCAAATTCCTGCAGCTCCAGGCCAGCCACACAGCCGTGGTGAGCAGCAGAGACTGGGCTGCAGGCATGTCAGCAAATAGCTGCTGTACAGACTGTTTATTGTCCACTTGATGCCAGTCCTTGTCAGCATCAATACCCCAATTTCTCTTGCTACAAACAAAGGTTAAGTGAGTCCAATTACTCTAGTAAGGTAATATCAATAATGCTTCTAATTACAGCAATCACCTTATGGATCATTAGTTTGTGATTATGACTTTGTCAAGTGCTTTGGCAATTTTATGCAAGAATCACTCACAATGTGTCATGGAAAAGAAATATCTTCTTGGCATTGCTAAGCTACTCTCTGTATAAACGATCCTAAAAGTTTATATGAAATCTGCCAGAAGCTCCTTAGGAAAAAATAGGTTTGTCTAGTATTTGCAGCTCCACCACACACAGTAGGAAGAGGGTAATGTCAAGAGAGGGGTGGAGGGGTCCTGCCTTATGCAAATTGAAATTCATTGTTTTGAGTCCTGAAGAATTTCAGAAAATACGATCCCATGCAAATAAAATGGACCCAGGTTGTGTGAGGTACTGACATGTTTTTCTAATAAGAGGCATTATTGTCCTTACAGCCTCCCTGGAGAGTCTTGGCATGTTTTATTTTATTTGAATAAATAATTAATTTAGTTTAATTAAGATCATCCAACAGTCTGGAGATAGGTTTTACTAATTCAAAATGCATGGGAGGGTCTAAGTATGTAGATGGTATCCACGGAAACTGATTTTTCTCTTTCAGTTGAAGTGGAGGTGGGTGAAAGTTCTCTCTGTCCTGTAAATTTTCCTTTGCCCATAGCTCTGCTGTCAGAGCAGTGGTGACCAGAGACAGGATGTTTCAGAAGACAAGCATTGGGAACCCTTCTGGGACCCCTTTGTTGGTCACAAATGAGTGAGCTTTCAGTGCTGGAACACACACCCAGGAACTTTGCTCATTGAACAGCTTTTCCAGGGCTTTTCCCAAGACCCTCTCCACATGACCATATTCCACATTTTCAACCCCTTGCTTAAGTGAGTAGTAAAATCACTGAAACACAACTTTAATTAAAAATAAAAGTGAAATTGAATTTAAAGTCAGAGAAGAGATCATTATAATCCACTAATCTCACTCATGCACATGACAGATCATAAATTTCACCCTCTACTTCTTGCACCAATATGCAGCAGAATTAAAATGGCTGTTCTAGAAAAGGTCCTTGTCTGGAAGATGATAAGCTTCCTTGACTCATCATCCCATTAGCAAATTCAAGGACTCTTTAGCATTTTGAAGGATCTTATGAAGGTCTGAAAGCCTTATGAAGCTAAAGCAAACAGCTGGAAGTGAGATTTATTCACAGATGATCCCAGGGTGCTAGAATATCCCTGGAACAAGTAGGCATCTTGTCTACACTGCTCTTCACTGTTGTTCTGGACCTACTACAGGAATCAAACTGGCAAAATCACCATGATGGAAGTCCAGCACACAAGAATGATATATCCCACTGCAACTCACTAAATTTTTCAGAAACCAAGAAAAGTCTTTCTTTACATTTCCAGCTTTAACAGAAGTCATGGCTAAATGTCTGCCAAGTTGCATGGCTGGACAAATGATTCAAATTCCAGGGACCTCAAAGAGCATAAGAAGGTAAATCTGAGATGAACATGACTGTAAAAAAATGGCATCCAGAAAATGAAGCATCCCAAACCAATTTCTGCCACATTCTTCCAAAACTAATTTGATAGGCACTAGCACTTTGTTGGCCATAAAGATGCAATACAAGCAATTATATGCTTCAACTGCTTCTGTCAGGATTAGAGCAAATCAAAGCAGTAGGTAGGAAAACCAGCTCCTCACTTATGTTGGATGTACCACAATGAAAACTGAGACAAGGACTTGACCTCGTTTCTCACTGCATACCATCTTAGACTTAGGAAGATGGCTCAGGCAAGGCTGAAAGCAATATTCAGTCCATAATCATGTGAACTATTTAACAGAGAAAGCAGATGCTTAATAAGATTTTAAATTACTCATTAGAGGAAACCTTAAGCAAGAGACAATATACACAAGCACATTAAACAGGACAGCATCATGGTTTTTTCTATTTCCATTTTAATGTACAAGCAGGCAACTGAAGAGAAAAAATCCTTTAAACTATTGTAATAATGCAGCTCCTGTCCACATCATTGGGATACCAGCTGGAAAAAGATAGATAATTCACCTCCATTTTCATTTGGCAAGATGAGAAGATCAGTTGAATTGTGATGGTGTGCAACTTTGGGTCACAGGAGTAAAATCTGCACTGTTTGTTCTCCATGGTTGGCATTGATTTACCCTCACTTGAACTGAGAGGTTATTTAAGCAGTAATTTCAGCTTCCTGCAACACAGAAGCAATAAATGGATTCTCTCGTGCATTTGAGACATTTTTACTAAGCACATTCATGGGGAGACAACTGTTGATTATTCTCCAAAGACAACTGAAATAATAATTATGATAACAAAATGTCAGAGGAAAAGCATGGCTTCGAGCACACTTGCCATTTGTGTATCCCTGACAGTTCATAAATATCCACCTTTCTCCTCTTTTTTCTTAGGGCTCCAGGGAGAGAGGTGGCAGGGTGGGAGAAGGGAGTGAGATGCAAGCAGCAAGGCTGTTTGTGGCACTCCTGGTGACTGAGACCCTTGCCATCATTAGTATGTGCTGGGCAGCTTCATGGAAATGGGAAGTGATGTTGTACCAAAGCATTGGGAGTTAATTTCTTTTTCCTCATGGGAATATTTGGCCTGTCCTGAAGACCCTGCAATGCTTGGCTGAGCTTTAAGCAAACCAAGAAGCCCATTCTTGATGTCTCTGTTTTCCCCTGCATACAAGGGCACAGAAAGGACCATAGCCTAGTTCTAGTGTCTGTGTGTCCAGGTACATGACAGCTGCTGGAGACCACTGGTATCCCACCTTCTGCTTTGTGGTTTGTGCAACCTGATTTTTGCCAGTCCCATTAGCAGGGCTACAACAGGGCTCATCCACCTGGTCCATGAGAGTGCACAAGGAGACATCAGCACCAACAATTCCCACCCAAGCAGTTAGGGCATGGTTTAGTGGCAGGCTTGGCAGTGTTAGGTTAATAGTTGAACTGAATGATCTTAAGGATCTTTTCCAACTAAACGTGCTCAAGGCACGTCAAGGAGAAGCCCTTACACAGGCAGGCACAGACCCTTGCTAACTGGGCTGCAGCATTTCCACAACCTTACCCTCTTGGAAATGTGCTACATGGATATAGGGAGCTCAATTAAATGCTGCCTCTGAGAGAAGAAACCTGACTCTCTTCACTCTGCTGCTCCCTGTGTGAACACCCCATTACCACAGGCACAAAACAAGTGTCTGAGCACTGCACAAGTGTAAGATCCCCTTCCACCTACTCATTCTAGTCCAAAAATGATGCCTTTCCCCAGGGAAGTCAAAATGTGCCTCATGTAGCTTATTTAGGGCTGTGAAAATTCACAAAGCTGCCACTCCATCCTCAGCACTGGGAGTATGCACCACACAGCTAAAAGAGGAGATGCAGCTGATTCCTGCTTCCTCAGTGCCTCCATTCCTGAGCACAGCATCCTTTGCTCATACTGTGCTAGAATTAGTTCCCTGGCTGAATAAAACACTACAGCCTACAGAGCTGTAATTTTGGCACAGCTCACCAGCACTAAAAACAACTTTGAAAAAGAGAAAACAAAAAGGAATAACATATCTGTCAGTTCTTGGCACTAATCAGTGAAAATGGCTTCACTTCAGTGGCACCAAATGAACGTAGAGGTAATTGAAATGCAACAGCCAGCAGGCTGACCACCTTTAACAGTATAGTCTCTGTGCCAATTTAAAATTTATTTGGATTTTTCTCAGGGGATTTTCATATGTATAATTCCATTAACATATAGGACCCCTGTAATATGCCAAGCCAACAGCCCTAAAGATGTCTGTCCTCTAGAAACAAAACAGATTCAATCCAGGGAACAGATGCTTCCCTTTCAGGGAGCTTCATCCTGTCCATCAGAGATGCAGCTACTCTAGATTGTTGTACAGTTACTGACCAGCACTGGTACAGGCACTAGAGTAATCCAAACAAAGATATCCATTTCCATGTCTGTACCTCTGACCTCTAATCAGGAGCCACCAGCCTGTGGTCCTGAGTCAAGACTCAGAAACAATTCAAGTGCAGTCAAATGTAGGATCTGTCCCATGACAGAGGCATGGCAGTGCAGGAGCTGCAAGTAATCTAAATCCCCAGTTGTGATGGGGAATGCATTAAACCAGCACAGTCCCATCCTCACATCTGAGTCAGAGCAGTCCCTGTGGCAGAGTAGTGAAGGCTCTCAGCTGGCTGTGAGAAGTAGGACACTGGGATTACATGGAAGATTACTATTAGATTTATTACTAAGAGAGTATCTAAATATTGCCAGTGCAGTATCCAAACAGCAGCTTTATCATCTATTACAAGAGACTGCAGTATTATCAGGTCATGGTCCCTCCTGTTGAGTCATGAGCTTCAGCGAGACCCCCATGCTGTTCTAAACTTCTCAGAGAAGTCTAGGTGCAGCTAGACCCACTTAGTGTCCAATTTGATCAACAGTTTAAAGGGTTATAAGCAGATTCAAGGTGAAATGTACATGCTTCAAGTCTTTGGCCCTGCAGAATTCCCAGTCACAAAACAACAAAGCACCTATGCAGCTATTTTAGGATTTTATCTCTGCATTTGACTAGATGATGCTTTTTAATCATCGTCCAAAAGTGAGTGTTCCCTGCCTTTAGACTGGATGGACTTTGCAAGCTGCAACTTTGGAAGACCAATCTGCTTAGTTGTCCCAGTCTCCACCAGTATTTTATGCCTTTCTGTAAGCCAGTGTGCACCAGAGTCAAATGAAAACATCTCAACTCCCCATCACTGGAATGCATTAATTATGCAAGCAACCAGAGAGTTCCTCCTGCAATACCCACCTGGTGCTCTTATCCTAGGACACATTACCATCAGAGAAAGGTATGTGTGAGGGGAGAACAAATTCAAATACCCAACTAGCTTTTCTTGCAGTCACAGTCCCCTCTCATCATGAAGAAACAGGACTTCTGGCCAGGCTTTGCCAATCCCTGCCTGTAAATCTCTCCCAAAAAGTCTCCCAGCCTTGTCTTCAGGAAGCACATGTTGTCTTCTGACCTTGGCTGTCAAAAGTTGTTGACACAATTTTGTAGGGTCAGAAAAGTTGGACACATCTATACCATAGGTAGTATTAAGTGGTCTGAAGTACTCCTAAAGTCTCTTGGCTCACTGGCTCACACCAAGCCAGCCCAGGCCAAGTCATCTCTCCTTCAGAGCTGGGTGGAATATGAATCTGTGTGTAAAATGAGGAAACCAGGGCCCAAGGGCTGACTAGACTGGCTACCAACACCAATGGCCTCTTCCATAAAACCTTGGTCACCCACAGTGAATCTGAGTTAGTTTTGGTTTTCATTCTGTGTTCCTCAGACTCCACCTACCTTTCAGTGAGTCTGCTTTTGAGATTTCTTGCTTTGCAGACTGGGAAAACTGGCTTGTTAAAATGTTAGGTGGGGAGGGCTAAGAGCATCTCCTCAATCTGTAATTCAGGCACAGAACAGAGGGTGCAACCACATGGCACATCAGAGCACACTGATTATTCTGTCAGGAATAACTTCAGATGGCCAATTTTAAGCTCTTATTTCTGATCAAGAAACGCCTGCAAACACATCAAGACTTCTGCACCTGCACTCATTATTCAAAATTACTTGATGAGCAGTATGTGCAAACATGTTTAACTGCACATGGATCATCTGCAAATCACTTGATGTGACCTTCACTCAAGAGTTCAACATTCACATATTGCTGAGGGACCTGCCAACTACACCATTCTTTTCAGCCTTTGTTTCTCAGGGCTGAAAAGGGGAAACATTCCCTGCAAGAAGCATCATAGAAGACCAGCAGAACATTTTACTTTTCTGTGAGATAAAATTCAGACAAAGAAGGCAGGATTCAAATTTGGAAATATCTTCATCCTTTTCTGTGCCAAGTATCAAGAAAGGCATAAGCCTGATCAATGGACTGTTTGGAAACTTCACCTCACATTTTCTCTTCATGGTCTCAAAAAGTAATTGCATTTGCATACATGAGGGTGATCCTCTGCAGTGGAATATTTTTCTCACTGATTTCACATCTGATAATTGCTTTAGCACTGGGGGTCTGGATAGAGCTATTAAATGGCCTGTAGTACCATGCAGTCCTCTCTGTAACACAGGTCCCACAAACACACCAGTTCTCCTCCTCTCTATTTTCCTGTTTTAATTTTGCTCTCTTTCTCCTGGACCCAAAAAGGGAGGAAAGAGGAAAGAACCAGTGACAGACACCACTGATATTGCTTGATAAAAGGAACTCTTACACCACAGTGATGGGTGAGAGGAACCTAGGAAAAATCAAATTTGACTGACAGCCTCAGTTCTGGATCTCTTGCCTGAGGTATTGGCATGATAGTGCTAAAGGTCTTCTCTCTAGCACAATAATATTTCACATACCTGCCAAGAAGGCTGATTTGAATGTATTCATCTCCCAGTTTCTGTCACCACCTATCATGGTTCATCACAATCACTGCTGCATTATTAATAATCCTTCCTCTGTGCATGTTTGTAGCCCAGATGGAAAAGAGCTCCACCTGATCAACAGCAATCTCAGTGGAGGGCACCATGTGGGGATTTGGAAAAAATTCACAAGTCTGCTCTTCTCTGCCAGTTTGAGAAACAGACCGTCACTACTTAAAGCATCCTCTCCAGCTGGCCATGCAGGACACAAGTGAAGGGAATAGAACAAGGGTGTACTCATTTTAATGGAACTAATCTGGAAGTTATACTGATAAGATCAGAATATGAAGTGTGTGCAGGTGAAGGGGGACTTCACCCCAGAACTCTGCAGGAAACCATGAAGATAACAGTTTTGCCTGTCTAAAGTCCTCACTGGGAGGGCATCATGCAACACTTTGTGAGCTGACAGCATTGTCAATACTATGACATTACCCTATTTTAACTGATGAAGCAGGAAAACTGTGTCTGGTGGCATAGCAGAACAATAAAGAACCTCATCTATTAGCCATGGCTCTTGTTGAGAAAGAAAAAAAAAGAAAATTACTGGCATGAAAAGGGCCAAGGGGCACTGACAGGTAATCCCTACTTCAGAAAATTCTGGGAAAGGGCATTAAGAGCCCTGTGTTTCCCTTAGCACCAGAAATGTCTGATGGCTCTCCAGCACACGAGAATGTGAGCAATGAGAAGAATCCAGAGAAGGATCCACTAACAAATGCTAATAAATCCTGATCTGTGTTTTGCCAGAGGATATGTTCATCACCATCTTCCCTTGAAAACAGAATGGCAAACAAAATCCCAGGCCCAAAAGGTAATGCCCAGCCCATTATTTTCTCCATATGAGCCCTCTATGGCACTTTAGAAGGCTCTAATTTTACCTGTAGGGCCCAGGTGGTGAAGTGGGGAGTCTTTCATTCCTGGCAGAATCACCCTGGGACTCATGTCAAAGCAGATTTGCAGCTTTATCTGTCCTTTTTTCCCTAGTAGATGGAGTTTCATGGCCAGTGAATAATGAAACCATCTCTTTCCAAAGTACTAAACATGATGGTTGGTATTTCCTCAAGAAAGGCAAGGCCACATGAACATGAGAGTTGAATCTGTCCTTCAGCTCTGAACAGTTACTCTGGAGAGCACTCAAAAGCCATGCACTGGGCTTGGCATGTATTTATTTCTTTGACAGAAGGCTTATCTTGTCAGTCAGACAATACTGTTTGATTCTCACAAGTGCTTCTCAAAGCAGCAGGTACATCATTAACATCCCTCCATCCCTGCCCTGCAGTACTTCCCACCCTACAGAGACTCTTCCTTGGCTGCAGAGCTGCTGTCACCCTGCATCTGCAGCCTCCTGCAGCCTGAGCTGGCAGTGGGGGGACTGAGGGTGCACTAATCCATGGCTGGCAGCAGCTCAGAGGGTGAATCTTTGTTAAGATCCCATCCTGGGAGTGAGAGAAGCTGAGCTCAGCCCCATGTTCCCTTCTGCTTCCAGAGGGAGGCAGAAACCCCTCACAAGAGTGTGCACAGGGGTGAGCATGTTCAAGCTCACTTCACCTGCCTGCCATCTCTGACAAAGAGATGTCCAGCTTGCCTCAGGAGCAGGATTGTTCAGGTGATCCAACACCTGTCCTTTCTGCCTTGCCTCAGGTATGTTGTAAAGGGTTGTGAAATGAGTCCAGGCTCTTTAAAATCCAGCCACAACCTTTGTGCCCACGACCTCAGGGAGAGGGGCAGTACATTCCATGGATAAACTACATGCAGCATGAAAAAAAAAAATTATCAGCTCTAAAGCTGCTGCCCTTTAATTTCAGTGAATGACCCCTTGTTCCCATGTTGCAGGACAGAGTTTAAAGGAAAAAAAAAAGGAGAGAAAGGAAGAAGCAATCAATTTCACTTTCCATCTTTAATCATTGTGAATGTCTCAGACAAGGCTCCCTCCAACTAGTCATCATTTCTGGCTAAAGAGTCCCTGCAATCTCTCATCATCTGTAAATTCAATGACACTTGTATCTTCACTGACCTTCTCTGGACCTTTCAATATCTCCTACATTTTTCTTCACCTGACAAACAATGATTTCTGACCTCTCATCAGCTTGATCCTTCCTGTCGTCCTCTAAAAGGGAGCCTGTTGCATTATTCAGCCAGTCCCTGACTATTGCTTGCTTTCTGCTTATTTAAAAGTGGTACTGGAGTCCCTGCTTTCAAAGTAAAGTATTTTATTTTAGGCAGATTGTCAGTGCAAGAACATGTTGATAAAATCTTTACACAAACCTGTGAAGAAAGATTTCAAAGTGAGTTATCCCCTCATCTCTACTCCTAACACACACACAGAGCTGGATATTGCTGTTGACAATCCTGGAGAGAACAACAGAAGCAGTTTTTATTGCTATGGTATTGACTTGCTTTGGAGGCTGCTCATAGCTTAGCTCTTTGGAGGTTTTTTTTGCCCTTAAAATAATCTGTAATTTTGGAGTAGGGCTCAAGATGGGTCTGGGAAAACACAGTGTCTGCTGCTAGCAGAAACTGTGAGTGCATTGGTCTGTGTGCTCTCATGCCTCTGTCCCTCTCTGTAAAACAGCCAGTGATGCTGTTCACCTGCTCTGCAAGATTATTGGTGGCTGCTAATGCAGAGCTCTAGAAGGAGCTGGCTGTTCTCCTGCACCAGTAATTTCCCTTCATTTTGGACTGGCCTGTTTGGCTGTGTGAAGGGCCCCTCCTGAACATTCCTTCTCCCCATCCTCATGGGATATGAAAGCAAGGACATGCTCTCCCCCAGCCCTCCCTTACAGCCCAAAACATTGCCTAGGCCATTGGCTTGCCTGAGAAGAGCACAAGAACTCTGTGAGCCCAGCTTTCTTCTCCTTCTTCCCACACTTCTTTGGGCAGCATCAAAACATTCCATGCTGAAGACACTGCAAGTGTCACCTTTGGCTTTGAGGAACCAAAACAAACCAAAGCCACTCACACACCACAGCAGCTCCTGCAGCTGTCTGCAAACCTTTTCAGTGCTGCAACACTGGGCCACTTTTTCTTTCAAGTTTTGCTGCAGAGCCCTGGCAGCCAGGCTTTTTTTTTTTTTCCCTATGAAACCTGAGATGCTGAAAAGCAGCTAGAGGCTTCTGCCAATCCTTCCCTTTAATCTCCTTGCTAAGGTTTCCTGCTTCCCACAATACTATTGCACTCATGCTCAAACTACCCCAGCTTAACTGGCTTCTGCTGCCAGCTCTCCAGAGGACAGGAAAGTGCAGAGATGGGATGAGAAGAAAAAGGTTTCTTTCTATGCTGAGTTTCTTTCCTATGCTTTGTTTCTTTTCCACTTGGAAAAGTGGCTGAAGTGATGATTACCAGGTGTGTGCTAGCAAAGGCTAGAAATCCTGGAAATCCTGTGCCATATCCTTTTCATGCTGTGAATCACTGACCTTGAGTAGAAAATAACCTGCTGATGCCTTAAGTTTTAGCTTTCATATTTTTCAGATTCTGTACTGCCTTGGTGTGTAACTCTGAACTTCATATGAAGTGTTAGCAAGTCCTCTTCACAGTCTAGTTAGACAAAACAACAATTTTGCAGCCTAAGAACCCAGCTTCAGGCCCAAAAGTGTAAACAATAGCAAAGCAATCTGGAAGGATGAGACTTCATATCCTGAAGCTGTAATTGGGCAATTAACCCCAATATGTAAATGGACCAAAACTTACAAAGGTGTGAAAACTTGTGTCCATCTTTGGTGTAGCCATGGCTGGGCTCTTGTACTGCCCAAGGTGTGTCCTTTGAAGGCCTTTTAATAAATACCAACTTTATTCCTTTAACACTGTCCAGCCTCTGTTCCAGGGAGCCTCTCAAGGCATCACTGCTATTGAGCCACATCACAGTGGAGTATATGCAATGTGGGCAGCTCTGCTGATATTTGTCTGTCTTTGTTTTACTATTTATATCTGTAATTGTCCTGAAGAGAGAAATTAATTACAGCCTGTCTCCTTATCCAGAGATTTTGTTCATGTTACAAACCCCTGAAAGCACAACTCAAGCAGTTTCTGATTACCAGTGAAAGCCTCAAACTGGAATACAAGCTTCTTAATTAAACTCTCCCTCTTTCCCTCTTTTCAAATAATGATTTCATGATGTTTATGGAAAAAAAGGACGAGAAGAAAAAGTCATGACTTAGAGATTGAGAGCAGATAAGCAATTTTCTTCCATATAGAAGATAATTGCAGGGAAAACTGGAGATAGATACAAGATACAAGATCATATTTTTCCTTCTCTAGCACAGTGATGGAAGCTGGACAATAAAAACTGAGCATCCCATTGGAACAGTCCTTCATGTCCCCAAGGCTCTCACAGTCTTCCACTTGCTGAAAAATCAGGTATTTTCTAAAGAAATGGGATTCAAACATTTATGCTTTGTGCAGATGAGTTAATGCACATGTGTCTGTCTGTTCAGTTGTCTGCCTTTCTTTTCCTCATTCCCCTGAGCTCACAGGGAAATTTTAGCTGATTTTAACTGGAATGACAGGCATAAATGAAAGGTTTCATAGAAAAAAAGAGGATATCTGGGTAGAGGACATAGTCTCCATGTCCTAAATTATGGAAAGTTTGCAGGCTGAACTCACAGCTCATTAGACTCAAGACAGTCCATATGGATAGGAAACTTTTAAATGCCCCAGCCACAGAAAAAGTTTCAGTTGGAGTGACTTGACCCAGGTCTCATTAATTCTACTCATCATCAACTATTCACTTTTTTTTTTTCCTCCTGTTCCTCTTACAGGCTCCTAGCAGGTTTGCAGTACCTTTTGGGCCATCAGAACTCTCCTCTCCAGGCACTGAATCCCCTCCCTCTTTTCAATTATTAATGGTGAATAGGGATGGGGAAGGAAAGAATTTCCACCTCTGCTCCTCCAACATCCATTTGTCTCTCTGGATGCTTAGGCAGAACAGAAGTTCTGTTTTCCCTGTTTCTCTTGTAATGATTTAAAAGGAAGAAACTATCCTTTGCTCTCACCTTCCTCTAAACTGCCCTTGAGTGAGAGGATAACTATTTTTCTTTACAACTCTTACTTCCCAGGTGACTTCCCCTTCCTGCATTATTACTAATCTGCTGATCTACAGCCACTCATGGGGATGAGACCTTGCCAGGGCCCAAGGACAGCAATGGAGATCCTCAAGGGCCATTCATGGATTGCACAGCCAGCTTGGGGGCCAGGGAGCACCACTCCCAAAACTCAGGCACATGCAGCTGGGGATGCTGGCACAGGCAGGAGCCCTCGAGCCCCCCTGACCATCAAGGGTGTGGATGTGAGGCAGCACAGCAAGGGCAGGGGCTCCCAGTGCCAGAGCAGTGCCAGCAGCCTGGGGAGCATGCTGAAGGCTGCTGGGGTGGCCAAGGAGGGTAGTTTAAGCTGTATCACTCTCTCTTGCTGAGGCTGTGATGGAGTGCCTCCTAAGGGGTTCCCAACAAAGCCCTGCTCAGCTCTCAGATAAGCAGCTTGTATCTGAAGGCAGAGTTTATGTCAGAGTTAATTCCTCTCCCTCAGAGGGTATGGAGGGATTTGAGCAGTTCATTCTCAGAAAAGGCAAGGGAGAGTCTCTCCCTATGGTGATCCCTGTGGGAGCCCTGAAAGGAGCTGGGTGCTTCCTGTCATGCACCTGCCTGATCTCCAAGTCAGAGAAAGCTGCACAGCTACAGGTGAGTAAAATTAATCCTCTGGTTTTGGAAAGGAAAGTCAAGCTCACTGTTAATTAAAGCAGTAAGTGTAATTGTTTCTGTTAAGATAGTGTAGATAGGACCCCACATGAGAGCTTGTCCTTGCTGTAGAGTGGATTAGGAAGAAAACAAACAAGCGTGTTGGAAAAAACAAAGATTGCTCATTATCAGCATTTCCTGGAAGACTGTCAGAGCAGATCACGAGACCCACAGACTTGTCAGAAGAAACCAGATGCATAACTATTATAAGTCATCTTCTTAGATGGTGGAAAATTCACTGGATGTGTACCTACTACCTTGCTTTCCCACAAAAACAAAGTTAATTTTAAAAACTCTAATAAAACTATCAGGTTCCAGTCCTTCTCCCTTCTCATGAGTGGCTTCTGAAGAGGCTGATTGTGAGACTAGTCAGGTTGGACAAAGAGGGTTAGAAACTTTTACATCCCAGCAAGCCAATGAACAAAAGCTGTCTGAGTAGTGAATTCTTGAATAGCACAGCTGAAAAAAAATCATTCAAGAGTGATCTCAGCACTCACAGAGATTAGAGGATCCATAAGGAAGAGACACCTGAGAGTAACCCCAACCATAAGACTTTGAGGTGGAACTTATCATCCCAAGAAGCACAAAAAAGGCACTGTGCTGTGTTGCTGCTCACAGCCCACAGCACCTTTCCTCCTGCCAGGTCCCTTCTGTCCCCAGCCTCCTGGAGAGCCAGCCCTCTTTTGGCAACAGGGCTGAAGTCCCAGCATGTGTCCACCTGTGCCTACGTGCTGAAACAAGAGGAAAACCTCCACAAAAGGAGGGGAAAGAAAGGAGAAGAGGACAAGTAGGAGGAGCTGTCTAGGAGAGCTAAATAAGACCCAGAAGGCCCAGTCAGTAACTGCTGAAAAGGAATGAGCATTGCACAGCAATGAAAGTGTGCTCAGCTTTTCTGACAGATGTTTCTGACAGATGTATTCAATACCCCACATCTCATCTCACTTGGCTTCCCTCTCATCAGTCAGCCAGGGATGTTGATTCATGCACACACAGGCAGATGTGCAGCCTTTGGTGTCTGATGGTGCCTTTTATCCGTCCCCAGGAGTCTAAGGCTGGACAGACCTTTGAGAACAGACACCAAAAGATGGAGGCCATACCACAGCTGACCTATGAGCTGCCTTGCCTTGAAATGCAACTTAACCTAAATGATGCTGGGCAGGGAAGGTATAGCTGGCTTCTATAAAAAGCAAATACTGTGGTGAATGCTCCAGCAGCAGAGTTATCAGATGAGATTACAAGGGCTGCCCAAACATAGTGGAAAACATGACATGAAATCTTTCATGTATCAGTTATCCTCTTTGAGTTGACATGGAAGGACAGTCTATCTTCTCTGAACCCATCTTGAGCTGAGAAACAGAAGGAAAAGGGCATCTTCATTGAATAGAAGGAACATCCTTCCATTACAATGCACACTTGCAGGCCAAGAAAGCCAACCTTATCTTGGGCCACATCAAGAGCAGTGTGGCAGCAGGACAAGGGAGGAGATTCTGCCCCTCTGCTCTGCTGTGGTGAGATCCCACCCAGAGTGCTGCATTCAGCTCTAGGGCATCCAATGTACTTGTTGAGCAAGTCCAGAAGAGGCCAAAGATGATCTGAGGGATGGAGCACTGCTCCTATGAAGACAGGCTGAGAGAGCTGGGGTTGTTCAACCTGGAGAAGAGAAGGCTCTGGGGAGATCTTATTGCACCTGTAAGTATTTAAAGGGGCTACAAGAAAGCTGAAGAGGAACTTTTTACAGGCTCATGTAGTGGTAGGACAAGGGCTAATGTCTTTAAATTGAAAGAGGGTACAAATGAGTTTAGATACTAGGAATAAATTACTGTGAGGTGGTGAGGCAGTGGAACAGGCTGTCCAGAGAAACAGTGGATGCTCCATCCCTGGAGGTGTCCAAGGTTGGATGGGGCTTTAAACAGCCTGATCCCATGGAAGGTGTCCCTGCCCATGGCAGGGAGGCTGGAATGAGATGAGCTTTAAAGTTTCTTCTAATACATACCACTATAATTCTGTGATCTTCTTTTAAGCACCATGATCTGACAAGGACTAGAACAATTGAATAAACACAGAGCCACACAATGAGCTTTTTAGAGCCTGCTTTTCAGAGCAGGATTGCACTTGAAGGCAAACCTCACGGAATTCTGCAGACCTAAGAGTGCAGGTATTCAAATGCAATGTGTGATGATGTTTATAATCTGCAGAGGGGCTGAGTAGTGTGGTATGTGTTGCATTTGAATGCATTACATCGCACTGCTAAATGACTCTTAATTTCTTTCTGATGTGTGGTCAGAAAGTGATTTGTAAATGTACCATCAAAAATGCTGTCATGAGCTATTCTATATGTTAAGTAAGTTGGGCTGAAGTAGACACAAATCATCCCTATGATCAAAGCTTTTAAAGTTCAAATCGTTACTTAACCATGTTTCCTAGGAAGCTCTTGCTTTCACATTGATAATAAACTGTTATGCTGAGGCCCTCAAGGAGCAGCAATCAGGCTTGAAATCATAGGCAATGTTTCTTTTTGTGTTGGTACATCCTGTACAGTGAGAAGATTTCAACTTGACACGTGTGTTGCTTCCCACTTCAACGCTCACTACTGCAGTGTCACTCCTCACCCTCTGTCTAGTTCCCTGTTCCAACAACCAGCCTGGCATCCTGCTTCATATGGCACCATGTCTCAGACCTGTCACCTCTTTCCTCACAGTGTGACATTTCCCTTCCTTCTTCCCACAATGCTGTTGCACATGCCAGTGTTGTCTGTTTGACTGTATGAATTTGGAGAGACTGTAACAGGTGCTGACGAACACCAAACTTCAGAACATTTGTCTGTGCTCTTTTAACCCCATTAGGAGGTTTTCAGTCATGAGCAAGATGGCAGATCCTCAAAGTTATTAATCCTCTGACACCTATTGTGGTATTTTAGCAGCTAAAAACCAATAAGGACCAGAAGCATTATCCTTTTGCACTCTTATTAATCTTTTTGTATGCTTACTCATGATGTGGGCTTCCAGGCTGTCCTAGACTCTCACCTTTTATAAATCAATTCCCTGCTGGTTTGCAGAACTAAAGACCTGAGTCAATGAATCAACAACTTGATTTTCTTAGCCTAAAATTTCAGTTAGAAGGAGGAGTGTCACAGACCCCTGCCCAAGCTTTGAGATATTAATCAAAAGCCCTTCTAAATTCAGCACTTCCCTTGTCTCCTCTTTTCCTTTTGAGTGGAGCAGGGACGTATAACACAGAATAGTCCTGCAGCAGGAAGAGTTTGTGGCTAGCAGCTGGATAAGCCTCCACTAGCCACAAATTAAGGGGTCCAGGGCCTGATGCAGAGGGAACTAGTTTGGCTTTTGAACATAGTCCAGCTTTATTTTATCAGCAACTATTTGCACAAAGCTCACAGGTGAAGCAGCCCAGGCATCAACAAAGTGGTTCAACCACTGCTTTGATCCTGAGGCACTGACACTGGCAAAGCAGGAGGTACCAGCCTGAGAGCTTGCCTTCAGGACTGGCCTTTTGCACCATCCAGATGGGACTCACAGGGTGCTCTGTGTATGCCAGGGGAGCTGCCGTGCTGGAGGGGGTCCATGCAAAGGCTGCTTGTGAGGGGACTCTGTCAGTCCTCTTCCAAGCTGGTCCTGCAGAGCAGCACAAACCCCAGAAACTTCCACAGTCATGGGAGGTGAGGATGGGGTGACAACCTGCAGCTGCTCCGGGGAAAGCACATTGGAGGCCTCCAAACTGTGGGAGACATGGAAAGAACTGGGCTGAGAAACACAGGCTACCATTGGAGTACTTGCAGTTCTGAAGTGATATCCACATGAGGGCAAACACCCCTGTTAATCGTGGAAACACTGGGAATGCCACTGAGACAGCAGGACCACTGTGGTGCCAGATGTGATAGGGGCTTCGTTTTTGCTCATGACAATGTTGTGAGATGTGAGATTCTTCTGGACCAGCACTCTCTGGAGACAGAAAGCTGACATCAAGCAAACTCCTCGTGCCTCTCTCCACCCAAAGTCCTTATCAGATGTGCCAGATCAGGCTGTTTCTGTGTCACACTTCTCCTTTTGTGGCTTGATCCATGCAACTCAGTTCTCAGCTATCTCATCCCCTGTTTTATTCAGACCTGGTAGTATCTGCATAGCAGTGACAGTACTTCCAATTTTGCTCCCATATATTTTAATTCTGAGCGCAGGCTGCCACAAACTATTGCCAGTCCTATCCTCCCTTCCCATTTCCCTGCAAAACCAGGTTATGCTGCAATAGAAAAACATTCCACCTCAGTCTGAAGATCAGCTTCTTGTCATAAAGGGAGTGACTGTGGTTGCAAGGCATCTCCCAAGGCCCCAGTTCAGCAGTTTGTCTCTGATCAGCAAAACATTTAAGCACATGTTTACCTGCAGGCTGATGATTATATCCCTTAGACTTGCCAGAGCCATGCTTTTCTGTGTCTGGTTTATGCACCCCTAGAGACTCATGAACTACTTCTAAGGGGGCCTGAAAGGTACTTAGGAACAGCCTCACCCAGAGGCTTGTTTGCTACAGAGAAGGCCCAGATTCGTGCTTAGGGAATTTAGAGACATGGACCATTGCTTGAGAGCAGGACAGGTCTGACAGGGTCAGGCCATGGGCTTGAACAAAGGGCTGAGATCCCACCACCTCTAGCTATGTTCTTCATGGTATCCTGCAAACCAATGCCAACTTTCTCTGACAGGATGCCATCAGCTCCAGACTGAACCTGGAGCAGTGGTGGTGAGCACAAAGCTGAGTCTGAGCTAAGGCACTGAGATGAGGGACAGGCATTAACAAAAGCCTCCAGTTTGGGGCTTGTGTCAGCTGGTTTGGAGCAAAATCAGGGCATACATGTGTCTGCCTGAAAAACATCTTACAGGTACTTCCTTAGATTGAAAGCTGTGGAAAGCTTGGTGATTCTTATCCTTTCCACCATCTGGACAGAAATGACATGAACTGCCCATTTTTTCTGGGACAAGGCTGTGTCAGATTCTTTTCTCACAAAGCTAATCATGAATAGGCACCTGATTTCAGCCCTGGGGGCATTGTGCCCATTTCTGCTCTTGCTTCATCCCCCCATGCAGCTACAGCAAAATAAAGAAGTCTGCAAGTGGTGAATAACCTGGGCCCATCCAATCTTACAAAGTAAATGTCCCATGTCTGCCCTTTATCGATCCATCTGCAAATGTGCATATGAAAGTAGGTAATTCGTGCTGAGATTTACCAAAAATATATCTAACTCACCTTGTGTTTTAACTGGCCATTCAAATTACTTTCAGAAATCTATTATGTGCATTATCATTTTTATTTTCAGCACAAAGGGGATTTTTTTCCCAGCCAGTCAAGTTACTGTCTACTTTTATACAATAAATGGCTATAAATTAAGTTAGCAGCAGTATAAACAGAGGAAATAGATCCTTGTCTCTGTAGTGGCAGCTGACAGCATTATGGAAATGTAGAATGTCTATTTCTGAGTTTATTCTAATGCTGATGAGTTTGCACTGATGTTCATCTCTCTCATTTCTCATTTTATCACCTCTAATGCAGTGATTTCCCCCCTGCAAGCTTCTCTTTCCTGAGGCTTGATTTAGTCAAATAAATCCTAAAGGCTAATTTAAAAATGAACAGTAGAAAAATGCTTAGAGTTGGCATAGTAGGTAGCACTTAGGTTTTTGTTTGAATAACAAAACTTTGTTTCAAAATAATAAAAGTTGCTGCAATTGAATGCATTCAGTCCAATAAAAATACAATCCATTTTCCCCTTGAAATATGCTCATAATAAAACAGAGCATGTATTTTTGTTTTAAATCCATTTCAAAATTCTAACCCCTGCTGAAGGACAGCATGGAGCAAGTGAAGTAGGAGGGAGAATGAGAAAGTGAAAATTTGTAACCCAAAATGTGTATTAGGGTGTGCAAACACATAAAATTGTCTCCTTTTCTACTTACCTTTCTACAACTCTGGCTGTGTAAAGAATGGCCTCAAAATTAATGGATTAGCACCAGTTTGGAGGATTCTTTTCACCACCAAATTGTAATAGGAACTTGTGGGAATAAGAATTAAGCCCTTAATCTTGTGGGAGTTTCCAGATGCACCAACCCCCAGTATCAATTTAGAAAAAGAAATCAGTACTTTCATAAATTACAGAGGAGCTGACCTTGGAATAATTTCTATCCAGAATTGTGTTGGATGACCCTCAGTTTTGAAACCCCCATCTTCATTTTTGCAGAACACAGCAGCACTTTTTTGACTTTGTGAGAATTTGGTGAAGGTGACAAGAGCCATGTTCTTCCCAGTACATTTGAACACAGTTGCCTTGGTCCATTTCCAGACCTAAAACTCCATTGAAAAGAGCCTTTTTATGAGGAATAAAAATGTGGATTGGTTTTTGGTTGGTGGAGGGGGGTGGGGGGAGGATCTGTTAAAAAAAACAAACCAGGAGAATCATAATAACCTTTCACTCTTGCCCCTACCCTAGAGTTCAGCTTGTCTTTGAAGCAGACAGGGAAGGAACTGAACCCACAAAGACCAGATTATGACCACCAGAGGAAACCTTCTCCTGTTTTTTTGCATGGACATCTGAAGGATTCCTGAAGACTGCTTAAGTTTGGTGAGACTTCTTTGGAAAGCAAGCAAAATAACCACCAGCCAGGCTGTGCACCCATTCATCACACTGCTATGGAGCCTCAGAGTCTGTAGCTGGGGAACTGACTGGAATTAGTCCTTTCCCCAGAAAATTCCTGAATTGGGAAACTTGAGGATTGTTCATGACCAAAATTATTCTGATTTTTTAAAATTATACAGTGTATTTCTGTCCTCTTAGCACTTTGCTTTTAGCATTTTGTTGAGCAAAGGCAATTGCAACAGTGCAACAACAACCAATAGTTTCATTAACAAATTCCTGTTATCCAATTTCTTACCTGAGCCATGGAGCCAACCTCTGGTGATTCCAGGGATATTCTCTGCTCTGAGCCAAACTAAGTTACCTTGCACTACCTTGGAAGCACAAAACATACCATAACAGCACAGCCATTAGCATGTGCATATACCAGTGTCTGCAAGCTACAAACTGGGGCAATTTCAGAGAAAAGCAAGGAATCTGAGGTAAAATAGGGAATCATCCATTAAAACTCAGCCTTTGTGAAGGCACCAAATGGAGAACAAAAATCTCTTTCTGAGGAAGAAGCAAGTATTTTCTTGGTAGGCATAGCTGCCCTTGCATACCCTGCAAAGCTTGGAACTGGCTACAAGGAGCCCCCCAGAGCACACAGCTGTGACCAGGAGCTCAGGGCAACAGGAGACCAGAAATGGCACTGCTGCCATCTAGTGATTTTTATAACTGTTTGAGCTTAAGGAAAGATGTTGTAAATCTTGGCAGGTAGCACTGGCTTAGCAGTGCAGAATAATACAGACATAAACTGTGAACTTACCTGCAGTAAAGGGAGGAATATGGTGAAAAATACAGTGCTGGATGTCTTCAGCACATAATGAAAATAATGTTGTGTAGATCCACATTCACCCCAAAAGATATTGCTGAGACATGACCAGAGCAGGAGCAATGACCAGAGCAGGAACATTTAAGAAATGATGCATTTGACATTTATGTGATCATTTTTCTCCCATAAGCATTACTTGACAGGTTCTCAGAATTCAAATTCGATTTCTGGCATATGGCAGGGCTCTGCTTTCCAGAATGGAAGAGTTGAAATAAAAAGTGTATTTTCAACTACAGTGATTACACCAGAATTAACACAGAAATTTCCACCTTTGTTTAAAATTGTGCTCCTGTACTCCAAGAAACCTGAAAGCAGGGATTTCCACTGCCTCCTTCTGTCATAGCACAAAGCTTCATTTAACCAGTCACTTCCCTCTCCACTAAACTCTCCTTTCTCCTTTCACAAAAAATCCTCAGTGATTAGTGATCACATCTTCTGCACTCTACCTTATATAGTGTACATTTTCCATCTCTTCTCCATCTTTTCACTGATGCTTCATTCTTTCTTTATATGGGAGTTTTTTCCATTCATAGTCTCATCCCAGCAGTCAGGCTAAAACACATTCTTCTCCTCCTTTGGAGTAAATCTAAATTGAACTGAAAACTCCTGCTGAAGACAGAGCACCAATTTGCATAATAGCACTGCAATATCCCACATACCATACTTGGTGCATTTTACTTCTCTTTAACCACTAATTTTGTCCAAGCACAGAACTATTCATTTGTTGAATGTGCTGAAAATATGCATATGAACTTAATAGAAAAGGAAAAATCTGTTACTTTTCTCCTTGTTAGAGCTTAGACACTGTCCTCATCCTCCCACCTATCAGAGCTTGTAATTTACCAGTGCTGTTTCCAGGACAAATGTGTCTTAGGAGTCCTAAATTTTAGCTCAGTAATGTGATTCCTAAATGCAAATATAGAATGATCCAAATAAATATATAGAGGTTTTAGCCCAGCCTCACCTATTTTACTAGAACACTGCTGTGGGGGTGTTTTGAGCTGTGCTAATTTGCAAATTTCTTGGTAATAATCATCTTTTCTTCAGGCTCCTTCAACTGGAAACTAATGCATTTCAAGGAGGAAAATGTGAAGAAAACAGCAACAACTGAAATAGACTCAGTGGGGAAGGTTTCAGATTTGGTTTTTATTTGGTCATTTATTTCTTCAGAAAAAGCAAGCAGTTCAACTACATAAAAAAGAAAACTCCTTGCTTATGAAATCTAGCAGACAATACACTGCTCTCAAGTGATGTGGTAAACGCTTCCATTACCTGAGACATTTAACCGTGAATTGAATCCCATTCTTTCTGTGCTCCAAGTGCAGCACCAATACTCAATAGCCTTCCCTGGCTGGTACTGTTAAGAAAAGAAAGGAGTTATGACTGGGATATATAGTGATATAATCTCTCAGCTTCTCTCTATGTAAGTACACTGTTATATCCCACATAGGAACAAACAACAGGTTTTGTGTAGGCTTTTTTATTTTTTTTTCTTCCACATTTCCCCATTCTGAAATCATAACTGAAATCCACCAAACTCTTCCCTAGGTCTCTCATCAAAATAAATGTGGGGCACACAGATCCATGTGCCTTATTTGGGACCAGCACTTCTTTAGAGAACAATTTGTCTCCCTTGTGTACAAGTGATCAGTACACAGCCCAGGCACATGATAAGGATTTGAGAGCCACTGGGAGGTTGGTCAAAACTGCTTCTCAGACTGTCACAGCTTCAGCATCCCCAGACAATATTGAAAACCCTCAACTTCCATCTGGAGAGTAACTGATGAAAGAAAAGCAGAAATTTCAAAATGCTGTTGCAGAGTGCAGTGAACGAGGAGCTGAAGGAGCTTCCACTCTGATTCATCTTGAAGCACCTTAACTTCTGAAGGTTTCTGATGTGCATTACAAAGAAAATGTTCTCATTTCAAGTGTATCCCACATTTGTACTTATGCTTCAGACCAATACTGTTTTCACACAAAAATTTTAAGCTCAGCTTTATGACTCTTCTATCTGCTTGGTGCAAAGCACAGCTAAAATTCATTTTATAGAGGCCTTTCATTCCCACATCTTTCCCAGCATGAGCTCAGCCACAGTCTAGACTGCAGAATTCCCCATTAGATAGTTCTCTTGTACCAGGCAGTGATGCACAGATCATTATTTTTAGGCTCTCCTATAACCCAGATAAGTGAGCTTGATTTAATTTTATGTCAGATTGTGGCACAGTGAGAGGTGAGGCTTCTTTAAGCAAGTTTGCAAACAAACAATAGTTCAATCACAAAAAACAGTCACTGTATCATTGATCAGCTATATTTACTCCCATACCAAGGACTAACTGCTTTTACAAATTTGGGGAAAGAGGGGTTGATGTCTCCATGCAGTACAGTTTTTCTTTCCTTTGAGAGCCATATTCTATCTGCAAAATGAGAATGAGTGCAGGTGTGACAGCTCTCTATAAATTCTTCTGTGCAAAAACAGCAACAAAAGGCAATAATTATTTTAGCTAAAATAAGATCTTGGCACAAGAACAATGAATGCAAGCTAACCATGTATACATTTAAACTGGTAATTAGGAGATGTTTCCTAACCATCAGACAAAAGGGTCTCTGGAATAGTCTCCTAGTGAGCATTGTAGGGGAATGAGACTTGATTACTTTAAAAGACTGATCACTTTACAATAAGGGATTGAATGACAGTGGGCCTACAATAGCAGTGAACAGCACTTGATGACTCAGATCATGTTACCTGTTATGTAAAACACATAGAATGTCCTGCAAAACCACCAACTTCTCCCAACACTCTGCAATTCATAACATTTGTTATTCCTCACCTCTCATCACATCAGTACATCTCCTTGCCTTTAGTGTGACTCCAGCCTTGCTGAGTCTGGAGCCCTTTCCACACGTTGCCTCTTGCCCATATTTTTGCAGCAGCTCCATAGACCATGGCACACTACACAAGCTTGGCATTACCCCAGCTGGCATCTCAAGAATTTTGCAGGCAGCACTGTCCTGTTGCCAGCCTCTGAAAACTCCGCTGCCACTTTCTAGCTGTTCAGTGAAAATCTCCTGCTTTTCCCAAAAGTTCTGATCTCCAGCAGTGGCATCTGTAGCCAGAAGCAGAGGCAATATGCAGGCTTGGTCTACAGAAATAGCCATGAGCCATCTACATTATCTGGAGAGAAATATTAGTAATAGGGTAATTTCTGCTACCCAATACAGGACAGATGTCAATGCTCTGTATCTGTCATAAACAGAAAGCTGCAGGAATGGAGCACCCCAGAGTTACAGGCTTTTTTTCCTAAAGGTGAAGGATCATGCTACAATGTCTAAAAAGAAAAGAGCAGGTCAGTCTGACCTGTACAGAAGAAGACTATAATGGAATCAAGGTATGAGAGAAGGAACTTAAATAAATGAACAGATTCGAGGGAAAAAAGGGAAAATGCAAACCCAGAATACAGATAGAGATGAATGCCTGCTGTTTTATGGGACCAGGGCTGTGAGCAGACACCAGCAAGGTTTCTAGGGAAAGGCATGGAAGATGATCTCAGTGCTGAAAGCACTGCAATAGTTTTTGCATGGCTCTGTGAAGCTCAGATTAAACCAATTCTACCTCCCTGGCAGGCGATGAGAAGGAAGACAGCAAAATCAGTGAAAAGAGGCAAATTCAATGCTGACTGATTGCCTGCATTTAGCTTTTTCTTTTTGTGTATCAGCCTGGTATAGTTCTTTCCCCTTTGCTTAACGACTTCCAGGAACAGGGTCTTCCTCTCCAGACCCCACAAATCCTACTGTAGTTCACTGTACCTTTTCCCTACAAGATGAACACTGACCTGCCATCTCACCTTAGCTCTCTCAGCATGAATACAGAGGGTGCAGCACAAGGAGCAGGGAGAGAAGTTGTGTTCCCACTGTGACATGCTGTGGCTCCAGGGAACACTCAGGCTGCTGTATTGACATTATGAATGAATGCACACACCTTTGTGGTTTCATTAATGACTGAACTGATAGATGAAGAGGCATGAAAGTGAACACATCCTACAAAAAAAGTAAAGACAAATGGGAAGTAATTTCAATAAAGCTCCAACACCAAAACAATGCACATAACAAATTTTTTGAAGTTTTGATTCTCTAAGGAAGCAAGTCCTTGAACCCAAAGAGGAGTCACCTGCATTCTTAAATAATTGTATGGGTGAAGCAAGTGGCAAGCAAGCAAGCAAGGTTCATTTCACCTGAATTCACAGTGACATCATGGTCACTTCCTCCACTTTCCTGTTGAAAGGCAACTTGGTGGCTGGTAACACACAAGTCTTGTGCACAGGAAAGAGTAACACTGCCTGTGCAAAACAAACAACAAAACTAACATGTGCTGTAAGAGTAGCCCTGCCTGTGTGCTGCTTTTCTTCAGTAGGTAGAGAGCAGAGGTTTTATACCAGGTCCCATAACAGTTAATGCCAAATCATCTCGGAATCTAGGGAAAAAATATAAGAAACTGGGACAGGAGTGAAAAGAGATTTATGAGTTGCAAAACTATGACAGGTAAAATTGATAATTGTTCGCACAGCTCTGAGTGCTGAATTTAATTCTGTACATAACTAGGTTGTAAGCTCGTGCTCATGTTATTATTCATTCCTCTTATTGCACTCAAAGCACCATAAAACTAAGTACTAAAACCCAATGAAACAAAAGAGGACTACAAAATCTAGCAGAGTAGACTGTTGTTCAGTCAGGAGAAAATAAGCAGATGAGGGTGCATGGTGGAAATAAAGTGGGGAAAGCAAGGCCAGATTGGGTGGCTTCATGGGCAGAAAGTCCTTAGTACACAACTAATCTTGCATTAAGCACAGGGAACTATACACACATCCCAAAATGTTCTGCACTGCCAAGAGCATTTTATATAACATGTAATTCACAGCCAAGAGAACACCTGAGGGAACATACCATGTACCCTTTTGCAGTTTCTTTCCCAAGGATGTAGGCAAAAGAATGCAAGATGCTCTGAGCAAAAGGAATAAGCAATATTCTCACAACAGTCTGAGACTGACTGAAGCTGCACTTCAGGTCTCAAAAGCCATAGGGACTGTTTGATTTTCTGATTCCCTCGCTACGACCTCTTATATTCCAGAGTACAAAGAAACAATTCTATCAAGTATTAAGGATTTGAAGGGATTGTGATTCTCCTAAATTTGCTATTGGCATTCTGACATTTTCCATACCTGACCTGTTTAATCTAGGTGTATACTCTAAAGAGACTCCTGGCTTTTCTGTAAAAGCCAAAGGCTAAGCTGTCTGAAAGCACCCAGTAAATGCCAGTGTTTTGTGCTGGTTGGTTCCCTTTATGAGCTCTGAAGAATGGGAATTATTTGAATTAATTTTTCTGAGCATTTCTTTGCTGACGAGAAGTGCAGTATAAGGGACTGTGGGCTATTGTTGCTACTGTTACAGTTCCTATTATTATTACTATTATGTTTGTTCTGTGGGAGGAAAGAAACTTGGATGGATCTCAACAGGAGAAGTCTGAATGATTGGTGCTTCAGTGGCTTTATGTGCAACCATCCTGACAGATACTCATTTTTGCAAGCTCACCTGCAAATTCATTCTCTTTCATACACACACAGGCTCTGACACAATCTAATACCTATGAACCATCCAGCACTAAAAACATTAAACTGCAGGGGAGCTCAAATGGTTTCTCTTTCTAGGGTGCAGAATATTAAACATAACATCCCCACGCATTTACTACCTATCATTACCAAATGCCTCCTATCATCAAATGCCAGGCTAATTTAAGGTCTCCATTTTCAAAGCAATCTGAATCCCTGTTTCTTTGGGCTGCACATAGCCTCTCCCAAACATGCTCACAGCTTCTTCTGACTTGCTCCCATTCTGCCTCCACCTGACCCATAGGCCAGGAGCTCCAAGGAGTTAACTGATGTTTCTGTTACGTCCATAGATGTTTTTGTACAGTCTGTAACACGAGCAAGAAAACTGAAGACCATAAAAACATAGGAACTGTGAATTGTTGTGCTGTGCACTGTTAAATGGGGTATGAATCCACCACTGAGACCCCTAGAAACATCATCAATAAGCAGAAGTAAAGGAGGTCATGTCAGGTTCAGCTCTGGCAAGATCCTGGTCATAAATTTGCAGAGGCACTTGTCCACCTTGGTGATTCCTCCCTCAGTTACAGCCTGGAGGGCAAGAAGTGATTTTGGTTTTGCCTGTAGCACATGTGCATACGCATGAGAACATCTGCACAGGCTTTGTGCTCAGCCTAGGGGCTGGTGAGTTTTTACCCCGATGTGTTAGAGCTGCAGACATTGATCTGTGTGTACAGGCTGTACCCCTCACTTTGGATCAAACCACACTTTCACACAGCACAACAGGCATAGGCCTCTATTCCCTTCAAATTCCTCCTCCAGGCCCTACTGGACTGCAAATAATTACTGTCATCATTCTGTAGTTGTTAGGACACAAAAGCATCAGCAGGACCCGAAGGCGGATCCATAGGGACAGGGAATGGCCTGTCTGTGATGGGTCAGGTCTAACCTGGGGCATGGCTGGGAACTGTGATCTGCAGACAGCATGGGACTGCCAAAGAGACACGGGAGCGTCTGCCGGCACCTAAACAAAGACAGCTTTTGCATCAGTACAGATTATGGGATTTAAGGTAACAGTGAAAGGAGGTTTGCTGAACCTCCCAACAGGTCAGAGTGAAGAAGGGTTAGCCTAGTGGGAAAACCTGGCTGTTTCCTGAGCTCTTTTATAACCTCGGTCTTGAAGCCTTTGCAATAAAGAATGAGCCCTGGGGTCAATTTTCCATTCTCTTGGCTGCCCCCTTTGCCAGGGGTAGGCGCGGGTGCGAGGGTTGCTGATGCCCTCACGGGCAGTAGCGCCGAGCGCGCTCTTCAGTCGCGCTCATCTCTGCCCCGGCCGGCCCCGCATCCCCTCAGCTCCCCGGGGAATCCTTGGGGAATAGCCTTGAGAGAGACGTGCCCATTCATGTGCGTGTGACTAATCTCATGGCAGCGCTGGCTCTGTAACTGTTTAGTAACTTCAATTTCACACTTTCCCACTGACCCACCGCGGCAGCAACAAGCCAACAAGCAGCCCTGGCTGCGAGCTCGGCCAGCTCAGTCCTTTACAGACACGGACAAGAGAGGGGAAGCTGTGCCGGGACCCGCGCACCGAGAGGAGGCTGCGCCATGCCGGGGGTCGGCGGGCACCGCTCCATGGGGGCGGGCGGGACCAGAGCCGGGCACAGGAGCCCCGCGCGTGCCACCCGCGGGTCGCACGGCGCGCGCCGCGCCGCCCATCGATGCGCTCGGCAAGCCGCGCCCCGCCCCGCGGCTGCCGCGTTGGAGGCGCTCGGCGCTCGGCTGGCCGGCCCTGCCGCGGGTCCCTCATCTCCCTGCCCAAGATGGCGGCCGCAGGCGGCGGCGCGGCGGGAAGCGGCGGGGCCGAGTGAGGCGGCCGCGGCCCGTCCCCACCCAGCGGCCGCGGCTCGGCGCCGGCGGGCCGTTTCGCCGCTGGGCGGGCCCGCAGTCGGGGCACGCCCGGACCTGCTGCAGGGGCGGAGCCGCGGGCTGGCGTGAGGCTGGAGCCCGCTCGGGTGAGGGGACGCGCGGGCGGGAGCGGGGCGGGCGAGCCCGCTTTGAACGGAGGCGGCGGCGGGTCCGGGCTCCGGGGGGTGTCGGGGCGCATGCGCAGGATGGGCCGGGGCCGCGGTTCGCGCCCTCGGCTGCGCGCGGGTTCCCCGGCGGTCCCGTCTCTGCCCTCGCGGCCTCGGCGGGAGCGGTGGCGGGACATGGGGCGAGGGGCCGCCTCCGCCAGAGGAGCGGGACCGAGGAGCGGGGCTCCGTGCGGGGCCCCGGGGCTGCCGAGGAGCGAGGCTGGGCCTGAACCGCAGGCGTGTGCGCTGAGGAGCGGGACACGTGAAGGGAGAGCTTCCCCGCCGAGCCTGTGCCATCCCTGCTGAAACCCGGGAATGTGAAGCAGAGAAGCCTAATTGAGGTTTACAGGATGAGAGTAGTTAATGGTATCTTTTGTGTTTGCTGGCTGTTTAGCGCCTTTGGGCAGTATCTACCATCTTTGTACCTGCCGAGCAGGTAACGTTTAAAAAGAGACTGAAAGGTATGCATATAGTACAAAGAAATCTTAGACTCTCCAGGTCACCCCTTCATGAATGTCTTCAGCTTTGTTTTGCTGAGCAGGATGAGGCCCTTACCTTGTTGAGCACAATACTCTGATGTTGTGTCTTCCCACTCGAGTCTCTGACAAACAACTCAAAATGTTGACAACGGCTGGATTACGATCAAGAGCCATAAGTGGCAAGATGCCCTATTTTATGCCAAGTGTAATGCTGTCTGCATGTACATATGCAGTGCTCTTGTGTGTAGGTAGAATCCTCATGTTTGCTACCAGCAATAGATAATGGTCAGAATACTGACTTGATGTTCTGCAGTCGGTGTTTTCCCAAAACCTAAAGAAATAACATGTATTCCTGTAAATTTAAACAGAAGCATCTCCTGTGTACCCACAGGCCTGATTTAGTTGTGACTTTATTGTATCAGTTAAGTAACCACTGTAGGATCAATGAGTTGTACATTGTCAGCATCAGCCAGTTGTTTATAAAATCGAGTTGCATGGGGGATGTACAAGCACAAGTTCCCTGTTCCCAAAATATTCCCACATAGCTTCAGTGTGGTGAGATGACCATGACAGCTGGGATGAGCAGACTGTGAGCTCTTTGTGGCTGGATGTTAGCACATGTGCACGTGTAACACACAAAGGCAGCTGGGAGCAATTGGATTAATCCCACAGGAGCAGAACGTGGATCTTTTCTTGCTGAGCTGGTCACTGGCTGAGGAACAAAAGCTGTTTGCTCTGAGAGAACCAGAGTGTGGCCATTCCACAGCAGCACTGCCCTGCTGTGTGCCCCTAGCTGGTGCAGTGAGAGGACTGAAAGCTGAGGGCAGAGGTTGGGTTGCTGCAGGCCTAGCTAAAAGGAGTGCTCTCTTCCATCCCTTCTCCCAGGCTGGCACACACTGGCTGCAGTGATAGCATCAAAAGGATACACACCTCTAATACAAAATGTGTGATCCTCTAGTAAAAAAAAAACAAAAAAACCACCAATAATAATTATTTTGTAATTTAATTCCTTCTGTCTGGTGCCTTCTTTTCCTTCACTTCATCTGAGATTCAAGGGTTTGAAATCTCTTTAAACATCCCGCTCTTTGCTACAGTGGCTCCTGACAAAAATGGCTTTGACACAGTTTGGGTGCAGTTTTGTGTGTCATGAAAATCAAACCCAGTTGTCTTCTCACCCTCTTTCTATTTTTGTAAATAAATTAGTTCAGTGATTCAGATATTTTATGAGAAAGCAGTGGTATTTTCTATCTTTAAAATAACGCAAATATCTATTTTTATTAAAAAACCCAAATCTGTCAAGCCTGAAGAGTGACCACTCATTTCCTTTCTCTTTCCCACTGTTTTCCAAAGAATCCTTATTTGGTTCAGAGAAAATTTCCTCATGTGCATAGTGATTCTTCTTTATGGGAGGGTTATTTTTATTCTCTGTTTCTCAGACCTTTTCCTATAGATGGGAACGGGGGAAGGAGCCCAGACGTGGCAGCTCATTCACAGGCTCCTGCAGGACCACCATGGCTTATGATGGCACCAAGAAGAAAGAAGGTATGACTGCTTCATAATCTCAGAGGGATTAGCACAAAAAAACAAAGAAATTTTTAAAAAGGGTGCCCTTTGCAGCTCTTGCCAGGCCATGCAGAGTGGGAAAGAAATTAGGGTGCTGTGGAACCCTTAAATTTAACCTGGCCAGGTTACTGGAGGATCCCAAGCCCTTGACTTCCAGGTGCAATGTACTGGGATTAGAATTTGAGAGAAATGGGTGGCATTTCCTAATGCAGACACCGTGATGGGAAACTTTGCTACTGCAGCATTTCTTCTCCCTGCCAATCAATGGCACAGGGATGAGGGATAATGATAAATTTAGTCATGGTAGCATTTCTAGGTCCACTTGTCTTTAGGAAGGAACATAGAGATTAAATATGGAATGACTGTGTTAGAGCACTGAGCCCCATCCTTCTGGTCAGACAGTACAGACTGTTTGTTACCTTTCAGGCCTCTGTGCTTGTTGGGCTTTGTGCATCACTCTGTGCCAATGTCCTCTGTTAGGAGTGGTCCACTTGTCTGTCATTCCTGAATGTGGTATTTAATTTCCTCCTTTTTTCCCATTTCCCACAAATCAGAGTTCCTAGAGAGTCACCGAAGCGTTGATGACGGGCTGGCACCTGGCAGGATACAGCGAGAGAAAAAGCGCTCGTACAAGGATCTTCTGCAAGAGGAAAACGAGATCACAGCTCAGGTAGAAACCCACAGAGAAAAGGTTCAAGGTCTAAAGATATGTATAAAGGTAGTGATGGGATGGAATGGGGTGGAATGAGTTTCTTGTCCTTTTTTTTTTTTTTTTTTAAATTTAGAAGCATATAGAAGCCATCAAGAGCAGCTAATAATGTTCTGTATTGTTCAGTAACTTTCCTGGGAAAAAGGAAGGCAATCAATCCCTGATTCCAATTTTTCTGGCCTCAGAAAATGAGGGAGTAGGAGTGTTGTCCTAGTGTTGATGTAGAACCTTGCAAGTAAGAAGATGCTGCAAATAACTTCTTACACACATTTTTAAAAATAGCATTTACAGTTGTATGAATCGCCAGCAAAGGATGAATAGAATATTACCTGATGCACTGCAGACAGCCTCCAGCAATAGCTCATGAGAAGAATGAACTTGTCCCGTTTACTCCTTTGAGGCCTTAACTCTTGAAACACATGGTGGCAACTTAAGTTTCTTCAAAGCTTTCCTCTTTGAGCTGCAGTTTCTGCTGTTAGCTCACAGGTGGCTATCTAATGATTTGGGGTGTTTTTCATCTTGAAAGCAAGTTCTTGATTAAAATTAAATCTTCAACCATGCAGTTGGAATTCTTTAGAGGAGTTTCAGATTCATAAATTGATCAAGACACAGATAATAATTAGGTGGCATGGCATATTAAGGACATATTTTTGTCCCATCATTTTAGTTGTCACTTCTTTGTACCTCCTGTTACTACTCTTTCAGCTTGGTAAGAATGAAATGCTCTCCTTTGTTTTCAAGGCTTGACAGTCTATGCATCTGAAGTTATTTCTTAGCTTTAATAAAGGTTAGATGTCTTATATAAACTTATCAGCTGATCTCCAAGTGATGGCTTTCATTGCCCATATCTCAACACTTTGCAAAGGTCTTTTTTCTTTTATGTGTCTTCTCACACTTGGGGTCTCCCTGCAGAGATCTGTCTTTCAGTTTCCTTGGAGCCCTGTTGTGCTGCTGTGCCTACAGAAAGTTTGATGTCAATTAGGTGACTGTTGTGCTGGAACCAATCCTGACTAATGATATTTCTTGTATTCTCACACCTGTCTGTAACATGCGTTTTGTCTTACTTTAAACCTGCACAGTGTGGTCTTGGGGACAGAGTAGGTTTTCTTTTAGCACCTAGAATAATGATCCTGGTTTATATGTACAGTTCCTTGGTGTTAAAGTAGTACAAATAACTTTTGACAGCTCGTACAAATGCTTATCTATGTTAATAGTGCATGTTATTCTTACATTGTTTCCCTTCTTTTTATCAGCAACTTTTTTTTTTTTCATATTCCAGGACAGTGAGTTTTTTCCAGGGACAGAAGCTCACAAAAAGAAGAGAAAGCACTCCTCTGATGAGTTCTGCTACAGAGGTAAGGTAGTAATCAAGCAGGGGAAGGGGCTAAACACATCATGACTTTTAGGAAAGGATGCTCTTAAACCAGTTGTCATCAAGCTTTGTGGTTAGCATTTTATAGGAGGAGAGTACATCAACCTGCCTTAGAACAAGTAATCAGAAACCTGACACAGATCAGCACCAGACAGCAGAAGATTAGGGAATTATATTTTCAGAGTCTGTCTTAACAAATTGCCATTGCAGGGAGTTGAGAATCTTCCATCACCTTTTCATTGACAAGTTGTAGTTTTCTAACTCACCTTCACATTTGACGTTTGCTTTTCTTGTTTTCCTGTTGCATTACAAACTAATTACACTATAAGTATAACTTTCTCTGAATTTATCAAAATAGAATGTCTGAGGTTGAAAAACAAATGCTTTTCTGTTCAGTTACTCTCACAGTTAATAAGTTGGCCAGAAAATGACAATTCAGTTCATAGACACTTAACACATTTAGGATTTGTTATTGGCCCAATAGAAGGAGAAAGCCAAGCTGAAATTTCATCTTCCAGCAAAATCTGTCTAGAGAATGAAAATCTTGTATTTTCAACTCATTGGTCTCACCTTGGCTAAAAATATCATGAAAACCTTGCACTTGAGATGTAATTTCAGTTAGATGTATTTTCATCAAAACATTTTATTTCACAACTCACAAATGGAGTTTCACAAAACTTTAACAGCTTTCCTTTTGTCTCTCCCTTCCTTAAATTACTTGACCAGCTCAGGTGTCACAGGCTCTGAATTGTGCCAGTAAGGCTGTGCTGAGCTGCTGTGGTTCTCTTTAAGCCAAGATGTAAATCTGTCAGCTCTAATTGTAAGGATCACAAGATTCTCACTTCCCTTCTTTAAGGGAATCATCTCAATGTACATTTCTCTTGATCTTTTTCAGGTGTCTCACCTTTGGATCTACCATCAAAAAAGAAGAAAAAAGCATCTTCTAGCCCATCCTCAGCTGATACATCCATGGATTTACTCAAGGCTATCAACTCACCTTTGGCCACAAGCTCAAAGTCTTCAAAGAGAACCTTTGAAAAATCATCTCATTCTTCCTCTGGCCATTCTGAAAGTAGAAAGGAGCATCCCAAGAAGAAGCTGAGTGGAAGCAGTGGGGAGCACTCAGTGGATGACAGCAGCTCCCACAAATCTAAAAAAATGAAACCTCTTTACGTGAACACGGAGACACTTACTCTCCGTGAACCTGATGGCTTGAAGATGAAGCTCATCCTTTCACCAAAAGAGAAAAGTAGTGCAGCAGATGATGATTCTTTATCCTACTCTTCAGCACCAGCAGCTGCAAAGAAATCTTCAAAGAAATCAGCTAGAGATGAGCAAGGCTCATTCGTGCTGGGGCACGATCTGCAGAACTTCCTGAAGTCATCCCGGAAAAAGCACAAAGCACCTCCAGACTCACATCCACCTTCTGAGAGTTTTGGTGCTGACACCTCCCTTCATTCAGAGGGCCATGGAAGTGAGTACGAGGTTTCAGGTGTGGAGGCACCGCCAGAATCTGGTTCTTCCTCTGGTGGAGAGTTGGAGGCTGGAGAGCTGGTGATAGACGACTCCTACCGGGAAATCAAGAAGAAGAAGAAGTCAAAAAAAAGTAAGAAAAAAAAGGACAAGGAGAAACACAGAGAGAAGAAGCACTCCAAGTCTAAAAAGAGTTCTGGGCACTCTCCTGTCTCAGCATCAGAAGTAAGAGTGTCACCACCACCTTCCAGTACCCCCTATGTTGTCCCTCCACCTCCTGCTGTTTTTCACTCCGATGGTCAAGGTGAGAAGAGGAGGAAAAAAGAAGACAAGGAGAAGGACAAGGCTGAGAAATGGGAAAAGGAAAGAGAGAAGGAAAAGGAAAGAGAAAAAGAAAAGGAAAGAGAAAGAGAAAAGGAAAGAGAAAAAGAAAAGGAAAGAGAGAAGGAGAAGGAAAGAGAAAAAGAAAAGGAAAGAGAGAAGGAAAAGGAAAGAGAGAAGGAGAAGGAAAGAGAAAAGGAAAAAGAAAGAGAAAAAGAAAAGGAAAGAGAAAAGGAAAGAGAAAGAGACAAAGTAAGGAAAAGTTGAAGGGAAAGTAGAAATTGGGTGGTGGGTAATGGTGAATTAGGCACTCCATTACAAAAGCATGTTAAATTGAAACAAAGGATAACTGATACCAATTATCAGTGATTTAACTGAAGCATGTTTGGAAAAGTGTGTCAGCCACCATGATTTCTATTTGCAGCAAAAGGAATATGTGTTCTTCTGGCTTTGTGGTACAGAGAATCCTTAGCCAATAGAGGTTCTCTGGGAAAGTTATACTTAATTTTGCTTGGTGCAGGTCATGTACCAAGCACATCTGCATCTTTTTCTAATGTGACTGGCTCTAGCTATTCCCAGGCAGACTTTTGGACTACTGATCAAAGTTCCTGTAAAAAGGAATCAAGCTGTTACCTGAAAATTGAAGATATTTACCCATTTACTCCTGTATTCAAATGAAATTCTAATTCTAATAGACTACCATGTTCCCAGTTTTGTCCTATACTAATATATTCAGTTTTCCATGGTTACTACATAAAGATATGAGTAGCAGAAATGGTAGCTAGCATATGAACAAGTTTACAAATGAGATAACTGTAGCTGTGTAAGTAAATGGGGAAAAGCAGCTTGTGCATGTTCAGTTAGAGAAATAATGCTTTGTGTGAGGAAATGGACAGAGCCCAAATCTGTTCAGCCATTATCCTATTCTCTTTGGGAATTTTTCTCTGATCATAGCTCAGCAATTGCAATACCTTTGCTGTCAATGTACTACACAGTCTCTTTTCCTGCCAAATAGAAGTACTTTGTAAGGATGCAAGGAATGGAACAAAACATTGTCATGAGGACTAAATTGTTTTGATAGATCTGTAATAGCTACTGTGAATAGTATAACAGATACTGGGTTTTATTATAGGATTTGAAACTGAGATATATTAACAAAGTTGTACGTCGATCATGAATTTAGAGTAGCAGCTTGTTGAGTTTTGCAAGATAAGCCTTATACTGAGACTGGTTCTGGCTGATTCCTCTGAATTCATGAAGACTAAATTCAGCCAGAAGATGTAAAGGACTGCTTTTTAAAGTTTCTCATCTAAGTACCATATCTTTCTTTAAGTCTTTAATGAATGCCAAATTCTTATTAAATTGGAGAAGAAGATCTCATCATAATTAAAAATCTTTGTTTCCTTTCTTCCTCTGACTAGCCAAAGAAGAAAAACATGTCTGCTTATCAAGTGTTCTGTAAGGAATATCGTACAACTATTGTGTCTGAGCACCCTGGAATAGGTAAGGGAATAATCCAGCTTTCTCTTCTGTTGATTTTACAACAGTCAGATTAATTAGCAGAACATACTGTCTCTGTTTCAGACCAACTTCTTAATTTTGACATAATGCAAAGAATTTGCCAATGTTATTTAGAGTAAGAGGTGGCAAAGGGGACAGGAGTGGATTTCATGATTGTATTATAATTTTATTTTAACCAAGTTGTGAATTTAGGTAAAGAACTTGCTAGCTCTTTCTTTACTTAAAGAGCTACCTTCATTGTGTTCTTTACCTGTAAATACACTGTGACTTCATCTTCCTGCTATCAGCTGTTTGGTTTTTTTTTTTTCATTTTAAGGTGTAACAGGAATGCACATTTTCAGGACAGTGTGGAGAGTTCCAGTTGTAAAATGGCTTGCTTCCTAAATGTGTATGGATGGGCCAGTAAATATCCTATTTCTCTCCAGGATTTTATGATCAAATTTGTTTTAAACGTTTTTCTTCTTTCTTTCTCCCAGATTTTGGAGAGCTAAGTAAAAAACTGGCAGAAGTGTGGAAGCAGCTACCTGAGAAGGATAAACTGGTGAGTGCTTGTGTGAGTTGTTGTGTAAAATTATTTCTGTGAACTAGATGCTTAGATCAGAATGTGCTAGCTGCATTGCCACATTGCCTTGAAATATGTTACCTGTATCCTTAAAGCATGTAAAGGTGCAAAGTATGGAAATCTTGCCCTTGCAAAGATAAAAGCATTCATTTTCTTCTCATGGGATTGCTTCACCTCCTAGCTATGTAACATCATTTTGCCTCCAGGTCCTGGCATCACATAACAATTATCTAATGTTATGAATCTTTCTTTTCTTGCCATGGCAACTACAGGTCTGGAAGCAGAAAGCTCAGTATCTCCAACACAAGCAGAATAAAGCAGAGGCCACCACTGTGAAGAGAAAGGCATCATCTTCAGATGGTGCACCAAAAATGAAAGGTAATTGGTGCATTTTATTTGTGTCATCTCTTTTCTTGCACAGGGAAGATAGTATCACCTGTGGAACAAAAAACAAAGTCCTTATCTGTGCTTCTCCTCCCTACCTGCTGTTCTCACAAAGCATGACATTTAAATCCCAAGTGAAATCAACTTTTCTGTGAGAGCAAGAGTGATGTCAGCATTTTTCACAAAGATGTCCTTATTTGATTCATAGAATGGTATTGATTTTGGCAGTTTAGGGATTGAAATGTAAAATAAGAAGAGGCAGAAATGATGTTCTAGTTGGTTTAGTTTGCTGCTAGAGAGAAGATGGGTTGTTCATGGTTTAGTATCTCTGTTATCAAATCTCCCCAGCTGCATTCAGCTGAGGTAGATATTTTGTACATGTAAAAAAAAAGTTTCAAGTCCAAAGACTACGAGACTGGGGAAACAGAACTATTGTAGCATCTCATGCCTATAAAATTTGAACTTTAGTAAATAAATAGGCTCGTGAGTAAAACAGGGAAAGCAAGGAATATGGAATTTTAATTTGTGTGTTTTCCAGCTTCTCCAACAGGAGTGATCTCTCCTCACAAAAAATCCCCCACCAGCACCGTGGTGGTGCCTTCCTCACCAGCCAAAGCCCCTGAGACAGATCCCATTGATGTAGCTGCACATTTACAGTTGCTGGGTGAATCTCTGAGCCTCATTGGACACAGACTGCAGGAAACAGAGGTGAGCTTGTAACCAGCAATGTCACAGTAACATCTACACAATGCATTCAGGAAGATGATTATTTTATTTTCTTGAAAGTTTAACCAGTGGTTTTCTGATAGGAAGAGAAACTAGAGGTGGCGTGCTCTGTTTTTTTGGTGCATTGCTCTTTATTTTCAGTGAAATAAAAGGACTCAGTAAGCAGTTGGCATTAAAGAATGGCAGGTGCTTTGCAGCTTTAGGTCCTTGAAAGCAATTTGTAGTTCAGTAAACTCTTCAGTCTTTTCTGACTGTATGTTCACCTTGGATTTGGTACTTCCTTGCTATTTTGTCAGTCTCTGGTCAGTTTGTTACTGTTCTACTTTTTAGAAAACTGTCAGCCTTTCCCAAGAATTTTTTTGTATGTTGTCTAGTTTTCTGGCAGTATCGTATTGCCAGTGCTTTGGATTAGGATTGTTTCAATGCTGTTTAATGACAGTGACTCTGTGGATGCATATTCACACTCTGAGAACTCAGCCCAGCTTCTAAGGAGAAAGCATATTTGTCTCAAGTAATATCACTGTGTTTTATGAGTAGCATGATAATCTCACCCCACTATGCTTGCTTATTTTATCAACAGTGAAATAAATGTTCTTACATTTTGGTTTTGGTATGACTGATTGAGATCATGAGAGGAACAACCAGAGCCCAGAAAAGCACACAGACAAATTCGCTTTCCTGAAAGTATATCAATGACTAAAGCATTTGCTATAGGCTTAGCATTTTATAACTTAAAAAAATCAAACAACTGTTGCCATTAGGACTCATGTAGTTAACAAAATAGATGGTACAAAATGGCACAGAAAATATATTACAAAATTTTGTGGGATCAATGTTTTATACAACTGACAACTTTCTGATGGTTTTTGTTGATTCCTATATTTATCTTTCACCAGTTCGTTGCCTGCTGAATTCTAAATTTTTTGAGCCAGCAGTCTCTCTGGGAAGCACAAGGCACAGTTTTGTTACTGTGTAAATAGTGGAAGTGGACTGGAGGAGCTGAAGATACAGTATCTGCATGAGAATGGATACAGATAAGAAAGAAGCCAAATTTCCACTTCTCATCCCTGTCCCATTTTTTTCTTTCCTCACTACCAGGGCATGGTGGCTGTTTCAGGAAGTTTGTCAGTACTCCTAGATTCAATCATCTGTGCTTTGGGCCCGTTGGCATGTCTGACCACACAACTGCCTGAGTTAAATGGATGTCCAAAGCATGTTTTGGTGAGTTCTTTATGGTTATTTTCTTTCTAGTAGTGTTAATTTCAGTAGAGTCCAAATAGAGCTTTTTTGAATAATCAGTGTAACATTATTATAATTCCAATGCAATAAGAAAATTTGTCTTGGTTATGGTCTTTTATAGATGCATATTTATTGAAATTCTTACAGATATTACCATTGTACAATAGTGTGCAACCTTTTTTTTTCCCACTGGTAAGTGACCTAGTACTTGTAGCATTGATTGCAGTGTGGGTAGGTCCTGTTTTAGTCATGATGGAGTCAATCAATCTGAATCGAATAAAAGTATACCAGTATTTTTGAAAGTTCTAATTTTCCATTAAAATAAAACCCACCTTCTAGCTGCTCTTTATCACACAAGCTGGTTTTTCTTCAGTAGCATAAAAAGCAATTTGTGATCTCAGGATTCCTAATGTCCTAAGGTGTAGGACCTTTCACAAGTGGCTGAAACCTCCTCTGAGGAAAGAAAAATAGTCTGTTTTAAGGAACTGCATAACTACAGTTTCTTTTCCACTTTAAGCCACTCTTAATATTGAACTCTGATTTAGCAACAGCTCATGGCATCTATGTAGCCTGATGTGGACATAGATTAAGATGGCAGCAGCCATCACAAGTCATACTTCCTACAGCAGACATGAATAAAGCAACAAAGGAGAGGGGCAAAAATAAAAAAATACAGTCTGCAAAAGTTAAGAGACCAAAACCAAGTCTAGCTGAGGGGGCAATGAAAATGGCATATGAATTGACATGTCATAATAGGGCAGCCCAAACATTTATTCATTAAGAGAATGGACTGTCAACAACAGGAAAAAAGTTGACAATTTAGTCTGTGAACACCCACAAACTGGCTCTGTGCACAAAAGCTGAGTCAGTGGGGTGTTCCCATCTTAAGCCATGGAAAAACTCGGATGCTTTCTTTCCCTTCTGCTTGCCAAGTTTATTCAGAGCAGTGACGCCACATGATCAGTGGTGCATTTATTAGAAACTCGATCAACTTATTGTTATAAGGAGCAATGGAGCTTTAGGTGACTTATGGCAGCTGCCCTTCACTTCTGGAAAGCCGTGTTCAGGAGCTGATGATAAATCTGATTTTCACAGTCAGACACATAATGACAGTAGTGTTCTGAGACACTGATAAACCCCAGCGGTTGTTTTGCAATTTATGTTTGAGACAGTAGGTGGCATTGCTAAATTCTAGAATCACAGCTGGTGCAGATCCAGCTGCTCCGTCTCTCCGTTAAAGGTGCTGTTCCTAAGGCCTTCTCCAGCCACGGGGTTGAGCTTACTGAAACACTGCATCTGAAAAACATACAGCTGGGTCTTTTTTTCTGATGTGCATGAGAAGGATTCCTCAGAATTCTGTTTGTTGCATTTTCCAAGAAAAACTGAAGGGCACTTCTTTTTGCCATCTGACACACCCTATTAGAGGTGATCAATAGGCAGATTTGGTTGTCTCATAACATCTTGTAACACAAGTGACTTTGCTTAGTACCCTCACCTGTGCCATTTTTAAAGATTTCAAGTTATTACCTGACACTAAAAACCACCGAATTTCTTTTCCCAGTCAAACACACTAGACAACATTGCCTACATCATGCCTGGACTTTGATGGGAAAGGATCTTGGGATGTACTCAACCTCTGTGCAACTGACTTGTGTACATGCACTACACCGGCGCTCCTGAAGGGCTCCATGTGGAGGCTTTTTAAGTTTTATATGTGTATAGTATATACATAGGATTGTAACTATTTGACTTGTATTTTGTGAAAAGTTGTGAAGTTAAGCTGAGAAAACTCTTTTGTGTTGGTGGTTGAAATGTCCTCCAATCTGAAAGTATTTCGCATGAAGAATTCAGAAAGCTTTTGAGATATTCGCCTTAAATTCAGATTTAGTGGGGAAAACAAACAGAGAAGGGATTTCTTGATATAAAGAAGAAAGCTGTCACCATGAGAGAGGTCATTGAAACAGGTTGCCCAGAGAGGTTCTTGACTCTCCTTCCCTCAATGATACTCAAAAACTGAATGATCAGCCTTCTCTAGTTGGACTTGCTTTTAGCAGGGAGATGAAACAGATGATCTCCTGATATCCCTGCCTAAACTGAAGTATTGATATTTTGTGGGCAGGTAGAGATGATAATATATTTTGGACCAAGGAATAGAACTGAATTCTTCACCAGCCCTATTTGTAACTATTTTTCTGTTTAAAACCCATTTCTTGAGGGGAAAGCTGAATAGCTTTTTTGCCTCTTGGTCAACCCCTACTCTTCAGTCAGTTATTACTGAAAGTTGTAAGTGTTGGCTGGCTGGTCTGGTAGCTGGCATTTGAAGTGAAGATGATAAATTTAATTTTTCCTTGTGGAGACTCATATTGAAATCATCATTAGCACAATGTATCAATCCATTGCATTGACTTGAGAGAATGAGCCTCCTGCTGATTTTTCCACAGCATGGTCAGCCTGCTTTGATGGAAAGGAGTAGAGAAGCAGATGGGAAAACTTGGATTGTTTCTGCCCATCTTGCACCTGTTTTGTGAAATGGCTCATCCCCCATCCCTCTCACCAGCACTATTGCAGTGGCTGTGGTGCTGCTGCAAGGCAGTGACCAGTGGCCAGTTTGAAGCAGTTATGGCCAAGTAAGGCACATGTGGGTTGATTGGACTGGTTTCCCTCCCTTCCAGCCACATACTTGGAGTTTGGTTTTCTGCTCCTCTGGAAGAGGAGCTGCAGGAGAACACGTGATTCTTGTTTAGGCTTTTGTCTGTGTGTATGTATGTGTATGTGGTGTCCATATCACATGTATTTAGCTTTTACCAATATCTGTAACAGATTTTAATTTATCCTGTATATTTCTCTGTGCGTGCGTGTATATATTTATATATATACATAATTTAAAAGCAAAAATTCCTCCCTCAGCCAACAGCGTGTGGAAAATGTGAATCAAGTTTGCCTCACCTCACTTCCTGCAGGAATCAATTCTATGTATAGTAGTAAGCATGGGCATTTTGTAAGGAAACACCAGGAAGATTCTAAGTGTTTGTAGAAACAGGCTATCTTGTGAAGGTAGGCAGAACAACTGAAACACCATTTGACTCGGGCCTTTTCAGCTCTGTAACAGGAAAGTTTTAAAATCACAAGAAGCATTTTTTACTTCCAAGTCTAGCTTCTCTTTCTTAGGACAGTTGAAAGTGAACTGTCCCTCATTGTGGCTGAGCCTCAAATCAGAAATAAATTAAATCCTGGGATATGGAGGAGGGTTTTTCTCCCCATGCTCTTTGCCACGTATTCCCCAGATGTGCCTGTGCAAGGTAGTCTGTCTCTTACAGATCTTTTCTCAGTGCAGTGAGGGGTTTTCTCAGCAGAGGAGGCACAGAACATTCTCAGACCACCAGGCCAGAACACGTTTTAACAGCTTAGGACAAATCCCAATGAGCCTGGAAATAGGAAGGGCCCAGGAAGGATGCAATCCAATCCTGCTTCAGATCCTGGCATCTGCAGCATCTGCTGCTGTGAGCAGCACAAAATAACTGGCTCTTTCCAGCCCTTCACAGTTGAGAGCATTGTGGTGAAGGGCTAGATCTGCTTTTGAAGAAACAGAAGGGGATCAGCTTTAGCTTTGTCCTCTGTACAACAGAAAATTCTTGAAGAGTGAAAAACACAAATGACCCTGGTGTATTGTATTTTTATTAAAATTTGTACACTTTGTATAATCTGTATCTTGTGGTATTTGGTACTATAGGGAAAACTTTGTCAAGACTTAGCAGGTTTTATATTTTTGTTATTTCTTTGCTGTTTGGTCCTGATTACATTACAATTATACACAGAGTTTTTTGTACTGTACTTACAATATAATTTTTTTTTAACTTCTGGAGTATTGTCGTTCATTTCTGGCATGTGCTGTTTTCTGCAGCTGTCATTATCACTTGTGTTTTGCCGAGAAATACTAAATACATCCAATCCTAACCCTGCTAAACTCACTCACTTGGCAGGCAAGCTGTACTGTTGCCAGCAGCACCAGTCACCCAAATTACCACTCGGGTTCCTGACTGCTTGGGACCCCCCAGAAGGGAGCTGTAGCATGGAGCACTGCAGGTAACCAGGCATTTGTCTTCCCTGCTGCCTCACCTCAGTTCAGGTTCGTGGGTTCAGGTGACACCGATACACGGGACTCGAGTGTGCTGAGCAGCATGTCAGGCGTGGCAGCGTTAGAGCGGATTTGTGCTGGCATTAACACGTCCCCAATTTTCGGGTATGGGTGTTGGTTGGTTGATTGCAGCCTCGGCTTGGGCAGGGCGGTTGCTTAGTCCCAGAACGTGCCAACCACCCTCTGTGGAGTCGCAGGATGGTCTGGGTTGGAAGGACCTTAAAGATCATTTCCAAAATCCCTGCTACAGACAGGGACACCCACAAAAAATTTGCTCAAAGCCCCATCTAACCTGGCCTGGAACACTTCCAAGGATGAGGCATCCACAACTCTTGGCAACCTGTCGCCTCACCAACCTCACAGTAAAGAATTTCTTCCCAACTCCTACGAGTACGCTCCCACACCGGGCTATGGAAAACTAAAAACCCATCGCCACGGTCTTTCCAGGGTTTGGGCACCGCTCAGGCTCGCGGGTTGCAGAAGGCGGCGGAGGCTCCCGGCGGCGGGAGCCCCTCGGTTCCTGCTAAGGGCCAGCAGGACCAGGGCGCCGTGGGCTCGCACACCGCCCAGCCCCGGCAGCCGCCGCCCCTCCGCGGCCGCTCCGCGCCCCTGTCAGCCGCGGCGCGGCGGGGCCGGTCCGGGCGGCGGCCCGTGCGTCACAGCGGAGCCCGGCGGGGCCCGCCCCGGCCGGCGCGCGGGTCACGTGAGCGGCGGCGGCGGCGGCGTCAGCTGATCGCGGCGCGGCGGCGGCGGCGATGGACTTTCTGCTGGGGAACCCCTTCAGCTCCCCCGTGGGACAGCGCATCGGTGAGAGCCGCACCCGCGCCCCCCGACCCTCCCCGCGCCCCCGCTCGCCCGCCCGGCCCCGTACCCCCGGAGGCGTCCGCCGGACCCTTCCTCGGGGAAGCAACGGCCCCGCCTCCGCGGCGGGACCAGCAGCACATTAGCCAATCAGGAGAGAGCTCTGCTCTGACTGACGGGTGCAGTCGGCCAATAGCGGGCTCGCAGCCTGAGGCGGCTCCGTCGGGGACCCCGCCAGCCAATCCGGGCGCGAGGGGGTCTTGGGGTGGCGAGGTGAAGTTTGCTCACTTAAAGGGGCCGCAGGCCGGGGGTCCGCGCCACGCCCCCCGGCCCCGCCGAGCCCCGTGATTGGCTTGGGGCCATTCCCGCCCGCGCCTCTTCGGGGGCTTCGGGGAGCTGCTGATTGGCTGGGCTCCAGCCAGGGCAGCCTATCGCGGCCGGGCGGGAACGGCGCGCGTGACCTGCGGTGGCACGAGGGGCGGCCGCGCGACGATGGGGCTGTGGGACGGGGTCAGTGAGGGCTGTGGGGACACGGGGCTGTGGGACAGGGTCAGTGAGGGCCACAGGGACAGTGGGGCTGTGGGACGGGGTCAGTGAGGGCTGTGGGGACAGCGGGGCTGTGGGACAGGGTCAGTGAGGGCTGTGGGGACACGGGGCTGTGGGACGGGGTCAGTGAGGGCCACAGGGACAGCGGGGCTGTGGGACGGGTCAGTGAGGGCTGTGGGGACACGGGGCTGTGGGATGGGGTCAGTGAGGGCTACAGGAGCACCAGGGCTTTGGGGACAGCAGCATCAGGCTGGGCAGGCCCTGGGGCACATGGCTCTCCCAGTCAGACCAGTGTTCCCTACCCGAAGGACTCGCTCTGGGCACTGGGGGTGTTTCCTGCACTGAGCTGTGCCATGAGCAGTGCCTGGCAGGGCTGTGCCCTGGCTGCTGCAGCACGAGCTGGCTTGTAGCGTGGAGCACCAGCTCCAGCAATGAACAGCACCCACACTGTGACCTGGCAGGCCCATGGGCACACGGTGTCCTGCACTGCCTGTGCTCAGGGCAGCTTGGGGAACATGGGAGAAGGATGTGGCCTGAGAAAGTGGAGCAGAGATGCTGCAGTTAGAGAGAAGAAGACTGCCAACAGATGCACTGGTGTCAGAACAGGGATGCAGTTCTTAAAATGCTTAGAATGAAGACTCACTTCCCATGTTATGTTGCCTAAGGGCCTTGAAATTGTGCTTTTGCAGGTTGATGCCCGTTTAAACTGTCCACTTGTAAGTTTGTGCACTTTCTCATTCTTGCTGTTCATTGCTTGTCAGGCCTTGGCTCTTTGCTGTGAACATCCAGTCCCACATTCAGTCATTTTGGAGTTTTTGAACGGGTGAATAGGAGACTGTGCCTGGGGTGGGAAGAGAGCAAGCAGCTGCTTTAAGTAATGCTTTTATTATAATGATTTTAGAGGCTACCCTAACACTGTCCCAAAGTATGTCAAGGGCATTGTGATGTGTCACTCTGGTGTTGGGACAGATAGCTGAGATGCATTACAGCCAGGTGGTAGAAGGACCATCAAGAAAGACTTTGTGTTATCAAAATCTTCTTTCTAGAAGAAAATCACATGTTCCATCACACGTTCCTGGAGAACCCATCTCCTGCCCTTTCCTGAATGAATGCTCTTTGTTCCCTCAGTGAATGTATCAGATATGCCCTTGTGTTTGGGTAGAGACAATCTGAAGGTTGCCTCACAGATCTTCTGGTCAGTTTAGTAACCAGATTGTTAAGTGGGTTATACCTCTAGTCTTTGTTTCAATTAAATAAGGGATTCCCAAGCAACAAACCAGCTGCAAAGAAGAGGTGAAAAGATATTTCAAAAGTGCTGTCAGAGAGGAGTTGTATAGTATCACAGAGGTGTGATACTAGGGAGATCTTACTGACTGGGATTGGCTGGGGTTATGAGAGTTCCAAGAGGTGGAGAAATTGCAGAGTATGAGAAAGGAACTCTGTGGAGGACTTGAAAGGGCTGGTGGTTGAAAATATGGATATTTTCTCCTTTTGAACATTGCCTATCAACATCCTGGGGGGCATGGGTAAATGCTATCTTCACTGCTTGATTTGGGACGCAAACACGTCTTCCCCAAACTCGTTTGGTAGGTCTGTGTCAGCTGCATGTCCAACCCATGAGCCTGATCACCAAACCTGCACAGTGCTGCTGCCCTGGGCTGTCTGCAGAAGGATAATGCTGCGTCCTTGTAAATTATCTGGGTAAAGTCATGTATGCTTGATATAGCTTATGAAGTCTAAAATAGCTTTAGATGAAGGCTGAGGAATACAAAAAAAAAATCCTCTGTGGCACATTGCAGCAATGTTCTCAAATTCCTTCATTAATGTTAATCTAGTAAGACCCACATATTTTGCTGACTAGGAAAGCAATGCTCAGATAATCTCAATGATATGTCACAGAATGAGTCATTTGAAGAGGAGTAGGTTTTCTAGTTTCTTACTCACAGTTCTGAGACTTAGTCACAAAAGTTGCCTCTGTCCTGGTTTTGCACTGTGTTGTCTCTTCCCGAGTAAGAGGAATACAGACTTACTTGTTTGGGTTTTTTTTTTATATATTTGTTTCCATTGTGTGGTGGGTTTTTTTAAACATCAGTGGGAACATTTTCAAAGAGTGATAAAGAATCATAGTTCAGGTTCCCCCCTTGAAAGGGAAATCTGCTATGCCTCCATCTAGGAGCTAAGAGAAGCTTTTTTCCATTTTCAAAATGGAAAATCTAATTTCAAGGAGGTGAATTCTCTCTGAGTAAGAGTATGGAGAAGAAACTATCAATGCTCTCTCCTCACCCTGGCAGTCTAAAATAACTAGTAATTATAGCAATACCAAAAGGGACAGAGGCAGGTTATTTCAATGACTGAGGGCAGGCAAGGGATAGAAGTAACAGTGTAGCACAGAGATGACACAGATATTTTTTTATGGATGGGGGTTATTTTAAGCATGAGGACCAGGAAAAGTTGAGACTGTAAAGAGGGCTTTCCTGTAAGAAAAGGGTAGGAAGAGGGGCAGATGCAAAACAATATGCCAGAAAAATCCCCACAATCTTTTGGATCCCACCTTGCAGGTATTCCTGCACTGCTATGTGGGTCCCTGCAAAGTTGTGCTTCTCAAAAAGGCATTGCCTTGTCTTCTCTGCCTGCTCTGCCTGAAGGGAAAGGGACAAAGGAAGCAGTTGAAGAGTCACTTGATCCCTGAAAATTGGAGCTGATTCACAGGAAAGGAGCAGGAGTTCAGAGACACAAATATCCATGCCACTGTGTCAGCACAGTCTGTGTCCATCACCATCCTTGAATTAGGTTTGGAGCCTTATCTCTGGTCTCTCTAAAATGCATGTTGTCCTCTCAGGCTTTGGGGGAAGGATACAGCTAAAGGGTGAAGTCCTGGCAGAACTGGTGCTGAAGTTCTCTCAAGGGAAGTAAAAGCATGAGGCTTGTACAGGATGCTGATATGGGCCTGTGAGTTTGTGAACTGAAGGGAAGTTGGGAGAAGGGATGTCTTGCATTGCTTTCTGCTGAACCTAAGCTGTCTCATGCAATGAACAGCTGGTGCCCTCAAATGCCTGTTGAAATGGGTGAGAAGGTGCTTGATGCTTTGCTGAGGAACTCAGAGCCAGGAAGAAGCACTGCAGGAAGTACTGTTTGAATTGGAGAAGGGGCAGAGCTTATCATGGGCAAAGGATTTCTGATCAGCATCTGGCTGGTTATGGGTGCTTCAGGTCTGGAATGGGGAGCAAAGGGGACAGGACCTTCTGTCCCTGGCTCCTGGCATTACTGGCTGCAGTGCTGGTGTGCAGGGACAGCTAAGTGGGATTCCCCAGCCCCACAGTGTGCTCTCATCTGCCACCAGGGCAGAGACAATAACCTTGTAAAGAAGCAAAATTGTGAAATGTACTCATAGGACAAAGAAGTGTACAGCTTCCTTGTGCCAATTATGCCAAGTGCTTGGAGTTCTTCGTTATCTGCTGGTTCCAAATAGCTTTTATCACCTAGTGCAGTCAGCAGGAGCACATCCAGTGCATGCAGGAGAAGAGCTGATGCTCTGGTCCAACCCGTACCACAGTCCTGTGTGGTTCTGAGCAATTTGTGAGGCAGCAGGCTGGAATCAGACAAACCCCAATGCTGTCACACCCCAGGGAGCTGGACTGGCTGCCGAAACAATGTGGCTTTGGAGCAGCCCCATGAAGGGCCTCCTGTATATTCAGCAGCCGGTTGGTTTGGGGCTTGGAGAGCAATGGCATTCACAGGCTCATGATAACCTCTGCCAGGGAATTCTCTGCTGCAGGTCAGGCTCAGCTGGTAACACACAGAAGTAGATGGTGCCTGATGAGTCCCACCAGGCAGTGCTGGGTCCGTGGCAGTGCCCTGCCTCCTGTGGCTCGCTCTTTTTAGGGACTTGTCGCTGCCCCCAGCCATCCCAGGCTCAGATTTCGTGCGGAGCAGACAGCTCATGTGCTAATTACAGCTCGTGAAATGGGGCCAGCCACCCTGATCCTTCATGTGACTAATTAGACTTTGTTTCCTTCCCTTCTGCAGGCTTTACAAAAGGGCAAATTCAGGATTTTGGAGAAAATTCCATATCTTACTAGGCTTGGACAGTCCCTTACAGCTTAGAAGAGAGCAAGGAGGATTAGAAGGGCATTAACTCAGCTTTCCCAATGCCAGCTAGGCCAGGCCTTAATTTGTACTGAGTAAATTCAAGCATTTTGTCCTTGGAATTGCCTCAGGGTCACATTCCTGTTTTCCATATGCATTGCTCTTCCAGCTTTGCATTTTGTGACCCTGTGTTTTGTTTATGGCAGGTTTGCTCTTTTCCTGCAGCTCTCCCTTGATGAGTGTGTGAACTGGGGTGTCAGTAGCAGGATGACCACCCTATTGTGGGGTGACAGGGACAGGGTGTGTCACTTCTGAGGCAGCCCAGTTTTCCCCTAAATGGCCAGCCAGGTGAAGGAGCACACATGGTTTATTTACATTCCTTTCTGAAAAGCAAACCTGCTGCTCGACCTTGGCAGGACTGGTGCATTTGGAGGGAAAGGCTGGTGGAGAATGGGTTACAGTGTGCCACCAAACATTGGGAAGCAAGAAAAGGATATTTGCAGATTTAATTCACGTTTGTGTACAAGGTGAAGGAAGGTTGGGGAGATTTGAACAGCAAGGATTGATGGTTAAATTAATGTTTTAGTTTGTCCTTTGTTTCTTCCATAGCTTAGAGCTTCCAAGCAGGCTCAGCCCTGTTCCTAAGTTGTGGGTTTTTCCTCCCATGTGCAATGAGAAGAGTGGATGTAGACTTCCCTGTCAGCAGAGCAACTCCTATGTAGTGGATTTCTGTGATTCATTGCCAGTGGCAGCAAACAGTGCAGGGAAGCTTCTGGAATGTTCAAACCATGATGTGTCATGAGCAGGGGATCCCGGAGGAGAGCACAAGTGAGGGGGGCTTTGTAACCACATGAGCCAAACCCATTGGCCTGACCTGAGCTGCAACCTGCCTGCCAGCAAGGCTGGTATCCCAGGGCAGGAGGAAACCTGGAGCTCTGACATTGTACTGATCCCAAAGGATCCCCAATGGAAAACATTTTCTCTCATGTGTTACCAGTTTCCTCTACTGACTGGTACATGCCCTGGTGCACCAGACACACATATTGCCCTGGATGTATTCTCCACCACATCACCCAGTGCAATCCTTCCTCCTGTGCCTCGCTGAGGAAGCTTGGATCTGCCAGAGATCTGGATCCCCATGTAAAGTTAATAGTCAAAGTGACAAAAGTTTACCTGAATCAAGGAGCCTTAAGGTTATTCCAGTAATAGCCAGACCTTTAGAAAGGTGGAAGAGTATCAAAAACATTCTGCCACTCTCCTTCCCTGCCTGCCAGTCTTCCATCTGGCTGTGGCTACAATGTCATCAGCATAACCACTGTGTAATCAATGCATTCTGTAGCCAACAAAAAAGGTGGTGGCTGGATTGTGATAAGATGCAGATAGCTTCACACTGTGGTATGCAATCCGTGGGAGGGACACGTGCATAAGAGGCTGCATTGCACAGTGGTATGAATAGCTCTGTGCCTGACCCTTAATAGGACATGATGGATGTGCTTACCCAGGCAGGAGTTAAAAAATCTTCTTCCTGTGTTATGGTCCTATCCCATTACTGCGTGAACGGGTGTTTAATTTCATTCCCACACAGGGATCATTAGCTGCTAGGTCAAAAGAAAAAAAAAAAAAAAAAAAAAAAAAAAAAAAAAAAAAAAAAAAAAAAGAAAAGAAAAGAAAAAGGCAGCTCTGCAGAGGAAGGACCTCTCAAAAGGAGTAGAGGACCCACATCAGCAAGGGACAGCCATAGATTTTGCAGGGACAGCAGATTTGATAATGCAGTCACTTCTGTAAGTACCTTGCTGAGACTGAGCTCTCCTAAAGAGCACCTGGTAAATGCTAAACCGGTCTGGCCAGTTTTAATTCTCTTGCCCCAGTGCTAAGACAAGTGTTTGGTAGAATGAGAGAGCTGGAAAGGATGGTTCTTGTCCTCTGCTTGCCATTTGCTGCATCTCTGTGTTTCCCTGTAGTCTTGGGAATGCCTGGGTCCTGCTGGCCCCACTGGCAGTTCTCTTTCCCCCAGCTACTGGTGGTGTCCCTGAAGGCATGAGTCAATGGCCTGGCTAGGACTGAGACATGGATGATTACAGGGTGGAGACACTGGTGCTCCCAGTAATAGCTGCTCGTTTCCCAAATCTCTGCCTTGAATAAATAACATCAAGGCTGACTGAGGAATTCCTAATTAAAGGGGAGACAATCCAAGCTGGAGCAATATTGCTTTGACTTCAGCCTGCAGTTTACTTCTGCCCACACTCCCTAGAGGCCAGAAGTTCAGGGGAGAGGTGTAAATAAGAGAAACCCTGCTTTGGTTTTCAATGTTTGCTTGTTTGTTTTTATAGAGCTGGTGTACAAAAAAAAAAAAAAGGGGGGGGGTTTGATTCTTTTGTCTCCTTATGTAGTACAAATCAGGAGTTCCTGGCATTTGATCCGTATCAGTGTGAGCAGGATGAATTCACAGTTTCTGGCCTTGCAGTAACAAAGCAAATAAGCCCCTTTTCCTTAGCTGTGGAGCTGAAGTCATGCTGAGCCCCTTCCCCTCGTGTGCAGGACACCAGAGGTCACACACAGTGTGTTTGTGTGCCAGTAGCATTGGTGGCATGGGCGAAGCTGGGCACCCACCATCCCAGCAGTGTGCTCTGCCATGGTGACACCTAGTGGGGAGCACTTGGTGACCTGGAATTTGCATATGGATTTGCCTCCTTGCATGTTGCAGTGGCAGCCAGGAGAAGCAGCCTGGGGTCTGGGGTCTTGTGAGAGCTTAACTTAAGAGTTCCAGGGCTGCTCTTAACCTTGTCTGGGCTTCTGTTTTCCAGAGAGAGCTACCGATGGGTCCCTGCGGAGTGAGGACTGGGCTCTCAATATGGAGATCTGTGACATCATTAACGAGACTGAAGAGGGGTAAGGGATCTGGCAAGGGCCCATATCCAGCAGCAGGTCCCTGCATTCCCTGTAACACCACATCTCTAGGCTGCAGTGCATGCACTGGGGGAGGTAATAAGCTAGGCTTCCCAGCAACCCCTGATACGGGTTCTGATAGGAGACCTAGAGACACAGCAAAGCTGTCAGAGCATTTATTAGATGCTTCTCTATAGTCCTGGTGAGTGCTAGGAGCCATTCAAATAGGCCTTCAGGGTCCCCAGACAACCCTCTCTTCAAGCCAGGCTGCCTCCCATCTCCAGAAGGTATATTTGCATTTCTTCCACTTTGATTTATTCCCCCTTCATACCCTTCTCTTTCTCTCCTCTGGGAATGTAAAAATCTAAAGGCTAAGAATCTAAAGACAAAGAAGAGGGGAAAATCTCAGGCTGCTATTCAGTCCTCTCACTGTGCCAGTCTTTCTTGGGTTTCTTCTCAGGTATTTTCATACACAGTCACTCAAACACACACAAAATGGGTGGGGGAGCTCTTGTCTCCCTCTCCCTGCAGGGAGATGTTCATCAATCTGCCAGACTTGTTAACTCAGGAGCTGGGGATTTGCCAGTGAATTCAAGGGAGAATGCTCCTTCTCACAGTGGAGATGTCAAGAGGAGCATGTGAAAAAGAAGGTGCTACATGGAATAAAACATGTAGGTTTCACTCCTGCTGTCCTCCCCCACAGTGATGTTGACAGAGGATTAGCAAGCCCAATTTTCAGCTTCACAGTTGTGTGGAAACAAAGTCAAACATCTCTACTTAGAGATCTGTCACCACTCCTTTTCCACTATTCCCACAGTGCAAATACAGTTCTCAGACCTGAGCTGTGGCCACTTCTTTCAGGTCTGGGCACCTGATAACACAGCTGGACAGGCTCTCCCATTGCCCTGCTAATGCACATCCATTGACACCATGCTGCCTCAGAAGTACACTTCTGCTCTCCACCCACTTTTCTCCTCCAGCACTGCTGCTCTTCCAGCTCAGCTTCTTTTCCTGTGCTCTGCAAGAATATGCTGGTTCATTTGGGCCTTCTTAAGACCACAGTGGTCTGAGACCAGGGTGTTTCTTCCCTCTGAGAATGGTTAATGAGGCCCTGCTATGCTGTTGCTCTCTTACCCACCTGCAGTATAGGCAAGGTTTTGCCACAGTGTCTCCCCTGCAGCTTTTGAGCCTCCTTCTCCCAAGAGAAATGTTAAACAGCTCCTCTTTGAGTAACACAGGAATTGCCACAACTTGGTCTCTCCTTCCTGTTTCTAGCCCATGCCAAGCTTTTCTGTGATCTCCTCCTCTTCCGTCTCTCTGCCATGGGATTTTGCTCTACCCCCCAGGAGTGTGTTTCTAGCATTGTTTTTACTCTGTTCTCTGTTGTGTCCTGAAGACCTTGAGCTGTTGCAGGCATCAACACAGAGGCCTCTAATTTCAGTAATAGCACTCAAGCACAAGGTTTAATGGTGGACTTCACAGTGTTAGGTTTATGGTTGGACTCGATGAACTTAAAAGTTCTTTTCCAACCTAAGTGGTTCTTTGATCAGCCAACCCCACTCCTCTTGCAGAACCACAAGCAAAAGCTGCTTTACCAGTCACTGCTTCAAGCCATCCTGAAAACATGGTGAGGAGGGACACCTGCTGAGTATGAGGCATCCAGAACCTGTGGCTGTTTTGCATTGCCTCAACCTTCTGATGATCTTTCTTCATCTCATTTCTCCTTCAGGCCCAAAGATGCCTTCCGAGCCATTAAGAAGAGAATTGTAGGGAACAAGAACTTCCATGAAGTTATGCTGGCTTTGACGGTGAGCGGTCAGGGCTCTCTCTCTGCTCTGTGATACTGTGCTATAAAGCTGAGTGCTGAACACAAGTTTTAGCACACATGCTGAACATGTACCTAAAGCAAACAAGGCTAACACATGAGGGCAGAGAAGGCTACAGCTAATGCCTTATTGCCTTTGAAGGTCCTGGAAACCTGCGTCAAGAACTGTGGCCATCGCTTCCACGTCCTTGTGTCCAGCCAGGACTTTGTAGAAGGTGTCCTGGTGAGAACAATCCTGCCAAAGAACAATCCACCTGCCATAGTGCATGACAAGGTGCTGACCCTCATCCAGGTGAGCCAAGAAGTGTGAGCCTCTGCAGCAGTGCAGGGAGTGTGTGTCTTTAGGTGTTTGTACAGAAGGCTGTTGTATGTGGTGATGGGCTGTGCTGTCTCTTCTCCCCAGTCCTGGGCGGATGCCTTCCGCAGCTCTCCAGACTTGACTGGTGTCGTTGCCGTCTATGAAGACCTGAGACGGAAGGGACTGGAGTTCCCCATGACTGATCTGGACATGCTGTCACCCATCCACACACCACAGAGGGTATGGAAGTATTGCTGAAAAGAAGGATATTGGGCAGCTGCCATTCTGGAGCAATGAGGGGATTTCAGGAGCTGTTTCTTGAATTAAGAGGGTTTTTGAGTGGTAAGAAGCTCCAGAACAGCCAAGAGCTGTTGAAACTAGATGAGGAGTTGCCATCAATATTTCTCCTCTAGTTGCGCTGCCCTGTCAAATGTGAGTGTCTTACATCTCCTTCTCTCTGTCACTTTCCCCACCTTTGTAGACTGTGTACAGCTCCAACTCTCAATCTGGACAGAATTCACCTGCAGTCAACTCCCCTCAGCAGATGGAGTCCATCCTCCACCCTGTCAGCCTGCCCCCCGGGAGAGGCACATCCAGTGACGCACCCATCACACCCACACCAGAGCAGGTGAGTTGGACACAAGTCCCACGATGTTGCCTGACTCTTCCTGTGTTTGAGGCTATTTCACAAACACTGTTCTGGGACTGCAGTATTGGTCCTGCCCTGGCCCCTGTCTTCAAGGAGCTGTTCCTCTAAAGCACAGTCTTTCAAGAGCTCCCCAGAGTTCCATTGTGGTCACAGTGATGAACTGGAATACTGCAACCGTGGAGTGGTTATGTTTCATTAAGACAGGGCTGCTTGCAGGTAGAGGAAAGTGGGGAGCCAAGACATGATGCCTCCTTTATCATCTTTGTTTATATTGCCTCACTGCTTATTTTCAATGAATCAACCCTGTCTGGCTATGTGGTTTCCAAAGGCTAAGGCTTCCTCACTTGTTTCCCCATCCTCTTTTCTTCTTCCTCACCCTGACTTCATATGACACCATGTTCATCACCAAACCCTAGCTGTCAGTATTTTGCATTTCTTTGCAGAACAGAGGGTAGAAACTGTTTTAAAGAAGCTCATTAGCTTGTAAACTAGAGGACTAAAGCTTCAACTGCATACTTAGCTGAGGCTCTCCTGTTGAATGGGAATTAATTGTTTTCCCCTCTCTTACACCACTTTGGAAATTAAACAATTTAAATGGCTACCTCATGGGAGCTGTTGGCTGAGGAGAGATTTGAATCATATCAGCAGCCTGTGCTGGCCATTAAAAATCAAAGCTAGACTAGTGGCCAAATATCCCAGGTGAGGGCTTGGCGTGTGCTACCAGCAAATGAATTTGATGGCAAGCAATGGAGGGGTTTTCTGCTGGGAGCTCCTGAGAGCTAAAATGAGAGGTGACAAAGACCTCCCCAGTGGCTGTTCCCTCCAGCTCCGCAAACAGGCATGCACACATGGTGCCATTCTCTGCCATTCAGAGCTACCTGAGCCTCCCCTGGCAGAGCTGTGACTTCACTTCTCTTTTGCAGATCGGGAAGCTGCGCAGTGAGCTGGAAGTGGTGAATGGGAACACAAAGGTTATGTCGGAGATGTTGACGGAGCTGGTGCCCTCCCAGGCCGAGCCTTCTGACCTGGAGCTGCTGCAGGTAAGGAATACTGGGCAGGGTGGAGGGCTGGCACATGCACCACAATTAAGCAGTGACGTGATGGACTAATGCCCAATGCATGCCAGGTGTGGGGAACAACTGGACAGTTTAGTGTGGGGCTTATCAGGGAGTGCAGGAATAAGGGAGACACAAGAAAGGTAGAGTTTCAATGTTGGATGGAAATTGCATTACCAAGGCTGGAATTATCTCACAAGGGAACTTGTAGTCCCCAAGGGCCTTTCTTTCTGGGTGATGTGTTACACAAAAAGCATACAATCATTCCATGTAAAGCTCAGACTCAATTTACCTGTCACACCAATATTTGTTCCCAGTAGCCTATGGGGTCTGTGTTCCAGTCAGACTCCCAAATTTGTGAGTGCTCAGCCATAGTATGACCTTAGTGGTGACTTGCCCTTCTTTGAACAGGAGCTGAATCGAACATGCAGAGCCATGCAGCAGCGAGTCCTGGAGCTGATTCCCCGTGTCCTCCATGAGCAGCTGACTGAGGAGCTGCTCCTCATCAATGACAACCTCAACAACGTGTTTCTGCGCCATGAAAGGTACCTCTCTCCTCCTTTCTCTTCCCTCCTCTCCCACAAAACTTTATTGCCCTTGAAAGCTGCCTATCCCACCCTTTGGATCTTCCCATGTGTTTAATACTCAAAATGTATCAGTCTGTATCACCCGTCTTTGAGAACAAAGCCTGTTCTCAGATTTTGGTGACTAATTCCTGTCTCTTCAAAGCTGCTGTGTAAATTCTGATGGGATATAAGATGTCTCTGTGCATAACTCAAAAGAAGGAGGCAACTGCATGGAAAAAGCTGGTTTTCTAGCTCTAAGGCAGATGGGAGCAGAAAGAAATTGCCCAGATGGGATCAGCACTGGATTTTTTTCCTTCCATTTCAACAAACATGTCTTTGCTAGTTCATCCCCAGATGAACTGTAAGGAGAGCTATTGGTTATGAGAGAGTGTGGATGATCCTAAGAAGCTTTCTCACACTACCTCTCAGGAGATGTCAACTCTATGGGTCTTGCTGGGGTATCTCGAGGGAAAATTTGGCCCTGAGCCATAGTTCCCCTTTCCTAGTGAATAGGAAAGGGCAGACTGTTCCAATTCTTATAAAAAAACCTCTTGAGCTATGGGTGAATGAGCCCACCCTACTGAAATGCATCCTGTCACCTTTCTTGCAGGTTCGAGCGTCTTCGGACAGGACAGCCTGTTAAGGTAACTCGGATCAACTGCCCTTCTGTGCAGCTTGGTTTGCTTCCTGCAGGTCCAGCAGTGCCCTGCTGACTTGGGGGGAGGTTCAGTCTGCCCCACTTAGAAGTGGTGGGCTTTGCTGTCCCAGCCTAGCTGCACCAGAGCACCTGGTGTGCGGGACACCCCATTTCCCACTGCAAACCTCTCCTGCCCTGCCCAATGAGCAAGAGCAGAGCAGCAGCAGTTACAGTTATTGAATAGTGAGATTCCAATTCCCATATGATCCTTCTCTGAGCACTACCCTGTCCTCTGAACCAGTATCTACCCTACTTACTGACATCCAGCAAAACTGAGAGAGTGGCTACCAAGGCATATGCTGCCCTGGGACACTATTCCCAGCCAGTTCTCTGATCACTGTCCTCTTCTCCCTCTTCACTGCTGATATCTTTCAATGGGTGCAGAAGGGCTTTCCTCTCCAGTATCAGTGAGCTAGGATTGGAGGGTCAGGGTGTCCAAGTTTCAGAAGCTCTCTACCATCTTCTTTTTTCTTCTTCCAAAGGCACCAAATGAGGCAGAGAACAGCTTGATTGACCTGGGACCCAGTACTCCTTCAGCACTGAAACAGCCTGAAGTCACCAGCAACCTTTCCTCTCAGCTGGCTGGAATGAGTATGTTGCCATATGGTTTTCCCCTCAGTCTTTCTCCTGGCTGCTTTGAAAATCCTTTCCCATCCTTGAATCCTCTCCCAAAATTATTTAGTCAGATTCCTAGCGTAACCTAGAAAAATGCCCTGTGTTTTCAACTAATAAACTCATGAAGAAACTTGTATATGCCCCAAGGCACTCAAGCATATATCTTGGTGGCCTCACCTCACGTTGTGCAGGAGGTGGCTGTGACTTAAGAAGGACCTCAGTATTAGTCTGTGGCTAAGGACCTGGCCTTCCAGCAGGACTGGGGATAAAGTTGCTCCCTCTGCAATGCCTGGCAGCATTGCCTACTTGCCTCTTTCGTTGTGTGGTGTCAGGCTGACCACTGAGTTTGGGAGAAGCAGAGCAGCTGAAGCTGTGCTGCAAAGGCAGCCATGAGCATCTTGGGCTCAGGACCCAGGATTTGACAGGTTGTTCACTCAAAAAGCATGAGGGGTCCTGTGGGTTCTTCAAGACATACCAACAACCTACATAGCACTGCCTGCATGCAGTTGCAGAAAATTGACACCAGACTGTTTTTATAGACAAGCCAGCTGAGATGTTTTTCAAGTCAAGTTTTTTTGGATGATGCCTGAGTCATGAAAATCCACTCATCTGTCTCAGAGGTGCTTGCCCAGAAGTACAGGTTATTTTCTTCCACAGGTTATGGAGCAATTCCCTCCAGAGTTGTCTAAGATGGTCAGAAACATTTAGCCTTCAGCATCAGTAAATTGATGCTGCTGCTTCTGTCTGAAGCTGAGCCAAAAATATCTACTGAGTAGGCAAAGAAACAGCTTCTGTTACTTCACCCACGACTGCACACATGCATAGACCATCCTGCAGCTGAGGAGCAGAATGGAGGAGTGGGCCTAGAGTAGTTTAGCCTGTTCTAATGGTAGTTTTCCATCCAGCACTCTCCAAGCCCACAGTCCTCCATTTACTGTTCTGTGCTGCCTGCTCACCCTGCTCTCTCCCACAGACCTGGGCTCAAGCAGTGTAAGTGCAGGGCTGCACTCCCTCGACACTTCTGGCAAGCTGGAAGAAGACTTTGACATGTTTGCCCTGACCCGTGGCAGCTCGCTGGCTGAGCAGCGCAGAGGGTGAGTGGAGCAGCTCACTCTGTCCTGTCCTGCCTTCTTGCAAAGGAGGAGGGCTAAGGGAAAATGAGGCCATTACCTGACCAGCAGCAGTTCCTTGGAGACAGCAGGGTGAAACAGAAATGCACTCTTCACATGCACAGTGTCTGTAGGATGAGCTCTGTGCTCCCCGTCCTTTTTCCTGCTGCCCCTTCACAGCATCCTCCTGGGTCTGGGGAGAAGGAATTGGTCCCTGCATGTGAGCATTGCAGTGTCACGTGTTCTGGGAGATTCAGAGTCTGGGGATGAAGGTGTGAAGTGGGACTGGCTCAGTTTTCTTGTCTGCTGCTGAAGTCATGTGCCCTGACTGGGATGATGTTGAATTTGGGAATTGCTGAGTACTGATTCAGCCTAACAGACAGAGTATTGAGCTGGAGTGCAGGAAGAGTGCAGGAAGTTGTGGCTTGCAAGAGGGCACGGTTCTGTGCCTCAGCTTCCCTGTTGGCAAGTGGGACTGAGGTTTCTTCCTCCATGGTGTGTTTGAGACCTCCTGGTGTAAAGCACTAAGAGGTAGGTCTCCATAGTACTGGCTGAAATGAACAGGCCTTTTCCACTGCAGAGTGGATTCCTGAATCTTTGTTCTGGAGAAGCTGGCAAGATGTGCTGACCATATCCCCTCGGTTTAGAGGTTGTGGCTGATCTCACACTGCTTTGCCTGGCAGAGCTCATTTGCTGCTCTCCACAGAGTACCAAGCAGTAGAGCCCATGGGCACATCACTGCCTCCAGCCCTCCAAGGCCTGTGCTCCTGCATTCCTGCAGCCATTGAAGTGCCTTGTTCTGCAGCTGGCCAGTAGCAAGTTAAGGTCTCTTATACATGTCAAATTAAGGTCTCCTAATGATGTTCCCTTCCATTCCTCTGCCTCAGACTGCTTCTGGTAAACATGGTGGGGAAACCCATAGCCTACATGACTTCATGTGTTTTTCTCCTGGGTTTCCCCACTGCTTTTACTGTGGGTTGTGCTGCCTGAGGACAGAGGCTGTCCAACACATAAACAGTTGTAACAACAGCACCCAATCTGGGGCTGAAACCAGAGCCACTGGTATGTGCTCAGTGCTGGAGTCCTGGACAAGGGTGGAATTGTATCCTCTCTGCTGTGGCACAGTCCTTAACAGGCTGAGGCTTATGATCTCTGCACAAGTAACAAGACATCTTCTATTTATTCCTCACTGCCCTTCATCTGCCTGCACTTGCACTCCTGCCAAGTAACCTCTAGTGGCTCAGGCTTCACATTTCACTCACAAGCCTCTGCTCTCAGTGTCTCCCTCCACTTGAACAGACCCATTGCTCTACAGCTCCTGAACAGGACGCGCTGTCAGAGCCTCTGGGGTTTGTTCCTGACCCCCCATGTTTCATGTGTGTATGGATGAGGCAGTGCTTGAGGCACTTCAAGCCTTTCCTGCCATTCTTCCTCATCAGTGGCATGATAGCAGTGCTGTACTTCATCCTGGATGCCATTATCCACAGCGGCCCCTTCACTGATGAGCACTTCTTTGAGAAGTTTGAGCGGCGGTGGCCCAAGCCCCTGGCCCCCAGCAAAAACAGTTCCACTTGACGGTCTGCTGGATCTGTGGGAATGGGCCTGGGAGCAGCTGGAGAGGAAACTTGTGGAGAGTCTCTGTGAAAGGCTTCATTTTCCTAGCATGGAGAGTTTTCCTCATTCAGCATGGATCAAAAAATGGTGACGTGTGGCATTGTCATGTGTGGTAGCAGCCTAGAGGGGACACAGGATTGGGATGAGGGAAATTATGGATGAGGCATGTCTGTGTGTGGAAAGAGGTTGCTGTAATGGTGCATTTGGAGAACACTAGGTTCTGATCATCCAGTCTCACTTATTGTCAGCATAGGCCAGTGAGCCTCTGCCACCATAATTTCTCACATGGTATTAGTTAAAGAGATGTTTTTGAGCTATTTGCATCTGCAAAGACAGGTGAGTATGTACAGGTTTGTTGCTAAAATCCTTTCTGAAATATCTGTTATATTCTGGTCAGTCTATGTTAGTTTTCTCTCTTTATAGTCCACCCCAAAAGTGAGTATCATGGTCAATACACCTACCTCTATAAGTCTGTGTCTTAGTTTTTATATAAGTCCTTCTCATACTTCTGTCACTGTGCCAAGGCTGTCCTATTGTATCCCACAATGTTCCAGTGAGTAGATTAGTCAGTTTTGTGGTAGGCTACACATTAAATAAGGGCTTTGCATATCTTTCTAGAAGCTGTCGTTAGCAGAATGGCAAGGCACAAAAAGTTGTGCAGTCAGAAGAACTGAATATGTGTTTAGGAGTTCCTGCTCTTCACTCTCAGGCATCTCATCAGCCTGTTGACTCTCTTTCTGCTTCCAGGGTAAAGTATGAGGACCCCCAAGCCACCAAAGGCCTTGCTGGTGCCCTGGATGCCCGGCAGCAGAACACAGGAGCGGTAAGTGGCCATGGCTTTTCCTGCTTCACCAGGATTGAGAGTAACCTCCTGGCTCACCAAGGCAGTAATGGTGCTGTCTGTTTGGAAAAAGTTAAGTGATGATAACTCCCAGTCTCCATCAACCTGCATTTCCTACTGGGCTGCATACCTCATTCTTTGAAGCCCTGAGGTGAGGAGCTGTGAAAAGTCTGGGGTTGCCTCAGGCAGTTGAAGGATATCCATCCCCAGGGAAAATTCCACATGGAAATGTATGTTTTATTCCTCTTCAGTAAATTTCCAAATCCAGTTGCCTTCTCTCTGCAATCAGAGAAGTAGGCCACCAGTATTAGTATATTCTTTCCCTCACCTTAAAGCCACTGCCTCCCTTCTCCCTCACACTGCAATGCAGACTCTTCTGTCATCCAGGGGGAGTCTGGTGCCACTAGTGATGGAGCCCAGTTGACAAAGTGGATGATGCGTCAAGGAATGGTGAGATCTGAGGTCGTGGAGCACCAGCAGGGAGGAAGGAGGCTGGGGCTGCTGAAACAGAAGTGTCACTGGCACAGCACATGAGGATGCACGGCAGACATCAGCAGATGCTACTAACTGAAATAGAGCAACCCTGGGCTGGGCCACTAGTGGAGACCAGATTTGGGAAGAAAGCAGGCAGTGTGCCAGTCCTTGCTCAAGTAAATGTATATGTAGGAAAAAATCCTAGGAGCTTGAATTTGGTCTTTTGACAGCAGGAATTCCTGCAATTACATTCCCTCAGGCACACAGAGACTTTGACAGCTCATGGGTCTGAAGCTTGTTAGCTTGTCTTCCTGTAATGAGCACAGCCCAGACTGATGTCTGCTCTAGGAAGTTTCCCCACGTGCTGTACAGTTGGCACTTCTACCCCAAAGAGAGCCTCTCTGGGCAGGCACAGCCAGCTTGCTTTAAAACTTCCCTCACCTCACACATCCTCTTCCATTCCCATTCATCCATCTGCCAGCTGTGATAACTGTCTGTGCTTGCTCCCTCATTTGAGGAAATCTGCCTGTCTTTGGTACAAAGATGCTGCTCCTTTTCTTAGTCTTGGTGTTTTCCTGAGAGCAAGAAGGCTATGTATATTATAAAGCTAATAAATAAGTTCCCACAAATGCTCTCTCATTCTTCTGCTTGTGGAGCCCCTAGCAAGGGCTGATTCTTGCTCAGCTTTGTTCAGGAGACCATGACTGGAGAAAAGGATCTGGGGTTATAAATCAGACTTTGTTTCTTTCAAGATTACCTCTGTCCACTAGGGATATGTCTCTTTACTGTTTAAATTGACCAGGACCATGAATTCTTCTGAGCTAGCCTCATCCCTGCTGGAAGTAAAATTTAATTGTAGATTACTTTCTCTTTGATGGGTCTGTTTCAGTACTTTGGTGTGGTATCAAATCCTGCTGTGCTCCATGATTATACAGGGAATCAGTTCTTGGCAGGTGTCTTCCCCCTTACTGTTGTCAGACCAGGCACCTCCAATATCTTCAGCATTGCAGACTTTGACATCAGACTGTAGAGAGAGAAGGTGTAGAGAAATGCTTATCTCTTGTTCTCTGGCTGCCTACACAAGCAGCCAATTCCCACCTAGTGGGTCCTCACCAAAAAACAAAGTCTGGTCCAGTCCTAATACCCCAAAGCCAACCACCAAACTGCAGATGCTATTAATGGCTTGTATCCTGGAAACTGCATGTCTGGGCATGGATGGGACAGAGGAAGCAAGTAAGCAATGGCTAACACTGAAATTAAAATTTATTTATGTCATATAAATTAGTGCATTAGCCAAGAAATTTCAAATTGGCAAGCCAAAACCACTACACACTGGTAGCTGGGAGGGTTTTGCAGTGGCACTAGCTGGATTTGGATGGGCCTGAGCTGACTGAACAGTGGAGCGAGAGGCTGAGCTTCTGGGTTGGGCTTTCTTTTTGCATAGTGGATTTACTGGAACAGCCTCTATTTTATTTGCCTCATTGCCCTTTTTTTCTGTCCCAGGTACCAGTTCCTCAAGGCAATTTCATGGAAGACATAGAAAAGTGGCTTTCCACTGACGTGGTAAGTGGGGGGCTGCCTTTTTGGAGCCAGCAGTCCTGCCAGAGTTGTCTGTGGGGCTGGACTTCAGGCAGTGTATAACAGTGCTGGCATCGCTGAATGCGTGGCTGCTGGGAGGGACCAGGGAAGGAAAAGCCAGGGACACAGGCTTTGGGATACCAAAACAGTATCATCAGCCTTCTGGGAGCCATAGCTAATGAACTGAGGCTCAGAGCCCCTCTAACAAGTCTGTACTGTGGAAGTGGAGGGAACACTATACTGTGTCTCCATGTGCAAAGAATCATATCTGTGAGATGCCTTTGCCTACCTTCCTTATAACCATGCCCTTCTCTTTCTTTGCCAGGGAGAATCGGAGGATCCAAAAGGTGTCACCAGTGAAGGTGAGATGTGCCAGCCAGCCCTTTTCTTTAACTGTTCCTGCCAGCACCTTGGCTCTTCCACAAACCTCCCTCTTTGCTAATGTTCTGCTCTTCTCTTGCTCTCAGAGTTTGACAAATTTCTGGAAGAGCGAGCCAAAGTCGCAGACCGCCTCCCCACTTTGTCCAGCTCCTCAGCAGGGACGTCTGTCTCCCCTCCTGCTGCCAGCCATCATCGGAAGCAAGCAAAGGAAGATGATGCTATGTTTGCCTTGTGAATGCTATGGACCCGTGTGCTGTGGAGCAAGAGGCTGTGTGTGCTGTTTTGCTTGCCTCCAACCAGGGGCCAGCAGAGGAAGGACTCTGTCCCCTTCCTCCATTCTCTTTCTGTTTATCCTTTGAGTTATTTTTATTTTTAAGCTGCTTTCAGACATTCTTTGTTGTGTTTAGGGATATCATACTATAGATTTGTGAAGGGGGGTTTCAAAGCTGCTAGAGAATGTGGGAGTTCAGTGGGCTTTTCTTTTTATGGTACAGTGTGGGCAAAGCAGAAGAAGCTCTGGAAGAAGCTCCCCCATCCTACTTTCCAGTGAGGTAGCTAGAGATCTTGCCCAAGGAACAGGAGAGGCTGCTGCCTGCAGCTGAAATCACTCCTGCCTGCCTCTTTCCTCACCCCTCCCCTAGAATGTATCTCTCAGCCCTCTGCCTGCCACTGTTAGACTGGAAAGCACGGGGATGTGAAGCATTACTGGTGGCCAAGGAGGAACACTAATGGTAGAGGGACCCTATTGCTCTCATCTCTCTTGCACAAGTGCTTTGTGGTATGCAACACCTTCCCACTCACAACTACTTCTCTTCCTCTTCCTCTCCTCCCTTTCCCTGTGAGTTTATCCAGAATCCTACCCACAGCCCAGATGTTTCCATTGCATGACAGCCAGTCATCCAAGCCCTTGGCAGCACACAGGACTGCAAGCAGTACCCCAGGCTGAAAGGGCTGTCTCCCATGGGGTAGGATGTGCCTTCAGCAAACTAGTTGCAGTTAATTTAATTCTCCATTATCATACTTTTCTCCCAAGCTGATCCTACGTCCCTCTCTCACTTTCACTGATGCCTTCCACCACATGGTGCCGTGGTGTGGGGAGTCCCTCTGAACCAGAGGGACACACAGACTCCCTCAGGGTGGCTGTGTGTGCCAGGGTCACAGAGCTGCATCCCCCTGAAGCAGGAGGCCCTTCCATCAGCCCTGTTACACCAGTGGGAACGTGCTGTTCCTGCAGAAGCTTGTTCAGCTGGTGAGCACAGAGGGGAAACAAACATCAGTCATCTCATGCTAGTAAAGCAGCCCTGCAGCAGCCAGAAGCTCCTCTGCACATGGGGGGAATACCCTTCAGAGCAAACTGCACACGCTGCCCACTTGTAAATGAAAGCCAGGGAGGAGGGTGCCAAGCTCAGGGCTCCTGCTCGTGGCATTTCTTGTTGAGCATGGGAGAGTTGTCTTTTTTTACTGTACATTAAAGGAGCAAAGACTTGAGCCTCCCTTGAAGATATGGTGTGTGCTGTCAGTGCTGCTGTGAGGAGGGGAGGATGCACTGAGGAGAAGAGGGATGAAAGCCTGCAGACACATTTGCTCTCCATGAAGATGTAAGGGCATTGGTGCTGAGAGGAGAAGAGCATGGGGGCTGAGGGTACTGGGAGCCAAGCCAGGTGCTCCCTGCTTTTTACTACAGTCTTGTGAGGAAGTGGTCACAAGCCATCTCAAAATAGCAACAGGGTGAGCTGCTTCCTCTTCTTTCCCTCTCTGCCTTGTGACCAGATCTGAACACCCACCTTGCAGCCCATAAGCCACATAGAAAGACATCCAAGAATTACAGTTGCTACTAAAAGGCCCTCTGGAATCCACAGGACATCCTCAGTTGTCCTTATATCATTTCTCCAGTGTCTAGCTGAGTGGGAATTGTTGGAAGGATTCTTAGAATCACATTGAGTGGATTTGAAAATGACATCTGAAAAAGGCAAAAGGGCAAAGTGGCTGAGCTTCCCCTGCTGGAGCACGTGCAGGAGAGGAAGCAAGAGCAGGGTCATGATGGAATACACTGTGACCTGTGTAACTGAAGGGCCTCCAGAACAAGCAAGGCCAAGCCCTCCAGCCAGTGCCTGGCCTTGGGCTGCCTGGCTCACCTGGAAGGAAGGGCTTCTGGTACCCCAGCAGCATTTATGAAGGGTACCAGCCCATTCACACTGGTGATGATTTAACACTGGTTCATACCTCAGTGCCTCCAGCTCCCTCAGAGCACTGCCTGCAAATTCCCCAAAAAGAGAAACAGACATCCCTGAATGAATATCCTGAGTAGAGGGAGTTCAGACTCCTCCTTACCACCTCTGGGATGCCCGGGGCCCACCTCAGGATAAAGACCCCCTCTTCACCCTCACCTTGTTTTTAAGTCCCTGAACAGCTGGCACAGAACCTGGCAAAGCCAAGAGGGAACTGACCCCAAGGAAGACTTGAGTGCAGCAGAAATTGGTTGCCTCTATTTTTGTCAAGGGACAAACAGATGGAAAACATTTTTGGTGTCTGCCAAGTGAGGTCAGTTTGAATCGATGGCCAACAGGTGAAAATTCAGAGAGCTGCTTGTGGCCACCAGGGTGAGCCTGTCCCCTCCTGACCGTGCAGCCAGGCATGGTCACAGTGCTTTTCACTGAGATTTATCCAACAGTGGCAAGGTATCTCTTTTTCAAGTAACTGAAAATACAAAGAATGGAGATGAAGGAATGGAAAGATTCCAAATCAGTTCTGTCGTACTTGTTACAGACTATACCAATAATAGCTTGAATAATTTTGCAAGGTTTCTTTTGAGAAGGAACTTGGTGGGAAAAAAAAACTTGCTAGTTCTTCAAGGGATCATTTTAAGTAGAGCCTGGGCTCTTCACATTGGCAAAAAACGGCTTTATGATTTAAAAAAAAAAAAAAAAAAAAAAAAAAAAAAAAAAAAAAAAAAAAAAAAAAGCACTGTAAGGAATTATTTTACATGCCTTTCCCTTTTAAAAATTTGTTTTAAAAAGAACAGCACTGCATGCTCTGACCACCAGATGGCTGTGGTCCCTCGCACACCCAGCCCCGGCTTTTCGATTGCAAAGGACAGCCACTCCCTTGGCAGTGACCTGCTTAGCAGGCTCCGCCACCCCCGGGGACAGAAACAAAACAAAGTTTTTCCGTATTCTGGTACTATGCTGCAACCATCAGCCCTGTGCAGCCTCGCACAGCGAGCACTCCAAGACATGCATTCATCCACACGTTGTGACGGAGCACGGGAAGGGGTGCTCGTGCTTTGCATAAACACCCATTAATAACCACACTGGGAACAGGATCCTGACCTGGACAGATATTTTGCATGACCCAGAACAGCTGTTGCCATGCTAGATTAAGAAAGACATAACTTCCTTGTACTGGGTCAGAGTTGCTCGACCCAGAGTTGCATCTTTAAAAACTAAATACACGCTAAAAGTTAATGAGAATTTCCATGATGTTCGGGTAGTGTGATACTTGGCATGCCAGCATTACATTCATACAGGCAAAGAATTACGTTTCTCTTTTACCAACCACTAACCTCCAAATAGTATATGATTTTTTTTAAAAGGTGGTAACAAAAATATGTCCTGATTTCCCACAGCATTGTCTCACAAGTGAGCACAGAAGTGTCCTGAGCCTGTACACTGGGAAGGCTGTTCTCCATTCCACAGGACTTTCATGTTGCTTTGCCACGTCAAAACTTCCTCAAAGCTTATTTTGAATAACAAAATTCTCCCTCCCTTCACAAAATGAGAATAACCCACTTCCCCTTTCCTTTAGATTACTGTTGGTGTTGCTAAGGGTGGATGAAGATGATATAAACAAATGAGAGGGAAAGTAGGTGCTGCAGTGCTCAGGAGCAAGGGAATGGAGATGGCCATAGACAGGATCACTCCCCACGAGTACATGTTTGCTGCAGTGCTGTCTCCAGCAGCCTTCCTGCAAGGCTGGACATTGGCCCTTGCCAGGAGCTCTTGGATAGGGTGTGCTACCGTGCAACAGACAGGTTGGGGGCTCAGCCCTGCCAAGGAGACTCCTGGGGACTCTGCAGCAGGAATTTTCTTGGGGGGATCAGAAATTCCCTTGCAGCACAGAGAAGCTATGTGTACCTGTATTCAGGCACTTGCTTTCCTGGCCAGTGTAGGCAGAAAAGCATGGATCAGGCACAAAGCAAATTTGACAGTGGGGTGAGGCAAGGACACGGCTTTCCTGCGGCTTTAGGGGAGTCTCTGTCACCAGCACAGAGTGGTAGGAAAATCTGTGGAAAATCTGTATTTAGAAAGGTTGCTGTGAGGCACTTCAGTGGTATTTTTAGCTGCTTGACCAAAAAAAAAAAAAATTAGAAAGAGCTTAAATGACAGATAAGTCTCAGTCAGAGAGAGGTGCCAATTTCTCTGAGGTCTTTTGCAGTCTTAGTCCAAAAAGAAAAAAAAAGAAAAAAATAAGAAAAAAAAGAAAAAAAAAAAAAAAAAAAAAATTTAACAGCCAAGCCAGCAGTGCCCCACTGCCCCTGGGCAGGGCTATGTTTCGTGCTGGCATGCACACCATGAACCACCAGCTCCAGCAGGGCAGTCAGGGGTGGTTCACCCCACATCAGGCACCTCCAGTCTCACCACCTGCCGAGTACCTTTGGTCCCTCTCGGCCTCCGCCAGACACACCCGGCAATCGAACACTTCAATTCAAATCCCACGTCGCCTTGTTAATGATTATTGAGCTGAAGAGCTGCCGCCACCGCCCCGAGGTCCTGCTGTGCCCAGCGCTGCTCAGGGGAAGGGCTGAGCCCAAAGCCCTGATTCCTCGGTGCTGGGATGCCGGGGAATGCATCCCCCCAAAAAGAGGGATGCTCTGGTTCCTTTGCTGTACCGGCTGCAGTCCGTAAGCTCCACAGTGCACAGGGCTCTCCAATGCTGAGCCCACTCTGCCCTAAACTAAGGTCCGTGAAATAATACCTGCCCTTTCTAACCCTTCTTTGGCTTATTTCTGCCCATCAGCACATACCTGTCACCCTCTCAAAACAGACAGCAGCTCGGTGGAGTAAATAATGTCCTGCCTGCCTTCCCTATAGCGATCTTTGGTAACGAGCGCAGGAGGGAACAGTCCGTGCCATAGACACCCCACGCCTGTCTTGAGTAAGTCCCTTAAATTTGGCACATCCTGAATGCCAGTCTCTAAAACGGGTTCATTCCCGCACACTACTCCTGGGTTTGCTGTTTTTCACTAGCACGGGTGCCCATCCGGCACTCCAGCGTTGCCATGCCTTATTCCCCCGCATGGAGCAGAGACTGTCCCGGTCCCGCGGCAGATGGACACAGCAATCCCCCCCGGGTTGGAGAGGCGCAGCTTTCCCAGCTCTTCACCCCTTCCTGCCTCACCCGGCGCGGCTCGGGGCAGGACCGCTGAAAGGGGAGCGTTCTGTGGCTGCGGGCGATGCCGCACATTCCGCCAGGGCAGGAGCCCCAGGCCCGCAGCGCCTCCCGCTAGTGCTGAGTCACCCTTTTCCCAGCTGGCGCGCTGCTGAGTCAGGGTCAGGCCGGGCTGCCGCGAGTGCTGAGTAAGGCTGCGCGAGGGGCTGTGTGCCGAGTCACGGTGGAGCGGCTCCACGTGAGCCCGCTGATGGCAGGGCGGGCCCTCCGCAGCGCCGGGATTGCAGCTGCTGCTGCTGGCCCCGCTCCCAGCGCTCCGGACAGCTGGAGAAAGCTCCAGAACAGCCCCTTCCCTGCGCCCCGGCCTTTCTCCTGCACCGGGGAACCGCGCAAGGGTGATTTGGAAACCTTGCGGGGGACAGGGGGACTCGGGTCTCGCTTTCTGTGCAAAACTCGGCTTTCCGTTCCTCCTTCTCCTGAGAAGAGGATGTGAGCCGTCTGGTACAAAGTCCTCTTTGTTGCATACGTGTGATTTTTCAAATCCAAAGTTTCATGGTTTGTTCCATCTCGCGGTCAGGGCACACTTTGTTTTCCACGGTTGTGGCGCTGAAACAAAGGAGGCACCAGCACCGATTGAAACATTTGCGCAAATGGGATTTTGATTTGCTACCTCTGCCCCATTCCCTTCCACGCCTCCCTCTGGTTGCCAAAGCAGCTCCTAGCTGGACACAGGATTGATTCCCATGACCACCAAGACTCTGGGAAGCGTGGTGGGTTCTGTGCGCCCTCTCCCAAAATTTCAGCCCCGTGTACCCATAACCTGCTGTGTGCTTAAGGTGACTGCCTGACTCTGGTCAGGCTCATGCCTTACAGGGACTTGCTCTGTTCTCTCTCCTTCTCCCCACTCTGTTTCCAGGCAGCCCAGGCTCTCTCCTTGCTCACAGCTATGTGCTGGAGATACCAATGTGCAGCAGCACACATATACAATACTTATTGTAATTTGCATTTCCTATTTTTGTCATGCTGGTTCATTTATCCTGGGAAATCTGCCTGTGCCTCCATCTCACACTGTTTTCCAGGGTTCCTGGGGGGGAGGGGAGAGGATTGCCTGGCACAGCCATGCCTGTTTATACAACCCTCCAAAGGTACCAGCACCTGAGCTCTCCATAGGGATTTCCAGTGCATAGGATACTTGACCTCCTTTTTTTCCACCTGTATTTCTGCTCCAGACTGGGATTTTTGGATGCTGACAGAGCAGTGACCATTTCTGTCAAGGCAGGGCTAGGAGAGGTCACCTGCCTTTGGTAAACACAAATTAACTCACAGATTATCCCTGTACACTCTAGCACAGACTCCTTTCTCCAGCGAGTCCATTTTAGGCAATTACTGTAACGCCTTTTCCCCCTCCCATTACACAGCAAATCCTGGTCCCTGAGTCAGCTTTCCCAGGGCACTGCATTTTGCTGTGTCACGGTTTGGGAGAGCCCATCACCCCTCTGAGCTGGCTAAGGCCGGTTTTCCCCACGGAAGCCAAGCCAAGCTGAGCTGCAGGGAGCTGCCTGCCAGAGCCCACAAGGGAGTGAGGAGAGCTGACTCTGCATCCCGTGACTGCCTGTGTAACTAGACATTTCTGGCCATAAATCTACTGGCAAAATGGGCTGTTAATGTACAAAGAGGAGAAAATTCTCCACTTCCCTGTTCCACTGGAAACACTGACCCCTCGATAACTTTCTGTTGTTTTTAACCATTCATCTCCCATCTCGTGACTAAGCATTTTCTCAGGGGTTGGGATTTGCAGACAGGCTTTTAAGCCCAGCAGGAACTTCTACAAATATCTGGCCTGAGGCTACTTTATCCATCTTTCCTAGAAATCCCCTGGGTAGTTTTGCTGGTGTCCTCACAGTGAGCAGCTCATGCACCACCCAGACACTGGAAGGGCAGGAGACAGCAGGGCTTCTGGAGGCACAGCACAGACCACAGCTCTGATTCTTTAGAAATTCTGTTCAAGCAGAATTTCCTAGTGACTTGGATGCAGACTGGTCTCTGATTTCCCATGGCCCACTGTGATCTGGGAGACAGTTTGCTCCTTCCACTAAGTGCACTCACCACCCTCCCCATTCATGGCTCTCAAGTGCTGACTTCCAAAGCTCTCTTTGAGGAGGAGATGGTCCCTCACAAATCCCTGCTGGCACATTGGTCAGTGTCACTGACCTGCCATCCATCATAAAGCCACAGCACAGCAGAAGCAATCCAAGCCCTTGCTGCAGAGCACTGGAGGGGCCAGAAATGCTCCAGGCCAGCAACAGCAAAGATGATGACGCCCCACTTTCAGTTCTCCTTCCATCTTGCTGCAGGGCATTTGGGCCTTTCCAGAGAGCCAGGCTCAGTGTCACAGCTGCTTCATCCCAAGAAACCCAAATCAGAGAGAGATCAGACAGCATAAATCACTTATGGGGCATGGCTTGCTTGTCTCACCTTTGCAAATCTCCTGGTAGAGGTGAGCTGCATCTCTTGTGGCCTGCCCAGGGGAAGGTAAAGCCCCAAGAGAGAAGGTACTGCTCCATGTCCTGGGGCAGTATGTTACAAGCCAGAAAACCCACCTGCAATGGTAGCAACACAGCTAGAGACCCTCTCTTTCTTCCCCCCAGTCTCATTCAGACCTACCACAATCCTGGATGGAAGGGAAAAGACTTTTGGATGTATCTTTTATAAGGCCTCCAAGTGTGCAGCTTCTTGGAAGAAGGCAGGTGGGCAGGCTGGGGACAAAATCACTGGCTTGAAAGCACCCAGAAAGTCTTTGGGAAGAACTGGATGCATTGCCAGGTCTGCAGGTGAAAGAAGGGACAGAGCTTGAGAACTGGACTTTTTTCACATTATTTCACAAAATATATTTTCATAATATAACTCTTATTCTCATATAATTCTCATATATTTCCTACTTTCTTCCACTAGATCTAGAGGTTCCATCTGTGCTCCAGCTTCCCCTGTCAGAATAGGATTCACTGAAAATGACAGAAAACAAGAGCTCTAAGGAGTTATACCAGAGGGAAACATTCATTTTGAGGCCATTCCTGTGACAAACTGGCATCAATGTTTTCAGGAGGGACTGGCCATGGGGCTGTCTGCTCTACACGTGAACTCTGTACTTTCAGGAGATGTTTGGGGCTTTGTCACACTTGCTTTGAATATTCAGGCATCCTGATAAATTTATTTTACCCTCCAGAAAAGCTAGCAAGTTGTCTGCAGTGGCATGGGGGTAAGAATGGAACGTGTCAGCTTTTGCCAGCATGCACTGTTGCTTTAAAAGACAAAAGCAAGACAGGAAAAGTCTGGCTGAGTCAGGATGGAAACGCTGACTAATCTTTCCTGAACACTGCATGCCAGATGTCTGCTGGAGTAAAAAAAAAGAAGCACGGGAGTGTATTTTTTCTAGAATAATTTTATAGCCTACAGCCCTTAACCCTGCTGGGGCTGGTGTGGGTGCAGTGACAGGGGACAGGCAGGGTGCTGGCTTGGATGGCAGCATCCACAGAGAGGACTGGCTGCAGAGGGACAGCAGATGTCACAGACCTTCTCCTTCCACCTGGGCTCTGCCTCCCACCACCCCACACGAGTGTACCAGGAGTTTCTCACACCCACAGCAGCAGGGGAATGGTGGCTCTAAGTGTCCTGCTCTTTTGGGCTGAGTACAAGTGTGTGCTTTTCTAAAGTACAGCCAGCCAGTGCATCATCTGTCCCTGCTAGCCCAGCTTCCAGCATAGCTACAGGTGGGAAAGAAGGGTCCAGCTTCATCTGTTGGCTGCTTCGCTGACCACTTTATAAAAAATGAATAAAAAATAATAATATTTAAAAAAAAAACCAAAAAAAAAAAAAAACCACAATAAAAAAAACAGAGCAACAGCTACTGTCAGAAGCACCATGTCCAATTCTTTTCCCAAATCAAAGAAATTACTGCCTTTGAAAGTCTCTGCAGACTTCCTCAGTTTCCCCCAGGTCTTGTATGATATCTTTTGAGCCTTGTGGATATCTAGGAGATGGAGTGATACTTTCCTAAATTGCCCTGCACACTGCTGTGGTGACAACAGGAGCCAGCTGTCAAACAAATCAGATGCCATTGTTTCCACGAGCAAGAGAGCATGGAATGGATTTCTCTGTGCTGGCACAGCTGTGCTGCCTCAGGGCAGTGTCAGGGTTTGCTGCCCAGGGCAAGGGGGAGCTGCACAAGGGCAGGTTTGGCACCTGCAGGAGAGTTGGTGCATGCACGGGCACAGAGTGGGAGATGGGCTGTTCATACCGAGCTGTGCTAGAGCAGGGGATGGTGAGTGCTGGGTGAGCTCTCCAGGCAGGGTGCAAGGCACACAGACCGGGGTGTAGGGAGGGGAGGCTGCCCTCTGTGCCCCAGGCATCAGCCTGTAAATCCAACCCCGCTGTCCTCAGGCCAATGACACCTCAATGCGCGCCGGGCTCTGCCTGCCACGGGCACTGCAAGGGTTACAGAGCCAGGCACCCCGAAAGGAGAAGTTTCTGGACATCCTCTTGTTTTCGCTTAGTTATCAAGACGCATCAGGTGACTTCCTCCTGGCTCCCGGGCAGGAGGGGTGTCGGCCGGGGCTGGGGAGGGAAGTGCCGCTGTGTTGCAAGAAGCTGGTGCTCGCACTGAGGTCAGCCTGCGCTCACGTGGGCTGGCGGTATAAAGCGGGATGCGGGAGCAGGACTGGCCAGCTCCGAGCTGCGCCGTCCCGGCCGCCGCAGGACAGACACAGCCGCGGGAAGCCGAGCAGGGGAAACATGGAAACTTCCCAGGCACACAGCTCCGAAAGGTGAGAGCCTGGGAATGACAGGGGAGCGTTTCGTGGAGCAGTGTTGTGTTCCTCCCCTCGCTTTTAGGCGTGTTGCTCCCGTTCCTGCTCCTGCTCTGCGGGAAAGGCACGCTGCTGCCTCCACCTCTGGATGGAGTCTGGCAGTCTTCCTTGCTCGGGACAGTGTTTGGAAAGCTGCTGCTCTCTGGCTCCCATCCGCATCTCTCGGGCGTGCTCTGCTCCCTTTTCTGCCATCCCAGGCCCCCCTTTGGTCCTAGGTCTGTTTTACCAGCACTAATACCTGTCTCACTGCTCTTCCCCAGGATGTCCACAGACCTGTCAGAGCTGTTGAAGGAAGCCACCAAGGAGGTGCACGAGCAGGCAGAGAACACCCCGTTCATGAGGAATTTCCAAAAGGGGCAGGTGTCACTCCAGGAGTTCAAGGTACTTCACACAGCATTGCTCAGGGATGGGATTTCCTCACCAGTTCCATCGGATGGGCTGTGAGGGCACTAAAGGGGACAGGATGGGGCCAATACAGGTAAAGGAGGATGGGACGTGATGTATCAGCATTTCCTATAAAAAACATTAAAAACATCAGACTTCTGCTTTCATCAGTCTTACTGGTTCCTCTTGCAGAAGGAGGGGAAGGATTGTGCATATCACGATGGGCAGCCAAGCTGAAACAGGAGAAAAAGGACAAAGAGGTTGATGGACTATGATATTGCTTTTCTCTTTCTTCATAAATGTCTGCATGTTAATTGTTGCCATACAGTTAATGGAGATAGAACTATGTTGAGATACGTGAGCAGCTGAAATGCCCAAAAAGGGGGAATTCTATATTTACAAACACTCAAGGCAGCTGCAGCTAGAAATAATGATGGGATGGTGAGAAAAGTGAGGATGTGGGATCATTGCTGGCACTGAACTTTGTATTGTCACTTGAGCTATACCACAGCTGAGATCGTGAACAATAACTCAAAAGCAGACTGAGTTTGTGCAATCTGTGTCTGCTGCTAACAAGTAGAGCCTGTTTGCTTTTTCAAAAGAGAAACATTTCCACATATTAGCCTAACCTGGCTAGATACAATTCCTGGGATCTGAGCCACATAACAAAGCTGTGAGCAAAACCAAAGCAACACCTGGCAAGAATTCCTGAGAGGCTATAGGGATATGACACATGGACTTGCAAATTACAGCTACCCATTCAACCTGTGCCTTAATTACTTTGTTGTTGAATTGTTCCTTGGTAAATAAATCCAGAGAAGTAGAAAGAGACTGCTCATTTCTGACAGGTGATATTCAGAATACTTAGCCAAGCATAAATTCAATCTCAGGTGCTGACTTCCTGCAGTTAGAAGTACGGCACTGGTTAAGCAGTGAACTTTGAGACAGGCAAGCATGTAAAAAGACCTTCAGGAATAAAAACTTTGTTTCTTAGATGATTTTTTACATGCTGTCAGGCAAATGAGACGAGACATGGATTTTAAAAATTAACAAGCTTTTAAAAGCCATGTTGCTCATTAAGCCACTACCTGCCTCTGAAAACAATCAGTTGAGCTATATTTTTGCTTAATTTGTTAGGCAATGTTCCCATATTTTGTTTCTTTTCAGTAAGCTGGGTAACAGGTTACTGTTTAAAAAGCTGTTTTTGTTTACTCTCTTGGCAGACCTATATATCTGGCCTGCTACGTGACTTCCCAGATGGTGGATATTGTTTCCACAACCAGTCACTGCCCGTGTGCTTATCAAAGTCCTCTTGCTGGCACGGTGGGGAAAGGTTGAAAGGGGAAACTCTCTCACTGCTTTGTGAGAAAGTAAACTACTTTCTCTCCTGTGAGCAGCATAATCCCCCCCTACCCAAACCTGACTCACCTCTACTGCAACACCTTCATCTTTTACCATTTGCTGCTCACAAGGGATCCCAGGGGAAGGAAGGGGTGGTGTAGGCTACCAGCCTCTGAAAACAGAACGCCTGAGGAAGGAAAGAACACAGCTATATTGTCTCAGACCACGTGGAAAAGCTGGCAGATAGAAGAAAGTATCGCATAAGCTGGGAAAAACAACAATAACAATGGTTTTGAAATAGAGGGGGGAACACAGCCTCCCAGCACTCCTGCACAAAGGCATCTTCAAAGGCAGGCTGTGCTTCCAGATCCCTTTTATCTTGTCTCCCTGGGGGCAACCGAGGAGGCAACCCCACTTTCATGCCTGAGTGAGCAGAGTGGTGGTGCCTCAGTTCCCAGGATGGTGGGATGCTGACAGGATGAGTATGCTGAAAAATAACCCGGGTGTGTCATCATCTCACAAGGCCCCACAAGGGAAGCCACATTTGGAGTATTCAATGTGAACAATGTACCAGAAAGGATACCTTTGGGAATACCCTCTCTATTGACTGAGGGAATGGGAAGAGACCAGGAATGCTTAAACAGGGCACCAGTTTACATCACGCTGCAGAACTTTAACTTGAAGGCAAGGCAGTGACTTTAGGAGCAAGTAAGACCAATAGCTGCTGGAAAGGACTCACCTGACTGCTGTCTCACACAGAAGGGGAAGGGTAAACAGTGTCTCCCTGTACCCAGCACTGTTTTCCACATGGGAAATCTACAACATCACAGATGTTCCTGACTCAGAGTGGGTGTGCCCACGAGCACCTTTTTTGTTAGTACAATTTGTCCCACAGACTTGAAAAAGACAAACAGATGCACCTACAGCTCATCCTCTTTCTTCTCTTCCAGCTGGTTACAGCGTCCCTGTACTTCATCTACTCTGCTCTGGAGGAAGAGATTGAACGTAACAAGAACAATCCAGTGTATGCCCCCGTGTATTTCCCGGCAGAGCTGCACCGCACAGCTGCCCTGGAGGAAGACCTGAAGTACTTCTATGGCAGAAACTGGAGGGAAGAGATCCCATGTCCTGAGGCTACTCGGAAATACGTCGAGAGGCTCCACTACATAGGCAAGAAGGAGCCAGAGCTCCTGGTGGCCCATGCCTACACTCGCTATTTGGGAGACCTGTCTGGGGGGCAGGTGCTGAAGAAAATTGCCCAGAAGGCTCTCCAGCTGCCCAGCACTGGGGAAGGGCTGGCTTTCTTCACCTTTGATGGGGTCTCCAACGCCACCAAGTTCAAGCAGCTCTATCGCTCCCGCATGAATGCTCTCGAGATGGACCTTGCCACCAAGAAAAGAGTCATGGAGGAGGCCAAGAAAGCATTCCTGTTAAATATACAGGTGAGTAACAACCAGCCCTGCCAGCCCACATCCTCTCTCAAACAAGAAAATAGCTACAGGGGAAATACAAGGCCAGTATTTCCACTGGGAAGCTTATGAGAAGTTGTGGGTCAGGGCAAGCTGGTCAGAGTTGGATGGCCATGCTTCTCCAGCCTGGGAGCTGAATAAAACAATGGTCTCTGAAAAGCTCTTCTCTCCCCCTTAGTGTTTGAATACAGTCTCTTCCATGAGCCACTGTTCAGATATGAATGAGGGTTAGTACTGTGTGTGGGGATTACCATCTAGTTTCTGTCCTGCCTCTGTGGTGAAGTTCTACAGGTCTGCTGTGCACTCTGCCTGGGTGACAGGTACCTTGCTTTCCTTCCCATCAGAAGATGGGCAATAGCCTTCTCCTTAGCTGAAAGCTTCAGGGAGAACCTGTAAAACAAACAAGGAGTTTGAAAGACATCCTCTTGACCTCACAGGCAACTTTTGTTCTACGCAAAATGTGCCAGGAGTCTTAGACTGAAGCCTAGACTGAAACCTCATGTCTTCCTCTAGTTCCTAAAGTTCAGTGAAAGAACAAGAGGAGGCCACATAATGAGACAGTGTTCCTTCCTGTCAGGTGTTTGAGGCGCTGCAGGAGCTGGTGTCCAAGGGCCAGGAGAATGGTCACGCTGTGCAGCCCAAGGCAGAGCTGCTTCGCACGAGGAACATCAACAGATCACACGAGCACGGTAAGGCACTCCTGAGGGCAGGAGCTTCACAGGGCTCCTTCCTTGCCTTCTCCTCCCTCCCTCTGCCCTTGTTTGTAAAGGCCATTGGGAAACAAGCATGAGATGCTTGACCCATCTCTTCTCCAGCCATCAGCAGGCACTGCTGTGTGCAAAGCTGCTTCTCGACATGACAGAGCAAAGGTAACGCACATGGGCTCTCCAGAAAGTGTGTCAGTGAGGAAGCCTTAAAAAAGAGACTCCTCTCCAAGGCTTTAATAAATATAAGGCTCATTCCACACAGGGAAAACTGACCTTGAGTTCACAGAAGCAAAGCTATCGGTTTTGGGTGCTGCAGATCAGCTGTGGTGCTGTGATGGTGACAGAAAGCTCTGGACACAGTCCTATCCAGCAGCCTCTCCTTTTGGACTGTACCTCCATCTGATCATTTTCCTGCCTTCCAAAAGTATTTACTGCACACACTCCAGAGAGTGTGTGGTTTGTAGTGAGCATTGCTCTGGATGGTGGAGTGTAATCAGCCTGTAAGTCAGCCTTGTACCGAGTGAAGAGCGAGCCCAGATGTTTACAGAGCGGAGTGGTTTCCATGATGGCATGCTCAAATAAAAAACCTCTTATGGCCTACCCATTCTGAAACTAAAATGGACATTTGTACTCAGTGCATCCTGGACTGAACCACAGATTTTCTGTGGCAAAGATGAGAAGCAAACTTTGCTTTAAGCATCTCTAGATAGTGAAAGCTTAAAGCAGCTTCTGTGGGAAAGGCACTAAAAGTTCTCTGTGAAACTTTGCCATTCCTTTCCCAATACATGCCTACAAGTAAGATTTTCATAAAAATTTGGTGTTGGATGAGGAATCCCATCCTGAAGTTGTACTGTGAATATTGCTTGGAGTGCTGAATACTGTTCAAGGTCTTTAGATACCTAACTGATTAAATCACTAAGAAGTAGGAGACAAAATGCCTTTTTAAATTCTAGCTTCAGTATTTGTCTGTCTTCTGCACACATCAGGGGTTTGATGGAGCTGGGCAGTGCACATACAAACCTGTAAGGAGATAAGGGAAGGGGCTGGTAGTCACCTACAGGCAGAGGGGCTGTGGGCCTTTGTGATGCTCAGATCAAGTCTACTGCTTCCCTTCTCCACTGGGAGAGCAGAACCTGCTGCCCCTGTTTCTCCCAGCTGGGCTCTCCTCATCCCTGGACAGCTCCAGCAGGGTGTGCTCTGGCACTGCAGAGAGCAAACACTACACTAGCAGCTTCTTGCCACAAACTCTTCTCACTTGTCTGTATTTGCTGTTTCTCCCTGTTTGCTCTAGGTCCAGCAGCTGGGAAGGAAAGTGAGAGGACAAAGACGAGCAGCACAGGCAGGGCACCCGCCACGTCGCTGGTGCGGTGGATCGTGGCGCTCAGCTTCCTCGCCATGACAGTGGCCGTGGGCTTATTTGCCATGTGAGAAAGAGGACCTCCACCTTCTCTTCGTGACTTCCCTCACCCTGAACTAATCCACCTTCCCCAGTCCTTGTGAGAGAAACCCCTGACTGGGTACTGTGATCTTGGTTCTGCCACTAATACTAGGAGACTTTTCTCCCCAGAAATCAGAGTGCTGTAAGTGGGTCCGGGCAAAGTCTCTCCTATGCTCGGTGTGAGCTCTTCTCAGAGCCTGACTTTATCACCACAAACCAAGGGTACAAAAGGCTAAGAAATATGGCAAAGAGTTGTCATTGCTTTACAGAGTGCCTACAAAAACCCTACAGGATCAGAAGCACAGCTTCGACATCTGTCTTTCCTCAGAAAGATGGAGCTCATAGGAGCTCTGTTTGCTCAGTTTTTATACTGCTAGATAATACTGTGATCACTTTCTCTGTGGAGCCACACGGCTCTCATGGGTTACAGACGGTTTTACATGACACTAGTAGGTCTTTGTTGTTTCTTTTTCCATTCATTTTTGGTCTTTGAAAAACAAAAGACAAAAGTTGTTGAAGATACAGTGTCATTCTTGTCTGGTTGTATAATTTATGCACATAATAAATTTCAATGTAAAGTCTTCAGGCCTGGTGTTTCCTATTGTTAAAGCCTTACCTGGGGAGAAGGGGGGTGTCTGTCTTCCTCCTGGCTACATGTCTTTGGAGCTGCTGCTTGCACAGACATGACAATAGACAGAAGTGGGAGCTATCACCAGAGCCAGACTCTGCTCCCACTTAGTTCTAACAATAACCTTAATAAGCTGAGGCAGGTTCCTTCAGCTCCTCCACACTGATTTCTATTCTAGCACAAAATTCAGTGAGCATGCAAAGTAGTTTTAAGGGGTAGAAGTGGTACATATCCAGAATAGCTGGTTGCTATTCTTGCACAAGCAAGACCCTCACTGGTCAAAATCAGGAGAGCTTTCCCTGAACGGCCACAAAGGGCTGTGTTACCAGGCTGCCTTTGCAAGAATCAGAAGTGCAATAATGTTTTCACCACCCAAAAGTGAAAGGCATCCTAGGTTTAGGTCCAGGAGCTGAATGGGGGGCGTCAGGCACACAAGCACTGCCCTCACCGAGTGGCAAACCACCCTCCACTCCCAGGACCTGGCACACAAGGCTGCTAAAGGCACTCCAAGCACACAGCACTGCTGCAGCAGCCATGCACACAGCTTGCTTTCCTTGCCTTTCCTCTGGAGGGCTGGCTTTGTGTCCAGCCACAGCCCTGCCTGCTCCAGGAGCTCTCCCAGCACAGCAGAGGCTGCAGTTCGGGTATGGCACTGCAGCTACTGGCAGAATTGCCCAGTTATCACCTCAGAGTCCTTGCTTTCTACCAGAAAGCCTCTGTGATCAACCTGTCTCCATGATCTGCCAGTTCTGGCTGTGACCTTAATCTGAAAGACATGTGCTCCTACTGATCTCTTTTAATGACCTGCATTGAACCTGCTCAAAGAACAAGAATCAGAAGGCAGGTCCTGTTGAGAATGAGCAGTGGGAAAACAGGACTGTCATCTTTCTCGGGCTCTTTTCTACTCTGCATCCCTGCCCCAACCCCTTTAATAATTCTCTTTGGATCCACCTGCCAGAAAAAAATATGTAATTCTTGAAAAAGACAGTTGGGTGTTTGAAAAGCAGAGATATGAGGCTTGATAGCTATTTAAATACAAGAACTTGTTCATTCAGATTTAAGTTCTACCTGTTGAGTTCCTCTAAACCACCCCAACTAAATAATTTTGTTCATTCAAACATGCTGAGGTAACTAAGATCCCAAAGAGGCAAGCAAATGCCCGTGAGCTCAGAATCACACCGCACCACACTCAGCTCCTCTCCACTGCTCAGAGAGCCTGACTGCGACCACGAAGTTGGAAGATGCGGGTTGTGGCTGGCATCACACCCTCCCTGCTCACGGCAGGAGAGAGATGGTGCTTTGGGTATCTCACAGCCATTGCGGTCACACATTGGAAGCCCCAGACTGAGCCTCAAGTCTGCAGAGGTGGAGACTAAGGCTTTATTTGCACCCATCTATGATCAATATGAACACATCTGGTTTCTCTGCAACAACCACACCAGCTTTATTTCCCACGGGCTGCAGCTGAACCCTCCCTTGCCATGCGCTGCGCTCCCCAACTTATTGTGCGTTATCACGCTTCGGAGGGGCCAAAATGCGCATGCAGCGACCTGCCAGCCTTCCCCTTAAATTCTAACAGCCTGGAGGAAGGCGTCCCGGAGAACTCGTGTCCTGAGCCCCAGGAGCCTACGGCACTAATTAATTCACTTTACTCCCTCACCGCCCGCAGTGGTATCACCCGCTCCCCCTCCGCGCGCCGCCGCAATGGTGCGGCCCGCCCGCCATTTCGACTCCCCCCGCCCTTCGCTCGTGGATTTCGCGCCACAGCGCTGGGGGCGGGGCGTCCCGGCCAATCAGCGGCGGCGCGCGGCGGGCGCGCCAATCGGAGCGCGCGGCGGCGGGGGCGGCTCGCGCGCTTGGCGCCGGTTCGGTTTCCGCCGCGCGTCGGTTTTGCCGCGAAAAAGTTATCGGCGGGTTCCGGTGGGGAGCGAGGTGCGGAGCGGCAGGATACTGGGATTGGTACTGGGATTGGTATTGGTATTGGGATTGGGGTTGGGGTTGTCCTTGGGGCATTGCGGGGACAGAGCGCGGCCGGTGCGGTGCGGGGCACGCGGCGAGGGGCGATCCCGCGGGGCCTTCGGTGCGGGGCGGGGGAAGGAGGCGGCCGAGGCTGACCGAGCGCTCTCGGCCCCGCAGCGGAGCGGCAGCCGCGATGTCCGGCTTCGACGACCCCGGCATTTACTACAGCGACAGTTTTGGGGGAGACGCGTCCGTGGACGAGGGGCAGGTTCGGAAGTCGCAGCTGCAGAAGCGGTTCAAGGAGTTCCTGCGGCAGTACCGGGTGGGCACGGACCGGACGGGCTTCACTTTCAAATACAGGTGCTGCCGTGGCCCTTTTCTCCTTCCTTTTTGTCCTTCTGAGCCTTTCCCATCCCCACTTGCACATCCGGTCTGCTCTTGACCTCCCTCCCGCAGTGCACACCCCGCATACGGAATAGCCACTTTGTCTCTTCTCGTAGGCCATAAAAAGCTCGGTATTAAGAGATGTTCATATTTAACAAGATAAAAACGCAAAGGTTTGGTGTTCTCACAAATTTTTAGGCAGCCAGCCACTGGAGAATGTAACAATAGAGGGATCCACACTGCCAGGCTTGCACTTAGTTCTGAGATTCAAAGTCTGTCTTTGGAGTTGTAGTGCTTTCTGTTCTGGAAAATTGTCTGTATCTATTAAATCACTGCACCATTCTCCACGTGTGCCTTCCAAGTTCATGAAGTTTCTGTTATTACTTCCTTTGTTTTAAACCATATCTTATGTATAGTAGTTCTTATTCTACATAGAATTTTTTTCCTTGTTTATCTGGTCATGTAGCTTTAGTACATACTTTACATTGCCACTGCCAGCACTGGTGTTCCTGGTCTTGTGCCACCTTTCAAAGCAGGCTTAGGTGAAAGATTGCCCAGGTTCCCATGCACTTCTTCTGGAACTCACCTAATTTGCCCTACTTGCTTTCCAAACCAAGGGCTCCCTGCAGAGCCTGCCTTCTCTGATCCCTGCTTGGGGATCTTTCTGCCCTGCAAACTTCTGCCACTTCCTGCCTTCCAGGGATGAGCTCAAACGCCATTACAACCTGGGGCAGTACTGGGTGGAGGTGGAGATGGAAGATTTAGCCAGCTTTGATGAAGATCTCGCTGACTATCTGTACAAGCAACCAGCAGAGCACCTGCAGCTGGTAAGGATGGAGGTTGGCAGCCTACAACACTGTCACCAGAACAGCTCTGGTGTTCTGCTGTAGCAGACCCACTGACAGCCCGTTGTTCCCTCTCTAGCTGGAAGAAGCAGCAAAAGAAGTCGCAGATGAGGTCACTCGTCCTCGCCCCTCAGGGGAGGAGACTCTGCAGGACATCCAGGTGATGCTGAGGTCGGATGCCAACGCAGCCAACATCCGCAGCCTGAAGGTGAGCTGGAATGAGGCTGCTACACACAGTGTCTGTGTGGGTGTGATTGCAGGGGAGCTTTTGGTACCTGGTCACATGGCTCAGGACACAGGTCACTCACTAATTTACAGTGTTACTCTGCAGCTTGAATCTGGCTGCAGAGGGCTGTTTTTGCTGGATGCTGCTGCAGAGATATTGCTGTTAGTGGGTTCTGCACAGTGTCCTATCCATTGCTCTCATGCTTTGTTGTTTCCCATGCTTCTTCCATGGACGGCTTTCTCACCTTCCCTTCTCCTTTCCCTTTTCAGTCTGACCAGATGTCCCACCTGGTGAAGATCCCTGGGATTGTAATTGCAGCCACCCCCGTGCGAGCCAAAGCCACCAGGATCACCATCCAGTGCCGCAGCTGCCGCAACACCATCAGCAACATCGCGGTGCGCCCGGGCCTGGAGGGCTACGCTCTGCCCAGGAAATGCAACATGTGAGCACTGCCAGGGTGTCCCTGCAGGCTGGAGGGCAGCAAAACTCTGCATTCCCTCTTCCTGCTCCTGCTCCATCCCATGCATTGCAGCAGCTGTTCCCACATGGCAGCAGCATCTGCACTGTGCTGCCCCTGTGCCAGAGTGCAGTGCTGGCTGGCAAGTTCCAGCTGTCCATCTGTGGTCATGCTGGTTGTGACCTTGTGTGGTCAGTGCTGCATGCAGTGTTGAGTGGCCGTGTCCAGGGAGTCCTTTTTATTCACAGGGAGTTTTGCCTGGCGTACCTAAAGGTTCATTCCTGCCTCCAGCTGTCCCATAGTGCTGTGTTAAGTTGCTCTCCTCTTTTCCAAACTCCTTGCTTCCCCATTCCCACTTCTGAGGGGTCTGTTTTGTGTTACCTTCCTTAGGGATACTTTTCTACTAACCCTTTTATCCTGCTTTGCAGCTCTTGGTGCCTCTGAGAGCTGTGAGCATTAGATTGCCATTGTGCTGCATCTCTTGAGGCAGCCAGTCCTGGTGGCTTGTGCCTTTGGGCTTATACCTGCCAGTATTTATTTTCTGCACCTGAACTCTAATGCAGCTTGAGAGGGGTTTGGGCTAGGCATCATTTTTGTGTGTGGTCTGTACAGCACCTCGCTTCCTGATCCCTGAATCTGCACTCTGGTGTTGCCCTCCCTGAAAGCCCTGCATGGAGTCAGGCATCAGCCTTGCTCCTCTGAGACGAGGAGGATGTGGAGCAGGATGTGGAGCTGCTCCTTGTCTTGGAGAGCTTGTAATGTAGCAAGGCAGATATGTCTTGAGAGACTGGGAGGTGGATGTCAGCCTTGTCACATTGCTAATTGCTTTCTCACCAGAAACCACTTAACATTTGCTTCGTGCATGAGGTTGGAAAGAAAAATGCCCTGCCGTGTCACTGAATCTGTGCTGCTACCTCCTGTGTAATTAATGAATTACCTTGCCTGCTTACAGCTAGCAGGGGAGGGGTGGGAGGCAGGCAGAGTGCTCAGACAAATGTCACCCTGCCTCTGGGTTGTTCTCATGTACATATTTGGCACTTGTTGAAGACATGACAGAGGGCTTGGTGGCCTCCAGTCTGGCCCCATGTGTCTGCCCTTACTTGCTGATGTGTCACTGCTTGGAAGGAGCAGCTGCCCCTTGCTGGTGCTGCTGTCCCCTGCACAGGTGTTCTCCTAGGGGTGGCTCCTCAGTGCTAACAGCCTTCCCTGATTGATCTCTCTGCACAGAGAACAAGCTGGCCGCCCGAGGTGCCCTCTGGACCCTTACTTCATCATGCCAGATAAGTGCAAGTGTGTGGATTTCCAGGTCCTGAAGCTGCAGGAGTCCCCAGATGCTGTCCCACACGGGGAGATGCCCCGGCACCTGCAGCTCTACTGTGACAGGTATGGCACAGCCTTCACCTGCCCCTGCTGGCTGTGCTGGTGCCATCATTGCCCACCACCATCCTCTGCTTTTCCCCTGTCTCCTCTTAGGTACCTGTGTGACAAAGTTGTCCCGGGGAACAGAGTCACAATCATGGGGATCTACTCCATCAAGAAGTCAGCGCAGAGCAAGAACAAAAGCCGTTTCAGCGTGGGGGTGGGCATCCGCAGCGCTTACATCCGCGTGGTGGGCATCCAGGTGGACACTGAGGGCTCAGGTGAGGGCTGCTGCTGGTGTGCCTTGGTAGCCTGGTGCTGGAACACACTCCCCATCCTGTTCCTGAGCAAGGTGATACTCAGCAAGAGCTGTTTGAAATTGCAGCCTTAGTTCTTCTCTGCTGTTTATATAACAGTAGGGTCAAGCCATTCCAAGGCTCTGCCTTGCCCTGGGCTTTCTATAGTCATGTCCTGTAAGGCTTTTTCTGTCATATTAAATGAGGAGGTCTCACCCTGAGTCCTCCAGGGTGTTTAAGTGAGAATCTGCTAAGCCATCCCTGAGGATCCCGGCAGAAGTCCTTAGTTAAAATTGTATTTAAAACATGGTCCTGCCTGTAATTCTCCCTCTGGATCCAGAAGAGCTGCTTTGCCCAAGATCCTTTTTCTTACCAGCCTCTAAGGACACAACCTGCTCTGCTGGGTTAGCAGATACCTGCCCTCTCCACCTTTCCCACCTGGTGGCACTTGGCATGATCTTCAGGAGGGGATTTTTTGTTGTAGGGGGGAGCAATATGATTTCCTTTAAAACCTCCATGTGTTCACTGTTGCATGATTGCCCTGCTCCCTGTGCAGGACATAGCTTCACTGGCTCGGTGACCCCTCAGGAAGAGGAGGAGCTCCGTCGCCTGGCTGCCATGCCCAACATCTACGAGACCATCGCCAAGAGCATCGCGCCCTCCATCTACGGCAGCACGGACATCAAGAAGGCCATCGCCTGCCTCCTGTTTGGGGGCTCCCGCAAGAGGTGGGGGCCAGAGCCACCCTTTGTCAGCAAAGTCAGTGCCTTGTTGTCAAAATAAAGGCTCACCATCTCTCCTCCCTCTCTTCTTCCCAACCCATCGCTCCAGGCTCCCGGATGGGCTCACCCGCAGAGGGGACATCAACTTGCTGATGCTGGGGGACCCTGGCACGGCCAAATCCCAGCTGCTGAAGTTTGTTGAGAAGTGTTCTCCCATTGGGGTACGTGGCTCCAGGTGCCCACTTGTAGTGCACCCCTTTTCTCCCTTCTGCTCCTTGTCTAACCCCAGAGACAAGGTCATGGTCACAGCAGACACCTGCCTGTGCATCCACAGATAGACTTGCTGGCATGAATTGCTGTTTTCAGTACTAGCCCAGAAGAGGTGGGGAATGAGGAAGGGAAGGGGAAGAAGGTCATGCCTTTTATTATGCTGTGAGCCAGGCTGTTTGCAGATGTCCAGAGACGTGCCTGGTGCTGCTGTTTATTGTTGAGACTTGATCAGCAGAAGGGCTGACTGGTCAGGACAAATTAAGTTGACTGCCTCTCAGGCACGGACCTCCAGCCTGAGCCCAGGCATAGAATTATGTTTTCAGCTGTGTTTTTTTGTAGTCTCTATTAAACTCAGCCTCTGACTGTATTGTTCCCTCAAGGGGCAAACAAAGCTAATGCAGCAGCCCACGAAACAATGAATCACTCCCTCTGCTGTACTTAATATCTGTGTTTGTGTCTGCATGCCCTCCGGTGTGTCACAGCTGCTTCGTCTGAGCCTTGGGATGAGGCAATAGCCCTGCTCTTTGCCCAGCACATCTGCTTTTTACATGTGCTGAGGACTTCTCCTGGAGGTTCTTCCCCCAGGAGCTCTGGATTTTGTGGTGCCAGGGGCGCTTTGTGTCTCAGCTGGAGCAGTGGGCTCCTGCTGCAGCTGATGTGCTGTCCCTTTGCTTGTCCCCCATGGCACTAGGTGTACACCTCAGGAAAAGGCAGCAGTGCTGCTGGCTTGACAGCCTCAGTGATCCGGGACCCTGCCTCCAGGAATTTCTTCATGGAGGGAGGAGCCATGGTGCTGGCAGATGGAGGAGTGGTGTGCATCGATGAGTTCGACAAGGTACTTGTGGGGCTGCTTGTGTGGGAGTGGGAAGGAGAGCCCTTGGGATGCCAGCCTGTCCCAGGAGAGCCCAGAGCTGCAGGAGGAAGGGCAGCTCCTCTGAGACCCTCTCACCTCCTTTCAGGGAAGGTCAGGGGATGGGGCTGCAAGGAATTCAGCTACATCCTGCCCTCTTGGGCAGAGGTCCTCACAGAGCTTTGTGTCAGGGGTGTGTAGCAGAGGTCTGGCAGAGGTGACTGATGGTGACTTTTTCTCCTTGCCTGGTTTCTCACCTGGGATGACAAGATGCGGGAGGATGACCGTGTTGCCATCCACGAGGCCATGGAGCAGCAGACCATCTCCATTGCCAAGGTGAGCTGTGGCTTGATGATTTCTGCCCTGAGGTGGGAATCTGAGAGCCCAGAAACCAGTGGTCACACATATTTTGCCAGAACTGCCCATTTTAGAGCACAGGCAGTGGTATTGATGGTTGCTGGTGTCTCTGGTGTGAGACCAGTCAGCCCTGCCTAGAGGCTTTGGACAGCCTGAGCTTTATGGCTTCTCCTTGCTGGTGGCTGTCAGGCTGCACCTGCAAACCCATGCTTTGTGCCAGAGCTGCCCAGGAGGACTCAGCTCTGTCTGCCCAGTGTTTATCTCAGATCACAAACCTGGGCTTAAGGTCTCCTGTGTCTCTGCCCTTGACAAGAGGTTTTAAATGAAATTACTCAGTGCCCAAGTTTCAGCTGAATCCAGTCCACCTCCAAAAGGACACGTGTGTCAGGCCAAAACAATTGGGTGCTACTTATGGGGCTTCATTTAAATGCAAGTGACAATGAGTCCTTGAAAATGGCTTTCAACCTTTCACTGATTAATGACCTGCTGTGACATGGAGGTGCTCTTGACACCATCCTTTTTTTTTTTTTGCCTCCGCCCACAGGCAGGAATCACAACCACACTCAACTCCCGCTGCTCGGTCCTGGCAGCTGCCAACTCCGTCTTTGGGCGCTGGGATGAGACCAAGGGCGAGGAGAACATTGATTTTATGCCCACCATCCTGTCCCGGTTCGACATGATCTTCATCGTTAAGGATGAGCACAACGAGGAGCGAGACATGGTGCGTTGAGCCGGTACCGGGGACTCACGGCGCCCCTTTGGGGGGGGAGGCAGGGTGTTCCTGCTGCCTGACTGCCCTCTGCTTCCCCAGACACTGGCCAAGCACGTGATGTCCCTGCACGTCAGTGCCTTGACGCAGACCCAGGCCGTGGAGGGCGAGATCGAGCTGAACAAGCTGAAGAAGCTCATCTCCTTCTGTCGGACGTGAGTGGCAGGCGTGGCTTTTTGGCATTCGCCTTCCTCTTAACTCCTGCCATGAAAAATGGGTGCAAGAGTCACTCTCAGTGGTGCTGCTGCACCCAGGGAAGGGAGGGGCGCTGCCTGCAGCTGCTGTTCCCTTGCAGGAAGTGTGGCCCTCGGCTGTCGGCGGGGGCGGCCGAGAAGCTCAAGAACCGCTACATCCTGATGCGCAGCGGCACCCGCCAGCACGAGCAGGAGAGCGACCGCCGCTCCAGCATCCCCATCACGGTCCGGTGAGCAGCACCCTCCTCCCCACCCCCTGGGGCTGGGCTGCACTGCAGGGTGCCACACTGCACCTGTGCAGCAGTACCTCCACATTGGCAGTGCTGGGCGGGAGGCAGGAGGTGCCTGGGGTGGGGTAGGTTGGGATGGCAGGAGTCAGGGGGAAGGAAACAGCCTTGTAGCTGCAGCAGAAAGCAGGGAATGTTCCTGTGGCTGCAGGCAGCTGGAGGCCATTGTGCGCATTGCCGAGTCCTTGGCGAAGATGAGGCTGCAGCCCTTCGCCACCGAGGCAGATGTTGAGGAGGCCTTGAGGCTCTTCCACGTGTCCACGCTCGATGCAGCCATGTCAGGCAACCTATCAGGTGAGCAGGAGATGTTTTGTGCTGGGGTAGCAGAGAGAGACGTGCTGGACCTGGATGCTCAGGGAAGGGAGAGATGAACCTGGCTGTCCTGAGCAAAGATAAATCAATGCTTGTGGCCCTCGTGGCTGTGAGGGTGTGCCTCACAAGGAGGGTGATGGCAAATGACACTGAGGGTCTCCTGTGCTGTTCAGGGAAGAGCTAGTTTGGCTTCTTGTGGTCCCAAGGGCAGAGTCTGCTGCTGGACATGATTCCCCAACCTATTAATACTCTAACATCTTTCTATGGAGGTGAAGACAATGTTTCCTTGGGCAGCAGCATGGAACAAAGGGTCTGAAGAAAGCTCCAGCAGTTAGGTCCACATTCAGTTCTGTGGTTGGAGTTCCACAGCTTTTACAGTGAAGTTATTCATGGGTTCCCTAAAGTCTCTGAGCTGTGCAGGTGTGGTGGGAGACACAGGAGATGAGCACTGTGTGCTGGGGGTGACATCTGGGCGGCACAGAGCTCACACAGTACCTCCCTGCAGGGGCAGAGGGCTTCACCACACAGGAGGACCAGGAGATGCTGTCCCGCATTGAGAAGCAGCTCAAGCGCCGCTTTGCCATCGGCTCCCAGGTGTCCGAGCACAGCATCGTCCAGGACTTCCTGCGGCAGGTGGGCAGGGCCCCGTGGGGCTGGGCTGGGAAACAGGGACCCCAGGCTGCTGCTGGGGGCATGGAACCCCTTCCTCAGGGGCAGGCTGGCGAGCCTTTTGGTCATGCTTTTGAAGTTGTCTGTAGTCAATGGTGTGCAGTGTGATTGCAGAGTTTAAGGGGACTGAGGTGAGTTTCTGCAAAAGGGCCAGGGCTGGTTTGAGGTCCTACCCTTGAAACCAGAACTGATGGATTTATGACATCAGATCTAAAGTAGTGAAAGGGGAAGGGAGCATCAGTGTCTTGGACTATTGGGCTTGCTCCTTCTATAGAGTCCTAGCCAGGTTTCAGCAGAGGTTGCAGGCTCCTTCTGAGCTGCTGTCTGCTATTCCATGCTGGCTCACCTTCCCCCCTCTCTCCTTTTGCAGAAATACCCAGAACATGCCATCTACAAGGTGCTGCAGCTGATGATGCGGCGGGGCGAGATCCAGCACCGCATGCAGCGCAAGGTCCTGTACCGCATCAAGTGACCTCCCTGCCCCAGGAAGGAGCTCCCTGTCCTCCAGCAGGGAGCTGCTGCTGCCTACCCCTGCCCACAGCAGGCAGAGTGCCCCTGGGAGCTGGGGCCTGCTCCTGAAAGCTTTTCCTTGGGGAGCCAGAAAGCCCCAGGCCTCCGTCTTGAACTGGGGTTTGGGGTGGTCAGGGTGTCCCTTGTGTGCTCTGTTTCTGTGTCATGTCCATGTTTCTAAAGCAAAAGCTTTTAGTTATATTAAAATAAAACCTGATATTGGTAGCTCAGGATCTTCGGCCCTGAGGGGCAGAGGGGATGGATCCCTTTCCTCCCTTGAAGAGGGTGCAGGATTTTGGATAGAAGGGTATCCCTCCTGCCTGCCCTCTGTAATGCACTTACTCGAACTCAGGCTCCAGCCTCATGGGCAGCAGCAGCAGCCCTGAAGGCAGAAACTCATTTCTCACTCAGGGTTTGTCTGAGTCATAAAGCCTGTTGGCACAGGCTGCCCAATTGGGCTCAGCAGTGCAGGAGGCACTTTACCCACTCCCTGTGTGCAGTCTGCTGCTTTCTTCCCCTGCAGCCAGTGGTAGTGAAAGAAATTATTTGCTATTTGTTCCCTGCTCTTTGCTAATCCCTCTTTGCCTCCTCCTAGGGCTGCAGCAGGGAAACTCTTCACCTTGCAGTGTTAAAGGGTTGTGTGAAAGCCTTGCTTGAGGCATGGGCAGAATTCCCTGCTTGCTCCAGTGAGGATGTGGATTCAGGATAATCCCCATCAGCTATGTGCTGTCCTCCAAGTAGTCCTGCCACCTCCTCCTTTATGCCAATGGTCTTGGGAAGGATTGTCCCACACACCAGGAGCCTCTCCTGGACACTGCCCCAGGGTGCCTTTGTGCAGCTACTCACCCTTCTGCATTTGCAGCACAACCTTGCAATTAAAAACTGCAGATTTTTGTTATTAGCAAATCAGTACTGTCACTCTTCAGTGTTCTCACAAAGATGTGTGGTGCTGGTGGGTCCCTGCTCTCGGCAGCTTGGGGCCACCTTGGCTCTGAGAACACTGGAGGAGACCTTTGAAGACAGCAGTGTTGAGCAAAGCTGCTGCCTGCCCTGTGGTGGACAGCCTGGTGCCTGTGTCTGCTTTCAGGCTGACAAGCCCCAGGAGAGGTTCCAATAGCAAAAGAAATGTTCAGGGCCAGTAGAGGGTACCAGAGCCTTGAGGATGCCGAGCTGTGGCCCTGCTCCTGGCTCTGCCTTCTCCTAGAGGGGAAACCAAGAGTCCCAGTGGGATGTGGTGTGGTGTGTGCACTCTGGCAGCTGCCACACAAGGGCTGGGCCCCACTGCAGCACTTGTGGGTTCAACAACATCCTTCTGCTTCTGGGTTTTGAGAGGCACATGAGGCACTCCTTGTGTTGTAGAGTTGGAGGTCTGGAGGGGCTGGGTGATGGTGGCATGGGAAAGACTGGCTGCAAATTCAAGAAACAGCCTTCTGCTCTTTATTCTCCAATTTTTTTTTTTGTAGGGGACAGCCATTGTGGAGGCCTAGAAGGAAGAGAGGGCTGGCCCAGACTCCCAATGAATAGGCAGGGATAGGTCTCTCATTCTAGTGATTTTGTTGTCCCATGTTTTTGTATGTGCCAAGCACCTCACAGAGCTTGGAGTGAGCAATGCTGGGATAAAAGGGAGCCCCTTCTTTTCCCCTTGGGGAATAAAAAAGGCACCTTCTGTCTTCACAGTGCTCCCTAAGTGGAAAAATAAGAGAAGGATGCTGCTCCATGGATCTCCAGGCAGAGAAATAAATGTGAGAATGATGGCCACATCCTCCCCTAGAAACCAAAGTTCTCAAAACTACCAGTGTCTGTTAGAAAGCATCAGGAGTGGCTCTTGGCAGGGTCAGCACAGGCCTGAGGCAGCAGCATGTGTGTGGCTGTTTCTCTGCTGTGAATCACAGCCCCTGCAGAGCTGTAGGAATGGGTCCTGCAGGTCTCAGCCCCTGCCACTGTCCCACAGGTACCTGTCCTTGCTCTGAAGGTGCAGGCAGTGTCTGGCTGTGGACGTTCTTTCAGAGTGCAGCAAACAGGAGTGTGGGACTGTGGGATCAGTACCCACAGCCTGCTGTTAATGCTGCCTGTGGAGAAAACTGAGCTATTCCTTGTTGAAAAGAGCACCCAGTGATGGGGCTGTGTGGGGAGAGAGATGGGGATAGGATAAGGGAACACAGTGCAAAAGACTATTTCCATCACCTACCTTTCTTCCCCCCTTCCCTCCTTGCCTCTTTTCTTCTCTCAGACACCCCCTCATCATCACTTTTTTCTTTCCTGTGCTGTAGCAATAGGACATGGCTGGATTTTGGCTGCTGCTGGCAGCCAGTGGTGGTCATGTGTCATTCATAGGTTTTAAATGAGCCATCATCTCAAGGAACATCAAGCTGTGCTGGGCGTTGGCAGGTGTGGAGGTTGGAAATTCTAATTTTTTAATGTTGTTTTCGTGACATGAGAGCTGAGGTAGATTTCTGTGGTGGGGATCAGAATGATTGATCTCTTCGTGCCAAGAAATGTGTTGATTATATGGTATGAGGTTATGTAAGTGTACATTGAAACAGCATTGTTTAGCAATTAATGCATGCAGTGCTATCAGAAGGAGTGGAGCTGGATGTGCACAACCAGTATTGTTTGGAGATTGAGATGGCTGCTTGGTGCTGACTGGTGTTCAACATAGCACTGCAGGTGGAAATTTTGTGAGGAATAGCAGTTCTCAATTGGGTAGGTGCATGGCAGTATCTACTTGATAAGGGATTGCTGGTCCTGCTGGTGAAGATGACAGATTATTCCATAAATCAAATGGTAACTACCTGATAAAGGGCCATTGTCCTCCTGGTGAAGATGCCTCTTTTTGGGCTCATCTGAAGTTCTGACATGCTGAGATTTGGGATAAAATCCCTGTCCAAGTATCATTAGATGACCAAAAATACTGTTCTCAAATGCAATACTAACACAGAGAGCAAAACCAGTCAGGCTTAGCCAGCAGCACAGCATTCCCTCCCCTAGCCTGACCTGACCTTGACCCTTCCTCACCCCAGTGCTGTCTCTGGCACAGGAGAGCCCTTCCCTGCTCCTGCCTTGTCTCCTTGGAAAGCACAGTTGGGTGAATGTCATCACCCCAAACCAGGCAGTCACCAGCAATGCTCAGGTGCCTTTGATTCAAAGCTTGGGCTGTTGTAGACAACACTGACCTCTTGCCACCAAGAATTAATCTAATAATCTAATTAATCTTCTAATAATGCATGAGATGGGTGAATCTCTGTGAGTGGATCACTCCAAAGAGCTCCAGTCCACTGGATACTGCCAGCATTTTTGGTTGTCTGAGGACACAGCCTTAAGCTGCACCAGGGAAGGTTTAGGCTGGACATTAGGAGGAGTTTTTTCACAGAAAAGGTGATTGGAATGGTCTGCCCAGGGAGGTGTTTAAGTAAAGACTGGACGTGGTACTTAGTGCCATGGTCTAGTTGACATGGTGGTATTAGGTCATAGGTCAGACTTGATGATCTCAAAGGTCTTTTCCAATCTAGTTGATTTGTGATTCTGTGAAACTCATCAGAATATTTCTGTGAAATGTCAGTGGAGCTCCACTACTGTAAAATCCAGCAAAGCTGAGTCATCACATCTGCACCACTCAGCTTTCTTCCATCTCTGTGTAGGTTGAGAGCTGTTGCAATGCAGCAACATAACCTCTGAGCATGTTGTGAGTGTCACTTCCTCCATAAAATCAAACACAACAGAACTTCAGAGTCCTGAGGGCTATTGCTCAAGGATGTGAGATCAACACTGGCGAGTGGGATATGCTGATATGGGCAATGTGAGAAATAATCTCATCTAGTCCAGCAAGCACCAGTCTCAGACAAATGAAGCTGGGACTCCTTCCCTCTTTCTGCTGCTGACTTACTGGACTAGTTAAGCAAGTGACTTTATCTCCTTGCCTGTTCTGCCTGGATAACCTTTTTGGAGCACAGATCACTTCTTACCATGATTTTGTGCACTGCCTGACAGAATCAGTAGCCCAATCTCAGTGGTAGAGCTTACCTGCTGTTAGTAACATTAACACATTCTAGGGCTTCTTCAGCCCTTGTTAGGATAAGAGTTTGTCTCCTGCAGGCAAAGAAATTCCTGTGAATTGCTCTGGACATTGCCAGAAAAGATCAAGAAGCCAAGGAAGACCATGGAACAGCAATGCTGTGCTGCCATGTGGATGTGGAACAGCACACAAGTCATGGGTCAGGGTGCCTGTGAAGTGCTCTGCTGAGCTGGGCTCTTATGCTGAGTCTCAAGTCCTCTAAGTTTGGTTAACAGCCTGTATCCCCTAATTCTGGCCTAGGTTCCTTCAAAACCCCAAGCAACTCATTCTCCACAGCAGTGATGTACCAATGTCTGCTACTGCTCTTTGTCACATTTTGCCCTCCTTTTGCAACATCCCTTGCTCTTCCCTGGACACCTCTGCTCCAGGTCTCTCCCAGCAATCCCAGGCCATTTACTCCTCCCCTCCACTTCATGCCTGCTCTCTCTCCTCATCTGCATGACCATCCCCTCCTGTTTCCCTTCCATGCCACCTTACAGAGTGCTCAGCAGCAGCCTCCCTGCTTTCCAGGCAGGCAGGACATCAGGGCATAACTTGCTGGATCAACTCCCAGCACTGCCTATTGGGAACATTCCTCAGAGGACACCCCCTGGACCATCTGCTGCTTCCTGGCTATTCCTCTTTTCCTTGCCCTTCAACTTTCACCCAGCCAAGGTGCTCCACCTCCTCTCCCCATTATTTATCTTCAACTTATCTTGCCTCCCTCTTTTATTTTTTCACAAAGCTTTTTTTTTTTTTTTTTTTTTTTTTCTTTCCCTCAGACTAGTCTGTGGGCAATTTGGCTGGAAATCCCCCAGATCTCTGGCCAGGAAAGCCAGCCTGCTTTATAAGCCTTTTGGGCCCTCAAAATAAAAGCAGGAGCACTGTCCTGCTTGCCTTGATCCCAGCACCTCTGGGCTGCTTGCTGAGTGGGAAGCAGGTCTATCCATAGCTGGCCACCCACTGTGTGCCCGTCAGCACCCAGCACCTCTGCAGTGTAAATATGCATCTAAAAATAGATGCACAGGCATCCTTTCCCTGCTGCAAATCCTTCACTTGATAGAATCTGTCAGGTTTCAAACTGCATCTGGTACTTTTTAGACTGTAAAGTGAATGATCAAAGAGGTGAATTTCAATATTTCACTAGGACTCTGGAGCTAAGTGCGTCATGTTAAAGGTATTTATGAGGTTTTTAGAGAAATGAGTGACAGCTCATTAGCATACAGGTAATATCACTGTCCCAGACCCTTGCACCAGAATAAGGTGCACATTCTGCATTATCAATTATCTTCCATTTGTGTTTTGTAGTGAGGAGGTGTTTGGTGGTCTGCCCAGGAGTGCAGACACTCTCACCAGGCTGGGAGGTTTGCCATCCGTGTGGGTCCAGCAGGTGAAGGTGAGGGGATGAGCTGGGGAGCACCAAAGACACAGAGGAAAACAGCTTTGTCAGCACCACATGGCTCTAACAAAGTGCTCAGTGCCAGAGTCCTACATACCTGATACCAAGTCCAGATCTTTTGGCAGCTTAGCTGCTGCAATGGCTGAACTACAATGTCAGAATTACCTGGCTTCCCCTGAGTTGGGTAATTCAAATATCAAGGTTTCCACAGTAACACCCCTACTGCCACGCTGCACCAACATCACTTTACCCTATTCAGGTACAAATGCAACTTACAGTAATAGATAAATCACATGCCAAGAGGGTGAAGCTTCTGCTTTTTCATCTCTTGCACTGGAGAAAAGGGTAATGCCAGGTCAGAGAACCAGCTCAGAAGGAGAAGTGCAGCATTCGAGTCCCTCCTCTATGAGAAAAAACAGAAGACCTATTTGTTTGTGGCTCATGCTGCATGCCCAAAACCCAGAGACACAATTTACAGACGTGACCCCTTCACCTTTCTTGCTCCTCAGAGGATAAAATGGTTTCCTGTTTATTCCAATGGGCAGCTGTTGTATCCACAGGGGAGAGCAGCACTCATGGTTAATATGGCTGATGTCCAGACACGTTTTGCAGAAGTTGCTTGTTTGTTTTCTGGGCTGTCCAGCAGCTGCTGAATGTCCTGCCTTTGGGAATAGGAGGCTCACAGGCAATTCCCAGATGCTGGAGCATGGGAGAGGACTTGTTCCCCCACACTGGGATCAGCAGGCAGGGAAGAGGTCCTGAGGTCTTCTTGAACATCTGCCATGTGCTGAAGTATTTTAGGAGCTATTAGGTCCTCCTTTGACTTCTTCACCTGGCTGATGTGTACCCCAGAGATGTGTGTTACCCATGGGAGAGGAGAGGCAATGCTCTGCCTCGGGGTCTCATAACCTCAGCAAATGCTGCTACACATGAGCTGGGTTTCATAGCCAAGGCTGTGAGACATCCAGGACCAGGGAAGGAAAGTTCCTGGAGTCAGTGCCCAAGCAAGAGAAATCTTGGGGTGTTGACAATCCCTGAAAATGTTATCACCATGGGATTCACTCCTCAGGCTACTTCTGTGGTCACTTGGACAGAAGAAAATGTCCCAGGATGTGGAGGATGCAGGTCCCAGAAGGTTCTCTGCCAGACATGCCATCACCATAGGCCATATTTTGATCTCCACCAGCTTGGAAGAGACTGTTGAAATTGAATGCCCATGGGAAGGAAGCATCAAAGACAATTAAATGCAACAGAAAGAAAAAGCCTGATGCTCTCTGCCTCTGTATGTTTCTCTGTTGACATCAAGAGCACTTCTCATGTTTACTTTTCTTCTTTGCATCTGCCTGCCAGGGCTGTGATGGCTGTTTATGTTTTTTAATGCTACATTGACCCAGATTTGGAGCAGGCAGGTGGTGATCCAGGGTTTGTATCTGACTCTGCTTATGCAGTCAGCTATGAAATGCTGAAATGGAAAGAAATCAAAGCCTAATCTCCAGTGACCCATACACAGGCATGAGAGTCACCATCAGTCTGGAACTGGGGCACTGAGATACAGGCTGAAAAGTGGAGGCCTGGCAATAGCTGGCCTAATGAATCAGTTGTGCCCTCTGGTCAAGCCTTTGCTGGTACCAACCCAATATATTTAGTCATTGGCTTTGCTTCTCAGCAGCACATCCTGTGTGCACCTCCAGGCTGGAAAAGAGGTGGGTTCACAGCCACTGCAATAGCCAAGGGCTTTGGAGAACTCTGTTGAGGTGGTAATTTGTTTTAAGCACATCATCCACCTGCTTATGACAAAAAAAAAGAACTTGAATGGTTCTGGTCTGGGTCACAGAAAGCAGCAAGAGGGAGATGAAGCCTGTGCAGTCCAAATGACTGTAACTTCTCTACTAGTTAATTTCTCTGCTTTTTCTGGCCACTTTTGTGGCCTCTCTCATGTGAAAGTGGCAGTAGAGCACAAGGAGCAGTGAGAGGCTGCCCAGGGCACCACAGGGCTGGTGGGAGCTGCTGGGAAGGGAGATGCTGTGTAAAGCATTCCAGGGCAATCCCACTTCCCAGGGCTACACTGCTTCCCAAACTTGCCCAGGTGTGTTGTGATCTCTCATGGAGATCACATTCATTGCAGCAGGTGTCAGGAAGAGTCCAGATCTGGGCCTCACTCTCTGGAGAGAGAGTCATCCCTGCTCCAGTGCATTTCAGCCAAATACATTGACAAATAGCAGAGGTGAGGACTGCAATATGTTAGTGAGAGGAAAAGGCATTGCAGCGCTTCTCTGCGGAAGGAAAATGGGTTTCTGTTTAAGCATAAGTTAAATATCAGAGGAATGATGATCTTACAAATGAAACATAACACCCCCAGGGGCTTATTCCTGTATCAGCCACTAATTTACTGTGTGACCTTCAGCAGTTCATTCAAGCTCTCTCTGCCTCCATCGCTTTCTTTGTCAAGCTAGCCCGGTGACAAATTCCTTTCTTGCAGAGGTCTTGTGAGGACTATGCATCTCCACGAGATCCTCACGGGATACATCAAAGGCAAAGTGTTTCCTCCACGAGATCCCATTTAATCTCCTCACATTAGCTAAGCCTGGAGCCTCCCACTCAGAGCCCATCCCACCTGCCTCACTCGGAGGCGTGCTGCCCTTCTCAGCACTCTTCCTTCCTCTCCCCCTGCTGCCTTGGATACCTTTTTAGCCTCCCTAACACCTCCACCCTTGCCATAGCACGCTGGTCTTCACAGAAGAGCCCTTGCCTTGGCCCAGACAGGCAGAATCTATCACTTCTCTTTCAAGAGAGATGTTGCCTCAGCAACCAAAGTTTTGAAGTTGGGCAAAGTTCTGAAGAAAAATCCCAACCAATTGTGATAGGAAATGACACTCGGGAACAAATGTACCACGTTGCCATGGCAGCCTGAATACTTGCACAGAACTTGGTGTTTTGAAAATATAAAAAGACTTGTGCTTCAAATGAGTCCAACTAACTTAATGCCTTTGTCAGGTGGCTGCACAATGCCAAGGGTCTGGCATTTGTGTTTTATAGCTGGCATGTGAATGACTTCATCACTTCTGAAATGAAAGTAACTTCTGCTCTCAGTCTGACAGACGAGTATTTGAGACCAGGTTCTTCCAGGTTGCCTTGTCTGGTATTGATCTGTTAGGGTTATTTCTGTCATTTGAACTCTATCAGTTCTTGGTTGTCTTGGTTTCGACATCTGTGTTTCATCTGTTATTTCATTTGGTGCACTTCTGTGTCTCAGTGTCTGGGTTAAAAGCAGAAGGTGATTTGTTCAAAAATATGGGTCCTCTTGCTAGTCCCACAGTGTTTCTTCTGAGCCATGAGGTGCATGAGTGACTTTCAGGGGGCACAGATTTTTTCATTCAGGTCTGTGAGCTGAACCAAACATGATTTTGCTCCACCAGCTAGATGCCTTCTCCTAATTACAGTGAGGAAGAGGAATAATCAGCTTGAAGGTATTCCTATGCCTGTTAGACTCACTTTGCAAACCCAAATTCCTCTGAGAGTCTGTAAGACCATCCATCTGTTAGATCTGGAGTTCATCACCATTTGCCCTAGAAAAATCTGATTCTCGTTTGGCAACTTCTTGGTAGGGCTTCCTGTGACCTGGGAAGTGAGAGCACAAGGAGGATGAGAAATTGAATTTTGGTGATCTGCTGCTGTCATTCTTCACTGTCACAGGCAGCCAGCCCTCTGGTAAAGGCAGTGTGGGTAGAAAAAGGACTGTGAGATGCAGCAGGGAAACAGGCACAGGTCCAGTGCTGAGAAGACTGAATCCCAGATGGTTCATAGAAGGAGGCAGATTCTCAGTCTTTAGCTGAGAAATAACCTGGGGCCCTGACATTTCATTCCTTGCTGGTGGAAAGCAAGGCATGGGGACAGCTCTCTCAGCTGGCCAGAGTAAACATGACTTTGGCAAAGCCAGCTCTCCTCTGTTGGCAGAGAAACAGCTCAGCTGAGGGCCCTCCATCCTCGGGGTTCAGTGAGGCCAGAGGTGGATCCCATGTGCCAGCTTGGGCTGAGTGCAAGCACAGAGCACAGTGACAGGAGGACTTCCCACCTGGGCTGGGCCACAACTCACAGATCACATCCACCATCATCTGGGACTTTGCCCCTTGTCCACTGGAGTGTGTTTCCAATTGCCCAACCCTCCCTTGCCTCATATCATCTGGGGTTCTGCTTCATCATCAGCATCCTCCCCATTGCCCTGGGTGGTCCAGTGCTGGCTGCTCTTGCTTGTGGGCTGTGTGGGAGTGACCTAATTTGGAGAAACTGTGTGAGAAGCATCAGGAAGCCCACAGGGAAGTGGGAATTTCTGTGCTCCTTGGCAGGAGCTCAAGCCACGTTTCCATCCCCTGCAGCTCCTGGGAACTCTTCCCTGGGTCATCTACTCCCCTGGTCCATGTGTGCATCTCATCCCAAAGGCTCCTCTGCAAGGAGACAGTTTATCTCAAGTGCTTTGCAGTGAGGAGTCACTGTTCCTAATTATTTGGCAGTACAGAGGTTTCTAGTCTCTCCTTTTCCCCTGACAGTTTTATTATGGAAATATTTTTTACACTGGGCTCTCTCCTTTGTGTTTTTGTGTGGCTTTTACAATAGGGGCTCTTCAGTGCTTGCTCTCAAGCAGCTCCAGTGAGAGTTTGGCTTCAGACAAAGCACAGAGCTGCCTCTGAGGAGGCAAGCAGAGAAATGCTGGCTGTTCTGTAAGGGCACACTGTGCTCAGTCCCAGCTCCCCAGCCTCCACTCCTGCACCTGCCTTTTCTTCTCTTGGCCTCCACAGCTGCAGCAGACTGGAAGAAGGGAGTCGGTCCAGTGCCAGGTTCCTCTTTGCAGCAGTGCTCTGCCTGTGATATTTGGGACTGCAGGGCTATGAGCTTCATCCCTCATGGAATTCCTCTCTGCCACTCCCCCTAATTATCTTTCTTATCTGCTGTTTGTACAGAGCCATGCCAATAGATGGAAAGGTATGGTACGTACCCAGCAGACGAAGATGGGATCTGGAAAATAAATGGAAAGAACATGAGGTCACTCTAAATATTCACATTAAATGGATCCCTTGATCTGAGCCTGTTGAGGTCTGAGGCAGTTTTGGTGGAGATTAATTCCATAGTTATTTAATAAAGAAATGTATAAAATCCATAATTCTTAGTACATTTGAGATTGTTCTAGTTAACTAGACAAGTAAGTGCTCAAGCCTACAGCAACCCCCATTTAGGTGGTTTATTTTGTGCCAGGAGGGCTAAATATATTTCTGAGCCACACACTTTATAGACTTAGACAGAAACTGCATCTCACTCTATGTAAGAAAAAGCATAGAGAAGCATCATTAACCAAAATTAAAGTATTGCCCTGCCCATCATCCTGTCACCACATTTTGTTATTTTGCGTGGAATGGATCTGTCTGCTCTCTGTCTACAAGTGTAAGGGTGTCACAGTCACCATGTGAGAGCAGGGCACTGAAAGTAGGTTGTGTGTGCCCACCCCAAGCCAGTCAAGCTGCCCCAGCAGTGGAGGCTCTCAGGGATGCTCAGATAAGGAGTGAGGGTCTGTCTCATGCTATGGTAGTACTTTTTGCCTGTGTTGCAGTTGTTATTAGTAGGGCTGAGTAAAGTTGACTTGGTGGGAATGAAGCAGAGCTGGTTTTCTAGAGAAGTCCCAGTGGATCCGTGGTGGTTGCTTTGCTAATGCTTTATTGCTCAGGGTTGACTCACTCTGTCCAGAGGGGACCTGAGCAGTGGCAGAGGCTGCCTTGGGGGACAGAGCGTGGTGACGTGGATTTTTCCCAGGATGGTGAGGATGGCCACATGCCATTACCTCTGACAGCTCCTCACAGGACCTGCCAGGAAGGTTCTGCAGTTTGGCTCCGTGGTTGCCTGCAGTTTTGGTGCTTGGGGTTTGATGTGTGCACAAGTTTTTGTGTGTGTGCACTCATCTGTAAGTTGTAAATTACTGTGCTGCTCAACCAAAAGAGACTGTAGCTTCTTCTCAACACCCTTGAGAGCTGCTGGCTGGAAACACTACCAGCATGAATAACCAGGGAGACCTGCAATTTCTCACCATACTTAATTAAAAAAAAAAATTAAAGAGGGAGGGGGGATCCTTGTGAGTGAATGCTTTCTGTCCTCAGCAGCTGGCAAAAAGCACTGTTTATAGTGTGTGTACAGATGTGCAGAACCAGCCCCAGTGCCAGGGCTGGAACAAGGCCCTGCCACTCCCAGTCTGCTGAAGTGTAACTGCAGGAATTTGTTATAAAGTCAGGGAAGGAGGAGCTGAAGGTCACACAGGATTTTGGTACATGTGTGACAGAGCAGAGAGGGTGGCATCATGGCAGCACCAGAAAGAAGGGAAAGGGGCAGATGAGGGAGGAGAGATGAGGTACTGGTTAGCAGGAGCTTCTCCTGGAAATTTGATCTCCACCTAAAAGCTCTCTGTGCTCCAGCAAGGCATGCTCTGACCCTGAGGCAGCAGGGCTGGATACACCTCAGCAAACCAGGGCAGAGCTGTTCTTGTGCCCCAGGAGTGGCAGAGCTGCACTCTTCCTTCTTGTGTGCATCCCTGGGGGCCATTGCCTTGGCTGTGCACTGATCTGGGCTTCACCTGTGCCCATCTGCTAACACCCAGTGTGAGTTGCAATCATAAAATGGGTTTTCCAGTAACTTTCCTCAGCAGATCTCTCATCTCTCCCACCAAGAGGGCCAGCATCTCTCAGGACTGGTTTGCACCAGCCCCAAGGCTGGAGACACTGCTGCTTTGAAGAGACAGTGGCAGCACATCTCCCACATCCAGAGGAATGTGCAGAAGGCAGCAGCAGGAGATGAAAGCACGTTGATTAACACCCAGGAGCACCTGGAAGCAGACAGGAGGCAGGAAGCATTATCTCTGTGTACTGAGGCCATCAGGCTGGAGCTGGAGTGCCACTGAGTGGAGCAGGCAATGACAGGTACACCGAAATAAATGACTCACTCAGAAAAAGGTCAGCCACACTTGACTTGCCAGAGCCAATTTGTGGTGAGTGTGCAAGCTGTGGAATGCAGCAGTGACCACTTTCAGATGATTCGTTTTGAGGCCACCCTTCTTGGAAACCATTGCCCTGAGATCTTTCAGCCAGAGGCATCTCACCCCAAGGAGGGTGGATTTCAGCAGAAATGGGATGGAGGTGGGCACAGGCAGGTCTTTATTGGCAGGCAGACCTGGTAGGCAAATGGAAAATTTTAGTGAAATAAAAAAATTTGAATTTTTAAATTTTTTTTTGAAATCATGTTAGTATTGTTTGCATTCTCACAGAGAAAAGAAAAATGCTGGGATTTCAGAGAAAAAAAAACCCAACCTTTTTAATTTTCAGTACTTTATTTTCTACCAAACCCAGCACTGGAACTTGGTGAAGATAGCTTCATGCAAATGTACTGAATGAAGGTTCATCTTGGAAGGAATAAAATAGGTAATTTCTAAACACATTAAGGGACAAGTGAGATGATTTTCCACAGCAGTGCTTTGTCATGCTGTGTTCCATGTCTCTCTCAGTTTGCACAGAGGGTCATTCCACGAGTGCCCACTTAGAACACCCTTTGGTAACAACATCCTCTCAGCAGGATTGTCCTGGGACAGCTCAGATAACAGAACAAAACATTTCTTCTTCTAAAAACAGCTCCCAGGCAGTCTCTGGGCACTCTCAGTCTGATTATTTAAGTGGAGTTTGAGTACAAGATGTGATTTGGTCATTTCAAACGCCCATCCTTAAATAAATTTACATTGGTGTTTCACAGCAATGTTTACTCCTGCTTCCCTGAGTTCCAGACATTAAACAAATGGGTTTTGCTTAATAAAAAGCACTCTGCAGGGGTGCTCCCTTAGCTGAGAGATGGGAGATGAGGAAAGGAAATAAATGGGGAAAAATGAGATGTATTTCTTCTCTTGGAACTGCAGACCTGTGTCAGGATCTCCCATTCCACAATTTTTTTAATACATGGGGTTGTTTGTCTTCAGAGTTAAACATCCATAAAGCAAACCAATTCATTTTAAGTTTCCCATATGGATCTCAAAAAGAACAAGATATTCCTTTGTACAGCAGCACAGTTGGGAGTCTTCCGTTATTTCTTTTTTTTTTCCTGTTTTTTCCTTCTCTGCTCTGGCAGGGTGGGATGTGTTTCAGAAGGGTGTTATGCCTCTCTTTCCTGAGCAGGGCTCCTTGTTCCATGGCAGAGAACAAGTCCAGTTGAGAGGATTCAGGACATTTAGGGACAAGGGTAGTGTACATGCTGTACTCATGGAAGAATCCTGTCTGGAATCCTGGATCCTGAAAGGGTGGGAGCCCTTAAACTCCACCATTTCCAAGGTAGGTTCATGTGATTCATGCCAATGGATCTAAGGTGAGTGTAAGGTAAAGAAAGACGTGGTGGTGCTAGTTTCCTTAGCCTTTTCCAGCAGGCAGTTTTGTGTAAGGGAGAGTAGAGCATGCAGGGTAAGCCTTAAGTGGTGTTGCCTCAGAAGAACCCTTCTGAAAATCAGTAGTTACAGGAATTCCTGAGCCAGGAGATGCCTCTGGGTGACTGTGTTTAATAATTACCAAAGAAGCCAGTTACAGCTACCACAACACCTCATCAAGAAATTCCACTGGAGCAATAATGAGCATTTTTGCCAAGATCCAGAGAGCTCTTAGTGCTGTCATTTTAACTGCATTTTTTCACTTGACAGCTTTCAAAACACTATAAAATTACACAAGAGCAAACTGAATGCTGTTCTGCCTGTGTTGGGTTGTGAGCTGGATTTGGTGTTTCAGCTTAGCCTCTGTATTGCTAGAGAGATGAATACTCTCAGCACGCTAATGATGAGCAAAAAAGGAAATTGAGACAACTAATTACTCTCAACTCTGTTATTATTTATAAGATGAGAATATTTCCTATTCTTATGAAATAATGTGCAAAGCTATTTTCATAGAAAACTTTTGCAGAGCATCTCAGTGCTGAATTCTATGACCAAAAAAGGGTTTCTTGGTGTTTCTGAACTGCTTTTCCTAAATCTAGGTAGTATATAGGACTTTTCACTGATCTTAGACACTTATTTGGCTCCAGAACACATGGCAAGTCTCAGTGTTCTGGAGCCAAATGGTGTTGCCGAGCCTCTCATGGTACTGAGCTTACCCTTCCATATGCAAGCAAAGGTTACTGTGGAGCATTCACCTTATGGAAACGTTCCTAGAGTGATGGAAGAGGAAAAAGTTTAAACAGCTGTTGAGAAGAGAGGGTTATGCAGGAGTGAATTATTTCACATAATAAGCAAAACTTAAGAAGTAAGCCAAACACTAGGAATAACAAAACAACAAAGAGAAAAGCAGAAATATTTTGAAATACATCAGCTCATCCTCATAGAGATGCCCTTTAATCAGCCTACTGCCATTGAATTTGTTCTCTCCTCACCATTTAAGGAGCTCCTTGCATTTCTGTGCACCATTGTGACATTGATCCTAGTGTGCAATGAGTAATTGTGTTTTCTTTTGGTGAAAATTTCCAGCCCCCAGCTTGGTTTCTATAGCCATGTTCTTGTAACCATTCTTGAGAGGGTGCCTGATATTGTTCCACTTATTCATTAATAACATGTGTTGTGGCTTTTTCTGATGTAAACATTAGCCAGGCTTTCATTAAGTTTTTAATAAACTTGTCCACCACCACATACATTAAAATGAAAAATTATCAATGACCCCTTTAGCAAGTCATTAATGATGACACGCAATTTGGCTGATGAATCACGGGTTTGCTGTAGATTTAGGCTATGTTTGTGTCCATCTCAGTGGAGTCTGTCCCCTTCTCCATGGTAACTGCTCTGCCTCTGACATCACTAGCCAAAATAGAGCATGGAGGTTATAAAATCCTGAGGGGGTGTGGGATGGGGAAGAGTAGAGACAGAATGAAAATACAGTTCAGCAAAGGAAACTTCCTTAACGCTTCAGACGCCGGACAGTGCCCCATGCAACAGGCAAAAAATGGTGGGAATCTGAGAAATGGGGATATCAGAGCCTGAGATTTGCCTGAGCTTTTTGAAACAATTTGGAAAGCAAAACAACCTTTGATTTCTTTTTGGACATGAAGCACTTTATCCATATGATTTTTTATTTTGGCATCAAGAATCCTCTTCGTCACAAGGAAGGTAAAGAGCCTGATGTTGGGAGTCAAAAAAGCTCTTTGACAGCTAGAGGCAGCCACAAGAGTAGGAATCACAGAGTAAGTGTACTAAAACATGCCAGTACCACTCAATCTTTATCACAACTTTTATCTGTGGCCTGGGATGCTTTATCTCTAAACCACAGACCCCAGAAGCCATTAACTAGATTACAAAAAAAGAGAAGAGAAGAGAAGAGAAGAGAAGAGAAGAGAAGAGAAGAGAAGAGAAGAGAAGAGAAGAGAAGAGAAGAGAAGAGAAGAGAAGAGAAGAGAAGAGAAGAGAAGAGAAGAGAAGAGAAGAGAAGAGAAGAGAAGAGAAGAGAAGAGAAGAGAAGAGAAGAGAAGAGAAGAGAAGAGAAGGAGAAGAGAAGAGGAGGAGAAGAGAACTTTTTAGCTTAAAGTAGACAAATACAATGAAGAAGACCAATGTGGAAATTCAAATCCAGAAGGGAAAAACAATGAACCCAAGGTTTCTCAGCCATTATCATTTCTGAGTTCAAAGTACAACTGGGAATTTTCTAGCCCCCAGTTTAGTGTCCTGGAGCCATCAGTACTGCAGTTTGGATGCCACTGGAGGACAGGATTGTTAGAAGGTGTGCTGTGGGGTGGGGGAGACACTGGGCATGGGGAAAGGTTGAGAATGGGAGGAGTTTTAAGTTGATCTTTGTTCATTTGAACAGGGCTGCTGATCTTGAGAGGCTTCAGTGTTTCCAGGGGAGTGGAAACTCAGCTTGAGCTTTGTCAGAGCTCTGACATGACAACACATATAAAATAAACACCAGTGGAGTAGATAGCGCACACACATCAGGCCTGTGCAATGTTGGGATCATTTTAGATCACTTCACAAAGCTAGTAACCCTTTTGGTTTGGATTTTTGACCAGTTTTAAGTGTCCTGAGGACTGCTTCGTTTAGCAGAAAAAAGCTAATAATGGAGCCATTTATTTTCTTATTGCAGCCCTGCTTTATTTACACTGAAGGTATATTAAATCCTCTTTCTTTGGACAAAACAGGAATGAAATAGCAGAAAACAGTTTCTTTGTTCACTGAGGCAGCATTTAGTCCCAAAACCTTTTTATCTATGTTCTGTCATTCCTGTGTTTTCCCTTTCTTGGTGCCAGCATTTTTCCCCCCTCATAAACCAGATGTAGCAGAGGTTTTGTTTATTTTTACTGTAATAAAATGTCTTCTAGGAAATTCAGAAAGCAAATTGTGCAGTGAACAGCAGAAAGAATGTGAGTTCCTGTAAATTTTTACCCAGTGCTGCTGTTTCTGTATCCACTCAAGAGCCCAAACAACACAGTGATCATGTGTGTGATCCCCTTTTGCAGTTTGGCTTGACTGCATACTGAATAGGAAAAATAGCTGTTGAATTTATGCTGTGGCCTCCCCCTCAGCACATTCCTAGCTTGAATATCTTCACTTGGCCATTGGTTTTCATGCAGCTTGTAAGAATTTGTTATGTTTGAGGCTTTCACTGTGGAAACTAGGGAGACTGATGGCCAGACTGTGTTGTCTCATGTCTTGTTTCCTCACGTCAGCCAAATGAAATGAATAAAGAAAGAAAGAACAAAAAATGAGTGAAGAAGAGAGGAAAGAAGTGAGGGAGGAAGAAGTATGGTGAACAAAAGAAAAATTATATTTTAAGATAATTTAAGAGGGGAAAAGAAGATAAGTTGAGGAGAAACAAAGAATCAAAAGTAATCTACAGATAATTTGGGTAAAGGAATTTTACACTTTTTAAATTTTATGAAATGAATTTAATCTGCCTTACAAATACATGTGCAATTAAATCATGTTTCTCTATTAAAGACAAACATTAAAGGATAAGAAAAATTAGTTATGCCATCTGCAGAAACATAGCTGTCAAATATCAGCTGTTTCTGTTTATTTTGGTGAATCTGAGTGAGTTTGAACTATTGAATGTATGCACACCATATATATTAAATTATATAAAGAGGATGGTGACATGATTTGGTTCTTTGCCATGATGGTTTTATCCAGGTGCCTAAACATACATGTTGCAAAATGGTTTTGGCTGCTGACTGTGGTCAAAGACCCAGAGCTGAGGCTTGGACTGGTGTCCAGCAGGACCCAGGGCAGTGGCTGGGGGCTGTCAAAGAGAGGCAGGAGGTCCCAGCCTGGGCTTGCAGCTCAGCTCCATGGGCAGCAGGGTCAAGGCACCTGCAATCACCACTTTGGCTCCTGTTGCTCCTCTGAGAGGGTCCCCTGTGTCATTCAGAGCATCTGCTGCCACATGGCTTCAGACCCAAGGGAGGTACAGGGTGGCCATCCACCCTCCCAGCCTCCTGCCCTAATCCATGCAGGGAGGAGCATCCTTTCCTGCCTCTGTCCCTCACTGTCCTCCCTCTGACATGGTCAGCACAGAGACTTTGTCACCTTCTGATGGGAACACTCTGCTTCCTTCACAGTCGTGGTGTTGTAGGTGGTCACTGGTTTGTGCCCACATGGGACAATGTCTCCACTTGCTCCAAAGCCCAGGAGAAAACCTGGCAGAGAGCAGGAAGGGCAATGCAAGCAACCACCATGGGGTGATTCAGATGTGAGCAAGGCAAGCCCAGAGGCACAGACATTAGCTCAGGGGTGATGCAGAAATGTCACCATCCCTTTCCAGATCACTGTGTTTCACGGGTGGGCAAATGCTGCAAATGCCAAGTGTAGAACTTCCTCCTCACTCCTCCATCCTGCACTTTGACCACACTGTGATGCATAGCCTGAGCTGTGCAATTCATCACCCTGCTGGAACCACTCCATGGGCTCACAGAAAGCTGCACCTAGCAGGGAGTAATGGAGTATATCAGTATTTCTAAATGAGTGAAAAGGTGACAAGAATCAGCCTGAGAGCCTAGCCCAGTTAACACTGCAGCTGGATCCAGCTGAAGGAGCAGAGAGGGTTTATGGCTGCACCTCCAGGAGTGAGCAGGAAGATGGTGACCCTTTCAAGGTAGAGATGGAGCTCTTTTTTCTGGACTGATCAGAGTCATGTCGCCCATTTCAGATTGAGAAAATGCTTTGCTGTTTAGATTCAACTGTCCTGTTACTCATCTGTGTTTCAGATAGAGCACTTTTCTGGATGCTCAGTTTTGTGCTGACATGGCTGATGCCCTCATTGGTACAGAGCTTCCTGAAGCACTGAGCAGCTTCATCATGTCCCCGTGTCCCACAGGAGCTTCCAGAGAGGGAGCTTCCAACTGCTGCCTAAACTGTCAGTCTCTTGTCCTGGGTGAAGCTGCAGACATGTCAAGTGATGAGTGTGGGTTTTCCCCAGCCATGTGACAATGAATAAACCCTGCCTGTGTGATTCAGATCGTGCAGATGCTGTGTGATCTGAGCAAGGATGCAGGGGCTGATGCGTAGGTTGCAAGAACGTGGAAGAACCTGCAAACTGGTGTCCTCCTTACCAGGCAGAGAGTCTGGTGCTGGTTAAAAAAACAATGTTTGTTTTCTCCAGAAGTGGTTTTCTGTGTCATATTGCCTGTGCCATCTTTGGTTGAAGAGACATAAGTGATTCAGGTTTCACCTGAATCTGCGTTTGATTTCAGCACTGTGGGCCAGGTGAGAAAGATGGGGTGGGTCCTAAGTCCTACAGGATTCGGATCTAACGAGGAAATGACAAGGAAGGAGGTGAAGTTATCTCAACTGTGGAGTTAAAAGATCCCCTGGTGATTTTTGGCAGCTGTGCTCAATCATCCCCTGTAGCAACAGACACTTCTGAGCATGGTGTGGAAACAGCACAGGCTGCCTGTGATGAGCACTCCCTGCTGAGGAGGGCCCAGGGCTGTTTGGTTGTGGGGAAGGTGCTTTGGGAGGCAGGGGACATCTGCCTGCTCATAGGCAGAGGATGTGACACACTAGGATAGCTGCCTGCCACTGGACCCAGGTTGTAGCTATTGCTGCAGGTAATTACAGGTATTTCAAGTTTGCCAGTGTGCTTTTTCCAGAACTGAGTGCCTTAGCACATTTCAAAAGAAGCAAGCAACCCACAATGAGCATGCTAATTACAAGCTGCAGTGATGAGAGACACCAAAGTGAAGCTGGAGGAAAAGAAATGCCACAAATGGTTCACAGGATTGCACATCTGAGCAGATTCAGACCCTGCAGTCAGACCCCTGGCTTAGTGGGGGGCATTTCCAACCTTTGAAGTTGCATTTTTTGCTGACACCTTTGTGTGGTGAAGATGAGCCCCAGTGCAATCCCCGATGTGCAGAATGGGGTGCAGATGGGATAGCAGAGTGACAGAGCAGAGCAGGGGCAGCCTGCAAGCCCTGGGGATGTGGCACCAGGCTATGGCTGTGCCTCTGGGTGCTGCTGGCTGCCCTTTGCCACCCTGGCTTTGACAATGCCCTTGGTCCAGCCAGGCACAGGTCCTGCTTGGAAACCTGACTCCTTGGAATGCCAGGAGGCTGCAAGGACTGTTCCTGGCTGGAGGAAGTGGCACCCCTCTTCAGAAATGAATCGCAGAGTCTTCTCTTTCAAATTCCTATAAACCACTTAAAATCCATCCTCCTTTGCCTTCTTTTTCTGGGCTCTCTCCCAAGTGATTTTTCAGAATTTCCATGAAAATTAACTCACAGCATAATGGGAACAGAATTAAAAAATACATCCCATCTTTTTTCTTGATGACCTAAGCTTTTTTAAGGTGAGGGTGTCATGATGGATGGGTGAGGAGGTTCATTTCCATTTTAATTTCAAACTTCAGTGGAGTGGGTCGCCTGCTTCATTTTCTGAGTGAGGCATTGTGCTGAAAGCTGTTAGCTCTAGGCTTGGCTGCATTAAAAGTGCATTACATTAACTTCAAATCTCTTCACGTTGTATTTAAACTCTAGGTGTGCCTACTGGGTGGATTTTCAAAGGCTACTGTTAGCCCAGCAAAGCCAGTCTATCTTGGGGAGCTGCTCTTGTTGCCAAAGATGAAAGAAGCTGCATAAAATTCTGTTTAAAATGGTAGAAATCAAGGCAATGGCTTGGACTGAGTCAAAGAGGATCCTCCTTAGTGTGTCCTTTCACTGGGATGAATATTGGACAGACAGAGGGGATTGTTTGGGTTGAACTGAAGTAGAAAGATCTACATATATTTTTCTCAAAATAAAAAAATGAAAACGTGAAAGTAAAGGCATTTCAGGTCATCCTGAGGCCTTTTTGCTCAGGCCAAGAGAAAACATTGTCTTCTGAATCTTCTGAAAATCTTTTTTATTAATACAAAACTGCTAATCAACTATCAAAACCCAGTGTTTTGGAACCCAGTGTTTGGAATGCTGTTTGAAACTCTGAAGTCAGTCAGAAAATCTTTGATGTGATTTCAGCTTTTCCAAAATGGAACATCTCATTTTGCACATGTCTAAGTGACACTGCATGGCATTTTCAAAATTCCTCCTTCTCTTCACAACTTTTTTTTTTTCCCAGCCAAAATTATTTGTTGATTTTTGACCCAGTTTTGCAAGTAATTCCATTTAGTGCCTGTCAAAACATTTTCCAGATGATCTAGTTGTGCTGGGGTGAGAGGCCAGGAGGAGACATGGGATTCAGCAAGGGCTGCATGAGGAAGGAACAGAGGGCAGAGGTGGGAATGGTTGAGCAGGGGCACAGCTGGCTCTGGCCACTGTTCTCATTGTAGGTGCTTAAATTCAGCAAATGGGGTGTCACAACCACTCAGGGAAGAAGTGGGAGGAAAATCTGGAGTGCAGAAGGCTCCAGGAGAAAAACTGAGGGGAAAGAGAGAAAGAGTTAATTGAAACAACCAAAATAAACCATGAATGTGTACTCTGGTGACAGAAAAGCTACACTAATTCACCATAGCTCAGTAAGGAGCTGAATGCAGTGAAAGTGGTTTAAAGCAGACCCAGAGCCTGCAGGTGGACATGCAGAGGGTTAAGCTCAGCCAGCTGAGCAACATCTTTGTCTGAAGGTGTCTGAAACAGGAATGGGGAGAGGGTGAAGGCCAAAATGCTGGCTCACATTTTTTGCCAGATAGACTGCCAGTAGACTGTGAGCCCTTAATCTCACTTGCAATAAAGCAGTCTGTGTTTGCATTGCAATGCCTGTGGTGGCTGCAGAAGCCAAGCCCCTCCATGCCCAGACACAGCCTGGAGTGGGAAATGTGAAGTGCTGTGCACCCTCTGTGGTTCCATGTGAACAAAGCTCTGAAAGCACAGACTGTACCCCTCAAGTTCACCTCTACTCTTGGATAACACAGTGCTTTTTGAAAGTAAAGCTTCTGTGTTCAGGCACTGGCTGGGTTTCTTCATAGCCCAGGGTTTGAGCATCTCCCTGTGGCCAGGTGGCAATGCCAGCCCCATGGCACAAGAGAGCTGAACTGTGGAAGAGAACCTGAGACAGGCCACACTAAAACATAAAGACCTGGAAATCTAGGAAAGGGTTTCAGGAAACAACATCTTAAAAACTTGCACTCAGTTTTCTCGTCTTCCCTCTTTGAATAGTGTCCTGGTTATAGAGGTAGAGTGCCAGTTTAGCACTTTGGTTTGCAGGAGCTGCCCAGTGCACACCTGGTATGTTAAATGAGATAAGGAAAAAGAGGCAAAAATGAGATAAGGAAAAAGAGGTAAACACTGCAAGGCAGGGCAGTGTTTCTTTTTCTTCATAAATGACTCAGCTGTGATAACTCCCTCTGGGGAAGCACCACCACAATCACACCCATCCTGAGGGGATCATCTCTTCTAATGGCCCATAATGGACTAAATGGGCCATAGTGGACCACCAGAAGAGACAGCTGCTAGGACTTGGATCATCAAGGACTCCCCAGGCACCCCATGACTCACAGGATTACATCATTCCATTGCCCTGGGGGAGGTACTGAGCATCCCCACCTGAACCTGAGGGTATATAATCTTTGGGTCAGGAGACCTAGAACACCACCACTACTCCAGATGGATCCAGAGGAGGACTAGAACTGCCACAGGACTGTTGCTTTGAACAGGACTGCAGCCACCATTTGATAGGAGTGTGGCCACCACCCTGACCAACAGGTTGCACTCCACCTTGGTGGGTTTAAGCCAGTTTTTCTCTGTATTGTTGCATTTATTGTAATCTCTCTAGTAAATTGTAAACCTGACCTGAAATCTCTCTTGAGGTAATTGAGTGGGGTTCATTTAATTTCTCCTGCCAGTTTACTTTCAAGCCAGAACAAATGGTCATTCATCCCTCTAAAGCTGCTCAGGGACAGAAGAATTTGGTGGAGGTACACAGCACTGAGATGTCACAGCAGTTTGAGCCTAGCAGATCTTCTGGGCCCATGGGGACCTGTGCCCCCTCCTATTATTTACCTCTTGGGCTGGCTTCCACTGTAAACTACTACAGACTTGTTTCTGTTCATATCTATGTTTTTCTGTGATATTTAAGAAGAGACATCCATAGGAAAGAGTACTCACCCACAGGGCTGGGGGAAGCCTACGTATTCTAGATATTCCTCAAGAATACAGAAAATATTTAGGGATAAAGGAAGCCTGGCAGATTTGGACTTTTGCAAGCACTGGTGGTGGGAGGCGTGACAATAGAGGCTGGTGATTAAAATGCGAAACTCAAATTGCCTCTCTCATCCTTGCAGAAGGCCAGGTGTCCCATACCATGTGTGTAGAACAAAATATTCTGGCTATTTCCTTCCACAGAGCCCTCCTGGGCCAGATGGAGCTGAATGTCCTGAGTGTCTTCTGATCCATGGTGCCTGGGTGGGAAAGGCACTGCAGTAGCACAGTGCCCCAGGAAGCACACCTACCTCCACAGCTACTGTTTCCCACTGCAGCCCATTCCCCATCCTCCCTGATATGCTGGAAATGTCTGTCATCACATAACAGCATCTTTCTCAGTTCAACATGAGACCAAAATCCTTAAATCCCTGATGGCACCATTGATCCAGTCACTCTCTCTGTGTCCTATATACTCTGCCTTGAGTTCCCTGTTTCTCATGGGCACCCTTTCATTTTATGGATGCTTTTCCAGTGAAAACAACAGAACAGGTAGAGAGCTATTGGGTATGCTCAGAAATGAAGAATGACTTCACAGTGAGAGCCACACCATGTTCAAGTTTTGGTCTAGGCTCCCTAGGCTTCTAAGCCATGAAAATGGGGTTAATAAAATAAACGTCTGTCCCAGGTTAAATGTAAAGATGTGCCCAAAAGTATCACCATCTGCTGAAGCCAGTTGAGGCAGTGATTCTTATCTATCTGGAGATATCCTCTGCTAATGGGCCATCTGTTAAAACCAGATGGGGCAATGTTCTTTATCTTTTCCACAACCCACCCTTCCTCCAGGAACATATCATCTGCTGTTGGCCCATTGAGTCCCACTGTATGACTGATAAAATTACATCATCCCATTGGGAGATGCTCTAGCCAAGGGGAGGAGCCAAATATTTCCCACCTAGATAAAAAGTGAGATTTGGACCACCAAAGCAGCCATTTTCCACTGGATTCTAGAGGAAAACCGGACCTTCCCACATCATCACTGGACCTTCAGAGGAAAACTGCACCTTTCTACAGGAGCACTGCTTCATCTTAACCACATCTGTCACTCCAGCAGGACTGCAGCTACCATTTAATGGGACTGCTACCACCACACTAACAAGCAGGGTGCCAGGTTGTATTCTGTCAGTGGTTTTTCTTTTGTAATATTGCATGTATTGTATTTTTCTCTTTTTTCCTATTAAATTGTATTTCTGATTTGGAATCTCTCATTGGTTTTGCTTTCAAAACCATTACAGCATCTGAGCTCCCCTAGCTTTTAACCCATGAAAATTATTTCCTTCTAAAAATGTCAACTAGGTGTACAGGAAGTCCAGTTCTAGGGAAAGCTGGAGAGTCTCAACACCTTCATGCAGTTTTCAACTCACCCTACAAGTATTTAAGTGTGTTTCTGTCCTTCCTGAGTGGTGCAGGCAGAGGCAGGAGGCTCCTTCAAGCAGCAGCTGGAATGAGGAGTCAGGTTGTGCAGAGATGGGGATGTACAAGGCTGATCTCTTAAGCAGGAGGAGGGAGCACTTGGCTGGCTCTTGGCTTAGGGTGATCATGGAACAACATTACCTTGGTAGGAGAAGAGGACAGAATAGGCCCAGCCTGACCAACAATTGCTTGGAAATATAGAAGTGAAGAAGGATTAGATAGCAGTGTGTTCTGTATTTACAACCAGGGAAATACAGGCAGGAAAAAAAGGTGACAGAAACATGTCAAGGTTAAAATGAAATAGCAATGTATTTTTAAACTAAATATAAAGATTTGGTGGAAAACGTAGAAAGATTTTGATTCTAACTAAACAGTGCTGCACTCTAGGTTTCCCGATTCTTTGCTAATCCCTTAGTTTAAATTCACAAAAGCACTCTGTCATGGCAGCAGCTGCAGGCACATAACAGCACTGCCATGGATTGGTGTCACTTTCAGTAAAGGAGAAAAGTCACAATCCTCAGCAGGCTCTCGTGGGTATCTCTGACACACATTGGACTCCTTGGTTTGCACATTTGACTCACCAATTTGGAGGAAGATCAGTTCAAACACAAAATAAAAATGGTTGTTCTGTACCAAGGTACTGAGTTGATCTGAGCTCTACATGGGAAGGACAAGAGCTTGTGAATGGCCTGTTTGGCTCAGAAAAGGAAGAGATGAGGGCACTAAAGATCACAGGGACCTCTGGAACGCAAATTTTAGGGGGAAGATGAGTTATCAGAGGTCCAATGTACCAGACTGCATAATGTACACATTGTACAAGAGGTTTGATTCCCCTCAACACCTCTATCCAGGACTTTAATGTATAAAAGCACATATATTTAAGCCCTCCTTCCCATTTCCATACAAGGCTTCTGCTCTATTTCACATTTCTTTCACCTTGGGATATGGTACATGGCTTTGAGTTATTCTGCCAAACTTGGTTGTATCCTTTCCAGGTGTATCCTCTGCCATCCTGGGATATTTTCGCTACCATCAGTGAATATTAAACCCTATTTTCAACATCAAACTGAAGGGATTTTTCTGTCAGATACAGACTTATTACCTTTTGTTGGCATGGTGCTTTCCATTCCTCTTACCTGGGCATGTACGTGACGCTCTCACTTTGCTCAGAGTAACAAAGAAACAGCTCTGCTAACTTATTGTTTAGAGCCATCAGACCTAAACTTTTCAAACAGAAATGTATTTAGGGTGGTTTCAGAAGCTTTTAGAATCCAAGGAACAACTTTACTTTCTGAAAGGGCTCCAAGGGCAACTTATGCTCTGTTTCCATGGAGGTTTTTAATTCACAAGCCAGTAACAATCCATTAGAAATAAATCTATTAATTCAGTTAATTCCATCTGTGTATGTATTTCCCAACTTCTACACCAGAAGCATGCTGAGTAAGTTAGGAAATTAAGGGTTTTGGAGGCATTTTCCTGGCCCCAGTCTAAGGTAGCTCAACCATCTTCTGATGAAACCATTCTTTAAGGGAGGTTTCTCTCCTTTGCTCAGCCACCGTGGGTTGTCAAGGTACAAGAGGTATGAAGGGAGCAATGTTGGGGCAGTGCCTGTTCCCTTTGGCATGACTTTTGCACTTCCAGTATCCCTGGAGCTCCAGGCTTTGTGGCTTTTTTAATTATCAGATTCCCTGCTGGTACAGGAAATCATCAGTATTAGGGCGAGGGAAGGGACTAGGGAACCTGACTGTGGACAGAGTGCAGGACAAACCTGCCAGAGACAAGTGGCCACTGTGAAACTACACATTTCAGACCACACTGGTCCAGCAGCTGGGGAATGCTTGCCAGGGTGTTGATGCTGTCTAGGTTCTGAGCTACTGGTATCTTCTGTCCACCTAGAACTGCTGGGCCTCACTGATATATTTCTTCCCTCACTAGATATATATATATATTTGCTAAAAATAGTCATATTAAGACTGAAAGGTTTTCTTTTTAGAAAAGAGTAGCAATCAAACCCTCAACAATGGAAGGGATTACAGGTTTAAGAGGGTCCTTACAAAAGAGGCTGAATTTAGGGAGTGCTAATACCTTCCCCTGCCAGCCACTCATTCAAACACAGCATTGGTGCTTAGTAGCTGGAAGTGGTTCCTGCCTGATGGATTTTTCATTGAGCAACATAAATAGAGGTGAAATGGAGAGGATCCTTGACACAATGGCCAGATGCCAACATCACAGCCCCCCAGTATAATTTTCAACGGAATTGAATGGTTCAAATGTATTATGAACACCTTTTTCACTTGGTCTAAGCATTTTCCTCCATGGTCCTCTCCTGGTGGTGAGCAGCTTGCCATCCCACTACCACAGCTGTAGCTTTTTTGTGGGTAAGTGGAAGATTTCACTCTTGTGGGCTGCCAATTAGGTGCCTTTCACCACCAGCTAGAGCAGAGGGATGATTAAAATAAAGTGCAGCCTTTTGTCCTGTCCTTTGCAAAAGGAACTATCAGCTGTTTCAAGGGAGAATAAAGACTTATCCCACCTCCTGCAGTGCAAAAGTTGAACAGAATAACTCTCAAAATGTTAGAAATACATATTGATTTATTACAATTCTCATTTCCAGTTTAAAGAGACAAGCTTTTTTTTTTTTTTTCATGAACCCCATTATTTTATGTCAGTGTTTTAGCTGTCTCCTGGACTCCTGTTTACAGTGTTAGTGCAAGCCAGTGGACCAGTTTTAGCCCAGCTCTTACAAAATAGGCAATTCTTTTCCTGCTGCTTGGCATAACTATACCATTTTCTTTCCTCAGAAATGTCATAATATCTTTAATAGGAGGCTGGCATTCAGATATAAAAATATGACCTTCTAAATTCTGATCAGACAGAAACCCAGGCTACTCATTATTTATGGTCATTTGCAAGTACCTCCTCAAAGAGTAGTGGTCAGACTGCTCATGTCCTGGTCATATTCCAGTCTGACAAACTTTAACTGCAGTTTGGGATGGATTTTTTTTTTTTTTTTACTCTGGAGAACCTTAAAGCTCTTTCCAGACTGTTACACAGATGTCACATTTCATACCAGATGTGAATTTCCTAAAGTAAATCCTGCTGTGTATAGAGAGGACTAATGTAAAGCCTTTGAAGTCAGTAGCAAAACCTGCTATTGGCTCTGGATCACATATCTGTGGGCTGTAAAGATATTTGCAAGTTCTTTGGGTTAGGAAGACCACATAGATACAGAACATCCCTGCAGGCCAGTACAAGTGTCTGAGATTCATTTGAGATGGAAATCAGCCTGCAGGCTTCAATGACAGATATATTTCAGAATAAATATGTATAGCAAATATATTTTCCATCCTTAGAAGTTTTTGAAGGGCAAATATTCTTGTATTCCTGCATTGATATGAATCTACTGGGGGATGGGTCTCTCTCTTCAGTGTCAACAATAGCAAAAAATACACAGCAAAGTGCTGAATGACAACCAAGCTCCCCCAAGGACGAGTTTCAACTCAGATGGTTTACACCTGAAAAAAAATCCTCAGTTTCAGTGGATGGGTACGAAAACACTAAAAAAAACCATCTTCTTTGGAAAGTTCCTGACCAGGAATTTTGTTACAGAGAATTCTAAGCACAGACTCATACTGAGAAGGAGACTGGGAGATATTTGGCTCCTGCCAGGCATTGTTTCTTAGTTTGATTAAGCTCTTAATCTTGTGTTTCCTCTGCGAGTATCAAGCTCCAGAAAACTGCCTTATTCAGATGCCTAAAGGGAAATAAGATTCAACTTCAAACAAACAACAATCACTGCTCCATTTTTGATCATAATCTGGGGGGAAATGTATCATGAAGTATCGTGGCTTGATACCTCAAAAAATCAAGTTTGGGAGTCAGAATTTAAGAATCTGTCAAAGTTAATCACTTCAGATAATGCTGCAATAGAAGATTGGACTCACCACAAGAAGCATTTGCAGCAGGAGATAAAAAGATTACATGCTGAATGGTGTGATGTGAATAGGAAAGATGCTATTCTTAAAGCCCTGAGCTCCCATGATGCAGTATTACAGCTTTGGACTGAAATGCTAAAGCTAAACTAGAACTGTGCACTGATAACGTCAGAGCAATCAGCCTCTGGGATGAGAGCAGAATTCCTACTTCAAAACCAGGTTTTTTGTTGAATTGCAATTATTAGAATTTAAAACAGCAGCAATTAGTCACTGAATGCAAAAGGCATTGTGCTAGATTTCATTCTGTGCTTTATAGTGATGAACTGGTGCCCCAAGGACAATAAATGTGTGAATAGACAAAGCAGAAATATGGATGGTGGGGATACAGAGAAGGAATGACCTGCTTGTTGCTTAATATGAAATCAGCATTGCAGCCAAAATTACAACACAGGGTTGTAATCTGCTGCCTTCCCTGAGAATTCACTTTATATCAAAAGAATCTCTTCTCAATGAGACTTTATCCTGGTGGGAATAGGGAAACATGTGACAGCAGCTGTAATAAGGTAAATTCCATCGGTTAATCACCTGTTCTGCATTCACCTCTGAAATGAAAACTCTTTGGAATGAAGCCTTTGGAAAGAGACATTCCTAAGGGAAAAGGAAGTGAATCCAGGTCTTCTGAGGATGTGTGAGCACCTTTTCAGGGAATTAAAATAAAAAACCTCTTCAGATGCTCTGACTTCTAAAGAATAGGGGGTATCAGCTGCAGTGAAACTCAGGCTGGCAGGCTGCATTCAACCCTAGTCAAGCCACTTTCAGGAAAGGTGAATCCAACAGGCAGAGAAAGGAGTTTCCTGGGGAGTTAAAGGAGATGCTGTCATACAAGGAGAGACCACAACAGACTGTCTCTCGGGTCTGGCTTCAGCTAAACACAGCAGGAGGAAAACACCAGGTTGAGAGAGCAGCTGTTCCAGACACAAGACAATGCTGAAAAGTGATAAATGAGCAAAAGTTTTCTACAAATGCATTTAACCTTTCAGCAACCTCTGCTAAGAAGACTAGTGAGGCAAAAACTAGCAATGCTTTTAAAATGGAGCTTGTGCACTGGATATTGCAATGTGCTTTGCTATGGAAAAGGGAATAGACTTAATTGGTCCTCCCAGACCTTTGTTCTAAGAAGATACTGCTGTCCTTGATAAGATACTTTTCTAAAAAAAAGCAATGAATTTTTTAAAAAGCTCTGCGTTCCATAGAAATCTTGTAAAGCCTCTTTGCTGTTGCAACATCATGGCATATTTTATAAATGTGGGAATATCTGATAACTTCTTGAAGAGCCTCTTGTGATCATCGAGTCATTTAGCCTTCATTATTTTTCAGCTGGCCATTTAACATTTTTAAAAATTATGCTTCTGAAACCGGAATCCTTTCAGCCAAAAAACCCCGCAGGTTCTCCTAAAATTCAGGAAACTGGAAGAACAAAGTTCCCCACCTGAAAAGCAAGCCAGTGAACTGCAGCTATCCTAAAGTTCCTAACAGACATATTTACAGCGGTCTTTTGACCCACACATCTCAAGATGACTCATTTTTGAGAAAGTTTAAAGCCTGCCTTTAAAGGATGTCTTCACTACCCATATCTGTTGCCTCTGGGGAAAAAAAAAATTAATTATAATACATTGCGTTGGTATTGATATATTAATCACACGTATGTGATGATTATTCTTGATAATGCAGCTTAACAATATAATACAGCATAAAGGTAGAGGTCTGATTACATGCCATTCAGCAAGGGTTGAGACACTATATTTAGATGCTGACTAATTTGGGAGAGCACTTATCCATCTTCCTCAGAAATTTCTGCAGCTCCTCTCCCTGTGGGATCTGAAGATTTCACACCAGCTGGGCTTTTCACTCCCAGGGTTTCTGCAAGGCTGGAACATGCTGACCTCCCCATTCCACACCTGCCTCCTAGGGCTCCCTCCCTCTGCTTGCCACGGTGTCTTGCAGGTACCAACACTTCTGGATCTCCCGGGGTGGCAAAGACCTTGTGTCACCTGGACAGGGGTGAACTGATGGACATGTCCCAGGAAAACTGCATCTGTGATGGTTGAGATCTGGTGCAGCATCATCCAGGTGTACACTTTCACCTAAAATATGGGTTTGACTTAACTGAACCAGATTTGCAGTTAAAATATGGGCACTTGGTTTTTTGTATGGTGTATGTAGGAAGGGAGGAGTAGAGAGTTCTTGAACAGGTGTACATGCTGCCCTTCAAGTTTCCCTTAAAGGTGCCCCAGGGTATTTCCAGTACAGGGTACTGTGTTTATCTGCAAGGTATCTCTAAGGAAGCATCGTTATCTAGGAGACATGGGCTCCCCACATCTGCAGTGCTGCTGAGACACGTTTGCTGGGAGCTAGAAGAAAACATTTCTCACATCTAAGAGGAGGAGCCATGGCTACAAAGTCCATAGGGACAGCAGAAGTCAACTCATTAGTGACTTTCCCAGATTGAAAAAGATCCATGTCCTGGACAGACCCAGGGATTTGTAACAAGAGCCTTTTTAGGAGCTTGTGAACTGAGCATGGAGACAGACCCACCAGTGGCAAAAGCTGGAGGAGACATCAGAGGGCTGACAGAGATGTTGGCAAGGAGAAGCTGTGAGAGTGAAGCTGGACCAAGAGAGCCAGGAGTCACCCATCATCCAGCCCAGAGCTACAGCAACAGGAAAAGACAAGGCAATCAATCTTGATAACTCCCTTGGCTACATGACCAAGGAACATTAAGCAGTGCATCACAAGGCTGTGTACTTTGAAAGGTATTTCAGATCCACAGTGTACTGAACCAGGGTGTCCTGAGCAAGGCTGGGTGGGAGGTTAGTGGTTGATTCTTACAGAGACAGCAAACTCCTCAGCACAAGAATAAATGACTACACAGAGATGGCACACATGAGCTATACAATTCTTTCACTCCTCTAAGCAGACCCCAGGACCCAGGCAGTGAAGCACACTTGAATGTCTCTGGCAAGAACATGATCCCCCAGAGTACAAAGATGGCGTGGTGCACACAAGGTTAGGGATGGCTGAGCCAGAGAACACAGGAACTCAATCTCATATCAGCACAGGGACCTGTCTATGCCTGCTTTGTAACAGGTGGACAAACAAATAACAGGATCATATTTGATTGAAATGTCAGGCCAGAAATGTCAGGTCATCATTGCAAGGGCAGCTGGCTGAAATGAACGTGTTTTTAAAATCACTGCATTTAGCTGTGATTAGAGCCTCCAAACAAGAAAGTTTAATCTATTATTGTTATTCATGGGTTTGAGTTTTTTTGTGGGTTTTTTTCTTTTCATTTTAATTTTTCTTTTTAAATTGTTTCTCTGGAAAAAAAGAAGTAGTTTTTCTTTCCCCCTTGCTACTTGACAGTCTGATTTGCAACTAGTTACACGCTGGAGAATAAATAAGGTATTTCTTTTTGCAAATCACGAGAACAACTTGGCCACATGCTTAAATATCTTAGTAAGCAGAACAATCATTCACTGTTTTTTAAATAGTTACATTTTAAAATTCATAATCTATGTAAATATCATTGGGAAACAGATTAGAATCTAGAAAACTAGCATTTAAACTGATATTATAAGCTAAGTCATGTGCTGGACAGAAGTAATTTTTCGAAACACTTTACATTAAAACATAAAGTTTGCTACCCAAAGAAAATATGCTAATGGAAGCTGTTTTCCTTTTGGTGTTCATTGGATCTGTAGAACTAGTAGATATCTGCCTAATTTTGAAGAGAACAGAACTTCCCCTTTTCATTGCCTATTCTGCTTCTTAGCTTTGAGTGGGTTAACTGCTGAACTGATGTAAACTGGAAACAAAAGCAGAGAAAATGTTGTTCAGCTGCAAAAGGGATCTCAGTTGTCAAAGCTATCCACCACTTCGGTAAACTCTCACTCTTGGCAAATAGCCAGTTCAGCCAGTTTTTTAAATTCACAGCAATTAATCTCTCCTGACAACTGTTAATTTTAAACCTCGGTCCTTCACCTTTCTTATGCTCCAGAGGAAGCAAATCCCTAAGGCTAAGAGAAGCCTCCAGAGCCTGTCCCATCTGTGTCCCCCTGCTTCCCCCAGCCTGTGGAGGCAGCTGGAAAGGGAACAGCCAGGCAGAGCAGGCAGCTCCTGCATGGGGAGAGGGAAAGGGAAAAGGCAGATGCTACAGGCAGATGCTACAGGAGAGGAGGAGATGGCTGCCCAGGTGGCCCACTGTGAGTGAGATGCCTAAGCAATTAATTGAGAGAATTAGGGTTTGCAACTGGTTTCCTGGTAGACTAAGACAGTGTCTAAACTAGCCAATGCACATCTGGAAAGGGAGTTATGGCTACATCCCATCTTTCCCAGGTGCTTTGCTGACTGAATTACTGGGTAAATACCACAAAAGATCAAGGTACTTGAACACTGCTGCAAGAAGCAGACAGGGACTGACTGTCTTTTAAGGCATGTACATAACCATGACTTATTTTTGTTCTGGAAGCAACTTACGTTCTTCCCATGTGGGTGTTTTTGAATGCAGCCCCAAAATAACAACCTCCAGTTGGTTGGGAGTGAGAGTACAGAAGAATGAGCAAGCTGTAAACAGTGAAATTCTCCAGACAAATAAGTAGTAGTTAGCAGTTCCTAATCAAAGCTATTTCATAGCTTTATATGCATTATTAAACTCCTAAAGGGGCAAGTTAGACTTGGAAACTCCCCATCTAAGAAATTTGCTCCAGAAGTTCCTGGATGGAAGTTACATGCCACCTCATCAAGTCTCAGATCCTGGGGAAGGACTGATTAGCAGTTGCTGAGGACATCATCTCAAAACCAGTTCCATAGATTTGGAAGGTGCATGAAGCTCCTGTGGTTGCTGAGCAGAGTGCCCAGGGATTACTCCAAGGCTCACAGCAGACAGGCAGCACTCAGGGCCAGGGAAAGAGCCAGAAAACCACCCCTGGCAGAAGATGCAATCAGTCAGTGCCTGGTGGTACAATTCTGAAGGGCTATATAGGGCTGAGGAAGCCAAGTCTGGTGAGGACTCCACTATTCTGCTGAAGCATGAAGTTAAATGTCCGTAGAAGAGCACACTGCTCTTGTCTCAGCAGCAGCTGGTTCATCTGTTCTAGCAGAGGCTAGGAGCAAGCTAACATATGTGTAGTGTGGATGTTCCCACGACCACGCTCTGCATGAGAGAGCTGAGCCAAAATCAGATCAGATCCCTGTCCAGGCTTCAAATAGAAGGAGTAAAAGTCACAGATATTTATATTAACATGTATATTTTTTTGGTATTGAAAACATGTTAAAGCCAGAATTATCAGCTATATAGTGGATTTTTACTGTATCTTTAACTCTGCATCCACGTTCATGTTCAGACTGGTTAATATATTATGGAGATGCAATATTTTGGACCTGGTGTATAAAACCATGGCATCAGTAAAATGCCATATTTCAGTTAAAAAGAAAAGTCTTGAAGGAATAGTATGATCTACTTGTAATGAATACAGACAGGAGAAGTTGCACCAAGCTGGCTTTATCAGTAAAGAAGAGATGAAAACTGGAGAGAGCTGGCTGATCCCCATGTCCCATTTAGGACTGGGGTCTTAGTGTCAGTTTTGAATCATCTCTAAATTCTCCCTGAGTGAGTGGAAAAGGCATTCTCCAAAACTGACTCCAGTGTATCCAATGGTTCCAGGTATTCATGATATCTCTCTTCCCACAGGTTTTTTTGCTTTAAACCTTCCTTTGGAAGAATAGGGAAGTGGCTTTTTTTCTGGATTGCCAAGTATGCTGATGTAGAGACCACTCATGAGCAGGACAGTGGTGCCAGGCTGTCATTCATTGCTTAGACTATGGATATGGTTTATCCCAAAGGAAACCACAGCAGTCTTTCACCACTGAGCAGCTAATTACCCTTAATGTGCTGAGATGCTTTGCAGTTACAGATGGGGGCAGAACTGGCTTCTAGAAGTGAACTGCCGTAAGTCCTGCATCTTCTCTCTAACAAATAGACAAGCTCTCAGTCTCTTGTGGCTAAGGTCTAGTGTAAACTGTGACTTACAAGATTGAATATCTTTTCCAGAGTGGATTTACAGGCTCTGACTTTACCCTCTTCTTTTAACTCAGATGGGGATTTGCAGCTGTGTAAACGAAATGAGAATTGCATCTATATCTGTGCCAAGAAAATGTGCTAAATATACAAATAGGCTGCAATGAATATGATTTAATCCTCAAAGCAGACACATTTTGAAGGATTTGATTTCCTTTCCCTTCTAAAAGTCAAACCCTTGCTGTGAGCCCATATCCACAGAAAAATACTGGTTTTGGGGACTGCTGTTTCTTCCTTTGGCTTAGGAACTACCATGACCCAGAACAGCTCTGGCAGCCTCTTTCTCAAGACCCTTTTAAAGAATGGGGAAATCTGGGTGGGATGGCAGGAAGAAATCCCTTCAGTGGGCAAGAGAGTGTGAAGGGATGTTGCCATTTTGGAAGAAGACTCCTAATCAAATCTTTGCAAGCCAGTATTTCTCAGATGAATCACACCGAGGGAGGCTTAGGACAAGGAGCCTCCTGCCCAGCCTGGATTAGCTCCGTGACAAGGACTCCTGTTTCTCTGCACTGTGGCATTTCACTTTGAAGAAGGCAGAGAGGCCAAGGCTCGTTCATCCATGTGCTGGTGGCCTTTCCAGAGTCACGTCGAAGCTGGGCTTGGGGCCATTCTGGCAGCATTGCTGGCTTGGGTTAAACCTGCCTGTTTATTAAGGTAAAGTTCCCTTAACTCCCCATGTGCTGAGAGTTTCCTGTGAGGGTGCAGACAGGTGTGGGTGTGCAGGTGCAGTGCAGCAAGATTGTGAGGAGAGAAGCAGGGAATGTTATATCCCTATGTTATGTCCCTATGTGGTGGTAACTCAGTCTGGGGAGGTGGGATGAGCAGGCAGATGAGGGCACTTCTAACAAGAAAATTGGGCCCCAGACCACCCAGGACATTTAGGGGAGTTTCTGCCATGCTGTGTTTGCACTGGGACTATTTCACACCAGGTGTACACCTGTCATTACCAGGTTTAATGAAAAGGATCTACCTTCCCAGTGAGCCTGGGTATGCAAAGCTGTGGGGAAACAATTATTTATCACGAGCTGCCCAGACTCTGGTGTGAGCAGTAGGTCCAGCTGGAGACAGCAAATCTCTATTGCTTAAAGAGGAAAAAGGAAGCAAGAAAAGAGGTTAATGCTGCTTACCCTTGATAAAGCTTTTAGCTGCAAAATGTCAAATTCTTCAAAACCCAATCAGCCAGTCATGCCTTAGGCTTTAGCAGCTGTAACTCTAATTGGACCAAGAAAATTAGTTGATCTGCAGCATGAAAACACAAAACACAGCAAAAAAAAACCAAAAACAAACCACAAAGCACATGGGTAATCAAATTAACATGGTGAGAGGGTCTGTGTGACATGAGTGTTCCCTTCATTGCCAGTGTGGCCTTTACAGCCCACTCTGAACTCTGCCTCCAAAGTGCCCGAGCTCCTAAAATGTGGCAACCACTCCAAATTGCCCCATAAAGAAATGCAGTTTTAATTGCTGGTATCAGTCATCCTTGCAGCAGTGGAACAAGCAGCTCAGCCTGATGATTAGCATTCCTGATGCTGGAAGAGCAGGAGTCCACCCTCACTGGGGGCACAAATGTTGACTGACACCTTCCCACACTCCTTGTGCTGTTGCCTCCTTTCTGGGGAGAAGGGCATGCTCTCCTTTGTCCATGTCTGACAGCACCATACATCACCTCTCTGTTTCCTGCAATATAATCCAGTGACACTACCAAAAATAGCTCAGACCTCAGGGCAGGGAGGGAGCTGCCCAGAGTCCGAGTGTGGAAGAGAAGATAATTATTCCAGGAGCCAGTCAGATGGACAGTTTCCCATTTTAAGCTGTGCATTCCACGTTTATTTATGTGCACTGCCCCCGAGCAATCTTCATAAAGGCAGACCAGACCTGGATATCTGATTGTGAGAGTTCCCTGCCCTGCTGTGTCCGAAGGCAGAAATGTGTTGCAGCCTGTCCTGGAGGACTCCTGGGACTTTTGTTCATGAAAGGAAGGGCTGTGCATCTGCTTGGGTTATTCAGGGGTAAAGAAAGGCTGGTGTTTATTGCAATGGTAGCTCCTTGCCAGAAGGGGACTGCTCACTACAGGGCACCTCCCAGAGTCTGAGTCTGTCAAGCTTAGTACAAGCAACAAAAAGCAAAGTGGCTTTCACCACTTTCACTGAAGATTAGCCCAAAACCAGATGGATCCCAGCATTCAGAGAATGTCATGGCACTGGACAGAATGTCTGCTCCACAAACCATGAAACAGCTCTCTCTTTTCCTTGATGTCTGCACCCATGGGGCTTTTGTGGACTATGGTTATATCCTCTATTGATTGTCCCATTTTAGGGGTTTCCCATATGCAAAGGCCTTACTACCTAGGGTGGGGTGGATCTACAGCTGCTGTGTCTTTCAAACAAAGGGCAATTTCCAGCAAGCAAAGAAATTGTTAGTGTAGTTGTTGTGTTTAACTAGGAGGATGAAATCCTGCTTCCATGCAGCTTCTCTCCTCTTGGGTCTTAAAATCTTTTAAAGAGCATAGTAGTCTTTCTCCAGGCTCTCTTCAGGACCATTCTTCCATGCATTTCCTTTTCCAAATATTGCTGTCTGCTTTTCACAGGAACAGCAATAGGCAAAAGCCTTTCATCTGTCTTTAGCTTGAGCAGAAAAATCTATCTATATTTGAGGTAGGAGATGCTCTTATTTTAGTTACTCATTTCACAAAGGAGCTATTTTATTGGAAAGGCTTTATTGGTGTCTCTTTATGGGTATCTCATGCACAAAGTTTCATAATTCCTTTTTTTGCAGAGGTATCATTGTATCAACATGAGCAAACTCAAGAGAGCAGTGAAAAGAGGTGTTCCAGGGTCCATCACAATCAGCCCCACTTTCAGAGAGGAGTACTTCCCATGAAATTTGAGGTCCTAAACTCTTGAGTCATCAGGGATGTGATGGTAGGTCACACTTGCTACAGTCTGGGTTTGTCCCTTCTCTAAACAGGGCAAATAGGTAACCAAAAAACAGGTTTCTTCTTTCATAGATTCCTGTGGTGGATTGTGGCAGGGGGTGACTGAGAGGAAAGGGAGGTGTGACTCTCTGGAAGATGAGAGTGATCTGAGTGGGCTTTAAGCAATGAGTTTCCCCAGCACCCTTCTGGTAAGTGCCCACACTCAAGACCACAGCTGTGCAAAATTTCTGGTCACAGTCACCTAAGCTGCAAGTGTTCCTTCCAAGGCTGTGACAGAAAGCAAGTCCAGCCAAGCTGCCTGTGTTTAGTTTTCTGGCTGACATTCATGACCTGCGGAGCCAAGACCAATTTGCTGCCCGCTATTCCTCTCTCATGGCTCTTTAGACACTGTTGCTGTGTGTTTTTCCCTCCCAGAGAGCATCTGTGCTCTTTTGCTGTTTCCAGCAGTTAGCACTTGACACAATTTGCTCTTATTGACTTGTCTACATGTCCCCTCTCTCTTTAGGCTGCTGATGCAACCGTGGTTGGTGCTTTTGAACCTGGACTGGTTTGCACATCTCAGGGTTAGTTGTGACTGCAGGCTAGGCTTCAAAAATTAAGTGCTTTGTTGGAGTCCTGTCTGAGAACTGGAAAAGGATCAAATGTGTCCACTATGCAGCCATCCATCTCCCTGGAGTTTCATATTATCCATCTGTTCTTTTGCTTTCTTACGAGAAAGGCTCACGGGGTTACAGAGGTACAAATTAACACGTCTTGTTGAGATTGTGTTTAAAAATATTTGTTGTCCATCTGTGTGGAGAGAAAAATCCATTTCTGTTAACATGGTTGTTTTCCTTCTGACACTTGCTGTCTGCAGTACCCAATGTGGAACAACAAGTGTTGGGAGAAGGGAAGAGCTTTACAGCAAGTGGACTGGTGCCTAACTTTGCATGGGGCTGGTAAGACTCAATGCTAAAGAGTGAGAGAGAAGTTTTTGGATGCAGGAAAGTGGCAGACGAAAAGGAAGTATTTTTAATGTTCCCCCCCTACCAGCCCCAAATGCCACTGGAGACAAAGCCTACAGTGGTGTGGGTTAAGGTTAACCTACTTGGGGTGCAGTATCTAACAGGGCTCTGTAAAATGCATGCTCACTCCTATCTTACTGAACAAAGGGGAACTACAAAGGAAGGTTCTGCAGAGAGCAAGCACTGCATTGAGCACAGATTGGCATCTGCTTGTCTTAAGGGCTCCTTAAAAGTCTGATTGGCAAGAGTGCCAGTCTTCACCCACAGCCACTGATTTCAACTCCACCACACTTGGACACTGTATTCGTGATCCTCTTTTGTTTTCCCTGACAATGGCAGGCTATAGAAAGCAGCAGAGATGTGAAGGAATCTGTCTGTCCTCTCATCTGAGGGTGACTTTGCTTGTCAGGCCAAATCCAAAAAAAATGCCTGGCATGGAGTGCTGGCAAATCCCTTAGTGAGCAGAAAGACTGAGGGGGTAGCAGCTAGACAGGAATACAATGAGCATCTCTGCACTGTCCCCCAGCACCTCTGCCAAGAGCCACTCAGCCCATTTTAAGTGTATTGCCTGTCAACTTCCTTCAACAGAGACAAGCACTGTGACAGACACTGACCATGTCTCCCACACCTCCCTGGAACACCTGGGATTGGCTTCCTAACTGTGTCTGCATGCTGGGACACTCTTGCTGCTACAGCAAGGGAGGAAAGCAAAGCTGCACTGGAGATCACACTTGGCTGTGCAGTCCATGTGTGCTTGGCCCACATTTTGCACTGGGCTCTGTCACAGCCCCAAAAGGCAATGGTGTCCCCAGACAAAATAATTCTGGGCTCTTGTGTCAGACTCACTTGGGACAGACAGTGGTCAGTGAGGAGGGGACATGCTGTCTGAGGTCAGCAGCAAGATCTGACAGTCTGAACAAAGCTGAGGGAAATCTCCATTACCACACACAGATACAAGTGATATTCCAGGACCTCTCTGCACTGAACTGGGGCTACTAGGGTGTGCAAAACCTTTAGCTTAAGGAAGAGTTTAGTACCTGCCATACTATTCTTAGGACTACCTGCAACTGTCATATTAATTTTATAGCCTGGGATTGATTGAAAAGGAAGCCTGAAGGAAGCTTACAGACAAATGTGAGGACCTTTCAGTGCAGGCTGGCTTCCATGTAAGCATTAATTTGCCCAGGTGCTGGTGAACAGACCATAATCTTCTTCCTCATTGTGAACTCAACATCAGGGCATGTTTGGCAGGCCAAGGCACCAAGGGGTACCAAGCTAGCCAAGGCTTTTTGCTTCTGCCATGGCCATGTGGGCAGTCCCAGCCCCTCTACCTAGGTGCTAATGGGACACTGAAGGTGTTTGTAGCAATGTCAATGATGGCCTGCCAAGCATGAGTCACCTCTTCCTGAATCATGAGAATGGCTTACAAGATATTAATATTTATTTTCTGACTGAAAATAGGAACGACCTGCCTCTACTTCCAAACCTTTGAATCTGTAGGATTAATTCCAATTATGCTTACAGAATTTCCTCTGCATTCATAAAAAACTTTGTTTTGTTGTCTTTGTGTTGCTTCCCCTGCTTTAAGATAAAAATAAAGCTGATGAATTCTTTCTTCTCATCACACAGATCCAAATCCTGAAGGACTCATCAGCTGTTAGGAGATTTACTGTAAAACCACAAGGATTTGCAGTGGTTATTGACCAGCCATATGCTCAGCTCAGTGCAGTGCCCTTTTGCACTTCTGTCCAAGCTGCCTATCTGTCCACTTTAAAGCTCACCCTGCTGGCAAGAGTTTACATTAGCTCAGCTACAGCAAGGACATCAGATTCACTCCCTATTTGCCCTTTTCAGTATTCACAAATAAAATTTGTCCAGTGTGATAGATGCAGTTGCTAGTAGTATCTAAAAACCTAATAACTGAGGGTGCAATAAGCCGAGATGGAAACAAATCTCCAATCAACACCATGAACTACTATATGCTGGAAAAGTATATTGGAGATTCATTCTGCTAACAGAGCCCCTGGCTTTTCTTCACCTTTTCCTTTGCTTAAATGGGGAGGACAGAAGAGCTGCTCACCTGAAAACACTTAGAACCTAAAATCTCCATGCTTTGTATTGGCAGTGAGAGCAAAAAGCTGTCATGTATCCTTTTTATCTTAGCCTTGGAAGAGCAGCATTGCATCTCTGTGGTGCAGACCTGGAGCACACGGTTTGGTAAGGCTGAGTATGTAAGGGCTAAAGCACAGCAGTCAGTGGGCCCTCCATCCTATTTTTAGTCATGCACTCTGTACCTGAAGCACCCTTGGTTGGCTGCTGGTGGTGAGTAAAACCCAGAAAGCCAGTAACCTTTCTCAGGTCATACTCTCATGGATGATGGATGGGGTGAAGGGCTTTGCAGGCTCCTGCTGCTGCCCAAAAGCTTGTAAAAACCTCCAGAAGTAAAAGCAGGGCAAGGGGGAGGCTTTGTAGGAAGCTCAAAGCTCTGGCAGATCGTTTATTTCTGCTTAATTGCCAAGGATGTGAAGCAATTGTTGACGAGGGTGCGAGAGAAGGGAAGTGCCCTTTCCCACCTTCTCAACCTGCTCGTGGTTGCATAAGCCTCAAAGCACAGAGCCTGAGGTTGCTATGCCAACTTGCACAGTTCCTCCCATCCACCTCCCCATCTGAACAATGCCTGAAGGAGAGGAGTCCATCCTGAAACAAGGCAAACCATGGGACTGACTGGCAGCAGAGGCTCTGCTCCATCAGTGGAGCAGACTGAAGGACTCTGTGAGCTGGGTGTAGCCACAGCCCTTGTGCTGTGAGAGGCTGCACCACAGCAACTGGTTTGCAGCACTTCTATTTCAATGTCCCAAGTGCTTTACCTTTGCTGCTGAATTTGGTTTCAAGCCCTCAATGACAGCAGAGAGTCTGTGCTGTTACCCAGCAAAGGAATCACAAGTTCAGCATGAGTCTGTGTGCCTGCTTTTCCTTCTGTAGCATTAAAATAAAGTGCTTTTCAAAGGCACTGGGAAGGAGGAATCACTATTTCCAGGTTCTTACATAAACGGCCTTCAAGTGCAAAATTGGAAAAACTCGAACTCCTTAGGCTCTTCACCTACCCCTTCTCTTAAGAAGGACACTATAAGGACCTAGGTTGTATGCTAAAAGGGTCAAAATCTTGAAAGAGAACAAAAAAGCAGTGTGACTTAGGTCTATGCTGTGTAGAAGAGGCTGGCAGATGAAGCATTTCCCTGGTTTTGCTTGTCATCTTAATTAGCAGTGATTTCCAGAACAAATTCTTATGGTTAGCCCCTTTCCCATCTTTCTTTGACCTCACACATAAACCAGAAACTCTTTTTTCTACACTCCAGCAATAAACAGGAATGGAAATCCTGATGAGTTATTTTGCCAGTAATTAAATTTGTGCCTTCTGTTCGTTTCACACATGCAGTTGCCCTCTGTTTTGAAGCAAAGTGCAGGTCAGTGCCAATGGGAGCTTTTAATAATCTGGTAGTCTGACTGAAGATGGAAAGTTTTCTTGTTAATTGGACTGTTGTGTAATTATCTAAGAGAAACAAGCTCCTCTGGACAGAGGAAGGCTGGGAGAGGGCAGTGTGATGGAAAAGGTAATGGGTAAATTTATACTCCTGTACACGTCCTCTAAGCCTTCACCCAGAGCAAACAATTAGAAGATGCCTTAGATCTTATTTCCTTTGACTCAGCAGCTTGTTTTGTCATTTACACCAGAGAAAAAGGCACTTTGATAGACTTTGATGTCAGAATGATCACTCTTTACATTGCTAAAAGTAGGGTGCTAGGCTAGCACAGCCTGGGCAGAGGACACAGGCTCACAGCAAGGAAAGGCTGGTGCTGCCCTCCTGCTTCTGCTGGCCAGGGCTCGAGGGAGATTGCCCTAGCCTTAAAATCTGGCCCCTGAGGAGGCAGACAACAGCACTGCTGGCTTCATACAAATAAGACCTGATGGTTGCTAAAAACCCCTGAATTTTCCTGATAACAGATCATTAGAGAGATTTGCAGGCAGAGGAGCCAGGTAAGTTCAGGAAAACTCTCCAATTTCACTTTAATGAAAGGGGCCCATTCAAATGTGACCCCTGTCAGTAAATATGTGCAAATACAGAAGCTTTGATCAGAGTTCTGATTTTTTTAGTTAAAAAATAAGATGCTATTAATTTTCACTGCAGAGAAAAACCTGACCTTGCAGCACCCTGAGGGTCTCTTTCCTCTTATCTAGTTGGTTTTAATCTTGTCATTTTTAAGCCTGTTTTATGATTTTGAGGACCTGACAGATATTTGTGGAGAGATTGTAAGAGGCAACACTGCCTTTTAAAAACTGGGCCAAAGCAGTTTTGTGCTCTGGTTCCTTTCAAGGACACGGATGAGGTTATTGATGTGTCCATTAGTGTACTTCCCAGGAAGGTTTTGGTGGTCTGCAATGAGGTGGTTAAACACACTTCTCTGTGTGCTGTGTCACCTCCTGGCTGTACAGATGATGCTGGGGACTGTTTCCAGTTGTGCAGCCTGAAGTTTATTATTTGTGTGGCCCTTTGCAGACAGATAAAACTCACTCTGCTCATGCTCTGAACTAGCCAAAAGCTATATAATCTCTCACCAGGACCAATTAACTCATGCTCAGCAGCTGGCTCATTAGTAATGGCTGCTCAGTTTTCAGTTAGTTTGCAATGTGGGCAGGGGGAGCTTAAGTCTGGAGATGCTTACTCTGAGTAACCTGGGAGTAAATGTTTAAAACCTGTATGTACATTCAGTTTTTCCATCTGCAAACTGCTAAAATATTTATGTTCCTGAGACATTGAGCCTCACTTCCTAGATATTTGCAGAATGTATGGAGATATTAACAAGAAAGTTAGGCATGTAGTATTACCTTATTATTATTTTAATTAATTTTACTTTGATTCTTGAGTACAAGATTGCAGTCCTCTGAGAGGGGGAAACAGAACAAGAACAAAAAAGAAATATAAAAGAACAACCTGTCATTATCACCTGTTCTTTCCTCAGAGTGATATTCCCATTCACTGGCTTCCTTTCATGAAAAATAAAGGTGTATAATATCTCTCAAATCAAAGGGATGAGACATTTTTCAATCCCTGACACATTCTTATTTTCTTAATAAAGGAGCTGTAAATGCCCAGGTTCTAACATGGAACTGATCCTTTAGATAAAGGAGGGCACAGAAACAATTAACCCTGTGTGAAGACACAGAGCTCTAATTCATATGTTCTTGTCAATAACTGCAGTGAAACCGAGTCCCAAAATAAAACCTGTCCAGAATCATGATCTGCATGAGCCAGAGCCACCATGGAGCTTCAGGGTGGTCACCCAAGATCACTTAGTATTCGACAGTTTTAGTGCTCAGGCTCTGGCTCTGGGAAGGCAACAAAGGGAATTGTTTGAGAAATCAGCTTGTCATCCTGCAGTCACCCATATGGCTTCAGGGAGAAGCAGGTGGATTTAGGGAAGCTTAACAGCCAGGCACGAAAAGACATTGTGCTAGAAGGATGTGCCTGTAAAGACTGAGAGGTTTCACAGGTGAGTTTTCTGGAGGCACAGGCATAGATTGGATGTGTTGGTGGAGTATGAAGGCATGTGAGAAACCAGATCCTTACAGAAACAATTTTCTACCCTCCACATCTCGTTAGGCAAGAAGAGCTTCTGACTGGGAATGCTTATATAGAACCAGCTGATACCAAATATAGTGGCCAGACCCAGATTTGCAATTGCCACTTCTTAATGGAGACTCCAATAGAATAACTGATCATAGGCAGCACCACATGGGATTCAGAGTGCTCTGGCTTGTCAGACACTCTTTCATGCATTTTTCATGCACCTTTTCTTGTTCCATTTGTGTTGTCTTTGGTTTTAGCTGCATCTAATGAGGCTTAATTGTACTTTTGGTTTTCTGTGAAGTTACAGGGCTCTCATCCCCAGTCCTCTTCATCTTCTCCCAAGTATTCCTTCCCCTCTGCTCTCCTTAGTTGTTCATACTCCCACAGCAAGTAAAAATGTTTAAGAGATGATCATCAGCCCTGGTAGGGACTCAGAATGCATAGTAAAAGAGGACAAGTAAGCACATATCTTGGACATCCAAGCAACATCACTGGGAACACAGCTGCAGAAATGGCCCTAAAGGAATTGTTTTCCTCTCTGTCTTTTCAGTCAGGGGAGAATTTTGGGGCCTTTTTGAATGAACCCCTTCCTACCAGCATCATTCAGAGAGATGTGTTGGCTCCTTCACAGGTGTGCAGTTATCTGTGTGGACACAGGGCCTAGGAGCAGCTAGGGAAATGGGATGCTGAACAAAAACTGGAAATTGTGAAGTTTACCTACAGCCACTCCTTCCTGAAGTGCTCTGTAGTCATTGTCAGGTGAATGCCTGACTTGTCCTTCCACTCCAGCAGGATCATAAGTTATACAGAGGCATGTGCTGGGGATTGCTTTGGCTCCTTAGAGCCTGAGAGACTGCAAACAACCCTACCATGATATTCACAGAGCGCAAGGAAATTAATTGTTCACTTTGGATGTTTTTTTCCCCCATTTTCTATCCTGAAGCTTTCCCAAGTAAGGGGAGGGAAGTTAAGCTCTAATTTTGCTTTTGAGTAGTTTTTCTAAGATGGGTATAGTTTTAAAAAGTTCAACGGTGAAACAAAAATGAAAGGATGCGTGCATGTACGTCTTGTAAGGAAATCTGGACATGCTGTGCCAGTGGCAAATGTAAAGGAGGGGGACTAGAAATGCATTCTTCTGTCAAAAATATTTAATTAAAATGTAATAAAAAACTGATTCACAAGAAATGCAGCAAACAAGAGGTGCATTGAATTCATTTTTTCACAGTAATGTTTTTCCATTTTGCAGGGATTTCAATAAATACTATTAATACATTTTACACCCTAGAATGCTGAGAAATTGCAGCCATGCACAAATTCTGTGACAGGACTAAGAATATTAGTCAAACCACCTCTTTCTAAATTGTATGCCTACTCCAGCTGCATTCTCTCAAGTGTTACTGTTCTCACTCATAACTAATGATCATTAGTTATTTTCCCAGTCACTGTAACACCCCTGGAGAGCCCTTCACTGAGTTTAAATGGAAGGGGAGCTACAGATAATTCAGAAGCAGTAACAAATCAGCTGCTCATGTACTTGCTATTCAGAATATGACTTGGTACCTGCAGTTTACTGGCTCCTGTACACTAACTATTCAGCACTGCTGGAAGGGAGGAGCACCAAGCAGGAGGGATGAATGTGGGAGGGAGGGAAGGAAGGTGAGGGGGAGGAAAAATGAGTCTGCTTTACTGAATAATGAGGAGAGTGAAAAGAAATGGCAAAAGAGAGAGAAAACCTGGTTTAAATATTTAATCTCCATTGCATTTGCTTTTGAAGAGGAGACAAAAGGCTTGGAACATCTTTTGTCTTGAACTAATTCTGACCAGAGATGAATGGCATGTGATTGTCAATCCTGACATTTGCCTTAAGGTGGAGAGAAAAGATTGGTCCTGCTGCATCAGCCCAGCACATCAGTCTTTGTTTCCAGCCACAGCCAGTGCCTGAAGCTGCAGAAGGTATTAAATCACTCATGACAGTGAGACTTGGCTTTATGAGCCCACATTGCCCTGCATCCTGGTGCCAGAGTGGCCAGCGTGTGTGGTGCCCAAAGAGCTGCACCCTTCTCTGGAGAAGGAAACTCCTTGGAGTACTCCTCCATCTCTGCTCACCCACAGTCTAGGCAGGGCCAAAAGCCACAAGGGTGTCTTGTCTACCAGTCACAACTGCACAATTTGTGGCACCTTCCACAACTGAGGCAGCCCCATGGATGAGCTGGCAGGACCTGCATGCTGGCATCAGAGACAACAGTTACGTGTGCCAATGGCCATTGCATCAACAAACCATAGAATCACAGAACAATTACTTTTGGAAGGGACCTTAAAGATCATTTAGTTCCAACCCCCCTCCCATTGCCAGAAATTTCTTCCACTAGACCATGCTGCTCAAAGCTTCAGCCAACCTAGCCTTGAACATTTCCAGGGATGGGGCATCCACAACTTCTTTGGAAAACCTGTTCCAGTGCCTCACTACTCCCATAGTCATTGTTTTCCTTAAATCTAATACAAAATTCTCCCTTTTCCAGTTTGAAATCATTATCAGTTGTCCTATTCTCCCTCCATTTTTGTAGACCCTACTTAGCTACTTGAAGGTGCTATAAGGAATCCTTCTCTTCTCCAGGAGAGGAGAGACTAAGGCTGTCTTCATGCAAGAACTGCTCCATCTCTCATCTTTGTGGCCCACTCTAACAGGTCCATGTCCCTAGTATGCTGGGGACTCCAGAGCTGGATGCAGCACTTCAGGTGGGTCTCACAAGAGTTGAGTAGAGAGGCAGAATCCCCTCCCCTCTCCTACTTCTTTTGATGCAGCCAAGATACAGAGCTGTGAGCATGCATTGCTGGGTCATGTCAAGCTTCTCATACATCAGTACCTCCAAGTCCTTCTCCCCAGGGCTGCTCTCAATTCATCCCCTGCCCTGCCTGTATTTCCTACTGGGACCACCCCATGTGCAAGACCATGGATTTAGCCTTATTGAACTTCATGAGGTTCACATGTTCTCAGGTCTGCCAAGATCCCTCTGGATGGCATCCCTTCCCTCCAGCCTGTCATTCAGCAAGGCAGGCACAGCCCTTCATAGCAGCAGTGGTTCTCTGTAGCCACTGCCCATCATCCTCCTAAACAGCCTTAGCTGGATAAAAACCTCATTTAGGCTTTCTTTATAGACTGGAGTGGGAGGGAGAAATGCCTCTAGAGAATAATACATTGCTAGCCTGGCTCTTAAATTGAGAAATATCTATAAGATTTAAGGAAGGCTGATGGTCTAACCAGAGGAAACTGCTGAGACTGGGAACTTCTCTTGCTTTGGCAGAGACTTCGTCTCTCTGATTCACTTATTCCCTTTATCACCCTCAAATCAAAGAGGTGCTGCCATCCCTCCTCCTCAGATGAGGGCAGATGCAATGTGGCTTCTCCACCAGAGCAGCTCCTTGGATGTCTTTAAAAAAGGAGGGATTTTTTTTACCTCTAGTCTCCTGAGCCCTGAAGCAAAGCATGAAACCCAGCTTTTTGTCAACTCCTTAACTGGTAGCACACCAGAAGAAATGAAGCAAAAACCACCTGCCCAAAAAGCTACAACAATGTCTTTCAAGCCTCTGAAACTTCACAGTTAGCAATTATCTTTCAAAAGTTATTACTTCAAAAGTAATGTATTATTTTACTAGCTGTTTGATAAGTGATCAAATAAAGCTAAGCAGGTTAAGAATGTTCTTATTTTATTTTATTACCATTTGAGGAACTTGATCGGTTACTTGAAATGCTGGAGAGAATAGCTGAGTAGGAGTTTGGGCTGGGTGAAGCCAGCTAGCCAAGAGTTTTGCATTTGGTTTACAAAAGAGCTTGAGTAGGCTGAAATTCCAGGCTGATGAGATGGTCTCCACTATGACTACACTTCTTTCTTGGTAGAGAACTCAGTTCACTTGACATGTGAGCCATAGGGATGAAAGAGGAGTTTATTTTCTATAGCACTTTAGGATTTCACTTTGCTGAGTTTTGTGGCCATTCCTGCTCCTATGGCAATGATATCAGGATGCTGGTCACTCTTTATGGATCTAAGCTAGATCTAAGCTACACAGGAGCTGACAAGACACCAGAACTGGTCCAAGTTTGATCTGAACTAATGACTTAGAAATGGGAAGCCTCATATCTTATGTCAAAAATTTGTCTGAGCCATGAAAGTGCTCCCCCCCACCTTTTGCCAAAAGGCTCAGGAGCTGACAGAAGAGACCTGGTACTGTGGTCCAAAAAGAGTTCAGTTCTGCTTGTGACCCAATATCAGTTCAGTACTGCTGCAATGTTACAGTGCTGCTCTGCCATGTCCCGCCCTTTCTTCCCGAATCTGAAGTTGTTTGCAGGATTTGCTGCTTCCCAGATTTGATCACTGTTGTTTGGCCTTTGTGTTAGGCTGTGAGTCCCCAGATGCACATCCTGCTTAGGATGACCGTGACCCTGACTTCAGTGGGAGCTGCTTCCTCTCACAGACAGTTCCAGCTGGACTCATCCCACAGCCTGTGCTGTATCCTTTGAGGTCTGGGAGCATAGAGACACTCACAGGCATGCCAGGCTGTGTCTGCTCAGTGGAACCCTCCTCTGTGGTTGCTGTGGATGGTTCTGTGCAGCACCAGGAGCACAGGCAAAGGAGGGAAGCTTTATTCCAAGGGTGGCAACAGAAACATCCCTGTGCTCTGAGGAAAAGGAGGAGAAAAAGTGAAGCATCTTGGAAATTTCTCAAAAGCTGCAGGACTTGGTGAGAGGAGGAGGTTTCGAGATGATACATATGCAGTGGTTGAAAGAATCTTTGCATTCAACAAAGAGTAAACTTCTCACAGGAAAGAAAAAGAAAAAAAAAAAAAAAAAGAAAAAAGAAAAAAAAAGGGATAACTGTGGGAGACCTGAAACTACATTCGCATTTGGAAGACTGTACCTCCCTCCCACTTTCTTATTGTCAAAATATCCTGAAAATCTCTGTGTTTTACTTCCTTTCCTGTCCCACCCCCAGCTAGGAGTTTAAAGTGGGAAACGCTGAAGTATTTAATTTCAAGTATTTCAAAATCAAGCTTTTGATGTATTTTAAAATAAGCTCATAGATCTAAACTATTATTTCAGCTCAAAAAGGAGAAAAATTCAAGTAGATCAGAGATGCAAATGCAATGTTTCACTTCGGGTTGAACAAATGCCTTGAATTCACCCTATTTTTAGTTTGTTTCCCTCTTTTTCCTGAACCTCACTTCCACACACTTTCAGTTTGTTTGACTCTTTTTAACATTTCTATTACTCATCCCTAGTTTAGTTTTTCATTTATTTAAATATGACTGAAAGAACAACAGTTACACGTTATTCTAATTTCTTAATCAAACCAACCAGCCATTCTAATACAAATGTCTTGAGGTTGGGCAAACAGGGGAAAGCATTCCATACAGCAAAAGATTTACAGATATTATGGACAGAAAGTCCCTACTTGAAGAATGAGTCAGTCTGCTGCTGTCTAGCAGAAAAATCAGCACAGAAGAATAGAGCTTTTAGAAACAGCTTATGAATTTACAGCTTGCAAAGTAAATTAATTCTCTGTGTCTCTCATACACATACACTAACTCATTCCCCACACATGCATGCATACAGATCTCTGGTGGAAAGGCAGGGAATGTGCAGTCTGCAGTGCACATGAACTTTCTGTTTAGAGGAGAAAAGAAAAGATTTTTCCAATAGGCACAAATCCCACCCCCTCAGCACCCCTCCTTCCCCTGTGTCTGACACTGACTTCAAGGGAGGAGTTGAGCCAATTATCTGTGAGTCCTACAGAAGGAAAATCTGCAATTTGCCAGTAGTTGTGAGAGAGAGAGGGAGAAAGGCAGAGAGGGAAGGAAAAAATACTTAACAGGCAAATGTAAAGAAGAGCCCCTTCTATCCTAGAGAGAGAATATTTTAAAGCAAATCTCAGACCAGAAGAAAAGAAGCTCGTGGGCAGGGATGAGCCAGGCAAGGTCTGGGAATTCATAGGGTCACTGCAGACAACTTCCATGCCCACCCTGATCTTCCTGCAGAGGATCTGAGGTGGCACAGAGACAGGGTGGGCCAACTGGATGCACCCACTACCCTGCATGAGTAGGTGCTGCTCCTGAAATTCTTTCCCCACAGCTGAACCTACAGAGTACAATTTGCAAGAAAAGGCAGTGGGAGACTCAGCCTCTCCTTTCTTGAACTGAGCCTGTGAGGAAAAGAGCTCATCTGCCCAAAGGCAAAAGCTGTCACCGGTTCTGAGACTCTTCTTTAGCCTATGTCGGTTGCCTGATCCAGCTCTTACATCCATGGGGAAACGCCCTCTGGAGCCCTGCGGTCCTTCCCAGTCCTGCTAAGTTCTTGGGAAATACTAGAGAAGAGCTGAGCCCAGAACAAGAAGGGTGGGATCCACAAAACAACAGCCTTTTACAACAGCAGCCACCTCTGACTGAAATTGTCAGCTTCCTCAGACTGCACCGAGACCCAGGACTGCTCCTCCTGTGGAAGAGAGGTAAGAGATCAGCACGGAGCTTGCGGTGAAAGCAGGAAACAAACATCCCGCAGGAGTGATTTTGGTGTGCATGAAAATTCCAGGGACACTAGCAGTGATTAAGAAGTGACAGATCTGTTATGCACGATACAGTTTGTGTCTGCCTGTGTCCTTTTTAGCTGGGTGCAGTGATTAACTCTGGGGTGGCAAACAGAGACACAACCAGCAGCTGAAGACAGAGGAGTGCAAGGGAGGTAGTTCAGAAGTCTGTTCATGAATGGGGAGTGGTAGGGAGAGCATACACCCTGATGGGAGAATGGAAAACTAAGGTGCAATAGCTCTGGGCAGGTTGAGTCAAGAATATCTTCCTCAGGTATCTCCCCATGGGTACTCAGGCTCAAATTTGTCAGTACCTCACTGGCATTCAGACAAGTGCTCTCCAGAGCATACAGAAGCAGGTTCATTGTTATTCATTCCGATGCCTGCCTATAAAAAGAGAAGTGGTTGTTAGCAGGTAGAGGATAACAGAGGGAGTCAAGAGAAATGGGGTTTAATGTTGATTTTGGACCACAGATTCAGCTCCTTCTGGGCAAATGAGCTTTTCCCTTTATTTAGTGTTATTTAGAGATAATATTAATTGCCTGTATTTCTACGACATTTTGAAATCCCTGCAGTGTACCAATATAAAATACTAATATAAACTTTCTAGCATCAAGCCAGTACATTAAGCAGAAGGTACCACTGGGAATTAATCTATGCTTAAGCATTTAATAAACTGGAAGGAAAAGATGTAGATTAAAGCCAGCTGGAGGTTGTTTGTCTCCTCATTCTCTTCTGATTGATTTTGCTTTACTTAGTACATGAACATGTGGTCTCTCTCTGTTTCCTTTCTTCTGTCTTTAATCTTTTTCACTGTACGAGCCCCTGTGCTCGCCCGTGTGCTCGCCCCTGCCACTTCTGGTTGTCAAGACTTAAGTTTCTTTCCTTTTTTTGAGGAGGAAAGGAGGCAGACAGTGTTGAACTAGAGAAAAACTGGACTGAGGGGATGAGAAGGCTCAAAACAAAATTTTAAGCTCTCCGTTCACAGCACACTCTGAGTCAGGTTTGCAGCAGAGGTGATGAGTAGCAGCTCCACAAATGCTGAAAAGCTTATTTTGACTTTGAGTGAAATGAAATGCAGTTAAGACAGCACAGGAACCCTCTTGACTGAATGCCTTGACAGGTGGAACAAGGGCAGTGTGAAGTGATCAGGTCCCTCAGCGTGCAGGTTCTGTACAGGACAAAAAAGGCTCAAAATGTGTAACTGTGCTCTCTCCCAGACACTTTTGCATCGAGTTGTGCAGAACTGCTCTCCAGCAGGTGTAAACCACACAGTCCACTTGCCATCATGCAGCTACACTGGTCCATCATGGCCTGAAGAGCTGCCTCACCTCTAGATACTGGTCCTGGGCAGTAAAGTAGTTTGTAGTTTTTACAGCTCATCTATCTCCCTGCTCTTCTCTGCCAAATAAATAAGCCTGAGAGGGTGAAAGGAAGCATTTTTTTTGTCTGCCCATTGATGCAAAACAGTCTTGGACTGTGGGATAGTGTGCATGGCAGTGTTTCAGAGACTAGATATGGTATTTCTGCACTACTGGAGATAGGTCCTGTGGTAAACAAAGCACAGAGTCCAGTTCAAATACCAGCTGTGCTCCTTGCTGTAATTTCTGCCACAGTAATCCCAAAAGTACCATAATTCTGCATGTATGTGTCCATCCAAAGTTGTGTTCTGGCATTAATTTGGTTCTAATATTATGCTGTCCTGCCCTCTGAATGTAATTCAGAGTGTAAGCTACTCTGAGGAGAACAGTGCATTTTCTTTTATGCATTAGGAAGGGCAGAATATACCATTGTTGTGCCACAAATTATAGCAATAATAATAAATTATCGTGTTTTGCTGTTTCCTTGGGCTATAGCACAGAGCTTGTAATGATGCTGGATCAGAATTCCAGAGACTTCTTTATTTAACAGTGTCTGTATCTTCACTGCTGCTTTGGTGCTTAGCACATGTTAAACAAAGTAAAATATTTTAAGCTCTTCCCTGAGATAATTGTCAGCTACATAAAAGCTTGGGAGATAAAAGTCACTCAAGGGAAAGATAGGAATCCAGATCTGGACCCAGAAATGATCTTTCAGTGTACATAAAGTACTTGTATTATAATATTAAATAAACAACACCTAAGTTAAATAAATGGCACAGTGGGAACTTGATTATTCTTTAATAAGAACCTAGTAACCAAAATAAACTGTGTCCAAAGTGTGCCTCCTTTGCTGTAACAGTCAGTTTTCCCTATACAGAGGCTGTATTTTTCTTTCAGCACTTAGTTCATTTGAAGGTTTGAGCAGCACTTTTTCTTTCCTACCAAAGTTTCCTGCATCTGAGTGCTATGTCAAAATGCAATCTCCAAGGTCTCTAGACACATTTTAGATGTCCTGGATTGGAAATCTTCTCTAATAGTTATTCAAGATGGCTGTCCTTCATCTTTTCTTCTGCTTGTACTTAGCACCCGTGCTTAGCAAAACCAGTGGCACCCTCAACACTGTATGTATAAAGACTGGAGCTCCTAAAAAAACAGTGTTTCTGCAGTTCCACCCATTGACAACCATCCTGCTGCAGCAACGACCATCTGCTTATAGGGAGTTCCCACACTACCAGTCCAAACAGAGAACTAAAATCTGGCTTCTAAAAGGTCACTGGAGGCACAGATCTTTGAATTTATCACCAGCCAGTGCTATTTTGTGGCTCACGCTCCCTGCATCAGCAATAAATATTGCATGGGACCAGCTATTTAAAGTTACTGAGATGTCTAGCTTGCACTGATGTTAAGCATGATTCCTGTTTCTGTCTGACTTCTGGCTGATCTCAGAAAATGAGTGCTATGTGCAGCTCCTATTTAGGCAACCAAATGAAGCGATCCAGTTCTAATGGCAGCTGCAGTGGCTGTAATATATTGAGGAATCTGACCTCTGTGTTTATGTATCTAAATGAGAACCAAGTTCTACTGAAAAATCTGGTAATGTGTAAGTGATGCAGATGGTGGGAAAGAACCTGGTGTCTCAGTTGAAGCGCAGCTGATAAATTCAGCCCTTAATGTTTAAATGTAACAGCAAATTACAATTCAAAAGCATGTTATTTTCAGTGTAAATGCCTTCATTTTTATATTGGTTTAAAAGAAAAAAAAAGAACGACAACAATAAAACCAAAACAAATTAAAAAATAAACACTCCCTGAAAATGAGACTGAAAAAGTTTGTGCATTTCCAGCGAAAAAATTTCTGCTCTTCAGGACTATGCTCCAGAGTGTTCTTTGGCAAGCTTGTGGTGAGGACCTGCCTTATTTTAACCACCATCTGGTTTCTGATCTTCCCTCCAACTCTGCTATTTCCTCTTCCAGGACCAAGCAATGATGAAGACCATGTCTGGTGGCAACTGCAACCTGAACGTGCCGGCCAAGAACTCGTACCGCATGGTGGTGCTGGGAGCCTCCAGGGTGGGGAAGAGCTCCATCGTCTCGCGCTTCCTCAACGGCCGCTTCGAGGACCAGTACACCCCCACCATCGAGGACTTCCACCGCAAGGTCTACAACATACGGGGAGACATGTACCAGCTGGACATCCTGGACACCTCTGGGAACCACCCCTTCCCTGCCATGAGGAGGCTCTCCATCCTAACAGGTGAGAAGGTCCGAGGGAAGGGAGTAAGGATAGGTGTTAGCTTGAGAAGTGTAGCCTGGAGATGAGTGGTTTTTGGGAGAGGGCTAAAGGGACTGCTTGATTTGCTGTAAGATGCATTTCTATAGAGATGTATTTCCTGGCATGTTCCCAGAACTATAATGAATGCGTTAGCCACGGTGGAGAAATCCAGTGGGTGAAGGTCTGAAATTGAGATTTTCCTTTATCCATCTCCTTCCCCTCCTGCTTTGTAGTTTTATTGATGTCACAAATAAATGGTTGAAAGCAATTCTGTGGGTATAAAGAGCAGCAAAGGGCAAATTAAGCATGTTGTTGTGGGACATATACAGTGAAAAATAAATATGAAAAGCACAGAAAGGTAATTCTAACCAAGAAAATCCCAAGGATTTTTTATTCCTAAAATTTCTAGCCTGATTTCCTTGATTTAATATTCTAGTAGAAGGATAGCTTTACTTTTCCCTTTCTCCTTAGTCTGCATCTAATCAAATGTGTTTAAAGAGAAAAGAAGGGGAAATGGTGGGATCATTTTGCATCTTCTCACTGTCAAGCCATTCCTGTTGTGAGCTAAAATATATTCTTGAATTATAGAAATGACAGTAGATGTATATTCGGCCACAGCTCACAACAAACCTTCTTTCTGGATTCACTATCCACCTTTTTAACTGGCCAAGGCAACATGACATTCAAATCTAACAAGGTACAATCCATATTCAATGGGATTCTAGAGCCGGTTTCTGGGATGCAAATATGAGCTCTTTAGTCCCTGAAAGCTCTCTTAGCATGTTCCACTTGGATGTCATTCCACAGGCGATGGCTTGCCTTATTTTCTACTTGCAAAAGGAATTGTAAGTCGGGAAATGTCAAAAGGAAATACCGGGGGATGTGTGTCATTTATCTATTAAGTTTTTTTCATGGTCTGATTCTCTTGAGCAAATGCAATGACAGCAGAGTGCACTGAGAAACCTCTCGTTCCTGACTTGGGTGTTCAGGACTGATTAGCTGTAAACCTTCATTTCAGGTGTTGCTTTGTGTATTGTGTAATCAAAGGGTTAAGGCTGAGTGGCTACCAGCTCTTCACTCTTTCTGCTGTCAGAACAGGATGTGTTTTACACAGAGATACAAATGAAAGGAAATAAAAAGAAGAGAAATGCAGCAGAGCTGAGATACAAACATCTTTGTGTAAGAGATAAAAACAGGCAATAACTTTCAAGCCCAGTGCAAACTAGGAATGCAACTGGTTATGACTGGAGTAACATCATAGCCAAAAGTCTTTTCCACAGCACTATAGAAAGATGTGGGGAGTTGAATAAGAAGAACTAAAGTAGAGCTGAGTGAATATGTGCCAAAGGACCAAGCAAAAAATATGGGAAGGAGGGAAATAAAAGAATTGCTTTTTTAAAAATTGCTCCTCTGAAACTGGCTGTTACCAACAAGCCTTTACAGTATCTTTTTTTTTTTTTTTTCTTAATTTTAGGGGATGTTTTCATCCTGGTGTTCAGCCTGGACAACAGAGAATCATTTGATGAAGTCAAGCGACTCCAGAAACAGATCCTTGAGGTCAAATCCTGCCTGAAGAACAAGACCAAGGAATCAGCTGACCTCCCCATGGTGATCTGTGGCAACAAAAACGACCACAGTGAAATCTTCCGCAAGGTACGCACTGATGAAGGTGAGAATCTTGTCTCCAGTGACGAAAACTGCGCTTACTTCGAAGTGTCAGCCAAGAAGAACACCAATGTGGATGAGATGTTCTATGTCCTCTTCAGCATGGCCAAGCTACCTCATGAGATGAGCCCTTCCCTGCACAGGAAAATCTCCATCCAGTATGGTGACCCTTTCCAACAGAAATCCTTCCGGATGCGCCGAGTCAAGGACATGGATGCCTATGGCATGATCTCTCCCTTCGCTCGCCGGCCAAGCGTCAACAGTGACCTGAAGTACATCAAATCAAAAGTTCTCAGGGAAGGTCAGTCCAGGGAGAGAGAGAAATGCACAGTCCAGTGAAGGAGGCTTGCGCTTCTGTCTGAAGACAACATCCACATGCAGTGCCTTAAAGAGGAAATGGTCTGTGGAAGCAAAGAGCAGGCTCGTGGGGTTTGTTGAGAAAACCCAGCACGGAGAAAGGATAACTTCCTGTGGATTCTGCTGAGTCACGAATGTAAATAACATCATCCTTGAAGATGACTGGGAATAATCATACACCTGAGATACGAGTGCATTTTTTTTGTCTTTGTAATGTAGTTCCTTGGTCATTCCCCTTTTTGTTTGAAAAACACAGTTCTGAGAAGAAAAGACATTTCAACCTCATCATTACAAAGAAAATAGATCAAAAAATGCACAGAAGGCATTAACAGTCACCCAGCATGCAGCTCTTGCTAAGAGAGAGGAGGTCATGTGTGTGTGTGTATCTCTGTGTGCCCATGTGCATGCATGTGTGGAGCTCTCCTTTTAAAAAGTGGGACTTTCAAAGAGCAGCAGTCTTAACTGAGCATCCCCAGATTGGGAGTGGACTCTATGTGTGGATGCATGACTTTCACTCACTTCTGAGGGCACCTGCATTAAGAACTTGATTTTATGTTTGTTGAGATAGTTACCATTTGACATTGACATGAACATTGGTTTGTATTATAGATTTTATTTTGGATTTGTTGGAATTTTTTTATTGTCTGGGGGTGGGTTTTTAGCATAATCAGATGGCAAGTGCATTTGATATTAAACAGTGTCTGCATTCTACCAGTGAAAGGTGGTTTTCATCTGTAACACTTTCTAATATGTACAGTGATTGAAAGTGAAATTATTCTTCAAAAAGCCAATGCATCTGGCTGTTTTGCAAGCCTGGTGTGATGTTGCTTCTCATAGCAGCCACACCAATTCTGGGTATCATAATACAAGTGCCACCCTTTGCCTTGCTGGCCACTGGAGTAAGGATTCCTTCCTCTGCCTGTATCAGCCAAGAGTGACCAAACTTACGTATAGAATCAGACCCCTTCAGAGGCAGGATTGGATTCTTTTTCAGAAATAAGAAGAGAAGGATTATAGAGCCAACTCCTTCGTATTTCTTCTGCTGACATGATTCTAGTAATTTTGTTCATGGTTTCCCTCACTGTCCAGTAAAGGTTGCCTTGATGGAAACATTTGCACTGCAGAAGTCCTTCAGAAAAGAAACTTTGTCCTGTTCAAACAGGATTTAACTGACTGATCAGATAAATCTGGGGCTGTCCATTCCCTTCTTTCCTTTCTCAGCCCAGTACAGCCTTCCTTATCTTCAGCTCTCTCCCTGTTCTGCTTCTGGCTCTGTTGTTAGATGAGCTCCTGTATGCCCTCAAAGTCCAATATATTCTCTCAAATGTGAGCTTGCTACTCTTGCTGACTGGAATGAGATGTGTGCACACATATCTGTGGGCAAAGCATGGCCCCAAGACAGTAAACAACAGTAGAACATATATGTTATATATACCTCAGAAAGACCTTCAGATATATTGTCCCTCCCTCATCCTCAAGTTCTGTGTTTGGTTACATCTGCCTTGCTGTGTCCTGGGAAGAGCTGTGAGCTAGTTTGTGCTATAATTTGACAGGAAACCAAGAATGATGATTGCCTGTAAAAATTAGCCTCTGGGATTCAAAATCCCATATTCATTTATCAACTCCACTCTTCATTGGTAATGTACTGGTAAAATACACTGTTCTTATATTCCTCTTGCCAGGGCAGCACCTTTCTGACCACATCTCCCTCCCTATCTATAAATATGTACATGGTTTATGATTAAACCTGATTTATTTATTAGCTGTGTCCTGCTTTGTTGTTGGTGTTCATTTTTTTTTTTAATTTCTCCAAGAATAATGAGGAAGGTCCTGTATTTATATTGTGCAGGTGCATCTAGGTAAGTGAATTCTGGATTGAGAGTCCTGATGAGATTTCCAGTAAGTTCTTGGAGAGCCTTTTATGTCCTTCAGACACCAGAGGCTACACATTTGCCTGTCTGGAACAGAACTGTGTCTATATCCTTATCTATCTGTCTGTCTATCTATCTATCTATCTATCTATCTATCTATCTATCTATCTATCTATCTATCTATCTCTCTATCATATTTTTGACCACTAACTTCTATTTACAGATATCTGCAGAGGCAGACAGTTACTTTTCCCCATGCTGCCTCCAAAATGATAGAACAACACTCTCCTTCCTGCACAGAGCTGATGTGTTGATCCCCAGTGCAATTTAATGTGCTCTCTGCAGAGACATCAATGTTTATCTCAGCAATTTCTCCAGGTTACCATCTGTACCTCCCACTTCTGTGAATCCTGGTCCCTCTGAGCACATCCTCACCCCTCCACAGACTCCCCACCCAAATGTATGACTATGGATGTACCAGTGATCAGGCTCTGGGCTCTTGTGCCACGAGGAAATGGAGAGGGTTGAAGATGGAGTGAGAGGCATAAGTAATGGATATTGGTTGGGTTAAAGGACCCTGGGATACTAAATGAGAGCCATGCACTTCCTTACTGACCCTGCATCTGTTCTCCCTGGCCTGCAGGATAAAGCTGAATTTTTAAAGAGCCTCCCAAGTCAAGTCTCTGTCTTAGAACATTGGTGTTACCTTTATTTTCCCTACTTCTCCTCATCTCCACAAACTCAGTCTTTCCACCTCCACAAACACACCAGATTTCCACACCCTTCCATGTTTTCCTATTCCTTCCTCTTTCACCATGGACACAAAGCCACACAGCATGGAAAAGCAACACTGCAGTAACAAAAGAGGCATAAGTGTAGGGGAGGCTGACCACCAAAGAACAGGTGCTCACACATATGCTGGATGCCACAGGAATGTCAGTGAGCCCCAGCTGCACAGTCCAGCTTGGCCAGCCAATGCTCAAGGTGAGAAGCATCTGAGAAACTGGCTGGGAATGAAGGTGAAGCAGCATTACAGTCACACACAAGAACAAATGGCAATAAGCAGATAATCTTATTAAAGTAATCCTAGTCTTCTCACTGCATTTTGTTACTGATGGTAATTGCTTTTGAAGTTAGATTTTCATGCTCCCGAGGACATTTTTTTTATTGTATCATTACAGTCATTTTATTAATATCTATATATTATTTTGGCTCTAAAAGTGCTTACAGCCCCTAAGCCAGACAGTATGTGTATCAGTTGTTTATTCACAGTTAGCAGCATTGATGTTCTGTGGAAAGGCCTGGGACTGGGAAGCAGAGTACAGCCAGGTCTCAGAGACACTGGCAAGAGAAAAAAAAAAACCACCCCTTTTTTTCCCCTCTCCCCTTTGAGATTCAAGAAACCTGCATGGAACTCATGGAAGTCATGAAAATGCACAAGACTAAGGGCAGATCTGGGGGAAGGAGTCTGTCTGGAAGAGATGCTAAGAGTGCCCTTACTTGGTCTTACCTGGTGTAATTAAGTTGCTTTATCCCACAGCTACCTCATCCCACACTGCAGTATATAAATCCCATCACCAGCGATGCAAAGCCTCCCTTACACAGTTTCTGTGTATTTACTTTCAGGACAACAAGCAGGGGTCCAGCTGAGGATCAATCATAGCCCTGGAAGAAGACAAGAAATTTATTTTTTATATTGCTTAACACAGCAAGACAGTCCTTGTCCTGAAGAAATTACCAATCAACACATAAGAGCTACTATAAATATTGGCAAAAATCTAATCAAGTCACAGGGTCAGTACAAATCAGGAAGGAAATAGTGATCATGGTGAATTAAGTAAAAGACAAACGGAGGGTGGAGAGGACAGAACGAAGGCCTGTTTAAACATCCAAAGGATTAAATTAGGCTTCTGTTCTGAAGGATCCCCAGGAGAGCTGCTGCCACCAGGCCAGCCTGATGCTAGAGAGAGGCTTTCATGGTGCAGCATCACAAAGGGCATTGTCTCCCTGAGACCCTGGGGTCCAGCATGTCTGATTGTCTGAGAGGTCAAAGGCCTCTTACAAAGGCAAGGAGGAAATGGTGGGATAATTTTTTAAAGAGCAGCAGAAGAGAGCTTCAAAAGGGGACTCACAAAGGTGGGGTGGCAACAGGAGGTTGTCCAGGTAAATAATCGAAAAATAGGCTAGAATGTAAGGTATAAAATGTACCTTTCATCTTTATTTCATACTTCTCTACACACAAGTCAAAAACAAAACATTTTATTTAGCCTTTTTGTCCTTCCTCAAATGTTAGCCTCTGCTTACTGCTGTGAAGAACCCACCTCCCACCTCTCATCACAGCTTTTTCTGCCTTAGACTTACTCTCCTGTCATCTACCTCATTATGGGCTGCTTTGCTAGCCCTGTCCTAGTGTCTTGGCTAGGGCAGAAGGTTGCAAGAAATGCTGTTTTTGAAGTAACTGGTGATTATTTTATTTGATTTGAAATCATTGTTGCATTCAAGGGCTTTATTAGCATTATTGTTTCTGTAAAATTACATGGTGGCAGGTTCAGATTAAAGGATCTCCTTGAAAAACTATATAAAACGTGATATAATGTACATTTTCCCCACTGGTTTCTATAGCAACAGCCTTTTCTCTGCACTCAGAAAGAGCAGGGGATTTGCAGGGGGGAGATGAGTGGCAGCAGCTCTGCCCTGCTCAGATCATTCACTTCTCAGTCCTCATGGGAAATTTTCCTCCCTTCAGTTTCTGTTATGTGGAGAAACATGGACCACCAACCAGATCTGCCTTGCAGAATACTCTATATGTCTTGTAAAGCTGGGGGATGGATATTTACCACAGATAAGAAAGGTTTTTTGCAAGATTTCCATTTCCAAGATGTGGTTGTAAACTGGGGCATTGCTCCTGGCACTGTGCCTGATATGGGGAATACACATGGCAAAGTGCTATGACCCAGCTGCTGCACCCCAGTTCTGTTAGACCTAACTGTGAGTCTTGACCATCTCCACTCTTCCCTGTGCCTGTCAGGCTCAGTCTGAGCCTGAGATTTCCCAGAGAAAGATTTTCTTTTGCATCATGACAACATAAGCCAAAGACCTTTCCTTGCCTCTACCATCATTGGTCATCCACAGTGAGCAGAACCACACTAAGTCCCAGGCATCATGTTCCTAGAAAGTTATTGACAACTTGGAAGGAGACCAAGAACTTGCTAGAAAAACATTTTATGAGCCTAAGGGGATTGACTTGAGTAAGCCTTAAGAAAACTCTGAACGGGATAATTTTGTGCTATGCAGGCAAACAAACTCTGAGAGAGACTGGCTGAAAACTCCTTGATGTGTTTGAGAGGTGGAGATGACAACTGAGACAGCTCTTTTTTTGGAGCTGGACAGGGAGATACTTCAGTGGGAACAGGAGTATTAAACAGGAAAATGTAGGCAAGACAGCAGAGCAGATTTCAGGGCAGTGGAATCCACTGGAAAATTTTCTAAGGGATGTCAGGAAAGTCCCATTAGCAAAACACTGGAAAAAACACTGAAACCTACATGGCCAGCAGGGGTAACCAGGTGTTGGCAGCGGGCTAGGCTGGCTGAGCCAGTAGTTTATCTTGATCCCATTCACTTGTTTCTGTGCTGGACCCTGAACCCAAGTCTGCTTCAATGACATTTCCTCAGACTGTCTGCCCTCCCTGCACACTCCCAATCCCACAAGTGAAGGGTTGGTAGTTCACTGTCCCCTCCCAGCAAACCACCAACAATAGAAACAAGACTTCTTACATCAGACTCTGCTTTTCAGAGCATTTCCACAATGATCCAATCCCAGGATTGTTTGGAGCAAGCAGCTCCTTTGGTGAATAGTCCATGAACAGCTTTTTGTGCATTTGTTTATTGTTCAGACATATTTGATGACTGATTAATGCAAATATGTCCTGTGCTTTAACTGGGGTGGTTAATTTAAGATTATCAGTTCAGATTAAACATGAAAACAAGGACAAATGTGGTCACTATGTTTCAGGACACCATGTAGCAAAGAAAAATAACATAAAGGGAAAAAATCCAACTTGAGTGTGTGTCCTCACATTACTCTGACTTAGAGGCATTTCAGATGGACTGTATTTATTCAAGAGTGTCCTCTCACAAGCATTTGGCCTTCAGCAGTTAGTATAGAACACTAATTCACACACAAAAACATTGAATATTTTACACATTTTCTTAACAATATGTCTTGAGTCCGTATTTTGAGGTTAAAAAGAAGCAAAACAAAAAACCCTACAGTTTCCAGAGTTGTGTTGGATGAAGGGATGGTGATGGGTAATTCAAGCTGCAAGAAACAATTCCTACACACATTGGGACCTTATCTGGAAAAGTGGACAATTCTACTACACTGGAACTTGTGGTCTTTCTGTGGCTCCACTGGGAAATAAAGCCACACAAAACCACAAGAAACAGTTTCCACATTTTCAGCAGTGGGGCTGCATCTTGCATTTCAGAACCCACTAGCATCAGGACTGTGATAGATCCCAACTAGTTCTGAAATGTCTTTGCAAAGCTTTCAGGAGTTTCAGAGTTAAAGTAAGCTCAAGCTGGTGAAATAACTGTGTGTTAGGTAACATGGTTTTCTGTCTTGTTCTTCAGGTCAGAGATCCAACCACCCCTAGGAAGAGTTCTACCAGTTTCCACACCCTTTACGTAAATCAGTGTCTCAGCTTCCCAGCCCTGAGAGAGGGCAAATAGCACTCATGGGATAGCAGAGAGAGGATAAACACCTTCTGGATTGCGAGGCACTTGGGTACCACAGTGATGGATAAACACGTTAAAAGGTGAAGAGGCAGACCGGAAACAAATATCACCTCAATCAGGAGCTGAGCTGCTGCAGTGCCAGCTACACAGGAGAGCAATTACACTCTGCATAATCCCTGATTTCTGCTCTACCTACAGGCTTGTTCTCTTCAGCATCTGCTGAGCTGGGAAGTCCTCCAAGCTGCAGGATTAAAATGACACACTGGCAAGACCCCTGTCCCTCAACCACTACCTATCTGTGCTAAGCAGGAGTGTGCTGTGGAAAAGTTTTAGCTCAGGGACTCTTGGGTGGATGCACAGCATACCATCTTCTCTCACCTTCTGCTGCAAAAACAAGTGCTTCAGGAAAGTACAGCCTTGTTAAACACAACCTGAGAGGTTAGATGATAGCTTGGGTAAGATCAGTGGCAGTGATTTTGGCTGGTCCAGGGCAAAATGTGTCATCTTTTCTGTCACAAAACAGTTTGTTCCTTGCTGGGTGGCTCATTGCCAAGGCAATAAATAGAAGTTTCTAAAAAGAAATAAAATAAAAAGGAAAAATAAAGACAGAGCAATGACTTGTTCTGCAAATTGACAGGAGACTTGCCTGAGGCAATGGATAAGGGGTGACAGGGATGAACAGCTCTCTTGTGGAGCCTTATTAAAGAGGGGAGCAGAGCTCTTCTCAGATATTCTTTATGAGATGCTGCCATCTGGGAGAAATCCAGATTGCCAATTATTAGAGAGAACAATTCCAGCTGGCCACAACACTGTCAAGGCAGAAATTATCTCCTTACACAATGACACTGACTCAGACTGTTTTCAACTCTTGTCAACCTTGGGGCAGTTACACAAGGTCTGCCATCAGCCATAGTGGTATTCATTTGTATTATGGAGTCCTGCCCACAGACCAGGACCCTGTTATTCCAGGCAACATACAAATGCACAACAAATGGGAAATCCCAATGTATACAAACACAAGGACAGGATCCTACTAATTTTCAACTGTACTCCACAGCATCTGTCAATGGCTTCTACATGTTTCCTACCAGTATCTTATCTGCAACCTAAAGTGAAAAGAAGCAGCTGTATGTAATATTAACCTACCACTTTCCTGGTTAACATCTGACAGCTAATTATTTCAGCAGAGACCTTGGAACTACTACATTGTGGCAGTAGTAGCACCAAGATCTAATATAATTTAGTAATGGTCTTCCTTCAGGTGGTCTTACTGGAACAGAGAAAGCAGGTGTAAGGATTATACACTGCTTCCAAAAAGCTCATGGGATGGGTAAATTATTTATTTATTTAAGGCTAAATTATTCTTGGACTGGTTTCTTGCAGTGTTTCCCAGCTGTCCTTGACAAGAAGACTCCTCTTAGGCAAACAGAGCATCTCTGTGGCATGTTGTAATCCAGCTGTTGTGCAGCCCCAAGCCAGTTGTGGCCCATGGCTGTTCAGACCTAGCTCTGGACTGTGTCCTGAGATAGGTACAGAAGTTCTCTTACACCAGGCTATTGTGAAATCTGAATCAGGGCAGGGTGAGGAAGTGAAGCAGCCTTGCTGGCATTGCCAAGTCATGGCAAAGCCTGCTGGCTATCCTTTCCTTTAGTGACCAGATGATATCTCAAGGAATGTCTGCCCCTCTCCTAGCTGTGATCTGGGACCTCCCATAGATCTTAGGAGAAAGAAATGCATCATATACTGCTGTGAGCAGGGTAAGTACCCGCTTCTGAAATACAAGTTGATGGAACAAACATTTTTAGCCACCTACAGAATTTAAATCTGAAAGTAGTGAAAAAGCACAGACTCCTCGATGACCCCTTTGTAGAGCTGTACTCCATGCAAGAGCTGTTATTTCACCTTGATCTCCCAGAGAGGAATACCTCCAGCACAGACTTGGACAAAACAGCTCACAGTACCCTAAACCTTTGTTTCCTCCCTCCACAGGATGATCATTGGAGAAAGGGCTGCCCTTGCATAGTAAAACCCTCATAGATGAGAAAGAATCCAGGAAATGGAGAGAGTCCAGGCAGCAGCAGGACACTGCTCTGCCAGACAGTGAGCAAATGTGTAAGAAATGAACACCCTTGATTCAAAGGAGAACCTTATCGATGTTTTCTGTCCCTTTTTGGGACCTCACATCTTCCCCAATGAATTTTCTCTTTCCAAACAAAAATTCTGCCAAAGAGGAAAATATCTGAAAAAAACCTCATTAATTAAGGAGCCTTGAATTTTGATGATTTTACATGAAATGTCAAACTCTGAATTGACTTTTGAAAATGAAATGAGCTTAGGTTCACTTAAGCACTTTCTCAACTTCATCCATATTGGTTGAATGAAGAAGGAACATTTAAGGACTGAGATTTATGAGGAGGAAATACTGTTCTAAAACAAATTTCTACTGTAAAGAAAACTGAAAAAATAAGTGACTTTGCCTGAGAGGTTCTTTGGCAGTGAAAGTTTTCTTAGTAAAACAAGAACTGTTTAAGAGGCCCTTCTGCTTTCCCATTCATTTACATTTGGGGGGGGGGTAGGAAAAACAAACAAACAAAAAAACCCTTTCTGTTTCTTAAAAGAACAGAGAAAAGGACTGTATTCCAAAGTGAAATGTTTGGTTTGCAATTTTTTCCCATGGTATCTTTTTGTCAACCAAGAATTAAAGGAAAACAGAGGGGGGAACTCCAAATCTGTGTCCCCACCTGTGTTTGGCTGGCTCTGTATTCCCTACCTGTAGCTTTTACTTCAATGGCTATAGGAGAATAAAGCATCCAGTTTTGTTTTGAGTAGAGGTATGCAGGATGTTCCAGGACCCCAGCACAGTAGAACATTATTAGCAAGTGAGTGATAAAATTATCTCTAAATTAGTTCTATGTTTTGTGTCTGTAACTGTTCTTTACTATAAAGGTCCTGTCCTCTTCTATTCCACTCTAACTTTTTACAAAACGTCCAGAAGGGAAAGAGAGTACCTGTTATTTGTAGCCCTGGTAAACTTCAGGTGAAAACTTCCTCTGTTTTCTGCTTAGCCAGAACCAAGAGGAAATCGAATGGCTCTGTTGATCTATGCTGATACTGCCAGATGCTTCCCCATTACACATGTCAGACTTGTGCTCTGGCTGTGCTCATCATCTGCATGTTGTTGCATAGTGCAGTGCCATATTTTTGCCTCTTTGATGGCTTTTAGTCCGTGATCTTGATGTATGCTCAAGCCTGCAACCAGAGTCTCCACAGATATAGACACTGTTTCCACAGCCTATTCCTTTTTGGCATGTCTAGGGAGATGGCTGAGGAGACAAAGGCATGTATATATGGCACAGTGACTCTTTTCTGCAATATGTTGTGTTCCATCTCAGAAAGCCACCAGATGTCATTTCATGCCATGTCACACAGGGACAAATTACTGCCAGAACTGCTTTTCCTTATCCTGTCCTGATTCACACAAGTCAACATTGGTACCAGGCAAAGCATTAGAAACTGTATGGTAAAGATCCTAGATTAGATGAATCTTTCTGAATTTCCAGGCCACAGTGCTTATCTTGTCTGCATACCATACCAGACAGAACTGTTTTGGTCTGCAGAGAAATGAAGCTTGCAATAATACCCTAAAAAGGGACTTGTGATATGCTCCAACAGATGCATGGTGTCTTCTAACAAGTCTATTGTGGGGCACAGCCACAGACCATCCCAGAAATAAGTGTACAGACAGCCGAAATGGCTTTAACTTCAGAAGTGAGAAGTCAAGTGAGAGCCCTTTGGAAGCCTCACTGTCCTACACCAGTGCAGTTATGCAAGACTGGCTTGATAAACAGTGCTGTGTTCAAACAGTTTGGTTCTGGGGTCCTCACAGAAAAGCACAGCAGAGTTTAGGGTCAGTACCCTCAGAGGGACCAGAGTATGCTGACACAACACTAAAAGGCTTGCAGGGCGAGGTTAGGGACAAACCAGTCTTTGAGACCATGCCAGCAAGGAGAAGCCTCACAGGGACCTGACACATGACAACTGATCCTCCAGTGGTCTGCTGTGACAGGAAACGTCAGCGGCTCAAGCCTTGGCATGGTTCCAGCTGAATATGGGCTTTGAGCCAGAAACTGCTCCGTGGTGGGATGTACGGCCTGCCTCTTTGCCAGGAGCTGAGTATGTCTAAAAAGGTCAGGCCAAGGGTGGCAAGAGTCAGTCTTCAGGTTACCCCAACACAGTTAAAGATCATTTTCTTCCTGAAGCCTGGAAGGGACAGAGAAGAGAAAACACAAAAATGTGGGCAAAACATGGGAAAATTAAGCAGACAGGGCTTCACAGGGTGAAGTCTGTCCTGTGGACAGGAAATGTCTCTTCGGGATAGTTTTAAAAGTTTCGTTTTCTGCCTGTGTTCCAGAGGCCAGAGGCAAGAGCCTGACTATTTTTAAAGATAAGTTTGACGCACTATGAAGGACCTTGTGTGACATGATAGGATGTTGCAGTCAGGAAATGGACACCCTGACCCAGGAGAGGCATTCCAGCACTGAGCTCCTGAGCTCGGGTTCTGGCCGTCTGCAGGCTTCACTCTCTTTCTCAGGAGGAGACAGGAAAAGAAATGAAAAAACCCCAAAAGCCAAACCTTTCATTTTACTCAAACAGAAATAATTCAGAAGGAAACAGGAAACTTCAGCAAGCAAACTCAGATGAGCAAAACAAAAAATATCTAAGTTTGTGTGTATGTTAGATGGCCCCTTTAACTGAGTAGTAGTGCTATTCCTGGGATCTGGAGTTTGACATCAGGCCAGCAGTAGTAGCTGGGCACCAATGGCCTATGACTTGCTGGGATGATGTGAAAACACAAGTCCATGCAAGGTATTCCCAAAGTCTGTGCCTCTGATTAGGCTGTGAGAACATGTTGACAGGGTGAGACCATACTAGCACGTAATTTGATGCAAGCCCAAAAAACTGGAGGTGTTGATCCTGAATGTTAAACAAAAACACTGGAAACTAATATCCCAAAGATTTGGTCTTTTGCACTTGACCATAAAACTTGAGAAGCTTAACAGTGGTTAAAGAGACAACTTACCTGTTGGAAGTATAGATCTCATTCTTGGCTTGAAGTCTGGACTGCTTTCCCAGCCTGGGGACCCCAGCTTCAGAGTTCTTGCCTTGTCACAGAAACAGCAAATGCACATTCCAGCAAAGGGACACTAAAAACAGAAACCACCAAAAGAGCTGGAACAATTTCCCACCTGGACAATTATGGTCCCCAGTGTTCTGCTGGGAGGTGGAATGACACAAGCCTCTGCCCTGCAGAGGAAGATACTGTATGGGAGATTCCCATTTGGTGTTCCTTTCTGCCCCACTCCATCAGGATTTATTCTGCCTCCATCTTCCCTTCTTCTCTGGTCCACTGTCACCTCTCACCCTGACACAGAAGAAAGGGCTTTAGAGTGGAAGGTGTGTTATAAAATTTAAAAATTCAAATGCTCAGAAGCAAGAGACAACTTGGTCATGACTGTATTAAAAATTAAATGATGCCAGGTTGTGTTCCCAGACTCCAAAACTGAATCACCCACCCTTAAATTGTAGTACATTCCCTGTCACTTTTTAACACAGACCAAGGAGGGGTCCTAACCAGACAATGCCTTTAAACAGTCTGTGATCTAGCCCATGCCAGGAACAAGTCTTCATAAGGAGTTTCCAGACAGCCACCCTCTTCTGGAGTGTAATGAAGTTTAACATAAGTAAATGCAGACTTTTCCATTCCAAGAGAAAGATCCTACATTTAGTTTTCTAGCACAGCTCTAGCCTACAGTATTGTTCAAGAAGCAGGGTAGAAAAGGCTACAGGGTTTGGAAATGTCTCTCATGCAACCTGCTTATAGTGTGAAACAACATCATCCTTCACATCTCTGTGACAAAGAGAGCTGTAGCTGCTTCCTTCATCTCTATCTCCATTTATTAAATGGCTCATTGGTAAACTCATGGGAATAAACTACAACAGGCATGAAACTCACCTTTTTGAAAGGTACAGCAGATAATCAGTAGCACATTTCTATGTCTAGGGCTCTGGAGTAGCAAAAAAGTTTTTCAGTGGGGAGGAGGAAAGAAAGATTGCTCAAAAAAAAATTAGGTGTGAGGGCAGGTCACACAGGGCTAGGCTGCTGACTAACCATGAATCAAGGATCTTATGCCAATTTACATTGCCCAGCTGATGCTGTTCAAAAAGCCTAAATGTACATGCAAGGGAAGTTACAAACTTTCAGCTCCATTCATCTTTTGCATCAGAAGTACTTGGAGCACAACAGCAGTAAATTAGTGCCAGCTCTCCCACTGAGATAATTCAGAGGATCTTTTCCTGCCCAGCAGGGTCTGATTTTTCATGTAGATTCCATATTGTGATTAACATGGAGGCACTTTCTCATTTAACAGGAGAAAAAAAGCCCAAAAATACTCTAAAATCTTCCACAAATAGGGTTTTTTTGGGCAAAACTTGTTTAGTTTCTTTTTCTCTTCTCAGTGAACTGTTAATTTAAATGAAAAGCTGTGCCAGCAATGGGCAGCAATACAAAGAGATTGATTGATCCACCCTATTTCACCCTCATGTACATTTTGGGGTGCATGTACCTTCTGAGTGAGGCTTGTCAATCACCTTGGTACTTGATATTGTCCCTACCTCCCACACCACTGATTAGTGTCACTCACTGAAGGAGCAGAGAGGGCGCGGAGGCAGATTCTGCCAGCAGCAAGAAGCTTACTTCAAATCAAACTTGTGAAATACAGCTCAAGATTCATGCCATGTAGGTGGAGGGAGGAGGAAAGGAAAACATCTTTTCCTTGAAGGACTCATGGCTTCATGGCTGCTTTTATTTATGTTAAAAAAGAAACTCTCTCATTTAAGGAGGAAAAGAGAGAAGGTAGGTTGGTTTTAAAGCACACTGAGTGGTGCCTTGGTAAGAAAATAGCACAGGATGAAGGGGTGAGGGATATACCAGGAAACTGCACTACTTGTGGAGGGTCTCTGTGAAAGCAGGTCATCCATATCCATCTACCAGAGACAGCTAGATTGTCTTTATGGAATTATTTCCAGGTGGCAGGAGCCCAAGGGACTCTGCAGTATGGTAGAGAGGTACAAAAGGAAGAAGTGGGAGGCTGGTTTTCATGTCTGCATGTTGACAGCCAACATCTTGGAAGCTCAATGGAGAAGTCTTCTGCTAAATATTGGCCTAAGAAGAGGTGACATGTGGTAGCTAGAAATGGTGTGGAGCTGCAAAGAACTGAACTGGAATGTTTCCAAAGCTTGGGTATGCCTGGGAATTGGAGCTGTATTCACATCCTGTGAAGGGTTAATTTGGATGTTATATAATTGAAAGGGGGATTGGAAGGTCCTAAGTTTTATCTGGTTGTGAATGAAGAACAGGAATTATACCTCAGAGTAGGGTGTGACAGACATATCTGTGTTGCACAGTGGTTATTCAGTGCATTTGGAGGCAGGACTTACCTGTATGGCATGGGTTCCACCTTCTGCAAAACTAGGCTGTTAATATTGCTGAAAGAGACACTGTGAGGCTTAGGAATGCTTGTAAAAAGTCTTCAGGGGAGCCCTAATACCCCAAAGTCAAACAACAGTGAGTTGCCACCACTTCCACTGATGGCAGTGAGATCTGAGTGGAGGGAGGGAATAGGGGAGGCTTGCAGTGGGGTTGGACTGGGCTTTTAAAAGAGCCATGTAATTGGAGTATCATGAGCTTTGACATGTGGAGGATGAAGAGCCTGGATAGGTAAATTTTGATGTGAGAAAGGAAGCCTTAATGGGAGAGGACATGAAAGGCAATGGAGGGCTGGGAGAGAGCTCTTAAGGGTAGGGACAGATGCTCCTGCAGTCATTCAGGGGAAAGGGAGCACTTGGAACAGTAGCTGCTCATCCCAGCATTAGTCATCAGCCCGCAGCCAAAGTCTGTCAGGAGTCTCAGCCAGCTTCAACAGCCCTGGCAGAGATGAGGGGAGCTCCAGGAGCAGGGCTGCCCTGTGCCTGTCCTGCCTACACCCAGACCCACCTCCTCTGGCCTCTCATAAAAGCAGCAGATCCTGGGCTCACCTGGCACATGCAGTTCCATCCCCTCCTTGGGGGACTAACTACAACCCACAAAGCCACCAGCACCATTAAAAGGCCATTATGTGAATACATACAATTAGGGATTACAACACAGCTTGGTTCTGCACCCTCTGACACTGCCAACAAAGCCCTGCTCGGGCAGGAGTCCTTTCCAAGGCATGGATGGGGTTCTCCACATGACGCTCACGCTTTCAGGAACTGATCATTTCACTGCCAAACAAAAGCTATACAGCTGGATTCCATGCACAAATTACTCCATCTAGAAATAGAAATAGATGTCCAATTAAGGGAAAAGATGCTTCCAAAAATCATTTTGTTTCCTACAGTTTAGAAGCTTTCCTTTTATTATTATATTTAATTGACTTTTCATGTTAATCGGTTTGGGGTTGGTTTATTTTTAACTGAGTTTGTAAATTCCTACACACTAAGCCCCCAATACAGAAAGAACAGAATCTGCTATTTATTTTTGTTTTTTTAATTGCAGAACAGCTATCACATTTTCCACTCCATCTTTTGTCACAAGGCCTTTCATGCCATTGTAATTCAATAGACATAAAATCTGTTTTTGAGGGAAGCTCCAGAGCTCAGAAGATCCAACACCAAGCAGGCCCTGTGAGTTTTTGAGTGCTCTTAAGGACAAGCAAGAGAAGTAAAGATTTATCCATGTGCAATGGCTCTGGACTACCACTCTTCAGTAAATGCTGGGGTTTGATGGAGAGGAGGGTCCCCATCCTTCCCAGGCCTCCAGGAACCAAAAAGCCTTCTGGAAAAGCATGTTTTGCCAGTGTTGGGCTGGAGTTGTCCAGCTGGTTTGGCACTGGGTTTCATCAGGATTTCCACCCTCTGGGGATGTGTGTGAAAAGAGACAGGGGAAGGGGAAGGGGAAGGGGAAGGGGAAGGGGAAGGGGAAGGGGAAGGGGAAGGGGAAGGGGGAAGGGGAAGGGGAAGGGGAATGGAAGGGAAGGGGAGAGGGAGGCAAAATAGACGGGAAGGGGAGGGGAGGGGAGGGGAGGGGAGTGGGAGGGGAGGGGACGGGGAGGGGGGGGAGGGGCAGGGGGAGGGGAGGGGTGCAGGGGGAGGGTGATGGGGATGGGAGGGAGGGGAGGGGGAGGGAAAGGAGGGGAGGGGAGGGGAGGGGAGGGGGGAGGGGAGGAGGGGAGGATGGGGGAGGGAGATGGGAGAGGTGAGAGGGGAGGGAAGGGAGGGGAGAAAAAAGTGGAGGGATTAGAGGGCACAGAAAAGAGGAAGAGGAGAGGAGAAGGGAAGAGGGAGTGAAGGAAGGAAAAAGAAAAGAAAAGAAAGAAAAGAAAAGAAAAAAAAAAAGAAAAGAAAAGAAAAGAAAGAAAAGAGAAAGAAAGAAAAGAGAAGAAAAGAAAAAAAAAAGAAAAGAAAAGAAAAAAAGAAAAAAAAAGAAAGAAAGAAAAGAAAAGAAAAAAGAAAAAAAAGACAAGAAAAGAAAAGAAAAGAAAAGAAAAGAAAAGAAAAGAGAAAAAGCAGACAATGCTCCGCCCCCTCTGCGGGGGGCGAGGCGCCAGGGCGCCATCTCGTGGCCGCTCCCCCTCAGTGACGGCTCCGCGCCGGGGCTCCCGCCTGAGCCCAGAACTGGCTTCATCACCCCCGGGGTGCCACCAGAATGCAAATTCCTGCGCAAATGCAGAATTCTGAAACGCCGGGAGAGAGTTTCCCACTATTTCAGCGGCAGTCATGACCCCCGAGCAGCGGGGTTGGCAGCGTCCCCTGGGATGCGGCTCCCATCCCTCACACCCAGAGCCCTGCAGCTCCTTATCCACAAGGTTGGGAATGCTTGAGTGGTTTCTAGTGGCCCAGCCTTCCCACTTGGCCAGAGAGGAATTTTCTGACAAAGCACTTCAAATCAACAAATGTCAGTTTGTTAAATCTCATGCTTTATCTGCTGTGAAGTCCAGTGGCAAGCTAGCAGCTAACAGCCTGAGTAACCATTCCTTTGCAGCTAACAGCCTGAGTAACCATTCCTTTGCTGCATATGCCAGGTGGGAAAATTCTCAGCTGGGAAATTGGATAGTGCTACAGTCTTCATCTGTGGGCAGCTTGCCTTGGCAGTGTTGCAGAAAGGTTTCCATGACCAATCATGGATATTCTGGTCAAAGGAAGAGGGAAGACAAAATAAAAGTCCTTGTGAGCAGCTGTCCTCTGTAGCTCACCTCAAGAGTGCTTGGCTCGCATTCAGAGAAACCATGATGACCCCAAAGCACAGGAAGAAAAGATGGTGAAATGAGTTCTCAAGTTTTATTCCAAGCCTGGTCCTGAAGTGCTGCAGCAGAACTGAAAGCTCTGATACCTCTGTCTCTGAATTAATTTGTCTTGATTTTCTTAGTCACTGGACTTGATGCAATAAGCCACAGCTGAGAGAATATGACCATTTGCATTTGAACTTTTCTCAGAGAATGGTTTGATGCTGTTTGGCTTGACTGGAAATGTGGCAATCTAACCCATTATATCTACCAAAATGAGGGAACTCTGTTGTGACAGTATCAACCACTACATCTTATGTATAACTAAGTGGTCCTCAGAGGGCATTAGAAAAATCGTTTTGGGTTTTTTTCTTTAGAAAGTAGTAGAAATCATCTGTGTCATCAGAAGTATTTTTTTCTGTCCTTCAATACAGTATGGCTAAAGAATTTCCCTCCATAAACTTCAAGCTGAGCTCACAATGAAGCTAATGTCAAGTGTGTCATTTGGGGTTATTTTCTGCAACTGAATCCAGTTTTGATGCAGTGCTCATCTCCTTTCTCTGGCTGTTTTGTAAGCCAAGCCACCTCCTGTCTTGACACCTTCTACTCGCTAGAATCACTCTTTGAAGTCCTTTGTATTGTGGTGCCTAGTCCTATAGATCAAGCACACTGTCTTTCACAATTACCCAAAGGAGTTCTGTGAAGAACAAGTAGATCCATCTGAATGTATTTTGTGTCTGACTGGTGTTGCTTCTGTACAGTTTAAAGCTGTGTTGAATATATGAGGCCATGTAAAGAAATCGTGTCACATTACCTTGTGCAGCAGGATGGAGCATCTGGAAGCAAATGAGCCAAGTCTGTCCTTGGTTGAAGTGACTGTCCCTTTCTGGAGCAGGCTAAGACTACAAGAGAAGCAGCAGGAGTCAACAAGCTGCATGTCAGGCAGGCTGTGCTTACACACAGCTTTTTTAGAGAAACTTTAGAAGCTGAACTACAAAACTGGATGTGGTCCTCTGTAAGAGTTACATCAATGCAAAGGTGAACTTCCAGCAGAAGACAGCCAGGTGGCTTAAGGAATTATAGTCATGCTCTTATTTTTTACATTCATGAGGAGTGAAACAAATTAATTTTACCTTATCGGGAAATTATCTCAGTGTAACTCTTACTGGCAAAAAATGTCAGCTCAGCAAGGTTGTCTACAGAGCACAGACTATTTACCTTTGGTCTTCTGTGCTTTGTCCCAGCAGTCATTCCTCCACTAATTATAATAAAGTTAGTGCCTTAAATGGATCAAAAGGTTTTCATTGAGGAAAGATTTTTTTTTTTTTTTTTAATAAGTAATGTTCTGTGGAAGCCTGGAGAAGATACTCGACAATAAAACTCTGAGGCTGATCATCTGACTGTGGAATGACAAAGCCCACTACTCTGTCTGTAATAAAGAAGCAGGTTGAATCTGAAGATATAAATGTCCATTTCCCAGTTGCAGTTCTCATTTCAGTGTCTAATCAAATCTCCAACATCTGGCTAGATCCTGCTGTGTGAGCAGCTGTTGCACATCTGTGACACTGGACAGAAACAATCAACTGAATGGAAGAAAGAGTCTGAACCAGGAATCCCACCTATATAGCAATTTTGTTTTGAAAAGAGCTTTAGGATTTACTGAAGCATTGGGAGGAAGAAACCCCTCATACTTGGGCCAAACAATATCTCTTCCAGTAATGCATGTGACGACATACCAAGGAAATCATGACAGGAAAGAAGAACTATCAGTAGTAGTACTTAAAGTGTTGGGGGTTTTTTTCCCTTTCCCATTTTTCCTTGCTCAGTTTCCCAGAGGATTTCTTCTTGACCCAGCTGTGCTATGGTACCAAACATGATTCAAATTGCTACTTGACTAGTGTCATCATTTACAGTCTTTCTCTGCAGCCTGGGTGGGCAAATATGCTTCCCATTTCTGTCTCTGTCGCAAGCCAAATCCCAATTACTCAGGGAAAAATAAACAAATGAACAAGCAACGTCATGACAACTAGTTTAGGCTGTACTGGGGAGTTGCATTAATTCCTCCATAGAAGAGTTTTCTCAAGGCACAACAGTATACAACTTAAGAGTGGAGCAGAACTTGGTATCATCACGTGCCACAAGTATGTCAACTGCACCACTCAGCTTGGTCATCTGCAAAACTGTTGAGGATGCACCTGATCTCACTACCTGTGCCATTACTATGAAACTGTACCAATATTGAATAGTTTGGGTGCCTGTATGGACTTTTGACCTCTCCTGCAAGGGTCACTACATGCTGTAAGGACATCAATCCACCTTCTTAGGCATAACTTGTGCATCTTTTGCTCTTTTCTCAGTTTGCTCCAGCCCCACTCCAATAACAGCCTAACAGGAAACAACTCTTGTTGTAAATATGGGTCTTGGTTTACATAGTAATTTGTACCAAAAAATTTCCTATCAGAATTCTTAATAGCCATCTATGGTATCCTACCCTGCATGTGGCCAGCTCTGACACCACTCAGCCAAATGCAGAGGATGAGAGTTAAATAAAATGGTTCATTAAGAAAAACAAAACCAAAACCAAAACAAAAACAAACCAAAGCATCTCAACAGTTTCCCAAATAAAAGTATCTGACTGCCCCCGCCTGGTTTCCTGCAACTTAACTTTCTAACTTATGCACCTATGCAGCTTCATAGTTCTTGTTTAAGGATCACTTGCTGAGATGAGAGTAAGTATACTGCTCTTAACAGGGGACCAGAGTTGGCAATCATACCACATGGATTTAGCCATGACATCTTTGAGGATGCAGAGCTAAGCCACAAGAAGAGCAGTGTATCCTCCTTGAACGCCGTGTAAGGGGGAGAAATGAAGGAGAGTGAATATGATGCAGGGACTGTAAATGACTGTAAATTTCCCCAGGAAAGCTGGCACCAAGCCCCACACCACCAAAGGAGGAGCCAAAGCCCATGTGGCAGGAATTGGTAACTGTTGCTGAGCAGAGTGGAGCCCACCCTTTGCACAGCAACCTGAGCTCATTTTGACTGATTTCCATGGATATCTGCTTCCACTACATCTGCTGTGGGGAATTGCAGTTTGAAGGCTTTAAATAGATCACAGTTATTGCCACAAAAGGCACTAATAAAAGGGGCTTATACTTCAGCTGATGAATAGATGCAGAGCTGATTTCCAAGTTTGTACTGCATCGTGAGCAGGAAGAAATCACTAATCCCAAGCCTGTGGCAAAGAATTTGCTGTATGAATCCAGGTCCTTGAAAGATCTCACACCCACTGAAATTGATGAGTATTGAGGGACCGTGTACATTTGGGGCTCCGGAACAAAACGTTTAGTTCTGTGTATTAGCTATAGCCTTTGTGCTGTACATACACACACACCCACACACATGCCCTCTCATCACAGACTTAATTGTAAGTAACTGTAGGTAAGCACTTCCAGCAGGAGGGAAATTAAATGCCCAAAGAAATCTTTAAATTTATTTCTAAGATGCTCTGCCCTCGAGATACAAGTAATGTGTCTCTCCTCTCTCTCAATAGACACTCTCTAGTATGTATCATCTCTTATCTCACCAACACCAGTACTTGAAAGGATGCTGTACTCTTCAGCACTTACTCTGTTTTAGTCTATTTCTAACATTGAGAGGCTCTAGAACATTTTCTCCATAATTAATCTCTTTACTGAGGATGATGCAGTGTTGTCCATCTCCAACCTGACCATAGGTGGAAAGAAAAAGCCTGCATTTCTATTTTTTCCCCATTATGTTGCCAGAAGAATTGGAACTGAAGACTTCTCAGTTATGAGCCACTGTGTGCATGAACAGGGATGTGATGCAGTTAGGAAAGGAAATGTTTCTCAACCATCCTCCATGAAATCTGTACATTCTTTCCATCCAGACATAGCTGCAAGCTTAGCCTCAAAACAGAGCAGTAAGGAAAGAAAACCCTCTTTCTCTTGTTGCACTCACACTCTTCCAAAGAGAACTGTGAGTGCGGGTAGATCCAGATGTTACTGTCAATGAGGTGGGAGGAGAGGCTGGAAGCATGGCTCTCAGGAAAAACAACCCCAGACTCTCTGAACACCACAGCAGGCTGTCACATAGGCTGTTGTTACCAAGAAGATACTTCATGCTTTGCAGTATGTCATTTAATGCTAGGCACAGAAATATCTTTTCCCTCCTCTCTCCTTTTTTCTTCTCAAAGAGAATCCCCTTGGGAAGGAGTGGTCCCATTAAGACAGTAACAGCCTCAAAGGTGTATGAAGGCTTTTAGACAGCCCCAGTTGCTGGAGTACAAAAACTCCAGGCCGAACCACTTGCCCAGGACTCCAGGACACTGAGAGTTTGGTGGTTTAAAAGGATTCCACCAGCCATGTGTTGAGTGAGGAGAGCTAGCTAAAAACAGTCATGAAAACCAGCACGGGGGTTTTTGGGGGTTTTGTTAAAGCCTACTCCTTGAGAGCCTTGGCACACAAGTCAGGCAGGGATCTATCACTGAAACCTGGTCTCCTGCAGGCAAGCCCTTTCCCAAATGGAAAGGCACAGCTCATTTTTAAAAGACAAAAGGCTATGAGCTACCTATGTGATAACAGGCATACACCTGAACTTCATTCACTAATCACACTATTGGATGGAGGTGGCTGGAACAACATTTTTTGGAGGCTGGATTAGGCAAAATATGACTGGATCTGCCAAAGCAGGCAAAAGAAGGTCATTTCCATAGATTATAAATTAAGTTAGGCAAATGAAACCTGGATGACTTAGACTTACTCAGGATGGTGGCAAAATGTTAGAAATCAAGGAGGAAATTATGGATGAAATTGTAAGCATGTGCATAATTACACAGGAAGATCTGAGGTTCATACACTAAGATTTAGGGACCTCTTTTCTTTTCTTTGGAAGTAAGAAGATTAGCAATCTCCTGAGTGCCACCATAGTCCATAGTTCATTTCCAGAGAACTTCATTTCAAGTTCAACCCCAAAGTCTCTAGACTGCTTCAGTTTGCATACAGCATCTGTAGTCTGTCAGGGTATTTACACTGCACCCACATTGTGGCTGCACATCTGTATAGACAGGATGTCCTTTGACAACTGCAAAAATGCCACCACTTCAAAGCAGGAACTGCTCACTGGCAGATGGCACAACTTCACAAGTCTTCCTACACAAAATGATCACAAACATCCACTGCCTGGCCTAGGCTGAAAGCACCCTCACCAGAGGGTGCTTGAATAGGTATGCTTTATAGACTGAGATTTTTATAGGCTGAAAGTTTTAAACTGGATGAAACTGAGTCCTTAATTACCATTAGAAATTAGAACAGAGCTTGTCCCAGATGACACTTACAGTCACCAAGTCTCTGATCTAAAACAGATAAGGAAGCTACAGTTCTGCTCAACTAGAAAAACCATAGTAGGAAATACATTAAGAATTATTTTCTAATTACTCTTCTTATGAGCTAGCAAATTGTGAAGAACTCCATTTCAGGACAGAAGATTTTGACTGAAAAGGGAAAAAAAATGATGACTTTATGCACTGAGAGATCATTTATCATCTGTAGAGAGAACATAGCAAAAGATACAGGGACACCAGCTTAAATGTGATGTGCTAAGAAATATGGGGAATTAGTTGAGTTAGCAATACATGCTATTATCAAGACAAAAACAAAATATACAAGAAGTTTATTTCTCATGATTTATGGGTCAGCTTTGTGAAAGCATCACATCCATAATCTTAGCACCGTGAGAAAACTCCATCTTTCTTCCCATACAAAAGCACACCAATTAGCAGCTTGAGTCAGGAAATTCCCTCATTGCATTACAGCAGAAGGGTTGCCAGAATGATGCTATTGCTCTTCAGGAGGCACTAATAGAGTAAATAGCCTTGAGGGGGGAGGCATTTGTGCCTCCATTTCCCACCTGTATTTCATTTTTCTTTCTTCCTTATGAGCTCCACAGATTCATTTGCCCTTAGAAAGGGAGCTGGGAGCTGCAAGTGTGGCACTTGGTGTGCTTTGCCTCCTTTTCCACCATCTCTGAACAGCTTGTCTGAGCATGACTGGTGCAAACCCTTTCCTCAGCCACAGACTCTGCAGGGACACCATATGGCTGATTTAGACAAAATTCTGTGGTATTTTTCCTCCTTTATACCCAAGCAACTCACAGCTAATCAGTGGCATCCCTCAAAGGGCACCAGACAATTCATCCAGTTGAGTGAAAAAACACAGACTCACTTTGACACTGTATCAGCTAACTCTCCAGATAACCCCAAAGCTTGCCAAGAGGACAAGGCTGATGTCATGCAATCCCTGAGCAGACCAGTCCCAGATCTTGGTGAGGGTATCAGCTCCAGGAATTTTCCACCCCTCTGGTGAGAGCTTGTGTGCTGCAATTTATCTTGAATAAAGAAACATGCTAAGGGAGGACAGAAGATATAAAAACCTTAATAAAAGCACCATTAATTATATATACTGGGAAGTAATGGAAGATCCACAAGCTAAGCATGGAGACATAGAGAATTAAGTGCTAATAATCCAGAAGGTCTTCCACCCAAATCTGTTCTGACACTTGAACATTTGAACCTGCTTTAAGGACAATCTAAAATAAGACTGGGCACCCAGCAGCTGCATCATACTGAGCTTTCCTTGGAGAAGGGAAATGGGAAACAGGCATAATTTCCTTTAAGCTCTCCTCCAGACATAAGGTGCAGCTAAGATACACACCAGAATGTATCCCTCCCTATCCCAAATACACATTGCCTTGTCCATGCAACTACCAGCTATGCTGGCATGCCCTAAGACAGGGCTTGCCTTGCCTTGCCCAGGAGAGCCCTAGACCTGCTTGTCTGACTTGGCTTATCATGGGTGGTGACTACAGGACTGAAGGGGAAGGTGGAGGCAGCCTGTTCTGTTTATTTATTTGCAGGCGATGAAAGCCAAACTAGGAAAGGACTTTGGTAAAGTGCAGTCAAGTGACTATAAAGTACTGCTTTAAAAAGCCACAAGGTCACCTTTGCTGACATTTGGATAAGGATTTTATAGAAGTCACAGGACTGGGAGATGGGTTTGTTTTGCCTATGATCACAGGGGAGGGAGAGATTTATGTTCTGCTTAAGAACTCTGCATTGTTGTGACTCATGTTCATAAATGCTCATTTATTAGGCTATTGGATAAAAGAGGCTGATTGGACTTTTTCTCCTCACTTGCTTAGTTCCAGGTAACTCCCTTGACTCTATTGGCACAACTGTGTGAAATTTAACAGCCCTACTGCCCACTAGTACTCGCCAGGTGCCCTGTCCTTGCATACTCTGTCTTCTCACTTGGTTAGACCTTAGCTATTTCAAGGCTGTACTTCATTTGAACACAACGTGAGAACTCATATATATCATCCTCTCAGATGAAGAACTGGCACACAAGAATGCTGGAATCTGAAGAATTTGACCAGATGGGCTTTGCTGTGATGTGTGTTTTGAGGCTGGTGCTTGTGTATAGATAGGGGTGTGTGCATGTCTGTGTGTGTATGTCTGTGTGTGTCTGTCTGTGTGTGCGCTCAGTCTGAGAAGCTGTACAGACTCTGGAAAAGCAGCCTGGAAAAGCAGCCATGAGCAAACCTGAGACAAATGAGTCCAGGAAGAAGGAGGATATGCCCTGATGCCATGCACCTTCTGGAAAAAATGTTACAGGCAAGCATGTCTACATCAAAAAAACACCTGGTCCCATTATTTCTTTTCCTCAGTGGCATAACACACAGGACAGGTTTTGGCCAGGTGCTAGAAACCATAGTGATCATGTAAAAAATAATCCTCATCTGAAAGCATGTAGTATAGGTGAGCATTTATCTCCTTATTAAATTAATATAATATACACATTACATCCTTCAGAAGGATATCTGTGCTGTAGTTCCCAGAAATCAGACTTACCTTTTCAGTGACTATTACATAGACTAGAAACATCCCTGCCCTTTCCTCCCATTAGCCCTGCAGGGAGATGCAAATATGAAGAATGTCACAAGCCTCATACTAATGTGCTAGATATTTAACATAATTAGTCATCGGAGCCCTATACTTTTCTCCCATTGAAGTGACCAAGAGGCAGATCACAGGATTAGTAGTATGGTCCCCAGCACTCATTCTGTGATGCCACTTGATGCTGGCAGGTGTATTGGAGTCAACAGCATCAGCAGGCAGAGGGGAAGACAGTGGGCAGGCAGCACTGCCTGCAGTGTTGCTGCACCCTGGCTGGGGCTGACAGCTCATTTGCACAGCGTCTGGGAAGCGAGGGCCTGCTCCCCTCATCTGAGATTCTGATGAGTGGCTGGTGTCTGACACTGAAGCCCAAGAGATCGCAGACAGGTCACTGGCTCGGTGCCATGGCGAGTTCTGCCATGCAATGGAAACCGCAGCAGGGAGAGGGACTGCAAGCCTGCCCTGGCTGCTCTTGGTGCGTACGTGCTGGAGCAAGGAGCCTGGCAGCCACACAACCCACATCCCATCGTGTGACCTGGAATGTGTATGTGACACCACACAGTCCTAACGGGGAGGGGGCTGGGGACAAGTCCCTGGGAACCATCCACCTGATGTTCAGCTATTCCTGGAAAAGAAGGAGGAAAATGTCTGGGCTTGCACTGATATGGTTTATCTCTACTAAAGGACTTTGTCCCACATATGAACCAGAAAAGCTTTACATGCTAACAGCAGAGTGAAAGGGGAGGGCTCCAAGAAAGATTCTGATTCCATACAGCACAGAGCTAAAAACTCCTTTGCTCCTAGGGGAAACTTCCCCTGCCCTTAAAGCAGGGGCCATTGCAGGAGTTTTACAGACTCTGTGGGAATTACATATATCCCTGCAGTTATGTCAAGACTCGCCCAGGGCATACTCTGTGCCTAGAATAGCAAAGGTGCAGAGATGTGGATTTCACCACAAGCACCCCACACCACTGAGCCTGCTGGAGTTACCTTCCCTGTTATTGGTACTCAAACATGCTGGTTCATCACATCTTCAGTGAGCCATAGGCACAACCAGAAAACACAAAAACACTCTGTCAGGCCCCACATCTGACCAGCAGATTTAAGGATGGTCCCTAGTGCATTGACACAGTGGGGTAAGACAGGCAGAGAGAAGGTCAGTGCTCCCAATGGAGTGACATTTAGTCCAGGTACCTAATAACCGGTAACTAGGCAAACACACATGCAAACTCTCCCTCCTCCACTAAACTGCCCTACATAAAAATATCTAGACAACTCCAGTCCCACTCAGACTGATGGAGGCAGCTGCTATAGCAGAGCTTTTAATCCTAAAGCAGAGTCTGTTGTCACTGGCAGGAAATCTTATTGTGTTGGACAAGCAATCCTAGACCTTAATTAAATATATTGCCCTCCCCACAAAACCGACAGACTAGACTGGAGTCAGACGAAGCACACGGCTTAAGCCAGGGACCACCTGGCTGTAACTTCATCTAGGTGACAGCATATGCCTTTGTGACCCTCTCTGAAAGGTTGGAACACCAAGCAAGCTCCCAGAGGTAAAGTGAGGATTTGTAAACAGCAAGAAATCAGATATGCACTGTTCTGGGAAGGAATTTATTGTTCCTTCTCCTTTCAGAGACTGAATTCTTTTGGCCTTTGCCTTGACCAAAGACACAGCTGATCATGCTGGTTCAGGATTGATTTTTAAGGGAGCTGGCGTCTCCTTCACTGTCTCCACTGCACACAATGTAGCAGGGAGTACCTTGAACTAGGTGCAACTAATAACTTCTGTTACTGAGCACCTCATTTTTCTTCCTTGTGCTTGCCCTCACACTTTCTCTGTGAGATAAGGTGCATTACTTTCTCCACAATAAAAAGAGCAGCTGCGTCACTTCCATGCATTTCCCCTAGCCACAGCCCCCCGGTATTGGGATGGAGAGAGGGCAACAGGCAGAGGGAGGCATCTTGCCATTTTGTCTGTCCCTTAAGGTCCCCCACAGGACACGGGTGTGCATCTGTAAACAGAGTGCGGCATGCACTGCAGAGGCACCTCAGCAGAAATTCAAAAGGCTGCAAAGACCAGAGTTTGGGTCTTGGGAGCATATGCTGCCATTGCAGCCTTCCACCTGAGCTGATCATCCCTCCTTTCCAGGGTCTGGAGAGAGCAATGCACTGCTGGGACCCAAGGCTGCTTGCATGTGCCACCTCCCCATAAATAAACCAGAGACCTTCCCTCACCACATTCCCCCAGCACAGCAGTGCCCAAAGCCTTTGGTCAGGGAGCACTTCTCTCAGCTCCGAGGCACTCAGCTGAGGCTGCTGTCTTGTGCTGTGAGGTCTAGTAATCAGGTCATGTCCCCATAGTGACATCTGAGTGCCCCGAGTCCCTGGCTGAGACAGATGCCACATGCTGCTCAGGTCATGGACTGATGGTGCAGGTTGCTCTGCAGACAGATATGTATGCAAAACGCCTTTCTACTTTCTCCTTCTCCCCCAGTTCTCACTGGAGCGTTTGTACAGCCAGGAGCAAACACACAACTCTGGTGCAGGGATTTTTATTTTCTGAGAAACACATACTTCACTTCCCAGTGCAACAGACCTTCAGACATAGCATAGTGGCAACTGCTAGAAGCTTACAGAACACAGGGAGTACTGATCTTTATAATGCAAGTTTAACAACTAAACCCTCCAGAGCTGGCAGGCACTGGAGACTGACTGGTTGCATTCAGCCCCACAAAACAGGGTAATACTGTGCTGAAAGTTCTCCATAGTAACCTGCAACAGTCTCACCTACGGGAGGAATGGGATGCTGTGTCCCTGCTTCCCATTCTCACATCTCTCATTTGAGTCATTCCTTCACTCATTCACCGCACTCAACATTGTCCTTGATCCCCCACATTCCTTCATCTTTGGCCATGCCATTTGCCTCTCAGATGAGACAGAGTTTCAGGAAGAGAGAGAGAAAGGGGATAATACAGGCTGAAGCTCACAGATAACCCCTAATGTTATTTTTCCTAAGAAAGCAGGATATTTCTTTTGTATACACGAAGCCAGGAAATGACAGTTTATCATGGATATCACTCTGGGTGCCTCTATGCTGCCTGGAGTGACTCTTGGCCTCTCCTCAAATCTTTCCCACAAATCAGAGATGGCCAATTGTGAGATGTCCAAAATAGCGCCGGGGAGAGATGCGTGGCCAGGCGCTCCATGGTGGTGTTCCTTTGTGTGTATGTGCTAACCCTGGAAACCGAACTCCTTGTACTTGCTGGCCATGTCATTTCGGAACAGCTCCAGAGCCTTCTTCATTGCAGCCTGGGCATCAGCCCCAAAGTCTGCAGCGTGTTTTTCGGCAATGACCTTGATAATGACTTCAGAAATGAACTGCGAGGAAGGAAAGAGAGAAAGAAAAACTGAAGGGATGCTCGTGGTTTATTTTCAGAAAAGCCATACTAAGAAATAGGTTGCAGAGCCTGGAAATATCTCTGAGCTAATTCAGTAGGCCTTCCTTCAGCCTCTGGAGAGACAGTGAGATCTAGTATGCAAGGAGCCTGGGCTAGGCAGAAGCACTGGGCTTATTCATAGCTCTGACATTGATCTGTTTCATGACCCTTTCCACTTTTTGTCTGCCTCATCCATTAAGACTGCAAATTCATGCCCTGTGTTTGTATAACACTTAGCTTTATGGGTCTTGGTCTCCAATGGATTCTCCAGGGTTTACTCTAAAATTGCACATCCCTTGTGTCCGGTCACTGACAGTCCTTATGTAATACAGTTTCCCAGGCATGCCTGGGCTACATGGGCTGGTTTATTGTTGTCAAGGGTTGGTCAGACCTTGGTCAGTGTGTGGTGCTTGGAATGGGAAATCTAAACTTGGATATTCAGATACCATCTGCATACCATGAGCCCTTTCTTTGCCTCCTCCTACATTTACACAGAGACCTTGGACATGAGGGGGAGCTTGCTGAAGTCCAACTAGTCATCAGTAAATGAAAGCCCAACTCTCACATAGCTGTCTTGCACGCATTCACTAGACATCAGACGCTGAGACTCCCTGCCATTTTCCATACCTCCAGATATTTGACAGGGATTTTGTGCTTGGTTGCATGGGTCTGAGCCAGAGGCTTCAACTCAGCCTCATGATTACCCTTCGCCTTCAGGATTTTGCCCAGCTGGGTAAGAACAGTAGCTCCGTGTTTCTTCATATCTTCAGAGCCCTTCATGGCATCAGGGGTCTTCAGGCCTTTGAACTTTTCAAAGCGATCAAGGGTCTCAGGATGGTCCTGAAAGAGTCTGTGGACAAAAGCAGAGGGACTTTGGAGATGGGAAGCTCCTGACATACCTCCCTTAGAGTATTCAATCTCCTTTAATCCCATCTTCTTACCCATTTCCTAAGATGATCACTACTGTCTATTTCCATTCCCTCCTGTTGTGATACACACTGCCCTAAACATGCCCAGCTAGAGCAACAAAGAAGTGTCTGTATTTTTTCCATATAGTTCTGAGAACTCATTGGCACCCATCCCCTGGCTTATGTCAATAGTTTTAAGACAGAGAAAAGAGCCAAGGCTAGTCATGTCACTGAGAGGTGAGTTCTTGTATTCATGTGAAGGAAAACCAAAAGCAAACAAAACCACCTGCCTTCACCAATTTACTGTTGCTGGGGAGCCAACCAATAGACCCATGCCTCTCACACAAACTCTCTTATCAGCCCATGATTTGTTGGCCAAGAAATGAGAGCTCTACAAGTTTCTCATAGCAGGAAAAAAAAAAAAAAAAAAAAAAAAGAACGAACAATCCCCAGCCTCAAGTCCCTTATATCTGGAGGTCCCCAGAAACTCCTTGGAGGAAACCTGGGCTGGCAGGGGAGCCAGCCTCTCCCCTGACAAAGGGGGTGACAAAGCCATATGGTGACATTTATTTATTTAATGCCATGCTCTCCTCTACTCTGTGATACTTGTAAGAAAAATGGTATTACTTTTCCATTTGGTACTGCTTTTACTAGCATGTGGCAAATTCATAGCCAAAGTAGCCACCTCAGAGACAGATAGGTGAGAATTGCTCAGGTTCCTGCTATCCCTCCAGCATACCTGCTTTGGACCACAAGAGGACAAAGCCATCACACATCCACTCACTCCATTCCCACTCCATTCCTTTCCCTTCAAATTGCAGCTGATCTGGGACATGAAAAAGCAGGTAAGGAAAACAGCTTTGGCTCATCTTTGAAAAACATTTTTCAAAGCTTTGCAGTAGATCTGTCTGGAGGTGTGGGCTCCTTGCCTTAGCCATGCTTAGGGTAGAATATCCCCCAAGCAGGTGCCAAATCCCCACTACTCTCCTCAGTGTCTGTACCCTTCCAGCACATTTGGGTGTGCACAGCCTGAGAGGAGAGCTGAAGAGAACCTCCTCAAAGTCTGCATCCTCTCTAGTCTTAAGGGACAAGCTAGGCTCCAGTGTCCACCTAATGTTCTTCTCCCCTTTGCAGTATCTGACTGCTAGGATCACAAGGACAACATAGAGTATGGGGTCCTCTCAGTAGGAGACCTCATGAGCACTTCTGATACCAGAATAATGGCAGAGGAACTAAGGGGAAGGAAGACCTCAAATTCATCACAAGGTCATGGACAAGTGTCATCACACAGATTTATGCCCATAAGGCAGGATGGGCAGGGCTCTGCCAGGTGAGACAGGGAAACACTCAGGTACTTTGCAGTTAATTTTACTGAAATAGATTCCAAGAAAATTGTCACAGAGGTGATGTCCCTCTGCTTTCATTCCTTCTCTGCCTCCCCACATCCTTTCCACAGAGCATCTGAAGCCCCATGACACACACTTCACTCCAGCATTTCTCACTGTTCTGCTTGGGAAATGATCCAAAGCAGAGCTTGGCCACCAGAGGCAGAGAGACAGAAGCACAGCCATGTGTTAAAAGCAGCACTGGTCTGCTTCTGCACCCATTGAGAGATGGAGAGACAGAAGCACAGCCACTTTACAGAGTGAATAACTTTTAACCCAGAAAACAGCAATGGAAAAACCACCATCCAACAAGAAAGAAAGCATCTTGCTGAAATAAACACTGACAAGCATGTCTCTTATCAAAAGCTCTCAGCTTTACTCTTAGGACTGAAGTTCCTTGCCTACCTCATTAAAATTGCATGGCCATGGCCAGCGATGTCGGACTCCACCTTTCCCCAGACAGTCAGGACCTGCTGCCATTCCTGGTCACTGAGCCCCATGGTTCACCAAAGACAGGTCCCGAGTGCTTCCTGCTGCCGTTTGTCTTTCCCCAAAGGGTAGCTGGAGAGCTCACCCGTGGGATTTATAGCCCCTGCCCACAAACCTACACCTGTCAATCATCAGCTGGACTTCTTGCTCTCTTCCAGGCTTGTCTAACCTAATCAGCCTCCCGTTTTTTTCCTAGGAAGCTATTTTGGGTCAGGTACTATTGTGGGTGCCACTAATGGCATCATTTCTGCTTTTCGTATTGGACTGGCACAAATCCCACTCCAGACAGAAAGGGCACTGCTGGAACGCTGTGCCAGGAGCCTGTCCCAGGTTCCCAAGGACCCAGAGACAGTGACAAGCTTTATGGCAGGAGATTCCTAAGAGAACAGTCATTTGCCAGGCCACCCTGCCTCTCTGTCCTCTGGTCTGCCAAGGGCAGGCAGGAGACAAGGCTGGGACAGCAAGTAGCATTGACTCCATCACTCCAAAGGCCTTTCCTTTCCCATAATGGTATCACCATAGCATTGACTCCATCACTCCAAAGGCCTTTCCTTTCCCATAATGGTCTCACCATCCTTTTCTCCCGGGATAGCACACCACTTGTGACATGCCCTTAAGAGAGACAACCCAATCATTGCCCCACCTGTTGCAGGAGGAATGAGGGGGAAAAAGCTGTATGGGAGTCACTTCCCCCACACCTGCCTGCCAGGATCCTCCTGTCTGCTCTTCTGGGAAACACCTAGGATTAGCTAATGGCTGGGTCTGGATATTGGAGCCAAGAGATTTACAACTGAGCCAGAAAGGTAATTTACAGCAGACCAGAGACATGAGGGCATAGCAAAGCTACGTTCAACACTCACCCAGCCAGCAGTTTTGGTCTCTGGCTACTTCTGTCAAGCCAAACAAATTTCAGTGTTGGAAGAAAAAGCCACTGAGCCAACAAACCCATGTGGATATGCTTTGGGAGAGCTCCCAGGCTTTCTTCTACCTCCCTGTCAGGACTGGTAATGGCCTGGCACACCAGTGGGGTGACTGGTCCCTTCTGGAGGAGGATGCAGTCGAGCACAGCCTGATAACAAAACCCAGCCAGTATTGCTGTCCTGAACTGTTCACCTGCCTTGGGATGTTTCCAAGGAGAAAGCAGGCAAGAGATATCAACCATAGGCTGAAGAAACCTGCCTTGGGATTCAGGAGAAGAGCATTCAACCCCACAGTCTCTAGCATCATGAGCTGCATCAGTGCCTCTGCACCCTTGCACTCCCAACAGGTTCCCTGCTCTAGCCTTGCAAGGGGAGAGAAATGCCCATATACAATGGTAATTGGGCAGCAAGGATGATGGAGGCACAGAACCTCCAAACACGGATGTTTAAAGGGAATGCTGTGGGTAAGAAGGGTGGCAAAAGCTCAGTGGAGGTGTCAGTTGGCATCCAAGCCTTGAGGTAAGGACATTTTGGCCATTACATGTTGCAAGCCTCTGTCAGTCAAGCCAACTTGACACTCTGAAATACTCCCCTTTCATCTCCTCTATGTGCCAGTTTGCTTCACATCCAAAAATCTACATCCAACACTTCAAGATTTCATCCTGATTTACCTATGCAAACACCAGGTCACCACCAATAACCCAAACTAAGCTAAACTGATGGAACAGAGGTTAGTACTCCTCCAACTTGTTCCTCCTGCAGTTCTCCGCAGCACAGGGCTGAGGCAGGGGAGATCACGTATCTGCAGCCTCACTGCCCATGTCCTCACAGCAGTAATGATGCATTTGTATTCTTCCAGACTTGGGCAGGATCCTGAGCACTGGCCTTACTCATTTACACACCTTTCAGACACAACAGAAACGTGCTCCTGGTACATGAGAGGCTGCTGCTCATGCACTGAGCTCTGTATATTCCCCAAGCTGGAAGTACACAGTTGCTGTAATAACTCCATTTGAAATTGGTCGACTCTTTGCTCTCTGTAGCTTTCCCCAGGGCTGTGAAGCCAAAAGTCCTGGTATGAATATTAACATTAAATGGTCAGAAGACTTAAAACTGAGTATGAGATTCCATATTGCTTTTTTTCTGCAAGCAAAGTAGTAATGAAATGAAATCATAAGCTCTTCTCCCTAGAGCTTAAATAAATAGTCTACAGAAATACTAGAAGTTTTATAGTGCACCAGACCACCCCTCAAGCCCACAGCCATGAAAAAGACATACATTTTAGTATCTGCAGGCCTCTTGTCTTCCCCTTGGGGCAAAAGCTATCACTTGCATAATCATAAACACAAACCACAGAGCATGTTGTCTGCCTCCTTTAAAACACACCTGTTGAGTGAGCAGCCTGTTTCAAGCAGCTCTGCCCACACTGGAGCCATGCTGGCACACGTGGCTGTGTGTCTGCACCCACAGTGAAGGAATATCACTAAACCAGCAGAAATGGACCTTGGATGCTTTTGGCCAGGCTCTGGGGTGCATTGTTGGGGCAGTGAGGCCACTCTGACCCTGTTGGAGTCAGTGAGTTAGGGGTCCCTCTGAATTCTTCAGAGAAATCAGAGTGCAGGGATTGAATAAGTTTTAGAGTGAGTTCTAATGCTTTTAGTAAGTAAAAGGTCTCAAATGCCACAGTAGCAGTGAGTGTTCTACTGAAGGTTGAGACATACTGATATCTTCAGTGGAGGCTCCAGGCCTACAGTTGTAGACAGTGCTTAGACATAATAGAGATATAGTAGTAGTATTGCTTACAATTCTTAGGTAGAACAAGATAGAGTTTATGCATAGTGTTATACATAACCTGGTGTGCTAGGAAACTAGAATTCTAATGGGTTAAGGAATAGTGGTCTGAGTTTGCATCTTAGCTTGTTGGAAAAATCCTATATAAGACTATGTATTGGGAGAGTTGTTGCTTTTAGCTATTGGCTTTTGTCATTGCTTCTAGCTATTTGCTTATTGCTAGCTGCTTTGCCATTGCTTTCGCCATTGCTGTTTGCCATTGCTTGTCTGTGTACTGTTGAGAGTGATGTGCTTTTTAAATAAGATTTTAACTATTAGCTGCTTTGCTTATTTAGAAGATTACCCGATGAACTAGGAGCCCAAGAGCTCAGAGTAGGAGCCTGTAGAGCTGCAGAGTTTGGTGTCTTAGAGCACCGAGGGTCAGAAAGAACCCCACATGGCCCCACTGCACAGCCCCTGGGGTGGATGTGCTGGAGCAGGGTGCGTGTCCTGAGGGGCTCCATAGCCCGGCCCCGCTGCACAGCCCCTGGGGGGGATGTGCTGGAGCAGGGTGCGTGTCCCGCTGGCTCCATAGCCCGGCCCCGCTGCACAGCCCCTGGGGGGGATGTGCTGGAGCAGGGTGCGTGTCCCGCTGGCTCCATAGCCCGGCCCCGCTGCACAGCCCCTGGGGTGGATGTGCTGGAGCAGGGTGCGTGCCCCGCTGGCTCCATAGCCCGGCCCCGCTGCAGAGCCCTTGGGGTGGATGTGCTGGAGCAGGGTGCGTGCCCCGCTGGCTCCATAGCCCGGCTCTGCTGCAGAGCCCCTGGGGTGGATGTGCTGGAGCAGGGTGCGTGCCCCGCTGGCTCCATAGCCCGGCTCTGCTGCACAGCCCCTGGGGTAGATGTGCTGGAGCAGGGTGCGTGTCCCGGCCGCTCGGGCCCAGCGCTGCCCGGGCGCGGCCCTGGGCCAGGCCCTGCTGCCACCTGGCGGCCACGGGACAGCGAGCCGCGGGCACCGGGCCCGGCCGCGATCTGAGGGCTCGGGGGCCGCCCCACGGGCACTCCTCTCCCTCCGGAGGCGGCACAGTGACCTCAGGGCAGGCACGGCTGCAGAGCTTTTGTTGGGGCTGATTTTCAGTGCGGGTCGTAAAGACATTGTTATTTCTTGGTCACTCGGGATGCTGTGCCTTCCCTGCTTATCCCCCAGCCTTGATACTGCAGAGGGCTGGAGCTGGGATGGGGACAGGGGAAGATCCCGTGGGACAGCAGCAGAGCCACAGATGAGACTCAGGGTACTGCTCTAGAGACTTCATAGGGCTTGTTTCTACCCAAAAAGGTGCTTAGGAAAGGTCCCCTCACCTAACAGGCTCAGCAGGCAGGTGAAAAACCATCTCTGGCAAAACACTGTGTGTAATCCCACCCCTGCCTTGCTCCACCCTCCACAGCTGACAAACCTTTCTACAGGCTTTAATTAATTTAGGCCATGCCACAATTGCATGGACAGAAAACCCACTTCTCCTCCCCATTGATGAGGGATGAAAGAATTTCTGTAACTTGCTTGAGCCCACAGACACACCAGTGAAAGAGCAGGGGTTGGCTCTTGGGTATAATTTTAGAAACACCAGCTATTTTGGAGTTATCACTATGGGACTCAGACCCAGGTAGAGGTGGGAGACACCAGCCACGGGGATGGACCAAGTTAGTTTGGTCATATTCAGGTTTTTTCCAGAGGATCACTGTTGTGAAGAGAGAAATCCAACCCCACTGGAAAGTGAATGTTGGAGAGTGCAGCAGCCCCCTACACTGCCTTAATGGTTAAGAGAACAAATTTCTTGCTCAGTTTCCTCTGCAGCCACACCTGCTGCAGGTAGGGAAATGGACACTGGCAGAAATCACAGATTTCTTTTTCTTTTGAAGTAAGTTTGTGAAATAAATTTTCCAGAAAGAAAGAGACAGAGATGTTCCAAATTCCAGTCCTCCCTCAGGAAACAACCCAAACCATCTTGTGTGCTTACATAGCAAAATGTCTCAGGGAAACAAACAGATATTTTGATGAAGCAATTTTTTTTCTTTTCAATGAGCTTTTTTTCCCCACAACACAAATTTTAAAAAGCCCTGAGAGCAGCCAAGGGTCCCGTGGCTGGGAGTGGTGATGACAGCAGCCCCAGCTCTGCTGCGAGCCTGGGTTGTATAAAGTGTGCTGTGACGTAAGTAATACACACTGCTGTGGTCAGGGGGAGGCTGGCACTCCTAAAAGCCAGGAATATTATATAACAACAACTTACATAATTACCTCTTGCATAATGCCAGGGAAAAGGCCCTCTGTAACGCAGCTGTGGTTTCTATGGCATTTTGCTGAAATGCAGCTTCTTCTAAGAGATTCATTTGTTCTTTGTTTCAGGAGCCTGCAGCTCAGTCCGTGCACACACACAGGTGAGAGTCCTGCACTAACAGCAGCTTTAGCTGGAGAGGTGAGGCATACAGTAATGGGATCTTATGGCATGGCAAGAGCACTGGCTTTTGGGCAGCCCTGCCACTGTCTTCAGTACTCTGAGAAGGAGAAGATTGTCGTGTAACAGCACCCTCTGAAACTGTGAGTGTTGTGTAGCCTCCACTGTTTGTAGGAAATGAGATGGAGTCTAACTGATGATGGCAGTGGGCAAATCCCTTCCAGGCTCACTCCTCTCTTCCCCCTGTTCTTAGACACTATTCATAGCAATGCCTCCAGGCAGGGCTCCTGCACACTGATGGATTTCAGCAGCTGAGAGCTGACCCGACCTGCATGCTTAAAAGGAAGAGGAAGGATTAGGAACAGAAGATTTCAGCATCAGGACAAGATTTGGGCTGTGAGTTTGCAAAGCTGTGCTAGTACTTACAGTATCTCAACATGGATTCTCTCAGGGATCATGCCCTCTGCCATAAAGTCAGAGGCAGCTTTACCTTTTCTTCAGTGGTCAGAGGATCCAGCCTTTGGTGACTATCAGACATAACACAGGCACGACCCACAGCTCCTGTGCAATTACTGAGGCTTCTCACAATGTGTGTTACTCTGCACAGCACCTGGAAAAAAACGTTTATCTCAGCTAAACAAGACACTTCTTGCAGACCAGTGCTTGCATTCAGTGGGAGAATATGTGGGAAAGCAGAAGGGCAATCCAGGACAAGAATATTTAGGCTACATTACAGAAACTGAAGCTGTCTCTGAGGCTGCAGCCGTTCTCTCTGGGTTTGCAAACCTTCTCTGAAGGACTGGGAATGCAGAGCACAAAAGGACTGAGGATTTTGTGGGGAAACTGTGAGTGCAGTTTAAGAAAGGAAGAGTATGTTTAAGAAAGGAAGAGTTTGATTAGAAAACAACAAGCAGATTTTAAAGTCTTGCTCACCCAGGAGCAAAAAGGAGAAAATTCTTTTTTGGAGGTAAGAACTCAGGTTATGCCAGTGCAACCCAAGAGATCTCCAGGAGTCAGTGGGAAATGTGGCATGCAGCAGTCTCTTCAGGTGGATTAGACTTTGTAACACCATACTGGCACTCAAGGATTTGTGTTCCACCCTTTGAAACACTAAAGCAAGAGGGGAATTCCTCCCTCGTCCCTTATCATCAATAAAATATTGTAACTAGAGCCTACTGAAGGACAACTGAGAAAGGCAGAGCTGCAAAAACATATATGGGCATAAAAGCCATCAGCCTGCATTCAGTACTGGGTGTCTGCCTGCCACCCTGAGCTCTGCAGCTCAGTTACCCACAGGAAGCTGCAACAGAGACATTTACAACGTGGCTGAGGCTGGGATTTACTGATCAGGTTAGATGACATGCAGGCAGCTGGAAAGGGTGGCTGCTCCCCACTCCATGCCTTATACCAGAGAATGTCCTAATTTTCCTCTTCCCAGTGCCTTGGGCACATGGATGGTGCCTTGCAAGGAGAGGTGCTCACATGCCTGCAAAGGCACCAGCAACTGCAGCATGGCCAAGAGCAGAGCGAGAGCAGCCTCAGCAGTGACAGAGTTGAGCCACCGTGCAAACAAGTGCCCTGTGTGAGCCCTCCCTTCCTTGGGACACACCAACAGCCATGCCCAGAGTCTGAAGGGAGCCAGCAACAATAAATAATTCCTCCTGTCTGAGCTGCTCCTCGAGGAAGAGGAGGCACTGGGCCTCAGCACACAGTGCACAGCTTAGCTGTGTGGGCTCTCAGCCTCCCAAAAAATGAGTGGGAGAGCCCATCACTACATTGGGTGTTACAGCTGCAAATTTCCTTCTCAGTCCACTGGGCAGGCAATGGCCCTCAAGCTACCAGCACTTAATATGAGGCTGTGCATGTTTTTAAATTGAATTTGGAGGCAATGACAGTAGATCCTCCCCCACCTCATGATGTCTGTGCAGTTCTTTATGAGGGCTTTAAATGAGCTGGATTAAGGAACTGGTCTGAGTTTGAAGTAACTGTGTTTATCTTTTGGAGAGTGTATTTTGAAGCCAGATAAGTTCTGCAGTCTGGTTTGTCACACAGCTGGACCGACACACACTGGTGGGGGGGATGGGGAGGCAGAGCTACTTATGCAGGCATCCTTTGTGGCAGAAACACCCATGGAGCCATCCTCCAAAACCCCAGGCAGCACTAGTGAAACAGCATATACAGATTAGGGTTTGCCTGAGTTTCATGGGGTGAAAAGAGAGAAAAAAGACATGTTTTCATTCCCTTTCCCTGCAAAACAGACTCTCATCCACAAAGCATGGAGCTTCTGTGAGATAAGAGCCCATGGGGAAGCCAACATCTACCCCTCATTTTTATTGATGTTTACACTTGCCTTCTAATGAGCTCCAGCAGGTTCTCCCTTCCAGCTGCAGTTGGCCCTTTTCAAAGTTCAAGGTCTCATTTTGCATTATCTTTCCAACGCCAAGTGCACCCTTAGGGAGGAGAGGAGCAACCACGACATCTTCTCCTCTGAGAAGCAGCACCAGTTTAAGCAGCCCCTAATCCAGTAGTGCTTTATGTGCTCTGCTGGTCTTACTGAGAACTCCTGCAGGAAAACTGATCCCTCTGAAAAAAAAAAAAAAAACTTGGCAAAATAATCACAGTTTTCTTTAAGCAGATCAGCACTGGGCAGCAGTGAGCACCCTAAACATAGCACCTGTGGCCTGGCTGCCTGAATAGAACGATTACCACTAAGCTGGGCTGGGTCTCTCTTCTGTATCTCTTCCTTGTTGTTTCCTTTGCTGTGCTTGCAAACAGATCTTTTGTCCTGTCCACTTCAGGGTCTTTCTGGCAAGACAACCACAGTAGCGGAGCTTGCTCCTGGCTGCAAGATACTGGCACAAAAAATACAAGCACTGGAAAATTTCGCCTCTGCTGAGAATCCCAGTCCAGTGGTTCCTTAGGCAGTGGTACAAGTGTAACAGCATCCCTGCCAAATGCTCATCCTGGCCAGCCCTTCCAGCTCTTTGGGGCCTGGGGTTGCATACGCATGTCCCAGGCTGCACACCTTTGGAAAGCTCAGCTGTATGCATATTACATACACAGGGTTCAGGGACAACTAGCTCATCTAGCCTCTTCAACAACACCAATGGCAGGTGCCCAGGGAAAGTGCAAGAAGCAGGAACAGCTCTATTCCATCACAGCAGATTGAGGCTAAAGGACTTCCCAAGGTTATACTTGCATGCTTTAACAGCCATAGGCAAAATTCATAATTTTTGTTAATCCTCTTATACATGCTCCCCAAAATAAACTTCAGGCATGGTTTCAGCCTTACTAGGTCAAACTGTTGAAAACGACCTGCTGACTTGGTCACTTTGCAGAAGATCAGCCAATGCACAAAGACAAAAATCCGATAATCACTTTCGAACCATTCACAAACAGCTTTAAGGCGTGCTCATTCTAAAAACAAACCAAACCAACAATAAAAATGAAGCTCCATTACCCTCAAAGATCTCTGCACATGCAGAGCTCCCATCTCTGGTGCCTTTTTAATTGTGAGTTCCTCAAACACCACAGTTTTATTTTTTGATCTTCCTCCTCCTGCTGAGTGCTCCAGTGTTGGTGGCGCAGCTGGTCGGATCCAGCTGGTCTGTGGCAGCATCTGTCTGGAAATTGCTTCTCTTAGCCTGAGGTCCTTTTATTTCCTTCCCCATCAGCTGCAGCAGAGATTTCACTCCAAGTGGTGAATTTCACTCGGATCTAAATGAATTCATGCTCCTTTTCCGTGTTTCATGCTAATTTTGTGACTTGTCTATGAGTTTACAGCAAGGGCCAAATTACACTGGATTTATTATCCTCCTGAGAAAAAGGCCAGCATTTATCTGCTGCTCTTGTAGACCTGCAGCTCATGGAGCTGAGAGAGGTACACTGGCTCTCACAGGAAGACAGGCAGGGCCTCACCTACTTATTGGGGCAGAGAGGGTCCAAGTCATAAACAAAAAACAGACAAGGGCACACTGAGATCTCCGATCAAAAAGTCAGGAAAGGAAATGGAACTGCAGATAGACCAGACAAATCAGGCAGATCTTTTGTGTCAAAAAATGTGTAATACAAATGTCTCATCCATGAGCACAGTCTGGCCTGAGAGAAACTTTGGGGCAGGGGAGGAGTTCAGATGGAAATTCAGATGGGAACGTGGTAAGTTTTGACTTGTTTGGTTTTTCAAACAAACTAAAAAGACTGACTTGAGCTAAGTGAGAGAAAAGCAGGAAAGTGAAGTCCTGACCAGTCTGACCTGCAAGGAGTGAGTGTGGGAAGTCATTGATTCCTTATCTGCTGCTCCCTTTTCATGGGTCCTGCTTTTGGGCGTTTCATTTGCAGACAGAGCTGTGCCTCACACCTGGTGAGTGATAAACACGATGCCAGGGCACTCCAGGTGCTGGCTCAGGTCACCCTCTTTGCCTAATTCACATGGGTATTTAATACAGGAGTTATGAACTGTCTCATTAGGATGAAGCCAGCAGAGGTTCAGGCTGCTGGCAGGACCAGCAGCTACCAGGCTCTACACAAAGCAGAAGGAAATGCCCACAAGAGGGAGAGTTGGTGCCAGTCTCCACAGTGATTCTGTGCAAGCAGCACTTTCCTGCCTGGCAACTCTAAGAGCCATTCATCTTGCTCCCCTTCTCCCAACAGAAATGTTTCCCTCTCCTGGAGATTGCCTTTTCCATGGTATTTCCCCTCCTCTTCTTCTTCCACCTGACTGGTATTTCATCTTTTTCCTGTGGGGTAAGCCCCAAGGCCCTGCCATGTGGGTGCCAGACGTGGTGCCATCAGAAAGGCACCGTGACTGAGATGGTTTCTCTGCCCTCGCTGCTTCTCTGCTCCCCTTTCCTCCCACTCACACTGCACTGTGCTGGGAGGGACCCCTGCACCAGCCTCAGCACAGGCAGCCCCCTCTTGCCCAGCTCATCAATGGAGGGGCACCCCAGATCACTACCCTCTATGGGCACATGTGGAAAATGCCATTTCTGCTGGGCTCTGCTCAGCCTCAACAATCCAAGCCTGAAACAGGCTTCACTGGGGCATGGGGTTTTCAGTCCGTTTTCTGAAAACACTTGATGGATACTGGCAACAGGATCCTAGAAGTTTCTGAGTTTTTGCATCTATGCTCCCAAGTGCAGAATCTTTCAGGAAAACATCTTGATGATTTTGGCTGGTGATTTAGCAGTTACTGTAACACAGCTCAGAGCACTCCTGGGGCAGTCACTAATCTGAAATCTCAGAAAATTGCCTTCAGAGGAGATCCATATGAACCACACCACCAAAATCACCTCAAGATCCCCCAGCATGTCATGTCTTGGCCACCATTAGCCTGCAGTTGCCAGAAGAAAGCAGGGTAACTGGTTCCCTCTGGGGAGAGGGATTTTCTGCCTGAGGGAAAAAGCCATGGACACTTCCTCTGAAGCACATTGTGCCTGCTGGTATTAACATGTCAGGCATTGCACACAAAGCTGCCCTGGAAGGCAGCACTGACACGAAAGCACAGGAGCCCCTAAGCCTGATCAAGGAGCTCACCACAGTGGTGAGCATGGTCCATATCCCAGCTGGGGGCACTGGGGAGGGAGGATGAGGAGATTTATCAGCACACCCACAGGACCTGCCTTGCAGGACATCCACACTGCTGTGCAAGATGCTGCACATTGACAGGGAGGAAGGGATGCAAAAAGGAAAGAGAGACGCCCCTGAGATGATCCAAGGGATGAAGCACCTCTCTATGAGGAAAGGCTGAGAATAGGGTTTGGTCAGCCTGGAATAGAGAAGGTTTAGGGTGACCTAATTGCATCCTTCCATATACCCTGAAGGGAGCATATGTGAAAGATGGGGAGAAATTTTTTGCAAGGTTTGTAGTGACATGAGAAGAATAGATTCAAGCTGAAAGAGTAGGTTTAGATTAGATATCAGGAAAAAATTCCTACTGTAAGGGAGTGAGGCACAGGAACAGGCTGCCCAGAGACCTTGATGCCACATCCCTGGAAGTGTTCAAGGCCAGGTTGGATGAAGCTCTGTGTAACCTGGTCTAGTGGAAAGTCTCTCTGCCCACGGCAGAGGAGCTGGAACTAGATGGTCTTTATGTTCCCTTTCAACCCAAACCATTCCATGACTTTATAATTCTAACCAGCTTTATTGTAAGTAAAAAATCTAATTACTCACTTCCAAATTATAGCTCTAGGACTGGGTTCACAAGCTCAAGTTCCCAGTGAATTTTTAGAGCAGCTTATAATGATCCAGCATGTGCAGAAATGCACAGTGTGAAGAGCCAGCACCTAATCCCAGCTTCTGCAGTGGATCAGAGCATCTAATTCAGCATTCCCTGCTCAGAGAGGGTTACCTGAAAAGATACACTAAGACAGCAGTGTAAGCAGTGGCTTAGAAAATATAAAAAAATTTGAAAAACTGACTACTGCAAGCAGCATGTTTTTACTTGGCTTTAGGCATGCTGACAGGAGATAACACAGCCAAAAGGCATCAGAGGTGAGAAGTCGAAGCAGAAAGAGAAGGGCCACCCCAGCAGTGAGGTTATTTACACAACACAGGCAGGATATGTGTCTTACTCACACAGGTAAGAATGAAAGTAGAGTTATGTTAGGTTGAGTGAGATAGTTTAATAGCACACGATTACTTCATACAGATTTAGCTAGAAGTAATTAAAAGTAAGGTTGTGCTCTGAGGCAGAGTTCCCCTTCCACTGAATTCAGGTCCAGTGGGAAGCTTACACTTGCAGCCACTCACAAAATCAAATCCCTAAACTTCAGACATTTCCCCTTGCGGCTTAACTGTTGTGCCCTTTGAAGTTATATTTTAAGTTTTAAATTTCAATCTTTATCCTCTTTTCTTATCTTTAATTTCTCTCTAGTTCAAAATCCAGAGGCAGCTTCCATCTGCTGACCTGAGTGCCCTGGTGCAGGGAGCAGGATCCCGTGCTCCCCCAGCTGGGCAGCCTCAGGCAGCCAGGAGGCAGCCCTGCCTTGCTCCCCCTGCCCCCTCATGTAGGAGTTCAGAGGTATACTAGGGATAGGAAGGAGATCTGCCTTGGCAGTGGACCTTGGAAATGTTATGTTTTCATCTGAAAGCAAAATCAAACCATGGAGACCCCTGATGCAACACCATGCCAGGGTGTCAGGAGGCTTTTGGCTTGCCAGGAACCTTGAAGAAATATTTTCAGTGAAAGGGAGGTTGACGTAAGTATTGTCTTTTTTTTTTTTTCCTTCCCTCTGAACTCACAGGTGAACCAGAAGCCACAGGTTTGAGCATCTTGGAAATAAATTTACAGCATCAGCAAATGCTTTTCAAGTGCCCCAGTGAAGTAAGAAATTAGTTCCTTCTTTTCTGTCTTCACCCACCTGTGACTGCATGAGCCCTCTGTCTCTGCCAGAGCACGACTTTTACTACTCTGGCAGCAGGAAAACATGAAACCACATTTGCCTCAGTTCTCCATCATTTTTCATCCCTGCACAGCACACACAGAGTGTGCCTTGGATGGGGGGCTGTGTCAGAGATGCCCCCAGCACTGCCACACCAGGACAACCGTGTTGCACCCACACTGGGAGGACCAAGACAGCATCCTGGGGGCGTTGATGGTTCCAGGGATGAGAGCCCAGCTGGGGACACCATTGAGGGCTGAAGATTTTTCCCTCACCTCCACACACACAGCTGCAATATCCCCAGCATGTTCTGGCACAGAAACCAACAGAGCAGATTTTCACAGTGAGGAACACAGGGGAAAAGAGAAACAGAGGGACATTTTGTGAAGGCTAAACACCCACACCAGATTTGCAGAAGGGTTTTGCTTTCCGCCTGCTTATTCCCATCCACTTAGGCAACTTAATACTGACTTTTCATTCATACTTTTTTAAATAAAAGCATTTGAAACAAAACTAATTACAGAGTAAATATTTAGCTTGAAATGAGCAGACAGATATTCAAAGCCATTTTCTGACATGACAGATGATCTGAAAGGAGCTGCGCTGCAGGCATTGTTTGCTGATCAAACCCAATTTAAAAATACAAGGCATAGAAGCAAAAATAGACACGACCCCAAGCACAAACATCCCCACACAGGCAAATGTCTCCTGTAAAATGCCATGGGTGATTTCATGGCAGCTGAGCCTGGCAGCACTGGAACAGCATCACCCACCTCTGAGGGTGCTGCCATGGTAAGCTCATGTGAGCAGCACTGAAGAAACACACGCATTGCCCTGGCAAGGCTTATCCAGCTGCTCCAGTTTAGGGACCCCAGCATGGGCCATACATTTCCTAAAGACCTAAGGGAAATTCCTGTCCCCTTATGCACGTGGCCTAACTTTCAGTTCTTGGTATGCTGGGTGGAACCTAAATGACTCTTGCTACCTTTGCCACACTTAAATTATTGTGCCATTCAGACAGATGGGAGCAGGTAATGTGGGAAAAATAATCTTTTCACCATTCAATGCTGAGGAGCTCACATCCAAGCACTCAAACCCCAGACATGCTGAGGAGCAGAGAGATGCAGGAGCAGCACTTGCTCAGCATCTCCAGCTCCAAGCCCACAGAACATGCTTGGAAATCAATCTTTTCCCAAAGCTTTGGCTCAAACTCTGATGCTCCTGAAGCAGCTCTGAGCTTGTAGCAGAAGTGGACGGGGACATGAGTCCAACTTAGGTGAGCAGGATTGGGAAACAGGAGCTCTAGAGCCACACTTCACCTATACAATGGAAAAATCACCTGTGAATGGCAGAGCATATGCTGGGTCCCTACAGGAGTGAAGGGATATGACCAGATGTGAGTATGGCTCCACATGGAAAATGCAGCTACAGGCAGGACCTGGGGCAGCCTAGAGAGGAGAGGTATGAGAGACTTCACTACCCACACTTCACATGCAGGAAACCAGCAGGGCAATTATGGGATTAGATGCAGAAGGGAAATCCTCAAGGCAGTAGCTCTGGGACAGGAAAATGTAAGTGAGGAAATCACACAGTATCCCTGAGTCACTGTGCCCACATCCTGAGGAATGCATTAGCTAAGGAAGGCAGGGTCTACACTAGGTCATCCTGAGTCTAATGACCCAGATATTTTGCAATCAGAAACACAAGCAGCTGCAGCAATGGCAATGAAAACATGGACATCATGTGGCTCCTGGCAGAATTGTTCTCTAGCACACAAATACTAATGAAGACAACTTTAAGTCTGGTTCTTCTAACTGAGGGCTGAGCAGAAGGCACCAAGTGCTCGTGTGGGCAGAAGGAGGTGATGCCCCTGCCCAGAGGACAGAGCCCATCAGTCTTTCCACACCAGCCTCCAGCCTCTTCCCCTCGGCTGCCACTAAGGCAAACAGCCATCCCTGCTATCCTGTGCCTGAGGTTTGGGGTGAAACTTCACAGAACCCTTTCCTCCTGTTCCCTCCAGGAAGCCCCAGGGCCAGAGCCACCCCACCGCCCTTGCCAGGCTGTTGTGGTCCCTTCACTTTTTAGTCAACCCTTTGACCCAATTTTAAGCACTAGCACCATGCTGACAATCCTTTGGTCTTCCAGATTTCCCACCCAGGAGCTTGTTTGGTTTTTTTTTGCAGGAAGCAGCTGTAAAATCAGACCACCAGCAGGCCAGGTCTGACACTGGGTCCTGTGTTTGCTGCTTTTCACCAGTCAGTGACACCTGCAAGGCAGAGAGAAGAGGCCAGTCCTGTTCCTGGTGTGGCCACAAACCCTCAGCACTGCAGCACAGCTCTGGCTCTGGAAATGGCCTTCCTGCACATGGAGAGCCAGGAGATAGCTGGGATATCACAGACCCAGGTAGCTCACTGTGGCTTTGGGAGGTGAGGGCTGGTAACTCCCAAGCTCTGAAGCCTCTCCAGGTTGTTCGCAGAAACACTACTGAAAGAAAAGAGGTATTAAAAAATAAATTGTAAAATGAAGTGGAATAGTAACTGCTCTGGGTAGAAGAATCTCAGAAATGTCATGTTCTTGACTTCCCTGGAGGGTGAGACAGCTCTGGGTGTTCACAGCCCTGCAGTGTCCTGCAGTGAGTCCTGGGAGGCCAGCTAGACCTGGCTTTATTGGTCCTGGTGCTCCTTTTAATTTTATCCAGATGACCAGACTACTAAAGTACCATTCAAAATGTGCCTTTCTGATTTTTCTGCCTTGCATCATCCTGTGTGCTCAAGCCCTGTTCTTCCCTTGGGTCATTCCTTTGGGCACGTTCATGGCTCTTGGTTTCTCTGACTTAGACAATGAGATGGCAGCTTTTAAAAGCATTCGTATTTTCCTCAATGCCTGGAGTGAAACTGAGGCCAGAAACATTTCTAGGCATGAAACATGTCTCTGAACATGTTAAGATTTTGTTCCATGTGGACTTCTTGGCTGCCAAAGGGCAGAAGCAAAAGATTTGGAAAAAGATAACTTCTGCTCTGCAGTGCTCCCCAAGCAACCACCTACCACCAAGGCAATCAGGGCAGCATAGCAGAGCTCAAAGCTTGGGCCCTGATTGTTTGCAAAGCAGAAAAATGAGATTCATCAACTGCCTCTTCTCTCCTCCTGGCAACTCTCGTTGTATTTTGGGCACAGATGCTCAGACTCTGTGCTGGTAACTGTTCTAGAAACATGTGGCCTCAGGAGACTGACAGAGCTGCAGTGGCAGGGAGGGAATGACGTGGATACACGTGGCGAGCAAAATCTCCAGGGGTCACATCAGAGATGTACTGTACCCAGACCCAGCTCTTTTTCAGGACACACTTCCTGCACATGCAGAATTGCTGAGGTCTCAGCCTTGGCAGTGCCCATAAGGATGCTCCTGTTCCTCTAGAGCCTCTCAGCTGTGAGGATCCCCTGCAAGGGGACAGGAAGTCACAAAAAGACACAGGATGATCAATATTTCACATTTTCCCAAAGGAAACCAGAGTTAAAATCCACCTGCCTCTGGGCAGCTCCAAGTAGAGCTGGACACTGCTACATCACAGGGACAAAGTGGCTGCTGGCTCTGCACCATGACCACTCAGTACATGTCCTTGGTGCCATCAGTCACCAGCAGAGAGAGGGATGCTCAGCCAAGGTGTTTCTCAAAGGACCCCTTTGTTTTGGTCAAGATGTTTTATTTCTAGTGGAGGGCTTGGGGAAAGGCAGTTCTCAGGGACTTGCAAGTAGGATGAGGGCATGCCAGAGACAGGCAAGACTCCAGAGTGTATTTCCCCTCAACCCTGCAGTAACTCCAGGTATTTGCTCTTTTCAAGTCAAAGCTATCTGAGAGCCCAGAGCTGAAGAGATATTTTGCAGAGCTGCTCAGTGACCCGAGTTGCTGAGCTGGGCCCTGCCTGGCCTCCCCTCCAGAGCTAAAAACCCTCTCAACCATGGCAGGACCTGGATCTCAACCAGGGAGGAGTCAGCTTCACCACAGCTGTCATCTCCAATGCTTCAAGGCTGTCTCACCCACTCTGACCCCCTGAAGTGTGTCAGCCTCACCTCTCCAGACCTCTGGATGCACCTGCTCTCAGCTCAGTGCTGCTCACATCACACTGTTAGTGGGGAGCAAAGGGTCATTTCTGTTCCTTTACCACAAACCCCAGTGCAGGTCCCCCAAGAAGAAATAGAGTTTTATCCTTGGGTCACAGCTCTGCAGCCAGCTCAGGCCACTGTGCAAGTTCAATGCACACCAGCTTTTCCCCAACTCTGATTTTTTTCATTTTCTCCCCAAACTTTTCAATCAGCCCCCACAAAACAGAAGCTTTGTGCAAAATTTGCACAGTTCTCCCTTTTCCTTTCTCACCTTCAAGCCCTGCGGCCGAGTGGGAGCACGTTGACACTGGGGTGAGCCCAAATGCCTCCCCAGCCCCTTGTGCTGTGGCACAGGCATCTGCAGCTGCCCTGGGCTGGGCGAGGGCGCGGGGACACGTGAGCCGCGCTCGGCCGAGAGCGAGGAGCTATTTCTGGAGCCGCTCTTCCCGCGGAGCAGAAGCGGCAGGACGCAGAAGCGCTGACCGAAAAAGAAAAGCCCCGGTGTTTCGAAGGGGAAGCGAGGTTTCCCAGCCTCCCGCCGGGAAGGACAGGCGACATCCCTGCACAAATAAGAGAGGACTGCAGCGCTCAGTGGCAGCAGGGCTCCAGAGGAGCTCAAAGGCTACTTCAGCAAGACCGTAAACACGCCAGATCTGCTGTTGTTGCAGAGCTCCGTGAAATCGGCGATGTCTGAGCGGAGTTCAGCCGGAGAGCGCTGGTGCTATAAAAAACAAAGTGACTTTGGGCTTTGACGCTTCCTCCTGACACACAAAAAGGTGATTTGTGATTCAAAAGACAGGGAATTTATCATCAAAAGGAGCTGGGACAGAGCTCAGTGTTTACACTTGGAAGAACAAGACAGGCACCAAGAGCAGATATATTTATACTCATCCATTAATAAAAGAAGCCAAGTCAACCATACCTTTGAGCTAAAGTTAGAGCACAGCACTCTGCATGTCCTTAAAAAGGCAAGAAAGTTTCCACAAACTGGGACAGCTGCTCCCAGTGCCGGCTCTGTGCATCTCCTCCTTGGCACTCCGGCTGAGATGTGCTGCAGCAGGAAAGGGGCCAAACACGGCAAGGCTTCTCCAAGTGGGAAGGCTGACTCCTACAGTCTGGTCACAGGCTGGTGGCCACTGCATCTCAGGAGCCAAAGAGTGCCTGCTGCACCATCAGAGACCTGCAGGAGACAACTGCCTCTTGCCAGAAACAAAAATTGTCCAGTTTCGGCTCCAGTATTCTCATTCCTTCACACAAGGCAGGACCTTTCTCCTCTGCTGCAGGTGACATGGGGGAATGCTGGGCTTGGCACACTCAGACTGGCCCTGTGGGCAAGGACTTGGTTTGTGGGGCTGCCTCTGCCAACCAGCAAAGGGAAGAGGAGCAGCAAAAGGTTCCAGGTCTGGGCCAAAGGGTCAGTGCAAGCCCAAAGTGAACAGAGAGCACCTGGGACAGAGGATGGTCCATCTGCAGTGAGGGCTGGATGGTGCAAATTACTGGAAGCTCCCGGATTAGTATTTGGCACTCAGAAATGCTTTAGAAATCACTAATTGCAGCAAGTTCCTTAACCTACAGCTATGGCTGGAGTTGTCTGGCCTCACCTGCTGTGTGCTGGGGAATGTTACGCCAATTGGCAGGAAAGACAGGGAAAAGTCAGCTCTCTGTTCCTTGGGAGGTGCTTCTAGAAAGCAATCAATTATCTTTCCTGACAAATAACAGATGAGCTCTCACAGTTGTTTTCCTGTTTCCCTTCTCTTCCCCCACCCAGTTCCAGCCCTCAAACCATGCTGGAAGCATCAGGAGCCAGCACTGGACATGCTATGCCAGAAATGATTGCTTTTCAGGCAAACTGAGAGCAATCACAAAAAATACATCTTGTCTAAATCAAAGTTAAGCACATTGCAGTTTTTCTTCTCCTCACCTCAGTGAAACAGCTGCAAGCAACAACCAAGCCCAGCTGCACAGAGAAGGAAAACAGCTGAGGGCACACAGAGAAGCAGGGGTCACCTCTCACCTCCCAGGACACGCTGAAGTTGTTGGCACTACAGAATGCATTTCCCCTCTGAGCTCATGCTGAAGATGCTACAGTTCCATGAACTTGACTGACTTTTGAGCACTAGATGGCCTCCACAGATCTCTTCCAACCCAAATTATTCAACAACTTTGCACTTTCTGCATAAAGACAGAAAGAGGGCATGCAAATAACTCTTCCTCCCACACCAGCTGCTAAGCTAAACTCTCCTTTCAAAGGGATGCTCAGGCTGCCGTCTCTGAGCCAGTACAGTCAATAGAAGTCCAGCAGCAAAATCTTGACAAGTCAGCTTTGCTACTGGCACAGGGATCAGGACTTCCTCCTGAGCTTTTGGGTCAAGTCTCCTGATGCATCTTGTCAGTGCCAGCCTAAGATGCAGCCTTAGCAGTCACACAAACCTCACCCTTGAGCTCTCCTGCAAACTCAGTTTGCATTCATAACTCATTTCAATGTGATTCAAATGCTTTCCAGCAAACATTACATTTATTGACTGCATCCCACCCTGCAGCAGGCAGGCACAGCTGTGTGGCACCAATATTCTTGCTCAGCAGCCACTCTGGTGGACCCTGGGCTGACACCATACCCTGTGGCACAGAGCCCATGCCCAGGGTATTGCCAAACCCTCTCCCCAGATCCTTCCTGATGACAGTGGCACTGCACTCTCAGGTGATGCCATGCACACACATAGAAACAAGCACCATGGCTCATGATCTGCTGTGACTAGTGTGATTTGTCTATTACTTACTACAATTATTTACAGCTTATAGAAAGGGGGGATGTATTAAATCAGCCATGTGCTTCCTCAGCTAGCTTGCAGTGCATTCAGAGAACCTCTACTTCCTTTGGTGGGCTCTACTTTGGACAAAGCACATTGAGCAATGCTGAGTATTACAAGACTTTTCTGACTAATTAGTGAATTCCAGGATGAGCCATTTTACAGCTTTGCCTTGAAATGAGGGGTAGGCTGGAAAACCTAGAGTTCCTATGCTGTGCCTCTGGAGCCTGCCTCTGCAGTACCTTTCTCCCAGCACAGCAGAGCTTCTTTTCAAGACCTTTCCCATTTCCACTGATGCAGAATCCCTTAACCAGCTTTTCTTCCACAATTATTCAGCCCTGATTTCCAAGCATCTAATTTTAGCAGTCACTGTTGAACATCCTCTTGAGTTATTGTTAGAATGAAATGAGGATCATCTGACAGGAACATATCCTTGGTAAATACTGGGAAGGAATGCTTAAGGAGCTAGCACACCTTCCTGCATCATAATCAACAATCCTACTGCCCAGGGACACACCTTATCCCACTCTTTTTGTTCCTGGTACCTTGCATTTCAAAAAGCAATTAAAGCACCAGCCTCAACTGTACTAGGCATATTTGGCTGTATCACTTTGCTCAGTTATTGTTTCAATAATCACTTCCAATTAGCCACAGGGATTTATTATTTGCTATTTTTAGGATCTTTTAGGCACCTGATTACACAGATCTATATTTGCATTACATCTTTCACTGGAGGATTTGCAAGTACTACATAGAATGCGAATGAATTTCTGCCTGTCTGCAGTAATACTCCTTTTACAGGCAGGACAAGGGGGGCAGTGATTACAAGATGTGTCCAAACTCCCAGAGGAAATTTACACTGACACAGGAACCCCAGCTTCCAGTTGTGTGTGTTAGCTATTAAACCTGTGCTAACACAGATGGAGCAAGGTTGGCCACACAGGCACTGAAGGAAATGCTGATATGTAATTTCAAATGGTTGTCTCTCCTTCCACACTAACAGGCTCAAACACCAACTAGGCTTGGAGAGAAAACAAACAAAAAAAACCCCAAAAGGCTTCTTACCAATACCAAACAATTGGCCCTTTTCTGCTAATAAGCAGCAATGGGAAAGAATGGCAGGGGAAGGTGTAGATTTTCTGAGAGGCTGGTATAGGAACAGATGGGGCTGGGATTTTGTCAGCATGACTTGCCAAGGCTTCACCCTTTATCACTGTTAAGAAGATCCAATCTCCCAGTTCGTTCTTCACACCAGCTTCCCTTCTTTGTGTTTTACCTGCCAGGGTGATGCACCAGCAAAATTCATCCAGATGTACTGAAAAACAGACAACACAGGGGAGCCAGCAGACTGGTGTTTCTCTCTTTTATTTAAAAACAGTGCTTCATTACCATTTGCAAAGGGTTAGGAAGGGTTTCCCCCCTTGCTTAGAGTTTATAAAAGCCAGCAACATGATCAATAATTTATACACATGGATAGTAATACAAAAAAAAAGGAATAAAAGCTAAAGATCTAACTACTCCAACCTTCACAATTCCAGCTACTTGATAATAATAGGAATAACCCAATGAATACTGTATGGTCTGAAAGCTACTATACAATATGATACTTAACGAGGGAGGGCGGGAAGTTAAAGGCTGTCACAAAGCCCTGGGATGCAGATACTGCTTCTCCAGAGTCAGCAGGGAAATGGGACCCTGGGCAAGCGGCTCGGGCGTCCTAGGAAATGCTCCGGGGGAGGGAGCGCGTCCCGCGGGAACACGCCCTGCTCCCCGGCGGTACCTGGCCATGGGAGGTGCTGGGGACACTGCGAGAAGGGGCAAGTCACTGCTGCCACCGGAGGCGCTGTGGCATCTCAGCCTCGCACTGGAAATCTCCAAGTCTCAGAATTTTGAGATCAGCCTGTGAGGTCAGTAAAATACTCCACCAGCTCTGTATCGCTCTACAGCCCTGGTTCTCATTTGCTATCAGCCCCAGGTTCTAGCTCCAGCTATTTACAAGCAGGATTTATCATATTAAAAAAAAAATAAAATCCAAAAACCAAACAAAGTCTAACAAAACCCCCAAACAAACAAAAAAATACCCAATAAAAGAAAACAAAACCAAATCATATCCCCTGGGGTAGAAGAGGATGCTTTTGTCACTTGATAATGCAGCCAAATTGAGCTGCCAAAACTACAACACTCGCACACACAAAATACTGTGAACAGAAAAAAAAAAATAGAAAAACATGACCAGAACCGAGACTACTAAAGTGGGAGGCCTGATTTCTGGAATTTACTTCTCAGGGAAGCAACATGCCCCTCCACCAGCAAAGAACTGCAAATCTGGCAAGAGATTTATTGACCCACTTCAGAACATCAACAAAAATTTAAAAAGAAACATTCTAAGATTAACAGGCATTTTGCTGACTCTGACTGCCAGCCAAATGACTATCTCAGTGGACGGCTTTAGACACCAGCAATCTCCTGGTGAAATCAGGCAAGGTTTTTGATGATGCATTCCTGCTCTACCATGAGTTGAGAGGCAGCATGGGAAGCTGGTCTCCAGCACAAGCCTGGGCCAGCTGCAGCCCGTGGCCCCAAGAGGATGAGCACAGGCAGCACTGGCAGCCCCAGCAAGAAGCGTCCCCCAGGGTCAGCTGTGGCAACAGAGGTGGGACTTGGCCATCCCGAGTCCCGTTCAGGCTGCCATTGATGCAGGCACTGCAGAGGGACAGGGGCTCTCCTGACAACTCCTGGCTGGAGCAAAGCACGCCAGGCAGAAACCCCACAGCCTCCTTGCAAAGGGCCCCATTTCACACTGGCTGTCAGACTCCTGCTTGCCTTGTTGACTGGAGTTTTCATTGTAGAAGAGAAGTTTACTGGGGTTGGAGGGCAGAGAGGGCAATCAGTAAGGTGGGGATGGAGGGAACGGGCTTTTCAGACATTAACATCACCAAAAATAGTGTTTTATGCAACAAAGAATCAAGTCTCACTGGTGTATACTACAAAATGTTTGACATTATCCAAGAGCATGTCAAAATTAAAAACACAAAGAAGTTTACATTGGATGTTCATCTTGTTCACTAGGTTGGTTCCCCCCCCCTCCTATTTTAAAACAGTGCAAACAGGTAAAACACTTTAAAAATTACCCCTCTACACCAAGGACAGCATTCCCCCACCCTGCCAGGCTGGAGGGTCACAAGCAGCAGGCCCTCTGCCAGGCTGCCTGTGTGCTTTCCCTTTGGAGCTAGACTCAGCAAAAGCATCCCCCAGAGCTGTTGTTCGGGTTTCCCTTTATTAAATTCCTAAGTGCTCCCCAAACCTGTTTTCCACTTGCCTCCATCTTCATGGCTAGGATGGGAAGATACAAACAGGGATGGGCTGGGGAAAAACATGGATAGAACTGGGAGGCTCTGCTCTGTATTCCCCACTGATGGAGCTCTGGGTGCTGAAATTGAAAGCCCAGCAGCCAGTGTCTCTTTTCAGGCAGGGAAAAGGCTTCATTAACCGTTCCACAACCAGCACTTGGGCCAGCTACTCAGAAAACCTTCCTCAGCTCTTGCTGTACACTTCATATCCATGGATCTCAAAACAGGTAAGAACAGGGGATAAACTCCAACTTCACTTTAGGGACGGGGAAGCGAAGTCTAAAGTAGCGACACGACTGCCCCACAGGGACCCTTGAGGGGTCACTGACAGAGCCCTGTCTGAAACTCAGGTCTCAGACTGCAGAGCCAGTGCTCCTCGCTGGGCAGGTCTGCTCCCTCTCAGGCACTGGAACAGCCAAGCCACAGCTATCTTTAAACATGGCTTTGTCTATTGGAACTCATGACACAGGATCCACCTAGCTGCTTAACCTGGGAAAAGCTGGCTATAGTAGGCTCATACCGAGCTCCCCATTGCCTCCAGGTCCTGTCATGGCTTTTCTTAGAAAAGCTAACCCACCTACAACAGTGCAGCCTCCCACTCATGGGGACCAGGACAACAGTTTGCTAACGTGCTGGGCATCAATACAACTTATTCCCAGTAGAGAATATGCTATACCAGTAAAAGTTACTTTATACCAGCACAACTGTAATTGCAAGGAAATACAGACCAGCACATTAAATAAACCAACTCTTCAAACCAAAATTTCATCAATACATCATCATGTGCTGGGTGGACCTATTGCAAGACAGTACAAACAGTTACACTTAAAGATACATTTTTTTCTCTGCATCAAGAGGAATCCCAGATGCCACCAGACTAGAAGGTGACAAACAGCAAGCTATTTGCCAGGCTGCCTGTGCAGTTTCCCTCAGAAAGCCAAACCCTGCTTTGCAAGGGACCTGTGGCTGCAGATCCATCGCACGGACAAGCATTAGCTGTCATCATTCTAATAAGCCAGGGCCCAGTTCAATTTATTAAACTTAATTTTGCATAGGGAGATAGAGGCTTTGTCCTCACTTCTTCAGAAGATGGATATAGCCACACCTTGGCTACTCTGAAAGCATCTCTAGCCAGTTCATAACACATCAGAGTGAAACTGGAGCTGTTGTTCGCCAACAGGGAAGAAAGGCTGAAGAGCTCTCCTGTCACGGCACAACACTCACTCAAGAAACCTTGCCATGCAAGTTTTTGGGAGGTCTGGTGCTTTGGACACCTGGAACCAGTGAGTTACCCTGGCTCCCAACCATGCAAGTGTCCTGGTGTCCCCTCTGCAGCTCAATGCTGGGGCTATCAGCAAGCTCCCTCAGGGGATCTTGCAGCATCAGCTATGGAGCCACAGGGACATTGGCTGCTTAGTGCACCAGAGGAGCCCAGCAGGGAGGGACCAGAGCAGGCCAGGCTCGGATACAGGAGGAATCAGGCTGGATGGTCTGAACAGGTATTACTCGGAGATGGGGGGACACGGCCCCCCAAAGGTTGGGTGCTTCTGCACTAAACCCCTCACATTCCTAATATACTTGGGCGGGCTGAAGCTGCCATGCATAGACTCTGCCAGGAGGCAGAAGGGGGGTGGCCTCTCTGGGAGCAGGGAGGCCAAGTGGCAGGGAGGGATTGCAGGTGGCACTGCCAGGGCAGGGGAGGGCACTCAGGGAGGGAGAACCTGGCTTTGGGGAGCCGCAGTCAGAACCAGCTGAACTGGATGTGGGAGAGGGGCAGGGAGGAGCAGCTGCCCCAGGAGGGCTCTGCAGATGCTCCTGGGCTCACAGCCTGAGGAACTGCCTGCAGGAAGGGAAGGGACAGCCTCGGTCAGGCCCTCCATCCACAGCAGGGAGAACAAGTCCACTAGAGGCTTTTGCTGCATCCCAGCTCCACAAGTCCCCTGGCTGCTCTGCAGTGGAAATACTCCCCTTGAATATGACTCTACCACAAGTCCTCCCTCTTCTACCCCAACTCAGGCAGTAAAAGCCCCCAAACACCCCAAGTCTCCCTAATTTCCTAGATTTTGTGAAAGCCCCAACACCCTGTTCTCCCCCTCCCTTATTTTCAAGCTAAAATATTTATATACAAACAACAAAAAAAATTGTCATAACAGCAACAAACCAAACTTTGGCTTGGAAAAAAAAAAAAAAAAAGAGAGTAAAAAAACCAACAATAAAACCAGAAAAAAAAAAAAAAAGGTGGCCAACAGGCTGGCAGTTTGGTGTCCCCTTTATCTATCTATTCCTCCAGAAAATCAATAACTTCAGGATATCTAGCTTAACTAATGGTGTCCCCATACTTCCCATTTGAGGTGCCTCCGCTCTGCTGTGCAGAGAGGCTCCATGTATCACTGGGGAAGAGCAAAAAAAGTGTGTTTGTGTGTGGCTGGACCAGACACCTCCCCAGGAGCGGGACCTCTGCTTGCTGACGCTGCTTAGTGTAAAATGCAGGAATTTTCCTATTCGGTGCCAGCGGTGGATGGAAAAGCAGGTGTTCGACAGGAGATGGAGAGGCTCCCCCAACAAATCCACTCTAAGCTGCCTTTCTGAGGGCAGTGGCTCACCCCAGCACCAATCCATGGAGTCGAGGCAGCCTGGTACAATTACACTTCTGCATCTCTCCAGCATGCGGTTAGAGCCTGCCTCCGACCACTGGGATTACTGGGAGCACTCTAGGAGCCAGCAGCTGAACAGGGAGGTCTGGAAAGCAGCAACTCTGCATCACATCACAGCTCACAGTCTTTTAAGTGTGCTGTCTTTGAAACACAGCAAATTCTCTGTCTGTGAGAGCAGAAGAGAGATGGTCTTGGGAGTTGTGGAGCCCTTGGCTAAATAGTTTCTATCCTTCCAAGTCTTCTAATATGTAGTGTCTATATGGATTCAGCAGACCAGGTGCACAACTTTTAGTGAGAAGCTGGGCAAAACAAACCCAGGGGCTCCAATGCAGCTACGGAAGGGCCTGAAATAGCTTGTGGAAGGAAGGTTCCTATGAATTCAGGGCTTGCACGAACTGCTTCTGCCAGATACAAAACTACTTCAGGATCACATTTAGATATAAAAGATCCTCTTCCCCCACACAAACGCACATGCTTGTCCCTCACCTCGAGAAGCTTATGCGTGACTGGTTTCTCCTCACTGACGTTATTTGAAATAGATTACTTGCAGAAGCACCTAAGCAGCCCAGGATGAACAGGAGCAGAGCCCTCGCACGCTGCGCCTCAGAGCGTGTGCCATGCTCGACTCTTCTGCTCGCTTTCTTCCCCTGCAAGGCTGCAGCTGCTTCACCTCCTCAAGTTTAATCACTTGCTGTCCACAACAGAGGTACTCTGCATGATCCTGCACTGCATCTGCCACTCCTCGAGGAATGAAGGGGAGGAAAGGGACAGCAAGAGAGAAAGATCTTCAAAAGGAGGAATGAAAACTATGCCAATTACAGCCACCTGCAGCAGACAAAAATCAGCGAGTAAAAGTTCTGTGTGTGAGGAAAAACATCATCCTCATCCAAAACTCCTTTCAAAGTCTTGTCCCCTATAGAGCAGGTAGCAGCTGAAGTCTTTGGGCAGGTTGAGGGACTCTTCTCTTGCGAAGTCTAAAATTCTGACACTGCTGAAACTGTCACAAACCTGTGCGCGTCAGATGGTGATAGAAACAAGGAAAGTCTCTGCATTTCCCCCATTTCCAAAGGTAAATCACTATTTCCCACCAGCATTCAGGTCCCAGCTAGAGCCAAAGAGTGCTTCCTTCTGCAGACCAGAAACACGGCAGGTGGAAACTTCTCCCTCACGTCCTCCTGCCTCACAGGCACCAAGCACCAGACCCAGGGAAGTCACTCTGTCTGCGTGTTCCTGATTAATTGCATGATATCAGTTTCTAACAGCTTTCCTTATCACTAATCGCCTTTTCCGTGATTGGTAGGATAAGCTATGCACCAACATACAGACACGGAAATGCATTATTTTTACCACAGTTAAAAAAACCCCAAAAATAAAATCAAAAAACAAACAAACAACAACAACAAAAAAAAAGCACGATCTTTGGAACAAAAGAATTAAAGGCAGAAATTTAAAGGAAAAAAAATACATATTCAAAGAACATAGTGAGGTATAAAAAAGTATTTTCTCTTTTGTTTTTTTTTTTTTTGTTTTTCCTCCTCGACTTGCTATAGAGTTCCTCTACTAGTAAATATTGCAATAGCCAGGCCTCATGAACTGGGGGGGCTGTCCCACTTGCAGGGGGCTCACGTCACTTCAGTAGGGGGCAAATCGGCTGTAGCCACCTCGGTATAAACTCGCCTGTAGAAACAAAATGGGAGAAGGTTGTTAGGAGGAGAACTGTGAAGACATACCCAGGACAGCACCCAAATACTTTCTGGAAGGACCTGTCCTGGCACTGACCCACCACCATCAGCACCTCTAAGAAGCAAGAGAGAACTCTGCCTGCAAAACCAAAGATGTGGCTCAGGAGGGCATGCTTGTGGCCAGCCAGCTGGAGGTGAAGTTTGGCAAGTCTTGGTGGAAGGGAATTCAGTACCAGAGAGGGGACTCACCAGTCCTAATCTCAAGCCAGTTGTCCAGGCTGCCTTTATAGACTGTGGAGACCAGGACTTCTAGGATGCTCTTCACCTCACCTCAAGGTAAAGGTCTAAAATAGATATGATGACTGGGTATCCTAGAAGTACCTGTTTTTCCCTAATTGACCCTAAAGAGAATCCACATAATGAGCTGAGGCTGAAATGGAGGTGCTACACTGCAGATATCTATTTTTAGGTGTCTTTTTCTCTGAGCACATTTGTATTCCAGCCTATGCAACAACACAGATACTGAGCTGGCTAGCAGATGGGCAAGCATGTGTTTTCAGCAAGCTGCTCCACTCCCCTCTGATGCCAGCATACCTCATCCTGCCCTTGTGTAACTACTGCTGGCAAGCAGGACATCGCATCCTTCCACTAGTGCAGGAGGGAACCCAGTGAAGCAGCTTTGATGAAAGATGGCACAAGAACAACTTATTCCCTTGCTTCCTAGAACTGAAAATGGCAAGAAAGGGTACCCTGAATCTCTAACTATTGCTGATTTTTGCTCTATGTATCACCTCAATACAATTCAACAACAGTGTTCTGGCTCCTGGGAGTTCTGTTTGCTTTTCATTTTTCATTGATGATGTGCAAGACCAAATAGTAACCAGTCTCCTACAGCCTGGTTCCTTTCTTAGTGCATACACAGATATGAATGGGGAAGAACTGGGAACCCAGCACTGTGGACCTGCTCCCTCAACAAAGACATTTTTCTGGGTGAGGTTTCATTGCACGATACCCAGTGGCTGTTCCCCTTGCTGGAAAATGAGAAACAGCACAAGAAAGAAAATCCCACTTACCACAGCGCCAACTCCGTAGCTAGCGGCAGGGGCAAGGGCATGGTAAGGATCTGCTGTGTACACCCTGCCATAACTAAAGAGAGGGAGAAAAGATATAAAAAGAAAAAAAAAAAAGTCACTTGAGTGGGGCAGAGAATCAGCTGTCTGACCACAGGTAATGGAAGCAGCAGCATGCCCCTGCACACACATGTATGCATCCATGCACACCAGGCACACAGGCAGCTCCTCTGCAGAGAGATCCTATGGGCATGCTGCCATGCATTGGATGAGATGGGTGAGAGAACGGCGTGCCAGGAGGAAGGTGGCACACACCATGAGCCTGACCTGCAGGGAAGAGGTCAGCACCTTTGAAATGTCAGCTAGTGCATCCCTTACCTTTGGGTGATTGCATGATGCAATTAGGGAGGAGAGTGACTGCTAGCAGTAGTGCTACTGGCAGCACAGTAACAGCTGCTAAATGGAAAGCAGTGAGGGATTCTCCACTATGAGAGGAGTATAAACTTTAATGTGCTGGGATTAAACATGGCCTTGCTGCACAGGCAATGAAAAATCTTCAGGCAAGCACTCTGATGAAGACAATCCTTTCTATCTATCCAGATGCATGTTAAAGCATCCTAGAGCACTGCATGAGCTTCTACTTTACGATGGGGAAACAAACACACCACCTAGTGAGTAAGTAACCTGCCCAAAGCCAGATCTCTGACTCTGAGGCAGTAACCATGCTGCCTGCTTTGTGCAGAGGAGTGTCACAAGGACAGGGAAGAGGCCAGGATTTGTGCCAGCTCACACACGAGGGCAATACTGTCCGGGAGCAGAGACAAACCGTGCATTCAAGTCTTCCGTGTTGGGCAGTGCATGCACGCGCATGCGAGTGCAGGTAAGACAGAGAAATGGGGGAAAGAAGCAGAAGTTCTGTGATGGATCAGTGCTCCTTGAATCCCTGAGCACAGCAAGCCCCATGGACACCTCTCCCTTACATACCCATCGCTGTAAGCTGCTGCAGCGGCTGCAGCGGCTGTGGCTGCTGTTGCAGTAGCAGGCTGTGCATATCTGTAGGCTGCATATCCACCCTGCAGGAGAGAAGAGAACTGACTTTACAGATACCTGTCCACCCATGCAGAGCATAAAAAAAACTTCAAAAAAGTCACACACATCACAAGGAGAGGAAGTGTTTCAAACTGCATCAGCTCCCATGTCATGTCTATCACAAGCATCACACATTAAGTCACGTATATTCCTTTCCTTAGAGGGACCAGGGAGGCCTTTCCATTACCCTCTTTAGCAAAAGGATTGCTCTAAAGGAAGGCTGAGCATTGTTATAACCCTACAGAAGATGCAATCTGGTGTGGATGAAATGGAAACCAGGAAAGACCTGGAATCTTGTATGCGAGGTAATTTTTATGGCCCCTTCCTCTTAAGGAGGGGAAATCAAAGGTAGACACTTTCTATGAAGTATTTTAGAAAGGGGATCATTCAGAGAAATTCCTACTTTTTTTTTTTTACCCTCTTTCTTTTACAGCCAGGAAAACCCAAAGGGCTAGAATTTAATTGGGTCCACAAGTGCAAAAGTATCAATAGCCAGAGAAGGTGAAAAGCAATCAGGAAAAGATGGTCAGAAAAGACAGTCCCTGGTGGTTTCAAGGCTGTCAACAAGCAAACCAATATTGAGGCCAACCAGACTGTTCTCCCCTCCCCTCCATATGAGGAAACAGGTCAAGGGAAAGTATGCCAGAACAGTCTGTTCTGCTGCTGTATTTCTGCCCATGCTACACACCTGTAGCAAAGGTGATCAGAGGTAGTTACTAAAATTGTACTTAACAGCTGTGTTGTCAAAATGTGAATTCTGACTCAGAGAAGACCTGTGAGCCTCCTCCTGGAACTCCCCAAGGAGCTCTTGGGGCAGAGCAAGGCCTGCCTGTACTGGAAGACCAAGGCCAGGGACAAAGGTGGCACAGCAGGCAGCAAACAGGGCTCTGAAGCCCTGGTTAGATCTTTATTGTATTTCTTAACACAATTTTTTTAAAAAGGGGGTGATGGCTTGGTTAAAGGAACCATAGTTTTGACTTTCTAGAAACACGAGTCATTAAAAAATCAGAAAATTCCAGATTGCTTCTGGATTCTTTTAAATTTTTTTTTCCTTTTTCTTCCAATTGACATTTCAGGGTTTGAAGGACCAGAAGGCAGAGTTAGGCTCTTCACCTCCAGAATCAGCTCAACACACCTCTACCACTTCTTCCCTATATATCTTTTGCATACATATAAGTGAGAGTACAAGATCAGCTCCACTACAGAACTGTGTCTTTGCTCAACAGTGCTCAGTCTGGACCTGGGCAGCTTTTAAATTTGAAGTAATGATTTTAATATTGGTTTCTTTTGTGTGGCCTGCATTAGCCCTATGAAGGCTAATGTGCTATCCAAAACATATTTGCAGACCCTTTCCTACTCCAGAGAAAAAACAGACTTTCAGCCTCTTCAATATTTTAGTTAACAGGAGAAAAAGCAACACAGATCTACATCTGTGAAAACATCACGACACGGGCTGGAAATGTTACAGTTTAACCCTTTTAACTTCACCTGGCTGTTTCAAATCTTACATTTTGGACTGAAAGTTTGGGCATGTTTAGCTTGGTTTTGCCATGCTATTATTGCACCACCGTGTAAAACATGACAGAGGCAAGAGGAATGAGCTGCAGCCTCCTCATTAACCTCACCAAATTAAGATAAAACTTTGTATCAATGCAATTGTAGTATTGCCCTTAGGCTGTGAGCTTCCCAAATTTTTGGTCTGTCACTTGGGCACAGTGTAGGAGGCTTTTCTCCAGGCATACCCTCCACAGGGCTGCCCTCAGAGTGCACTCTTGATTCCCACTCTGCCCCACACTTCCATACTTGCCAGTCACATTTCAGACCAGAAGTTACTTCAAATGTGCCTGGTACATACTCTGAACATGACAGCAAGATGCAGTTTGAAACCAAAAATGCTTATCATATAATTCTCTTTTAACTCATGTCTCTCATAAAGGAAAACGAAACAGAAACAAACCAAAACAAAAAACAAAACAAAAGAAAAAAAAATAATAAAGAAGAAGAAAAGAAGGGTTGGAATCAGGTGTGGGAGGGGGGAATGGAGTAACATTTATTAATCAAAATTAAAAACTAAGCATGCTGACATCTGGAGCTAGAACAACCAGCAAAGTCACCACGTTCAGACTCATATTGGCTAGTTCTATCTATCCCAGCATTCTCTTGGGACAGCAGTTCGCCCTAGGCTCTACCACAAGCTCAGTGAAGTACACAGCCTCAAGTACTAGAGCGTGCAGCCACAACAACCTGCTATTACAGAAACAGTCAGTCACCACTGGAGTTAACATTCCAACCTTAACGAGTCCCGCAGCACCCCCCCTCGCCCCCCATGGCTCCCACCCCAGCCCTGTCCCACACCACAATGTTAATAATTATAACAAGCAATAACCCATCTGTTATATCAGAGAAGGGAACAGAGACTCCACTGAGAGATTTAGAGCGGGATGTTAACATTTCTTCAGTCAACTGCACAACAAACAAAAAAAATAACAAAACAAAACAAAAAAAAACAGGAGAAATAATTCATTGGAGAAATGAAGTTAAGAAATAGCTGACGTGTATTGCTTTTTAACCATGCACTGATGCAAAATTGAAGCTACTGGTTATTTTAAAAAGGAAAATTAAAAAAAAAAAATAAATCTCAGGATAGAGGTACACACGTACAGGCAGACCTGCTCATTTCAAAGCAATCTGCAAAGTTTACTTATGTGTACTTCAAATAAAACCAAAAATGGGGATCATAATGGTCATGGTGCATTCCTGTCATAGGAGCAATGAGCGTGGACAGCTGGGAGATTTCTGAGACGGGGATGTATTTAGCATGACCAGCAGGTCCAAATACACCAAAATAGGGTGAAGGGAAGAGGAAGAACTGTTGCAACTATACTTTGTTTTTTCATAAATCCTTTCACCAAGCTCTGGGATCATACAGAGCAGAAACTGTATAGGTTGCCTTACCCAGCTGATGCTCCTGTTCTCCATAACCCAGGATCCATCTATATAATTCAATAAATGCATCTAACACCTGTTAAGTTTGTCCAATGCACCAGATACTTTCTCCTGATATTCCTGTTCCACAAAACTTGTAAGTGATATGCAGAGCTCATCCACAAGCTCAGCTGCAGGGTCCTACGACCCCTAGTGACTTCTGGTGCCACCTACTTCAGGTAGTCCAGGAAATATAAATTATAACAGCATAGAGCATCTGCAACCACAGCAACAAAGTAAAAAAAAAAATGTATTTCCAAATGAAAGAAATAATTTATTAAAAAAAAAAAGGAAAAAAAGAAAAAAAAAAAAAAAGGTCCTGATCAGCTTCAACACATTCCTTCAGTGCCACAGCCAAACTGCAACAGAAGAAGCCACTGAGTGGCATAGTGCCTGAAACTCCCCCTCTACCTATTCGATTCCACAGGGACAGGTTACCCATACAGGTTCAGGTTTTTAAAATCTTTAGTCTCATTTCAAAAATAAATGTGGCTGAGCTTCTTGCAAAGATGTTGTATCAGAGAGGTTTCTATCAATGGGGCAGTTTAATTACTGCCTGCATAAGGAAATGGGAACTAGTGAGAAGGCTTATGCATTTTTACTGGGCATTAAAAACAACCAAAAGAACTGTGTAAATCCAGATTGGGCCTTTTTGGTACAGACTTTTGGATTGTCTGGGGAGCATGTGAGAGAAATGAACACCAGCCTAAATGCTGCTTATCTTTCTTTTCTCTGTCTATCAGCTTTCCAGTCTTGCTGGGGCTATGCTGGATCCTTTTCCCCATGTACTGCTTGAGCCTACAGACCTGAGCTGTCAAACAGCTTGGGTTTGAACAAAAGCTCAAAATTTGAAAATTACTCTTCTGTGATGTTACTGTCCTTGGCTCATCAAAAAAGCAATATTTTCTTTTAAATTCCTTCTTTAACATTAGATGACAGCTTTTTCAGTATTGTCTTATATTTTCTGAAATAAGACAAACATGGAAAAACAACATATACAGGAAGCCGCAATCCCTACTAAAGCAGCATTCCAATTACTGAGTGTGTTAATGAGAACTGATTAGCATTTTATAAAGTTCAGCTCAAGTAAATCTTCGCCTCCATTCTTCAAGTCCATATCAGGTGATCAATCCAACGAGGAAGAGGAAATCCAAAACTTACTATGCCAGTGTGGTATAAACCTCCCTTTTCTTTTTCCCTTCCTGCCTTAGAAGGGCAGACAAAGTATGTCACTGCCCTCTTTAGTCCAAAGAGCCTTTCTGCCCCTAGGACACAAGTGTGTCCAAAACCTCGGAAAAATTAACTCATGGTACCAGTTAGGTACATTTTATTGCTTGCCAGGTTTAGGCAGCAAGCCCAATTTTAGGATCATTTATTTGTTATCTCTCAGATGTGTCTTCTCCACCCCTATATTTCCATGTAACAGAAGTTAAGAAGCAGAAAGGGCTAGAACCGCTTCTGGTATTTCTGTATTAGAAGGGTGGCATACGTGCACCAGGAATGAGCATGAATGAATTAGAAAAGGTGACAGGACAACGGTGTCCATTGCAGCAGGTGCTTCTACATGGTAATGGGACAAGCATGACCTTGTTAACCCTTCCACTGAATTCAAGTTTTGTTGGTTTTTAGTTTTTTGTTGGTTTTTGTTTGGTTTTTTTATTTTGAGTGAAACGCCACTTGGTATGAAATCTGGACACACGCCACCCTGCTACAGCAGGGGCTTGGCTCACACGTGAGTCTGCGCTGCTCTAAAAAAGCCTCTGTTCCCATCTCTAATGTGGTGCTGGAATGGTTAGTATAATTCAGTTTTTTCCACTGCAATCCACAATCTGATTGGTTGGCAGGTCACACTGGCACTCCTACCTGAGGTATTTTAGCGCTAATGATTGGTTCCTGTAAGACTATTCTATAACAGAACACAGGAAGAGCAGTTCAAAAAAACACAGCTGTGGAAAGAAACAATCATACAAACAGCCCACAGCGGGGCTCACCAGCCTTTTCTTTCCAGTGGATGCAAGCACGCTTTTCACAGGCAGGAGCAGTCTTGGCACGGGTGGGTTTGTTTGGGTTTCCCTCCCCACCACCCAGATTGACCCCATTGTAGAAGAAAGATAACCTTTCTTATGATCCGAAATGAAGCCCTCTGCATCCTGGGGCAGGTTGTTTTATCAATTCAGGTGTCTTGCCAGAGTGGGACGCATCCAACAACAGATGGAATGCCTTCTTCACAGAAGAAATGGCTAGCAGGATGGTTGCCCCAGGAAAGAAAAAAGGAGTGAGGAAAAGGAGGAGGAGGAAAATGAGAAATCGGTGCATAGCATAGATGCAGAAAAAGCAGCCCAAACTTGGGGCACTTCCCTTTCATCTCGCCTACCATTAACCACTCCCTGACAGCTCAGCTCCTCTCCACAATCCTACAGACTCAGAAGTCTTAAGAGAACCTCTATTTAACTTCCCCTAGTCCTAACTGAAGTATCCTCTGCCATATCTTCCAGAATCTCGGTCAACCTAGCACAGCAACCAGAGGGATGGAAGCACTGCAGTGAAAAGCAGAACAAATCACTGAGACATGGGGAGACTGAAATCATTCCACCTGTGCCAAGCAAATTATTTGGAAGGGCAACTTCACATTTGGATAATAGTAACTTTTTCCTGAGCTCCATTGGAGGGCTCTGGCCAGCAATAACATAGGAAAAAGTACCACCATCTACTTTGATGCAGTCTTCTATCATCCTGCTTTCTGACAGTGACACTGCTGCCACCAACAGCAAAGCCATCAGAAATCCACCTAAACGGCTCAAACCTGACCTGGGGGCTTGGCTTTGTGGGTACTGCTCTGCAGCACCAAGTGGTTACAGGTATTCTTCACTGCTGCAGTTTCTGTCCTTACATGTTAAATAAGGCTCTCCTTCCCAACAAAAGCTCTGAAGGAGCTTTCTCAAAAAGAAATAGGGAGTAACCCTGGCCAGTCTTCCCTTTCAACATGGCAGACTTTTATGTGCCACACTCTGTGGGAAGAGGCACTAAGCACCATTCATTTACTTGGTTACTTGCCATAGCCAAGTCAGTGTCTGCAAAGGTAGTGTTTTAGGAGTGAGGCAGGAAAACCCAGAACCTTCTGTAGTCCTTGACACAGCTTTATAAAGAAACACTTGACTAGGCAGATCAATCTTTAAGGGACTGCACGCACGATAGTACAGGGAAGAGTGGAAGAATGCATGCAGTTCTCTCTGTCTCAGAGAGCACATCTTCCAACTGCTGTACCTGGGCTGGAAAATGCACTTGTCCAGAATTTGATCCTCCATATAAGCCAACAAAATCCAAAAGCTGGTCCATCCATTATCCTGAGTCTAACCCCAGGGTCCTCCTTATAAATGTCAGGAATAGCACCTTCAAAGGAGCAGGAATGTGAAAGTCATGGTGACTATACAAACCTTCCCAGCTCCAGAGAGCTATGACCTACAATACCACAACTGGGAACTCTGACAAAGCCAGGCAGGCCACGAGTTGCAGTGGCAGTTGTGGCCCTGAACATTTTTGCTTTCAAAGGCAAGCTCCTGCTCTGCAACAGCTCTCCCTTGGAGAGGAAAGCACTTTTCTCACTGGGCAGTTCAAATACCTCCATCCACAACCCACCTATGTAGACACAGACACCCTGGAGAGTTGCAATACAGACTGACTGGGTATGACAAAGACAATGACAGGACAGTCTCCCATGGTATCACAGCTAATTCCCAAACAGGAGGAGGCTGCTGACTCTTCTAACCGAACATCTCCACATATTTGTACTTCACAATTCCCTGAAGAGGCGAGAGAATCTAGCCTATTTAGGTGCCATTCCTACCAGCAAAATGAGATGTCAGATTTCACTCTAGCATCTCAGCCTCCATTTTTAATCAGTCCCAGTGTCTTCCCCAAAGGGATAATCTCCACATCCCAGTGGCACATGAACATTTTTAAACATACAACTTGTTCAGTGTCGTGTGGGCTGCACAAATCAAACCTGAAAGGGCCCCAAGAGGGAAGAGAAAGGGGAGGGAAGAGGGGGAGAAGGAAAGGGAAGGTCTGAGGCTAAACCAGTCCTGTTATTTTTATATCCAAATTATGTAAATGAGAGAAGTGTTGAGAGAAATTTCAATTTGCTAATCATCTCTCAGGTTGATTAGTACCAGTGTGCATGTGGGGGACAGGACACCCAATAAACTGACCCTGGAATGATCAGGAAACCCAAAGGCTTAGGTCTTGCACCCAGGGGCAAGCGCAGTGACAGAGAAGCATGCTTGCATTCCTAAATATATAAATATATATATCCACAAGGAAGAAGAAAATTAAAGTAAATGATATTTTAAAAATCAAACCAAACCAAACGAACAAACCGAAAGAAAAAGAAAAGAAAACAAAAAAAGGCTGGCTTGTCAGGGGTTGGGGACAAGAAGGCTCCGGTGTGTGTACTTACATAGAGGTCAGCACCGTAAAATCCGTCCTGGTAAACCACACTGCAGAAAATCCACACAAAAACAAAACAAAAAAACAAAACAAAAAAAAAACAAACAAAAAACAAAAGAACAGAAAACACATTCCGGTTATTGAGGACGGCAGCATGCACATGCGTTTTACACAGGCAGGTGATGTATGAATCCACAACCTGGGCTTTTGGCAGGAGCAAATCAGCAAGAGAATGTGTGTGCGCACGCACGGCTCCAAGTCATCTTCCATGGCATGCAAAGGGGGAAGGGGTGGGCAGAGGGGGAGACAGTATGCGAAGGAGAGAGGGAGGGGAGCCACCATCTTGTACAGCAAATATTGACTCAAAAAGATCTGACGTCCTGAAGAGAGACACAAGGGTTTAGAAACCTCCACTCTGGTTATTCTCCTGGAATGATTTTAGGTACCCCCTAAAACACATGGAAACGTTGGCTTCATGAAGTGGGCTTGTGAAATTGAGGAGCCCCTCACAGAAGGCATCCCACAGGGGCAGGAGTCAACCTATGTCAGGAAGTGTGGTTCAGAGACTTGTGCCTGATTACATTTTTCAGGCTTTCCAGGGCTGCATGACTTTTGTTTCTGACATCCATACATCACCTGCTTTTACCCTGCACATTAGACATGCGATAAGATTTGGCTGATCACACAAGCATGCAAAGTATTATTATTCAGCATCTTAAAGAACCGATGCAACACCTCAGGAAAACAAGTCAATCAATTCTGATCAAAGTAAACACAGAGAAATGTAATTGAAAAGAAAAAACCAAAAATACCCACAATGCATTGCTTTCACAAGCAGAGATAATGAGCTAAAAAGGTTAGGTGACTGATCCAAGATCCGAAAATTGAAAGGTGCAGTGGGAGTCCCTGGTAGTAATGACTTATTCCATAGCAGAGAGGAGCGATTGGAAGGGTTTCCATGGGATGGTGCTTTTTCTGCTTTAAGCCATAGTTTTGTTTCTCTCAGAACTTCAAGCACAGAAACTGTTAAACAGAGCCTGGGGTTCCCAGATAGCTGCTCTTACCAGAGCATTCACTAGCGTAAGACTACACAGCTCACTCTGGGGACAGGGATTGGGGAAGGATGAGGAAGGAAGAGAGGGGATGCCCTCCCACCCATTTGAGTTCAGCGTGTGCTTCACATACTGAGGAATTTCCTCCAGCTTTGTCCTCTGAAGAGTTCCACACAAACTTGCTCAAGGCTTTAAAAGCATTAACCCCACCATCTGTGATGTTCATGGATCTGATGTGCATGACTTACCCATAGCATTAAGGAAAAACAAGGTATGGAACACTAGCTATTCTTTTGACTATCATTTTTTACTCATCAGATGGAATGTGAAATGCTGCCAAGAGCCTGCCACCCTCAGACACCCACCTATTGTAAGGCACACACACACAAAAAAAGCCCAGCAGATCTTGCCAAAATTCTGCATGCTATTACTAAAAAAATAAAACAAAAAAAAAAATCTTGCAGTGTTAGCTACTGCTTGGATAATTTAGTCTTGCTGCCTTCCCCAGGAAAAGTACACTCCATTCCCAATGGACAAAGTTACTGTAGTCTCCAAGAGCGCTGGGAGCAGGTATGAAGATAGAGACCCTTGTTAGAGGAAGAGGGGAGCCACTTCAGCAGGGAGAAGCAGGCCATAAGATCATGTTTGTTGAAGCTAAATTTTTACAACCACATAACAAAGAGTTTGGCTCCTGGGGCAGTGACTTACATTGCTGGGTTCTCTATCTAGGACCAGGAGTGTTTTAGCAGTGATACTCCACCTGCTCCTGCAGGAAAGGCAAATGCACGACAGAGGAAGTGACTTGGTTTATGAACAGGTTAGCAGTTTTAACAGTTATTCCAAACACAATCAGTTGGATGAACATAAGCATTACCACATTGGATCAGGCCACTATTTCTGTCAGCAAGAGATGCTAGCATCAGCTCTCCAGAGAAAACTGCAAGGAACACTAATAACAGGTAAGAGTAAGACTTCCTGGATCCAAACACCCAAACATACATGAATCCTCTCCTTTAGTTATGCTTTGACTGACATCAACTTCCGGGGCTGAAATTTAGCAGAGTTTATTTATATCGTAGAATATCCGTATTTGAGATTCTTAATGCTAGCAAAAACTGAGAGGATTCCTACATCTGAGAACCACATTCTGGTTATGTAGCTTGACCAGAAGTATAAAACAGTCTGGCAGCCAGTCAAATCTTGGTGCAATCTGTAAAAAGCCTACTAGCTAAGCTAAAACACATCCAAGGGAAAAAGAAATAAGCTGGTTTTGTAAAGTAGCCAGCATATCATTTAGGTGTATCAACAGCTGACTGTTGTAAAAGGAACAAAAAAATACTTCAAACCCTCAAAGCTCTCTGCTGCCCTGTATCTAGTCTCCTATCTACTTTGGCTTCAAATCAGTGAATCTCATATATATTTATGCTTCTAGATGAAATTATTATTTACTATGGCAAGCCTATTCCTCACATTAAACCCTATTTAATGACCATGCACAAGTCAATGACTAACCTACAGTTTGAGAAATAAAATTTATCAAGCTCATTTCGCTTTGAGAGTTTTACAGTAGGTGAGTTTTTTTCAGACTGTCTAGATTCTTACAGCTTTTGGTCTGAAGTGTTATTTGTTAGCACTTTCATTTAAAAGCGTGGCTGCTACAAATCAGGGCAATATTCCAGTACAGTTTTCACTCGTGCTATATATCAGAGATTATAATGTCTCCTTATTTCCACCAAGTGGCACCTCAGTTAAAACTGCAGGTTGCATTAGTGTTCAAAGTCAGGTTTAGGTGACTATCTAACATCACCTCCAACAGTCCAAGCAGTTCTGGAAAACAACCATAGCCATACGTAAGTATGGGCATTCCACATATGCATTAGCAAATCTTGAGTTCTTAAAATAAATATTAAAATTATTAAGAACTATGATTTCTTGCACCTTCCTCTGGTTTAGCACTTGACACTGACAAAACTTATTCTAACCTGGATGGCGCTCAGGTCTGATCCAGTATGGCAATACCAATGAGCTTTTATTAATCTACATTCTGTATTTTTAAAATTCTGCTAAGCTCTCAAATGCAGTGATACCATTAAGTTTTGTAACTTAAAACTTAAACACCACTGAAGTTTGTGAAAACCAATTCCTTCTATCAAGTTTGAGTTAACCTGCAGCTTACTTTACTGTCTTCTTCCACATTACTCACTATGTCTTGGTCATTCATGTTGCTGACTGATCCTATGGTGTCATCTTTCCACTGGCCAGGAAGAAAGTAACCGATGGAGGGGAAGGTGTCAGGAAGGTGTGCCTGTCCCTGACACCATGGAGATCAACAGTGCCCACATGGAGTGGCAGCTGTCCTACAGGTTACTGCAATAGGAATTGAATAGCACATTTTGTATTATTCCACTAGGAATCAAATTTGTTCTACTAAGTATCTCGCAGAGACTCAGATTATGATGACAAAAAAAACCACCAGTAATAGTTAATTATATCCCAGTGCTTGGGACTAGGGACAGTTCTGGGCCTCTGTGATTCTGCCTTGCTTACTGGTGCCCTCTCAGTGTTTACTAGGTAGAATGCTGCCCATGAAGACATGGGATCAGTCAGCAGGGTCAGAAAAATTCAGTGTCATACCAGCAAACACAGACATGAGATGGTATTTGGAAGGGCTAATCATTGGAGCCTGGCCCATATTTCAAATGAAAAGAAACCTTTTCGATGGGACTCAGGCTGGATTTACATCAAAGACAAAGCCCTCCCAGTGCCCCACTTGTGACAGCCTCTGGTGAGGAATGCTCTAGCTCTTACTCCCAGGGCTGAAAAGCACATTCCCCCTCCCTGGTGCAAATATTGCACGTTCTGCTGGATGGCAGCACTTAGCTCAGTTTTGCTGCCTTGTTTCACGTGGAGCACTCCCCAGTAAAATTGGACTGGGACATTTTTAGAGCAATAGGCAAGTTGCAGGTCAGAGGCTATGGTCAGAAGATAGAGAATGTAAACTAGGTTTGGTGGCAAAAAAGTGGATTTGAAAACCCAGAAGAAACACCTTGTTCAGGTCAGTGTTCAGACAAGATGTTTCATTTAAAGTCTTCTGGAGAATTAAATAAAAACTTTGCCAAAATTGCCAAAGACAAAATCTGGACAGATACATGACCACGGCAGCTTGCTTCCTGCAGCTTCACTTTAAATATCAGACTAGATTCTAAAAGGGTCACAGTAGCTCTCATAACTTAACCTGCTACAGAAGGTATTGTGAGCTTATCCAGCATACATCAGGCCAGATCCCTGCACTGATGTGTATGGATTCCACTTTCCTTTTTAATAAAAGTTTTATGATTTTTTCTTCCGCTTTGGGCCTAGTGTAATGGAAAAGAAGGGCCAGTCCACATCTCTGTGTTGGAGGATTCGTTTCTATTCCTGTTCTTTCTGAGAACATTGCCTGGAAAATATGGCAAGTAGAACTCCAGAGATAAAATGATTAAAGCATCCTCAAAATCAGAAACATAAAAAAAAAAAACAAAAAAAAAAAAAAAACAAAAAAGAGAGACAGTTTGGAAGGGATTTGCTGATTTATCTGTCATTCCATCACATTTAAAGAAACCAACAAAAATCCAAAACAAAACTCACATACAGACCTAGTTCCCTCTACTTCTAAACTCCTTTGTAACAGCATTTTTTGCACTGCATTACTAGTGAAAATCTGAGGGCAAAGAATGCTAAGGCCACACATTTGCCATTGCTTCATTGCATTATCGTTCTCTCTACATCCCAAACTCTCCCAGTTTTAAATTAATGGACTTGATTAATCTTTGTTTTAAACCTTTTTAAACCGTCTCCAACAAAGAAAGCAAATCCATTGTGGGTAACTGGCTCTTCTGTGTCCTACTGCCAGATGGTGAGGCATGAAGGTAATGGATAATATTCCTCATTCCTGAATATGGAAACACAAATGGAGTGCAAAGAGCAGAACCTTTTCAGGAATTTTAGATCTTCTCTTTGTGTCCTTCTCAGTAGCACTATAACATTTTGGGTCAATGGATGATACATACCATATATAGACAAATTGAGAAATTATGAGAAGGAACCCATCAGCACTTTAAGCTGTTGTGAGTACTGAAAATTATTTCAGTCAAGAACTTCACACAGAAAAATTTAGATTTGCCCCCGCTGGATGCCATCACGTGCAGAATGCTCTGGCACTAGCACGATCTTGACTCTCACCATCCAGACAATTTTAGGGTGCTTTTGTTAACTGATTAGCTGTTTGACACGGTTGTGCAGAGCACTGTGCTCCTGTGACCAGTGCTTACCCTGGATAGGCAGGGATGGCCGTGGGAGGTACTGCCCGCACTGCCCCATACACCGTCCTTCCTCGGCCCCTCAGATGGGCGCCCCGAAATGCGGCGGCTGTGGTGGCTGCAGTTGGATAGGGGAAGCCTGGAACTATAAAGACAGACAAGGTGGAAGGTGAAAAAGATACAAGCTCCGACCCAGAGAACAGCCACCTGCTTCAAACAAAGTGACACAACAGCTCCACAGCGGTGGGACAATTGGCATCAATCCTGCAGAGGGACATGCTTATGACCCAGCAAGCATCCCATACATACTTCCTGCTACACCATGGCCTTTGGGGGAAGAAGGGTTGCAGAGAGGTTTGGCATGCAAGAGGTTAATGTTTTGGCATGCCTTACCCACCCCAAACAGGGCTCAAATCCCCCCACCTTTCGACACCGCCATGCAGTCCAGTTAGAGTCTGAGAAGCGCGGGGAGTTACTATCAATACAGCACGCAGTTCTTCCAAAACTGCAGAGGCTCTTTAAAATAATTTGTCAAGAGGCCCTTAAAGTCAACCAACTTACATCAGTCTCTTCCCTCCTTTCCCCTCCCACTCTTTGCCACCCAATCCTCTGTATGTTCATTTTAAAGCCTGAAAGACAAGATAGCCCATATAACAGCAGCAGCAATTTCCCATAAAGTGCCAGTTTACTGAGAGCCCACCTTCATTTAATAAGTGTGACCAACAACTGGCACCACATATAGCAATGCCTCTATTGTTATGCTTTAAACAGAAGTAAACTGGCTCGTGATCAAACTTTGTAAAACCTCAGAGGCATCTGTCACAAACAGACACTGAGCAGGAAGAAGTCCCAGGGCACAAACCCAACCCAGCATGCATCCAGGTGCATGCCACTAGGGACCCTGCAGTTTAGCAGCTTGTATAATATGTACTTTAGGGATTTGTCCGTTTGGTTTCTTCAATTTCAGAATGGGGAGGGGGGCAAGGGAATGGCCTATTCCTCACACACACCCTCCCCTTGTTCTGCAGCCTCCTTGTCATACAGAAGGACCCATTCAGCAGTACAGCAAGACATTGCAGATGAACGAGTTACAGCAGCTGCACGCTATACTTTGGCTCAAGGCAAACTCATTCCCAGCAAGACCTATCCTTTCAAGTATATATTATACAGACTGGAGAGAAGAAGGGTAACAGGTCATCATTAACTCAAGCACAGTGACAATACAAGGGCCATCAGGGGCTACTTACTGATTAAAGGAATGTAAGTGTTAATACCCCCCCTTCCTGACAGGGGCACTGCGGCTTCATTGCCCAACGAGACATCTGCTTGAAAGCTGGATGCTAATTTAATTAAACAAAAAACAAAAACAAAACCATAAAAAGGTTATAAAGAAACAGCAGATTAAGATCATAAACAAACACCACTGCAGTTAAATGGCAGAAGTGGAAGTGTCTACTTAAGCTCTACCTGCATATAACTCAGGGCCGTACACCGCTCCAACCACAGGACTCAACTTCCAACCTGAAACAACAAAGACTGCAGTGAATGCCAAAATCTACACCAAGAGAAGGAAAGGGCAGCGTGGGTAGGGGGAATGGTCTCTTGCATGCGCCCCAGCTTCACATGCACAGCTCCTTCCAATTTCTGCTTCGCCTCAATCCCCCTTGGTGTAGATGGAGGCCAACTGCCTTTTCCTAATGTCAAGCTCTAGGTGCAGGTCGTTGTGTCAGAAGGAACAGAGGGGACAGCAAAACATCAGCTGATGCACAGCAGGCAGAGGCACTGCTGTGGGGATGCCAACTACCTTATATGCATATTTGCCATGAGCACCATGCGACCTGGCATTCCCTGCAGGAGCCTGGCTGCCAGCTCCTCCCTACTTTCACTAGGAACACTGCAGATCCAAGCCCTCTCTAAAGCCACCAGCCCAAATTGTCATCTCAGGCAAGTCCATTTACAGCCTTGAATTCTCAAAACACTCCTCTGACTTGTCTGCTAGAGATCTGATAAAATGCAACAGTGTCTGCATTTTCTCATTAACTGCATTATGAAACTATAGCTCATAAAACCAAATCATTCTATTCATCTTACACTTTCTCTACCCTGTTATTTTAGTATTTCTTGTCTTTTTTATGCTGCTTTTCAGGTGAAAGCCTTCACAGAGAAATTATTTCAATATAATCTGGATAATTGGCAAGAACTGCAAATCATCAAGATAAAACCTAAAAGAGAATAGGGCTTAAAGAAGTATGAGTATGAGTTGGTACATATTCCCAGTCACATCTAGAAGCCTATCTGTCTTTCCCCCTCCATCTCTCTAATGGGGAAAAAAAGAGATATAAAGCTAACAACAGTGATCTGGGTTGGCATCCACAAAGCATTCCTTTCAGGAAAGATCCCAGTTGTTCATCAGCTAGTAATCACAGAGGCATTTTTATTTAAATAAATCTATACACTTTCTCTTTCTTGCAGCCCTGGTGCACTTGCTGAACTTTTAACACCTCTAACTACTCCAGAAGCCATATGAACAACTATGTGAATTGCAGCCCATCAACACCACCCCTTCACCTGCTGGCAGAGTATCAATGACAGATGCAGGCTCCCTCTGCATCTCCCTCAGGCACACTGCTGCTGCACTGCTCACCTTGATGGCAAAACACTCCAGTGGTGGCAACAAGAGGTCTATCAACTCTCAAATTTAATAACAGTCGTACAAACTTACTTGCCAGTATGCCTTAAGACTGGTCTAATATTAAATTATTTTGCAAAGCTTTAAAACTGGCTATAAACTGCTGGCTGCAAAACCAAAATATTGCTGTATGTTATCATTTTCACAAGTAAGCAGAGTTTTGCTACAAGTCACATGCATGACATTTTATGCCCTTGTTTTCAGGACAATATACCACGGATGAATTGCCTTCTGCTACAAAAACTCCTCGTTCCTTCCAGGTACTGTGACCCAGAATTCCTTTTGCTTTTTGCTTGGCTCTGTTTTGTCTGGCCTTTTGCTTGGCTCTGTTTTGTCTGGCCTTTTGCTTGGCCCTGTTTCCCCAATTCTGTACCCAAAGTAAGATTTACTTGCAGGGGGCCACTCAGTAAGTCGGCAGCAGAGCAATCTAAAAAATTTTTATCTTCTGAGTTTGGAGTCTTACTTTGTAATCAAAACAGATTCTCACACCAGCAACTACCTGTATGCAGCTTTCTGCCATGATGGAACTGTTTGGGAACATTTTCACAACAAAAGGAACTTTGCTGCCTGGTTCAGGACAAAGACTTAGATTCAAAATCTTTATCAAAGCAGCATTCAGTTCTGCTGGGAGAATGACTTTTTATGCTATATATGAAGTGAAATGACTGCACAGAGAACCATCAAGATATCCCAATGAAACAGGATTCTTCATTACCCAAACAACTTGGTCTTTCTCTGTTCAGTTTCACATAGAAAATTAGTGAACACAGGCACAGTCTGAAACAAAAAGCAAGCAAACAAGCGGCCTAAAAGGCTCTGCTTTGCCGGGTGCTTGGGGACAGCTGTACTTTTACAGATAGCTTAGTTTAATTTCTATCTTAAGTTATTAAGCTAATTATGCATATTAAGTTATGTTTCTGCATTCATATTTAGGTATCTACCTAAATGGTGATGGCAGTGGGACACAGGAGTACTGCACAGCCCACCATACAGAATCATCCTGCAGTAGTAAGGCAGGCAACCTACTGGTCCTTGACACCTTTACCCATTTTGGATACACTGGCCATGTCCCTACTTCTCTCTGTCCCCACTTCTTCATCTGGAAAATGGTATTCCTCCACAAGAACTTAAGGGTTACACCGATGGTACAATGACACCAATTGGAGTTTGTAGGGTTTTATTGGTTTCTTTTGGTCCTGAGGAGAGGTCATGCTTTTCCCTTCTGTCTTTTTGCAAATGTTTCAGGTCATCATTAGTACAAACAGTGTCTCTTACCATTTGCATAAGGTGTGACCATCTTCTTATTGGTCATCACTCTCGCAGTGGCATTGTTAACCTAAAAGCAAGAAAGGGGAGGGGGAGGAGAGGGAAGGAAGCACAGAACGTTAGGGAAAATGGTGAAAAACACTCAGATACCACACACACACATACATACACACTATACTTCTCTGAGCAAAAAAAAAAAAAAATTAAACAGCTAATTTTACATGAATGCAATCTTTAAATTACTTTTAACAGTTGCCATTTAATTTAAAAAGTTACAGCTAAAAGTGGCATTTTAAATTTATGCATTAAACAAAAGGCCAACGAGAGTAAAGTGCAGATTCTCCACCACCCTGCCATCCCTAGGCACAGGATTATTTACAGCCCAGTGATCAAAAGGGTAAAACCCTAGATGCTTTGTCAAGGTTCTCTTTGAGAGGCAGGAATAACTTCTGCAGCCCAGAGCAGGGGAATTGAACCAGGTGATGCACAAGCTGACTTGTTTCTCAAGCTCACCACTGGAATTGGGGCCCAGCAGTTCACTGGCAGAACACCTGGGTAGAGAAAGGCAGCCTGGAGTCCCTCAGCATTAGATTTGAGCTCCCAAGGCTTGAGGAAATCTCTGGAACATCATCAACTGTTTAGATGATCTACATTCACTGATTTACACCCACCATTTTCAGATATTTTTCCAGGTTATTTTTTTCCTTGTCACAATTCTCATGGGACAAAAAGAATACATAGCAGAAGACCTGGATCGTTTTTGGGTTTACTGTGCCCTCCACCCTCTTCACAGAGCTCTGCATAGTTCCAAGCGGTTTGACTGCTCAAGCAAGTGGGGTGTTACTGCAGAGATGGTGCTGATAAAGAAAAGATGGACTAGTTTGGAAGCCAAGTTACTGCAGCCCCGTGTCAGCCTCAAAGCTCTTGCAAGGAGTGTGAAGTCTTTATGTATCATCAATAATTTATCAAAACCCATGCCAAATGGGAATGGAGGCCAGGGTGAAGAAGAAAAAGAAGGGATACAAAAATAGAAGTTGCCTGGGGTCCTTGAGATGTATGGATGGTGGGCGTACACAGGGTGGGGAGTCCAGAGCTACATTTTACTCTTGTTTCAGACCCAAAACAATAGAAACATTACACATTTAAAAAAGAAAGAATGGGAAACAACAATGATGAGACTGAGAGCATGCAGTTAAACACACACAGATAATAAAAAGAAAGAAAAAAAAAAAAACCACACCACAATTGATTCAGAGGGTGGGAAGGGGAGGAGTGAGGGGAGAGGGTCTCACAGACAATCATTAGATGGAGCGAGTGCCTGAAATCAGCTGCTACAGCAAAGTGCAACACAAGCACTTAAAGGAAAAATTGCCAGAACCAATCAGAAACCACCAATCAGCAAAGAGACCAACAGCTGCATTTAACTTAGTAAAGAAATAAACTGGGGAGGGGGCAGAAAGAAAAAGATAGAAAACGAACAGTAACAGCTACAAACAGATCTCAGATAGAAAGAGCAGCAGAAAGAAGGGGCAGGAGAGAAAGAAGAGGAAATGGGTGCATTAATAAAAACCAGCCAAACTGGAGTTCAGTAACTCTGAGTAAGATGTGCAAGGGGAAATCACCATGAAGTCAGTAATCAAACAGCTCAGACTGCTACAAAACAATATGTACATCCAAAGTCCAGGCGGCATTACTCAACAGCATTGAAAATAAAAGGGGGAGAAGGGGAAGGAGGTGGGTGGGGACAACAAGTCAAATCACATTTCGTAGTGTTAATGTGAGATGGCAGATGGATTTTTTCTTTCTTAATTTTTTTTGTAATTTTAAGAAAAAATTTAAAAAAAGAAAAAGAAAAAGCTTCTTCTCTAGCACTTTGGTTTCACTTACCGCCAACTCGTACCATCGCCAGCATTGTGTATAGTTACCATGGAAAGAGTGAGTCAAGTGAAGGGCCCTAAACGCTAAACCATCGGAAAGGGAAATAAAAAAAACAAAACAAAACAGAAAAAAAAAAAAAAAGGCAAAATATGCAGACATCTTACTCAAAAACGGCGGCTTTTTTGTTTCAATATTTGTACTTTTTGGTTTGTGTTTGTTTTTGTTTTTTAAAGAAAGAAGGAGAGAGGGATGATGCCAGTTAGCCTTCAACACAGTGGAACACCAAAGTGGTCAACACCAGGCATGCCCAACATATGGCCATGATGGCCAGCCAACATTAACCCTTCCCTCCCCGGCGGCGAGAGCTAGCAAGCTTTTAGGATTAGCTTTCACCAAACCTATTCTTGACCATGGGAAGATCAAGAAACCAGCAGTGTGTATAGCACAGCCCACTCGGGGCTGCTGCCCCACGTGTCCCCACCCCTCCCACAGGCATCATCTCACACTTGCATGGAGGAGAACTGGCCTCAGAGGAAAGAGAGGATACTGGCTGGCCCCCTGCTTTCTTTTTTGGACACAGAGTTAGAAGTTGGACAGTACTCTTTCAGTTAGTTTTGTTCAGGCCTGGTAACAGGAAATCGGAGCCTCGCAAACTGAAGCAAAGGAAAAATCAAGACAGCAGAAGGGCAAAAATTTGGAGTGGGTGGGAATAAAACTTAATAAAAGAAGAAAGAAAAGGAAAAAAAAATACCCAAAACAACAATAAAAATATTCTGTAAAGGGTGTAAACTTCTATACATTTCAGTGCAGGGAGGTGAAGGACACAGACACAAACACACACGCACACACGAGACTGGGATCCAAATGTGAAATAAGTGAGGCAAGACACAAAAAGAAATCAAAAGAATAAATATAAAGAAGAAATTGAATTACTGAAGACATGCACCTCGATTTTACGGCCCTCTACCACGGTGCCGTGTAATTTCTCCCTGGCCCTGTCTGCATCAGCACTATTCTCGAAAGTTACGAACCCGAATCCCTGCATGCAGCGGGAGAAGGGGGGAAAACATGCACATCGTTATATATTGAAATACTGATCTCTAGGTAAATAGAGAAAAAATATCACAGTATGAAATCGACATCAGCACAACTCAGCAATAACCTCCTAGAGTCACATTGTTGGTTCATGCATGTTTCATAAATGAAAGAAATTAAAATCAATAAAAAAGGAACTGTAATCATAATAAGAATAATAAGAGTAATTAAAAAAAAAGAAAACATAAAAGCAATTGAGGCCAGACCAAAAAAGAAGTACAAAGTTACTCGAGACAATTTTTCATTTTGTTTTGGTTTGATTTTTTGTTTAAAAACACTAAACCCTGCTCTGACATAGCCAAGCTGGGCAAGCCCAAGTTGACCTTCTCTCCCCTCCTAATGAACACACAGATTTGGCAGGACCCCCGCCCACACCAGACACAATACAGGACATCAAAACTGAGCAGCACTTTGTTCTCTTGAAAAACTTATGAGAGTGAGCAGTAATCTGAGTTCATGCCTGGCACCAGGAATTCTGCAAAGCTTTGGGCAAATCAAATACTGAACCTTGCTTTTTCACCTGTAGAATGGAGACAATAATCATTACCTACCTTAGAACACTGTTGAGAGGAAGGGCTCTTTGTAAAGCATCCCTTGTAAGCTCTTCAGGGCACAGCTCATGTCTACTCTTAAGCCTTTAACTTCCCCAGTGATACATGGGGCCCTGAAAGCAAGCAGGGCTTCTAGGTGGCACCATAAAATAAGCATAATTAATGTGAAGATTTAGAGCATCACATACTGTAGCTCCAAAATATTCTTATCTCTGAGTACTGTGATAGACTTGACTGTAAATATGAACACCTAAATACTGATTCATTGGTCAAGGCAGGTTTTGTATGACACTGCTGACCCTCTGCTACCTCGCCCTCCCACCCTGCTACCCACCTTTGTTCTGAGATGGCAACCTCTGTGCTGTGGATGGCAACAGATCTCTGCCTAGTTAGACCATGAAATTTCTAGAAAAATTGACATGCTCTGCTTGGAGCAACCACAAAGGCTCAAGGACTACCAAAATGTCACTTTAGTTAGACAAATTCAGGTTTAGCACTCCTACGAAGGAACAAGCAACACACACCTGTCCTACACATGCTCATGCTGCTGCCAGCTCATGCAGTAGTGCAATGGGGCAGGGTAGGAGACTATGCTTCCTTCCACTGAGATGAGTGCACTGACATTAACAGAAAGCCAACATGACAAAGTGAATTAGGATTTTAACTAGGAGCAAATGGCATCTTAATACAGACAACTGTGATGCGATACTGTTCATGCCATTAGAGAGAGCGGACCCAAACAAAAAGCATTGTTGCATTCTGCTTTCAGGATATCTTAACAACAGCAATATCTGGCTCCTGTGGCTTGGTATAAAGCAAATACAGCTTTAATGTACAGAGAGTAATCTCCACTGGCTCCAGTACCCCCAGGAGCAGAGCAACAAAGCTTACATTTGGTGCAATGGGAACTCCCTCCTGATGTTAATGGAAGAGTGAGGTGATGAGAGTGATCTACAGCTATGGCCATTAGGGAAGGGGCATGCTAGCCAGCAGCCTCCTTCATGCACCTTGGGGTCAGTATGTGTTTGGACTGGACAGCCCAAGAAACAGACAGCATCTTGATTTCTAAGCATTGTTAGCAACGAGACACAAGCAAGCCATTATTCTTCAAGTGCTTTTTAAAGGTCTTTATAGTACTAATCTCAAACAGCCCAAGCTGTTTAAGTGACAAGCTGGCCTTTATCATCCACAGCTAGGTTTCCAGCACAAAACTGCTACAAATCTGTAAAATGCAGGGTGGTGGTTGTTGGGGGGAGGGGAAAGGTTTCCTTCTTTTTTCTCCCCCCTGTCAAACAGCAGTAATAAAGGATCTTAGCCAAGCACTGCAGTGCTGAGATCAACGAAAGCGCTCCTTTAGGCTCCAACCCAATAATGTAAAGCTTCAGATAATTTCATTTCTCCAGCTATAAATAAAGAGCTGTATAAATAACAAACAGATGCCTTTTTCAGGACTGCATAGAAGTTCCCTGTTTAAATGAATTAAAATCAGAGCTACAAGACATAGGGGCTAATAAAACAGCCCAACTGCATATAACTGTCAAATATGTTGCAGAGAACTGAGGGGGGTGCAGGGGGTGTAATAGCAAATCTGATTATGAAGGAATAGTATTGTGTCTGCTTCAAAGAGCCACTATAGAGAAAGGTAAGCCTGAGAAACAGAGCAACACCCTTCCCTCTAGTTCTGTATAATGGGAGAAAAAACATCCTTTAAAGCTTGGGGGAGGAGGGGAGGTAAGCTCTACAACAGGAATCTCTATTTCCCTCTTCTCTTTTTACATTAAAATTTCTGTTTGTTCTAGACAAGCCTGTGGTGACTGAGTGAAATTTATGTCTTCAGTGATGATGTGAACTGAAAGCTGGAGTGCAGATGGAAAGTAATTTTTTAGACATTAATCTGTGCAGGCTAGAACCAAACTAAGACTATTTTAATTCACATCTGTTTGCAATTAGTAAAGTCTGTATGGGATTTGAAAAAAACTACATTATCATTAAATACCCTTAAACTGAGTAGGAATTTTCAGTATTTTTATTAAGTTAACTCAGGGCAGCATACAATCCACATGCAGACTATATGAATATAATTAACAATGTGAATTAAACCAGAATTAATCTGATTCAGAACAACATAACTAATTAACCATATTTTATTGACAGATCAGCCCTTAGCTTGTGCAACTCTTAGCTGAGCACCATTTAACATCAATGCTGAATTAATGTTTTACATAGTTTACTATGGCAGTTAGTATTTGTGTCCCCTTGCTTTGCCATATTAATGCATCTCTTAGACATTCAAATTTTCATCAGGATAAACAGGTGAGCCACACTTGACATTTTGCTACTTCTAAGTTTTAAAATAGTAATTAGATATATATTTACACACATTTTTAAGTGGGAGAGAAAAAAGAACATACATATATTTTTTATTCCTTCTCACAGATGACCTGTAAAGAATAGGGATTAATTTGTACCTAAATACATATGCAACAAACAGTTCTCAGTTTTCCCTCAGTAAGGTTGTCTTGACCTTGAAAGAAAAAAAAGAAACAAAACAAGAAAAGAAAAAAAAAAAGGGGCAGATATCCAATATTTACTAGCTTAGCTTTACAGCAGGTACTGGATTGCTCCATCGTAATAGGTATGGAGCCAGAGGAAGGGAAGATCCTGGACAAAAAAAATACTTAGGTTTTCTAAAATTTAGATTATACACATAATTTGAGTTTAATAATGCTGTTATAATAACAAAGCTGAAATTTTCAACAATTCCTCCCCACCAGCAACTGTCATGAACTTCTCCCATGCAGAAAATAAGTTTAACCCAGCGAACACTTAATTCCAACAAACACTTTTAGGACTGGTGAGTAATTTGCAGTAGCAGACTAACCCCTTTTTACCCAAAGGTTTATTGAAAGGGCCTGAAGAGACCGAGTAACTGTCACCCTTTTAGTCTGGCCTCAGATTCTGCAATAAATAACAAGCAACATGATGAGCAGTGAAAAAAAAAAATAATAAATGTGTATATATATATATATATATAGTATTTGAACGTTTCCATCTCTGAAGAATGAGAAAGAAAATTTACCATGTAACCGTAAAGGGAGAAATCAAAACCAGACGGTTCTCCTGGGTGTGGCCAGAACACAGAAATTAAACAAAAAACAACAACAAAAATAAAATAAAGTAAAATAAAAAAAAAATAAAACCAAAGAAAACTAAACAGAGCCCCTTGAAATCCATGCATTGTTAACCCTTTGTTCGTCATGGAGTTTAGACCAGTCACCTCAGCAGCGTCTTTGCCTTGTACCACTGGAGCACACAGCCAGCAACCAGCCTTGCTGGCATCTGCTGCTGTGCTTGTTTCTAAACAAGTTTTTTCTTTCTTTTTTTTTTTTCCCCTTATTTCCATAATAAACTTTTAGAAGCCTGAAAAAAATGGCCCAGAGGTAGCATTTTAGGCTACCTGTTTCCAAGGCATTTGGAAAGAGTAGGAGGGTTTCAGCTACAATCCACCTGAGATGAGCAGGACTGAATGCACTGACAGCAACACAGCACAAAACCCAAAAACAAATTATTGAAGTCGCACAAATGCACCCTTCAGGTTGGTGAAAGTATCTGTGTAAACCAAGCTGCCACCACTTCAGCAGCTCTTCCAGCTCCTCCCAGCCCGTGCTGTGGTTTTTATTATGGCACATAAACATACAGAATCTGTCTGTGTGCCTGTGCAATCTAGGGAGTCAGATGTAGGAATTAACCTGACTAAAAAAAATAAATGCAAGAGTATCTTCCAAAAAACCTGCAGGGCTATTTTTAAGCTCTGTCATTTCCACAATCCAGCCTGAGCTGCTCCACTGCCAATCCCTGCTGTGAAACAGCAGAGGGGGCAGAGGCCAGCAGTGAGGAGCAGGAGCCCAGCCTGCACTGTTGGCAGTGAGAGCCTGGGGCTTCAGAGCAAATCCAGCCAGATCAGGACAGGGGCTCCATGGCACCAGTCATCCCCAGGTGTGTGCTGCTCCTCCTCCCTCCTACTGATCCTGGGTCTCACTGCGTGGTCTGTGAGTTCAACAGGCCAAAGTGGCTGAAGAAAAGCTCATTTCTCTCCCTGCTGGATCAGTGTCTTACAAATTCAGCACCTAGGTAGTGAAATGAGCAGTGCTGGAAAAGCACTCCCACAGGAGCAGTAGAGGAGCTTATACCATGAAACCATAAACTTCAGCCTGAAATTCAATACATCAGTTCAGTGTATGGACTAATTGATCTCTTTAGCTCAGTACTGCAGACTTCAAGGCCTGAAACCACTGAACTAGGATAAAGGGACACTGGTCATGTCTCCTTCGTGCCACTAGCATCCTAAAGAGATTTGGTGACCTGAGAAAGTGACACTGGTCACCACTACTTAATTTGTTTTTAAACTTCATTGTATTAATAACACTTTGTATTGCTGGCTTAACTGATGAAATCTGAACAAAAATTATAAAAATCGAATTTAAATGAAAACAAGATTTCTAATTCATTTTATGCAATAAGGGGCTTTCCACTTAGAGTGGAAACTAGGTCCAGAACAAGACTGGCTCAACTCAAAGCACCTAATTGGTTTAAAGAATAAAGGTACATGCAAACTTAGTCTTTAAGGCACCATTATCAAAAACTATTCTTATAGTGATTCTTATCCCATTCTTATCTCAAGCTACCATTAACTGTAAACTAAAAAAATCCACACAGCTTCCACAGAAGTTTTTAGTTAGCATAGGTTTACTTACATAAATCCAAACACCAACAGATGCAATTTCTGTTGTAACCCACTATACAACTGATTTTTAAAATAAAGCATTTTTAGGCACTACAGACTTATACGAGAACTTTGAGATCTGAGTCTCCCAAGTGGAAATCAGTGAGAGACATAAGCTTACAGTATCCTGCAACCATGAGCTCCTCTGCACTAATATGAACTGTTACCATTTAAAAAGCTACCCTCAGAAACCCCCTAAAAACTGCTCCCTATTCAGCCAAGATTTTGCTGTGTGCTTGCATACTCCTGGTCTCTGAATGTCATTGAGGACACATCTTGGAATGCCACATGGTACACAGCTGGTGAGCAAAGAGCTTGGATTCCCTTCCCCTGCAGTTTTACAAATGCCACAGGGTACTCATTACACAGGCAGACTGCATTAATTCTGCAAATATGTCCACTTGTTCGATTCAGCACAATAGTGGCAAAATACACATCTAGAGGATGCATCTCCACTAACAAAAGGAGCAGGAATCCTCTCAACTTCCTCTGGAGGTGTTTTATTCACGGTTCAGTGAAGTACATGGTAAACTGCAACCATGGGCAGGATGCTATTTAAAGGCACTTATACCAGTCAGAGCTAGAAATGTAATGGTAAACAGGATAAATGAAACAAACAGCTAGTTTCCTGGAACCGAGCAGAAAAAGCTGAACACATCAAGGGAAGACTGACATAATTCTATTAAACAAGAAGAAAACAAAATGCAATTCAAGGCATGTTTAAAGTTTATCTTGTTTCTCACGCACAGTAAAGCAGTATCAGGGTGAGGTCTACCAGGGCCAATATATTCCTACTAAATAGACTGAATCTGGGAAGAAAGCGAGTTATAAAACAGGAATTCGCATTTCTTTGAGAGAAAAACCAGCAAAACTCATTAACTGTCTCCTATACTGCTGTGATAGAGTAAGTCAACAAAAACCCTTTTTGAAAGAACCTGAGGTGGGAGGTGGCTGTGATGGACATACCCAGCTCTCTCCTTGGTCACCAAATTTCATAAGCACACAGAGATCATGAAGATGCAGCCAGTTTGATAGAGCTTCCCAAGGCTGTCGAAGAAAACTGCCTGGTCATCTCAGGTGGATTCAAAATGAAGAATGCTACCTGAATGCTCCCTCCAGTCCCTCCTACTGGCCAGCACTGGATTGATCCCAGTAGAGTTCTGCCACCACAGCTCGGCAGGGACAAAGCGCTGCTCAACCCCATCGTACACTGGGTGGGGGCAAACCCAGGGCAGTTTGGGATTTACCACTGTACCTTTGAAATATTTACAAAACATATACACAAAACACTACAACCCTTAGGAACCCAGGGAAGGGAAGGGAGCATTGAGAACACAGCACAAGGCAGGCAGCAGGAGCATCTGCTTTCGGATTCCCAAGAGAGAGGAGGAGAAGAAGAGAGAGAGGTTTCATATCATTAGATTAGAATGGAAACCACAGGGCAGGAAAATGCATTCAGATTTTTTTTTCCCTAAGGTGGAGGAAGAACCCAAGAGTGAGTGAGTGGCCTCCAGAAAGACCCATTTCCTTTGCTTCACCATCAGATCACCAAACTGTTGTTTTTTCATTATTATGTGAATACCAGGTGCTTCGTGCAGCTACACCCCACTCAAACACGGGGGCCTCCCATTTTCATGCTAAGCAGGAAGAATCTTGCATTCTTTTTAGAACAGGAATTATTTTGGGTGAGAAGGATGCAAAGATACCATGAAATAACTATGGCTGTTTTCTCATTCTGTTCAGATTCTGGACATCCCTCAACACAGGCTACCAGTTTTGTAACTGCTTTTTGCTACAAGATGACAAAAAAAAGCAGTAGGAAACTGCATGGTTAATAAGACTAGAAGAACATCTATACTTTTTTTGGGGGGCGGGTTCAAATATTTATTAAGGGTTCAGGGTAACATTCATCAAGGAACTCTTCAGCAATAATTTTTGTTTTAACTGAAAACCAGAAGCCTTGGATTTTAGCAACAGCACAAGAAGGTACTTTTCACAGTCATAAATCTAGTCTTTACAGAAAAGCCTTCAATGCCAATGTTGCCTAGAAGGGAAAGGGCAGCCGTGGGCGTTTAATACACAGGGCTGTATGGATGGGAGAGAGAGAGTGAAGTTCATGTGTGAAGAGGAAAACACTGCTCTGGAAAGCACAGGCAGTGAGATATGAAGAAGATTTTGCCAGGCCAGTTATTTTTGTTCTTTCTTTTGCAATTATATCTGAACAAGTAGGGATTTGATAGAGGCCAGAGGCTAGTCTCAAAACCAAACAATAAGGACTAAAAATCAAGAGTAATTCACAGGTAGCTTTGGCCTATAAATATCAAAAGAACAGCAGTGAGCAGAATAAATATTTACAAATTCAGCACAGCTGATTGTTTTGGTAAAGCATATAGATTTTTAACCATGCAGGAAAGTAAAACTCTAACTAAATCATATTAGACATTTATGTGTTCAGACTGTCTTGTTAAAAAACAAAACAAAAGAAAATCATGGTATTAAGCAGAAACAGAGGAGGAGGGGAAAGGGCTAAAATTCATATCTTTTGTATACAGATGAATGGCTTTCTGGTTTCCAGGTAATACAGGACTGAAGAATTTCAGAATGCATCTTGGGCAACATGGGTGGAAATTTGCAGAGGGCTCTGAGCATGAACATATCCCAGAATATATGTTGAAGCAAAGAGGCCACTGTAAAAACTGTGGACCTCAAATCCAAGCAAAAGGCATAGACTGTAAACCAAAACTGCTTAGCTGAATTGCAACTTCAAAACCTTTTGTGTGCATGCACACATGTGCACACACGTGTGTGTGAGGAGGGGGGAAATCTTGTTTTAATTGAAAATGGAAATCTTAGCATTGATTAAGTCAAGCAGAGTATAAACATGCACTGTGCAAGCTTCCCCCATAGAGCTTTGGCAATGCACCTCGCTCCTGACCTGCAAAACTCCCTGCTATTCCAGTGCTGAACCTCCTGGGCAGAGAGAGAATCACAGCAATTTGTCATTGTGGTGATACTGGTTACGTGATGAGAACCAATTGCCAATTAGGACAGAGATCACTGAATCTCTCTGCAGCTGACCTGAGCAACATTTGAAATCTCATCTCCATAGATATCAATTACCATAAACCCTGAACAAAACTTGCCTCTTAATATATCTGTAAGAAGAAAATAGGAGTGTGAATGCAAATTCTGTGGGGGAGGTCCACATGGGGCATGGCAAGTGGAATGAGGATGCTTCTATTAAAGCATCAAATATCTCAAACATGAAAGGTCAGTATCTCAGCAGTGCCAAACAAGTCTGCAAAACAGTAAATAAAATCCTTTCACATATGAGATATGAAAGTTTTTTTACATTAGTATTTTAATGCAATGAAAATGGCAGGGATGGGGTGAGTTTAGCTTTTGTTCTTACAGTCTCCCATCAAAGCTGTTTTACCTTATTCTGCCTTCCTCAGAGGCAGCCATTGCCAAAGCAATGGGAATGGGTTGGTATGAAGGCTCAGCTGACTGAGCCCCTGTTTGTTCAAAAGGCTGGGGAACCTGATCCCACCGACAGCCAGGAGTGTCTCTGAGCATTTGTACATGCTGCCCAGAAATGGCCATACTCAGAGTCTCGAGTCACAGGGAACAGGAGACAGTCCCCAAAATAGCTTTCCCTTCCCCCATCACACTAATTCCTGCTGATCTCTACAGAATATGTTCTCTAGGCAATGAACTGCCTTTTACTCTGCAATCAAAACAAGAGAAGCGGGTACAGAAACAGGACTTACCTTCGAGCCACGCTCATTAAAGATTATCTCTACATCAAGGATTTTGCCGAATTGCTGCAGAGAGACAAGGGAGAAAAAAAAAAGGATTTATTTTTGGCAGTCCATTTTTCCTACCTTTTATAGGAGCTGGCTTAGTGCAATAAGAAGGTGAGAATATTTCCATTTCTAGCATACAGGCAAAGGCATAAAATTCCAGTGATGTGACCCAATTCCCCGGGGTTAAGACATGCAGATCATCTTGGTCACAAACTCCAGGTTTTCTCACAAAACTCCAAAGGAAGAAAAACAATCTCCAGGAGAGTTTTAGGGATTTGAGGAAACTCATCTTTCTCCCATTAATCTAAACAATTCTTCCTTCCTTCCCTCATTCTAGTATTTCATCTAAGACATGGTTTTATGATTTCATCCCAGATATACAACAACATTTCTCACATATATAGTTCAGCATTTCAGCTTCCTCCTGAAGTGGTTATCACAAAGAGAAACTTAACAGTGATGTTTCTCTGGAAGGGATAGTAACTCCCAGCCTCAGGAATTTCAAACATTAAAGCTTCTCTCCTTTCCTTTATTTTCCAAAACCCCAAGCCTTCAAAAGAATTGATGGCAGATTGAGAAATCATGAAAATGGAAAATTCCCAATAGTTTGTTTTTCAGAAAAACATCATTCAACTTCAACCTGTGATATAGTAGGTGGTCAACAACCTATGCAAGCTTATTACATGTAATAGAATTCTGACATCTGCCTCAGCCTGGAGACCCCAAGGAGAGCTCTGCACTGAAAGTGCTCCAAAGAGCTCCCTATTTAGCACAGAAGGAGAGTTACCACCTCTGTGGAACCATGTATGGGTTACATCTTTCCCTGCTAGGAACATATTAAAATATTTTAGTGAAGCAGCCAGACTCAAAACAGTAGCCTAGAGGTGAAAGAATCACCACTTTGACAGAGGCCCATAGTGCTCTGTCCTCCAGTAGTCAGTGCTCTATTTCCAAACTGGAGGTCTGCTCTCTAGAAAGACAGGTCCAGATGTCATTTTTAGGAGTGTGCATATGGAATAGTCTTCATTCTGGAGATGTATACTCATGTACTGCACTCAGACAAATGCCATATCAGTTTTTTCTATGTCATTATTTAGGAAAGCTTCCATTAATATGGTTTTAAGTTTGATAGCAAATGAAGGAAGGATCAACACGAAAATAAAGGATGGTTTCACAGTTAAAAAATAATATGAACACAGGGTCCAGGTACTGGGACACTGTCCCCTTTGCTCAGCATTCTTAATATAGTATTTGCCCTATTTTTTTATTTAATAGTTGCATTCAAAGTCAAATAGGTATAATACTCATGTTGTGGGTGCCCTTCTTGAAAGGCTTGTGGCCAGATTTGAAAACCTGGAACATTTACAGCAGACAGCCATGATGGCTGAGGAGAGGTTCTGAATATGTTAAGCAATAAAAAGTCACTGAGCCTCTTGAACAAATATTCCACAACTGTCTGCAAGCAAACAAAACACTTTCAACAATTTTAGCTATAGTTTCTGTCTGCTTGCCTACTCCATTCTTAAAAAGGAGATCTTGTTTCACAGATGTTGTTTTTACTGTTCTATTGTTTAAGGACAATACTTGATCCTCTATTCATCCCAAGAACAATTGAATACACAACATCCTACGTTACACAAGTTTGAATAATGCTAATGTAAACATGCATCTTCCTTGAAGCCTCAACATCTCAACAGCTTAGGCTTCATCCATGCTGGATCCTCTTTTGACAGCTTCTCTGCCAATCACAGCTAAAATACGTTTTCTATTTCTATCCCACACTTGGTGTGGGCTTGTCAATAAAGGAGATTAACCGTTGATTGCTTTTTGTTGTCTTTGTTGGATGCAGCTTTGGTACTGCCATGAAAGGAATCAGTCATGATTGTCATGATTGCTTTCTTGGTAGACTATCTCAGCATCATTACATGACTGGGGCTGAACCAATTTAGCAGCTTGTGGCTGCTGAAGGGCTGTCCCTGCTCCTTTGTCCTTCCTTGTCTGGTCTCACCAGCCTTCCAGAGGCAGCCGCAGTTTTCATTCTCACCTACAGATAAACTGATACAGCTCAGCAATCCTGCAAAAATCCAGCCTAAGAAAAGGAATACATACAAAGATTCTGACAACGTACTGATCTGAAGTGGCTTGAAGGGTCAGTGAGCATTATGGCTTGAAGAAGCAAAAGGGAACGGAAAGCAGCACACCCTGCCTGAGAGCAGGATCTGCCCCCTGCCAGATCAGTTCAGCTGCCTAGCCCTGCCACACACACTGAAACAGCCAGGCTCTTAATAAATGCAAATGCCAAAATTATTTTCAGAATCTTCAAAGCTATAAAAAATCACCATTTTCTACCTCATCAGAATCACCTTGTAAGAGAACAAACCGCGCGGCTTCTGGCGCACACGAGGCCGTGCCATCCTGCCCTTTGTGCACACGGCTGGGAATGGATCCTCAGGCAGTGCTGCCAGTGCTGCCTGCCAGCCCAGTGGGCTCAGCTCCCCGTGCAGGGCTCCCACACCATCAGGAAACCCTGTCCTGTGTGTTTAGCTTCTCGCTGCTGACAGGACGCCGGCGGTGCCACAGTGCGAGAGGTCTGACCTCGCTCTACAAGAGGCGGCACGGCTCTCCCTGCTAGAGATGATGGAGACACATCACTCCCCAGGTGACAGAACTAGCAGCCTGTGGTCACTGCAAACACAGGCTTGGCATCCACTGCAATGGGCTACAGCCACCCATGCAAACTGCCCCAACCTCTTTTCTACCCAGGAGTTGTGGGTGTTTGAAGAGGCAAGGACCTCCTTGGGAGAGAAGAGCAGAGACAACAGGGGCTGACTGCTAAATGGAGGTTTGCTGAGGAGGGGTTTCCTGCTCCATGAAATTCCCTGAAAGAAAGCAGGGCTGTGAGGCAGAAGGATGTGTGCTGGGCTCCTCAAGGCTCTGCTGCAGCCATTGCCACAGCTCCTAACATGACATCTCTTGTCCCCACTGCTGCAATGGTTACAGCAGGTCCCAGCACTAGAAGGCACCTTTTTTGGTAGCATGCCAGAATTTTCCTGAAGAATGAAAGCAGGAAAAAAAGAACTAGTTCATTTTAACAGTTTATAACTCCTTCAAAGCTGAATCTAATGTAGTGGAGCATAAAAAGGCACTTTGTTCTCTGATGGTGCTTCGCCTACCAAATGTCAACAGTCTACAGCAAACAATCGAAGTTTTAAGAGCTCCTTAGTGAAAGGTCACCATTTTTGTATGAGAAATGCTAGGCCATCTAAATACAAGGGTCAACACCAAGTGCCCTCATAATAATTTTTTTAAATCATGTATATACAGGCATGTTTGTGTTTTTCAAAAGACACAAAGACATGCCAAATAAAACAAGCCCCATGTTTAAGTCATCCATGAGGATTAACCCTCCAATCTCTAACCTTGAAGACACAAATCACTGTGCTCACAGACTTGATTGGCTCGCTCAGTGATTACCAAGAACTTCCACTAAGAACTCTGCACAGCCTCTGGAGGAGGTATTGCAGCACTACCAGTCTCCAATGCTCCCCACCACTATTTAGAAAGCTTACTGTGTGACCAAGGGGCCAGCAATCCCTACCACGTCAGGTTGTACAAGAAGCCACCTCCATGAACTGCTCACACACATGCCATGTGATGGGAAGATACACACACATGCTATTCCAGTCATGCCATGGCAAAGGAGCTATAGAATCCTGTTTTATCCTAATGGTCTCTTCCCTGGAGTGAACTTGAGAAGCTTTCAGGTTTTTTTAGTACAGCAGGTAAATGAGAATCAGACCCTCTGCAATAATAGCAGGGAGTGTTGGAAGTAACAGTTTTTAAGAGGCACAAAGATATAAACAGACAGGAGTTACAACAAGAAATTAATCTTTCTTGAACACGATCTACCTTATCATAGATGCAAGGGCATTGTGCAAGGAAAGTGTGCATTGTGTATGCTGTGTGTTTCTTCTCACACAGATGTCATGAAGGCAACAGATTTTTCCAGCTGAGGCCATAGCTACATTAAGCATAATAAATTTGAGAGATCTGGCACCAGAGAGCTTTTGTCTTCCAAGGCACTGACAATTTGGTAGGGCTCCTCCTATATGCTCTGTTCCAGCTGGCCTTGACTCCTGTCCCTGTCTAGAGCTTTCAAAATCAGCTCCAAAATGTGCCAGATAAATAACTTAATCCTAAAGAATCAAACAACAGGGAGTACAAGGCAAATTCTCTAGAAATCATGGAACAACAAAGATAATGGGAGACATCATGTGACAACATCATCCCTACAAGAGAACTCCATATGTCCAAGCAGTTTTGTTAGCCCTACAAAGTTCACTTAGAGATGAGTCCAATGAGCTGTCTAAGCTTCAAAGGTTCAAACAGCCCATTCTTAAAGATGGTCAATATTCAAAATAGCCAAGAAACTGACATCATGTACAGGAAACCATGAGGTATGTGAGCAAGAGCATTTTATAAGCAGGATAGATTCATGCCTCAGAGAAAATCCTTTCCTTAGGTCCCAGCTCCATGGGGTATACTTTCAGCTGAGCACAACTGGCTCCATCTTAGTGTGTATTAGTCAGTGCTTAGTTATGGCAGCATGGGGTCTGCCAGAACTACACTATCAGCACACCAACTTCCTCACCCAAAGCTGCGTCACATCTCTTCGAGCAATGGGACCAGCCCCGGTCAGCCGAGTGACACTGCTATGCTTTGCTGACAGAAGGATGGAAGCATCAAGGATTTATAAACCAAAGCACTACCACAGTTTACCAAGTGAACAAGCACCAAGCAGCCCTTACTAGGGTTGAGCTGTTGCCCAACAAAACACACATTTTCTGAGAAACCAAATTCTAACAGGAAGCCACACAAAGAGCGCAGATTTCTAAGAGGATTCACAGACCACAGCCATCACAGAAAAAAAAAAAAAAAAAAAAAAAAAAAGAAACAACAAAGCATGATGACGAACATAGTTGCTCAGTCATTTGCTGTTCTCTAAATCCCAAATAAAAGATTTTCACAGGAAACAGTAAGATGGGGATGAACACCAACACCACCGCAGGGCACCATCCTGAGAGACAGATCTTAACACCAGTCTAGCTTCCAGGTCTGCACTTCCAGCTCCTTGTTCCTGCTTTGTGCTGTACCCCAGAGGCGTGACTGCAGTGTAACCTGGTACTGATGCTGCAGAAAAGGTACTTGCACCCATGCCCACAAAAGCAGCATACATTCCAAAATCAATTTGAGAGTACTTAGCATGCAGACTGAATCCATATGAAACTGGGTCAATAAAAGACAACTCCATGTAATTTTACCCAGGCCTTTTATCCAATTAAATACAGCTACAGCACAGTGCTGTTTACTAAATAACATTCAGCACAGTTTTGCTGCAGACGTTCCTAGTAACTCATAAAACACCTAAAAAAATCTTAGATAAATGTACGATCCAGTCATTGCTGCCTTCCAGCAGAGGGTCAGTACAGAAGTTGATAGCAGATAGCTTCCTCAGAGCAAGACAGGCAGTACAAGAGCAGCTGGCACCTGCAGGGGCATAAGCACCCCTGCACACCATGGCCATGCAGAAAAACCACAATGTTCAAGCAGCACTGAGCACACAAGTCCTTTCTGAAAGGTGATTTCAGAAAACGCCCAGTTAAACACATCAATATAATCAGCAGAACCTCTTATAGCTCTAATCAACATCAGCAAGAACAAAGTCCCACCCTGTGACAAAGTTGGGGTTCACGGTCAGAGGGAGAGCTTGGAAACAAGAAAAGCCACAAAGCCACTTTGTGTCAGAATATTTGTTCTCCAATACTGGCACATGTTACATGCAATTGGTAGCCAGTAATACCAGCAGATGAAAAACCTAAAATACCTCTTGATATCCAGAAAACAGAATCTTCTCCTTCAGGTGTCCAATCCAGAAAGCAAAGTCCCTTTAAGCAAGTGTGCAATTGCTTTACTTTGGGTCCCAATGCATCAACACCTGCAGGCCAGAGCTTCTTATTCTATCATATTATTACCTATATACCTTAACACTTAAAGCTGTACTTCTTCCATTGCCAATACTTGTGGATCGCTAATTATTTCTGTGGTAAAGTTGCCAGTAAATTACTGGCAAATACAGACTTAAAATTCTACCAAATTTTAGCTGACAAAGAGCTGTCATCTAATTTGTGTTTGCTTTAGCCTCAAACTACAGGCTTATGGAGGTGTCTTCATTCTTGACACAAGAATGAAGCTGGATGAGAAATTATATCCAGCAGGATATTTTAAGAAGTGCAAAGTGACAAAATGTTTCCTCAGAGGCCAAGATTTGAGGGCTGCAAGAGCTTCCAAAAGGATCTGAGTTTGCAGAACTCTGTTGTTTCGGTCTTACAAAGCAGTGGTCTACCACAAACACACATTATAAAGAAACTTGCAGTAATGATATGAATTATGCTTACAGAAGCAAAAGAATAGCATTAGCTGCCTTAATGTTAATCATTTCCAATGGCAAAAAAAAAAGGCTACCATCCTGTCACCTGCAATAAATGACACTATTAATAACTTCATTAACTGAAATTAATTAAATGGGATGTAATAGTCACCTTTATAGAAAACACCTATGGGTTTTTACTGCTGTAGCTGATAACACATAAAACCCCTTTATCTATTGGGTTGATTATGCTCCCCAACAGAAAGAGCTAACAGTCTACAAGTAGTAGCTATGGATTGAGCAGGTTTTAAAAAAAAGCAGGGTCTCCATCTGAAGCCAGAGTCTGAAAATATTCACAGCCTGTATGGTGCTAACCCATCTTCATCTGCAAACATCATCAACATAGTCCTTATTTTTATCTTACATTTAACCAAAAAGCATTTCATCACAGTAAATTCTGGGAAACATCAATTCTGACTCCTCGTTCTGTTGCTCTCACAACAGCTAAGAAAGATTTTGTGCAAGGACATCCATATGAACTATCAAAACAATCCACTTGCTTGTTTTTGTTGAGACAAATCAGAATTTGGCTTGGGAACAGAAGAATCTTCCTCTTTCAGGCTGTCCCACCCTGCCTCAATTTTCACCAGGAGACTCCAAAGTCCATCCAGCCCAGAAGTCCAGAAATGACCAGACTATCCCAGCAGATTTTATACTGGGAGGAGAACTGCTTCTTGAAGCATGAGAGGGAAGGGCTGAAGCTACCAACCATGAGTGCAAGCACAGACAAAATCACAGCACAAAGCTGAAAAGGACTAGAAATATGTTGAGGGGAAATACCAACTTTTCTTCTACATGGACAGTCCAGAAAGGAAGGGAACATCCTCCCACCAGTGTAGGAGAACACAACTACCATCACATCAGAGTCCTTGCACACAATAGCCAAAGATGTCCCTCAGAAAATGGACAGGAAGATTTTCAAAAAAGAGTTGCTAACTTGTTTTTAACAGTAATGACAACTCTTCTTCTTCCTGGTAAGCTGTTCCATTGTTCAAATAAACCTCAATGACTATGAATTTTTTTTCTTATTTGAAGGGCAATTGTGTTAAATCTCAGCTTCCAATTGGAAAATCTTTTGACTGTAAACAAGAGCTAAACCCCCTGTTAGTAGGTATCACCCATATATAAGCATTTTTATAGAAATTACTTATCATCTCCTAACATCTCTTTCTAACAAGCTGAGTAAATAATGTACCTAATGCCTTACCAAGTTAAAAAAAATCGCTCACCTTCCAAGTCCTAGTTTCTTTTGCTCTTAAAATGATCTCGGACTGAATAAAATAATGTAGTCACAGTCTTTTCAATTTGGAACATGAGCAAGATCACATCCCTCATTCAACCTGATACCCCTTTGAATTATTGAAGCAACTATCTTCAACAATCACTAGTATTCCCCCAAATCAGTGTTTTCCAAAGAAATCTTTCCATCTTAAGAGCACACACCAGCTCCCACATACTTAGTACTCTGCAGTGAGCTGCATCAAACACGTTTTTGTTGGATTTATCATCAGTCAACCAGGCATTTCTACTCATTCTCTAACAGCAACCTTATCTGTCTCTTTCCTCCACCAAATAGTTTTTTAACTGCAAACCTTACTGGCAGGTTTTAATAGTACCATCTCCATGGGCTGATACAGATACTGAACAGGACAGCAATGGAAAGAGATCCCTGGGGAACCTGACAATAGAAACAGTCTTGATCACAGCTATCTCTCAAGTAACTACTACTTTTTATTATCTATCATTAAAGAGGTTTTTAATCCCTCTAATGTGAGTTGTGCTTGAGATAAATATTATTTTTCTTAAAAATTGGTCACTTGGACAAATTCAATCAGTTCAGCAATGTTTCACTGTATCAGTATTGCTTTGTACAATCCTGCCAAAACAGACAGGACAGCATTTGTCTGCAAAGGTGTATATTAGAAAGTTCTGCTAAGTAGATACTAACATGTTTTTATCAGATTTTAATCAGCATCTTTAAAATGTTCCAAAATTATTTTTATCTTGGACCAACATACAGATAATAGATAGCTCCTAGCTCTTTGGGTCACCCCTTTCATGCTTTTTCAACAGTGAATCTTGGTGGGCAGCGTTCCACCCTTCTGCAACTCTCATATCTTAGATGAATTGGCTAAAAATTACTAATAATGAATAATGGAGCTCCTTGCTTTGGCTATTACCACTGGACAAATCTTACCTAGATCTACTGGGTTTTAAATATTAGTGAGCACTGTCTCATCCACCTCTGTTATTAATTATGTAGAAAACCAGATGAGATAAAAATACCCCCTCTTAAATTCTAAACAATCAGTTGGGGGTTGCTTTTTCCCTGTTTGATTTTTTTGGTTTGCTGTTGTCTGTGAGGTTTTTCCCCAAAAATACACAACTACCTCCAGATTTTATACTGTACCCATACACAGACCTTCCACTTTTGCATGTAAAAAAAAAAACAAACTGATGGGCTCTCTAAACTTAGGCCACCAATATCTCCATGACCAGCAGATCTTTTTCACCTGCTTCTTTGCTTAAGTTTGCACCTGCATTCACTGCTATTTATTTCCTCCTCCTCGCCTGAAGTGTGGAATGCTTTGAGTTTTATTACCACAGCTCCAGTGACTGTGGAATCATGCCTTCTTGGCCATCAGTATGCTGCCATGGAATACTTTATGGCTTCCATTAATACTTCCCTTTTAAAGGTACCTTCCTGGGCAGTTATCCTGCCAATTGTTTAAACTCCAAGAAATAGACTCTTCCAAAGCTCCTTATAGTGCTGCCTGATGCCATACTCTGTTTGCACAAAGCAAATACAGACAAATAACAATCACAGGTACCTAGGCAACAGTGGGATTTCAGGTCAGCCATTAACTCTTCTTTATCTGCAAGAACAAGGTCAACTATTGATTTATTCCACAGTGGGTGCAGAACTGTGTGCATTAAAAAACTACCTACTCCTTCTAGAAGCTTTCTGGAAGTCTTTTCATTGGCATCATGAAATGTAAAGTAAATATTACCTGTTTTAAGCAGGCCATATTATTTGCCTCTCTGTAAGATGCATACGCACAAGGAAATTCTTGGTCTATTCCTGAGGATATCTCAAGGACCAGTTAGAAACCCATTATAGCTGAGAGATAGTTAGAACCCAAATAATTCAAATTTGTTAAGAAATCATTACATTTTCTGCTCTGCCAAATGGTGCAGGTTTAGAAAGTGTTATGTAATATGTATTTAATCACACATGGGACAACATGTCTCAAGTCCACCTCTACTCAAGTCTGGACAAAAGCATTAGATATTTTCTGTGCCCCAGGACTGGGCTGACCTCTCGCATGCTGTTCCATCCTTAAGGGGACTTCTTTACTCCTTCCCTACCATCACATTTATTTCTTTCTCCACGGCTTTACTGTCTACCCAATTTCTCTCTTTGTACAGTAGCTTGGGAAAATCACTCCAGGCAAGGATTTTGAGTCTCTCAGATATGACGCTGAGGAGATGTGACCTGACACACAGAAGGGAGAGGGAGAAGATGGGGGTTACAGCCTAGTCACAGCTGAAGACTCAGACAACCATGAGTCCCCTTTAGGAGAAAGGGTAGGTTTCAGTGAGTCACCCAAAGGAAAGCATCCTGATCCTGAAAAAGAAATAGAAACGAGCAGAATTCAGAGAGCATGCTCTCCTGCTTGAGGCTGTAAGCATGCTGAGAGAAGCAGCACTGAAAGGAGAAGGAAGATGTGCAAGAATCATTCATTATTTTCTTGGCAAAGCAGCAAAGTTTTCTATTACAGAAGAATGGCACATGGGATGTTTTGTGTCCCAGAAGATGAACCCTCTTCTGGCAGGCATAACTCTCAGCAACCACAGGGCCAGGTGAACTACCAAAAGGTTTTACATGGAATATATTAGTTACCCAGTTAAAATCAAATCAGTGTGCTGGAACTTGAGATTACGTTTAGAAAAAAAATAAACACCAGAGGAACATCAGAAACTCATATAGCATTATTCTCCACCCCTCCTATGCACAAAAAGGGCACCATATAGGCCCAAAAAAGGACAGGAAACCTTAAAGTAATTAGGGTGCATTTTCATTAAGTCACTTCTTAGGACAGCAGCTCATTTAAACTGCCTGGATGTCCCAACCTGCAAAGCATAGGCAAGAGTCACCAGGACAGGGATGTCCTTGTCATTTCCATGTCATCCATGTCTCCCACACCAGGAGCACATGGCAGAAAAACATCGAGGTGAACAAGTGTGAAAAAGGCCAGTTGTCAATTAAGCACCAGTCCCAGGAGAAAGGACAGCAATGGGGAACAATTTATGTAAGTGATGGAGCTCCCAGGAGGGGAACAGCCGTAACACAGAGCAGGATGTGATAAATACAGATTGTAGCAGGTGGTCCAAGAACTGGCTGTGATTTCAGCAACTATTTGTCCAAACTGGACAGAACTGCCTGCTGCACAGTCCTGCAACAGCAAAAAAGCAAGCAAGAAAAACCACAAAAGCAGAGCAGAACATTCAGCAATCACTGATTGCCAGGAAATGAGTTTAATTCTGAAAACATTCCACAGACATCAAAAGTATAACAATAATCTAAGGTATGAACAACATGGAAGCAAAACCAGGTCGCTTGCAACAGAATCACAGATCCATAGTTTTGGCTGGGAATTGACTCCAGAGGTAATTTAGTGCATCCCCTGCTCACAGCAGGCATAATGAGATCTTTTTGGCCAGGTTGTATCCAGTCAAGACAGATACCTTCAAGGACGGAAGTTCCACAAACCATCTGGGCAACATGTTCCACTATTTAAACATCACAAAACCCCTAAAATTTTCCAGGTATCTAATTGATAAATCAAAAGGAGAAAGGCCTTGTGAAGAGACCTAGACAAATTAGAGGGCTGGGCAATCACCAACCATATGAAGCTTAACAAAGACAAGTGCCAGATTCTGCACCTGGAACCCAGAACATACAGACAGACTGGAGAACAGTGCTGCAGAAAGGAACTGGGGGGCCTGCTTGACAGTAACTTGACTATGATGAAAGGCCTGAAATTCACTTTTTTTGAGTATATTAACATTTACCTCAGCTCATTTCTTTGCCTGGCCAGGTCCCTCTGAATAGTAACCTTGCCTTTCTGTGTTTTGACTGTTGTTTAGTTCCTTTTGTACTGTCCAAGCTACAGGCAGATAAGCCAAATTCTTCTCTCATTTACAGCATTCAAGTCCATGAATCAGACACATTTACAATACTGCAACACTACTCTGCATGTGAGAGTATGCCTTTGTGTATGCATACACACTCACACAGATGGCTCAGGTAATGCAATAAATGAAATAGAAATACTGCAGAATTTGGAGGAGCAGCTGCTATAACTGGGGACCAAGATATATACTCCAAGCCTAAGGTGACAAGAGCTTTGGGCTTTCCTGACTTTAATTCTTTGGACTGCACCTTTTAAAGGCAGCAGCTGTTAACTTCATAAATAATAAGTATTTCTGAAGACTTTAAACCATGCCATCAACCTAGGATCATTTTATAATTATATCAACAAGTCAAATATCCCTGATGATGATGAGATGACATATAGATAACTTCACCTCAAGGTTAGGTCATGAGACATCTAGCTTGTTTATCTGTGTTCACATGGGATGAGTCATCACATGTACTCACAAACAAACTCTTCCTCAAAGACCTTATAAGCCAAGAATCATGAATAGCATCCAAGGATTAGAGAAGACAAACTATGTGGTCAAAAGAAACAGAAGGTATATCATATACAATGTAAAATACCATCTGACTTGCATTAGCTTTTCCACATGCAATCACTGGCTGGCAAATTGTTTGCAGCCATCTTTCATCACAGAAATGGATCACAAGGAAAGAAATACTTCAACATGTTTCTATGCAACTGAAAAACAGTGCTTTGCAAGAGTTATATTAAGTCAGTGTTTAATCCTTGCCTTTACTCAGAAATAAGGTGAGGTTTAATTTTGTTTCATTTTTTTTTCCCAAACCAATTGTTAGATTATACCATTTATTGTTGTTCAGAGAAGTTGTGGGCTGCCCAGAGCAGTTGTGTGTGCCCTATCCCTGGAGGTGCTCATAGCCAGGCTGGATTGAGCTCTAAGCACACCTAATGAAAGATGTACCAGCCCACAACAGGGCTGTTTGAACTGGCTGGTCTTTAAGGTCCCCTCCAACCCAAACCATTTTATGATTCTGTGAACATCTTAATAGGAAGAACAGTGTTATAGCTCTCGTGTATTTACCAGCTAAGTTAAACACTACCACATTGTCCTAATCCTGCAAATATGTTCCAGTGTGCTGACTAAACTGAGGGGGGGAGCTTTTCATTCACACAAATACACAGCACCAGGTGTCCCACCTGTGGAGAAGTTGCCAGCCTGAAAAGCTGCTCATAACTTACCCCAAACATCTGCCGAAGGTCAGGATCTCGAAAGCGGAAGGGAATGTTGGACACATGAAGTCGTTTTGGAGTGGATTTGCTCTCAGTATTCTCACTGCTCTGTGTCTGTGATTGCTGTCCATCTGTCTGTGCCCCTCCTTCTGTCTGCTGAAATCAGAAAAGACAAAAGTGTATGCATGAGTAGAAATCACACAAATTCCTTTCACGTGCCTTCTTAGGTATTAGCACTGCACTTGCAATGGAGCTATCTAGCACTTGACAATTATTTTGATAAAGCCAGCAGCACTTAACAATTGATCTGTTGTTCTTCCCCTCCCTTTTCATGAGTACACACTAATGAGATCTCAGCCTCCCTCCTCTCCTATCACCTTCCAGCTTAATAGATTTGTCTTTGGTTTTCTTAAATCGCTTCTCCCTTTTAGCCCATTCTTCCTCACTTCAGCTGCCACCATATGAAAGCTCTAATGAAGAGATGGATCTTTTATATCCTGGAGCTGGGAGGTAGTACCACCACTCTAATCTCATGTGGCAGGATGTTCATGCAATCATCAAAATCCCACAGCTGAAGTGGCAGCTCTTCACCGGGCCAATACCAGAAGTGCATCCCGAGGCAAAACGGCATCTGCTCTGTCAAGCTCCCTTCAGAGAAATGTTACCCCAAAAGAAGATCTATAATTAAATGGTACAATCCATATAGAAACAGCTTATGGATGTCTCTGATTAACTTTTCGCATACATTTAAGTGAGCCCAGGAACAGGAAACACTCATCACCACTGCAGGATTTATAAAAACTCCAAGTGCTGCTTTTTGCTACCATTTCCACAGCTAAGAAAGGGAATTTGTTCCACTGTTCTCAAGAGCTCAATGGCATGGCAAAGAGAGGTCAAGGGGTACACCAGGGCTATTTTTCACAGAAAAAGTACAAGAGGCAGGCAGAGGAATAAGGGAGATCTGTGTGCCAGATGAGAGTCCTAATGCCTGCACAGAGATTACTGGCAGGAGAAAAGTAAGGAATAGAACCTCAGCCACTTGTGTGAGCTTAGACTGAAAAGTGCTAAAATTTGAGCACAGCACTAAATATAAAGGCAAGGCCCCTTTGCAAAATGGCTTGATGAGAAAATAGCACTTCTCGCACTTTAGTCAGAACGATGACCTCAAAACCTCAGAGCCACAGAACAAAGCACACTACAATTTGGTCGGTTTTATTGCTCTTGTCCCTTTCCAAGTGCATTAACTGACAGGCCAAGGTATTCAATGAGCACCCACCCACTCACTCTGTCTCCTGCTGCTTGCCTCAGACTCCTAGGAGTCAAGCTTTGACTACCTGTGTGATGCACTTTTAAGTGTCATTTCAACTCTTTAGATGCCAACCCGAGTTCCTCCTTAATCCATCAAGTAAAAAGAAGTCCTGTAATAAGGCAAGGACTGTAACTGCTAAGAGTCAGTCTTTTTAAGGCACTGTCAAAAAAACATGTGGGCCTTAAAGATGTAAGAGTAGGGGTGAGGTTTTTGCTGGTTTGGGTTCTTTTTTCTTCCTGTTTTAAATATGCAATTTGTGTACCAAAGATGAAAGAAATCTGAGGGGAGTTGCCCGCACCAATTCCCAACCACTGACTGGACTTGCTAAGCTGCTCTGCACATCATTTAATACAGAACACTTCACAAATATCTGGAAACATCTCTTCACAGATAAACTCAATTGGCAACACTAAGAAAGTATCTTCTGCCCAGAACTACCACTTAAAGATATGACCTTGAACTTGCATATTGGTTACAACGAAAGTGTATATACAAAGACAAGAGCAAGCAAACAGTAAGCACTGGGGTCTTGCCATGCTGAGCAGAGCAATGGCAGCTTTCCATTTCATTTTAGTAGAGCTGTGTATGCAGCACAAAACACGTTTGATCTGGTTAACATAAATTATCTATGATAGGAAGAGTGACAATACTGCCCTGACAAGTATGTCTACTTCCCATAGCTGTGCAAGTCTTCTACTAGAAGCCTAGTAGAATGAAATATTTTTATTTGTCTAAGACTCAATCACCCCCAAACACCAAATTTTTGAGGAAAAATTTCAGAAACTTTCTTTTGATATTATCCAAAAGCCGTTCCCCTGCATGTTCCCTCTCTTCTCCTTCCCTCACCTCTATGACAAAAAGGCTCTCCAAACTTATAGAGAGTACACCCTAGGGGAAGAATCAATGCAGCTGGCTTGCAATTAAATCACACCATGTTACTTAGTTGTTTTATTTTTATGCCTCCATCAGAGTCCTCTGCTCCTCAGGGCAAATCTGTCCAAGAAGGACAAAACACAGGAGCAGCTTACCTATCACCACTGCATACAACACCTGCAAGTGAGTACTCCAAAGTAACTCCCAAAAATCACCAATACTCCTGCTAAAAGGGACAGCTGCATTAAAATATATGTTGCTCAAGACCAAATCTGCTGACTCCACAGGGGAGGAAGCCAGAATGTTGCCTGCACTCCTCTCCCATCCACGTGTTCCCAGGCAGAGGGCAGAACTCCTTTCTTACCAAGGGTGCAATGTATCATGTATAGTGGCCTGCTCAAAAGCACTCACAGCTGTTCCTGCATATGGCAGAGAGCTGCTGCCACACAGGAGTCATCCTGCAGCACATGAGACGTGTGCAGTGAGACAATTGCTTCAAAGACTAGAAAGAAGGAAGAAGGGATCTTCTTCTACTCTTACTTTTTTAACTGCACTGAGAGACTCCAAATGCTTTTCATGCTTTCACATAGCCTGATTTTTCAGTAGTAGTTTAACATTAAATACCTTCTTCTGCATGCTGTAGCTCCCTCATCTCTATCATCCATGGCCCTTAAGGTAATATTTGAACTTTCCACCACTGTAACATTAGCTCAATACATTTGTCCACTGCCACACATTCAGTTACAACATAAATGAAAAAAACAGTCAGTCTCTTCAGATCTTTTCTTTTTTTCCCCTTTTACAGTTATTCCTTGGCTTAATTCATTAGAAAGGAGATGAAAGGAAGGGCCTGAAGCCTGTTCTCAGGCAGCACATAACAGAGCCTGGCAGCAGTGCTACCCTGACCAAGCCAGATGATGAAAGCCCTCATTTTACCAAGTACCCACTCCCCACCTTGACTCCTTCCCCAGAAGGCATTCAAGCTCCTTCTGGCCTCATGTCAGCACTTTCCTGTGAAGAGAGAGACCTCTCCCTTCTCCAGAGAATCAGCTTGGAAGGGCACTAACACACATTCCCTAGGTTCCAAGGCCTGTCATCAGGCAACACAGACATGCTGCAGCAAAGGTCTCACATTTAGGAACAGTACTGGATTCACTGCACCTCCTCAGCACAGCCTGTGTAACATGCACTGATGCAGGTGATAATGCCATTCGTGCCTGCACATGCAAGCTTTGAGCTCTGCTCAAGGTCACTGACAGACACATCAGAGCCCGGGACAGCAAAGCATGTGCTTCACTTTTAACTCCTTGCTGCCTGTGCCCCCAGGTCAGCTCCTCCCTTACACCCTGCAGCAGCAAGGAAACCAACCCTAAGCAAGAAGAGGGAGCTGCAAAGAGAAGCACAGATTATATGTGTATACATACACATGTAAAAGGGGAGGACACCTAGAAACACGAGGGTGCTCCAAAAGGTTTGGTGGCAGCTCTACAACCACCTTCCCACCACTCAACTGGTCTCCTCTATCCTAATGCAGGTGAAGAACAACCAGTTGCTGAGGATTTCCCCTCAGCAGCAGGGAGGCAGGGGTTCCAGCAGCACCTGAGCTCTGAGCAGATCTCCATCTGAATGGCGAGACAGAGGGATGCCTCCCCAGTGAGCCAGACAAGCACCGGTGCAACACAGAGATTATTAATACCCAGCACATTCTGTTTCCATCTCCCACTTGCTTCTAGAACTGGAACTACTTCAGATCCAAGCTCCAGACAAACAAAAAACAACCCCCCATTCTCTCCCCCAGGAAGCAGGCAGTCCAAAATGTTGTGAATCATACTGAGGAGGTTACGAGCCATAAATCACTGCAAAGAAAATATTTACAAAATACAAACTGTAACTAATAACTATATTTAAAAGGGGATTTGAGTGGCTTACAAAATCTAGGAGACAGACTGTGCTCACTGCTCCTTGATCAGTTTTGAACCCAAAAAAAGCCAAAACCAAACACTCAATCTTGTTTGGATCAAGAGTTTGAAGAACTGTGGAGACAAGGACCAAAAGCTACAACTGAGAGAAGGCAATCTTCCCACCATGAAGCAGAGCACAGATAATGTGGAAAAATCTCTACAACTTCTAGTGAAGAACTTGTGTCAAAACAACCAGTCACCCACCAACGAACAGATACCCACTGAGGAGGTTTCATGGAAAAACAAGTGAATAATTAGGCCCTAGACACAACATTCATCTCTTTCCCCACTACACTCCACTAAAGTAGGCTTGAGTCCCACACATCCAATAGCAAATGCCATGGGAACTTCAGCTGCTTAAACACTTGCTCAGCAGGCACAAGACCTTAGGTTTAATTATCACTTTTCAACAGCAGTAAATATAATTTACAATTATATCCACATACTTGGTTTTTCAGAGATGCTAGCAGTGTTATATTAAAAAAATGGGGGCTACTTACAGGCACAATTAATTATTATCCAAAATATTCTTTATGCTAAAAGAACAGACCAAAAAATTCTAAGAACACACTAATTAACTTCTACAAGACTTTTTACTATTTTCCATACAGTCAGGTGAATTTAGCATATATTTTTTTGTGATATAATTTTTTGTTAGTTACCTATTTTCAGACATACTCAAGCTTAAGTAATTTTATTAATTTTCCTCATTAAAGATATACCTCACAGAGCACAAATCTAACACAGGAAAGTACACAGGGAACTTTACTACCTGTGCTGCACAGCACCTCTGATGTTTCCAGTAACATTTTCAACCCAAATATGGGTATTTCTAACAGTATTCTTTAGTGCTTTTTTCTTTTCCCTGTCAATGAAGTGGTGAAATGAAGCCCCCTGAAAAGCCTGCTATGTTGGTCAGATTGTCAAACCTTTTGTGAGCAGTTCTAGCCCATTTCTCACAAAATAGGGATGCTCTGACAAGGTGGAGGAGACAGCAAAATTTCCCAAGTTAGTGGTCACCCTCAGACCACTCTATTGACAGTGGCAGAAGAACTGCCACACAGTGACAGACTTAAGATCCATCCAGCCCATTATCTTCTTTCTAACAGTAGCCAAATATGTGGAAGGATGCAACAAGGCAAATCTTCTCCAGCAAACTAAACCAGCTGATGCATCAACTTGCACAGCATCCCATGGACAAGAGCTGCAATGCTAATTTCTTCATTATATGGAAAAAATAAGTAGTAAACCCTGCCCTTTTGTTCATACATGGCACCCAATTATTTCTCATGTGCATCCTTGTAACTGAAAATGGGAATGCTCTATATTTTAGTTGCCTTACCATCCAATCTTCTATGTACTTGTCATATACTTTTATTCCTGACAGCGTTTTCTGCAAGTGAAGATTTCAGTCCTTCCCATAAAGAACCTGCTATATCCCTTTCATCATCACTTTTATCCTTCCCTGTATTTCTGCTAGATCTGCTATAACCTTTGAGAGATATGCAGAAGTACCACAGCTACACACTCCAATGTAATGATACTTGCTGACTTATTTCCCATTTCTCATTTTTAAATCTGCCCCACTAGACACAAGTCTGCAAGTGCTGACAATCTGCTCCTATTCAAAGCAAACTCTTGATGTTAAATGTCAGGGTTTGCAACCTCAGGACAGCAATTTCTAAGCCAAGGTGGCCAAACAATCAGCAGCAAACTATTTATTTGAAGCTAGTTCTTCCTCATGTCTACCTGCTCAGCAGTATCAGAAAATAACTGACAATATTCATTAAACATATTCTTCACCTGAAATACCTCACATGAGCAATTACTTTAATTACTAAAGGGATGAAAAGTAATTACAGAGGAAAATTCTGCAAATTCAGTCTAGGCAAGAAATACCCAAGGGGAAGTCATCATTATAACACCATCCATGTGTTGCAAAAGTCAGTTGAGGAATCTTTGGTGTCAGTGGCACTCTTCCTTCTAAGCCCTTGCTAGATGTACAAGGCACAGCCAGATGACCAAGCACCTTCCCTGTCTTTCTTCTGAGCATGACAGAGGGGCCCCCCACCACAAATGTGTCACCTTTGAGAATCTGAAAGTCAATATCCCTTTATGGTAGAGAGGATGGGTTAAAAACGTTTCAGTACAGCACCCCAAGAAGCAGAGACACGATGCTCTGTAATTAAATAATGCTTTATACTGGTTCATGACAACGTAACACCAAGGCGACAGCACCTGCCATTTTCATGTGAAGTGATTTACATAAACTTATTCCTCTACTTCTATACCTCCAGCTGCATTCCATAATTTATACAGACATATAAATTCTTCCCTCTGACATTAGCAAGAGAAACAAGTTGAATAATCAGCTTGCAGTATTAAGTGCATTGCATTTACTACCAAGCAAGCTTTTTTAGTTCAGCAGATGATTAATCTTCCCTCTGCGGGTAGAGTACCAGGAGATGCAGAGAACTGACAATTGCTCTCATGGCTTCTGGCCATGCTCTCCACATGCTTACCTTGCAACAACAGCATTTGCTGGATCCCTCCAAGAGCTGCTCTAATTCATTAACCCAGCAAAAGAATTGGACAGCTTTCTGCCAGGTCAGTGAATTAAAGTGGCTCACGTAAGGAATGCCAGAGACAGTAAATAGGAGTGGGAGTTTGCACTTGGAGCCAGATCTCTCCTTTCTGACAGCAGTGAATCTCTTAGATCAGCTCAGCTGCCAGAGGTACTGCAGCCTAATTAGCATCTCCCCTTGCAGTTAACTGTGCTGGGTGTTTCCATTAGGGATAAGAGCACTAAGGTAAACCAAGAAGGGGGATGGGGGAAGAAACCAGGCAGGCCAGTACTCCTAGTGACATGCTGAGTGTCAACTGTTTAAGAGGAGGGCTGCAACAGGCAGACCAAGTAGGCCAAATATGGTCCTGTACCTCAGCCTATTTTTAATCCAGGTCTTTCAGCTGTGCTTTGGGACAGTATCAAGAGAAAAGACAGATGCTTGGACATGAAGACTGAGAGGTCTTCCTGCCACATGCCAGGCAAGAAACAAAGCCCCACAGATGAGACTTGATCCTAAAATAGAGATTCCAAAATATGAAACTGTTTGTATTACACCAACTACTGTGCCAATTTCTTTTGCATGCCCCAATCCAGAGACCTTCAAATGCTTTCCACTACAGGCCTCCATAACCAACTTCACCCTCTGCTCATGACACCAACCAGTCATTCCTCTTTGATCAGGGTTTTAGACTGCGTAGGAAGGCATGGACTTTGACTCTCAAAGTTTATTTTACATAAGTTCACTGCTGATCTTTGACCTAAGGCTCCCAGACCACTGTCTATTAACTCCAACACCACCACTAATCTCAAATCATTCTAGCTAAATAGCCAAGTTTCTATGAAAAGGTTCTCCCAGGTCTTAAGGACCCTGTTACAGACCACATTACATTGCTATCTAACATCCTACCAACAAGATTAAGCCCCCTTTCTGAGTGACCTTTAAGCTACCCCCATGTTCTTTGTCACTTTTGCAATTATCCCAAAGGCTATCAGCCTGAAAAGCAGGAAAGCCACACCATCTGACCACACCTTTTGCTATCTCTTCTGTCCTACCAACATGACCAATCACAAGCCTTGTTCTTAAAAGCAAGCAGGGAACTTATCTGACTGGCTGAAGGAATTTCTGAATCATCCCATGGGAGCACAGGCTTAAGTCAGCAGCTAAAAAACCCACTGGCTGTTGAGTCTAGGGTATCACCTTTCCACATGTGACAGCAGCTGTGCTTGTCAGTCACACTAATGGAAGGGAAGGATCATACCTCACCCATTATGGCTTTTTGCTCTATTAAAGTTAGCACTGCTGTTTGAGCAAGATGGTAAAATGGTTAAGGAGAAGATGCCTTAAAGCATAACAGTCTAGTCCACATGGACTGAACATGTGTCAAACAAGTAATAGCCAGCACACAGGATGGACAAAATGTTTAACATCAGTTGTAGATGTTTAAGATGAAAAAAACAACCTGTTCTGCTGTATTTTAACAGCCTTCTTTAACTTGAGTAACTACTGAGCCCTCTTGCTTCCCCTAGGTCCTACATCATTAATCAGCATACTGAGAAGAAAAGTTACAAGGAATTACATCCTAAGGCAGCCCACAGAATCAAAACAGTTTCATAGAGGAGTCCTAGGCAGAAATATAAAGAGACTTGGAAGATCCAGGATGCAGTGGATATGAAAGTCTGGCCTACGAAAAGCCCCTGGCTGAGGTAGTTTTACCCCTGCTCCCCACAAGTTTCTTCATGTGCCACCATCTGGGATCCTCTGGGTTTGATCATTCCCAGCCATAGCAGCCACAGCAATGCCCTTGTGTGTGCCCTTACCCTTTCCCAGCCAGCCATGGCCACAGAGCCTGACTCTGTGCTCGGCTTGCACGTCTTTAACCACATCAAACAGCAACTCCAGACGTGCACACCTGCCTCCAACAGCCAGTGCAAGTGCTGTGTGCTATTCAGCCTGTTTCTTGGATAACCCCCTGCCAGTCAGGCTCTCTCCACAGACTCCTGGCAACACCACTGCCTGCCAGCAGTCTCCCAGCAACACTCCCTCCCGCACAGATGGGCTCCCAGTCCCTCCTCACAGGCTAGCCACAGGCTGTGGGCTCCTTGGAGCCAGCATTAGTTGATGAAACACAGATCCTGGCCCTGCAGAGCCACAGAGATGGCTCCTAATATGGAAGAGGAGCAGGAAGGCTGGCAAGAGCTTACATCCAAGGTCAAGGCTCACATCATTTCCATTAAAAAAAAATGCTCTTAAGCTCTGGACGAGGATGGAACAGAAAAAACACATGGGGAAAGCCACTGCCCTGTTTTTTATTCCCTGCTTCCAGCTTCTCACCCAACTGGCAGTGCCTGAGACAGTTGTTTGCTGAAGATGGGCAACCCAAACCTTACACATTGGAATGGTATTGGACAATCTGGTGCTAAAACAATGACTTGCATTTCTGCACACTGCATCAGCTCCAAGTTTTATCTACTGCCTGGTCTTTCCTTATCTACTTTTTCTTTACCAAGCAAGGCACCCTAAGCTCCTTTCACACACTACCAATGTGCCTCACAGAGTTTGTATTCTTTTTCTCCTTCAAGATGCCGAAGTTGTGGCACTCCCAGGAAGAAATCAGAGATATCCTATCGAAGCCATGACCGGTGGCACCAACCATGCAGCCACTGCCCACTGTGGAAGGAGCAGAAGCACACATCAGGAACCATGAACACTTGAGCTGGCACCATCAGTCCTCCCAACTGTTGGCACTGAATTCATTCCCTACTTACCAGAAAGAAAAAGAGAAAAAAAAATCTCTACAAGCCAAACACCAACTACAAGTAAAACTGAAAGCATTAACAGATTAAATCCGCCCCTGAGCGCCGAAGGCTCTCACCATAAGGCTCTTTATTAGGAAGTTAAGTCTTAACAAGTGGCTTAAGGGGTGGATAAAGCTTTTCCTAGGATAATCTGCCAGCATGTTGCCCAGTGCCAGTTCCAGGCCATGGAAAGAAGGAAGCAAATATCTAAGATGATGAAAATCTTGGTTTGGCAAATGGACAACCAGTAGCTGAGAGCTCATCTCCTAACCTGGCTCCCTGAAGCTCCCTGCTGTCTTCAGAAAGTCAAAGAAAAGTAATTTTCTACTCTGTTAGCTTCCTGAAAACAAAACCTCATTGGGATTAGACCTAAAATGCATGTGCTCACCCTAATTCTTTGTACTGTCAACGCTCCAGAATCTGCCTCCATCACATCTATTTGAACCATTCACCAATTAACACAAAGTAATCAACACTTTTGTAAGAGACTGTCTTTGGTGACAACGCCACCACGGTAAAACCACCATGATCATGATTTCAAGTACTACTGCTCTCTGCAGGCACCAGTTTACGAGGGTGAACACACAAAAAGGGAAATCCAGCAACGGAAGGTCAGAAGCCACATTTTGTTTGCAATTCTCTCCTTTCAAGTCTACTGCTGGTTTTCTGCACACTTGAGAAACAGCAATCTAATCAGTGGCTGCTTTTCCCCACAGCATTGTGCTGCCCAGTGCACTTACTGCAAGAGATCCGTTCTGCGTGCTGGCCGTGTTCGTGCTCTGCTCTCCGTGGGGCTGCGTGCTGCCGTAGAGTGTCAGATTGTGCTCGCTGGTCTGGCCTGCATAGTCCTGAGTGTGTGGCACCCCATACTCTGTGGGAATCCCATTCTGTGGGGGTGGCGGAAATGGGATTGTGGTGAATGGCTGCACCATTGCATCAGGAGTTGCTGACGGCTCCTGGTTACCCTTAAGAAAGGAAAAGGGAGAAAACAGCTTTATACTACAGAAGATAGATCAAAACCTCAGCCTGAGAAACAACACACACGTTCATGTGAATATCCCACCCACCGTCACCATAGTATTCCACAGTCTTCTATTATCTCTCCTATCAAAAAGCACATGCCTTGCTCCTCTGAGCCATGACACTGCTTTCTTAATCTTTTCAGGGCAATTTTCTTGCTACTGGGTGGCATATAGCGAACAAATTACAGGGTTTGCAGATTGCATACCCCTGTGATCTCACACAAAGCTTTACACACAGTAAGGTGTTATTTCAGAAGAGGGAAGACACACTCACACACTGGAACAGAGAAGGAAATACAGAAGAACAGGGTTTCTCAACATCCCTAGAAATGCCATAACTGGGTCCATCTCCTCCACCCGACCCTCCCTGCTCACAAGCAAGCCCACAAGCAAGCACATTGGGTGGTTCAGAGCACACCTCTCTGCTCTGTTACAGCGACAAAAAGTACAGTTTTTAAAACCCATCTGTGCAGAAGCCCCCTCCTTTGCCCTGGCAGCACTGCATACAGAGCACAGGATCTATTGCTGGTATATCCCATTTGCTTCTTGCTGGCCATGCAGGAGACACCAGAGAGCTGTAGAGAAACAAGCTGAGATCGCAAGCCAGCCACACAGTCACTCACTCCCAATCCTGAGCATCTCTACAATCACACAAAGCATTAATTACCCACTCCTCCCTCAGCTTAGGGTATCCCACAGAGACCTCTTGCATAGTGGACTTTTTAGAAGCTTTTAGCACTGCCTTAGATGTAGCTAACACCAATCAGATGACTCAGAAACAAAGAATTCACCATGCAAAAGATATGCCCAGAAGACAATGAAAATGCTACCCCACCATATCAGAAAACCACAAGAAGGAAACAAAAAAGCATGCAGCCCTGCAGCCTGTGCATGGATCTCACCAAGGGGGGAGCTGCATTCAGGCACCCGGGGTGAAGGAGAACAGCCTTGACATTGAAGCCCAACCCTGGGAAGCCCAGGCTGCTGCACCGCTCCTACTGCTTTCACCGCCGCAGCAGGAAAAAAATCCACAGAAAAGATTTATGATAGGAGGGCTGTTTGATTTATGTGCGTGTCAACAGACTAATCCTGATTTTAAGTTTTGGCTGCTGTTCCAGCCCTGGGCTCTCCCCCACAAAGCCTGGAGGTGCTCGAGGCTATTCTGACACCAGCATGCTTAAATCAATGGAGTAAAAGCAAAAAAGACCTTATCCCATGGATAGGAAAGGCAGAGTGGGAATTACCAAGCAGCCTTTCAGCAGAGAGCATGCAGGGGCTGACGGACCTCCAAAGAAGCCGGACGAACCTTTCAGCCCCTTTATCAGCCTACCTGCAGCTTTCCCTTCCAGGCGGAGGAAGCAATGATAAACGCAGTGCACCTCCAGCCAGCACCGGGTCATTCAGACACTGGCTGAATCCCAAATTTGCTCTGACATTAGTCTATCTGGTCTGCCTCCCCTGGGGGCCACGTGGCCACGCGCTCCTGCAGCTGGGGAGAAGGAGAGGGAAGGGCATTCAATACCACTTAGCAGAGCCGAGCTGCAGCCTTGGCCCGTGCTGAAGAACGGACGGTTTCCAGTCCAGCCTCGCTGCCTGCAGGAAGGCAAACTCTGCAGCCTTATCTGAGAAAGAGAAACTCAGGCGAGCCTGCCAGCCTGGCCAGCGCTCAGCTCCTTGCACGCTCTCGCCCCAGCAGTCGCAGCCCTGCGCCGCGTGCTCGCAGCTCTGCAGAGGTTTTGTTCACGCACCGAGCACGTTTCCTGAAAGCAGGACAGGATTTTTGTTTCCCCCTCAAAAAAGGAGGGCAGCTCCACCAGCCCTCCAGTTCTGCTCATTCCTTTGCTATTCACAGCTTCAAAGCAAGCCACTTCTGACTCAACCTAACCCATCATCAAGATCTGCAGAGCGAGTTCTAAAGCAGAAGGCAGGACAGGCACAATAATGGCCATCCCACTGCAAACCAGGTATCAGTAATCCTACTGCTCACCTGCTCACACTGCTTATCCCCTGACATGACAGCTCCATTCTGTCCACATGCTGACTCCTTTCCAAGCTCTTCTGTTTACAGTATTTCATTGGATTTGATTGTCTGCGTTCTTCCGTACAGCCCACACTGTCTGCCCCCCTTTCTTATGTTTCAAATAGGAGCTAAATAGGAAACTGACTTTTTCTTTTCAATGAAAAATTTTTCCACAGGAAAAAAAGAGGAGCAGAAACTAGTTCCAGTCTTCTCATAACAAGCTAGATTTTCAAGCCAGCAGCATCCCAGGTCAGAGGAAGAGAATGCTGATTAGCCCCAAAAAAAACCTATTCTGCCATCCTGTCAACAGTACAGGACTGCTCCCCAAAGGACATAGTCCAGCATTCTGTTCAACCTCACTCTTAGCAGTTTAAAATGTTTAAAATGCCAGCCCATGAACCTTATATAATCTTACTTTCAATGTTTTTACCCCTTAGTTAATACTGTTCCTTCCAGTTTAAATGCATTTTAACCTTATAATTGAAGAAGGGGGAGAAAATATTTATCTCCAAATGTTTAAAAGATGAAATATGATTACACTCTCTGTTGCTTGTGCATTTTTGATAATAGATATTTATTTTGAGTTTAATCACACCTCTCAAGCCAAAATATCTGGTAACTTTTTTTATTACTTGTCTCTGACCTTACTAAGGTTTTTCAAAGAAGGAGTTCTGGCGCAGAATAAAATGCTTTAATACCATTGTCACTCCCCCACTCCTCAAATCACACTAACATGCAAAAATCATATCTTTTATTACAAACGCATCCTTCATTTAATGTCTCAGGTTATCTGGAGATCTATCATTATTATATTTGTCCAGGTTTCATCATCCCATGGAGCATCTGTATCTCAAATTATTTTTCTCTTGATATGATTACAGACATATTTACCATCTGATTTTTTTTGTAATTTTAATTTCCTTTGATGCTTTAGAATTACTTTTTTCTGTTTCCACTAGCGTCAACAGAAAGGACTCCTGATGAGATCTCTGCAGGTTTCACAGCATACTGATATCCTCCAAACCCAGAGAAGATTCTACCTCTTCTGTTATTCTACCAAATTTCAACATTTACACAACACTTCATATTTTCAAGAGCTAACACAGAACACACACAAAAAAGTTCCCATTAATCTTCAAACATAGAACCTGAATCCATTTCCCTACTTCTTAACCACCACATAAAATTCTACAGTCAGGGGTGCTGCTTCTCACACTTCTAAGGAGGTACAGAGAGCATGGAGAAACCCTCAAATACCTGGGTAAAGGGAAGTATTTCATCTATCCAATCTTGACATATCTTACTGCATTGCCAGTCCTCCCTGCTTTAGCTCACTAAGATGTCTTAAAAATTTACTGAAATGCAAGAAGAAACCCAGATAGGCAGGTCCAAGAGCAGTCACCATCCCCAAGCTTGCACAAGGATGCCACCGCAGGACCAGAAAAACCTGGGTGCAGCTCCCCACAAAAACTACTACCACCTTAAACTTTTGTGATGGTTTGAAAAAAATTTTAAACAATATTCAGGAGCAGAAAGACACCTCTCTTGGCCACAATGCATCAGGCTGGCAGTCTCCAGGAGGTCAATGGGAGGGACATTTGGTTGCAAGAATAATTTTGGCAGTTCCAGATTAACTGATTAGCTCTGCCAGTTTGTGCTGCCATGCACCAACCACGATAACTGCCATCCCATGCTCTAACTGGAAAAGGCTGTTCAGTGCAAGTGAAACAAGTGAAACAGTGTAATTAACACATACTCCTTAAAAAACAAAACAAAAACACTTTAGCACGATACAGGTTAACCTATAGTTCAAAGAAAAGCAATAATTCCTGTGTTTTCTATTACTTCTGTTGTTCTGTTCCCACAGAAATCATTCATTCACATCAGGTAGGAATTCAATGCAGCTGCCCCTTTGCAAAATGTTGTTGTCTGATTCACAAGCACCCAAACCCCCAGGGCCCATCTGGGCTCAGCTTTCAGACCCCTATTCTGAGCCCTACAAAGGCCCAGGCACATCCTCACAGGTGCCAACTTTCTTCCTTAAGTCAGGGGTTTGCCTACACAGATCAGTACAAACCCCTCCCACATTTTGTTTAAAAAACAAATTAGCTAAAGCAGTGAAAAATCCCTAATGGGGATGCATTTCTAAGAGCTTATGCAGCTTTAAGTTAATTAATGAACTTTGCAGCTCCAAGCTAAGCAGAGGAACGATGAGTAACCGATGAGTAAGCGCACGTGGTGGTACCTTTCAGAAGGGTGGGAGCTGGGGATGACAACTCAACAAGGAGCAACATGGTTCAGCAAATGTGACACAGGATGAATTCTTTCAGCAGACAGCAGGTGGTGATCCAAGATCACGGCACTGGAGCGCCAAGAGTGAACACCAGAAAGCACACAAAGGCCTCCTGCTTCCATAAAACTGTCAAAGATCAGTCTGTTCTGTGAAGGAGGAGTTTTGTTTTCCTCATTAGAGGAATGGGTGTAAGTAGAGGGATATGAAAGGAGCCTTATTACAATGCAGCTCCAGATCTCTTCTGCATTGCTATGCCATAATATGCACAGATAGTAAAGCCTAACAAGACAAATACAAATTATACTCCTGGTAAAGCTAAACTGGTACGATTTCTGTATAGATGTGGCAAACTGCCACAAGGTAACTGGTCTGTGCTATCCATAACCCTGCTGTGAGTCATCAGCATCACAGAAAGGTTCAGGGAAATGGTACAGCATATAAGCATCAAACAAACAATTTCTTAAAAATGCCTTTGAACTCTGCTAACCCCCAAATCACCGGGACAGATGTGAGTATAAGCCTATTAGTGGAATGGGGTTTCTAATACGTATGTTTTCACCTAACTAATTTTATGAATCCTTAAAGCAACTGACTTGCAGCTAACAGAGGCAATTAACCTGTTTGTGAAGACCAGAGTTCCAGGCTACGACTGTTTGCTCTCTGCACTAACCTAATCCCTTCTGTAAACAGCAAAAATGTTTGGAGCTGGGATATGAAGAGCCTGGCAGGAACCTGGAGCCGCTGCCCACCCTCAGCTCTAAGAAAGGGATCCTTCTGAGGGAAGGGAAGGAGAGGACCATGCTGTCCCTCCCAGAACGCAGGTCCCAGGCTCCTGTCAGGGATGCAAACATCACACATGCAAAGAAAGCACTGCTCCCTGGCTGTATACAGACAAGACAGAAAGGGCTTACCATACAAGGCTGCTGCTTTGGAGCACGAGAATAATTAATTAATTAATGATGGGCTGTGTTCCCCCCCCCTTCTCACAGATCAACAAAAAAGCTGCTGTAGCAGGGTCTCTTTCCCAGCCCCTTCCAGCACAGCCTCCATTCCCAGTTCTCAGCTGCAGCTTCAGAGGGATTCTGGCTGGAGCTGCCACCATCCCACTCCAGCTGTGCACTCCTGCCCTCTCTCCCCTGCCAGCCTGCCCACCACTGAGCCCTTTCAGCACATATTCCAGAGGGAAAAAAAAAAAAATTACTCACTTTTTATTGCCAGGTTAGTTTTGTTCCCAGTTAAGAGCGCTGAAACAGCTTGGCAAGGAGCTGGAGGAGGACCAGAGCCAGAAAGGACAGGGGGTGGAGAAGCTTGGGAGGGAAGGGCCATGGGCACCAGCACTTGGATGAGCTCAGGCTGCCAGGGAGCCGCAGTCTCCAGCGTGCATTAACCCTCTCCACAGGCAATCCCACAATTTGCCGCTGATAACAAATGTATCAACAAGCACTTTCTTTGCAAATGGGAATGGATACAAAGCAGCGTGAAAGATGCTCCCCACACCCACCAGGAACTCCAGCATTATCCCTTGCAGAAAAAAAAACATAGGCTGGGGCATTTATTATGCCCAGATCAATTCCACCCTACACTGACGGCTCTTGCAGCACACAAAATCTACACCAGGTTTTAAAAACTGTGCTTTTGCTCTTAAGGGCCATGAAGATTCTCAAACATGAGACAAAGTAATGTACAGAATGATGAAGTGATGGCTTTCCAATGCCCCAGACACCCCAGAACAGTGACTTGGCCGTGCCAATCTTGCAGGTGCCCACAAACACGATACAAGCTCTCTATCCCAAAATGCAGCAATAACACTTTCTTCATTGTGGCCATTTCATTAACTTCTGAATGGGAAGAATGGATAAAATTCCTACAGAAAAGAAATCTGGGGGTGAAAAGGATATATACAAAGGATATAACCATCTCATATCCTTCATCTTTGTACAAACCCATTCCTGGATTCAGAGGGGTATGTGACCCTAACCTGACACCCACTCTCCGCACTACAAAGGCATTTCTGTAACTCCAGAGAGCAAGACTGACATGCCTGTGTGTCTGGGACACAGACTGATAAAATCAACACACTTTCTTGGTGTGGGTTGATCATAAAGGCATCTTGAAGAGAATCACAGTAATAAGGGGTTTTGTATTTAATCTGCACATCTGGAGCTTGATCTTCATTTGATCTATGACACACTGTGGTAATAGAAAAGGATGCTGGATTTTGACTCTACTGTCATGGGCATGAGAGCAATTCCTCCTGAATCCTCCCAAAGGCAAACTCCAAATCTAGGTAGTTCTGGAAACATCTGCTGGAATTTTATGGTAGTTGTGTTAAAATAAAGTTAAGTTTAAATTTAAAGTTGGATGTAATTACCTAGGAAATTCCTTTTGCACTGGGTTAAGTTAAGGCTCAATAAGCTAATCTTGCACCAGGAAAAAAAAAAAATCTAAAAAGAGATGCCTGGACTCACACATGCACCTAGCTAACCATTTAAAGGCATGTCTCCTTCAACTTCCTGGTGCAAGCTTGCACTAGATTATCTAATCTTGCCCTTCCTAGATATGAAAAGCAAGGGAAGAACAAGTTATCTTCTAATACACACTCTATCATTCCAGGCCACCAAAAAGTGTTCTGTAAAATAAAGCAGCTGGCCTTTTGATTTTTTTAAAATGCATTTAAGAACTTTATGGAAAAAAAGTTCAAGCCTCCCTTTTGTAGGAAAGGATGAAAGAAAATTATAGTCTTATCTTACTGTTATACACAGGAAGCACTCACTCATCCCCATGCTATCATCACTTCCAGTAATGGCCAACTTCTGCTCTACCCCTATGCACAAACACAGGCTCTCAGTGCTGAATGCATGCACACTTGGTAAGATGCCCCTGGGCAACCTGCAAAGAGGCTTCCTGTTGAATACAGCCAAAGCTTTAGAGTTACACAACATTAATAAGGCCCAGGGCCACATCTACTTACCAGCCTGAAATATACCTTACAGATTTTAAAAAGCACTGATTTCTGCTCCTGAAATCTACATTATTCCTCACTCAAAAAAAACCCAAAAAAACCAACAAACAAAAAAAACCAAAAAAAAAAGAGTTACTGGCACAAAGGCATCCCAACAAATGCTTTCAATCCATTCATGTTCTCTGGGGTTGATTAGAGAGAATTGTGCTTCTAGAGACATCAGGGTCCCAACATCTGTTTGCATTCCATATTTGGAATTAAACTACCTCTGAGAATTACTGGGGAGAAGGGGGTATGGGTGGAGAACAAAGGAAAAAGTCACCAGGATGGATACATCCTTAGCAACAAAGCCTGAAATTAAGAGAAAAGCTCAAGCTCATTTTTTTGGTCCAGATTGGTCCTTTAGCACCTACCCTGGCTGTGTCCTTCACAGCTCTGCAAAATTCCAAGTGACTATTTTCCACTTAATATTCATAGTCAAACATTCTTAAGGAAAAAAAGATTTCCATAAGACGACTAGCTTTCAACAAATCAGCATGAAAATAATGTCTCAAAATACTACAAATCGAGCCCTCCATTAATCCAGCAGGCACCCAGGGAGGCAGAAGCATGTCCCACACAAGGGAGATTACTCCTCTGTTAGGCAAAGACAGCTAAATTCCTTCTCTGGGACCAGAATTGAAATGAGTCACAGCTAAGAAACAGTGTGCTGCAGATGTGTCACGTATGTTTAATCCAAGCTAGCTGCCATCAGCTATTCAGCAGATTAGCAAACCAATCACACTCTCCATTGCATGACTGTGGATCCTCTCTCAGGGAAGCAGCAGAAACCAGAGACCAGTGGTGGGGAAGGAATGGTAACTGCTTTTCAGGAGAGGGCCATGGTTGGAGCAGGATATCTGTGATACTTTAAATGGCACAGAGGACCTGCCTGTGCTGGTTCCCTGCCTTATTTCCAGCCAGCTAAACAGTAGTTCCCAGTGCTCCTTAGAAAAAGAAGGGCTACAGAAATGGAAAAGCATGGAAAATATAATAGGGAACAAAATACTACCTGGTCCCATGGTATCTCTTGACCAGGTTGGCAAGGTAGTGTCAGTTTCTGCCTCCTCAGCTAATTCTGCAATCCGATTGTCCATTTCAAAAAGCTTTGTTTCAAGGGAGAGGGCAACTCTCCAGCTGACATACTTCAGAAAACCAGTATCTGCTTCTCCAGCCAAGGACCAATCAAGGACCAGGCTGGGCAGATAAACAATTTTTCATCACGTCTCTGCTCTGCAAATGGATTATTGCTCTGCATCTCCAAGTACATCACCAAATCTCAGTGAGTGTGGAGAGTTATTCCTGCAACCTCAAGAATTCAGATGGCTTTCCTGAATGTTTCAATCCTCATGAAGCTCACTCAGCGCCTTAGAAAGATTTGTATCTATTTTAGTGACAAGGATTTCTCAAAGCCCTCGCTATGTAACACAGCTATCTGCAATAGACTCTTCCAGATCTCTCTATATTTCCAGTGCTCTTCTAGGAAAGATTTTGAAGATCACTTTTGGCATCAGGCTTTCCTGTCCTTCTCTCCCCTGCTGTGAAGGCAATGAGCTGAAAGAAGTAGTGAGCTGTGCAGAGGGGCTGCTCTGAGCGGACTTGGCTCCTGGAGGAAGGACAAATCTCAAAGCCCTGTCAGGCAGCTCCACTTATACTGGCCCCTTATTCCCCAGATTTCAGCAGACAGCAGGGAAGCCTTCCTGCCTGCCTGCACTAACTCCAGCACCACACAGGAAAAAAAGCAGTCCTGCCTCTGCTGCCAGAGCAGGAGGAGGAAGAAGGGAGAAAGCGCCGGGAAGGAGAGAACACATCTGGAATCAATTGGAGAGCGCTGAATGCCTTGGAAAGAACTGCAGAGCTGGCAGAAACCATAGCGAGGAGCCGCGTGTTCGGACGTGACTCTGAAGCAAAGGTGGAGAACGAGACGTATGCAGCATATTTAAACACAAAACCAGAGCTCCTCTTGAGGCTCTGGGGTTTTTTCCATGCAAGCAGCTAAATGTCTCAGCCCTGTCATATTTTCACTGCCACTGGCCTATCATGGGTACGCTCAGAATTCAGCACAGAAGACAGGAGATGAGATGAGGCAAACGGGACCCATCTGTGACTCGAGTACCAGGACTCAGTCACGCAGCAACAACATTATATCAAGCTGCTCTCAGGGTGCAGGGCGGAGGAAGTCTGTGACTGACTTGGCACACGTTTCAGAACAGAAATTTGACGGTTTAAAAACACAGATTTCTTCCCACAGTTACTTTCCATTCCAGCATTCTCCTATCTCTCGCTAGTCATTTGTTCCAGGAGTAGTTTTCCATTTTCAAAGAAGCCTCCACTGTGTGTCCTGGAAAGCAGAGGTTCGGGAAAGGAGCAGAGAGTCACAGAGAAGCAAGTCAACAGTGTAGCAGCCTGGTACAGAGAGCAACTACAGCTTTTTTACCAACCTGAGGATGTGTGGGAAGCATTGCTACTTGGGTACATGGCCTTGGCCAGATGAAAAATAAGATATATGCTTCAATATGCAAATTTTTAAAATGGAATTAAAGAATTCAAAAAGGAACATGAAAGAGCTACAGAAATGACCCAAAGATTGGAAAAAGCCACATGGCTGCACACTAAAAAACCTTAAAAGGCCAAATTTATTTTATCATTATAAAAAAATAAGTGGTAACTGATTATTTTATTAAAGTATATTAATTGTGAGGAAAATAAAGTAGATGCTAATAATATTTAATCTAATGAAAAAACTAATCAAGAAAACCAATAGCCAAAAGCTGAGTCTGATAAATTCAGCTCTGGCAAAAGAGACCATTTCATTTTGTTTACTGATTTCCAAATGACAGTCATTAAGTCAGCTGATGAGAAGGACTCAGTCTTTTCCATCTTTTCGTGTTTTTGTACTGAAAACATTATGTCACCCAAAACAGAGGTACTTGAGTGAGATATAATGGCCTACATTGCAGGTACAGCCAGAAGAGACAATTGAAAGCCAGATCCATAGGGTAATATCCTGGAAAACTAACAAGAGCCAGTGGAAGTCAATGCACATAAATTCAAGGTGACTAAACTAAGCAGCATACACATTTATAAGCATAATGACCTCACCTCATGGAGAGGAACAAGCCACTGAAAAGTAGAGGTGCAGTTTTGTGCACCACCTAATATGGTAAACTACCAACCATCCTGGGAATCAGGGGCTGTACTTCCCCTCCCCGGCTGTGGTGAGATCCAGCCACGGCACAGCCACTGCCAGAAAATTAATCCAAACAATAGTCATCTGTTTGGTCATAAACTCCACTGTCTCGCCTTCTATCTGCTTAAGCACAATGCCCAAAGCAGTGAGGAGGCTGAGCATATGGCCAGGGCACTGAGGCAAGGGGGACTGTTCTCTCACAGCAGCCCACAGTTATGCTACATTAAGCCCAACTTTGAAATGCACCTGAAAGCCACTTCATCCCAGAACAAGAGGCTACATGGACATTTAGCATATGTTAGTGCCACTACCTGCCTCACTTGTACTTAACTTCTAGAGCATCCCTACGTAAGCCAGCATAAAGCTGGTTTGTACACAGTGAATTTGTCAAGTATCTCAGGAAAGATTTTCCCATTGTTACAAAATCCTTTTAAAGCCTCTTTTCCCCAGGCCTTCCAGCTAATGTATGTTTACCACATTCCTGCTGTAACCATGAACCAGTCCAGACTTCTCCCCGACACAGGCCACCTGCATAGCTCACAGGTACAGCTCGAGGTCAGCAGCACATCTGTCCACCTTCAAAATGCCTCTTCCTGGGCTGGGTATCACTAAAGCAGCTCCTGCAGCCCCCACACTCAGCAGCACCACTGGAAACATGCTGCTCTCTCTTGCCACCACCATGTCAATGCCCTGGGACTCATAAAGCATGTGCTGGTTTAACAGTAGCAGCATGAAAAATATTCACATAAACTACTGCATATGACTAACAGCCTTGCTTTTAAACAGCTCTAATTTACTGAAGCTAAATCAATAAACCTTAAAAGCTAAATTGATATAAGAGCATCTCATGTCAGGGCATGTCTGTCAGCATCTGCAGCTCTCTTAATATATTACTACATGAGTTCCTCAGAAGTTTATTCCTTCATAATTCTCAGTAGATCCCCACCCTCTGCAGCCAAGTGCATTAAAGGTCTTTTTTTCTCCCCCCTTCTTGCACACCTACAGAAAGACAAAAACACAGGCTATGCATAAACCTAAACCCTTTCAAGCCAGTCAGTTTGCCCTTCTGTACATCCCCTTTCACACTCACAGTGTCAGGCTAAACAAAGCCACTCGCTCCAGGATACAGGCTTGGAAAAAAAAGCATTAGCATCTGGCAACCAAGAGCAGCACCCCAGCATACGAGCTGGAGAGCAAATACAAGTCTCTGGCACGAAGAGGAAACACTGGGACATACGCCTGAGTGCTCCTGTCAATCTTGCAGTGGGGGAATGCCTGATTTTTATTTTTTTTTTTAATGTATTTTTATCATATTACTGAAAGGAAATGCCAGGGACTGCTGTGGACCCTGTCCCTTGAGGCTCCACTGCTGCCATCAGGCTGCACTGCCTTTGCAGCAATGAATATTTAAACAGGGCAATAAATATTTCAGAGCACATTCATCCCAATAAGAAGTCTACTACCATAAGAGAGATGAGACAACCACACAGGGCCAGGGCCACTCCCTGTTCTGCCCCCCTCTGGCTCCCACACCGCCTGCCCTTCCTTGGCCCTACTTCCCTCCAGCCCTCAACAGGCACCTGACAGCCTCAAATATTCATGAGCACAGCTCCAGTTACTTTCCAAACAAGCAAAAACACCTGTGAAAAAAGTAATAAGGTGCTCTCTGCTTTCCACAGAGGTGCAGAACACAGCCAGCTCATGCTTTGCTTTCATCTCTTCTGGGGCTTCAGGTTTTTGGGTGCTCATACTTGGGAAGAAAATTTGCTTGAAGACCCTCAGGGTCTTAAATCTATTAATACTGCACCTTAAAAGAGGAAAAAAACCCTGAGATGACCAAACCCAAAGCTCAATCAACACCTGGTCAAGAAACACCATGTGACAATGTCTATACTCCCCATAACTCCCTCTCTAATTTCAGCAGTGCATTTATTTGGGCATTTCTTGGGTGCAAGCAGCTCCACTGGCCTCTCAGTGGGATGCTAACAGATGTACACAGCTTGGGCCATCACTGGCACAAATAAAATCGGCTAGAAATCAAGTTTAGGATGCAACAGAGAACCCATTCATTTACTCAGCTATCATCTGCTTGTCATCCATGTACCAGGGGCTATTTTGACTATGACAGTGATAACAGCTTGGAGTTTGTAAGTAGAACCTTAGCTATGCTCTCACTTCTAAACTTCTTGTTTTTTAAAGAAAATTTCAGGGACTAATATTCTAATAACTAATATTCTGCAGAAAATCTAAATCACATATAAAGACATTTATTCAGGATCAAATTTACAGGGCCATGAAACCTGCAGCCAGAATAAAAAATTATCTTTTGTAGCAGCTTCCACTGCGTATCTACCCAGATTTAAAAGACCTAATATATTTGCTGCTCACACAGTACATGGATAAGGCTTCAGAGAACAAATACACCTACTCTGAGTGAAAGGATGCCAAAAAGATAGCTTCACAAATAGTAGCCAAAGGGTTATCCTGAACAACAGAAACAAGCTAGTCTGCCCTGGCTAATGAGCTGCACCATGGCATCTCCTTCCCAGGTAAAAGGTTTAATTCACAATATACAGAAAGAGAATAATCTCTGGCTTTACTGGCACCCACAGACCATCTTTGAAAAGACGCTGGTAACAGCAGCCACAGCATGTCACACGCTGCCAAAGGTGCCTCTTGGGCTGTGCAAGAAGACTCTTCATTCCTGCATCCTGGCCCAGCTCAAGGTACAAGCTGGGCACCAAATGGCTCAGCCCTCTCACAGCAGGGAGCGTGCAGGGGTATGCAACAACTCAGCGAGGTCTGCAGATGCAGGCTTGGGCTGAACTGCTAAATTCCCCTGCAGTCTCATCTCAGCTGCTTTCAGAGCTTTGAAGGAGAACAGACAGGTCTCTGCTATGCACTGGAAGGGCCCTGCAGCACACTCAGAGTGAGCTTTCTACCACAAGCCAGAGCTCCTGCTATTTCCTCCCTGGCACACACAGCCAAGAGAAGAGAGCAGGGCAGACCCCAAGTGCTGGAGAGCCTTCTTGGGATGGCCAATTTCATATTAATGAAATTCTCTCTCATCCTCTACTCTGTGGCACGAAATGGCTCCAAAGTGAAGTACTGGACTGCCAAACAGCAAAATCTCTTTCGAGACAGCATTTCAAGGAAGAGCACCTGCCTATTGAATAGATGGATCAATCGCCTGCCGCCACCCTCTGTCCCCCATTCTGCTCCTGAAAGAGCAGCAGCATGCCCTGGTCAAGACTGGCCATCAGCCACACCACCAAAAAGATGCTGCTTACATTAAAAGCATAAAATAGCAGTCACAGCAGTGCAATTCAGAGACTGACAGCAATCCTGCTGCTTTGCCAGCGGTGAGTCCTGGGATTTTACATCTCTGCTTCTAACTACCACCCCAGCTGTCCTTCACATATCACTGAAACTAAAGGATCCAGTCAGAAATCAGATGCAATTTGGCCCAAAAAACACCTAGTACTTTCCTATGTTATTAAAAGACCTCATACACAGAAAAGGAAAACATCTTGGAAGATGTACAATTACCTCACCAAGTAATTTAGAGCAGGAGCCACCATTTTACAGCAGACATCAAAATAATGAGCACTCCTCTGCTGACTGTGCAGCTCTGTTTTATTCCCATGATGGGCTGCATACCCAGCAGCATGTTAACATGGAAAAAACCAGCATCTGATCCTAATCAAGAATAAAAAAAATACATTTTTGATACCATACATAAAGTGTTAGAAAGGAAAACAACATTTAATTCTGCGGCTCCTGAGGACCTCTCATGACTCAGAAAATAAATGCAAACAGATGAAAAAGTTAATTTGGATCATATCAGCTTCACTGGCATGCAAAGGGCAGAGCAGGCACCCTGGGGAGAGAGAGGGAAAGATTTGCCATAGATCAGGTTACCATCACTGACAGCTGACCTAAAACACCACAAGATTTGACCGACTCTACCCTATCTTCAAATTTTCAAAGGTGCTACTGTCTCCTTTAAGAGATACAATGTGTGAAACATGTAACACTGAGGTCAGGGAGGAAGGAGATCTGCAGCACAAGTATGTAAATGGTCCAGACGATAATCCTCACCACATTAAGAACCAGCTCAATTAATTGAAACAAGAAGAAAGCAGAAGTGAATTGTTCTTTAGAAGATGTAGAATTTTCAGTGCAAAGCAATGAGGACAAAAGGAACTGGAATAATTTCTGCACATTCTGAAGCTGGTGCATGGAACAGACGGACAGGCAGTTGCTCTGTCCTATGAAGATGCTCTTTGAAAACAGATGTCTGACTGCAACCCAAGACACTCAGCTTGGGAATTTAGAGACCCAACTTGCTGTATGGGTGCCACAGTCTCATCCCCTACATGGGCCAGCACAGCCCACAGACATCGCTGTCAATCCTCAGAAATGTTCTTCAGCATGAGCCCTTAACACTTGGTTTTAACTCTGCCTCATTCAATGGGATATGAACTGCCCATCATCACAAATGGAGCTTTACTTCAGTCCTATTAAATTTTTAGGAAGTGGTTATGTTCAAATGTGGCCAACAACATGAGTAGTAGCCCACAGCAGCTAACATATTGTTAACAAAAGTGCCCTCGATTTGTTAGGCCTTCAACATCCACTAGATGATTCCCAAGAAGACTGATACATCTGAAAAACTTCCTTTAAATTCTTTACTATGAAAACGGCTCTTTTAGCTTCTTTAGCTAGGCAAAAAAGCCTTTTCAGCATCTCATTATTTGGCACCACAGGGCACAAGCACCACCTCCATTTTACAGCCATGGTTGATATTAGATGATCAGAAAGGAAAAGGTTTTGTGTTTTGCTTCTGCTGGGAGTATACTACCAGCATCACACCTAATCAATAGACTCATCTCCACTCACTTCTGCAACAGCAGGTCTAACACAGCTGACCTCACATGAGGGCACAGGAACAGCTCACACAGGCACAGTAATCTCCTGGCAGAAATTTGGAACAGACACAGCTGAAGGCAATCCCCAAAGCACTTCACGGCTGAATTCTTGAAGATGTCCCTGCTCATTTCAGAGGGGTTGGACTAGATAACCTTTAAAGATCCCTTCCAACCCAAAATGTTCTATGATTTTAAGGTTTTATGATTGGCTACAGGAACACTCCTCTGCTAGGATTCTCTGAATAGTAGCCAGGAGTCTCATCACAACACTGCATTTAAACCATGTCAATCAAACGTGGGTCTTTCCTGCCACCAGATTCTTTTCTCCTAGATTTAGGCCAAAGAGGATCTCAGAATAATTGTATAGTGACACACAGAGCCTCACAGCTAACCTAGAGGCCTACTACACTTTTGAAAGTCACTACAGCCCTCTACAAATAATCCAGAAGAATGAAATTTTTCTTCCTCTATTCTTCTCCAAAACATTAGGAAATTCCTATTACTCAGTTCTAGCTATTCTTCTATGTGTTACAAATAACACAGCTCAAAGTTTCTTACCCATCCACTGGAAAAAAAAAAAAAAAAAAAAAGCCACTGGCTTTCTACACACTTCTGTTTTAAGCAGAGGTCTGGTTGGGAGATATGCCCTTGGCCACATCAGCTGCCAAGCAGGACCCCAGCCACTCATCAGGTTTGGAGCTGGCAGGCAGGAGGGCCAGGCAGGCAGAGATCTGAACAGGGAGCTTGGGTCTGCAGCCTTCAGCACAGCTTTCTCTTGATTTCTGTGCAAAACTTGCAGTTACTCCTGCAGCTGACTGTCAAAACCAATTAAGAGTACTCCTAACAAAAACCAAAAAACACTCCTGAGAAATCACAGTTGAGCTGAAAGGGACAGTCAAGTCACTGCCTTTCTCACCTCCCCACAGCAGGGCTTGTTAGAAGACCATCTTTTTTTCTAGAGCCAAAGTTGCCATTGAGCTGCTCAAAGCTACAGTTTCCAACTTGATGGAGAACACAGATCATGGATGTTTAATCTGCTTAAACCCGATTTAGATTCATCTCATTGAATAAGAAAAAGTATTCAAAAGTCTCGCTTCCTGATGAAGCACTGAGATCTCCACAGTATTTTTTCCACGCTTCAGAAGTCCATATTCCCAGATAAATTCATGCTCACACCCCTTGTAGAATTTTGATCAAAAGAGGCTTTGAAGACCTAGAGTCACTCAGATAAATTCTCTTAGGATGAAGGTTTGCAACTGGCTTTGGATGACCTAAATTCCTTCTGCCACCAAGAGAGTCAGCCCCTCCTCGACTACACCACCTCATCAGTCACATTTAGTGTATTCACAGTCTGTCCCTGTGAAGGACACACAGAGCAAGGAACTGTCCAAAGTTCTCACCACAGCCTTCAGTCACCACCGTCCTCATTCCTCTATCTCACCACACTACACTCTTTGCCACAGACTGGCTCCATCACACAGTCTAACGTGACGCTGAAAAAAATCATTAACACCTCCCCAACCAAATTCTTATGAAAGGGACTCCCAGAACTACTTTTCCTCCCCTTCCCACTGCTTCAAGATAAAATGCTTCATCCTGGAAAAGGGTGGAAACAGACCTGAGAAAGGAGTTGCAAAGCAAATGTAGCAACATTAAACAGCATCACACACAAAGAAAAGCAACATGGAAAGTTAAGCAAATGAATCTGCATTAAATATTTGAGCCCTAAGCAAAGTTAACATAGCACAATATTTTATAGTCAATCAATAATCAATAAATTGACTAATTCTACCAAATTAACATGTTGTTTCTCCTTTACCTCCTGATTCAGGCTGGAAGGGTTATTTTTAAGTTCAGACAGATTTAAAACTATGCTTGCTGAAACTGAAACCCTTTCCCTTGCCACCCTATTTATCTCAACCACATTTTATAAAGCAGGAAGGGACACACACTGAAAAACAAAAGCCTTTCATACTCCTGCTCTCTAGTATTACTAAGTACTTTGCATAATTGTTCAGTTTTGATAACCTCCTTTCATATGATGCCATAGCAAAAATGAGAAAAGCTACAAAGAACAACAAATCAAATTAATAGTTTCACTCTTCACACTAGACAAAGGAGGACTAGTACTATCTAAGAAATCCAAACTCTTCTCCAAGGCATTTTTAAATCTATCTTTTAAAATAATTTAAAGCAGGTTTTGCTATTAAGACTGGAGGGAGAGCATAGGCCTAGATAAGGAGCTTCAGTGAGACCTGATAGGTGAATGATGGCCTGTGCACTGTGTAGGTCAAACTCTGATTATCTACATCTTGGCTAATCAAAAGCAATTATCTGAAAGTCAAATATGCCCTCCAAGTCAGATAACTCAGGGGGACCAGGACTTATATACAGCACACAGAAATCCTAAACTCCACAGGACCACAACTGCAGACACTATGAATTTTAAGCAGGATAACCAGGAGGACAGTTCAGAGGGTTTTAACCATACTCAAGACTCCCAGCCTGAGGGCAGACTTCAGAAGCTAGAAAGATTACCCTTGCAATTACTCAGCCATTTTTGGTGTATCCATGCACCCTCAGATTATAGGCTACTTGGAGTGCAATTTCAGTTAGGTATTTAGAGACTACTTGGGGTAAAAATCTCCATTACAGGCAGGGCTGGTAGACCCAGACTGGCTACTTCCCATTGTAAGACCCAGTTTTCAGTTGTTAAAATTCTAAGATAACATTCAAATTAATTTTTTTTTCATGCTACCTGTAAGTCATTTTGGAGCTGGTGACTTCTCCTGTTACTTAACCCATAGCAATCCAACCCAAGAAAAAAGTAGGTGGCATATTTTGTCTTGTTTATGATTAAGGGAGGAGGAAACCACCACACACACTTTGAAAAGTCTGAGAACTTAACAGAAAAATTTGCATTTTGGAAATCTATATTAGCCACCAAGATCTGACCAACATTATGACAAAAGTATGGAAAATTACAGCACCTGTCTTACATTTCATCAACTAAATCTCCCAGTAAAGCTAAATGCAATGGTCAAAAGGGGCTAAAAGATAAAAAATAAAGATATAACAGTATGCAAAACCTGACAAAAAGGAAAGGAACTATCCATTCCTTATATTCCTCACAGAAATAAAACAAATGGTGGCAACAATATGTTAGATACTAGGAAAGACTTAGCAATGCTCAGAAAGGCCAGCAGTAGCATTGCAAATGCTTTTAAGGCAGGAATGGTTTACATACTGTTTATTCTAACAATAAACAGAGATGCTCTTAAGGGTGGCTGGCAGTGCCACTAGCACCCCATTTTCTGTGATTTCATGCTCTCATTTGGAGATCATCCACAGCTTCACAGGAGATACTGGCCATGTCAGATCTCGGTCTGGAGATCACCGACAGCAGGAAAATGATCCATTTCCAGTACTTTGCACCATCTCCTTTGCAGGGATGATGTAACATCAAGGAGCAGTTACCCACCTCAAATCCAAAAAAACCAAAAAACAGACCTGTAAGTACAGCAGGAGAAAATTAAATTGAGACAAGAAGCCTGAGCACTATCAGCACAGGCAGCGACAGGGAGCAAAGAGATAGAACAGACAAGTATGACTGCAGTAGGAGCAGAAAAGGCAAACTAAACGAGGAATGAAGGGAGTGGGTGGAGAGTTAAAAAAGCCTATGACAAGGAGACTGTAGTGAGGACAGGGAGGAGAAGGAAGAGAAGCAAAGAATAACTATGTCTAAAAATCAGCTGAGAAGGAACTGAAGTGATCAAGGTAAAGTAGTAGTCTGCCAAAACAGGAGGGCACATAACTGGAGAGGAATGGAGACTGGGATACAATATGGCTTGTATGGGACAAGCTACTGACCAGGGATCAGAGTGAGAGGAAGAAGCAGCATCCATCCATTCTCCAGTGATGAAGGGCAGAGGTCACACAGGAGAGGTTACACAGGGATGGAAGAGAGTTGAAAATGTGCATACTAGAGTACACCCCCAAAGCCTAAACCAGAACCTAATATTGCAAAATCTCACCATTCCTCTGCTGCCAGCAAATATACAAAACCAACTGGCAAACACTGATCAAGCTGGCCTGCACAGAAAATGACAGCTAATAGTCATTCAAAGTGGCAGAAGTCTGTGAGTTGTATCTGGGATGGCCAACTCTGACACTGATACCTTGCAGGGGTCATCATGGTGCCACATACACTGGAGCTGATGGGGATGGTTAGAGGGTTATCTGTTTTTTTTCTTTCTCGTGAAAAAAAAAATAGCATACAAACATGTGATTAAAGAGTATCATAAATAGCCACAGAAATAAAGAGAACAAATGAAGGTTTCTTTCCCAACTTAAAATACGGAAATGCCCTGGAATTGAAATGCCTCCTTATTGCCATCTTGATCACTCTCAATTCAGTTTAAGAATAATATTGCTTAATGAACAGTTTTGTAAAGAAGAAAAAAGATCAGGTATTAAGCAAAGCACACTGTTGAACAGCATTTGTCCTATTTTCTTTATGCAGGCAAAACACATTATTTTTTCCAAAAGCTTCCAGTTGAGCATTAATTGCTCTGGCTTCTATGAACCCTACAAAACCAGCCTATACATGTCCTGCCCCCACTGGTCACAGTACAGCATCCAACAGCCCAGCAAAAAACCATCCTGCACTGCAGAGGATCATAAGTGACTCTACAGGAGCATACCAAAATACTTCTGGTAGGAAGATTAACATTTCTCTGCTCTGATTCCAAGGAACATGTCTGATAGAAAGAATACCGACTACATCCTTTTAAATAGTGTTTGTGAGAAGACTGAGGCAAATTAACCATTTTCTCCCTGGTACTCAGACCTCCAAGGAATGCCTGTTAGTGAAGTCTGACTCTGGGAGGCAAGTACATTAAGGAACTCATTGCAAAGGGGCAGCCAACTGCACACACCATTTGCTGGAAATGGGTCTAAAACAGGAACATGGAGCATTTTACCCAAAGCAGTCAGTAAGACCAGAACCATGTCCAAAAAACATCACACACAGAGACACCCACTGCAGACATTTTTGTACTGGTGTTAGAATTTTATAGTAGAAGGCTGGTCAATACTAATTAAATGCAATGGAGCCATCATGAATTAATAACCTGGAGGGAAAGATGTTGATGGTTTTAAGAGCCTCTCTCCTTTGCAACCTTGAACTTCTGTAATTTTTGGTAGCTCACTACAACCTCTTCACTGATCCAGATATTTCATAAATTAACATTTCTTAAAATACCATTAAAACTGTATGTTAAATTTACACAGCCTTGGCAATCAAATATCACAGCAAACTTAGGCATCCTCATTTCTCAATTCCCGGGGATAGCCACCTAGTCACCTGCAGAAGAAATGCACTAGGGAGCAGTGAAGTTATTTCTAGGACAGGGACTCAAGGAAATGGCAGTGCTGTATCAAGTTGCTTTTCTCCATCCTGCCTAGGAAACATTGAATTCAGTTTCTGTCAACCCACAGCAGCTTGACAAGCACCTGCAGTGGTTCACTTCTACTCCAATGCACCTCAAAGTGCTCAGCACAGGGGTAAAGAGAAAATGTCTAAAAAACACTCACCAGGTTCTGACAGCCCCACTAATTTTTAGGCTCTTAAGAGTATGCTCTTCTCAACCAGCAGTTAAATCTCTAAGTGTAACAACAGTTACAGACACAACCCATAGCCCCACCTCAAGCAAATATGTTCTAATATCAGGGAAAGTGAGATGCAGATTAATCTTTGCATTCCCAAGGGATAGCCTGCTGGAAAAGTGACTGGACAGGATTTCTTTCACACAAACTTCTGATGTTGGCATGGTGTCTTGCAGCACTAAGAAGTTCTATGACATACAGTAGAAGGGAATGAAAAACTAGGGGATAGGTATAGGCACTGAGTCAGACTCCATGTAAACAAGCACCATTTCTTGAACAGCAAAGAAAGGGGAAGAGTAGAAGTCCATTGACAGAGAAGAGAGCAATTCCCTTCAGACAGTTCATGCAAGTTTGCAAGGTAACACCAAAGCAAGGAGCAAGCAGAAAGGACAACTGGACTGAAAGGAAAGGGACATGCAACCCTCAAAGCAGGGAAAAGGGACAGGGAAATAATGGTAGCTCCTAAGAGAAATCCAACAGGAAAAAAGGGGGCCTTCTACCACACACAGATAAAGGTTTTCTTTCTTTTAAGGAAGGAGGGGAATCCTGCAGCATCCAGCTTGCCTGGAGGGGAACAGAACCTAAAGCAGCTGTAAGGGGATGGGAGGGGGAGGCTGTTCTGGGACTCAGTCTTCCTTGCAGACACTTCAAACAAAGGAGGACAGTCTCCTGCAACGGGATGCATTGTACATTTTTAGCTAGCACAAGGTGGCTGTCGTGACAGGGCTCCCCATCTCCTGTCTCCCCCCTCCAACTACACACCCCTGCATGATCCCAACATGGAACACAAAGATCTGCTTCATCACACCATTACTGTAATGGGAGGTAGAGAAAGACAGGGAAAGGGAATGAGGCAGAGGAACAAAAAGGAGACAGAGCGGCCTTTAATGAGTCAGCCTGATTTAAATAAGATCTCCATTTAAGGAGCACTGCAATTGTTGGGTTTTCTTAATTTAAAAAAAACAAATCACTGACTGAGCAAGCAACTTTTGGCTGCACAAGTTGTCTCACAGCTACACGCAGGGTCTGGGAGGGAAAGGGTTATAAGAAGGGGGAAGGGAAAGGGAAGAAAACCTCTGGAAAAAATGAGACTGCTTGCTGGTTCATTTTAACAAGGACATAAATTAGTCTCAAAGCCACAAACGCCATCACCTCCCTGAGCCCTGGGCAGAGTGTAGCAAGTCAAACACGTGCCAAGATAAACGGCACTGGCTGGAGCCTCCAAGGGGTGCTGGGGGGGACAAGAGGGGGCATGCTGGCAGGCAGGGCAGCAAAGATGCTTCAAATGGTGCCACAAAATGGAGACTGGTGATCCTACAGCTGCACAAAAGCAGACCTTCTGATGTTTCTGCTTATACCCACATCAAAAGCTGGGAAGTCAAGACAGATAAAGAAGGAAAATGGGGTGCTGAGGTCAGAAAATAGCAGTTCTCCAAGGTCTGGCTCTAATTACCACAAGCAGCCCTTCCTCCTCCTATCTTGGAAGAAGGCCCGCCAGCGGGCAGCAGCCCAGGTGAAAGGTTCCATTGCCGAGAGCAGGGAGGGGAGCAGACAATGGCAGGGGGATTCATTACAAAGGCACACACACACACACACACACACACACACTCAGCACTGCCGGCTGCCACATGGGCTGGGGGGACCCCTTAAGGAGGCGGCAGCTCCCTCCCCACTCTCTGAGATGCTGATACCTTCCCCCTCTCCCAGCCCTGATGGGAAACAGATTTGGAGGAAAACGCCAGCAAGGCACTGGGCTGTCCAAGAAAGGGAGGGCTTTGTGCTCCACACAAGCCAGCAACCTCACCACGCACCACACAGAGAAAAAGCCTTTTAGCATATAATTCCCATCCACAGAAGACTCTCTCTTTTATCTGCAATTAGTACATAATGTACTGGGCCTCGTTTAACACTCATTTTCACTGATTTAGGATTAAAGGGGATAAGGCTAAGGTACTTTCTGTTAATGAATCTGAGCTCTTACTCTCATTAGCAATTTTTGTTTCCTCTTTTTCAAGCACGTTTCTACCTTCCAGCATCTCCCATTTCTTTCCATCGCTGCTTCTAGTCTTGTCACTCCACACAATCATTTATTCTGTTCTATCAGCCTGTCATGCCTATACTGAAGCTCATCTCCCAGATCTCCAAGGAAGACAGCAAGCTTGCTCCCCACAAGAGAACCCAGACCAGGTAGGCAGTGTTTTCTAGAGACTGAACTAAACGGAGCAAAATTGTAGAAACACTGAATTCAGTGGAAATTACCAGCTTAACACCAATAATATTTACTTTTCATAAATGAGACAGAGCCAAAAGGAAGTAACTTTACAGGTACAAGTAATGGCACTCCACTGCTTCAAACAACACTGCAGAATAAGAATGATGTGGCTGGGGATATTGTCTTGAATGTGCCACATTCCTTCAGTCCCACACTTAGCCAAACCTGCAATGAAGTACTGCTAAGGACCAGCAGCCAAATGATACCCCTGAGAGAAGGCAGCACTGTGGTAGAGCTGACACACCTGTGCTGTCTTCCTCAACTCTGCATACAAGAGCTATCCATCGTTCATCTGGATCCCAAATTGACACACAGTCCGAGTTCTCCTCTCCTACTGTTTTTTTAATATGCATCTTCTTCAGCATCTCAGCATGTAAATACACAAGGCAAATCCTGAAAACCTATACTAAATAGTGCATACTCTTAAGACAATCGTAATTCAAGGTCAAACGGCACAATAATGCAGTCTTGATAGCTCCTTCCCCACGTCAATAAATTAAGAGTTTCTGTGGAAGACAGATTTCCCTGGAGTCTTTTAGGATATCCTAAACCTTTAAGTGAGTTTATATCCTCCCCTGTTTCAGACAGTGCTCCAGTAGAATCCCATCCTTCCCAGCTGTGCACATCCCCAAGCCAACAGGCTCATGCTCCAGGGTGCTTGGTCCCAGACACACACAGTGTACCCATGCTTGGTCCTGGTGACCCAGGCACCTTTGAGCGTGACAGCTGTGGCTGGGAGCACAAGGCTGTGCAGAACAACTCTCTAAAACGTGCACACATCAACCTGCAGCTTAGGGGCACACACCTCCATCTGGACTGGAACACTGAGCACACAGCAAAACACAAATGGACGCTGACTGCAGAGACACAGCTTTCCAGCATCACTTGCTAAACTAAATATAGGTACAGAAAGCCCCACGAGATTTCTGCAGAGCTCTTCTGTCTCAAAGCAGAGAGCCTTGGTCCAGATAAAAATGAATCTGTAATGGAAGTAGAAGGTGGGGCTTGGGAGCCTGGGAAGATACCTTTGGAGTGGACAGAGACCTATTTTTCAGCCACTGACAATCAATGCAAGATGAGAGAGGGAAAGGGTCAAAGTGGGTGTCACTTCTTGCAGCAGATTCATTCTGAGTTATGCACCAACGAAAGAGATGCCTCTTGCAGTGGGACATGCAGGATCTCAGCAGCAGCTAGCGAAAGGAGCTTCAACCAGAGCTAAGGAAAGCCAAAAAGGCAATATGCATCTACTCTATAGACCTCTACAAAGCTCTACCAAAAAAAAGCACTTGCAAAACCCAGATTTGAAGAAAAGTTCCTTCTGAGAGTCCTTCCCCCCCACTCCCTTTGGGAATATCCCCCAAAGGTTTCCAGCTCTGCAAGGCACTGCGGGGACATTATATAATGCCTAACTCCAAAGGATTCCAGCTCCACGATGCCGCTATCCTACTCCTCCCTCCCTTTGCCCGCTCCCTCCGGTGGCGAGTTGCATATGCCGTGCCAAGGGAAAAAAAAAAAAAAAAAAAAAAAAAAAAAAAAAAAAAAAAATCCAAAAGCATACAGTAGCCTTAAAAGGCGAGCACTGTCCGACGAAAACCCCTTGCGGTGGATGCGCGATGGCCCTGGCAGCTGGGAGCGCTCCTCAGGAAACGTCAGCCGCTTTCCCCCGGGAAGCCACGGGCAGCCCCACGCCTACGGCTACCTACAAGGGCTTCCCGGCCGCCGCGGTGACCGGCAGCCGGATGGAGAAGCGGCGGGGAACACGTCCACCTTCGGGATCGGCCGTTCAAAGGCGGGTTTAGCCTAACTCGGAGCAGGGGCAACCCGCGCCCCTCGCTCAGCGCTCTCTCTAGAGGGCACTGCGAGGTTGCTGCGGGCAGGGGGACGGCAGGAACCCCTTCCCCGAAGCTCCCACCGCGGTGCCCGGCGCGGCGGGCTCCCTCCCGCACCGCTCCGCGCCGCGCCGCGCCGGGCGCCCCGCTCCCCGCGCAGACAAAGCCGGGCGGGCAGCCGCGGAGTCCGGCCCGCCCGCCACCCTTACCTGAGTTACCATTTTCTTTTTCTCCATAAACCAAAATGGGGGAGGCCGGCCGCACGGGAGAGGGAAAATTTAAAAAAGAGGAAAAAAAAAATAAAACGAAATAAAAAAGCAGCAGCCCCGTGGAGGCGGGCGGCGGCGGGTGCCTGCGCTGCGCTGCCTCGCCGGCGCGGTGCTCCCCGAGCCCTTTTTCCTCTCTTTCTTCTCCCGTGTTCCTCCCCTTCTTCCCCCTCCCTCCCCCCCTGCCGCCCCCCCGGCTCAGCCAGATGGCTGCGGGAAGCGCCGCCCCGAATGCCGAAGGTAATTAATGCGAGCCGGGGCCGCCCCCGCCGCGCCCCGCCTCGCTCCTCCCGCCCGGGCTCGGCACGGCACGGCCAGCCCCCGCCCCAGCCAGGCGCTCCCTCGCCTGCCCGCCGGGACTCCCCACTGCTCCCCGGGAACCAGGAGGCTCGCCGAAGGCGCAAACGTGAGCTGGAAACAAAAGCGAAGGTGGCCCCGTGCAGCGCCGGTCCCGGCGGGCAGAACCTCACGGCCGGTCCGAGCTCCTCAACACCTACCATTCCCAGCGCCCCAGGCCTCCCCCGCCTGGACCTCAGCAGGCGGGAGAGAGCATCTCCCGGCTGGAGGATGCTGGAGAGATAGCTGTCAGTTTTGCACAGACCTCCCTCCTGCCACAAAAGGGAGAACGCGTGGGTTACACGGTGTGTTGGCTGAACCGGAAGCAGTATCCGTGCCAGGATCTGCATTTCTATCATCATAAAACCTGGAGACTGCTGGACTCCTTCCCAGCTTGCTTTTTTCCCTCCCATTTATCTTCAGCAAGCATCTGGCCCCGAGCACCTGAGCACGCCACGGTTGACAGCATCTGTTCTCTCAGCGACCCCGTAAAACAGAGCGATACGCTGCTACCCCATTTGCCAGACGGGATCTGAGATGCTCTGATTGATTTTTCCCAACATTGCACCCATGGAAACCCACGGACAGGGCTGAACGCAGGTCTGCCAATCCCACAGACAAGAAGACTGCACTGATGCTCCAGTGCTCATGATACAGAGATAAAACCAGCTCAGGCAAGTTGTGCTTCTGATGTATCTCTTCTTGACACCTGGCACTCAAGAGACTCCCCAGGCTTTAGCAGCAAAGAAGCCAAATTATGGCACAGTAACACCTTGCATCCCCATGTGTTCTTTGCATGAATATGCTTAAAAAATATGGGCTTCTGCTACAGCACTGCTCTCCAGCCAGCCCATGCTGACCCCATGGTGCTCTTTAGTTTCCCAATTTCACTCACTGCAAACTAACCTCTGGCTCCCTCCCTTCTTCCTTTCCATCCCCTGCCCTTTCTCTCCTCAATCAGCGGGAGCACGTGTCACAAGTCAGTCCCTCCTCTGTTGTGAAAAGCAGGAGACCAAGACACCAGAAGCCCTTACATGCCACCAGTGCATAGAGGCAGAGAGCCATGGGCCAGCCGCCCAACACAACCAAACCGTGGTGTGGGATCCTCTGGGAGGGAGCCAGCCTCCATAGCTGCAGCCCACAGGCCTCTGAGTCAGAGCCCACGTTTTTCTGGGTTATCTCATCCTTTCTGCTAACTTGAAAGTTACAATACTACATATTTACATGCAATGTTGCAAAACATTGGGAAAATAGTGGATTTGGCTTTTCCCCCCCCATTACAAACCTGAGACTCTGAAGCACAGTTCTAGGTCAAGTGTAAATTCCATTTAAGAGCAGCAAAAAACACAGTGACCTCCTTAAACCTTTGACATGACAAAGCACCAGGTTTCAGCACTGTGCATCTCATTCACCAGACCTCTGCAAATTACTCAGAATAATCTCCTTACTCTCTCCACTTAAGTACTTTAACTGTTCTGTTAGCTCAGTCTTGTCTGTGCCATGAGGTAGCATCTTCTTGTCCTAATTCTAGGGGACAATGAGGTATCCAGCCATGCACCAAACCTTCCCTTGCACTGCCTCCCACCACCCAGTTGGTAGATTTCTTTCCTCATGTACCAGCAGAGTGGGAATTCCCTTCAGTGTGATCTACTGCTGGGCTCTCTCTTTCATCTCCATTGTGAGCCAGAATGCATCCCCCATGCTTGGAATATATCCACCCTTGCTCCTGTTGAGCAAGAGAAAAATACCCAATTTTCAGTGGATGTGCTCAGGCAACAAGAAACCCAAGTCCGCAAGAGTTCCCTCTGCTGCAAAACCAGCTGAAATGAACATCTGATACAGAGTTTCAAAAGCTTAAAACATACCATGTAAAACGTGGCCAGTGGCAACACTTAAGATCTTTGTTGTCACTAATGAAGGACGCCTACAAAAAATTGGTGAATCTGTGCAACTCATCCTTCCTCACTGAGGGATGGGGGTTCAGATGTTGTGTCATGGCCATGCAGAATAATGTGGTGGACCTCCACTTAGCTTCTCCAAAATGAGAATCATGGAACAACTCCTGAATTTACCATCAGTTTTCCACTCTCAACTAAGCAAAACCAAAAACCAAATTGCAGATCTTGCTGCTGCAAAGAACAGAGAAGCATGAGCAGAGCTGAAGGCTGGAAGCCTGAAGAACACACAGCTCAGAGCCACAAGATCACCCCTTCCTACTTACTGCATTTATTCAAAAAGCAATGTGTTCAGAACAGCTCTAGATGCCAATACTTATGAGTTCTTATGGTTTCTCATACACCACGGGCACATATGTACCAAAACTTTGTTACTGTACTGTAGAAGTAGCATTTTAAAATAACTATGGGTAAATTTAACTAGTCTGTTTTCTGCAGCGCCAGGGCACAGCTGATCCTCATCATACCAAGCAAAGCTCCTTGCTCTCACCTGAGTGTGTCTGTGACACTTTTATACTCTCTTCTGTGTTCACACAGATGTACATGATGGTTTCTGGTTAGTTCCTACCATTCAAATCCTAATGGAAAAGAAGCTGGAGAAAGATGTTTATGCATCTGGCCAACGGACAAGACCACTGAAACCACTCTGATGAAAGCACAGATGAAGAACCAACCTCTAGTTTGACTAAGCAGTCTACGTGTACACTCTTAAATGCTTGGTTAGTTTAACACTCATAGAAATCATGGAACTAGGAAGAGGAGGAGTCCACAAACACTCTGCTTCCAGGAAGTTTCAGGATATGTTTTCCTTTCTATTTTTTTTTTTTTTTTTTTTTTAAGCAAGAACAGCCTTCAATTTTAACATCCCATTACCTGCATTTCTGTGCTGGCTCAAGTTTAGATGGAGCAAACCTGCCAGCTGGACTAAGGCCAAAGGGAAGAAAAAAAGAGTTTCAAGTGCAAAGAACCAATTTATCAGGAACAAATCTTAACAACCAAAAGACACACTTCTGCTGGTGGATTCTATTCATGTGTGTAATAAAACCCCCGATACAAGGTAACCTAACAAAATGCTATTTAGTGGCTATCTGATGTATCTCACTGTAGATAATCTTGAACCACTAGTCTACCTTTCACATTTTCTGGATAAACTTGGTGCCTGTTAAGGACATGGAGTGCTGACACTGAATAGCCAAGGACTGCCTAGAGAACATCATCTTACACTTGGCTCCAAAAGTATTTCAGCCTGACCCACACAGCCTCTGTGTTCTCCAGGACTCCACACACTGGGCCAGCAAATCTCACGTGTGCTCCAAATATAGCCCCCTCCCCCAGCAGAGACTGCAATACAGGCTCTGCCCAGCCCCGAGCGCTGTCCTTTTGCCCTACACATCCTCTCTGGACCTCCAAAAGCAAAAACGTGACAAATGAGATGTTTGTCCAAGGTTTTGTGGGTGATTTTGGAGGAGGGAGGAAGAGAATAGGTGAGGAGCTGTTCTGGGTGGCTCAGCATCCCTGGGTGACAGGTTGCAGTCACACGTACAAGCCACATATGCCCCAACAATGCAGTAAGACACACTAGTTTGCAGAGCATAGCACTGCTGTCAGTTCAACCCCTCCCCTACAAACAAACCATCAAAGAATAAGGCCAAAAAATGCAAAACAAAATACCCAAGTCTCAAACGAGACAAATCTTAAAGTTAAAAAAGTATCAAATGGCTCTGCTCTGGTTCAGGAGCTTCAAAGCCCTCTGCAGAGTCTCTGAGGGCAGAGGCCTGGGGCAGTGTCCTTCTATATAACCAGCTAACCTTCTATATAACCATGTAAGCTCCAGTTTTGTCCAAACAACATAGAGAGCAAAACTCTTTAAAGTCACCACTGTCCTTTTGCTTACCTGGACGACTGGGTATTGGTAATCCATACAATACACACCATACATAGCCAAAGATCCTCCAGCTAAAGGCCAAATGGACACAGGACTGGAAGCTTCAAATCCGAGTCTCCGTCTTTCAGCCTTGTGGGAAGGACTCTGGCAGCCCTGCGCAGTGCTTGGCTCGGGCCTCTGGGGCCACTCAGGTTGACACTAGCTCAGCTGAAAATAAAAAGGCGCTGCCTGGCTCGGCACAGCTCAGCCCCTCTCTTCTGGGATCCAGCAAGGCAGCGCTCAACCATAGGCAGCAGAGGCTCCTAAAATTAGAAATCCTCTACTGAAAACAGCCCTGCAAGCCTCCACTGAGGAGTGTCCTGCGATTCCCGGGCAGCAAACAGAGCAACTGCCAGGAAGAGGGGGACACAGGATCTTCGCAGCCACGGCTGCCAGGGAAGGGAGGAAGCAAACAGCATTTAGGATCTGAAAAGAGCATATGTTCTGGGCTCTAGGTGCGTCAGAGGGAACACTCCCAATCCAGGACAGGGAAAAAACATATGGGACTGTTCCTCCCCCACCACCATACCCTTCTTGCTGTCCTCTGCAGGGACAGGTGCTGGGATTAGCATAGTAAAACCCTTTGGTGTCAGGGAAGGAGGGAGGGAGAGGGGAGAAGCCACACTGATATCTCAAACTGAAGGGATCTCTTTCACAAGGGAGTGTGTGCCCGTATCGTTTAACACTTCTCCCTCCCTCCCTCCCCAGCAAGCAGGGACAGCTGCTGGAAGCGGGGCTGGCGGGGGGAGCTGGGCCCTGGAATGGCCCCACTGCCCCAGCCCTGGCCGCTGGGTTGTCCCCTCAGCTGTTCCAGTCAAACTGCGGGTGGCGAGGGGGATTAACTCTGTCACACGGGACACTGAGCAGCAGGGAGAAGGGGGCAGCGCTGGGCAGGGCCAGTTGTTGTGCCCATTTTAGGAAGCCCATCCTCTCATTCCCAGGGAGGAATCTGCTCCCTGACCGACAGGGACAGATGGGGAGCCACTCGACCAGCAGCCTCACATGGGGCCACGTTATCAGACATCCGAGAGCCCGCTGCTGATTCTTAAGAGATACACCATGGGCAGGGGGTGCACCAAGGGGGCCTGACCTCCCACAACAAATTGCATGAGGTTTCACTCTTCACGACAAAAAACGACACCCGGCTGTCACTGGACCAAACCTGGGTTCTCAAAGAGTTAACAGCTCATGCCCACAAAAGATTGCCACCTTCCTCCAAAGGATAGCAGGGATAAAACCCCTCCCTCCGGGGTTTCAAAAATAAACATGCTACAGTGATCAAACCCAAGAAGGGCTAGCCAAATTTCCCCCACACACCATTTTAAATGCATAAAGTCAGGGGGATTTTGCATTTCTAATCTTTAACTTTTCTGTAGTGCTGCTGTGCACCACTAAACAGCTCCCTCAGCCTAGCTCTAGGGCAGCTGCCCTCTTCTATCATCACTCATAATTTCCTCCCCCTCAGAAAGCGTTAAACTTAAGATTTACTTTTCTTCAAGAGGTTAAATATGTGGATCGTTATCTAGTACAATTTGCATGAGCAAACCTTTGTCATTCAGGTAAGGGGTGCCTAATTCACAGCCCTCTGACCCACTCAGCCCAGCGGCACAGCCCTTGGCTCATCCTCTGCTCCCACTGCCCTTTCTTTCTGAGAGCCTTGGAAAAGAACAGCTACGAGCTGGGTGAGTGGTTACAGCAGCTGTCGCCCACTCTCATCATCTTTCCTAGGGCCACAGGGCTGTTCCTTCCTTGCAAAAGGAGCATGACCAATTTGGGGAGTATAAAGCATGACATTTTCTAAATGACTATCTAAAATAAATAAATGAATGCAAGTTTCTATAGCCGTTGTTTCTGTATGAAGATTTGCACAGACAAAGAAATTAGTTGTCCATAAATGGGAAAGCAGCTATACTTCTAGATCTCTTCACTGGGGAAAATGGATGAGGCTCCCACAATGAACTTCCATCTCATTCCACCTTTGTCAAACTTATTTCACTCCAAATAGACCCAAAACAGCTTTCTGGAGCTTACCATTATGCTCCTCCCTCCTTACCATTATGCTCCCACCTCCTCACCACAGGGCTTTTTGGCTACCTCTCAGCACTCCCTGCATGCCCTGCCTGGGGGCACAGATAGAATCTGGTTTCCTCTGAACGACTAATACTTTTTTTATTTCCTTCTCTTTTCTGTAACTACATGTTCGAAAGGTGCCTGCCCTTCATTCTTTTGCATAGCTCATTACTATGCACTCAAGCAATTTAGTATCTCCAATAAAACCTTTTTATGAAAAGGCATTAATTTATATAAACCCAAAGTCTTTTCCACAGCCTGTTTTGGTACTTCATATTACTGCCCCAGGTTTTAAAACCAAATCCCTAACTAAGTTAAAAACCTTACATTTATTTCACAATCCAATTCTTGTCATTTCCAACCTGGCCTCAGGGGAATAAAACATTTCCAAATCCTAGTGCAGATATCTTCCTATCTATAAATACCCATCAAATGGACAAAACAAAACAAGGAAGGGAAGCATCACCTAAGCTCCTCTGCTGTTTTAACTACAGTTCAAATAAAACTGCCTTGCTTTAAAGTTTTTGATGAAACTTAAATACTGTGACTTAACCAGCATTAAGATATTTGGTTGATACTTAGGTAACAAAGCATCACACTTCCTGTGTCCTTCAGGTAATCAAATGACAAAAGCTAGTTTTAAACTTGTATGTGCCAAGATGGACACATTAGGACTTTACTGACCAGTAATAAACCACTGAATTTTCTGCAAGACTGCCCCAAGGGCTGGCTTACTACTGCACATTGACTTGCAACAAATATTAGTCAAGTATAAGATGGCACTGCACTCCATAATTCTGTTTTGAGATAATGGTTCAACTACATTACCGTGCAATTTACTATGCCCATTCATTTCCAGAAACACAAGTTAGGTAACTGTCATGAAATCATAGGTTTGTTCCTGCAGATGCTTACATACATAAAATAATTTTAGATTTACAGAAATATGAAGACTGGAAAAGATCTCCAGACACACAGAATCAGATCAACTGCTATCATACAACATCATCTTAACTTTTCATAAAATGTATCACACTGTATCTTAGAGCTGGATTTTACAACTACACTGCCCCAGTCAAAAGGCTGCTCTAGAATATCTGGGACTCATGTTCTCCAGCTTAATGCTATTCCTGAGCAATTTTTGTCTTTCCTTTGTTCTTGTGCCAGCACTGTCCTATGGCATAGCCATATTTTCTCTTTCCCTTACAATTAACCTTCCTCATGTACTCCCTCTCTAACCATCCAAACAAGCAGCTGTTCCAGTCTTGTGTCACATGACAGGCTGGCTATCCCCCAACCTCTAGATGCATGTTCTTGCATCTGATCTAGCTTGTGCTCATCTTTATTTTTAAAGACATCACCCAGCACAACATCAGCTCTGTTTCACAATTCCAGCACTAAACTGCATCTTCTCTAGTCTCATTAGTACTTTCCTCTGTAGCACTACCTCAGATGCTGTAGAACCTGTCTATAGTAAGAGACGTCATTCCATTATGTAAAACACACATCATCAAGGTAAGAAAATTGGTTATCTTAAAAACAGACAGGCTGATAAGGCACAGTCCAGTTTAAATGGGTCTGTGTTGCCTTTTACTGCATTTTTTATTTGTATCCAAGCCCTTAATTAATATTTGTGTGTTAGCATGCTGCTGAGGTTAGGTCTGTATTTACTCAGATCATTCCCCACCAGCAATAGGTCTATTTCACTTCCTGTTCTCTAAACATGTGATAGCTCTCCTATTTGATAGATTAAAACTTCTATCAGATCTGCAACTGCATGAACCAGTTCTTTCACTCTCAGGAACAGGCATCCCTCTTCCCCCTGCTTCCCAGCCCAGCCTACCTGCACTAACTAGCATCTTTTAAACGTACAGTGTGATTGCTTCTACATTACCAATATTGTCCTTGCTCCCAAGACCAACTCTACTTAAAACAAAGACATGCTCAATTCTGTGACCACAAGAGCATCCTCATTAACTACCCTAGCCTCAACACTAAGTGGCCCCACCTCCTCCCTTCTCTCTAATTGTATTTTGAGAAACTGTCACCCATTTCCTTAGCAACATTTTTAAGGTTTAATTCAGCCTGATTTTGGCAGTTCTTATTTCATCCCTACTGATTTTAAAGGCACAGCAATCTCTGATGATAAATTCTCTTCTGTAAATTTGCTTCCTTTTTCACCTAACAGCCTTTATAAGGTTAGGCTAAAGTTTCTTCTTAGAGGATTTTGCCCTTTACATATACCATCACTGATTTGCATCCAAAGTGCCTCTAAAAAACAAATTAAAAAAAAAAATCCCAACCAATCAAAAAAAGCTCACCAACCCTAAACCACACCATTCTACATTCAGGGCTGCACTGACTTCATTAAATATATTGCTTCATGTATCAAAGCTTATATCATGATCATCCTATCCAAAGGTGGGGAGCTGGAGGCTCCTAAACAACTTGTTTTCCTGTAACAATCATAGCACCAATAATCTACTCACTGTGTCAACAACAGGTGATGATGTTATAATGACAAAATCTTTTGATCTGATTATTAGCAGCAGCATTTGCTCTCCAAACTGTATCTGAGAAATTAAAGTTTCTCATACTAATATTTATCTCTCTAATGGTACTGGGAATAGTATAATTTTCGAGCCTCAAGTTTCTATCGGAATCCAATCCTATGAGGGATTACAACAGACTCACAGTACTTCCCCTGGGATCTCTCTTATCATTCTTCCCCACATCAATTTGACCAGAAACAAATTCTACATTATCAGTATTATTCTACTTTCTCCTTTACAGTCTACTGCATACAATACAGCATATCACGTTTTACATCTACCCTATCTGAACCCACATAATCTTGAATGCATGTTAAAGCCATGATTACTATTCTTGCAGATTGATATTATCCCTATAATATCCAGTTTCATGTTCTGCACCAGTAGCTCTGGTTCCTCTATTTGTTATTTCGAATGCCAGGAGTCTGAAAAAAGGAACCACTCTCATGTTTGTGCATTTATTGATCATACAGCTCCCAACTCTCTCAACTACCACCCATCCAGTTACTGCTGAACCTTATTACTCTTTTAATAACATTTAATTTTGTTTTTTCCAGCTCTTACCTACCCATCACTCTTTCTAGAGATACTGTTTTACATGCTACTGTAGCAGCATTTACCTAATTTTCCCCTTTCTGTGTACTAAGCAAGGCATGGAGACCATGCAAGTTTTTCTCTGTGTTCTCAAAACTCAGTACTTCACTTCACATGCACTGCTCTCTTTGATGTCTGGAGACAGAGGAACATTTTTGGGAAATGCCAAGACCACAGTCCTGGGGTTTGCTTTGCCTGCTTTGTTTAGACTGTTTATAGCAAGCATGCTAAGTCACAATTATAAGTACATCTATAAGAACATAATATAGCCATAGTCTCATGATGCTTGAAGTGAAGCCATGGCAGTCCCAGACATTTACCACATATATTTTCTTTAAATTGCTAAAAATTGACGTACTGTGGGGACACAGCAATACAGCATGGAATCTGAGATATTTCTATGATATATAGCCATTACCCTACATTGATCTTTACTAAGAAATTACACCAACAGTTTCATTTTATGAACTATATTTATAGATCTTTTGCATAATTTTCTGTTCTCCAGACAAATTAATCCAAGCCTTATCTAGTTACTCCCACTAAAGAGCTCTTACCTCCGCTGAATCTAACTCTTCATCGCTAGAAGCCTGGCTGATGCTCTTCCTCTCACCCACCAAAAATGGCATCTTTAACAATTAGCCAATCACTACATCTGCTAAACTGGGTCATCAGGGATCTGATGAGCAGCTTACAATATGTCTCTGCTTTTTAAAGACTGATGTAAATGTAGGAAACATGCCAGCAAGCAAGGATGCATTTTCTGGCTGGGTATGTACTGATTTCCATAGCAGCTAAATAGATCAAGCAGCTCAGCCAGTTCATACTAGTGTTAGACAAACAGCACCAAGATTACATTACAGAGCTCCAAGAGATTCTCATTTTGCACCAAGGCAGGTCCCATACCCTGGGCACAAAGGTGGCTTTTGCTCACTCCAGGTAAGAATTTATACTGGAAAATCCCCGTTCCTCTCTCTAGGGCTACATTTATTGCTTGTTTGCTGGAATGCATATAATGCTTTTCAAAGAGCTGTGTGATTTTCCTTTTTCTTCACAGATTTAATATCACCAACAACTAGAAAACTTATGTATGGTCTAGGTGTTATTTTGACCCTGAAATCATTAGAGATTCAAGTGGAGAGGACATAAATGTAAGCAGAGCACGCACAAGAAAGCTCAATATTCCAAAATGGCACAGAAGCGAAGATGACAACACGTGGATGACTGCAGAAACTGGATTTTTCTCACGTTTCAGAAACCTGCCAGTTTTACATAGAAGTCCTGATCTCCAGAGCAAGAAGATTTGATGGTGGATCAGCTATGCAGGTGAATGAATAACTCAGCACCCTGCCAGTGCCTTCTCTGCAAGAGAAACATGTTAAGCAGGCAAATGTCGCGGATCAGGAACTAGCAGCATTAAAGCAGAAATGAAACCAGCAGTTCTGGGGGATGTGGAGTAGCAGCAAACCAGAGTGTGTTGGATTAGCATAATAAGGACATCACAGGAAAGAATTTGAATGGGTTGGTAAAGCCATAGGAGCCATTACTTGCCTGAAACTCTGTCTAATTAGTTAGTGCTACTGAATCTTAGTGTTCATTAGGATTAATAGTCCAAAAACACATTAGCACAAATGAAATTACCAAAAATACACTTTGAATCCAAGGAAAGTAGAAGCCCCCCTGGCAAAAGGCCCAAGGAACCCAAAGCTAAAGAAAGCAGCAAAAATGTAAAGCAGCAAAGATTGCCCCATCATACAAGGAAATACCTCAGGCAGACAGTGAAACTTCAGTCATTATACATCCGTTTATCATAGAGAAAATACACAATTTAAAATAAAATAAAATAAAAAAAGGAGAGACAGAAATTCCAAAGATAGTACTTAATAAAACTGGAGCTCTGAAATAGCTTCTGGTCATGTCTTTTCTTCTCCAAGTGCTGGAGATCTCCCTATTCAATCTTTTTTCGCAACACAATCTACATTTGCAAGGCAATTTACTTAAGAGTGACAGAGTCTGTTTTCATGGACCACTACCATGCTAAACACATTCCAACCAAGCTCTGTAGTCCTGAAACCCATCTAAAGAGGTTTAACAGCAGGCACCACACACACTCTAAAGTGTGGACATAAGATACCTGCATCCTGTTACTGCCCTTAGGTCTTTAGTGCATCATCTACACAGAGCTGTTAAATATTAATGGTTTGTCTAGACTGGAAAACTAGAACAGTTTTAAAAAACAATTACAAATACACAACATAAGAGGAGAACAGGTCAGAATTAGAAGTCGTTACCTCTTAACTACCTGTTATTTTCAAAGCCTCAACAAACTCTGCTTTAGGGAAGGACATGGAAAAAAGAGGTGGAACAATAACACAAAGTCAGTCTGCTAAAGGAGCAGGTTGCAAGACCCCTGTCTGCTGTGAAATTGGCATTTTTAGTTTTGTTTTGTTTAGCTTTCTTACAGCCATCCAGTAGAATGGTAACGTTAGCAAACTCCAGAAATCTATATACCAAAGTGGACTCACGAAATCACAAGCCTGGGTCTTCCTCAACCAGAAACCAAGCTCTTCCAATAGCCAACCTATACTGTCATGGCTCTCAAGAAAGACAGACAAACACTCTCAATCCTAAAGTAAAGATTTTTGTAGGCAGACTCTTCCTTATATTGGAAGTACAGATCCTGCCCAGACAACGTCAGCTGCCAGACAAGGACTCAAGTTAATTCAAGCAAAATGCAGATTGCCCAAAGTCTACCTCTGAAATTACTGCAAAGGGAAAGTGGCAGTGATGAACACTCATCTGAAGTTTGAAAAATCCCCTGTCAAAGACTGTGTTCCCAGAACTGAGGTTTTATTCACAACACTAACGAACTGGCTCCCAGCAAGGCAGCTTTAACAGAACAATAACTCACAAGAATCTATTAGTGATTAAGTTGCAAAGTAAACCTGCCAGTAGCCTTGATACACCAGCAGCATATAGAAGACACAACTTCAGCTTTCCTTTCTGCCCCAATCCATTGCTTTACATACATTACAGAACAAGTTTTAATTACAGAATCTTGAGACAACTCCAGAACACCTGAACATAACATGCAGCAAGTCCAACAGAAGGTGCTAAAACCAGACAGGCTCCATCGCCTTAGTTACTACCAAAGGCTTGGTACAAAAGGGGGAAAGAAAGTATACACAGATTTTCCAGAAAGAAATTATTTGTGTCTTGGGTCTGGGCCTTCCTTCAAGGAGAACTCTAAATACTTGGCAGTGCTTCAAGATGCAATAAGTACACTTCTGGGTTAAGACACTTGATAATGAAGGTGATCGTATCACAGCTTTCTTTTGGGACCACTTATATAAGTACTGATCTTGGTAATGCCACATGTCCATCAAAATACTTTTTTACACATTACATGAGAAACAAAAAGGTGTCCAGATGCAGGATTTCAACATCAAAGACGACAGGGAGTTTTCTCTTGGTAGTTTAGACATTACATGACAGGCACACTGCCTTTGTATATTCCTTTGGGAGCAGTGGACAAAGAGGAAGCAAAAAGAATAGAGGGGAGGCAGTTTTCCTTCACTTCAGAGGCTGTTCCAGAACCTCAATCAGAGAAAAAGCTTTGCCCATTCTGTCTCTCACTGTCCCACTTGGTTTTTCACTTAACAAGTGGCAGCAGTTCAATTAGCTGATCCTTAAGGGGACAACAGGGAGATCCAAAAAAAAAAAAAAGATTTGACTTTTCTAGAAATAGAGCAGCTTAAGTCTGAGCATTTCTTCAGATCTGTGCTAAGCCTACAAAAAATAAGGTTAATTCCTTAATTAAAGAACCACCTTCCTAAGAAAAAATATTATTAAAAGTCACCAGATGGTAGTATCAGACATACTCTCACCAAGTATTTTTAATTCAATGAATCACAAATGGGCTGGACCACACTGATGATTCCTTTAGTGTAAGCACAGTTCTGCCATTACCTTAGACCCACCAGCATACGGCCACGTGGGGCTGCTGGAAATGCCACATTGCACTCCCAGTCTATCCCAGCAAATGGCTCATGGCATAAACCATTTTCAACAAGGGTTTGAGCCAACATGCTCCACCCCACCTTCGCCTGGGGTGAAGGGAGAACGTGATCAACTATTGCAGAACATTTCAGAACGTGGCTGTGTGTCTTACTCATCTAGAGCACTTGCATCCTAACAGAGATGGTTTTGGTATGGACTTTCCTCCTCACCTCGACTCCCAGCTTATCAAATTGCCTCCACATGACAAACTAAAATAGAATAAGGTACTTGTTCCAAGTTCACGAGTGGCCACACAATAAATTATGCTATTATGAACTTAAATTTATCCCTACTTTAGAGTGGTATGGCTTCCTAGCTACACAAACAAAAGCAGAATTTGGGGGAAAGGTTTTCTGGGACAGCATTCTACTGTTCTGACACAGGAGCAAAAGCACACCCTGCCCAGCTTGGTGCTATCAGAATAGCAGAGCACCTGCCCACACCCTGTAACTACGTAAGCAAGAGGCAAAACACATCAAAAATACTAAACAAAATTCTTAATTGAAAGAAAGTAAGAGATAAATAATCAGGCAGCAGTGTCTATGTGTGATAGCTGGGTTTGAGACTGTATTACTGGCAGGAACTGAGGAATTGGAGAACATCATGGAGGCTAAAGGTCTTGCTTTCACTGCCACAACAGCAGGTCACCAAATAAATCTCAGAAAGTCATCTGGAAACAGTTCCAGCACAGCAATATACAAAATATGACACTTTCAGCATAAATCTACAAAGATAATTTCATTATATAATTACATCTGTCCATAATTTTCTGCAGGCCTCAGTTCAAAATCTTGCCCACCCGCTCAGCTTTAGATGATGAATCCTGGTTTTCCCACATACCCATTAAAAAAAAAAAAATTAAAAATTCCAAAGTCAGACATCTCTAAAGAGATTCAAGAGCAAAACACAAGAAGTGCTGCAGTTAAGAGTTTGGTGCATTTGCTGAGTGCACAGAAAGGATCCAGAAATAGCATGTAAAGCTGAGGTTTGACAAAAATGATGCAGTTTACCCTGAAAGAAGAGAGTCAAGACAGGCTAAATGAATGGTGACAGCAGCAAGTCATGCTTTAAAGGAGGGGGGGACCCCAGGGACTACTTGTCTGGAGGCAGAGGTGCTAGTTATTGCTGTGTCCCTTCTCCAGTGGCAAAGTATAAGGCTGTGGTGGAGAAGAGAAAGAGGTATGTTAAAACTGTGCTAGCTCAGTGGCAGTCTCCACATCACTTTCTGCCTCATACTAGGACAAAAGTAGTAAAGGGCAGCAAACATCTAGATTTTAACTGAGATTTTTGAAACCTATCTAGTTTTGAGAAAGCAGGAGAGAGAAAAAATCTGGGAATCTTTTTATTCTCACACAGTCCCAGGACATGGGCACAGAGGTCTGCCATGGGTACATAAGACAACTGCCACCCACCCTTCTCCCCGAGTCAGAAGAACAGAATAAAGGCCAACATGGCTCAGTCCAAATCCCTTTCCTGCAGGCTAGTTTCAACTCCCAGAGAGTTCTAAAACAAGCCACAGTAGCTGAAATCCCTGGACAACAAACCACTGAGGGCTTTTTCTGGTTCCACTATCTGCACTATCAAGATACCTGCTCTTTCATCAGCTTTCTGTGACTTCTACAAAAAAAAATCATTCACCCTAATCTGCCACACTATCTGCATTCTCTGTCCCAAAACCATGATGCCATAAAGATGGTTTCCTGGCTCCCATGAAAACCCTTACCTCTGCTTTCTCTCACTATCAAGAAATCTCTACACAACTCTCCAGTTACTCTGCAGTGGGACTACTCAGAATTTGTGGTAACAGGACTGCTAAGGCAAAAATTAACTGCAACTCCTCTGCACTATCAGCTGGGATATCAGCAGCACTCAAACTTCAGCCTCTGTGGCTTTACAGGTCTCTTAGCATGAATTTAAAAGAACCACTCATCTCAGGCTAGAGATTCATGCGTAGGCCAGAGGTAAAGTAGGGCAGCACTTAAGCTGCATCTCAAGCTCACATTGTAATGAAGCAAAAGCTGCAACTTCAAGCTCTGAAGGGGCACAGCAGGCACACTCCTGCAGCTGCTCTGAACTAGAGAGCTTCAGAGAAACTTGTGGGAATCTTAACAATCTAATACAGCTCAACAGTGTGCAACCTGTTTTAGCAGGCAGATCCAGCTGCAGCATTGTCTTTCACATACATTACAGGTTCTCAGAACAGTGCTGAGAATGAGACCCTATTTTGCAGCATAGGAATGTAGTAGATGTGCAAACAATGTAGGAAGCAAATTTCAGGATGGCAGATTGACAACACCTCTGGGTTAAATGAAGAAAAAGCATCCCTGCCACCCAACTGCCCCAAGACTGTCAGCAATAGAACAGGAGAAAATGTAACCACCATCAAGACAAAATAAAATAAAATAAAATAAAATGACAGTCACTTTTCAAAAGGAAAAAAAAAAACCCAACATTTTATTCACATTCTCTTCCTGGCTTACCTTCTTTGCTATTATAGGACAGAAGTAATAACAGCCACCGAAAGTCCAGCTGTCACATTTTGATAATTCAGTGATTGCCCACATAGATCTAATTACCTCAGCCAGTCCACATGCCTGAGACCTCATATGGGCATGGCCATATCTCAGCCTTGCCCTGACAGAGGTTTGGAGAGTGGAAGCAAAAGCAACGCTAGGATGATCAGATGTTTTTAGAGTGATCAGTTTAAGCATAGGGACAAGAAGAAGGGAAACAGCTGCTCTAGACCTAGAGACAAGAGAATGCTTAAAAACCTAGAAAAATAATTAAACGAACTAATGAGCCATAGTTGGCAAAGGAACCACAGGTCAAGGCAGATACAATTCCTCAGTTGGGGGAGAGGTGAAGAAGGGGAGAAGCCCTCCCATACTGGGGCAGAGAGGAACCAAGCTAGCAGCTCCATAGCAGAGCTGTGCCAAGGTGGGTAGAAAAAAGGGATATATTATCATGACAAGAGGTGATGCATTCTTAAGTTTCAGGGTTGGAAAAAGCAGCAGATGATGAACAAAAGGAAACATTTGTAGTGGCTCCAAACAGGAGACAGAAGTGGGATGGCAATGCCACAGGGTTTGTTTTGTTACTGGGTTTGTTTGTTTTAAAAGGAAGCTAACAGAAATACACCAGCATCTTAAAATGTTCCAAGCATACAGCCCACCACTCCTCCTAGGTTATAACAAAAATTCCTGTCTTGTACTGAGAAGGGCTTCTTGGGATGCAGCAGCCCCCCGACTCTTCAGCCCCAGCTGGGGGGCCGAGGGGTTCCCGTATCAGCGGCTCGGCAGCGCGGAGCTCCCGCGCGGGCACCGGCCGCCGGCCCAGCGCAGACCCGTAATCTCCTCGACTTTGATTTAATGCAGCAATTACTGGTAATGTGGTTTGAAGGAGATAAATGCCCAGTACAGGGCTGGCTGGCACTGACGCTCATTTCGCTCATGATGCAAGAACAGTTTTAATTAAAATCCCCTTTATGATAAAGGAGCTGCTTGACTGGATGTTTCTGTGCAGCCCTGATACGGAGCCTCCTCCAAAGCGGATTAGAAATCAAAGTTTCCCTCTTCTCGCTACTGGCAACACACAAAAATAGGGAACACTGTCACTATGTCACCCCTCTACAATTTCCTTAACCCTAAAACTGCTGGGAAAATGCCCGTGTTTCCTTACAAGCAATTGTTACTTCTTTGTCATGGCTTTAAGTGTTTTCCAAAAAACTAAGCACAAGGGCTACTTTAATTGGAATAAACACATTCATAGAGCTCATCCTCTGTGATCCAAACCTGGTTTCCCCTCTGTCTGGCTTAAAAGGAAACCACTTTAGCTACTTCTATGGCAGAACCATATCTACAGCCTGCATTCTGGCAAGGAGAGATATTAGCTCCATGGTGTTCTGGCAAGGGGGTAGGAAATCAGAATTTGGTTGAAAGGCTGGAAACATGGAAGCTTCTGCTGGGTGAGGCAGTGCTGGACAGGGGAGAGAAAAGGAGCAGCACTGCAAGATAAAGGCATAAAATTTGGCAGAGCAGCCAAGATACCAGCACAGACATGTTCCAGAAATGAACTGTCAGCTCTTGATCGGGTTACAGCAAATGTAGGTACAATTTTGGGTTAGTTTTCTTCTTTACACTATGGGAAATAACAGAGATGAACATATTAAGCACTGCTAGTTTCTATTGCGAGTGCCAGGAGCAGATTGTCACAGTGAGAAATTGGCCTTGTGCATTACACAGAAAAGGCAGCACTGGGTTTGGAGGCCTGCAGACAGTGCAATGTGAAGATAAAAAGCCTCCAGTCTGAATGTGCATTATTCCTCTCCTCAAGCCAACCAAACACACAGTTGATTTAAGCAGCTGAATTCCTCTGTGACCTTCAGAATACATCTGTGGGCCACAGGACTACCCAGGCCCTGACACAGCTTCCAGTCTTCTCAGAGCATGTGCCTCATCATTCAAGCAGTGCTCCATATTCCCTGACATTGTCTTCTCCAATGATGGGATTCTGTTCCAAAAATCCTTTTTCTTTAACATAAGAAAGCAATTTCAAAGTGGCTGTCATGTTCCATGATTCCCCACCCCCTTCAGATAGCACAGTATCAAACAACAGATGAAAAAAAAAGAAAACTCCTGACAGAACTAGGAGGGATTCAGCACAACAGCATAACCAAATGACTTCACAGGAGTCTGAAGCAGCAGACACCAGACCACCAAATGCACGGCTATGTATGATGAAACCAGCCTTCAGGAGAACCTTGCTCCTCAACAGGGTGAACAAAGGGTAAAAACACCAGGTCAGAGACAGCAAGACAAAGATTTAGTGCGGTTTTGCTGGTCCACAAGGGAAAAAAATGAAACCAAAAAAGGCCTGGTATAATTAACAAGATTAAAGGGGGATTTAGGATCAGGACAGAAAAGCAATGGGCCAGATTGATCCTTACAGGATTAAAGCTGGAATCCTACTAAGAGTCCAGTGGTTGAGAGATCAACGCAGTGTAATGGGATTAAATCAACATCAGCTTTTGTTTTTACACAACTGAACCTCTAGCGCCTGTACTTCTACCGCTTCAGATAAGCAGCAGAAAAGTTGACAGGTACCCACAAACAACCAGGGCACAGGCAGCCAAGCACTGCCCTTTGGCCCTCTCAGGCAGAAGAGCAATAGGTAATAACACTTTCAGAAACAAAGAACAAAAAAATTGTGGTTTATTACAAATTATCCAAAAAGCCAAGAAAGCTGAGGATTTACCAAATCCTGTGTTATGACCAGCCCTAAATTAACTGGTATCAAGCGTGATGGGATCACCCCAGGCCTGATGGATGGGGAATGCAGGAGGACAGTCCCAGCTGCAATCAGACATGCTGCCAAGGGGCAATTGGATTTTGATATTGTCTCTTGCTGGCAAGGAACAAAGGACCCAGTATACTCTGCAGAACATATCAGCAAACACATTTAAGACAAATTGTCGCATGTCCCCGTTGCACAACAATATCCAAGAATTACAAAAGTGAGAAAAGCCTCTTTCAGCATGTATCATTTGCATTACAGCTGGTGCAACACATGCAGGCCAGCTGCACCTCTGTTCCCCTGCCCTGAAATTTCCAAAGCTTGTTGGTAATTTGAGTTGGTAGCAAGGGGGAGGGGAAGAGGGAAACACGACAAGGCTAGATATTCTTTCTAGATATGTAAGCTATTTTTAAAGTTTTTAATTCTTGTAGGAGAGAAAGCCACTCATGTTTAAATGAGAGGGTATCCATCACCACCACACTTGGTTGAAGAGGGAAGGGGTGTTTATTGCACACCTGTTCACAACAGCTAAACAGCTGCATTGAAGAGCAACATTCCTTAAACAAGGAAAAAGCACTAAAGGATCTTGTATCTCTACAGCATTTCTCAGTCCAAAAGGTGTTTAAAAACAGCAGTTACACACACTGTTACTGTATACATTCCACCCAAATTTCTTAAACAAAAGAAAATTTTCCCAACACTAAAAATTAAAAATGGCAATACCGCCCATTTCTTAAAAGATGTCACAGTCAGTAGCCTCACCTATGCTGAATGAGCTTCTCCTTTTCAGCTGGTTTCACTGCTCCTCCTCACTCAAGCAGCAGCCAAAATCACAGTGTAATAAATCAGGAAGGAGGGGAAATGGGTGGAACGACTGGTGGATCCAACAGGCCCCAGAACAAATCAGCTCTGCAGTGCTACTGAGATGGTCCCCATGGAAATATGTATCCCACTTATGCTGCACCTTCCCTGGGGGATGCTTTACCTACACTCACAAGGTCTTCTCCATCCAAAAGGTATGTAATGGATGCAAGCAGACATCACCATCATGATTGAGGGAGGAATGAAAAAGGCCATTACAACAAAAATGAAAAGTGAAAAAATAGCAACAGGCAGCTCACACTGCACATTTTCCATTTTGTAGCCACGTATACATATCTGAATTCCAGCATTTTTCTGCATTTAAACTTTGTTTCAACACTAGATGATTTATAAATTATAAAAAAGTGTACAGAGGAGTTTTTTAGTATCATCTCATTCCAGCTCCTTAAATATCATGAATAATAATCCCTAAGAATATCTTAAAGAATTGTCATCTGGTCAAAATATTTTCACTTCATTATTGTCTTATGTCCAAGATTCAATCAGAGCATTGTGTGGGGGACAGCATCTCTCATTTGAGGCAGGAGAAAAACTAACTGCCTTCGCCCTGGATTCAGCTACAGACCCAAGAACCATCTGGTAAAAAATCAGCCAGCGCATTGTGCAGGCAGTATATTAGTCATGAGACACAGGACTCTGAGAACAATGAAACCTAAATTTAAGGGACAGAAGAAGGAAACTTAATTACTCGTTTAAGCTTCTTCACAGCTTTGAGGAATCTTTAACATTTTTAGCAAAAGAATTTAGCACTGGAGGGCACAAAGCACATCCTCAATGGATTTCTTAATTTTCTGCAAGCCTGTTTTCATTTCCACCGTGGAACTATCTGCACTGGTCCACAAGCACAGCTTGCCTCTCCAGTGCATGGCTGCAGGGTGAATCACATTGCCTTGGGCATGGGGTACCATCCACAGCTGCGGTGCTGCAGATACAGACTGCAGTTCCTTCTCCAAACAGACAGCTCCATACAGAGAATGTTTTTTCTCACCCCTCTACATCACTCAAGCTCCTGCTCTATCCAGTAGCCCTCGCTGAACTGTGAAGGGATGTTTTCCAGCTAATTGCATAAGCTGTCCAATCATACTTTTGGTTAAGCATGCACACATACACAGTTGCTACCCTAGTGACTGTTTTGACCTGTGGCAAAAAAGCCACCCCAGCTCAGGTCCACTCAGAGACCTTTCCTACACCACTGCCATTACCTTGTGGGTTAGGACAGCTCTGACAGGCTGTAAAGTTGGATGGAGAGAAACCAGTGGGGCTTCAACAAGGGCAAGTGTAGGGTCTTGCACCTGGGGAGGAATAACCCTAAGTATCAGTATAGGACCTACTAGAGACCAGTTCTGCAGGGAAAGACCTGGGACTCTTGGTGGATGAATGACATCCACAACTTTACGAGGAACCAGCAGTGTGCCCTCAGAGCCAGGAGGGCCAGTGGTATCACCTGAGGTGCATCAGAAAAACTGTGACCAGCAGGTCAAGGGAGCTGATCCTCCCCCTCCTACTTGGCCCTAGCGAGGTCACACCTGGAGTGCTGTGCCCAGTTCTGGGCTCCACATTTCAAGAAAGACAAGGAGATACCACAGAGGGTTCAAGAGATGCCACGAAGATGATGAGGGGTATGGACCATCTCACAACATGAGGAGAGACTGCAGGAGCTGTGCCTGTTTAGTCTGGAGAAGAGACAACTGAGAGAGGATCCCATTAATGCATTTAAATATCTCAAAGGCGCCTGCCAAGAGGTTGTTGCCAGACTCTTTTTGGTGGTGCCCAGCGACAGAATGAGGAGCAAAAGCCATAAACTAAAACACAAGAACTTCCACCTCAGGATGAACAAGAACTTCTTTACATTAAGAGTGGCAGTACATTGGAACAGGCTGCCCAGGGTGGTTATGAGTCTTCCTCTCTGGAGACATTCAAAATCATCTGAACATGTTCCTGTGTCACCTACTTTAAATGACTCTGCATTGGCAGGGGGATTGGACTAGATGATCTCCAAAGGTCCTTTCCAAGCCGAAGAATTCTGTGATTCTGTGAAAAAGGTGAAGTTCTGTCACTAATGGAATTAAGATTAGCAAACAAGCACCATGGGAAGTGCAGGAAACACAGATGTTCAATCTCAAATTGCTATTATCTGTGCTCTTCCTCAAGCTTTCAGCTGGAAATCATGAAGGCTGAGGTTTACTCTCTCCTTATTCTCTTACGGTTTATTCTCTTCCTTCCAAGATAAACAGGCTGTTTTGTGAAAAACTAACTTAAACAGGATCCAGCCCCTGTCCATCTTCCAAGACTTGGACAGGCTTACAGCAAACAGAGTCCCCTGTGCTCACCACTGTTTGGACAGGTGGGAATACAGCAGTCAGGCAGAAGAGCCACTGGAGAAATACACCAACTGAGCAAGGCCACATCCCCCTAATTCTTTTGTTTAGACTCATCAGAGAAGGGAATTCCTGAACATGATGGCAATGTGCTGTAAAACTGATTTACACAAAACCAGATAAAAATCACTGTAGCCTACAGAAGAGAGCATCCTGATCCTGAATCTTCATCTTCTGAAACCAGTAACTTCATTTGAAATGGCTTCTCTTTTGACCTGCACTGGGCTTTCTTGTCTCAGTAGTGACCTTGGCACCTTCCACGATTACAGGCTAGCAGGAACACAGAATTGGAAAAGATCACCTGGATTATCAACTCTAGTTCTCCAATAACACAGGCAGTCACATTATATAATCTTTCATACACTCTTCTTTCCCTGTTTCCCAAATCTTCAAAGCCTGTATAAAACCCTAGATGCAAATAGATGCAAGTTGCTTTGTCACACAAAGCTCCAGAGGAACGCAATGCAGACATCCCCAACCCAGCTGTGCACAGAGCAGCTCGAGTGTGGAAGCAGTACAACCATGTTCATGAGGTGCTGCACCAAAGCTAATAAACCTTATCGAGCAGCAGAACTCATTATCTCAGCTGCAGTGCTGGACAAACATAACTATATTACCTCTGGATTCAAGCTGCTCCGTATGCATGCCACAGCATGGCACCACAGGGACTTGCAAGCTGGGGAATCAGCTTACAGGCTACTAGCTCGAGGATTTTCGCATGAGCTCCATTTTATGATTTTCCAGGGCTTTTCTGCTCCAGAGCAAGAATCCAAAAAGCAGTGTTTGTATTAGCACAAAATGTCTTTTAACATACTCACAGAAATTCACCCAGACCTGACCTCTAACATTCATTCAGGAAAACCTTTCTACATCCTCACAGCCACAGTATCCCAGAGGAAAACCCATCACCACCTCTCTCAGCAGTGACCACGCCACATGCATACCTTTCACACAGAGGCAGCACCTCTCCCTCTTGTCAGAGCTTAGAGTGATGGCTGGCATCCATTAGCCATGCCTACCAAACAGGTTCCTGCCAAAAACCTAGAGGAACAGCTAGACTTCCCCAGCAAGAGCTGCCCCAGGCTTCATACCAGAACAGAGCATGGAGGCAGTTTTCCCTGGACAGCCATTGTTTTGCTGCTATCAATGCATGCTTTGAAAACTATGCTGTAATGTCCATACTTTTCACTGGCAGTAGCTACCTCTCATGAAAAAAGACCAAACAAATAATAGAAAGACCTGGCGTGAGGAAGAGCTCGTTGCTAAGACTCAAGTTTGGCAGCAGACTTGGGTTTCCAATCCCTTGGTGGTAAAGCTGATGAGCTCGGAGCCTAGAGGGAAAAATTATTCCAGTGAATGCAAAGAGAGACTTTTAAGTGACAAAAAGGCAAGCAAAAGACAGGTCAGGAAGAAAACCAACAAAAAAAAATTCAAAATGAGCTTGGCAAGCTTACTAGCACTATTCTTGCTGTATGGTAATTAGTGAGTCCAGGTAAGATCTTCACTTTCATAGGGCTCTAGAGAAAGAAATAATTTCTCATTGCAATAGGCAGCCACCCCTCTGACAAGCACTCAGCATGTACTCTGTACGAGGCTGCGAGAAACGAGGAAATTATCCATACCCACTATAAACAGAGCGATGAATCCAGTGCCTTCCTCCCAGAAGCCTAGCAACAGCATGGACCTCCCTTACCTTGGTCCCTCCTGCCTTTGATAGTTTCAGCTGTCTTTGAGCACAGGAGAAAGATGATTGATAAATTGCTTCATAGGATTGCTGCCCCTTCCTTTCAACCTTTCTTGTAACAACAGACCTCCAACAAGGCAACATTCATACATGCAACTCTCAGAACACATCACGCTCTTTAGAAAATACTTGGAATGAAATGACTCTAGATTATATCTCATGACTCACAGTACACAAAGATTCATCTGCTCATAAATGAAAAAAATCAGTCTTTCTTATCCAGTAAAGGGTTGAATGCTTTTACCAGCTTCAAACCACTCTGCTCCTGGCTGTCACCAGCACAACACCTGCCCCCATGTTGTCATTCCTGATCGCCCTCAGCACAAAGACCTTCTTGATTTCATAGCCCAAATTACCCATGTCCCATTTAGAGAACTGATGACTAGGAGCTCTCTTGAGCAATTCAAGAGCCCAGACAGCTGCACACAAACGGGGATGAGTGTGAGAAGAGACAAAACTAGAGTTAGATGGTCCCACACAAACAAAACACTTGCCTGCAAAAACAGAACTCCTATATCCGCCTCCAATACATAAGGCAAATACCCACCTCGAGTTGCAACACTGACAATACACTAAACGGTTTGCAACATCAGAGAGACTATCATACCATCTCTGCCTCAGAAAGACTTCATACAACTGCATCCTACACAACAAAAGTGTTAAGATAAACAGTCTTTCTTGATATTTAATGGCACAGATAGTCTGCTGCCTTCACTCTGCTCACAACGCCAAGCATTAGGTCATCATATCAGATATTTTAAGTTTCCTACTCTCCAGCTCTCCACAGCCCACAATATCCTGCAGTCTACAAGGCTCTCAAATATTTAAGAGTATCCTGCAACAAGTTTCACCCGAGGGAATACAGTTCAGCAAGCAGGAATGTCAGACTGAACCAAGCTACACCACCACTTCATTCCAGAGACAGCATTATAATCAGGGACTGTGATGATGCAGGTAGCCTGTATGTCTGGGTTCAGTATCCATGCCACACCACAGCTGCAGAGGAAGGTGCATTCTCCCTTTTATTTTACTATTTGTCAAACCTGACAGCACTCAATATTGCACAACCTCTTCAAAGAAGATAATTCTGTAACATGCACCCCTGGGGGGTGGGGGGCTGGGGGAGAAACATTACAGTTGCTGTGGGAATCTTAATTCTGGATTTCAGGACTTGCATATTTAAAACCTCAAATTTAACATTGCATTAATGTAGCTTCATGCATTGAATTAAGGAATGACTCAGTACAAATCTCCTTGCATCTACTGAAGTCCTGACATTCCAAGGACAAGAGGCACAGAACACAATAAAGATAGCACAGGCAAAAAGAAGAGGAGGCAGAGGGGAACCTGTGAGCAGGGAAGCAAAAAACTGGCACAGCCGAGGCACAACAAACCCCACACCAAACCAGATCTGTCAGTTGAGGCTCCTTGTTCTCACCGCTAAAGGTTATGTAGCCTGTCAGGATAAAAAGAGCTTCAAGCAGAAACATAAATGGCCATGGAGGAAAAGGCCCCTGAAAGGTCCAAGGAAAAGATTCCCCAAAAAGTAATAGTGTAACCTGTACTGAGACGGTAAAGATCATATCTAGATAGCAAAAATTCACTAATTTTTTTAATTATCATGGCAGAGTGCCCAGATGATGCCTTTAAAATCCCTTCAGCTATTCAAGCATTTAATATTTATTTTCCCCACTTCTCTGAAGTTAAACTGCAATGCAAACACAGCAGTAGTGCTGCCTGAAGTTCAGGGTGCAAGATGAAGCAGGAGCCCATGGGGTTCGTTCATTGGCAAGCATCCCAAAACTCAACCCTCTTTTAAGAATCCAGGTCAGTGCTTCATGTTTTGGGCCAAAGCTGGTCTTTAGGCTAACACCTCTATTTTATACTAGAGTGGTCACACACCCCTCAGCACAGGAGGTGAGACAGCAGCTCTCCTCTGCTCCCACACTCGCCCTCCCCACTTCAGCAGAGTAAGGAACATCTCCATTGTTTATTCCTTATCTAAGATCAGCAGCAGCATTGGCTGAATTACTTACACTCTCACCCCACCCACCAAACCAAGCACAAATCTCAGCTGAGCCACGGGTCCTGCCCAGCCTTTCTCCCTAAAAACCAGCACCCACATGGGGGTCCCAGGCACCAGGCAGTGGCAAGGGCTGAGCAGAGAAGGTGGACGTGCCTGCCAGCAGGGCCTGCTGGACAAAACCAGGCAAGTGTGCATACCCCTGTGCAGAATCAGGTTACCCTGCAACAAAGATAGTGTGTGTATGTGCAAAGGAGGGAAGTCAAATCCTTCTGCCTGGGTTCCAAGGCTTGCTTTGTTGCTAAAATAAACCAGTGTTTGTTCCTGGGATGATGGGGAGCTGGACTCAAAGCAGCCAGAGGCAGAGAAAGCCCTCTCGTTCTGAGTTACAAACAAGGGTTTTTAAAAAAAAAAAAAACAAATCAAACCAAAAGCTTGGGACCCAAGTATTCTTTACCTCAAATATCTGGGTAAGGAAACCCAAGGGCAAATTGCTGATCTCAAGGGTGCCCAGGAGCAGAGATAACTACACAGTTGATGACTGAGCAGTCTAAAAGCTGACTGCTCCAGTGGAAATTCCAGTCCTTGCTCAAAGGCTGAAAATATATATGCCTTTGTATAAGCTATTACTTTGCTTGCTGAACCTATGTAACACTTCACACGTGTTTTTTTCCTGACATTATTTTCCATACTCCACCAGAAACTTGAGTAACCGTGCCACTTCTGGAAAAACAACCTTGCATCCAGCTTTTCTAGAAATAGCTTCTTCCCCCATTCTAAAAGTCCCAAACTGCAAAGCTATCTAACCCCTTCCTGCTCCTCTCCTAGCCTTCAGAGACTTACAGATCCCTTTCAGCAACACTCCTTTGCTACCTGGGATGTCTCTCAGTAATGCTAAAAATCCCATAAAGCAGTTGCACATGGGAACAGTTTTATGCATAAAAAATATATATATAATATATACACACACATAGGTCTCTCACTTGGCAGACAGCGAGCAGCATTATACCAAAAATTTTGTCTCCAAGGCACCTGCCCAAAACTGCTCTCTCCAGAGGCACTTATAACCACAGGAAAAGCCTGCTTGATACCCAGTTAATAGTACTTGTTCAAAATATCTTTTTTTTTTTTTTTTAAAGGGAAAACTAGCCCACAGTGAGTAGAGGCTGCAGAGAGCTAAGTCCAAGAGTGAAGGCAGCTCACGATAGTGCAGAGTCCTTCAGCTTTCCATTCCTTATATGTGCAAAGTGTGCAAGCCCTCACACACGCTTCCTACTCACCCAGAGGTACATCATGTTAGCCTGGGTCCTTCGAACCCAGCAGTGAGATGATCCGGCAACACAAGAGGCACTTCAGTGAGACTGTCGAGACCGAGGTTGGTCGAGGGTGTTTTTTTGGTTTTTTTTTTTCTTAAAGAAAAAAAAATCCGAACGGCTCAGTTTGAGGCTTAGAAAGCGTCTCGCCTCCTCCACCCCCCTCCTCCAGCTCTGGCTGCTCTGTGCTCTTCTCTCGCACTTAATCTCTCCCTGGGAGTTCCCAGCCCCGTGTGTCTGTACTGGCGTGCACAGCACACACTCTGCATTCGCCTCCAGGGAATTTCTCTCTGTCATTCTGCTTCTAAAAACACAATCTCGGCCTCACAAGATTCTTGCAAGAGGCAGGGATGGGTGGGGTTAGTAATAAATGCAGCCCGGCTCCCAGTGCTGGAGAGCGCTCACTTTAGAAAAGGGAACTGCAGCCGTGAATGAAGCGGAGCAAAACCTTGTCCTCCAAGGTCACTGGCGGTGAGGACCCATTCCCCCCACCCACTAATTGCTCCTCCAGGAATCATCCATAGATGCAGGAGCCACAGGCAGGTTCTGAACGTCTTCATCCACCCCCTTAGTCAGCACCCCAAATTCGGCCACAATTCACTAGCTGTATTTAATCATTAACCACTGACAGGCATCAAGGAGCATAACTACGGGGATCCTGAAGCTAAGGAGAGAAAATCCGTGTGTGCCAGCCCTGGAGCTCCCTCAGGAAGAACAACCACTGTCGTCGTGAGCTGGGGTGAAGAAGCGACACAGATAAAGGGGTTAATCTGCTTTCGCAGGTGGCTCCGCATGAGCATTTTACAGACTTGCATATTGCTACAGGGAAAGCAGCAGCTGGCTCCGGTTCCTCAGAGTGTATCGGGTTCCCACTTGCCTGGAGGCAGCTTCCCCCCAAGTCTGACTGGGGCAAGTGCCCTCGCAGCCTTGCGCTCCCAGCCTGCTCCAATTTCAGGACTCAGAGCTCTGCCGGTGGGGCGGCAGCCCCAGGAAAGGCACGCCGAGCAGAGACACTCGCCCCAGTTCCCCCGACAAGCACCAGCAAGCCCTTCCCCGCACCAGAAAATCCTCGTCCCATCCCCCGTGCCCGATGCCACAGGATGAGTGTCACTTCGCATCTCATTAATCAGTTAAACCGCTCTTCCAAACTAGGAAAACGGGTTTCTCGCCCCTTCCCTTCCCGCCTCGAAATGAAGAATTGACTTCCCTTGCCGGGCTTCAAACGCTAAGTTAAATATGGCCTCATCTCAAACAACGGGGAGGGAAAAAAAAAAGAAATTAGAAAAAAAAAAGTGTTTTCATTGAGGCACTGGTCTCCTTGGAAATGGGTTTTGAAGAAATATTTTTATCTCAGCTAAAGATATAGAAATGGTGCTATTCCACGTATCACCTCTGCTTCCTTTACTTACAGATTACTTAAATGCAATCCAGGGGACTTGGAACAAAGCACGCGTGGGGCTCCACATGAGTCAGGTCCTGTCTATATGGGGTGACAAATTGTGGGCCTCCTGTCACAGCCGGATGTGCTCTGCACTCCCCAGCCCTTCAGCAAGCCACAGACACACCCCAGGGCTTGTCCCAGGAGCAGGCAGGAGCACATGGGATGCTGCTGGGCTCTAAGGAAACAAACATACGACTGTCACTGCAGTCCCACAGAGAAACCTGGAGAAAAGGCTTATTCCCATTACCAGGATACAGCAGCCATAGGGATCTGCTGGCTGAAGATAAGCAAGACGACACTGGACTTTCCAGCCCAGAAAACCCGAGCCCTGCTGCTCAGGGAAAGGAGCAAGCGCTCCTCCAGAAAGCTGGGATTGCACAGGGTTGTTCCATAATGGCATTGCTCAGGTCTCCCATCTGCTCTCACCTTTTTGCACACTGGGTCAGGTTGAGAGGGTGTAAAGCAACGTTCCTAAAAATCACTTATTGCACCAAAGCCTATGCACCACAGTCTCCAAAGAGTGAAGCATGTGATCCACAAACCTGTTCTCAAAGGCTCTGAGTGAAACAGCAATGCTGACATTTGCATCACGATTAGACACTTCTGTTAACATCTCTGAAGCAGGGTCACACCAGCAGCAGCGACTAGTTCAGCCAGCCTGCAGACTGAAGCAGACATTTCTGCACCAGATAACCTTGATGGCATTTTCAAGGTTTTCTTCTGATCCAGAATCACAATTCAGAAATGATCATATGGTCATTTTAATGAAAACTGAGATTCCTTGTGTGCGGGGGAAAAAGTGGGAAGACAAATGGACCAGGTGAGCAAACCCAAATAAATCCTACTTCATATGTATTCCTACAAAAGACTTGAAAAGGATTAGTCTTAAAATTAAGCTGAAGTGTTATTAAAAACTTCCCTAATTAAAAACATAGGAAAAGCAAAAACAGGAAAAAAATTCTTCCCCTTCTTCCCCAGGCTCTCATCCATTAGGCCACTTTTAGGGAAAGAAAATAAAAACATTCAGAAGACTATTTGTTTATTTCAACAACTATTATTTGTTACAAATCATCCCAGCAATTCCACATTGTGCAGGTCACATTCAACCTCCAAATCAAAACAAGACCCATGAACCCTCCTTGAATCATCTAAAGACTACCTCAAAATTTATTTGCCACTGTTGCTACAAGGCCACCACCTCTCCATGGAAGGCACATGGGAAGACTACAGAGAGCAGCAGACTTCTGGTGATGTAATGCCTTTGTCCTGGAGCAGCAGCCCTGTTTGATGAAGTGCAAGAGCAGGTTTCTCAACACCCAGTACTCTGAAGCAGGAGCACCCAGTGGGTCAGGAAATGAGGCTGTGGGAGGACTCGAGAGGCACCAGCACCCTGCTTCAAGAGAGCTGCTGCTGCCCAGAGCTCCAAACCAACACAAAACATGAAGAGCATGCCCCTGACTATCCACAGTTGCAAAACTAGTAGCAATGCTATTTTAGCCTCAGACTACAAGCAAGAAAAAGATTTGGCTTTGCTGATACAACGGGGGGGGGGGGGGGGGGGGGAGGGAAGAACAATGACATGATTTAGGTCTTCATTTTGATTTGGTTTTATTCCAGATTTTTCAACTACATTAGCTGGTACATAAAAAGTATCCATACAAGACATTTCTTTCTGAAAAATTTCTTCTAAAAAACCACAAAATATTCTCTAAAGAGCAAGAGGACAATAATATGTCAATGCATCTTAATCCAGAAAAACAAAGACAGACATGACTAAGACAGGCTTCTAACACAGGCAGCTAGGATCCCCTGCAAATGCTTTACCATAATCCTAACAGCAGTGGTTTACAGGAAATGTGTCAGGGAGCTTGTAAAGGCTGCTGTGTGTGGAAACACACATTATCTCCTAGGGATCTTTCATGTCTCAAAAAGGATTAAAAGTAGATAGAAAAAGATTTTAAAATTAATATATACCAAGCTATGAGAAATATGTTCAGAGAGCTGTAGCCCAGTGAAACATTGGTCCCTCTTCTCTGATGGGAGGCTGTTGTGTAAATCAAAGTGAAAGGGGAAGAAAGCAGTCTGCAAAGACTTTAATGCTTGTTAGAGAAGGAAATTCTTAGCAAATAACAAAAGGCGAAAGAGAAAAAAGAGAGCAAGTAACCACCTATTTAATATTGTAAAAACGTATTTGGAAAAATAAGAGACACTTGGAAGAATGAAAAAAAAAATCTACCTGTTTCTACTAGTATCAAAAGCCTTAATTACATATAAGAATTATTGTGACTCCTCAGCTACGTGCATAAACTCAACCCGAATATACTGCAGATATATCAAATACTTTCAAATAAGACAAATACTTAAAAAAAAAATTTACAGAAAGTTCTAGCCTACTTAGGAAAGATCTGAGTGGGCAAACAGGGAATGGGCACGGCACAGTTTCAAACAGACGTTATCTGTTTCTAGTTGATTGTGTCTCAGAGGCATATGATTTCAAATGCTCACGGATTAACATTCTAGCAGATAAAGCTCAAGACAGGGTATAAGCTGGTGAGTCTACTATACTCTACTGAAATCATATTAGATAGCACACAGGATGAGTGCCTAGATGAGCACCTCTTCATAACAGAGGGAAAATCCCATCTGATCATCTGGAATTTCTAATGCAACAACACTCTCAGGAGGCATAGGGGGCTGGTGTCAAAGAACACCCTCCAGATTGCTAAATTAGAGAAAACAATTTCTTAGTTCAAGGAGTGTTACATTGAAAATGAGTAAGTCCATATTAGATTCCATCTTGACAGAAAAGAGCAATCAGTTGTAAAAATATAAATTAGCAGTAGCTTAGTTAAAATGATTGTGCCAATTGCATCTGGATATGTGTAAGGAGAATAGAGACCAAACCAATGCACCTACGTACATACTCAGCACTTGAGTGGGACCAGAGGTACAGTGGCATATTTTTTTCCTAGACAGACAGATTGCTTATTGGGCTTCCCTGTCACATCCCCGTACTTGAACACTTGTATATATTCTAGCAAGTGGGGAAAAACAAAAAAACCAAAAAAAAACAAAAAAAAAAAACGCTGAGAGAAGAAAATAGAAAGGAAATTAGAAAGGGAAAAAATAAAATTTACAAGGGAATCCTAGCGACAGGAGGTAAAATCCATAGTCAGAGCTGGAAGATGATAATGTGTTATTAAAGCTTCTCAAGAATAGAAACCCCAGCAACTGCATTGATCTGCTACTATGGGGAAAAGGTAGAAACATTCCCAATACTGAAGAAAGAGCCAAAGCATTCAATATGTATTTCTGTTCTATATTTGGAGAAAAGTCAGCTGTTGCAGTCTGTGATAACAAAATGCCTTCCATTCCAGCAGTAACTAAGGAAGATGTTCCAACAGCTACTCAACAAACAGCTCTGTGACTCTCTTATCTAGCTCGAGCTTGCAAACAAAAGGGATGCAACAAGATAGCAAGTGGGTTTTAACTGTACTACAGCTGTGAACATATGCAAGTGTGGACACTCAGGAAAGTCTGCAGTCTGCTTTGAACTGCATCACCTGCACTTGGAGCTCTAATAAGGCCTAACTACAGCACTAACATTAAACCTGGCATACGGCTCAAAGTACAACTGTGACACAATGGCAACTGCAAATGCAGGTGCTTCTCACAGCCCATTATTATTGAAGACTTGGTGCTGCTCACCAAGTTTGGCCAGCCTCTGTCATACCAGAAAACTGCATCAGGAAAGCAGCACTACACCTGAAGGCAAGAGATTGCAGCAGGTTGAAGAGAGAAATTTAATTTCCAACTGAAGGAAAGCAGTTCCTCACAGCCAAAAGCCACACTGAGTGTCCACATTTTATGCAGAAGCTGGAATCAGACTGAGGATGAAGACTCAATCACTGTCCTACCATGGCAAACATTTCAAGAACCATCTACAAAAGGTCTGACTGGAGATTGGAACAGCAACATGCTCTACAGCACCCAGAGGGAAGTTTCTCCAATTCAGAAAGCAGTGGCTGCTTTCCATGGCTTATCTGACTCCAGCAGAAGGTCCCAGGAAAAGAATAGGGGAATCAGACCTCTGCTGGTCATGGGTTTGGGCATGCCTCGTGTCTGGGGGGGGTTTTACTTGGTTTGATTGGTTGATTTTATTTGGAGTTGTTTTAGATTTTTCAAAGAAGATTAGAGATGGGGCTGGGAGCTATGTGGGGAGAGACACAGAAGGCAGCCCTGGGCACACAGGCAGTTCCTATGGAGATAAGAGGATCTTCTTGGAGGCTGGTTTGCTCCTTTGGGTGCTGCTGGAGACTACCCTGGCAGCAGAGTACGGCTCATTTGTGAGACTGCCTCTGCCCAGGATCCTGGATTATCTCTGATTATCAGAATTTCTGAGCCACAAGGTAGATTTCCTCTCAGTACCCGAAAGGACTACAGGAAGCCTCACTCTGCATTATCCTGTTTATGAAAGGAAGCAGGAATACAAAGTGCATATAATAAATCATCCAGAAAAATACCACAATTCCTCTTAGATGTTTTGCCAAGCAAATAAGCCAAACACTGGCATATTACAAGAAAAAAAATTTTTTTTTTGTTACAGAACAACCCATTTCATTACTGGAAAACTGGATTCTCTGATTTCTTTTCTGCATGTACAGTGAGAGGCTTCAGAAAAGAGACTACTTATTTAAAAGCAACCTATTAAGGGTTAGCTTATCTTCCACAAAAAGCAGAAAGCCTGAAACAATAAAACACCCTGACATGCAAACAAATCCAATGATTTTTAAGGACTGTCCTGCTACTGACTTATCACAGTAATTAAATTTAAGGCCTTAAATAGACTTCAGGAGATCTCAATTCATAGGCTTATCATTCAAGTACATAAGGGGAAAAAAATTGAAATGGATACCAAGAAAAGCTTTTTCGAGTTTGTTTGGGATTTTCCTCTCCTCACAACTATGCTCAAGAGCACTATTCTGGATAGCACTGTCAATTCTTCAAGAGGAAAAAAAGCTCAGTAACTAGGAAAGGTATTCCACTAAAACATGTTCCCGAAAATACACTTTTAAATTAAAACCAAGAACACCCACATGAACAAAACTAAATTGTGAAGCCAGAGAATTAAAAGTTAAACACTGAAGAGTATGCAAGCATTTAGATGTAAGGAATTCTCACAGCTCCAGTTTGGGCAATCATCTGTAGAACAGAATGACTATACAGCCACTCCCAGGATATAGCAAACATGAGTTTGGGCAGCCAAGGGGAATTTCCATGAATTATACCTGTCAGCCTCACTGTGGTGGACAGGAGGACAGGAGTGAAGTCTGAACATCTGCAGAAGAAAAAACTTCTCTGCTGCTGTGCTGCCACCCTAGGCTTCATTTTCAGGCTCTGCATTGTCACACATGGATCTTCTAGTCTGAAGACCATAATGAACTGGCATATAGCAAATATATTTAGATACTTGTAAGAGGGAAGCAGAGTAAGCTCTAACCCTGGCATTTAAACATATCTTTTTTTAAAGTTTGGTTAGCTAATAACTGCCTTGATACCTTCATAAAGGGGAAAAAAGTTTGATCTCCCTTCAGTTTTCCTATGAAGTAGCAGAAAGCTATTATTACACAGCACCAAATTCCAACAAAAGTCTATTTTTAGTGTCAAATCAGGAGTACAACATCCAGTTGAATTGATAAAGGGCAGAAAGATACTCTCTGCCCTCGACTTGTCAGTGCTAAGTAGGGTATTTTTTTGGCTGTGGATTCTGAAGTCATAAAGTAAAAAATCAACTCAGCTCCTACATCAACAACTCATTTCTTCACAGGCCACAAAGGAAGCTACACCAAATGATGATGAACTGATGGCATCCAATTTGAGGTGTGAGACTACAGGTAGCAAGAAGGAAACTGCTTCCAAAACCTCATCAATCGAGCTGCAGCATCATTACATCTTTTCCTTTGGCTCTGTGTTTACCATGTCAAGTGGCTGTACTGCATCAGTGATTCAGCAGCACAGCAACATCCCAGAAATTAAGAAAGGGTGTGAAGATAAAAGAAATGGTATGGAAAGAGAAAGACAGGCATAGCTCTCTTGCCTGGACCACAGAGATATTTATCAATATGCTGAAACTTCGGTTTAGGTCTGTTGATGATAAAGGGGAATACAGATGGAGAGTAATAGCATCCTGCAGAAAGAGACTCCTCCTGGCTTGTTTGTGCAAAGGAAGGTTAACAATGTTAGTGAGTTATTCAGGAAGTAATGGATACCTTCTTGCCCTGAGCAAATTCCTTTTCAATAACAGTAGTATTTTCTTAGGCAATCCAACTATATCAAGGTATAATGGCTACTATATTTATCTACAGAGGCCCTGTACTTCTGGGATCTAATTTACTATGGCTTAGAAAGCAGTTTACAAATCCTGGGATAGTAAAGTTGCTAGAGAGAAGAATAAAACCCTATCCTTTATTGCTTGGGTTGAAAACTGGGTTTTAATGTCACTTTTTAAGGGTGTAAAATGCATTCTCTTAAACTTAGAGAGACTCAAAGAATAATAAACCTCCAAAGTAAACTATAAATACACCTATGAGAGGGAAGAAATCAGCTAGCAAATACTATATTCTGCCATTTTTTTAAATCCTTACTGTCACAGATGCTTTATTTCTTCTTTTATTCAAACAACATTCTTTCATTTGACCCTCTGAGAAGAAAAATAATCCATGACTTTACCTAGCAGCCTTATGTACCTAATTGAAGACAAAACAGCTGAATGCCTGAAATACAGCTTCAGCATGGGAAATGGCACATGGATATAATCAGCAAAGAAAAAAGGAATGACTGCAGCTAATGAAGAGGTAACACAAATAAACACTGAATGACATCTACTGAAAAACAACAAAACCTAATTGCTAAAAGACTTTGGTGGAAACACAGCATCAACCTGTGATAAGTAGGGGTGGGTGGAAAGAGACCAAACACACATGTCAGGGACTGCAGATACTTCCATTACATAACAGGAGCAAGAAAACCCAGGCAAAATCGCCATTAGCAGAACTAAAAGCAAAATATTTCAACAAGGCTATTGGCAGTTGACAAGCCACATAAAGGAACAGCAGACTGTTCAAATGTAAGAGGCATTAATAAAGCATAAGAAAAGAGGTATAAATAGATATAAAACAGAGGAAGATTTCGAGATGACAGAAACGCTACTGGAAAATTTTAGTTATAAAATATAATATCCCCAACTTCAATTGACAATGATCAGCAAAGGTCAGTTGTCAGAAATGCAATTCTGTTCCTGATCTCATTCTGAGCAAAGCACTCTTTAACTATACCTGTGCCACCACCATCTAGCTGGATTACTCTCATGGCTGCAGCAAACAGCTTCCTCCATCTGACTGGTCCCTTGGAGAATTATAGGTATAGGATAATTTAGAAAAGTGTGTATCTGTAAAGACTAACTGCATTACTGGTCTCCCACTCTATTTATAAAAGAGAATCCATTCTTCAAAGTCTTTTTAGTGTATATACTTAGTATGGGACTTCCAAGAGGCATACAGATAGATACCTATATATATATTTTAACAGATCTCACATGCAGTGAGTACTGAAAACACTCACAGTTTGCAACATGGGATGTCCCAAGAAACTGGCATTTGTGTCAGTGATCATGCTTGAATCAGGAGGATTTTGGCTCTCACAGGAGCAGACCAGCTATAGATCTGATCTTCAGCATCACTGCACTCTGTGGGGTCACATACTGTGACCTTCAAACACCTCCAGCTGAGCTCACAATAAGGCTCATCCACCTCCTCTTCTTTCTCTGACAGGCAGCCATGACAAATAAACAAACAAAAAAAACTCCCACGTTCAAACAAACAGTACTGTGAATTCCATTCTGTTGCATTTTCTGATCAAATCCTGGCAAAATTAGACTTTTCCATTAGGTATTAACTGCAACCTCCTTACCCTTCCAATCCTTTCCTAAGACAGACAAACTGAACGAGCAGCACTCACGCTTGGTTTAGATGAGATGAATGGTTTGAAGTAACTATGGCTAGTCAACACATACATTTATCGTGTCCTAGTCCTATGCAATACAGTCTCAATTTATCTGAATCCAAATTTAAGATCTGAAGTGTAACCACACCATCTGATAAGTATCGTAACTGCTAGAGTAGCTACTCATTTGGACAACAAAGCAACAACATATTAAATTGTTCCCAGCTCCCAAATTTCCAGAAAGCAACAGTGACCAGAACAATCTTTTTTCATCCTTGTATGACCTGAAGAATGCAGGTTTCCTTTCAGTTAAAGGCCTTGGTATGGTTATCTAATGTTAATGTCACTACAAACTAGATTAGGGATGCCCAGAAACCTCAAAATTTGTACACAGATAGTCAGTTGTATCCAAAGTCAAGTCTGAAGGAAATCAAATGCTCCAAATTGTGCTTAATGTAGTTAACTTTGCCCTTTAGGTAGGATAAACCAGTAAGAACATATTACACAGTGATTAGATTAATTCTTGAGTGAAATTCAGATGGCTGGCCCTATCTGTCTATTTCAAATTATTTCAGAGACGATCACTTTTCCCGTACTCTGTTCCACAGCAGCAGCTGCTCAAGAAAAACAGCAGCTCTCTGTCTGGGGTGAAGTTGACAGCAACTGGGGACAACACTGCTGTCAGAGTTCAGCTCCCAGTTCTGAAATGCCATTCTACTGGAAATACCAAGGAGCCTAAATCCGGCTACATATACCACGGGATGTAAAATATCTCAGCTTTCAACAGAAAGCTCAAGTCTCATGACATTTACTCCTTTGGCCCCTGTCAGTCTTCGTCCAGACCCCGCAAGGGATCGGAGCGAGCTGCCATAAATGGTTGGAAAACAAGATGTTGTTCTCCAAGCACTTGGAAATGAGCAGCACTGTGTTAGCTTAGAGAGACCATGGCAAGGAGCCAGGGTGACAGGTGCCCTAGAAATAAAGATGAGGATCAAACCGTGGCCAGTGTTAGCCACTGCTGTCCTCCTGACCTGTAAGAAAGTGTAGCCCATGCTCTCCAGGTGTAGCAGGAACAATGGACCAGAAAACGTGAAGATGTGTTTGCTGGTAGCACCTGAAATGTCTTCTCAACAAAATCCAGCTGCAAAGGAATTTCAGTGTGTCTCATTAGATGCAATCCTATTGCTAAACCTTTATTTGGCCTGGCAGCAAGCCAGTTTGGTGCTGCTGTGACATCAGAGTGCAGCTCGTTGAAATCCACAGGCACCAAGAGTTAAAAACGCAGATTCCTCCTAAAAACAGGCTACAAACCTCTTGTGTGGGCAGCAGCAGCTACAAAATCCACTTCCCAACAATTGGCTGGCCCTTGGAAACAGAGGTGGGAAGAGATAGGTCATGGGGGACTGCCCACCCTCACCCCCAAGTAAATAGCAGCACAGCATCTGCTGAGGTTTTCAGTTAAAATCCGTGAGACAGTTCTCATCATTTTATCGACAGCCTCTAGAGACAGCAGCCTCTGACCTTTATCAGGAAGAGCACCCTTGTCCTCTAATCACAGACTTCCTGGAAAACACAATGTAGCTGGCAATTAATACAGAATGGAAGGGAGGAAAAAAAATGCCTCCTAACATCAAATTACCACTGCAAGATTTTTTAAATACATCCCCACCAAAATGCAGAATTCAAGCCGATTCTCACAACCTATTTCACTCCCACAAGCATTATTTAACAGTTTTTACTAAAACGATTTTTCTCACCTCTCCCTCCACAAAAAAAAACCTGCCTCCCCCCACCTCTCAGTCCTGCTTTGCAGATGCTGCCTGCAGCAGCACAGTGTCTTGCTGTGAAAGCTTCAACACAGGGGTGCAGAGCGTGACCTGGGCAGAATTACATGTGCCATCTCCACTGGGAAATCTAAGAGACTTATTAAGCCAGGACAGTGCCGATTAATCTACTAATGGAATGAATCAAAAGTGTGTTCCTGGCCCCTTCCCTTTCACATCCCAAAACCTCAGGGGAGCTGAAACCATCTGGCAAATGCCTGCTCTGAGCAACATTATGCTACCGCTGGAAATACCTCTCCCTTAATACTCAGAAGAATGAAACCATCTTCCATCCACCAGGTACTCTCAGGAGCATCTGCCTAGCTCGCTGAGGTAGGCTGCTTGCACAGAGCATCCTTCCCAGCCAATGCAGAGCTGCTCACTCACCATGCAGAAGCCAGCAGAACAGCAAGCGATCCCATTCATTTACTCGGGGCCCCGCTGAAGCAGCCGGCACGGGCAGGGGGCAGAGGCAGCTGCTCTTCTTGGGGTAAGGCACACGGGCTGCCCCCCCACAGCCAGGCAGAGTCACACTCCCTGCCCAGACTGAGAAAACGCTCCTCCTGAATCCTCTCAGTCCTTTCTTCGTGCAGGTAGGGTAACAAAGACGGGTTTGTTTATGATAATTAAAGAAAAAAATACAATAATCTCTCTTCTAAACACATTCGTAATAGAAATCTGACCAGAGAGCTTAAAGAGAAATCAAAATATCAGACCAATCCAAGGTTCATACATGGTAGATATTATTACTGTGAGACAGAAAAGGACTGACTCAGAGATGCTGAATACCCTGCACCATTTGAGTAACAAGCAAGCTCAGGAAGAAACTGAGCTGAGGCAGTTGTCACAAAGACAGGCTCTTGGGCACTTTTAAGGTCATATAGGAGCAGAGGAACCTCCTATCTTACAATTTAGACACGCACCAAAAAAAAAAAATCCCAGAGAAAGACCAGTCATATGGCTTTGGAATAATGACAGTGGTAACAACTGGCTTTTGACTGTCACAAAATAACACAAGCACAGGGCAGGAGAGACAAGAGGTCCTCCATGCTCAGACACAGCACAGAGCATGTTTAGACAAACATCCATCAGGAATTGCCTAACTTGTTATTACAGACTCCTAGAAACTGGAACTCTGATCCCCTAAATTACCCTTCCACTTCTTCACTACATTGAATCAGAAAATGTTGGTTTACTCCACTATATTCAATTTAAGCCTTTCTTGATACCAATTAAGCTGTCTTCAATGGACATAGTAAGATCCAGATCCTCCATATTTTTTATTCTGTCTTTTTTAAAAGAAGGAACAAGCTTGGTATTTTCCTACTATGTCAGGCTCTCTGAGCCTCCTTTACTTGTTCTTCCCTGGACATTTTCCAGATTTCACCTGTGTACATCCTGAAGTGTCTAAAAGTAGGTACAGTGCTCCACTTGCTATACTAAGCTGCAAAGAATAACTGTTTTCTGCAGTTACTTGATGCACCTGGAAATGCATTCCAGGTTTTCAAGATCACAAAAACCAGCACCACATACACAGTTTGTTATCTCCTATTACCCCATATCTTCCCTTGGATATTAGTGCTTAGCCAGTCAGTCTCCATTTTATATTGCGTATATAGTTCCTTGGTTTTGTTTAATTTCACATTGTTGGATTTCAGGGCATTCCTGCAACTTACTGCAATCCTTCCAATTTATAATCCTACCTTCCAAAGGCTGTCAGCCCCTCCACATACATATGTTCAGTCACTGTTTTATTACCCTCAATTTTGATGAGCAGTAGAAAACAGCAGAGCAGCCAAGCCAGACCACATTAAGACTCCAGATCAGACACACACACAAAGAAAAGCATGATATAATTGCTCCACATACGGTTTTCCAATGAGGTATTCAGACCCTTCTTAATTTCACCTTTCATTTGTCTAGTTTATGTAAAGGTCATGTGGGACTATGTCCAAAGCCAGCAGCTTTCTCTGTCCGCCAGGCCTGCTGCCATGTCAAACGAAAAAACTAAATTGATCTGACATGATCAGCCCTTAAAAATTAGCAATGTATGTCTGCTGTTGGCTTAATTTCCTTTAGTAAAGGATCTGACCATAAGCATCCGATCTTTTCCAGCATCTTTCCACATTCTGTAACCGCACTGGCCAATGGGATTTCCTGGGTCCCTAGCCTCCTTTTGGAAGGATTCGGAGGGTGTCGGTGCGCGGGGCGCGGCGGGCGGGGCGGGAGCGCTGGCCGTGCGCCGGCTGCCCTCTCCCGGCAGCGCGGCGCCAGCGCGGCTCGGCACCGGCACCGGCACCCGAGAGCTTTAAAGCCACCTCAGTTTCAAGTTAGTGATGCGCGGAAGAACTTTTCAAAACCTAAAGAAGGAACTTGTTGCCACAGGATGCTGTGGATGCCAAAGGTTTAGACAGGCTCCGAAACCACTTAAAGAAATCCAATAAAGAAAAAAAAAAAAAATCTATCACAGGTGACTTTAAAAAAGAATAAAAATCTATAGCCAGGAAATCCCAAAGCCACAGGATTGCTTCAAGAGTACAGCAAAGGGGAAGTATCACCGAATCTTGGCGCTGCTCCCTCTGTTTTAAGTACTTGCTATTAGACACTGTCAAAGCCAGAACACTGGAATGCAGAGACCTTCTGTCTGACCCGGAATAGCTGCTTTCATGTCCTCAATAGGATATCATAGCTATCAACAGGCCGTTTGCTCTGCACCATTTGGTTTTAGTCCTACAACTGATCCAGACTACTTCTAAAGACACATGCCACAATCTGGCATAATCATTCAGAAGGGAAAATCTAAACAAGATGCTCTCCCTCTTGCCAAAGGAACGGAGGAGTTTGGGAATCTCCTAGACATGGAGTAACACTCATGGTCACCACAGGAGAAAAAGTGGTCTCCCAGTAGACTCCCAAGGATGACTTGCATCTCCTCTCCTTAACCCTTAAGGAGAGAGGAGAAATTGGTTGAATGAGAGGACTCAAACATGAAAGGAATTTGTATTACATCATCCAAACCCATTTCCTGCCAACGCCTCACAACCCCAGAGCCTTGGCCGGACTATTCATCAGCAAGGTATTTGTTACTTCCCTTGAGAAGCTGTTTATAGGACTTAAGGAGCTTACTTCGAGGAAGTCTTCCTAGTATCTGAATTAGGTGCACTCCTTAACTATTTCTTCCCTTACAACCTTTTTCCACATGGTTCTTACTATCTTTTGTTATTGATGACAAGAAAGGCATGAATTAGCATGGAGTTCGCTGGATATGTTTATGGAAGGTATTCAGGGATCTGTAAGGAAAGGATTCTCTGCCATGTATTCAGAGATTAGAAAGGCAGCAGACAGAGGGAAGAGGGTAATAAAAATATAGCCACACAGTGATCAATTTGCAAGACTCATGTCAACTGCAAGACATCATGCTTCCTGTATTATTTAAGGGGGTTGATGCCAGGAAATCAGCTAAACAAAGGAAAGGAGAGATTTGGGGGATGTGGCCAATACAAGCACAGAGATTTGGTTCAGAGAGAAATTTCAGAAAGGCGGTTTATAAAAAGCTAACTATTTGGTGCTTTAGGTTTTACAACTTTTTTTAATCCCACTTGTATCTTTCCTGCAGCTTTTTAGGGATATAGTCTGGGCTTGAGAAAACAAGAAACCACTCCTTCATGCTTCAAGTGATCTAGCAAGAGCCTGACCAAGACAGATCTGGATTCAGGGGAGCTGTATCACCATATCAGTCTCAGTGGATCTTGCTTTTCCAACTCATCCTTAATTGCTTAAACTTCACTCTGTAACCAATTCCTCCTTCAGTTTTTAGCTAAACATTCTGTTCTCTCTTTTCCTTCTCACATATCACAATTTACATTGTTTCACTTTAACTCTCTTCACCGTCTCAACACGATTTTATCCTTCTGAATGTACTGAGAGTTTTTAGTAGTACGGATGCAATCTGGTACAGGACTTCTCAAGTTCCTTCTCTCCTGCAGTGTTAAATGGCTTTCCATAAGTACACCTGAACTGGCCCAAACTCTTCATAGCTTCATGAAGCAGTAACATCCCAACAGTTCTCCCACTACACACTCTTGAACCCCTTTGTGTGCAGCTGCCTCACAGATGCTTCTCACCTCCTGAACACATTGGATATTTTTGCCCAGACTACATTCTCTGAAATGAAGCTCATTATTTTCTATGGGAAACTGCAGCTAGGTCAGAAATAGAATATCCCTTCAGTTCTGTCTAGTACAGTGTGGAAACATTCAACTGCTTGCCTGAAGAGAGGCTGTAGGAGCCAGGATGCAGCAGATTTGGCAGACTTATCCTAATCCACCTAGTTTTAAACATAAGGAAAGTGCTTAGAGCAGTTTCTCCTCATTAGCTTTGTCCCATCCCAAATTCTGGGTTGATTGTCTTCAAGCAAAGAGGGACTCCTTAAAAATACCTCGGAATACCAAGCCTGGTCTTCTCCATTTTATATGGAGGATCTCAGAAGCTTCCTGATCTTTGCCCTGGCTATTTACTCACAGAGTAAGATGTTAAAACTTTATTTGAGCCTCTCTAGAACCTCTCTTTGCCCCCGAGTTTAAGAATTTGTATTAAATACACCTTTCAAATGAAGAGTGTAAGCAAAAAAACAACCCAAAACCACACAAACTATGCTCCTTTCTAGCTCCTGAATAACTTAACACTTCCACTGCCACCACCATGGGTTACAGAATCGCATAGTGTACACATTAGAGGGTTTATTTTCATGGTCAGTTACTAGGAGGAAAACAAATTAAAAACTGAAACTTTTCAGGAAGACTGCTTAGATTTGAACTTTGAGACAAGGAGTCTTTGTTACAAAACTGACCAAGCAGGGTACTAGAGAGACTGTGGTTGGTGTTATCACGGTACAAGTGAAAATAAACAAAACTATTTTCCTCTGGGATGACATTTTTATTTGCTTCATGGCAACAGTATCTCAAGTCTGCTGGTACTAAATTAAGACATTTTTTAGGTGGATATCTTAATCAATGGTGGGCCACTTAGCTGCTAATCAAGTTGTGGTAATATTCCCAAATCACACTTCATCTACATAATGGAGAAGAGGCAGACAGGTGAAAGAGTCTCAGACCACAGAGATGAAAGAGGAAAGGCTTCTCCTTCTGAACTCTGTGTCGAGATCCCTGCTGTTTGCTGCCAAGAGACCACCAATGAGCACCAGTCCCTCTGTGCAGCCAGCTCCAACAGGAAGCCCGGTGACCTGCTGTCCTGCCTCCCCATGGGAGCTCTCACACACCCTTCACATCTCAGGATAAAGGTCTTGCTTGCCAAACTCCTCACATCAGAAGGGACTGGGCAAAGAAAACAATCAGGGAGGAAAAAAGCAACGGGGAGGCTTCCTGTTCTCACAGGCTGCCACCACTGGTGCTCAGTTTCCCCTCACCAGCCTGTGGCCCCAGGGAAGGCAGCGCACGCATCCGCCCGGAGCGTCCGATGCCCTGTCAGATATTCCAATGCAGCAAGTGAGCCAAGACCCAGGGGAAAGGGCAGGCAATTGGAGAGGATTTAACAGCATTTCACCCTGAGCTTGAACTCAAAACTGAGAGGATACTGATAAAGCTATTCCTAGCAGTTGTCATAAGCACCCACTACCTTGGGCTGCAGCCTCATCTACATACAGGAGAACAGGTCAGGCCTGATGAGTGCTCAGACAGAAAACCAGGCACTGAAATTAAGCTGTTGAAGGAAATGTCACTTGTGATAGGTAACGATGTTTCCACCACATTAGTACCAAGCCAATGGCTCAGTTTGATTTAAGAATTGTACTTAGGGAAGTACAAGCTTTTAAAACAGGCTTCAAACCAATATCCTAACCCGTTGTGATAGCTGAGGATCACTTTCCATAACAGAAGAGGTATAATAGCTCTAACATTCTGACCCAGTTCTGGTGTGTGCAATTACCTCCTGCTTCCATAAACTCTCTGTCCTCCTCTCTTCCCTTCAGTGGCAGCTAAACAAGGTGTTCTTGCTCATTTTGCTTCCTGTTGGGAAACAAAATTATTCTGTGGAGCTGCCAAATTCTGCCACAGAAGTGCCAGTATTCAGCATTCTAACAAATCTCAGATATCATGTCTAATACGTTTGGACATGAAAAGCACTAGAGCAGTATGATATTGGCCTTGGCTATATACAAAATGAGCTGGCACAGTCAGCATGGAACAGCCTTCTGGAAGAAGAATATGTATTCTTGATGAGTTTGTCTGTATGTAAAAGCTATATCAGTATAGCTGTACCAGTCATTTTCCATGTTGAGACCAATTCAAAGTACCTCAGAGCTGTTTGTCACAGCTTGAGAATTGAAGCAAGGAAGTCTTGGTTCACTGCATTTTAGGCAGGCGCTTGCATTACAAAAAAAGAAATACCATTTTGTTGGCAGACCTAACAGAGGGATAAAAAACTGAACAGTCCCTAGGGATAAGCTCTCGTCACCAAAAGACCTGGTTCTCATGTCAGTAAGCAATGTTACACTATGTTACACCAATGTTTCCTCATTGTCCCTTTACCACCTGCTTTGTCCCTGCCATCAGCCTAGCTCTGGGAAAAGGGAGGGTATCCTGCCATTCCTGAATGTGCATTAGGCATCCACAAAGCAAACCCTGAATGCTGAGAACAGTCCCAGAGAGCTCTCCAGCTCCTTACAGGACTGTAACATAGATCCAGTAGTGCAACACTTCAGCAACAGAAAGACTTTTTTTAGGCAAACCTATACAATAATGATTTAGCACCCATGCTCCCCAGGTCCTATCACCACAAAAAGTCCAGCAAGCCAGCACTCTGGCAAGGCAGGTGAGGAACAAGGGGGCTGCACAACCACCCAGAGCTTTGGGTTATCATAAAGCAATTACACAAGACTAGGATTCTGAGAGAAAGAGCCTCAACATGAACCCCATCTCATTTGTTTCAGTACTGCTGCCCATGCATGATGACAACAGAGTGCTTAAATGCTTGGGAAAAAATACAAAATAAACTCCATTCTGGAAACCTAAGCATTCCCAAACAACCAAAGTGAGGACTCAAACAATCACAGATTTCCACTGGCAGGAACAAAAACTCCAATAATCTGGAACATCTGGGCATGATTTAACCACTAGAGGGTGTAAAAACAGCACAGTGAAAGGTTTGCAGCCAGCAATTAACACCATTCAGAGCCTGAAGGAAGGAAAAAGGCATTCAAACAAGTAAAGGAGGAGTAGGATGCTACATAAAGTGAAAGAAAGGGCAGAATTTGACCACTGAGAATGAAAAGAAAAAAAAAAAACAAAAACCAAAAAAAAAAAAAAACTCTATTTTGCTACTTCTCCTAGAAAACAGTGTGAGAAAAAAAAGCTCAGTACAAGTACTTACAGTAATAAGTGCAGTGGGGAAGAGCACAATACACTCACTGACTTACCCTCACCAGGTCAAATCCAGCTCCTAATTTGAGGAAGTCCAACACAATTGCTCCTGTATCTCATAATAACTTTGTTACAGGGTGAGGACCCCTACATATATTCCCATACCACTTCCTCCCTTCCCAGTGCAAAAAAGCAGGTGATGAATCTGCCATTGCTGATTCTCCCACACCAGCCCCAGCCTGTGGCAACAGAAGACTTTTTTTTTTCTGCTGCTATCAAGTTAGAGGCTGCAATCAGATTAGCTAAAAGCCTTGAAACCTCATTAGTGAAAATCAGATCTGAATTTAAGCTGCTTCAGGGACACAAGCAAGACAGAAGGACAAATATTACAGATCAAAATGTTGTAGAGAACAGGAAAAACAAAACAAAACCAAAAAACAGACAAAAAATATTTTTACAAGCATTTGCTAAATGAAAACACACAAGTTAAATTTCAGCTGTTTGTCCTCCAAGAAAATTCCATAAAGCTATCTGCCATCTGAAATAAATCCACACACTTGCTAACATTCATTGCTCCCTGTGCTGACCCATATAGAGCACCCCAGGGCTGGCCAGGCTGTAATTCTCATTTCACATCCTGGCTGTAGTACAGCTTCCCATGCCCATCTATGCTGACCTGACAACTTGCCAGCAATAGCAGTTCTGGACTTTCAGTTCAGAAGAGTTCTTGTGGGATGAGAAAGATAAAACCTGTGAACTGGGATGTACTGGGAGATATCAAAACACTCTAAAACATCCCTAAATGGGTAGGTGAAGTGAAGCACCAAAATAGGGTGCAGAAGGTGCTACTGGAATGGGAAAGCCAAAAGCAGATATGAACCACTTTAACCATCTGACAGGCTCTGCCTCCCAGCCTAGCTTACCTCATTTAGTCTGGACAGAGCAGGAACACAACTCTCAGCATCCCAGTGTGAAGTATTTATTTGTGCTAGTTAGCAGTTTAATATATCCCAGAAGACATTCTGAATAATTTCCTCCCATAAACTCATACATACATACCAAGCACCAAAGATTTAAGCTCTCCAGTTGCTGAGGTCACACTATGCTGCACTTCCTTCATAAAAAACATCTCCCATTAAGCTATTATTACATATACCCAGACCTCATCAAGAGATGATGAAAATCACTTTCTTTATATAGCAGTACCTGAGAGTATTAAAGAATTTGATTCTGGTTTTGTTATTTGCTCATTACTGAAATGTGCTGCATTATTGATTTTCCGTGCATATTAATTTCCTGCTACACTGGTTCATACTCTGCTTTGCAGTAGCACTGCAGAACACTGAAAAAAAACTCTGTTCTAAGAGGGGAGATTTAATGTGTGACAGGTCTATCTCACAACCATTAAATTTCATTTGTTCCAAAGCATCTCCTCCTTCTATCGTGCAAATTCATCAACTGGGATTTCCCTGTCTTCTGTCAGGAGGCAAGAGAATGCTTACAGATGCAGTGCACTCAACAGTGTAATTTTTACTGCTGTAGGAGAGCATCCTGAATAAGAGCACTGGGCAGGGATCCTGCAGGACTCAAAAGGAATGCAAGACAAGTTCACAAATATTAGATACAACCCAACAGGACATGTAAATCCCTACTCCACCAGCAAAGCAGTGATTCTCACAAAAACTCAGTGTTGCTTTGCTCTCCAGATCCAGAATTACAGCAATAAGTATAAAACAGGACTAAGCATGTACTGGCACTGAACATTCATTAACACTGAGGAGATAGAGTGGGAGCTTAGGACAGGGATTCTGAGCTTTGACATTTTTAAGCATCAAGAATTTCCTGAGCTGTTGGTAATGTGGATGATATTTAACCCCTTACCAGGCACCTTGCCACATACTGCTGGAAGCCAAAAAATCCATTCAATTAATCACACATGTCTCCACAAACAATCCACAATAGAACAAAACCATTTCCACTCCATAACACGACAGCCAGGAAGCTGTCAGGCAAAACACCCCTAAGTGTACAGAGATGCACAGACACATGCATTTACTGCAATCAGACACTTACTTGATTGTCTCTTGCTGGATATCCATGATAACCTGAAGTCAGAGGCTCGTTCTGCAAGACAAGAAAACAAAGAGTGAATGTAGGGGTTATAAGGAATAGAAAGCAAGGAAATAAAGCCCTGTCTTAACTCAGCCAAAGACAAGAACCTGCATGAAAATGGGGGAAGAATGAGCTAAAGTATTCTGCCAACTTCCTTTTTGCCATGTAAGCCAATACACCTAAAATTTATTTTCAACTGCATATGCCAAATTGTGTAGAAGAAAAAAAAAATATATAAAAGCCATAAAAAGCATAAACTAATCCCACTCTACCCTCTGTAATATCAGTTATTGTATAATTATGGCCATTTTTCAAAAAAATCTGATATGCAAGTACATTTACTACCATGAAAACTCAACAAAACAGAACATAAAATTACAGAAGCTATTGTGCACTTCACCCAGTCTTGAAGAAATGTTTCCATAAACATTAACTGTAAATGTGCCATTTTGTTTCCTTTTCAAAACTATATTAATAGTTTAATATGAACTTAAAAAGCAATCAGTGTAACTTCAAACATGCCAGTAAGCCTGTGCAAACCTCAACACTCCCAACAGGAAATCAATCCTCTGGCCCTTATTTCTTCAGCCCAGAAGGGACTCTGAGCCTACACATTTTGTGATATTAGCAGCTCCATCATCCTGTTCTGCAGGAATATATGAGCCTCCAACACTTCTGGAATTTCTCCACTAAATACCCAGACCCATCTTTATTTTAGCAGTGCAGTAGGGATTAAGATAACATAATACTTCCTAAATGTTTATTTCTGTTTCTTAATTTATTTTTTGTTCCTCTCCCTCCAACACAAGGGCACTCACATGCCTCAGTCATGCATCTTTCTGTCTGGGCAGAGGATAAACTAAACTAGACAAAGTCTCTATCAGTTCCACCCTGGCACCCCTGTGTATTCACAAGCAACTCCCAGCAGAATTGGAGGAGGAGGAGGGAAGGAAACAGCCACCCTCCACAATCACTTTTTAAGTCTATCTCCTGTTATGACTTGGGAGGAGGAACTCCTAAGTCAGCCCTGCACTTTCTCCAGCAACTCTTGGGGAAGGAGAGGAGGGAGAGAGAGGCCCTGACCAAACACAGTAAAACAATCTCAAATTGTCAAAAGCAAATCCATTATGGGCATGAAGCTGCCTGAGATGTACAATCAGCATGGGGAAAGAGTTTTTGTTGAGATGTTTTAGGTTTTGTGAAAGGCCAGCTCCTACCAGAGAGAGGTGTACCACCCTACACATGTGGCCACTGGCACAATTTCACAGTTTGAACAAAATGCTTGAACACAATTCCTGCTGAAAAGCAAGGTGCTAATATTTCAGTGCAGAGACTAGCAAGGCTATTTAAAGTTTGCATCCATGCTCCCTCTCTCCCTCTTTACCTCAAGCTGCCCAGGGGATCCTCTGGGGAAACCTGCCAGGAAACATTCACCCTCTCCTCACACTCTCATGCTACCAGTAACATGCACAGTATGAAAGCTTCAAGGACAACAAAACTTTTGGCAGCCAATTTTTGAGGATTAACAGTAATTAATTAGGCTGGCCACCGTGTGAGTACATTCTTCTCAAATACTAACAGCCAGAAAGCAGGTTAAGCACAAAGCTCCACAAATGATTCAGAACAGAAGGAAAGACACAGAAGTTGAAAGAACCAAATGGAGACCATTAACTACAGCACCACTCGAAGCTTTTGGATTTAAACTGTGAACTTAAGTAAGAACAAACAACACCACAATGAAAACACAGCCCTTTCCTGCCCCAGTATAAGTATACCTTAAGCATTGTGATTGTTTATCCCATTGCCAGCATATGTCTAAATTCCTGATACAGGGTGGATGTTTATGGTGAGATGGTCTTCCCTGGAAATACTATTCCAAGCATGCTTTTAACAGTACTTATAAACACACCTGCAAGGTCAGTATCTCAGACAAGTTCCTGTGCAAGTCTCTCTCAACACCCTGAAAACCAGAACGAGTTCCACAGAGAGAATAAGGAATTGATGGACAAGTTGCTCCTACAGAAACTAAAAATAAGGGCAGTGAATGCAAGTAATGCAGAAAGGAATACAAAATTTTTATTTGCAGGAGGATGTTCTTCACATAAGGGACTGTCATCACGAGGCTGTGACAGAAAAGAGACAGAACTGAACTTTGTGGGATTTCCTGAAATCAAAGAATCTGGATGCCAAGAAACCACATCTAGAAACAGAAGAGTTTCAAAAGTAGATGCAAATCACAAAAGCGTGAAGAGAAAGATGATTGCAGAGATCTGAGGTCAGTCCACAATATGTAAGAAACCCGAAAGAAACAACAAAAATTGAATGGAGGACGAAATGCCACACAACCCACAATCTCCACTTTGTTTTTTGGAAGACAAACCTCACAGAATGCAGACTAAAAATGTCTGAGGGATATGGTTGCACCAGGAGGTAAAAGAAGGTTACATTAGTGAGAGTTCCAAGATAGCGGAGGTTAGAAAGAGGGCAGCAGCTGGAGCATTAGGGTCACAAAAAGGCCAAAGATATCTCTGTTCCTTTCATACAGCAATGCTACCACCAAGTACTGGACTCTTTGCAAAATCCCCGCTGTGCGTATCATTGCTCTAATTGAACTTAACTCTCCAAGAGAAGGCAGGAAGCGCCCAGGGAAACCGTCTCCTGCCAATAATCTCCAGTGCTGCCAATTTTACAGGTCACTAATGGTGAATCTGGGGCCTGCTGCATGATTATTCCATACAGAGTTTGCTTTTGTTGAAAGCTAAACAGAGCAAGAAGTGAAAGCGTTAAACTCCTGCAACTGGAACAGCACAGTCCAGCAAGATCCAGACAGAAAACCCCTGCTAGTAGGCAATGTAAGGCAGCAGAGACTGGGGATACAGCTCAATTTCCTCCTCTGACTGCACGTGAACAAAACTAATCTCACCAAATGGAAGTGAAAAAGGGAGAGGGAAGGTTTGACACAGATAAGTACCCACCACAAACACACAGGGACCCTGCCTTCTGGCAGCAGCCTGATGGGAGAGGGAATCCCCAGATAACTCCATCTCTTTTGCACAGCTCCCTCCTGCCAATTACATTCTCTTTCAATGCCAACATGCAACCAGACATTCATAAAGAAATTGAGTTAGGTAGCACTAGCCTGCAAAATCAAATCAAATTGCCACTGGGATGTTTCATTACTTTGTTTACCACTGAAAGGCATTTCTCAGGCACTTGCAATTTGCTTTAGAGTAGGGAGAATAAAACTGGAAGCTAATACCACAAATCAGCTTTCTGCAACACATATTGGGATTTTATTCAAACCATATGGATGAACTCTCACATGGGCTTCCACACTTCCATAGGATGTGTGACCATTGTGGCTGTACCCCAGAGGCAGCCTCTGTGCAGGCCAACTAGATTTGACAGGATAAAAGTCACAACTTAGTCAAATCCCCTAAGTCTTTACTACCCCTTTATTTAAAAGTTTTCCCATTTTTTCATTTCCCAGCCTTGCTAACACAAGACCTTTTCCACTGGCACTTGCAACAGTAAGGTCTGCAACAAACTGCAAGTCACAGGTACTGCCTCAGGTCAGAAGATAAACTCAGCACAGTTGTTTGCAGATGACTGAAACTCAAAGCAGATGCTCCTGCAGAGCAGAACAGCCAGGCTTTGGAGTTTTTGATCTCTCTCAACTCAACAAATCCTAACAGCTGCTGAACTAGACACATCTTAAAAACATAGGGAATTGTCAATAAACCAAGATGCCATTAAAAATGATCATATCTGCAGGTGACACTAACTTATGAAAGGCCTCGAAGGACTGGAATGAAGTCATTACTCTAGGGAAAATGTCACAGCTCTAACATATAATAAGGTCTGAAAGTCCTTCTACCCTTTTCTTAAAATTAGAACTAAATTTTAGCTTAAAAATAATCCTATTTTTGGACTAACCTGACCCCAGAATGAATCAATTTTACATCACAACCTGCCATTTTGCCAGATGCAGCAATCACTGGGGCCTGATCAGCAACTGTTTCCTGACAGCTGAATTAAATGCAAAATTTGCAGATTAAAACTTTGCTCATAGGAACTGGTAGCTTAGCAAGTTCATCCACATTTCCCCCAGCCAGAAAATCAATTCCTGCTAAATCCAAGCTTCAGCTTGAAGTGCTGAGTCCTTTCCACTGCAAAGATAATCTCAGAAACATGACCAAGCAATCTCTTCCCTGGATCTGCAGCATTCCTGCTTTCATGACAGTGCCAGGATAAGTGGAGTGAAGTTAATATAGTCCTTTCAAGTTCCATAACCACCTGCTGGGTTCTGAACACCAGCAAGACTCACAGGAACAGCTCATCTGTCTCTGCTCTGGCTGCACCCAAGAGCTACGGGTGGTGCAACAGCCTGGTGGCTTGGAAAGAAGTGACAAGGGAGAGTCCCTGCACCAGAAAGCCAAAACCAGAAAGCAAAAACACAGAGCAATGAAAAAAAGGGCAACAAGAAATTACTTGTTCCTCTTGAAAGCAAAATGGGATTTTGAAGTGATGAGATAGCACAAGCTACACATTTATCAGAGACTCGTACTAGACAAACAGAAGCCGCTTTTTTAGAGCACAGTGAATAAGATGTTCACAATAAGAAAAAAAAAAAAAAAAAGGCTGAAAACACTGGCTATGAAGCTATTAATCTGAAAGTGACAGTTGCAAAAAAAAAGTAAAGATCACGAGCCAGACAGAAATCCCAGTGCTGTTCATCACAGCCCAGTGGTTTCACCATCTTTTTTGTTTTACTTCTTGTATACAGGAAAGACAGAAACCCTGTGCTGGCAGAAAGGCAGGGTGGGTGGGGGGATTGTCTTGAAAAAGTCTTTTTAGTATTTAACTGTGGCAGAAAAGTGCTAAAACTGTAAATGTCTAGATCTTATTATCAGTTGCTAAGAAAATAGACAATTCTTTATCAGACCCTTACTTGCACAAATTGGTGCATATAAAAAAAAATTAAATAACCATTTCTTTGTCCAAGTGTATCTGATGCATTCAGCCTGCCTTCTCAATTGTGTGTGCTGTCTCCCACCCCAAACTGTCTTTGTATAAAATTAATGGGGAAAGTAGCATCTAAGGGTGAATTACCAATTATTAATGAAGAACTGAACTAAGTAGTTGTTAAATGCATCTTAATGTCACCCTTCTCTCTCAATACTTACCCTAATTTGATACACAGCTCTTGCTAATCACTCTGCAGCACCAATAACTGTGTCTATAGCATGGGACACATCCCTTCAGCTGTCTTCACTTTCAATTAAACTTGCTTCATGGCTTTGGCTGTTTTCCACATGTGCAGACATCATCTTGCAAAGACCTTCGACTTATCTGCTTCCTTGTTAGTGCCCTGACACCAACAACCTGTACAATTTGCTGGATGCAAGCAGCAGGACCTTACATTTTAATTTTCACCCACATCTCACCCACCCACCCCCCCTTTTTTTAAGTGTATTTGGGGACTACAAGCTTGAAATTTTGCTAAAAGCCACGACAGCACGTACACTGCACATGGCTGCCCTTGCTGGCTGGGAAGAATGCTGGCCAGCACAGCCCTGGTTTCTGACATGCACCCCAAAGACTGAGGGCACTTGTTGAGGGAGGGAAGAGTGGGGGCACTGCCAGAGCCCAAAGGCAGCAGAGAAGCGCCCATGAGCTCTCTGCAGCCCAGCAGAGGCCAGGACAGAGGCTCACCCGGCCCCTCTTCCTTCCTGGAATTCTGGCCCCGTTGCTGCAGCAACAGCAGCTTCCAGCCTAGCCCTCCCACCCCAGGCTTCCCCATATCCTAAAAACACCGGGTTTTCCACAGGAGACAGTACAATGCAGGACAGATGGGGCAGGAGAGCTCCCGTGCTGCCATGTCCCTCCAGGGAATGCAGCTCTCACCCACTCCAGCCCCACAGCATAAGGGGGTCCCTGTCCTGGGTGTCCACTGCAGCCTCACAGCTCCAGAAAGCTGAACACACAGCTCTGTAGCAGGGACATGGTACCCACGGAGCCCACAGCCCACTGTGGGACTGCAGGCCTGCCCTGGGAAGGGAAGGGGCAGGACCCCGGCACAGCCCAGCTGGAGGGAGGCCAGGCCTGCCACAGCCTCCCCGGGCGGGAAGCCCAGTGACACAGTAAAGACAAGAAAGGAAAGTGATGTCAGATTAATAAAAATAGTCTCCTGCCCTATCCAGAGTTTGAATAGAGTCTGGAGCAGTTGGCTAGGGAAGCCCACAAGGTGGTCAGACAGAACACAACAACTTTGGGATGGCTGCATCCCTGTTGAATAGAGCCCCAGTGATGCCACCCAAACGTGTCAGTGCAATTTTCACTATTTTGAAATATGTATTTTCTTAACTCCAATCTCCTGGTACTTCTTTTCTGTGAAACTGTAAGTATACAATAGGAAGAATAACTGATTGGCATAGCAGAGGCTGCAGAATGGAATACAGACAAATACACATCTGACCAAACCACACAGAAAAGTTTAAATACTTTCAGGTCTGTTAAAATATTCATGATGCAAAAAGTTTACAAACGCATACTGACAGTGTCCATATGGAGTTACAGTACAGATGTCTAATGCTGCAGAGAAGGGGGATTTTCATACACAAAAAGCACTTCCACAGCTAAAGTTGAAATATTTTACACATATTCTTTGTAATAATTCTGATTCTTCCCTGACTTTTTTTTTTTCCAAATAATGGAAGTAGCTCTCTGGTTAGAAGCAGCCTTTCCCCCAGTCAGATTTTTCATTTTCCAGATCAGCCAACAAATGTTTTCAGCTATTCAAACAGCTAAGATTTCATTAATTTAGTGTAATTTAAATGTGCAAAACATACACTTTCTATGGACTACAGATGGTTGCAGCCTCATACTGCTCCAGGCATAAAGAAAATACAGTCTGACTCTGCTGGTCCATGACCTAGAGTGGCAACAATAGATCCAGTGGAAGTTAAAGCCCCTGGAAATACTGTGCACTGTGTGACGTCTGTGATCCAGCAAATACAAGGACACTCTGCATGCACAGAAGTCAATAGCACAAAATATTGATTTCCCTCCTCTTTTACTAAGCAGAAGCATTTTAAAATGGCAGTTCATCTTCATTTATACTCTTACTCAACAGAAATAGGACAAAGCTCATAACAAAGCTCTAAAATCCAGCACTAGGGGCACCTCTGGATGCCATAATTGCTACATGGGGCTGAGGAAGCATTTCACACATAATTTACACTATGCCAACTCATTACAGGGCAGCATGCTCATGGCATGAAAATCTGGGTTGCTCCAACATGATGACTGCAAGCTTTCACAAGGTGAAAGGTGAAGAGAACTACAGAGTTTTGCCTTAGTAGATGGCTTCACTGCTCTGTTTTCTTAAAAAACAGGATGGAGAATACAGGAGAGAACAAGACGAGGGAGATGACACTGGATCCAGAAGGGAAGTCGGTTCATCACTGGCTGATTTTACAAATATTCACAGGCTGTTGCTCAAAGGCTAAAAAGAAACAACAGTACTCCTACTTTGCAAATGGAATTATAATTGTCATATTACCTTCAGAAGAAAAAAGCTGAAGCTAATTTGTCAGCTGGGTGTGAAGAGACTGTGATATAAAATTAAATCTGCCTTGCTCTAAGAGAAATTGGAACAAAAAAGAGATAGAAGCTCAACAGCATACAACTCTGACAAAATCATACTAAGTGCTGCAGGCAAATAGGTGTAAGAGAAATTTTCTGTGCCCTGGACACACTGGCCTGATTGCATAAGCTGCCCTACATAGTTACAGAAATTATTTTCCCAGGCTCACATCACAAGCCATCTTCCCTTTCCCCAAAGACATAAATTGTACAAGCAGTCTAGCCAAACGCAGTTTCATCTCTGGAACGCTGCAAGTGCCCACAGCCAGCTTGAGAAAGGAGAGAAGTGAGGTGGGCAGGCTGATGGGCTGGAGCTGCAATGGCAAGGGGTTAAAAAGCCTGGAGGAGGGAGAAAGCAGAGGGCTTGGGGCAGGCAGCCTCAGCAGCCAGGACTGTTTCTGATTAAGCCTGCAGGATTGTGGAGCTGCACAGGAAGCGCTGGGGGGCCGGGGGTCTCAGAGCCGCCATCCCAAATACACTAGAAACCTTTGTGTTCCAGCAGCACCATCTGGAAACTGTTAGAGAGAAACAACTCCCAGGCCTTCCTTCACAAAATAGAAAAAAAATAATAAATCCACTCTTAAGACCATTAAGTCTGGCCTCTTCATCCCCCCTCCTGGAAAGCTCCCCTCCCTGCAGCAGGAGGGAACAAAAGGGCGTCTCTAAAAGGGAATGAACCCCCTCTCATGCTGCTTGCACAGCATGGCAGCTGCCTCTGCTTATGAGGGACACCCCAAAGTGCATCCAAAGAGTATCCAAGGCACTAATTGCACCTAATATGATCAGTTTGGGGAAAAGATGGACAGCAAGTCATTCTGCAGCTAGAATATCCCCCAAATGGGAGCTGCACATATTCAGGGATAACCTGAATTCCAGTCCTTGCAATCTCTCATTTCTCTGCCATAAATCAGCACATGGATTTGAGAGAACACACTCCAGCAGAGAAAAATATTCCAGACCCAGAAAAAATATTTAATTCTCTTCTTAGGAGGACAGAAGGACCATGATGCAAAGCACATCATCGTGGTGATGGCTTCTACTGCCTCAGAGGTACCAAGGATCAGAAGGGCAGCAGAGACTGATGCAGCCATTTCAACCCCTGACAGGCTCCTACTGATAAGGGAACAGCCTCTTAGTGCCTCAGCACATGTTCTGAAGACAAAGAGGATGTCTGTCTCCAAAGTGCCATTCACTAGTATTTTAAAAGGGAAAAGTAGGGGTCATGACTGTTGAATTTTACCAGAATAAATCCTCATGTAACAGTTTATTAGAGGGTTATTCCCCTTGCTATCTCCACAAAGAAATAAAGCCTGCTTCTACCCTTCCCTCTTTGCTTTACCTTTATTCATCTCTCCCACACGCATCAGTAATTTTCAGGGTTTTTCTTCTAATTAGACACCAGAGTGCTACACATTTACCTACAAAAATGTAGAGAAGTATCAAAACAAAATCAAGGGTGACCTTTCAACATCCCAATTAAGCAATTCCATATGAAAAGTAATGGGTGATTCCTGGTACAACACAATGCTATTCCACTACAGAAAACACATCTTTGCCTTTCTTTTTACATCCACCCTGTAGCTGACTGCCACCTTCTTATGGGCCACAGACAGGCAGAATGGGATGTGGCTACATGCCAAAGCTCTCTACAACCAGAGTGCAATTTATAAAAATAATAATAAAGTCTTAAAATAACAGGTTTTCTAAGCCATTAACCAAGGACTCCTTGGAATCCACTTATGCTATACAAACCTTCTCACTGCTCATGCAAAGCTTTTGCTAAACATGATTGCACTGAGATACCTGCATGGTAGTTGTGGTCACACCTCCCTACTACAAAGCATATGAAAAAAGAGAAATCCTGCTTAAGCTACGAGAAATACCCAGCCTAGACAAACTGCACAGGATGGCAGGCTACAGCTGATGTCCCAACATAGATAAATAACTTATGCAGGAGGGATGGAGGATTCCCACGTGAGCAATGGTCACAGCTAGAACACTGTTAAAACAAGGAGAAAAGGAACACTTATCCAAGGATTTCCTTCCCTCACAGAGGATAAACACCTCCTCTCTGGAATAGTTTTAAGAACATTCTTTGTTTCAAAATTTTTAGAAAAAGGAACAAAAAGTTGGGGGATTGCTCTGCAAAGACAGGAAGATACAAAAGAAAACACCATCCATCTGCCATAGGGACCAAAGCACACATTTGCAGTAAGTCACTGTTTCCATTTCACTGCAGAGAAACAAGGCAGGCCTCTCTAAAGACTTTTCTAAGAAAGATCATGCTACTATGGAGAGCAAAATTAACCAGAGAGGTATCTGCAAGTGGTCTGAATTCTTCAGTCTAGTCCAGATGGGAATGCTAGCCCTGCTTACAAGGGAATAGCTGCTGCTGCTTGTATTCTGCCCAGAAGGGACAAGAACTTTATGCATTAATGGAAAAATGAAGTGAGAGACTTCCAACAGTCTCAGGTACTGGATATTCTTATACATCCTGTGTGTAAATACAGCCATCAACAACAAAAATAAGATTGTAATTAAACAGCACAAGCTCATAGGAAGAAACTGGGTCTGTGAAAGGTCAAGACAGGTTCCCAGAGAGCCTTGTGGTGACTGCAGTAATAAAGCCCCAGGCTGCTGCACCCCAAGAACCTGAGAGACTGCAAGATTTGGGTTTGTCAAGCAGGCAGGAGACAGACACAGTTCTTTCCTGCAGCATCCTACATGCCTCCAATGCATTTCTCTCTTTTTATGAGCATTAGGTTTAGTTAAAGCCCAGGAAGTCCTCAGGAACAGCATACAAACTCCTGACAGAGCTTCAGTTCCACCCTATTGTCTTTATGGATAGTCTGAAGCCACTGGAAAAAGACCCACGCCCCCCTCCAGGAGGTCTCCAAACCCTCGGATTGCACATTCCTGCCAGCACCACACAAAAGCATCAAAGCCCCCTCCCTTCCCTGCCTGCAAAACAATGGAATAAACAAGGCAGTGGAACTAACCCAAACTAGCTCCTCTCGGATTTGTACCCTCTGCCCCCTGCCTGTTTCCATTCCAGCTCCTGCAGCCATAACCACAGCCCCCCTCACCATGTCCCCTGCCATGGTCCCTCCGGGCAAAAGGGAGCAAACAGCATGGCATGGCCGGAATATTCGTCCAGCTGCTCCACATGGAGTGCACAATCCACAAGTCCTGACTGCCTTGCTTCTGTGGGACACTTGTCTGCATCTTTCCCACCCCATCACCATTTTCCACAAAGCTTTTAGGAAGGCAATAGCATTACAATTCCTCCAACTTTAAAATGGAATTGAAATTACCGCTTGGTTTGTAAGTGTGCATGTGTGGGCAGGGATTGTCACAGCACATTCACCTAAAGCTTGTTTCCTTCACAATTTAGTCTAAAAACCTCTCCCATGTGCAATCCCTGGAGACTTCTTTGCATTAAGAAGTAACATTTCCCTCCCTGAGCCTACAGATGAAATGCAGAACAAAAGAGATGTAAAAGCATTGGGCTTCTGAAATCACAGCATCGTGTATCTTCCTATGCAGCACAGTTAGACGAAGGAAACAAAAAGGGAGCCACCCTCCCAGTGAACACACAAACGTCTTGAATTAGATACAGAGAAACTGGCAGTGTAGCAAACCTCTGAGCTGAAGCAGACCTAAGGCACTGTGGCAAATAGCAGAGGAGTGGGCCAGTCAAATCTTAAAACGCTGCCAAAGCACCATTTAGTTTTTTGTTTTGTTTCTCAAGGTTCCTTTGTAAATACAGCCAACATTTTTAGTCAAAGCTCTAGACCATTGCAGTCCTACAAATTCAGTTCTACTTGTTCCCTCCTTCTGCACATTGCTCAGGCCAAGTATAAAGGGATTAAACCTCAAACTCCCTTGAGTTGATACAAATCTTTTAAGAGTATGGGTTTTACAGCCAGATTAAGCCAACCTCAAAAATCACTGTACCAGCAAAGTAAATCGCTCTGGTTTTTTTCCTCTCTGGTTCCCAAGTGTGCATCCCTACTTCACCTCTTGCCTGCACAGTAGGGATCACAGAAGAAAACTGCAAGTCAGATCAGCTTGCTGATCCTCCTGGAAACTAATCTCTCAAAAAGGAGAAGTATTAGATTCATGAACAATGGTGGTGGCTACAGGCCACGTAATCCCTAACACCTGTACAGGGAGGGTGCATGACCACATGGCTGGAGCCAGGGAGAAGGCAGGGCTTCTCTTTCCAATGAAAGCATAGTTTCCCATCTGCTTAAACCAACTGCTGCAGTGACAGCTTTGCTGACAAGGCTCCTACTTAGAAACCACCAGTTCTTGACCTCCATGCATTTCAGAGCCTTTTACACAGGCATCTAAAACAATGTTTTAGGATTCAGAATTTTTACTCCCTTGAAGAACTGATCATCAGAAACATCAAACAATCATCTGAAGAAGCAGAAGAAAGTTATGGTGACATCACATTGGATGGTTTCCCTTCCTCATGCTGAAACACATCTAGTAGTGTATGGGCTAACCAGATTCAGGTGATGTTTCTTCCCTTCTGCCTCAGAAGCAAGGAGCAAGGCAAGTCTGCTGCTGCTTTACCAGAGACTGGAGCTGCTTAAGTGAGTTTTCATGAGCAAAGTGATGCTCTAAGGAGAGTAGCAGTAAGTACTCAAAACCAAGCTGTCATGCTTAGTCCATTAATTATGTCCAGAGCTGTGAGAATCCTGGAGGGAAAAGGTATTTTCATCAATTAAATCTATCTACACTTGGTAGCTGTTTTTCAGATCAGAAATTAGAGAAGACCTACAAAAACAAATGCCAATACCTTTTTCCCCAGGTTTTCCCATTGCAAAAGCACTGCTCATACTAAAGGCCCATCTACCACTGTCACAAACAGATGTCACAGATTTGACAACTGCAGAACATTGATTTTGGGGAGAATGTTGATGGTAGGATGAGGCATGTAGAAGACTTCACTAGTAGGCATACTAAAAGTATGGATAACTTTTCTTTCACATTAGGAATGTGGACAAAAGAATCTTGAAAAAGTATATATTGCTTTCCCTCATAGGGATAAGAAAGAACAAAACCAATTTCATATAGTAGTCACATTGCTTAACACATTACAAGAAAGCACCTGAATGATGACGAGAGATAAGGTTGTATGTACATAAAACACATATTTTTGTGTCTGTATTATAGACAGTTATATATGAACCTGACCAAAACTGAAACATAACAGACCCCTAAACTTTCTAGGCAACTACCAACACCAATGGAGATTTTGCAGCTCTAAAACTGACACAAAAAGGAAGAAAGATCTAGGAGAATTTCTGAATTTGCAGTGTATATTCCTAGTGCCGAAAACAAAGTCCTGAGGCACCAACACTACCACCTGTAGTGTAAAAGTGTTTGTATCAAGATGAAGCTTGTAATCCTCCTGGGTGAAAAACTGCACTTCCCAAATCCCATCCCATGCAAAGACAGCATTGCATCAGTCAGAATCTATTGAAAGATAGCACTGGTGCCTGGAGGATTATTTGCAGCTTTGAAGCAGCAGCAGAGAAAGAAAAAGGAAAAAAAAATAAAGGATACTGTAATTTCACATAGATGTAAGTGCTGCATGAGAAAGCTGTTATCAGCTGCACAGAAAGACGTTGTACAGATTTGGGACAGAAGGATTGAACACATGCAAATCACAGATTGAATTCTGTCCCCCACTGCTCTTCAATCAGATCAGGAAGATCTGAGAGAAAAAACCAAAATCTGCTCCCTTCAAAAAACTGTCAAAAATCTCCTGGGGGAAGAAAAAAGGAAGCAAGAAAAAGTTTTCTGTTTCTCCTGCTGCCATTACTGAAGCCAAAACGGCTACAAATGAGAATCTCCAAAACTTAGAATCTCTACTACACAAAGAGAACATAAAAGCATAGAGTCCCATACTTGGACCACAGGCAATTTTGGCTCTCCTGCATCTGGAAGCCATGTATTACAACCAGGCTTAGCTTCCCAACTAACTACACATAGACCTCACCATTTTTTTTAGGGTCTGCCATCCTTTGCAGTTACTACAGGAGGGACTGGATGGTTTTTCCACAGAAAAAAGGCATTTGCAAGCCCTGTGTGCTAATCAGGAAGCACAGTCCTAGACTTTATCTGAGTTGCTGCATGAAGGCTTCACACCTTTGCAACTTGTGTATCTCCCACTCATCCAACTTTAAATGCAATAGGAGGAAGCTTGCTTCAGACATTTCCCTCTCCTCTACTGACAGGGAATAGTACATCTCTTCTCCATTCCTGCCTGTACAAAAGACAAAACAGATGACTTTATCTTTTGTTCCCTTCTTTTTAGCCTTTTTGATTCAACAGCCAGTCAATGCTCATGCAGTTTGTGATTTAGACTTTCCTGGGGTTGTTTTGCTCCTCTTTCTCCATTAAATTCCTCTGCTCTGTGCTGCAGAGAAGCCACAGCATGCCATACTGTAGCCACCACTTCAGAGCTAACAGCACACTGCATTGCTCCAGGCATAAGCACCAAAGTGGGGAAAAGCAGGACAGCACATCCTTCCTCCCACATTACCCAACACAGCCACACACTGCAAATGCAGGAAGTGACTCTCAAAGACTTGGGCTGAGGGGACAGCACTCAGCAAGAAAAGCTTTCCATGGCCCAGGAGAAAGGTGCACCCCACTCCGGCATCCGGCATTTGCACAGGCGTGAAAGGATGGGCTGCTCTCCGGAAGGGAGCTCTGTTTTCCCCAGCATCTGTCAGACCCTGGGGACCCTTTAGCACTTTATCAAATTCTAGTCCCAGAGGGCTGTAACAGCATAGGATTTAAAATTTAAAAGCCCTTGTTACTTTGTACTCCAACATTTACATATTGCCTCTACCACAGAAATTTGTTTTTGAGGAAAGTTATTGGTCACAATTCTGATTATTACATCTATTTTGCTCATCAGATACACCAGTTTTCAAATATCAGTGTAATTACTAAAGGAAAAGTCAATCCCTTGTCAAGGTTTATTTATTGGTCAAAATCCAGGAGATTCTGGACAAAGAGGACCAGACAAAGAAAGAGCTGATTTACATGATCCAATTAGAAGTGAAAAAACACTCCTCTGTGCAGCCAGGAGGAGGACCTGAAACTCCATCCACCCTGTCAACTGGGACCAGAGAGCACTCAAAGGAAGCTTCCCCAAAGACCAGCCACCTGCTGTAATTGCTTAAAAAAGAAAATACAGAGCAACAAAGCAGAGGATCAACACAATGACAATGGTACCAAATATACATCCAGAAGTTCTTGTTAAGAGAAGCAATAACCTCCTTCCAAAAGTAAAAAATGTGTCTTCAACAGCTTTTATGAGTTGTGATAATGTGAACAGTAGAGATCTTTTAAATGTTTAACAAGAAAATTATTCCAATCACTAAGAGTAATATCATAGACAAAAGGAAAACGGTTTCTATAAGAACAATTCAAAAAATTTCCTCTCAGAAATTGTGAAACGTGATTTTATTCTAACACAATCACAATCAAAGCTCAGGATACAGAAGTATAGAGAACCTCAAATGGTGTGTGAAACATCAGGATGTGGTTTGCAGAGAAATCCACTCCAGCAAGACGAAATACAGATAGGGTGAATACCAGATACCACACGTGGAGAGCTGGGACAAGAAGATGATGATCAGGGAGCCCAGGCAGGCTTCAGCACAGCGGCAAGGCAGAGACAGATAAAAACACACAAACCTGCCAACAGCCCTTCGAGCAGCAAAGGGGCCAGAGCCCACCCACACTGCGGAGGGCAGGGCTTCAGGGCAAGCCAGGCTCACCCACCTGCAGCTACACAACTGCAGGGCAAGCCAGGCTCACTGACCTGCAGCTACACAACTGCAGGGCAAGCCAGGCTCACTGACCTGCAGCTACACAACTGCAGGGCAAGCCAGGCTCACTGACCTGCAGCTACACAGCTGCAGGATAAGCCAGGCTCACTGATCACTGACCTGCAGCTACACAACTGCAGGAGAAGCCAGGCTCACTGACTTGCAGCTACACAACTGCAGGATAAGCCAGGCTCACTGACCTGCAGCTACACAACTGCAGGATAAGCCAGGCTCACTGACCTGCAGCTACACAACTGCAGGGCAAGCCAGGCTCACTGACCTGCAGCTACACAACTGCAGGGCAAGCCAGACTCGCTGACCTGCAGCTACACAACTCTAGGGCGAGCCCAGGCGGCCGCCCCCGCTCCCGCCCAGCCCAGCCCCGAACACACAGGGTGCCCCTGGGGCAGGCGCAGCAATGAATTCATCAGCGGGTGCTGGCAGAGTGCCTCGACACGGGAATTCAATAGGAGCAGCAGGCCGAGGGGAGTGAATAATTCAGCGCTCCGCTCGCTCCGCCGTGCCGAGGAAAGATGAAGCCTGCCCGCATCGCCCTGAGCCGCCCCGCGCCCTCCCGGCCGGGCCCGGCACCGAGGGCGCTGCGCCAGCGGCACCCGGCGGGACGAGCCCGGCCAGCCGTGCCACGCTGGCAGCAGCCCGGCCTGCCCTCGCCACCAGCGGGAGCGGAGCGCCGACACACTACACAGCACAGCTTGTTCCCCTCGCACACACTGCTCCCTGTGTCCCGCCGGCAAGGAAAAGCCACCGGCGGCGTCATGTGCTCTCCATCAGCCCGGCTCCCAAAGCTTAAAGCAGAAGAGGTTGAAAGCTATTCTCTTGCAGCCACTGCTCTGTCCCTGGGAATGTCCCTTTCCTATCAAAAATAGGAAAAGCTGCGGGGAGGGAAAAGAGGGATAAGGCAAAACAATATACAAGGGTTGGGGATATGAAAAATGTTAACCTTCAAAGCAATAGGGTTACAACACTGCATCATATTGCAGAGGAAACAGCTTTTGAAAAAAAAATCTTTTGTGCCAGTCAGTCCATATCAGGGCATGTCTAATGATGACCTGGAGCACATAGAGACCTGGGGGACAATGTTCATTTACTCTCTGCAGACTGATAACAGACAATGATTACAACTCAACATATGCCAGAAACACAGTTTCTTCCTGCCAGCAAAAGAATGGGAAAACTTCAAGAAGGGCAAAAAGTATCTCTGGATTTCTTCCCTCCCCATTCCATAAAGAGACACCTAACGCTGAAACTGTTCTGCCAGACATCAAGTCTTGAGGCCAGAACAGACCTGGCAGGCCAGGCCAAAGTTCTAGCTGCTCTCATTTTTCAATCATGCATCTCCCAGCACATGCTGCAACACGGCAGAAATGCCTCCAGCACATAATGAGCATATTCCCTCCTCCTCCAGCCCAGCAGCCAGTTTTGCCCCAAGACAAGGTAGCCCACATTATCCTACTGGCCAGGACAAAAGCATTCCAGATCGGCCAAGGCATGAACAAACAGCAGCTACTGCAGCCGACTGTAAGATGCAGAGCCTCACCACTGCTGCTAGCAGCACTGAATCAGATTCACCATGAGGAGTTCTCCCCATCATTTCTGCTCTCAAGGACTTTCCAACCAACTCAGAACCGTGTATTCCACACGGCGGCCGGCAGTACCAGCTGTACTTCCCAGCGAGCTGTACTTCCTAGGAATCACACTACAGCTCACGGACAAGCACAGGCAAACAGTGTCTCCAATGGCACTCTACAGGGCTAAGCAGATGGAAGTAGATTGGGTCCACTGTGCTCAGTAGGAGCCCAGAGGAGGGAAAAAAAATTTCATTCGATACATTCCTTTTCCTGCACAGCAGACCAACAGGGCAAGGCATCTTAAGCACAGATGTCTGTCCCATTACAGATCTCCCTGGGGCCTGCCAGGACTTAGACTGTAGTTCAGCAAACAAAGAATCCCAGACAGAACACGAAGCCTGGGTTTTAGAAGCAGCTTCTTTATCTTTACTGCATTTTTTATATTTTCAGGGGGTTTTTTTGGCACTCTGCTGATTGTCACAAAGGTAATGCTTGGAATGTACAAATCTGCACCAAGAGCTGTGCAGAGAAAAAACCTTAACAACAGTATATTAGCTGAATACAAACTCAGCTCACAGTGTATTTAGATTGAGCCTTGTGACCTTCAAATCTTACTGTACAAATACCTGCAAACCAGTAGCTCTCCTCCTTTGTAAAATCAGAGGTGGGATGAGAGAAAGATAGGAGAAGAGCATGAAGTCTGTCTCAGTCTAAATCCCTCAATCCTTTTAACAAACAGGAATTACTGCATCATTAGATTTAGTGGCAGTACTTAAAACCAAATCAGATTTGGTGAGAGGAAAATAAAGCTATTGACTCCTGACATTTGCAACTTCAAGTATATTAGACCAGCTCCTCCATTTATATTTAGTACACCAGTAAAGAAAGCAGCAGTCTCTAATTAAACCAACACAGCATAATCTTCGTCGAGGGATCAAACGCACCAGAAAATTTCCCTTTCCTGGTGCCACGGCTCCCTGGGAAGCCAGGCTCTCACACGCTGCTGCGGAACGATCCCGGGTGAGTCACTGCAGCCATCCCCCAACGGGCAGGATCCAGAGGGCCTCTGCAAACAGCTGCTGGGACATCAGCCGAAAGAGAGAATTTGAGATAAATCCCAATTTTGCCCGCTCTAAGAGGATTGTTTTGTTCTTCTCACTTTGGATGAGCAATCTCCTTTGTGCCTCCAGGGACTTGTCTCCCTGTTGAAGGGGGTGACAGCCATCGTTTTAGCTTCATTGACACCATCATGAATTCTATAAGCCAGAAGAAACTTATATGATGTGCCTCTTAATGAACAAAGAGAAGTCTCCTGGAAGAGCTCCTGTGCAGCAAGGTCTCAGGCCATTGCTTAGCACAAGGGAAAGGGAAAACAGAACAAATTGGAGGGGACAGAGTGTTTCAATTTGGGAGTGCAGTGCTCTGTCTAACGCTGCCAAAGCAGTTTTTGATATCCCCAAAATCTACAGCTCTCACCTACTTCCCCAATTCAAATCTTTCAAGGAATATACTGATTTCCTACAAGCTCTGCACTATAAAACAATCCCAGTTCTTTCCATGTTTGCACTTGGCACAAAAAGTGCTGGCATGCTTGGACACATGCTGCCCAAATTCAGAGAATAAAAATGAAGAATGCAATTTCCCTGTAGCTTTAAATTCATTATAAGAAGCACTTTTCTTAAGTGATCCTACTCACTCCAGGAAAATTTGATCTATTTTATATCATGACATTCAATCTACAGGAAACAGCAAAGTAAGAACTGAAGAGGAATATTCACAGAGAGGAAACAGCAGGAAAGGGACTAGATGAGTATCTCCAACACACAAAGTTTTCCAGCTCCGTTTCACTTCCTGGGCCAGCTGAGAGTCACTGAGCAGCACTGTGCTGCATCCAGCTGAAAACGTGAAACCCAACCCTGAGATTCCCCCTGACAATCAAAGGAAGGGTGGGTATCTCTCAATGAGCCTGCCCAGGAGATGGAATACTGGCCAAACCTCATTACAAGGTATCTCCTGCCTTTCTCTCCTCTGCTGCTTGCTCACTGTAACATCCAAGCTATCAATCACACAACTCATCAGCATGCAGTCGCCTGTAGCCCCCTGCCCACAGGCTCCCCGTACACTCCCCAGCATGCAGCAGTAATTGCCTTTCCTATTAGCCCACAGCGACAACAGCTGCCATGGCAACCAGCAATGATTTTAATAAGTTTGGTCTGTTTTCAAGGGCAGCACACGCGTGCCGGCACATGAGCACGCTGCAGACACGCGCCAAGGGGAAGGAGGACCTGCCATCACACACAAAGGCAGGGCAGAAAACACACTTGGATCAGAGAAACTGTGGATGAGCAAACATTTACCCCCCTCCTCTGCAGGAGGAGCAGATGTCCACTCACTTCTAAAGCAATGTGGATGGGAGAGAGGTTGACAGTGGCATGGTGGTAGTAAACATGCAAAGGACTCTCCTTACAGAGCTAGATACTGCCAGGTGACACAAGTGACATGCAGCTGCATTGTGGGTGTGTCGTGCCACATCACCCACATACTGCTGAGATGGACACAGCCAGCACTGGACACCAGATTGCCTCTCAAAAGGCCAGAAGAGGAAACATCCACCATAGTGGAGTCAGCTGGATTTAGAGAGAAATTCTCCTCTTTGGCATTATTCATTTTCTATGAGATGATGAAAAAGAAACTCTGAGCCAAATGGAGCTCATAGAGAAAGATCACTTCTTTCAGAACCTATTTAGCCCCAGCTTAGCCTGGAGGCATGACTTCACACCATGCACCCCAACACAGAGACTCACTACACAGAGGCTGTGCCCACTGTAGATCCCCCACAAACACAAGGATTTGTGGCCTGGAGCAAAGGGATGTTATCCATCAGACCAACCTATACACCAGGTGGTCTAAAGCTGTCTAACCCAGTAATACTGATACAACATTTGCAAATCATAAATTTAATACTACTGGGGTTTTTTCAAAAGCCTTTTGAAGGTTTAGCTTAATCAGCTGTCCATCATCCACTCACCAGCTGCTACAAAGGGACAATTTCTGCTATGCAAACTGCACCGGTATCTGTAAAAGATACATAAAAGACTTGGAGGAAACAGACAAGAGAAGCAAACATGACAGGGAAAAGCCCACAATTCCAAACTGGCTGCAAAGCTAAGCATACAGTATCATCCCAGTCTCACAAACTATGCAGACCCATGAGAGAGGGCGTAAAAAAACATAAGATAAATCTGTAGCACCTTTTCCATTATATCATGTATTTTGCAAAAGCCTAAAGAAAATACAAAACATCTAACAACAGGATGCAGATCCATATATGTACTTAATTTGAATTTTGGTGCTAGGGAAAGATGCTATAAAATACTGCAAAATACCTTCTGCTACACAGCAAGCTGATGCAGACTAAGGCAAGAGCAGTGTGCAGTTCACCATGCATTCCAAAGAGCCTCCAAGGACCACCCTGTGGATGGAAGGGACAGCAATAAAGGAGGGGACCTAGTTCAAACAAGGGGAGGAAAGATGGCCCACTGAACCCAATGCTCTGAGATTTCTGCTCCTCTGCAGGTGACCCAGGGGACTTGTTTCATTTCTCTATGCATCACCTCACACCACCTTTCTTCCTAACATGAATACTATGCAATTAGAATTTAAGAAGGGCTCAAATCCAGGATAACTGAGGCTAGGCTAAAGAATACAGGGATATTTAACTGCTAAAAACAAAGGATTAAATCAATGAACAGGAACCAAGAGTTCTGTTTTGATTCCTGTAATGCTATCTGCCTTGAATAAACTCTGTGGATACACTAGTCTTTGGCTAGCCCATACATGACAGAAAAAACCTCCTGCTACCTAGTAGCTGAGCCACACAGGAAGCAGTAGACAAAAAAGACTTCTGGGAACCTACCCTGCTCTCTTCATCTGCCACCTGAGCCATGACTGTGAACCCCTCCCCCAAGCAGCAATGCTACTTCATTTCCCTGTACATTCTCCCTTTCCAAGCAGCACATGAAAATGATGCTCCATCCTTGCCAGATTCACTGCTGCCCAGGGGTTTAAATACAGCAGCAATGAATTGACTGGTCTTGTTAATTTAATTCAGCTACATGGGAAATCTGTAAACAGAAGCACAAACATGACAATACTATCAGAGGGATCTGAACATAGATCTGAAAAATTTGCTTTTGGTTATCACTGTCAACCATGTAAGGAAGAAGAAATTTTCCCACTGGATATTTTACATTTTTACTGTTTAAATTCTTGCAGGTAATAAGAAAGTTTCCTATAGGCAACACTGTTTTCTACCCTGCCAATTAGCTTCACATACAACATTTGAATTAGCATTTGACTAGACACACTTCCAGCAAACTCGAATCCAGGGCTAATTTAACAGATGTGACAGTACCCCTAGAGTCACCAGGGAAGGCAGGACCACCTGCCCTGGCTCCACTGGGACAGAGCAGCCTTTGGGAGATGACTGATAACCACATCTCATCCTCCCTTCCCAATGAAATCTTATTTTCACAGTGCACCTGTTAAATGCAGCCTGTAAAAATGCAACAGTAATTTTTTTCAAGCAACTTCATGATGATAGTTGCCTCCATGAGGAGCACTATGCAATAACTGTCTGAATATAAGCACATTGTTCAGAGAGCAAAGATAACCATCCAACAGACTCTGCATCCCAGGAAAATCCATACAAGACACAAAAATATTTACCTGCAAAGTAAAGTTGGGAACTGACCTATTAAGAAGCACTCCTCTACTTAAATGTGACTGATATTCATTATCAAAAATCCTGCCCAGGAAGTCAGAGGTAGAGAAAGCCTTACAATGGTAGGAATTCACCCATGGAAGAGAAACAATGTGACATGTTTACTCCTGCCCAAGGGGTCTAGAGATTTAGGGATTGTCTTTAAAATCCTGTCCTAAAAACAAAAGTAAAAATGGCCAATCCCAGAACCAAGCAGACAGATCTACAGACTTTAGAATCTTTAACTGCAAAGTTACAACATTTCAGGCATCAAGAAATTGGTGACACAGTGTAAGAAATTGTTTAGGAGAATGCACATAAAATTTGTATTTCAGACTAACCCTGAGGATCAGGTAAACTACACATGCCAAAGAAAGCACTTGATAGTACTGTGCCAGCAGGGCTGGTCAGTTTGTCCACTGTAGTGCACCTTTTCCAGACTATATGCATCATTTCCTTATCAAGCAGCAAATCCAAGAGAGCCAACTTCACAGAATACCTTACAACAGATATGAGAGCCCAAGAACAGAGATTTTATGTTTATCTAAACACAAACCTCATAAAAGAGCTGGCTAACACCTTGTCAGCAACAGTGACTAGCTGACACCAGACATCTTGGAAGATTTCAGTGCACAGGAGAGTCAAGCACATCCATCTCCTGCTATACTTCCCAAGGATGGTCAGGGACAAGCACTACTTCAGGCAGACTGTCAACACATTCAAGTCACAGCCAGAGGGTTCCTCCTTCTGAGGTAACAGGACCATCCTTTCCAATTTGCCTGCACATTCCATGCATCTACTGAAACCCAGCAGAAACAAGAACATAAGATAATCCAGACCTACTGAATGAATCCATTCCTCATCTACATATTAGAACATGCAGACTGACTAGTCTTTTTCTGCATATAGAGATGCCTCAGAGTTCTGGATGTCAGAAAGGATAAGAAAGGAGAACCAGGTCACCAAATATGAAAAATAGTGGCTGCTACAGAAAGGATGAAACAAATGCTATATCAAGTGCCACACTGCAAAGCAAGCCAATACCCCATTCAAACTCCAATGGAGCTGCCAATTTCTGCCCCATGAAGCTACCAAGCCTATGAGCTTCTCCTATGATAAATATCTGCAGTAATCATGAGGTCCAAAAATGAAACAAAAACATGCTGGGGGGAAAAAAAGCAAAAGTTATCTTCCTGTTTTCACTAGAAAGGTCATGCCTATTTAAGGAAACCTTCCCAAGAATTATGGACATGCTCCATCACATCCATCAACTAAGAGTCCAGAGTTAAGTGTAATCACTCCCAAGAATTCCTGGTCCTTAAAGGGGTCGTGGTTGAAGCAAACCCAACTCATGGTACTCCTGGCATGCAAAGCAGCCACAAATACCTGATACTGCCCAAGATGAAAACATCAACCCACTGACCAGAAAACAAGGAATTCTAACTTAACCCTTTAAGCAATTAGTTAAGAGAAGGAAAACACACACACAAGAAAACTCATAGCACCTCCAGCTATTCAAGTCAACACAGTCCCCATGGGAAACAACCATCCCCAGAAGTACCTATACATTGTTCTGGCTGAAAAAGAGAGACACACTCAGATATGCTATCAGACCTATAGACAGAGAGGTTTCAAGACAGAACATGAAGCATGAAGAATTCTTAATGGTGCTAATTTGTGATTTATCAACAGATAAAACTTATTTTTCTGAAACTCTAGCATTTGGCACTGACTACATTATATTATTGTTGAAAGGCAGAAGAGATCAGGCAAGATGGTGAAATGCAGCAAGCTTTTTCTGGAAGGATCTAATTAGGGGACAGAGACAAACACAAGAAACCAGACCTAATTATGAGCATGATTTCAATTTCCTGGCAAAGTCACACACATATATATATATATGTATATATAGACAAGTATCAGGTGGTCAGACAATATATACTCAAATACCAGTCTTAGCCTCATTGACCGCATCCACATCCATCACAACAGCACTGACGGGTCACAAGTGGGCACTGAGAGAAGGCATGGACAGATTGTATGCTGGTTTTGACTTCCATAGAGCTAATTTTCTCCACAGTAGCTGTTATAGGGTTATGATTTGGATTTGTGCTGAAACACAAGTGCTGATAATTCAGGGATATTTTAGGCACTGCTAAGCAGTCCTTACACAGAGTCAAGGCCTTTTCTATTTCACCCCACCAGTGAGGAGGGTGGGGCTGCACAAGAAGTTGGGAGGGGACACAGCAAGGACAGCTGACCCCAACTGACCCAAGGGATATTCCAAACCACATGGCACCATGATCAGCATAAAAGGCTGAGAGAAGAAAGAGAGAGGGGGGACATTCATAGTGAAGTCTTCCCAAATCACCATTTCACATGATGAAGCCCCACTTTCCCTGGGGATGCCTGAATGCCTGCCTGCCCATGGGAAGCAGTGAGTGAATTCCTTGCTTTCCTTTGCTTGCATGTGTGGCTTTTGCTTTACCTGTTAAACTGCCTTTATCTCAACCCACAAGTTTTTTTACTTTTAGTCCTCTGATTCTCTCCACCATCACATTGAGAAGGAGTGAGCAGCTGTGTGGGGCTTAGTTGCCAGCTAAGATTAAACCACAACACATGGAAACACTACAGAGTGAAGTTCCACTGTAACCCTCTCTATCTGACAATCAAAATCCACAGTTGGTCCATTTCCTTTTACATTGTCCTTCTCTTCTCTGAAGTGTTCTCTGGCCCATGGTTGATATCTAACCATCACACAGACAGCACTGTTCCCAAATGCCACTATCACCTCCTGCTGAGTCCATCCCACCATCCCAAATGATGGCCTTGTTTCCTCTGTCTGTGACAGCTCAGTTCTCACAACATGAGGCACCTGGCATGCAGACCACCACTCCTAGGGAAACATAACCAGCCCAGGAAGTCAAACTTTTCCAAGAAGTGCTTAGGTGTATAAAGGTCAGATAGGGAAAAAACCTACTAGGTCCAGCTGGTGATACTAGCAGATGCCAGGTCTCTGCTGTATTCATGTGATCTTTGGAGAGGACACCAGCTTCATCTTCTCCCCTCACTTCAAGGCAATGGGAATTCCATAACACATGCAGAGGTTGGTCTTTATCTCCTCTTTCCAAAAAGCAGTGGGATGGGGTGTTTATTCCTCCCCTATAGCTTTATACGACTTCCAGTGTTGTAGTCTGACAATCCCAGCAGTAAGATCAGGCATCCAGCCCAAAACTAGGCTTGTTGTCTGGGGCTCGCTGAAGATGACAGAACCCCCACCATATAACACAATTCTGCCCCCCTTTACTCAGCTAAGGAGAACTGAACACCCATGTAGAAGCAAGAAAAAGCAGGCAGTGATGGGATGCATGAAGGACTCATTATTCAGCAAACAAAAAAGGAGATACTGAGTCCATGATCAACCACATATTTTTCACCTGAGACACCTGTATCCCAAGTGGCAGGACTCCTCTGGAGCCCTAATGTAGCACAAAGTCTCCTCAGCAAACATCCCTCTGTCCTCCTCACTGATCCCACAAGGAACCATGCTGAGATCTGTGTTCCAAGGAAAGGGAGATAGCTGCCAGACCCCATTGGGAGCCAGCAAAGGGAACAGGTCAGGAGCCAGTTCCTGCCTTTGCTGTCCACACAGAGCTCTTTGCTTCTTAACAGACCAAAACATGTTTTTTAACTCAAAAGGCAGTGTAGCTACATTCTCTCCTAAAATAGCAACTGCAAAAGTCAAGGGCTGCAGATTAAAAAATAGCAACTATCCATGCAACTTCTAGTGTTTCCTCATGTGCAGTGATGTTACAATAAATCAGGATTATGAGCTACTTTTTCCTAATTCCTGCTTCATTCAAGCCTAAAAAGTGCTGTGCTCTGAGCAGTATAAACAGCTGCAGAAACCAAAAGGTAGATGGTTTCATAGTTTAAGACAAACAGCATCCATTCTACTTAAAAAGTTAGCTGGATTTCAAACCTTATCTTCCAAGTAAAATTTCACTATGATGCTGACCAATCTTTTTAGTTCAAGCTATTCTGCTGGGTTTTAAGATAAAGACAATATCACTGTAGATTTGCCCAACATGAAACACTTAAGAATCAATCTGTGGAAGTGGAAATTGTAGAGCACTGCAGATCAAGGATTAAAACATCACCAAAACCCAATCTCAATAAAAAAGCCCCAGCTACAATCAAAAATACAAATAAAAAGAAATTAGATTGTAAGTGTCAAACTTTTTTTAGCAAAACTGGTCTTATTACCAGGTACTTCAATCCCCCACTTCCACAGTAAGACACAGTACATGTTTTCTATCTCTCAAGAAAAAAAAAAAAAATTATTAGTACCTGTGAAGCACCCACACTACAGTGGTGAGTACTGTGGCAGAGACTATTAAAAATTAATAGGTCTGTATTCAGTGCAAGGTTTAGATTATCTGCAGTATATTCAGTTTGGGGTCATACATGAGACGAAAGAGAAGAAATGGAATATTGGATAGTCCAAAACCTGACCTTACATCCATTTTAGCTGGTTACAAAACTCCCATTTAGTTTAATAGCGCCTCAGTGAGCACCATCCATTTGCTGCACTTGCGGAGATGAAGTCATCTCTAAAAACATAAAAGGTATGACCACATAAGTATGACCTCACATGATGCCTTCTTGCCACACTCTCCTGCTGGGCAGTTACTGGCTATGAGTTCCAGCTCCTTCAATCCAGATGCACCATGAATTAAAGTCTCCCTGGCTACAGCCTGCTGTGCACATGTTCTCACCCTGACACATTCTCTGTCTGTCTCCTCAACCCTCTGCATGGAAGAGACAGCACCTGCAGCTCCAGACCACCATAATTCCAGACAAACATAACTCCAGCACCACTGCAGAGCTGCACACCACTTCCTAGAACTAGAGCACTGAGAGTGTTCTGCATTCCACACAATTCAATTTCCACTACTGGACAAAACAAATAACAGGATGGGCAGGTGCTTCAGAAGCCAGCTGAGCTTCAAGAACTAGTGCTTACAGGCAAGGAGAAGCACCTACAAAATCTACTCTATCCTGGTCCAGCTTTTCTGCAAAGCTGCATAGGGCTTTTAACATGAAATCAGGGTAGGAGAGAGGCCTCTGATGGGCCTGCTTTCCAGGACAGCAGAGTACAAAGGGTAATGAAGAAGCCACTGCTTGCACTTCCCCTCATTTTTTCTTCCCACAAAAGGGAAGCAAAGGCACAAAACAGAATAAAATCAAAGAGCCAGAGATGGCTCAGAAGCATGATCTCTCACAGGAGCTGCTAGGAAAGACATGCTTGGCTACTCCATCTGCAGATCCAGGGACCCAGAAGAAGGTGCCCAGCCCTGCAGCTGGGCAGAGCCCGGCCTTGCCCCCGCCCCGCTGCCTGAGGTCAGTGAGCAGGCTGGAGGAAAGGTGACCTTCCCACCCCTATCCGGGCACAACAGCAACCACAAGCAGCAAATTATAGCACCAGGATCCCAGCTAGAGCCTCCCCTCGGCCCACACAGCACTAAATCAAGGCTTTTTAGTGATGCCTTGGTGGGATTTTCTTCCTGGGCATCACCCTCAACAGTGGCAACCACCCCAAATGTCTGCAAGAATCTCCTACAGAAATAGCAGTGGGAAAGCTGTGCACAAAACCTCAGTTAAAAGTGCACAATGCTCCAGTCCCTTGAAGAAACCTGAGCCAGATCCAGATCCCAAGGCCTCAAAGGCCTCTGGGGAGCATATTTTGTGATACACGTAGAAGCCACATAAGGTTGATTCTTTAGCCTCTCTATTAAAAGAACTATAGCTATGCACAGAGGGAAAGAGTGCTGACATTATGAGGGTTTTTTCCCCCATAAATGGTGCTGCTTCTTCCTGATCTCTATGCTAATATATGCATTATTGCTGAGGCAATTATGAGCAGATAAAACCCAATAAAGTCATGCAAGAAAGGCAACAAGTGCTTTTATTCCATGCTCTTTGAAGCAAGCATCCAATCTTTCTGCACCACAAAGTCTCCTAGACAAACATCCAAGTAACACACAGCCACTTCAAAAACATGCCAGCCTGAATCCCACTGTCCTATCCAAGTAGAAGATCTCATTACCTCTTTTCTAATCAGTGTGAACCACAAGTACCCTCTGCCCACACTCCAAAGGTTAGGAACTGGCACAATGGCATAGCTGACTGAACACCAGTGTTGCACCAAGTGAGCTGACAAAAACTGCCCAAGTTTCCTGCTCTGCCCAAGCAGATGCTGGATCCAGCTCTAGTTCAGCTGATGCTGCTCATTAAACAAGGGGGCTTTTGTATACAACCTTCCTTTCTTTGTGGCCACTTAAATACCTCATATCACTGCTAAGGAGTCCCATTTCCTTTGGTCCAGCAAGAGAGCTGATGGGGTGATTTAGACAGATGCTGTATGTACATGTGACAAGCCAAATGACAGACAGACTGGAACAGTTCAAAAACACCCTGGAAATCTTCCAGAACCCAGAACACAGGTTAGAAATCTAGAAAACTGTGTGGTCTTTCTCAGCAAAGCTTTCCTGCAGGAAAGGTAGCCAGGCACAGCTCAGTGGGACAGCTTGGCAGGCAGGGAACAGTGCAGGGTCAGGATGGTGGGGACCGATTCTTCCAGTCCCTGCCATTGCTGGATTTGGCTCCTACAAATATCTCTAATTCAACATGCAAAAAATGAGATGCATGCAAGAAAGTGAAGCAGAGGGAGGGGGAAGCGTGCAGGGGAAAATGCATACACATCTTTCAAACTGAATTTACAGAAGATTGCTAGCAAAATTAAATTTACTGGAGAGCAAAGGGAGTTAAGGCCCAAAATGCAGCCAAGCAGCTCTAATCCCTAAACATCGGGATTATCTCATGACAGCTACACTTGGGTGTCCACTCAATACCACTGTAAAATGTAGATCAACAGAATGCTTCAATGAACTGGAACTCGTTACCTCTAATTGCTTCTCTCACTTCTCTTCTGGATGTTCCTCTGATCCCTCAGCCACCACATTTCAACAGCAAACACACACACAGAAGGTCAAGTAATATCAGAGTTGGGCAAATTAAATAAAAGATTTCCAGACAACTAAAACATCTGCCCTTCTCTTTCACTTCATACAAAACCTAAGGTTTGCTGAGTGCCACAAGACAAGTCAGCAGCACAGTGACAGGTTTTAAAACATCTTCAACTAATGTGATTCCTAACATTTTCCAAAGGGGCAGAGGTTTCTGTGCAACCAACCAAACACTGCTAACGACAGGCTTTATTTTTCTAAGCTAACAGGGGTATGTCCTTCAGCAGCAGTTTCCAGGGGGCCACAGACCACCCACAGAATCCTGTTCAGATCCATCTCAACTTCAGTTTGGCTTCCCTACCTCGAGTGCAAACGAAGCAGTTGATTTATTTTATTTTATTTTACTGCTGCTTCCTTTGCATCTCGTGTTCTGGTACTCCTGCTGCCACCAGCCTCACTGCAGCAGTGGCTTAAAGAGCAGTCACAGTAAAGCACAAAGCCAGCACAGGAATACAGATGCTAAACCTTCAGTGACCAGCACATCTTTGAGACAGCCTTGAACACAGAAGTGCAAACCCCCAGTGCAGAGGGGCAAGGCAGGAGCCCTGCTTGCTGCATCACTGAGAGGAACAGCCAACAGAGGGTATTGCACAGGATGTGCCTGGGAGCTGCTCCAAACTCAGCTAGGTGGGCAACCTTTCCAACAAGCAAGGGAGAGACCAGGCCTCCTGCAAAATACCAGAGCACTTGTGTTTCTAAACGGGAATTCTGAAAGGAAAAACAAAAAGCTTATGTCTACAGCTGGTACACAGACGCAGAAGGAAACCATCTCCAGTAGAGCCAGACCTCTGTTTGGCTTCCAACCTCACAAATGTGGCCATCACCTTTGAACACAAACCTCTGGAATCTGCAGAGAAATACTGAGAGAGCCAGGAGGAATGCCAAAGCATGCAGAATACTTCACTTGGGCTTTCCATTTTCCTGAATATGGCAAGAAAAAAGCCAACATTAAAGCACTCTTAACAACTCTAAAATCCGAACTTTCAGTCCGTTTGCCAAAGGTTTTCTTTGAACTGGAGATTTTCTAAGTGTTCCCAGACTGTGTCAAGTCTAACTCATAACATTCAAACATTTAAAAATACAAAGGGCAAAAGCAAACAGAGAAACAACAACAAACTTGGAGGTGATTCATTATGTCTCATCACATCAGCAGTACTCTGTCAAAACATCCCAGCATCCTAGGAAATCTCATTCTGGATCCAAGGCAGGGGTCGAATGACTGTAACTTCATTTCTTTTACTGTATCTTGTATCCTCTGCATTGCTCTGCATCTCTTTACAAAGACAGCCATGCCATGAAAAATAAGAGGGAGGAAAAAGCTAACCTGATTACACAGCTTTTCCACAATTTACTGGAACTAGATGTTCTCTTCTGTAAGATTTAAAAATACAGACTTCCAAAGGGTCCCTCACAGCATAAAAGGTGTTTTTCACTGGCCCCTTCTCAATTACAATCCCAGTCAACCCTACTTGTAAACCCAAAGGTATCTAGAAATTATCAGCAGACTGATGTCTTGCCATCCTCTGGAGCACCACAAATAGGCCACAGCTTGAACAAGGACACTGGCTGTCGTGAAGCACCAGTCACGTCCCCACTCTCCCCTTTCTGTGGCACCCTGCAGTTCAAGGTTTCCAGTCATTGTGCTGGAAAGAAGTCAGGCTGGTAGGGGGTGTCACAGACCATCTTCTGGCTCACGGCAGGACCAGAAACCGCAGACTTTCTTTTGGAGCGAAGACTTATCGTCTGTTACATCATCTTTTAGTCACAGGGGACTGATCTCAACACCACTAGTCATCTTTATGAACCCTGTGCTGACATGGCTGAATGACAAAAAGTCACCACTCCTTGCTGCCACTAAAGGATTATGTGGACAGGGCAAGGCACAGACCACAGCTGCATTAACTGTCTGTCCTGACCATGGCCATGCTCACGGCTGTAAGAAGAGTAATTGTCCCAAATACTCAGGGGTTCTGAGCACACAAGTCATTAAGGAAAGATGAACAAGGATCAGCTCTGTTCACACCTTGCATCTAATTCCATCCATGTAATACCACCAGGTATGATTTTAATTTACTAACCAGCCTAGACCCCATAAAAAAGTTAAATCAAATTTCAGTTTGAGGACTAAATGAGGAGTTAACTCATTCAACCCCATGCAAAGCAAGGGGAAGATATTTAAGCAACTTTTTCAGCAGTGTTAACTGTCTGGTACACCTCTAGCACTTGGAAGGGGAAGACAAAAAGAGTACCCTGGAATTACACCCTTGTCTGCAGTTTGAAAGAGAAAGGGACACTTCCCAGCTAGTCACAACATTTCTCATCTTTCATCACACAAGGAACAGAGGAGGAGAGAGATTGTTGCAAGGATACTTTCTCTTCCATCTGTGCAGCAGTCAGTATTTTCTGACAAGAGCAAATACAGCTGCATCAACAATTGATTTCAGTGCAGTTTCACAAGTGACTTAAGCTAATATAACTTTTCTTTTTTTGTCCTCTCCCCTGTGTTAGGCATTATTTTTACCCACATCAGCAAGCTGATCCAAATGATTCAACCATCCAAGTCAGCAAACAGAGCATGAGGTAGTTCCTTACTAGTATCTATACAGTTAAAAAGCAGCAGTACCTTTGGGGCCCTTTACCTCCAAAGCTTACAAACCTACCCAAATACTTCCAGGTGACATTCCTGGCCGGTAGCATTTGACTTTTGTCATTTATGGAACTGAGGGAGCTACAAACCAGCAGTTCCTGGTAGTTTTTTCCTCCCACGCCACGATTAACTGAAATATGTCCCAGAAGCAGATAGCAGCCATGATCCGATTTGTCCCAATCCCAACCCAAGCAGCTTTACACCACCCTCCTAACAAGATCAGCACTGGCCAAACACCATTTATCCGGCCTGATCAAAGATGGATTAGATAATGAAACCCTAACAGCATAAGCTGTCTGAGCATGCTGGCCTGAGACAGCAGAAAACAAGAAGCCCTGTAAATTTAAGGACTTTTAGACACCTTCAGCCCCAAGGACTTAATAACTAGCTACTGTCTTATTTTCCTGTAGCCTAGTTTTGATATTTCACGCTAACAGACTCACAAAAAAATCTATTAGTTTTACAGCTAAATAATTTATTTCACGATTACACTCTGTGTTTATATCTTGAGCTACTGGTAGGTACAGGTTATGCAAAAAAGAAATGGTGATGGGCAGAGCATTCCGTGATTCCTTGCTATCAGCCCAGAGACACGAGGTCACCGAGTTTACACAGCAACAGCCCATGGCTCTGGAACAGGAAGTAGAAAATTGACAGGATCTCCAGGAAAAACAAGGTACAACGGTTGTTGGTCGCATTTCCAGCTTTCCAAAAGCCTCTAGTACGTATGAGAGGCAGGAAAAAAAAAAAAACATCAAAGAATAGGCTCTTTATTCCTCTTGTAAGCATTACATACAGTTAAACATAGAGGATTTACTAAAAAGAGGCTGTTATTCTAAAATAAGGTACTTCAAAAGAAGGCACTATCTGAACAGAAATCCTTGTGAAGGACAATCTTGTGTTTTGTCTTTTAAGTAAAAATACACCGAGCTTCCCAAACATTAAAGAACACATTTTCCCTAGCTCTGATATTATTGGCAAGTTTGGCTTCAAATTTGGTACTTCTTGCTTGCAAACATGAGAAGATTCTCCAAATGCATAAACTACAGTTTATAAAACTAAAAAAAGTCAAGGGAAACTTCTGCATGTAGAATCATAGAATGGTTTGGGTTAGAAAGGACCTTAAAGATCACCTAGTTAGAAATAATGGTATGTACTTGTGCATATATATACACACACATACATGTGTTTACTTTCATCTTTTATAACAAAAGGATAAAATCTTTTCCATATATATACATATGGAAAGATTAAAATTACACTAAGAATGCCAAATAAGTACAATATGGGTGTCCTAGTCTGAAGAAAAGCTACACTGACTGACTACAGACACACTTAAAAATTGGGCTCTACTAGTTGCACCTCACCTCATTTCTCCACTGTTTGCCACTATTTGGTACAGAAATAAGCTCCACCTTTCTGCTAACTAATTCCACAATCAATCTTCAGTATCATTACACACTGCTTCACATACACACAGTTACAGCCCCATGGCTGAATGCTGCAATCTTATTATCTTGCATTATTCCTTGAACAGACAACAAAACACTTTTCAATCTAAATACAGGGGGGAGTATTTTATCTGTAGAGAAAATGTACCCATTTGCAATTAAAATAAAAATTAAAAAAAAAAACAAAACGAAACGAAAAAAATCAGACTCTTTTAAAACCAACCCAAGTCCTTTCCTGGGCAATTTTCAGTTGATTTACTCAGATTTATATCAACAACAACCAGTTAAACCCCTATATGCAGGGTAACTGCATCTCCTGTAACTACACAGGATCTTTGCCTCAGTTCAACTCTGAAGAACTTCATGTCACCATGCTTGTGCACTCATTCACAACCTCCTAGCAAGACACACCGTACAAACATTCCTTCGATGCTGAGCATCTTTCTCCTTGCAATTGTACACAGTGCCTGAGTCACACCTGACACCTACGTGTGGGAGAACACACTACTTCAAGGGACAAAAGAGCACAGCATGATTTTCCCTGGCCCTTGGGAGAGCACAAGCAGCAGCACTCGGGTACAAAGCTCCAGCAAACACTCAGGCCACGCCATCACACTTGGGAAAACACGATGCTGTGGGGTGGAGAGACCACCGTGAAAGGCTGAACATCAGACAGAGCCACAAATAAAACCCTCCTGCTCCAAGCTGTTTAAAAAAATAAATCATTCTTGAGCATGAAAACTAGGGACAGCCTGGGAAATAAAAAGGGAAGAATGTTGGTCAGCATTCGGTACTTGCTGAGAAGCACCATGGAGAGAATAGGATGCTCTCTTTGGAAATCCAGGAAGAAGTGCTTACCAACCCCAGAAAAGGTGAGAGGAGAAACAAGTTCAGATGAATAAATCACGCTGCTTCCAAAGAGCTCTGATACACCCATCACGAGAGACAGAAGCAGAAAAGGCCAGTGCAACTGCCATAATAAAACAACCCTCCACAACATCCAGACAAAGGGAGGCAGAAACACCTTGGCGGCATCACCCCACAAGCACAAAGGCCAATGCACCTGAAACAAGCGATGTTTTGGGTGACGATCAAACCGCGCTGGCAGGAGACGGCAGAAACATGGGAACCTGGACCAGCCTAGGAGCCGTCCCTGCCTCCCGCTTCTCCCCCCTGCCAGGCAGCACCTGGGCTTTCTCCCGGCGCTGTACAAGCCCCCGGCGCCGCGGGCAATCCCCACCGGCCCCGGGGCGCCGCCGCTGCCGCTCACCCGGCCCCGACCCGCGGCCTCCCCGGGCGCTCCCCCGGGCCCCGCGCCGCCGCCCGTGCGCTGGGCTGCGCCCCCGGAGCCGCCCGGCTCGGCCCGGGGGAGCCCCGCTCGCCAAAACCCGCAAACCGAAATCAAGGGCGGCCCGGCCCGGCCGAGCCGCGGGGAGGGAGAGCCGGGGACGGCCCGGCCCTGCCCGCTACCTGCATGCCGCCGCCGTCGGCCTCCGCCTCCGTCCGCAGCCGCTTGCTGTGGCCGCCCTCCGCGCCGTCCCCGCCGGGCATGGGCTGCTCCAGCTCCGGCTCCCGCTTCACGCCGCGGGCGGACCCCGCGCCGCCGCCGGCCAGGAGCTGCGGCTGTGGCTGCTGCTGCTGCTGCTGCGGGGGCTGGCCGCCCTCCGCCATCCGCGCCGCCGGAGCCCCGGCCGCCCCCCGCCGCGATCGCCCCGCTCTGTCACCGCGGCGCCCGGCGCTGCCGGAGGAGCGGGAGCCGCAGGAGGAGAAGGAGGAGGGCGGGGAGCCCCGCGCCGCGACCGGAGCAGCAGCGGGCGCGCCGGGCTCCGACCCACCGGAGCGCCTCGGTCACGGGCTCGGCGGCGGCTGGGGAGGGGCCGGAGCCCCTCGGCAATCTCCGGAAACGCCGCCGGAGCAGCGCGACCCCCGCTCGGAAACCTTCGGCGCCGGGCGGGGCGGGGCTGGGCGGGGCGCGGGCGGAGCGCGGGGCGGGGCGGGGCCGGCGCGGGGCTGCGGGCGCCGCGGAGCCGCGCGGGGCGGCGGGAAATGGCCGCTCGGCCGGGCCGGGCCGCGCTCGGCACCGGGGCTGTACCCACGCCCAGCCCTGTGGGGACCCGCCGTGGGTGCGCGGCTGCGGCGGTCCCGTTGGCCGTAGCAGTGCGGGGCACGCAGCCCTCGGGCAGAGCCGGGTCCCCCCTCACGGGCCGGCAGCGCTGCCTTTCGGCGTGAGCTTCCCGCAGCGCTTCCATGAGGAACTGAGGTGAATCTGGGATGCTGGGTACTGGTTTGACCCCCGCTTTAGGAGCATCCAGTAGCAGGGATGTGCTGCCCGGCCCCGTATCCCGTATCCCTGCCCACGCTACCTCGCACCACTCAGTGCATTGTGTTCTTCCCGGCCTTTTCCAGGCCTCCTCCCTGCGCCTCCCTCCAGGGCTCACCCCGCAGCCCCAGAGCACATCTGATTGCTCGAGAAAGGGGCTGCGCTGATTTCCTCTCCCTAATGGGTTTCTTCTGCATTTATATTCATATATACATATATATATATATATATATATCTCCTCATTTTTCCTGCTGCATATGATTTCCAACCGGATGGAGACACCAGTGTGCAAAAACCCAAAGCCTGTTCATCAGCCCCTTTGTGCATCTCCATGTTTTTTAAATTGAGGTACAAATTTGGGATCCTCAACCAAAACGTTAAGGTGATTTTATTACACAGTGCTATCTGGTAGCACTAAGGACAATGTCTGCTCTGGAATGAGGAAGGCATAGGTAGAGTGTATTGTCCTGGATGTAGTCTGGAAGCCATGGCAACTTGATGGAGAGCTAATCCTCGGATCTTAATACAAATCTGCGGTTGGCTTGATTGTGGGATGGGAATGACACTCCTGCCTGCCAGCAATTTGGAGAAAAAGGAAAAAAAGTGAAAATGGAGTTGGTTCCACAGAGGAAACCGTTTTTAACTTCTCAAATATCACCATGTGTAACAAAGCCTGGGGACGGGTTAGATTATCTTAGTGTTCCATATTCCCTGTTCGTGCTACATCTGTTGATCTTCATGAAATGATAGAGCTTTTGGTTTTGAGTGACAGTTACCATACATGACTCCAGTCTTGCCTTACACCACATTTTTCCTCATCCAAAAATAGTTTTCAAGGCCACATTGAAAGCTATTTTAAGTGGTATGTTTTCTGCTGAGGTGCCAGCTTGTCTCCTCCAGTGACGGGGGAAATCTCTTTTTCTCAAAATGATTACAAATCCCCATGGAGTGGCAGGCACCCAGAAGACAATTACATGCAGCTTTTGTCTGCTCACCCACCAAGGGTAAACACATGTCTCATTCATCTTGACTGGGTTTGATAAAATGAGCCAGACTGTCAAACAACACTGAAGAAACGTGTTCAGTCCACTCTTGGAAAGAAGCTGAAATTCTCATGACTGGGGTGCTGTTCATACAGATGAAAGCAGTGTTTCTGTATTTCTCTTTCTCCCCTAATTTTGATGAGGGGATCTACATAAAGGGTCCAGGTTAAGGCATTGCCTGTGAGGTCCTCCAGAAGGCTTCAACCTTCAGACAAGTTAGGAATACACAATTTGGAGGGAAATCTTGGGAGCACTCCTCTCACTGGGCAACTGAGCATCTGTCTGACACTTCCCTTGGGGATATCAAAGAAAGGAGTTGCCTTATGGTTGCCCAGCCTCCATTTTTCTCTTCTTCTAACCCCATTTCCACCATCTCCTGCCATGCAGGTGTCAAAGCTGCTGCCAGTTCTCCCTTGCATGCTGTGTGCACATGGCCTGTGCTGCAGAGCAGCTCCTGGCAGAGCTGGCAGTGCCACAGGCACGTCCCTTGCTGAGGTGTTTTCAGCTGGCTGTGGTGTGCAGCCTGCCAGGGGAGGAGCACAGAGCACCCTGAGCTATGGTGCAGGTGAGAACAGCTGAGGGGGGTACTGTGCCCTCCTGCCAAAGTGACCTCCAGCCACCACCACCATGCTCTGTGCCACTGTGAGCTCTCTGACATTATTGCCATATTACTACGTATTATCATTTATCCAGATCTTCCCATTTCCTCTTAAAATAAGATTAATTAATTTATCTTCATAGTATGTTTGTGGGATAGGTATTATCTCCATTTAACAGATGGGATATGAGGCATTCCTGAAGTCACAAAAAAGCTTTTGAGCTGAGAGACAGTCTTAATCCGTTGATTTCCTTTCACACAACCCAGCTGCCTTTTAGGTATTTGTATGTGACATCTGAGACATACTAAACAGACAGCTGACTCTGTTAACCCTTCCATTGCTGCACAGCACTCTTGCCAAAGGCTCCTATACGCTGTGATTCCATGGACGAGTTTGCAGAGTGCTCACCAGTGCTTTGCTTTCACAGATCAAAGAGAGGCAATCCTAGGACATGTTATCCTTGCAGAGAGCTCCCAGAAGCTGGCATGAAGAATGTATCTTTCTGAACAGATTCATATAATTTTAGAATAAAATTGTGGTGGTTTCCTCCCCCAGAAGGGTGCCTTCTGAAGAGATTCCTTGGAGAAACATGTGCTGGTGCTCCCACTGGGCTGGAGGTGGCATCAGGATGCCAAGTGTGAAACATCTCAGGAAGTACAAAGGGCTGGGTCTAAGAAGATGCTTAAATGGTGCAGAGGCAGTGACTCATGAAGGTTCTAAAGCACAGGCTTGAAGACAGGCACAAACTCAGTTATTAGCCTTTGGCTCAAAGGCATAGAAATCATTCAGAGACACTTCAAAGCAAATGCCTCCTCTCCACCACCACAGCTGAGAGCTATCTCTTGCAGATTCCATCATCTTCACACTGTGTCTCACCCTGCTGACCAGCTCCCTCTTGCCCTTTCAGCCTCCAGCAGCTTCATTCCTCTCCTTCATGGAGGATTTTGTCCCTCTGCTAAGTGGGTCAGCTGGGGTCTATCACCTCATCCAACCCTTTTCATTCCTGTTTCTGTTCAGTCAGACAAATCTGAAGCCAAATGCTCTTCCTCCTCTCAGCAGTACTCCCACAGGTGCTGAAGTGCTGCCAAGGTAAAGCTGCAGCCTGGACTTTGGTCCTGGTTTCGCAGGAAGCGGTGATGGAGCTTTAGGTAGTAACTGGTGTGGGTAAATGTTTCTTCTTCCTTATCTCAGACCAGTAATTTGCTACAAACGTTTACCAACAGAAGCTGCCTTTTCTTGTAACCAATTAGCACACAGCTGAAAATACATAACCTAATTCAGTAAAATCCAAAGACCTTGTCACCTGGCCCAAACCATGTGCCAGGAGGATGCCAGTATCAATAAGTCACTGTGAGGCAAAGGTGCTGGCAGCTGTCAGTCACTGGGCCAGCACCCACTCTTTTCCCAGTGCCACCTCTTGCAGTGAGGACACCTGCTTCAGCAAACGCCTCCAAGCACCTCAGTGCTCCAGCAAGGCAGCAATGTCAGCAGCTGGGAATCCACCAGAGAGCTCAGAGCAAAACTTTCCTGACTCATTTCTCCTGTAAACATCACTGCAGCACATTTATCGTTGCTGTTTGCATGGTCCATAGTTCTGTGGGGCTGTACAGCAGGTGTGGCATTTCAGGTGTCCCGATGCTGCTAAAGCAGGATGGCACCTGCAGCACAGATGCAGTTACCTGCATGGATGCAATTAGCATAAAAATGCCATCTGCCTGCACCACTTATGCCTGGGGGAATGGGGAATAAATAGGTCCTTCAGCACTTCTGACATGAAAGGGCATCCCTCTATATCCCAAAAACATATAATAGCAGAAAGGTGTGTGAAGAGCATATCTGTGAGATGAAAGGTCTCTTATTTTCCTCTTGAGATGGCAGGGCTGACTGGATAAATAAGACCGAGATAATGAGCAAGATAAACAGTGTGAGCCACAGAGGTACCACAAGGTATCTCCCTTCATGGGGGCACAGACCAGAAGAAAAAAAACCTGTTTGGCTCTCCTGTACCTGCTGGATGCCAGAGATCCAGTACTTGGGAAATACCTGGCACTTACTCCCCTCAGCTGCCTGTCATGAGTGAGCCAGAGGTTGCTGAAGGCTGGAGTCCACATCAATGGGTCAGCAGTGGCTGCTGTTGATGCAGTTCTCCAGTGGCCTGGAATCACATCTCTGTGTCCCTGAAGCACCTCAGGGCTGTGCCACCCTCTCCTCTCTCAGACAGGAGTCTGTAGCAGCCTGACACTATTCAGCTTACACGGGCACACAGACAAAGAGAGAGTTCCAATCGTTATTTGCAACTGCGCATTTCCAAATAGGCTGGAGGCCACACAGCTTGAGAAGGGCAAATGCCCCGCTGGAGGCAACATTCATTCCTGGTGCAACAGGCAGATAGAGCAAAGGACAAAGCCAAACATTCTCTGTGGTGGCTGGGCACATCATAGGATGGAACAGGGGTTATCACATAACTCTTGTTCATTTTCAATGGAGCACCCTGTTTATTAGGACCCTTTAGCTACAACTCACATTACTACATGGCTGATCTCTGGAGTTGAGGCTGATTCTTCCTCCCTAATTGGTTTATTGAAAAACTTCTGAAAGTGTGTTCTTACAAACAAAATGCCAAACTAAGCTGGTCCTTAAGAGGACTCACCATGCAAGAGGGGCCATCTCCCAGTGCAGAGAATAGCTTGCAGATATTTTCTGCAGCGATCTTGGTATCATCTTTCACTTCTGTGACTGATTCAGGGATAAAGAAAGGGTGTGTGGTTGAAGCTGGCCCACACCCTGATGTTTCCCAGCTGTTCAAGCCTTCCCCTGAGACATCCGCCATCTGTGCAAATTACAACAGCATGAATTACGCCTCGGGATCCAAGCCACAGAAGTGTTTCCAGGATTGCTCCAGCTTTTCACTATTCCAAACATTTTGCAGGTCCTTCCTCTGCTGCTGCTAAAGTTTTAGCTCTTTGTATCTGCCACGCTCACAGTTTTCCAGTTCCATTCCTTATGTTTTCCTTGGTCTCAGCTTCCAACTGAAATTTCCACGTGTCCCGTCCTGTACTTACTCAACTTTTCCAGACCACAGCACATCCATTATAGATGACTCCACCTGCTGGCTATCCAGCAGTGCAGCATTCGCATCCCAGGGACTGTGAGACACAACTTACATAAACATGACTCCAAAATCGTGCCCTGAGACTGTACATTTGCTGTAAAAGATGATCGATTTTCCTTCTTGCAGAAAAGTGCTCTGTGAATTTATGATAGCATTGTACCAATAAGCACTTGCAATGTGATTTTACCCTTTCACATTGCTATTTCTGCTGATACAGGATAGATTTCAAATAAGATTTGAAAACATACTTTTTTTTTTAATGTGATTTCTCCACTCTAAAAACAATTATTGCCTCTTTAACTTCAGATCTAAATTAGAAAACAGTGGTAAAGCACAGTAAATACTCTGTATATGCGCCAAGAGGATATTTTTAAAGTAAGACACCCTCCAGTTTGAAAAGAAAATCCCCCATGTATGCTACATGTGCATAAATACCAAGATTTCAGATAAGCTCCCAATGTGTGCGGGTACACAGAGCCAGCTGGGTCAGGAGAACTGACTCTGCAAGAGTGCAAAGAAATCCTTCACTGGTGATTCAATGTGACATTCAGGCACTTGCTTAACTTTAAGCATGAGAAATATCATTGCAATCAATGAGGTTATTGATGTGCTTGTGGACAAGGCAAGAATTCTGGTGCCTGTGCCTTGCACACGGGGCTGGGGCAGCTCTGCAAATTGCAGGCAGGGAAGCTGCCTACATCTGTCTCGGAACACATCCATCTGCTGATTGCCAGTGCTCTCCTATCTCCAAGAAGATGAAATTATTTCAAATGTAATTTGTAGCCTGCCCCACCACCCCATCCAGAAAAAAAAAAAAAAAAAGCTAAGCCTCTTGCCTGGAATCATTCAAAATCCAGACAACACATAATCCACTACAGGAAATATAAACGCCTAATGCAATTTTATAGGCAGCTGGAGGGTGCCAAGTTTGCTAACCCACACAATAGGTTGCAGATTTGTCTGTGGAAAAAGAAAAAAAAAAAAAAAAGAAGAAGAAAAAAGAAAGAAAAAAAAGACAGGGAGAGGACTAGGTTATAGCTCCCCTCAGTGATCCTCAAACCTTGGGAACTTCAGCTGTGGCTGCTGGCAAGAAGAGGCCGCTAATCCTGTGGTCTGTAGCAACCAGAAACACAGCCGTATTTAGTCATGTTTTCCAGCCCCTTCTCCTGTTCCTGCCTGCTGAACAACCATTTGACCAGCACTAGAGATTCAAATCAAAATGAAATGTTACCAGCACATGCAAAATTCAGAAAGGGATAGCCACAGCCCTACAAAGCTAATGATAAAATCATGGTGGAAATCCCTGTCTGAGTGACACTGGAGCTGGCTGGAGATCCCAGCCCTGTGCTGTAGGGCCTGGCTGACCCAGAAATCGGCTGTGTGACTCAGGATTACCATCTCGTGCTGGCCACTCCCTCCAGAGACTTGCCTCTGACTTTATTATTACCATTTTTCTTCACACAACTTGCATTCAGATGGAGTTTAGGCGGTTTGGGTGACATGGGTTAAATATGGAATGGGGAAATCACCACAGTCTCCCAAGTAAGTGCTATAAATTCCAGCAATTTACAACAGAGGGGAAAGCTGGGAGCAGTCTGAGTGCATTCTTCAGCAGTGAGAATGCACAGGTAGGGCACCCAAATGAATGTAATTGTGGTACAACGCTATAACCATGTCATTCTAGAGAAGTCTCTGCAGTTTTATCTCCTGGACCTGCTTACGCTGATTTTAAAGGTCTTTTTCTCCCTTTAATATCCATTTTCCACTGTCCCTGCTGCCACTCCCTCAGCAACATTCCTGAGTCTGCTCCAGCAGGCCGGCCCCTTGGAGTTGCTTCCCTGCCCGGCATCCCCCAGCCCTCTGCTTTTGTGATTTGTCTTTTCCTCCCCTTTACTGCAGCAGGAACTTTCCCTTGGGAGACATTAGTAGGGGAAGGGAGACAAAAAGAAATGAGATCCAGAGGTTCAGATTGTGAGCAGGAATAAACTCACCCCTCCACTGCCAAAATTTCATTGAAGGCTCCCAGAACTAGCAGGAGTGAGAGCCTACAAGCCAAGGGCTCACTGCCCTGCCTCTGCTCAGCTCTCTCTTCCCCACAACCCACTGAGGTCTCTGCAGTGTACTCCAAATCCCTCTGCAGCATCCCCAAAATCCCTGTTTGGGCTGCTCGTGGCTGTCCCATGTCACTGCCCAGAAATCTGCTAGCACAGACATCAAACAGCTAATCCTATCCCTAAATTGCTCGAGCTCTAAAACCACTGTTAAAGCAGTTTCCAGCTCCTCCAGGCTGTGGGGCAGCTGCTTTAGAATTAGTTTAGAGCAAAGCTCTCCTTTCGTATAAAGCTATTACCAAGCTTTTGTTTTGTTCCAAAGAGATCACCTCTCACTATCAGCTCTGTGCTGTGACCGAGTGCCAGCTTAGGTGTCGTGGCACCAAACCAGTCAGAATCAGGCCAAAAAAATAAACTTCTCTCAAGTGCTTTAGCACTCATAGGATACCTGAGAGGTGTGGGATCCCCAGCCCCCAGAAACAAGCCCTTTGCTGCAGCATGCAGCCAGTAATCACATTTCATCCTGGCACAGACAAATTCCTTTTGCACTTCCTCCTGCCGCCGAGCGCAGCACGCTCGCCCCGGAGAGCGAATTATAATCAAGCTCGGCAGGGCTCGTAATCAACACAGCTAAGTACACACCGGGTCTCGCTGTGCTTCGGAAATAAATAAGGCAGCCCCTTTCACCTGCTGCATCCTTGATAATTCATCTCTTTCCTCTAGCTTTCAACCCACCAGAAATTTCTTCAGCTGAAACCATTCTTCATTAGTTCTCTGAGGTACTTAATTTTTAAACGCATCCCAGTCCATCAGTCACAGTTGGTATTCTCCATCCATACTTTCCACATCATCTTCTAAGGCAGTAATTTAGCAGTAGCATCCTACCACATCTTCAGGTGCCCAAGTTTCAAATTTTACCTTTTTTTTTTTTTTTTTTTTTTTAAGAGGACAGAAGTTTAAATTGCAGAGCAGAAATTGCCACAAGAACCTACTTTATGTGAAATGTTGTGCTGTGACTGATTCTGGCATCAAAGGATTTGCTAGGTAGTTCAGAAAAGAGAGGAGAGAGGAGAGGAGAGGAGAGGAGAGGAGAGGAGAGGAGAGGAGAGGAGAGGAGAGGAGAGGAGAGGAGAGGAGAGGAGAGGAGAGGAGAGGAGAGGAGAGGAGAGGAGAGGAGAGGAGAGGAGAGGAGAGGAGAGGAGAATATAAAAAACAGTAAATATTTTATCTATTTAGTGCTCGAGAAAACTGGAAAGCAGGGAAAGCAGTAGCATCAAAACCTTGTAGGAGCAATCCCTGTCCTGGCACAGTAACTGCCCAGGTTAGCAAGAAAGGCTTTGCCTGTTGCAACAGAAAAAGAAAAGGCAGAATCCAAAAGCTAAGCAGGTAAAGGGAACAAATTACATCAGAGCAAAATTCTGCTGCCTGTGCAGCCCATCTCTGCTGCTTGGTTCGCTCTGACCCAGCAACTCAAACAGGGCAGGTCAGCCCTTCACACATCAGATGTGTCCCAGTTTCAGCAGTGTGAGGGGGACATTGGGCTGGAAGAACTGGGACTGGATGTCTGTGATCCTCCCCAGCAAAGGTACCTGGGCAGTGCAACTGATTTAACCCCAGCCTAAACAGGAGCCTAAGAGCCTCTTTTTTAGCAGCAGTCATGGGGTTACCTGCCTGCATAGAGGCAGGGTCCCTGTTGGGCAGGCAGGAGTGCTGCTGGGATCAGCTGGAGGATTCTCAGGGAATCTCTGACCTGTTCTGGAGGAAATTTAGTGCAGAAGGGACCTGTGAGCTTCTCTGGCTGGCCTGGGGAGGATAAAAGTCCAACTAGCCTGCTACAATTCACAGGGAGCACTCTCTGCCTCGGTGGGATGTCCCAGCAAGCGGCACTGTGACCAAGAGGTGCCCCATGGGCTCCCACCCAAGCACTGACCCCTCTGCAGCACAGCCAAGGCTGTGCTGTGGCCAGGAGCAGAGCACTGGCTTTTCCAGACCCAGCTCTTCCCACCACGGCGCCTGCTGGGAGGTGTTTGCTTATTCCACCCCGGTGGCCAGGAAAAGGCTTTGTTTGACAGGGGAAAACACAGCCAGCTGCCCACAGCAGTGCTACTGCCCCCACACACCTTGCCACTAGAGAAATTAGTCGGGGGAGCTTCCCACCAGCACTGCCTGAGCATCTCCCAACTTCATGGCAGCTTCAAACAGATTAACTTTCTTGGGAAATGACAGAATCTAGCTCATGCTTTCTGTTTGGAGTGAATATCCCATGACAGTTTATTTTAATCAACTTGCTGCTTTTAATAGTTCATGGCAGTGTGATGAGGCAGCCTCTCCTGCTGGGCAAACCACAGGTACTGTGGCCCCATGGAGAGCAGGCATCCTCTAGCACAGCTCATAGAGGTACCAGGGGAATGCAGAGGGAAGATTCTGCCAGATCCTGGACAGCAGAGGTGGGAACTGCTGCTCCACCCAGGGGATTGGGACTTTGAAATCCTGCTTTGAAGAGAAGCTGTTTTGAAACGATAATCCTGGACACAGCCCTGCCCCTGCCATGCCCCATGTCCATGGAGTGGGTGCCCACTTCCTCTCTCCATCACCTATCTCTTTGCTCCCAGTTTATGGGAGAGGAGCCACAGAGAAGTTGCTATCTGGTCTCCCTCTGTGCTTTTCTCCCTTTTCTCTCTGCCCAAAAAAAATGTGTCAGGTCCCTTCATGGGGATGTGTTGCAGGCTTGGCTCATCCCCCACGTCCCTCTGGAGCTGTGCTGTGTTTAGGGCTGTGCTATACCCAGTGAGATGACCAGTCCTGCAGGGCACATGCTGACACATCCTGGGCCATTGGAATGCCGGTCCCATCCTTGTCCTGACACTTCCACTGCTGGCAGTGGAGCTGCCTGCCCTGCACCAGTCAGCCCCACAAATGCAGGTGCTGGGCCCCAGCCCCGCTGGCTTTTCTGTTCAAGCACTTCTGGTTTTCTCACCTGCCCAGGGAAGCAGCACCAACGAATGACCTCTGATACAGGCGGGGCTTCAATCCCGGCGTAATTTCCTCCAGACTGCAGACATACTCTGTGCTATCCTCTAGCAGCAGGCCTGCCAGCTGTGCTGGCCATCCCTACTCTGAACCAAAGTCCCTGGCTGCAGCACAGAGGTGAGCGCTTCCCTTGGCAAAGGAGAGGTGTTGGGATGCAGATAAATCCCCTCCAGCCTCACAGCAGGGGCCTGAACAAACACAGCACAAACCTGGCCCCTTTCCTCGTCTGGGGTCCTGCTGCAGTTTAATACAGACCCATGCTGGGGCATAAGCCGTGTCCTTGAAGTCGCCTCCCAGAAACTCCACAGGTGAGAGGGAAATGGTGAGCTGAGCTTCAAGCAAAAGCTGATAAAGAGCTTTATCTGTGCCTTACCCACAAGGACACATCAGGGCAAGACAGCCAGGTGCCTCGTGCTTCCGAAACTGATGAGCTGGTGAGCTGTGAGCTGCACAAGCACATCGGCAGCCCAGAGGATCAAAAGCCTGCACAGCAAATTACCTCATTAAAACCTGTTGTGGCTGTGCCCATAACCTCAGCTTCAAAGCCTGCTGCAGTTGCTAGCGACAACATGAATACTTAGGCAAGCACAAAGCCTCACCTGAGGCTGGAGCCAGTCTCTCCTCCAGAGCTGAGCTCCTTGCACCTGCACCAGCTTTGGGAGGCAGAAATGGGGGCTGAAAGAGCCAGCTCTGATCCAGGATGGACTTGTCAGCACAGACAGGATGCATGCAGCCCCTGCCCTTCACAGCTCCCATGGGGAAGTGCTGAGAAGGAAACGAAACAAGCTTTCAACACATGCCCGCTGGCCATGGGGCAGCCTGGGCAGGCTGCATCCACCCAGCAGCATGCAGGGAGTTCTGCCAACGTCCTCTCAAATCCCAGGGACAGCTCAGGAATGAGTAAAGAATTCTGGAAGGGAAGAGCCTGGGCTAGGAGAAAAGATGCTTCCCTTGCTGCTGCACCAGGGGTGCCTCAGTGCCAGGAGTTTGGGGGAGGAAAAGTGAGAGGTGGGCTCAGCTCCTGTGCGATGCTGTTTCTTTATAAGGCAACACAGGGAGATGTTTCCCTGGATACAGTGGGAATGAAAAGCAGGAAGTTCCTTTGATCACAGTTCCAAAGGTTTGTTGTATTTCTTTCCTTTTTCTTTCCTCTACCAAGTCATTGCTTCACCCACAAAGCTGGTGGAGGCTGCCCCACATCTCTTGGCTGTACAGTGCAGCATCCTTGCACTTCTAGGCAAATCTCTGCACTGGCAGCACCACTCTGCCACCAGAACTTCACATCTAGTGAGACTTTCTCTTGCCACAGAGCCCTCCTTCAAGCTCAATCTTAAATGAGCTCAGGAATTGGAGCAACGGCTCTTCTCCTAAAAATGAGTCTAAGGAAGTGATCTATTTGTCCCAAGTGATACACCCTGCCACAACACCCGCTTCCATGAGATTCTGCATAAATTCCATCAGAAGTCAATTAGGGCTGTAGTGAATGAAGCCATTCACAGTGTAATTCCCACTTAATTAGCAGCAGGCAACCACATTATGGGTAACATGCATTGTGAGGCCAACCACTCCATCATCATCAGTCCTCCACTTCCTCCCTCGCTCTTCCTTAGGGCTGGAGAGCTGAGCAATAGGGAAACCTCCAAGGCAGGCTCTCCTGCAGGATACATGTCCCACGGTCTCTGCTACCTGCATGCATCCTCAGCTCTGCAGGTGAGTGGAGGAGGTGGCCTGACCTCAATGCTCCTCCTGCACAACCACGCCCAGTCCAAAGAGTGGCTGTACTTTTACCTAACTGGCTTTTCAGCATCCTTCTCTGTAAGTTTTATCCAAATTTAAACTCTAAGTCTCAGAGAGGGAGGCTGGCCCAGCGCAGGGACCCGGTGCCCTGCACCTCCCCTCTTGTGCCAGACCATCATTGCTCAAGACATTTCACATTTTGCTTTTCCTCTTGCTGCATGACTGCTCAGCTCTATGTCCTGCTCAGCCACACAGGCTTGAAGTGCTAGCAAGGATGGGAGTCACAAATTTAGGACAAAAAAGGTTTCGGTTTAGGTTTTTTTGCTATCCTTTTCCTTCTGCTTTTGCTTCCACTGCTAGAGCATTAGGAAAAAGACAAAACTAAATCCAAACAGCAGTTATCCACTAGTACCAGCTCTCTGTCCTGAAACCAGGAATATTGTTTCCAGCATCTCCAGAACAGGCCGAGCTGCCTGAGCTCTAGTTGGGCTGCAGCAGCCTGCATTTTATTTTCAGATCACTCAAACCACTGCTCTGAGACCTCCCTCACACCCCAGCCTGGCAAAGCTGCAATTTCCACCTTAGCTCCCACCCTCCAGTGCCTGTCACTGAGGAATCCCACTGCACAGCCATTGAATCTGCACCCTCATTCTACATTTACATCAAGTGCTACTTGAATCAATTTGTGGAAGGAATGGAAGAGAGCTAAATCCTAAGTTTTGCATGTCAGTGCTGCCGTGCCAGGAACCCAGCTGGAACTGGCTCTAATGGCCACTGTCCTTGCTCTGCCCTGGGGAAGCTGCAGCAGGAACAAGCAGAGCACTTGGCTGCTCCCCAGGAAAGAAGGCTCTTTGCACAGGGTGCTGCTGCAGGTCTGGTGATTTACTCCATATCCCAGAGGCTGGGCTGGCTGCTCTGCCCCTCGGTTCTGTAGTCACGGCCTGTGATGCCAGACTGCAACAATTTAACCTTTTCTCAAACTGGTTTATTACTTGTAATGATCTGGTTGCCAATCCTTTGTCCCAGCAGAATGGCCCAGTCCAGGGACAGGAATGTTTGTAATCAATCCATCATCTCTTACATCTCCTCAAAATCTCTCTACGCCCTTCCCTTTAATCTAGACCCCTTTCAGCACCTGCTGGGATCAGCCCCAAGGCAGGATGGTGCAGACAACAGAGCTCCAGCAACAACTTCCAGAAACTATTTTTTTATAGACCCCATAGACAAGGTCACAGCAAAATCTCTTTTCCAACTTATTAACATTGAACTGTTCACCTACTCAGACCATCCCCAAACTCCCACAAAAACCACTGTGAAGCATTTACCAGCTCTGGAGAGCCACAGAAGAGCAACTATCTGAAACCATGAGAATCTCCTAGCTTGAGGCTGCAAACAGTGAATAAGAAACTTAATTTCGTCCCTTTCATGCGGATCCACGAAAAAGTGGAAAGCTGAAGAAAAATATTGTGCCAGTTAAAACAAAACAAAACAAAAAAAAGACACAAGCCTCTTTCCATCTTGCATAGGCCAGAACAGCAGCCAAGCAGTGCTCTGGCTCACACACAGCAAGCCTAAGGACACAAAAAGCAGTCTGAGCTTAAAAGGGTCATCACAGCACCAGCACACAGGTTCTGCTCTGGATCACTGCAGTGCCTGGCCAGTGGTGCCATTTCAGGTTGAGCTTATGATAGGAAAGCAATTTCTATGCAATTTAAAGGGCACACTAGTCTCAGAGATACCCTGCAAGTTTCTGAAAAACACTTTGGAAAGACTGAAGCAGCTGAGCCAGTAACCTCCCAGCTGACACTAAGTCCCATCTGTTTTTAACAGCCTATATGCAGGACATCAGCACAGCAGTGCCTGGATTCCACACATCACGAACCCATATCCAGCCCCTCATTCCTTAATCCCTACCCAGACTTTCAAAAATTGCAGCCAAAGTACCACAACTTCCAAAGCAGCTCCTTCTCAACTGACCCTGTATAATGGGACTCCACCCCCTGGTGCAGCAGCACATGGTTAACTGTGCCTGCTCCTTCTACACTCCCCCTTGGCTTTTTTAACTTCTACTTACACTGAAGTTTCTTAATGAGAAGACGTTTCCCCTCCCAACATCTGGTTAGGCAGAAACGCCGCCCTTTGGGCCGGCAGCCGCGTGTGCTCCCCAGGGAAGGAGTTTCCTGTAAGCTGCTCCCTCCTCCCTGCTCGTTTGCCAGACTAGCCCTGGCAGCAGCCCCTGCTGGGGCCAGCACCTCCCTCCCCCTGGCTGCCCAAAGCCCGGCCCAGCCCCGCCCGCAGCTCCCAGCTCAGACTGTCCCAGCAAGGTCTAAATCTGCCAGCACAGCACAGGAAGGACGAGCTCCGAGTCAGGAGCTGCTGCTGCTGCACTGCAGCTCCTCCTGCCCTGGCTGTAGGACCACAACAAACTTGTGGCACTTCAAGGAGCCAGAGAGAAGAGAATATGGGCACAAGTTTCTTATTCAATTTCTGGCAAAAATATAACAAAAAGCAGAGTTTCCGTGGTCACACAGGATCTTCACTGCACGGAGGGAAGGGCAACAAACGCACATGACTGCAGCACATGGATAATCTTTATTGGTAACATCAGTGGAGCACCAGTAACCATTACTGACTGTAGTGGTGACACACAGCTGAGGCACATGCTAAGGCACTTTTATTATATAAAAAAATTTAGTTAAATTCTTCTGTGACAGTAATTGGGACAGGAGGTTCCTGCATTAGGGTGCTTCAGGCATACAGTATGGTGCTTCATATTTAAATCTTACTTTGCTCATAAGTAGGTCTAAATGCAGCATATACAATATGGTTAAGAATACAGGTAAATCCAGCAACCAGTGTACGGTGTAGAAAAGTAAAGACTATCTATATATAACCATGGTCCCAAGAGAAAGGCAGTGATAAAGACCTTTATTTTTTTTTTTCTTAATTACTTATTACAAGAAATACAAAGGTCTTACATCTATTTGTGCAGATTAAAGGATTTTTAATATACTCTTAGTCAATGGTGCACATAACTAATCCCAACCCCTGGTTACAGAGCAGGTGCAAGAGGCTTGGACATGTCAATAAGAGGAATTTCCCTCCCCTTATCCCCACCCTCTGCCCACTACCCTATTAAATTCCTCTAGATTCTGTCTATTACCATTAAATATATTTGGTCCCCCAGAGATTCTCAGACAAGCACAAGGACATTGCTCTGCTCCCCCAGCCTGTCATTAACTACTCAGATGAAACCGCTCAGAGGCAGACGCAAACAGGACATCATTGCACTTCAGAGATCTGTCCAGCAAAATAGGGAGGAAGGGAGGAAAAAAGAAAGAATGGGGGAGAGGGGTGGGGAGAAAAATAAAGACACAAAAAAAAAAAAAAAAAAAAAAAAAAAAAAGACAACTTTGGCAAGTCCCCCAGGTAAGCGGTCCTAAGAGGAGTTTCCCTCTTCAGCCCTCCCTGGAAACACATGAAGGAAGAAAGGGCAAATTGTCATGGCCAAAGCACACCGTTTTTCCTGAAACTGCTCCCAAACCACATGGGTGGGCAGATTAAAAGAGGCAGAAGTCTGAGGTCACTGAACATGATTGCCGAAAGCAAACAAAGAGGGAGGGGAAAGAATACAGGAAGAAGCTTCCCTGCAGCTAGAATTGAAGACAAAAGAAGATTTACAGCAAAAATAATCTTTCCCTAACCCCACACCCTCCAAACTGTGTAAGGGTTTACCAGCAGACATGGCACAGACAGTTCTACAGGCCTTTGCGGTGGCCAAACTGCTGGTCAAATTTCAGAGCCCTGACTCTTTGGCATTAAATACAAAGAGGATTAGGAAACTGGAAAGAGGAGAAAACTAGGAACACAGATGCCCAATGGCCCCAGATACGCAGACCTGGGCTTTCTCTGCAGATCCCCAGCCAATTTAGGAGGAGAGGGTTTGCTGAAAGTCCAATGGAAGAGGGGAGGGTAGATGGGTCACTCCCTCACGTGTAACCTGGGTCAAATGGGAGGACTTATTCAGTAGCTTTGGCATCACCAGCATCTGGCTTGCCATCCACTTCCTCGTCGGACATCGACTCTCCTGTTCCCTTCCGGACAATCCGGCGTGTCACGACGAACGGCAGGTCCCCACGCCTAGGGAAGGACACACGACACCTCAGCAACAGCTCCACAGAGCTCACAGGCAGGCCAGGCAGCACCTGGCCCTGCTGTGCTCATGCCGCACTGGCTGCCAAGGCGTGGCACAAAATGCTCCTCCTTACCTGAGTTTGCTCTTCAGGGAGCTGACTTCTCTATTCATGGCATCTGCTGTTTCAGTGGCATCCTCCAGCTCCCGCTGAAGCTTCCTACGGGATGCATTGGCTCGCTGAGCCTCCTCTTCTGCTTCCTCCAGCTGCCGCTTCAGCTGCTTCAAGCGCATGTTTGCCTTGTCCGCCTGAGCGTGTATGGGACAAAGAAGAATAAGAACTCAGTGTTTCCCCAGAGCTGCAGCACAGTAGTGAGAGCAGCAAAAAGCAGTTCCCAAAGCCCCCTCTTCCCTTTCTGAAAGGAATTGCCTAGGACTTGAGAGGTCCTAGTTTTTCTTTAAAAGAATCACATTTTTTACCTGTCTCATCTTGTAATTGTTACAGTGACAGAGACGAAAAGAAATCCATAGGATGGGGAATGGCTTGGTCATAGAAGGGAAAGCCTGCCCCCCAGAAGACTCTCGGACACTGCAGGTCATTGTATACCCACCTGATCTTTGAATTGCTCAGCATTACGCCTCTCATCATCCACCTGCAGCAGGATGTCTTTCAGCTTCTTCTCGGCACGGCGCACCTGTTTGCTGGCAGCCTGGCGCTCCCTGAACACAAACACAGGGGGCTCAGACAACAGCTTATCTCCCACTGTCCCCAACAAGATCACCTGGCCTGGGCAAGTTAGAAGGGAGGAAGATAGCTTAACTTAGAAAGAAAAATAGATGGGAAGCAATGTTCCCAGAAATGACCAAAAGGCTGATGTCACATGGATAAATAAGAGCTACACAGGGGCAACAAGAGTACCACAGCTACAATTTTAGGAGTGGTTGAATTCAGAAGCAGCTGTATGTGACTACTGTGAAAACCAAAAAAGTGTGCTTAGATCTTACTCCTGTACTAGCCAGTATACCTAAGATGAAGCTCTCACTCAGACAAATCAGAATTAAGAAGAGCTTAAAATTCCAGAAGGGGTGGAAGCCTGTGAAGCAGACTTTTTCCCAGTACATACTTTGTCTCCATGTCCAACTGCTCCTCCAGCTGTGCTATCTTTGCTTCCAAGGCTGTGATGTTAGCCTTGTACTTGGACTTGACGGCGCTCTCCATCTCCTGCAGTTTGAGCTTGAGCTCCTTGTTCTGGCGCTCCATCTGCTGGCGAGCGTTCTCGTTCTTCTGCGCGTTGCTGCGCTCTGCGTTCAGGTCGGCGTTCATCTGATCGATCTGCAAGGAGAGAGAGAGAGATAAGGACTCCTCAGCACAGCCAGTGCTCCTGCCTGAAAGGCTCGTTTATTTCTCAGACTCAAAAAGAACAAGGACCCTGAGGGTGAGCTGAATACTTGGAATAACTCTGATGCAGAGGCAGCTGTCTGTAGGCAGGACACTTCTCAAAGTATCTTAGTTTACCCAGATTTCCAAAGTAATTCCTTGAATAACAGGTTTATCAACCTCCTCTTGGGGCTAACTAAACTTGCCAATTACATTCACTGCCCTCTGGCACTACGGCCATGGTCTGGCACTTAACACAGTAATTATCAGTCTGTGAATTACAAAAAACCTGAGGCATGTGGATCCAATATATGTGTGCTTTACTAATTTAATATTTTTGGTCTGTCTACTTCCACTACAAAGCAGCAGCTTAAAGACACTGACTTTCAGAAGTAAAAGGGTGAGAATTTGTCCACTTCCAAGCCAGGGCTCTGGCTGATAGAGAACTACACTCTCATCCATCAGAATGAATGAGCTATTTGGAAAACCATCAGCACAGCTCCTTGGCTTTGGAGTGGTAAGAAAACAACACGATTGACTCTCAGAGTTGGGCAGACAAAATATGGCAGATCAAGATCATGGTTTCTATAGCAGCCTAACAAATGTCATATGTTCAGTCCATTTGAAACAGCACAGAATTGGCAGAAAAGTAATTTTCCAAACATATAGTGGCATTCTTCAGCATGTCAAGCTGGAGCAGCATGCCACAGATCATCTTTCTCAATATCCCTTAATACAGAAAAAAGGGACTGGGAGGGGGTTCGTTTGGTTTAAAATAAACTTGGGAGATTGATCCAGCTACCCAATGATTTTAAATGGTCAAAGCCAGTGAGTTAACATCAATTTTGGCTGCTATTTTCTGCACTGTGATATTCAGCTGTTTCATCTTGCTCACAACTATGGCCTTCTGAGGGCCTGCACTGTGCACTGTGCAGCTGCTGGCATTACTCAGAGCACAGTCTGACAATTCACAGACACCAGAGAATCCCCACGGGCTGCTGCAGCCTGAACAGGTACCTGAAGATTTGCCTTCTTGAGCCGGTCATTGATTATCTCTGTGTTGCCCTGCTCTTCTTCTAACTCCTCCTCCAGCTGAGCTATCCGTGCCTCCAGGCGCCTCTTCTCCTCCATGGCCAGTGCTCTGCAGGACACAGAGTCATGAAAGCATTAAAGCAGCACTGACTGCATCAATGCCTTGGGGAAAACTCACCACTTGTACACAAAATTAGCTCAGTCTTTAGAGACCAGAGGGGATACAGTGTGTGCTGCAGTCTAAATAAAAATAACAGGCTGAGAATGTTTTCTCAGAGCAGCTCCTCCTTCCTCAAACGAGGAGCATTACTCACCCTTTACCACTGTTGTTGGCAATCTCATCAGCCAGCTCATCCCTCTCTTGCTGGGCCTGGCGCTTGGCACGCTCGGCAGCTGCAAGTTCCTGGAATGAAAACGAGACGGACAGTGATCCAATAGGAAGCTACCAATTAATGCAACACAAGAAAAAGGAGTTACTGGTAATGGCTGGTATGGTTTCTAGCATAATCCAAAGCTAATTATATGACACAGCCTGTTCCCTGTCCATGCCACAGCCTCCTTAGCTTTGCACACTCCTATCACAGCTGCCAGGAAAGGTCCAAATTCTGCATTTTGAATTGGACCTCATATTTGAGCAGAGCAAAAAGTACAAAAGAAAGAAAATAAACACTCCAGCTTAGACTGCTGCATATAGTTCTTGGCCAAAAAAAACAAACCAATCCTTGACCTTCATGCATATTCCATTACCTCCTGCAATTGGATCATCTCGGCCTCCATGCTTTTCAGCTTCTTCTCATTTTCTTTGGCCTGTGCCAAGATCTCTTCTCTGGAAGTACGTGTGTCCTCCAGTTCCCGCATGTAATCCTTCATTTGTGCCTGAAAACAGAGAATAGAAAGGGATGAATTTAAGATCATTCATATTAACAGATGTGGTTTGTTTATCTTATCAGAAACATGGATTCAAAACAGAATAAGAATTCATTACTCTTCAGCAACCACAAAGGTTGCTGTAAAAACAAAAGGAATCATCCTTTTTGCATTTCACAAGCAACTTGTAAAAGTATAAATGGAAGCAAACAGGATTGCTTATTTGTAGAAAAAAATTTTGTCAGACAAATGCAGAGGGGAAGGAAAGATACAAGAAGCTTTCTAGTGAAGCAATGGAATGAACAGTCTAGGAAGGATTTCATTTTTCCTAGGAACAGGTCAGACAACTTCTTGTAGAATTTAAAAAGCACAACAGAGCCATCTTGGGGTAGGAGTAGGCCTAAATGTTATTTAAAGTCTTCTAGCTGTGCAGCTCTGGTAATCCTTTCCAAAAACAGTGACCTTGAAGCAAGCACTAGAGTGGACTTTGCCTACAGTTTGTCTCCCAGGGAGTTAAACAGGCAGATGGGGATTAGAAGGATTCTTGAAATGCCAAAAAAATCTTGCACAGTGAACTGCTGCAAGATTCTGCTGCTCTTGTGACACTCATGCATTGTTTTGACAAGGTGAAATCTTGCATCCTGTTTTCCCAGGTAAGAACTCTGCCCTGACAGCTGAAACAGCTGCAATGTTTCACCTGCAGTTTGCGCAGCTGCTTGATGGCTTCTTCACGGTTCTTGTTAGCGGTGTCTATGTGGCTTTCCAAATCCTTCAGGTCCATCTCGAGCTTCTTCCTGGCAGCCACAGCCATGGAACGCTGTTTGCGCTCATCCTCCAGCTCCGCCTCCATCTCCCGAACCTGTGGAGCAGCAGAGGCATCAGCATTTCAGCTCCTTTGTTTCCCAGCACCCACATCTCACATTCCCCTTTCAAAGGCTTCTAAGGGCAAGCACGTGACTTGTCTTCATTCTCCCTGGCAAGGGGATGGGGCTGACATTCCTCACTAATAAAGCCCCACGGGCTCCTGTGATAGACAAAGACTATTGGAACAATCACGCACACAAGGGAGGAAGTCTCTCACAGCTTTGCAACGTTGCCTAAAGCATTAACATTAACAACAATTTTAGGACTGGCACTGTCTGACTGAGCATCTTTGGACACAAGTGCCTCTGTGTACAGAATGCATTGAGGATTTACAGAGCAGTTCTTACTTGTCTGATCAGCTGTTTCTTCTTCTCTTCATTCTGTTCATCACGCCCCTGGAGGTCCCGGTCAAACTGTGCCTTCATTGCCTGTTGGTTCACTTCTAGCCGCAGCTTGGCATCCTCTGTAGCCTGCAGCTCATCCTCCAGCTCTTCCAGCTGTGTCTTCATCTCCTCCACCTGCTGCTCCAGGGCTCGCTTAGCTTTCTCCAGCTCATGGACCTACAACACAGTACCACATGTGAGGTTTTCACACAGAGTGCAGACAATTTAATCTACCATAACAGGAAAAAAGGCTAAGAACAGCCATTCACATCAGACAGGATACAAGAACACTGAATCTGTCCTTGTATTAGGGCAGATGCACACTGCCAGTCTGAAACACAATTACTGTTAGTTCTGGTTGTGTGTGTGTGTGTGTGTGTGTGGTGGTGAGGAGAAAGAGAAAAGCAATTGTCAGCCCAGTCCTGACTTAGTGAAGACTTATCAGAGCTGGACACCTCTGGTTCTGACAGAATTCAAGAAAATATTTCTTAGCCTCTCAAATTATTCTTTTCCTTTATTAATGTAACTTTTTTTTTTTCTTTTTTTCTTTTTTTTTTTTTCTACTGGAGATAGTGTCTTCCACTGTCTGGTTAATTGCTGTATTACACATATCACACACCATACCTTCATCTACAAGAATACAGGTAATTTTCAGCTTCGCCACTGCCTCATTTGAGTAATTTCCAACCCACCATCACCACTTACAGATGTAATACAAACATAACATTCCCAAACTCACAATGTATCTAGTCCTCTCTACAACTTTCCTCAGTGTTACCACTGGCATCAGCTTTTTGCAGGACAAAAGTAACTGTATCGACTGTGTGACATTTCCTGCTGGGACACTTCAACTGAGTACTTACACTTTTCCCAACATCATCCTTGGAGCTCATGAGATCTTCCATCTCTGCACGGAACTGCTTATTGACCCGTTCCAGCTCAGCCTTCTGCTCTATGGCTTCTTCCAGGGCTCTGGCCAGGGACAGGGCCTTGGTCTCCTTCTCCCGGGCCTCTGCCTCGGCACGGTCCCGCTCCTCCGCATACTTGGCAGAGATGGTCTTCTCCTCTGCCAGCAGCTACAAGAGCACAGCATCAGTATTCTGATGACAAATTACTGATCATTTGCTAACAAGGTAAATGTGCATCTTTTCATCACAGCCTTCTTGATTGTGTTCTTCCATGGATAGAAGGAATCAAGAATATGCAGCTTCAAAGAATGAAGCGTGCCACCCCATCTCAGTGCTGACCCCAAGTAAACAAACCCCTGACTTCCTAGGTCTCCAACCTATTCTTTTCAACCTTCTCTGAGATGATTTGCAAACAACACTTCAAACTCAATCTTGGTTTTGATATAAATGTTATCCCTTTGAGAAAAAGAACGTTATTTAACTTCCTATTTATAGAACAAAATTAATTTACTTCTATTAAAGCTTTTTTCTCCACTCTACGTGCTCTGCCTTAGTTCAGAAAGAAATATGCATTCTCCAAGCAGTATTGCTTAGGCATTCTTAAAGCAGACCTATCAATAAGATGTACCTACTGAATGCTTATGACTGAAGTCATACCTGATCAAACTTCTTCTGCTTCTTCTCTAGGTTGGAGACGATCTGCCGCTGATGGTCCAAGTCCACAGCAATGTCATCCAGCTCTTGCTGCAGGCGGGTCTTTGTTTTCTCCAGCTTGTCATATGCAGCTATCTTCTCTTCATATCGCTGGCTCAAGCCCTCCAAGTCCTTCTGCAGCTTCTTTCTGGCCTCCTCTGATGACTCAAGGCAGCCCAGACCATCATCCATCTTCTTCTTGGCATCTATTGCCTAAAGGACCAGGATTGCACATGAAGCCACAGAAAATGTTCTGTGTAGTTTACCAGCACCAGAAGTGTAGGACTTTCAAGCAAGAGAGTCTGCTCATTTCTGAAGATACTACTCCCCACTCAGATAATACTGTATGGCTGAATTCCCAAAGGTATTGCTGGACAGAAATCTAAGAGCAGTTCATATGATTATCATCAGAGACCTTCTCATTTCTTCTCTCACCCAAATCAGCACAATCACCCTTGCCCAGGAAAGGTTGTGTTACTAGAAGTAATTCTGCATTTAAATCTCACTTCTCTCAAGATAGACCTGTATTTATACCTCCTCTCAAAAGGCATTGGTTTACAGGATGCAGACTGTACCTGTTGCTGAAGAATAGAGATCTGTTTCTCCATGTTTCTCTTTGCCTCCTCCTCTTCTTCCAGTTGTTCCTTGAGAGCATTCTTCTCATCCTCCATTTGCTTCAGCTTAGTGCTGAGGCTCAGTTTGAGGCGAGTCTCCTCCTGCAGGAGCTCCTATAAAACAAACACCCCAGTGGAATTTAGCACCACTTGCTGGATTTAAAGGCTCACAATCCTCACCCACTCTCTCCAGGAGTGCTTCTGAAGTTGAGTTTAAGCATGCAACTAATTTCACAGATAAGACAACTGAAGACAGATTTGAAATAACTGCCCTTCAGACAGCCAGTATAGAAACAAAATATTCAGAAGGGTCCTATTCTCTCCTACACTCTAATCATTAAAGTACACTCTTTGCCAGACAAGCCTTTCTCAAGGCCTTACACCACACAAGCTTTTCCACAGTCCTTTCTCAAGTCCTCCAAGTAGCAGAGAAAGTATTCAGACCTTTCCCAACAATAACATGACTCTATTCTGCTAAGTATCTCTCTCATACTCAGGTACCAAAGGAACACACAATAGGCCCAAGTACTCTTGCATGGTTAAAAATAGTGTTGGTCTCAGAAGAACTGTACAGCACTGGTCATTTACTAGTTTAGGGCACAACAGCATTGACTCTCTTATGCTGTCAGTGCTTGAGCTGAAGAATCTGTAAAGATTAACCAATCTTCAAACCAGTGCAGAACTTTTGTATTGTGCCCTGTCTTTGAGTCTATTTTTTAAAGAGTACTAAGCAGACAGAACATCAATGACTGTTCAAGGCTACTTATTAGTAAAGTGCCCTTCCTTTCCCTTCCAACTTTCTTAGCACTCCACGCTTGCCCTTGAGTCATATTCTCATATTTTGCTAACTGTAAATGTTTGCTTTTTCCCAAAGTGTAAGACTAATTTATTTCCTGAAAAAATACTAAATCATTTGCATCTATCACTTCCCCAATATCCACTGGGAAATAAAACTTTCTGCTTAAGTTGACAAATTTATTAGAAATCACACACGTGTGCACACACAGAAACCCTGTCAAACACTAGATTACACAGATCTCAAACAAGAACTTCAGACAAGCATTCCAGTCAGTTGAAGCACTAAAGTGCTCTCAAGTGGAAAGGTGATAGAGCAGGACTTCTAAGCCCAAGACAGAGAAAGTCACATATGTTCCACAGGCTGAGGAAGCAGAAGGAAGATAACCAGCTTGTTTCTGTAGAAATGTTCTCAATACCATGCGGTATAAATCCCTCAAAAAAAAAAAAAAGCCCAGACCCAATTCTTTGAATTGTTGTATAACCAGCATTTAATAGCATTCCAGAAAAGAGATTTCTCCCTTTACCAATTTATAACAGACACACATTTGCCTTGGTGTCCAAAGCTCTCACCTGTGTATCCTGAAGCTGTGATTCCAGAGCAGAGAAATCCTTTGCTAATTTGATTGATTTACTGTCAGACTGGTTCAGAAGACCTGTGACATTGTCCAACTCGACCTGAAGGAGAGATCAGAGTATCACTTACTGAATGCACCAGGAAAAACAAAGGAAGAAGTGAGCAGCTATGAGACCTAAAACTGAAAATGGAGGCACCTCTCAACAGGAGGGCATGCGTATAATCTTTCAAGGAATGAGCACATTTCCACAGTCCCAGGAATTAAATATGAGAAGCTGAAAAGAGATTCTTATTTCAGTTCATCTGTATTGCAACAGCCTTCTGATTTTGGTTGGTTTGGGTTTTTTAAGGCCTATATGAGATTTTAGACAGCCTGGTAAGCAATTGCAAAATTTTTGACTAAATTAACTTTCTTCTATCTTACACTATCTGTTTCAGGATTACATCTAGAATCTCAAAATTACATTTTCACACTTCAAAAGACTGTGCATATGCTGGTAATGCTCGACTTTTAAAGATGACCCTCCATGAAGGAGAAGGCCAAAGACAATGTTCCATGTCTCTCTAAGGGATTTGTGCTCCTTTGAAGAAAGGAGGAGAAACCTGTAAATTCCCACATCATCCTTCTTGAGCCATCAGCCACGTGACAAAACTTTCAGACACCATCTTCCACAACCACCAGTCTGTGTGTGCCACTCCAGGTGCTCCAGCAGCTGAGTGCTCACAGAGCTGTGCAAACCACTGCCTGCCTTCAGGGGGCACAGACACTCCTTGAGCTTTACAAAACTCAAACAGCAATTGGGTATTTCACCTTCCCAGGGCTGCTGGAAATAAGTGACATCAAACCAAATATCCTGATCTGGCAATGAGTTGAGGAGTTTGCATAGTCCTTGGGAAGCAAATTATGGATTTGCTTTTTGTACAAACATTATCCTCAGGACTAATAGAATTTTTGAACTAGCCATGGGGAGACACCACCCTACAGCCTTTTCTGTTGAGTCCTGGGCTGAAGCTAAGCAAAACCCATGCCACTCACCTGCAGTTTGTTAACCCTCTCAGCCAGTTCAGTCTTCACTCTTTCACCTTCTGTAAATTTCACCTGCAGTTCCTGGAGCTGAGCATCCACTTTTTTCCGCTTGTGCTCAGCATCACCTTTGCCCTGCAGAAGAGCTTTCACCTCATTGGACAGTTCAACTTTCTCACTTTCCAGAGCTTGTTTTGCTTTTTCAAGATTTGCTTTCACCTGAAGAGGGAAAGAAAAGAGAGTAAAACCTCTCAGACTTTAGACATGGCTGGATCCAGTGAGTACATGTTTTTCCAACAAGCAAGCTAATGCTGTATGTTTAGCAGTTAAGTTGCAGATTGCTTACTCAGAGAAACACAAGATGAACAGCCTGTCACTGATTATCAGGAGACAATCTAATAATCATAGAAAACAACAATACAGAAAAAGGTCTTGCACCATCAGATTTCCAAATCAAAAGTTGTACAAGATAACAAGTGCTAGCAGTGAGAATGTCTTGGCTGTGCAGTACAACATGCCTAACAGAAATAAAAAGAATGAATGCAACTATTTAGAATAGTTTTATGTGTGCTTCATGGAGAAAATGATCTAGCAAGAGAAGAACACATGTATGAGTATCATGAACACTTTGTGCTCCTCTGCACTGTCACTTCAGGGAGGTTGAGTGCTTTGGCCCTGTGTTTTCTGTTCCACATACCCGTTTGGTTTGCTCTAACTGCTCTGCCAGCTCTTCAATAGCTTGTGAATGTTTCTGCCTCATTTCTTGGATTTGAGCCTCATGAGTCTTTGCCTCATCTTCAAGGGTCTTCTTCAAAACCGTTACTTCTTGTTCTCTCTTGGACCTGCAAAATTCACAAACTCCATTTAGATGCCAAGGAGGGAATCAAACAGAGGTGCATATCCACCAACAGTATCTCTAATGCAGAAAAATGCCAAGGTCTGTTTAGGCTATAAGGATATTTTTCAAAGGTAGAACATTAGCACTGCATCCTTCTTAAGTGCAAGCTGGCAGCAGTATTTCTGCCTAAGAAGTTACAGCCTGAAAAAGTACCAATGCTTCAGGGGTAACACTAATACAAATATATAAATATTTGTATAAATACAAATCAACTTTCTGACATCAGGTAATGCAGTCTTGACAAGGGCTTGCACACCACCTACTTCTGTAGTCACTGAGGCTGCTAACCAGTGATAAAGGCAGACTTGCTATGGCAAGAGACTGAATACAGCAGAATTATTAAAAACAGCCAAAACCAAATCCAAATAAAGGTAACGCAGCCCCATGTTGGAGTTACCTCAGCTCCTGCTGAGCAGCTGTAGAATCTAGTGTGTCTTCCAGCTCTGTTTTCAATGCTTCCAGCTCTTCTCCCAGATCCCGCTTCTGTTTTTCAGCTTTATTCCTGAATGCCCTCTCTGACTCCAGGTCTTCCTGCAGCTCAGTGATCTGGGATTCGAGTTCCCTGATCTTCTTCAGGGCCATGTTCTTCTGAGCTGCCTCTTCTTCCACTCTGTGTTCAACATAAGGTTCTGGTCAGAGCCAGACTTAAACCATATACAAATTAAGACAACTTTTCCTACCAAAATTAATCAAGAAAAGTTGGTATTGGGCAGCTCTACAAAGTCATATTCAGACTTTGATCCATACATGATCTACAAATTCTAAGCTCTATCTCCCAGTACTTGAGACAGTGCAATCACCTTAAAGAAGGGGATAGAGAGAGACTGACAAGTGAAGAAAGCAGAAGAGAAAGCACCATTTATACAAACTGAAAGCACCATTTATGCAAATTGGACACTTTACTGAGTAGATGAATACAGCAACTATCAGAGGGAGAGTGTGCTGCAACTATTTTTTAATCCCAGCTTAAGTATTGCAACTCCAGTCAAATGCATGCAGTGCCTATTGCATCCATAGTCTAGTTCTGTACAAAGAATGTAGCAGTGAGCAGCAGCTAAAGAACTCAAATGCCAAGGACATGGATCTTAAATAGTCCACGGGCTAAAACACAACATCCACAGATTGCATTTATCCCTATTCATCCTATTCCAAGTGACCACAAGAGGAGGAATACTTCCCAACCTGAACCCTGCAGGTCAGGTTCTCACCTAGCTAAGGCTGCCTGCAGCTCCTCTTCCTTCTTGGCCAGCTGCATTTTGAGTTCTGCAATCTGAGCCTGCAGCTCAGCAATTTGGTCATGCAGATCAGTGGAGTCCCCTTCAAGCTTCCGACGAGTCTTTTCCAACTCCTGTCTCTGCTTTTCTTCGCGTCGCAGGCGCTCTAATGGAGATGGGGACACGTTAAGATATACAGAAGGCACACACTCAGAACATTGCACAAGCACAGAAAAATACATCTATTTAAGCAATACTTTCTTTACTGGTAACTGTCCAAACTGTACCTGGACTGCATTATTTTGTCATTTTGTAATTTCCCTTCTCCTCACCTTACAGCCAAACCTCCTTTTCCCACCTTCACTGTAACAATGCAAACACAATGCCAGTCTCACACCTCGCAGGCATAAGCACCCATTTAGTGATGCTGAACACAAGGTCTACTCTCCCTTTACTGACACTAAACAGGCAATCTCCAGAAGAATATCCTTCTAGGACTCTGAAGAACTTGTGCAAACAGGCTATTAGAAACAGCTCTAACCCTGACAGATTGATGCTGCTGGAAGTAGAAATGTGGAGACACTTCCACAGCAGGAGAGGAAAGAGAACCAGCCTCTCTTCTCCATTGGCCTGGCTGCTTTGGAGAGGATTTTTATTTAGATCAAGGGCTCAGCTGACAAGGCACATAACCTTCACCCAGACAAAACAAAGCTCTACCAAACTGATCAATAGCTTACACACTATAGACTAATTTTTAACCCTTCAGAAACTCGGGAGGACTAGAACTATGTCAGAAATGAAACTGAAGTTCAACAAATTGAAACCACCTAAAACTAATTAGGCAACATCTTCACGGGATCTACCACAAAAAAACCAAAATCACCTTCAAGGTCTGTGATCATGGCCTCATGCTTATTCTTCAGTTTGGCTAAACTCTTAGATTTTTCCTCTTCCTCTGTCAGGTTTGTTGTAAATTCAGACATTCTGTCTTCCAAGAGTTTCTTTTCCTGCAGAATTGAGAAGGCAGAGTCAAAAGAGTAGCTGGAATTACAGGGTATTTTACGAGATCTGACTGCTTAGAAATGTCAATGTCATGAGTGCCTACTCCTGCTACAAGGAAACTCAGAAAGAAATAAATCTTTTCAGGATCACAAACAGAATTAAAATAAATTTAAAGTTAAATTTAAAGATTTGTATACAATAGCACTTTCAATACTGAAAGGGAAGTCTGTTTATAAAAGAACTTGATAATATTTGGCATAACAATGCATCAGAAAATGTTTGCTCATCGATCATTATTTAGTGAAGGTTATTTAAATATCATACAATACTGACTGTTGAGAATACAGGCAGGCTTTCAAAAATTCAGATCAGAATTCTCAGAGACAAGACTAAATTAATTAGTAAGTTTTCCTGTAAAAGGGAAAAGGTCAGCCTGTAGTGGCTTTCTCCAAGAGAAACACTGATGCATCTTGAACATGTGGCAAAAGATGCAGGAATCTTACCTTAGCCAGTTTGAGATTCTGATCTTCCAAAACTAACACATCTTCTTCCAATTTCTTCAATTTGGCCTCCGTGGTCACTTTTTCTAACTGCAGCTTCTGCCTTGCGCTTTCCTCTTCCTCAAGCTGCTCCTCTAATTCCTTCACAACACCCAAAGAAAAGCAAGGTATCTGTCAGTGCTGCTCACCAATCCATGGAACAGCACAGTAGCAATAGTAGAACGGAAGGTTTCTTCACCCTTCCTTCAAGGTATTATCAGTGGTCCTAGACTGACATCTCTGCCATGACTTAATGCAACATACTGCAAGCTAATCAACACATTTTCTAGCAGAATTAACAATGCTACTTTCCAAAGAATACTACCATTCCTAAAACAAAACAAAGACTTGTCTAATTATCTGAGAAGTGGCCATCACCTTCAAGACTGGAACAGCTCAATCCAGACAACTGACTGAATGCCTCAGCACCAAAACTGCTGGCTCTACTGCTGCTTCCACAGATGTTTCCTATGCCTCTTTCCCCCCAAGCTGAGGCTCTCACCCTTACTATCCTCTAAACCTCACTATCCTCTTTACTGACAAGAGAAAACATTCCTAAGGCATTACCTGGATGTTCTGCTGCATTTTTTTCTTTTCAGCCTGAAGATGTTGACACCGTTCTTCCTCTTCCTCCACCCTTGCTTCCAGGTCATGACATATCTCCTCCAGTTCTTGTTTCTTGGCTGTCAGGCGAGCTCTTATCTCCTCAGCTTCAGCACACAGTTCTGTTTCTGCTTGCAACTGTTCCTGCAGCTGCATCTTCTCTGCCATTAGCTACATTGGATGCAAAGCCAGAAATAAGACAAGCTCCAATTGACCAAAGCACTTAGCAATGAGTGTTAAGTGAAGTTCTGTGCTCCTCTGTTCCACAGTTACAGTGTTAAATATCACAGCAGTCCCCTGCTGTTAACTGAAAGCTAAATATCAAAGAAGTTTTAAGTGCATGTTCTCCTTCACAAATCAGGTGCTGCAAGTGCAAATTATTCACAAATTTCTCAAGACCATATCCATTTGAAATATGTATATTGTCTATTACCCCTTACACAATTAACAATAATTAGGAGCCCTACAGAAAAAAACAACCATGCTCCCACCTTCTGTGTTCCAAACAAAAAGGATTCCATAAATGACAAGACTGAATTTAACCAGCTTTCTATAATTCTCAGACAAAGGAGACTTTTTTCCTATAATGGCTACAGAAGGGTAATAGGTAGTCACTGTACAAAAAAACCTGCTGCAGGACATGAGCTGCAAGAAGGGCAAAGAAAAGCGAACAAGAGGCAGCCAAGTCATGTTCCAGCAAATTAGAATCTTGCAGTTTGTCCATCAGACCACGAAAACAAAGGAGGTGCTCTCAAGCAGTTGGACAGGTGGAGAGAGAGCAATTTCTACACATTATATTTACAGAACTCACCTGGGCCTGGAAGGTCTCCATCTCACTCAGTCTATTTTCTGCAGCCAGCTGCTTCTCCCTGACCTTTATTAGTTCTTCTTCCTTGGCCATCATCTCTTCCTCCTGTCTGCTCACCTGCAGAAGGGGCTTCACCTGAAAGGGAAACCAAGGAAATGAGATGTATATAAGGAATAACAAAAACATGAAAAAATGCTCTTGTACTCAAGATAAGCATTGAATAAAACAACATTTCAGGTAAGTGTCTTACTTGAAGGATTGTTGAACTGTTTTGTGGTGAACACTGGGGGAATCATACAGGACTACATATCACCTACTCTGCCAAAAGCACACTTTCTGCCAGACCATTTCTTCTCCTCCAGGATGGCATGCATCAGGAAAGGGTTTAGTAAATTCCAGACCCTCAAGTGTTAAGTAGTAATAGTGAGAGAATTAAAAGTTGCCATACAATGGGGAAATTCACAGGTAAGTCAATGTCATATAGGTGGACTTATGTAAGGCCTTCAGCAAGGTACCCCACAAGATCTTTCTAAACTGGAAAAAGAGGGATTTGATGGGTGGAGTGTTTGGTGATTGAGTAACTGGCTGGGTTGAATCCAGAGGGCAATTCAGCCCCTCTGCTCTGGTGATACCCCACCTGGAGTGTTGCATTCAGGTCTGGGGTCCTCAGCCCAGGAAAGATATGGACTTGTTGGAGTGGGTCCAGAGGGTCACAAAAATGATCAGAGGGCTGGAGCACCTCTGCTATGTGGACTGTTCAGCCTGGAGAAGAGAAGGCTCCAGGGAGACCTCAGAGCACCTGCCAGTACCAAAAGGGGGTTCACAAAATAGAACCTAAACTTGTTAGGAAGGCTTGTTGTGACAAAAGGGTAATGGTTTTAAGCTAATAAAGAATAGAGTCAGACTAGATACAAGGAAGAAGTTTTTTACAATGAGGATGGTGAAACACTAGAACAGGTTTTCCAGAGAGGTGGTGGATGGATGCCCAATCCCTGAAACCATTCAAGGTCAGGTTGGATGGGGCTCTGAGCACACTGATCTAGTTGAAGATGCCTTTGCTCATTGCAAGGGACTGCAAAGGGAGAGCTATTACCTTGGTGAACAACCTCCACCACTGCCAGTTGCGCAGTTTCAGATAGGCAGCACAGTTTCTCTGAAGCACTTTCATAGCTGTCAGCTGCTGCTGGCGCTTGGCAAAGGCTCTGAAAAGCAAATGGGGATAAGAAAAAGGAACCCAGAGCTGCACACAATTCACACCATCCAGCCCTTTGTTAGATACTTCTGTGGTTTTTACTTAGAAGGTTCTCTCCAGAAACCCCAGCAGTTTCCAGTGAACTTAATTTTAATTTTTTTTCTGCTCAGGTAAGAGTGGCTGTTTTTTCCTTAATCCAATTTCCTATTTTAACAAAACTTCCCTCGTGTCTCCTACTCTGAAAAGCTTTACTATCTTCATTTCCAAAAAGGGAGATCTGAAGCAGAGGTGTGTTTTCCCACCAAACTGACAGGTACTACTTTTGATCTTAGAACTGTACCAATTGCAGCCTTACCTGATAGCTTAAGAGAAACCCTACAGCTCCTGCATCAGTACTGTACTATGATTTTTCCATTTGCACATTCAGAGCACTTCTGACAAAAACCTGATCTGTTGCATAACATTTTTACAGAGAGGAACAGACTTTACTGCTCAGGTAGGTTCTGGGATACAGCACACAGACTCTTGCAGGTGCCAGAAGTCTGGCATTACAGGGATGAGAAAACCCTAAAAGAACATCAACTGTTACACACAAATAAATCAAGACCTTTCTGACAAAAAATAATTTATAGACATAATTATTTCCTTTTTTGAAGATAAACTTGAATGGGAGAAATACATGTTTATGAGGTATTTTAAAAATCAAGGTACTTACTTTCTGGCCAGGTAGCCTCTGCAACATGCTTGGAATCCAATAATGACATCTGTGATCTTCAGGTCTCTCTCTTCTTCAAGATGAGCAAGGACTCCAGCTCTGAAAAACACTTTACTCTGTCCAATTCTGTAAAGGTTGGAATCCAGCTCCAATGCTTTGATCTAAAAAGAGAGAGAGAGAGAGAATTCATGTCCTGCAAAGACTGTTTCGTGTGAAGCATCACAAAACATATTTGTGGCTTGTGGCTCTAAGACAGCCCTTCTCTACAATGAGCTACTCAGGCAAACCAAAGTTGCCAACTCCCAATAAACTCCCAATTAGAGAAGCCAGAGCTCAGCCAAGCACAGCATCAAATGGAGGTAATTAAAGATAGAAAATATGACAGAAAGTATCATTTAATATAGTATCATATCAAGTGCTCAGAATACAAGGATGCTGTGAGGAATGCATGTGTAGTCCTTAGTGCCCTCTTCCTTTTCTAACATATCTGTTGAGCCTTCCCATTTACTTTTTCCTCAGTCTTATCTTTGTCGAAAAAAAAAAAAAAACACCCCAGCCCAACCTTCTTTCCAAGGATTTGCTGCCAATGCTTATATTAGCTAAGCTAAGAAGAATCAGCTATACTCCTGTAAAACAGAAAAAAGGGAATCCCTTACAGTCAAGTTCAACTCAAGTCTAGTCATCAAGCTAGAGCCAAAGCTTTCCCTTTGAAGCAGGCAATTCTACAGAAACAAACTGGAGCCTTTGCTGAAAGCACTTGTCAGCAGCAGGCTATTACAAATAGTTTACTGAAGCTCATACTTTAAGCATGTGCTAAAGATAGCATTAAAGCTTTAAACATTTAGATTCTATGAATACTACTGGCATCTTAAAGTATGCATCTGTGGAAACAGAAAGGTCCTCTTTGCCTGGGATTACTGAATCTCATGCTAGACAAAAGCCTCCATCCATGAAGCCAAGAGGAAGCTCTCTGTACCCTTCTCTCAGACAAAACATTTGACTTTGGAATTTCGGTCTGTGAGTACAAGTTATATTTAGCATTCACAAGTCCAACTTTTAAACCACACCCATAAAGTTTATTCTATTCAAGTAGAGTTTCTGGTATGTTTTACCATCAGCACGCAAGCCTGTTTTCCGTCCATAAATCCTTTGGGAATTGCATTTGGAGTTAAGATTTCGTATCTGAAAACGAGAAAGCATTGGACTAGTCACACAAGTGTATTTGAAAACAATGAAAGGAATCAGTAGCATTCCTATGCCATTATGAGTTCAAAAAACACTGCACCTCTAGACAGCAGAGTATGAAGCAGCAGCCTTGAAAAGGGTCCTCTATGCCTCACCTTAACTACATCCTTACTGGAGAAACCAGAAATGCTTTTCAGAGGCTTTGTGCTTATACCAAATACCAAGGTAGATGTGTTGCCTTTGAAAATCTGACAATCTAGTTGCAATAAAAGACTTCAATTTCTGTACTTGTCTTAACTTTGCCAGGCCGAAGACTGCTTCAGATTCTTTCCTAGGGCTCACCTTTGTCTGAATTCCTGGAATACAACTCTGTTGGGGAAACCTTGACGGCAAATACGGATTCCCTCCAGCACTCCATTACAGCGAAGCTGGTCAAGGACCAAGTGGGGATCCAGTTTTCCAGCCTAGTGAGGAAAATTTATATTTTATGAATACTACCAAAGCTTTTACAAAAAGGCTTAACCCCCTGCCTCTCCCCCTCTCTTAGTAAAGCAACTTGTTTTCTCTTTTCCAGTTAGAAGCAATGGAAAGCTTTTATGTCACCTTAAGAACTGCAAAGATCAATCTCCAAAATTTTAGTAAGCATACAGTTATTTAGGATGACCTTAAAAAATACTCTGAGAAAACAGGGCCTCTTCCAGATCTCCTGTAAAACCTGACAAAAACCATCAACCCAGCCACACGCCCCAGGAGGCCCATGTAAGAACACATGGGCTGTGCTGTTACAGCTGTCCTTACCTTTTTCTCATGGTTGGGGATAATGCAACGGACGAAGTTGGGGTTGGTGTTCCTCAAGGTAGCCATCAGTTTGGCCAGCTGCTCTTTGTAGAGCTGTCCCACTGTCCGGAACATCCCCTTCCTGGTTTTAAAGGCCCCTGGCAATGCTGTGTCTGACATACCAGCTACCTGATCCAGCCCAACAATGCGGTCCACTAGAGAGAGCACAGGAAAGAGCATTAAAATTCTCCCACAAACAAAGGGAGCATTGGGACATACAAAGAACATCTGGGTAGAACAGGATAAATGAGAGGAGCTGCAGGATCCTTTTTGCTTCATCTCTACACAGATGTCGACTCCTGTACAAAATTTGTGCAGGGATAGGAGCAGGAAGGAAAAGAAAGCATCAGCTCACTACAGGAAGTTTGAGTGATGGAGTCAAACTTAATCCCAAACATGTTCTACTGATGCCCTGGATGGCAGCACCGGAAGAGCAATCTAGAAGTGAGTTTCAGACGCTTCTACTTGCTTGGCTTAGAATGAAAAACAACAAGAGTTCTAGCTGCTGGCCCAGCAGAATCAACTCTGATCCAGAAGGGGCCACAGATAGAAGCCCAGCTTCACTCTTGCATTACAGGCAGGACTGTCATAACTGATGATCAGAAAAGTTGTATCTACTTGTAAACTGAACAAGCACAGTAAGAGGCATGACAAAACCCAAACCTCAGGATACCACTGCCAGAGTTGCTTTGGAGTACAAGTACTCTGTGACACAGACATGAACAATAGCATCAGGAGAAAGTCAGAACTCCCCGCCCCAAGTTTCTCCATTATGCCACAGTGACACCCAAGCATTGATGAAACTATCACCTTGATGGATGGACACTGCAGATTTATTTTTTCCTCAACAGAAGTCAGCCAGATTTGGCAGTAGCAGGGGCAGGAAGAAAGAAAAGTTTTACTTTTTGCCCACTGCTTTTTTACGTGGAGATAAAAATTCACCCATCCAACAAAACCCAACTGTATCATAAATGCCCATACTCCAAAATATACTTTTATTAAGGGCTTCAAGCTACTCTTCACCACATTTAGTGGTTGGCTGACACCTACACTCAGACTCCCGATCTTCACTTCAGAAAATACACCAGCAAGTGTTCGACTGTCTTCTGATTACAAAAAAAAAAAAAAAAACCAAAAAAAAAAACCAGCTGCTAAGAGACACCCCAACAAAAGAATAAACTAGAAAGAATATTCTCATTTACAGCTAATATTAGCTGAAAACTGTTCACTTCTAGAGCAGTTGTTGGAATAGGGTCAAGGTTGTCTTATCAGAAAGAAAAGAAGGTTATGTTACTAGATGACATCACAGGGAAATCCACAGAAATATATCCCAGACTGTGGCTGTGCCAATCCTCTTAATCTTGAGCCCTGCAATCTACTTCAAGATAGTGAAAAGGACAGTCACTTGCAACAGAAGATCCAGCTAAGAACAATAAATGAAAACTGATAAGCTGTGGTCAGCTGATATTTCAAGCCCAAAAGTAGTCTCACACAGCAGAGGCCTTGTTAGGCACAACTTGCTGGTGCCACTTTTCACCCAGGACAAGTTCCTTTGCCAAACTTTCTTTTAAATGATCAGCTGCTGAAGTGAAATCCCAGTACTAAAACCAATGTTAAACTGGATTTCAGTTTCTATGCAGTCTCAGAAATCTTCCTGCTATATCTGCAAGAAATACAGCTGTGCTAGCTCTTCATTCAAACCATTGACAGGGATTTGTTCCTATCCGAGTTGTGCAAGAGCAACTTTTAGCACCTAAACGTGTCTGTATTTTTGTATCCACTTTCAAGGTGACTTTTACTTTTGTTTCAAAGTCCATGAGGAGCTACTAGCACAAAGCAGAGGAAATGAACAAGAAAAGACAGGCAGGTATGACAAAGGGACAAAGAGAAGTTAACGGAAGCATTTCTTGCATGGCTCTAGGATGCATCACACACATGACACGACAGCTGGGTTTCTCAGTCACCTGGTTCTAGATGAAGAATAGGAAAGTGTTGATAGAAATAGGCTCTCTGAACCTTCTGCATCTCTGCAACAGACAGAGACGTCAAAGAAAACCTACCACAGAAAGTGACAGTAACAGTAAGACTCAAAAGCAGATAAAACCCAGAGAAGATAGAGTAAAATACTGAACACTGCAGAAAGGGCACACTTAGTTGCAGGACTGAAAAACAGATTCCACCTCAGATCTTGAGTGTTGCAGCTATGCAAACTGCTGGCTCATAATGGAGCATTCATATTTTATCCCAGTATTCCTCATTTTGAGACAGAATTGCCATATATGCACCAAGCTTAACAGAAGTTGATGCAAATGGACCTTTCTCTTGAGTCGCAGTAAACTTTTAATGAAATACCATGATCTAAGCAAAGGAAGTTCCAGAAAATGCTCATCTTGGTGGCTTAGTCTTCAGGGAAAAAAAGCAAAAACAGCTCATTACAGGCTTTTGATGCTCAAGCTCTTTCAAACAAAAAAAGAGGAAACAAATGAAATGAAGTTTAATTACATACCATCTTTCCACAGCTCAGACACAAACTTGTCTGATGACTGGTGGAGAAGAGTAGCGATGTTATCATTCAGCGGATCCATGTTCTTCATCAGCCATTCATCTGCCTTGTAATCCACCTGAAGAAGATAAACACATCAAGAAGCTTGGGGGAGAATGATTTTCTGCAGCCCAAAATCCATCTGGCACAGTCTAGAAATTTATCACCAACGTCTGCACAACAACAGATTACCTAAACATTCTTGGATTTGCCATCTAAGTAAGCACACTTAGAAATTTCCAACCCTTACAAAAAGCTGCATGTTCTGTCAGTAAAGGGAATGGATTTACAATGCTAGTTTGTACCATCCAGAGTGTGACAAAAAAAAGGTGCAAGAGCATTTTCAGTGATGAAGTCTTGATGCAGGTTTCTAAGCAATACATCCACTCTCACCAAGTCACACAGAACACATTTAAATTGCTGTCAGTTCGATGTGTTATGAACCATAAATATAACTTGCAGGCAAATCTCTTTAGGCCCTATAAGCTCTTCTGCAATGGAACACTTTCATGAAATCTTCTGATGGTTTCTCACAGGCAACCATTTTGGTAAGTAGCCATTTCTGAGAAGCAGTGGTTCCGAATCAAGCATTCCAACCTTCACAATTTAGTTATTAGTTCTTTACCTTGCCAGCATAATGTATGATACAGAAGTCAGCTTTGTCTTTCAGCTGTTTTGGCTTCTGAAATTTGGGGTGGGTGCCTTGTTCTTGAACAACTTTTTCCACAAAGCTTTTGTCTGTTGCTTTTGGGAACCAGCACTCTTCATCCAGCAGGGCCAGTATACCAGGAGGCCCAGCCTTAGAGAAGGGAAACAAAACATCATTAACTACAGGACTACAACGGTAATTAACACCTTTAGATGGCTAGAGGAGGAAAAAAAAAAGAAAACCTAAGCCTGATCGACATCACATTCACATCTTGTGTGGTATCAGTTGAACTACTTCCATTGTAACACAAACTGTAAATAGTTCTTCAATATCCTCACCTGAATTCTGACCATTTTTATGAGAAAGTCTCTTCTGAGACATTTGTCTAGGTTTTTTTTTTTTTGGGAAAAGATTTTTTAACAGAAGAAATATTATTATACAATTCTCTAAATATATTCAGGGGTCTAAATGCAAAAGGCTATAGCGGAAAGTTTTACAAATTAGTCCTTACTATTGGAGCATCTACTATGAAATTTGTGAATTCTCAAGTTTCATTAGAGCAGAATGAAAGCAACAGAGTTCACAGCTTCTCATCACACCTGTAATTAAGAAAGTTCACGCTACTTATAGCAAGCTACACATACATCTAGCACCATGCAGACCTACACAAGTGAGGACAATAGAGTGAGAGGAATAAGTGGCCAATTAGATCCATTTTCAGGCAATATTTCCTACAGAACTGATACTAGCAGCCTTACATACTTTCAGACAAAGAAGAAACTGTTCACTCCTGCTTTTAATCACATCACAGTGTCAGTACAGGATTACAAAAACTAGAGGGTCCATTTCCAATCTAGGGGCAGAGATGATGTCCTCAATGACAAAAATCACTGTGGCCATTTCCTGCTCAACAGTGAAACCACAAACTTACCGGTTTCTCTATGAGGTCAATGCAGGGTTGCAGGTCCAGGCCAAAGTCAATGAAATTCCACTCAATGCCCTCCCTCTGGTACTCCTCTTGCTCCAGAATGAACATGGTGTGGTTAAAGAGCTGCTGCAACTTTTCATTTGTGTAGTTAATGCACAGCTGCTCAAAGGAGTTCAGCTAATGAAGAAAAAGGTAGAAAGGTTTGAGCAATCACTTGAGAAGACACACCTAGCATCCTCTTAGCACAAAAGATCTTATCTGTGGTTCAGGAATCTAAGCTAGAGTGGGGCAGACAGTCCATTGTCAATAACCCCTTTGGATATGAACTGCCTGTTCTGTCACGTGCCACTGCACACTGCTGCAATCCCTAGGGAAGTTCATACACATTGGTTCTCAGACTTTGCAAAAGAATGTTTAGCTGTAAACAGCAGAAGATTACTGCAGCTACTTAACCCACCAACAGAAAGGACTCTGGTTTTCTCACAAATGCAGAGCCAGCAAGTCCTCTTCATAGGAAGAAGCAGCAACAGAAGCCTGAAGATAAATTCCTAAAAGTGTGTGGACTAGAAAGTCCCTTTTTAATCCTTATAAAAAATCAGAGCAAGGAAAGTGAGGAAAATTTCTTTAAAATTCCCAGATTTCTTCAAACAGAAAGATAACATTAATAACCAACAGTGCATTTTTATGTTTGACCACACAAACCATAACGCAGCTTCTAAAGAAAGTGGAACTGTTCTAATTCCTCCATATTTAAAATTCCTAACTATGCTATTTCTTTCTTCTTTTCATGAGATTCAGCAATCACAAAGTCAAAGGTATACCAATAAAAGGGGAAAGAAACAAAAATACCTCCCAAAACTCAACCAACAAATGAAAAAAACTCCCAAAAAAAACCCCCACAAAAACAACTCCAACTTGTCTGTGTCTCAGAATAAGTTGGTCCAATTCATTTTCCAGCTATTCACAAGCTAGATCCACGTAACATAACACAGGAGCTGCCTTGCTGGGATAATGGCAGTTTTGATGGCAATCTGTGGCAGCTTCAGATTATAATGCAAACTACATCTTAAAATTATTTCACAGAATCCCATAACAGTTTGACCTCACAGTTCACTGTCATCTAAAGAAAGGGGGAATGGGAGCTCTTTCTCCCATCCCTCCTCAATTTTCCTTCAGCTCTTCCTTTCCTACACTTATCTTGCACGAGATTTGATGTCAATTCCCCTTTTATGAGCTTCACATCCTTTCCAAGAGTGTCATTTTCCAGTGGTAAAGCTATTTCCTTCTGTGGTCTTTGCTCCATATTAAACTGTGCTGAGTGCAAGGACCTGACATCTCCTTACCTCAAAAATCTCAAAGCCAGCAATGTCAAGGATTCCAATGAAGGATGCACCCTGTCTCTTGGTCTTATCCAAAGCCTTGTTGATGCGCATAACCAGCCACCGGAACATCCGCTCGTAAGTGGCTTTGGCCAGAGCTTCAATGGCAAAGTCAGCCTAAACAACAAACAGAAAAACATCAGAAGCTGCATCACAAAGGCACAGATTACACTGTTTCAGGATCTAGCAGCACAAAACTGTAGTGTGACATTTTTATCTTCACCAGGAAATCCACTGAACAAGACTTATTTCAGTTTATTCCAAATGAAAAGTCAATGGCACAGTGATATTCCATATACAAGAACAAAGAATTTGTCTCTAAATTAGTGTGTCAAAACCAAATTTCAGGATCCTGCCTGCTGGAGGAAACATAAGCTGGTATTAAAGAAAGAGAAACTATGCTCAGTCACTTCCAAAGACTGAAGTAACAGAGTATTTCATAGGCCCACGGAAATGAATTTAAATTCTTTTGTAACTTTGGATTTATGAAGGGCAATCCTTCCCTGCTACTACCCTACCTGTGCTTGACACAAATACTACATGTAGTAAGAAATTAAACATCACAAGAGACAGGCAGCATGGGAAGGACAACCTGTAACTTTTTCCAGACTTCAACCTCTTACCAACCCCTTACAGGTCACAGGGCCATGTTTCTTTATTCAGAAGATAATGGTGTGTTCATAAAGAAGCCAGGCAGTAAGCATAGGGGTTTGCTCCATTCAAGCAGGCCAGGAGCTCCTAGGTCAGGTTTCATTTACAGCACAACCAGTCAAGATGGTTAAAAATTTCCAATGAATTTCAAGGGTGAGCAGCAAATTCTTCCATCTTAGTAGCTGACCTACTCAAAAACAGTGTTTTCTGTATTGCAACAACTTGAAAATGGCACCCTTGCATACTACATTGAAACTACTAACTCCCCAGGGACAGCCAGTCACCAAAATTAGGGGACTTATATTCTCTCACTTTTTTTTTTTTTCTCCAGATGAGAAAAAGTGCTAAGGAACAGAGTGAGTTCTATCTTTATACAGATTACATGAACAAGCAATATATTATGGTAAAATATTCAAATGTACTTGCTATACATTGCAATCATAAAGATGGCTAGTAAATACTACATAAACCTCTTATAGCTGTGCAGCAGGAAGATGAGAGACCAAAGTACTCAACCATTTTTTGAGAATGCCTACCTGCTCTTTGGTCTGAGCTTTCTGGACATAATCTCTTCCAACTTTGATGCGAGGAGTCAGGATACCTCTAGTGAAATCCGTCACGTTGATACCCAAAAGGTGAGACACCTTCTGGGCAGCTAAAGATGGGAAGAGGAAACAAAAAGATTCATATTATTCTGTTTTCTCCACAGAAAACAAGAGAAAAAGAAAATAATTCCAACAATGACTTTAGAAAAGTCACGAAACAGCTTACAAAAAACATTCAATGAAGAACAGGTTGCTGAGACAAAATACCTTCCTAACAAAAAAACCCTCCAAAACAACAAACTCCAAAAAAACCCCCATATTACAGTTTACTGAGTTTCTCCAGAAGTCACTACAGTACATTTGAAGTAAGACCTCATACTACTAAATTACAACACAGAAGGTTTAGAAAGGTCATTGTCTGTAATCAATTTAAAAATACATCAGATAATGGATTTCTTAATCAAGCTAATTGTTCTGTCTTCATCTACTGATTAGTCTTCAACACAATGGTGTATTTCAGATTCAAGATCCAAAACCCAGTTTATTCTCCTCCTTAAAACTACATTTAGAGCATATTTTAAATAATAACAGCCAAAACCACTCCACTTAGTGATAAATTAGCAACACTTGCACTTCTGCAGCACATCATGAAGGTCTAAGAGATACGTCTTTGAAAAAATAGTCTTCTACCACGTGAAATGTGGCACTATTTGCACATTCAGCAATGGGCAGTGCAATTAAAATGTGTACACATTTATATACCCACCATAAAACTACCCACCACCTTACTCTTACAGTTACCAGACTACCTACAAAGGCAGTAAAACACATTCCTTATAATTTGATACTATAGGTTTGAAGGAGCAATTACTGCAGCTCATTTAAAGCACACACTCCACATATTCCAGTAGAGTAATCCTTTTCATCTGTTCATCACGTGTTCTTCCTGCCTAGCCCTGACACAAGAACAGTGCCACATTCCTGCCCGTGGGTGGCTGCAAACACACGCCTGGCAGAACACTGTGTATCTGTATGCAGCACGCCAGCTCCTCTGACAAATAATTCACCCTGTGGAAAAACAGGGCTCCGGCATTCCATACATACTGCAATACATTCTCCCACTTGCAATAACTTCCTGTAGGCTTTTTTGCTGCACTTTTCTTTGGTGTGTGGGAGGAGAGTGGTTACCTGTATTGTCTGGCATAGAGGCTTGGTCTGTATTGCGCTCCTTTTTGAAGACTATGTTGCCAAGTTGAAGAACTCCTGAGATAACCTTCAGCAGACCTTTTAAAACAGTAATAATAACAGCTTAGTATCAGACATCGCCAAAAGCCTTGATATGACCCAGTTATCTTTTCTAACATGGTTAAGAGGCCCATCTCAGCATCCAAAAAAATCTGTAATTTAGGGAAAAACACTACAGGTTACTCCTCTAAAGACTCCCATTCATTGCCTTGTCCTCCCTATGCAAGACTACGCAGTGTAGAAATTTACCCATTCTCAACATCTCTATGAACAGTGAGAGAGAGGACTGAGGGTAAAGTGCCACCTACAACATCTGTACTTTTTAATAAAACACTTTCTCTGCTTCAGAGTCAAAACTCATGCAAAGAATTCAATACTCAATTTTCCTCAACAGTTATTGTTGAACAATGAAAGAGACAGTTAATAGAAGAGACACCCCAATTACAGATTTTGTTTCTTTAAGCCAGTAACACTTTCATTCCCTGACCAAGGCCAGGCCCTTACAGACACACATTAAAATGTAGGGAAGGCAGCAGGATGTGGGCGAAAGTGTCTGTACCGTAACTATTACTAATTATGTGCTGAAGCACCCCACCCCATTGCTGATGATATATTCATACTCTTCAAATGATGCATATCCAAAAAAGCCAAACCATCAGCTGCCAAGACAGCGAAGATAGTGTCAATTCCATTTTCACCACGAATCAGACAAAGCTCATTGCATAATAGCTTCCAGTTGCCTTAAGCAAAGTAAACTGCCAGTCACTTGAAGGGGATCTTGTAACAAAGGTATTTTTTGTCCCTCAGTATCTACTTGTTTATGCTGATTTTGGCTGGGGTAGAATTAACTTTCTTCAGAGTAGCTACTATGGGGTTGTGTTCTGGATTTGTGTTGAAAGTGTTGATAATTCAGGGATGTTTTAGGCACTGCTGAGCAGTGCTTACACAGAGTCAAGACCCTTTCTGCCTCACCCCACCAGTGAGGAGGCTGGGGATGCACAAGAAGATGGGAAAGGATAGAGCCAGGACAGCTGATCCCAACTGACCCAAGGCTCATTTTGTAGCACATGGCATCATGCTCAGTATATAAAGCTGAGAGAAGAAGGAAGGGGAGGATGTTGGGAATGATGTTTGTCTTCCCAAGTCAGTGTGATAGAGCCCTGCTTTCCTGGGGATGGCTGAACACCTGCCTGCCCCAGGAAGAGGTGAATGAACTCCTCACCTTGCTTTGCTTCACTTGTATGTGCAGCTTTTGCTACACCTGTTAAACTGTCTTGATCCATGAGTTTTCTCACTTTTAGTATCTCAATTCTCTCTCCAATCCTACTGGGCAGGAGAGAACAGCCACGTAGAGCTTAGTTGCCAACTGGAGTTAAACCACAAAACGATTTGTTTTAAGAAAACATCCTTTTGACAAGAGAGTGAACAAAGGCTCCATGTATCCTACATCAGGAGTAACAGGACAGAAATATATTTGTGATTGTCCCACTCTGCTCTGCACTGGTGCAGAGCCTCACCTCAAGTCCTGGGTGCAGTTTTGGGTGCCACAATATCAGAAAGATAAAGCTACTAGGGAGTGTCCAAAGGATGGCTATGAAGATGATGATGGATCAAGAGGCAGCCATAGGAGGAGCAACGGAGGTCACTTTGTTGTTTGGCCTGGAGGAGACTGAGAGGAAATATCACAGCAGCCTACAGCTTCCTCACAAGGGCAAGTGGAAAGCCAGGCACCCAACTCTCTGGTGACCAATGACAGGATCCAAGGGAACAGCATAAAGCTGTGTCAGGGAGGGTTAGGCTGGATCTTGGGAAAAGGGCACTGGAACAGGCTCCTCAGCAAGTGTAAAATATTAATGCTATTTTTGCTGTAGTGCCTGGAAGCAATAACTCATCGACATGACAGCAAAGACACCCTAGAGCATACATCAAAAACAACTCAAAAAACTGGGTATAGCAGGACACCCTGACAATGAATTAGGCTACCATTTCTCTTATTTGGTTTAGGCAAATTTCTCTTCACCCCCATACAGAAGTTTCAGTCTCAGATGATGCAGGATATCAAGAAATGTATTAAACTGTCAAGAACAGCATGGATTTACAGCTGGAGTGTAAAGAGCAGAAGGCACAGGTAAATAAATGTTCCCTACAGCCACAAGAGCTGCAGCCTCCAGCAGAGGAGGTGGTGACCTCAAACCACAACAGATGCTTGCTTACTTTAGTGCAGAGAGTAACAGTCCTAGCTTTAGAAGACCACATATATTTCAAAAGTGAGACTTTGCAGAACACTGATTGCCAACCAGTGGGGCAGATATCAAGGAGAGAGCAGAGAGCTCTGGTGAATACGTATCACTGCACTTTGTGCTGGCTGTGAGCAATTCTATTTTCACTGCCATGCTACTGAGCTCCCAGCATCAGACAATATTAATTTCTGATCAGCAGTTCAGTGTTAAGCTGGAAAGAAAAGCACTATGACCAGCCCATTCTCAAAGGACTAATCCAGCAGTGGTTGGATCAGATACTTTAGAGCCACTGCTAAGAGATGAGAGGAGCACACAAGCTATGCATTGCATAAGAGAATGAGGGGATTCTTGTATCTTGGATGTGTTTTTCATAAATTGGATATACAAACCTCAGACTGGGAACAAAAACAGCAAGCAAAAGCATGCCTTCATTAGCTGCTTGTTCTAAAGTTAACTGCACAACCTGACACATGCTGGTGGATTCTGAGGTGGGTCACTTCAAGGCCACTAAATTTTGTTACTTGCATACTGTTCACTCGGGGCAGGGGGAGCAGGAATGGACACAACCAAAACAAAAACAACAAAATCCCTACACAGAAAGCTAACAAATAAATGCAAAACAAAAAAAGAACATCAGAACAAAAAAAAAAAAGATATCTCAAGACATGGCCTGTTCCCTCTTTTATTCCTTGTATATTCATACCTATCTGCTCTTCATCTGGGATGCCCATGATCTTCATGGCCTCCATGGTCTCCTGAAACATGTCTTTGTCCTGCTGACCCGGGATGGTAACGTGCCCATTGGAAAGGAAGCGGTATTTGTTGTAAGGCTCCAGCAGCAGATCATCTTAGGAAAGAATTGAGAAAGAAGTTGCTATGATTTTCTTTTGTTTTTTTCCAAACAGACAACAAGCTGTTGTCCACCAATATGAAATTTCTGACTTGCATTCACTACCAGCTCCTGGATGAATCTAGGATTAAACCCAGTTTTACTTCAGGCTGAACATTTAATGCGTTTTAGATAAACACGAGTTTTTCTGTGTTTTTTCTTGTTATTCCTTCCTCTGATTACTCCACCAAAGCACTCAACATTAGGTCCTTAATCTGTAAAAAGCAGGGATTAAGTTGAAGGCACATTTGCCTTTAATTTCAGACACCTCATTTATTTCAACTCCCATAAAAATTAATATATTAACTCTTGAAACAGTAGCAGTTATGAGAAAGTTCTCTCCTTGTGTCATTCCTGCAGATCCATTTGCAGCTCTTGCACAACACAGACACAGATTATCAGGCTGAGGTATTAAAACAAGGTGTGCTGGGATCCCAGACTGCTAGAGCTGCTTAGAGGCTTGCAGATTGACTCCACTCAGTTGCACACTGAATATATCACAGCAGGACCATTCCTGCACCAAAAAGGTTTACATCATGCAAGACTAGACTAAACATGGGACAGTGATTTAGATAAGGAAGGGCGTAGAGTCATTGCTGGCAGGGAGACAAGTGCAGGAAGGAACCAGAGAAGCAAGTTTTCAGGAACTGAGAAGTGCAGGGGGAGGGCAGATGGATTATGAGTGCATGAAAGAAGTGAAGGAGAGCTGACCATATCCAAAAAGCAGAGAAGAAGGAATGGTGAAGGAACAGGTTCTTGCCAACAAGTGTTCTGAGCCCTTTGCTGTTGTAGTTCTGGGATTCTCTCATCACAACACAACCATACTTACTCTTCAAATGCTCCCCTGCCCCAGAGAGCAGGTAGTAAAAGATGTGGAAGGTTCTCTCGTCTTTGGCCTGGCGAATTGCACGTGACTTCTCCAGCAGATCTTCAGAAAGTCAAGGCACATGACAGGACATACAAATCCCTTCCTATTCTGGTAGAAGAAAAAAACTACCTGATGTTCTCCTCATACCAACTGACAGGGGTACTGACTTAGCAATCATTATCAGTCAACAACCCATTGAGCTTCGGGTCTCAGTTCTGACAGTCTCTGAATGACAACTACGGTAAGAGACTTAACTGGTAAGAAACAAAAAAAATACTGGCCATCAATCCCTACCTGCCTTGGACAGAAGTAAGAATAACTCATGAAATTCCACACCTATTCATACTGCTGCAGTTCGTGTTTGCATTTCATCCCTTAATCTTAAAATTCTTTCATTCATTCAAAAGAGATCTGCACCGTGATCACAAAAGTTACTACTGAAAAAACAGGAGACTATAATAGCAGAAATTTAGAGTGCTTTAGATTGCTTTGTCAACCTAAGTCAGCTGTGAAGAGACTGCTAGGTACCACTCCTGACACCTTTGGAGCCTTGAACCTTGCAAGGGTTACAGAAAGGATACAGGTCTCAATGTTGGCTCCAACAATGTAGCCGTTGACATCAAAGTTGATTCTGATAAATTTGCCCTAAGAGGAAGACAATAGCATTAAAATTAGTATTCTTTGTGTTTAGTAACAACAGTAAACAGAGGTAAACCTTCTCTTTTTAATCCAGGAAAGGGAACTCCAAACAGGTCAGGCAGGTTTAGGAAAAGTATAAGGTCAGCCAATAGGCAATGTCTGCTGAACACAACAGCAACTGAACAAAAAAGACACCAAGCACCTCCAGACACTGTCATTGTAACAGCCTACAATTCACACTCACTGTGTTTCAACTTAGACTTCCCACAAACAGGATCCCTTCACTTTCACCTTACACTACCTTGACTGTTCCACCTCTTTTAGTGTTAGCTTCCATTTTCATTTTGCTCCAGCTCCCCCACCTGCCTCTCAGATGTTGTCCATTGCTCTCCAGAGCTAGCAAAATAAGGATGAGTGTTTGCTCTCTTGGATAAAACTGACTGCAATGATTACAACAAAAATCAGCATAGATTATCCTGGCATAGGGTCTGGTTTATTCATTATAGAGACCTAAAAGATGTATTGTGGATAATTCACTGAATGAAATTAATTTCCCAGATTAATTTAAATTATGTCAGTCAGTTACTCTATCCCTGACAGCAATTCACCCAGGAGCAGAACACTCTGGAAAGTGTAAAACACACTTCTGCTGCACTTTTTGAATACACTCATGACATAATAATACTCACAAATCTTGAGGAGTTGTCGTTCTTTACTGTCTTGGCATTTCCAAAGGCCTCCAGGATGGGATTAGCCTGGAGCAACTGTCTCTCCAGCTCTCCCTAGAGAGAAATCCAAAATTAATCAAGTAGGTAGTGGTTCACTGCATTAACCTTGGGTCAAACCAGCGCTGCAGTTTCAATTCACACTAGTTTGGCATCTGTTGCAGAGAAGCCATATTAAACCTTAGGAGATGATCACTTAAACCTTCAAAGGAGACTCATTAGTTAACTGGGTTAAACAGAAACATTCATAAATAAACCTTATTCCCTTCCTCCCAGTGTGTCTTTCTGTTAGCAAGGAACCCTTCAGTCACTTGGCTGCAACATCCTGCAGCCTTCCCAGGGACTAAGTGAAAACCATACCACCATCCAAGACCAGGCCCTCATCCCAAAAATGGACTGCCATGGAGTCTGGAAGAATGAGGCAAATCCTATCTTGCTACTGAATCAACTCAGAACACTGCTACCAGGAGGTTAAGAAGTTAGTCTGGAAAGGTCTAATGTTTTATAAAAAACAAACACAAAAAGCTTGCACTTTTTTAGGAGTCTACATCTTACAAAGTACAAACAAGCAAAAATCTCCTTTGTAAGGAGGAACACACAAAAAAGAGAATTAGTGGTATCCCACAAACTGCATGATTGCCCGCTTCTGCTGCCACATTCACACACCCCTCCCCTCAAGGAACAAAAAATGCTGGAATTGTAGAAAAAGAAATTCAGAACTTTTATCTCTGCCCAGTAATAGACCATTGCAGCATATACACCTTTCCCTGCAGACTCTACATGTATCCCTAGCTCTTTTGAAAAATTACTTGTCCTCTGTGCTAAAAGCATGGCGTTCTCTATATTTCAAGATCAACTAAAAAGCTTCTGGAGACACAAAATTACAGTTTAGATTAATGTTTCTCTTTTTAGCAGTTATCAGTAAGTACTCAAGACTGCCTGTGCATAACAGATGGAAAAGAAGTTTGATTTGTGAGAACTGGAATTTATGGGGAAACTACTTAAGGTTATTTCTAAAGGAAAATTGTTCCCATTTGTACTCAAAGACAAATTAGTTCTTAGTATCTCTAAAAATACAGGCAACAAAAAAAAAAAAAAAAAGAAGATATATAAGAAACTGTACAATGAACTACAAGTAATTATTTTTAATTCCATGATCACTTCATGCTTGCAAAGTGCAATTCCAGACAAGCCCCCCAGGCCTGGTGGAACTGCACATACAGAGAAAGGGGCAGCTGCTGAAAACACTGTTATTCTTCCTTCATTCACTGCCAAGTATATGTAACAAGGGGTGTAGCCCTGCACATCATCTATCCCACAACAGACCCAGCATCTGGCATTGCAAGGAAGAAAACCTTGAAACTAGGGTTCAGTCCTTGAAACTGTGTGGTAGTCACATTTCCCCTTGTGCTCTACCACATGTACTGAAGTTGGAATGCTCTTCCCTCACACCATTCCTCTTCCTCATCCTGCAGTGAAGTCCCAGGCCTCTGTTTCTGACTGCAATTTGTTACTGTGCAGGTGAGAGATGACAGCAACACAGCACTTAAACCCAACTATGGGGGCAAGGAGGGAAGAGAAATCAGGCTTTAACATCAAATCTATTTTAATTACTTGGCTAAAAATAAAATCAAGGCCATACTTAGCTACACAAAGACTGGAAGTTTATGCAAATCTACATATAATAGACCCTACTGCTACTTAGTACCTCAGGAAAAAGTGTCACTAGTTTCCCACAGGTGTTGGTAAATTGTAGTTTAGAGGTAATTAGGTCTCTCCAAACACCAAGGTACCAATGTGCATAGAAAATGCCAGCTCAGCCTCACAACAATATGAAGCTCTGGGGAAAGGAAAATGCTCAAGAGTTGGTCAAATCACTGAGCTCTCCTAATTTGCTTGGAAAATCCAAGTTTTCAGTATGCCACAGTAACAGCACGTAAGACTAAAAGTCTGCAATTACTGTACCTGTTCCTCACTGCATGCTGTCTTGGTTTAAAAGGCAACTCCATTATGTTTAAAATTTTTTATAATACTTTGGATGGAGTTTGTTGGGGTTTTTTACCTTAAATTATGATAGCCATCTTGCACTGATGGGAGATACTTCATTATTTTTACACAATTGGTAATTTTGCAAAGCAAAACCATTACAAGGCAGAGCTGTCCACCACAACCTTTCTCAAAATCCTAAGGTTCCTATCATTAGGATGCTGCCAATTTCTTGGCACCTCTAATTGCCATTCCTTGACCTGAAACAAATTTGTTTAACACTTGGCATGCATTTGAAGTATGTGCAATATTCCTCATGAAAACAGAAGCAGAAAAAGCTACTGGGTCTGTTAGCCTGTGGCTGCCAGTTCCCAACACTCTTCAGTATGCTTTCTTTCTACTGCTCTGAACTTACAATACCAATTTAAAGCAAATAAAATCCTTGACATCTACCTTGTACTCAATTTGTTTGCATCTCATACACTTATTGGGATGTTTTCTAAGCAAGATAGCACTTCTTCCAGCTTTTATTCTTCAGAAAGTATGGAGAAAGGCATCCAGAAATCACATCTACCTTTAACAGCATGCAATTAAAAAATATATGGGGGAGGGTGTTTGGGTTGCTTGTTAGGTTTGCTGGAGTTTGTTGTTTTTTACACTTCAGGGATTTGCTTTTGTATTCTTCTCTGCAGTCATGTGAGAGATTATCAAATAACTAAATCCCAATTCCAGTGGCTGGATGGGGGAAGGAGAAAGATCATCCCTAACAGAAATTCTGTTACAAATATTTAAGTATTAGCTACTATTACCCATGAATTTCCAATTAGCTGCAAACACATCTTGGAAAATCATTACATGATTTAAGAAGACAGTAGAGAAGCTAAGATTAAACATGGGAAAACACTGATTTCAACTTCCATAAATAGAAGTTTCAAAAAATGAAAAAAAAAAGTTTCTATAATTAGATTCAGTACAACCCCCAAAAAGAGCCTTAATGTGCTTAGAAGTCACACCATGCATCTAGAAGCTAATTTAGCTGATGCACTGGGAATGGTGGAATGTACCACTACCTCCAAAACAAGTGAGCTAAAGAATATGTTTTATAAAACTGATTTTGTCCTGATACTTGGAAAAACACTGGTTTACATCCAAAAGTTCTTGGTAAAAAAAGTACCACTACCTTCTATAATATTCTTCATTAAGTTCTGTGACGAAAGACAAAAATCTTCCATGACCAGTATACCTAAGATCCTAAAAAAATTAAACTTATTCATCTTCATAAATCCTTATATTCTGATTCCAAGTTTGCTCTGTAAAGAAGTGTTGCAGTGAGCACTCATTGCTGATTAACAAAAGCTTCTGCTCTAAATCCCCTCTGGTAAGGTCAGTTTGGTCACAAAATGTGGGCAGCAGAACCTCTTAAAAAAATCAAAACTTAGGAAAAAAATTAAATATCAAGCTTGGGGAAATCACCAACCATTCCAACTTAGGACTGTTTTATTCTCCTAAGCAGATTGCCTGTCTTGCTTTAGTGGTTCAACTTTTACTCACAGACAAGCAGTGGAAGAATACTTAACTAAACCCCATGATTCTATTTTCCACACTTAAAAAAAGAAAAAAAGAAGAATGTTTCTAAATACAGCTACTGACAGACCATGGAAAAAGCCTTCATATGTCTGAAATTTTGGCACATAGAAGGTTGGTTTTTTTTTTCCCTTTGGTAGAATTCCAGAAGTTAGTTACTAGTATGTGCATGCACACACACAGTGTGCCTGCATGCAAAAATGCCTTCTTATTTATATAGTCTACATGTATTAGCCTATACAGGAAGCTACTATAAGAAAACTCTTATGCAGAGATGCAGTGGACACACCTGGCACTTGGCTTTCATTAATGAACATTCCAACGTGTTCAGATCAGCTAACAAGCCCACAGTCCTAAAACACCCTGGCTAAACACTTAACTACATCAATCTTGCAAGGAACACCACACATACTATATGTTTAAAAATCTAGGAAATCCCTGTCCAATCCTATTGTCCTGGAGGAATACTTCTAAAAATGGGAAAATCCTGCAAGAAAAACCTTAAAGGCAAACTAATATTGAGCACAGAACACAAGTATTCTTGATATCACTTTAGTCTCCAACTGAACACCCTTACAAAAAGATTACTGTGCACCACACAAAAAAAAAAAAAAAAAAATTGTGAATTGTCTATGGATTTGCTTTAGCTGCAGAAAGTGATATTGGTGTGGAGTGAAAAGCTGCTCAAAAATATCACACAATGGGACAGAAAATGCATTCCTGGTGCAGAACGTGCAGTAAACGTGCAGCTCACCTACGAGGATACAACTGAAGAATTCGGCAATAGTCCATCGGGGGAGAGGGAGGGGGAAAAAAATATAAGTGAGACATCTTTAAAGTCCTCCCACCATCATCACCACCCTCCTCTCATGTGCTGCTAACACTTGGCTGTTTTCCCCCCTTTTAATGAAATCCTGCAATTTCTCAGTTTTCAGCTGATGTCCACTAGCCTATCGCTGTGTTCTCCAGTTTTTGTAATGGCCAGACCTGATCTACACTAGTACAGAAGAAAGGAGACAACTCCTCCACAGAAGGATGTTTTCAACTGCCTAGACTGGTTGTAAGCTGTACATCCACATGAAAACATCAGTTCAGGTGATGCATTTATAGCAGCTCTTGCCTATGCACTTGCCCATGAATCCAAGGGCTTGTGGATGAGTTTATGCCCATTGCAGATCCACCGAATTCAAAGGAGTTAGGACTTTGAGCAGTGTTCCCTGACTTGCAATTTTTGACAGTCATTGTTTCATAGTTTACTGACCTCCTCAATCTCCTGATAGATGTTAACTTCTAAGCTTCTACTGAGCAGTATGTCTTTTACCAACATCAGCCAGTATATACTTAGTGTCCAAAGTCAGCAGAGCAATAGAGCATCACTAAACCTAGGTCTTACCTGGTCTTTTTTGGACTTGTGTGAGGAAGCAACATGAGCCAGATACTGAATGACCTTCTTGGTATTCTCTGTTTTACCAGCTCCTGATTCTCCTCTGTAAAGAAAATCTGCGAGTTATTCACAAACAAAATGCAAGGGGACATTATTGTATTTCTAATCCCAAAAGGGCTACTGACATCCTTAACTACATCCTGGCCATTGAAGCACCTCCCCTAAATCCAAGGAAAAAAAAGCTGGGCTGCAGCTGGATTCAATATGGAAAGCAATAAAGAACTATGCTTTCTAGTCACTTGGATACAAAGACTGTCAAGTGGCTGAGGAATAGCTTGGAGGCTGCTGTAGAGGCTGGGGTGAAAGGTAATGAAGTAAATCTTTCAAATGGAAGTCTCCTGACTGCAAGAAGAAACATACCAATTCCTTAAGCATGGCTGAGAACCCATCAATTTTACTGTGTCTAGAAGACAAACTGCTGCATCAAGAGTATCTATTATTCACTCTATCAGCCTCATCAGTATGCATGTACTTAAACATAACAGCTGCATCAAATCTCAAGGATCACTCCAGGCCTTTCCACTGACAAAGCTGCATTTCTTTAGTAGTTTGAGCAAAGAGGCTGTTTCAAAGCCTCCCTTCCTCCATTTATTACAAAAATTATTTTGCAGTAGGAATTACACACTGGAGAAACTGTAGTGAAACTTTGCTCAACTCTCCATTATTACCTGATTCTGTAACTCCACTACTAGCACTTAAAATTAAGACAGTCCTTCCACCAAGAATGTAAAAACACAAACTTTGACATGCAGACAAACTGACAATTGGAAATACTCACGTGCAAAGGATGGACTGATCCTCTCGATCTAGAAAACAATTTTAAAAGAGTAGTCAGAGTAGAATTCTAAAATTAAATTTCTCTGACAAAATGAAATCAACCCCAAAGACACCAAGAACTAGTAAACACTGACAAGTACCTTCAGAAACGCAGCCAAGTAACCCCTTCTCTGGCAAGAAGAACCTCCTACCATATGCCAAAGTATAATGGCACCACAGCAACTTAGTTTTCTTCATCCAGAAAGAATATTATTTGCATTCCAAATTTTTTTTACAAACACAAGAGTCTCCTACCGAATGTTTCTTTACCACACAGCTACAGTGCTATGTGCATCTAATTGTTCTTCAGCCCCTATTACAGTGGGCCCATAATGACTTACAAAAGTTATCAGTGGAGCAGTGAAAATGGAAAAGGTAAGGATAAAGTGGGACAGCAACTGTTGCAAATCCCCAAGTGCCAAAGATTTGCATCAGAGGCTTTCAGACCAAAACAAAACTGGAGACTCAGTGACAAACTATTTGTTACTTATTCTGTGCAGCCTGAACCCAAAAACCAAAATCCTGAGCAGCAGCCTACATCCTATACTGCTGATTGTCTGTGGCACCATTCCCTATTGCATTAACACAGCAGTTGGTAACAACAGAAGCCTTTTCTTTTCCATGTTGACATACCAGCAGACATACTAATGCCTGTGTTCAATTCCCAGCTGTGGATATCTTTCCAGTTAGAGAACTTAATTCACTCAGCCCATTCACCACTATCTTCTCCCACATCTTTAACCTCCTGTCAGCATTCACCTATGATTCCTCTTCATTATGCACAGTCCTGACCAGTCCTTCCACCACGCCTTCATCCCACAGCTCCTGCACACACTCCATCAATTCTGCCCTGTTTCAGTTTCATCCCTGCCCTCTACCCTGTGCCCACCCACCCCCATTCCTTCACACCACCAGGAATGGAGCACTAGGAAGACTGGGGAGTGCCTGTGCCTACACCAGAACAGCCTCAGTAGCTTGCAGCCATCACAAGGATGGTGAAACATGGAACAGGTGGGCACAGGTCACTGACTGACAGCCCTCAAAAGCCACTGGTGTACTCAGAACACAGCGTGCTACCAAAATCTAAATCCCCATTAGGCTGGGGAGCTTTCTGGTTTCATGTTAAGTGTTTCTTTTTAAATCAAGACCTGAGGACTCCCAGATTATTCAGTCTGAGCAGCTCAGTAACATAGCAGCAGTCAGATTTCAGACAGGCATTGCCACTTTCCTTTTTCTACCCATTGCATTGGACTAGCATCTACTCCCTGAAGAGAGAGAGAAAGCAAGCCTCAAACATTAGAGTATGCAATTCATTGGATCTCTCCAATAAATTTTTTCAGTAATTGGTGACGTCCAACAGTATGTTTATGTGACTGTCTCCTCATTTTAGCTATTGCTTCTTTATTTCTTTTCCTCATAGCTTAGAGAAACCAAGTACACTCAGTATTCTTCCCACCAGACAGTCCCTAGATGATATAATTAAGCCACCATTCAAGTTGTTTTGTGCAAGACAAAGAGATTGAGCTGTAATTAGGAAAGGCTTTCTAGTCTGATAGATTTCAAGTACCTGAAACCTCTTTCTACACCCTTAAACACTGCTGCTGTGAGTGCATTTTGCATTTCAGCATTAACGTCATGAATGCCACATTCATCAAGAAAAATCTCCCATACACCCAGTTTAAAATGAGAGGAGTGTATCTAGCCCTTCAACATATTTTTGTGGAATAAGGAAAGCTGGCAAACCTAACAGGTTTGAGATTCCATCTTAAAATGTTCTGAAGCCAATAATGAAAGCATTAGGTTTAGATGCTACATATACACAACTCCTGCTCTTAAGCATCTTTACTAGAAACTGATTGTATGTAGATGAGCACAAAAAATGAGAGGGAAATAATCTGCTTTTTTCCTGTTAAAACCCAGAATATTGCCTGTCATTACCCTGCTATACTATTCTCAGAAAGAGCTGATCATTCCCAAGCCTAGAAGGAAGCAAGTAGAAAAATCATTCAGTTTCTTTCAAGGCAAATCTTAAGCCTTCAAAACTAGATACTGCAGCTTTACTTAAACTGCATATTCATTTTCTCAAGTGCTGAATTTATTCACTGCCTTTGAGATATACACTCCTTTTGCTGAAGACCAGGCCAAGAATAGTTAGCCAGCTCCAAAGGCCTCACACATCTAAGGTTCCCAGTGGGTCAAGGGCTCAGCAGGCACATGCCAGCCCTCTGCATGACTGGGCACTTTGAGGGTGGATCAGGGGAATAACTAATGACTCATTTATGGATTGCCTAAGGAAATGTATTCTTCAGTAGTACAACACCTGAATACAATTCTGCACCACAAAACAACTATGTAAAAGGACAAGACTGTGCCTCTGAATAACATCCGACTTTGAAAAGCTTGAATAAAAAACAAACAGCTCACTTGTCCAGAAAATATTATGCTTGCATTCAGGTATAACACAGACTCTTCTAAGAAGTGAATTTGAGAGAAAGAAATAAAAAAATTAAAAAGATAACTCTAAATAAGGTGCTCCTTATTGCTAGTAACCAGCTCTGATCTTGGAATTATGAGCTGGGGCTTCTCAAACAGGCAGTGGAGCACCTGCCTTCCCATCTCCATCCTAGAGATGATCCAGCAAAACAATACCAGTAAGCAGACAGATAAACTGACTGCCCAACAGAAAAAGAGATTATCAACATCAGATAGTAATACCAAGCAGCTCTTTGGCACTGAACACTTCTTGATCATGCCAAGTTTTTCTCATACTTGATTGAGAAGTTCCTTCCAGCCTTGTTCCAGTAAGGCAACGTAGCCACAGCACCCTGGATTGACCCCAAGGAGCCCCAAAGGAGCAAGCACAGGACTTTTCCCCACCTTAACACAGTGCAAGCTGATGAAAGGTGGTCAGGCAGGAAAAGTCACAGACGGTGTTCAAACCCCTCTGGCACAAAGCCTTCCTCCCCCAACACACTTTCCTGGTGGCCCACTGCAGCTGCCTTAGTCACCTCTGCTTTAAGTCAGCAGGAACGTACCTGCGAGTGCAGGCAAGTCTCTGGGAGCACGCAGACACTGCCATAAAAGGCAACATTCCTGTTTGCAATCCGGGGGAAATTCTTTCCCAGGACTGCAAAGCAGCAGTCATTGGGATAGCTGGAATTCTTCTAATTGTGTATAGACAGACAACTCAAATAATGTGTTGAGCAACAGGAAACTGGAGCCGAGCAAAGGGGCAAAGAGCTAACACACACAAAGCATAACTCTTAGATACTCTTCAAATTAAGGACAGTTTTAAATGCCAATATTCGTTCTCCACATAATACTGATTTGTGCCATCACTAATCAGAATTCAGTTGTCCAGGCAAGAGGCCACCTCCACCCCATTTTTATTTTTTGTTTTTTCAAAGGATCATTCAACATGGGCATACTGCACTACTTCAGTCAGCACTTGCCTTTACTTCATTGTCAGTTGTGCAAGCAACCTACTCAGCAAAAGAGAATGTGCTGGGTACCATAAACTCAGTTGCTTATAATAACACAATCAAGAAATGCCTGATTAAAAGAAATCTGCACCTGCTTTTCAATCCTAAACAGAGTCACTTATTAAAAACAATCCAGAATAACAACTCATTAGTTAATTATAGCAACAGTTCAGCTGACAAGGAAAGCATTTTATCTAGGCTCTTCTTCAGCTCTCATCACCATAGTATTCAAGTGATCACAAGATACAGCAGCCTCAAACATCAGGAAATTCAGGAAGTAAAATATCCTTCAAATTTAAACTACCCAGCAGTATGGTATAACAAGATCAGTAGATTAAATTTACTATGTAAAAATCCCCATAATACATAACTTATTCTTGACTTGCTTTAGTCCAAGAATAAAAGACTGCATTTTAGACTGCTGACTGCTTCAGCACACATTAATAATTAAATTAAACCGAAATTTGTTTTCACAAAAGAGGCATCTTTGTACATAGACAGTACTCAATCAAATATACTACTGCAAAACAACAAATGTGAATGAATGCTGAACTGCTGTGGTCAAAAACATTGGCATAACTGATTAATTAACAGAGCTCCAAAGTCTTGAATTTTGTTTTTAAATGTTTTGGGACGGGAGAAGAAAAAGGTTAGGAGGCTAGAAGAGAATGTGCAATTTAAGCACCATATCTCAGTTACAGAACATCCTAGCAGGCCATTATCACCCACTTCCTCTGCATGAGTGACTCCCGTTTCAAGCCTGTTCATCTCCATAAAAGGAGAAGTAATATAGCATTCACACAATGGTGACATCACCTCTGCAGCTAAGAGGAAGTGGAGCTGAAAGGCAAAGGCTTGGCTTGCAGTCCCCTGCCTATAGCTGACTCATTAGGCTGAAAGCTCACCCATAGCTCATGGTACCACCCACTCCTAACCACAGCGTCTGGCAGGCAGGAGCAGCCCAGCCCTCTGCATTCCCGTTATTGCTGCACTGCTGCCCAGCCCTGCTCGCTGCCTGCAGCCCAGCCCGGCCTGGCTGCAGGGCTGCCCTAAAGCAACACTTACTATAAATGCACCCAAGTGCTTCAAACACGCAGCAGTTTCAGCTCCTTACTGCCTCCTCAAGCTTCTCTTTCAACATCAACATAATTTTGCATCCCATGTCCTTTCTTCAAGGCTCCTAACACAGGAGGAGCCCCAGGGACCTGGCACACTGTGCTACGCAGAACAACCCCACTGGCATCAGACCTAATCAAGCACCTTCACTGTGGTGCTTTAACCTACGTGCTGGCTTGAATGGGATCAAAAACACCCCAGGGGAACGCCAGAACAGAGCTTGAGAACCTGTTTTGGAACTGGCATTTAAAGAACTTATTACAGAGAAGTTTCAAAATGCTAACAACTATCATCGAGTACAAAAAGAAAGAAAAGAGAAATCAAATTAAAGAGAAACATAGCATATCCAAGACAGCTCTCAGCAACAGAGCTTCAAGATGCTAAAGAAAAAAAAAAAAAGAAAAATCACTTGATTTGGCAGGAATACTGCAGTGCCAAGATCCAGCTCTGCATTAGCTGAAGTTGGAAAACAGTCACAAGTAGAAACCCAAGTTTCATTTTTCAAAATGAAATATATCCTGTGGGGTCAAATGCAAATATTTATTCCCCAAGACATTTTTGGACTAGAGCCTGCATGTCTCCCCTTCTCTAGAACTCCTTAACTGAACCTGGAGATGCAAAAAACAAGTTGTAAGCTGTTATTTTAAGTTATGCACATGTTTATGAAGTTCTGACAGAAAAGAAAAACTAGTATGCAGCCTGCAAAAAGCTTAGGCAGCTCATGATACTAAAAGAGTGAGCTGCAGGGAGACTGACAGCAGAGGCTGAACTATTACATAAATGACTGCCAAAGAACTACTGCTCTGGTTTGCAGGAATGAAGCAAAAAGGGTGTGGTAACTACTAAAAACAAGTGGGCAACCGGACTCCTTTTTAGCTCCCTGTTCTATGAAAACCACATCTCAAGACACAGATTTTTAGAGCTGCATTTAGAAATCTCAAGTAATTCAAAGCATGTAAAACCTTTCTTAAGGAAATCAGGAACAATGTACATATTTTCTTGCCATTCACATTAAAACAAGTGTCCTCCCTAACCAGCATCCAAATTTTTGGACAAATCTGGAAAACACTTGTGAAACCACATATTCTTTTGGGTTTTAGTGGAAATAGAACTTGACCTTTACATGCAATTTGAAATGTGCCTCTACATAATCTGAAGAGGTCTCAATTGAGAAGCACTAACAGAATATTACACAGAAAATAAAGATACACTTTGGGGTAGTGCATTATACAGTGCAGCACAGCAGCCCAATACTAAGAAGCAAGCTGAGAAATGACTTGGCAACATGCAAGTTCAAACAGAAGTGTTCTGCTAGCTAGGTAACTTAGAGAAATATGCAAACATTTAAGAATTACAAACGAAATGCTTGAAGGTGTATGTTTTACAGGAGCAGATCTAGAGGACTGTCTTTTGTGAAAAACACAAGTGGACTCAAGGTGTATGTGAGGATCTACAAATCAAGTGATTTGTCTTACAACATCTAACACTGTGTTCCCTCCCTTAATGTAACAAGGTAATAAAAAGATCATTAAATGACTGGTCTTCAGAATTTTTTCTTCTGAACACCAAACCCAGAGACTACCTAACACCCAAGTGAACACCAGCACAGTTCTAGGTGCACAGGTTCCTTTGCAGGCTAATCCATCAAGGTCAAGGAGGGTTTAATCATTGCTCAATGATTTTCAGAGTTTCGTTAAGTGAAACATTAGGAGCCCTCCAATAATGCACAGAAAAGTGGATAAACAAAGAGATGGAACACATTCATTAGTTTTGTGCTGTCTATTCCCTCTCCTACCTTAGTTGAACAGGTCTAAGCTTTGTGGACCAGAATAACCATACTGACCTAACCTATTGCAAAAGTTTCAGATCTTTTTCAGGGCATTAAAACAGATATCATGCTCCAGATACCAATGAAATTTCCATCTTCTACCACTATCTGACACAGAAAATTCTCTATGTATGTTCTAAATAGATAAACAAGTGCTGTTTAATAGCTTTAAAATATGTTTTTCTAAAGGCCCTAGAGGCTGTGAATTGAGGTAAAGAATGTATACTCTTCAGTATACATCTGCTGCATTAGAATAATGATTTGTTTGCTCAAGACACCACTCCACTTGCAGGCACCGTGTTTCAATCATTAGTACCAGAAGAGTAATTCTTCTGAAAGCAGATCTGAGGCCTCTGGCATCCAGGTTACCCAGGGAACAGAAACATTAAGATAAATTGTTGTTTTCTCTAAAAGCAAAAATGTTACACTTTTTTGAGAGTTTTGTTCTTGAAGCACAGTAAGTCTCTCCAGGTAACACGTAGCAAAATAATGTTTTCATGTCATTTCTGAGAGTCACAGTCTTGGGTCTGAGAAAGAAGAGAACAAAACCCCAATAACAACAAAAAACCCACTCTACATATGTCCTTCACCACTTTATTTCTTCAAGAAAGTACTTCTGGTGAAAATTAACAAAAAGTAATATAATCTATTGGAATATCCTAAGTGCCCTGACACTTCTGTCAACAGAGTAACCAGGAGATACAAAAAGAAGACCAAGCTCACCCACAGTGCATCAGCAGAATGCCTGAAAAGGGTTAAATAGTTTGTGGATTAGCAGAGGTTGGAACAAAATTCTCATCTTCCTCTCCCTTCCTGAGGAACCATCCCTTTGAAAGCCCTGCTTATTCGAATACCATAAATTGTAAAAAAAACCAACCAAAAAAAAACCAAGAACCCGAGTCCAAATCAATTAACATGCAAAGCTTTTCCACACTGTCAGCTTAAGAGATAACTATACCCTGTGCTGACAGAAGTCAGAGTTGATCCAGCTTGCTATCCTTCTCCAGGCCATGAAGGATTCCCAGTCTTCAGGGCTCTGAAAGTAACCTAGGGAAGGCAGCCTAATCCTAAATGCCTCTGGCTCATGTGGAGCACCCGACCCTTTCATCTTCTATTCTCTGTACGGATTCCTGCCATACCACTGGCTGCTGCACCAAACCTCCCCCACCGCTGAGCAAAACCCAGAAAGTGGAATAGGAATGTTGCTTTCCATTCCCCTCGAGGCTAGCCAGGACTAGAGACACTGCAACAGCCTACTATTCACCCTCACTCCCAGTAGCAGGCATTGGAATGCTACTGCTAACCTTTGAAACAAGGAAATAAGGCAATAAATAAGCATAAAACAATCTCTAGAGGTCTAGTAGCACACACAGGTACTTGTGAAACCACACCAAAAAAAATCTTTCCAAACCTAGTTAAACAGATCAAGGCAGGCTAGTTCCAAAGCTAACTGGGAAAGATATCCTATCAACAAGCATTTCAAAAAATCAGCAACAAGGTATCCTAAACTAGGCAAAGAAGAGCTGGGGTAAGCCTCTAACTGTCAATAGTGCTACAAATACAGCATAGCTAGAATTGTTCTGGGAAAGGTAAACACTCCAGCAGACCTCATAGCAACTCTCCCATGCTTGGAAAAGAGAGGCAGGGCTGTTGTGCAGTTTTGCACAAAAAGCAAGGCAAGTCTGGGATTTCCGAGTTGTAGACATCATCCAAAGGGAGGTCTGACAGAGACATCATCTCTTCTCATCAGGAAAGAAAATACCCACACAGATTAATCACTGCCTCTGAACCACCATCATGCCAAGGAAGGTCACCTGCCCCCTGATGCAGAACTGCAGCTGTTTGGTTATCTTCTGTCACATACTGATACACCTGGCAGGGATGAAGGACAAGATGCAGCCACATGCACTTTCAAGTGGTTTAACTGCTGTCTATAAGGGAAAAGGACTTTTTCAGTCTCCTCACAACACTGTTTCTGATTCTATGTAGACAAGATTTCTTTCTAGGGAACAGTAACCTCGGCATAGTTAAGCCAATAGTTTGTGTAACAAAAATACAAATTAGTCTTTAGCTAACAAGAAGTGAGCAATAGAGAGAAGGAAGCAATAAAAGAAGCAAAAGTGTAATGAAGTTTATGGACAACATTCTGCCATGTATAATATAGGTGAAGCATCTGCTCTTGACCATCATGGCAGATACAGTATTTCTCCAAGAGAAGTGAGATCCTTTAGAGGTTCAGATTCACAGGTTTTTATCTTCTGGATACAGCATTCATTTCAGTTGCACACCAGCAGTAGGGCAGTACTTCTTCAAGACCTGCCACATCTTCAGCAAATTGCCACCAGCATCCTGCCACCAGTCCACTTCAGCATGCCTGTGTGCTCAACCCCCCTCCATCCCAGGCTTTTATAAATACAGATTAACTGCTCCATCACATTAGCTCAGCCCTTTGCTCTGCATGGCACCACACTTTAGGAACCTTTATCAGCTTTCTCCACACCAAGTTTCTTGGAAGCCACTAACACAGGTCAGTGGATGGAGATTTTACTTCTTTCCACTCTGGAAACCCATATGAATATAGCCTTCCTATGCCTGGAGGTGCAAGTAACAGTAAGGGCAGGTGAAAAGCAGAACTCAAACTGAGACTAATGAGAATGTTAAAGCATGATTTTATTGTATCTGGACTTTGTTCAAAAATGTGAGGCAAGTGGCAAGACCTAGGAGGAACAAACACCTTAATCACTTCTAGGAATCAAAAAATAAAGGAGGAGTAACATTCATACAGGCACACCAAATCAAATTGTCCATTACACCCTTTAAATTTTACAAAGTATGCCTCCTAATAAAACCCAGGCACAAAGAGGAAGAAAAGCACAAAATACCTCCACACCTGAACCTCTCCAAGCTTCTCACACACCACCACTGACTTTGTGGAAGACCTCCTCTCAGAACCAGGTATATGTGCAGGGTATTCACAGTTCCATATTTAGAAGTCCTCAAGCAATAACACAGGTAGCAGATAATATCCACAATTCTCTGATTCCAGTTGTATAATGTGGACTGAAATAGGTCTATCCACTTGCTTTCTATTATCCCATGAAAAGGCAACAGAAGTACTTAATATTTCTTGACACTGAGTTTTCTTAACAAAGTAAGAATATAACCAAACAAATAAAGCTACCACTAACCATCACAGTTTAAAATATAGATTATATTGAGCTTGTTCCCTCCAACCAGATTGTGCAACTGGATTTTAAGCTGGCTTTTGTTAAAAGCCTCTATCAAACAGTACATATACCTGCCCACCTACAGCTCTCTCAATTCATAGGCTCATCAGTGAGATGGAAAATTTGCTACCTCAGTTCTCCCTGCTTGCTTCTCTGAAGCCCTTGCATTCACACCAGCCTGTTCTTCATGTCAAATTTAGGTCTCACCAGACTTTTTGTAAGGTTCTTCAATCCACTAGAGCAGGAGAAAGCTATTCACCTAAACACAAAAGCTGGTACAAAGCAGTGTCTGTAAGCAAGGACAACAATGCCTTTTGACAGCAGTGAGTTGTTGCTCTCCTACAGTGTTTTGACTGCAACCTTGATTTGTGATTTCAACAAGTCATTATATCAATTAGCACTCACCTTGCATCATACTCCTGTAGGCTGTGTCTGTGATGGCATAGATATGAGGGGGCATTTCATGTCTCTTTTTGCCTTTGTACATCTCCACTATTTCTTCTGAGTATATGGGCAGGTTCTTGTAAGGATTGATTACCACGCAGAACAGGCCTGAGTAGGTCTGGAGAGAAAACACCCCAGCAAACAGAGACAAATTTAAAATGTTGCATACTTGCATATTTTAATAGTACATTACTTAGAAAAACAAACAAACCAAACAGCACTTTTCTAAGTACTACTTCCAGTGATGCCATGTGGGATGCTTCCCACCAAGCAATATTAAAATCTGAGGAATAGTTGAAGTCCTATCACCTTGACCAGTACTCAACTTTGCCAAGTGGGCACTGATCATCAACTGACTCATTAGTCACATCATTGGTTCCTCAGCCAATTAACAGTCCACTAGGACTGGCTCTGCCTCCTTTCTAAGTTCCTATATTCAAAGTCAAGAGCCATTTCATTATACAATGTAGGTGCTTAGCTCTAAAAGGCACATATTTTCTGTTCTGCCTCATGCTTGATATGGATTTATCTAGTAAATTATCACTAAACAAAATAATATCTCAAGCCAAAATAGTTACTAAAAGAAAAATAAGACCAGTGTACTCCTGAAAGTTTTTCCAAGACCACTGGACTATGCCTGAGGCAGTGCTACCTGTTCTGAATGGGAAACTGGATTAGATGGCCTCCTGATCTCCAAACCTGAACACTTTCATGATTTATAATGTAGAGAGTATGATTAGAACTAGATTCAAATTGTAAGGTCAGCAATTATATAGTATGTTCAGTATGTATGTTTAGAAAGCTCAGTACTGTTCTGAACCAGTCAAAATAGAACACAATTATAAAGCAGTCCATGCTAAAAGAATCAGCAATATATATGCCAAAGTTTAATTCCTATCAAATGGCTAATTCATTATCTATGACAGCAAGTTTCAATTTCCCAATTGGTTTCCAATGGCTTAAATTGCATGGTTCTAATGGAATACAACTGTCAAAATATTTCCAGTGAAAATATTATGCTGCTTAAAAAAAAAAATAAATAAATAAAGCCCAACAAATATTTTACTTGTAAAGGAGAATAAGAAGAGCAGACGCTTCTTAGATACCTTGTAGATATTCTAAGAATAGCATTCCAAGCCCTGCTCCTGGGGCTTAGAGCTATCCTAGGTCCCTGTCAACTTTAGAAGCAGCTGTTTGGAGATGAGCAGCTCTCTACAGTAACAGCAGTGCTACCAGAAGACAGGACATTAGGCACTTTTTATTTCTATTGCCAAGATCTCTTCTACTGTTTGCTCAATGAAGAAGGAGTGCTTTGGAGTGGTAAAGAGTTCTCCACAAGGAGCACAGAGAGTACTTAATCAGATTTAGCTCTTTAGCTAGATAAAGGTAAGGATTAGACTGCAGTGATCAGAAGGGTGAAAATAGCATCCACTACACAGTCTGTGGTCTCATATCCAAATTTCCTACATGCTGTCTTAACACTAAGTAACAATTCCACTCTTATATGCAGCAGATTCAGACATAGATTCAGACAGATGTCCTCCAGGAAGCAAATTTTTCATAGATATTTAAGGTTTCTTTTCCACATCTCAGTATAAACAATCAAGATATGTTTCCAGACCTACTCTTTCTTTTCCCCAATCTTTTTTTTTTTTTTTTTTTTTTTTTTTTAATATTTGAGGAATATTTGAATGGCTTACAGAAAATGCTAAATGTCTTTCCAAAGCGGAAAACTATGAAAGTTGGCTAAAAACCTTTTGGCATAGTACTTCTAAAGTTCCAGGAAGCTAAGCTTCCATGAGACATTTTAGTCAGGTTAGGATTCAGGTAGTGCTTGAAGGGAACAGTCTAAGGAGTTTACAGCAACCAAGCCAGCAATGTCAGTTCTTTTTGCCTCAGCTTTAGTTCTCCATCAAGTCTAACAGCACTTGCACTGCACAGAATAAAAGCAGAAAGTCTGGGTGATGCTTTCCTGACCTTGGACTACAGCAGTGGAAGACACAGAAGGTCAAAGAGACAGAAATGAGTCAATGCAAGAGCAGCAGGTTCACAGTGCACACAAGTCTACAATGAACATAAGAGTTTTCTTAGCTGTGTATGTGTGACTCTTCATAGCTGTGACAGCTCACAAATCAGAATGGTTGCTTTTCAAACAAGTTAAGTGCATGATTAAAGCAACCCTATGGATGAGAGCAGCAGTTTAGAAAAGGGAACACATTAATTTCACTTAGAGTGAACTTAAGCCATGAAGCAAGTATGCAAAAAGAAGCCACCACCTTCCTCCAGCATTGTGCTTGCCAGGAGAAATACCTAAGGGAAGTTTCCATGCACGACCTCAGCTGTGTGAAGCAATATTTTTGTCTAATAAAGAGGTGCAACTAATTATGGCTGGGATAAGCATCTGAGTAAGACCACCATGTCACAACTGCTGGTCAAGCCCACTGACAGTTTAATATAGGAAACAAGTTGAGTTATATGAATAAGCAGAAGCTGCCAGCCCTACCACAGAGAAGACAAGAGTTATCTTCATCTTACAGAAGTACAAATAAAGACTTATATGCATAAACCCCTGAATTGAACCCAAAGTTCCAACTGAAAGGCTCATCTATTATAAGCACAGCTGGCTTGGAAATCTGTGCTTTGTCTCAGACATTACTATCTCAAAATAGAATTCTGGCATTACCTTTCACTAGCTATTTCAAGTGGCACACACGCCAAACTGGAACTAGTTTTATTTTTCTAACTGCTAAACTAGCTCTGAGGAGTTGAAAGGACCATCTGCAGCATGGCACAAAGCTGACAGCATCAGAAAATTTATTTTCCAGTAACAGTTAACTTCAATAAAATAACTGGAACATGTAAGATTGAGTTTTGAGTTTCACACTGAATTCAAACAAAGCAGTTCAGGTGAGAAAAAAATCATTCACAAAAGCTGAAAATGATCTTTTGATAAAGCACTTCAAATAGCCAGTCTATTAGCAAGTCACCTCAGTGCAGAACCAATCCACACATGGAAACAGCAAATTGGTGTTTGGAGTCAAGCTCTTAGTTCTTGAATTGCTTGACACTCCTCACTCAAAATTTGCCTGCACCAGCAATATGATTTATCCTCTTCATATTACAGAATGGAAAGGCAGAAAAATAAAAATAGAAAAAATAAAAAGGAAAAAAGAAGATAAAAACTATAAAAACACACACCCCTGCTGCCAAATAAGAAAGGAGAAGAACAGAACTAAACTGTGCTTGTGATCTTTGCAGAGATATTCATGCTGGAGATGAATTGCGTGTACTCCCTTTCTTCAAGAGGATTAATGATCAACTAAGAGCCACTCCAATAAAAGTATTTTAAGCCCTCCCATTTATCTCCTGACTTGCTGAGAACTGCTGACAGGTGAGATCAGTCCGTTTCACAAGTGCACAGGAACATAGTTTTGGCAAGACTAAGGTTCTGTAATAGAGAAATACTATGCAAGGTTTGCTTGGGTGAAGGGTATGAGGATTACAAAAAAAAAACCAAAAACTAATAGTCTTCTTACAATCCAACTAGAAGAACTCAATTTATTAGTCACAGCCCATGTCTGAAACTTCAGAAGGTATCTTGCAAGATGTGCAACAATGCATGCAACAGACCTTGAGACACTGCTGAATTATTTTCAATAATTATTATATAACTTAGCAGTGTTTTCTATTCCAAAAATGTTACACACAGATCTTGTATATCCCATTTTTTTACTGTGGAAGTAAACTAAAGACTGTGGAAGTCAAACTAAATTTGTATCAGCCTTGCATGCTTCAGATATTCTCAGATAATTTCTCCTAGAGTTTTCTGTATACCTTCATGCCATTCCAGAAGAGCAGACACAGTACTAGTAAGTCATGAGCTTCTCCCTTGTGTTTCCCCTAGTCTTGTTTTAACCAGCCACTGCACACAAATTTTACATTAGCACTGAGTAGTAATGAGTTTAATAACTCATTCTATAACTGCAGAGTATTAATAACACAGAAGCCAGCGTGACCAACATCTGCTTGCTAAACATAGGCAACATGAAGAGCAAAATCAGAAGGGAACTGAAGAACCAGGTCAAGGTTGAAAAGTCTCCTTCCCCACCTTTCCCTATTTATTGCCTTTGTTATTTGGTGAAGTGGTTGCTGCCTGTTTCATTGGGTATGACCCTTGGCCCCACAAATGGTATCTGCTATTTACAGCAATAAAAAGCAGGAATTTCTGCTCTTGTCCATTAGGGGATGGAAAGAAAAGAAACATTTCCTATCTGTCAGTACATGCAGGCAGACATGTTCCTTCTCTAGTAAGATGCTCTGAGATCCATACAAAAAGCTTGGTACTAGCATTCTTTCCACTGAAGCTCCAGACACAGAGAACACATTTCAGATGCTGGGTGGATTAGGACTGTGTTTTTATTATTATTATTTGGTTTGGTTCAAATCAGACTCCCTGTTTACCACTATCCAACTGCTCTTGTGTCTTCCTAAGAGAAAGTTAAAAGGCATTCAAAACATCCTGCAAACAAAGACATTAAAATCAGATTTACCAAAGCATTCCTTGAAAGCTTCAACATTAACTAGTGGGGATTGGCATAGTTCAGTGAAAAAATTTTAAGTAGAGGGAAGAAGGCAAGTCATATGATGTGTATTGGGGCAATGAAAGGTTAACACACACATTTAGGAGCAATTACAGTAAGTTCACACACTATGTAATCAGGAACTCCCACCCCAACAGACAAGATTACTTACATAGATCAGTCCTGAGTAGTATCTCTCCTTCAGGTTGTGAAGCACAGAAGCCTCATTCAGGCAAGTCAGCTCTGCCATATCTTCTACTTTAGAGAATTTGGGGGGGTTCATCTTCTGGATGTCATCCTTATTTACTTTCACTTTCTTCCCATTCTCTGCCAGTTCCACGATGGCTTCATCTCCCACTTCTTCCTTCAGGCTAGCTGCCTCAAACCCATTCTTCTCTGAGGGAACCCATACCAGCTTCTTAGCTGCCCAGTCAGCCTGAGTCAGGGGGTTATTAATGATGTTTTTGTCCACATAAAGGTACTTATCTGCATCTCTTTGCGCCATGGTGGTTTACAACTGGGGACCTGTGAAGAGAGGGGGAAACAGAGAAAAAGGTTATTTTTAAAGCCTCAAATTGCCTTGCAAATTCCTAGAGGCAGACAGACACGTGCTAAGTACTCTGAATCCCTGGTCATCAGACAGAGCATGCCTCTCCCTCCTTTAATTTCAGGTTAGTAAGCACTGCTAAAGTTGCAGTAAGGCCAAAGTTTTGCTTGCCAAGAGTACGAAAAAAGCCAAACTAGCAAGCAGTTAAAAAAAAAAAACTCCAAAACTTACAACAAAACACTGACCATTAAGCATTTAGAAGCCATTACTTGGCAGAAAAGAGGAAGCACATTAAAGTGGCAAGCACCAAACAATTTGTGTCAATCCTCATAGCATCAGACACTGCCAGTAACATTCAGGTCAAGATTAACCCTTCACTGCTCTACTTGATGGAGATATTAGCTCAGAAATAAAATCACAAATGTGCAACCAACACTTTTATTTTGCATCCCCTTATTCTGATAATCTATAAAGCAAAAACCACAGCTTCCTAGAAATCTCAACTACCAGCTCAGAAAGTGAAGTGCATTCTGCTTCTAAAAGATAGCATAATTTGTGGACACCCGTTAAGGCTGATATTAGATACTTTACATCACCAGCTTAATAGTAACACTCAGCCTGTGTGTTTTATCTTTTTTTTTCCTAGATAATGATCAGTAACAAAATATCTCCAAGACAGTAACAGAATTAATCAGGAAATTTTACAGCTAAATATCTTCTACTAACATCCTTCTATGAGGCTGTGGTAAGATAAAGGAGAGAATTTCATCCCTACAAAAAGGAGACTTATGCTGCACACTTGAAAAATGGCACCCTAGATTTAGTGTTTCATCAAAACCAGAACACTAATGCCAGGGATTTTCCAGTTTATAAGGCAGCAATTTTATTAGTGCCATTCAGAAGTCCTTTCAATCAGAAAAGGGCTGCATGCGTCAAGGCTCATTAACCATGTAACAGCAGCCTCTTTACAAGATGGCATAAACATTACTTCTCAAATTCTTCCTCACAAAGATACCAGTGTCCTCAATATATGTTTATCATAGCTTGAATAGAAACTAGAGCTCTTTACCACCTAAAGAACAGGAAATGAAAATATGAGTATTCATGTCCTAGAAGGCTATCAGGAGCTACATGGATAACTTTTTTACAGAATTCATATTTACAAACCAGCAGGCAAATCAAGTAAGTGAAGTCTGAGTACACACACTGCAGACAAAAAAGTATTGAAAGCAGGAGAGAAGCAGCTCAATTCCCAAAACATGCATGAGAGAAACAATAGATGCAGAGTCCCAGCATTAGCAAACAGTGAACAAGCCAGAAAAACATCAGCCGTAATAATGATGGGCACAAATGCCCACACCAGTCATTTGTAAGCATGTAGGGAAATTCCTTTCAACAAATGTATCACTGTAAGTGGTATGTAACTTTGTGCCAGAGACCGTATGGAAAGCTGTATATTCACAGTAAAAAATTCTTTAGCAAACAAAGAAAATGACTCTATAAATAATCACTTCCTTTAGCTTGAGTTTAAAATCTTTGTCTTAAGCCTTACAGGATATGCCAAGCAGCTATTCCACAATTGACCTCATCTTTCCTTCCCCAGAGGGTCACTGACACTTCCACCTCAACCACAATGGTGATTCTCAAAGCAGCTTGTCCCTGGCTTTTCCCATTATTCCTGAAAACGAGATTTCAACGGATACATGATGGAGAGATTTCTTTTAGAGATAAAATGCAGCAATCTGGAGGCTGCCATAAAAATTTTGAGCTGTCGGGAGAGCTCCAAGACCATCCTATAACAGCAAGTCTGACAGAATATATAGCAAATAAAGAAGATCAATAATTCAACAGAAGATATTAGGATTTCATGACACTGCAGAGTATCATCTGCAGGTTGCCATCAGGGGTTAAAATAAGGGAGTGGAAGGAAAGAGGGGAAAAAGAAAAAAAAAAATATTCAATTGTGTTCAGAGTTGTATCAGGTTTGGCAAGGCAACAGCTGTGCTCTACCCTCCATTACACAGCTTCCTGCCTATGCAACTCCCAGAATGTAACCAGTTGCCTTTTTTGGCTATAATCAGGCAGGACACAGAGGCACTATGCTTCAGCTAAATTCAGTTTCATCATTTCCTGAGGAATCCGAAGTAACCAGCCATCTGAAGTGTCCTACATTACACTGAAACACAGTCCCCACTCCCTCACTGCTGGAGTGCATGCATGCATTCAGTACACCTTAAGACCCATTCTAGGATAAAGACTAAGTCTTTTTGGCTAAAAAACAGGTAAGACCACAAGAAACCTTTCAAAGGGTATCCCCAGTCAGTCATAGATCTTAAAAGAACTAAGGGAAGAAGATAGTTACAGAGAGGTTAATCAAACTCCTTGCAGAAGGAAAACCCCAAATTATGTCACATACTACAAGAGTGGATTCTTCAGCCAGTAAGAGACCGTTCCAGAGCATCCATACCTTTTTATTTTCAGGGCTGAAAACAACTTTCACAGTAAGAGGATAAATAGCCTAACACAGCTATTCTAAAATCTCACCAAACACTAAATTTAAGATATTTTAATACATTAAATATATATCTATATAGTATAATATATTGTATATATAGACATATTTAATCAAAGTTTTAATATTTTAAGTACTACCAAATAGTGGTGAGGAGATTCAAAAAGGGTCTGCACCTCAAACTTGAAACAGACTTGAAAATTCCCCTATTGCATATAGCAGCAGCCTTCTTATCATCACCTTAAATTCATCCTCTTATGCTCCAGAACAGAATCCTCACATTGCAGAAGTAAAAGAAGACTAGAGGCTCTCAAGCTAAGCTAACATGGCATTAGAGCTATTCTCGAGGCTGACTTTGAACCCACAGGGTGTCTAAACTAGAAACACCACAAACCAACCATTAATTTGTCTTCTCCACAAGAACAGCACCAGAGGAATCAGATTCAGCAAGTTCCATCTCATGGACTCCTAAACTTATCTTTCTAGCTTATGCTGAATTTCACTGGGCATTTCTAAAAATCCCTTAAAGTGGTCAAGGAAGGAAGTAAGCCCAGTAAGCTCTTACAGCAACTCACAATGAATGTAAATCACTGCTGTTTTAGGAACAAATTAGGAAGCAATTTGTTTGCCTGGTAGTTTGCATTTGGGGTGTAGATAATTATGTAGGACAAGGACATTTATCTTTACATAGCTATTGTGCAACTGCCAGATGAGAATACCGTTAACAATATTGGTTTTGATGCCAGTCTGTGGGCAAGACAACCAAAGAATACAGAAGGAAGACAGACCATCCTTGTTTTGAGTTTAAATGCCTCCTTCCTAGTATTGTTTCCAAAAATGACATACTACAGTCACTTCCCCATTAACCCAGTATGTTCCCTTATTGTGGTTCATAGCAGTATGGGGAAGAGGTTGGCCAAACTTTGCTTGTTTCCCATTATTTCAGGGTCCAGAAGATTCTCTGCCATTTAACAAACTACATAACTGTCACAGTCACATACAGTCACAGATAGAGAAAAAACAATCCCTACAGTCATGAACAGGATGGGACCATGACATCAGTATATAGTGCAACCTTAAAAAATAATACCAACTGCCCTGTTGACATATATATTTCCCAGCAGACAGATCCTTCTGAGAGGAACAAGTCAAACATTGGATTTAACTTAAGATGGCATGCACTCCCTTTGAATTAGGCAGAATTACTCCAAGCCTTCACTGAAATACAGACATATGGACAGAAGTTTGTCTTGGTCTCCTGCAATTTCACAGCCTTAAGACTTGAATTATAAGACACTTCACACACTTTATACTTAAACCATCAAGTGCTTCCCATAAACCTGGGAACAAACACTTTATGTAGTTTGAAAAGGTCTAAAAGCTACCTCTGCTGTAAGGTCCCTTTCTCTCAATTGCAAGTGTTGTGCAACTGCTAAAAGCACAGAACATTACCAATTAAATTTTCAATAACTATTTGTATTACATCCCCCATTCCCCCCAGACATTTACTCTGTCAGCAGCCAAAGAATTGTTCCTGGGAGTGAGCCACTGCTCAATAAGGTAAGCTTGGGCTTTACTAAACTATGGAGCTGAAGTAGAAATAGAATTCATAAGAATTGTATTCTTATTTCATAAGAGCATTAATGCATGGGTTAAAGCATCACACAAGTATTAGAGCACTGGCTAGGCAAGGAAACACCTCCAGTTTGAGTTACCTAAACCATCATTAAAGTAGGGATCCTCACACTGATCTTTCTTGGCTTCAGCCTCGTTCCTAGCAAAGATGTATTACTACACTGGAATAGACAGTTTTATTCACACACTGTTTTGTTTCTCTGCTTTAATGAGCTGTGAGGAGTTTATGAAATACTGTGCTACACAGGATGCAAAATGGCCATAAACATGCACCAAATCTTTGGCAATTCAGATCACCACTTCAGAACTTTGCTGAAAGACTAAGCCTGTGTGAAAAGGGACGTAAGTGGATAATTACTGGAAGTTTTCTTCAGTTTCATATCCACCAGTAAGACATTGTTACAAATTTTCTGTGATTTCATATTAAACAATCCTCCCACGTCGTTTGCCTAGTGGCCTTTCTACTTGCAGTGCAAGAGGAACTATCCTAAAGGGTGACAAAAAGGATGAACAATAAACAGCAAACATATTTAGACTATGAGTTAATTTCCTGTTCTTTAAAGAATTTACCTTTTATAAGCAGTTCAGGAATATAACTTTCCCACCACTTTCCAAATTGTCTGACTTTTAGCAGGTTGTCTGAAGGTGCAATACAAGACAAAGGCCCTTTCACAGAATAAAAGGAATGTACATTATTTCTATAAGCAAGACAAGACTTTTCCACTAGAAAATCATAGCACTACTGGCTACTTATGGCCCTATTTCAGGTACAACTAAGTTGCATTCAGTGAAGAAATTTGATTATTTATTAATACACAGTATTTAAAAAATTATCTTTGAGAAGCTGCTAATGTTTCAAACTAAGTGTGGTCGGTAACATTCATATGATGGGAATCCTTGCTAAGCATATGATCTGAACAGCTAATACTTGCATTATTCCTGCAACTCAACTATTTTGTTTTCCCCAGCCAGCTGAATACAGTTCATCAGATCAGATTTAAGAGCAGCTAGAAAGCTAGACTAACTAGTCTAAAATAGACTGAATTTAGTGGCCAGGCTAGCTACAGTGACCATGAGCTGACAATATAAAACTCTTAACCTACCAATAAAAAACTTCCTATAGCTCCCTTGTATTCACTAAGCTTGTATTCACTAAGAAACTGTTCAGATCTCATTTGTTTAGGTTAGAGTGACACTTCACAGCACCAAGTGCCAGTACATTTATGGAAAAGAAAACTGTAAAGTTTGTTAGCCCAAACTGCTTCCATTTGTAAGCAACACTTACATAAAAAACAGAGTTTAAATAACTAAGGGTGAGAAATGAATAACAAGGAGGAGGCGGAGAGGAAAGGAAAGGGAAAAGCTGGCAGGAAGTTGAATTGATGGACAGGTTATATCTGCTTATTTCTCAAGTTCAGTACATTGAGACACACCAGTGCTTGATGCTTCAGGCTGAATGCAAGAATCACGAATTTCAGTTATCCCACAAGAGAATACAACATCAGCCAAGTACCTGAGATGGCAATTAACACCCCCTCACAGACAGCCCCCCAAGCTAAAGGCACCAGCTGCACTTGCCCTTTGCATTCAGGATGCTGCCATGCAGACTCATTTCTTCTATTTCAGCTTTATTTGGGATTCATAATGACTGCTATTAGCTTACTGTAGTTCACTGCTTTCCTCTCTAGTCACAGTCTGACGCACACAATACATTGTTGAAAGATTTATTTCACAACTGGAATGCAGTTTGCTGGCAATTATTGTTGCATATTCAGTTTGACTGTAGTGCTGCCCAGACTTGCCAGCTACTCTGTTTATTACTGTAAATTAAACTCAAGGTAGAGCACTAAAATGCCCTCTCTGTATGTGGGGCTCTAAGAACCAAGAAGGAGGAATATAATTATCTAATGCATAAGTGATGCTTCTACTGCACAGAAGTGACCTACTGGCCAGACTACAGATACAACTAAAGAACTTGAAGGAAATTCTGCATCTTCCAAGTGGCCTAAAGGTACCTAACACACATCCTCAGAACAGTGAACATGGAATAAATGTTTCTCTGTGTCCAGCCCTCTTCATCAGCTGCCAAGCACCCCTCTGGTATGTGTGAAGCAGCGCTTGCATGTATTTTACTGTAACAGCTGACAGAGCGGGTTTGCTCTGGCAGCTGGGACTTCCCATGGCAAAGTGCAAAGGCCACATACAAGCAAGACACTACATGCCACTTAATAGTCACCTTTTCTCTCCACTGGGTTCAAACACCCAGGACTATGAGAACAGTCCTACAAGCATGGCACATGCCCATTTAACAAATATTAATGCCAATCTGAAGAGGCTACTTTTGTGTACCAAAGACTGAAAACAGGATAGTGCAGGCTTCACCACGGGCTACAGAAGCACAGGAACAATCTTGGGCAACCACACTGCATGCAGTAATTAACCACTGTAGGTATAGGCAAATAAAGCCAGGCATAGCTTCCCTAAGTTAATGCTAGGGAGGGTATGCTTGCCTCTATTTTAATTGCACCTTATGAGTTCAGGGAAACATAAAGACACACTACCAGGTAGATGGCACCAATACAGTTAATCAGCTCTATGAAGCCTGTGCATGCTGTTTGAACACACCAAACACTGATTTAGGGAGGGGGAGGGTAGCCTTCTGTTGATTTCAAGTCCAGTCTTTAGCATGACAAAGCTAGGCTGGCTGCCACCCAACCCATTCACTTTGAATAAATATTCAAAGTTTACAATCCTGCATAATACACTTTCTGCAACTGTTGTTTCTCATTAGTGGAGTACAGTACATGCCTTCTCAGCAGAGAGGAGAATTCCTCTTACAGAGACAGTGTGCCCACAAGGAAAACATTTCAGGGGGAGAACACATTCTTTGTGACCACTCAGCAAAGTAATCCCACTTAAGGAGACAGCTGTAGTTCAGAAAATTGCAGCCCATCCCTGCTGTTCAAGCTGTTTTGCTGGAAGACTTGTTTTCAGGAGGCATAATGGCCTGCATAAGTTCTGATCAGGCATGCAGAGTTCCCTAGGGACACTGCAAGAGAGAGGAGAAGAGCTTAGAAAGTTTTAACCTTTGTTACCTCAGGGTCACTTTTCATGCCTTCCCTAATATTCTGATTTAAGGCTAAAAAGGTATCTGCCAAGAACTCTGAGGCACTGTGTAAGGCAGCTCTACATACATCAATTAGCACTCCCTGTCATCTTTGTCAATGCCAGGTTTCAATTCACTGCAAGAGGGAAGGAGGAATAAAATAATTACACCTAAATATGGAGACAAAAAATGTGGTTCTGGTTCACCCTTTTAGATGCAAATATTTAGCATTTATGCAGCCATAATCAGTCATCTTACAGGAACAATTACTCTTGCTAACGTTGACTGACAAATTGCTTTGATCTCAGCATCAATACTACTAATCGTTCTCCAGCTCATGAGAACATCAGTGTAAATATGTCTGGTAAATCATTGTTTAAAGTATTATTTTTACTTTGCAGAAGTTTCCCTGGACACTTTCAGCTCAACCTACTGTGCCAAACTAGGACTGTGTACGAGCAGCCTTCAGCTACCTCTCACTTTTATTTTTGTTTCAAATAATTCTGCTGCACATTAACAGCAGCTATGGGGATAGCAGGGAAAAACCCTGGCACTGAGAAGTCTACTGCATCTACAGGGTCCAAGTTTGATTTTCAATCAATACATAACAGTTCAATAAGAGGATCCACATCTCTGTTTATGACAGTGATGTCTGAGGTAGAGGTCTGGGGAAGAATGACATTTTCTGAACATGAGAACAGAGCAACTCCTATACAAAGGAGAAAAAGCTATACAGCCTTTATATTCCAGGATGTATAAGGAGGGCAGGTTGAAAACATTTCTTGTTTTTTAATTTTTTATTATATGTGTTTTATAACTTATTCTCATAAATAACACGCTCAAAATAGCCTGAAAATCCAGATTGCGACATTTCCCTATTGCATTCAAGGTCTGGCACAGCTTCTTAGCCATCCATTATAAGCACTGCTCTACAGAAAGCTCCTGGTGCAGCAGAGCACACAAGGAACACTGGTCTGATCTGTACACCTCACTCTCAAGTTTGTTTTCTGGTTAGCTTGCTCCCTCCCTCACCTGTGCTATCTCCTCTCATTGGCAAATACATCAGTCTTAAAAAGGAACAGCATTAGGCATCGCTAATTTTAGAACTCACCCAACCGTGCCCCCCTGTCTGGATCTCCTCAAACACTGGTTTTTGTGTTAGAGGAGAAGAAAGGACTCATCTTTCAACCTCAAATGAGTAAAAGCAAGGGCATTTGAAGTAGAAACTTAGTCTGGACTATTACAATCATGGCTATCTGGCATAAAAAAATCTTCTCTATTCTGGCAATACAAGAAAACACTTCTTTTGAGAAAAAAAAAGTCCCATGGTGCCCATATGAGAAAACAAACACAATTTGAAAGTTTCCAATAAAGTTTTGCTTTCTGCCCTAAAAGGATAAAGAACAACATAGGGGAGCACTGACCACAGAGTAGCCAAACAGCTTTGTGTGTTTCCACCATGGTTTCCACACTGTCCACAGCCATATACACGGCAGTGCTGTGGTGGTGAGGCACTGGGACAGGCTGCCCAGGGAAGCTGTGGATGCCTCATCCCTGGAAGCATTCAAGGTCAGGCTGGATGGGGCTCTGAGCAACCTGGCCTAGTGAAAGGCTTCCCTCATGGCAGGGGATTGCAACAAAATCATCTTTAAGGTCCCTTCCAACCCAATCAATCCCAGGAGTGTCTGATACTGCTCTCTTTATCTACATGGGCAAGAGCTGAACCACTACTGCAGCTGCACTTTCCCCTGACAGAATTAGCAATAACACAACATGGTGATATTTAACAGTTAAGTCAACATCTAGTTTTTCGAGCACTAAAGAATTTAAATTTATTTATATTGTTTTGCCCATTAGGAAAAAAAATCAGGATTTGCCACATAAAAGATTACCTCCCACCATGTGGAAGAAGAAGATAAACTGATTGTGCACATGTATATGTCAGTGCTACATGGACAATGTGGATAGTTTTTAGAAGTTACATTAATTTTCCTAATAAATTGGCAATCCTTCTTTTATGACTAATACATCTTTCTCACCACATTTGGGTGTTCTCATTTTACTTTTCCCATCATATACTGCATTAAGCTTGGAAAGGGCCATTAAACCAATTCACAATAATTTACTGTGTAATGAAATGTCACAGACTTTAGTGTCTGCTATAAAGATTCATACTGCAACATAAACCAGTTAGCTTAGCTTTTATTGTCTGGGTTAAGTCACAAATCTTAAGTCACAGTTTAAAGAGTTTTTGTGCTTGTAGAGAAATCTTATTTGGTATTTATGCTCCTCTAAGAAAGAAAATTTACTTGGTCAATATGCAGACACATCCACTTGAAACCCAGCAATTTCAAGTATCCGATTACTTAACTATTTTAGGTAGTCTACTATATATCTGCATCCATACTTCCAATTATTTAAACAATTCTGAGAAGTCTGAATACATTCTACTTGATGTCAGAAAGGGATAAAAAACATTTCTATCTCTGAACAATGAAAAAAAAGTGATGTCAGAACCACAACTATGAAGAATACAATATATTTAAGTGGCATTCTGCTAAAAAAATGGAACTCCACTAATACAAAAGAAATATTTCTTGGACTACTTCATACACATTTACAAGCAAAAATTAAAGCTGTTTTCTAGATAGTCACCTCAATGAGAAATTTATGAATTAAATTGCAGTTTCTGGCTATCTTCATCTCAAATCCTCCCCTTCAGACCTGTTCCACTAACTGTTAAACACACAGCTATCCATCATCACAATCACCACAAAAATCCACAGCAAAATGTCAATACCTTCCTCTGCATTTTAAACTATGACTGATATATCCAACACAGAAGCCTGAGAGTATTTTTCTTCATCTACATTAAAAAAAGAGGTGCAAAAATGAATTTACCTTATAAACCAATTAGTTTTAAGTGCTTGGCCAGGAACTTTCTAATCCAGTTCACTGATTTTATTTCAGATTTCCATTCAGCATTTCTTGTGAAGTTCTTTCATCTGGACATCCTATGTCTGTTCAAATATGTCTAAATCCTAAGATAAGGTTTGTTTTCCTTAAATTGATAGCACATCAATGAAAGTTACTTTGTTCACACATTTCAAAATATCTGATTTTATCAATTCTGGCACAGAAAGCTTGGAATCTCTTGCACTAAATGGCAAGTACATCTACATGTAACAGTCCCTGTCAAAAAGAGCTTACTCCCTAACAATGTACCTACAAACTGATAATACAGTTCTGTTAAGTCAGTTGCATTTGGAAAAAAAAAAAACAGAAGCAACCAAATTTTAAATTGAGATTTGGCTGTAGTTTCCTTTTTTTTTTTCCTTGAACATTTAAAACAACTCTGCTATTAAAATTAACTGGGTTGGTTGTTGGCCATAACCAACTTTAACCAAAGTCAAATCTACTGCACCTCCAAGGTTGCTTACAAGAGCCTAAAATCAAATGAACTGGTCAGATCTTGAGCTTAAAAGAAAAACACAGGTGAATGTACTCTCATCACTACAAACAATAAAAAGCAAAGTAAACTATTACAAGAGTATGCTTCAAGTCTTAGATTTTAAACAGGAAGCTGCCCAGCAGGACAAAAAACCCTCTGACTGCACACAACTGACAAAATAGAGCTGTAAAATTTCTCTAAACCTTTTTTCTTACAAGTCTGAATGCCCACTTTGCTTACACGCAAATCAGAACTCAAGTTCTGTGCAGAGACATATATCACAATGGATTTCCTGCCAAGACCCATTAAAATGGTAGCTCTTGATGAATGAAAGTATTCATCAGTTAAGGAGACTTTATGATACAGATTTCAAAGTTAAGTTTCCCTTAATGTATTAATTATTAGCCTGAGTTTACTGAAGTCACTCATCCATGTGGTTTTATTTACTGCTCTCATTAATATCAGCATACATGCATTAGGAGAAATTTAAATTTCTAGTCATGAAGACAAAACAGAATCCAAACCCTATGTGCAAAACTCTGGAGGCATAAATTTCATAAATAGGTCATGGAATCAAGACACAGCATACAGCAAGCATTGCATTTCATTATGCCTCTCTGCAACCAGCAGCAACACATTTGTTATACTTCTACAAGAAATAATTTACAGTAGACAAAGTATGTCAGATCAATTTTCCAGTTTCCCTTCCGCTATGGTTAAAAAGGACATGATTTAGCAGTATTAGCTCCAGAAGTATCACACAATGCAATCAATCACAGCCCCATCACCAGAAAACTGCAGACACTACTTTCTCTCCAGACTCTTTAGGGTGCTCAGAAAGGCAAGATATTGTGATGAACAGTAACAGGCCAAAGGGCCATTAACTGAAAATGGGGACTAACCCATTATGCTGAACACAACTGGGTTGGAGTGAGGTCAGAAGCTGTTAAACCACTACAGTGGCCTAGGACTACAAGACAAATGGGTGTTGAGATTATTACTTCAAGTACTCCGAACAAGTTCTCACAGCCACTGAAGAAAAAAGCGAAGCGGATAAACCATAATTAAGATGAACTTGTAAATTGATGCATTTCATTTAGTTGGACAACACCCATTTGCATTAGCTTCCAGGGCAGAAGTTGCATTTGTGTTTTTGCCTCAGCATACTCTATTAAAATCAGGTTGCTAGTTTCCATCTCTTTCTACACTAGAAAACTCAATTAGAACCATGGTGTGGTTAAACTGAAAAGAAATTTAAGGTACAAGGTCACCGAGCCACCATTAAGTTAGAACAACTGCCAGCAAAAACAATGCTGCTGTAGGCAATCCTCTGCTATTACAGTTTTGTTCCAACCCACAGAAGACTTAATGTCAGGCACACAATTTCTCTACTTAACATGCAAACAGCTCTGCCTCAATTATAAACTAAGAAAGCAAAGAGTAACAAGATATTTACACAAGAAATCAAAGAAAAAAATTTATGTTAGAGGGCACTGAGTGCACTGTTAAGTCAAACCAACAAAAATACATTAAATCATACACTGAGGATTAAGGTTTTGGACACCTTTTAGTAGACGTGCACACTAATTCTGAGCCTCTAAAATGCACTCTAGTCCTCAATTTCAGCATGTTACCCAATAACCCAAAGCTACCACACAAAAAAGTAGATGCACTGTGGGGGATAACACAAACCTTAGCTTTGACTTCCCCTTTCAGTAAACCTTGCATTAACTAGATGAGTTCCTGTAACTCCCATGGGTCCACTTATAATCTCACCCTATTACAGTCACACTAATCCATAAGCAACATCAATCTGGGCAAGACACAGGCCCAGGGATGGGGTGGAAGCAGAAGACTGAGCAGAATCAGCTCAGAAATCACAATACCTCTGACACGTGCCTGGCCTCCTTTGTTCTGGAAATTAACAGAACCAAATCCGAAATCTGAGCACAGACAGACTAATCTCCCAGTACAAGTGAAGTGCATTTTCACAAAGCTAGTAGTAGCTGATATGCATGCCCTCCCACATACCCTCAAGTGAATAGCCTGACACACGACTAACCTGTGAATTATTAAATTAAAACACTCAGTACATTATTTTTTAAAGACTTTCCAAGATACAAATGGTTCGGATTTTCAAGACAGTTTGTTGAAGTGGTTTACTGTAGATACATTTGCAGTGCCAAGTAATGTTGCAAAGAGACTCAAACACCTGTGGCATCCAACTGCAAGGCAGTTTTCAACATGAAGATGAGTGAATATTAGAGCTACCATCGGTTTCACAGCTTGAACACTCTCCAACATTTTGCATAATACCTAAATAATGTGCTGGACAATAAAGATTATTTCAGCTTCCTAAGTGAGAGATTTTTCTAATCTCTTTCCTATGATTTTACAGGACAAGGTTGGGTTGGGTTTTTTTTCATTATTATCATCATCATTATTTTTTCATTAGATTAATTTAAAAAATTATGGTGCAGCTCTCACAAGCTATTTGTCTTCTTAAAACATTCTGAAGCACACAAAAATCTACCAAGAGGAAATAATGAAAAAATTCTTTATCTCTTGAGATGAAATTATCATGTGGCAACTTCTTTCTTAAAAGATTAAACTTGAAAGGAAAAAAAACAAAAACAAAACCCAACAAAAAACCAACCCAGGGCCACGGTAGAAATATCCTAACAATCTACACAAAGGCCAATAACAGGACTTCAGTTTCTCCACTCATTTTTTTTGGGGTAGACAGAACCTGACTATTAAGTCTTCCTGTTTATACAGAAACAGACACAGGCTACTCAGCAGTACAAACACTTCTCCAGAGGTCACAGACTCTTCTTCCAGAGATCTTCCAAAATCAGACCTTGGCTACACAAGTCAAGCATCCAAGAGATAACACCAGATTCCAAAAAGAACCACATCACTCACCAGCTTGGCACCGGTCACACTCACTTTGACGTTTCAGGTCAGTGAACAAGTTCAGATCCCCATTTCTACCCACTACTACCAATGTTGCTTCTACTTTGGAGTTACAGAAAATTTTGCCTGTCCACCTCTATAAAGACAGTGCACACACTATGAATAAGTGCAATAAAGCTATCATGAAGCGGAACACGTCAATTTCAGCAATTCCACCTGATATGGAACATCACGGAACTGTTCCATGATTTCCTTGTAGTTAATTTTCACAAGGTCAGATTAGCATAAAGTCTTGTGTTTATACAGTTTAGGAAATTGTGATTAACAACTTCAAAACCCTTCTGTGCCACTTACATTTATTAATTGACTTCCCTTCACTACAACTCTTTAGTTAATAAAAATATTTGTTTATCTCCTTGAAACCTTGTGAGAGCACTACAGATCCAGACAGTGCATCCATGAGTCAATACATATCTGCACCAGGATTTGCCATTTTTGCTGGAATGCCATCGATATCTGAACTTAGTCACATTGTGACCTAATGACTAATTTCAAAAGCATTTTCCACAGGCAGTAACTGATTAGAGAGCTGTTACTTTGGAGTTAAAACTTTACCATACCTAGCCCGACCAACAGGAGATGTATACAAGAGTCAAGAATGTGTAATTTAATCCTTCAATCCATGGTTCAACAGCCTTCATGGAAGTTACCTTGTATTTCCTTACAGCATACAAATTATACATGGACCTTGGCCTGCAGACTACCACAGTATCTTTACAAGTTTGAAGCATAACTTTTTACGCACTATTTGAGAGACTCCTCTGTTTTGGAAGACTCGCCCAGTTAAAAAAAAAAAAGCTTAGGTTCTTAGTGCACGCTGATGGGAGTGTGGCTCAGGACACCATGACATAGGATACAGAAGAAAAACCTAGAGAAGAGGAAAGATGAAAAGCACAAAGAGTGTTTCAAGAGGAAAAAAAGAAGGAAAGGAATTGTAAGGAGGAAAAGAAAGTGGAATAAAAGAGTCACTGCATGCAGAGCTTGCTGACCAAAAAAAGTTTACTTCTGAAAAATCTCCCTTTATTACCAGAAGCGTAACTCATTTCCCCCTGTGTTAAGAAAAATTAGGAGCAATCCCCATTAGACTCTCCGGACAGGCACCATGAAGCTTGTTACTTTCCACACCTACCGAGGACAAGTTGGTAAAGATACCACTCAAAGCCGGAGAACTTTTACTACTCGGTTGGAGGTGATGCCTGAAAGCACAAGCTATCTGCAAGAGCTCTCGGTGCAAGCTTCATCTTGCCCTGTCACTCCCTCCTCCTCCCTCCCTCTCTCCTGGCCCAAACCGAACGAGGAAGTGGAGCCGGGCGGGCGGGCGGAAGCCAAGCCCATGGCGGTGTCGGCAGGAGGGCTGTCAGCCCGTGACTCAGGCTGCAGCCCTGACAGCCCCCGCGGGCCGGGCACCGCAGGGAAGGAGGGAGGGAGGGAGGGAGGGGAAGGAGCTGGCTCCGGCGGGAAGCAGCGCCAAGCACCCACCCCACCTGCGGGAGGCCGGTCCGCGGGGAGCAGAGCGGCAGCTCCGCGGGCACAGCGGGGACACAGGGAGCACCCCGGCACGGCGGCTCCCGCGGGGAGGCAGCGGCGGAGCGGCGGGACAGCGGAGCCTCCTCGCGCGGCCGGACAAAGAGGCGCCAAACCCGGCGAGGGAAGGGAGGGAGGGAAGCGCGGCGCCAGGGGGGACAAACCGGAGCCACCCGCGCCCACCGCCCCGCCCGAGCGGCTTCACCTGAGCCCGGCTACGGTGGAGGGAAGGAAACGCCGCGGCGGCGGCTGCGCTCCTCACGGCAAGAGTGCGGCGTCCTCCGGCTGCGGCTCCTCCCGCGGCACCGCGACCGCCGCTCGCTCACCGGCTCTGCTGAGCCGCCCGCCCGCCCGGGCGGGGCCGCCCCGCCCCCCGCGCCGCCGCCCGCCAATCGCGCCGCCGCCCGCGGAAATTGACGACCATAGTGGCCAATCAGAGCGGCGAGGCGTGCGGCGGCTGAGGAAGCCGTTGAGCCGTTAGCAACGCCCGTGCGCCCCGCCCGGCCCCGCCCAGCTGAGCCCAGCCCAGCCCGGCTCCGCTGCCGGTCGGGCGGGGAGCGGCGGGCCCGCGGGGGTTCGGGGGCGCTGAGGGCTCCCCACCGCCGGCTGCGGGGCCGGGCTGGGCTCCCCCGCTCCCATCCGCTGGGATGGAGCCCGGCCGAGCCGCCCCTACAATGCCCCACGCCGCGCCAGCCCCACAATGCCTCGCGCCGGGCTGCGGTGCTCCTGAGGGCACCGGGTGCGGCCGGGGCCGGGAGCGGGAATGGGGCTGAGCTGGGCCACAGGCTGCGGGCCTGAAGCGCTCCGAGGTGGGAGTTGTGGGTGGGGGGTGTCCCGGTCCAGAGGTTCCCACTCATCCTTATTGTACTGCAAAATACCTGCGACAGGAAGATGCCAGTCAAAATTTTGTTTCACGGGGTCAGTTAGGTTGCAAAAGATCTCTGAGATCGTGGAGTCCAAGCTGTGACCGAACACCATGTCAACCAGACCCCACTTCCAGGCTTTCCTTGAACACATCCCTGTGAGGTGATAAAGATTACCCCACCACCTCCCTGGGCAGCCCATCCCAGTGTCTAATCACTTTCTTTGAAGAAATTCCTCGTAATGTCCTAGTGCCTCAGCTTGAGGCCACGATCTCACGCTGTCACTGGTTGCCTGGGAGAGGAGACTGACCCCTTGCTGGCTCCCCCCTCCTCTCAGGCAGCTGTAGAGAGCGGCCAGGTCTCCCCTGAGCCTCCTTTTCTCCAGGCTCAACAGCTGCAGGTTCCTCCCCTTCTCATATGACTTTTCCTCCAGATCCCTCACCCAGCTTTGTTTCCTTTCACTGGACTCTAAGGGACAAAACTGAGGCAGGCAGAAGCACGAGTGTAAGCTGCTCCTGATGCTGCTGAGGTGTTTGAACAGCCAGTGCACGTGGCCTGAAATGTATTTTAAAAGGCTTACTGAAACACTGAGGTGTGAAAAGACAAAGGGGGTATAGTTCTGCCTCCTTATATCAAGTGGAACTTCAGGAATGAGCTAAAGGATGAAGAAATAGCCCGGATGCAAGACCAAAGTCCTTCTCAAAGGAGTATAGCATATATGTTGGATCCAGAAAAGCAGATAAGATTTACTGCACATTTTATGAGCATATAGAAATACAAGGCTCCTTCCCTTTATGACTTCATACTTTGTACAAGGAGGGTGCATTTGCAGATCTAGGTGCCAGTGACAGAAAATGCAAGACAAGATTTACTGGTGGCTGTATCAAAGCTACAAGCAGAAGAGGCAAATGAAGTTAAAGAGGCTTGAATAAAGAGGGAAGTTAGTGGAGAAGTATCTAAAGTAAGCATTTCTTGTCTGAGTGAAACACTTCAGGCTTAGAAAGGTTCACTACAGCAGTTTGGAAACAATCCTAAACATTTTTATCTCAAGACACAGAAGACAGTGGGAGAAATCACTGAAAGGTTGTGCAGTGAGTATCAGGGACACAGAGGTGTCACTGTCAGAGGCTGAGGTGAGAAATGTAAATACAGATGCAAAATATACATGAGAATTTAATTTGGCAGTGAGAAGGGAAGATACAAGGATATGTTTTCATTAGTACTTCAAGGCAGAAAATGAAAGGAAGCTGGAATTGTGACAGACAGCTACCTACATAACCAGATACCTTTGGAATTACCATGGGGGTGATGAGGCACTTGCAGAGGTTGCCCAAAGAAATTGTAGATGCCCCATCCCTGGAAGTGTTCAAGGACAGAGTGGATGGAGTTCTGAGTAACCTGGTTTAGTGAAAGGTATCCCTGCCCAGGTCATGGGACTTGAAACTGCCTGATCTTTAATGTCTCTTCCAACCCAAACCATTCCATGATTCTATGGTCAAACAATCCAGTGGCTCATATTGAGCCACGAAAAAAAGTGACCAACATATGGAACAGATATTTACTGGCTGAACAAGAGGGTTTTAAGTTCTTCCACAAAAATGAAGCAGAAGGAAAATAGTGGAGGTAACCAAATATGTCAAAAGCTTCTTAAGAACATGAGAAGCTTCATCATTGGCCAAGTGGCTGAGAAAGGAAAGGAGTCTAGTCAGTATCAAGTCTAAACAGAGCTTTTAAAGGAGGAAAAGCAGCAGATCTTAGCTAGGAAAGCAAGTACAAAAGGCAACATGAACTGACAGCAGTAGTTATTTTGGAAATAGAAGATAACAACTGGGAGCATGAAATGCAGACGTAAAAAGGCTGTCACAAAGTTAATGTTGAAGAGTGTATAATATTGGTAATTAAAATTTTTTTATTCTTCTCTGACTCTCACACTTGCATATGTTCTCTATTCTTCCTGATGCTCAGATTGAAGGTTAAGGTCAGACTGGACTGCCTTCTTTAGGTTTGGCACTTTTTTTTTTTTTTTTTTTTTAATATAAATCTAAGAACTTGGCCTTACTCCTGTTTAATTGAGAACAAAACTTTCCTGATGGCTTCATCAGTAAAGCATCAAAACTGAGTTCAGAACAAAGATTGGTGCAGATCTACACCATGCTTCCCTTCCACAAAAAGTGTATCCCACCTCTATGGAAAACTGTGCTTCCCTCATGGTCTGATTTGTAAATGTGCCATACTTGAGGCAAGTCAGATTTTAATTGTCTGTTTTCTGTAGCTTGATTACCTTGAAAACAAGTGCAATAGGTTGGTTTTTTGTTTTTTTTTTGGCAGGAAGTTACCCAGGAAAGGAGACACACCTCTGCAAAAAACCAAGAATGACTAAAAGAGCCATCAGACTGATTTTATACATCTGTTACTTTCTACAAATTCACAGGATGTTTATGTGGATCTTTCTGATCAACTTCACTCACATCTTCCATCAGTGTTTGCAAGCCAGCATCATTTGGAAGAATGAACCTGTAAAGGCACTGCATTCTGGAAAACTTCTCAACAGCAAATAGATTTACCAGTTTGAATAAATTAATGGCACTGTAGTATTTGCAGAGGGAAACAAATCTATGAGGCAGTGAGCATCCAGAGATACTTCTTCAATTTCCAGCTTTTACACACCAGACAAAGGGCCACCTTGCTGGACTACAGTGTTTTCTCCTACACTGGTCTTAAGTTTGTTGCAAACAAATTTTATTTAATTTTGTTGGCAAACAGCAAGCCCTGGGAGAAGCCTGCACTTCACTAATCACCAATAAATGTAGCGAAATTTGATTTTTTTGTATCTGACAAATATATAAAAGTGGCCAAATTAATTTTGGTGAATAATTTTCAATGCTTTAGGAGGCAGGAAAAAAAACTCTTCCAAAACTAGTTTCTTACTGACAGGCTGGAGAGAGTGTCACAAGAAGAATGACAGAGACAAAAAGGTGTTTACTCCATCGAAGGAGTCACATTGCTAAACTCTAACCACAGTGGCTTTAGACAGAAACCGCACATGTACAGATCTGGAGAATGTCACAATCTGGTGTTGCTAAGAAGCCTGAACTCTGCTTTTGCAAAACTTGCAACCTTAGTTGTTGCAGTGCAGATTCATAATTAGAATTTCTTTAGAGAAGCAGCTCTGAAGCGGCTTTAATAGCTACACCCATACAAAGTAGCAGCTATAAATGCAGATGAGAACTTGAAGCATTTTCAGGTATTGTAGCAAAAGGAAGTGGCTCTTTGGAGGCGGTTCTGTAGAAGAAAGACACGTATGTCTGCGGACTTTGTGCCTCTGAGCAACCTGAAATTTGTATGCAATTTAAGCACCATGTATTAGTACATAACTTCCTTTTCCCTTTACACCAATTCTTTATTGTTCTGCGCCCAAACCAAATGCCACATCCAAACTGTGAGGGTGTGAAAGGTGGAAAGCCATCTTAAGAGATGTGGAAGGAGTGAAAGCGATATTTCCCCTGAGGGGTGGGAGGAGTGTGTGTGTCAGAGAACCAGTGAGTGAAATGTGTCTCGGGTAACCAGTCTCAGAAGCAGCCAGGAGCAGATGTTAGGAGGAGAGTTGTCTTTTTGTTACGGAATGATGTTACCCTTAGCAGAACTACCAAGCTACTGGCATGGCTGTAGAAAAAGTAAGGTTTAATTGGCTCACTTTCATATGTCAAAGTGCAATTGATGTTGTCTAGTCTCCCACAAGACATTTGTGACACAGCTTGCTGCTGCTCCAGCAGTGGTGGTGAAGATGTTTAAAAAGTCATATTGTACACTGGATAACTGAAGAACAGCTAAAAAAAGGTCAAGAAAAAAAGATCAGTTCACTGATCTAGTTTATAGGCCCTCAGAGAGATGCATCAGCACAACTGAGGGATTAAACAAAGGCACTGTGATGGGAGTCTTTTAAAGTGACTTTGCTGATGGAGAAAATTTAAGAAGGAAATACATGTGCACCCCAAGACAGGGGAGGAAGGGAGGAGCTGTACCTGGCATACTCTAGCATTAAAACAGTTATTCTATTTTTCATCTCTCCCCAAGCCTCCACCCCACAGTTCCATGTGAACAACCTGCTGAACTCCTGTTCTCTCATTGTAGGTCTTGCTTCAACTTTAGTAAAAGAGGAACATGTTTTTACTTTCTCAATACATTAATGACAGGATGTGTTGCTGAAAAAGAAACAATTTACATGCAGCATCTCTGGTCATTTGGGATACTATTCAGAGGCACACTTCTCTACCACTGTACTGGAGTAAGTATATTTATCACATGCCAGACTCCTTTCCTTCAATAAAATGTGAATGACACCCTGTAGAAAGGACCCTGTTTGGGAAGCAGGTTATCAAACAGCTGTGCTCTGGCTGAAGCCATGAAATTTCCTCAGAAACACACCTAGATGAAAACTATCTGAGGCAAAGGAAGAGTCTTCTTGGAGCTTGAGAGATACTCCAGTCCCTGAGATAAGATTACAGCACTTGGTATGGATACAGACACCATATTCCTGATCTGGCATACTAAGAATAATGGCCCAGAGCTCTTTACATCCAAGAGGTACCTCTGCCATTTAAATGGAACCACAGTGCTAAGCAATAGACATTTTTCAGTTCATTATATCCTCTTCAAATCTGTTTCCTCTAGCCCTATTCTCCTGCTACCCCCTATGCTCTACTCAGCTTTAAATTGAAAAAAGCTGGCATTCAACACCAGTATACAAAATGGCCAACACGAATACAATCTATCCAGCAAAATACTCTTTGTCCCAAAACTCAGATTTGGAATCTGATTTTCCTGATTTGGGCCTACCCAGACTTGTCCAAAATGCTGACAGAAAATATCTTCTTACCTGCCTTTAAAAAAGCATAGCAACAGTTGGGGTTTTTTTGTGGCTTTTTGGGGGGAGCTTTTTTAGGGGTTTAGTTTTTTGGGGTTTTTTGTTTTTTGGCGGGGTGGGGAGGGGCAGATTGTTGAGGCTTTGGTTTTGTTTGTTTTTGTTGTTGTTGTTGTTGTTGTTTGTTTGTTTTTCTGAAGAAAACAATCATTTTCATACCATCTGTTACACTTTAGTTTCTTCAGTGATAATTCAGCAAGTACAAAATTTTAGGCTTGTCTGCCCTGGCCTCACAGCTCCCTGGTTCAACAATTGTTAAGGAGCCTTTATTAACATCTCAAATACCTCCTTTTCCTTCTCTCTTTCTCAGAGGGGGTAAGAAATGCTTCAGATTCCTGAGTTCAGAAGGGCTTGGGGGCATTCCTCTTAGCAGAGGATAAGTTGAAAGGAGAATAGCATCCTTCTCCTTCCCCTCTGCCACCCTGCACCTGTCATGCTTATGATAAACCAGGCTTGGGTGAGGTATTGATAAGAAAAATACACTTTAAAGAGACTGACAAATCCATCTAAATATTGTTTAATTCACTCTGATAAGGTAGGGCTGTGGAGAGCTTTCTGCTTCTATTTTCTGCTTCTATTTTCCTTCTGTAGGTCTCAGGCTGCGCTATGTTTTCACAGAACCAAGAATTCAGTAGCAGAGTAATTGTGCTATAACAAAAACAGGACTTGGTTCAGGGAACACATAAGAGTGACAACATTTAACTACTTCACAAAATGTATTATTGTTTTAATTGCTTTTCAGCATCAGTCACCTTTAACAGACCTCTAAACAAAAGGCATCTAGATGAATGTTCACTTCCCTCTTCCTCTATCAGGATGAAATTAGTTCCCCTTTTTATTTAACACCCTCCTTACAAAAAGACAAGAAAGCACCCCTACTTTCAGCTTGCTGCCTTTCCTGAGGTTACTGTGTGAGATTCTTCTCCACTAATGGTGCCTCTCAGTTTATCCCATGTCCGCTGTTTGTTTTTGGGCTCAGCCTGCTACAGTAATCAAGGCCAAATATTTGCTCAAATGAAGTGGCCCTGTGGTTCTCATTTCAGGAAGCTGGCTGAGGACAAAGTGAAACTAGCTTGAAATTCTCTAGTATGCCCAAGAGATGTTAAGAGCAAGGGATTTTTCCAGTGCTGTAGAAAGTCATCCAGATTCCCACTGCAGCTTTGTTGTGGGAACTGCAGGGGAACTAACTCGTTTATAGCCTGCCTCAATTAAAGACACCGCTTTTGTCTGACACAACCAAAGTCGGTCCAGTCAAAACCAAACTTTGGGATCATTCTGTCAGGCTCCAACCAGAAAGAAGACCCAATGTGAAGTTACTGGAACATTCATTCTCCCTCTTCTGCAAGGCTGAAACCCACATTTTTCTGGTAAGAGGAGGCTACATCCTTTGTGCTTGCAAGTCAGTGGCAGGTCTTATAAACACACCCACAGATTCTCAGCATAACATATTGCAAGCTCTGTGCATCTGGAGCTAGTGCATGCTTTGCTCAACAACCCCCCTTTCATTTCTGCCAAGATTCCTCCCACATTTAGGACTTTTTGCCTGCTCTCTTGAGAGCCTTCTCAATTCTCCCAGCTCCTCCAGCTTCCTACTGTCAGCATGGACTGTTCTGTACGGCTGTGCTGGTCTGCTCTGCCTTTGGGAACATATGGACCAGTGCAGGAAGCTGGGCACAAAGATCTGTGCATTTCCCTTATTCTCAGCCCCGTGTTTGGGTCAGGGGGATGGACCAGAAGAGTGAACTGACAGTGCTGACACAGAAAGCAGAAAATTCTCCAGGACTTCCTGAGGCATTAGGATGTGAGAAATTGCCAACACAGATACATGAGGTGCAGTCACTGTGGGAAGCCTCTTTTCAGATGAGGTGAAGATGAGTTCTATTTAACACTGTCACCCTTCTCTCCCATTTATCAGATCATCGTTTCCTGGGATTACTCTGGAACAAAGAAAGCAACTCACTGGGCATCCTGGGTGTTTTTATAACATACCAATTCTGGTCAAAAATCAGTAACTCACTGAGGAGTAGCAGGTTTCTGAGCTGACCAGTCTAGCACCTGCTCTGCAATTTGTCAGCTACCAAGAGACAGGAAAGTGTTAGAGAAATCAAACCCACAGGACAGAGGTGTCCAGGGACTTCTGGAGTTCCTTCACCCTTCATGTGAGGTAGCAATTTGTGTTAGGCCAAGATGTAAGGAGTCCTGCAAGCATTGCTGCCTTCTTGCCCTGGTCCCAGAGGGGAAAAAAAAGAAAAAAAAAAAAAAGAAAAAAAAAAAAAAAAGGAGGTTGAAAGGTTTTTCTGTGGAAGAGAATATTATGAATAATATTTGGACTTTGAGTTATAAACCCAAACATGACACAGACCGAAAGCACAAAACAAGCACTGCTCTCTTCTACCTAATGTGGCAATCCATTCAACTTGTGGTAAATCCTTTCCTCTCCCTCCCTTACTTTTCTGTTTGTATATAAAGTTAAAGCATCCTTAAGCCTCTTACTGCTCCACCACTCTCCTGATTACAGCTGCATCTGACATGGAACCTGAAACACACACCTGTACCTAAGTTTGCAGCTAATTGCAAGACACTGCAGAGGCCTGTAATTCTTTGACTCTTTATAGAGGAATGTACATGTATAAAAGCCTTTTGAATTTTCATAAGCCGCCCCTTAGATGTGGGATAGCAAAATAAAAAAAAGATGAAAACAAGATGCTCACCCGATGATTCAGCTTTCCTGCAAAGTTTCTTCAACCAGCCATCATAACCCTGAAAATAATCACCCCAGCCCATTTTTCCTGTGGGCTAAAAGCACATCAGCAATGAGGATCATAATTTAAGGTTTTTGTGTTTCTACTAGGAACTAATGAGAAAGAGCTTTAGATTGCATGGAGAAAAAGAATCATATGCAGAAAAAGAAAGAGGGTATGAGTATGTCTGGTATTGTTTGATTTTGGGTTTTGAGGATTTAATTTTTTTTTTTTTTTTTTTACTTTAAGGAATGCTAAATTTGCTAGGGGACATACCAGTTGTCTCCAAGTTCTTTTTATGATGATCTCTCTTGTACCTTAATTGAGAAAGCAGGGCGTGGAAGTTTCAACAAAGACTCCCCTTTGTAGTGTGCTAATTAAGGACAGGAGTTAACAAAACCCCTCAGTTATAAACAATTACCTTTCCCCAGGCTTACTTTCATTTTCCTGCTATTGCATTTTTACTAATTTTCTATTAGGTTTCCAGAGTGGACAAGACTAATTTCTAAAATTAGTCTTCTAATTAGCAAGGAGAAAAAAAAAAAACAACCCAAACCAAACCCAATCGGGAAAATAAGTGAAGCACGAGGAAAAATACCACTATAATTAGAACTACTTTAAGATGCATTTTTTAAATGTGCTTCTTCAGGATATGGAGACCAAGGTATTTTAAGTTCAATGCAAATCCTCTCTAAAACTGGAAATCTAGATTAGGGTCCCCTGGAAATGACTTTGGGTATAAATACCTGGGGATGTAAAATAATGTGATCAGGATTTGTGTGCCCTAAAATGATTGCTACCTTGCAGGAGGAGGAAAGAGAGGAATGAGAGAGGAAAGAGAGAATGACTGCAGCTTCTCCAGACATCTCCTTGCCTGCCAGTGTCCGGGCTGGCTGCTCAGCATGTGCTCAGATGGGACACACAGCAGCTGGGAAGGGAGCTGGTGGCAGTGCCCTCCTCCCTGGTGGCAGTGACCTCACCCATTGGCACCGAGCTGTCCGGGGCAGCACAGCCACCTAGGCTGGGACCCTCCTCCTCCTCCTCACCCCTCTGCCTCCTGCCGAGGGAAGGAGCAAAGCCCAGGGGCTCAGGGCTGTCCTGCAGCAGAGAGGCAATTCTGATAATGGAAAACTATTAAGGATGGCTGCCATGTTAACCGCAAACATTTTCCATCCCGTGTTAGCATGAAACTATTCATGCTGCTGCTTTTAATCTTGTTTTCTGTTTAGTTTCTGAAGAAAGATGGAGCAAAGCATATGAATCCATGGTATTGGGAGAAGCATATTATGATTCAGTCTCTGGTCAGCGTCACACTTCTCTTGCTGCCTCTGATAGTGCTGTTTGCCCAACACCTTTACAACACAGAAGGCACCAGATATTCAAAGTTGCTTTTGTATCCGAGGAGCTGCCCAGAAAGCAGGGGAGTAACATTTATGTGGGACTGGGGAAATAGTAGCTCAAGCTACATTCCCAATGGGGGCTGTGTATCCCATCCTGCCAGCAGACCTGGAAAAGACTGTCTAGGGGAAAACTCGTCATTCTTAGTGGCAGCTTCCCAAGCACAGCAATTCTTATTGGGAACTTTTCTCTCCTCTCTGGAAGAGACTGCAGATAGCCTAGGGAAGATAGGCATTCCAACCTTTATTGCTGCACATCAAACCACTCTTCCTTTCTCTCTGTGTTGCAGTAGCACAGACTGATTCTGAAGCAAAGATCAGCTCCTGCTGCTTTCCCCAAAGAGCTTTCAAGCTCACACAGACCAGGAAAACTCAATGTGAGAGCATGATCAGAAGTGAAGAAAGGCTGAGAGTGGCCTCAGTGCCTGCAGCAGGTCCCAGGCAGGAAGTGTGTACAGGTACTGACCAGGCAATCAGGGAACTGAGGAGCCCATGGCAGCACAGAGCTACTGCACGTACGATGGAAAATGTTTAAACTGCTGTCGTTGGGGCCCACAGGAAACCTTTGGGAAGCGTGTGCTGGGTCTAAGACAGCCACCAAGAGAGTCAGTGTTTAAAATACGCACTGACAATGAATTGCTTCATTACTTAGAGAAAAATTGAGAAGGGGGAAGGGGTAAAACTCAACTACATTAGGAAACAAGCAAATAATTGTCTGATGGATACACCAAGTCTCCTGATTGCTGGTCTAAGACTTTGCTGCTGCTCAGCCCACAGTGTCCTACTCATCATGATCTCCTTCCAGGAGACATCAAGGTCTTCTGTGCATGTAGGTATGGATCTCAGATGCTGGAAAAGAAGCAAATGTAGGGCTGCTTGCCATTTTTGTTAAATTTCTTATTTTGCCCTGATTTGCTGTTTTGCATTGTCCTCCAACACCTTACCCTGTTCATACACCTAAAATTGAAAAATGAAAGTGATACCCCTCAAACCAAGGAAACTTTTGACTCATGAGCTGCTTAAGAAAGACACACAGATAGGTGGACCACAGCCCCTCTCCTGCAGCATTTTGTAAAGCAATTGAACAGTCCCAGGCAGGAGACTTTCTGCAGAGGCCAAGGCAAGGAGTCGTGCAGGGCACAGCACCTGGAGAAACTGTTCCTCATGACATGGACTTGCACATCCATGTGCAGAGACATGGGAAACACTGCCTTTCTGGAGCTGGAGAGGGGAGGGGAGCCCTGGAAGCTGCAGGCAGGAAGAGCCTGAGTCGGGAAGAGCAAAGCAGGTAACAATCACACAACTATTTATGGCTCTTTTTCTTTGTGACAACCGCAGCCTTATAAGGGCAAGAGCCGGGGCAGAGCTGCGGAGGTGGAGCCTCCAGGGGCACTCCTGATGTTTGCTCCCAGGCTATCTGCCTTCCCAAGCCGCTGACCTTCTTCCCGGGAAAAACCCTGGGAACCCTTGCTGATTCCAGCTGTTCAAATTTCAAACTACAAAACGCCTCGGCTCCCCCCCCTCCTTCTCCCCAAACCTCCTACGAGCTGGAGCTGTGGTGAAGCAGGGATGTCTGCTTTTGTAATGTTGTGGGTATCAGGGAGCACTGGGTTGGAGAGTGCCCCCACAGCTGACGTGGGAAACATGTTCTCCTCTGGTTGTGACAGTACTGAGAACCAGAAGAAAAAAGAAAGAAAGAAAAAACAAACAACCCTCCCCATGGCCCCCCCAGCGTTGCTTGTTGGACACAAGCGAGTGTGTGAAAGGCTGCAGCTGGAAAATCTGGTGCACAAACTCAGTTGCAGATCCTTTTGCCCATGGATGTGCTTCAGAGCCCCCCCAGTAACTCTGGCTGAGCTTCCAACATGTCTGTTGGGTTCTTAAACGTTTCAGCCCTGTCCAATCCACCCAGCTGAACTATGCTGGAAATGGTTTGCAAATAAAACTGAACATAAACATGCTAAAAATGTCACTGTCATCAGATAAGGTTGCTATGCACATGAAATTCCTGACACGAGTTCATTAAACCAAGGACATGAAAAGTTAAGCCACAAGCATATGTTGCCTGGGATGGGGAGGAGGGTATGGTGAATGGGGATTCAGGCTGGAACTTTATTTTTTCAGCCTTCTACCAGCCCATAGCCATCACTCTAGTGTGACTCAATTTCTCCCAACAGGAGGGCAAAAAGAAAAAAGAAAAGTTACATCACCCACCTCCCTCTGTGAATGCTAATGGGATTTGGGAAGAAGCAGGAGGCAGGGGTTGGCCACTTGGGAGTTGTGGAAGGCAGGTTTTCCAGAGGGCAAAGGACACACTGAACAAAGCCAGGCCTCAGGAGCCTTCACCAAAAGCAAATTGTATTTAGCACTGTAAAAGGCAGTTATCTCTGTATTATGAGAGGAAACAGGCACTAAGAGCTTCCTCTCTGATATACTTCTCATAATTTGGGCTATTTCTGACTTGCAGAAATGCCTGGGCTAGATGCTCCTACATGGACTTACCAGTTCTCAGACACCCCAGTTTGCAGAAGTGCCACATGTAATGACCTTCCCTACCACCTACTGAGTTGTTATAGATCCCACATCACATATTTTAAGAGAGGGGCAGAAGCTGTGAGAGTGGTCTACAGATGGGAGTGATTTCAGGACCCACCTTTTATCTGCTTTCTCTTTCTCAAGAAGGAAGAGCTATACACCCTTTGCCCTGGGATGAGCAACATGGATTAGATTAACCTGCAAAGGTGGAACATCATGTTCTCCTCATGGGTCAGGGTTGGGGGTTGATGACTGTGAGAAGCCAACCAAAGTCTGAGCAGTCCCTGAAGGAGGATTGTTCCTCTCCCTCCTCTAATCTTCACACTCCCACTGCCAGTCTCAGATGACAGCCAGCTGATTCAGCTGGAAACAACCCTGAATCAAAAGAAAGACAGATGTTTCCAGTTTGATAATTTCCTTGGTACATTTGACTACATGCCTGCAACAGAGGTGCTGAATATGCACTGTCATGAGCAGCCAGACCCACAAGCTGATCAGAAACTATGATGGAATTAAAGTTCAGTAGAGGCCAGAAAGCCTCCTTTTCAGGAGTACTGTGAATGAATTGAATTCAGTTGTGTGGCTGGTCACAGGTGCTCTTATAGCATCCCACATGCAAGTGTTTGCAATCAGTATCTGAATTAAAGAATCTCTACTATCAAATACCACAGCATCATTTAGCATAAGAGGTTCTTTGGAGGTGTCCAGGTAAACCATCTGCTTGGAGCAGGACCAGCCTTAAAATTAGATTAGGGTGCTTAGGCCCATATCCAACTGGGATTTGAAACACTCAGAGGATGGCAAATCCACCATCTTGTCCTTCCACTGAGCACATCTGGCAATGTGGCTTTACTTTCCACATAGCCCCCATTTGGGTAGTAGAAGTCAGTGGTTACATAGTTCCCCTCATGAGCTTTCTTGTCCCTTTGCAAACCAGCCCAGCTCCCTCAGACCCTGCCCATGTGCCAGATGGTCCAGTTCCCTTGGGCAGCTCCATACTTCTGCCCTGGAGTTGCTCCAGTTTGTCCCTCTTGCAAATGTGAAGGATCATCCTGAAGCAGCCTGAGGAGGGAGAGCAAGTGTCTCTGCCTGCTTGTAGGAGCTCAGGTCTGTGAGTGTGAGTGTTGGGGTGTGCATGCACAGCACCACATTGTCCCTGTGCGTACACAGCGTCACAGGGCAGCTGTGCACCCGCCTCTCGGGTAAATATTGACTCAGAAGTTTAGGTCATAAAAATGGGTGCAAACTCACTCAAGGCCCTGGAGCTGTGGTGGGTTTTGTAAGCAGAGCTCTCCTGCAGGTATGCTTTGTAAATGCCATCCACGGTGAGTCCCAGGGACGTCTGTGTATGGTCCTCCTGCAGCAGCTCTGCACATTAGCAGGCACAGATCCTCCTTCCCACTATTGTGGAAGAAGATGTTTACAGTCAGGTTTAAACCTGGTCTGGTAGCTTCTTGATTACTCACTTCTCAGCTATTACTCTGCTTCAGTAACTCTGAAGCTCAGGGAGACGGGGTGTATCAGGCAGTAGCCAGGTTTGGAAGACAACAAAAATAATTTTCTGCTCTGGTGATGTTGCCAGAGGGCAACACATCACTGCTGTGATGTCACTAGCATGAGACACTGCCTTCAGAGCATAAAACAGAACACCCATTACTCAGGGACCAGCAGGTGTTTTCAAAGGAGACAAGTCAAAAGGGATACCTCAAAACTTTTACTTGCTTGCTGTCTTGGAGATATGGTAGGAAAAATGCTGGGTGACTGTGAATCAGCAGTGCCTTTTGAAATATTAGGATTGTGGCTTAATGAGCAATCCCTCTGGTGTCTTCATAAGTCTTGTGGTGTTGGTGGACTGGGCAGGGTAGAGCCAAGGCTGGGCCAGTGACTGCCCCGAGCTACAGAGGCAGCAGCAGCAGAAGAAAGACCTGAGGGGGTGGTTCTCAGCTGGCCACATCCACTCCTCATTTTACTGCAAGAGCTGCATCAAGCCTCTGTCATATGGAGCTTTGGTGCTGCAGCCAAGGGTGCTTGGATGCCTAACACAGAAGGAAAAGGGGTGTTGGTTAAAGAGCTCCTTGGTGTTAATCTCCAAGCTGGAGCTGTAGTCTTGAAAAGAGGAGGAAATGAAGCAGTGTAGTTTGCTATGGGGAATGGAGATGTAAATCTGGGTTAACATAGGGTGAGGTGCTCAAAGGTGTGACCCAATCAGACTCAGGCAAGGTTTGTTGCCCAGCTATAGAAAATTATTACAGAAATGCAATAAAACAAGGTTTTACTACAAGTCAAGGGCAAGAATCACCAGCTGTTTATGTCACCCAGCTCCCTTTATTCTGAAACAATTTAGGTGCCACTGCTTAGGTGGTATGAGGAAAAGATATTCAGGTCAGGTTTGAAAGGCAGAATTTGTTCCAGGGATCAACATCTCCTTTTGAGACCCTTTTGTAAATCCTGATAGCAAAACAGAGAGGGGAAAATACAAACTCAGCTGATCTTCCCTATCAGCTCCACATCTGGATCCACAGGATGCAGCTGGGATTCCCTGGGTTGTGTTGAGACAAGAAGCTGTGTCTGCACCAACAGCCCTGCTGGATATAGGTTAGAAGGCCCAAAATACGTGCACAGTCACCACGATCCATGGGACCTTGCTCTCTGCCCAGGGCAGGGTGGCCAGTCCCGCCCAGCTTGGCAGCCTGGAGAACCTCACCAAGGCTTATCTGGTTCTGTGCCCTCCTCCCTCCCCAGAGGTACCCCCAAGGCCAGGTTTTCCTGCTTCACCCCAAAGGCTTATTTTTCTTATTTTAAAACAAACAGAGTTGTGTCTGTTTTGGTTTCTAGAAGAAGGTTAGAGGGAGGTCAGAGCTGACATCTGGGCTGGAGATAACATTCCCGTCTAATTAGCAAGTCCTGGATAATGAGGGCCTTCCTGTCCCATCCCCCTGCCCTGATGTGAGGAAGGACAGCCAGCAAAGGCTGGTGCAGAAATGGGGCAAGAGAACACCCTGTAGGGCAGCATTTCATCTTCTAGTGTCCCCAGCCCAAGCTTGTGGGCTGCTGATAGGTGCCCGTGGGTGATGGCTAGAGGCTGCTCCTCCTTCATCTTTATGAGGACACCATCTGCAGGTGCTCAGCCTCTGCACTCTTTCCAAGGCACTGGCCATGGCTTTCCAAAGTGCCAATGGTGCTGCCATTCACCCTCCCTGCAAAACAGGGTTTATGGATTTAGACACTCTGAGTGCTACCTGTGCTGCTGTGTGTGGCAAGAGAAGACACTGGGAAACACAATATTGGTGGGAGGCAGATGAGATGAGATGAGGAGAGCGAGGCTCCTGAAGCATGGCTGGGCTGTGTGCTGCCTTCCTGTCAGCCTAGGGAGCTGTGCACTGGCAGTTCCATCCCTGCTCTGGGGAACTGGGTCATTTATCAGGGCACTGCAGCCCGCCGGGCTGACACGGTGCAGCTGTTTGTGCACAGCAGTCCCACGGAGAGGAAGCGGCCACGGCCGGAGCCAGCTTTGGCTGGGACGCTGGGCTGGGGGGCAAAGGGACAAAGTGCTGGGCACAGGAGACCCGGTTTGTGAGGCTCTGCAAGAGACACAGACATATTGTAGACATAGCCTGCTGCAGCAGGCCAGGGAGATGCTGGAATAAGGGCTGACTCAGCTGGGACAGAGGCTCCCTGGCTGAATCACCCGAGTGCTGTGCATTCCCTGCAGCTCCCCCACTGTGAGCTGCCGGCCTTTTGCAAAACCCTGGGAGATTACAGGCACAGGCAAGCGTGGCCAGGGGCTGAACTGCAGCCAGGCACTCTCCAGGTGAGATTACAACAGCGGGTGCATCCAGTCCATGGAAAACCCCGGCTGACACCCCTTAGCAGAGCCAGTGACACACCAGCCTCTGTGCCTCGTCAGCTCCATGGCAGAGGGATTTGCTGCCAGCAGCCTCAGATTCCACCCTCAACGGAAATGCCACAGCCTGTTGATTCCTTGGAGGGGACGTGACCATCATTCCTGGCCTCAGTATAAACCCCAGGGAGGGAAGGAAAAAGGAGGCAGGAAAACAGGGCTTGGGATATAACAGTGGCAGAACTTAGCCACTGTGACCCCAGCTGCAAGCTGGAGAAATGAAGCTGGGAACAGTGCCCTTGGGTCAGTCATGTGCTGCTGGCCACGACAGACTGGACACAATGTCACAGGGAGGCACAGCACTGTGGGGGAGCAGCAGAACAGGGAGATGACAGCAGCCTGAGGAGTCTTCTTGCAGACATGGCCACATGCTGCCAGTTTCTGTGCCACAGGCTCCAGTAAGACCAGCAGTGATGGGCCCCTTGTGTTCCTGCATCCTTTCATCTCAAGGATGCTGCTCTGCCTTCATGTGCAATGCCAGACAGATTAAGAAAACCCCAAATGTGCTTCCTCCTGTGAGTTGCCAAAAAACTGAGAACAGAACTTGATCCCAAGGCCAGGGAAAGGGGAACGAGAACTAAATAGGGTTCAGACAGGTACAAGGGGGTTGGAGTGTGGGCAACTGCACAGTTTAGCATGAGAAATGCAGTGGTAGGTGCGACAGCAGCAACCTTTAATCTTGCCTGAGCTCTATGAAAAGTTTCTGTGCTCCTGCCAGGATTTAGGATGAAGCCCATGGGACCCGGCCTGGCTGGGAAGGGGAAGCTGGATCTCCTCAGGTAGTGAGCTAAGCTGAAATAGCTAGACTGAAGGATCTGCCCCTTGAGAGCAGACCTGGCAAGCAAGAGAGAAGAATGCAGGGGCTTTGTCTTGTAGCTTCCTGCCAAGAACTGGCACAGCTGTAAACATGAGTGCCGAACAATAAGGTCTCCTGTCCCAGCAGCTGCTAAAGCTGTCACCTGGGAAGCTTCCTGCAATCAGCCAGTGGCAGGACAAAAAAGAGATCCCACATGCTTTCCTGCAATTTGTCATATGTCTGATCTCTGTTCTACTCAGTGCCCATCATCCTCCCTTCCTCCAGAGCCATCTCACGCTCCAACAGGAGGATGTGATTATGAAGACCAACCTCTGGTGCAGAGCAGGCTCATTGTTCAGCCTTGCTTCTCCAAGCAGCAAGAAGTGCTTCTCTCTGTGACTTCTGAGTCACCCTTATAGCCTCTCCTCAGAAAGTATTTCCCTTGGGCTGGTTCTGCAGGCACTGGGTGGATTTCCCCAGTGCCTCAGAGATCCACAGTCCTCTGCAGATCCTCCCTGCCTGCCACGTGTTGAAGCTCCAGGGCTTACGGTGACCAGAGTTGGCAGGACACCACCACTGGCTTCTTTTTCAGACCACTGCACCTTTCCAAGGCGCTAATCTCTGGGTCTGAACAGTGCCATGCTGGATCTCTCCTCACGGGTAAGTATTTTTAGAAAGTTTGAGCTCAGACTATGCAGTCACTTCTGAGCTATGCCAGGATGAAAAGAAAACAACCACTTCTCCCTGAACAATACCAGCACAGAACAAAAAGCCACTGTAAATGAGGTTTTTCGGCATCGCTCAAAACTAGCCAAGCTTTGAAAGACGAAACTTGCAGTCAAAAAAAAAAAAAAAAAAAAGGTTCCTAGTGAACAAGTGAACAGAAAGGGCTTTGACAGTTTACTTAAAAAACTGGATTAAAGCAAAACGATGTTATATAAATACCAGCAGGCGTGCTGGAGCTTGCAGCACTCCATCTCCATCCTGGGTGCTGCGACAGCCAGACCCAGGGCTGGGGTTGTTACCTGCTGCTGCCTGTGCCACGGCCCCGAGGTGAAGGCACCTGCAGGGAAAGGAGCTGTGCACTCCCTGTGGGGAAGTTATTGCCTTGGAGGGAGCAGCCCCAGGGGATGCAGCTCCTCTCCTTCCCGAGGCCATGAACCTCCATGAGCAGAGCCCGCCGGGACAAACACCCTCTCACTGACAACAGCATGGAGGAGCTGCAGCCACGCGGGTCACCAGAGGTCACCCCCTCTGGAAAACACCAAAATCCCTGGTGCATGTTGTACCCCCTGGATGACTTGAAGTCAGTATTTCTGAGGACTCTCACTGCAAAAATTTCCTGTTTTTCAGGAAATTGCTCAACCACTTGTCCATTTGTAAGAGAGATGGGGCCAGGGCGCCTTTAGCAGCAGAGCGAAGAGAAGCGTGGAGAGGCTGAGAAGGGTACAGAGCTCAGCCTTGACTTGGGTGGGGGGAGCCAGCAGGATGGCTCCTGTCTTTTTCTATCAACAGCTGCAGCTGCTGGGGACATCTGAGAGTCACAGAAACTCCTGGCACTCTCCAGATCAGAGAACAAAAGCATGGGAATAGATAAACATATATTTATATACATATACACCTGTAGGGACTTTATTTCACGGGCCTTATTTCATACAGGCCATGGAGAAAAATCATCAATTTTAGTGCATTTTTATTGTGACTTTTGGATCATAAGAACCTAGGAAGTCAATGTGAGGTGGGAAGTTAGGTGCTGCCCTCTTGCATGCAGCTTTCAGTTGTCCTCCACCCTCAGGACATGAGCAGCTCCTCTGGCCTCTCCTTGTAGGATGTTTCCCTGTCTCACTACCCACCCTTGGGCAAGGAAGCCCTTGCCATTAGGAAGGGAGCCATAGGGTTTCTCCTCACTCCATTCCCACTGGGATGTGGGCAGATGCATTTTCAATCTCTCCCTGTAGGCCTCTCGTTTTCACCCATTTTATCTTATCTTTTTATTGACTAGACGATTGCAGTTGCTGTTACTCTTTAACTTGCAGGAAACTCACAGCAAACACTTGCCACCATTTGGCAGTAATTTTAAACAAGACAGAGTTTAACACGGCTAACAGCCTTCCAGGGTTGGAGAATTTAAGTGCTGATTCTGTCTGAATCCTGTAATTACTTGGATGAGAAAAAGGAGGTGTGTGAGGGGAAGCTCAAAGTGATTAACAAACTGTTTGGGCCAACAGCCTGGCTGGGCTGGTGCAAGGTCCTGCCTTAGGCAGTGGGGGCCATTTCCCTGTTGACATGGAGCTGGTCTTTGTTTTCTTCTTTGCACAGGAGGAATTGTATTTGTTGATAAAGCAAAGGATTTACTGGCCAGGCTGCCAAGGTCAGACCTCACTGGAAACAAACTGGCCCGAACTATCCCCTTCAAAGGAACACATATACACAGCCCACTGTGTGGTGCAAGCCAAGACCCCTGAGTTTTCCATCCTCTACCAGCCCTTGAAGCTGTTCCTGGCATAGCACCTCCAGTAGAAAAGACAGCAAAGCCCTTTCTTCCCTCCTTGCAGATACTCACTATGAGCCAGAGCAGCTGGAGATTAACTCAGAAGTTCAGCAGGCAGGCACAAACATTTTGGGGAAAGGAGCAGCTGTGTTAGGGCTTGATGCAAGTGCAAAGCCAAGAGAAAGGAATGGAAAACCTCTGCTTGCCTGGAATCAGGCGCCTTGGACAAGACTGCAAGGACAGAGGCACTGTGCCTGACCCTTGGGGGAACCTTGGAATTGGGTTCAAAACATGCATGGGGAAGAGAAGTGGGCTTAGCTGAGCATTGCTCCCCTTGGGAAGGCACTGGCTGCCATGTCCTCTTAAAATAGAAACAAGGAACATTAAGAGCTGAGAAAGCTACTGTAATAGACAGGCTTGGGTGGAGAGAGCAAATGCTGGACACATCAGAGGAGGATTCAATGTGCTTAACTCTGAAAGAGAAAACAAACTGTATCCTCACTAGAGAGAGGAAACATTTTCACAGCTGACATGGAAAAAACAGCTACTGCTGAGGAGTTACCTATTGCTTCAGCTCCCTTCAGTCGGGAAAGACCAACATCACATTCAGGTGGCATGAAAACTGCTGTGTAACCCCTCTTTAACCACAACATAAATACACTGCTGGCACTGCTTCCTACTTGCACCTCCTGTTATTAACACCCCTGTGGGAATCCCTGAAGCCTTCCCCAGCAGTTGGCCAACAGGGAGCTGACTTAAAAACCTGGCACAGAAAATATCCTTTTGCTCTGAGGTCTGTCCTGTGGTGGAAACCTTGCAAAGTGCTTGAGGAATCTCAAGCTGTCTCCAAAACCTCCTCCTACTGTCCACCTGTTACACTGTTTTGAAGGATTCCCACAGGGCCCCACGTACGTGGGTCTTCAGCATTTATCTCAAAGAAACAGTTGTGGCTTTCACATAATGCACCCTAAAATGTGCTGGCACTTTAACAGCTAAGAGATACTTTAACTCTGCTTTTCCTTAGAAGGAAGCAATCAAATAACTATTTTATACTGCCCCTTAATTACACAATGCAAAGTCACTGTGTTTTTTCCTGTTCTGTAGGATGGTAAGGCAAGAAAGTTGATTATTGTCGGGTATGTGACGCTGTTCCCCGACTTTTCCTGCCTGTGCAGGAAAATGGAGAGTCTTTACTAGAAGTGTTTACTGAGCAGGAACACCGAAGCTGCAGGGGAAATTGCCCACCCTGAAACCCGAAGAGGCAGGAGCAGCAGAGCCTCTGTGATCTCTGGAATGAAATGCAACACTGGTTTTTATTGATCGTAACTGACCAGCAGTCCTTACCAGATTTCATCCAAGTGACATCACCTCCAGCAGCCTGCCAGCGGTGACATCAGCCCAGCCCAATGGGAGGCACCCACCTCAGGGGAACAGAACCACCTTGTGCTGTGGCCCAGGCTCCAGGGTGACAGAAGCAGGTGGGAGCAGTGATGTCAGCCAGCAGCACTGCAGTTACAGCAGGACTTGGATCACCACTCCCCTGGCTCCTTCAAAGGTCATAAATTGTTATGCAGAGGTGCAGAAAAAAAAATTACCTGGCTGCTTATATGCCAGGGAGGTGAAATGGAGTAAAGCCAAAGCAGATTTAGGAGTGACTGAAGGAAACAGAAGCTGTGGCAAAAAAAAAAAAAAAAAAAGCAGCAGCAGCTTGTACATGGTTATTAAGCACTTACAATGTTCTCATGCAGCTTAGATAAGCAAGCTGGAATTAAACAGTACAATAGTCATCAGTGCTGGTGCTGTACTCTGCCTGCAAGCATAGGAGGAGGCTGGGAGCACTCAGAAGACAGGAAACAGGTGTATGTGAGGAGGAGGAGGAGGAGATTGGAAGGGCTGAAGGCTGCTCAGATAGAAGCCCACAACTGGCACCCTTAGTCCAAAGGTCAGTGCAATTGAAGTTACAAGGCTGCCTTCTGGCAGGGCTCACCTGTGTGAGCACATTTAATTATTCACAACAGAGTGAGGGAGGCTCTCAGGCTCCATAGACAGGGGAGGGGTGACAAAAGCACAGTGGGGAGCGAGCACAGCTCAGGTTCCTTGAGTGCAATGAGCAGCTGCTCATCTGTGCATGAGAGGTGAGTGCTCCCTCTGGCCCTCTGGATCCAGCAGCACACAAAGGGGGTTCTACAGGCAGCACTGAAAGCCCCACGGAAGGAACCCCCTGTTTTGTTTTTCAGAAAATTACCTTTTAGTAGGGATCAAGTCATAACCTGTACTTTCCCAACCCATCATTAGAAACTGTGCTGTTGATATTCCCAACTCCCCTCTCTGGACAGATTTGTAAGAATCAAGTTTTATTCTCCTGGCTAGACAGCAGGGACTGATAAAAGTTCTCTACTGCAGACATAAAAAAGGAGATCCATAAAATATTTCTCCCTATTTTCTCTTACAAAATTATGATGGGAGCCCATGGATTTGTGGAGGAGTTGTACCTGTCCAAGTAACACAAGGACAGAGGAAGAAAGAGACAGGTTTCACATACAAGGCAGAGGCATTCTCAGCTTTAAACAAACCCACCCAGGGCAGGTATGTACCATCATCTTGCAGGGAGCAGCTGCCCTCTCCTCTGGGCTATCAGATGTGAGGCAAAGACAAAAACATTCCTCCTCTTAGTTCAGCAGCAGCAGCTCTGCACGTCAGCTCTTGGCTGATAAATACAGGCTCCTAATTCCAGCCACATTCCCCGTTTTGAGAATAAGCAGCCCTGCTTCTCAGTGCCCTTTACAACTACTGCTGCTCATGAGAAGGGGGAGAAGGAGGGAAGGGTTACATTTTCCATCTCCTAAAAACACCAAAACAGAAGAAACCCCCGGGTTGTACAGGGCAGGCAATTGACCTGCCCTCAGCTCTCCTAGGCAAGGAATGCACAACATGGACGTGTCCAGAGGCAGAGGTACAGCCACCCTTTTACTTCAGGCTCCAATGAGTTTCTTGAGGAATGCCTCCAGCTGATCCTCGTCCTTTACGCCCACAAATTTATCCACCACATCTCCGTTCTTCATAGCCAGCACAGTTGGCACTGCTGACACCTGGGGCAAGAGAAACAGGGAGACAGGTGAGCAAAGCCTGCACCTGGTTCCCCAATGGAAATCTAAGGAATTGGCTACAAAGGGGCTGAGTGTGCACTGCTCTAGGGTAAGATGTCCACTCATAAAACAGGCCAGCTGAGCTCCTGGTTCCCCCTCTCTGAACTGACTTACACCACCCTGCTCAAGTCAAGGCTGAGCTGCTTCTTGATTTTAAGTAAGACCCAAATATTTAAAGAGAAAACCACAGCTAATACAAAAACCATCTCCAGTACAAATACTTCTTCTCCTTCCCTTTTATCCTATCATGAATACATCTAGGAGACATCTCAGGCATAATGACCTTTGAATATTTTATGGCCAGAACTGCATCAGATTTGGACCTGTGTTTTTCTCCAGACAGGACTGGAGCTCTAATCCTAACCCACCCCACCATTGCAAAGGCAGATTTCCTGCTCCATCGTATTATGGCAATGCCAATACCCTCCAAGCCTTCTTCCTTTCCCACTTCTGTTTTCAGTGGTTTATCTGGTCACAAACCAGTGGTTGTTCACTGCAGATGCCTGACAATTAGGTAAGAAGTGAAAAAGTCCCTCTGACCAGAGCTAGCAGGCAGCTGTGCTGTTCTGGGCTCTGCTTTTTTAGCTCAGAACAAAGTTTTCTGGGAATTATCCAAGAGAACAGCGTTGGAAATGACAATATTCCCTATGGACTTGCTGGCTGACTGGTGACAGCAGAGACCCTAGGGACATGACTGAAAGAAGGAACAACCAGAGCTTGGAGACCTGCAGCAATGGAAGATCTGATCACATTTCTGACCCCACAGCTTTGATGCCTTTATCTCTGCAAAGTCTCTCCCAAAAACACATCCTGTCCTTATCTTGCCTGCTGACTCTCCTCCAGCCTGCAGGGCCTTCCCATGTGCACTGCCAGCCCTGCTGCCAACAAAGATCTGCAAATCCCTCTGGAAACCCACCAGAAGGCTGGCTTTTCTCCCAGTGGGAGCCTGAGATGAAAGGGCCATTTTGTCTTCCCTTCCCACCCAGTCCCAGCTGGGCAGTCCAGAGTGGCTCCCCACAGAGTCCTTCAGGGCTCTGCAGTCTCATCTGAAGGGATGGGAGCGTCGGGGCTGCTCAAGGCACAATCTTCAGCTCCTCCTAGTGACTGCAGGGAGCAGATCCAGAGGGCCTGGGCCCCAACACTGCCAGTGGTGCCAACACATTCCCTTGTGATTTTAGGAGAGAGAAAGGATGCACTGCATTCAGCTGCTCCCTGCCCGAGAAGGACAAACCTTCACTGAGCCTCCCTCTGGTTTGCACAGCGGGTTAATATCGAGCAAAGTTGCTCCAGTTCCATCCAAAAACAACAAGAGCTGCTTCTATTAGGGACAGTGTAAGGAACAGGCAACTCTTGGAAGCTTTACAGAGAAGCAGCCAACATCATGTTGCCAGGCCCTGCAGGCTGACCAGCACACCCACGAGCTTCACAGCCTTGATTCCTCTGTCTCTTTCCCTCTTCATGCTGATGAGCAAATCTCAAGAAAGTGTGGAAGGTCTGGGGCTGGTGCTGCACAGCCAGATGAGAACTGGGGGCACAGAGCAACTTTCCTCTGCTCAGAAAACAAAATGTTTTTGTCAGCTTCCTTCCTGCCAGCTGCAGCAAGGGCAGCCTGTTAATGGAGCACATACTTTGTTTTGCTGGTTGAGAAGCAAATGTCATGGGAATTTCTAGAATGCAAAGCTGAGGGCACTTTTTCTTTTTTTGGGTCCCATCTGCACTGAACCTAAACAAACTTTCCTCCTCTCTGAAGAGCATTTCTGCAGAAAAAATCAGTCTGCTTTTGATTAGTGTTGACCACACAGATAAATAAACATCGCCATCCAGGTTATTCCTGGCAGCAACTGTACCAAGGGAATTCTCCCATCTGAAACTTTCATACAAGCTCAGATGCCACACAACAGAGCAGAGGGAAGGATTTCACCCAGGCCTCTGAGTGAGGAGGTAACAAGAAGGAGCTCCACTGATGAATGACCATCTCTGTACCAGCAGCTCTCCTGAGCTGCCCACCCACAGTGTCCAGAGAAGGGGCTGCCCTTTCCCACTCACCACACACAGAGGCAACTGGCCAAGGCAAGAGATGAATCTAAAGAATTTTAAGAGACTGCAGATAAACAAAAGTATTTCTTCTCCCTTTCTGCTCTTGAGGCGAGAGGTCAGGAGCTGGCTGGAGCAGTGGAGAAAGGCCACAACCAGAGATGAAAGGTATTAGGTAAAATGGGGAGTCCCCAGAGAAAGCACTTTTGTGCTGGGCATAACAGGACAGGGAAGGGCACTGGGGACATTGCTAGCTGCAGGAAATGCATCCGTGCTTTGTGCTAAGCTGGGGTGGCTGAGAGCCAAGGGAAGACAGCAGCTTGTATAAAGGAATGTGCCAGCATTCCTCAGCTCTTCCAGGGGGTCTCCCCCTCCCTTGGCCTCCCCCCGTGCCAAGGAGGCTGCTGAAGAGGACATTGTGCAAGCAGGCAGCAAGCTGGGGGCTGTGTGTGCGTGGGCAGGGGAATAAACATGGATGGAGTGACACTTCCTGGCAGCTAGAGGAGTTGTGGGGATGGCATGGACACTAAAAACTCCTAAAGACTTCCTCAGTGTGAGACATCTGATCCCCTGTGGAGTGGCTTTAAAACAAATATTTTCCAATCCCACCTCTGGTTCTCCTGATCTCTCACAAACATCCTATTTGGTCCCTCTTTGATCTCAACTTGGTGCTTTCCCATCAGCCCTAACATTTCTCCTTACATGGCAACTTCCCAGAAGATAAAGTACAACCAAGCACATGCTCAGCACATGAACCAAGTCTGCCTCAGAAAGGATGCTCCAAACTACGAAGATCTGAGCAGAAAATTCTCCTATCCTCCTACCTGTTTGCAGCTTTGGTACTTGCAGACTGTCTAGGGATGGTGTTTTAGCCACAGGGATAATGGCCAAGACAAGACACACACACATCACTCCAAAAGTGGAGGAGGGCCTCTTGCGAAACAAAAACTTTGTCATTTTTGTTTATAAGATTCCAGAATGAAGTGCTAGAAGCTGACCCTTCCCTGCAGCCTCAGTCCTACCTGCACACAAACACACACAGCAGGCAGTGCTCCCTCAGCACCCGTGGGGAGAGGCCACGCAGCATGTTGTCAAACCTGCACAACTCAGGACTTTCAGCCTCTTTTCACAGACCTTTCTCTGCATGCACATGCCCTGCTTGTCGTTTTCCACTCATCTGAGATTATCCTCTTGTAATCCCAGCTAATTCTATCTACTGGAAGGCTTGGAACAATGCACGAGTTGAGCTAATAATCTCTATTCTCTTCTCCTTAGCGTGGCTGCTACCGGAGCTTTCCCTGCATCTATTAGGATTTGCACACTTTTAGATCATCACTAAAACCACCTCACCCTCTTCAACTTCTCACCAGCACCCTCTGGGCTATGCAGCCTTTTGGGCTTGCAGCAGCCAGCCCTGCTCAGGAACCAGCAGCCATCATCCTTGGCCTGGGGTGTATCTGCCACACGCCTCCACCTGGGGAGAGCTGGAGAATCTCATGCTGAGCTTGTGGGAGCTGCAAGTCATGACTGTGGCCACCAGCTGTGTGGGCACACCACCACAGCACAGGCAGAAAGGTCTCCCTGGGGAAAGAGGGGGAGGGAACAAGCTGCTTCCACTTCTGTCTCCTTCTGGCTCGGCAGGGCATAGGAATGGAACACAGCATCTTCTCCAGGCTCAACAAAATGACAGCTTGCTCAGGAGATGGTTGACACTTTTCAGGGCAGCTTGAGGAGCCTGCTGTGCTAGTTGTCACCCTGGGAGCAGGACTTCATCTGCAGAGGGGGAGCAGATCCATCTGCGTGATACCCAAGTGAAAATGAAGCATTTTTCCCCATAAAATGTAACAGCAGGATGCCCCAACTCCATGGGAAGAGTGATTGTTTACAAGGAGAGGCAAGCAAACCCTCAGAGGAACTTTTGTGTTTCTTAAACACTATCTAATCACTGAGAGAGAGGACAAATGAATGAATCATGTAAACGAAAGCCATGGCCTCCTCCAGTCATTCCACTCCTTCCTGGGAGACAGTCAGCACAGAGAACACACCCAGCAGTAATGTCACATACCAGTGTAAGTACCAAGGTCCTCTCCTTTCAAGAGCAGGACACAAGCTCCTGTTGTTTATGTGTTTTTTCTGACCTGGCTTCTGCCTGTCCAAACAAAACTCACTGTGTCTCCTTGTGCTGCCGCTTAAGGATGGGGACATTATGACCTAGCTAGTGATCCTGAACAAGGACAGGAAAGAGAAGGCAGGCTGGTTGCACAAAGAACCACATACCACAGAAGAGTGGGGACTGTAACTTCATATTCTTGCCCTGCACCTGAGCAGCCCCAGCTGGCAGCAAAATGCTGTGTGTGGTCTAGGCTCCCCAAGGCCAGGGAAGTGTTTACACTGAAAGACACCTGCAAGGCCTAGAGGACACCTCCCTGCAGAATTAGAGCTGGGGATGCTGGGCATGACCAGCAAAGTTGGAGCAGAGACAAGCAGCAAAATCCACCTACTGACAAGTGACCCAATGGATCAGGCACATGTAGGCTCTGGGCTTCCCCTCCCCTCCAACACTGCTGCTGTGCAGGCACAGCTCTCCTCAGGGAGGCACCTCTGCACTGCCAGCTAAAGAAAGTCTGTGCTCTTCCCCCTCCTACCTCGTACTCAATAGCAAGGTCTGTGTGATCATCAATGTCCACTTTGGCCATCAGCACCTTCCCCTCCAGTTTGGCCACCAGCTTCTCTAGCCTGGGGCCTAGGATCTTGCAGGGACCACACCACCTGATGGAGCAAGAAAAGAAAGGGGAGATTAGAAGAGGCAGGTACAGCCATGGAAGACATACTGGTACACCAGTGCCTTCACCACCACTGCTATTCCTCTCAAGAGCCAGCCTGGAAATACAATTCCAGAACCATGGCTCAGAAAAACACTTCTCTCACAAAGAAGCTGTCAAAGGTTAAGGAAGCTCTGTATCTGGTTTCAGGCTTCAATTAATAGCCCTCTCCTCCATGGATGATCCCAGCCAATGCTCACTTTGGTTTGTCAGTTGGTTTATTTATAGCAGAAGATTTTTGGCTGTTTTGTGTTCTGTTTGCCCCAAATCAGCTCTAACAGGCTCACACAACAGTAGTGGAAGACTATGAAAAACACAAAGACAATCAGTACTGTTAATAGAGCAGATAAAATCTAGGAATATTTTTACTGGCAGGTGGATGACAGTATTTTTATGGATGACAATTGCTGTCATTGGTGTCACAGGGCTGTTATTAACACATAAAGGCATTCACTATAAACAGCCTCAAAAACACACAGCTTTAAGAAACATGGAATGATACACCTTAACAATGCATAGCTCTGCATAGCAAGTGCAGAAGTCTCCATGGCTGTTAACAAACTAAGACAACGTTTCATCTATGAAGCCAAATATGGCAGATATCAGAGTTTTTTCCCGAGGCATCTTTTGTAGGATGATGCAACAGTGGGGCTGGGGTGGCACCTGAAAGGTGCAGCTGTGCCACCCTGGGGAATGTCTTCCTGGCATTCCTGTGTGACACTGCTGCAGGGTGTGGCTGTGAGGGGAATCTTCATGGATTGAGCCTGACAGGCAGAAGCATCTTTCAACACCGGACTCCAGAGCTTGGGAAGCCCTCAGGCATGCTCCTCCATGGTGTGCCAGGAGTGCCACTACATCAGGGAAGCCACAGGGACACACCTGCACGGGTGACGGCGGAGAGGGGTGCAAGAGCCACGGGTGGTACTTACTGTGCGTGGAAGTCCACCACAATGGGCTTGGGGCTGTTCACCACCCGGTCCTGGAAGTCGCTGCCATCCTGCACGTTGAAAGTGTTCCTGCGGCCAGCCGAGGTGCCAAAGGCCCTTCCGTGGGGTGCCAGCAGCCCCCGCGTGGGGAGGGAGAGCAGCCGCTGGAGCGCCAGCCTCTGGGCCATCTGTGGGGAGAGCGGTGGGTGGGCTGGGTGCACCCCATGGCTGGTGCCGCTGCTGCAGCGCCCCGATCCGAGCCCCTGGGCAGGACAGCCCCAGGCGTCCAGGGGAGACGCTTATGGGATGACATGGGTGTGCTTGCCGCCCCTGTGCCCTCTGCAGCTCCAGCCCCACAGCCGGACCCGCCTCCTGCCGGGAGACAGCGCCAGGCACAGGGTCCCCGTTCCCCTCAGCCCTGCAGGGCAGAGCTGTCCCCGCCCCCCGCTCCTCCCCACCCACAGGGCCGCGGGATTCCCGCTGCTCCGATACCGCGGGGCTCCTTCAGTTCATGTCCCAATAGGTGGCACAGGGCCCCCGGTCCCCAGCCCTGTGGGGGAGAGCAGCCCCATTCGCGGCGTCCCGCTGCTGCCCGAGCCCGAGGGCTCAGCCGGGAGGGCCACACTCGACCCGCCGGGCCCGCGCCCCGCCCGCACCTTCCCGGGCACCGAGGTGACCGCACACTCCGAACTTCCGCTCGCCGCCCCGCCCACCTGCGCCGATTGGCCGCCGCCGCCGGAAAGCTGCTACAAACGCCCCGACCGCCCTCCCATCCCATTGGCAGCCGCCCCGAGGATCGGGCACCTCTCACTGGCTGCCGTACCTGTCCTTTAGCCATTTCGCCCCGCCCCGAAGGGGTGGTGGGAGGCGTCACGTGGGGCAAACCCAGGCTGCTGATTGGCGGCGGAGCCCTCCAATGGGCGCAGCACGAGCCGTGGCGCGGGCCCGGCGGCGCCAGTTCCGTTCCCATTACCAGTACCGCTCCCGGCCGGCAGCTCTCCTCAGCTTGAGGCTACACAAACGCTTGCCTGGTTCATCCGCTTCTTTAAGCTCTCCTGGAAGCGCACAGTTCATCCGCCCGACAGCAATTAACCCCGTTCCACAACGTGCCCGCCCGGGCAGGGCACCGGGAGCTACCGGCACCCCTGCCCTCAGCGGTGACACGAACCAGCACGGCCCATGCCACCCTCTCCAGCTGCAGGTGAACAGGCACTGCCTTCCAGCAGCAGCACTGCTTGCATAGCCCTGTGTTCCCAAAGACAGCAAGAACTCCCATCACATCATTGACCTCTTCTGCTCCCCAGCCTCTGCAAGGAACTGGGGTTTTACTGAAACAGCAGCTGAATTCAAAGGACTGGGAGAGCTTTAGGTACATGCAAAGTACCACTCCACCTGAGTTTGGAAGCAATAGCGTGTATTTTTCAAGAAGCTAAAAGGCTGGAAAACATGTGAAGATAAAAGCCTGTTCCCTGTCACCCCTCCTCTATTTCCTAGAAATCACAGGGACATGATGAGGTCAAGCTCGAAACTGCTCTTGCTTTGCAACTCCAGGCCCATGGGAGGAGTCCACAGGGAGGTGACAGGCAAGCATACATGGCTCACAGAGGAAGCAGTAAAGTGCAGACAGCCTCCCTGTCACTCCATTCAGGACTCCCCCTTTAGGAGCAGAATAAAACAGAGACATTTTAAGGAGCATTTTAACAACATCAAATTTTCTTGATGGGACATAGTGCAAATAGGAGAAATATTTGTCATGCTTTATAAAAGACAGGCTAACGTTCTAGGCTGCTTGGTGTGGGAGAAGAAAAACATGAGGACAGCAGAGCCAAACTCAGTGTAAGTCTCTGTGTCCCAAGCATTCCAAGCAAGCCACTTATCTGTTGTGGAGCAAAGTCCCCTGTAGTGTTCTCTGGGAAATTATAAATTATCTGACCTATACAGTAACTAAGAAAATCATCTTTCCCCACTCAAGCTACACAATTGCCCTAACTCAAATGCAGGAAAAACACCAGGAAGTTTGCCTGAAGTACCACTTCAGCATTGAACGCAGAAACAAGTCTTCAAGTATGCACAGCGTACAGCATCCAGGGACCAGACAAGTGGCACTGGCTGTGAGCAGGTCACCTCTGATGGGGGACATGACATCTGAAGTTTCCCAGGCATTCCTGCACTCAATTCTGTGGCCTCTGTATGTCACTGCAGAGATTGGTCAGTGAGATAAACACAGACACCATCTTCAGGCAGCTCTGAACTCTGCAAGGACAACATGGGAACCTCAGCAACACTGGATTTTGGTCCCCCACTCAGTCCTTCAGAGATGTTGGTCCTCTTTGTAACAGCAAGATCTGAGCAGGTCTTTGGCAACTCACGGTCAGTGGGAGGCACGGGGATGGAAAAGGGACAGTGGAAAGGGCAGAATCCTGCTGTGGATCTCTGTTACAGTACTGTCACAAAAGCACCTATGGATCTCAGTGTGAAGCAGGAAAGGTTAAAGCTCATCCTTGGCATTAACAAGATGCTGCAGAGGACGAACTGGTATCCCTTGATCTCTCATCAGCTGCTCCTGTGACCCATCATGGCTGTCCGGGGGTCTGTCACCCAAAAAGTCTGTGTGAGTGTAATCCTGGAGCAGCCCAGCCTGTACCGCGTGCTGCCGGAGCTCCTGGCTCCCCACCAGTCCCTGCATTGTCATGTAACCCTGCTGGCAGGAGGGAGGCAGCTTCTGACGGGTGAAGGCAAACAGGAAACACGACTCTGCAGGGGAAAGGATCAAAAATTAGAGATACCCTGTAGGAAAATGCTCCCAGAAACTATCAGGGACTTGTTCAAAACAAAAGGCAGAGAGGATGAGGGAAGATGACTTTCCCACCCAGTACCCTGCCCTGGGTAGCAGCACAGTAATTGACTTAATTCTGCAGAGCTCAGGAGATGCAGAGAGGGATCCCCAGTCTGCACACTAAGAGAAAAAGGAGGTAGATTTGAGCTTGCATCCATCTGACATCTTCTTTGTGCTACATGGGCTTCCTGCAGGAAGGTCCCACACCAGTCTTAAGACAAGGAAGGGAGACAGCTGAGGCTCTTGACTTCTGACATCAGAGCACCCCCATTTCCCATGGGAAAGCAATCCAATCACCAGTACATAACATCTAGTACACAGCGGCACAAAGAATGTTAATGAAGAAGAAAGGAAAGCAGCTAGAAAAAGGATTGAACCTAACCTTATATGCCTTCCTCTAAATCCTGGCATGCCTGGGCCAGTCTTTTTCTAATGGTGAACAAGAGCAAGGACTCTGGGAACATACACACAGAACAGCACTTTGTACCATCTGGTGAGTGCATTGAGGAGGTGTGACTGACAGTGAGACAAGCAGCTCACCACAGGGAGATCTCAGCTATTTGCAGAGGAGATCACTCCTGTCACTTGTTCCTCACATTCCTCCTCCTCTTCCTGCCACTTCGACCCTGTGCACAAATTACCTGCAAAGAAATTGCGCAGGTCGGTGCCGAGGCAGTTCTCCAAAAAGCGCCTCAGCGGCAGGATGTGAGCGTTCGGGGCTGTCCAGTCTGTCAGAAAGTCCTCCACAATGTGATGGATGGCATCTGGCCGGGGCAGAGGCCAGTCTGGGGGACGGAGTCTCATCTCACGCTCTGCCAATGGAACATTAAGGGAGCCTCTTAGAAGCAAAATGGCATTAAAAAGAGTTGGGGAGTGGAGAGCAGCTGTGACAGCTGTTTCCGCTTTTGTTCTGACCTTTTAATCCATTACTTTCATTTGCAATCCCCTCTGCTAGATCTGTCCTCAACAGCCCTGCCACTGCACAGCTGCCCTCTGTCTCTGCCCTTAGCATTCCTGTCATTTCACTCCTGTTCCCCTGAGCAGAGACTGCCAGATGGGCTAAGCTGCACTTAATGCTGCTACCCATCATGCTTATTTCTGTGAAAGCGAGTTGGATCCTGACCTTAGGTTTCTGAAGATGAAGATTTCTACACACTCATTTCCCAAGGAAGTCTACTCTGAGCCTGTTTGCTGCTGGATACAGCACTCCTCTTGAAACCCTTGCCTTTGGCTGCCTCTATGTCTGTGTGACCTCTCGGACCTGGGCCTGCCAGAGAGCAGCTTTCTCTCGGCAGCAAGATGGCCAAACAACAACAGCCTCATCTGTCAGGCTCTGCAAAATACAGGGTGCCAGCCAAAGGGAAGAACTGTTCCTCTTGTTGGCCATGGGGAAATTTCCAGCATCCCTGTTTGTTCCTATTTTGAAATGTAACGTCTCTGGCACAACCCCCCCATTCCCTTTATCAGTCTTACCAATGGAACTTTCTTGCCAACTCTCAGCTTCCCATTCAGCTCATACAGTGGTGGGGGGTGTCTCACAGGAAGGGGAAATGGTGCTTTCAGGAACCACCCCCACTTTGGCTTTGATTTATCTTTATCCCTCTTTGTTTTGCTTGTGCCACATAATTAGCAGGAAAGCTTACCTGTCGGAAGGCGTTTGTAATAGTAAATAACAGGGTGTAAAAAATTAGACTGCCAGGCATGCTGTGCCTCTCCCACAGCACGGTTGTAGTAGAAGACATCCTTGTCAGCCCCAGAGAAGTTCCTCCCATACTCCATGATGATGACAAAGAGCCCACTTTGAGCCTTTCTTCCCGTTTGCATTTCCAGCTCGGCCAGGATTCCAGTAGGGTACTCTTCCAGGTATTCAAATGCTGTGGCATTCCTGTGAATTGTAAACACACCATCAGAATTTTCCACCAGAGGAAGCCAGCTGGGATCCAACCCACCCTCAGCTGGTCAAGGCTAAAGCCAAAACGTCATCAGATAGTAATTTTGTTTGGTTATTACAGATCTGAGCAAGACTTGATGCAGAGCTTATACAGGCTCCAGATTGTTTTCCTCAATTATGGGATTCTCTCTACAGTAGCACTGCTCACAATGTTTTTCCCTGGGGTCAGTAAAAAGTACTACACCTCTGAGCCTATAGGGAAGGTCTGGACCATTTCAGCTCTTTAAGAGGGAGAAACAGTCTGCACAATTGGGCACCAGTTGCAGTAGTGGTACGGGTTTGGGGTGGCTGCCTATGGGATGGTAACATCCTTAGGCAGGAACAGTGCAACCTGTGTGGTGGCAACATGGGAAGCAATAGTAAAGAGAAAGAAATGAAATTATGGAGCACAATGCTGGGAGTAATTACTCACTCACTCTCTCAGCAGTATGATGTCAGCCAGGACACTGAACATCTGGTAGAGGCCTGAGGCCTCGTTCACCCTCTTGATGATGGAATTGGTCAGCTGTGTAATAGGGTAGACTGTGGATGGCCAGGGGACACCATGGTGACGGTTTTCCAATAGGCGATGGACTGCCCGAGCTAAGACATGGAGAGAAACAAAGACAGCTTATTTAACAACCCAAGCTCATGCTTTAAGAAATCCAATCCCTGTGCTGCAGCAGGACTCAATAAACAACCTTTATAGCTCCTCCATGCTCAGGATCTCCCGCCCCAATCGCTAGTAACCGCAGCAGAGATGCCCTCGGAAAGCTGATGGGATGCTGAGTGGTGGGGGAGGGGGGTCCTTGGGGATATTTCATTACTTGTCAGCAGTCCTTTAATGATAAGGATGGGCACACACACATAAAGAAGGAGATTCTCTGCCCATAGCTGCTGGGTTTTAACTCCACAGCACAGACCTCTCACCCACAGCCTGTCACGAGGCAGAGTGTCTGGCAGGAAGAAATCTATTGTGTTACATAAATAACAGACAGCAGGGAAGAGAGACACAAGACAAAACAAAGACAGACAACCAAAAACTTCATATATGACCCCAAGTCACTGCTCCTCCACTTCAGATGATGCAGCTGCAGCTGTGTTTTGCCCTTATTGCCAGAACAAGACTAAGGGCAATCTCTTTCCAGCAGTAAGCTATGGATTGTTCCTTTGAAGGGAGGAATGATCTCCACCTCTGCTCTTTCTGTACACCCCAGTACTCACTTGTATACCGGAATCCATGGATGAAGCCCCCAGCAGATTTCCTGAAGTCAACTGAATGGCTAGCAGTGCCAAGAACAAAGAGCCCCCGAGTGCCTCTAGACTCATAGCTGGGTTTGATTTGAGGATACTTCTTAATATTCCCTTTTCCTGGCATCATTCTCAGGGATCTGATATGCAAAAGAAAAGAGCAGACTATCAGGAAGGATAGGAGTAGAAAAATAAAAAGGGTTTCTGATAGACATTATATTGCAGCCACTGCAAGGTTCTGCTTCATACCCTGCTGCCTTCAGTGGCATTGACTGCTAAAATGAGGATCTTTGAAAGATAAGGCTGTTCATCTCGATATAGTCCTGGACAAGATCTTAACCTCAGCTGAGCCATTACCAATGAATTTTTTGAACACAGTGAAGTTAGCAGTATAATTTTCAACTGCAGGATGTACCAAGGTGGAATGAAGATTGCACCCTCAGGGAATTTTTTCTCCCCAGAAAAAATCTTTTCATAGCAATCTGCACCTTTATCATCCTCAGTTCCAAAAACCCCAGAAACACTGCTAGCCTTGTCCATGTGATCTAGGAGGTCAGGATGTTGAGTTCTAAAGGTACAATCTTTTCTGTGTCACTCAAGCCCCATTGCTGCCATCTGAACAGCCTTAGAGCCTGTTGGTCAGAGGGCAGTAACACACATTCCCCCTGGGAAACAGCCTTACCTGCAGGATAAACAAAGGACTGTGCAGCACCAATCAGCTCAGAGCACAGATGTCCAAACAAGGCTGCCAGGAAAAGACCCGCTCTTCCCTTTCCTCCCTACTCAGGCCCTTCAGCCTAAACACCTTCTTTCATGGAGATCCTGGTTCTCCCTCACCTGTTATAGATAGAGAAGTCAAACTTCCAGCCCAGGCAGCGGATGACACGGTCGTAAGGTGCACGGGTGGCAAAATTGTCCAGTTCATCCTGAGGGAGTGTGATGGAGTCGATGCCCGCGCTGATGTTCCTGTTCTCCAAGTAGAACCGCAGTGTGATGTGCAGCTTTCCCTTTTTGTTCTTAACAATGGCCAGATCTTCTAGGTCGCCTTCCAGAAGCCCATCCAGAGATTTCAGCTGGTAGGTGTCCAGCAGGCCATTGTTAATTGCTCTATGGAAAATACAAGACGGGAGGTTCTGTCTTAGCTGCTGAAAATGGGATCATTTATCAGGCATCCCAACTCCTCTTCAGTGCAAGCGTTTATCCCCAGAGCCTCAGGGCTCACAGGAACAGTCCAGGAAACACAGCTTCACTGTCCTTGCAGCATGTAGCCAACCTCTTTTCTCTGTGACTGGAAGCAAGGGAATAACTTGAAAGCCAGTACATTTTAAAGACTTGTTTCTATTTCAGACAGATCCTAAAAAGCTCTCACCAAGCCTCTGTGTTCAGCAACTGCATCCTGGATTGCTTTAAACCAAGGACTTTTATAGAAGGCCCTGTATTTCCCCTCAGGTGTGACCACCTCACCAATCCAGCCTGTCACCTGGGAAAGAAGTGATTCTCCCTGTCTGTACTCCAGCTGGTTAGAAACAGGAATAGGAGTGGTTCTTACCTCAGATCCCCAACGTAGTGGGTGGCCCAGGAGAGGCGCACGCGGGACCGGCTCACCATGTGGATGAAGTTTGTGACACCCAGGATGTTCTCTGCTGTCTCAAAGGCCGAGTTCCCTCGGCCCAAGATCAACACGGTCTGGCCAGCAAAGTCCTCCGGGTTGATGGACACAGTCTCGTAACCCTCGACGTACTCTGAGCCAGGAAAGTTTACCACATTGGGAACCCATGTCCCAGCAGCAACCAACAAACAGCTGCAAAAAGAGGGACAGCACTTGGAAATGCAGGAATTTCAGGAAAGGGGCTCCATCTCCTCATTTCTTCCTTCTCACACTGTGGAAGGTGGCTGCAATGTGACCCCCACAGTGACACCAGATCAGCTGCACAGGTTATGGTTTCAAAAGAAAACTACCTAGCTTCAACTACTGACCTGCTCCTCTCTTCCCTATCCTCAGGACAACTAGGAACACTTATATATAGCAATAGTCAGTGTGGGTGTTGTACATATGCATCTCCCTCGCCTATTCATGAAAGCAACTTCTACTCATATGAACTCATCGACAGTATATATAATATAGCTTCACAGGTTGATTACACACTGAATAAAAACGACTTAAATTCAAAACTTGAGTTGACATTTGGTAGAGCAGAAGTCATTTTTAAGACAGACAGGAAATTGTTTTGATATTTTGAAATGTAGCTCCCAGTCATAAAAACATGTTAGCAACATCACTAATTGTTAACACCAAAAATAACTGCAGTGATCTTTTTATATCACTCCATAAGAGCTTTTACTTGATTCTTGAGGAAGTTCTGGTGGCTTAGATGGAAACACGAGGCAGCTGAGGCAAGCAGCACTGCCTGCTGTCCCAGCCTTGCTTACACAGCATCCCCAGAGCAAGTCGCTCACGGTACGTGGGTGTCCGGGATTGCCTTCTGTCCCCTCGGAGCCTGCCAGCAGCACACCGGCAAGTGACAGCCAGCACGACCTGCTGTCGTAGAGCTGAGGTTTCAGGAGAGGTGAGAAATACACTCCGTATGTTCCTACGAGTAACTTCGAGGTTTTTAGGAACGGCGCTCAGTGGCAGTACAGGATATACACACACGTAAATAGGATGAGTGGAAGGGGAATTCAGTGACCAGCAGATTTGAGGTTTATTTCTCACAGTCTTTGCCCCTCCCCCAAAAAACCCCCACTTTCCTTGCTTCCCTGTGTTCCAGCTCTGTGCCAGCCAAGGGCTTCACTTGTCTGGGACACACCCCTGAGCACATGTGGGAATATGGGAGCAAGATGTCATCACACTGACTCAATCCAGTTTGTGCTAATGGCAGTGCTGGCTGTGTGTACAACTGAGTTATTTTTTTCACAGACAGTAACTATCTAGTGATAAAACAAAAGTGATTTCAAGCAGACCTATCAAGGACAGATGACACAGTGACGGCCATCACAGCCAATTTGTGTCTGTGCTCCCGAATTCCTCAGCTGCCCAAAGCAAAACACTGCTCGTGAAAGGCAATGCCTTCCCAGGAGCAGTTATTGCACCCATCCACCTACCAACCCCTAAAAACGTTTTCTGCCTCTAATGGTGATTTAGGCTCTAGGAGGCTGTGAAATCTCTGTCCTTGGAGATATTCACACTTCAACAGGGCAAAGCTCTGAACTGCGCGTCAAGCCCATTACCTGCACTTGTAGTTCTTCCTGTCTTGGTCAGTCAGGATAAAGTAATGGCCGTTCCAGGCCTGCTCATTCTTCTCCAACGTCACATGGATGATGGCCGTGTTGTACTGAACCTGCAGCTTCAGCAGCGAAGCAAAGTCCTCCAGGTAGCGCACCATGGCGTCAGCGTTGGGGAAGAAGTCACGAGAGTAGCGTCGGAAGAGCAGGCGCCGGTCGTGGCTGAGGAGCGAATTCCAGTCGTGCCGCAGGTTGAACTCGCTGTTGGACTTGCCCGTGTACTGCTTGTTGATGCTGATGAGTTTGCGGTGCCGAGGGTAGAGCGCGAAGAAGCTGCCGGGAGCATGGCTCCGCTCGAAGACGATGTAGTCCCGGCCGGCTCTCTGGAGGAAATAGGCCGCCTGCAAGCCCGCGGGGCCGGCCCCGATCACACAGTAGTCGTGGTAGAGGAACGCGGCACCACTCACGGCGCACAGGCTGCCGGCGTACAGGGCCAGCCCCAGGAGCGTCCCGCAGACCGCCGGGGCCATGGCGGGGCTGGCACAGCCGGCCCTGAAGGGAAGAGGGCCGGGAGGCGTCACCCCAGGGGCTGCAGCCTCCCCACAGGAGCCCCCCAACCCCACCAGTCCTCGCCCGCTGCCGCCCAGACCCGGCCACCATGACGGCCCCACAGAGAGTGGGGTGTTGGGGCGGGGCCCTGCTTCCTGCCAGCCAATAACAGCAGGGGTCCCGAGCCCTCCAGCCAATGGGCGCACAGCGCTCCCCGCCCACAGCACACACAGGTGGCAAGGTGGGGCAGCACCTGTGGACTCGGGCGCCCCACCAGCCAATGGGGGACGGGCGGCGCAAGCCCCCCAGCCAATGGGAGATGGGGTGCCCCGCGCTGTCTCACTCCCCCGCCAATACGGTCCCGGCCCCGATGCCCCCGCCCCCGCCCAACGGCGCACGAGGCGCGACGCACGTGACGCGCGGGGCCGCCGCCGGCCGCCCGGAACCCGCACCTGCAGCATGGAGCTCCCGCCGCGCCGCTCCTCCCGCTCCGGGCTCTTCCCGCTCCGCTCCCCCCTCCTTCCCGCGCCGCCCGGGCAGGGCGGGGCGGGGCGGGCACGGCGCTGCCTCCCGCCCGCTGCGGGGGCGAGCGAGGGGGGCGGTGCGCTCCCCGCGTCACGTGACGCCGCCACCGCCGCGGGCACCATGGCGGCGCGCGCACCACGTGTCCGGGGGCGGGCGGCGCTTAAAGGGGCAGGCGCGGGACGGAGCCGTGACCGCGGGGGGCACCCGAACCAGGCACACACACACAAACAGCGCCGGCACTCGCCCAAATCAACTTTATTCCGCTTTCCCCCCATTTATGATCGATGTGCAGCACAGCCGGGCCGAAGGTGCAGCCACAGCCTGTCCCCGGAGAACCGGGGCTGCCTGGGCACTGCAGCCTGTCGGTGCTGGTTGCAGGGTTCAGCTCTCTTCCTCTGAAAAAGAGAGACAGAAATGAAGTTAATGCCGCTGGGGAAAAGAAAACCCCAAAATTAAACCCTCGCTGTCAAGGAAATGCCACAAGAAACACAAAAAACCAAGGCTGCCACTTCGAGAGATTTATCCCACCTCCAACTGTCTCCTTGCCTCCCCCCAGCTTCTCAACAAACCTGCCCATGAGCCAAGACCACACACTCCTCATACACAATTTACATTCCTGAGCAAATTACGCAGCAACCCAACTAACATTTCCATAATAAAATCCAGAGCAGTCAGGCAAAGCTTACAGCCTAAAAATAAGCTGGGAGATATTTTTTCTCACAGAAGCAAGAGTCTAGGATAAATGGTTTCCCACTGTCAGCAGAGCACACTGATCTCATGTCAGGGATAAAGATGGTTTTAGGCAAAAAAGTGAAGGTAGCGTTTGTCCACTGGGCATCACTGATCCTCCAAAACTCACATCCTGACCAGCCAGCTTCAAGAGTCACTTCAGAAAAGCCTTCACCGCATTCCCTCAATTGCACTCCATCACCTTACAGTCACTGCAATTTCTAAAACTGCACTCAAAAAAAAAATCCCACTACCAACAGAAATCAGCACCCACTCACTCCTGCAGACCTTGGAGCCACTGAATGAAAGGCTTCTTGGCAGGCTTTGTTATGCTAGACAGTGGTCTGGATCTGGGACCTTCCCCAACTCGCTAAAATCAGTCCTCCTCAAATATCTGTACAGAAGCACAACATCTGCATTTCCAACTCTGCGCTGTTTTTCTTCCAGCTGAGTATTTCCAATGTCACCTTTTCAACAGAGTCCCATCCTTGGGACCACACATTCTCCAGCCTCATTCCTCTCCTGCCATTGCACTGGTCAGATCTGGCTCTTTACATCAACAATTTTCATCCAGACTAGTACATCACTTAAAAGCATAAAGCACTGGGTATGCCACAAACCTTCCTCTTCCTCTTCTTCCTCCTCATCCTCCTCATCTTCATCAGAGCTGAAGGTGCCATCAGGCAAACTGTAGATGCGGATCACCTGCTTGTTGGGGTCCTTGAGGATGAGGTACTTGCCCTCATCCAGCTTCATGCAGATATCAATGACGCATCGCAGGATGCCCCAGGCGTTCTCTATGCTCAGATTAATCTGGCTGGCAAACTCATTTGGCTTGAACTGCTGCGTGCCCAGGATCACATGGCGGGCAGAGTCCTTCACGTGGTAACGGGACACGTACCTAGGGGGGCAAGAAGTAACCAGAGGGGCATCAGAGATTATGCCCAGACAGCAAAACACCAGCAAGATGAGCTGCGTGATCATCTTGTTTTTGTTTTCTGGGCTGGAAAATCCTAATACTCCAACACTGAAAGCTAAGAGGATCTCCTGGCTACAAAGTGTCAATCTGCAAAGCACCTGGAAATCCCCAAATTGGATAGAGAGGTACAAAAGATAAAGAATTAGCCCCACAGATAAAATTAAGCAATAGCACGATTAGCTGGGAGTTTGGAATGAAAAAGATGGAAGAGTATCAGTTCCATGTCTGTGGATGGAACTGAGGGTTGCAGAACCACTACAACTTATTTAGCAAAAGCCTCTTATTCATTACCTACAGTAGGCAACTGATTTTAAGACGATAATTTAAAAAATGCAGGGGCTGTATCTCCCCCCACCACCTAATTTCTCAGTAACAGGGCACTGAGGATCTCAGGCAGATTCCTGACAGGCACCATAGTCCCTGTATTTATTTCCTTTGTTGGTGATCACTGCAAAGAGCCCACTTGTCCCTCATGTGTGGGGTCAGTCACAGCTGGATGCTGAGGGGAAGCAGCTTACACCAAGGCTGGTGCACTCACCACAAGCTTTCCCTTCCTGACACTGAAAACACTGGGTGATTTTAGGATTACTTAAATGCTTCACTCAGACATATAGGCAGTTTAATAATGCAAAATGCACCTGTAAGACACCTGGTGTGAACCGCCCCCCCTTACCCGAGTTTAAGATACTCTGATCCAGCCAGCAGCGCGCAGCATGTCCAGCGGGCCAGTTTGTAGCTGTTGTTCTTCAGCTCCGTGGCAATGACAGCCCCTCTCTGAGAGTCCAGCTTCTGGCGCCAGTCCACCCCATTGCAATACTGAGAGGAGAATCAGAACCAGGGTCAGCCTGACAAGCCAGCAGCAGCCATCTCTTCAGCCATCTTGTCATCACACAGGGAAGCTGTCTACCCTACACGTGAGGGAATGTGAACTGCAGCCCACAAGGCAAACTCTTGCACCGGGAAGGGAGAAATGCAAACAGCTGGGATTGCTCAACATTTGTGGCACTGTTTAGAAAGAATTCTTCCCTCACAAATTACCCTAAAGAGAACCATAAGAAGACTTGCTAGTGTGCTGAACACTCAGGGACAAGAGAGTTTAAGCCAGCTACAACATTTAGGGGAGAATCCCATCAGCACTGCTTGTCCACCCAAGTTATACTCCTTAGTGGAATGTAACACCCGGGGGACACCGCCAGATGTTTGTCTCATCTTCCCTGCTGTACCTGGCATGTCAGGCAGCAGTGAAGCAGTTAGAGCTAGCTTGGGGATCCTGCTCTTCCTCACCCTCGAATCCCACTCATTCAGTGTTTTGATGTTGATAAATGACACTTCTCCATTAGCTCCTGTCATCACTCCATCATGTTCACAGCGGACAATGAGATCTATATCATCTCCCAGCTTCCACCTTCGGTACCTGCCAATAAAACAATCCACCTGGTTATTTCCGACCTTCGTTCTCTTCCCTTCCTCCTCTATCTTTTCACTGTGAGGTCATCCATAAATCCCTCTCAAGGTAAAGCTTCTATCAATAACACTCCCAACCTATATTGCCTCCATATCACATTGACATCCTGCCCCCTTGCCAAACCTGGGCATCAGAAATATCAACTTACCTGTATGCAACAGAGGCTACTTCATTTTTATCCATGTCATCTTCCACAAAGGGGTTTGGGTTGGGAAACTTGTATTTCTCTTTTCCCTGCAGATGAAAACAGCAGAGCATGTTAGGAGACAGATTTCCTCTAATGGAAAAATATTCTTTTGCAGCAACAGTAGCTGATTCCCTTATGTATAGAAACACCAAAACATTAAGACAGCTGATGAAAGCCTCATGCCCACATTAGTCACAGCACTATAAGCAGTACTTGCATTGGCACTTAGGCTTCATTAAGTGTACTGAGAAGCCTGTCTGCATCATCAATGGGAGTAGGATGACTTCTCTGTGAAATCAGGGTGAAAACCTTTCTACAACAAAGTCACACTGCTCACCAGAAATAATCCCATCTCTTTCAAAACTGAAAGACCACTGGTATAACAGGACTTTCAATTAAAATGCTACTGTGCTGTATTAAAGCAGCCTTAATGAAGTCTCTTCTTGAGACTCTCTGAAACACAGACCCCAGTACTCATCACTGTTCCACCTTACCATCCTCAGACACTGCTGGGAGAAGTTATGATTGATGTAGGTAGCTTCCATGGCCAGGTTGCGTGGAGAATTAAAGGAGTTGCCCTCTTCCTGTGGTGGTTCATTGGCTGTTTCACTCACTGTCAGGAGGTCTGGGGAAAAAAAACAGATGAAAGTGGTTACACCTAGGGGAGTAACTATGTCAGCTTTAATGAGTTTCTAGCCCCACATCAGAGCAGATCAATACTGAAATTCCCCACACAGCTATCACACGTACTGCAATTATCAACTTGTTCAGGGGACTCAGTGTGGACACCCAAACAAGCATGAAGAAAATTAGACCCTTTAGCTACTGCAACAGAATTCCTTTCAGGACTTTTCCTCACCAAAATCTGAGTTGTCCCTCTTGTCAAAGAAAAGCTTGGATCCAACTCTCTGGACAATGATGTCCCAGGAATAGACAGAGCGAGTGCAGCTCATCAGTGTGGCCAGGATGGCATCTGTGGCAAACACATTCCCTTGTGTCTTGGCCAGCTGTGAATACAGAAGGAAGAGAAAACTGTTTCAGCAATAAAAACAGATACCCCTTCCCCAGGCAGGACAAGAAGTACTAGCAAACCAGATCACTGATTTCTTCTGCTGTTCTGAGAAAGCTGAACTGGTAAGTGCCACATCTACTGCCAGAAAAAGCATAAGGTACTACCCAGCAATCCTGGCCCACCCTCACCCACGCAAGGCGGAAGTAAGAAACAAAATGTTAATTCTCTCAAAAAATGCATGGTTTCTTATTGCCAATCAGGTCACAAGAGAAAAATATCTGAGCCTTCCTCACCTCCAAAAGCAAGGCCCTAAGGATCTGGTCTCTGACTTAAGTTTTCTTCCCAACACATCTTAAGTACTGATCTCCTTGCCCTTCCCGAATTACAGCTTTCCCTTGGCCATTGTTCCTAACTCTGCATTAATCTAGCTCTGCCTTCCACAGAAAAATACAGCTACCAGCAAATGCCTCTTGCTTTTGCCCTTAGGTCTGAAGGTGACAGCTGGTGTCCAACAGCACACACTGAGTTTCACAAACTGGTGGCTACCTTTCGGATAACTGGGTCATCCGTAGTGGTGACGGTATGGAAGATGCGCTTGATGCTCCTCAGGAGCTTCTCGTTCCTCGTTGTAATGCGGTCAAAGGCTTTGTCATAGTACTCCAGGGCTCCACAGCACTCTCTGCAAAGGTAAGAGGGACATCTGGATACCCCTCCTATGGATACCACCACCCATGAACCACACAGGGTTCCATTACATCCCCCCGGTTTTGGAACCCCCATAAGAACATTGGTACCAGTCAGGAGACCCTCGAGCTACCGATTTCCAAAAATTTTAGGAACTCACATGTCCTGTGGCTCTGACACCTCCAGATAGCGCATTTTCATCAGCCGAGGGAAATCCATCTCCTCCTTCACCTCCCAGTCGCTGCGGACTTCAACAGAGGAGTCGCGAGGTTTCTGCTGCGCGGCCAGAGGCGGGACAGGCACAGACAGAAACGGAGACACATCAGGATTTGTGCAAGAGGAGCTGCCCTCTGAGTGCAGCCAGAGAAAAACCTAACCATCAGAGGGGGGGCACAATGCTCATCAGTTTGTCTACCTGTGATTTCTGGTCCCATTTCTGCCTCACTCCAAACTGCTTCTGAAACTTCTTTTGTAGGCGCAAACGATCTCTAAAATGACAAATGTGAGAAAAGCCATGAAGAGAAGTTCTTGATTCCCATGTGCCACAACCATTCCTCCACTTCCAAACTAGTAGAGAGGAGCAGTGCTCTCAGGCACTGAGCCGCTAAAACATTTGTTGAGCCATCTGTTGATCAAGATGTCTGAGGCGTGTTCTTTGATCTGAGCAGCTCTTTAAATAGTTTTACCTGAAGACTGAAATGCAGTTTTCAGAGAGGATATTATGTTTTGAATGCCACCTTTACTTTCTAAATACAATTTTAAAATTCTCCTAAATTATTAGGCAACCATTTGAAATCTATGCTTTCAAGTACTATTGACACCAGCAGACTTGAAACATCCTGAAATTCTTTGCTGACTGTTTGCTCCAGCAGATTCTGTTACTCTTAAGTTTATAAATTCATCAACAGTATGTTCACACACTCCAACCCGAGCTCAGTATGCTCGTCTCTGCAGCCTCACCTCTCCTTTTGCTTGGCACTCTTTGGCAGTGTCTGCATGCTGAACTGCAGCATGTTCCGACGGTCCTTGTCTCTCCGAAGGTTCCTCTGCAGAAATGATGGAAGGAAAAACAAACACATTTTAACTGGGCAAGAATCCTGTGCTGCCAAAGCTCCCCTCTGACCTGCCTCCCCAACACGTTACCTGTGCAAACCTCATGCGGTTCCTCTGGTACGCTGTTTTCTGCGTCCGGGCCGTGTCCACCAGCTGGAAGCTGGTCTCATCCTCCTCGTGGAAATAGGCATATTGGCTTCCACCACCAAACTGGGATGAGTACTTGTCTGGAAATTAAACAAAGCATCTCAGCAACAAGGTGCTAAGAAAAAAGCTTGCTGCTTTGCCCCTTTCTCTCCCCAGCTCCTTTCACCTAATTCTGATGTCTAAACTGGGATTCCTGCCTTACACCTGCATGTCTTCTTCCCCTTCAAACCTCCCTTATGAGCCCAGGTAGTGAGGCAATACACAAACCCAGAGACAGCCCCAAGGACAGGGAGAGCCCCACAGAGCTCTCCCAAGAGCAAAGCACGCTTCCTAAAGTAAGCTGCCTGTCTTGCTGAGGTGTGCAGGTAATTACAGGGTGGGGGTGAGACATGAAAGCAGGAATGACGCTTGGAAGAAAACTTTGCAGAAAATAAACCCCAGGAACAGCCAGCACACGTACTTGTATATCTTTTATCCTGGTATGTGGCTCCTGTCCAATCGGCCACCTAAGAATGAGCATAAACAGTCAAAAATAAGTATTAACACAACATTTCCCCTCCACACCTCTATCTGCACATGCAGGACTCTCAGTACCAGAAACAAACACTGCCATATGCTCCAGGTCTGATCCTTTTGCCTCCCACCTGTGCCTGCCAGGTGTTCAGTGTGTCAGGAGGCACTGCCAAGGGTGCCGGAGGAGCAGCCAGGGTAACAAGAGCGAACACGGGAGGCAGAGGGCGGGGGAGGCCCGGAATGCACCCAGGGCTCCGGGCCCGGCACAGGTACCTTGCCCAGGCGGTCTCCCTTGCTGAAGGGCTGGTAAGGCATGTCCTTGAACTGCTCGGGCACGGCACACGGACCCCAGCCGGACGGGTTGTCCTGGATCACGGGTGCCACAAACTTCGCCATTTTTTTAATTTTCTAAAGGTGAAAAAACGAAATAAAAACCTCAGACCCTCAGCTACCGCACGGTGTGTGGCACCGAGACCTGAGGCCTTTCCTCAGCACAGGCCACTCGAAGGGAACGCGCCTCCGCCAAGCAGGCCCGGGAGGAAGGAAGGGTCCCGGTGGGCGCTGCGTGCGCCGGGGAGGGGCGGGGACGCGGCCCCACCGGAACCGGCCGGAGCGGCGGGGCGGGGCCGGGGGGGTCTCGGTACACGCGGGAGGATGCCGGCGCGGCGGGCGAGCGGCTCTGGGCCGGCACCAGCGCTTTCCTCACCTGCGCGGCCCCGGCGCGGCCCCGATGGCGGCGGATCCAGCGGCGGATCCCGGAGTGGCTGCGGCGGCGGCGGCGGCGGGTGGGGAAAGGGCCGCGCGCAGCCCCGGCGCGCCCTTCCCGCGTCAGCGCCGCGCGACGGCAGCGCCCTGTCGTAAAAGCGCCGAGCCGCCAACCCCCGGGAAAACCGCCCGCCAGCGCCGCCGTAAAGCGGCACTGCTGTCGCAAAATGTCAACTATTAAAAAGAATTCCTTTAGAAAGGGTGTTATTTGATGTTTGATCTTTGTATGCTTTCAAGTCTAATCAACAAAAAAAGAGTTTTAATATGTGAAATAGCAGCTTACAAACAAGCTCCAAGTGATGTCCAGCTGTTAGAAAGACAAATTGCTCAACAGTAGAATTGCCTTGTTAAGGTTTAGGGATCAATGTTTTTCAGTGACCTCAGGGGAGGTTAACAAAGCTTGAGAAGAAGGATGTACCACAGATAGTGAGTGCAAAGAATGCAAAATTTACAGCCACAGAGACATTTGGCAGAACCCCTAAGATAAGGAAGAAACTAGTAAAGAGAGCAGCTGTGCTGAATCAGCTCCAATGGAGTAAAAGGTAATTCTGGCAGGAGGAGATGATGGCCACTGACCCACGAAACCACCGACTCAAAAGGAGAGAAAGACTGAGCATGCAGACTAATTAGCATGAGCAGTGAGAGGATCATTAACCAATAGAAAAGAGAATACTAATTAAAAAGAGAATTAGGTAGCTTGTATCCAAGGAACATTAATGGCTTTGTTGGCCGAAATACATAGTGAAAAGTTTTGGTAGTTATTGTGCTGGCTTTGTGGATTTGCCATTCAGCACCTCTTTCTATGCAGAATGTAAATAAATTAAATACCTGGATTATGTGTGTGGATTGTCCTCTTGCAGACCAGGTGAAAGAACCTATTTTGAGACAACACTGTCATTTACAGAAATTTTGTTCCTGCATAAATCACCACTTAATAACGAAAAATATGCAGGAGTGGAAGGAGAGTGATGTTAAGGATAGTATAAATTTGCCCTTAAAATGCTAGAGTTTGACTTTTAAGTGTAAAAGCCAGGGGTGGTGCTTGACAAAACCCATTCACTTTGTAGGCAGATTCATAAAGAGGAAGAAAACTTGGCTGCTCAGCAGAGCACAGCAGCTCAGACAATGGTGAGGTCAGAGACATCTCCAGTCTATTGGTGGCTAAACTTTCTGGACCTCGGGAACTTCTCTTGGCAGAAGTATTCAGCCTATTGGGAATGGCTTTTTTTTTTTTTTTTTTTTTTTTTTTTTTTTTTTTTTTTTTTTTTTTTTTTTTTTTTTTTCTGTAGAAAAGCATGCATTTAATTTCCTTTACAAACCATATATTGGAAGGATATTGTTCCTCAGCTTAGTCAAGTATAGGTTTGAACTATTAATGTGCAGTTCCCATCTGGTATTTGCTTTACAGACATGTGATGGAGTTACTGTGATGTCTGGTTGGTAAATTCCTGTTTTCCCAGATGAAAACTGGGATAGAGGTTAAGAGATGACTTTGATAGAGAACAGACTTACAGGACTCTGGATAAGAAACATGCCAGTCAAGTCACTAGGACAGGAAACATGACTTAGTGGTGTGTCTCCTCATTTTCTCACACACACAGCTTCTTAAAATAAAAATATATTCCAAACTCTGCAATGATTCTGTGGAAAATCAGGTACTTTTCAGGCTGTAGTTGTATGATCACTCAACCAACGTTTTGTTTTTAAAGGGTGTTACAAAAACCACTTGACTTTGAGAGTTAAAGATGTGTCAAGAATGGGAATTGCAGTTGCCCTTGTTGTGTTCACAGTGTGATATTCAAGCTTTCCCATCGTCCCTGATGGCTTCCCTGGACCTGCTGGAAGGCAGATCTAGGGCTGGAAGTTGGATTCAGCCCTACAGCCTCTCTAGGAGACCATGAACCAGTGATTTAATACAGCAGTGCCTCAGGTCCCTGTCTCTGTAATTGGGATAGTATTTCTTCTCAGGGAGTGAGGGCAATAAATCATTAAATCCCAAATGTTCTCATACCAGAGTGATTGAAATTTTCTCTTCCCCTAAAAAGAGCAGGATCTGGTTTACAAATCTCTTCAGCTCGCAGGCTAAAACACTCTTTAGAGAATTTCACTGAGTATCTTTTACCTAGGAAGAGTCTGGATCAATATTTTCCAGGCAGAGAGGTTGTGCATTTTCTTCTTTATTTTCCACTTGTGATTCCTCCTTGAGAAAGAACCGAAGCTGCAGCAGCCTTTGCTTTGACAAGACACCCTGCCATTAATCAGAAGTGGGATTATTAAAGTGCCTCTTCCCGCTAGCAAAAAAAGAAAAAATCCACTTACAGAAATACAGTTTATAAAATACAATTTGTAACTGTCTCACCTAAACAGCCTTTTTGGAGACAAACATCATTAGTGTTGGAGCTGCCTCGCTGCTGACTTGCAGTGGCTCAGTTGGATCCCAGCTCCATGTGACCCCCACAGTGCCTGTCCCTCATCCCTCCAGGCTGGGACAATGGGATCTATGGGCTCAGAGGGACTCACAGCTTAGGAAATGGTGAGGAAAACAGGAAGAAGTTCTGAAAAGAGAAATAGACTTAGGAATGAATTAATGAATTAAGAGAAATTGACTGATAAAACAAAATCCTGTGCTTTCCACAGTTTCCTCTTCACTCCTGGGCCTGTGTGAGGTGCATGCAAGAGGATGTAGTGCTGCTGCTGTCTAGCAGAGATGCCAGATCATGTGCAGCTTGGTCTCAGCCCATCAAATTTCCTGTGCTGGTGACACAGTTGGATGTAGGTATGGGCTGGAGGAGACAGTGTGCATAGGGAGTGGCTGGTGTGGGATAAACGCTTCCCTGGGTATGGATCTAACCTTCCATTTTCTTAGCAAGGAAGAGTTCTATGAAAAAAAATCCAGTCTTGAGCAGGGGAGATTTTCTGTCATGTTTAGAATCACAGACTATTAAGGATTGGGATGAGCCTTAAAGATCCTCTAGTCCCAACCACCCCTGCCATGGTCAGGGACACCTCCCAATAGACCAGGTTGCCCAAGGCCTTATCCAGCCTGGCCTTGAACCCTGCCAGGGCTGAGGCATCCACAACTTCCCTGGTCAACCTGTTTCATTGTCTTGTCACCCTCACAGTAAAGAATTTCTTCCTAAAATCCAGCCTAAATTTCCCTCTTTCAATTTGTAGCCATTAGTCCTATCAGTGCAGTTCCTGATGAAGAGTCCCTCTTTGGCTTCCTGGTAGTCCCTCTTCAGATGCTGGAAGGTTGTTCTGAGATCTTCATGAGACATTCTCTTCTTCAGAATTAACAGACCCAACTTTCTCAGCCTATCTCAGGTCAGATTTACTAGGAGAGGGAGCAGGTCTTGTCTTGCTTCCCACTTCACACCAGGCACTGCACCTCCTGTGTCCTGCTGGGCCCCCACAGCTCCATGTGCCTCCTGCTGACCCCAAACTCTGCTGCTGCTACTGCAAACAGTTTCCTTCCTGGCCTCAGGTTTTCATGAAAGGCACGTGAAATATGTGGCTTCCTGGAAAAGTACTCCAAATACACTTGCCTTGCAATCATTTGATCCTTCATCCATAATTTCAGTTCATCAGTTAATTAATCATTTAATCAGTTAATAAGACTAATGACTCTTCCCTGGAAGATGCTCATGAGAACAGCCAGGATAAATTGCTCCCATCTGTTTCTCCATTCTTGCCTCCCACTTCTCTGGCTTTAGGCTCTGTGCTGGTGTTAGCAGAGCCATAAAAGAGAGGCTCATTTCAGCCCCTCAGATGTTCCAGTCCAAAACCTTCTCTGCCATCCCTCTCCTTTGTAATTTGGGGCTCACTGGAGACCTGTTGCCCCACGAGCTGGTGCTGTGCTGAGCAGTCTCCTCCTGCTGAGAGAGGATGATACACAGCTCAGCAGTGCTACCAGGGCTTTGCCAGGTTTAAGTGAAAGAGAGTAAGTCCAAGCACCTAACCCATTAGGGGCCTTTCCTAGAAAATAGATGACCTCTGCCTTGAAAAAACTTTGGAAAGCCTTAAAATGGGTTACTTTCCAGCTTCTATGATGGAACTTCCAATCAAAGAGGCAGCTGAGGCTTGGAAGACTAATGTTCACATTAAAACACTATTTTCCAGTAGTTCCTTTTCTCATTCTTACAAGAAATGCATCAAAAATAGACAGTTGGGCTCCTTTTCCTCACTGAAGGCCAAGCACACCGTATGCCTGTGCCATATGCTTAGTCTCCACTGCCCTGTGCTTCTTGACAAACCCAGAAACCAAGGGGAATAGTCTTCAGCCTTAACACCCTCCCACTGCGGGGAGCCCTGATGTTCACACACACCTCCTCGGGTCAGATGCCTCTGCTGCAGTCATTGTCATCACCTTTAGGCAGCAAAGCTTATTGCTGGCTCCAGGGCTTTTGTTGTAACCAGCCTTGACCATGTGTGAACTGGCTCATGCCCCAGCCTGATGTTCACAGGCTGGGAAGCCCTCTGTCCTTCCCCGGCCCTCCTCTTTGCATCCCATATTTTCTGTGGCACTTTCATCTGCCTCCTCAGTCTGCTGTTCTCTCAGGCCAGAGGATTTGCTGCAATGCTTCCCCTCCTTTCCAAGAGCTTCATTACTCTTGCTGTGTTCCTGGTTGCTGAACTGTAAACCTGTCCTCTTGAGTGGTGGTTGTTCACCAGCTTTGTCAGGGAAATTCTTGGTTCGATTTCCAGGAAAATTCTTGATTGGATTTTCAGGAACCCTGGAAAAATGGCCATAAAACAGTGTTACTGTTATGCTCAGTGAATCTGATTTTTAATTTGCTGCCTGTGCAATCTAGTGGGGCTGGGAGCAGGTGGCACCTGGCTGATTTGCTGTGTGTTTTCAGACCAGCCATGTCTGTCCAGTAAGATCCACACACGGAATGTGCTGAGTTCATTATTCCTGGTAGCAGACAGTGTTTCACTGTGAAGCTTTTCCCCTCTTCCTCGTCCTGCTGTGCTGAGCTCTCCCTGGCTGTTGGGCTAGACTGTCTTGTCCTCAGAGACAGATAGAAACTGAGCAAGGGCAGACCTACCCTTCTTAAACCACACTGCTTCTTTAGGCTCAGAGCCTGACCTTGCACTGTCTGCTCCTTCCATGCTACCAGGAAAAGCTGGTGTATCCAAAAATTGTCTTTCTCTGAATTAGTGCTGTTTCTTGCCTGGTTTTGACTATTTTTGCCACCAGTGTCAGAAGTCCCTCAAGGCTTCTGTAGCTTTGGCCACCAGGGTCTGGACCATGGGCTCTGGACCACATGAATTGCTGAAGAGGCAGTGTGTGTCTCATGCTGCATCCTCACCCTTGGCTGCTGAGCACTGCCCTTTCCAGAGCTGCAGAAGGAGCCCAGGTCCTGCTGCCTCCCCTCAAACTGTCAGCAAGATTGTGTCCTTTGATCTGCACTCAGTGTTGGATTTTATCCCAGCAGCCAACAGGCTAATTCCACAAGTTTATTCTACAAAGCTCAATTAGAGCAGCTGGCGCCAGCAGCGTCCCTGCTGGCTCCAAGCCTGCATCAGGAGAGAAAGGCTGGTGCAGTGGCTGGGGTATGAGCTTGGGAGTCCACAGGCTCAGCTGCAAATCCCTGCTCTTGGCTGTTTTCTAGGCCACACCAGCGAGTTTCTGCAGTGGGAGCTTGTCACTTCCATGCTGTGCAGGGAGGACACACACCCTGCCTGACTGGAGGAGATACAAGCTATGGTGATAGGGAACCGTGTCAACAGAGGCTGCTGCTTCTGGGAAATGCTGCACAGATCCAGCCAGATCTACAGCAGGGAAGAGGATGGGGCCCTGGGAGGTGGAAGGTGCAAGGCTCACGGTGCCTTCTCACCACTGAGTTAGCAGTTTGCTTTCAGCTGCTGGAGCCCCGCTGCGTGCCCTGCCATTTTCCAGTCTCTCAGAAGGATCTCAGTGTGAGCAGGGCTATGAGCAACATGGGTTTTCTTTACAAGGGCCATTGCCGAGCACAGAAGTACCCACGGTTATTTCCTTCAACATCACAGTGTTAGAGCAACTTCTGTGAAATATCAGAATCTTCTGGGGCTAAACATGCTGTGCAAATGCTCTTGCTTGGCTGGTCTCTTCTCTGGAAGGCTTAATGTTTATGCCAGCCAGGAAAAGAGGTCTAAGCAGAATATCAGGAGCCAGAAAAAGAGCGCAAACAGTTTCTGCTAGGAAACACAGTTGAACCCTATTTGCACAAGACCTAGTTTCAAGGCAGTAAGGTGCCAAAAGCAGATGCTACCTATGTGTAACATACTGTTCCCTTCCCAGGGACTGTCAGGAAGGTCCCCACAAAAGAGAACAGCAGCAAGGGATAAGGAACAGCTCAGCAAGTGCACGGTTGCCTTCCCTTCTCTGCTCCTTGGTAAGTCAGAGGCAGGGCTGGCCGACACGCTTGGCCGCGGACAAATGTGCCTCGTGGGGTACAGGGAGTGCGGAGGGTACAGGGAGTACAGAGCCTCGGGGCCATTCCTTCCTCTCCTCTCGAGCAGATTTCAGTGCCATCTGCTCTCCTCTCTCTTTGGAGGAGTCAGCCGGGTGCTTTTGTCCCTTCTGGCAAAGCTGTGTTGCGTATGTCCCCCATCGGGCGTCAGGTACCCCGAGGCAGCTGGGACGGATGCGCACTCTCAGCCTTGCTCCAGAAAGCTCCCACTGCAGCAGTCCAAGGTCTTTCTTTCTCTCCTTTTCCCTGTCTGCAGCCTATTCCTTTGGTTCAGGCACTTCCCAAGGTCACAGCTGACTCCCAAGGTCAGGCTTTGCGTTGGCCCCTGCTGTAGGGGATGGGAAGGGGTTTGGGCTGGGAAGGAACCTTCTCTTCACCCCTTTGTCCCCAGAGGACTCACAAGCAGCACCAGGTACTCGAGGGAGAGTAGCAAGGGCAGAAGGAGACATGCAGCAGCCATGGGGCTCCTTGACTTTAGAAGTGTTTTGTGGAATTACTCTCTTTTCTCTGCATGCATGAAGTATTAACAGACTAAATGATCCCTGGCCAGGCACCAGTGAGAGCTGCAGATTTTAGAGTAGGGGAAGTGGGGGGATTGCTGATGAGAGGCAGCTTCCTGAGACATGCTGCCTCCAACCTCAGGGCCGCATCAAGCTCACAGTAAGAGCTTTGTTGTCTGCCCTTCCCTCCTAAAATAGCACTTGCCCCTGTGCTGGCTGGAGCCCGTCACGGGGGACACTAAGCCGAACCCCCAGGTAAATGATGTCCTGTGTCCCATCTGAGCTGCGGTCAGGAGAGGGGGAATGAGGGAAAGCAGGTAGCGAGGAGCCCTGGCAGGGTGGGAATGTCCGCTGGCCGCCGCTGTGCCCCAGGGGCACAGCGGGGAGGGGTCGCAGCGCTTCCCTTTCCCGGGAAGTTGCGGGGCTGCTCCGCTCCCGCACCGCGCGGCTCCGCTGCTGTGCCCAGCCCGTCCCACGGGATGGCACTGCCTGCTCAGCAACAACCAGTCCGGCCGGCGCTCCTGGCAGCCACAAATGCAGCAAATTAAACGGTGCTGGCAGATTCTGATTGACGGGTCCCTAGAGAGCAAAGTCCCTTGTTTTTTCCATCCCCGAGGGGATCAGGAGCAGCAGGAGGAGCAGCAGCAGAGTAAACCCTTTCCCGAGCCCGGTACTTTGCCCTTGTGGATGTTCCTGTTCAGCCCGCAGCCGTGTATCTCGACCCCTTTGCTGGGTCTGTCCGGCTCTGCTGCAGTGTCAGCAGCTGCACGGCTGCAGAGGATGCTGAGCCCCGGCCCCTGGGGTGGCCACAAGCCCTGGCACCCCTGTTGCTGTGAGCCCAGGGTGCAAGGCCTGGGGGTTTCGGTAAAGGGCAAGGGAAATGAGGCCAGCGGGCTTTGGCGTCATTCGCACGTTCCTCCTCTCCACGGTGTAAAAATGGCACAAGTGACAACACTCTGCCAGAATGGTTCACGTCTGTGTTGGCTCTGCCAGAGCCAGGTCAAAGCTGGGATTTGCAGCCAGGAAGATGGAGGCAGTCACCCAGTTTTTGCTGCTGCAGTTGTGGGAAGCAGCGTAGCCTGTTGGAGTCCTGGTTCCTCTGTCAGGGTCCTCAGTACAGCTCCATGTCTGGCAGGTCCTCAGCACCCCTCAACCAGACAGTGGTTGATGGCTTTAGCAAGGTGCAGCCACCATAGACACTGGGGCATCACACAAGTCCTCCCTACCCTTGTGGGCACAGATCCCCAGTTAAAGGTCTTTTTATGAGCATGTTCAGGTGACAAGGCCCTGTCCCCTCTGTCAGGCTGGGGAGGAGTTTCTCATCTCCCTGGGGCATCTTGGTTGCACAGCTACTCTGGAGCTCTGTGGAGACAGTAAACTGTGGTACTGGCCAGAAGTTCTGTAAATGCCCTGCCTGGGTGAGGAGCTGCATACTGCACAGCAGCCCATGTGCCATCCAGCTCCATGCCTCAGCTTAGCCTGAGGGGTGACTTGTTCCCCTCTCTTGGAGGTAAAACTCAGGCTGGTGGCATTTAATTCATGGCATGATGGCATGATCTGCATAGGTCCTGCTCAAATTTCATCCTCTCTGCCACTCTTTGCTACCAAAACTTTCGCCTCTTCTTTTTTTTCTTTCCAGAAGGTGTTCAAAAAAGTCTGGGGAGATCAGAGGAGAAGGCTCCAGCAGCTGGAAGGCACCTGGGAAAATGCCAAGACATCTGGACCCACCTCTGCCTTTGGGGACACTTCCAGGACCTTCGATAGCCTGTCCTTTGCCATCCTTGCTCACCTAGCAGCTTTAGTTATGCTGACTGTACCTCTTCACAGACCCTCCTTCTCCATCAGCTCTCCATCTCAAACCTTTCTGTGTCCTTGGCCTCGGTGCTTGGCTTTTGGAAGGCGAGCTGTGTGGCTGCCTCCTTCCCCCGTGGCAGTGCTCACACACGAGCAGCAGGCTTGCGTGTCTGACGCTTGGCCTCTCTCTGTAGTCATCTGGCACTAAAAATTATCTGCAGAGAAAAATACTGGGCTCCATACCTGGGTGTTAATATCCTCCCTCACCAAACCATAATTACTAATTACCACTCCTGGGTGTTTAAAGCATTTCGATGATGCAGTTAAATGCCCGACGTTAATTTAATAGCCGAGTATCTGGGTTTCCCCACATGAGGAGCTCTCAGAGCGTCTCCCACTGAAGCAGAATGCAGCCAGCTCTGGCTGTGGTCCATATGAGAGGCAGCAGAGGAGCAGCAAGCTCATGTTGACAGCAGACCCACACATGTGAGGGCCAGGGCATTACTCAGTAGCAAGCACTCCCTTGCCCCACACCATCCCCCAAAGGTAGCCCCTCTCCAGCCATGCTGTGCCTCCATGGGATGGAAGACCTGGCACCACTGCCAGCTCAGGCCAGCATCCCTTGAGCAGTGCAGGCCCTCTGGAGCTCAGATCCTTTGCCAGAGGCATCCTTGTGGATTGCTCTTTTTGGGCAGGGCAACACTCTCTCTGGCAGATGTCCTGCTTGCCTTCTGCCCATGCCTGGCCAGCATTTGAGAGTGTATCCTCAGGTTTAGAGGGGTGCTGTCCAAAATCACCCCCATGCAGGGCCAGCCATTGCATTCCTCTGGCACCTGAAAGCAGGGAATGACCATTGGCCCCAAAGAGGTCACAAGGCTGGGGCATGACAGCGACCTGGCTGAAGGCATCGCACCAGACTGTGCCTGCTCCATCTCCCCTCTGGCTGTGTTGTGAGGGGCCTGCTGTCTCTCCTTCCCCATTGCTGAGGCTTGGGACTGGTGCAGGAGCTTTTCCAACCCAAATATTTTCACTGACCTCTTAGTCATGAGTCTTCAGCTTCCCTGAGGCCTCAGTGGCTCAGTGCTGTGGAGGAGAGGACCCTGGTGCCCTGCTCACCCCTGGCATGCTCAGGGCACACAGTCAGCAGTGGCATGGGGAACACTGAGAACTAGGAGGGGTGCAGGAAAACACTGGGGTCTCTCACCTACCTAAGTGTTAATGTGTCTGTGGAGAGACAGGGAATGAGAGCTTCTGCCCACGCACAAGTCATTTGCTTTCGATGCTGCCCCTCTAAGACATCACTTAATATGACATTAATTAGTTAATGTTTGCAAAGTGCTTTGAACATGAAAAGTGCTGTATAAGTGCTGAATATTAGTACTAATCATTATGGCATGGAGGCTGGCGCTGTCTGAGGAGCATTCCCCACACCTGATTTCAGGCTGGTGCCGCTTCGCTGCCTCATCCCATGAGCTCCATACAGAGAAGGGGAGAAGCATCTGCACCCTGAAAGGAGGAGCCCCTCATGCAGTTGTGTGGAGGGGTTGAGCCGTGCATCCCCTTCAGTCCTGGCAGGACATTGTGTGGGAAGTGTAGCCACATCTCCCCAGTGCCTCGCTGGCATGGGCAAGGATGAGAGAGCACACTCTTACCCCGAGCTCTGCAGCAGGCCAGGACTGGGAATATCACAGGGTGATGGAGGAAATGCAGGGGGGTTCCTTCAGCTTATCCCACCATGCCTGAGCGGGAGCACTCAGCGCTGGTGGAGGCTTCAGGCAAGGAGATGAGGAGGAGGTGAGAAGGTTTCGGGGTCTGTGCACTAGACGGGGTGGGAAGGCAGCCACCTCCTAGATGAGCATGTAGCAGGGCCAGGAGCTCCCTGGTGTCCCCCAGAGAGGCTCCTGGTCTGCTTTGCTGCCTTTCCCCTCCCTGTGCCCTCCTTCTTGGCGAGGCTGCTGCTGGAAGAGTCCCTGGAGGAGGAGCAGAAATGGGTCGGCAGGTGCCCCCAATTAACTTGGCAGTGAAGTGTCCTGCCAGCTGGAATGCTGGGGAGGGGGTTAGGTGCTGCCAGGAGCCCAAAGAGGGGAGATGAGCTGTAGGGGGTGCAGTGAGGGCCAGAGTGGGGACCCACTGGTGCTGGCCAGGGGATATGGATGCTGAGCACAGGTATCAACACGTGTGAGGTGCCCAGGGAGAACTGCAATGCTGTGATCACACTGCGACCCACCAGTGTGTGCTGGGACTCCTGGAGCCAGCTGTGCCTTCCTTGCTGCTGCCAGATTAACTCCCACCTGCTCATTCAGCTTGAGGCCTTGCTCACCTGCTGTGGGTCACACACAGAGGAGCTTTGTCACTCAGGTGGCTGCCCTTCCATGTCATCTATCCAAGCTTGTGGTGACAATGGGAATTCTGGTCTGCCTGAGAAGGCCATGGAGGGTCTCACGGGAAGTGAGAGCCCAGTGCAGGGTGTAGGGAAGCTCATTGGTGACACCCTTGCTGCCAGTGGTGAGTGGGAGGTGAGGGGATGTGCCAGGAGTGAGTCCCCTTTGTGGGGATCTCGCCTCCCTGCTCTGCTGCCACCTTACCTGTTTCTGGGTCTGCATCTCCAGCTGTAAGTTGTTCCCCTGCTCCAAGCTCCTACACTGAGCATTTCCACCAGACACCCACTGCCAACCCATCAACTGAGGAAATTGCCATGAGTGCTGAAAAAAACCCCAAAACAGTGTTGGGATCACTTTCTTTTTCCTCTTTGAGTCCTCCAGTGTATAAGAATTCTGACCTTGCTGGCAATTCTTGGCTTGCTACGAAAGCCACTGTTCCAGTGGGAATTGGAGCATCAGCCTTTAGGTATCTTCACGCCAGGAAGAATGAAACAGGAGGGGGGATGCTGGAGGCTAAAAAGAGGCTGGAGCAGATGTTTTGGAGGGCAGCAGAGAAAGCCCATGTATGACTTGAGTTTACCCACACTTACTTAGAATAAAAGGTTGTGGCAAACCCTCCTCCACTTGCCTCATCTGTTCCTGTATCTCGAAGATCATCTTGAAGCAAGACCATCTTCTGAACTGACAAAGAGTACAACATTGTCCACAGCAGTTGATTCTCTTGCTGAGTTTTGAGGTACTTTTCTGGCACTACAAATTCCCCCACAATAAATCCACATAAACTGGGACCAAGTTATATATATAAAAAAAAATCTTTATTTCATGTACCAGGATTTTTTTTTTTTGTCATTTTCTCTTTTTAAAATTTTTTTCTTTTTAACAGTCTGAAAAAAACCCACGAAATAAAGAAAATGGAGGTTGGTTTCTTGGACTGGTTTGAGCTGGACATGAGCAACACCCTGGGGAAAAAGCTTCCCCTCCAGCCCTTGCCTCCTGCACACGCTGTCCCGGCGCCCTCCCGCACTCTCCCCTTCCCGCCTGGCCCCGGGCGAGCTCAGCCCTGTGAATGCTCCCCAGCTCCGAGCAGTGTTGGGTGGGGATGGAAACCCCAACGCCACCTTCCCTCTGCGCTGGTCTCTGGGGAACTGGCTTTAATTCATTCCTCGGGGGACACTGGAGGGGGTGGATGTCCCCTGTGAATCCTTCTGGAAGGGCTGGGGGGCCACGGGAGCACTGTCAGCAGCGAGGTGGGGCTCGAACACGCAGCCAAGGCGTTCGCATCCACCTCTTGCCCTGCGATGCCGTTTTTGGGGGTGAGCCCGTCCCTCTGCTGCCCCCCGCCCTCCCGCAGAGCGGGGAAGGGGGTTGAAGTAGCAGTGGGTCGAGGGGAGCAGGGAGGATCTGGCTGCTTTAAAGCAGAATCCCCGCTGGGACCTGGAGCGGGGACTGCGCAGCTCCTAAAACTGGAGCAGCAGGAACGGGGACGGAAAAAAAAGTGGAAAAGTGGGTCTGAGCTGCCGAAGGGCTCAGCGGCCCCATCCTGCAAACTCGCGGCTTTGTGCCTGCCCCGGGCGCTTCTCCTTTGGCGGGGCAGCCCCGAGGGGGTCCTGTCCCCTCCCCGGTGTCTGTGGGTGTCACAGGGGCACCCCATCACCTCTGCTGCCACCGGCAGCGGCTCTCGGGGACGGAGCGGCACCAAAAGCCGGCACCCGGTGCCCCCTAACTCGGACAGGGAGGGAGGGAGGGGGCGCAGCCAGGCCGGGGGGCCCGGGGGATGAGGGGACCCTGCCTTGCCTTGCTGCACGGCAGTCGGGGACTCCAGGAGAGGGTGGGGAGGACAGGAGGCGGCGGGCATGGGGACACCCGCTGGCCTGGCGCCTGTCCCAGCACGGCTGCTGGGCCCGGGGGTCTCTGGGACGGGGCTGCGCGGCTCAGCGCCTGTGGCCGGCTCTGGGTCAGGGTGTGCTCTCTGTGCCCAGGCGAAGGTGGGAGCGATTTCAGGGGGCGGCTGGGTGGCCTCACCGTGCCCCTGCATGGCTGCAGCCCCACTGATGTGAGCCAAGGGGGATCTGGGCAGATTTGAGGGGTGCGTGGCCACCCTGGGGAGCCTCTGGAGCATTCACAGGAGAGCGTGCGCCCTCCAGGGCACGAGTGTGAGCATGGGCACACCTGTGCGTGAGTGCTGTCCCCCCACAGCATCCCGTGTGTGTCCCCCCCACAGCATCATCACCCTGAAAGGACAGGAGCCCCAGCTGCCCTCCACCAGCCCCCCCACCCTCTACCTGTGCCTCCCACACAGTTCCCTGCTGCCTCTTTTCCTTTCTTTATTTTTCACAGTTTAAAGCTGAAGAAAACAAAAATTAAAAGAAAAAAATACTATCTGTTCTTCTTGCGAGTAAATCCACTTATTATATTTACATTTATTTATAGCTGTTGTTTTATTAAAAAATTGCCACTTTATTTTTTGTTAAGAAACCTCTTTTGTCCTTTTTTTTTTTCTTTTTTCTTTTCTCTGCGTGTGTCTTTATTCACTGTACCTGTTTGTTTTTTGCACTGTCACCGTTAACCCCAGGGTCCCCAGGGCTGGGGGAAATGGGGACCCCCCCTGGGGACTCTGTGGAGGGGTGACTCAGCATCAGCTCCTGCACTCCTTAGGGTCACTTTAAACCTCTATGGACCTGTGGAGGACGAGCAGATCCCCACAGATCCCAGGGGAATGGAGTGGATCCCCATGGGTCTCGGGGGAACAGAGTGGGTCATGGCTAACTCCGGCACCCAGGATCCTCCATAACTGGCCCAAGGACACCGAATCACTGGCAGCCGAGCCCCCGTCCCCTGTTCCCCAAGAAGCCTGTGCTGGGTTAAAGGTAAGTGGGAAACAAACCATAAAATAAAAGAATAAAACCTCCCAAAATTAAAAAAGCTGCCTCCTCCTCCTCTTCCTCCCACTTGATTTATTTTCATTTGTTATTTCTTGGTTCCCTTTTATTTTTTTAATCTGTTTTTATTAAATGTTAAAATAAAGGTACATGGGAAATCATGCATTTTCTTTTAAATTTATTTCTATTTTTTAAATCTCTTTCTCTCAGTTTTAAGGTTTTTCTTTTTTTTCTTTTTTCTTTTGCTTTTTTTTTTATAGAATTTTTTTTTCACTGTTGTCTCTTTCCTCATGTTTCCTTTTCGTTTGTTTGGTTTTTTTGTTCACTCGCTTGTTTGTCTGCTTATCTGCTTGTTCCTTCGTTGTTTTTTTGTTTTTCTTTTTGTTTTTTTTTTTTTGTCAGTTTTTTGTTTGCTTTTTTTGGTTTTTTTGTGGTTTTTGTTTTTTTTTTTTTTTTTTTTTTTTTGTTTTTTTTTTGCATTGGGAAGGTCCCCACTCCACCAAGGGGCGGTTCCTCCTCCTCCTCCCCCACCCCCCTTGCTGCCCCCTGCCCCCTTCCACCCTCCCCACCCTGCAGCCCACCCCCGTCTCCTCCTGCCCGTTCCTGCCCCATTTTCAGCTCCTGGCGACGGCTTCATACCGGGGTGGTCCGGCGGTTGGCTGTGTTGGTGTGGATAGAGTCCTTGTTCTCTTTCTGGATACAGTTGTGAACCTGGAGGAAACTGTTATCCCTGTCGGAGTTGTAGGTGGCGGTGGGGGTGGTGGTTGCCTTCAGCGGGTCCCTGGTCAGGGTGTACATCGAGATCTCTGTTGATGGGAGGGTGTTGAACCCTTTGATCCCGACGGGAGAGGCATCCCTGGAGTGTGAAGGCTCGGTGGAGCGGGAGCTGGAGCGACTGCGTCTCTGATAGCGGTACCGGTAGCTGGGGATGCGGGTGATGGCGGAGGACTGGAGGTAGTCCGTGGCACGGGCGTTGGCACGCAGCTGTTTGTGCCGGTCTATGAACATGTGGACAGCCAGCACTCCCACCATCTCGGCTATAATGAAGGACAGGGCCCCGAAATAGAAGGACCAGCCGTAGGAGTAGCTGTTCTTCTTGGAGTCACTCTTGGAGGGGTCTCCAGCGTTGGCTGATATGTATACGATGATGCCAATTATATTACTCAGACCTGCAAGCCGTCCGGCGGGGGAGAGAGAAGGAAATGTCAGGAAGGTCACGCGTGGCAGTGGTGGGGGATGTGGGGTGCCTGCATGGGCAGTTTTCCTTGGGAAACTCAGGCAAAACCCTCCCCGTGTGATTGCCCCTTCCCTGGACTGCACTCCCGGTCCCTGAGAGGTGTCAGACGCTAGGGAAACTCCCTCCATCAGCTCCCAAGCCGAAGGAAAGCCCCTGCCTGCCTGCCTCTGCTGGGCGAGCAGGCAGGATGGAGAGTCATCCTTGTGACGCTGCTTTCAGCCCGAATAAGACTAAACAGGGCTGGGAAATGCACGCATTCCTGCCTAGGCAGCTGCGCCCTGCGGACGTCCTGGCAGGGCAGCCCCCCATCCCTGGAGCCCAGCCCCGGGGCGTCAGGCCCTGCGCATCCCTTTACCTGCAGACACGAAGAAGATGCCGGCACTAAGGATGATGTTGTGTCGGGTTTTGTAGAACTCGCTGGCTGCAATGCAGAGTCCACCCATGAAAAGCAGAATCACGCTCAGGATCGGGAAAATACTAGAGGCTCTAACAGCCCCTGCAGAGGAGAGAGGGAGGGCGGGGCAGAAAGAATAACACAGGTGTGAGAGCGAGGAAACAGCGGCATGGAAATGGCACCGGGGTGGGGGGACCGGCGCATGCGAGCGCGTTTTGTGGGTGGGGGTGAAGGGGAGAGACGGAGGGCAGCGTGTAGTAAGGGAGTAATTTAAGGAGAGATAAAGGCATTGAGGGATGGAGGGAGGGAGGGAAGGAGGGAGAGAGAAACAAAGTGTGTCAGAAAAAGAGAGTGGCCCACAGAAACTCTCCCATGCCCTGGGCACTGCTGCTGCCACGAAGCTGGTGCTTCAGCACGGGGAGGCAGAGTGGGCTGTGGGGCTGGTGGCTGAGCTGGGAGCCTGCCTGCATTGTCTGTGCCCTCTCATGCTGTCTTTTCCTCTGATTTTGGGGTGACTGTGGGCTGGAGGGGGAGCCCAGGCACCATTCAGCTCTTCTTCTGCGGGGCTCTGCTGCTCAAGCCTGCACTTCAAAGAACAGCAACCCAAATGCTTCCTGCAGAGCTGCTCAATCTCGAATCCTCCCAAAAGGGCATGAGCATCTCAAGGAGAATTTTTTTTTTTTTTTTTTAAAGTCTGAGAAGGAGCTTGTGGTGCCATGCACTGCTCTGCAGCTGCAGTGAGAACTGAGAAGAAAAAGTCCCAGCCTTGTGTGCTGAAATGCTGGGCTTATCCTAGTGATTAAATGACTGGGCTCCTTCCAGAGGGCAGTGATGGGTTTGGATGTGCCAGCTCCCACACACGCACACTCTCCATCGGTCGATATGGGAAGAGCTCAGCCAGCAGAGGGCAATGGCATAGATGCACAGATGCACGTATAAGCTCATATGTGCATGCAAAACGTACCCCAAAGCTTCTGGGGGTCCTGACTCATGTTCACACAGCGAAAGGCCAAGTCTGTGTGTACGCACACCCCGCACACAGGCACGCACGCACACACCGCTCGTGGGCGGCTCAGTGGGAGCCAGCCCTCTGCCTCAGTCTGCTTAGAGAATATTCCTATTTTTTTTAACTAGGAAGGCCTTCTCTCCTCCCTTCACAAGAGAAAATAAGCTGTTAAAGTGTGAAATGAAGCCTTGCTTGATAAAGAAAGGTATCAGACGGGCTGGTGCAATTCTGCTTGTGGAGCAAAGATCTGGAAGGGGGGATGAAAGCTAATCCTTCCTTGCCTGCAAGAATGAACCCAATGAAGCAAATGCAGGACTTTTTTCCTAAGTGAGCAGGACCCTGCTTCAAAGACCATGCTGGCCTCTGGATCCTGCTAGGCACAAGCAATCCTCTCTTTGAGGGAGCCTAGCCCACTGCCTGTGCATGGGGAAATGCAGAAGGCAGAGAGAAACCTCTCTTGCTTGCCTTCCAGCTCCTGCCTGGCTGTGTTTCAGGGAACAGGTATAACAGTAATAAACATCTTAATAGCTTCTGGAAAACAAGGTGGCATTTGACGATGGGAGGCTTAAATGGCAGGAAGCAAACGTCAAGCAGACACCCACTGTTGAGAGGGTTTCTAGGGGGATGCTTGGTCAGTCCTGCAACCTGACAGCATCAGCTTTATCTGTGCCTTAATTCTGAAATTCACGTCTGTTGGGAGAACACAAAGTTGCAAAGACTGACACGGGAAGCTGCAGGTGTCATGGATGGAGAAGGACAGCAACCTTCCTCAGCCTTTCAGGAGGACCATGCCAGCAAGAGAGGGGGAGAATATAATCCAGTCCTTCTGGCTCTGCAGCCTGTGGCCTAAAGAAAAGGGGCCGGTGGTGTATGCTCCCTAAACTCATCTGTGTCTGCTAGCAAGGAAACACAGGAATGCTTCTGCTTCCTTTCTGATAGCAGGCATTTGATTTCAAAAATCCCAAGACACCTTATGTGGATGGCTGGCAGAAATAATGGCTAAGCTATTCTAGCCAGGCCGTGGACACTGCCCCATCACTGTCCTGGTCCCCCAGGGCATGAGGGGATTGCCTACTCTGATAATGATAAACAACTTCCTAGCTGTTCCTGATGGTACCACCAGGCATTGCCCATGCAGAGCACCCAGGGACTCTGGTTTGAGAGAAATTCTGGAAAGAAGCTTTTCTATGGGGTCCCTCTCCAGGCAGGTCTAAGCCAGCAGAAATCTCAATTCCCTCAGGAATGACCCTTTATTGACTTGCCAAATCCCTCTTTGAACCTGGTTCTTTCTTAAAAAGGGCTCTGCCCTGGGGACACTGTCAGGTCCTGACATTGGGCCAATTTTTGTCTTCAGATCTTGTTCCCTCTGAAGGAACAAACCCGTCCTTTGTGAGATGTTTGGCCCCTTCCCCCAGCTCTTTTTTTCTGAAGTGCAATTGATGCTGCAAACAGCTTCCTTGCTCCCAAGAAGCTCTGCAAGGGCTGATTTACCCTCGGAGGCAGCCTGCAAACCTTTGGCATTCCTGTGAAAAACCGGATCAAACCCCCTTCAGCTCTGCTGTTCAGGGACCATGCAGCAATTAAGAGACGGGTGCTGCAGAAAGGCAGCTGGAATAAGCAATCTCTCTCGGTTATTTACAATTTACAGTGGATGAAGGACTGTTTGAGAAACCAAGAGGAAGCAGCATAAGATCTGCCTCTTTTCACATACAAATGAGCCTCACAGATCCTAAATTATCTCTCTCATCCCTGCCGCAGGGCTGGGTCTCCACATCTGGCTTGGAGCACACCCGGATGACAAGGAGCTATTCTGAAAGACTCCCGGTCTTTGGAAGCCTCTGATGATTAACCTTGGAAGGTCAAAAGCACTTATCTCAGATTTCTATTGGGAGAAGATCTCATGATGTCAAAAGACATTGGGCTTGTGGAGGCAGGGCAGGGACAAGGTGGGGACCTAAAAGGAGGTGTGTTCCCTGTTCAGCTGTGCTAGAGGAAGAGTAAGCTCCTGCCTCAGGAGTGGGTGGAAATGCTGGCTGGGGAGGGCAGCCAGGCAGGGCAATGCATGATGTGGATCTGTCCTGCTGGCCAGGGTGCTGCTGCACAAAGTGGTGTGAGCTTCACTCACACATCTCAGGCTGGACCTGGAGCTGGGGCTAGGTTTCATTACAGACATGCCATGTGCCTGGGGTCCAGCACCTCTCCTAGGGGCTCTGGGTGAGCAGCAGGTTTTTCCTTCAAAGGGCTCTGCCTGTCTTTATTCCTGCTTCCTGCTCCCATCACTGAAAACAGCAAAGACCACATCTGCAGCCTCAGTAGGGGTGTTTGGGGAAGGGTGAAGACAGACACAATTCAGCTAATTTCTTAAGTCTGGTGCCTCTGGAGTATCAGATAAGGAAATACAAATTTCCTCTGCTTTAGAAGGACATGTACACACACACACACACACACAAGCAGCCCCAGCTCGGCCAGTCTGACCTCAGGCCCAATCAGCAGTTTTTCAGTGGATTTGAATTAAGACTGATTTTATATCACAATTAATTGCTGCTAATAACAAAAAAGCCATTGCTTGTTACTGTGAATTTGAATTTGCACTTCTTGTGGGCAAAGCCCCTGGGAGGTGAGAGTGGAGTCATTTTTAGGGGGTGGCAAGGCTCTGGGATTTCCACTGACCCTCACAGGTCTCCACCATCCTGTGTTCAGAAAACAAAAGGTGCCCGACGCTAGAACCTACAAGCCATTGCAGAAAGAGCCTGTGGACTTACGGAGGAAATATTCTGCTGTATCGGCTTCATAATCTGCATCCTCAGGGAAGTGATCGATTTGCTTACACAGACCTTTAAAATTCCCTAGGGAACAAGAGAAAAAAAGAACAAATGAGAACACCAAAACCTGCCTTGCAGGAACAGCTGCCCTCTGCATCACCTTTTGTGCCCGCCTGCCTTCCTCCCAGGCAGCGTGCCCACTGGTGTGTGCATGCCTGGGAGATGCCCGGGGCCTCTCCTTGCACACTCTCACATGTACCTCGCTTGTATTTGCACAGGAATGTGGGGTTTGCTGCCAGGATCCAGCCTGGTGCCCAGCACTCTGCAGAAGAGAGCAGCAGAAGCTCCGTGACTCCTGCCGCAGACAGGAGGGAGAGCACTGCCCTGGGAACAGGAGCCAGATACTCCAAGCAAAGTACAGGTGTCAGGGTCCCCTCCCTGAGTGACATCATCAGACCACAGTGCTTCCCTTGGTGTGGCCCCCAGCAGTGAGGAGATCAGGGCAGGATGATTAGGTGTGGGTTGGCAAAGTATGTGTTTCTCTCAGCTGTGAATATGCTGCCCTCTCATTTCATGGGCAGGATACATCCCTTTGTTCTGGTTTGGTGTGAGAACAAAAACCCTTCATCTTTCTCCATATGACTGCTTATTTTTGCCTACCTTTGTCAGGCATCTCACATACTGAGGCTACAAGAAGCTCAGTGCAAGTGTGTGTGTGCAGCTCAACAGCAAAACATTCTTATGATGGGGGATCAAAATCTTCCTCCATAAGTGAGGGAAGCTGGGCTGGACACAGTTCCATCAGGCTGGTGTATGTACAGGGCCTTCTGCTAGTTTCAGTCATGGGGCACACTTTTCCATTCACTCCATGGCCAACAAGGCCATCCCAGCAGGGGGCCAGTGACATCTTCCAGGTCTTTTGTTAGCTGGGATGTCTACCAGATTATTATTTTCATCACTCATATCTTCTCTTGACATTAGGATTATCACTCAAGCCACATCATAATTTTCACCGTAACCATTGATTAATCAGTATCTCAAATGATCAGGCTGTCCATTCTTGTACAGGGTTGTCCATGTGGAAGACAATTTCATTATGTCTCCTGGGGTTCCCAAAATTTTTTTCTCCTACCCTCCATTCAATTTCCCAATGGGTGCTTGCACTGACTGGCCATTAACACAGAACTGATGGACACAGTCTGTCCAGAAAGGAGAAGTGTGTTGTCTGCATGAGATGCAGGGTAGGCATGGTGATCCTGAGGGCCTCCTCACCAGAGGGCAGCCAACAAAGTGTCTCAGGCTCATTGATCCCTCAGCAGAAGCAATTGGAGCCTGAGTCTGAAGAGTAACAAATGCCGTGGCACCTGGGTAAGCCTCCTGCCACCTTGATCCTGAACCCAGCTTCTGGACCATCTGGGAGTGCAGGGCAAGGGGAGGATGAAGCCACCACACTTGAGGCTGTTGCCTCTGGGAAGAGCAACAAAGCTCTTCCAGACCAACCCTACCCAGGCTGAGACCTGCAGCCACCATGTCAGGTCTCCAAGTCATGTCTTGGTCTATTCCATATTAATTTCAATGAGCTTTCAGATATTTATGAACAGATGGAAGAATGACCAAGCTCATAGGATTCTCCCTGAGTTTCTTCTTGAGGCCAAGACTTGATGGATTAATGTTTGGGATGCTTGGGGATGCAGTCCTGAGTAAATGGCTGAGTAAATGGAATGCAGGTAGGTGGGTTCCTTTAGGTCAAGCCCCAAGTTTGGCTTCTTCTGCATCCATCTGTCTTGTGTCTGATGTCTCCAAGCTACCTATTGCAATTAGCTACTCATTTGAAGAGCTTGCATGAAGAGACTAGAGACAGCAGAGAGGAGTGTGTGTGTGCAGTAAGAGGTAAGAGGAGAAGAAAGTGGGAACAAAGCTTCTCTGTGTAGCTCTGACATACTATTCCCACACTGTAACTGTGAGTTATGAAAGATTATTAATCACCCATCCCCAATCCAGTTACCCTGTTCAAAAACTGTCTCTTTCTGAGCCATGGCTCTTCTGGAAGGAAAGCTTCATAGCCAAGTAAATTGCCTTGGCACACTTCCACCACGCTACTTGCCCACTAAAATCCCTATGAGGCAGGCAGATACAGCATGAAGGGGGTCCTTTCCCTTGCTTGCCCCTGACTGCCTGGGGCCATCTGCCTGTGACAGATGAGCAGCTCCTCATCCTGGTCCTTTGGCTGCTGTCACTGCTGTACAGTGCATGTGAACACTGGCACACTCCAGGGCACTGGGGAGGTCTCCAGCTTCAGATTTCAGTTCCTTGCCCAGCAGATCCTGAACACTGAGTTCCTCCTGCCCGAACATGCTGGGGGAGCAGGCAGAACCTGCATACACCTCCCAGGTGATGTTCCTGGCACACAGCCAGAGCCTCTCAGTTGGAATCAGCCAGGGAGGGAAGATGCAGTGCATCTGGAAACCCCCTCACTGTGTGACATCCTTTCCTTGCTTCCTTTTTTTTTTCCCTCTCCCCCGCTCTGTTTCTTGCTGAATTTGAGGCTGATTAATTCCTATGTAAAGAATTGAGCTGCTTGGGGAAGATGCTGCATCTGGTGCAGGCTGTCTTTTATATGGACTTGCGTGGGATAGCTGGTTAGAGGTTCAGTTGCATACAGGCAGGCTGAGGGGATACACAGGCTCTTTGAAAATCTGCTCCTGGTGCTCTGTGTCCCAAAGGCTTTGCTGACCTGGCCCAGCAGGGTACTTGGCCATTGGAGTGTCCAGCCTTGGCTTGCTTAAAATGCTGTGACATTGTGAAGCTGTCCTTCTCCACAGGCTGATATGCTGTGCCACGTTGATTCCCCTCCCTGGATGAGGGCAGCCTTGGTCCCACTTTAACCCCTGCTTTGTCTGTGCTCAGCACAGTGCTGTGGGTTTGGATGCTGACTGTTTGCCTGTGCTACCGCACCCTCTCCTCCAATGCCTTCTAGCTCCTCTGGGCGATGGATGGGGAAAGGATGCAGAATTTAGGTCATTAATGCGCTAACTGGGAACATAAGAGAACAAGATTCAGTTTTTGCTCTGCCACGGGCGTGCTGTTAAAACCTCTTCTCTCTGCCTCAGAGTCCCACCCTGTAAAATGGGGGTGACAGCACTCCTCTGCCTGGTGCCATACAGGGACGTGTTAAACAGGGTGTGCTGGTGCCAGCAGCTCCGAAAGTGCACGGAGTAGGTGAGGGATAGATGGCAGCGGTTCAGAAACCTGCTTGGTGTGGGGAAGGCCTCGATGTCACTCCTTGTGCCAAGGTCACTCGGCACTTCTCTGACGGACATCTGTGGCCTGCTGAGATGGTACAGCAGCTTCCCTGGCACCTGTGCTGGTGGAAGCACAGAGGGGGATGGAGCAGCTCAGCAGTGCTGCTGAGGTCTGACACAACAGCCTTTTCTTGTGCTGTACGTGTGGTCTGCGGAGCCAGGGATGGTGAGAGCCGTGTGCCACCCTATAGTTAATACTCCTGAACGCCTGAGCAAGATCAAATCATCATGTGGGAGGGCATGTAGGGCTCTGAGAATCCCCCCAAGGAAGTAAGAGCAACATCTCCTCTCTACTTGAGTCCCTTTGCCCTTCCCATTCTTCCCAACTCCATGTATTTCACGCTGTGAGCTTTGAAACAGGGCATGTGCCTCCGTCTTCTCCCATACGCCTCTCTGAGAAACTTAAAACCACATGCTTCCACCTCCTCCTTGTAGCTCTCCCAGCCCAGTTTGGGCTCTCCCTCATCCTTGCTCATGTTCACCCATCAGATCTTTCTCCTGTTTCTCAGTCCCTCTCACTCATGACAGCCATCCCCCTCTCTCTGGTGTATCAGTGTGGGCATCCTCTGCCTGCTTTGGGGTGTGCAGGCTGCAAAGAAGGCGGGGATGAGCATCAGCCTGTCTCAGAGCAGGAAGGCTGCAGATGCCCAGGTTCATGGAAAATCACAGAGCAGTCCTCACATCCCTTGTGTGTTACTGGGAGTCTTTAGGCAAGATACCACCGTTTGCTTGTTGCCTGCCCCAACTTTGGAAAATGCAGTAGGCAACCCTTCAGTGCCTGGCCAAGGACAGAAGTTGCCCACTTGGGTCATTAGGAGCAGAGACAGTCTCTCACACTGCTGAGAGGGACTAAATGTCTAAGATGCATTCAATTCAGTGTCAGCTGTGTGTTCATCTCTGAGAGAGACCTCCTCCAGTGTGCCAGGATCATTGTTTGGGTATAAGCTGTCTATCCAGGACAGCTGGCAGCCGCCAGCCCTGCTGCAGCAACACTCAGACTCAGCTACCCCCGATGAGAAAACCCAGCTCAGTATTGTTGGTGATACAGTTTATTTTTATGCTGCTTTGTGCAGCCCTGTCTCTTTCAGAAGTCTTGCTTGCCTGCAGAGTACAAGCCATTGCAAAATAGTAAGTTCCAAAGAATGAAAAGCTACTCCCTTCCTGCGAGGTAAGAACACTTTTAAATGGTCAGGACCATACATCTGAAAACTGCAAGCCAGAGGCAGAGGAAAAGACATCCAAAAGGAGAGAAGCAGACAAAGAGGGAAGAGAACAGAAAGACCTGTTTTCCCAGAATGATTTGTGGTATTTCCATTTATGGAGAAAAGCAATTCACTGAAAGCTTTTCTTCAGTCTCACTCTCTAATTTAGCAGAGGTTTTGGCATGATGGCTTCTAGAGAAATAAATAAAGGGGGCTGGATATAGCTGTCGTCTCTAAAAGCTGAGAATGATGGCTTGGTGTTGGCCAAGGATTCAGTACCACTTTCTGCCACACGCTTCCTGTATCATTTTAGGTAAGACACTTACCCCTCCCCCCACTACCTTCACTCAAAATGGGAATAATGGTATTTCCCTGCCTCAGGAGAGTAAGCTCAGGATATTTGTATTAAAAATATGAAAGTGATCAGACACTTGATCATTTGGGCCAGATAATTCTTCCCACCATTCGGATCAAATGTAACATGCTCATTTTTCATGTGACCTTCTGTGCATGAAGGCTGTGCAAACATGACAGATCTCAGAAGTTCCCACTTGTGCTGTCTGCCCTAGGAGTAAACTTTGGTGCAGGTTAAACTGTTTCCTGTCTGTTTGTCCATGAAAGAGATACAAGGAATGGCACACGAAGGGCAGGTAGTCAGGCAGAAACACAAACGTTTCTGCTCCAGGATTCTGTTTCTGAGCAGTGTCCCCTTGATACCAGGTGGTGAAGTGGGGCTCAGAGCCAGCCTCTGGGCTATGAAGACAAATTCCACAGCTACGTGGCAAACTACTGCCATGCCTTTCTTGCACACAAAAGGCTTCCAAACCAGGAGAGGAGGTTTGTGATCCCTGTCAAAAATTGACACTGGTGACACTGAGTTGTTAATGCCCAACCTGACATGACTGCAAGAGGAAGGAGTGAGGTTTCATGAAGTGACAAAGAGTACAGGAAAAGCCTTTTGAAGGCATTTTGATTGCTCTCCTCCCTTCCAAGAATGAAGCACTTGAGAGCACACATAATTTTGGGGGATTTGGAGCTGATGAAAAGCACAGTGGCAGGGAGCACAGACAGTGCTTGTGGGCATCTGCTTTTACCCACCTTTGCTGACACTCCCAAAAGAAAGACTGGCCCTTCAAAAGGGCTCATTATCCATCTCTGGGAATCTCTCCATAGATAGCACCCTATAAAAATTAGACCATCTTTTCACCTGCCTCAGTACACAGGTTACAGAGTGTAGGGTTAAACCAGCAAATAGAGCACAAGGGATGGTCATTCTGGGGCTGGAGCAGGTGCTGCTCTTGCTGCTCTGACCTTGCACAGTGGCAGGGAATGCTGTGCTAGGGTAATACCTTTTGACCCAGCTGGGTGATTTTAAGACAGAAGAGTGCTCAGCTGCCATTAAAGACAAAGGATTTTCCACTCCAAGGTGAAGGTCAGTGGGGCAGTAAATGTGGTCTGCAGAGTTGAGCCTGGGACAACAGTAGAGATCCCATGGGAACTACAGGCCATCAAAAATCTTGCCACCTTTCTGTCCAAATACAATGCACCTGCTTTGATGTGGTCTTCTTCAATGCAAACTTGCAGCAATGCATATGTTAAAAATCCCCCAAACCCCCCTAGCATCATAACCAGTACGTTGCATACATAATTCTCTCCCTGGGGAGAGGATAAAAGAACAAACCACATGTGACTGATATCAAGCTCCATCACTTAATGTGCCACTGGAATTCATTCAGATATTGTGCGGAAGAAGCCTGGAAAAGAACTGGTGCAAAATAGAAATGGATCTTATAGTTATGAAAGAATATCTACCCCTGCCCATAAGGTAGAATCATTAAACCAGTTCTCCTCACCTTATTATTAATAATCATGTTTATTACAGCTGTTGCCAAGGGTCAGATAATAAAGGGAGTTGCAGTAAAAATGTTACAGACACTATCTTACAGACCACTGCTGCCTTGATGAACATGGAGGAAGAGGTGTATCACAGCTCATTTGGAATGCCTAAAGCTACAGTAGTAAAATGGACTGAACATACTGGTTCTGCAGGGACTAATTTACTCAGGAGATGGCTGATAAATAGGAAAAGAAATGCAGACATAGATGAGAGAAATAAGTGGGAGAACCCAATATGGGGTAACATTGAGGAGGAGATGATGAGGTGGAAGGAGAGGGGTATAGAGAGCTGCTAGTGAGCACCAGGGAGATTAGACCCATCCAAGCCATTACTAGGCTCCTGTTCTGCCTTTTTCACCTCTTGTCCTCACTTAGTCTCTGTAGCCATCCCTGACAATCACCTGACAAAGGAGAGGGGGCTAATGACAGAAAGATCATCGAATCATTTAATTTGGAAAAGATGGCCAACATCATCAAGTGCATCCTTCAACTGATCACCATTGTGCCAACTTAACCAAAGCACTAAGCACCATGTCCAGTTGTTTCCTGAACTCTTCCAAGGAGGGTGACTCCACCACTACCCTGGGCAGCCCTTCCCAATGCTTAACCAATGCAATGACCACGCATGTGCTGCTGGAGGTGACTCAGGACCCTCAGTGGTGTGTCAGTGCAGGAGAGCCCATCCCAGCCAGCATTGCCTGGATGGTGCCTTGCAGAGCTCTGCTGCGGCAGCCAAGGGGGCCCACGCTGTGCTAGGGCTGGACTCTGCACTGCTGTCAGCCTGGAACAGCTTTGCATTTTTCCTTGGAGGTGGCAGCCTCTCCTCCTTCCCACCCTGCTCAATGCTGCTGCTGCGTGCTGCAAAGTAGCCCATAGACTCTGCCTCAGAGATGGCTACAGCTATTCATGTACGTGGGTGGAGATGCAGTGGTAGCAAAACCTATTATTAAGATTATATGAAGATTTCCATTTATAAACACCCTCTTTTTACAGGGTTGTAACTTTCAAAAATATCCTGGCTGTGGTTTGAAATTTCCCGTGCTTTGTCACAGGCAGAGGAGTGAGATTGGCTGGAAAAATTGGGCAAAGGCTCTTGAATGCGTTTTGGTGCAAACGCAAATCCAGCATGTTTGAGCTTCACAAACTGAAACATTGCAGGTGGCTGGATTTCAAGGACTGCTAGACATCTGTCCAAGTCACAAATGAAAAATCTCAACTAAGCAATAATAAAAATAATTTTAAAAATAATTTTTTGCCGACACCCAGTACAAACCTCTCCCACAGTTAACAAATGTCTCTGTTTTCTAGACTTCGCCAGAATCAGACCTGGACTGATTTTCTTCTGAAAATAGTACTTAACATAAAAATGCATTAGGCTCATCTGAATCATGGAAAGCTGTGGATAACTGTGCTCCTCCTAATGTTCTATTTCTCACACTTGCCTTCTGCACTGACATTGCAAATAATTATATATATATATGTATGTAACAAATGCGTGATTTCATTTATATCTCAATGAGATAATTTGGGTTTTATAATGATATTTTCCTGTGTGATTCAGTGGATAAGTAAAGCATGAACAATATCTATGGTTCCTCAGCATAGAGATCAGAAACTTTTTCTACTGTTGTTAGAGAGACTAGTGTCACTCTAGGAAGGAAAAATACATGAACTTTCTGTTTCTCAAGCCCTGTATCAGTTTTCAGGTATATTAGCTGAGTTACTAGAAGTGCTGCCTTTGCCTTGCCAGAAGAGACAGAACTAGATTTGAAATTAGCTGGGAACCAGAAATAGAATTGAGAAAAGGGCTTGTAAGTGGTTGTGCTCAGATGTGGTAGCATGATGCTGGGTTTCAAATTTGAAGTACGTAAGTGCTGGACCTGCTGTGGTGGAGGATGGAGAAATAAAGGCAGAAGTTGATCAGGACATGGAGAAAAGTCCAAGCAAAAGAGGAAGAGCAAGTGAAAGAAATAAAAAATTACAGATGATTAAAAAAGAATCAATCAATTTGTAGCAAAACCTTTATATGTGTGTGCAATGAGGCAAATGTGACACTACAACTGTGAGCCGAGTGACAGGAAGGGTGATGCAATTATCTGCAGTGAGAGAGAAGTGATGTGCATAAGGTGTGGGAGGAGAGGAGATGCTCCATAACTACCACAGGCAATCCCAATCCATGGCTGCACATCCAGATGTGAGAGGAAGGAGGACACTAAAGTAACCCTGGATGGAAAGGGGTGAGCGGGATAGAGGAAGTATTTAAAAGCTGGTTCTTCTGTTGTCTTTTTTTTTTCCCTTTTCCTTTTCCCTATCACTGCAACAATATTGTAACTAGGACAGTTTTTGCATATAGGGTTATAACATCAAACTCTCAGAAATCGGAGCATGTAAACAACATCCTATCTGGATGAGCACATAAGGACTGAACCATTTCGAATTTGGACTCAAAGACCCAGAGATCAAATGGATTAATCTTTCCCCAGAAGTATGTAGAGGAAAACCACAGGCTAGAAAATTTCTGATTCAGTTCATCCTATCATGTTGCATTTTTCTGCTCAGGTGTAACTGTGTTGCTGATCTATGAGTGTGCATCAGAGGACAGAGCCAGGCTCACCTTGTGCTGTAGGTCATGGTTTAGATCAGTGATGAGACTGTAACTCTAGTGGTCACTGGAAGTAACTGTGCACAGACATGGATTTGACAGGCAAGAAAAGAGGGCAAAACAGCCCTTCTTACATGGTGAAAAGTGTCCTGCACAGCCTGGGATGAGCCACAAGCTGTGCATGCCTTGGTACAGATATGAACTCAGCAGGAACCAGGGCTGGGGATTCCCAAACTCCAAATCTTGAATCTTGCAATTGTAATGCTGTGTTCACAAGGCTTTTTGAATGCAATTTCCTTAGTCATTTTTAAATTATGAAGGAGGAGAAAAGGCACTTCAAACCTTTCAACTTCAACTCCACATTGCATTTGTCTCTGACATATCCAGCTGGATCTATAGGGAGACGCCGTCCTCAGTTAAACTGGTGTAAATCTAGTGTGATTCTGAGCTTCTCCTTCAGTAGTTAGGGCCACAATCAAGAGAGGAATCAGGCTTGCAGCTGTTAATTAGCTTATGAAGTATGTGGTGTGCTTTAGGGTCCTTCAGGATGCAAAGCGTTATATGGAAATTATTATTAGTTAATAACAAAAATACCCGAGAACCCCAGGGAAATAATCCAAAGAATGGAGCAAGTCAATGACAGAGGCAGCTTTTAATCCATCCTCCCTCTTCTGCACCACTTAAGCTTTCCTCCCCCTTCCCCTCCGAGGCTCAGACACATGGAGGAAGGGAGAGCCCACCATCACATGTGCTGAGCAATTTGGCAGTCTCAGAGAGTCTCCTGTGTTCTCCCACACAACATCATCAGCCTGCAGTAGGAACTGTGAAATCTGTAGCAGAATTGACACCCAGCAGTAGAAATTTTGGGAAATAACTGTGTGGGAATTCCTCAGCCTGCTTCTCATGGAAAATTGCAACCCTGCCCAGTGGTCTTCAGGGCTTTTCATTTCTTTGCCTTCCCTTGCTCTGGGGAAATGACTGAGAAGGTGGGCACTTTGCTTTCTTTGAAGGTCTCTGGATGAGAACTGAGGGCCCATTTGCTATTGCCTGAGTTGGAATGAGTGGCTCCACTGAAAATTCACAACCTGTTCTGGCCATTGCAGCCCAGGAGATGAGTGTGAAGTCTATTTCAGGTGAGGAACTAGAACAAGGGAAGGACTGGGCTTTCTCTAGTATTCTTTACCCCAGGGAAGCCAAAGCCCTTCATGCAGCACTGGCAGAGGTCCCCCAGGGTGGCAGCTCTGCAGATGAGTGTGGCAGCCATTACACGCTCACTGAGCCCACACACTTGCCCTTGGAGAGCAGAGGCGGCTGTGCCCAGGCAGGGAATATTGGTTATCCCTTAGTCTGTTCAGGAAGAGTGCTGGGATTTTTGCTGTCCCTTCAGGCAGCCCACTAGAGATGGCCAGGAGGGAACTGGGGGTAGGATTTCTTTGGCAGATAGCCCTGCTGACTGCAGTGCTTCAGGTTGAGCTGCAATGTGCAGGGCCATGCACTCACGGAGCTTTTCTGCCCTGTGTCCTTTCTGCCCTGGAATGCACCACCTACAAATTAGAAAATGAAAGCCCTGAGGAAGAGGTCAGGACTTTCCAATTTTGCAATTTCCTCTGGCAGTCACTATGTCTCACCCTCCAGCACTGGTGTTTTGGGAGAAGCCTGACCCAGAAGAGATACCCTGCTGTGCTCTGGGGAACACACTGGGATGAAGGGAATGTGAGTGTTCTGAAGCTCTTCAGGATGTACACTCCTGGTGAAACCAGTCCTCACCTGGACCTCACTCACAAAAGTATTCAAAGCCTCCCAAATGTTCCTAAATCAACAAGGAATAAGAAAAATGAGGGGAATCAGGGCAGGAATAGCAGAAGATGGATCTGATGTATAGCAAGCCCCTTCCTACCAACAGCTGAGGAAGCCACTGGTCCTGAGCTAGCCACTTGCAGGCAGGGCTAGTCATTGCCAAGTCCCTGACTTGGGGACAGCCTCCATTGCAGTCCCTTCCCAATCAGCCTGAATGCTGAATCCAAACATGGCTCAATATTGTTTCTTGCATTACCCAGCTATGTTAGGATTCTGGATTTGAAGAGTTGTATGGATTGCATGTATGGGTTCCGAAATATTTTAGGCTTGTACCTCCCTGTGCTTATTTAGGTGCAACTGCTGGCAAGTATCCAGAGTAACAACCAGACTGGTTTGCAAAAGTTGTAGGAAAGCATTGCCCTCTGTGCTGAAAGAGCCAGGGCACAGAGTTTGCTTTGTTACACACATTATGCTTATTTTTCACTTGGGTCACTGGAGTTCAGAAAATGTTTGTAAATACAGCTTATATCCCACAGGGCCATGCAGGGTAGCTGTGAGTCTGATCAAATTGCCTTAGCACAGCTATGCTGAGGCTCCCAATGTCTCCAAACAAGCTACTGCTGTTCTAACTTGCTGCTTTACTCATAATCCACATCAAACACTGGGTGTTAAAGTAGATATTGCACAGATTTGATTTTAGGTCCCTTTCTATGCAGCTGAGCAAAAAAACAAATGCCAAGCCTTGCAAGAGTTGTTAGCTTTTAGAGGCTGCTATTAGAACATTAATTATTTTATTATTGTTATTTCCTCAGGGTTGCGGATACCCCAGTGATTTACAAGAAAACAAAGTGATTTTGGCCCTCTCCTGAAGCTCTTACAACAAAAGTTAGACTTAAGCACAGCACTGGGCTTATTTAACAAGCAAACAGTGCCAGCAGGGTGTTTGGAAAAGGGAGGTTTATAGCAGCACAGGATCATGAGACATTTACGATTGTGTGCATGTGTATATCCTGTTAGTTTATGCTGGCTTTTAAAAAGAAAACCGTAGAGGGGAAAGGTGTGCTAGATTTAGGGATGATGCCTGCAAGAAAAATGAGCAGAGGTCAGCGAGGGAAGGATGATTTGGAAAGGGGAAGCTGAAGGGAAAGCTGCAAAGGAGGAGTGTAGCAGAGCCAGGGAAGGCATACGGGGGAGCAGGTACTGCTGCTCAGTCATAATAACCATTTGAAGCTTGACTGCAAGCCGTGCTGCTCCACCAATATTTTTTCATCCACTGAGCACATTAATTTATTACAGAAGAGTCTGTAGGTGTGAGCTATGTGCTAAGACTAATCTCTGAAGCGTTTTGAGCTACTCTACATGTAACATTACTCTTGCATCCCAGGGAGGAGGCTATTCATAATGGAATAAAATTTACTCACAATACTAGACTGGGGAATATTATTTCTAATGTGATCTGGTCCAGTTACACTGAGTTAGAAACCTGAAAAACCATTTCAGGGTTTTGAATCATGTCCAAGCTGGTACCAAGCCACCTTCTATGTCCTGGATTGTACTACCTGGAGACATATCCATCAGAGCTGCTTGTACCAAACTGTACCTCTGTATTCCCCACCTACACCACACATGGAATAACGTAGGTCTCAGAACTGAAACTTCCCTTAAAGCCTTTATCACAAGAACTTGTCTCCTAAGACTGCCCAAACCCAAATCCCCTTCATATTTGCACTTTTCCTTGGAAAATATGATCAGTTATCCAATGGAATCACTGGTCTGAAGTACTAGCCCCTTTCTCAGTTTCTAATTTACTGCTCTAGCTGCAGCAGTCTGTGAAGTAACAACAAAAGTTGTTCTGCATCTTAGATCTTAACCTCATTCTTTTACCTTTGAACTCAGTTGCCAGACAAGAAAAGTGCCAAGATCAAAGAATAGCAGCATCTCAGCCTCACTGTGTGTTTGTCTCTCCATGAGTAAATCCCTTTTTTTTTGTCATAGTCAGTGCTGAAAGTCTTTCTTTGTTGAAGCTGGACAGCATTTTTCAATGAAAATTTCTCAGAGGGGCACAAGGACTTTGGCCTGGTCACCTGAATCCCAGGAGAATAAAGTGAATACCTGAACCATTGGCTTAATGAAAATTTCAGTGCATCTAATTTATGGTTTTGGTTTAAACTAAACAAGGCATAAAAATGTATTTTTTCCCACTCCAGGGTAGAAGAGGGATTTTTATAAATCCAGAGCTTTGTGGGGTGGGAAAGTAACTGTCCATGTTTTTCCAGCTTGCTCTCTGCATCTCCTTGACTTCATGTCAGCTACCACACACCTTACTCAGCATGTGTTTGCAGCTTCTCTTTGGGTCCTGCTGGGACAGCTGTGGTTACTGAAGACACAGCTGACCTGCTGTTCCTTGGGCACCACTTGACCACTTTACTGACAGCTGTCACACCTCAGTCTACCGGTCTGCTCCTTCAAAACTGACCTCTGAAATCCACTGTGCATCAAGACCTCTTGATTGACATGGCCTTGGAAGGTGCTGGCCTTGGTTTTGCTGTGCCAACACTAGAGTAATGTAATCCTCAAACATAGAATTCAGTCTGTGCATTAGTCTCTGGTCCAAACTGTCTCTTGTGGAGACTCTTTCATTGAATGTCTAAATGAGTTTTGACCAAGCTGGAATGAAAACTGTGCAGGTTTTCCTCTTGTTTCCTCTGTGACCTGACATAACAAATGGATTGTGAAAATGCCTCTTGAGAGTTGCCCTCCACTCCTCCTGAACAACTCCTCTTTTTCTGTAGTGCACTTCACAGCACGCTGCGGAGCAGAGGCGATGGATATGTCAAAGAGAGAAGGAAGGGCTTTGCCTAACCCCAGGATCCTGTAACAACCCCAGCACTGGAGATTCCCCTGCAGGGGGTGGGAGGGGTGGGGGTGTGGAGAGACGAGAGAGCATTTCCTGACAAGCTGGAAGCCTTGTGTATAGAATACCTGTGGAGACTGGCAGGGAAAGCAAGCAAGCTGGGACTGGATGCCTTCCAAGCATCAGAGCAAAACTGAGTCTCTCAGTGGAGGATGCTAAATTTTGACAACGGGAAAGAAACAGACAAGGGGTGAGTGGGAGGGGAAAGCCTTTCCCTGATAATGCTGTCTGCTTGTAGCTTTAAGCATTATTATGTATTTCCACATGCCATCGTGTACCAACATTTTACTGGCAGCTAGGCAGGCAGAATTTTGACCCCAGAATTTCGCAATACAAAGACCCCAGCATGTGGGGCACTTGCAAGTGAGGACACCCAGCTCTTCAGAAGAGGTTCTCAGCAGCCATTAGGCAGCAGCTACAAGGCCTGGATCCTGCTCCTGGTGAGGTCAGTGGGAAACAGTGGGGACAAGATTAGCCCTGAGACTTGCAGGATGGAATGAGGGAAGGAAGTGCCTGAGAAAGGTCACAGGCTGAGTTACAGCATGTTCATATCTGTTTGCTCCTGGCTTTAGCTGGGTATCTGTGAATCATTCCTCATTCCAAAGATGTAATATAGTAAACAAAGTTAATAGTCAGAAGGGGCAAAGCTTGCCAAGGGCATAGGAGAAGTGGAAGTCATTAACGCAGGGAGACTAACTGCAGTAAATGAGTCCTGAGGGCAGGCACCAGGGAGGTGAATAAGGTTGTGCAGTGGAAGGAGGGAAGAGGACAGCAGGAGAGGAGGAGCAGAGTCATTGCTGCAGGGCAATGAGGGGGGCTGGGGAGGGGCAGATGTGCTGAGTGAGCACTGAGTAGCATGGGAGAAGAGACAGGGAGCAAGCTCCAAGAGAGCCACGTGAGGCCTTGAAGATGAAATGAGAACTGAACTTTGATGTAGAAGGAGTCTGGAGTCAGCACAGGGATTCAAGAAGAGGAAATGACACAAGTGGAACAGCAGGTAAGGAGAAGATAATGTAACTGCTGCGTGCTGGGTGTTTTAGTGTGAGTATTAAGCCTCCTCTACAGTCCTGCTGGGCCTCTCTGGCTCTGAGGATTGAGCGGGTTTGTGCTTTCGTGCTCTGGACTAAACAGCTGGGTAAAACATTTTCCCTACATTGCTTTTGCCTAATCAATCATCTGCACATCAGGAGTGTTCATTTGTAGGGGGAGGCAGTGGCAGGGAGAGGGCTGTCTGTGAGTGGTGGGATGGGTGCCACCAGAGCAGCAGAACAGTGTCACGGAGGGGCTGAGCCCACAAGTTGTAGGGTGCAGAGCATTTCTGCAGAGAGAAAAGTTGGGGGATTTCCTCCAATCTCATGACTCCCCCAAAAGTGGATCAAAGGGATAATTCCAGCAGTAGAGCATTTCCCACACTCTGCGGGTTCCAACACCCCTGTCTCTGTTGTTTATTGCATCTTCCCTAGGTCATGTCTTGGGTGTTTAGGTCATGTCTTATCAAGGGTGTTTCCTGCAGGGCAGAACTGCCAAAATAAGCAAGAAACATTCCTGTTCCTGTGGCTTCTTCTGGGAGAAGCTTCCTCTCTCATTCTCTGAAACCCTGAGTAGATTCTATGTGCTTTTTTTTAAACAGCTCATCTCTCCATTCAATTTTGAAACTATTTTCTATACATGAATTTCTTCTATTTTCTTACCTTCCATGATCTTTTAGACTTCTTAGGTTTTAGCTTATTGCTCCAACTCTGGGGACTTTCTTCCTGCTGCCCCTTCCTCTTTCTTCTCCTTCTTTCTCAACTATTGGAATACATTTTCTCAACTTGAGTTTTTTGATCTTTGGGACTCAGTCCTGGTAAGAACAACTTTTCCTGCCCCACCCAATGCTGCTTTGCTTAATTTGCACCAGTCCCTGTTGTCTCCTAATCTCAGAATTGCACTGAACCTTTGATTCCTTTCAAGCATTTTCCTCATATGCCTATTAGTGCTCATCTGCAGTTTGACTTGCTCCCTCCTTTCATCTCCCTGTCCATTATGGCAACACCTGCAGGGTTGAATTAATTTCCATTTCTGTCCAACACCATCTGCATTAAAAAACCAAACTCAAATCTAAACAAAATCTATTACTTCAAGATCTTCTTCAGGATGCTTTATCAAGTCTCTGATGGTCAAATATTTGGGTTGTACTTTCAGGAACAGCAGTGTGAATCCGTGCTTCATATCTACCAGGAGACTTAGGCCAGTTTATCAAGGATAGTCTTGTTATTCCTTCTCTGTTTCTCAAGATTAGCCCTTCCTCCCTGTTCCTCTGACACCACTGTTATTCCCAGCATACCATGTTGTCTTCACCTCTTGGCTCTTCTCCAGACAATATAGTTTTTCATCTTTCAATCACAGATTTCTCTGATTTGTATTGTTTAGACTCAACAGCCCCCTTTCCTGATCCTTTCTCATGCCTTTCCTCCTACTCTCTTTGCAGCCCTAGAAACATCAGACATAATTCAGTCGTTCAAGAAAACAATTGCTTCTCTTGACCCTGGTACCTCTCATCATTTAGGCCTATCTCCTTACTCCGTCTTTTTACTTTACTCCTGTTTCCAGTAATTCCATAGCTTCTGGTACTCTGCTCAGCTCTTTGAAAAGAAGCCATTATCTGCTGTGTCCTCAGGCTCCTCCATCGACACCGCCGTTCCACTTAACAAGCACCCAGAGCCTCCTTATTCTTCATAGAGCACTTAAGAGAGTCACTCCCTGCTATCTCTCCTACATGACTGTCCTCTTCCATTTTCACTCTAGGTTCATGCAGACTGCAGTGCAGGAATCTAATGATCTCCTCTCTGCTAATGATGCCTGGTCCCATTTCTTTTTTTACCTCGTGGCAGCCTTGTGAAATGGTTGCCCACTCCATCCGTCTCGAGGTATTCATTGTGATGAAGGTACTGTCGTTTCTTAGCAACTGCTCAACTTTCAAGTGCTTCTTCGGATGGGGATGCCTCTTCTGTGCTGGGATCCCTTCCCCAGGGATAAATTATGCTTTTAATCTTTTCTTTTTCTTATAAAAATTATAATCATACCTAACGTTCATACCGCTTTTCACTCGTAAAGCTCAAAGTGTTTTGCAAAATCAGTAAGCATTGTTTTCTCCATTGTAGAGGCAGAAAAGCTGAGTCACAGAGAGACACTAGGGCCAATATTTTCATGTGTTCATTCATTTTATGCATCTTCATTTCTGGGAACCCAGTCTGAAATAACTTAACCTAATTGCTTTGCTGTAGGACATGAAAGGGAGCAATAGGTCTTGAGCACCTTTGAAAAAGACAGAATAGAACAGTAGGTGCAAAATATCTCAGATGAGGCACAGAGAACTGAAGTACCTATGAAAATGTAGTTGTATACCATATGATCAAGACCACAAAGAGCTCCCTTACTTCTGACATCAGAGCCAGAGACCTCCATTCATGAGTCTACTGCTGCTTCAGGGTCTTCTTTCTGCCTTAAGTGGTGGAGAGCTGTGATGGTGCAAAGCATCAGAGTATTTTAGAAGTTTCAGAGTAACTCTTCATACTGTGTAATATCCATACCTCCTCAGTTGTTTTTTGTTTTTTTTTTTTCTGTGAGGAAGGTAGAAAACAACAGTGTCCTAGAAGAACTGGTGGACTACTAGCTAGACTTAGTATTGAAATGGTGGAAACTGGTTCAAAATTCTTATCACCCAGCAAAGATTTCACCCCAGACTTCTTGTATTCTAGATAAGAGCTCATTAAATATTTGGTTCTTCTGACTGCCTCTTCTGGCCAGTGATTCCATCTCAGATCCAAGCAACCTTTTCCACTGAGACTAGGAAATATGTTCCTGCAGAGTGTCAGCTTCAACAAACTGCCATTCACAAACAAAAATTGTATTTCAGTAAAAATGTTCTGTGAGCTCTATGGGCCACATTCATGCCAATATTACTCAAATACACAGAGTTTTATAACTGCATTGGCTTGTCCCTGCTTACTTGCAGAAAGTTTCTGGGATTATATCAGTTTTTCTCAGTTAACTTTTTCATGGGTAGAATAGTTTCTCTTATTCTAAAATACTTCAAATAATCAATATAATTTTTCTGTCCCTGTTTGAAACCCATCCTGCTTATGTTATGTGATGGCTGATGAACAACTCAACATGAGCCATCAGTGTATGCTCTCAGCATAGAAAGCCAAAGGAATCCTGGGCTGCATCAACAGGAATGTGGTCAGCAGGGCAAGGGAGGGATTCTCCCCCTCTACTCTGCTCTCGTGACCCCCCACCTGGAGTGCTGTGTACAGTTTTTGTGTCCCCAGCACAGGAAGAGCATGGAGCAAGTCCAGAAGGGGCCATGAAGTTGGTAAGAGGGCTGGAGCACTTCTACAAAGACAGAGGAAGTTGAGGCTGTTCAGCCTGGAGAAGAGAAGGTTTTGTGGAGACCTCATTCATTTTTTCAAATCCTGCTCCTTTATTTTCCAATCTGGTTTGTTCCAGTCTGTGCCATTACACAAATCTCTGCTATCAGGGGCTTCCTCAGTGTCCCACAGCTCCAGCTGTTGACATGTCTTTTTCCAATACTGCTTCCTTTGCCTGGACTAACATTTCTCTCTGCTTTTTGAACTCAATCTCTCTCTCTCTTTCTCTCTCTCTCTCTGTCTTGATTTCAATTGATAACAGATTTGTTTTTCAGTTTTTTTTTAAAACTTAAGTCCTGGATTTTTCCACTGGGAAGCCAAGCCAACCTGTGTTTTTCTAGCACTCAGTACAAATGTTACAAAATACAGGATTGGTAAGTAATATAAAACTGCAATTCATGCATGATCAACTTATTTCTTCTGAAGAGCCTGGGAGATACCCACTTCCTCAAAACCACTGACACTCTCTTCCATGTGTTTTAAAATAATTTGTGAAGGAACATAATAGCTTTCCTTAAATTGTTTGTTGAATGCCTTTTTTTTGTCAGCACAAAAGCAATTTAACCACTGACTTGTTTGGTAATCTGTTTGTGCCAGCATGGCTTCAAGTATATGAGATGTGAATTTCAGTTATTTCCTAACTGGACACATGTACTCAATGACTTTTAACCTATGCCATCAACTAAAAATAGAAAATATTTGGGTTTCCAGTTCCACCACCAAAGAAAGAATGTAACAAAAACATGCCCGAAACCCCAGATGCTTTTTCAGCTTTTCCCTCAGACAAAAATTTCCAGTAACAATTTGGTAGTTGCTTTAACTCAGTAGTAGTAGTGTCTCATCAGAGTCAATACTTTTTGGGTTATAGAATCAACATTTGCTTTTTACAAACATGTTCACGTAAATGTTGCTATTTGAGGGAAAATCCATGCCAGTAAATATGTTTCTGGAACAGTCACAGAAGGCAGACAAATGGAGTGGGAGCACAATTGAAGCTAATTTGTTTGAAGTCAACTGAACGATCATACACAAATATTTTGTGTGATATTTACTAAAACCTATGTTTTTTGCCCATTTGATGACAACTATGTAATTTCTGCAAAGTAAAACAGGTGCATGACAGCTTAACCTGTCCCTTCAATTGGTAGGAGTTAACCAAGACTGGGAGATGTACCATGCTGAGTTTTCTTTGAAGGGTAGTCTGAGAGGTTAGTCTTAAAATTCAGGTCACACACACTTTTTGCTCCAAATGCCAGTATACACTTAGCCAAAGTTTGACTGCATCCACAGAATCCTTCTTTGATGAAAAAAATGTGACTGCAGAATCAATACTTTAAGGTTAATGACAGGTAGAGGGTATGAATAGCTCCCTTCTTTTGGTGGAAATATATCAGCTGTCTCAATTATTGGTCTGTCCAGCTATGTTTCTCTCCTTGGCTGCTACAGGAATGCTACTGTTATAACACAGGATAATCTTACAGGTGCTATCAAGGAGCACCACATCTCGATCCTGCTTATTGGACAGAAAGTGGCAAGTGTGGAGGAGTGAGTCCAGCAGTAGTTAAGGTGGTTTAAGCTGTGTGAATTACATGCTGGCAGGACAGGAAAAAAGCCACATTACAGCAGCTTTGGATTCACTCAGTTCAAGCTGTGAACACAACCAAATATATACATTTTGCTGGCATTTTTATTGGTTATAGACTTCCATCTTTTCTATCCAAGCCAGTGAAACAGATCATGCAGCTTGCTGTGTTAAAAGCCTTTGCTCTTCAGCGAGGAAGTCCTGGAATTATACCTCAGTTGTTTTATGCACTGAAATGGCTGCTGCACAAAGTAATGACTGTGGATAAATAAAGTTGGTATTGGAAATGTATGTTGCAAACATCTGATGTTCAAAAGAGAGATGACAGAGATGACAGTGTCGTCACATCTAGCTCTGGATCAATCATGCCACTGTACACCATTACATGCCTAACACATAGATTATAAGCCAGCTAAGAACTGATGAGCAGCTCTGGGAATCACACATATTCCAAAAGGAGCAAACCACCAAGTACTCCTCATGGTGCATGCTGGTGAATGTGAGCAAACAAATCTGGGCCTGTTTGCAGAGCCATATGAGCAGGTTCCTCTGCTACACAGCATTAGGGCTGGAATACAGCATCTCTAACATAGCCTCATTTCCTAGCTGGCCCGATAAACCTGCTCCAGGCAAGTGGGATTAACAACACACTGATACACACACGTGCAAGGAATTAATGGAGGTGACAGTAAAGAGGAGATGCCTTTGACCAATGCAGCCACTGCTATGTCAAAGAGGAAAGCTTGTGATCATACAAGAGGCCCAAGCTGTTATTAGGGATCTGCACAAAGCTGTCTGCAGCATCACTGTGCAGTACTCAGAGGTGCAGCTTCCCCGGGAGCTCAGCTCCTCTGGCTGCAGATTTGACTGCCCTAACCAGGCTGATCCAATGGGCAGCCTAAAGCCTGTTTTGTGTGTTTGTCTAACACATATCACAGTAGGAGGTACTGCTTTATGAAATACTGATTCTAATTGCAGCCCAGGGTTTTCCAGACCAGCGACATTGGCTGACAGACATTCACGTGGTCCCAGATTGCCTTTACTGTGTTTCTCATCCTCTCATTTATCCAATAGACCATTGAACTATTGAGCAGCTCTGGCTGACACATTTTTGCAGCTCTGAGACCTACAGCACATCATCCTCAATATAGAGGGACTATGATCTCTTGTCACATTAAGGGAAAAAAAAAGAATAGTTTTTGTCTGAAAACAGCTGAATTGGTTGGTGTTGCTGCTAAAACTTGCTGTCTACTTGGCATTGCATGAGGAGAATCCTTGAGCTGTTGTGCAATTTCCTGAGTAAGGAGGCAAATAAATGGGATTTCAGAGGAATATTTTTTATTTGTTCTTCCTGACAGGACATTATACCTCAGAGGAGGAGTTCAAATCTGGTAGCATCTATGCTGACCAGAGACAACTTTACTGCCCCTGCTCCATGGCTCTGAGGATGAGCTATGACACTGATTTATCCAGCCTAACCCTTTGCCAGCAGTAAGCAGTAAGTTCCTGTTTCATGCACAGAAGCCTATAGGAGTTAGCTCACAAAGACAAGTCCACCCATCCCCAGGACAGAGGGGAGCCCCCTGTGCATTTGACTTCAGGGACTAGAAACAGTCTGCGTGGGATTTCACCAGCTGGTGCAGAGAGGCATCAGACATGTTCCCATGGGTTCAGAGCCTTCAATTTGCACACAGCGAGTCCCAAGGAGTTTGATTCTGCAGAGCACATTTTCCTACATCTCTTAGTCTCTGGCTATTCTCTTGTCACTGTGATAAGGAAATGAAACACAGCTGTCTCTTTTCTTGTGTGCACAACATAGGAAAAGCCATGCAAGGTGCTTCCTTTGGCTTTCTTACAAGCACGTGGCCCAAGCAGTGCTTACAGTTTGTATTGATTTGAGATCCAAGATGGGCTATTTTCAGTTCTTGATCAGTACCCACTGAGGACTGCCAGAATGAGATGGGATAAGTCTCAAAGATGTGATGCATGAACCACTAAGACGGAAGTATAAATTTTTAAAAACCCATATGTCTCTGGAACTTTGGGCATAGCTGTTCTTCGTGACATACCACATTCACTGGGAGTTCTGCTGGGATGTGATATCCATGAAACATGGCCACAGCTGATTAAAACCCCGGGCAAACCATCCTGGCCTCACAGCTGACCCTGCTTTTGAGCAGTAGCTTGGACTAGAGAATTTGTGAGGTTCCTTCCCGCCCAAATGCTCGAGTTATCCTATGATCCAAACTCAAATACCACAAACACACCACTCAAACACAAATGTCTCACCAACTTTTCTTTACTGATACCCCTTGTGCTGTGTCAAGAGGATGTATATAAACAAGCACAACTGGAGGTGAGAGTCAGTGCTATGCCATTGCAAAGCCTGGAAATAGAGTGATTCAATACATACACAACATGGTAATGACTGGACTATAAATACATATGGAGCAACTCTAAAATTTCACTCTACCACAGGATCCAGATGCTGAAATTCATGTTATAACTAGAATTTGCCAGGAGAAAAGCAATCAGATTGAAAAAAATATAAAGGGAAAAACAGACTTTCTCAAATTGGCAACATATTGACAGACAGATTTCTGTCAGTGCAACATATATTAAAGTAAAGGAAGCTTCCATGCTAGTCTAAACATAGGAAATGGGTGAGTGCTACAGCAGATCCACCCATTGGCTTGTCGTGATGTTCTTCAGAACTGGTTAAGTTTCTGAGAACATTCTGGGATGGAAGCCCAGGCTTCACCCAAGATTTATGATGCATTAGTATTATTATCATTTCCAACTTACCAATGAAACTGAATCAGAGAAAATAACAACTGAAACTGAATTCTAACTCAGGCCAGGGATATTTTACTCAGCTTGGGTTGACCATGGATCTCACTACATTTGAGAAGAGCAGGAAAACTGGAATCCCAGAATCCCAGTGAAACAATCTCAATAGTAAAAAAAAAAATGCACTTCACTTCATGTTGCTGCATTCTGATGGGAAGTAAAAACCATATTTTAGTTTACATGAAAGTGCAGCAAGAATCCAAAATCTATTGACTTCTAAAACCACCACTAAGCCCCAGTTCTTTACCTATTCAGCCCGGGGCATAAACTTCACTCAGAGTCATATTTTTGTGCATGAACTTACTGTAGAAGACAGAATTAGGATTATCAGTTTTGTCCCTTCTCCAGTGGGGCTTATACAAGTTGATCCCATTACTGCTCTGATGACACTGGTGCAGGCAATGAGGCCATGACTGCAGTTACCTTGGACCTTCAAGGGTCTCTGGGGAATCATAGCCCTTTTCTCTAGGAATGCAGCTGCACGCTTTCAACCTGCATTTATCTTACAAAGCAGTATGTCTCGATTTGAAGTTCTGCACAACAGGATTCCTCATAATGGACTTGACAAATCTGGGGCAGTGCACAGAAAATCTCCCTTCAAGGGAACAGGTTCAGGTGCACCGACACTGATTTTCACTCTTCAGCAGATGGAAGGCTATTTAGAGGTGGAACACTGAAGATGGAATTATTTGCCAAGAGTTGCATTCCAGAGTTTAAAGGAAAGGATCTGTCAAACAGAGAGGTTATGCTGGTAAGAAACTCCCAGATCACCCCAAACTCCATAGCATTGGGAGGACTGAATTTTCAGTGACCTTGAGCAAATACTTCTCTAATGGGGGTAGAGGCCATCAGGAAGACTTTTTCTTTCCTGTGGAATGTGTTCAAGGAGAGATATGAGGTGTGTCTAAGGAAATAATCTAAATTAAGAAGAAAGTGTACAGCCATGCAAGCATCTGGAAAGAGGTAGCACTGGCTGACCTGACAGACTTGTTTGTATGTGCATGGTAAAGCCTGAAGATGAGCTGCCAGGGATGGATGAGCACATTCTCTCCCTGAGGATTTCTGGATGGGATTCTCAGACTGGGATCTATGTCCCTGTGAACTCACTGAAGCATGCACCAGTTCCAGACTGTGTTGCCATGCTCAGTAGCTTGTGGGAGAGGAATAGTATAAAGACAGTCTTGCCAGGCTGGATTTAAGAGCTTACTATGAGAAGTAGGGGTGTGTCAAGATCTTCACTTGGAGTCTCTGCTGGAATGAGGGAAATATTCCAGGCAAGAGTAGAGTCCTGGGGATAGGAGTGTATGACATACAGAATAAAGCTAAGATGCTAAGATGATCATAATTCAACTTCTGATGAATGGCAAGAGAAGGATGAACAGGCTCTTCCTTTTTTTGTCCTATCCTGCTGTTGTACTCTCTAAGGCTTCTGTGGTACTGCTAACTCACTTTGTTAGAATATGCTTGTTAACTCTCCATGGAGTTAACAAGAGGAGTGAGTGTGCATTTGGGAAAAGGTAGAAAGAGAGAGTATGGAAAATATCTTGGAAAGAAAGCCAAGGACAAGCAGATACACTCATGATGTATCTGGCTGGGACGAATATTGAATAATACTTCTGAGTTGCCCATAAAGTCAAGATCCTGGCAGAGGGTGGATCTGGATGCTAACTCAGCATTTGTATGCTATGAAGGGAATACCATGGGGACTCAGTCCATTTTCCTCATTGAAATGATCAACTCAAGTGAATTAACTTGGTTTCCAACTCATCCAACCTTAATCATTCTCCTTTGAAGTTTTCCTTCCTCATTCATTCTGTAATTGGGCCCTATATAAAAAATCCAATGTGTCTCAAAGGCAGCTGGAGTACAAACCACAGAAGGGACATGGAGGTCTTTTATCCAAGACAGACCTACACTGAAAATTAATCCTGGTTTTGGACACAGTAATAGCTCTCAGATTAGAGAGACAGAAGAAGGTAGCATAGCTGGACTGCTAACTATGCCTCTGCTTGCTGCCCTTGAAAGGGACTTTGTTCACCCGGACTAAAATACTTGTTGAGTTAGAGGAACGTGGAGAACATTGTTCTGATGTTACATAAGCACATCATGTAACTTAAACTGAGGGATCAGTTCAACTCTGTAACTCTGAGCAAGCATAACTGTAGTGAAATAAAATTGTTACAAGAAGGAGTGAGAAGGGGTTTAGAGACTGACTTTTCTGTCATATCTCTTGGGAAGAAAATCTCAATGAAAGCCACCAGTATTAATGAAAGCCAATTGGAACTTGATAGGAATTATTTTGCTATTTTGTCAGCGTTGGTTGGAACACAGGGATTTAGGAAGATTTCCTTTGTAGCAGCACATCTAGGAACACTGTGCTGTCTCCTCTGAGCTGTGAGATGCAACAGCCTTTGGGAATTTGTATTTCTCTCAGGATCTGGTTTGTATGCAGCTTTTCAGATTTTCATGGAAGACCAACAAACTCACATTACTGGCATCTGTCAACTGAATGAAAACACACAAGCCCAAACCCAAATCCTACCTACATATCCTGAAGTAATAGAAGAATAGAAGGGAAATTCAGGTTGCCTGGAATCCCTATGCCTCTTCTAAAAACTGTCCCCATGAACAAATACCTTATCACAGTGGGTAAACTGCCAAATCCCAAAGAATGGGCTTTGAGAAAGCCCTCCTCAGGTTATTAAACAAAAAAGAAGAAATGGCAAATATCAAAGAGATGGCAAATGTGAAAATGGCCTTTGTTTCCCACAGTCACGATGGGTCTAGGGACTGGAGTGGTAAGGGGCCACAGTAAGTGGGGACTAGCACAGCATGTAGGGGTCCCAGAAAACTGACAGTGCTACAGTTGAGTCATTTCCTAACTGCATTTGCTGTCATTGCACTTGGCTCTGACCAGAGCATTTCATTGCTTTTTATTGGAAGCACACAAACATTCTCTCCCATTTGAGAGGAAGGAGAGGGAAGAGCTCAGCTGCAGTGAAGAATAGAGAAATCAGAGTGTGAGGGAGGGAGCTGTGAAGAAAAGAGCAGGTATAGTGCATGTCCGATGAGGTCCATCTGTTCCTCATTAACCAGATGTCTCCCACCCACCTCCTGAAGTGCCATTGACTGCATATTGTCAGGACAAGAAGGGGATAACAATGCCACCATGGTGCAGACATTCATACATCAACAGGAGTCCTGCCATGCAGCCATCCCTCCCTCTACTATCCTTCCAGATTGGATGCCAAGTCCCTCTTTTTCATAATCAGCTTTTAAACAGTTACATCCTCATAAAGCTTTTTGCATTACAATTGCCATGTGTTTCATCCTGCTCTGAAAATGGCAAGTTATTTCAGCCCACTTTACCAGAATCAGACCTTACTTCCTGTAAGTGTGTCATGACTTCCTGCAGCATTTAAAAGAGAGAGAAGTGAATCCTTGCTTTAAAAAGTGATTTCTGCTTGCCAAACTTCATCATTTTAAGAGTCAGAGAGTCCTTGGGTTCACACCTGTATCCAAAGTACTGCAGTAGATTTATGGACAATTCAACCTACTAAAGATTATTTAGAAATGCAGGAGGAAGAATAAATTACTTTCTCTATGTTGTTAGCCAAGGATCATTTATAATAAGAGCCCATCAAATCATCCTTACTCCAAGGGTGATCTGTGCAGAGGTCCATGTGTGGGCATGTCAGCCCACACAGCAAAACTCTGCCTTATTCTCTAGGCTGTATTCACAGCCCATTCATGGCAAGCCTTCCTTTACCTCCATATCCCTGACGAAAGCAAAGCACTCTGCCTTCAACCCTCTAAATCATTACACAGCACAGCTCATAAATTGTAGGGAGCAAATGGAGCATCTGCTGAGCTGCAACCACAGACAATGTGATGCTTCCCATTATTTTCCTTCGTGAAAGCATGCAGGCTATGCTGTGCACTGGGACCCTGACTCATGTAACAGCTAGAAAATTGCCTGTGTCTTAATCTTGTCATTTTGCTCCAAGCTCCTGCACACTGAACTTGAATGCCTGGAGGACATCTGGGTGGGCATGTGGCCTCCAAAAGCAGCAGCTCTGAGCAATTGCCAGATGAGCAGCTGAAGGCCTCAAGAGCTTGTTGAGATAAATATCTGTACCTCTTTCAGAGTCATTGTACTTAGTGAGCCTGACACGCTGCTAGATTAGCACCAGGTTTAAATGCCTGTTGAACAGCTGGTGCTGAGCCTCATGTTGATGTGAGACCTCTGCATGAGCTGCGCACTCTCCTTGATGTCACGGTGCTGTTACATTGCTGTAACTAGCAGAGTTACTCCAGAGAGGATTTCTGCTCGCTGTGAGGCAGAAGAGTCCTTCACACATCAACAGCAGTTGGTCCTTGAACCCTGGTGGGTGATGGCTGAGGCTGCACGCAGGGGTGGTGGGATTGCTGAGCCCTGTGCATGTTGCAAAAAACTAAGCAAAGCCAGGTAAGGAGGGAAAAGAATAAAGAAAGGCTTGGCTGAGCAACAAAACAGGAAACTTCATCAAGAGACAAGAGAGAATGGATGGGAGAGAGAGGAGTGAATGGTTTTTTAAAGAGAAAAGGTTCATTTGGTGAGGGAATAACCACAAGCAGAAAAGACAAATGATGGCATCAAAGGCAGGAGATCTCCCATTGAGTTAAAAGGAGAGGGAGCTATTGGGGGGACATGGTGTTTATTGTTTTTTCATGATCTGTTTTTCCTTAGAGGTGATGGGTTCTGACATTCTATGCAAATTTCATCTTTATCATAGATATGTTACATCTGGCAGTGACTATAAGTGGAAGTATAAGCTCATGCCTCATGCTAGGTTTCTGTGAAAGGCTTTACTTAAGCTACATGGGGAAGCTGTGTGAGCCTGCAGGGAGAGGCAACTGCAGTAGAAGGTCAGGTTCTCAAGAAGGAATGGTGGGTAGAGCCCTGTGCCCCTCAAACACCCCTGGAGATGCACAGTCAGGTGCAGTGCTTTTGTCTCTCTTTATGCTCCAGAGGCTGAAAGCATGCTGGAAACTCAGCAGCTGGATTCTGCTGCAGCAATCTGATTAGTGTCCAACAAATGGCTCCTAGCCAAGATTGTGACAACCTGATCAATCAAATTCAGAAAATCCCTTTTTAGCTTCACAGCTGACATAGGGAAAGATCTGGGAACATGTTTGGGAATTGAAGGCACCTGCTGAACATGAATGAGAAAGAAAAAAGCCCCACAGACAGGTGGGTGGAGAAAGAAATGAATGGAGGATGGTGTGATGATTCCATGTGCTGGTGCCTAGAAGAAAGCAAGCCACCTTAGAAGCCAAATTGTGTCCTTGCCTGCATCTCATGGCAAACATGAGACTGTACTGTGATGGCAACTTAATGTGGATGCATTTCCACGTCTTGGTTTTGCAGTAGGAAAACACACCTGAAAGTTTCTCCAGGTGAGTTACAACTGACATAGCCTGAGGAGAAATCTGGGATCAGTAAGGCATGGGAAAACATGCCCAGAGTGCCTCTTGTTGCTATTAAACATCATCTGTCAAGGACCTACACAGGAGTTCAGTATTGGATTCTTATTACATCACAAAAACGAAATGAAATAATCTGCATCTTAGCCTCACAAACATCATTGATGAACACAAGAATTAGTAGTTTATGCTTACTTGTAGGAGCCATGGATCTGGCCCAATATTCACTTCATACCTTATTTTCCTGACACTAGCCAAGACTTAAACAGCATGGATTTTATTTTTCTTTTTCTTCCTTGCTGTTTTCTTCTCACTCAAAGCATTGTAGAATTGATTTGTTTTTTTAATAAAACCTTTTTTAGGTGCCAAGTAAGCCTGCAGCTGCAGCAAGAACAATATCCCAGTGTTTTCTCTCTCCCCTTTGGTTCTAACAACCTCTGAGTATCAATCAGGCATTGCTTTGCAATTGCTTTGCAATATTTTTTTTTGTGAAAAAAAATATAATAATGAATGACTTAACATATCTTTGCTGAGAAAAATATGAGTTTGATTTCAGTTTCAGAGGGAATAACTTTTTTTCCTGGCTCACTCACTGACTCTAATAGAAGAACAGCAAAATCTGATGTGGATCCAGCAGAGACCTCCTATGTTCCAAGGATCTGGGAGCTTGCAAGAAGTACCATTGAGTTTGAATTGGCTGTAATATGTTACTGATTGCTATCCATGACATTTCCCTGGAGCTTTAGGGAACATCTGTGTGCTTCACACTTGGAAAACAGTCAATATCCTTCTGTGGTGTGATAGGCAGAGGGGCCCTGTAAACAGCAATTTGGAAAGAAGGTGGAGAGATCTGAGATGGGCTTATGGCTTGGTGAAAAGTGAGTTCAGCTCTGCTGCAGTTTTCTGTACACTTGGCTAGACACTTAACCTTCCCATGTCTGAAATTTCCACAAATAGAATGGGCATGGGAGCATTTTCTTGCACTCCAGGGACACTGGGTGACAGAAAGCATTGAGGGGTAAGAAACCATGCACTACCAGAATGGCTGCTATTGCTCTGAGCAGAGGACAGCAATTGCATGCATAGAAAGCACAAGTTGAAACCTCACCCAGCAGCATTGGTTTTGCTGTTGAAAATTGGGACATTGCCTTCACTACTTCGTCTATTAGCCTTTGTTTATCTGATCAGTGATGGCAATAGTGGGTTTGGAATGTCATTTTGATTGGCACCAGTAAAACTTTCATACCATGATCTACCACTCTCTGTTCTAGAGAGGGGTCATGTGTGTCATGGAAAAGAAATTTGTTTTGGGGGGTTTGAAAATGTTATTGAAATTGTTTTTCTGCAAAAGTAAGCATCAGTTACTACTCAACAAACCACACAGACCTCACAGAAGGCCATAATAGTCCTTAAAAAATCCTAAAATAGTCTCTCTATGCATAAAAATGTCAACATTCTAAACTCAGGCCATTCAAAATTACTTCTGGAGGGAAACTGTGAATTTCCAGCTTTTTTCCAGTGCTGTCTGAAGCAGGATGGTTGGTGTGAGGGTTAAAGGTGGCTTTGTGCTGCGTTTGTGTTTTTCTGATCACCAGACCAGAAGAGATTGGCTTAGTCTCTGATACAAGCTGGAGTACCTCAAGGCTGTTGTAACATATACCTGACCAAATCCTAACTGAAAACAAAGGACCACTGTAGCAAGGGACTCCTGGAATGTGATGTCTTGCACTGTTCATCCTTTGGCCACATCCTGTCACTGAGGGAAAGCTTATGCATTTCTTGGCTATATGGGAGTTCCTGATAACAGGAATTTAAACCACCAATGTGCAGCAATGTTAGCACAGGGCAGGATCTGACTCCATGGAGTCAGGTGGTGATAGAATTAACTGAAATAGCATGATGCTTTCTGTCTGAAAAAAAAAGAAGCCACTGCCTCAAGACTAGATCTTATTTGTTTTGGGCCTTGGGCAGGTGTTGTTTTGGAAGGCAAAATCACAAATGTCACAGTGTCTGCTTAAACTAATAAATGAGAAAAATGCACATTTTCCAGGGAAGAGATACTTCAGCCATGAGAAATAGCCTTAACCCAGTGCAGCAGAAGACGACAGTGCAAACCCTTCTCATCATTCCCCTGATGCACTCCAACAGGGCTCCCAGTGAGTTCAAGAGATGGTATCTGAAGAACCCAGCATGACCTCGAAAGAACCTGTATGACACAGCAGTACCTGATAGAACCAGTGCAAAATGCCCACGATAACCTAGCATGACCCACAAGACTGACCCTGTGGCAGCATCTGATTTATGGCAAATGGCATGGATGTAATCACTCGCTGGAGAACGCCGAATGACGCAGCACAGCGTTGCTCACTGTGGCTCTACTGAACTGGCACGCTCCGATTGGCTTTGGGAACACACCCATTGGGTGATTCATACAATTAAAGAGCTGCCAATCCTCCCAACACTAATGAAATGCATCTCTGTTTTACTGGTAGCACTTTCTAGCAACCCATTTAGGCTTTTCTGCTGTTCTCATCACCCTAAGGTATGAGCACATCACAACTGATGGACAGCTGGTTTGCAGTTGAGGTTAAAAGAAAAAACTGGTTCCAAATAGGATGGAATTGAGTAATTAATGAGTTTATAAGCAGAGTACAAATATTCAGTTAGATAATTAATTGCTATACTGTCTTAGCATGAGTTGGATGATGTACCCCCACCTTGGGAAGGGGACACATTAATATTAATCTAGGAATGCTAAGAACTGTGTGTTCTAAGTTAGTTAGAGTTATAAGAATTTTTGTAGTGTATAAATGTGGTTTGAGATTTCTTGCAAACCGTGAGCAAGACACTGTGGTTCTTCACTGGAAGGAAAATTAAAGATAGCTTCAAGGTGCACAGCAAGCTGCCTACTAAGATCACTGATGTATGAGCATACATCAGCCAGAGCAGGTGTACAGGGCTCAGTCCTCAAATTCATTCCAGTTGATTCAGCCCATTTAATAGCACAAAACAACAAATATTTTTGCTTACATTCCAGCTGAAGACATTCTGTATATAGAGGAAATCTTGGATGACATTAATTAAGGGACATGTGGACTCTGCATAAGACTCTTTTCCTCTGTCATTCTGGACCTAGTATGACCCAGACATGCTGGAAGATTTAGTCTGGTCTATCTAGGACAGGCAGTAGGGTCTGTTGTGAACTAAACTAGTTCAATAGTATTCTCTCAAACCTCATAACAGACCTACATTTCCTATTAGAGCCTCAGTTTCCCTTATTTCCTTTGGTCTAACACCCATGAGGATCCAGCTCACTTCCTTCCCTGCATGAAAATGAAATCTTCCCTTGCCATAGGGTCTATGCTGATTCCCCACACATTTTTTGCTGCTGTGCAATTAAAAATCAGATTCTCCCTCACTTGCTCTCCCTATCCTCCTAATCCAATGCCCTGGTGTTATCCTGATAACAGCATGTAGAGATGTGAACTGATGTGCCTCCCATCTTGTCATCTTCTCTCACATATCCGACCCAATTCCCAGGGTCTGATTTTGTACAACTATGAACACTTAGTCTTGAAAATTGATCACTGGCCCAGAGGCTAGATGTTTGTTACCCAGAAAAAAAAAAAAGATGACGTTACAGTTATTCTTATTTTAGGTCCTGAAAAGGGCAGGAAGTCCTACTACATTAGCAGTGAAAGGATCAAGAGTGGCTCAAGAGGGTCTTGACAGGTTCATAAAGTCACAGCATTTGAAAGCATAGTCCACATTTGATCACCTATCAACAATTTATCAATAGCTCAGTGATTAAAAACAAAGCTATTTCACTTCATTAAACACATTCAGTGCCATTTGCTCTACATTCCAAATGGCTGAACTGATGTTCCAGTGCAGCCTATTTTTAGTCTTTCTGATTAGTTCATTATTTAGAAAAAGCTACTGACTGTGTATCTGTTGCAGAGATCTAATTCTTCATGTGAATCCCAAGGAAGAGAAGAGCTTCATATAGGTCTTAAGAATTTATTTGAATGTGGGTCTGACCACTGTTCCTGCTGTGTTGCAGCTCAGTGAAGTGATGAGCATGGAGCTTTCCTTTCCTTGAGTCTTTTCCTTGATTTTTGTTACAGGAAGAAGCCCTGTAATATATTATCCTTTTTTTTTTTTTTATTTTTTCCCTGAGAAAACTAAGATGTAGATTGACAAAACTAGCAGTCTCAGTGAGAATTAAACAAGATACTCAAAATAAGTGATCTCTTGGGTGTCTGAGTAAATCACCACCTCCAGATCAGATTTTATTTATTTTGAGAACAAACTATTTCTTTGCTGGTAAGTCCTGCAGTTTTGTCATGAATCCAATGAATTTTCACTGGTAAGTGACAACCCTAGAGACAGAAGTGGCCGTGTATCCCCAGGGCAGATACCACATGGGCAAAAGCATTCCAGCATTGCCTCTTCAGCAAGCTTCATCCCTCATGTGAAAGGACAGGATCTGCAGGTCACATGGAGATTAGTCTCTGTGTCCTTCAGCCCTGCCTGCTAAAACTGCAAAGGAGAAATCCAGCTGTGATGGCATCTTCTGGCTCATGATTTCTCAAGCACTTGCACACATGTCTGAGACAAGCTCCATTTCAGAACCCCAAATAATACAATGCCCCTCCAATAGGAACAGAATGACATGGGATTATTAATTTCTTTCAGACCACCTGTGGTTACTAAGCATGGGGGAAACCCCTCCAGTCACTTAGGCATGCTACTTTGGGGATACAGGAATTAGATTTGGGCTGATAACTGAGAGAGCCTCTTACTACAAGTCCCCATGGCACAATGGAATGTGACCTTGCATGGGTTTTGGAATCTGCACACCTGAGTAAGCTCTGCATCCTGACAGCTCTCAGATGCACAGCTGATTTGCCTGTGCAGGGCACCATGCTTGAGTAGCCATTAGAACTTGAAATACCTAAGCTAGCTTGCTCAGAGTTATTTGGGAATCTCCTCCTGGCACTGCCTGGTGCTGGGCAGGCAGGCCCTGTTCTGCATTCTGCTCTGCCTTGAGAAGGAGATGAAGTCAGTTCTAGGTGTAATACCTTCCTAGTGATGTCAAAACAACACAGAAACAAGTTCTACACATTTGCTGTCTTCTGCTTTGCTGCCTTTCATATGTCATTTGTCATCTTAGAGTGTCACTTCTTTCATGTAGGGACAACACTTTTGTGTATGCACAGTGTCTAGCATAAAGGTGTTTCCACCCTATGTGAAGCATTTTTTGTGCTGCTGCAATGGCACAATGGCAAGAAAAGGTAAAATTATCAGAAAATCTCCACTGAACATCAGCAGCCAGAGAGGAGCATTAAGTGTTGGTTCCTTTGCTTTACCAAAGATAATCTAGCCAAGCCATGGGTCCTTTGCCATAAAAACTGTACCCAAAGACTCCAGAAGGAGGACAAATTCATGTGCTTCCAGCTATGAGACCAGCAGAAAGCCTCAATGTATGAGGTGGCCATGTGTGCCTTTCTTCACATCACCAAGTCAAGTCTAAAATTTCATGCTCCAACTAGTTTGTTTCTTCTTTCTTTCCTCTTTCAAACTTTACTGCACGGAGCCAAAATTGCTGGTCACACTTTTCACTTTCCACTTTCCTCCATTTGCTGGAGATCCAGGGCTGGTTTGTCTGTGTGATTAATCCTGCCCAGTTTTTCTGTCTGAACCCTTCTTTCTCCCATGGACTGGGGCAGAAAGGAGGGAGAGGGAGAGCTGTTTGTGATGGCAGATTTTGGCATCAGCAGGAAAAAATCCATTCCATCCACAATTCAGAGAAAATGGATGAGGAGGTCTGTCTCTCCATCCACCAGCTCTAGCTGACACTCCTGCTTCTCTCAGCAATTCAAACCTCTCCTACCTCTGAGTCCCAGGATTTCTTCTGACTCATCTTCCTCTTTCAGACCATGTATCTCAATTATCTCCTTCCAGCACTTGCACTGCATTCCTATTACCACCTTCCCTTGTCATGCTGTGGCCAAGTCCTGGGTCCTCTCTTGTCTAAAGTTACCTTCTGGACAGATGTGCTTTCCAGCAATCATAGGCCCTTCCAGCCCCAAATACCCCTCTGTTTCCAGCATGCAGAGATGCTTTCCTCCACAGCTGAGTCAGTTTATTCTCAGAAACAACCCATCCCTTCAGTTTCTGCAGAAGAATAAAAGCTCTTCCTGGTCCTTGTGCCTTTATATCATCACAATGCTCTTTCTCACAGTCTTGCTTTGCTCTGAATGCTTTCCCCCTCACTGTTCCTGTAAATGTGGGCCAAGCTGTAATGATGCAGCACACAGAAAAACACATTTCTCCTGTGATCTTAGACAGCCCCTGGAATTAATTCCTGGAAAGTCATTCTTGGCCTATCTGAGTTATGCTTTCCTATGAACAGATGGACAAAATGATGGATGAAGAGGGGAAGAACAGAACAATGATTGAGAAAGAGTTGAGCAATGATTAGGTGCTTGCCTAAAATTTAGAAAAATTGTCAGTCCCATGCATTTTCCTGTGCTGTGCTGCTGTGTGCATTGCAGTTCACTCAGAAGGGTAGACATATTATTTTCTCTTTTGCTCCTTTTCCCAACAGCAAAGCAGTTGCATTGCTCTGCTCTTGGCAGTTGTTTCCTTTGAGACTATTGAGTACAGTTCCATTGGAATCCTCAGCTGAAGGACACCAGGCAATGTTGAGCTCCAAATATCTCCAGCAGCAAGCCTGCTCATAGCTGCTCTGGTGCACCAAACCCTTGCACTTCATGAGAGACTCTATCATCCTCTCAGGCTTCCTCCCAAATTCCCCTATTGAACTTTTTTGAGTATTTTCTCTTCCTTGAAAGAAATACATGACTCCTCCTTTTGGAGACAAAAGGGCAGCAGTAGACAACACCCTGTCTGGAAGACTTAGAGGTCTAGCCCATTGTGCCATCCCTCCAAGCATGAAAGATATGAAGAAACCTAAGCCTGGTTATTTCTTGAGGGAGCAGTGACATATCTCCACTTCTGTTATTTCACAGGTCAACTTAAAATTTATCTCTGTGCTGCATACACTGAGATCATAGGGTTCCAGGCAGGCATTTTGAGGAATATCTGGGACAGAAGCTTCTACACCAAACTGTAGCATTCCCATACTGAAAGCATGCACTGCAGTAGTGCTCTGAAGCAATGGGAGGAGAAAGGAGCCTGGAGATAGCTATTCCAGAACCTTTCCTCACTCCTGCCCAACCACATTTCCTCAGTGCATTGGGGATCTCTCTCTCACTCGGTTCTTTCCACTGGACACCAGCCCCTCCTGCTATCCCCAAAATACACTAAACCATCTCTTCACCCTGCTTACAATCTTCCTACTGTCTGTGGCCAATTAGGAACTCCCAAACACAGGGAAACCATCTGTCCTGTGGTTGTGAAATTCAGTAAAACTCCATAGCAGCTCCAACCTATTCCCTGTACTTGGTTTCTTAGTCTCTGAATATTTGATTTCCATCTCCCTCCCCCCTGCCTTCAGGCAGGATGACATTCTTTTCTGCTCAAGTCCTTTCAGGCGCTACTGATCTTGAAGCTCCCCAATTACAACCACTTTTCTTGCAATGGTGACACCTTAAGAGACAACAGCAGCTGCCTATAAAGGGCCTCTGCCATCTGTTTCCTCCGCCACTTCTTTGAGACAGCTCTAGTTATATACAGAAAAATATTTATCACAGTTCATTCACTCCTCACTCAAAAATGAGCAAGAGAAAAATGTCTTCTTTCATGATTCTGCCACTGCCCTTCAAAAACCCATGACCCTCAGCCTAAGGAAAAGGACAATGCTTGAATCTAAAATGAAACAGCAGAAATTCTTGATGATTGGTCCCTTGAGACCCTGTATTCTGAAGGCAATTCTGGGGGGCATCAACATTTGGGAATGACTTCTCATGGCTGTCTGAAAGGCAAAAGTCAAAATCAAACCACTTAATCTCAACCACCAATATTTCATACCAATTGTATCTGAAAGGAGATGCACATGTGCACATGTGCACATATGCACATTTGAACAGACTTAGTTATGAGTCCCTTTCCATCACCTCTCCAAAGAAGCTGAAAGGGATGGGATTAAAGGGACTAGATGCTACCCAGGAGGACTATGGGCTAGAAATGTAAAGAGAATAGAAGAAATATCATCAGGGGTTAGGACTGTGGGAGAAAAATGCAGACATGAGAGATGATGTGGAGTAAAAGGGAAGAGAAGAAGAAACAGTGAATTCTGAAGGAGAGAATAAAGAAAAATGAAAACCAACGGTGAAAAAAATTGAACTAAGAAAGACAAATATTATGCAACATCCTCAGGAAGAGATAAAACTCCAGGAACAGGTTCTCAGAAATTTACTCTTTACAATGGACAGGTCACAGTAAGGCTGCAGAAGTCAGGAAATAGGGTTGGATGAAGAGTCATTTGATTCGCAGTGATCTATAATACTGAATGAACACAACCATAAACCTGGGAAATATTCAGTGTTCAAACATGATCCATCTCACTGTAGCTACACTGGTGATATAAACAAGACCTGAAGAAAGAGAGAAATTCTCTGAGTGATAGCAAATTTAAGAATGAAATGCTGTTATGAAGGAGTGGGAGGAGAAAAATAAAACCAGCACTAAAAAAAATATCATGTTCAGAAGGAGAATGAAAACTGAGAAATAGGAAGAGAAAAATCAGAAAGGGAAAGAAAATCCAAGCAACGGAGGTGGATAGTGTTATTCTTTATTTGACAGAATGTATTCTTTATAAAACAAGCTAAATCAGAAATTTATAGGTGTTTGCTTCTAGCAAAAACACAGATCAGAAAAATCCCTACCCATGAATAGGATGACATTGCATTCTCAAGTTTTTGTATACCATCCTCATTTTCTGTTTTTCACAGCTAGAAGATAGGAGTATATGCTCTGGGGGGAATAGGAAGTGCAGAATAAAGTCCATATGCTTCTCAGGGGAGTTATAGATTTGATAGGAAGCTAGTATAACTACTTTAGTTGCCTGTGCCACAGAAACAGAAGTGGATTTCACCTATCCTGCAGGCCTTGGTATGAAAACTCTGATTGAGTAGTTTTGAATTTTATGGGAGAGGTTTTCTGTAACACGAGGAGAACAAATGGGTCTGGAAGACAGCTGTCAAAAAAGAGAAGATCAGATGAAGATAGAAATGCAGGAAGAAGAGAAAAAGAAAGGTGAATGCCAGCAAATTCATGGTCACCTCTGTCATTTTACACACTCACCCATCCAAGGTGAGGAATCCGTATGAGAATTTTTGCCCCACAGGAAGAGCAGCCAAGTTCAATTTTTCTGAGGGTGAAAGATGATGAAAATGGGAATAGTTAAAAAAGGAACTGCTGGACTTGGTGAACAGCTGGCATAAATAAATGCAGAATCTCATTACCTTTGGGGCTGTCGCACCCACTCACACTAGAAGTGAATTTAGCCCCTGGATTGTTGGGAACGTCACCGGCGGAGCGGGGACACACAGTGACCTTGGGGCATGGATGTTTAAAGCACGCACAGCCCTTCCTCAGCCCCGCTCTCCCCTTGCCTACACAGGCAGCGTAAGCTCCATCCGAGTCACTGAGGTTACATCAGAGCAAACGAGGGGAGAATGGGGCCTCCATCTCCTGTGCATAGAAACACTACAGTACTGCACGTCATCAGATGCCAGTGCAGTAATCATTTCCACAGATACAAGAGAAAAGAGACAACCTCGTTTCTAATTTAGTCGTGATAGCATCAAAGAGACCTAGAGCCTATTGCTTTCTGGGAAGCAGGGACTTCAACAATAATAATTCTTTGCACATATATAGCACCTTCATTGCCAACTACTTACTTTATACCCTGGGGTGTGAAGAAAAAGGACTCCACTTAATTCCATATGATCTTAATTGCTCTCTATCCCAGATCCTTCCTAGCAAAATATGATAGGAATACTTAAACTCACTGTTAATTTGTCAAATTAGGGCAGTCATTGACACCAGCAGAAATGCAGGACTAGTTTGCATCTTACATTGTAACTGCATAGCATAGCATTTAGAAACAAAAGAAACGCCAGACTATGTAAATCTGAGCTCTGTTTAATCCTTGACAAATGTTTCAGGGAAGAGGCAAGAACCACATGGCAGTCAGATAGGGGATAGACTGCCCTTGTGAAATGTTATCCTAGTTTTTATGGCGACTGGCTTAATTGCTGAATTACAAAACACCCAAAATGCTGTTCACATCCATTAGGAGGATGCTTAATTTTCGTGAACTCTGTCGTAAATGCCCACTTGCTTGCTAAATGTTGTTAAAATCTTGGCCATGAGAGCTCCAGTGGCAGTGAGCTCCACAGCCCTGATATGCATCAAATGAGAAAGCTTTAACTGGGTCTCCCATGACTCATGTCAGGTCCTCTTGTCTGTGTGTTACAAAATGGGGAAATCAAGAGCTACTGATCCACCTTACTAGCCCATTCATTATTCAACACAATCCAATCACTTTCCCTCTCATTCACCTCCTTTTCCCGGCAAATGTGCCCAGCCTTCACACAGAGTCTTTTCTACTCTTCTTTGTCCCTGTCCCCCTTTTATGAGCACTATTCTGGCTTTGCAACAGCTTGGATGGCCCTTGCTTCTGGACTCTCTGCTATCCCCTTGCTTTACTCCTTATGCTTGGGGACTTGCTGGTGGTGAGTTTTCTGTCTGCAGCCATGTGCTGCAATAGACCATTAACAGCAGTGTCCCCGTTTCTGGCACCCAGTGAGTCACCACGGTTCATGTAGAGCCCTGAATGGTACACAGTCCCCCTTTCCTCACCAGCCAGTGATACCCTCTGCCCCTCCTCACTGAGGTTCATTCAGGCAACCATGGGGCTTGGAGCCCCCAGCCCCATTCACCTCCCCATCTCAGGTATTCCTGAGAATCTCAGAGGAAATAATTTCCCTAAAAACAGTTAAAAAAGAACGACTGCTCACTGAGACTCCTTTTCCTGACAACCAGAGATCCTTCACTGTAGTGCACAACAACTGCCCCAGGGTTATGGCTTGAGAGACCCTTATTTTCCATTTGGATCCCAGCCTGATCCATGTCTGAGGTTTGCCAGGGAGGGCATTTAGGGCTGCCATGAGCTCCTTCCAGCCCAGTTGCTGGCTGCACGCAGATGAGCCAGCTCATCAGCTGAGCTGCCAGTGAGCCCTCCGGCCATGGGAGGTTGGAGGCAGCAAAGTGGAGGGAGGTTGGCTTGACCACAGGCAGTGAGCAATGAGGGGAGCAGAGGGAGGGGCTCAGGTCTCACCCCTCTCCGAGGTACCTGGGCTGCTGGTCAGAGGAGACAGCAACTGGTGTCATACACTGCTTTGAGGAGGGGGCACTGGCTGGAGAAAGGAGAAGGGGGACAACCAGAAAGAGGTTGGAAAAGTGTTTATTTAGAGCATACAGGCAGCGCAGCTCCAAAAGAATGGAGTCCTTTAGCTGTAGGGAATGACTATATGTAAGATGGGCTAAAGGCAGGGGGAAACGATGGCAGGGAGAAGAGGAAAGAGGATAGAGAAATGCAACAGCAGGAGCAAAGTGGACGGAGAGGAGCAAGGACAAGATAATATAACAGAGGATAGAGCAGGGGGGATGGGCCTCAGAGAACTTGGAGACAAACAGGGAGAAATAATGAAGGAGAAGATGCTTTTGAGAGAAAGCACAGAAGAGACATAAAGATGAAAGGGAAAAACAAAGAGGAAAAACAGGGGAGGGAAACGAGAACAAATTAAAATGGAGATGGATAGAATGAGTCAAAGATGGAGGGTGAGGAAAAAGCTAGGATCATACAGCCAAGGAAAAAAATAACTTTTAGTATTGTATTTAGATTATGTTCTGCATACGCCTAAACAGTTCTGCGCTCTGGGTGGCTACTGCCTTGGACTGGGGGCTGAGTGGGGAAGGGCATGGAACAGGAGCCCTGCTGTAACCCATTCCCCCAACAGCAGCCCCTGTCCCTCTTTGAGAGCCCCCTGCAAGGGGGAAGGTCTCGTGCCTGTGAAAGGAAGGCAGCAGAACATCCCCTGACAACGAGTGCAATGTGGAAGAGAGAAGCAGCGCAGAACGGAGCAGCGAGGGCTCCCCCTGGGATAAACCGGGTATGCTTGATTGGGAATCTGCTCTTAAAACAGAGGCAGGGGGCAGAGCCATCTGAGAGCCTGAAATGTTCCCTGCTCCCCCCGGCAACCTCCTCGCTACTGCTTTTACATTAAATAAAAGTGGAGATTCTGCTGTCAAACCTTAGTGGTTCTCCGCCCTCCAAAACTCTTGCTTAGATCGTACCAAACCGCAACCAAGTGAGACGGGGACTCAGAGGGCTGAATGGGGAAAGGAATGGGTTAAAAGGGAAACATTAGATAGGAATAGCTCCTGGTCTCCCTGGCAAAGAGACATTTGTTCTATCTCTGTGTAATTTCTTTATACATTACTGCTGCCACACTGCACCTCCATGTCCCTCCCACTGCATTTCACTCTCACTCTTTTCAGCAAGGCAATTTCTGGTGCATTTCAGGACAGTATTAACCCATTCCTCTTTCTTGTCAGCAGGAAGATTCATAATTTAAAAGCAATTTAGAAGTCTGTTTTATCAACTCACTGGTGAAGAACAATATTTCCTTGTCAAATCTTACAAAGGAGCTGAGCTTGCAGGTCTCAGCCCCTCAAATCCTTGCCTTTTCTGTGACTTCAGTCAGGTGTGAATTTAAGCTGAGAGGAGAACCAAAGCCACCCAAATCTTGGATCCTGAGTAATTCTTCCTCACCATCTGCCACCCCACTTTTTAAAATCCTTTGTCTTTTTCTTCACCCAAGGCCTGTCCAACTCTGAATTCTTTTTTTTTCCCTGACACATGCAATGCCAGCAACAATCATCTCTGTGCCTGGTCATCTCCTCCTGCTGCATCTTACCACTGGGCTAGGATGCTCCTGCTCCTGAACTGTGAAGACATGGAGCCCCTGATTTAATCTACTGCTGCACCCACTGAATTTTCAGAAAAGGCCCTGGATTTGGTCAGCAAGGATGAAAGGAAAGGACCCTTTGTAGATTGTGGATCCTTGGAAGTAGGACGGCAGGCAATTCTGCAGAGCAAAACTAGGGACACTGACAGAAACAACAGCTGAAATAAATAAAATCATGAAAAGTAAGAGGGAAACCAGGAAAAACCTACACATAAAATGGTTGTGAAAGGAAAGAGGTGCACCAGGAACAAACAGCAGTGGGAGAAGGCAGCGAGAGGAAGCGACGCAGTGCCAGAATCGTCTGGCAGAAGCTTGTCCACTGCCTGTGCCCTGCCTCACTTTGCTGTCAGCTCTTCATTTTTGCAAACACTGAATCTGCACTTAGCTCTCATGCACTGTTCAGATATAACAAGCTGGAAAGGGAACAGATCAGCTCATTAATTCTCCTTGGGAAGGGTCTCTAGGCAGGAATTATTTTCTCCACCAACATCCATTCAATTACTTGCCTTCACACCAGTCAGATCTACAGGGATGTCTAACCCCATGTGCATCACTCATGCCTGCCTGCCCTGGACTCTTCTCTCCCGCCTTCTCAGTATAAAAGCCTCCCAGACCTATCCATTTCTTAATAATAATGACAACATGACAAAACCAATAACCTACAGATATAAAATACATTTCATTTTCTCCCTTCATAAGATCCTGATAAGGCTCACTTTTTGAGATCCTGTAGGAGATCTACAGGAGCTAATGAAAGAATCAGACAAGGCATCACTCACAATAAAAAGTGGTTTTAAAACATTCAGTGCCAAAAAGGAATTAGGCTGGAAGATCCGCAGCCATTTCGAAGTTGTAAGAGGTGCAGCATCCATGTGGGGCATGAGCTTGCAGATCTCAATTGTTCAGTGTTCGTATGTGTTTTGTGCCTATAGAGCTAAAGAGCTGAGAAAAAACATTTTTCTTGAAGGGCAGAGACTTTTGAATGGCCCAGAGATATATTTCAGCAACCCCAAAGTATGAGAGAGAATCATCTGGAGGAAGATTAGGGAAAAAATCAGAAGCATGATCTGGAGTAATGTGAACTGACACCATCTGTCTGTTTGAGTTCCCACCGTGGAGCAGGGGCTCACTAGAAAAGGGGGGAAGAAATCCCAATAGAGGAGGAACTTCCCATAATTGAACTCATCTTTGAAGCAATACAAAGATCTGAAAATGCTGACTGAAAGTCCATTGTAGGGAATAGAATGACTGGAGAGAGGGAAACCCAATAATTGAAAGCCTGGGGACCAAATTCTCTAGGAGGAGGTTGCCATTCTGACCACAATGTATCTGTGCATACAGCCCAAGATGAGTGCTCACATCCATTTCTACTACTGGATCTCTTGGCCAAGAAAAAAAAAAGACAATTTAGCATGATAACAAGAGCATGAGGTGTCCACCATCTCTGACAGCTACAGTATTGACTAATGCCAGTGTTCCTCCATGTTTCCAGAAATGAAGGCAACATTATCAGAGGCTTCCTACCAGTAGCAGATGGCAGTTTCAACTCCTTCTTTGATTATTTTCTCATTACAAAACCTCCTGCCCTCTTCTTCACTATCTCCCCTCACCCTATAGACCTGCCCTGACATCTACCCCAGGCAGAAGAGTGTCTGTCCCACATCCTTTGTCAGATGCGTCTGCCACACCGCAGGCAGGCTGTGCACAGATCCAAGGTTTTTGTCCTTTGTACAGCCTCCTGGGATCAAGCCCTTACCTCCACATATCTATCCACTCTATGTATCATGGGGGAAAGGAGACTTTGCTGCATCCTTCTCTTTCCTGTTCACCAGCAGGAAGCTTTCACCAGGGAGAGGGAATCAACCAGGGACACCGTTCTGATTCCTTTTGACAAGATAGAAGATAACCCCCCACTAAGTTCATAAGACATGACAGTAAGAGCCCTGCCATCCAAGGGCTGGTGGGGATATTTGGCTCTGCTGTCCTGGGACCAAGGGAGTGCCAGCCATAACCCCATGCAGGCTGTGGGGCTTTGGGAAGCCAAGCAGAGGCATGCCAGCAGTGGCAGTGCCAAACCTATGCTGTGCCACCTCACAAGGCAAACTCATGGTCAGGCCCTGCCTACGGGGATGGTTTTGCCTTCTGCTGAGATGCTCTTGCAACCAAGTCTTTATCCAAGTTTTAGTGCAACCTGTGCCCTCAGGCGAGGGACTCGGAGCTGGGCTCAGCTCCCCTGTGGTGCATTGCACCCTCCTACCCCACTTGCTGCTACTGCCCAGCATTTGGGGGCTGGGGGATTGGGCCAGCCCACCCCTCAGCGTGTGGGGTGAGTGAGAGCACCCTGCCAGGGCCATGCAGTTGTGCTCAGGCTGAATTTCACACCGTTCATGCAGGGCTATGGTTTTAGCCCACCGGAAAGCATCAGCAGGGAGGGCAGGGGACTCGGGCTGGCAGCGCAGCATTGTGGGGGCTGGGGGCACTTCAAAGCTTTTAATTGGAAGCATCCTGGCACATTCTTTTGCCATGCAAGCCACTTCTCAACAGTGCCTGTGGGGTCCTGTCAGATGTAAAGGAGAAGGAGCCCCGAGCTCCTCCAATCTGACAAACCTCACCCGCCCCTTCCTCCTCCCCCTCAGACCGCGTCCCTCTGGGTATGGCTCTGTGGGCAGATAGACATGATCTGAATTCACTGCCTCTCCTGGCTGGGGTCCTCATACCTTCTATCTCCACCTCAGCCTCCCTCCGCCCTCCAGCTTGGGGACATTGCTCAGGAAGGGAGTTCATCCCCGCAGCCTCTCTTCCCTGCATGGCTTTGCATTCGGGATTTTTTTTTCCCCTTCTCTCTCTCATTAATTTTTAATTAAGGAGATGTCTCCTTCCCTGGTTGTAATGAATATCTGTGTGAAAGGCTTTTCATTTTTTATTAATATATACCTCTATGTATTTATCAATTTGCAGGAAATCTGTGCGTGTGTGTGAGCAAGTGTGTTTAAAACATCCCCCATTAATTTACTGCTATTGATTTTCTGGCGTGGATACAGCATATAGTATTCAGCATAGAGCTCCTCTGCAGGATATGTTAAAAGGCAGCAGTTTGGGTTGACAAAGGGCACTAAATGCAGTATGCGTCAAATAGACCATCGCTCAATGAAGTCACTTAGCTATTCAAAACATGTCCAGCCATCACTCAACCATTTGCACCAAGAACAGGGGGGGGAAATTCACGCTTCTTCCTGGACACAACCATTTCCAAACAGCAGCTTTAGCTTTCTTTGGTGAGAGACATCAAGACATACATAGTTTATTTTCCCCTTCCCCCGCCTTCCATCTCCCAGTGCCGGGTTAAGAAAATCAGTTCTGCGGTACCCACTTGCCGTTCTCTCCCGACAGGGAGCTCCAGGCACACCCAGCTCTGGTGGACACGGCAGACACTGATCTTATCCCTGGATGTCCATGAAGCCCCGGCAGCCCACCGTCCAGCGGGGAGCTGATTCACAAACAGGGCTTTCACAATGGGCTGTAATGTGCGCTCCTGTTCTCTCACTCCCTCCTCACTACGTGTGTAACATAAACCGTGCATTTACATCAGATGCCCCTCTCTCTCCAGCTCAGGCTGAAGACCACCTCCCCAGCCCACACGTACGCCAATAGCAGTACTCAGCAACACATATTTAAAAGCGAATCACTGGCCCCTCTTTTCTTTCCCCCTCCCTTTAGAATGTCTGATTCAAGAAGTTAGCTGCAGTGGTGTCTCTTCTGTCATCAGACATGTCACTGAGTTGCTGTTCAGTTTCACCACATCAGACTTCAGCTGATTTCTCCATTCAGAGACTTGTTTATTTTAAGTCTTTACCATAAGCCTTAAAAAAAAAAAATAATCAAACCCCCAAATCAATCCCAAACAAAACCCCCCTCCCAACAAACAAACTGGGGAAAAATGCCAGCCCCAAACCAAACCAATCAGTGACCCCTCTGCATCCAGCCCAGTGAGATGTGGTTGCCTACAGACATTACAAAATGCTCTGAACTCTGTTTGAGATGACTGGTATCGTTCTGTACGAGACATTTTGGATATAACCCGGTTGCTTTTCTTCCTCTCTTTTTCCTTCCTAAAGTGAGCTAAATTGCATCCAAAGTGCTTTTCAATCACCTCCTCCCCACATTGCCCCTCACTCACGGTCTTGTCTTTGCAAATAAGGCATTTGCAAAGAGAGCAATTATTTCACTCTCTGGTTGCAGCCAGAGCACAGCAATAACACAGCATTTTGGCAATGCTTACCCAGGCAATACAAACAAGCTGAAGACAGGCAGACTGCACAGTTGCTTTTTGAAAGGATCTCTCGGTGGTTTTGTAACACACACATTATTCCAGTTGGAGGAGGAAGTGATTTTTTGGGGAAGGTGGGAGGGGGGAGGATGGGAAAGAAGAAGGGAAAAGAGAACAGAACAGTGAATGTTTTGCCTGTCTTCTTGCCTCTGTGCTCTGAGTAACTGAGCCCACCACTCTCAATCCACCACGAAAGGAACGAAGTGAGAAAATGGTGGAATGTGGAGGGATTTATTGGGGGGAGGAGGGAGAAACGTGGGGTGGTGGGAGAGGAAGGGGTGGGGGGGTGGGGGGGGGGGTGGATGTGTGGAGGTCCAGAATCAAATACCTTCCAGGCAGCAGGTTCTCCATAATCCAGAATGGGTCATGACTTCCTCGTTCTTTTTGCTGGTTTCGTTCTCACTGACAGTTTTAGTCTTGCAAACCCCTCTGGAGTAAAGCCAGTAGTCGGTCCCCACAGCTATGGTCATCAGGCTGAAGGCAGCGAAAGCACCAACGGTGGTTAAAAGCATCTGAACACCTCTGTCAAAGAGCCCCATAATTCTTCATTATACAAATACCCAACCGCCTTCTGATTCTTGGGGTGTGTGTGTTTAATAAAATAAAAGAATAATAATTCCGACTAATAATATAATGGGTATAGAGAGATAGATATCAAAAAAGGGAGGTAAGAAAGCCCACGGAAAAGAGTGTAAATTAGAAAGACCACACGGGAAGAGGCTTGCCTTTAAAATCGGAAACGTTCTGGTTGAAATATAAAAAAAGGAAAAAGGAAAAAGAAAAAAAAAAGAGAGAAAAGAACCAAGAAAAACCAAAGAAATAAAGAGAGAACCCCCCCCAAAATGAGACGCCTTAATCCCTTTTTCTAAAATTCTGGTCTCCAGTTTCCATATGTAATGGCTAATTTGGAGATGGCTTCCACAGTGAACAGGGGAGCAGCAGCAGCATCCTCAACACAATCTCTCATTATCTGGACCTAGACAGTTAGAGACTGTAAGAGCAGAGATGCAACCTTCAGTCTTCTTGCTTAGCTCTGCAGCCTGCGCCATGAAAATCCTTTTCCTTCCCAGTTATCTTCCTTGGGTTTTTATTTTTTTTTTTTTTTCCCGGCAGCGGCAGTCGCTCCAATCCTCTCTCACTTTTTCTTGCTTGCTTCTCCTTCCTTTTGCTCGCTCCTACCACCAAGCCAGAGTGCCCAGTATACTGTAAGCCCTTGATTTCAGCTGAACAGGTGCCGAGGTCTTGCCTCCCATGGCTTTTCCGCACAGCCGCGGCGCTCGCTCCCGGCGGAGGTGGGCGAGGAGAGAGGGGGGCTCCTGGAGGGGGAGGTTGAGGAGGGGGAGGAGGGGGACAGGCGCGGCGCCCCTCCCGGGCGGGGGGCGCGGAGCAGAGCCCGGCTGCGGCACCCCCTGCCCCGCGGCGGCCCCCGGCGACTCCCGGGCCCCGCTACTGCATCAAGCCGGCGGCGGCGGCGTTGGCGGCGCGGCGCTGGACGGCTCCCCCGCGGCGGCGGCGGCGGCGGCGGCGGCGTTGGTGTCGGTGTCGGCGCTGGCCGGCGGTGCTGCAGGACAGCTCCCCGGGCGGCGGGGCGGGCGGAGCGCTCCCGGGCCGCCGGTGCTGCAGGACAGCTCCCCGGGCGGCGGTGCGGGCGGAGCGCTCCGCGGCCCGCGGTGCTGAAGGACAGCTCCCTGCCCGCGCCGCCCGCCCTGCCCGCGCCGCCCGCGCCCCAGCATCCGCGGGCGGCAGCCGCCCTCCTCCTCCGCCCCGCTCCGCTCTGCGCGGGCAGGCACAGGCAGCAGGCAGGCAGCGAGGGGCGGGGGGGCAGCCTGCCCCCGCCCTGCGCCTCGCCCGCCGCTGCCGCCACCGGTGAGGGTCGCTCCTCCGGAGCCGCCGCCGCCGCGGAGCCCAGGGGAAGAAGACGGCGCTGGGGCTCTCCCTCGCTTACCGCCTTTCCCCCCACACCGCCGCCCCCCGGCTCAGCCTCCTTCGCATCCCCGCCGTAGGTGCCCGGAGCTGCGAGTGCGAGCCGCACACCGCAGTTAGACCCGCACAAAACTTCAGTCAGCCGTTTCTCTCCCCAGGAGGCGGGTGAAATGTAACGTGGAAGGGTAATTTAAAAATAAGCATGTATTTCTGCTCTTATTGCTGTTGTTATGATTTTTAAGTGCTTGCTCTTCACTCTTCTCGGGTTTGCTGCAAGTTGCATATGTCTTGGTGTTGCTCGTTTTCCGTCCCTCTGCCTCCCCCCTGACCAGTGATGTGTGGATCCCTGTATTCTTACTTTGTCTTTAGGGATCTCAGTGAAATCCCAATGCCTGCTCCAAGAAGCAGACATTTTGGGAAGATTCTTCATGAGAAAGGACGATTTATGATAATTAGTATCATTTTGTTAAGGAAAGGAACCACCAAAATTGAATATGTCCACCCCCTCAACCCTGGGAAAGCAATCCACCTTTCACATTCTCATTTTACACAGAAAGATGCATGAGTTGAATGGATGCAGACTGAAATCTATCACTGCTTAAGTTCTGTGTCAGACACAACCTGATAGTACAGGGAACACATATAAAATTGTGCAATACTGACATCTAAGTATGTCATAATCCTCTCTCTTTTCCTCAGCAGTATCATTACACCAGGTTAATTACATTAGTCACCTCCTGGTTCTATACATGTAGCTGCTCATTAATGCAACAATCATGAAGAAAAGAAATAATCTAATTCTTGATGCTACCGATTTTGTTTCTCTCTGATCAGATCCATTGTTCAGTGAAAAATGAGACCAGAAGATCTGCTTTAGGTTCACCGCTGTTCTATGCAGGGGAGCAGTGCTGGGGGAAGGGGGAAGTTGAACCAGTTGGAGGCCTTCAGCCATGCTGCAATTTCATAACTCCAGTTCTCTCTTCTCCCTACTCCCTTTCTGGGTGCAGGCTGGGCCTGCCCTTCCAGGACAGTCTGTCCCAGGACTCGTGGAGATGAAGGGCTCTATAGCAAGCAGCCAGGGGGCCACTGGCTGCCCTACAGATTCTTGATCATTTCCCCCATTTGGAGGGCACAATCCAGGCTGCCCTCACAGAGACTGAGGTAGAGGTGTTTACCAGCAATCACTCATGGTGTCCGGCTTCAGCCATATGCAAATCACCACCAGCAGGCAGAAAAGGCCCCAGGGAAGGCAGAAAAAGGGAGAGGTGGTAGGAGACAGCACAGGTTGAGACCACTGAAAAATTTTTTGTGGACAAATGAAGTACCTAGTTCATCTGGGAGAATCCTAGCTTTGCCCTCTGCCATTGGAGCTGGGGGATGGGCGGTGTCTTTCTGTACCCTCAGAGCTGCTGAACAGCTGGGGATGAACAAGGGGGCAGGTGCATATTGTACTCTGCATTTTTAGCACTCTGAGTATAGGCTGCTGCAAGAATGTGGAGGATGGTTGTTTGTGGACAGGCTGTCTGAACTGTTGTCCTTGGTGAAAAGGAATTTGAGAGGCAGAGAGATGTAGAAACCCCCCCTAAACTGCTAGGAGATTATGGCTTTACAGGGATGGCCTCTATTGAGGAGGCTGCATGAGGCTCTTAGCTAGGAAAGCTAGGGAAGATCACCCAAGGACCTCCCTGAAAGAAGGAAGGGGCCTTGAAGAGGAAGGCATAAGGGAAGAATAAATAATTCTTGGGACTCTGAGCATTTTCTTTTTGTGTTAGTTGTTGCTCCTTTCCAACCCCACCCCAATATTAAAATCTTCTAATTCTTCAAAGAAAGATAGAAAGTCTGGGCCAGAAGTCTGAAAGATCCTGACGAAGAAAAAATCTTCATTTGGCTATTCTTGCATTTAAACCATCAGGCACAAACATCTCTTCTGTGAACCAGAAGATCACTCTGGAAATCTGGACCTCATTCTTCCAAGGAGGGTTTTCTCCTCAGTTACTCTGTACTCTCAAATGGTGTATTACAGCAACAAGAGAAAGGCATGTTCTCCCCAGAGAAATTGGCAGTGTAAGAAGGCCACACTTGCAGGGTGGCAATTTCTTTAATCTCTGGCTAAGAGGAGTCAGACCTTTGAGAGCTCAGCACATCTCAGGATCAGAACTAAACATGGCTTCCTGCCTCACACTTCCCAATTTCCAGAAATAATTCTTTTCCTGCTACCCTACTTATATACTCTTAGACCATTCACAATAATCCCTCTACAGTTCTAAATGCCACAGGAGAAGAATGGAACAAAGACAATGCAAATGCCAGACTGTCCTGTGTGACTGCTTGTGCTGTGGTTAGATGCTGTGCTGAGATTTCATCTTTCCTACAAAGAATCATTAAAAATGATAATACAAAACAAGAATACAGAATAAAACCACAGTGGCAGATTTTTACAAGTCGCATCTTCTGAATAGCGCAACACAGAATGACATCTATAGAAAAGTAAGGGGAGAGAAATTAATAGTCTGGAGGAAATAGAGAGATTTTAAATTACATTTTAAATTACTTGAAATGAGAAGCTGATGAGACAGGGAGCCACAGGAAGTCTGCTTCCAATGGCAAACCAAGAGTGCTGCTATTTGTGGAGAGAAGGGGCAGTGCTGTAGGAAAAAAAGGGGCATGAGAAAGATGCAGGAAGCGAGATGAAGGGCACAAAGTCGGAAGCAACTCCATGGGATGGTAATGAGACTGAATAGTGTTTGCAGATTGAGTGCTGCAGTGGAGCTCTTTGGCACATAGGATAAAATCAAACAGCGATAGTGTATAAAAATTGGATCTAGGAATCTTCATCCTGGGGAAGCCAGCTGAGAAGGAGCTGTTGTAATGAGATGTAAAAGAGATAGAGTTGATGCAGCTGCATTTGCAGGCAGAGCAGAGGTGTTAATAGGGAAATGCACCAGTAGAGGAGATGTTAGGAAAAACAAACTGGGGTTAGGGTGATAATCATAGAACTGGAAGCCAATGGGGCAGAGAAGAGAGAAAGGAGATATGGTATATAAAGAGAATTAAAATGTAAGACATTTCACTGGAGAAGAAAAAAGCCACATATCTGTACTGTTAGAAAAGCAGATGGGGTATCAGAGCAGTCATCACTCACATCCAAAGCTGAGGGTCCCACAGCACTTAAGAAACATTCGTGTCATATCTGCATGCTGGTGGTTTTCTTAGACCAGTTCAACAAACTAGCAAGCCATGGAAAGAAGATTTGTGGGTTTTGCCAGAGAATCACAGGTGAAGGAGCTAGAGATAGAGATAATAAACATAGGAAGATAAATGCAGATGGAAAAAGCCTCTCTCGTCCTCTCTTCTTATCTTCAGGTTCATGTAACTTCAAGATCAACAACACAATTTAAACGTCAGACATTCAATACTACAGCAAAGTTATCTCTAGTGTAACCCTGTGAGCAGTGGAGGTCTATCAATTAAAGTAAGTAGATTTCCATGCAAAATGGGTGTGAGTGCTGTCCTGAGAGTGCCTAAAAAATCCTCTTGGGATAGACAGGAGTGGACTCTGGCAGGCACCAAGTATGAGGTTCTAATGCTGCCATACAGAAGTTCCTCAGTTTCTCACTCATGTCCTCTTCCAAGCTAAATCTTGTACAAACGGTTCATTTAGCCTCACAGCACTCCTACAAAGTATATGTTTGTTAGTTTGCAGAGGCACTGAGGCACCAAAAAATCCAGAATGTATTCATAAAGCACACCAAAGTGAAAGAGTTTGCACTGATTTTAGTGGGATCTGGGTGCTGCGATGAATGAATTGGGTACCTGAGATAACTGCTTCAGATTGAGTCTTGAAGCTACAGCTCCTTGTGCTTTTTCTTCCTTGTGCTTTGTGAGACTCCTTTTTCCCTTTTTCATACACAACCTTTTCTTCCATTGAATGGTGTGTTTGAAGATGGCTGGGAAATAAAAAGTGTCCTCTCATGAGCCCTGAGGGTTGTATTCTGCAAAAAAGCAATGCATTCCTTCTCTACTCAGAAGAGATAGTTGGAGAAGACTGAGACACCCAGGATAAATTTTCCGCCATGATGAGTTGCTGGGATGTGAACTGCTTTGCCTCCCTTTCTCTTTCCATGCTATGCTAAGGTTTGTATGTACAGCAGCCTCCTAATCAATATAAATAGAAAAAAATCAATACCTGCCACCCATTAGCTCTAACAGAAGGCAGGCTGCTAACAAGTAATTCCAGCTGGAATTCTAGTATTTGGTAAAGCACTCTTAGTGAGGACATATGCATATGGAAATATATATACATATATATATATATACACAAACCGAATATGACTAGCAGAGAATATAACTTGTGAGAACATTCCCCCTCCCACCAGCACGTCTATCCCTTTGTATTTACATAAGTATGCTAAACTAAAGACACTCTTCCCCACTCAGATGCTGTGCCTCATACTTATCCTCTCCAGAACACACATTTTTCTACACTTAATCTATAATCCCAGAGTACTTTCATGTTGGACTATCTTGTGTATAAATAAATACATGCCTCTACACTCTCTTACCCCTGCATTAACCACACACCATAGAAATCCAGATTGAGACTCACTTAATTCACAAGCATACGACCATTGTTTCTCCTTTGCTGTATCCCCAGATCCTTCATGGAAATTCTCTTCTTAGTTCACATTCATATCCAAAGCCAGGCACAGACAGTTCCCACTGACATCTACATATATCCAACCCTGAAAGCATATTCCAGGCAACAAAAAGTTGATGAAAAGTTTTTGGCACAGGTTTTGTAGTCAGAATCTGCTGTAGGGCCTAAGGCACAGGGAAGAGTCTCCAGAATGGATAAGAGAGGCAATGGATCTCACTGCCCATTGTGCCTGAAATGTGGGCTTAAATAACTATGTTGCCCCCAGTATAGCCTTTGTGCATTTATCCACTGACTGTAACTAGATTAGATCATCACTCCTGATTTGTCTCCCATGGAAGGGGTGGTTTCTCCTGGTCAGCTTCAGAAAATCTAAATTAAAAGCAGTCATCATTTCTTGACAAACAGTTTTATGAAACTCTACTGAGGAAATGTACATGGGGTGTGGTTCGGTACTTAAAGAATAAAAAAAACATAGTAATCAGAGAATTGCAAAGAATAAGTCAAAACAGAGAAAGGTCTTACTTTTTTCTAAAGACTTTCAGAATCTTGTTGGAAGCATCAGTGCAATGATAAATGCTGAGGTAAAGGTGAGATGTACAGTGAGGATGGGTTGTGTTGACACTGATCGATATCCTGTGGTATCAGTCTTCCTTTCAGTGTAAAGGGCACAGATGGGGACAGACAAGACGATCCTGTGCAGACACATCCTACTCAGTATCATCATTTAAAGCCACAATCCAGCCCTAATATGAGCTTTTGCCACCTAGACCTCTGCAGCCACAGAGGTATCACTGGGGCTTCCTCTATGGACAGACTTGCTCTCCTAGATTTGGTGGTACTGACACAGACAGTACTGCAAGACAGCTATGCAAACTTTCATCTTTAGGACACCCTGAGAGATAATTTAGGGTATTGGGGCAGGAATATTAGACATTTAATTTCTCTGGTGCTCAGTAGTATATCAGGGTTAAAAGGATTCTTGAAGGAACATCTCAAGAAAAGCAAGAGAAATGGTTAGTCTAGGATAGGCTATTCCATCCCTATGAATTTTTGGAGGGACAAATCAAGAGCAGCACATATCACAGCACCTATTCATGAGTTCAGCGAGTTGGCACAAACAGGCTACCAATTTTAATGTGAGAAGGATTTACTTCTGTAGTCCCACATAGTCAGGGAGGCATCCCATGAGGTGTAAAAGTACCTAAGACACTGTTTCAGAGCAAGTTAGCTGATACATCATGACCAGAGAGCTCTTGTGTTGTATGAATTCCTAGGATTTGTTTTCCCATTACCCTTGTAATGGATCCCCCAAGTGAATTCCTATAGAGGAAATAGGTTAAACACATCAGATTAAGCCAGTCAGATGCCAGACTGGAGCATTATGGTGATGCATAGAAGAGTACTCCATGGATAGAAATTGTCAAGAAGTGGTATTCTCTGCCTTGGGAATAAAGGCCTACTTTAAAAAAGGAAGCAAAACACATAAGTCTATTTAGGCTTCTAACTCCATGTTTAGACAGTGAGGAACTGTCCTGATTTTCAGTTGTGCTAAGCAGTCAGCATCTCTCATCGAATTTAGAGAGATGTAGGGGCTCCAAAAACCTCTGAATATGTAGATTTCTGTTTTGATGTTTTAATGCCATTTAACAGAGTAGCTTTGATTTCATAAACCAGTGAATTTTGTAACACAAGTTAAATAGAAAATCCCAAGGCCAAATGGTGGGTTCATCAGTATTTGACACTTCCAGTCATTCTCTGCAGCTACTGACCACTTTTGAAAATTTCTGGAAATTATCAGAAAGCAGTGTTTACTTATATGTTGGGAAATCATGGGAAGTGAGGAGACTACTGCAGGGCAAAACAATTCCCAGGACTGCACTTGGCTCATACAGCTCCACCAGATCACGCTCAGGGCCATGATGATGCATGCCTCTGCCACCATGTGGGTCTCTCTGGCAGCTGACCCCAGCAGAGGCTGACCATGTACTCCAGCCCATCCTCCAAGACTGTGGGATTATGGTTCTCTGCTGTGCTTCTCAGTTGTTGTCCTCTTTGACACAGTGAGCAAGGCAGGCAGAGGATACAGGGAAGCATCTCTCAGCTATGCTCTGCAGTCCATAGCAGAGCCATGGGAACATACACAGGAGTAGGGAGCTCAGAGCAGCAGAAAGGCAGTTTTTTTCCCTGGGTTACGAGGATGGCTGGGAGATGAGCAATCCCCTGTGCAGAGCTGGTCCTCCTCCCATGATCATCACTACTGCATTCTCTGACAGAACCCTTTTCCTGTGTCTGTTAGATAAAACTATTCACTTGCCATCTTTTCACTAGCCGGTCAGAAATGACAAAACACTTCTCTATTTCACAGACCATTGGGACTCTTCTCTGCAACTGACCTATATTGGTTATAAGCTTCATTTGTTCTGGCCTGCACTCCTCTCTCTTCTCCCACATGGAGCACATGCACTGCTCCTCCCCCTCAAACAAACACCTTTACACATCCAAGGACATTGTAAAAATAAAATGATCACAACCTGGCCCTCTGGGAACCTCGGTTTTACAGTTTGTCCCACTCTGATGCCAACAGAATTCACAACCCAGTTCAAGAGAGACAGACAGTGAGTGAGAGAAAGCAGGCAGACAGGCGCAGACAGGAGATGGAGGAATCAGGGAGAGAGAAAAGGAGCAGAAGGAAAGAAACGGGGTTCCTTGTTTAGAACATAATGGAGAAAGGGGGATGGAGTTATAAGGACAACAAAAACAATTACAGAAAATTGAAGGACAAGAGAGAGAAATAGATGGAAAAAAACCCCAGGAAAGTACAGAAGAGAAAAGAAATGGAAAAAAGGGAAGAGGGGGAGGTCAAGTCAGGGAGCAAAGCAGTGCCTGTGAAACAAGGCAGAAGAAATAAGAAGGTGCTTGTGAATCTGGGCACTAGTTTTTCACGTCTCTTTTTCCACCGTGAGTACACTGTGAGGAAAAGGATAAGAGGAAAGGAAAAGGAGGAGAAATAAATACCTGAGCTGCCATCTTAATCAGCTTCTAATAGTCAAGCAGATACGCTTGAAACAGGCAGTCCACAAGTTGCAAACAGTCAGGTACAAATTGCAGTTCAGCAGGTAGGAAACAGTCTGCACTAGCATAGTGGCATTTACATTCCTGGGTCCACTGGGTCTCTCTGTGCACTGGCAGCGAGCCCTGAATGCATAAAAATGCTTCTGTTTAGTACCGGGGAATTGTGCTTTGATGGATGCTCTGCATCCTCTCTCAGGTTCCAATAAGAAAATCTCAGCCCCAAATGTACAAGTGCAGCCAGTCTCCCTTCTTTTCATACAAATCCCTTCCTCCCCACTGCCTGATGCCGGCTCTCATTTGCACTCCAAGGGTTCACCTCTATCTAGCCTTGTTCTTTTGTTGCTCTGCCTTCTCTCTCCTCTTTCCTTATGGCTCCCCTTCCTCACTCCTATCCATTCAGCTCACCCTTACATAGGCCTATATAAACACACACACAGAGAATTTATCTCCACCTCTGTAGTTATCCATTTATCTATGAGTGTAGTACCTGGCTAGCACACTTCTCTCTCCCATAGACACTCCACGGATTTCCACACCACAACCCTGCCAAATCTGCCTCTCTTTCCTTCCTTCACTGCCTTTCTCTTGCTGCCCCCCAGCCAGTCTGCTTCTTTGTCTCTCCCTGCACAGTTCTTTATGTTTTTTCCCTTCTTTTCAATCCATTCTTCTTCCTTCTCCCCAACTCTGCCCATCTGTCTGTCTGTCTGTCCCTCCTTCCCACAGTTCTCTCCAGCTGAGACACATGTACCCCAGTGTCTCTCCCCTTGTTCCCCCGCCACATTTCATTTCTTTGTGTTTCCTACACACCCAGACCCACACTGGCTCTCTCCCATACTGAGAGGAGGCAGCAGCAAAGAATTTGCTGCTGACCGCTGCATTGCTAGGAGGCAAACACATGGCTGGCCTTGTGCAGGCCAGTTTCTGCCTGAGTGCCCCAAGTCACATATCCCCAGCATCATCTCCAGCACTGGGAAAACAGATGGTAGAATAAATGAGCGCAGTCTGATAAAAGGAGGAAAGGGTGCCTGCCTTGGATGCTCCTCACCCACACAGAGACACACATCCAACATGGGCACAGCCCTCTCGCTCCTATACCAGTCCAGCTTTGTGCCAGAGCTAGCCAGCTGAACAGGACACAAGCTCTTACCTAGCACCAGATGAAAAAGAGAGGGGTAGGAGAGGGTGGTAGTGGATAGAGTCACCAGTGGCTATTTTTCTGACCACAGCTTCTAATCCTGGAAAGCAAAGTACATGGGAGGAAATAAGTAGTCTTAAGGTCATGGGAGGGCTGGTACCATGGGAGGTGTAGCAGAATTGTGGGGACATATAAGACCTCCACATGCAGAGACAGGAGGAAAAAGGCAAGAGGCATGGACAGGGAAGAGGAATCGTCCATCAGAATAGCTGTGGACCAAGATGGCATTCAGGGATCACTTCTATCTCAGTGAAGAGGGAAAGCTAACCAACTGGCAATCTTAGCTGTGAGTGCCATCAAGAGCAATGACATACTCTGCTGAAGGGGAATAGCCCCATTCCTCAAAAGGGACAGAAACCAGAGGGCAGGGCTTGCGTTACTCTGCTTTTGCTCATACCAGAACCATCCTTCTGCTCCTATCCAGTTTCATGACATTCCCCAAGAATGCTCCTTTACCTCTTCCACTGCCTCCCCAGATACCTCTATCCAGAGACTTGCAGCATCCTTTCCTCTGCATTTACCTGTTAGAAGAAACCCATACCTATTATCCTTTCCAAACCTAACAGAATTCCTCTTTCATCTAACATTTTCACGTTTATTGCAGCCTCTCTTTGCTGACAACAGCACTGAAAAGCATTACCTTAACCCTGCAAGACATCTTTCCTAGATACTCTGTTCTGCTGTGCCTACAAGCTGATTTCATGCCTGCTGTTTCAACTATAACCTGAATCTCAACACTTCCAGTTTTGCAATCCTCAAACTGAAGACACCCAACATCACAAAGTCCTAGATATGGTACACAATGCCCACAAATAACTGTTAGACTAAGAAAGAGCAACACTTAACAAGACTCAAAATTGATTAGCAAAAGCACAGAAGGGAAACCAATACAGAAAATATTCCTTCCATCCCTTTTGCTGCATGAACTGATTGTGAAGTTTCTGTTGTGAGATATCAATGCTCAAGCTGTAGTAGGCATCTCTGCCTGGTCAGGTGGAGGTGCAGGTTCTCTTTCCATTCCCTGAATGTATTCATGATGCACCATCTGAATTAGGCATAAACACGTGTTGCTGCCCACTCTCCCCCTCCCCAACACCGCCCCCCTCCCCAAAGGAAAAAAAAAAGGTTTAGGCAGTAAAGTCGTGATAATTTCTGGCAAAGGAAAATAGAGATAGTGGAGATAGCACTGGAATTAATTAGTGTTTTTAATGGTTTTATGAAGATATGTGGGCACCAATTGTAGATATCTATTTCTCTCCACTCAGAAATTCCCTCAGAAGAGCTGTACTCAAAACGAATTTCCAACATCTCTTCACACTCTTTCACCCTGATAGTCTGATAGTGCCCTTAGCATACCTATTCTATTTTTTCTGGTCTCACCTGGATATGCTGTCTCCAGCCACTGCTGCTCACAGCATCACAGCTTGCTGTTCTTATCTCCCCACACTATTCCTAGGTTTATCATTCTGGATTCTTGCTACTGCCCTTTCAAATTCCAGTGTCAACCCTGTCACTCAGATTTTAACTCTTCCTGTCTTGTTCTAATGCAGGCCCTCCATCTTCAACCTAAACTGATGGATACCAGTGACCTTCCTCATCATGGCTCTGAATCCCCCTGTCTGCCCTTGGCTCTGAGAGCTTGGCCCTGAAAATCTCCTTTCAGTTATTTATTCTTACCCCTTGCCCTTCCACCTGCAAGGTCATCCAGCTCTACCCTGTATCCTATTTTCCCTCAGTGGCTTATGCAAATATTACTTTTCCTCACACACTATTTCCACTGGGATTCTAAAAGACAGGAAAAGCCTTATGTTTTCCTGTCCCTAAATCCCACCCTCCCAATCTGCCTCAGCAAATCCTTTGGTCTCTTCATGAAGGAATACAGACCTACATATTTCCTACTTCCTATTTCCCATTTTCCTACTGCTCCTGCACATTTCCCCTGTCTGGGACACAGAAATTGATCACTTCTGCCTTTTATATCCTTTATGCCTTTATATCTTTTTCCTAACTTGCAAGTTCCTAACTTGCAGCCCTCATATTTTTCTACTAGTTCTGCAGAAGATTACAGGCTCCATATATCTCCAATTGATGTATATCTGGCTGGAAGGAAAACTCATCTAACTGAACCCATCCCTGACCCCAACTTGACATGTAGGGTCTGTTACATTTCCATTTTAAACATTCCCAGGTTAAATCTCAGAGACTAGAAAAGGGAGTAATTCTAAGCTTCTCTTGACAAACAGCTCTAGGGGAGGAAATATGTGAAGCTGTAACAGAAAAACAAGACCTCCAAGGAATAAAAAAAACCCTACCAAAAATTCCCACCAAAACCCCAGCTTAGAAGAAGAACAGCCAGTGTCTGACAAATTTACACTGCAGTAAGGTCTGAAGAGCTGAGATGAGGCTGCCAGGACTGAACTGGTGGTCTCCTGCCAGGAAATTACACCCTAGACTGAGCAATATCCCCATCTCTCAGGTGACTTCGACAGGGAGTCACAACAGCTGAAGAGCTCTGAAAGGCTCAAGACTGAGTGGCTCTTTTCTTCCTCCCTCCCCCAAGCATTGTTGTTCCGGGTCAGCAGAGCCAAGGGCAACTGGCACAGAAGACATTGCTCTCCAGGCAAAATGACAGCAGGAGGAGGAAATAGGACACGAGAAGTAGAGAGATGATGTGCCCTCAGGATGAAAAAAGATGTGGGGGCCAACATGGCCCTTGAAGTGCTCCTGCTCTGACTCCACCTTTGCTGCAGAAGGTCCAAGAAGTCCCTCAGCCCTAGGTTCCACATAGTACCATCTGCAAGATGGAAAAATTACTTGTTAAGAGCAAGCAGAGGTGGATATTGTCCAGCAAGGAGCAGATATGAGATAGGAAAAGAAACTGAGAATGTATGGGGAGAGAGGGGTCCCATCACTCAGATGTCAAAAATAGGGATGTCTTCCTGCCACTAGCAAATAATCTGCCATCATGCTGCTGACTCTGTGCAGGCAGATGAGACCACAACTGCAAGCAACTGCCACCTGAACATCATAGATACAGCAATTGTTAAAAACAGAGCACAGCCTTGAGTTGCGTAAGGACCCCCACAGATCTGCATAAGCACCAGCAGAAAGCAGTTGCTGCCTCCAGAACAGAAATGCAGTGTTTTCCCTGCTGTCAGCACCTGCATCAGGCTCCCAGTTTCTCTTGAGATACAGCTCTTAATTGGGATAGATTGTACGTTTTCTGCTGCAGCCCAGCCCAGCTCCCAGTTTAATTGCCAGTTTATGACTTAGCCTGTTTTGTGCTTTCCACGCTACTTCTTTCCCCACTTAATCTAATAGAATTATAGAAAGTATTGCTGAGAGGACCTCAGGAGGCCACACAGTTTATCCTTCTGCCCCAAGGCAGTATTTCATTTTCAACAACATCATGTGTCTTTTGCTATCAGGTCAGATCAGTCCAAGATGTATAGTGGGTAAAGAAATGAAGCTTACCCAGGGGAGTCAATTGGCATAAAAGACTAAATCCAGCTCTTTAAGCCACTGAAGTTATATCAGAAATAACCCTGGTCCAAATGGTGTCATTTATCAGATCAGTCTTTTAAAAGATGTCCTTTCTTAAGTTTAAAGTCTTTAAAATGAACAAATCTCCAGAAGAAACTGTTTTGACAGCTCCATTTCAGTCTATTTAATGCTTCATTATGAACAGCAGTGACCACTCCATTGTTAAGACTCAACAGATCTTATCACAGTTTGATACTCCTATTAATTCCCACAATAAAACCTGAACTTTTTGGAATTTTACATCCTGAATTTCACTACACGGTAGACTATGTCTGACAAGACAAAACAAAACCATTAAAGCATCTTTAATACGACAACTGTACACAAACAAATTTTCAGTAAAATTTCAGAATGTCAAACAGCTTCTTAAGGCTTTTTCTTCCAAGACAATTTGACTAAAAATTCCACTTTTGTTTCCTTTTGTCTATTAATCTAAAAAGAAATGTTTTGCAGCCTTGGGAATAGATAATGCAGAAATTAAAATGATAAAAAAATCAGCTGGTGATGTATCAAGATAAGTAAAGCAGGTCGCAAGTGTAACAGAGATTCTGTGCAGACCCATGAGGACCAAAGGAAAGGTAAGGAGGGATTCCAAGGAGGAAAGAAATTATTTTGTCTAATCAAACAAGCAAGCAGGAAAAAGGACTACATATCCATTAAAACCAGGTAAAGGCTTGTTTGTTTCCTTCCCCTTCTTTTGAAATCTCCGTTCTGGTAGAGCTGGATCTTTTCTGTGTTCTAACACTCATGCTGAGCACCTGCAGCACTGCACAGCTGGACAAAGCAGGAGTGCTGTAAGAAGACAACAAGCTTCCTGGTCAGCAGACAGGCTTTCTGTCTTCTTCCCACTGTTCTCCACAGCATCTGTAATTCAGACTGATGCTAAGCCTATAAGCAGCAATCACACATCCTCACTCTACAGATGTGACTGCCACAGTTAGCAAACAGGTAGGAGAAACTTAATAATAGCTCCAGACTCTTACTCATCCTACTGGTCCAGCTCACTTACCACCTGAACTCCTTCACACAGAAACAAAACTATTTCCCACAATCTTCCCATGTTTGGCTCTCATGTTGTCTACTAGCCTCTATAACCAAGGTCACAATTAAACCAGGAAAATAGCAACAACCACCACTTGCATCAGGCTGGTATTGTACAGCACATTAGCCAGGAAGGACAATACATAATAAAATGCATTTGAAAGGGTTGAGATTGTTATTGTCAAACACACTATTTTGAAGGACATTAAATTGTGTCTACATTAGTGCTTGAAATATTCCTGTAAAAAGCAAGTTGGCCAACATGCTTTAGACATGACTTCTTTTCTAATTGTAGTTGTGGCCTCTGGAAGAGAGAAAGGGGCAGTGGGTGAATCCCTACTGTTAGCTAATTAGATCATACATTTCCTCTCTCAGGCAATACATCTTTCCCTGCACAGGCTGCATTTTTCTTCACTAACTTCTCAAAAGCAGCTTCCCTATAAATCACAAATCCCCACTGCAAGCATTCCCTTAATGAGCTCCTCCAGCTTTTGCATTTATTTTATAAAACAGCATTCACCAATCTTCATCTTACTGGCGCATTTAGAGTGTTTATTTGAAGTTATGGTAGATCCTTCAGGTGCAGAGAGAAGGACTCCCTGGTTAAAGATTGCACAGAATTCATATTATTACCTATTCCAAAGGCATTCATTCCCCCTAGATACACCATGTGACAGGTGACATACACATCTGGTATGTTATTTTCAATAGGAAAAAATATGTGCATTGTTTTGTGATCACATCATCAATAGATCCAGGGGGAAATTAGATACCAAATAAAAACAAACCTTCTTTAGTTCTTTAACTAGATCAGCACAGCATCCAAAATAGCTTTTATTCTTACTAGTCAAAGACACCAGCACCTGCACACCTGCAAGCAAGTCTATACAGCCACAGCTATGTAAATCAACAGAAAACACCCAGAATTAACAAGACAGCCCATGTAAAATACAAATGCCAATAATGATAATCCAATTCAAAAAGTGAGTCTTCTAGTTACCCTAAATTCATGGAGGACCTGTTCCTTCTTTGAAGAAAGCAGGAGCTTTCTCAGCTTATTCTGTCATTTTTGAGTCGAGTTCTAGTAAAAGAACCTCTTGTTTTCACTTCTTATAGATTGAGCTCCTATTCATCCTCTTTAACTGGTGTTCATGCTCCATAGTAAGTTCCCAGCATCAACACACTGTTGATGAGGCCAGATAAATGAGGCCAGTCCTTCTCCAGTTTCTTGAAGTGCTTCATAAACTCTGCTACAACATCGGCAGCCATATTTCTTACATTCAGCTTAATGTACTTTTCTCAGCACTGGGCATAAAAATGATTAGAAACCACAAGTATAAAAGTCTTGAAACACAGATTCCTGAAAAGACTGCCTGAAACATCACTCAGTGCTTAATCTCTACAAAACTCAGCTTTCCTTGCCCAAGGGAGTCTACCATAATCTGGAAGATAATGGTTAAATTTTTTAAACTCTTGGTGTTAGGCTCAGTTACAAGGAGTACCTTACCACATATGCTTTTGCATACTGCATTAGCAATGACTCTTACACATGCAACATCAGTACTCCACACAAAAGAGCAACTCTCTCTAGACTTCTACCTTTTCTAATACGAAATTTCTAGCCAGACACAGCTGAGTCAGAGTAACTTAGCCAGGCTGTCTTTCATTTCCTTAGTCCTGTTTCCACTAGCAACATCAGAACTGTGGTCTTTTATCTGAAATTCAATGACAAGCAGAGAGACTTTAATAAGAGGACTCTGATTTTGAGATTGTGAACTGAACCTAATCAGAATGTTATTGCCAAATTCAGCTGACAAAAACGACACAACAATATGTAAGATGATAAAGACATGAAGAAGAAAAGGTAATTTTTTATAAGTTTTAGATTTATCTTTAGAATAGAAAAGGTATTCTTGCAATTTGACTCCATTTTGCAGTTAAGCCGATTTGGATGTGCCCACAGGAAGCTCTTCCTGCTCAGTTCAAGGGAGGTGGCAGCCTCTGGAGAACTCCTGTGACCTGGGACCAGCAGAGGGCACTGCGTCACCAAGTGACAGCGGCTGGACGACACAGCTCCCACCAGTCAGGGACAGCGAGCCACGCCGAAGGAAAGAAACAGATTCTGGAAATTAGAAACATGCATTAGTCACCAGCATATCAATCCCACAACTGATAAAGGCTACACTGTTAAAATTGGTCTCCAACTCCGGAAACACACCCAAATCCAGCTCTGCCTCCACACATCTCAGCCACCAGGTGTTGATTTAAGGGCAATAAGCCTCCTCCTGAAAATGCTTTTCAAGGGGTAGTGCCAAATCGGTCCTGCCCCACAGTGCATGTATCAAGGCTGGCTTAAGTCAAAAATGCTTCCTCTCTCATTTTCCAAACGTCTAAATCCTTGCTTGTAGCAGCAGGAAGTTTGTTCAGACAAAAAGATACCAAAGCAAAGAGCTGGCAATTTCCATTCTGTCCTCCCCTTTTACTCTCCGCCTCCTCCAACCTAGCAGACTTTCAATGAGCTGAGAACCAAGTTAGAGGACATGAAAGGAATGCTGAGGTAGCAGCTTCAGAAGAGTGTCTTTCTACTTGCTTATTTCTAGTTTATTTTGAATTACCAGAGGATGACCATGAAGTAGCAAATAGCTCATGTTTTTTCTTCTCTCTGTATTCATTCCAACAGGATTCTCAGTACTAGGAGAAGCTCACAGGAAAAATAAATCATACCAGTCAGGCTAGTGAGTGAAAAATTTCCACTTTCTCTTTGTACAGCTGATGGAATAACTTTGCCAGGATGTGAAAAGGGACCTCAAAATTTTTCCTTTCCTTCTGTAAAGAAATAAGAGAGTTGTGAATTGCAGATGGAATAAGCATTTGACTATTTCTACTCTGTTTCACCAAAGAAGGATGAAAACTGAGTTAGATGACAAACAAGGGGAAGAGAGTCCCCAGTTATCTTTCTCTGCCTGAAAGAGAAGATAACTTTACAAACACCCCCTTGCACAGATGGTGAAAGGATACTCACAGATACTCACCACTGACATTTCACAGTATTCCAGGCCATGTTTCTCAGCCCACTCCTGTGCTTGTTCCTGCTCCACAACTCGACGATCAGCTAGGTCTGTTTTATTCCCCACTAAGACACCTACAGAAAAAAAAAAAAAAAAAGAAACAAAAGGAAAAAAAAAACCAAACAGCTCATCAATGCTGACTTGTAAGCCATAAATACTGGAACATTTGTAGAAGTAGCTGAAAAAACTGGAGGTGTAGAGAATAGTCTATAACTACCTAAAAAAGATTCCAAAAAGGAAACATATTCCAGCCTTATCTGCTTTTTGATAAAAGCAAAGGAATTGGAGGAAGCCGTGTCTGCCCCTGACTGTATTCCACAGCTCAACAGAAACAACTGCTGTCATACAGGAGGGGAGCAGATAACAAGAATCACACCCATTCTTACCTGGGACGTGCACCCCAACTGCTTGAGCCCTAACCTTCTCCAACCATTTGTTACAGTTGTTGAAGGATTGCTCATTAGTGACATCATACACAAGGCACAGGATGTTGGGTTGCTCCCACTGCACAGCAAGAAAGGAACACTGTCAGCTCGAATGAAACTGATGTGGTCAACAGCCAGGCTGTAAACGTGGCAAACACAGCTGCTAAGATGAAAATAAAAACCCTAACACCCAGGAATCCTATGCCCTGGCTGAGGTTTCACATTTCAGTTGACCCAACTAAATCACTGACATTGGGAGAGGTGGTCTTGCTTTCCTCTCTAGTCCTGTCTGTGCAGTCTTGCCCCTTTACTTGTATCAGCTCTGGCACTCATCTGATCCCTGGGCAAGCTGATTTTTCATGCTAAATCAGCACAAAATTAATCCTAGAAAAAAAAGTAGAAAGGTTTTCTCCCAGTTTGAGAAGCTGAGTCAGCTTGCAAACCAGATCTGGTGCAAGTGCAAAAGTGGAATTGCTGTTGTGGACAATGAACCATTAGGTTGACTTAGCCATCTCATGGAAGCTCACATCAATTAACTGATTCTGCTTCTCAAAATGAGATAACACAGTAGAGAACTATACAGAGAAGGTCACAAATATGGGAAGGAAAAAACCCAAGGGCAGGATTATGCTCAAGGACAAAAATGAATCCCGCTGGATCAAACACATCACTGTAACACAAAAAAAAACTTCTCCCACTGTTGAAGTTGCAGCAAAACAGATGTTTTTCTAAGAAATAAAAATGACTTTAAACAACAGTACACAAAAATTTTCACTTCAAATTCCCTATTTCTTTTGTAAGAATACTGCCTATTTGCTTTCCTTTCTCTGGAAAGTATTTCTTCTAGTACTTATACAAGTTTTGGAGAGGTAGAACAGGATGCGTTGGCAACTGAGGTAATTGCTCCCATTTACACTAAAGACAAAGTTTGCTACATCTGCCAGACTGGGGAGCTCAGATCTTCAAAGCAAAAGCACTTCTTTGGAAGAAGAGGACTGTTACATAAGACTTACCAGTTTCTCTAGCATTTCAGAAAATAGATCATTTCCTGCAGAGTCAAAAATGAAGAATTCCTGAAAGCGGAAACAGAAAGAAGGCTCTTGCCAAGAAAAATGCACTGTAGGGAAAGGTTTTGGAAGTAAATACTGCAACTTGTAACTCCAACATTTTATTCAGTACAGCACAGTCATGTCCCTAAGGGACAAATTTCCCGCACTGAGAAAACTCCAGATAGCATGAGAAAATAAATAGCCATTTTTCAAGTATAAGCAATAAGAGTTACTTCCAAGGCCCCAATTCTAGTTTCCATCCCTACTGAAAACAGAATATGTGGAGTGGGACAGTAACCTCTGCTATTTATAAAAAAATTACATACATTCCATTAATGGGAGTATAGGGCATTAAGGAAAAAATAACAGATAAGCTTTGGCTTCTGTAGTTACAGGAATCACAAACTAAACCCGAGTGCACTCTAGGACAGAACAAAGCTAGCAATAACTGGTATAAAATGTTGTGTTGGATACAAGTACATAAAAATTACATTTTTAACACTAAACTAACCCTGGAATATCAGCAATTATACACGATCAGCCTTATTTCCTTAATGCAACTTAATTGCCCTATGAACATGCAGAGTGATCTTCCACCAGAACGAGACACGTGTGGGGCTTGAGCTCTGGATGTCTCTTTCTGACCCAATTTATGTCACAGAAAAACTCACCACACTATCACTTGTCTCTGGAACTGATACAGCCTTCACCAACAGTTCTATTCCCGCTGTCTGTCAAGAAGAATCAGGAAAATGAGGATCAGGAGAGTTTTTAAGAGCCTGTCCAACTGTATACCAACCGTGCATTGGATTGAGGCAATTCTTGTGAATCATTACAATTCCATCAAACACAGACCGATGGAAACTCAGCAATACTCTTCCCAGCTCTGGTAACCTAATCTCACCAATATGTCAAAGACTTGTAGATTTGCTCAGCTGGGGGAAAAAGGAGGAGAAGCAAAGAGATTTGCTTACATACAGCTCAGAGTATTAGCTGAAGTCTGCAGGTCTACGTTCACTCTCACACTGTGCTCTAACGCACGCCTTAGAACGTTTTGCACTAACCATGTGATGAGCTAACATATGGGACTGAGATTATTTGTGCTTCTTCCACCTTTTATCTCATCCTGCTTTGTAGTTCATTTGCTTGTTCTATTTCCATCCTTAAATTCTGGTTTCCATCTTTATTTCAATGAATAAACATATTTTAGGGTTTTTTCCTCCACACTCATATTTTCCTTTTTTTACTTTACTTATATTTACTTTTATTTTTATCCTGCTTCTGATTAGTCATCACCATTGATTCTTACACTGAAAGACTGCAAACTGTATCCTCTTCATCTGGGAACAGTTTCTGTAGATTATAATTATCTTGGGGCTATGCAGCACATCTTGTTGTTTGCACAGTGATAAGCGCACTGTCCACATTTAATAGTTGGAATTAAAAGCTTTCTCCTTCAGCAGTGCTTTTTCATAGAGTAGTCCCTAAAGGGGGGAGCTCTCTAACACCACAAAACCTTATGAAAACATTGGTTCAGTAGGAAAATCACAAGATTAACTGAATTATTCTGCCTTAAGTTTCAACATCAGCACGTACATAATGCAGACTTACAGAACATTAGAGGTTTTCTCTTCAGAATCTATGGTGTAAGAAAGAAAATCCTCTAAGATCCCACCTGGAATGCCTCAACTTAAAATCATATTTATTTTGTTTTAGGCTGCTCAGTTTTCTCATTCATCTTAAAAAAAAATTAGACAGCAGTCTGAGCCTGTTGTATGCTTACCAGTGTGTAGTTCTTCTGAAAATGAGCCCCATCACTGTGAAACATCTGGGCTAAAGCACTCTTACCCACAGCTGGATCTCCTGCAAAACCAAAACCATAAAATATTGTTGTTTCATACTAGAGTAACTTATTTTTCCTCAGATCTGTTCCTATCACACACTGTAAGAGCCTGGATGCTCTAACTCTGAATACAGGCAATTTAACTGTCTGATGAAGCACAAAAGCATCTAAAAGGTAATACCCACACAAGGAAATGAATATTGCACTATGCATACTGGTGGCTGATATCTGATTTCTGATCTATGCACAACAGCAAAGGACTGCCAGATCAGGGTAGAACTGCTGTTTGTTCTAAAATTCATGCCTACTCCACGGCCCTTACATAGGAATTAAAATTTCCCAAATATGTTATCATGTAGAGAAAATTGCAATGTGATAAGGGACTGGGATTTCTAGGAGGCTAGTTCCTCTCCTTAGGTTACCCATTCCTTCATACTCAAATCCTTGTTATATACTGAGACAAATCTGCTTAACCTGGTAACATTTCTCAATGAACTCTTCTTGCTGACCCTGCTAAGAGAGCAACCCCTGCTGACTCAATGCTGCTGGTGGCTCATTAGCTACATCCTGGGTATAACAGAAGCAAACGTCAGAGGGAAAGCACATGGCTGGAGAGAAGAGCCTGCTGATTCATCCCTGTATGAAAGGAAAAGCTTTAGTTTTTTGCTCTTCTAGAGCCAAGGCTTTCTGATATGGCTTGCACAACACTTGAGGCAAACCTGGCAGCTGCCTGCTTTGGCCAGCTCTCACAGAACTCTGTGAGATCCAAAGCAATCACAGGATCACAGAATTAGCTGAGATGGAAGGGACCCACAAGGATCACTGGGTCCAACTCCTGGTCCTGCACAGGACCATCCCCAAGAGTCACACCATGTGACCAAGAGTATTGCCCAAATGCTTCTTGAACTCTGACAGTCTTGGTGCTGTGACCACTTCTCTGGGGAGCTGTTACAGGGCCCAAACACCCTCTGGGTGAGGAACCTTTTCCTGATATCCAACCTAAACCTCCTCTGACACAACTTCAAACCATTTCCTCAGGCTCTGCAGGATACATTTATGCCCACATTACTACATGAAAAAGATCATAAATCATAACCCTTTCTAAACAAAGACTTAATGCTTCCAAAGAGCTTATAATTTCTCTACATAATGTCTTGCTAGCCTGGATAGCTAAAAGGACAGGAGCCAGTAATTAAATATCTCAGTGGTTGAAGCTTTACCCTTAAAGGCAGACTCATAACAGCCAAGCCTGGAATAGTCTTTCACATTACATTGTTAATAAATAAAGCCAGAAAGGAAGTATTTTACATTATGTTATTAATGAATAAACCAAGAAAGGGCTGTATCTTTTACTCCATTCCAGCTTCCTAATGATGTTTTGAAGGAAATTGGTAAAGATCTCTGCTCACATACTATTACAGAGGTGGAAAGGTGTTTTGGAGAGTGACAATTGCCCCTAGATGCATTAACCAAATGTAGTTCTTGTTTAAACATTTTTAGCATGCTTGCTTACTTTGAGCTGAGTTGGGCTCATAATATTTAGACAGGAAAATCTGGTAAGTCAGCTTGTTTGTTCTCTGAGCAGTTCAAGCTTGTGCGGAAGACAACACTCTGTTCTGAGTGGAAGCTATTCTGTATTTCAATAGACAATTAGATCTGTCTTTGTAAAACGAGTTAGAGAGGCACACATTGCTCCAAACTGTGCAGGCATCAGCCAGCACAAATTCTTAACTAATGTGTTGCCTTTCTTTCACTTGACAGCCCCAGGTGTTCTTTCCCTCTTTTTATTCTTTGCCAGCCTCTTTGGTCCATCACACCAGTACACTTCCTCAAAGTAAGTTTCCTTGCCCTTTTCAGTTTAGTCTCATGTGCCAGCAGTGCATTGCACAGTATATATTCCATCCATATTTCTGTTACTCTGCCAGAATCTGTAGGGTCTTTCTAAAATGCCTGGTACTTCCAGTTGTCGCTCTACAATGAAAACCTTTGTGCAGTGTCTCCATAGCTAACTCAGACAACAGATTTTTTTACTTTGTGTCTGTAAATGACCTTTATGGCAATACAGGAATCGTCTTCCACTGTCAATTTAATAGTCCCTGTTTTGCTAACAAGAACCCTTTTCTCCTCTTCTCTTTGACCTTGGTGTAGCTCCCAATTCTGGCTCTTCATAACCATTTTCTTAGGTCCACAAGAGCTACCAGTTCCATTTCTAATGGGTTTGCTCCTATCTGTGTAATTGCATTTTCTTGCTCCCTTTAGGTTGTTGTAGTTACTTATACCTTAGGTTCCTTTCACTAAAGTGTTTTTTTCTGCAACAGAGAATCTACTTTGTCTGATCTGCTTCATTAATTTATTTTAAATAATACATGGATATTATTGTAGCACATAAGAGAATGACATATGGCATAAGACATTCCTGTTCTTTGTTCAAGAGAATTGGAAAGGCCACTCCAGACACAATTATGATTAAGGACAATAACAGGTCATCCAAAGAGAACTCATGATTTTAAAATGGTCATGGAATTGGCCTGTAGTAACACTAAACAACAAAACTGGATAGACTTCAGCAAAGCCAGTATATTGGGAGAAGGAAACTTCCACATTGGAAACGATGCCTATGTTTCAAGTGCAGAAGATGGGCAAGATATTCATGCTGTTCACAGCAGTAGACCCACAAGGGAGATTAATTCTTTTGCCTTTGCCAAAGACCACATCTGGCTTTGTGTGAGTGCATGGTCAGCTGCTTCTGAGGTTAAAAAAGGCAAACATTTTATTCAGGATGAAATAATTTGGAATGAAGAGTTAAACCTGGAAGTTGACTGCACACAAAGGATTTGTGCTTTTGGCTGAGGCTGCACAGAGCTTCGATGCAGAGAGAGAGGAAAAAAATAAAAAGTTTTTTTTCATAAAGTGATAATAGCCAGCTGTACTTCCAACACTTCCATAATCCATCCTGACTAAATAAACTGGTGTCTTCACCTCATTTTTTCCTCAGGTTAGCCTCCAAATTGTTTGGAGGAAAAGACGTCACTATAAAATGCTCATTCTCCATCCTTCTACTCTTTGTTTGGGCTTTACCTTTCTATCATTCTCTCAGAATCACCCTAATTTCTGCCATGAAGTTTTCACATCAGCCCAAAGCAAGGCTCACAAATTAGGCAGGACTCAGCTGCCTACCCTGCTCCCTTCACGCTTTCTCCAGTCTCTGCGCCCACCTTTCCACACCACAGAAATACCCTTTTCGGTTTGAGTTTGGGATTTTTGTCCCTCTTTTTCTGACCCTATCCTTGGATTTCAGCCGCTCCAACTACAGCACACACTCTCCCTGGGCACAGCCCGACTGCACGTGTAGGCGGGGCAGGGTACGAGTGGCAGCAACACACACACTTCCAATGTTCCCGTTCCCGGGCTGCCGAGCTCCTGGCTTCGCCTCTTTCCCCACCTCTTCTCCGGCGGGGCGGCCCCTCCACGAGGGGCTGAGGACGGCCTCGCCCCACCCCGCAGCGCTGCTCTAGTCCCCTGTGGCCAGCGGGGCGGATGGGAGCGGGCGGGCCGGACTCACCTGCCAGCAGGCACTTGGCAAAGAGCTTCACCATGGCGCCGGCCCGGGGCAGGGGCGGCGGCGGGCCCGGACGGCGGCAGCGGGATCGCCACCGCGCCGAGCCGCGGCCTTGGCAACCGCGAGGCCCTGGCGACCGAGCGACCACCCGCCCGTCCCCATTGGCTGCGGGCCCTGCTCATCAAGGCCACTCAGAGTTATTATTGGTTTTCTCCTCTCTCCCCGCCCCTAGCCGTGCTGTCAATCAAATCAAAACGCCCCGCCCCTCCCCGTGGCTCCGCGGCGGTGCGGGAGGCGCGAAGGGAAATTCTGCCCGGCAACTAATGATGTCATCGAAGGCCAGCTTGTTATTGGATAAAACACAGAGGCCCTGCAGCAGGGAGCTGAAATGACCCTCTGAGGGCACGGCAGAAAATGATAAAAGTTACGGGCAAGCAGCTGCGGCAGCCCCAAGGCGGGAGACGCAGCGCGGGGAGAAGCCTCCACTTCCAGCGAGGGAGCCCGCGGAACGCGCTGCTCCGTGCGGAAGGGCGCGGGCTCCGTGCGCCCTGCCGCGCATGCGCGGGGGAGCGGGGCCTGCCCCTGCCTGCGCGTCCCTGGCGCCCGGGCCCGGCATTTGGGTCACGCTGCCCTCAGGCTCGGGGCGGCCGCGGGCTGCGAGCCGTGAGGCCTCAGAGCCACGGAGCCGCGCCAGCTCGGCGGAACAGGCGGAGTGCGAGGCCGGCATCACCCTGTGCGAGTGGGGCTGCGCTCCCGCCCTGGCCGGGCCAGCAGCTGAGCCGCTCCCCTTTCCTCCAGTGCACACTTTTCCTTGTGCTTGGCCTTGTTAATGTACTCACGGAGAAAGTTCTCATCCTTGCTGATTTCTTAGCTGCGTTCTCCTTTTTTCGACCCTCCGTTCATTTTTGTAGCTTTTCACGCTGCACTAGGTTAATTTCTTTATTTGTTTCTTCTTGTTTTTAAAATATTTTTACAAAACTCTCCCTTGGCTACTATTGAACTATTTCTATGACCTATTTTTATTCTTTGGACTGATGTTCTGTCTTCCTTAAGCTGTCCAGATGAGTGGATTTGGGTGGGAGCCGACAAAGGGGACCAGGAAGCTTCTTGGGTTTTCCACTCCTTGCAACCTCTTTGAAAGATCTGTGCCATCAGAAAGCATGCCATTAATAGCAATCTTAATTTAAAAATGCCTTTTTTGGGGTATCAACTTCGCTTGGCTGCACTTTGGGTTGTTTATTCTGGAGCAGAGAATGTGCTTACTGTGGAAAGCAGTAGCAAGCTTGGGAAGAACAGAATAGTCAATAATGCATCTCTATTATTATTATAATTTCGATCATTGGATATTCCAAGGATAAAAAAAAAAAAAAAGTTTTCCAAGTTTTATTTTAGTATCAACATTTTATTTTAATGTGACTGCTTCAAAGGCAGCTGTTTTGCCTTTCCTGGGATAAATTACCTGTTACATATCCAGCCAAGCAAATAACATAGAATTAATGAGAACCTACAGCTGAATCAAAGGAGTCTTCTATATGAACATAAAATAACATGTTTCTGTGATAAAAACATGAAAGGGAGGTCACTAGCCTGAGTGGGCAGACTTGAATTGTTGATGATGACTTGCAGTAAAATATAGTGATGGAGTCACTACTGCTCCTTTAAAAGGGAAAAGAGTAATTAATGAAAGGTTTCGTTATTACTTTCCCTGTTTTCCATCCCCAAATCCTCCATCACATAAAACAGATGTGGGCTATTGATGTTCTCCATCACTTATGCCTAAATAGCTTACCTCCTCTTTCATCTTTTCTGCCTTCCACTCCATCCTCCAAGAAATTCACTTGTCTCTGCGTTGTTCCATTTTTGCAATCTTTGCATTATCCTTTGTTGTCTGTTTGTAATATTGCCCCAGTTTACTGACAGGTCTCCCAGTGAAGGCTTTGAGGCTCCATTATGATGTACTTGAGGTTTTATTGATCGTGGCTGCAGTGTGGTGGTATCCATCAGCATTTACTGAGGTCACAAACATCCCTGGGATTTTACACTGGGATTGCTGCAACAGGAGACATAGATTATGTTGGAAGTGAAATTTTCATTGCTGCTGAAAATTTCTATTTGGAATCTGCATATCTCCTTCCTGCTTGCTGCTTTCGTATTAGCACCCTCTTCCTTTATCCCATTCCCTCATTTCCTGCCTCTGCATGCATGTGTGCACAGAACTCTTAATGGACTTGGATCCTTTCTATTGCTTTTACCCCACTATATATATATATATTTTTTTTTTACCCAATCTATCTTTTCCTCTGCCTGACTTCTCACAGGTATAAGTTGTTCCCCTACCAGCATTGACAGTGATAGATTAAGGATGGAATGACTTATCTGCACCTTGTAATCCAAACAGAATCACAGTCTGCTGTTAGCAGTCCACAGGGGTTGCTGCTGAATAAATTGGAATGCTGGTAGCTGTGCTCACTGAAGCTTCTCTCATCTTGAACACGTGAGAAAGCGGGGAAGAGGAACCCTGTGGATTTAAACAAAAAAAACAAAAAAAAACCAAAACCAACCCAACAACAGAGGATGATGCCCTTACCCTAGAGAAGTGCTTATTAGGTTAAATCCTGTATTTAGCAGCTAAGGAGGAATAATGCACTCTTTTAATTCACACATTCAGTTTTTCCCTCAAATGAAACAAGATTATTTTGAGTGGCAGGTGCCCCTTCTCTCATGTGAGCAGGAAAAGTTTCCCTGACAGCCACAAGGCCACAAATTGGAAGTCACATTCCCTTAGGCAGTGGTCACAAACCAGCATGTGTGTCGCATGTGGCTGGCATTTCATCCAGCTGCAGAAGGCAGCGATGGTGGAGCTGCTTCTCCAGAAGAGTGGCAAGGAATTTCAGACACCAGGTAAGGCTTTGCAATGGGGATTAAACTGAGGTCGTGCAGTCTTTTAGACTGAGGTGTAATTGGTGCTCCAGATTCTGTCAGGCACTGCATAGCTCACTTCATTATTTTCTTCACAGGGCATACCTGTTAAAAATGTTTTTTTTTTTTTTCTGAGGCAAGATTCACTAATATTCCTAGGACTTGTTTTCACAGTTGTTCATCTATCAATGCAAACATTCTGGATACGTTCAGAACAGAGCAGGTTATAACCTGTAACTTGAACCTGCTGCCTGATAAAAGTTACTGAGGAAGAACTGTGGCTTTCTTTGGAATAAGCTGTGCTTCTCAGGAGAGCATTAATGTTGAGGAAAGGGAATTAGTCGGTCTTTCTGTAAGAAATCTCTTAAATACAAAGTATTTTATCAGTTCTTTTTAAAATCTTATGTTACTAAAAGGAAACAGTGTGACAAAATGGCATCAGAAGTATCTTGTGAATGAATATTCAGAGTTCATGCAGCTTTTTAAATCGGCATAGATTTTTATAGGATTGACTACGAATATTTACTGGTATGTCTGGAGAGCTATGAAAACTGCGAGAAAGGATGTGTAAATGGTATTGTAGATTTCCATTCTTTGCACTTCCCCCAAGCAGTGGAATAAATAGATACTTCATCTATTTTGAGGGCTACTTCATTTGGCATCCCCCAAAACCAGCTTTTATTTCTCTTCAGAGTGGGGCTATTAGCACAGAAGTGAGAATTTGGATGCTTTCTCTAGCTCTGTTGATAACACCATTATAGTTCAGGTCTTCAGATTTTGCTCTTTTGTGGTGGGGGCCGAGACACAGATCTGAAGGCTTTTTGGCTGAGAGTCGGTGCACTGAAATGTAAGATGATTACAAAATGGTTGAATCAGCCAAAGGATTTGTTGGCAGTTACAATAGCCCTTCTGAATGATCTGGCTTATCTGCCATTTGTTTCTGATCTATTCCACTGGGAGAGTGGAAGATAGAAATGGATGGCAGTCGTGGCATCAATGGAAAGTGGTAAATTACTGAATGTAGGTAGGTACCTCTACAAGATGTAAACTTGTTTTGAGTATGCTAATTTTAACTGTTATGTCCTCTCTTCTGATGAATATGAAAGGAGGGAAAGATTTCTCAAGGATGCATTCAAATCCACAAGGATGAAGATAATTTCCAGAGAGTAATTATTCTGTGTATGTCTGGAAAAATTCCAGCTCCAATCTTTATTTTCTTGCTCATGCACATGGAAACCTGAAAGAGCACCGGAAAGCTACCCTGAGATCTTTATTTGATTTTTAATAATACTCCCCAAGGCAGTAGAGAGCAGGTTGTTGGTGAGGGAGCTGGAATGTCACCCAGAAAGGTGTCAGGATCTCTCCCTGGCGGGGTGCCTGTGGCAGACTGAGGGCTCACTGTGGCCCTGTGTGTGGCCCGAGTTGTGAGCTTGGTTATTGGAGCTCTGCTCTCCTGCACAGGGGATGGGATGATGCTGGGGAGGGAGCACTGAGTGTGCTCTGCACCCCAGGGAAGGGGTTAATCTGTCAAACAGAGAATACATGAATATGTGACAGCTTTAAATGAGCTACCCACAATTCCAGCATGCCAGTCATTATGTGCTGATGATGACTCTGATAGCAGCTGGGGATCTTTTTTTGGATCTCTAGCTGCTGTCTGCTTAGAAGGCAGATGCTAGGCTTTCACTAATGCTTTATCTTGTGTTAAAAAACTGCAAGACAGATTATATTCAAATAATGAGATTTATTAAAAAATAGAAGTTAATGTTTGGGTTTATATCCTATTTTTTTTTAGGCTTAGAATGTTCAAGACTTTCTCTGAAGGCATGACAGCTAGAATTCTTTCCCTCTGCTGAAAACTAAGATTCAACCATGTTACTCCATGACTTGGAGGTTTAATGGAGGAAGAAGTAGAGAAAAATTTGAGACTCCTAATTAAATTTTTCAGAAGTCTACAACACTCTGTTTTCTATTCTCTTCCCTTTTAGACTAGGCTAAATTTTTAACCTTTATAATTTCCTTTCTTTTCAAGGTCAATTTATTACAATGGATTTATATTATAATAAAATATCTTCTGCTCCAGGCCTTTCAAATCCTCACTCTAATCATCTCAGTACTTCCTACTCTGGATTTCCTTTTCCTGAGAACCTGAATTTCAATGTTGTTCACCCTCTGATCTCTGTCTCAGAGCTCTTTGTCCATTTCCTTCCTGCTTCAGAAGCAAGGCTCCTGCTCCTGCCTTCCCAGTAGCTGCTCACACCACCTCCTTTCTTCCCATTTGTGGCTGAGCCTTGCTGGTCAAAGTCTTTGTGGCTTTCTTCCTACAGCTCTAGGGGCTTGATTCCTTCTTCTGATGAAGTCATAAACTTCTGGGCTATGCAGTGAACTGATGAAAATTCTGAGACAGAAGGATTCAGAGCTTGTTAAAATAGGATAAAAAATTACGTGGGAGCCCTTCATTGTAACTTGTTGGATGCTTTGTATTCAACAGACTAGATGGAATTTCAGGTTAATTTTGACCTATCAGACCTTCATTGGGAGATAATTTAAGTTCTATTGTACCAGTTACCTTTTGAGCATTCAAAATGAAGATGCATTTGAACACTAGGTTCTCAACAGCCCAAAAAAGATAGGGATTCATGAAGTCAGTGGGCAAATATCTCTTAAGATTCTGCTTTGCTAAGAAGGCTCTCACATGTGAGCAAGGAAGTTAATGTATGCACAGAGAACAGAAAAACACTGGCTCTAGTAATGGAGGTTGTTACAGAACATAATTGAACACTGACTGCAGCAAAGCTAAAAGGAGACTTGCATTACAATGACAAAAAATCTTTATTTTTTCCCCTAACCTCTGATTTCAGCTGTCTGACTAAGAGCAGGTGCTGGGCAATAGCTCAATTTCAACAACCCATTGCAGCTGAAAGAGTAGATGCAATTGTGCTGTATCCAGCAAAATTGAAAATTGCTTTAAAGGAGAGGAATGCAAATGTTTTTAAGACAGAAAATCTTCATTCATCTGCAGAATGAAGCATAAAATTAGCACAGCCTCATAATTTTTATTCCTCTTTATAAAGCAGTAATAACTGTGAGATAATTTGCTATTCCTTATATATTTTAGTATCTTTCTAGTGATACATTTTTAAACTGCATTGCATTGTGAATACACAGGGAGTAGAATTTGTTAACAATTAAAATGTTATAATTTTAAAAATCCCTCCAGACAATGTCTCCAAAACCTGAAAATGTCTCTGAACCATTTGGGTTTTCAGCAATCCTTGGACCTTTTATCCTGTAATCAATGGTTAAGCCTTTGACCTCTGGTCCTGCACCCTTTGTGCTTCATCTGGAGTCATAGAGTGGTTTGTGCAATGAGGGACTTTAAAGATCATCCCATTCCAGCCCCAATGCCACTAGAGCAGGTTGCTCCAAGCCCCATCCAACCTGGCCTTGAACACTTACAGGGATGGCACATCCACAGCTTCTCTGGGCAACCTGTGTCAGTAAAGAATTTTTTCTGATCTAAGTGTACATTAATAGAGAATTACCATGTTCTTACCACATGAAGGCTTAAATTATTTCCAGTGTTGTGCTACTCTAATACCAGTGAAACCAAATGTATTTCTGTACATAAACCTCACAAACCATCTCTTGGAGTTAAAAACTGTTGTGGCAATATGAGTTGAACGAGACTCAGGCACTGACAAGATCCTTTCTCTTAGATTTTCCTAGATGGAGACTGAATGAATTTATGAAAGAAATATCTTTTCTAGCTGCATGTTCCATAGGCTTATTAGCCTAGGCCTTCCTATTTGTTCCACAGGTCTTTCAGTATTTATGTTTGGATCATCGGATCCATTTACTGTTGCACCTCATGCTACAACATGAAGTTCCTTCTATTTTTCTGGTGGTTGGAGAAGGGACTCTAGTATTTGTATTTATATATTACCTTTGGTCTTTAAAGGTGCATCAACCTTTGTTAAGCTTTGTTGCTTTATTGGCCAGAAGAGTACAAAGCAGAAATGTGCTTCCTCCCTTGTGAAGTAATTAGCCCACATTAGGAGATCCTACAGTCTGAAAAGTTTTGATAATTGATCTGTCATGCACATAGCTAACCCTGTTAAGACACATTTGGCTTTGCTTTCTGTGTTTAGGAGAAGTGTAAGTTTAAATGTCTGAGCCCTAGAGGGTGTTGGGATTTTTACAGGGTGTGTCTCTTTGGAAAAATGAATTAGCTAAAGTGTTTGCTCAGAATGAAGACGCGGGAGCTCAGATTCTAGCCCATGTCAGCAATTAGAGAGTCCAGGACTTAAAGGAGGTATTTAATCACCAGCCTGTACTAAAGCTCTGTGTTACTCATGGCTCCTGAGTGGGGTTAGAACAAGAATGCCAGCATGTAATTTAACCACAGCTGGAATTTGGTGTGTTTTGCATGCCTTATAATTTCTCTTTCATTTGAAGTTGCTTTACAAATAAAAGAATGGGTTGTCTATCAGCCAGCCATTTAAATCTCAGCCTAGGATTTTAGAGTCAAATGAAGTTATTTTGTACATTATGCTCATTAATAAAAAAATTTTGGGGCTAATTTGTGACTTCACTGAACCTTTAGGCACAATTTTTGACATTATTTTGTTAAGGCAATACTTGTTGCAAATATTGTGCAATTCTGCAGTTTGTAATTCTATAACAATATTAACTCTGTTTTGAACAGAATGTTGTTAATTTTTAGTTACTATAGCACAGAGGCACTGCTAAAACTGTGTGTGTGTTGAAGGGAAGAGAAACATGAACTGCATTACCAGTCTTCAAAAATATTTAGTTTCATTAGAAAAGGCAAAAAAAAGCAAACAACCTTTGCACTGATAAAATGAAGGAAGAGTGGAGGCAGTTGGAGGACATTAGGCAGTGTTGATCTCAGGGGTTGGTGGATAGACTGTAAATATAAATCCTTGCTCAGCTTCTGCAAGGTGAACAGGTGTTATGGCCTCCAGTTCATTGATTCCCAAAATAAGACATGTGGAAAATTGCTGATCCATGAAACTTCATTAAGAGCTTGGCAGGACCCTTAAAGCATAAACAATTATGCATTTGTTGGTTAAGGATTTAGTAATGGTAAATGGTGATTGGAGAAATATTAAGTGTTGATGACAGTCTGCTAATGCAAACTCTTTCTATTAAATGCTGATGCCATTTGTCAGGAAGTGATGGTTCAGCTATGATTTGAGGATTTGTCTCTTCTTCCTCTTGAATTGTAGATCAGAGCAAGCAATTTATTTTCTATCAATGCAGAATACCAGTATGAACAAGTAATGCCTATTTTTTTTTAATTTGTCATTCAATTGTGTCTCATTGTAAACCATTGGATATGAATCTAAATAAAGGATATATACTGATTATTTAAAAATTTGTCTTCAATAGAATGGCTGAAGTTTGCTTTTTTCTTTCATTGCTTCTACTGTACTACTACCAGGAAGAAAATTATGGAACACGTACTATTCAGGGCAAAGAAGATGTAATATGGCAATTAAGAAGTTTAAGGTAAATGTTTCTTGGATAAATGTAATTTTTCTCCTTTGCTTATGCATCTGAAAATTAAAGCATCTTTCTTCATGAAACAATAAATTGCAGGGTAGTGTGGATATTTTGTATTTGTCATACCGTAATCCACACTGAGCAGAAAGCCTAATTCAATTTTGTAGCAAATATTGCTTTCTTCAAGTTTTACAGTGGTTTCAGTGACAGTCTCAAAGACATTAAAGCAAGAGCAATATGAGAATGAATAATTTAATATCTTTTATATTAAATGTTTTGTTTTATATTTTATTGTAAATTTCAAATTTTGCATTTGTTTGCTGTATTTTGTCTAATGTCTAAATAACATCCAACTAAAAGGAAAATAATGAATTTATTTTTTTACATTTGAAAGGAAACAACTGAAGATCTAGAGAAGATTTGGAAGAAATTTGTGTGAGAAAAATAAGAGTCTAAGAGAAACATTGAAGATCCATCAGTGAAAGGAAAGTAGTAGCTTGATGGTAATTGATAAAACAGTAATTTTATCTCTGGGCAGACATTTACTTATATTACACTTGTATTTGAATTTTTCTTTTCTTCAGCAATAGATGCATATTGAGATTTGAAATTTTAATTTAAAATGCAGTGAGGGGAAAAGGTGTTTTTAAATAGGGTTTTGAGAATTCTAAGTGTAAGATCTCAGAACACAGAATCTGAGTATACCAGTTGAGTAAACTGACCAAATGCAGGTTTAGAATATCTTATATTGTCAGCATGGAAAGTAAAGATGACATTTTGGAGGTCTCTCTACCTACTGTAGCTTTTTCAGTTTGAAAGTAAAGGGAATTCTTTTACACCTTCTTCATTACTCTATGGCTGAAATTTTTCAGGCCAGATTAGGCACTCAGTGTTTCTTGTTCCAGAGTGATTGAGACAACAACATGAAGAAAGACTGAAGCGGGGATCATTGGGGTATTCAGACTTTTATGCTAGTGAAATATTACCACTGATATTGCTGTTACTTGATTTATTTCACGTAATCTGCTATAATCATTTTTAGACTCATTAGTGGCTTTATTTATTTGGGGTTAGGGTTTTTTGTTTTTCTTTTTTTTTTTTTTTTTTTTTTTTTTTTTTCTTTTTTTTTTTTTTTTCCTTTTTTTCTCCTAAAGCCCTGGATAAAATCTCAGCTTTCTTGCCATCCGGTGAAGCATTAAAATACCGATCCTGCCAGCTTCAGAGAACAGAAAGAGACTACAAAGGGCTTTGTTTATACAGTGGCTTTGGTGTCGATTCTCGGATTCCCTGGATCTTCATTCTCGCTGCTGCAGTAGCGGGGTGTCCGATGCCTTTTCGGTAGCCCTGTGCCCTCCTGTAATGAGGCTTTGCTGCCACGCGAGGTCAGCAGCTGCCGAGAAAAAGCAGGAAATAAACTCGCTCCACCGCAATCCGTTTTCATTTGCTTTATTTAGAATACTTAAAAATCAATACATCCTTCAGAACCGTATATACAGTGTGCAAAACCAAAGGATTTCTTTTGAACGCTTAGCATCTTCAGCAAAGAGTCTTCCTTGCGAGTTACTACAGAGGGAGGATCTACAATGGCTTTAGGGAACATTTATTGGCTTCCCGAGTAGCATGAGATAATTGCTGTGGCAGAGAATGGTATTCTGTACAGTGTGATGATGACAGGGTATCAGCCTTATCTTCTTGTCTCTACTAAATTGGTGATAATAAATCTAAAACGAATAAGGTATTATTGCTGCAGGAAATAGTTTGGAATACAGAAATGGAAAATACCCTTCCTTTTTACTGCAGTAATAATCAATGTTCTGTCAAGATATGGGGGAGATGTCACCTGAAAGGATTTCCCCCCTGCTTTAGTCTTTGCTTTGAAAGCAAATCACCCCCCAATAATGCAGGTAAAAAGCTTGGTGCCAAAGTTACTGAACAGCATTTGGGAATAAGTATTGAGCTCTGCTATAGGCTTACTATTGGCTAATCATTTCCTTAGCATAAGACTCATTTCCTATATGTAACTCCAAAGAAGATACTCACTTCTTTGGTAAAGTTTTAGAATAAATTCTCTTGGATAGGATTTTCTGATTTACTGTTTAAACAGTGGGATTACCAACTGCAGTGTCACACCTGAATCTTGGTGTTCCTTTTCCTGAAATTCCTACTGTTATTTCTGTGAGTATGCTATTCTTCCTGTCCCAGATAGTTGTGTAACATTGCTAGTAAACATTCCCTGTGTTTCAGAAGTGACTGCATTTTAATAGTTTACCAAGTTATCTTCATGCATGATTGGCACAGATATTCCTGTCAAACCTTTTATCCAAAAATCCCCCTGCAGTGGGCAAATTTAATAAATGGTACAGATGATGATCAATTTACTGATCACCAAAATGCAGCAGGGGAGATGTAGTTTAAATATTAGGAAATACTTTTTAGCTATAACACTGATTAAGTTGAAAGAACGAGCTGCCAAATGAAGTTGGGTAATTGCCATCACTAGAGATTTGCCATCACTAGAGATTTTCCAGGCTATGAGTATGCAACCATTTAGCAGGGATGGCTTAAAAATGATGCAGTCAATTTTGTCACAGTTCGGGACTTGGACTGAATGACTCATTATATGCATGTTTTATCCCAAATAATTTAAAAAATTTCTTCCTACTTTTACCCTAGCTAGGGATAAAGCAGCAGGGATGTCAGCAAAAATACCAGTAACATTTTCTCTCAGTGTGTGCCAAGCCTACATGAAATAAGAAACAAGTTGTAGTGAGAGAGAAGAAAGCCCAGATTGATGTGACCTTTATTATTTTAACAGTGTCTTTCAGCACAATTACAGAGTTGCAGGATTGCAGAGAACAGAGCTGGAGTATAAAATAACATAAATAAATAGAACAGGAGCCAAAGCAGTCAGCAGGAGGTGGTTGGAATTGGGCAGTGAAGGATGGGTGAAGGGTTTGCATTGGTCAAAGCCTTTATGATTCAGCCACCATAGTTGCAAATTCTGGAGAAAGGAAAGAATTTTAAAAAAATATTTAAAAAACCAAAATTTAAAGAAGGAGGAAGCATATTACAATGAACACAGTGTCACTGGGATAGCAGAAACATCACAATAACAGAAGAGCAAAGAAATTCAAGTTAATTAAAGGGAAAATATGATTTGGGAAATCTCACAGTGAAATGATGGGATTTTTTGAGAATAAGGGAGAAATGCTATACATGCCAGGCTGTAAGACTTCCACCACTATTCATCTGAAGAACTTGATTAGTTCTCGGTTATTTCTTTGTAAATCTCAATGGGATGAAGGCAAGAATTAGAAATTTAATCTTGCAGTGAGATAAATTTCCTTTATATCAGAGTTTGGCAAAGAGAATCATTAATGAGTCTCTCAGAGTATTCATGTCCCATATTATAATTATATTGCTTTTAAACTCAATTTTGTATTTGTAAACTGAGTGAAAATGAGAGATTGCAAAAACAGAAGCCTGATACCAACCTATGCAGCAATTTTGACCATGTTGTAAGAATGAGAAAAATTCCTGTGGTGTCAGAGAGCTAGGATTTTACCCTGTGGCTCTTATTAGTGGTACATCCATAATATTTACATAAACATATCTATCTGCAGTTTGGGGTTATTTTATGCTTTAGTATGTATAATGCCTTTCAGCAGGGAGATAAAGCATGGAAAAGGCACATTTGTATCCTGGTGAATAGCTGCCTGGTTATAATTCCTAACTCCATCTAACCTTGGAAGAGTTACACATGAGAATACCTTGCACAGTTTTATGTGCCTAGGAGCACTGAAAATGACAGACTGGAGGGAATCCCAAGAAGGGCAACAAAGACGATAAAGGGATTAGTGGGTATGCAGAGAGAGGGGTTTATGGGTTTAACATAATCAGCTGAGAGGGAAATGACAAATAGGGGAGGCAGTCGTCTGTAAAGGCTCGAGAAAAAATGACTGAAGTTTGACATAATGAAGAGTAAAGTCTGGCAACTAAAAAAAGATAAAAGATGAAAATTAGGGACTTTAAAGAATATTCGAGTGTTCAGTTGAAAAATGCTAAACTCTAAACAAGTGAGGTCTTAATTGACTGTTGTGAGCAAACAGATCACAGTTTTGATGGCATGTCCAAAAAACATGTTACCAAATGCAGACAGACCAGACTGAGAAATAAAAAATGTCAGAGGGTTTAAATTAATTCCAAGTTTACCCATCGTTTTGAAGATGGAAATCCAAATTAGGATTAGTGATGCAGATTACTTAACACAAAACATGTATAAATCCTGTATATGGTGGGTACATAGATTGAAAGTGTTGCAAACTGAATTTAAGAGATAACATAAAGTGCTTGTGATAAAAACCCCATTCTGAGCAGAAAAGGAGAAGGGCTATGATTATTAAATCTCTGTGTGAATAAATCCTGTGGAGAGAAACATGAACTGCAATGGATCAATCCTTTCCACAAAGGAAAACTAACTATGCATATATTGTTAAAACAAGTTAAATTAAATACCTTTTATAAAAATTTGTATCTACAGAATATATTTGGAAAAGGTTATTCAGACTTGCTGCCAAATATTTTCTATAATACATTTTAAAATACTATTATCACTTAATAGCAGTATATTTCTCAGGTACTTTCTGATAGCCAGCAAACCATAAAATACTCCTTCTTGAATAACTGCAACAATTTCACTTTTCCCAGGATTCTCAATGTATTTTAAATATTTCAAAGATGTTCCAGTTGAATAATCTTCTAAATTAGTTCACTACTCATTTTTGTATGAAGGTTAGTGCAAACAGGTGGCTTGTAGAAGCATTGTTACAAAGTGCACTCATATATGCAAACCCTCTGAGATAAGGCACGGTGTATCAGTCCCTTGTAAATGGTTATTGCCTCTGACTGGCCTGTTAGTGAGGGAACCCTTGTGACTTACTACATCCTTGTTTCCAGTTGTAGTTACCCTTCCAAACAAAATTATGTCTTTGCACAAATAGTGACTTTAAATTGCAAAGATTTAGATCCTTTTGTCATGTAAAATAATTTACTAGCTGTTTTGTATGAAAGCTTTGACTTGAAAGGAGAGGACTGTTTCACTGTGTTCAGTGCAGTTTAGTACTATATATCAGCCTAATGCATGTCCTCTAGTATTTTACTAAAATGACAGATGTGATTCCAGATGACATGTTGTAGGCTCGTGATTTCTCTCATCAGATTGTGTTTTTCACATTTTCTTTACAACAGCAAATCTGTTTAGGAACATTTATGAGTAATGACTTACACTTAAGTTATTTTAGAAGATAGAAGAGCACAAAGCAGGTTATGAAAAGAAGGAATTCCAAATTTTTTTTTAAATTGTTTTTTTTTTTTTTTCTTATGGCTTTATCTTGACAAGGTCAAGACTTTATAGTTGTAATTTTGCATGATTAATGTCACGTTTTTACAATATTCTGATTTACAGGGATAAAAATTTGGATTTGTGCTGCCCACAGAGCATGATCTTTGAAAGTTCTCTATGTACTTTCTCAAGTCTATTAATATCAAAAAACTGAGAGGCATGATGTGCATGTCCACTGCCAGTACACGAAATAGATTGAAAACAATATTAGGACTAGAAATTGCCATCTTTTTTCTCCTCCTTACTTGTTTACAAGTATTTTCCTGAAGCCAGTAGAGGTGCTTCAGCATCATTTTTCAGCCCAATCTGGAAGCTAAGGTTGCTTGTGCTATGAGGTAAACTGGCCTTGACCTGCAATTTTTTTTCAGATTCATCATCTTCTGACCACTTTGGTGAAATATGGAGGGGGTTTGACACTGCACAGAAGATGATTTTGTCTTACACAAACTGGATGCAAGTTTTCAGCTCTTTGAAACTGCTTCATGAGTCACAAGTTCAAACCGTGATCAGACAAGAGATAAACTGCTGAAACTATTTCAGAGCTGAATGGTCTTGCAGGAATGAGGATAGGTTTGGAGCAGGAGACCTAGGAGAAAATTTGTATATGTGAGACCCCAACTAGAAGAAGGCTGATTAGGTTGGGATTAATGCTTGTGATGATACAAGTTGTCTCTGTGGTGTTAAAAATCACTAAAGATGAGTTCTTACAACTGCTGTAGGCTCCTGAGGGACAGAATTCAAAGGCCATCAGGAGAATTAGCATTAACCCCTGTGAAAGGCTGCTTGTTTGCAATTGTTTAGTGATTTAGGAAGCTGATGTTTGAAACAAGGAATAGAAGTGATGCCTGATAATTCAGCTGCAGGACAACAAAATTGGTTTGCAACAGAAATACAGCATTTCAATACTGCATATGAAATGTGATGTATATTCGTGACTTTACATTTTATTTACATATGCAGTTATATTCTTGAATTGGATTTGTGGGCCAAAGGAAAAGCTGGGAGGTGTCTGTCCTCCTGGTTCTTTGGTCACAGTCCCAGCTGTTAACTTTTGTATGTATTTCAATCCTTTCTGGTATAAATATTGGCTGTTACAGTAAAATTTAAGAAATGGAAAAGAAACTGGTAGTATTGTACAGTAGGGATATGGTCAGAAGAATCAAAAGAAAAAAGCATTCTCTTCTCATTATCAAGTGTAAACACAGTAATTTCACTTCAAAGTTAGGGAACAGTAGAAGTGTAGAAGAAAGAGATAAGAGAAGGCATTTCATACTGCTTTATTACAATGTACTGGGTTTCAGGCATTGTTAAGGAAAAAAGTTATGATAGTCTTAAATATAAAGGTTAATGCTGTAATTTCTTGTACAAACCAAAATCATTATGCAATATTGTTATTTTATTCCAATTAAGACTAATTTTTATTTGCAGCCTTCTGGAATAGCTGAAATTTTATCTGATATGAGGCTGGTGGATCAGCTGTAAGCTTACTTACCTGAATTAAGCTTTCTTTCGAATAACTTGCCTAGTGGTTTTAACACTACTATCATTAATTTTAGTGTGTATAAAGAAGATCCATATAATAAATATAGGAAGTTTCAAGAAAAGACACCCACACTGTATTCAGCAGCACTGCTGAAGTTTAGCATGAGCTTTGCTTAAACCATAATATAATCATGATTGGAAAAACTAAGAAGCTTTGGTCTATGAACATGGCATAGTCACTGACATGCCAGTGTGCATCACATGACTGATATGTGAGTGGCTGGTTTTGTGTGTTATCTTCTAAGTTGGGAGACTGTGTTAGTTAACTGCTTTTTATTTCTCTTCTAATTGACTTTTTTTTTTTTTTTGTGAGATAACATTTTTTTAAAATCACAGAGATTAGCTAACAGAGAGGTATGAGGGGGTTTAGGTATTTTTTAGATTTCAGCTTATGATATTGCTTATTGATATGTCAAAACCCTGCTGTCTGGGTGATTTAGTAGTTTGGCCACAAACTTCTGTCTCCTGCAATGAGGAAAGCTTTAATTTAGAATTACATCTCTTCTTGTCTCCTTCAGTGTGTTTCATTCACTCTCCAAAAAAGAGAAAAAAGGAGAAATTTTCTATGTGGGCTAAGCTGATTCATTCCAAGGGGGAATGGAAAACAGCATTAACTTTTTAAGCAATGCTGTGAGAGGAAAAGTTATTCCTTTCTGGTATTTCTCATATTGAGTAAAAGGGAGTGACAAGCTTTCTTAAGTGTGAAGACCCACGTAAACACTCGCATAAGCTGGATAGACTGTTATTTTATAGAAATCCTGTAGCAAAACGGGTGTACTTTGAATTTTAAGAGCATTGCTTTGCTAAGCCATGCTCTACTTTCCTGCTAACAAAACATTAAGTAGAAATGCTGGCGCTCAGTTTTTATTCTTTCCATACTTTATAGTCAACTCTCCGTCTCCTTGAACTCGGAATGTCCTGATCCTCTCTCCACTGATATCAACAAACCAATTACAGTAACTGAAGTGGAGTTTGGCTGGGTACTTAGTCCTGCGCTGCGGAGTGCCCGACCCACAGCCGGGTTCTGCGAGCTCCTGCCCCCTCTAGTGTCACAACTCGGCTCCTCTTCCTCTAACGCCTCCAAGCAAGGTATGGCAAACACAGCAGGACTTGGTATTTCATTAAACCCAAATTATGCCCTTCAGAAGGTCACAGCCCTCAGTGATTCCTAGGTTTTCTCAGTTCTTTTGTGTAAGGCTAGTATTCGGCTGTTAGTGTCAAAGTTTACTCCTCTAATTACATACCATCAGCGCCGATTTTACCATCACCGTCCTTATCTCCAGCAGCCAGAAGAGCCTTCGTTTCTTTGTCTGATAGGTCTCTTCCTTCTGGGGTAAAGCCCTTCAGGACAAACCTAAGGAGAAGGAATAGAAAAAAAAAGGAAGGTTGGTTTGGGTTTTTTTTGTTCATTTTTATTTGGGTTTGTTGGTTTTTTTTTCTGCAGAACAATTACATCTCATATTTATTTGTACTCTGAGACATAAGCTGGAATCCAGCGTTGTGTTTCTGTTGTTGACCTTCTTTAACATTCAAACCCTCTTTACTCTGAAACTGCATTTGGCTGAAGAACTACCTGTAAGGTATTGACCATTCATGTGTTTCAGGGATCCTGCAATCCAAGTGACACATAACTATCTCCAACACTCTTTAGACTGTGTGCTCAGCAAACAACTGGCATAGCACACAAGTACTAGTCAAGAGTTTGAGCAGTGTGTTACTACCTAGAGTCTTGTATATAGAACCCACAGAAAATTAGACTCTTGATGCACGGATATTTGAGAGAGGATGTAACTTTACTTACTTCAATTCTTCCTCTTCAATGAAACCACTCTGATCTTTATCAAGAATATGGAAAACCTTCTTCACATCTTCTGGGCTCTTCTTTTTCAATCCTACCATCTCGAAAAACTTTTTGTAGTTGAAAGATTCGGCCGCTAAAAGAGATGAAAAACCAGAGAACTGCTTAGAAAAGTCATTGAAACACACACACCAACACATACCCATGGTTTTCTTCCATGCTGCTGTTTTTCCTGCCCTGGGAGGAGCAGTGGAGCCCAGCTGTGGTAGGAGCTGAGTGTACTCACTGTAATCGTCCATGCTTCACAGGTGCTAATGGAAATAAACAAAGGGCCAGGGGTCCAATGTCTGTTTTGCAGATGAAGAGCAGAGTCTCAGAAGGATGAGACTTGCCCAAGGTCACACAAGAAGTCTGTTATAGACTTGGGAGCTTTGGGAGCTCAGGTCTAATGTGCTTGGTCTCATTTCAATGCCTTAAACACTTTTTTTCCCCCCTAAGTTTTACACTAGAAAACAGACGTCTGAGACTGGACTCTGACTACTAAATATCTGTCACTTTTTGACATTTCCACTCCCGGAAAAAAAAAAAAAAAACAACAAAAAACCGACCAAAAATGCTCTTGCTCAAGCATTGGCGAGAAATATTTCAGAGTGCTGTTTTTTTTTTTCCTGGAGGCTTGCTAGAAATCAGTGTTGCGTTTCACCCGCTGAAGGAATGTGCAATCGTGGTGTGTGAGCTCAGACACTGCAAGGGAGCGCTGCACGGCGCGCTGCCTGCAAGACCTTGTGAGGAGCTGTCTCCGGGGAGGAAAAAAACAAACAACCCAGAGCCCTTGAAATCGGAGCCGAGTTTACCTGCTCCACCTCCATTGTCCTTTAACCGCACCCGCTTTTCTCCCACCCAGGTATCTTAACAACTGTGATGTGGATTGGAAATACTATAGTGACCTCCAAAACGTGCGGTGGAGTTTTTTTTTTCCTCCCCTATGCATTCTTATTCCCGCCGCATTAAATTTTCCCATTACATAAAATTAAGGAGGCTCAGTCTTCCGTGATCTGCCTAAGATCTTCCTGATCTGTCATTAGTTGCTGCTAATTGCATCTGCTCCGGGACTTGGAGATGGCCGTAGAACAATGGAAGCTAATGAGTAAAACAGCTGCTGGATCCAGCAAAGCAATTTGTCGCTCGCTCTGACTCTCCGGCTTCTGAGCTGAGGCAGGCTCAGCGGGTCTTGCGCTTCTGTCTGTTCGGGAAGGTCATCGCACAGAGCAGGACAGACAGAGGCGGCTCCCCGGGATGGTGCGGTCAGCCAGGTAGTTTGGGGGAGGGGGGGACAGCGTGCATCCCGGAGCACGATTGCTGGCTTTCTTTGAGAGCAACCTTAACTGCCTGAATCTCTGCAAACACGAGGAGGGTTTGCTGTCATTTTGGGGGTCGCGATGAATGAGAGGGGTAGGGAACATCTGATACCCGGAGGAGTCTGAGAGGGAAGTGTGGACCACTGCAGCCATTCGACCTGCAGGGAGCCCTGCAGTCGAGCAGTGCACCCGCTTGCTCTACTGTTGCCGTCTGTCCATCCCGAAAAGCAAAGCTCACCCGGGGATTCTGCATAGGGAGTACGAGAGTGGTTTCTTATATCCTTGAAACGGGAAACAGTAGTTCTGTAACATCCGAAACTAAATTTCAGGAATGAGTGGGAAGCTGCCTGCATCCACTGCTGACTTCTCTATCCCACACGAAGATATTATGCAGCTTGGTTTGCCAAGGGGTTTGTTCCCTTTGAAAGTATTCTCTCGGTAGAAGCAAAGTCTGTCTGCAGTTACTGCTTACTTTCCTTTAAAATAAATATTTCACCTCTGTAATAAGCAGGACAACTTTGCTGAGGATGCAGCCTTGTACTTCATAAACCTGTCAGAGGCATTCCTTGAACATCTGAAAACACATACTCATTTGAAATTTTGTCTAGCTAGTTCCTCTAATCTTCCCATAGCTAAAATAAATGCACAGCTGTCCTAACCTGAAGAGATGAAAGGAGGAAAAGAGAGAAGGGGAAAAAAAAGGATAAAAACCACTCACCTGCAAAGGCTCCCACAGCCTTCTTGATATCCTCAGCGCTGAGCAAGTCAGTCATAGCCATCCTGCAACTGTTTGAACAGGGAAGCAAGTGCGAAAAGATTAAAAAGTGCTTTTCTCATCATTTCTGCTCATATGACCAAAGCTGCAGTGCTGTGTGGGGATGGCACACCGGGAAAGGCTGGACCTGTGCCAGCTCTATAGCTCTGCGTGGATAAGTGCTGTGGGCTGTCGATCTCCAGTTCGCAGAGCCCCAAGTAGTCCACAGCCGCGAGGGCTCAGCTAAAGAGAGGGCACGGGGATGCCTTTGTGGGGACTGGGGTGGGGGGGGGACACGGGTGGGGGTCGCTCCCTGGGAGGCTGGAGCCTAAGCCTTACTGGAGCAGCGCCAGAGTCTGCTGTGATACCGGCTGGAGAAAGAGTTTTGCCAAGGTCAAGTCCTCGGGTGCAGTGGACAAACTAGTGGTGCAGAGCAGAGCCTTTTCCTTTAGTAATTCGGGATGAGCTTTACCAGTTATATTCGGTGATGTGTAAGGAACTGCAGCATATGCCAAGCTTCAAGCTGCTCTTGAGGTCGGGAAGCAAATGTAATGTAGTTTTTGAACATTTGCCTTGTCGTTCAACCACTTTAAACATTCTCCCCCTTCTCCCTTCCCCCCTCCCCTTCACACACATATTCCTTTTAGACCTTGTTTCTTTCGGGCCAGTCCATATTAAGCATCATCCTCACTGAATTAATTATCACATCCCAGCGAATCCTACAGATCCCGTTTGTAATGCACAATATGCTGCAGAATCTTCTGCGATAGGGTATGGCAAAACGAGATGTGAGGTGACAACACACTCGTGAGGAGCTCCTGTGCGGTAGTGGGTTTCTCAGGCAGGACCGGGCACTTCCCATTAGCATCAAAAAAAGAAAGCGTTTAGGATCCGTAATGTGTTTTCTAGGGTTATTTTTTTCTCCAAGAATTTCTGCCCGTTTTCCACATAAAATATGGCAAGTAGTCCAACTTGCTCTCAGAGTTTGGGCAGGAGCCATTAGACGGAGGTAGCCAAGGTTAGGGCCCAGTAGTAGGGCAGATCTCTGCAGGAGAATTGGCAGCGCTGCTCCAAGAGAGACGGGGGAGGACAGAGCGGTGGCAGCGAGATCCCCGGGCGCGATCGACGGGTACGGCCCGGTCCCGCTGCCACAATCACACCTCTCTGAATGGGGCCGCCAGAGAGCAGCCTCGAAAAGGGGGCGGCTGGTGCAGAACCTCGGGCTGTGCTGTCAATAATTGCTTGGTGCTTTTAAAAGTACGAGCCCCATCCTCTTTCTTTCTTTCTTTCTTTCTTTCTTTCTTTCTTTCTTTCTTTCTTTCTTTCTTTCTTTCTTTCTTTCTTTCTTTCTTTCTTTCTTTCTTTCTTTCTTTCTTTCTTTCTTTCTTTCTTTCTTTCTTTCTTTCTTTCTTTCTTTCTTTCTTTCTTTCTTTCTTTCTTCTCTTTCTTCTTTCTTTCTTTCTTTCTTTCTTTCTTTCTTTCTTTCTTTCTTCTTTCTTTCTTTCTTTCTTTCTTTCTTTCTTTCTTTCTTCTTTCTTTCTTTCTTTCTTTCTTTCTTTCTTTCTTTCTTTCTTTCTTTCTTTCTTTCTTTCTTTCTTTCTTTCTTTCTTTCTTTCTTTCTTTCTTTCTTTCTTTCTTTCTTTCTTTCTTTCTTTCTTTCTTTCTTTCTTTCTTTTCTTTTCTTTCTTTTTTTTTTTTTTTTTTTTTTTTAAACGGAGAAAGAGATGACATTCGGGTGCTACTTTTCTCTAGCTGGAACTTACCCCCCTGGCCTCCCTTTCCCATGTATTTCCCGAGATGCAAGAGATGCTTAGTTTTCTCCAAGGACGAGCAAGGAGATGGATGGTGGAGCCAAGTCCCTCTCCCTAGGCTGAACGCATCCTTCCCTGCTTTAGAGGGAAAGAGGAGCTGAGCGCTGGGATACTGAACTGAGATAAACAGCAGAGGAGCTCTGCGCACCTTCCTGCATGGGTCGTTCTCACTCAGCAGCCCCCGTTGTTTTGGAGGTGGAAGGGTGCAGTAAAGACAACACCTGGGTCCTGGGATCTCTTGCTTTAGAGGAGCTCAGGGTTAGAACCCTATTGTTAGTCCGTTTTAAACGTAGGATAAGCACAGACCCATCAATATGCAGCTATTTGCCAGAGATCAATGTGCCGTATCGTATGCAATTGACGTCCCTTTACCTTTCCTCAACTGAGGGAGGAGAGGACAATCTCCTCTTGCTCCCAGTGCAGACACCGCCAGCCCAGTGCTTTATCGCCCTCTGCTTTCCCTGCTTTGCTGCGTGCAGCATCGGTGCGGTCTGAAGAGGAGTTGGGCCTCAATCTCCTCAGGTTTTCCCCCTTTCTTGCTAATCTTTTGCAAACCCCTCGTTGAGCCTCGTTGAGCTTCCTTTTAGGTCCCTACGAACAGGAACGCACCTGCCCACCCGCCAGTGAAGATGCTCTCCCGGCGGGTGACTCGTGTTTCGGTGTTAACCCCGCTCTGCTGACGAGGCAGAGCACATTTGGAGGGCTGCCCTCGGGGTAACTCGAGCCCGTGGCTGGCAGAGGCGACACACAGAGCTGCCTGCTGTGCTGGCAGACGCCGATCAGGTTAACTAGCCTCATGCCAAGCCAGCCGGCCAGAGGCGCATTCCCTGTCTGCGTCCTGGGGATGCGAGCCCGGCGGCTCCCTCCGCATCCCTAACGATGCGCGAACTGCCCCGCTTCCCTCCGTCATCGGATCTGTCAGCCCTCTACGGCCTAATCATGCTGTGGAGGCGAAAAGTGAGAGGTGTCAGAAAAATGAGGCTTCAGATCAGGTGGAGCCATCTGTAGAGCGTAAATAACATTTCCCCCAGCTCAGAAGCACCCTCCGCAGCCAGACAGGTGAAAGCAGCGACGCTGGGTTTGCGAGCCGGACAGCTGGGATCTGACATGGAGGAGCGGCCGGGGCCCAGCTCCAGCCTCAGCAGCGTCTGTCTTTAAGCACAGCTAGCAAATTTCCCGAAGCTTTTAGCCTCCAACCTGTAGTCGAAACTGTTATTCTAATAAAAAAGGCGTTTCACGAATTGACAGTTTCTCACTCGACCCTTCATCTTTTTCTCATCATCTCTGTGAGATGAATGACGCGTTTTCCTTTATCTCTGAGACTTTGCCAATTTTCCTGCCCGAACTATCTGCAAAATCCACACAGTGGATTTCCAAGTTGTCTGCACCAAAACTTTTGTGTAGATCGACTTCCCCTTCCACCAGCGCCAGAATGATATTGTTACTAAGTAAACGACCAAATAAATTAAGTAGAAATCAGCCCACCCTTGCCAAAAGCAAATAGTTCAGGGAGAATTTCCTGAACAGCACGAAGCCCTCACACCAAGAATTGGAGCAGAAAGACGTCGGTCCTTTGCAAAAAGGGTGACACATTTCCTTTAGCTCCTAGTGACCACACCAAAGACAGCAACTTCATCCCATCGTTGCAGTCATCTGAGCAGAAAGAGCGGTGCCATTTCTAGACGTGTTGTGGATGTTGTGTGTTTTTTGTCTTCGGTTCACAGCTGGCTATTTCAGCAAAATCTCTTCGCAAGCCCTTGTTCATTTTCTCGTTCACTTTCTTCCCTCCCTTTCTCAGTTCCGTCATTTCCACCTTCTCCCCTGCCTTTCTTCTCATTCCCCCTCAGTGAGTTCACCTATTTACTCCTTTTGATGATCTAGTCTTCTCATTTGGAGTCTTCTTTTCTGGAAGCCATTCCTCAGTATTTGAGAGATTTGCATCTCTTTGTTTCCAGGCTTTTGTTTATGTAAAGGGGGATGAGGCCAGAATGATGGAAGATACCCTGATCTGCGAAGTCCTGCTTCTTTGCCCAGAGCTGATGAATCCAGGTTTGCTGTGGAAATTTGAGCATTTTCTTGCTACTTACCTCTTGGATCTCTCGTAAGCACGCTTGAAAAGGTGTTAGACAGGGAGGTGGTCAAAAAGAGTTGCAACTCGAGGTAGGAACCCCACTTATATAATCTCTTTTGCTCATTCTATTTTTGGCAGGTGATACCCACTCCTCACTGGTATCAGATATTCAGGGGTTTTGTTGGTGGTGTCACATTTATCTTTCCCTTAACTAATAGAGGAATGCTATTAATAATTCTTGGCGCTTACCTTCCCCTGGCTGTGAACACCCATTACATTGGCAAACTGATGGCCCACATGAAACTCGAATGTTTAGGGGAGAGGCAAGCTGTACAAGTGAGCTGTTAAGGGGCAAATAGGCAAATAACAACCGTAAAATGCCATTGAGACCTATTTTCCACTGTGTAATCAATTTAGGGACACTTTTCCTGGTATTTAATATTTTCCTGGCAAGGGAAAACATTTTGCAAAGGACCATAAATCATACATCAGAGGAAAGAGGCATTGGGGAGATCATGATGCTTTAGGAGGTTTAGTTCAAGATATGGGACTCTGCTCACAAAGGGAAGATGTAGCCCCCCTCATCAGCATGAGGGAAAGCAAAGACAGGATCCAGAGCTTGCCCTTTTCTTTCTTTAGCTTTGACAGATACTACTTGTAACAAAATAGAACAGGTCTAAACTGCCTCCTGCACCTGAAGCTACAACATTCAGCTTTATCTCTTGGTCTTGAAGGAAGTCAGAAATATTTTTTTTTTTTCCCTGCAGGCAACAGTAAACTGGGTTGTGCAATTCTGATTGCTCATACTTACAGAGGCATGCAAAACCTGCATTCAGGGCCCCATTGGGCAAGGTGCTGCAGAAGTCTAGAAAATTTACAACTTGAGCCTTCTTGGGAGAGACAGGGAATTGTAAATGAAGAGATCCTACATATACAGTCATAATACATCGACTGTAACCTATTCAGCATATAAATTCTCTTTATGCTGAGTTGTTTATTCCAGGGAAAGACACATTTGAAGACACTTCTATTTTTACTCTGTCAGGCAATAATAACAACAATAAAAATGCCTATGAAATGTATTTGCCATTCTGTAATCCATTTGGGGCATGTTTCCTGATATTTAATGTTTTTCTGGCAAGGGAAAACGTTTTATAAAGGATTATGAACTGCATTTAGCAGTAGCAGATTTATGAGTTAAAAAAGGGATTTTTTTTTCTGTTTCAGCACTCAAACCAAACATGTCTTAGGTTAAAAAACAACCAAGGTTATGTGATACAATAGAAATTATCTTTTGGGAAAGACAAGTGCTGCAAATGTGAGCTCTGATTTTTCTAGCTTGATTAATTGATACTAGAAGTGAGGAAAGATAATTGAGGTATGTATAGGGTAGGAATATTTAAAAACATTTCTCTGCCTGTATAATTTAGATACTGAGTTCTGTGAGACATTGGAAATACTCCAGTAGCTTTAGATAATTTCTAAAGAGGCAGCTTTATTGAATCAAACATGACAAAGGGTAATTCAATCATTTGTGTTCTCTCTTTTATTTTTTTTCCTATTACACTTCCTGCAGCGTTTTTTTGAGTTTGCAGTGTGCTACTGTAAGCTCAAAAAAACCCCGGTGCCACCACACTATGGTGTGTGTAGTATAGGAAGTAACACTACTTTTCAGCAGCATTCTTAATTTCTCATAAACATTGTGTCCACACCGTATCTCAGAGCAGGTAAGAATTACAGTGTGAGGTAGCTGGCTCTTGTGAGTCCAGATGTTTCTACCAAATGATACATTGCCTTTGGAACAGTGCAAGTCATCTGTCCTGGTTTGGAGGCCAGGTGTCTGCTAGAGAAAAACAGGAGCCTCTCTTTGAAATGGAAAAAGTAAACCTCTTCCCTCCAAATTATTGTAATTATGACATTAAGGGGGGTCTTAGGAAAAGATATGGGAAGTAGGAATAGCAGTTCTTTACTAGGAAAATTAAAATAGAAATACAGTATTAGAAAGAACAAACCCAAAACACTGATAGAGTCAGAATACAACCTGACACCCTGTCAGTCGGGGTGTTGGTAGCAGTTTGATTAAATGGTGGCTACAGACCTCCTGCAGTGATAGATGTGGTTCAGCTGAAGCAGTGCTCCTGTAGGGTGCAGTTTTCCTCCAAAGGTCCAGTGAGGATGATGAAAGGTCTGGTTTTCCTCTGGAAAGAAGATACCTTGGTGCCCAAAAATCTCAGTTTTTATCTGGGTAGGAAAGGCTTGGCTCATCCCCCTGGCTGGAGCATCTCCCAATGGGATGATGGGATTTTATCAGTCACACAATGGGACTCAATGTCCCTTTAGCAGACAGGGGGTGGGGGGGAATGTAATTTTATCAGTCATACAGTGGGACTCAATGTCCCTTTAGCAGACAGGGGAAGGATGGGTTGTGAAAAAGGTAAAGAACATTGCCCCACCTGATTTCAACAGCTGGCTGATTGCCAGATAGTATGTCCCACGGAGATAAGGGTCACTGCCCCACCTGGTTTCAATAGATGGTGATAGAATACATACTTTTGGTCACATTCTGTACTGCAGCCTAGGATGTCATCATATACTGTTTGCTAAATTCAGTTGTGTGGGGTTTGCATTGCACTTTGCAATGTTATAAACCCTTGGTGTAGTACCAAGCCTAGGTTCTGGTTTAGAAATACCAGTATCTCATGGTTGTTAGCTGCATGCTTCATTTCCTTTTGGTAGTTGGCAGAACAACTTTTCTCTTTTACCTACCTTTGGCAGCTTAGAGAAGGTAAGGATTGCATGACAGTCTTTTTGGCTAATGGACTGTGACTTCTATTTCTGTCTATTCCACTGGAATGACTGCATTTGTCCACTGGTGAAAGGAGAGCAAGTGCAAGGCCAGGCATTGCAATTCTTCTCTATAATTCAGCCATGTGAAAGCAATCCTGATTAGTGGAAATCCTTTCTTATCCTTTTAGTTAGTTCCTACTAAGGCTTATTTACAAAGAGAGAAGCAGATTTATGACCACATTGGGCATATAGTGAGGTCTTTGTTACATGTCAAGTATTTAATTTATTTAAAGGGGTTTTGTTGTTGGGATTTGTTTTTGGGTAAGAAGAGTACAATCAAAATCTGACACATCCAGGTTATTTGTACAAATCTTCCTGAAGCTGGAAGGTGTGGAGAGTTGTGGAAATCTCAGGCTCACAGAGATTCTGAGATTTCACCTATGTGAAATGGTAGAATTTAGGGAGGAAGTTTGTGTTACTTCACTTGTCAGTTTTGGTAATGTGGTTGCATATTTAGTATCATCTCAATCTGGTCCATTCACAAAAAGATTAGGACTGGATTTCCCCTTTAGGATCTATATACAGTACAGAGCTGGGAATGCTCATCCATTATAATTTCTTTTTCTCTTTCCCACCACATATAAATAACAGTAACCCAAACAATAAAGTGCTCCAGCTGCCTATCAGCCAATGTATCCTAGAATTTGGGATGGTATCATCACGACACTAGCATAGCACCTTAGAACAGGAAGCTTGCCTTGCTGCTTCCTCCTGTGCCTGCTATGTGTTGTGACAAGCAACTTCAGTCTTCAAGGATACCAGCCAGTTGTCTTTTGCTTGCCATAGATTTTCCTTATTTGTTAAAGGTGTAGTAGAATCACAACATCATTAAAGTTGGAAAAGACCTCCAAGATCATCAAGTCCAAACTTTGACTGAACACTACCAGCTCTAAGTGCTACATCCAGTCATTTCTTGATCAGCTCCTGGGATGGTTACTCCCCCACTTCCCTGAGCTGTCCATTCCAATGCTTAACCACCCTTTCAGGGAAGAAATTCTTCCAGATGATCAACCTGAACCTTCAGTCTGTCGAGGATGTTGTGATGATGAGTTGGAGAGTGGATAAATTAATGGAAGAGAGGTCCACTGAAAGTTATCCTACTGGCCACATCCAGCTTGTGAAGTTCCTGAGCCAAAAGGGTTGTGATTTGGGATAGGATTAGGGGAAGATGTCACAATCTGACTGCCTTGCAATTGCGTTCCTCCAAACACTTTTATCTATGCTCACTGTCACTGTTTACACTACTGAAAATATCCTTTGTTTTGTATATATTAATTATAATTTCCTCTGCAATGGCCTGTCATTAGCTTTGCCTGAGGGAAACCTGTATTCCCAGGATCAAAGCTCAGCAGTTCCATTTTTACTGATTTTTCCATTCCTCTGATAATCGTCTCAAAAGCTGAAGATAGCAAATAGCTGCAAGAGATACCCCAGAGGTAAGAAATAGGTCACTAGTAGTCCATGCTAGCTGTGGGCTTTGGGGACTCCCCAGCTTGTGTTGCAAATGGTGTGGAAAAGAAAGCGAAATGTCTCACCCAAAGGGGATAATATGAATAAAAAACAGAGATAGGTGTAAACCCCTGGTGTGAGTTAGGCTCAAATTACTAAACAAGAAAAAAAGCAAGTGCTGAAAGAGTAGGTCTGTGTATCATAACACCTCCTAGCAACTTCAAATGGATATTTACAGCAGGAAAAAAAGCTGTTAGTCCCAGTGGGAAACCCTGACCCCAAGGTTAAGAGAATGGAAACAGTTGGTTTTCTTTACAACAGACACTTGTGGGTATCAGACATTTGTCATAATTGACACTCTGGTGGTGTTCACACTGGGATGGATAAGCCCCATGTAATTATTACCACAGGGGTTATATTCCAGAAAAACTAGCACAGCAGAAAGATGGTTTCATTACTTATTCCTATTTATACTAGGCTGGTATTTATACTACTGGTAGGAGAACACTCAAAGTATTTAGATCAGGGTAAACAGCTTTTGGGGAAATTGGACTTTAGTTTTAGCAGCTGGAATCCTATGGTAACCAACATTTTGATAGTAATTCCTTAATTAATCTGTTGGGTTGTGGTTTTTTTCTTCTTTTTTTTTTCCTTGTCTATTTTTCCTTTTCTAAAAATTTTTTAATCTCTTATAATTCATTTCAGAGATGTTAGTACCCAGTGAGAAGAATTTAAAAGCCAAAGGTTTGTAAAGGAGTCATATCTTTCTGGGTTAACAGCAAATGGGAAGAATTTTATAGCTAAAAAATGGCAAGCTGGGGCTTTGCTGCCCACATCCCAAGTGGAAATTATTAGATAAAGAAGTCTGTAACTATTAGCAAAACAGGAGCACTGTTATATCAGCTGCTTATTTAGTGTCAATATTTCATTAGAAAGCAGTTCTTCCATTTACACAGTTGATAAATGAGATGTCTTCTCAAGTTTAGGTGACGATTTGAATCCAGCTAAGGAGAACAACAATAAATAAAAGTCATTAATGTGTAGTGCTGTTTCTGTCACCCTGATGAAATGAGTTGAACAGCAACAGTCCAGTTGTTAATAAACAAATTCACACAAAATGATCTTATTTGCACTAAAAGAATATTTCCATGTTGTTCATGGCCTGAATCTGACCCAAATGCTGAATTCTTCTGTGCTTTCACTTCTCTTTATCTTTAGATTGCCTAAATGGAAGACTACAGAAAGGAAATCTCTGCTCTTGCTACCTGTTCTAAACCTCTTAAGAGAATGGACAGACACTCAAGTGTTGGCTTGTCCAGCAGTATTCACCTGGGATCCCCTCAGGTAAATGCCAAGTTGAAAATTTGAGTTTATCTCTTGTAACATCCTTATCCTCTGTGTTCAGGAGAACAAAAATATTAAAGAAAGACTTGCAGGCATATTCCTAAAAAGATTATATTTTCCCTGCCATTTCCACTGTATCTCAACTTCTTTTTGCAATTTCCTTTTTGATATTCCTTCTGATAATAATCACATTATAAATTATATATGTATATATATATGTATATATATATAATTTATAACTTTGTGTATGGGGATTTATTTTCCTATGAAAGTGAAAAAGTTTATTCCTTCTATTTAAAAATTATTTGCAAAAAGGAAATATATGGTACTAACCATTTTTATAGAAACTTACATTATAGTTGTTATATTTTGCACATCTGAATTGATCCTCATTATGAGCATACTTGTTTTGCTTGGATAGTTGAATTATTTCTCCTTCCCCAAAAGGTTCATGGTGGCAATCTCTTGCCAAAATCACTCTATTGCATTTTTGAATTCCTGCTTTCAAAACTTTGCATATATTCCTTGTGTAGGTAAAAGGCAGGGTTGTGATCTAGAATTAGAGCATCAATGCATTTGGTAGAGATGTATCAGCACTTCAGGCACAGGCTTTGGTATTTTGATGGTTGTTAAGAGGCAATACTCCCAAGCCTTTTGAGCTTTGATCTCACTGGGACACAGAAGCTGCTGTGTTGAAGAACACTGAGATGCTTCAGAAAATTAATCATTAATAACTTGCTTAGGGATGATGCAGAGACATGCAAGACACAAGTGATGTGCTGGTTGGCATTTTGCCTCTGAAATTTATAATCTCAGTTATTTTTCTGCACTTCTGTTGACAATTGTGCTCTGTAATTTGGAAAGGAAAGAGCAAATAATCAGGGCATACTAAAAACCTTGTTGATCTCTGAGGTAGTGCACTTCCATGTCTTCTGTTACTACCACCTGGCTGCCTAGGGACTTGTTTTTCCAACACTTTCTCCTGTTAAAGGGCAGACAACTAAAACACCAACAAATCAACTGTTTGCATGAGACACACAGTATAGAGGCACAAGAAATTGTAGGTTACATCCTGTCATGGGGTGGTATCTTCCAAAATGGGCTATCCTTTTCTTTTTTGTTGCTCTAGGTCTTGATGGTGAGAAGTATAGCTTGTGACAGCAGCTTCACTTGGAGCAAAGTGAAGCAGAGACCATTCCTTTCACATAGAAGATTTATTTGTTACTTGACTTCTTCTTTACTGCCATATTTACCCTGTTTATTGCACAGAATGTGTCTTTTCAGATGGGCTTCTTTTACCCTTTCTTAATAGATTTGTTCCACTTATTAATATTATTCATAAGCCTGTATTCACAAGCATATTGTAAAAATGCTTAAAGCTGTGTTCACAGGAGACAGGGGGAGAAGTGGGGCTCTTCCTTCTCCCAGGAGAGGGAAAGTTTGCTAATGCCCTGTGAGGGAATGACAGATGATTTCTCTCTCAGGTTATACATGCTCTAAATCCTCGCCACCGTTTTTCTCCAACGATGAGGAGACAGATGCTACTGTAACAGCACAGAACTTGCACAAATCCCTTACAAAGACCTTTATCACTGCTCTAAGTAAAACCAAGTGGCTTGCTTAACCTTTCATCCTATTTTTAGATGAGCTTACGTTTCTGAAGGATGTATTTGATTGCCTTTCATGGTTTTGGCTAGTTTTCTGTTGATTTTTTTTTCCTTTTTCTTTCAGTGTGATATGAGAGGATGAAGGTGTGAGAAAGTGTCTATTTCTCTGAGCTGTTGTGTTGGTATTTGTTAACCTGACATTTTGTGTGATGTGCCCAATTCCCTTTCTAGCAGTTTCTAGTAGCCATGGGAATAAAGATAGCAGAAATCACACTTTTCACACGCAATTTGTCTCCTGGAAAAAAAACAAAACAAAACTAGTGGAAAGGATAGACAAATGATTTTGTGAACAAATCTTTGATTTGGCATCAGGGTAGATGCTATGAAGACTTGGGAGAGGAGGTTTGGTTTTGTTTCACCAGTCTAGTGTAACCTGGTTTGCAAGAATTGCTTTTATATCCAGAGAGCTGCAGTTTCCACTTGGTTGTATTTTGAGGGTCTGAGGCAGCTTCCACAGTTGTCATTGAGACTCTTGTGGTGTATTTAATGGTGATTTCACTATGGTCTTCTTCTAGAGCTTTTCTCAGGAACTGCAATGTTATGGGGATCAAATGGTACCACTGAGTATTTCTTTTATAGAGAGAGGGCCAATTGTTTAGGAGTTTCATTGAGACTGTAAGTGTGTGTGGGTACTCATCTCTTGTTAGATCTCAATGACTGTTGAAAACTACTGTTGTTTTAGATTGTAATCTAAAGGCAGAAAAAACAGGTAAAAGATTAATCTCTTATGCTGTTTCTTCTTAAGCATCCATATTTTATGTGTGTGCTTTTTTTTGTTTATGAGAAAGAGTACATGCTGGACAGTTGTATTATGTTTTATTTTGTGGGTTTTTTTTGAGGGTTGGTTGTTTTTGTGGTGTTTGTTTTGTTTTTGTGTGTGCATGTAAGGATATATAATTGTCCATCTTCTGGCATAGAAGAGCTACAGAAGTCCACAGTTCTGGAGTGGGGAATTATCATATATTGTCACCAAAACTAACCAAGTATTGATAGACAAAGTTTTAAAACACTATGTATTTTATTACTCACTTAGACTGGCAGGAATATATTTTCTGGTAAGTACCTATGAGTGTGTGAGAGAAGCAAACAAGGGGGTGATTGATTGTGTGAGGATGAAGACTGGGGAACAGATACACACATGCTGAGAGAGAGATGTAGATAAATACCTTTTCACTGTGGGTGTCAGCTGGAACAGATGCCTCAAGCATGCATGCTGCCTTAACCTAAGTGTGTGTGTGTATTCCTCCTCCCTACATAATCTACACCTGTAGAGGAAAGCATGTACCTATGTGAAAAAAAGCAAGTACATACCTGGTGTAGAGTTAAATGAAAAGTTGTTTCAATAGCTGAGTTCCTGCTCTTGTAAAATCAGGGAAATTGTGGTCATCTTGAAAAATATGTGGAAGTTTTGAGAAACCTGCAGAAAAAAACATAGTTCTACTACATTTTGGTAAGTGGAACACTTGGAACTTTCTGCTCCCCTACCAGAAGTGCATCTGATACACTGTACAGGGTTTTCAAAGTTTAATTTAGCTTAGGTCTTGGCTGCAAACAACTGCTGATAAATTTAGTTGGGGGATTAGGGAAGACTAATAGATCCTTAAAAGGAGCCTGAAGATGAGACAGCAAAACAAAAACATCTGCTAGACTCTCCCTTAGAATGGTAGCACACCATACAGACATATTTTAGAGAAGTAAATAGGTTGGTTTTGGACAAGAAGTGATTTTTGTAGATACAGGCACTTGGAGAAGGAAAGCCAAATGTGTATTTAAGGGAATTGTTCCCTTTCCAAACTGAAGGAGGGAGTATCTTGTCTGGAATCAGTAGTGTATAGCAAACACCCTTCTCCTGTGTTTCTGCATAGTTTGCTAACCCTTCAAAAATTTTCCCAGTTTTTAAAAAATAGGTCATCATGTTTGTATAGTCTTTGGATTTCTTTGGCAGCATTAATCCAAGTGTACATTCTTAAGCAAGGCTACCACATCTTATGAAATTTCTCTGTGCTTCATAAAGTAGTATTAAGCAGTATTTCATATATCCGGTCAAAATGGGGACTCAAACCAAATCAGTGCAAGAAAACTTAGTCAGGCATTTACTTGAAAAATAGACTTATTGGAAATTACTAGAAGTTTCTCTTCCTAGGTGTTTCTTTCTCACTTGTTTTATACTGCATCAAATTTTCTAGATCCAGCTGTAACTGGGGCCTTTTAAAAGTATTGTATATAGATGTCTCATAGCAAGAAACAATTCTTATGCAAAGGCAGTGTGATCTTGCACAGTCTTCTTTATCCTTAACTTTGGACTATGAATAGTCCCTCTGAAGATAGATTTGGAACTTAAATGAGAATGAAGTAACTATTTAATGCCTTTTTTCCTGCCTTCTTCACATAGCCTTTTGCTATCCCACAATTACATTTTTAGTTTTTCTATTGCCTGAGGGCCCCAGAGAGAACTTACATGAGAAAAGGTTAAAAAGAAAAAAGTATTTGAATAATTATTATTCAAACTAAGAGGGAGTAATCATTTGATAACATTTCAATCTACTTAAAAGGAAATTCCCTTTCATAGAGTGTTTAATTATCTTGTGGGTTTAGCAGCTCGATGGCTATTATTTCAGCAAAGGGTTTATTGAGATTTGCAGAAGGATTAAATGTAAAAGCAGAGTGTCTGTTGTTAGCCTAGCTAAATCTGATAGACTGTGAAATCATAAGACAGTCATCTGTAAGAATGTGATCTATATTGCCAAGTCAAGCAAGTGTGTTTGGTTTTCAGGTTTTTTTTGTGCTTTGCAACAATAGCTGAAAAGAAAGTATTCAGATTAGAAATATAGACCTGCTCTGATGAATTGAAATATGGATTCAAGAGTGAAAACAACTAAGAATTTTTCTAGTAAAAAAAAATCTGTTATGTTCATAAGCTCTTTGTATATTCACATGATGATGTAGATGGACTGGTAAGCCCCATGTCTTGCATTCAAAATATGTGAACAGTAACTTTTCTGTAACTGAGAGCAAAATGTCACTGACTTTTCAAGTTATATCTCTAAAATGCCAGTTGGAGTTATGTAGTTATGTGATGAAAGTGTTATTTTCTGTGATTCTTGTACTCCAAATAAGGTCTATTTATAAAACTCTGCAGCCTTTCTGACTGCTCACTATTGACAGCCTAAAGAGCCCAATTTCAAGTTTTGTAAATGTTTCTTCATCCTTTGTTTCACTGTGTCAGCATGCCAGGCATGGTGAATATTATAACTGTTTTATTTCTTGATGTCTAAAGGCCACAGCATTAGCAAGAATAAAGAGACTGAGAGTAGTGGGAGACAAACTACTAAGGTAAAAGAAAAGCCAAAGAAATTTATTAATTGCTAATAAAATTAGTGCAGGTCTAGTGCTTGTGTGGTGCATAATTTGAGTCTCTCTATTCATTTTCATGACAGACATATTTCCCTCCTCCCCCCCTTTGGAGCACTGAATACTTGATGTGTCAGGCAACATTTGAGGAAGGCTGTTCAAAGGTACTTTACACATCAGGATCTCTTAACTATTTTACAAGTCTCATTAATGCAGACCAGGTTTTTCCTGGGATTACCAGTTCAGTTTATAGGTTTCTTAGTAATTCCAAAGCTTCCCCACAGACTTGATAGACTTGATGACAAGAGAGCTGACAAAGCAGGAGCAGGCCAAAAGCCAAATAATTAGCTGCTGTTTAGGAGAGGTGCCTTGAAGAATTATTTCCCAGCTCAGAGGTTCAAGACTAGAAGAACAAAGGTTGGGATCAATAAAGGAAATAAAAAGTTATGTGAAGAGAAAAATAGGATGAGGAGGAAGATGGGCTTAGAGGGGGATGACTGCCACCAGGGGAAAATGGTGATGAAGGAAAAGCTGGTGATCAAAGAGAAAATAATTTGCAGATGAATAAGAAGTATAAGTAAGGCATGGAGATCAGTTGATTTCTTCTTTCTGTCGATCCAATTTGAGAATATGCATAAATATATTTTATTATTATGTTATTTAAGGTAATGATCATAGAAGTGTTGATTTTAGGGGAACTTGGGTTTAATTTTTTTTTTTTTTTTAATACAAGAAATTTAATTGTATAGCCCATATTATAGACTGTCTGAAGTGCCCATGGCTGCCAAATGCGTGTAAGATTTTAATTTAGGTCAAGCAGATTGTCTCAGCAGACCAGTAACTCTGATGGAGACTTTGGTTGTCTGAAGATAGCATCTGGTATCTGAATACAGCAAAACTAAGGTTAGAAGGGGCCACCAGATGTCACATGTGCAATGAATAGCTCAAAGATGACCTAATATAAGGATAGGTTAAACTTGTCTAGTCAAAGTTTGCACATTTCCCATAATAGAGATCCCATATTCTTTTAGGCTTTTCTTCCAGTGTCATGTTGAATTATTTTTTCTTATCTGCACTCAAATTTTTTTCACTTGTGGAACTCTGTCTCCTGTCCTTCCATTGTCCACCTAGGAGAAGAGTCTAGCTGTGTCTGCTCTTTAATCTCACTTTGTTTAGTTGGAGTAACAATTATATCTCCCTCCCAGTCTTTTCCTTTTTAAACTAAACAAAGTCATTTACTTCAGCCTTTCCTTGAGTATCATGTGCTCAAGCCTTATTTGTCCTTGCCTGAGCTCTATCAGACTCTCACTATTTGTCTTGTTTTTGAGGATCCAAAACTAGTGATAGTATTCCAGATACAGCCTCATGAGCAGTTACTAGGTGAGGAAAATAATTGCTCTTGACCTGCTGGCTACTGTTTTGCTATTGTAAAAAAAAAAAAAAAACCCAACAAATTGAAGTGGAAGTATATAGTGAGAAATACAGAAGATCTGTGAAAGAAGAGAACAAAGCAAGGATTTTAGCAAAGCTTGGTCAGCAAAATTGCAAATGTGGACCTGAGACTGTAGCTGTGCTAGGCAGCCATGCTGTCAGACAGTGGAAGAATGGTCCTGATCTATTACCTTTTATGCTGCAGAGGTCTTGGCAAGGAATATTACTACCTCAGGGCATCTGCAGACTTTCAGGTACCAACAGAGTATATTCCAGGCAGTTCCACAGAGGATAAGGTCAAGATTCATTAGTTTTCCCTTCCAATCTCCTAATGTAAATCATATTGGCATATCTAAGAGATATAATTTATAGCCAGACTTCTGGGTGGTCAGCTTCACATCTCTTAAATTAGATAGCCAGACACATGTGGGTCAAGTTTGGAAATGCTCTTCATTTCTCTAGAGAAAGAATAGATTCTTCCCAATTCTTCCTCTACATTTGATTGTTTCCATACATCCCTCTTTTTACTTTTTATGTTGCTCTTTTTGTCAGGTGTGCATTGTCCCTATCTTTTCTCTCATTCTGGGTTTTTTCTTTAGGGAAGCATGTTAGTGGTTGTAGTAGATCAATATATGAAGCTTCCTGACTTTTATGCGTAATCTTTTGTTTATCTGACTTCCCAGGTATAGAAAAAAGGACTGTGTTCCTCTTCCCAGCCTTCCCTCCCTTGTTCTCTCTGCAGAGACACACATTCCACAATGAGATGAACTGCAGAGAAAGTTCAAAGAAAGTTCTCTGGATGTCAAAGATCATGATGCTCTGTTGCAGGTGAACAGCAGAACATGTCCCAGCTCTTCTTAAATTCTAAAGAAAAATTTAAATTAGTCTCAGATGGATCTGTGGATTATCATAGCACTTGCTGTAGAGCAGGGCCTGAGATCCCTTTTTTCCAGACAGGTTTGTGCTTGATACTGCTGGTCAAAACAATTATCAGAGAAGAAGCATTAGTGAGAATGATACTGTACCATCCAAAGAAATCTTTAGGCAGTGCGGATTATTTTGTTCTGACATAGTGTTTACAGTAGAAGAAGTTATTTATATAATTCTGTTATCAATATTGTTTTTTTTTATCCTGCAGTCCCTTTACTGTCTGTTTTTGATACAGTCAAGAGAAAGAAAATTGGAGTGGAGAGAATACAGTGGTGTGGGGTGTTCTCCTTCTGGCAATATCAGCACCAAGGAAGAGGTAAGTACTATTGAAAATGGATCCAATTCAATACTGTGGAAAGTGATAGTTCCACTAAAAGGCACTGGAATCAAAGAGGGGAGTCTGTTTTTTTTCTGGTAAGTTAATGGAAATACATCCAGTTCAATCCCCTACTGAATGCACCAGCCCATGTTTGGAAGGTTACTTGGCCATTCTCATTTAAGTAGAATGTATTACAGTGCAGACTATCTCTGTGAGCGAGATGCAGAGATGTTAAGCAAAGTGGGGAGAAAGACAAAACAGATTCTTTTTCAAATCCTAGATTATAATATTGCAGAAATAGGTTTTTATACTATCACATCAGAGTAGTATTAAAAGATCCTTGTGGCCAACAGTCTGATTTAGTGTTGGAGCAGCTGGACAGAATCTAACACAGGAGAAAGGTGGGAAGAGTGTGCTTCTTAAGTTGACTGAGTCTTTGCAATTGCTGGCAAATCCACTGGATAGATCTTCTGACAAACTGGACAGGGTGAGCTGGAGATAGATCCTTAGTAAATCTAAGAGCCAAAAATTGGCTAAACATCTTGGACAAGTTTGGAAGCTTGTTTCTTGTTTCTTGTTTGGCTCATTTCCTTGTCCCATCCCCCTTTCTCTGCAGCAGAAGCAGTGTTGAAGGGTGTGCACTCCGTCTAGCAGGCTGTTAGAGGAGTCTCTGGCCTCAAATTACACAGCATGAGAACTCTGTGCACAAAATTAGCAGCAGAGTTCTGTGTATTAGGTGCCAGGGAAAAATGTCACATTCAGCAGAACTCAAGAGGCGAGATGTGGAACAGAAAGAACTGGAACAGGACATCAATTCCCCTCTAGCTTTTACTGTTTCTCAGCAGACATATCTGAAAGTGTCATAACTACCTTGTCTGGACTAAGAATTTTTTGGGTAGTAAATAGATTTTTTTGTATGTCTTAGTCACAGGCATATTTGGTTTTTACTCCCCCCTCCTTCACTTCCTCCTTTTCCTTTATTTTGAAGTTTTCTTTTAGCCTTTTCACAAGGAAAACACTTTTCAATCATGAATAAGTGCTGCTGACGTACAATTTTCTGCCCTCTTTCCCACCTACCTGTGTTATGTTTCCTGATGAGAAACCCACTGTTATGGCACTGCATTCACATCGTGCAACAGCTTTGTACAAGTTGTTTGTAGTGTAATCTGGAAAAATTAATAAAGTGGTGACAAATAAATAAAGTGATGGCAAACAGGGCAAAAGCACTAAAATGGAGAGAGGAGCAGCTACTCAAGAACTGTGTTCTATAGATACTACCTCTGTAGCTGCTGTCCCATTCAGAAAAGCTATTACAGCAAAGGTCATGGTTTGGGGCTGTGTTTTGACTTCTTCCATACATCATAAAAGTGCTAAAATTCTTGTCACACCACTGTTAGTTACCCTGAAGCATATGTGTGAAAGAGGCTGCATTAGTATCTGCATGTGGAGATGGATTGTCAGGAGACAAAGTGAATTATTTGGGGCTGTACATGTACACACATCTACTTACTGTGTTGTCAGACCAGACTGCTTTTGTAAGACAAAGTTATCAGGCAGTGCTTGTTTAATGTATTCCTTCCCATTCATTCTTCTCATCATCTTGATGTCTGTGCTGTGAACTGGGCTGGGAAATTGATCTGTGGTTTAAAAAAAGTGGTTTTACAGCTGGCTTAGTAAGCTGATGTATTTTGCAGCATATCCTCAGATGTGCCATCCTGTGAGGCAGGAAAAAGGAAAGAGTATGTGAAGACAGGGAATTTCCTAGGCTGTTACAATTACCATATACTCATTTAATGAAATCCCATCTTCCAAGTTCTCCAGTACCTTTGTTAGGCTCAGATCATTGAGGCAATCCACTAGCATGATGATGTATTCCAAAATTAAATATCACTCTGGGCATCCTTCATTTCCTTTCCTTGGCTACTGATGTTTAACATATGTGATAATTTAGCCACTTCAGTCTTTTCTGAGGGTTTGGGAATCTGTTCTAAGACCTGGCATCAGAGCGTTACTGGCACATTTTAAAAGAGCAACCTTTTTATATTTTCTGTTTGCACTGCAGGTGATTTTGAGTGCAGGTGGGTTGCAAAGGATAATGGTTGTAATTTCTCACTTTTTACCTGATTTTCCCTAAGAATTATACCTCTACTGAGCATTTCTCCTTCTCACCTCCCCCCTCATGAGAAAAGTCTTAGTCAGCCCTACTTTACAGATGGCAAGGCTAAGGCAGAAGGAATTACACACAGCAAGTCAGTGGCTGAACTTGCTATGGCAATTAATTAAGAAGTCTCTAGTTCAGACCCAGTTTCACATAATGAGGCAGCCTTCTGTCTATGGGGGTATGGCAGACATAAACTCCAGCCTTCCACACTAGAAATGGACAGTCCAGTCACTGATTTGGGATTGAATTGCTTGTTGAAATGTTAATTGGTTCATTAATGCCACAAGTTTATCTTTCAAGGAATGAAGGCTGAGGTAATAAAGGCTGGTAGGTGAGGCAGGCTGAAAGTATACACTGTGAGGAACAGACAGAACAGAACTTTGAAAATCACAGGACTTTGCTATTTATTGCCTCTATATTTGCCACTTGCCTGCCTATCCTAATCTCTAGCTCCCTTGCCCCCTGATTTTATTAAGGAATATTGTCCCAATTTATGAACCATTAGAAAATGAGCCATAAACTCTCTATAAGGAGCAAACTGGATATTTCTGCACCAGAAAATTGTGCTTCTTTGACTATATCAGTGTATCTTAAGTAGTACAACTCCCCTAGGGTAAAGACAATTATACCAGTGTAAAAGTGCATATCCAAATATAGCTGAGTCCCGAATGAGATGGTACCTTTGTACCAGTAATAACTAGGTCCACAGTAAGGGACAGATTTATTACCTTACCTTTAGAAACCTGAGGTGACAAAACTGGGAATATAGCCATTTCATAATTCCTGTGTATTCCTAGGAGACAGATAAAACCTTCATAGGGAGAATTGGCCCACTTGAGGTCCTATTTACTGGTCAGTGCTGCCCGTCTCTCTTCACTTTTCTGAAAACTTCACTTACCTACAGACACTTATCTAAAGTTTCTAAATAAGGTGAAAGGAATTTGGTCACAGGATTTCTTCAAATTAATGGGGAAATTAAACTGTTAGGAACAGTGTAGGTTGATTTGAATGCATCACCACAAATTTTAGCAAATCCCAACCCTGTTTTGCCATTTGGGGAAGTCCAGTGAAATTTTTTTGAGCAATTTTAACAGGTCTTTTAACTTGTGAAATAGATGAAGCATAATTTTCTTTGCCTTGAGTAGCAATAACTCTGCCAGATTTTTTATTCTCAAGGTAATTAGAAGACTTAAAACACAAAAACCCTCCTGCCACAAAGGTGCACTGCTGCTGTGTACTAAAACTAGGTTTTAAAGTTCTAGAGGGATGGTTGTAGGCAGAGCTCTTTCAGGAGTGCTTGCATGGAACTTTCCTGCTTCTTTGTCTGCAATGGCCAGTTATGAGATTTTGACATTGGTAAGTTGACTGGAGCACAAGGCTCCACCTCCAGCCCACATCTGTCATGCACAATAGCAGTGACAAGCTCTGCCCTATTTCTTCCTGATTTGCCTCTTTTTTCCAGGAAGTGATATGTCATCTGGATGAAGAAATGTCCTCTTGTTCTTTCTGAGCTTCCATTTTTCTCACTGAGCCTTGTCCTGGGCATCAAATATCCATCTGAGTTCTGCAAGAATAAAAAGCTCCATTGCTCATGAAGAAGTTCTTTCTAACTCTTCCAATCTGAGTGATTCTATTCTATCAGGAAGAAATCCTGTATATTTTAGAAGATTCTTGAAGGAAGCAGGTTTATTTCAAAAGAAGAATTGTTTTCCACAGAGAGGAAAATCATAATACTGCTTGAGATATTGCTCTGCATAAGAAAAGCTGGCAAGATCTGCCTATTGAATCTTCAACTATGAAACCTCAGAATGGTACTGTTGGTTTCATACTTCCAAAATACTGATAATGTCAAAAGGAAAAACCCCAGTTTTGGGGTGGTTTTTCTTTTTTCCCTGCAATACTTATTCCTTATTTTGCTCAAGCAGTAGAGGTGAAAAAGCCAAGATTCAGGTATATGATTTAGTTTGATGTTCTGAGAAGAATGTAATTTTAAAAAATGCTGCTCTTTCTTTAACATTTGGTTCTGTAAACCTCTTCCATGTTGAGTAATAATTTATTCTAGAAATGACACCATTAAATTCACTGTCAGGAACAGTGGTAGATGCTGACCTTTAAATTTCTTCAGCCCAAGATGGATTATTTTGTTGTGTTTATATCAGCAGGGCATGAAAAGAGTCTTTTTCTGCAAATACCTACTAGCTACTTTTCATCCTAAAAAAGCAATCATAGAAACTGTGTCCAGATTTGATTCAAAGCACATTTCCAAATTCTATCAATCCATACTCCTGTGACTCTTATAATCCTGACACAATGCCTGAGTGGGAGAATATCCATACATTCAGACACTATGAATTGAGCCATTACCAAATAAAGAATACAAAATCAATTAGCTCGACTCTCAACTTACGCCCTGTTTTGTTTTGTTTTGTTTTGTTTTGTTTTGTTGTTGTTTTTTGCAAAGTTTCAAGTTCAGGAAGATAAGACAACTTCAAATTTTTTATTTTGAGGTTTTTTTTTTTCAACTGTCCTGAAAGCATATAGGAAAGAAATGATCTTTTTACTTATAATTGTGTCAACTGCCTCCTAAGGATTTTGTAGCACTACCTGCAAAAGAGCTCCAAAGATTGCAGGACAGACATGAATAGTTTATCTAATGTAACTTTTGTCCAGAAATTTTACAGAACTGCAATTAATTATTCATGTGGTATAATAAAAATAATAGCTATTTTATACATGGCTGTATTTGAAAATTTGTAAAAGTCTGTTAAAACATTTTGTAAAGCTGGTGGTCTGTACAAATATTATTAAAGGAAAATGGAAAAATCCCCAAACACTTCCTAAATCAGTGTTATTACAGCTGCAGCTCAGTCTCAAGCAACCACAGGAGTCAAGGAATCCAACTGCTAATGATGTGTATGCTACAGAAACAAATATTCCAAATATCCTTAGAAAACAATAGGTTGAATGAAAGTATCTTGCAAACCAGCTCTGCTGTATGTGCTTCTATTTAATGTTCAGATTCCTTGCAGTGATGGCTAAATGTTATTTCCTTTGCAGATTAGTCTGTAATGAGATCAGACATCTTTTAACAGTATTATTCTTGTTCACTTTCTCCTATCACTTAAAAGACTTATTCTATGGCTGGTGATTGAACATAACTGCACAGCACTTTTGTAAGGTCAGGTGCATTAGAGAGAAGCCATTATTCTGCAGAGACATGCAAAAGATACAGAAGCTGCTACCCTACCAGATGTGGTATGTTGCTGCCATCCAAACTTGATTCAGCTGAGTATTTCTGCTGCATTTTTTGGTTTATCTTTTATTAGTACTTCATGTATCTCTAGTGATTTGGGACTACATTCCTATTTTTCATTAAAATTCCTCATGTGCTTTTGGTTGTTTGGTTCTGGCTGATTCTGTCAGATTTCCAGGGTGCAATGTATCCTTTCATGTGTGTTTTCTAACAACAGGTGCATTGGACAGAAGGCCACAGTTTCACAGCCCACAGGCATGTCCAAAATAATAGAGTAGATTGTGAACTGTGAAGAGGCATATAGTGGTGGCAGCATATGGTCATGATTCAGTCATCTGAGGATTCTCTTAGCAGTCTCCTTTAATGAACCACTTTTTGTTTTGCATTCCTTGCACTTGGATGAATTCCTGTTTCCTCCTGCACATGTATTTGGTGCACATGGGTTGGTGCATAGCACCACAATGACCATGCCAGCCATAGTGAATGGATGGGTTTTCTCAAAACTGAGAGCTGGCCATGCCAGCTAATGAATTTGGGAACTTTCCTAGTGCAGGCATTATCTCTTGACATAGGTACTGTCATTAGGGTGTCAGTTTTGTAATGGTTATTTATTTCATTCATAAAATAATAATTTGAACAGAGAAAGGATGTGTATTTGATTAGAGACAGCCTATTTTCTCAGTCCAAATAATAGAAATTGTTATTTCTACTATAGTAGCAAAATACTAGAAATAGAAAGAAAACGTGGAAAAGTTGAGGGTCTGTTTTGGCACAGAAGAACATGGCAAAAAAGTGTTTCCAATCTTAGTCTCACAGCCTTGGTGATCCCTCTAACCAATCAGCTATCCTCTCTTCTGAGGTAGAAATCTGCCTTTTGTCAGAAAAGCAAGCCTTCTGTCTGGTTGAGATCAGAACAAGAAAATACTGCAGAGTCATAAACATTCTTAGTAGGTTTAACATTATTCTGTCAGGTTAGTATTATTATTAGCTGTAATCTCTAGCAGAGAGTGAAATTAAGCTGCTTTCATCTTGTTTTACTCATCTTACAGCAAAACAGTTGCATAGAAAATTTGTCTGAGAGTTTCTGTCGACTTTTTTTCAAAAAGCCACGTCCCCTAATAAACATTGAACATGTATTTTTGCATTGTGTCATACCCTCTGTCTATTAAAAGATGTACTTGCATTGTATCTAGATTATCTTTCAGGACATTTGAAAAAACTAGGATACCCTTCCAGTGATTTTCTTGTCAAAGCTATGACAAGTAGCAGAGTAGCAGATCACTCAGCATATACAGCTCAGAATTTTATTCTCTTGGTCCCTTCTGATCAGGAGACTCTATATCCTCTCTCAAATTCTCTCATGGTGCCTAGAGTTATCCATGGAAAGGAGATGGGTGAAGGATTTACTTCATTAAAATGCGATGCAATGCAGTTACTCTCAAGGCTGATGATTACAGTTGTAAATAGAGTGTTATTTTGAAGGATGCTGGTTGATTTTTGCTCCATTCATTTGGGAATTTTTGTTCTTGGCAGCGGAAGGAGGAGAAGGAGGCAAATACGTATTGAACACGGAAATGGAAGAGAGTCAAATACTGAAATGGAGAGGCAAGGATGCACATAACAGCTTTTGACTAAAGCAGATAAGCTGTGTCACAACTTAGCTATAATGTTAAGAAATCATGGTTTCCTCATCATTTTCTTCCTTTTATTTTCTTCTTGAAAGATTGTCAACTGATGTTCTATAAATGCTTTGTCACTACAGTTCGGGCACAAGCCAGGGCGAGCCATTACCTTGTCTTTGTGTGTGGAAACGTGGGTTGTTGTGAACACATGAAGCTGAAAAGATCTCTGGCCTTTAAAGGACTCCGGTCTCACTTTCATTGAACCATCCTTCAAAGCTCGTCTCCTGTGCCAACGCCCTGCTGTTTGACAAGTCTGATTTTTCTGATGATGCATTCTGCTCCCATTTTAAAATTTATTCTTTAGCTCCACCTCCTGGCTCTTAGTCTGTGAAAAGGAGGATCCTTGGGAATCACAGAGCCTCAAGAAGGGATCAGAAGTATTTATCCTAGTTTACAAATATTAATGTAGAGGTGTATGTGGGGACATTTTAGCTGAGGCAAAACAGATTTTGCTGAGCCCACTCATAGTGGCTTTCAACAGAGGTATATGTTTCTGTGGAGGGTGGGCAATGGAATATGTGCCTCATAGTTTCTGCTTTTTCTTGGGCTTTCAGTTTCTCAATTGTGGCAGTTTTGTGACATGACAGACATCAGAGAACAGTCTCTCTTTATTACTGTTTTCCCCCTGGTACTTCCTCAAACCCGTGGGGGTGGGGAGGTACAGCAGAAATCGTCTGGCACTGAAACATTGAAAAAAGATCTCTGAGGCCTTGCAAAGGAGGCTTGTTTCATGTAGGGAGAATTACTTTGGCTCTGTGTTCATCCTGTTGAACCAGGAACTGCCCAAGAAGTAGAGGAATAGAACTTAGTCATCTGGGTTTAAGAAGAACCATGTCTCTTCCCCGACAGCTGCGAGAAAAGAGGTAACGTGTCTCTCCCTGCTCCTGCCTCCCCACAAGCTCCATGTCACTCATGTGATGTTGGGTTAATTTGGATGCAAGCATCTTTGGTGATTCTAAAAGGCTTCTTTTTGTCATAACTTCCACACTATTAGGCTGCTTATGGTCAAGCAGACCATTTCTTATGCTGGAGTGGACTTTCTTCTTTTTGTGGGGAATATTCACCACCTAGGACATAGTGGATCATTGTCCTCTTTATAGCTGCAAAACAGTTTCCCTTTTACTGGAGTTGATGATATGAGTGTTTGTGATATGACTAATTATATCTCTTGGTCTCCATAACCACATCCCTCTTCACAGTAAGGGGTAGTATTTACAGTATTGTGGGTGGTGCTGATTCACGGCATTCTCCTTGTACAGCAAACTATTGCTGGGTGTTGCATCATTACTTCAGCATTTCAAATGGGCTACAGCTTCTGAAAGTCCCTGCTTGGGGTATTCTCCTAGCAGAATAAACTGAGACAACTACTGCTTCTTTTTTTTTGTTTTTTTGTTTTTTTTTTTGTATTATTGGAATGTTTCACATTCTGTCAGCTTGGCATTTCTTAGGTGATCCTTTTAAAAGACTCTTTTTATCTCATTTGTTATCCTTTTTTCCTCATTCTATATGCTTTTTACTCAGTTGTTAGTATGAATACCCCTCTAACAACACTGAGATTGAAGCAAAGATGAATATCTGCTGATTGTCAAAGCTGTTGCACCAAGGAGAAGGTCACAGAGGAAAAAGCATGCTTTTTTTGTTGTGTGGACAATATAGACCAGTGACTAGGATTGTGTGGTCATATGGCTGCTCATTAGGTGTTCCTGCAGAGATCCTTCTTTCTCACTTCAAATCCAATTCTTTCTAGGATCTGCAAAAAGCTTATTCTAACCTTGCCTACTACCATGTGTTCCTTCACACATTTTTGGCATTTTCAGACAAGTGTCTTTGTGCTTGCTTCAGGTTATCTGCTGTGACTGGGAGATAAATGCCAAGGTCATAGGTTTGACCCCTATGTGGGCCATTCATTTAAGAGTTGGACTGGATGATATTTGTATTCTGTGATTCTGTGATGAATCTTACCTGCTGTGACTGGGAGGTCTCTCTCCAAATATTTGATAGCCTACTCTTTTTTTCCAAGCCTCTTTAAGAGTTTGCTTTATTGTGATGTTTAGAAGAAAACTTTACAACATTTTGACAGCTGGTGTAGGCACCACTAGTTTTGATATAAAACAATACTATGCTTTTGTTTCTTTGTTCTTTTTCTGTTCGTGCTTATCCTATTATTTCTTTTCTTATAAGTATGTGGTACATTTTACACATCCTGCACTGAGTATCAAGTTTTTAGGATTTAGCTTTGTGCTGTCAGTTTCTACAGCACCTTGCATAACAAGTTCTTCTCAGAACTGTTTCCTATTCCCTACAGAAATGCAGTAATAATAGCAGCATCAATAATGATATATAATGATCTCCTTAGAATAAGATCTACTGATGCAGAGTTCTTATTGTAAATCTCCTAGATTAAGGAAGGATTAAGAATGCATCCACAGCTGATCACATTTCTCAGGAAAAGCTTAGCAGTTCAAGTATTTGTTTTGTAGTCCTGTTCCTCGAGCAAGCCTAGGAGTGAGAGGGGTATTTTTCAGGCATGATGACTCTTCACAATGGTCACTGACTTGTGCTGAACTTACTGGAACTTGATATCTCAAGATCAGAGCTCTGGGGGAAGAGAATGACACCATGAGTTCCTAATGCCTTGATTTTGGGACTAGAAAATGTGATATTGCCTGCATTTGCTCTGTGTGGCTCAAAGGCTATTACCAGTATGAGTAACCTAAATCTTCTGTTCTTGCTTCACAGTGATTTTGACCAGCTTCCAGATGATGTACCTGTTTCAGCTAATATTGCAGATATTGAAGAGAAGAAAGGCTTTACTAATTACTATGTAAGAAGGGAGATTTATCCTGCCTCTGTATACCTTCACCTGTGACTGGTTTGGTTGTGGGAAGCAAAATGCTGTTAATCTGGTGTCATTGCTTTTTGGCATGAATAGTTCCATATGGAAGACTTCTCTGTGCTTTATTTTTCTGGAATGGAGTATAGTTATCCCAGATTCAGCCTAAAAATTAATTTTCTGAGTGAAAAGTGGGGGATATCCTCTAACATCATAATTATTTTCTAATATCTAATTTGTTTCCTTTTGGAGTGCTGTATTGTTGAAAATAGTGGAAAAATAATTCAGAGGGTAGAAAGACAAAGTCTTGCTTCATTATTCCACAGTACTGGTGAGTTAGGATGCTCCCATCTTCACAGGAAGTAGTATATTAAGACAAGAAAGACCACACAGGAAGGGAATAGTAGGGAAAGGCACTAAGATTTTCTGAAAATTTGAATATGACAGCTCACTCATATCTCTTCTGCTGAAGACATTTCTCATGAAAACTTTGCCACTGCAAGTGTTCAGATTTTACTCTGGAATAAAGTGATGTTTGGTTGCTCTGCCTTTATGTTTGCTGAAGGATCTGGCTGCCATGTGACTCAGAGGTCAGTGCATGGAAATTTTGGGTTTCTTTAGAACAAAGAAATTTTGTCAAGACATAAGTAAAACAGTGGGTGAAGGAGGATAGAGCATAATTTCTGCAATTGTGTACATTAAAGTAAAAAAGAAGTATGAATGCCTTCAATTCTGAAAATCAATTCATTTAGATGTCTATCTCTAGGTTTAGCTGTCCAAGGCATCTTATTGTAAAATATTTGTATTTGTCTACCTAATGTATTTTGTTTGTTATTGAGGGAAAGTGTGTATGCATAAAGTTGAATCTAGATATTTCATGTTTCCCTTTAAGATTATATCATTTAAAGCAGCTACAGGGACATGCTTCATACATAAGCTGGACCCACACAAATACCACACTGGTGCTGCCTTGTTATTTCCTAGTTCCTGAATTTGCAGATGCTTAACTGAAGCCCCGCTTTCCTCTCCTCTCTGCTCCTAAGAGAATATTCCCACTAATGGAGCACTTATCCTATGTTTCTATTTTATTCCTCACATTCATTTGGTGGGTATTTATAAGTATGAACATCAACCTGAATCCCTCTTCTGTGTTTCAGATGTTTGTCATTGAAGTGAAGCTGAAAGGGGGTGGCAGATACCTGATTTTCCGGCGCTATCGTGAGTTCTATGCCCTTCACACCAAACTGGAGGAGAGATATGGGCCAGAGAGCAGTAACAGCCCATTCACCTGCACACTCCCTGTACTGCCAGGTAAGCTGTCAGGATCAAACCTTTGCATAATTAGCAGCTTTCTCAGCTCCTGCCTGTCCTAAAGAGGAATGCAGTGAGTGAAGCAGTTGTGACAAGGAGCTAATTCCTGGCTATGGATGCCAGAGAACTCATATTCTGTTGACAGCCCCATCATTTCTGGTAAAGTTCATCTAGAAAAGATGTAATTTTTTTGAGTTTCTGCTTTCTTCTGATTGCTTAATTTCTCTGACAGCCTCTTTTATTTATTTTTTAAATTTTTTTTTAATTTTTTTTTTGTTTCTTCAATAACTCTCACAGGTTTTATATTTTCCAGGAAAAGTTTTTGTTGGTGCCAAAAGGGAAATTGCTGAGAGCAGGATTCCTATCCTAAATGTCTACATAAAGGTAAAATTTAATTTTAAACTAAAGAATGCACTGATCACTGCAGATAGTTAGCCACTGAAATCAGCTAAGAAAGACAGTACTGTTAGAGTTCTAAGTATCTGCTTCTTTCTGTACTGCTTTCCTGAAAACACGGTGCCCACACTGTGGTAAAAACTGAAGTCCTCTTCTCCACATTGTTCAGACTGTAGGATCTGCTAGAGTATGCAGTTCACAAAGGCTGTCTTTATATACAGTTGATATCCTTGCCAGAACCCCCCAAGATGTATGAGGAAATGGTGAATCTCCAGGTGTGTGCATCCAAGGGAATAGGAATGGGTGTGTGGGTTGTGCTTTAACCCCACCCACCATCTAAGTGCCACAGAGTGGGGAGGACAATTGGGAAATGCTGAATCCCATGGGACAAGAACAGTTTAATAATTGAAATAAAGTAAAATATAATACTAATAAATAATTGTAATTAGAAGGGAAGTAACAAAAAAGACAGAGAGAAATAAAACTAAAGAAAACTAACGATGCACAATACAATTGCTCACCACTTGCTGATGCCCAGCCAGCCCACTGAGCAGTGATCAGTGGCTCCTGGGCAACTCCCTCCAGTTACATACTGGGCATGATGTCCTATGGCATGGAATATCCCTTTGGCTAGTTTGGAGCAGCTGTCCTGGCCATGCTCCCTCCTGACTTCTTGTGCAGCTCCTCACTGGCAGGACTTGGGAGACAGAAAAAAACCTTGGCTTAGACTAAGCAAGCCACTAGTTAGTTATCAACATTATTCTCATGCTAAATCAAACACACAGCACTGTACCAGCTACTAAGAAGAGAACTGAACTCTCTCACACCCAGAATCAGGATGGGTGGGCTTCTGAGAGTACCTGAATTACAATGAAGATACAGTATACATCAAGGAGAGATATGCTTTGTGTGCAGGTTAACTGAAGGCCTGAACTCCAAATCAGTAAAAGTCTGAAGCACTGGCCAAGACTTCCACTACTTAAGATTGCCTTCTTTCCACAGTTATTCATGTTCTGAAGGGAAACACAGAAAGCAATTTACTCCTACAGTAAATCAGGTACAAAAAGAGCAAAGCAATACATTGGCCAACTCCAGGAGTAAAGAGGAGAGACTGTCAGCTGTTTAGCTGTGTCCTGCTGAGTGAGAAGGGAGAGGAGGGAAATTTCTGGCAGTAATGAATATCCTTTGTGATCCTGTGGGTCAGAGAGGCATATTTGTTACATGTAAATAAATAGAGAATTGGTCTCTCCCACTGTTACACTCTGCTTGCTGCTCGCTCTTGGCACAGAACCTGCTCTGCCTCCCTGCTTGGGTGTTGATGGATGAGGATGTACGGCTGTTCTTCTACCACTCACCCTTTGATGGTGAGCAGGTGCCTCACAGACTGAGACGGCTTCGCCCGCGGACACGCCGAGTGTGAGTGATTGACGTGTTTTTTTCAGCATTGCTTGATGTAAGAGGTGCTGTCCAGCTTTGGGGAGAGAGAGATGAGGACCACCACTGTGTTTTCCAAGTGAATCCATGAATCCTTAATTTGTGGTGGAGTGAACACAGAGTATTTCTTGTTTTCAGTAATCTCAGATTTCTGAAGTGGATGCGGTACTTGCATTAAAGGAAAATTCCAAAATGAGAGTGTACTTTGATTTTTAAAAATACTGTCCAGCTCTATCTGCCTATATTTCTTTAATGGTAATTTCTATTATAATGTGCAGAATATACACAGACCAAGCTTAAGGACATAGGCTTGCACCACTAAAGTCAATGTGAGTTTAGATACTAAATTCAGTGAGATCTGATTCAGACACTAAATGAAACTGAATACTTAATTTGTTCCTGTCCATTGCCTAAACAGGTGCCTGTCCTACATAGCAGCATTGACACCCCTTTGGAGAATTGCTAAGTAGGCATCATTCTTCATTACCCTTCAGATAAATTAATTCTCCTTTCAGCACCCCAATGATGGACTCGCTTCCTTTTCCCCTACCTCAAACAGTGCAAAAACTGCACACATATATGATGGCAGAGTTTGAACTAAATATCATAAATGCTAGAAACAATGATGCCCAGAAGGCAGAGTAGGGGGACTGTGCAGTGCTGTGGAGAAGGTCCAGCATACTGACTGTACTGAAGATCCCATCTGTTCTCAGCAGCAGACACCATCAGATTGCTGCTGCTCTGCACTGAAACCGAGAGAACTAGGGCAGTGCTGTTGCATCTATATTTATTTACTTCAGTGCTGCACACAGATTCTCTTGCAGTTTCTCCAGTGATCTATGGCTTACATGCCCCTTCAATAGTAAAAACACAGACACTGCACTACTGGCTGTGTGGCATTTTTAAAGACTTAGAAGGATTTTTGTCTCCCTCTTGTCCCATTTCTTTGCAGTAAGAGCGTTTCAGATCAAGTGCCTGCTTTTGACCGCACCGCAGCCCCGCGGGCTGAGGTGAGTACTCTGCACAACCTGTCACAGGACAGGAGATTAAACTCTGCTTTACTTTGCTACCTCATCCATCAAGTTGCCTTTTTCAATTAGAGCATCGGGGAAGAAAGTGAAATCAACAGAGAAAAACAATTGATTTTAACAACAGGGAATGAAACAAAGGATGGAAAGAGGTGTTCTGTTCCTCATCACTTGAGTTATAAGAAGGTGAAATCAGAGATTCAGAACTGAGACATGTACAGTTTACTGCCAAATGGTCCAAATTTGCATAGTGCTAGCCGTAAGTTAAATCCAAAACAAGCATAAGCTTCAGCTTCATTGGCTTCAGCTTATGTTTAAAAGCTTTTCAGGTGAGGCATTTTAGTATTTCCTGCAAAATAAATGTTCTACTGAAAAATGCCCATACTCTTGTCTTTTATGATGCATTTTCTCAGTTTTAAGCACATGAAACTTCTTTGTAACCAGTATTTGTCTGAGCAGAGTCTTGCTTCCTGAAACATGTAACTTTGCCGTATAAGATTAAAAACCTCATGCATCTGCTTTGAGGTTTGTTGGTTTTGTTCTTTACACAGAGAATGACAGGTCTTGGAAGAGTCATATCTCTTGGGTTTAATCTATTAATTTATTAATATTTAATATACCTACCAGAACTTTTCAATAGGTGAAAAAAGGCCTTTGAAAGAGCTATTAAGCAGACATATGAACCACAAGCACAACAGTAGCCATTGTTTTGTTTGTTTTTTTTTATTAAGAGAACTCTTGGCATTAACAAGACTAAAAGAACCATTGCAGCACAGAATAAAGAACACCTTTTCAATTTTGCTCCTCTAAAAGCATTTAAATGGGTACCATTTTCTCTAAGGACAATGGGGGAGACGTACATTTTTCATAATTCAGCCACTTCAACTATCCAACCTTTTATTAGGGTGGTAACGTGTATTGGTCTCTTTTTTTTTTTTTTTTTTTTTTTTTTGTCCCTGAAGAGGGCATCTAAGTTCCATTTTAACAGCACATTGATTTCCCAGGCTTTCCCAAATCCCCCAGTTCAGCATACAGACCTGAAAGCTAGATGTAAAAGCAACAGTTAGTTACCCATTTCTGCAGTTTTTAGAGGCTCTTTGCAATATTTTGCAGCAAATCTAAAAGCTGTAAAGCTGCAATGAGAAATAATTTTTTTTTTTTCAGTTCTCAGGATTTCAAGCTGTGTCTTGGCTTCAGCTCTGTTGTCTTACTTGCTCTTAAGTGCTTTCAACTAAGGTATATTTATTTCTCTAGTGCTCAGTGTTCTGCCACTTTAAGAATCTTTGTGTGTAGCTGTCTCAGGGCCATGTTTATCCTAGTGCTTTCACTGCTTCTTCAAAGCAGTTTTGTGCATGCTGAATAGGAGAAGAGATTGTGAGAAGTGCAGACTACGGTCAAATATATGTGACCTTATCCCAGAAATACATATGGCATGACAAAGTGCACATTGTCTTGTTGCTTTATGCTTTCTCTTCAAGAACACAACAGAAAGATTTGCTTTCGTAATTCTGTGATTTAATTTCGAGGTTATTACCTTCCACAGGCACTGTTTGATTTTCCTGGAACCAATAAACTGGAACTCAGCTTCAAGAAGGGAGATTTGATCTATCTCCTCAGCAAAGTCAACAAAGACTGGTTGGAGGTAAGACTGCAATAGCAGTACTGAATTATTAGCATACTGTGAAATATGTGAGTAGAAAGGGCTCTCCTGATCCTTGTGACCTGCCTCTTCTTTTCAAGGAGAAACTGTATCATAATCAGGTCCTACTGTCAGGAATAAACCCTAGACTCCAAATCAGTAATTGTTTGGTTCCTTGATGGTTTTTAGCTTACAAATTTTCTGCCCTCCAGACTTCAGTTTTTATTTGAGTTTGCTTCTGCTGGAATGTTTTTAAATTCTTTGGAAGTGATTAGAACACAGAAAGGCCACAGAAAGGAGATGGAAACTCCATTTCAGCGATTAATTGTTTTCTTGCCTCAGGCTGAGTTGATGTATGCTTCATGCTTCATACCACAACACACGTCAGCCTGATTAGAGAGAACTTGGGTAATGCAGCAGTGCTCTGAAAAAAGGATGAGGGGAACATACTGTGTGTTTGCTGATATGATATCTCTGCTTGCTCAAACACCACAGCCTTCCCTGCTAACCATCTGACTTTAATTTTTTACACACTGCTTCACTCCCCTGCCTGGTATTTGACCATGTAATTGTATAATCTTTTTGTAGGGATGCCATCAGGTCACTTCCATAGAATTTGTTTTCTTGATTATAGTGGAAAAATCTTACTGTTGTTTCTATTCAAATTAATTTAATTCCAGAACCTATTGCATGTGGCCAAAATGACATGCATTTCTTGATTCTAACATTTCCTATCATTCCAGGGAACTGCTGATGGTGCCACTGGGATTTTCCCATGTGCTTTTGTGAAGATCATAAAAGATTTACCACAGCAGGAAGACACGGTTAATAAAGTTCGCTGTTATTTCTATGATGAGACCATGAGCACTATTAGGTAGTAACAAAATTGTCTTCCAGTTTACTGCTGAAGAAACACCAACAATTCTCTTGTCATGATATGTAATGGTTAGATGTGTTGTATATACAGGGACATCTCAGTGGAAGAGGATCTGAGCAGCATTCCATCATTCAAAGACCTAATGGAATTGATAAGGTACAATGCAAGCACTTGATTGTTGTATATTTGATACTTAAACATTTGTCATGTTCATTCCAGCTGGAGATTTTCCACATTCTACTTGGTCATGTATGAAATACTTTTCAAGTGTCTTAAAGAAGTTGCACTTTGACTTGGCCCAGGGCCATCTGTGTAGACATTAGTCCTTCTTGGGATTGCCAGTGAGTAAGGAATCACACACACTTCTGACTCAGTTGTGATGGGTAGAAATTCCCATTTCTTGTGCTAAGAGAAGAGTCATACCCCCATAAAAGCATCTTTTGACTAGTACATTTCTTCAGGATGTAGGACATGGCCTTATAACACTTGTTAAAGTAGTGTTAAACTAGATTAACCTGGTGTTGAATATCAACAGTTTAGAACATTCAATATAAGGAAATATTGGTAACAGAAGACCTGTTCTAATAGTTTTGCACTCCTCAGAAAAAGCAAAAATAAGTAGGTGAAAGTGAGTAGTAACAACAGTCAGCTTTTTGTGTGGTAATTCTATCAAACACACAGATTAATTGTGCCATTTATGTGGTGTTACTGGAAATGGTTCTTGGTTCTGATAGATTTCTTATCTTAAACACAACATGCATGAATGTGGCTATTTGATTTCTAGTACCAGCTCTATCAAGAAAGCCAAGACACCCAAGGCTTTGTGTGGCTTTTATCCAAATTAATTAGAGTGTCAGTATATTGTTCATCATGTAGCATTCCCAGGCATTCCTTGATTTCTGGGGATCAATCCATTTCTTTTCTCCCAGGCAGGAGTTTAACCGAGATGACATTGTTTTGAATTACCGGGACCCTGACGGGGATCTGATCCGTTTGCTCTGTGATGAGGATGTTGAGCTCATGGTGTCTCAGAGCAGAAGGAGTCCCTCTGAGAAACACTTTTTCCCTTGGAAGTTGCACATCACTCACAAAGATGACTTGGATGTCTACAACACCAGTCCAGGAACAGGTGCTACTCAAACAGCAGGAGCAATGTAAGTGCCATATAGACATCCCTCTCTGCAGGCAGTTTCCTTCACTGTGTCTTTGATGTGTCCTTGAAAGGAGCAATTTTTAGTAATATATTACCTTTTGGTGTAAAATCTGTACTTAGTTAACTTCCTCTGCTTGTTAGCATTCATCTGCAATAGAGACATCTACATAGAGACCAGAGAAGGTGAGGAATAGAGAAATAAAATCATGGGCCATGTTCACAAAACAAGCCAGTGTCAGCCTGCATAGAGGTCTCCTGAGCCCCCAGACCTGATCTAGTCTCTGTTCTCATTCCCAAGGCTAATTATTTGTTCAGAATGTCTTCATAAGCTTTTCTTTTCTTTTTTTTTTTTTTCCTAGACTCCCATAAATTTCTGTTCATTTGATGATCCAAAGGTTTGTGTGCCAGTGTGTAATTATTTCTCTCATGCTGGAGTCTGATTTGGTGTCCAGAATTTGTCCTAGGACCATCAAGAAAACTTTCCTGGACTTCAGTGAAGGAATTGCAGCCCATCTTAACTTTCTTCTTTTCCACTGACCAGTGGAAAATATTGAATTCTGTGAATCAATCTGTGGTGTTCCTTATAGACCTTCACATAATTGTACAGTCTACTTATTTTCATGTTCTGGGAAAGTGTGTAGGATATCTACTCAAACAGAAATTTCTTCTATATCTTCTGCTTTCTGACACTGCATTTCAAAGCAGAACAAACAAGAAAATAATGTATCAGATTTATCAACAAATAAAGTTAAATAATAGTTCATCAATTTTTATTTAAAAGTGGTTTGCTTTTTATTTTGGGAGGGGAACTTGTTGACATTGTTTTACTAAAATATTACAAAATGTTAGCTTTCTGCTTCAGAGGCATTGTAGCAATGCAGTTTAGAAAGGATATGAAGTAATATCAATGATTGTGTCAGTGATATTATATGCTGTGATGCATAAGAAAATGCAAGGGAAGTTTGAAACCTAATGGCATGTATGATCTGCAAAGCTTCTAGTGTTTAGGATTCCTTGTTACTTGTTCCTGCAGTTCAACAGAGCAAGTAGCTCTTAGAGATTTTCACCGACAGCTAGATCCTGTGATGCAACCAGCATCTCAGCATGTGTCTCCCAAAATGGAGGAATATTTTCAATGGGAAAGGCAAGGGAGGGAAAATGTTTGCTGGGAAACAGCTGTCCTCTTTTATAAGGGTGCTGGAAGAGCATAAACACATTGGTCTTTGAAAATCAGAGCAGGATGATCCCCCTCTGCCTTTAAACTGCAATGCAAAATAAATTCTTCCCATCTAACCAAGTTATATATTCCCCTAACTCTCTGCAGGTTTTATATGGACACTTTATGACACACAGTTTCCCCAGATATTCTCCATATTCTTTGTCTTGCTTTGCATGTTTCCCTTATTCACATGATACTTTTTTTTTTTTTTTTTTTTTTTCTTGTTTATTGATGCAGTTCTGAATATTCTGAGAGAATAGCTCTGCTAACTGTGGTTTGGTCAGTACCATGGTCATTGAGAGGAGGAGCAGCAGTGCAGGACAGACAGACTCTGGTTGTTGTATTCTGTATCTGGGGACTCATCCAAGCCCCCATAGTTTATCCCTGAGAACACAAACCTGAGCATGTCTCTTCCTTATGCTACATAACTTTACTAAGGTTTATTTTTGAAGGCTACTGGGCTAAGTTTTATGGTTGGATTAAAAGACCAGGCTGCCTTAGATGTAGGATAATTTCAGATCAACTACTCTCACCAGTTTTCTTTTGTTTCCTCTATGTACTATAGTACTTGTAATTTATTATTAATTGTTGTTGAAATGGTTAAAAACTTCAAAATATTACTCAAAGAGTTACAGAGATAAAGGTAGCTTGCTCTCCCCCAATATGGATGTACAAATGAAAGTCCAGAGGGATCCCTGCCATGAAAATTGTCTAGTCTAGAGTAAGGCAAGAAACAGCACTGGGTGAAAAACAGAAAATTCTTTCTTCATCTTTCTTACTTCTGCTGCAGTCAGTCTTTTCTCTTTCTTAAAATACATAAGTCTCATGATCTGGTAATTGCTAACACACAGATTGGCAATGACAAACTTCCTTTCCCTCCCTTCACAGTTAACCCAACAGCCCCATCTAAGTGCGTGCTTTGGGGGCTAAAATAGGAAGTGCAGACTTCCTATTTTGTGCAATTGCACAGACTTTCCTTGAAAGGGGGGTGTCAGCTTCTCTGAAAGTGGCATTTGAGGTTCACAGAAGATGTAGCAGTTATTTGGGAGACTTACTTGCCAAGAAAGTCCTGTGGTTGGTTTATACTTCTGTTTCCAGTTCTAGGAAAGTGTGGGTTTGCTGCTTTCTGCATCAGAGGGTTCTGGTGCTGCAGGGGGAGGCTGGACAGGGAGAGTCACCCATGAGGTTGAATCATCTGCCTTACAGGCACCCCTGGATCAGGTAAGGGAATGGCTTCCTTGCTGGGGGAAGCATAATGGCAGAGTCTCATACAAGGATTTGTGACTTACTGGGGGATTCCTTAGCTGCAGTGATTATTCAAAGGCTCAGCTGACTGTTTCTGGTCCAAGTGGCACTTGGGAATCTGAAAGTCAGTAGGAATTTAAAAGGAGTTTTTCCTTGTTCTCCTAAAGCAGAAAAAGTCTCAGATCTGTAACGTACTTAAGTAGGTGCACTATGATTTTGAGAGAGCAATGAGAGATGGCCAAAAGGACTTAAATTCCAGTATTGAACAATATGGTCCATGGTCTTGGAACTGCTCAATCTACTTTCACTCTCTACAATCAGCAGAAAAAAAATTAATTTCTTCGGTACTGTGTCTACAATTCGCAACTTGTTTGGGGGGGACACCTAGAAAAGTAGTATGTTGAAGGAAATTCTCAAAGTGAATGAATATGGAAATCCAACCACTACAGATCCTAGGAACTGTGTGGTTGAGATCATATTTTTAAGGAAATTAATTGCTGTCGTGGTTGATTAGGAGGCTTTAAGCATAAAGAGCTGAAGAATGAAATTAATTTTAAAGATGAGTTCTCATGACAAATTAGGATTTTTTCTTGTTGCTACTCAACTGACTGAATCCCTGCACTTCCTTGGAAATGTATATTTACTTCATCCTTTGCTTGCATTGCAACAACACACCACCAGAAGACGTGGATTTTGTCCTACAAGAAATGTTTGGCAGAAGTTCTTCCTGAATGTCACTTCAACATGATCTTAGAGAAGTTCCCTTATTCAGTTTTACTTCTCTTTATGTGAAACGAAAACAAACAGCTCCACAGTAAGCAGGGCAAGAGAGTAGCCAGTGGGCAATGGAAACTCTGAAATTCTGAGTTAGGATCAAGCCTGTGTGCCAAGGACAATATGAACATGAAAAAGATTTTCAACCTGCTGCTGGATCTGCATTTGGTCTTCTGTGTCCAAGCCATCCGAGGTGAGATTCAAATTTATATTCTTTTTTATCCTTCCATTGTTGCCTTTCCTTTTATATGTCTCCTTCTTTCAGCTAATGCTCTTCCTCTTTTTCTGCTTGCTTTTCTGCTTCCTTGTCTTGTTTTCTAAGCTGTAAGAGAACAGACATCCTGATCAAAACCAGCATGTAGCAGGTGCATGTGCAGCCAAATGAGTTGCATGTTGGTGGTATGGACAGGTGAAATACTGTATAAATGCATGAGATGAACAAGATGATTGGATAATGAGTGAATGAAAGGAGGGATAGACCCTGATAATTAGTGAAAACATAGGAAAATAAAGGGCTGCATAATTCAGATGAGAGTGCACAGGAGTAGAGACATGTGGCCAGACACAAGACAGTGTGGCAGGGGCTACCAAGAGCAAAATCCAGATGACCTGATTTTCTTTTTGTGGAATAGCTGACAGATAAAGAGACCATCTGCCATATCCATCGCTTGAGTTTCATTTCTTAAAAAATGAAAGCTTATTCCTTCCTCTCCTCTCCTCTCCTCTCCCTCTCCCTCCTCTCCTCTCCTCTCTCCTCTCCTCTCCTCTCCTCTCCTCTCCTCTCCTCTCCTCTCCTCTCCTCTCCTCTCCTCTCCTCTCCTCTCCTCTCCTCTCCTCTCCTCTCCTCTCCTCTCCTCTCCTCTCCTCTCCTCTCCTCCTCCTCTCCTCTCCTCTCCTCTCCTCTCCTCTCCTCTCCTCTCCCTCCTCTCCTCTCCTCTCCTCTCCTCTCCTCTCCTCTCCTCTCCTCTCCTCTCCTCTCCTCTCCTCTCCTCTCCTCTCCTCTCCTCTCCTCTCCTCTCCTCTCCTCTCCTCTCCTCTCCTCTCCTCTCCTCTCCTCTCCTCTCCTCTCCTCTCCTCTCCTCTCCTCTCCTCTCCTCTCCTCTCCTCTCCTCTCCTCTCCTCTCCTCTCCTCTCCTCTCCTCTCCTCTCCTCTCCTCTCCTCTCCTCTCCTCTCCTCTCCTCTCCTCTCCTCTCCTCTCCTCTCCTCTCCTCTCCTCTCCTCTCCTCTTTGGTTTAACACACCTGGGAATAGGAGGTACACCATACCTACCACAAGACAGATTATGGCCATCCTAAAGACAGCAGGAAAAGAGTGTTGTCAGGAGTTGTGCTCCCTGGACATCTACTTCATGCCTGTGTCTGCAGTAGCTGGAGGAGTTGTGTGCTTGGCCCAGCATCAATTACAGGATATCTTCCTTTGAGGTCTCTGAGGGAAAATGGATTACTGTGTAGGTCAGACTGGGTTCTTGGCATTCTGAGCCTTAGCCCCACATTCAGACCATGCTTTTCTATGTGAGATGCTCCATTTTCTGATTATGCAAGGAATGCTGTGGAACATCCTTTGTCCTGGTTTTCAGTAAAAGATCAAAGTAAGATCCATCTTATGCCTGCTAAGACAGCATCATTCTGTTCTGATGGGGCTTTGCCTGTAAAAAGCCCTTCAAACAAGCTGATTATAGTTCTCATCAGGAAGTATTACTTGAGGGAGCACACTCACATCTTTGTCATCTGAAGGTGCAATATCCCAATAGTGCAGCATGGATATTTCCTTCAGAGACAATAAGGAAGGATAAGAAAGAAGCTTGCTTCATAGTGCATGTGCCAAAGGCAGTCTGTATTTTTCAGCTTCAGAGTTGTGAACTTTAGAAAAAAATATCCTTGATGAGAGGTCTGGCTATCTCTGGATCACAAATCTAGTTCCAACAAATTAGTTTGGACAGTCTTCTGAGTCATAACAAGGCTACTCCCAGAGCATCTCACCTCACCTTTAAATAGACCTTTCTAGCATTATAAACTTTACTAGGAAGTTAGTAGCAAAGAAGTTGTAGTAGTAACATATAAGGAGGAAATGATCACCATATGTCTGCTGACCATGGTATCTATTAATCCTTGGAAATACTCAGTGTTTGAAAAGTGATACCTTGGCTGGAACTGTATGCCTATAAGGCACAAAGATTTCACTTAATTGTTGCTATTTATAACTTGATTTGGACACTTGTGTCTTGTGGAGATGTGCAGAATGGTCACAACCCCCCACATATTTTCATGGAGTCCTGCCCCATCCCTGGAGGTGTTCAGAGCCAAACTGAATGGGGCTCTGAGCAAAGTGGTGCAGTGGAAGGTGTCCATGCCCATGATCTTTGAGGTCCCTTCCAACCCAAACATTTCTATGAGTCTGTGATTTTCTGGTGCCAAGAGGAGAGTACTGTTATCAGTGCCATACCCATTCTGTACCTCCTGCTACCTCTCACCATTTTTATTTTTAAACACTGCAACTTTTTTGCCTGAATTCCTTTCCCAGAGAGTATCCCAATGAAAAGCTTGAGGTGCTACAATGACTACAGCTCACAGGTGACCTGCACATGGATGGAGCATTCAGAGGCTCATGACCTTGTTGGTATGGCTCTTTACCAAAGGGATGATATTAATACGTAAGTACCTGAAATGAGCTACATAAAAGTCCAAAGGGAAATTTGCCATAACTTGGAATCCTGGGGGCAAGCAGGCAAGTTTTTAGAAAAGCACATCCACCTCTCTTTTTGAATTAAGCAAAAGTTATGCCTGTTTCTGTGGCTTTATCTAGGAAGATAGGTATGAATAGGCTATGTCAGGGTAGTTGTTTTTATCACCTTTACAATTATTTTCCATAATTTTGTTGTAGGATCATAGATATTAAATAAGATGGGGCATATAGGCTGCTAATAATCAGCATGAAGGGAGAAGGAGGTATCAGAACAAGTGTGAGTATTGTTTGTAAACTCTACAGGGAGGAGACACTTCCCCTGTCATTTTGCTCATTTTAGAAGCATCATTGAGAGTGTGGTTTTGATAACTTTTGAGAAATATGTGTAGACTGTACATTTATGAGATAGAGAGGACTGGTAAGTTCTCTATCTGTGCCATCAGCTTTCCTCCCATAGATATTGGTGTGTTTATGACAGTATCTCTCTGTTACATTTGTTTCCTTTTCAAAAGGGAACCAGATCACCAGACTGGATTGCTGGTGAGGATAAGAAAGAACAGAAATGGAGGAATAGTTAAGGGAGAGAGGAAGGCAAAGATGGATAGCTGAGAACAAAATTATTTAGAGTCTGAGGATCCAGGAAGAAAAGGAAAGAGGAAGAAATATTGATTTTATTGCAAACAAGGGAATTAATAGACCTAAAAGCAGATAAAAACAGTGGAAGAACTTCGGAGCTGGACCTTGAATTTAAATACCTCCAGGAAAAGATGATATAAAGTTCCTTGGACTAATGGAGGATTCTCTGAAACCTAAAGTGATGTGTGGATCATGAGGTGAGCTGAGGTGAGCTAATCAGACAAGCAGGTACTAAACACGGAGAGCTGAAATCAAAATGGCCAACAATTAAACAGAATCAGCTCATAGATGAAGAATAATTGACTAAACCCCAAACAGTAAGGTAATGCTGGTGAGTTGATAGAAATAAGTTCAGGGCTTCACACATTTTGGGTTGACTCTTTTGCTTAAGGCTACAGACATACTGCAATGTCCAATCCATACTTCAGCAATATCCCTGGTTATCCTTGCTAATACCCACCTTATAAAAATAGCAATAGTGCTGAATAATGCTTGCTGACATATAGTTGGCTAGAAGACTCCATCCTATCCTGGAAGAGAGTATTTGGCCTTAAATATTCACAACTTAATATTTCTCATCTGAGCTGGAACAAGATAATATACTGGGCATGAAGCCATAAGCACAAACAAAATTCCACAGGGTACATAAAGAAGCAGTACATCTCTCCAGCAGCTAAGGCTACTGCAACCTCACAAAGATTATCCTCCCCTGCCTAGTTTAAAAAATTGTTTCTAATTTTCATGATGCTCCTTGGCCAGGAGAAAGGCCATCTGAAAGGATGATTTACATTGTGGATGAAATCTTTAATGAATACTTAAGATCCCTTGGCAGAACAGAACTACTAAGGATACAAAAGTACATTTTGGTTGAGAATTTTTTTCTAAGTGTTTTTCTGGTACTGCAAAATGAAAGTCTGCAAGCAGCTTAGGATCATGACAAATTTTATTGCCTTTAAGCCTGAGTAAAAGGTGTATTTAAATGACATTAGCTTTCATCATACTATTTCTCACCTAAAAATATGAGATTACATAGCGCTGGGCTAAAAACTTAGAAAAATGGACTGGTACTGTAGCATTCTGCTGCACAACCTTGAAATGGGGACTCAAAATTCTGGTGTTAAAAATGTTTCTCACATTAACTGATGCAAACCAGGACTAATAGGAAAAGTGAGAAGAGGATATAAGTGCCTTTGTGAATTATAACAACAGGATGGGATGAAATTGGTTTCAGGTGGTTAATTTTGCACTAACTACAGGTCTTCAGATCAGATCTTTATAGCTCACTTTCTCTGCACACAGGGAGAACAAGGACATGTTTTGCAAACGCCAGACAAAAAATTACTTACATGAAACTCCAGATGTGTACGTGCACTGGGTCTGCCACAGGACTACAGACTATCTTGGAATAGGGGTAGAAGATACTTATGGCTTCAGACCTAAAAAGGAGCTTCAAACAGAACTGAATGTTAATCTTTTCCAAAATGGTAAGGCTTAAGTACCAAATTCTCATTTCCCAATGAATTTAAAGAATTTTTGAGAATGTATTTGGTGTTCATCTGGAATTGAATTCCACTTCCATTGTAAAAACTACCAAAGAGTTCCGCATTGAGAGGGTTGGGCAGGGAGAGAAGAAGGCAAGTTTCTGAAAGCTTCTGGACCTGGTATTATCTCAGGAGCTAGTCAAGCAGGAGGTACTTGGTCTGTCAAGGATAAGGTACTCTGGAAATGGGGAAGCTTACCTAGATGTTTTCTTCCCCTCTTTGTGTAACTTCCTCATTATCTCCTCTCATGCATTGTACCTTCACCTTCCAGTTCAGCCCCTCCCACCTCAAAACCTCTCAGTCAGCTCAACGACATCAGGAGACTTCTTGTTGACCTGGAAAACAGCTGATGGAAACCAAGGGCTGGGCAATGTACTGGACTATGAAGTCGCTTACAAGCGGGAGTGGGAGTCCTGGGAGGTAAGAACAGAGGAGCTCAGCTGTCCTGGCTCAGGCTGCACCATTTTGGGCAGTTGAAAATCTATGGTAAAGGTTGTGCAAATTAATTGTCTTTCCATTCTCAGGGACTGTGAAGAGATACACGTGTTTTTTGGGTCAAGTAGAAGGGGCTCTCTTTCTGTTAGCAAGTGACTTGTCCAGTGAAATGCCATTTTTCCTGAACTCAATGCTGAACTGAAAGCAAAGATATCTTATTTATTCAAAGAAACCCTCAACCACTGTACTTGGATTTGAGTTGGAGTTGAATCCCTCTTAAGCTGAATTAAATCATGTTCCAATAGGAGGCTATGAGTTAGTGTGGGGAAAACATGAAGTTGCTCCCCCTTTGGGACAGATAAGTTTTGGGTTTGTTTGTTTGGTTTTTTTTTTTTAAAGTGTTTAGGAGTCCATATCCTTTTCCCTATCATTTCCCTAGAGCTGCATATATTTCTGTTCCGTACCTGTCAGCCAGATCTTTAAATTTTAAGGGAATTATCTTGGCCAGATTGCCAATTCTGCACTGAGCAGTGCTATGAACACGCGTAGCTGGAGCTGAGGACAGACTGGGCTTTGCAAGCTGCAGGAGCTTGCTACTTGTTTTGGGGAGTCATTGTGCCTGACAGTGGCCATGCCTCACGTCCTGGATCGTGCTGCAGGACAGGCTGGGGCCCCTCCTGTGTGGCGGGGAGGAAGCACCACACGTGCAGGGACCATCACACTGGTGGGACTGTTGAGATCCAGCCTGGCAGTCACCTCCTCCTCTCACTCTCTCCCTGTCTCCCCTCCACCTCTGTGCTCCCCAATGTCCCGATTTCCTCTCCCCACTGCAGGAGGCTGCCTTGCTCTCGCTGTCCCACAGCACACACTGCAGTCTCAGCCATGAGGACCTTGTCCCAGGCAGCACCTACATTGCCCGTGTGCGAGCCAGGCCGGGCCAGGGCAGCAGCTTGTCTGGGCAGTTCAGCCAGTGGAGCTTGGAGGTGTCCTGGAAGACCCCTGAAGGTAGCATGGGATGGAGTGGGGCTGTGCAGGATAGTGAGAAGCCAGGATTTTGCTGTCACTAACCTTGCCCTCGTGCTCTCTGGAGGTGGCCTCCAGCCCAGGAACCTTCGCTGCCTCTTCAATGGTGGAGATGGTCTGACATGCAGCTGGGAAGTGAAGAAAGTGATCACCACCTCTGTCCTCTTTGGCTTGTTCTTCAGAGCCACCCCAGCATCAGAGTATGTGCTCTGCTCATGGCAATGTGTCTGTGCCTCTCCCATGGGGCTTCTGTCTGCCCAATTCACCTGATTTCCTTTCATCCTCTTTCCTCCCCTCAGAGAAGAAGAGTGCTCTCCTGTGCATGAGAAGATTTTGCCCCACACCTCATATGTGGTCCAGAGCTGTGAGATCCCTGTTAACAATTCCAGCAACCAGAGCCAATACCATGTGTCTGTCCGGGCCAAGACAGAGGAGAAGTCAATTGAAGCCCACAAAAACAGTGAGTTTCTGTGTTGTTTCTTGTTTCTCCATGTTTCTTGGAGAGATGCATGTCTGAGCAAGTGTGGTGATGAGGAAAGTGAGTGGGAAATGGAAGAAACAATTACAATGAAGAAAGGGACTATATGAGGTCAGCTCTGGGGTGTAGATACGGAGTTCTTTAGTGGCACTTGTTACTCTGAGGGAGGTGACAGTGATGGAAACTGTTGTGCAGAAATCCAGGTTGTGACCTGGAGCTTCTCAGTGAGCATTTGCCACCCTGCTGACTTCTCTGTGATTCACATTCATGAGTGTGCCAGGTGACAGGGGACTGTGGAGGGTGGTGTTTGTGGCAAGTAGGAGTGTGTTACTATGTGATTTCTCAAGAAGCCAGTGAGCTCTCGTGGGTTTGTGCAATGGCCCCTGGAACACTGGATGAGGTAGGAATCCTTTGCCCAGCCAGGTGCACCAGGTAGGCAGTCTCTGCACACATGTTCCTGAAGATATTTTGGTGACTTTTCGAACTCTAAAACTGGGGCAGCTCCTGCAGTGGGTGATAATATCAGGAGGTAGCTCCAAGAGAACTGAAACTTTCTTGAAACATGGTGGACAAGGACAGATACCTCAATTATTGCTTTGCTGCTTTTCTGTACACAGGGAGTGCTATCAGTATTCACAGGTATGGATTTTCTGTTATTTGGTGTTCCACTCTTGTATTTGACTAGAAAATGAATATGCAGAGAATTAAGAGGTGTTAAAAAGCTGAGCCATTATATATTGCACAAAACAACCTTGTTTTCAGTCCCTGGAAATGATTCACAATGTGGAAAGAGAGCACTGAACCAGTAGGTTGGAAAGTGCTCTGAGACATTCATTGTGTTCCAGTTCAGGTGCTGCCACCTGCAAATGTGACAGTGACAGCAAGAGAGAACCAAGAGTATGAACTAAAGTGGATAAAGCACCGTTTGAATTACAGCTTCATAACACAGAGATACCAAGTCAAGTACTGGGAAAACAACCGATATGAAGAGGTAGCTTACAAAGTGCAAGGGTTGTGGATATTTCTTTGCTGGTCAAATGGAAAGACAGTTCTTCTCACCTCTGTCATTTGTGCTCTTCCCCTCTCCCCAGACTCTCCAGGAGTTAAATATCAGCAATGATGTACCTTCCTTCACCTTCACCCTGCAGATGCTGGCAGCATCTACAGAATATAGGGGGAAAATGCGTGCAAGGGTGAATAAGTCACCAACATATGAGGGACCTTGGAGTGAATGGAGCGAGGAGTTCAGCTGGAAGACTGAGAATGGTACTTTTCACACAGCTGCTTCTGTCAGCATTTGGTGGACTGTTAATGGCTGGAATAGCTCTGTAGTATAACACATTCCCTCAGCTGGTGTTGGAGTGAGTTGCAGCCATGGCCCAGCTGGAGTCATTTACCAGGGCATCTGCCCTGCCTGCATCCTTGCAGTATAACAATGCTAGGGAACAAGTGAATGACCTTTTCAGCTTCTTTCTTACTTGCCTTCATGGGGTGGGTACAACTAACCATAAAGCTTTCCGTGTGGAATATGAATCAAAGATGTCTTGCCCAAAAGATCATTTTCTGATTCCAGTAGTCCATTCTGCTGTCAGTGACTAAAGAGCCTGATACTTTAGGAAGATAGAACATAAGCCATCAGATTTTTATATCTGCAGAGTGACTATAAGGTTGTGTAAAACTCACAGTGGAGTCTGCTGGAGATTAAATCTTTACTTTTTTTTTTTGCTATTTATGGATTCAGAGGCAGAATAGCTGCCATCATACAATCTTTTGCCCAAAGTAGTATGATCTTGCATGGTTTGTCCTGAGGAAGGTTGTAGTGGTTATACTGTGGGCAAATTTTGATGTATGGTCTGTATTTGTGTATTCTGGAAGAAATTAGTGTGCTGTTGTGGCTGTTAGCATGGGGAGTTCTTAGAAAATCTCTGAGACCCCACTTCCTCAGAGCCCTACAGAGTCAGGCAGACTTGAGATGTCTGAAGTCATGCCTGTTTTTCATGGTGGAGTAAGGTTCATAACCATCTTTTTATTAGCTTAAAAATGCCTAGTTCTGATGTCAGTAAAAGCTAAGAAGCGAATCAGTAAAGCAAACAATGAGCTCCTTTTGTCATTTTGCTGTTCAGGTCACATTTGGCCTGTCCCATTTTGGAGGATATTCCAACAGTTTGAAGGCCCTACGATCCTGTCCCTCCACATATCAAATTCCCTACATAGTGGCCAAAGTGAAAAACCTGTTGAAGGAAACAGCCACTCTGCAGGTGGATACCTTTTTCTCTTTTCTTTGTTTCAGTCCTGTCACCTGTGATTCTCCCTGTGACACTCCCAGCTCTCATCGTCGTTCTGCTGATTGTTGCTTATTGCAGCTATAAGTATTTCCTCAGGTAGGCTTGCACTGCAAGGTGGAGACTCAGCAGCTCATCTGGGTGGCATAAAGTCTGAGGCACTGCTTGTCCCCCAGGAGACAGCCTTTTCTGGTAGAAGCAAATCTTGAAACTGTGTTCTTGCTGCAGGAAGAAGAAAATGTGGGAGGAAAAGATCCCAAACCCCAGCAAGAGTCTCCTGATCCAGAGCTACCTGAGGGTAAGAGGGAACTGTGCCTTTAAGGACTCATTATTGCTCTTTCTTTTTAAGGACTTCCAGTAGTCTTAATTGCTCTTCTTGTTTTCTAGTCCACAATGAACAGATATCTTCATTTATCAATCAGTGGTTTTTAGTAGAAGTTCTGGTCCTACTCAACATAAGAGGACTCTTATATTTAACAGACCTCTTTGTGCTGTGCTTGCCAGCACAACTGTGATTTAACATCAGTGTAGAAAAATTTCCAGTACTTCAAAATTTCCTGGTCCTCTGCTTTTAAAAGGGGTTCTTAAACCCTGCTCAGCACCAGCTGTCAAAAGCATATTCCTAGGTGACACTGCCAAGTACCTCCCTGAACAGTTTGAAATTTGCTCTCTTGAAGTCCAGAGTAGCAACTTTACTATTCCTTTTTCTTTTTTCCCATTACTTTCCAAATTTTAAACTCAACCATTTCATGATCACCGTGGCCAAGACAACCACCTACTATCAAATTCCTCAAGTCCTCTACTCACAAATAGCAAGTTTAGGAGGGCATCTTTCCTGGTTGGCTCACTGAGTACTTGTAGTTAGGTCAGTGGCAAGGCAAAAGGGATTTGAAGAAACCATCTTCTGGAGAGGAGAACATACCTTTGAGTTGTATTAGTGAAGTTGCATCCCTGTTACCAGGTGCTATAGGCTCTCCTACTTGTTTTCTTTGTCCACAAGGAATGTACAATTCCTGATTCTACTGCCAGTGAGATACTGCCCTTCAGTCATGTCTGCTTTTTCATTTTCAGAAAGGACATTTGGGAAGTTGGCCAACAAGCAACCAACTGGACTTCAACAAATACAACCTTTCAGACAAGATGGAGCAGGCTAGCTTCCTGCAAGTTGTGGACAGGTGAGTGAACAGCACAGGATACTGACATTGTGGATGGTCTCTAAGACCTCTCTGCATCACGGCAGAATATAATCAAATGTTCTGTCACTAAAAATCCTACACAAATTGCTTTTGAGGAGGAGATTCAATTCTTTACTACAGGGGTAGCTACATCTGCAAGAAATCTTTTTCTAAGCCTCTATGTAGCTACGTGTGTTTTCAGCTAAGATTGGTTTATGTTCTGTGTTTAAAACAATAATCTGTCTCATTGTGCTTAAAACAATAATCTCTCTCACAAGCAACTTTTACCTTTCCCACATTCAGGCAGGCAAAGACTTTGGCAGAATGCCTTGAAGGGCAGACCAGGAAGACAGATGCTTTCCCTGCTACACCAGACCTACAGAACTCTTACCAAGCTTTAAATGAGTCAGAGCACTCCCCAGTTGTCTTCTCCAGTCAGAGCACTGGTCGTTCCTTTCCCATTTCAAGGAGAAACAGTGCTGATGCAAGAATTGCTTCCCACTCAGCAATCCCTTGCTTTGCTTTCAATGGTCCTTACTTGTACAGCCCAGTGGTGTCCTCTCACTCTGATATACATCAGACCATGGAAATGGACCCCGTGGGACTCAGTAAGAAATCAGTTTCCCTGCAGTATGTGATTCTCCCAAGGGAAGAGTCTCCCCAGGCCCCACAGAGGCAAGAACAGCCAGGAGCAGCTCCTCCAAAGGACATGCTCCCAGATCAGAAGGAAATGATGCAGCACCTCAGTGACAAGGAAGAAGTCTTGCAGGCCCCATCAGCCTGTGGGGAAGGCACCAGCAAGGGAGCAGAAGAGCAGAACCCTCCAAAGGCTCTCAGCTGTTCCACTCCTCCTCAGCAGAGCCCCTTGGAGTACATCACCACAGAGAGCCCACTACTGCCATCAGCCACCCCCTGCACCCACCCTCCACTGGTCACATCTGAGGAGTCACCCTGTGGCTCACAGGGGCCCCAGCATCCCAGTGATGACTCTTGCCATGAGTTATCTCAGAGGAAAACTGGTGCCATGATCCCAGCTTCAGGCCAAGCACCAACCTCATCTCCTGAATTGCACCTGGACACGTTTGGCGACTATCTTACTGTGCCTGGAGGTGTCCATGAGCATTCAAAACCCACAAAGATTTCTTTGCCTGTCTTACAGAAGGAAAATGGTATTCCTAGAAAGCAGCCTTTGTCAGAAGGGAACTTGGTGGTGTTAAACCCTGACAGCACCGAGCCAGTTTTCCTTTGCCAGGTTGGTGACTATTGCTTCCACAGCCTAAAATCCATTGTGAAGATGGATAATAGTCAGGAAGACCACCAAGTCAAGAAACTTTCTGAAGGTGAGACAACACTTGGGCAGCCTGTATGTGATGATGAATCCATCACGGGCAAGGAAAAGGATGCATGGAAGAGAGAAAAAATAGAGGCCATTCAGCTTTTCAAAAATCTGAAATCAGATGATTACTTTTCCTGGCAGCAATCTTTGAGGATCAAAGAAATCTGTTAAATGGATAAGTATTAATGAATATGAAAGAGACAGGTAACTGAAAGAAGTTGCAACTATCTGGTGAAAATGAGCCCTCAAACCTAGGAACAAATAAACACCAGTTCCATTTTCCAGCTTCTAGTCCAACATGTTAAAAAACTCAAAGTAGCTCAGTATCATTCTCAGTGGTCTTTGCAGATTTGGCATGAAAGACAGCATAAATATTGCCCTTCAGTGTTTTTCAAACTGTTGGCTTATCCATGATGAACAGTTTATCCTCCTCATGATCCTGTAATACATCACAATCATCTTGCAATTATATCAGATTGCTTGGCAAAACTGGTGGCAAGAAATGCAGACTTAGCAGCTTGAAAGGCTATCAGAAGAAGACAAGCTTGGAAAGCTTGGAAAGAAAAGTTCTATCCTTAAAAGCAATTTTGTTTAATTTCTGTGCACTTATAAAATAGCTCTAAAAGTCACCAAGGAACTTCTGTACCTCTGCCTTTCCACTATGGCATGAAATAGATACTGTTTAAGGTGGAAAACCCCAGACAGTTATAGAAGCATAAATAAAAGATAAGGAAAAAGTTGTTGAAATCCAGGAAAACTTCCTTAATGGTAATGTGCAGTATATCACAGTGGATTCAAAGGATAAGAAGGAAACATTACTGGGATACGTAAAGCAAGTTGTAGAGAACCATTTGGGAGAAGAAATGTTGCTGGAAGAAAACCCTAAGGTCTCCTAAGGTTCAGTGAGAGGGACTGGGGCAGATAACAGAAAATGGCAGGTAAGAGATGCTGGGAAGGTGCACAAGCCTGTAACTGCTGGGGTTCTTCTATTTTTAAGTGTTGAAGTACCATATGATTTTCTTTCAGGCTTATTGACTGTTTATGCATTATATACTTTATCCTAACAAGTAATTTATTCTTAGTTTGTTTGTTTTTTTTTCCTTAAATAATGAGAGTTGAGAAAAGAGTTTTTTCCCAGTTTTGCTGTATAGAAAGTGGTGCAAGGTAAGAGCACTTGTTCAGAACTGCTACTCTGTTATCAGTGAAAAGGTTTTGGTTTCAGACCTGAAGGTGGACTTGACTTCCAAAAAACAACATTTTTTCAAATATAAAATCTGTATAAACAAACATATTATTTCTTCCTGTAAGTATTTAATTTCATATGTTAAAAATATTGTGTTTGCAATAAAATTATTATTTGCTCATTTGCTCAAGTCTCAAAATTTCTCTGGGTTCAGCTATGCCATATGAGAGGTAGGACATTTTCTCCTGACTTTGCTGTATTACTTGACAGAGAAAATAAGTTCTGTGTTTGTGCCACCCAATTCCTCCTGCTGGGTTAATGGGACAGTGCTGATTCAAAAATTAGAGTGAAACTATTTGGATTTTTGAGAATTTAATCCTTGCAAATACCATTTTAAATCTAAAGAGTGTGCAAATTGAACCTGGTGCTCTTCACAGCAGAAGGCAGGCAGTTGCAGCCTCTAATAGAGAATAGTGATGAGTACTTTGAGAGATTTGCAATTTAGACCTTTTTCAATCAATTGATTTTTAATTTTTTTTTTGTTTTGTTAATCTCTTCTTTGGCCTTTTATAAGTGGCACAATTAATTTCTTCCAGGATGTATAATTGTGCTCTATCAAAGCATGTCCTAAAAAGAAATGTTCAAATTCATATGCAAATGTTGTATCTGAATGAATATCTTAGATATGCATCACTTTGCTGGGGTTTAATAATCAAGAAGAATAATGAGTGGGAGAAGTTTTGTTCGACTTGGTGGTTTTTGGATAAAGCCCATTTGCATTGTGTCAGTACTCTGACAGCTCTCTGTTCCTTCTGTTCCTCTGCACTTCACTGGGCATATGCAGAGGCTGATTTTGGAGACAGGATTTACAGATAAAAGCAGATTTTTCCCACAGAGACAATATTATCATCTGAAGGAGCCTGTAATTTGCAGAGTAACATGCCATTGTCAGGATAGGGGAGCTGCACAGAGGTTTGCCTGCCAACTATAACAATTCATTTAGAGCAGAATGAGTTTCTGCTCTAGGGACTCTTTCTTCAATATCCACCTAAGTATCCTTAAATAAAATATGTAATGAGCATTGGAAACAGAGCTCATAATCTATGGCTCTTCTCTGCCAGAGGAATACATTTCTTACTGGAATCAAAACTTTTATAAACTTAACCCGTTGTTGATCCTATGAATTCTCCATTCTCTTCTGCATGAGGTCCAGATGCAGGGAGGATGGTAAAAAAAGCATTTTACAACCCTGTAGCCTGGTGATTCAAAATTTAGAAGCAGTCATGAGTCCCACATCTTCAACTTCCTGATCATTAGCTTGAGCTATAAAGTTACTGTGCAAGGCAAGTTGCTGCTCCCTTCCCCAGTGCTAGGTTCTGATATGCAGGAGAGGAATCACCATTCTGATGATTCAGGAGCCAATTATGACATGCTCCTCTCTGTAGGGCTTCTCACTAAGTACTTCCAGCCCCTCAGCCTCTATATCTGTATGATGAGTCACCAGTGTTTCCTATACAGTAAAAAAAACGAGTTATGAGGTGATTGCAACCCTTTGCTGCATACTTAAACATAAAAAACTGTGCCCATGTTTTAACAGCTGGCATTTTCCCTTGCTCTGAAGTAATCACTTTATTATTTCCTTATCATAATCTTCACCAAACAGAAGCACATTACTTGAATTTGCATGAGACTAGGGTAGGAAGTTTGTGACCTCAGTAGCTCTAATTAAGGTCAATGCTGAACTGCTCTGTTGCTGTATTTCTGTAGACTTGGGGGTTGTTTCATGTAAGGAAGGAAGATGGGGCTGAATGGTTTGCTAGAAAAAGAAATCTGTGGTGGAAAGCCCTCCATGACCTCAAGGAACAATAGCTGGAGAATTTCAGAGAACCCTGTACCTCTGCTGGGTAATTGAAAACAAACCAACCCATCCTGCAGTCCCTGCCTGGTTTCTTGTTCACACAATCTTATTCCCACACAACTCCCCTCTATCTCTTCTTCTCACTCCCTACATACTCCCTCTGCTCTCATTATGGAGATGAAATTTCCATGAAAAGAAACTCCAGATGTCACATTCTGTACATGGGGAATAAGTAACACTATTACTTGATGCCTCTTTTTGCCCTTTAGAAGTCCTTGCAAGTGTGTGCCAGGATTCCATACGCTCCAGCCCTGACCCTGGCAGCTCCTCCTACTACACAGTGGATGTTTCACCACGAGGTTCAGTGGGTGAACTCAAACTCCTCTGCAAATTTGTAAAACATGAACCAGATTTAGGTCAAAACCTTTGGAGGTTGGTTGTGTGCTTTCCAGCTGGTTGGTAAGGAACCAATCAGTCCTTGTTTCTGAAGGATGATTTGTTTGTCTAGAGAAGTAGTTGTAAAGCTATCTGAAACATTCTCTTTCAAAAAAAAAAAAAAAAAATTCCAGCTCCTTGCTTGCACTGTGTACATACATTGCAAAGGTTTAGGATGAGTACTTTTTAATCTTCTAAGCTGTTTGCACTTCTTCAGCACACAAAGTTACATAAGATATTGACACACATTTTTGAGTTTATTTAATTCACTGCAGATTAAACCCTTGAATTCCACGACTTCTCTCTTTGTTTAACTTTCCTCCATGATTTTGGGAATTCAATGGGAATAATTTTGGCAAGTTTCAGTTTTTTCAGTGCACCTCTTTTCATCTCACTATATGCAGTGTAACCCTAACCCTAGGCAGAGCAGTTACAGCAGAGATATGGTCAAATAAATTGTAATTGGAAATAAAAAAGAGAGAATTTGGAAATGGAGTGACTGCAGCCAGTTATATAGAGGTGAAAAGTGGTTCCGTGAAAAAGACAAAAACTTGCCAAAATTATTCCCATTGAAATCCCCAAATCAGGGAGGAAAGCTAAACAAAGAGACAGGGGAAGAAACTGAAGAAATTCAATGCTTAAATGAATAAGAGGCAATTCTGAAATAAAGTGAAAACCATAAAAGCAAATGGGATGACATGAAGTGCAAGAAAATGGACCAAAGCTTGCCTAATTGATTCTCATTGGAACTGCAAGGTTTCATTCCTGTAGTGACAGGACAACTGGCAGCAGTTTTAAACTGAAATAAGGTAGATTCGGATTGGACATAAGGAAAAAATTTTTACAATGATGCTGACAAGACAAAGAAACTGGCAGCTCAGAGAAGTTGAGTAGAAGCTTCTATTGCTCAGTAGGTTCAAGGCTAGGTTGGATGGGGCTTTCACCAACCTGGCCTATTGGAAGATGGCCTTGCCCAGGGCAGGTAGTTTGGATCTTTCCAACCCAAACCATTCTGTGAATCTCTGGTTCTGTGATTCTAATCTCATATCCCATTTATAGCTAATAGCTTAGTGTTTTCTCCATCAACATTAGGGTGGAGTATCCCAGAAAAAATGTTGCCTTTCTCAGTCACTCAGATCTCTTAGGTAAGAGATCTCTCACCACTTGGTCTGCCAGATAATTAAAAAACATGTTGAAAATTAGAATTTTCCTGGGAGAAACCACTTAAATCCTTTCTCCCATATGAAAACTAACCATTTATTTTCTCATTTGTTCCCCATCTTCAAATGACTTCAATCTACATGGCATCCTTCCTTTTATCTTTCAGTTTCTTGGAAATGCATTTTTGAGATTCTTCAAGTTCTTTAGACACCAAGGTATGAGGCTTTAATTGGATAACCCTGTACATGTTTGCTTCTGGAGTTCTTCCAAGAACTCTACCAGTTTTACGAGGCATGAACAACTCTCTTTTATAGAGAGATGCTAATATTTCCCAGAACATTTTCCCCTACTTCTGTTTTTCCTCATAGTTTGTATCATCCTGTACAAAAGCTAGCCTGGCTGGTCAGTAGTTCCCTGGATTTAGTTCCTCTGAGTACTCCTCAAAAGCTTTCATTTGGTATTTCCTTTTCTCTGACACTGAGACCTGCTAAAACCTTTGATTATTTACCTCAGTTACTTGTTCAGCAATTAGAATTTCTTTGCAGATTTATATGATAAGAAAGCAATTGAGTAATAGTATAGGTTATGCAAGACTTGTAAAGAAAGTAAATACGTTTTATTAAACAGTAACATTTAGTTGGAAAAGATCATTCTAAGTTATCATTTTTCTCTACATGTCTTGTCTCATTTGCTTTCTCAGAACATTAAGGCTACAATAACTCTACCTTTATAGCATGACTAGACTTACAAAATGCATAAGTTCCCTTTTTAAATTTGTATATGATTCTTTAAACAGCTCCTTTGTCCACTGAAAACATTTCATCCTTTAACAGCTTCTTAGCCTTATTTTCACCAGTTTTTCTTTAAAACATTATTATGACTTTAATTGTTTTAACTTGTACTCCATCCTGTATATTTTTCAGGACTAAATCTGTTTGTTTTCCTGTGAGTGCTTCCACAAATAACTCCAAGAAGCAATCATTTACAGTGGCTAAAAAATAGACTTTGTGGCTAGATTCATACTAGTAAATAAAGTAAAATAAAACAAAGCATTTGTCTTGATTTGATTGCATAGTCTTATATGCTCTGCTTATCCAGTTTATTGTTTTTTCCCTGTATTTTTCTTACCTTCTATCCTTTCCCTTTTTCTAAGTCACAGGCTTTCTGTGATTTCAGACCACACAAATAGATCAATCCAAACAATTTATTTTCCACATCTGGCATCATTGCCTTGGTTTTCATTTTAAAATTGCCTCATACTGTCTTTAATCTTAAATGTCAGCAGTACTGATTCTGTTTTGATTAGGTAGAATCCAACTTATATAAACTTAATCTGCTTCAAAATGCTACCAGATACTAATAAATATAATCCCCTTTTCCCCACAGAGTTTAATCAATCATGCAGTGAGACTCTTATCTTACAGAGTGTATAAAAGCAGGGCCATTGAAGAATGCTACTATCTAGGACTACTTTTTTCAGCCTCCTGATTTAAACTCTGCTTTCAGAACCTCTCACCTGCTGTTTCTTTGTTGTTGTGCCACAACCATGGGGTTTTTCTTGGCACATACTGAGAGAATGTCTTGGGATCTGCCATCTTTTCAATTGCATGTGCCTTTTCTACTAAAGCCTTTGCCCATTTCTGTATTTACTTGGTCATGAGAAATGAAGATGTTTTACTTTTTTCTGTCCTTCTCAGGAAGACCCTTTTCAGCCTTTGCTGCACATGGCACCTGTTGAATAACTCCTGGAGCAGTGTTGGTGGTGTTCATGGAACTCCAGATCTCCTTTTGGGAGGTGGCCTCCTTCTGGGGGTGGAGAAAGATCCAGCAGGTGGTACCTGGCTACTGTGATATCAGTCTGGGACATCACATGCCTGATGAAGCTTCCACTGTGTCCCAGAGAGGCTGTGGATCTTCTGTACAGATATGGCAACACCCACACGGTGTCTGAACAATGATTTGGCTTCATCCTCATGTCCTGTCTTGGAGCTAAAGGGCTTGACTTGTCTACCTGCTCAGTCAGGTTTTATCCCACATTGGGATTGAAGTTTTAACTGCTTTACAGATGGCCTTTTGGTGTCTTGTCAGCTCATGATTCTGTGTCTCCTGAAAGGATTTATTAAAGTATTTCTGGTCAAAGAGCCCATCCCACTAGCCCTGAAGAGATTAGCAATGAATTTATGGCAATCTGCCCACTGCTTTTCATATATACCCATGAAAGTTGCTTTCACTAAGGCTCAGCAGATAGAGAAGGAGAAATTCTGGGATTTAGACTGATCTCTCCTGCTTGCTCTTTGTATCAGAAGAGTTTTCTCAAACCTCTACCCTGAGCTGCTGCTGAAGGCTCTAACTGGATTTCACATTAAATAGGGAATTAATGCACCAGCTAACTCCCTTTGTGTGACCTTGAAGAGGAAAGGCACCACTTCACAGCCTGGCTCTGCCTTTCAACCTTCCAAGCTAGAGCTGTCAGTCCTTTTTAGCATAGGGATGTCCTGGCAGCCAGGCTGTGTCTCAGTGCAAACTAATGAGGTGACTGGGGCTGCCAGACTCTGCCATGGGACCAGCAGGGTGAAGTTGCTGTCACTGGTCCCGTCACATTCCAGTCAAGCACAAGATGCTGAACAGAGGTGCCTCAGTTCCACCCTAGGGAACTTTAATCTCATGTTCACCAAGCATTGCTCTGTGCAGAAACACCATCTGATAGGCAGATCCTTGGTGTCTAGGGATGCCAGAACTTAATTGGAGTAAATTAAGTGAGAGGAGTAACAAAGTATTGCTTGGAATCACACACAGTGCCACTGTGTTCAACAAGCATGAAAAAAAGAAAAGGCAATTATTTATGAATGACTGAAGTTTCAAGAGACACTGTGCATGGGTATTCACTACCAGTCCTCATCTTTCTCCACTGAGGTCTCTTCAAGTAGGAAAATTCTTCTGCCTGTTGAGAAGAAACTAAAAGGATAAGTTTACACATCTCTCTCTCCCCTTTTCTTTTTTTTTTTTAGTCTGTGAAAGGAGCATGAAGGAAGAAGCATACATGTGTGCCCTTTGGGAAATGTGAAGATGAAAAGTCTCCATTGCCAAATTTCATGTTCATGCACTGTGCACAACGTTCATTTTTACAGTATACTCTGAAAATTATTGTCAAGTAGCTTTCCCTTCTTCTTCCACTCCCTGGCTTACTCTTTTGTTCTTTTAGCTTTTAATTTTTTTTTACCTCTGATGCACCTTCAGCTGCCACTGATTCCTAAGAAACTGTGGTAGATGTAATCCAAAATAGCCTGAGCTCTGGTGCTTTCAATTGCTGAAGGTACATACTGTCCAAACCTGCAGAATTCTCTTCACAGAGGCTGCAGTCCAGGTAAAAGAAAACAGTAAGAGACTTATCACCTCTCACTTCTTTAGATGCCACCAGCCCCTTCCTTTCCCCTCCAAAGATTAAGAAGATAAATTTATGTTAAATTACACTGTCTCTATTTGAGTGCATTTGCCTCAGTTCTATTGATACAGAGTGGTATTATCACTTAAATTAAAATATGTAATCAGAGTGTGGCTTGAATTTTGATCCCTCAGCTGTGTGGGTTTGGTTAAAACAGAATCCATATTTAGTAGTGCTACTATGAAATACTCAATAGTGCCAATACATACTCAGTAGTACTGCAGTTTTGTACACATCAGACTTGGCAACAACAATGTGCCTTTAAGACAGAATTGACTATGTGAACCAATATTTTGTTGGATGACTGTTTAAATTTATGGAAATTAACTTTTCTTTCAGAAAGTATTGCACACCAGGAGAATGGTGATTTAAAGGACAGATTCTGAGTGCAGATTAACAGAAAAGGGAACAAGCAGCAAAGTTCAGCCTCTGTTAAGAGACTATTACATCTCACTGGCAGAAAAATATCACAGTTCTGGGAAATTGGTTAAGCAAAATGTAACAGTGAAAATACTTACTTCCCTATTCTTAATTTTATGACATATAATCAGGAACCTCCTTGCTGGACCTGTGCTAAACTCAAGATTTACTTAATAACAGAGCTGGCAGAGCAGAGGCACAGCACCTGTGTGAGTGAGGAACTCAGCCATTACTCATAAGTGTTGGAGCCTCTGGGGTGCCCAGTAGAAGGTATTGAAACAAAAGGTGATGAAAGTGTTTGTGGTTTTATTTCCAGCTGGCAGCTAACTACCACTCAGTGCCTCTTGGTGGGATGAGAAAAGGAATGGGAAAGGGAAGAGTAAAAGTGAGAAAACCTGTGGGTTGAGGTAAAGACAGTTTAATAGGGAAAGCCAAATCTGCTCATAGAAGCAAAACAAAACAGGGAATGCATTCACAGCTTCACATGGGAAGACAAGAGTTCTGCCATCCTCAGGGATGCAGGGCTCCACCCATTGCATGTTACAGTGACTTGGGAAGATGAATGCTATGACTTCAGACATTCCCCTTCCCTCCTCTTCTCTCAGCCTTTTATGCTGATCATGGTGCCATGTGGTTTGGAATATCCCTTGGGTCAGTTGGGGTCAGCTGTCCTTGCTGTGTCCCCTCCCAACTTCTTGTGCAGCCCCACCCTCCTCACTGGTGGGGTGAAATAGAAAAGGCCTTGGCTCTGTGTAAGGACTGCTTAGCAGTGCCTAAAATATCCCTGAATTATCAGAACTGCTTCCAGCACAAATCCAAATCATAGCCCTATAACTGCTACTGTGGAGAAAATTAACTCTATCCAAGCCAGAACCAGCACATCATTGCACACTGATCTTTCCAGGAATAAACACATACTGGGAAGATTATAATCCCTTGCCTGACGTGTGAGTCACAGTACTGAATGCCATGGACTCTGTGGGCTCTCAAGCAGGAACTCTACAATGGCTGAAATAACCTGGTCTTGGCAGCCTGCTTCACTTTTTGGACCTGACAGTGACTTGGCTCAGGCACAGGTGTTTCTTGCAAGGTTAGGCTGCCCTTGGGCTGCTCAGAAAAGCAAAATCATTCATTGACATCTTTTGGCTGCTGTTTCTAGAAAACAGAGCACTCAACCAAGCTGATCCTTGTAGCTCTCATGACAGCAGAGACAACTTCAGCTCCTGTTCTTGGAGCCTGAATTCTCAGGGAAGGGCACATTAATTTTCCCTGGTTAACAGTGACCTTTCCCCAACACAGACTCAGCTCCCTCTTGCATAGAGGTTTTTCACAAAAGAAGAAGGAAAAGCAGGATCTCTGCAAATGCACCTATGAGGTGTGTTTGTTTACTGATAGAGGGACACGAGTTGTTCAGCTGCTAGGTTTCTGAAATAGTTTTCTTTGCCAGGAAACCTTCTCCTTTCTGTGACTTTGTAGCTAAACAGAGTGGGTGTCTCTCACTTTTGCATATGACTTCCTAGAGGCAGAACTCTTGCTAAGGCAAGTGGGCCTATTTGGTGGGCATGGCAATGTATTCACCAAATTAAAACAACCCACAAAGGCAAAGTTGAATGTCTTGCTTGATGAGGCAAGTTTTCTAGTTTTTTGCCTTAAACAATGAATCACTCACTCATATCTTGCCCTTACTGACTTTTCACAGAGATTTCTCATGTCTGCTAGAAGAGCAGTGGATTGCTGAGGTAATTTGTTTGGCTTTTGAAAAATCTGTAATTATGTTCTTAGAAGTTGTTTTTCTAAATGTCTGCCACATTTTTTCTCTTGTTAAGGGGTACAAAAGTCAACACTACATTGCTTAGGTCCTGAGGATCCTCTCATTCAGCTTGGACCCTTGCTCATTGCAAAAATATGCAGAGAATTACCAGGACTCAGAATTATGCTTGTGCTAGGACACTGATACTGATGTGAGTGCTCAGCTAAACAAATTCCCATTCAGCATTACCCAGCTGGTGTTGGTGCTCTCATTTCCTCCAACAACAGGCTTCTCACTGGGGAGAGCTGCTCTTTTTTTCTATGTTATACTCACACTTGTTTCCATCTGTGTTGGGGTTTCATGGAGCATCAGGCCTTTGCGGCTCAGGAAGAGAAACAAAGGTACCATCACAAGTCTTGGATGATAGTTCACTGTGTCAGAAATGGCTGTGATTCCTTTTGGGGGTGAGAAAGGGAAAGATGTGTTTGCAGTTTTAGCCAGTGCTATGAGGCCCTTTTGATCCAAAGGCATGAAGTCTAAAGAGCCTTTTAAACATCAAGCTTAACCCTTTAGAACTATCTTTTGAATTAGAATATTTATTGAAAATTAACTCTTAGAAAACAATTTCAACTTTTCTACACAGGTTGTAGACCAGAGTTTTGCTTTTCTTGCATGACCATTTTGATTTATAAATGAGCAGAGTCAAAGAGTTGAGACTTTTTCAGTTCTAAGACTCATGATAAAATTCTGGTAAAAGGCAGAGAGTCCAGCCTATTCTAAGAGCAGCATCTGATGTTGAAGACTTCTTGCCACTTTCCCATGAAGGGGCAATTTTTCTAGTGAAATAAATGCAGAACCATACCATGGATATTCCCAGCAGTTCTCATCACCCAACACCTCACTTCTCTGTCTCTGCTCTCTCCAGTCCAGTAACTTGTGTTCATCTTACCATTTCTCACTGTTTTCTTCAGCCTGATCCAATTTTTATTCAGAAAACATCCCTGTGAAGATTCTACAGTGACTACAGTATGACCCTACAATGACTATATCTCTTACAGCTTGCACATGGATGGAGTGTTCTGAGGCTCATCAAATCATGAATGTGACTCCAAGCTTTAAAACTGCTGTAAAAACAAAGTTCCTGGCTGGTGTCCTGTGAAGGGTCTGAAGAGGTTTGGTTGATGAACCTAAGAGATAGAGCTGGGCAAAAAGACATGGACTGGTCTTGCAGCTAGTACAGTATCCAGCTTGCAGACACCAGGGTTATGTCCAGAGTAGGGAGGAAGATTCTGTGCAGGATGAGGAAGAACAGGAAGCTGAACATGCTAATCCATCTGGTTTCATTAGCTTTTCAATCACTGTCCCCTGCTTTTGCTGTGAGAGCACACAGACACATTACAGCAGGACTTGTGAATAATTGCACTTGAGTGGAGAAAAATGTATTACACTAGAGACAGTGGTGATAACAACTAATCAGATTGGCCAAGAAGGCTGGTTCTTCCTTATGACAGCAAGAGCATAGCCATGTTGAAATTCTTTCTGCAAAACAAAATCTGTGAGAAAAAAAGAAGTTGTATGTGTTTGACTTGTGTTTCCCCTCAGATATACTAGATATGTCTTGCACTATCATGTTGCTACTTCTGCTTCCTTTCAGGAAGAAAACAGAACAGTCAGACTGGAAAGTATGAGAGAGAGGAAGGAAAGAGAATAAAGAAGAGATAGGGAAAAAATCTATAATAGTGGATGCTGGAAATGGAGGAATAAACAGCAAAGAGATTGGAGGCAGGGAAGAAAACACATGAAATAAGAATAGGAAGAAAGTACCTGGCTTTTAATTTTGAGAAAGAGCTGTAGGATTCATTCATGAATTGACTTGACAGCTGTGAAGCCAATAGAGAAAGTGGCTCTTACAATCCCTAGAGTACTGAACCACATTCTGAAAGCTAGCAATTTGCTGTGGGTTGAAGTCTCAAACCACAGAAGTGTTCCTGTGGCACAAAGGACTTCACAGTCTGCATGGAAATAGTTTTCTGTTTGCAGGAGCTCTGCAGTCCCAGAATTCTGACAAAAGCTGTGTCCCAGCTGCTGATTGAATTTCTCTGGTGTCACTTCTTTGATGCTCTGTGTAAGCAAGCATAACAGATGTGTGTACACATGTAAAATGCCAAGCCTGCTGCTATGAAGTCACAAGCTTTGCTTGCTGAGAAGGTGAGCTGGGGGCTGAGGGTGACAGCAAAGCATTGACCTCAATGACAGTGGTGCAATTCCACAATAACAGGAAATGCAGAACAGAGAGAGTGACCAGAATCAGCCACCAATCCAGACTCCATAGGAAGTCCCTGTCCAGTAGCCAGACTTAAGGACCAGCTAGGAAGTCAATCCCATGGATCATAATCAGCAATGTGCATCACTGGGCACAGATATGGCTGTGCCATCACTCAGGCAAGGGCCTGAATTTAAAAGCACCTTGGAGTGAAGGTGTGGAGACCATCAGCCAGGATGATTCCAGTTTACACAGCCCTTTGGCAAGGGCAGCCAAAACCCTTTTGGGGGAAGACACAAAAAAGGTTATGCTCAGGGCTCAGACACCCAAAATAGTTACTGTGAGTGCTTCTTCCTTTGAAGAAAGAAAGAGAGCAAAGCACAAATGTTTGATATTCGAGAATTTATTGATGTCACTTAATGAATTACAGGAGTATGCCAACATAATGTTATATTGATTTAGAAACAAAATAAAATATATGTGGGGAAAGTTTCAGAAACCACACATAGGGCTGTGCAGCAGCATCCTATTGAGATAGTCATGATATTTTCCTTCTGATTAAGCAGGAACAAAGAAATAGTTCTGAACAAAGAAACAGACCTGAAGGTGCAACAAAGGTCTAAAACACCCTGACTGCCAGAACTTCACAATATCCTGGGTGTGTCACATCCATGGATATGATCAAGAAAACCACAGCTTCAAATTTGACTTGATAGTGGAGGCTGAGATAAATATCTACTTGTTTCAGAATGATAAAGGTGAACCACTAAGTCTTGTCTCTAGTCTTGAGTATTTAAATTATTCCCAGATTATAGTATTGAATATCTACTCCTAAAATTCCTTACTAGCCATAGGGTAAGAGCAGGCTGCACAGGGGTATCACCCCTTGCAATGGGGAGGACAAAGCATTTTCATCCATTTATCTCCTGTGTCCAAACATCTCTGGGAATTGTAAGGAATTACTGCAGCTGCAGACCTTAACCTGCCTGGATGGAAGTCTGAGGATAGAAAACTCCTTCCTTTCTTCTGCATTTCCTTTGGAAATAGGTTTCAATAAAAGACAGTGGCAACCTTACTGGCTGAATTCCTCCCAGTTTGCCTGAACACAATTTCACTCTCATGAAAACACACATATTCCCTTTCCTCCTCATCCTTTAGAAATGGCATACTTTCTTCTCCTTGAAGCAAAGTCTGACTTTGAAAGTGGAATGTAAACAAAGAAGAGCTGCTTTGGTCCCAGCCAGTGTGTGGCTGATCAGAAATAGCTTCAAATTGTCCATAATGCCTCTAATTTATATCATGTCTTGAAAGACAGAGTGGGAAGGTGACCAGAACACTCTCTTTGGGAAAATATCCTAGGTTGCAGAGCAGTCAGGGAAGCTGATACAAATTAAATTGACTCCTGGGTCTCATGATAATTATCTGGCTCTTAGGAGTGAGGGTCAGGTCTTTTTAATTTGTACTTTTGTAAGTCATGTGAAGGAAAGATGGGTTTGTTTGCAGCTTCTTGCAAACTGTTGTCTTCTCTCTTTGCCTAGTTTCACACTCAGTGCTTGTGAGAAACAAGGACTCTTTATTTTGAGAAAACTGACTGCAAAATACCCCTGAAAGCTCGTGAGCTTCATAAATGCTGATGCCAGCAGTCACACTGCCTGAGTTATTAGTGCCAAATAAATCAGGGCCAAGATGTAGTATCACACTGCCTTGCAAATGCTTGGACCATTTTGTTGTCAGCATTCCCCCTGCCATGGTTTTGCCTGTGCCAACCAGTTCCTCTCTGTTTTCTCTCCAAGATAACAACCTGGCACCACTTGGGAGATAGCACAGGGTAGCAACAATTCCCACTGGGCAGCAGGGACACAGCTGGACCGTGTGAGGCTGTACCCAGTGTCCTCCAGCAGCATTCCAGCAGGCTTTCACACAGGCTGTGCAAAGCACATCCTTTTCCACTCAGAGTACAGCTGTAACACAGTGTGTTGTGCCCTTTGAACTGAATAAAAGAGACACAGAACTTTAGCTGTGTTTTAGACTGCAGAGGCTCTGTGGGAGACCAAGGAGATCAGCAAGTCTGCAGATGCAGCCAGTCTGTGCCATTTCACCAGAGAGTGGCCCCTGCCCTCGCTTCACTTACAGGAAAAGCATGGATTTTTCTCAAAAGCTGAATTGTGCTTTCAGATCTTGGAACTGGGACACTTGTAGTTGGCAGTAAACTGTTGACCTCTTCCTGTGTCACAAAAAAGTCTGAGGCTTGCAACATCTGAGGAAGGTACAAGAGATGTGGCCAGAGGTTCCTGGTGGCTTCCTGGAAGACAGTGTACCCCGTTAGGTCATCTCCTATCTGCATGCCATGGGCACCTTAGAGAGCTGCCAGCTGGAGAGCTCTTAGCAGCAGCCAAGTCCTGTGCTTTCTTTCATCTGGAAGACAATGCAAGGGTCTCCAGAACTCTAAAGAAAGCTGTTGGAAAAGAAAAGTAGCCAGCCTTGGGATTCAGAAGAACTAGAGTTGCAGGGGTGTTAGATAACCAAAAATTCAAAATATAACACCATTATTATCCCATTTTCTATCCAAAAATGCTACCTCTCCTCTCCAGCTTCTAGTCCAACATGGTGAAAGATCTCAAACAACCCCACCCCTTTCTTAGTTATATTAATATATTCTGTAAAAGGGACAGGCCATGATTCCTAGGCACCTGCATTTAGATAGGCTTGTTTTGCACTCCCCTGATAGGTGTGATTGGCAGGGGAAGAAGTCAGATTTAGCTAGAGCTTCTTTCTAAAAATAGTTAATCAATTTCAGTTCAAGGCTCTTGGGTTATAGGAAAAGATGATTTCACTTGGGCACGTAATGAGCTCAGATAATCAGTTTTCCTGCTCAGAAGCAATGAATCCAAGGGTTTAAAAAAAAGGGAATGTTATTAAGAGGAATAAAACAACAACTCAGCATAAAAATTGGTAGGCCTGTTCACTAAAATCAGCAGAAGAACCTTCTTGTATATTTTTCAGTGTAGCCCCACCCTTGTTTTGCCTAAAGCTGAGAGAGCCCATTCTCCATCCCTAGGGAGTTGGTCTTAAACCTCTTGTTCTGTTTCCAAGAGCAGTGATCCCACCCCTGACACCCAATCCATGAAGCCTTGGCTCTGTCAGAGAGGAGTCTGTGGCAAGGAAAACACAGAGTGAACCCTAAGGAACACACCATTTGGGTTTTGGTTTTGTTTTACACCTTTCTTGCTTGCTGGCTCATTTGCTCTACCACTATCAGTGGAGCACCACAGGTCATTCCTAACCCTCAAATCACCATGCTCTTTTGATGAATAAGTTTTCAATACTTTCAGATGTAAGACACAATTGTATTTTAAACTCGGTGCCTGAGAGCAAAATCCACTGAAATCAATTCACCTGCTCCCTTTTTGCTGTGATCTCTTGGCACTTCAAGCAGTGCTGGATTTCTCTTTTATCCCATTATAGGCAGGATCAGCAGTAAGTACTAATTCTTTTAGGAATACTGGGCTTACCTCAGGATAGATGTAGCTCTGCATTTAGGTTTTACTTCCGTGCAAGCTTTACAGCATTAACGATTGAATCAAATAGTTGGCTGAAGACTCTAGTAAGAGTCTTTGCAGTGTCTGTCTTCTGTTCCTACAGTTGTTACCATCTCTTTATATGACCATTCAAAGTCATTCACAGTGGAGATAAATTGGAGTGATTTGATTCACTTTGGAATCATTCAGGACAGCATGAGATAGACAGAGGTCAGAGGGTTAAATGAAAAGAAAAATGAAATATTGTTTGGAGAATAGGAAATACTTATTAAAAGTGATATCCTGAAAAATGTCCTGTGCTTCAGCTGCAGTGATGCATAAACCTAAACTAGCAAGTAGCCTTTACTGCTAGAAAAATTTGTGAGGAGAGTGCTGCAGAAGCTGGGGTGAAGCTGGTTTATTCTACTTGAAATCCTTGTAGTCTGATTATATTTCAAGTGCACTGGCTGTTTAGAGGTGACACAAACAGTTCTTAAATATAAATTTCAGTGAATGGTTTAGCTACACCAGAGAAGAACACACTTTTTTTTCCCAATTTCTGACTTTCAGATAAAAACACTGGCTCAGAGCTGCCACCCAATGATCAGACCCTGTAAAATCACCTAAATACAGGCTACCTAGGTTGTAAAGCACTGTGTTCTCTGAGACAATACAGTGCAGGCAATTTTCTTGCTGCACAAAAAAGGCAGTAAAAAGCCATTTCCACCTCCACTCTTCTTCTACTCTTTCCCAACATCTGCATATCCCATCACTCATTGCCTTGTCTGCATCAAGGTCCTTTGCTCAGAAATTTTAATTGGCTATCCTGCTAACTTTGTTTTTTTTTTTTTCCTTCTGTATTGATTTTCTGCTGGTTTATCAATTTGACTCAGTTCAGAGCGTGGGCAGGGAAGTGCCAACACCAGCACAAAACAAGCAAGAAGGCATGAACTGTTGAGAGCCAAAGAATGGATAGAAGAGAGATTCCAGCTGCAGTGACCATGAGCACTTACTTCAGCTCTGCTCTTCTCTAACTGCATATGGCATGGTACCTGGAGATTCCAAGCTGGCTTTCCATATATGTGTTTGGGTATCCAAAGCACTCCACAACAAAAAGTGCCACAAAGGAAAATGCTCCTTGCCAAGGTTGTGGCTAAATTAGTCTGTTCTGCACTCAAAGACTTCAGGTATTGATTGACCCAGTGGCTGTGCTGCCTCACTGAAAGCTATAATCTCAGTTATCTCTGCAGCTTTCTTGTGTCACCTGTCTGAAAGTGTTCCTGGCTGAGCTGTACCATTTGGCAAAGCAAAGAAGATGAAGGGGGATTGACACAGGTATGTTCATTAGTCATCAAACAGCTGTCACCCATTTGAGTGCATGATACACCAAATATTTTATAATATTTAAGTGCTTAAAAAATATTTTCATTTGTAAAAGGTGTACATAGTGACTTCATTTCACTGCAAGAGGCAAACACCCCATTTTGTGCCCAGTGGTGCACCAACAGGACCTTTCAGTCTATTTCTTTTCTGATCTACTCTCTTAATGAGCCCTTCATGAATAGCAAAAGGGCATTTGCTTCCAGCTGAACCATAATCCTGCAGTCTGCCTGCTTGCCATAGTGTCTATTTCTAGTGGCTAATAGGCATTTTTAATGTCCAGTAGAAACACATTTGTACACCTAGGTGTGGATTAATCCATGTTATGTGTTGCCTATTAGCTGACTGTGCCCTGAAGTGCCTGCTTCCAGTGTGCCAAACAACATCAGTAGAATTCTGCTCAGCTCCATGTTTCCTGGATTAGGATCTGTTGTGGTCTCAGAAGACAGGGCTCATTATGCACCTGGAGTTATATTGGCCATCAGTGCTGGATGCAACACAGACAAGTGGCTGTTCCTGCAGAGCTGAGCTGTTCAGGGGAGGTGAGAGGGGTGTGTGCTCAGACAGCAGTCACTCAGTACTGATGTACAAAGCAAACCCACAGGGAGGTTTCTACAAGCTGCAATTTGGCCAGTCTCCTTAATTTGAAAGACTTGGACATCTGCCTGGAAATATCTGGTTAATTATTGGTGGTGGATAATGATTATCACTTGATTATCATATTAGTTAAATTTTAGCCTCCTTCACTGCTTTAACAAGGTTAGCATACTGCTATTTAATCACCAGCCAATGGTGAAATAACAATCCTAATTTTGTTCCAAAACAGTTCATATTATGAGAAAAGCATCAGTCTTCTAAAATGGTGAGAGCTTAGGACCAGATGGGGAAGAACAGGGCATCTCTATTCCCAGAAAGGTACTTTGTGCTTGCTGCACCAAATGGCTACACTTTGGAGCTGGAAGGCAGAGTCCTGAAATAAAGACCATTGGATCTGTGAGAAAACCACACAGGAAGCACTAAAGACCCTGCATACCCTACATCACTCAAGCCTTGGGTGGTCCTTACTGCCCAGACACAGCCCAGAACTCCAGGTTGTGCAGACTGGATGCTGGATGTGTGTGCTTCTGTCTGAGAGTCACTTACCTCTGAGCTAGGGAAAGGGCTGCCAGGGCCAACTGGGGCTCATGGGAGCTTCAGTAAGGGGGCATGCACCTTTTGGGTGATCTGTGCATTGGAGGAGTCCCGAGGCTTCTTGCAGCTTTCCTCTTCCCTTCAGGTGGAATAAGCTGTTGTTTCCTCAGTTTTATTTTTGCTGGCTTGGCCTGTAAATAGTGAGCTTTCACAAACAGCCTGATGTCTCCCCAGGTGAATTTCCATTTGCTTTAGCACATTTCTGCTGCTGGGACAACCCTGGTTGGTTCCCAGTGCATCCTCTGTACTCTCTGGAGTGCTGGGGCAGCTGTCAAAGTGTCATGAATCTTCTGGCAAACATGAGTTTGCTCACCAACACACACCCCTCCCACCACTGCCCTCTTACACCACTCCTGCTCCACCTTACATGATGAGCAGGTGAATTTCTGTGTGGGCTCCTCTCTACACCACATCCTTCTGCAAGGGTATGGGCCTCACACACACAGTAACAACACAGTGATTTTTTTTTTGTTTGCATATTCAGACTTATCTCACACTGGTCTCCCCAGAGACACTTTAACAGAGAGGGGAGAAAGCACCAGGAACAAATCTGCTGCTGCCAGCTAGCAGGTTCAGATTTCATAGGCAGGTTTATTAGATAGCAGAAGACTCATTGAATGCAGTCCAATCTTCAATCTTCATCTTCTAGGAACTGCCTTATTTACCCCCTCCGTATTTCTCCTTCATTGCTTTCTTCACGTTAATATCTAGGAAATGCTTCTCATACCATTTCCCTGAAAAGAAAGGAAATCATAGTTCAGTTACAGCTTCCCTCCTAGTGCTGTCATACCCCAAGGATTATTCTAGCTGTAGAGTTTCTCTCTTGTTAAAATGCCAATATCTAGTCCCCTTGCCCAAATCCATCCTTTGTCCTTGGCAAAAGTAGCATCCATCTCAGGAATTCAGCAATGTACTTTTCCTGGCAGAAGTCATACCTAGATCATTGACTTTTTTCCCATGCCAGTGTTTGGGATCTCTGGTTGCCTTCTGAAATACATCAGGGGTGTAGGACTCTTTCATCAAACTTTGGCTCTTCAGTGGGCCACCTGCAAGGAACAGCAAATAAGGAATTACATTAAGAAATCACCCTACTGCAGTCCTGGAATTGAGCAGGGGAGCAGAAGTTGCAAGGGCTCAAGAAAAGGCATGTGTTGACTGAATCAGGTTTGAGCTGAACAACAGCTTCATCACCACCACCCAGGAGGTGTGTTTGCCAGTTTATCTGCTTTTCATCCTCAAATATGATACACACAGAGGGTGCTGCAAGGTATCATTTTTATTTGTATCCCAGTGCCCTTTCCTCAGTCAAGTGCCCACCCACCTCCTGTTGAATCTCCTCATCCATGTGAGTAGTTTCCTAGCAGCTACTAGCAGTACAACTCCACTAAACCCTCACCATATTACCACTCTACCTTCTCAATCTCATTTTCTTCCACAATACTTAATGAAGAGTTGTCAGCTGTGACAACAGTTTTTATCTTTTTATCCCCTCTTTACTTCTAGCCATGAGGGGGCTTTATTTTAATCTCTAATCCTTTACTCTTCACCTTCCTTTTAATCACACCTTTGTCCTGACAAAAATGATTTTGAGCTCCCCGAGGAAAGATATCCTTCTTTTCTGTGACCACACAAACCCAGGACAGTGCAGTCCTCAATATATCCAGCAAGGTCTTGTCATGAAACATACTCTATATGGAAAAGGAATCTGCCTTATGCTGGTACATGAGAAACTAGAACCAGGGACAATTATTTCAGAGTTTCTTGGATGAATGCTCAGTTTCCAATATTTGCTTAGATGGAGGGATCCTGAGCAACCTTGGAAACAGAGGTTTGGGAAAGATATTTCAGAGCTTCACATGTCTAAAGGTCTGGAAGAGAAATTATGTTGGCACTGGAACTGGAGGTATCTAGCAACTGGAGATGACAGGGAACATTGAATTGCAAATGGTGTCCATTTGGACGACAGGGGTTATGATTCACATTCACTTTTCACACTGTGGGAAGGAAAAAAAGTGAAAGAAAAGAAAGAGACAGAATACATAAAATGAGAGTGTCTAGATTCCAGTTCCTCAGGTACCACAGCTTGGAAAAGCAGTGACTTGAGATAGAAGGAATAAGAGTGGAAAGTGAGTATTACCTATGGTCAGATCTCTACCACAGCAATGTGGCTGCCTGAGCCCTGGCAAAGCACAGGCAGAACCAGCTTTGAAGATCAGGGGTAGGTCCTCTCACCTTGGAAGAGATTTATTCCCAAGCTGCAACCCAGCTGGTTGTGATCTGAAAGAGATGCCAATGCTGAGGAGTTTTTTGTCGTTTCAGTACTGTTGTTGGGTCTTTTCTGTCTTGTTCCTGATGCAGTATTGTCCCGAGCCTGACATTTGTGGAGACAAAAACAACAGGGAAACTCTGTTAATCCACATTCCCAAAGTGCAGTGAACTCCCGGCATTTCCACCCCTGCACAGCTCTTTGAACTATGACTAATCCTTGGGACCTGGTCTGTCCTTGAGTCTCCCTTAGCAGCTTCTGCAGGCATTGCATTTGCATGGGACAAGTAGGACGAGAAGTGCCTTTCCTGAGAGGGAATGTCTGTGTAACCCTCTGTCAAGTCCTGCTTGTTGGGTGTGTGCCTCATCCCAGGGGGACTTAGCTTTAGCCCATGCAAAGGCTGTGACAAGTTAAAACCAAAGCCCTGGCCCAGAGTGGTGGAATACAGTAATTGTGAGCCTGCTGGCACTAGCAGCAGGACAAATGGGATCTGGATCAGGTAGGAATGTACCTACCTATGTTTGGATTTGTCAGATTAGCTCAGGATATGACACAGGGTTTACCTTCTGCTCTTGAGTCAGTTGTGGGAAGGAAGGTGTCAGCCCAAGGGTGCCTAGTGCTTCACCAGGGCTGACTTGAACCAGGGTTTTACACTGAGACAGGTCTTTCTTACACAGCATCCAGGGATCCTGAAGCTGAAGTTACTGTATCAGCCAGGAGTCAGTGCTGCATGCTCTGCAGAACCTCTCCCACAGAAAGAACAGGGCCACAAGACATGAGGAGAGGAAGCCAGTCCTGACTCACAGGGAATGATCTGCTTCTTTTCTCTATCACTCTTCTTTCTTTTTAAAGAAGAGCCATACACTTACACATGATCAAAGTGCAGGAAGCTGCTGCTAAATAAACTGCTGTGCTAACTCCCACCTCCTACTTAAAACAAAAACATGTCTGTTTGTTATTATTACTATATTCAGTAGGAAGAACTTTCCAGTCTGCTGATGCAGAAATTCCTCCTCTCCCATTTCTTCCAACAAAGCAGAATTTCTGTCTAATGAGGCAATGCCCTCATTTCCTAAATCCCTTTAATCAATAATTTCCCCAGATTCTTCTGGACAAAATGACACCAAAGCCTGCAACTGTTCCTGCTTTTTAGTTTAGAACTGTATATGATGTTGTCACTGTTATAAAAATCACTGCAACTGCATGTGATTGCTATTTTTTTCGTTTTATTTCTGACTCTGAAAGCCCAAAGCACTGCTCAGAGAGTCCCACATCTTGAGGCCAAGATGGACTTTGAGGCCATTTTACCATCCTCCTGGATAACAGAAACCACAGAAGCATGTCTACTTATTGCTCTGCTAAACCAATTCTGTGAGGACAACAGGCAACCATCAGAAAAGATACATCTTGATCAAAGAGCTACAAAGGATTAAACGTGACCTTTCTTTCTGAATAAAACATTTAGCACGGCCTAACACTGTGACTTTCCTGACATGCAGCCTTTGAGGAAAGAGGGAGTTGTTCCTTCCTCTCTCTCTCTGCTTTTTTTTTTGTTTGTTTTTTTAGTTTAAAAAGATCCAAATATCCATGATGTACCAAAGAGGTAAAGCTGCTTCCATAACTACGCCTCTCACCTGGTCCATGATCGCTGGTGTGGTGACTGTGGTTGGTACAAGCAGGCAGGTCCTGTTGAAGTCCAGGTATGGAGGTGGGATGAAGGCTGCAGTGTGGAGGTGGTTGCTAAGGAACAATGCTCCCTCCCTCTATGAGCTGTGGGCTCCAGTTCCATGGGAAACGGAACTCACATGGTGTAAGAAAGGCCTCTCCTCGCTGACTGGAAAAACACATGGAGTGGAGTAAAAGGCTCATGTCTCGTAAAATATCTGAGCCCAAAAGTTCTCATCACACATAAAGGATGTCTCTGAGACATTCCTAACACAGTGATGATAATAAAAAAGACTGTATTTCAACAGAAATGGATCTTTTATCATCTCCAAATGCTTCACATGAGCTCCCTGACCTCAGCCTTGTTGTTGGGACCCTGCTGCTGCCTACATGGAACATCAGTAGAGGGTAATAATCAGTGGGCCATACCGGTTGATACCATACATTTCTTTTTGGTCCCTTACCTGGACCCCAGGCAAGCAACACACCTCCCTGTGGGTTGGGTCTAGCTGCCATATGGAAGGTACCCCCATTTTCCACATTCCAAATGGGAGGATGGTGGGCTGGCAGGAAGTCTTCCACAGAGTCAATGACAGAACCACAGCTTGGCCCTCCCATGTCCAGTACACAGTGGTGTATTTTAGCACTGGACTTCACACTCATTCTGCTCCTGATTTTCACCAGCCCACTGGAATTTCTGCGAGTCTTCAGTCACAGAGTACAACTCTCTATCATGCTGCAGAGCTGTTTTTCCCACCCAACACAAGCAGGTCGCAGACAGGAGATTCAGCATTACAGATGCATCATATAAATTTTATTAATCGTCAAAAATCAAAAGTCCAACAGAAACCTCAGGATAATTCTTTAAAAAATCGGCAGAACGTGAATCTGATTTTTTTTCCTTGCCTCGCACCTCCTCCCTCTAGGCCTTGCCCCGCTTCTCCTCCTTCACCTTGTAGTGGGGCGGGGCGCGGTGGAACCACTCGGACCAGGAGCCGTCGTACACGGCCACGTCGCGCTTGCCGCACAGGAAGGCGGCCAGCGCGATCTGGCACGCCGTCACGCCCTTGCGGCACGTGGCCGTCAGCGGCTTCGACAGGTCCACCTGCTTGGCACGGAATATCTCCTGCATCTCCTCGATGCTCTTCTCGTGCCCTGTCTCTGACAGGAAGGAGCTGAAGGGTATGTTCACAGCGCCAGGGATGTGGCCGGATTCCAGCCCTGCGAGAGTGGAACAGAACAGGAAACATGAGCAAGGACGCATGAAGACACCCACAAGAGACACTAGAGACATCACTGCCCACTCCCTCCAAAACACTCATTTGCTCCACCTGATGATCAATATGCAAAGTGGTATTAAACTAAAGAGGACAAATATTATTTGGCTTTGCTGAAGTCAAAACTTCCAGAATATTTAGCAAACTATTTCCTTACTGAAAGCAATGAGATGTAGAAATATGAAGAAGCCCTAGATGTGGCAGGAATAAAAGAATCTCCTCAGAAAATGCCTTTACAAAGGTATTAAGGGCACCTGTGGCAATAGGAATAAAGCAATGTGTTTCTAACCTTCTACAGTTATGCCAACAGCATGTAGTGACAAAGAGTTTTCAGAAGCAGGAAATGTGGCCTGTATGTGGAATTCATCAAAGTGCTTATCTGTTTGCAGTTTATTCCTGCATCGCCTTAAAATTATATTTCAGAAAAATTAATAAGAAATCATAAAGCAACCTTAAAGTCAGCCACATCGCTGCTGAGACAGCTATCCTGGGACAATGAGATCAGAGAAGTCAGAATTTAAATTCTGTATCACTTATCTATTCCATCGATGAGATCAGCACAGTTCTGTTTTTCTGCTGGTGCATCTGACCACTTTAGGCAAGTTCAAAGCTGCATATCAAAACAAGGTCTTCAGAGAGTAGCAGATATAGAAATACGATGGACAAGGTTGGCATCACACCCTTGAAATTCAGACTCTAAGGCTTAATAATGGAAGCTTTTCCAATAATTTTGAGAGGCTTTGGATCAAGCCTCATTGGAGCCAAAAACATTATGTATTACACTGAAAATGTGTTTCAGGGAATGGTTCCTTGCTAGGTTTGAACTTCTAATGAGACAAATCTGAAAAAATCACATGAATAGTAATCTGTTTCACTGGCAGCTTCCCACTTGCCCAAATCAATGGGATAACTGGTCTTGGGAGATGGGAGAGATTGGGGCAGTTTAATAATTTCATTTTGTTACAGTCAAATGATTAAACTATACCTAGACAGAGATTGACATCACACATAATGACACTGCAGTTTCATCACTATGCAGAGTGGTAACATGACATGGTGAGATATAAGGGGAAAACAGCTTTGGCACGAAATTGAAAGGAATTTTTGCTCTGCTGGACAAAGACAGAGCCTAAAGACAATCAAAGCTGCCCTGAGTCAGCTTCACAAGTTCTCTTCCTGTTCCAGATGGACCCTCTTTGTCTCTTGATTCATCCTCTCCAAGTACATTAAAAATACAGCACAGTTATCTAGGAGTCACCTCATGCATCCTTCAGAAATATTTAGCATTACTGAGAGAAGTTGGGAGAAAAACTGCTGACTTCTGCAGGGACTAACATTTAAAAAGGAAAAGCAAAAATAAAAGAGGCAGCATTTTGGACTGATGCTTTCACCACATTTTTTCCAGCTCCAGAAGACAACAGTTCATCACTTCAGCACAGAGTACAGATTCACTGCAAAATTCACTCATCAGTAAATATCTGTATGACAGAGAGGAAATAAAACATGAAGCAAAAAACTGAGAAAACCTTGTATATAGTTCTCAGAGTGCAAAGCTTCTTACTGAAGCCTCTTACATGCCTGGGTTAGGCTACCACTTTCCCACAGAGTAAATGGGAAAGGATCCATTCAGCAAATGATTTCTGCAAGGCTCAGCTGCAGTACTGGTGATCATCCCAATACAGACAAGCCTAAGAGCTATCCTAGGGCACTGGGAAGTGTTCTGAGATCAGTAAGTCCTGGAGAAGGAACCAGAAGGGAACTCTCGCTCAAAGAAGCTTGCTGAGCCATCGATTCACTTCCTGGTGTCCCAGGCACCACGACTACTATTGCTTCTCTAGACTGTTCACACACCTTAAAATAGGCTTGTACCCCTCTCTATTGGAGACTGACAATTCACCACTCTTAACTCCTCAGGTAGGAGCTGAGCAGATCTGAAAAAAACCCACTCATTTTAGAGTAATTTTGATCTATAGGGAGACTTTCTTGCTCCAGAGATTCAAGTCTGTTGGAGTCAGAGACCACTGCTTGCACTCTGTGGGTGAAAGATGGGGAATTCTGTAGAAGCTGCATTTATTCACATATGTGGGTGTTCAGCTGAGAGAAAGAGCTGAAACTGCACAACCACAATCCCTTGGACTGCCTAAGAAGTGCTCTCAAGTGGCTAAGGAAGCTTTATAATCTCTCTCTGCTAGGTCAAGAGCAGAGGAACATAGGACTGGAAGGCAAGGCTGGATGCAGTTGGAATCTGAACAGGGGAGTGGATACATCTGCTCCTGTCCCATAAACAGAGTAAACTCCACACCAGACTCATGCAGTTACTGTGAGAAACCCCAGGAAAGAACCCTAGGACTACAGAGCCTGGGCCCCAGCTACCTCAGTAATCATTTTATAAGCTGCCTTTCAAAAAACCATCCATCTCAGAAACAGTCTGAATTCTTGTCATGAAACTTCCCAGTGAAGCACTTCCTGGCTCATGTGAGGAGGAATGTTAATTTCCAATGAGGAGGAATGTTAATTTCCAATGTTCAGATCATCACAGTCAGTCCATACAGCATTTATTCTTGAGCTAACATTGCCCAGTGGCTCAAACAGTTTTTCTGCCCTTCTATTGCTCCAACAGAGTGATGGCAAGCCCTCAGCACCCCCAACAACCTCATGTCCTTAACCTAAACCCAGTAATAGCCCATTAGATACACGCTCCTCTGTCTTGGCCACTCTAGAAACAGCTCTAGGTGTCCATCAGGCTTCTGGATAAAGAAGTTGCATTTCCTACCACCACAGCTGGTAGACAGGAGCTGCCAAGGCTGTTGCCAAGGCTAAATCACATGAGATGCTCCTGCACCCAACTAACTCATTCAAGTCTTACCCTCTCCCATTGCTTCCAAATGTGGGTCATCAGCTTGTAGGAGAAACACAAGCAGTTCAGGGTTTTGGCACTAAGCATTCAAGTTTGTTCTCTGTAGTGTCACACTTCCTGTCACTCGTACATCTGCAGGTGACACCTCACATAATACTCCCCATGTGACCTTCCCATGGCTGTGCCAGCAAGCAGCACACTTCAGTAACAACTCCCTATTTTTAATGCCTCAATGATTCAGGAAAGTACAAAACAAAACACAGAAGCTTAATGATGGGACCATGCTGGCAGCTTCCAGCCCCACAGATCTTTGAGTACAGGCTGTTCTTGTCTCACTTATCTCCTTTCCAGTAATTTTTTTTTAATCTAACAGTACTTCTGCTATTTGCCCTCTTCTCATATTGAGCTAAAAAAGGCCCCTCTAATGTTATGCAATAATGAAGTCCAAATGGCCCAGCTCTACCTTGTAGATGCTTCCAATGGCTGGAAGATCAGACATAACTTCCAGACATGCATGTTCCCATTTCTCTTATCAGGCCAACAAATTCTGCTGGCAAGGAAATAAAGCCTTTGGCTGCAGTGCAACTCTACCAATGTTTTTTACTCAATTTTGCCTTCATTTGAAATATTTTTTCTTGAAGTTCTTTGAAAGCCCCCCAGTCTATCCATGTTAAAAGAACAGCAGCTGCCTAAGTTGTGCTGTACCTCCTATTCTAAATATGAAGTTCACAATTATTTCTGTGCCACAGAACCATGCTTTGAATAAGTTTATCAATTCTTGGCTTATGAAGTTGCAATGCCACATGACTGATTTTTGACACACATTTGAGATAGAGACCATCTGCCTCACTGATTTGGGCATGGGGATATCTTTTGGTTAGCCCTCTCCTCACTCTACAGAATTATCCTTAGGAGAGAAGAAAGTATGGCAGCACAGACTCAGGGCTCATATAATGCTGTGACCACACACAAACAATCTTCCACCTGGAACCCCTGCTAACTGCACAGCAACTTTATTTATTCTTTCTCTCCTTGCTCTCTTTTGTTCACTCTGTTCCAGAAGTTTTTGTTATTTAATTCCTTTTGCCAAGTCTCACTCAGCTTGGTGTCTGGCAATCCTTCCTCACAATTTATAACCTATAATATGTTATCTTCTTCACTGCTTAATCCCCTTTTCCACATCTGTTAGATTCTCTGCTTACATATTGTTTTTATTGTTGGCTATTTATCTAAGAGCATAGTCCCTCCTCTCTAGCCTTCCTTTTGCGACAAAAGCTCCAGATGGAATTTCTTAATGTCAAAAAGATAAAAGATTTGCTCTGTCCATATTTAACTCCCTGTGGCTTTGCAGTGTGCTGGCTGCAGATAGTTCTTTTCCAAATGCCTCCTCTGTTGCCTCCCTGTTTATCTCTCTCTTCCATTCAAATGGTCTGTCTTAGAAGGGACAATTACTGATCTCGTCTAACCTACCGTGAACACATTTAAGAAACATTTTAGGCTTGGTCCTGGCCATCTCCCTGAAAGTCCTTGTAGGTTCCTGTGGGTTGAAACAGACTTTGATAAAGTCTCTCACTCTCCATTGCTGTGCCCCAAGTATTATTACATGATCAAAGCAAAGCCAGTCCACTCCCAGCTGCAGAATCCTCTTGGAGGACAGGGGGAAGAAAAATGTACATTTCGTTCTCATTGCCACTGAACACTCAAGATGAGCAAAAGCTTTATGTTCGAGGCAGGCAGGATGGAGAGCTGGGAAAATGGGCAAAATCTGAACAGTTCTATATGTAGAAAGAAGACAAGGATTATTTCAGGGTTGAGAACGAGTAGAATAATACCTGAAAGTTCATTAAATTATTTTGTGTTTGCACTCTTTTTTTAGATGATAGAGTTCTTGCCTGGCAACTTTCCCCTCTTTTCTCAGATGTCTGCAAAAGAATTCAGAAATTCACAACTTTTCTGCATGCACTTGGTTAACTGTAATTCTGGTTCATCAGTTTTCAGTGCCCAACAGTCAGAGAAGGTCAGTACTGGAAACCATCATGTAATTATTTTTATCATCATCCCTGGACTCCTAGTTCCTGCAGAAACACAGCACTGTGCAGGGATACCTCAAACTACCTGGTGCACAGGTCAGGGCTGCACATCTGTCAGGCTTATGCTGCATACTCTGCATGAACATCCAAGCTTTTCACCCAAAGCAACACCTGCATTAAAACCTATGAGACCAGGTCCATAGAGATGTCCACTTTTCTCCACTCTGGCAACTTTGGTGAACCTCTCCCAGCAAATAAAAAATACTCCTATATTATGGCTTATCTTAACCAGTACAGAGGTCTAAATCCCAGCAAGGATAAAAATAAAACAGGGACAATTAATTCTTAGCACAAAGAACTGAAAAACTAAAGAGGCAAAAGAGTCAGCTGCAATTAGCCTCTTCTAGAGATGAAGTTCACAGAACAGGAGAGATTAATTGACTTAATTAGAAAGTCAAGAACTGAAGCAATAATTAAACTGAAACCACCTGAGAAGCAGCAAGTTCCTTAACCTGAAGACCATTAGTCTTCTCTAAATTGCATCCTCCCTGATTGGATGACCCCAGCAATTAATCAGCATTGATTTCAAATTGCTCTTTTAGGTGTAAGCACTGTCTTTTACCCACTGCTGGCTGATGTGCTGCTACTGGCTAGCTTGGTTCAGAGAGCTGTCAAGCTCCTGTGGAATGAGCAGCTGCAGCTGGAGTGCTTATCCTGCTGGATCTGCTGTGGGAAGCAAAACTAGACCACCACAAATAAGCTGTTCCATGCTGACTCATTTCAAAGGAAAAATCTGTTTTGAAGATGCTGTTGGGGCTGCGGTATTTGTCATCTGGTGACAACTCTCACCTTGGGAAAGAAGGCAAAATCTACCAGCTCCCAGCAAGGAGCATTTTAGTCACATCTTGAGGTTAAAATTCCACCTTCACTTTGATGGGCTGTGGTAGGAGAAGAAATAGAATGAGTGATAAGCCTAACTTTCCCTTTCCTCTGCCATAGTCTCCTCCATCACTCCCATTACCTCTCTTACCTTCCACATTGTCTTGGTGCAGATCAAATGAGTTGGGGGGCTCCCCGTAGACACCTGGGCCCCCCAGGTATACAGAGTCATTTACAGCCACATGCTTCCTGAAGTTTGGATGCAGGAATGTACTTCAGAACCTGTTATTACACTAACTGGGTGTACAGCAGCACACATAAATGTGAACAGCCAGAATGGCAACAACCTGTGGGGCAGTAGGGCAGCACAGCCTGGGGACCACAGAAACCCACTGAACGTTCTGGCACTGTGGGCTCTGCTCAGACCCAACAAGTGCTGCTCAGCTTTTCTGTGCTTTCTTCCAGAAACTCTTTCTCTTCCAACCATTTCTGTGATTCCCTTGTTGAGGAGCACATTCAGTGCAGGTAGCTTGGTGTGCAGCTGCAGTGTCAGCCACAGAGTGGGCTCTGGGTGGTGAGAGCCCCAGGCAAGAGGGCAGGAACTGGCACTGACCCTTTGCACAGCAGAGGCCACAGGACCTGTGGCACAGCCAGGTGACTGGACACTGAGACACAGCAAGAGCCAAGGGCTCAGCTGCAGGAGCCAGGACTTTGTCACTCACAGACTGGGAGGGTATAAAAGTTCAGTGTTTACTTTGTACTTTTGAGGCTCTGCTAAGGAAAACCCAGGCTCCAGACAGTAAGGAAACCCGGTTTGAGTGTGTGTGTGTGTGGGGTGTGTAGGAAGTCAAGTGGGGCACCCATCAGTTCAGTGGAGCTGCCTGCTGAGAAGGGCTTTGGTCCCAGCAGTTAAAGACTCTGCTGGTAGGAGTGTGATTGCCAGAGTGCCTCCTGAATGGTCAGTCAGGAAAGTTTCCTTTACACCCTTTCAGAGGGGAGGTTATTCTGGGATACACCAAGGCTTAAATTACACAGCAAGGGCCTCCTTTAACCAACTTCATTTTCATTCCAGGCACACTGCTGTACCTGCTGTCCCCACTGCAAAGGACTTCTGTCACCCCTGCTGCTTGTGTGTCCAGTGTTTCACCGAGGTAACAAAATCAGTTTTTGCTCCTGTAACTCGGGGCACCTAAAAGGGAGAGGCTGACATCCCATACATTTGCTTAGGCTTCAGACTTTTCTTACATAATTAAAAGGACAAAGATCAGCTCAAGCAAATTCTCTGTTTGCTGGGAGTCAGAGCGATAAGGAGAATGTCCCTTGGGTTACTGTATTACCTAAAACCTTGGCTTTTGCTAGTGCACTCATTATGGTGAGAGGTGCCTGTATGAATACTGATAGTTTGTATGTGTCTGCTGGTTTCAGATAGGACCCTGAACAAACCCCTGGGAGCTCTCACCTCCCATATTTGCATTTTGATAAACTTCTGGAGGGTGTGGGATGGGAGATCCTGGAACCAAATGACCACAGCCCTTTTCTGCAATTTCCTCCTGCAGCTTTATAGCCAACTGCAACAAAAGCATTCAGTGATGGCACTGGGGTCTGAACGCGCAGCTGTGGATCCCTTAAGGTAATCAGTGAGTCGGGCTGAGGCACGCCTGTGCATGAGGAAAATCTCTGTGATGGCTGCCAGGAGCTGCTACTCCCAGTCTAGCACAGACATTCACCCCGTTCTGGGGCAGGTGCCAGTCCCACCACCATTACCTTGGTCCAGCTCTGTCCCCCGAAACCGGCCCTCGGGGCGGGAATCCACCACCTGGAACTTTAGGGACGACACGTTCTGCACCATCTCGTCAAAAGTCTTCACCAGGGCCCTGTTGAGCCTGGCCTTAAAGACAGCCGGGGTGGGCTGGGTGACCTCCGCCGTGACAGGGTGCCCCTCCTTCAGCCAATTCTTGAAGCCCCCGTTCAGCACGGAGACCTCCTTGTGCCCGAAGGCGCGGAACATCCACCAGGCGCGGGGCGCGTAGAAGGTGCCCACCTGGTCCCCGTCGTACACCACCACATGGGTGTCATTGCTGACCCCCAGCCCCCCCACGTAGTCGGCGAACTGCGACTCGCTGGGCAGCATGAAGTCGTAGGGGGACGACTTGTCCCGGCACTCCTCGATGTCGAAGAACGACGCGCCGGGGATGTGCTTCTCCTTGAACTCCTGCCGGGCGTTGCGCTCCTTGGGGGGGTACCAGGAGGCGTCCAGCACCCGCAGGCCGGCGCCCACGCGGCCGGCCCGCACCGCCTCGGCCAGCCAGGAGGCCGAGACCAGCGCCCGGCTCAGGCCCTGCCGCGCCATCTCGGGGGAGCGCTGCGGGCGCCGCGGGACGCGCTGCCCTCACACACGGAGCGCGGCGCGGCCCCACACACGCGAAATGGCGGCGGGAGGCGCGGCCCGAGGGCGGCACGGAGGCGGCCGCACGGCCGGGACCGGCCCGCTGGGAGCGCTCCCGCCCTCCGGCGGCGGCCGTGGCTGGCGGGCACCGGGGCCCAGCGCGGAGGTACGGGGCGAAGCGGCGGCAATCGCGGCCCCGCCGGGCGGGGGGACTCCGGCTGCAGGTGGGCAGAGGCGCGGGGCCGTGCCTCGCCGCCGAGCGCTTGGTCCTTGGGCTCCGCTCTGGCTGCCGTCAGCGCTGCTGGGCTCCCGGGATGGGGCCGAGCGCAGGGCAGGACTGCCGTGGCTGTCCCGCTCGGGGCGTTGTTTGGGATGAGCTCTGGGAAACTGCTTTCGAGGCTGGAGCATTTCAAACCCCTCGTTGTAGGCGTAGCCAGCACCTGCACTTAGCAGTGCAGACACAGGTACCAAAATGCATCTTTGTCCAGTTGCTTTTTGAAGGCTGGTCTCTAATTTGTCTCTACCTTCTGCAGTCAGGTGGACTCGGGCAGAATCCAGAAATCGCCTAATCTCAGTCAGGACTCGGGAGCGATGTCGCAACAACTCCTCTACCGAGCTCTGGTGTCTGCAAAATGGCTTGCAGAAGCCATCAAGTCCCAGCAAGCTGGCCTGGCCTTGAGAATCGTGGATGCATCCTGGTATTTGCCGAAGATGAAGCGCGATCCGAAGCGGGAGTTTGAGGAGCGCCACATCCCCGGTGCTGTTTTCTTCGATATTGACCAGTGCAGCGACCGAACCTCGCCTTACGATCACATGCTGCCCAAGGCTAATGACTTTGCCGAGTACGTGGGCAAGCTGGGTGTGAGGAATGATTCCCATGTTGTGGTGTATGATGGCAGCGACCAAGGTCTCTTCTCAGCACCCCGGGTGTGGTGGATGTTCCGGGTCTTTGGACACGAAGCTGTCTCCCTTCTGGATGGTGGCCTGAAGAACTGGCAGCGAGAGGGCAATGCACTTAGCTCTGGGAAAACCCAGGTAGCTCCATCTGAGTTCCATGCCTCCTTGGACAAGTCCCTGGTGAAAACATATGAGGATGTCTTAGATAACCTGGATTCCCATCACTTCCAGTTAGTGGATGCCCGTGCTGCTGGACGGTTCCGGGGAGTAGAGCCAGAGCCTCGAGATGGTAATGTGCCTTCTGAGACAGTGGCATTATAAAGAGTGGCTTAATTTAAGGTGCCCATTGCTTTGTCTCCTGTAGAGGTAATGCTGGGAAATAATGGCTGTTTTTTATGGGATGGGATTTCAGGTAGTGTGTCCACCTGTCCTCCTTTCCTTATGACTAGGGAGTGCTGCTCTTGGAAAATTCAGCAGTGGGGAAACCATGTATCTTTTTTTCCTTATGAGGGACTGGGGTGAGGAACATAGCTTTCAATACACGCCAAAGATTCTCATTGGTCTCCTCAAGTACTGGAGCTACTCTTCCCCACAGAATGGTCTGTGGAGCTGCTTCATCCATGTTGGGGAGAAAGATATGGAGGCAACTAGGGGAAAAAAATTGAACCTGACAGGATTGTGCCCATGTGGTAACATGAAGGTTACACATAGAGCCATCCTTCCTGAATAATCAGTAATCTAGTAAAGTGAAATGTAACAAAAATAAATGTACTTGTTTTAACAAAATACAGTAAGCAATAAATATTCCTCTCAGTGAAACAGAAGAGGTTTTGCAGTAGACTTGTCCCAGATAATAGAGGTTAATTCCTATCTGTTTTATTTTTTCTCCAGGAATTGAGCCTGGTCATGTCCCTGGGTCGACGAGCATCCCCTTCACTGATTTCCTCACAGAGTCTGGCTTAGAGAAGACCCCTGAGCAGATCCGTGCTCTGTTCCAGGAGAAGAAGGTGGACCTCCTAAAGCCAGTGGTAGCCACGTGTGGCTCTGGGGTCACTGCCTGCCACGTGGCTCTGGGGGCCTACCTCTGTGGCAAGCCAGATGTGGCGGTGTACGACGGGGCCTGGGTGGAATGGTACATGCGGGCACAGCCTGAAAATATTATTTCTGAGGGAAAGGGAAAAACAGTGTAATAAGCTGCATTGTTTCCCAGCTGTGCACGTAGCTTGCCTTGAAACAGGATTTGACAAAGATGGGTTTAGCATTCCTGGTTAAGTATCTTGAGATGAAGGCGTTGGATAACAATTATGCGCACATGGTGCTTTGGCACTTTCTCCTTAGCCTGCTGCTGCTAAGGAGGATGAAGAGGACAGCAGTTCTGGGCAGCCAGCTCTAGGTGACCCTGCTTGAGTAGATAAGGTGGAACAAGTGTCTTCTCAAGGTCACTTTCAACCTCAGTCATTCTGTGATTGTGACAATTTCAGTGTACCAGATGGATGGCAGGGAGTGCTGCTGCCAGCATGGGGAATTAATTGAGTTAAACCAAGCTTAACTTTTGTGACTCAAAACATTCACTCATGTTCATTCACGGGATGGTCATGCTTATATAACTGTGCCTCATAGTCCTGCTCTCTGCCTCTGTCCCACCCATGCACATTATGGCCATTTTGAGTGCAAAACTTTGTGGAAAGAGTTGGCTGTCAAAGGAGCAAATATGGCATTCAGGTTGGCACTTAGGCTAGAGACTTGATTTGTGTTTTTTCTTGTACTTGGACTCTAACTATGGTGTGTACTTAGCCAGCCTTGTAGCCCAATGGTCCAAAATCCCCCTTGAGGAAAAGAAAAGATTTTGGGGTCTGAACAATGTAAATAAACATGTTTCAAGGTCTTTATGCTGAATGGAACTTACGTGACTGTTGCTTGGGTGAATCCTTTTCAGGAATTCTGTTTTTATGGAATGACTTTGTCCACAGTGAGGTTCAAATGAGATATTTCCTTCTCTCTGTGAGTAGAACCACACCTCTTATCCTCAACAAGCTCTTTGACCCAGGAAAGACAATGGTATGCCTCTCTCTTGGCTCCCTGCACCATGTTCCTGCTTTCTGTCCTTTTTGGCTTGAAGTCCACAGTTGTCAGTTACAGCTCTGCTCTTCAAATGCTGGATGTCAGTTTACATAGTGGGAAATGGACTGCATGGGTATTCTCATTCTTACCATGTAACCTTGCCCTAAAAACTTAGCAGAACTGAGACCTGCAGAGGAATAGCCCATACTGGCACCTGGTTTTCCCCAAGACCTTTTTCTTTTGTCTAAAAGTTGAAAGCACACCAGGTATCCCTGATAATGTTCAAGAATTCATTCTCTCCTCTACAAAAAATGCCCAAAACTAAACAAAAAGCCTCACAGAAACCTCCTACCAAAAAAAAAAAAAAAAAAAAAAAAAAAAAAAGCCTGCTGATAACTTAAAAGTTAATGAGACAGTTTCTTCTCTTTGCTTGCAGCAACAGGTGCCTGTGGACATCTATGGATGATGGGGTTGCCCTTTCTAGGGAATGCAGTGGAAGCTTATTGTCACAGGTTTGACTGTAAGGACAGGATTCTTTCCCATTGCTGAGCATTTATTCTTCGCATTTCCTTTTACCTCTTTTGGCTGCTTTTTCTTGGCCTTGACTTGCATGCATGCAAGCTCTGTTTCTGCTCACCTCCTGACCAACTGGAGTCTCACTGTCCAGTTTATTTCTTCCTCTGTCCTCCCCACTCACAGATATGGTCTGATCACTCAGTGAGTGATAGCCTGCAATTTCCCTGCTTGCATCCAGACTGACAGCCCAGCTCTTTGAGGGCATTGCAGCAAATGCTGAGTTTACAGAGTGCACAGGGGTCTGGAACAAGTGACCCTTTAGTACACAGAGAGGCTGATTTGTGATTATGTGGCCAGATGAGTGCTCTGCCTGCTCTGTTTCTCTAGGAAAATTTAGTTATTAGGAAAATTGACATATTGGTTTAGACATTTTTACAATAGGTGCAAGGAACTGGCTTTTGTGCATTTTAAGTACTGTGTTTATTTTTTGCCACTGACCAGGAGTCCTTGGGGTCAGTGGGAACCTCTCAGTTTCTTCTTGAGATTGAGATGCTTTTTTCTCTGTCTTGGGTGTGGAAGGGAGGTGTGTGGCACAGCCCAGCCATCCATCTGGAGGCTGCAAATTAAATGGAAAACTTCCCCCTCCCCTTCTCTACATTTCCCCCCTGTGGCTCGGTGATAACATCTAGCAGGGCCCTTCCCCCTCTCTGGTATTTATGCCAAGCTTGGCAGAACTCAACTGCCCTTCCAGGGCTGAATTTTGCACTACAAAATCTCAGTGGTTCTTCACAGCTTTTGGCAAATCTCTTCACAGATGCTTAACTTTGCCTTGATTTCTCCGCAGAGGAGAAACTGAGATCTTCTTTCCCACAGTGAGATACTTTGTTTTTCTGGGGTATTCCCTCTTATGTCATGTATCAAAAATCTATCCAAGAGTATCTTCTGATGTTCCCCCTCCTTGGAGTTGATATCTGTTCTGGTGATGCAGGCAAAGCGCTGAGAACCTTGTGAAGTCTGAGACAATGTTTTCAAAGCCTGGAGACTGCAAAAACCTATTTTGAGCTAGAACAGATGCTACTGGACATATGGAACAGCTGAGGGGACTTACACCAGGACTATAAATGTTCTGCAGATCTTTATGTCCCTGACTCAGTGGGTGGGTTTCCTACAGGAACTGAAAGCTGGGGAGAAGTGGGTATGATGCAAATCACTAATGTTCATGACTTTTCTGTGGAAAATTTGCCACAAGGAATTGGAAATAGCATTCTTTGGTGGAATAGGGCTCATGGTAGCCAAAAAGGTAACCTAAGCAACAGCCCTGATGTAGAAGGAAGGTCACATTGACCTGTGGCTAGCTTGAGACTAGGTGTTTTTACAGTTCTCTATATAAATTTGAGAATCCCAGGCCACCATGTAAATTCTTTATTGGTTTATTGGTGTATTTTACTATCTGCAATACTTTTGTCCTGAAGGAGGTTTGGATTCTGTGAAAACAGTCTTGTCTAGTCAAAAGTAATGCCACGGTCCCCTCTTCTTCACTTTTCTTGTCACCTACTTCCTCTTCCTTCCACACTGCTTCCTAGTAGTCAGGTTGCACTATTTCATACTTCATTTCCCAGCAAACTTTTTGTTCCTCTGCCAATTTATCCAAATTCTAAAGCAGCCCTTCTACCAGCAACACTGGCCCAAGCACTGCATGAGCCTTGGTGTTTGCAGGAATATTTAATATTCTTCCTATCTCTCCTGGTCCCAGCTTACAACCAGGTGCTACACAATCATTCTGTGTCCTTCTCCCAGCAGTCTTCCAGCAAAGGTGCTGCATGATGCACATCCACACACAAGCTTTGCACACTGCTTTGAATGCAGATACATTGCTCACACACCACATGCAGCACAAGCAGCTGGGGGGAGATTAGCTTGCCTGTATACCATGGGGCCTTTCTGTTCATGCTCCAATATGCCTGGCTCAGCTAGTAGTCAAGCTGGACTCTTTTACTCAACTGTGTCCACTCCCAAAACCAGTGTACAGAATTTTATTTGCCCTATTCACTATTGGCTTGCTGGCAAAATGTCAGAGCATCACTTGTATTCCCTTCTCCATTTCCTGCAGAAACGAGTGGCACTGATCCCTCCATGGACATGCCAACTAGCTCTTCCTGGTGTCTTCTCTTGTGCCTCCTACCATGTAATCCCCAATATGTCAAAGCCTGTCAGAGTGGTGACAATGTCTGTGCCAGCACATGGTGATCCCTGCTCCCACTGCTGTTCCACAACTGAACAGTTCCATAAGAGCAGCTCTACAACACCAGAGATGCATTGTGTGCCACATACCAAGCTGCAGAGCTCTGCAGTGTGTGTAGCCTTCAGCAGGATTGCATTGCAGGCCTGACTGCTGAATCAGGACACTCCCAGTTTACCCCCTGCCCTGCTCTCCTCAGCTCTTGTTCTGCCCAGTATCCAGTGGCTGTCAAGTTTTTCCTGCTCCCTGTCCATCTGTGCAATGGTCCCCATAATTTCACTGGGCATTCTGCAAGGCTGTATGGTCTTATACCTTCACACAGCCCTGTGTGAGCTCTTGCTTGCTCTTCCCTCTGCTTATGTGCATGTATTTTATATAAAGTTATCATGAAGGCAAGAGGAACAAGCCATAGAATCATAAAACATTAAGGTTGGGAAATAACTGATATAATTGATTCCAACCTTTGACCGAACACCATCGATTGTTTAAACTTACTTCTCCTGTGTCCTATTGCTTGATTTCAGGGGACCCTAAAAAGGCCACATTAATTGCATCTCAGAACTACATCTGGTGATAGAGTGCCATCAAATCTGTATTTAGCCAAAGCAACCAAGTCATCAGAATATTTCAGTTGGCAACTCGCCCCACACTGGCATCTTCCTAAAGAGGATTTTCACATACTGTGGGGAAATCCCTGGCCTGGTGCATTTTCAAGGATTATTTTTGCTGTATGTTGCAGAAAAAATGGCTCTGATATTGGAAGTGGTGTTCCTTGACATCTTTCCTTGCTCATAATATACCTTTTCAGATTTAGCAATTAACTTTTACCCCATGGCCCTGGGGTGAGCAAGACTTGAAGTTCCAGCCTCAAGTGGGGACTGATATTGATGGAAGAAAGTATGCCTTGAATATAGACCATCCTGGGCTCATGAGCAGCATTGTCAGGGGCAAGGTTGAAAAAAAAAAAAAAAAGGTGTTGAGAACAAGAGATGGACCCTAAAAAGGAGAAAGAGACTGAGGGGCTGTGAGAGGAGGAAAAGGAGAAGGTGAACCCTTGGTAAAAGAGGGAAACAACTAGAGGAGGGGCAGATTTCTTGGAGAGGGAGATAAGAGGCTAAAGGCTGCCACCCAACTGCTGCATTCATATCGGAGAGCCACAGTCCTCACCCCAGCTCTGTGCTGGAGTTGCAGCCAGTACAGACAGGATCCTGCAGTCCTCACACACCAGAGTGCAGGGCAGAGGTCTCCAGTTTGCTGTGGTTTGACTCAGAGCCAGAATTAGGACAGTAGTCTGACAGCCCAAAGCTGTGTTGCACTGTGTGACACTTCAGCCTGGGTCAGTGTTAGTCTGAGCATCTTTGATGCATGTTATTGCTCAGTGGAGACTGGTCCCAGGACTGGGCAGTAATTTTGGCCAGAGTCTGCTCCATATAGGTACACAAAAATATTTTTTCATGCTCTATTAATGGTCACTCTAGTGCTGATTCAAACTGATTTGAATTTACATCCTGGAGCAGCTGTATTGCTCCTGTACTTAAATTAGCTGAAGGTCAGCAATCTTGAAACCTCTTCCGTGTTACTCTATCTTCCTCTCCTCCCCTTGGCACTCCTCCAGAGAAGGAGCAAAGTACACGTTTTCATTGTGAAGGAAATCCCGGGTGATTTGGGGGAAGGGCGATGCTGCCTTCTTCTGTAGTGATAAAGGGAGTGATTTGCAAGTAAAACAAGAAGGAAGGACAAGAAAAAAAGGAATGTTAGAGTAAAACAAAATGTTTCTTTTTACCCAGTGTCTTCACTCAATTATAGCCCACTTCAAAAGGCACTATGATCTAAATGCAAGAAAAAAGAGTTGTGTGTCTCTGCAGTGCTGCGTTGCCCTGTCAAGGAAGAGCCAAGAAGTTGCTTAGGTGGAGGAAGGTTTTTAGTCAGGGTGGAGTGAAACACCAGCCTTTCTTTTCCATTCTTAATGTGCTCGAGCTGCTGGCAGCACAGCTGTGCTTCGGTGGGAGTGGGGAAAGCAGAGCTGTTGGAGAGAGCTTGTTCAGGTTGTGTCCGTGCCAAGGAGTGTGTTTGAACAGAGTCCCCTGGGGCATGAACTGCTGAGCACCAGGCTCGGCCTGGCAGGAGCAAGTGGCAGAGGCAGGACTAGATTCCATTACACAGGATTGGCACATCAGCCTCGGCGGGTGATACACGCCTGAGGCAGAGGTAAAACTCCGCACAGAGGTGTTACAGTCTGCGTTCTCTGTTGCCAGACACAAACAGGGATAGCAGGAGCCCAGGGGAAGGACACGGGGGGTTTGCTCTGGTAGAGCAGCACAGGGGGGAGTTTGCTGAGTCAGCAGCTCCTCTGATCTGGAAGAGAAATTATTCCTGCCCCCTGCCAGCGCTTCCTGCAGATCCAGATTACAGTTCCCAGAACTATCCCTACCTATGTTAGCAAGAAGGCAGCAGTCTGTATATTTTGCTGCAGGAAAGTATGGCAAGTTATGCAGCACTGACGGTGAGCCTGGAGTGAGCCCGTCCTGGAGGGAATGCTGTGAAGTGCAGCGCCGAGGCGCTTAACCTGCCGGCTGCCAGGGAGCAGGCTGTGCTCCCTGTCTCCGAGAGAGCTTGCAGACAAGACCCAGGACTGGGAGCAGGGCTGGGGTCGTGTGGTGCAGTGCCCTTCCTCACAGCGTCCTCGTTGCAGGAACAGCGGGCCGGGAAAACTACAGTTCCCATCACCCTTGTGTGCGCGTCCCTGCGAAACTACAGTTCCCAGAACCTTTTAATGAGCCAGACAGGATGTCTAGGGAAATAAATGTCGACGATTTTTGCATAACGCCCTGCACCTCCGGAGTGCTGACTGGCCCGTGGTCTGTGAAAACGGGAACAGGGGAAAAGCCGGGGAGTGCCAGCGCTGTGGAGCTGTGGCTTGGCCCACCCCAATAGCCGCAGTGATAACCTCCAGCACCGAGCGACCTTCCTCCTCTCAGGACTCCCTCGGTAGTCACAGGGGAGATCCTGGCCCCCGGGAAACACGGCTGCTGCGGAGGGAGAGGCAGATAAACTACAGATCCCGGCATTCTCCGACAGGCAGCACCTGCGGCAGTCCCTGCACGCCGTGGGGGAGGTGGGGGTGAGGATGAGGATGGAGGGCAGGGAGGAGATGCAGGGCGCCGTGGGGCTGCGCTGCACCTGGGACATCCCGCCACCCGCTGGCACCCAGGCCAAGTGGGTGAGGCTCAATGTGGGGGGCACCGTCTTCCTCACCACCAGACAGACCCTGTGTCGGGAGCAGAAATCTTTCCTGTGTCGCTTGTGCCAGGGCGAGGAGCTGCAGTCGGACCGGGTAAGGCAGCTGGGTTGCCTCCCGCACCTTGCCCCACCGAGCATGGGGAGGGCTGAAGGGAAGCAGGGATGGAGCCGGACCCCGGCAGCTGCAGGAACAACTGAGTGAGAAATGCCTGCTCTTTTCCCCCTCTCTCCCGGGAAGGGTTTTCCCATACCAGATTCCACCTTGTTGTAGCCTGGCACCTGCCTTCCCAAGCTGGGGAGAAGAGAGGCCATCTCCCATCTGCTCCTGCCCTCCTTCCTCTTTGTTCACCCCACATCCTGGCTCTGCTTCCCAGCTGTGTCTGCCTGACTCAGCCTTGTTCCTGTAAGGGGATCTCTGCTCTCTCACACCAGGCCTGAATGCCCAGTTGCACAAAGAGACTGAGGCCTGTTTTGTGGGCTTTTTCAGCTGAATTGATTCATGCTGAGCAGACCAATACAGCAGTTAAATCCAAGCTGGCCTGAATTGGCTAAGGACTCTCAGGATCCATGGTTTCCAAAGAATCTTAGAAAGAGTTGACATTTTTGCTTAGGTTTATCTTTTATTCTAGGGCATTTGCAGGTTGGTTACAAGTTTTCCTTAGGTTTTTTCTCCGTGTGGTCTATCTCTGTTGCTAGGATGAAACTGGTGCATACCTAATAGATCGGGACCCCACTTACTTTGGACCGATTCTAAATTTCCTCCGTCATGGAAAGCTGGTCCTGGATAAAGATATGGCTGAAGAGGGTGAGTTGTGGAGCTCAGAAAAATCCCACTTACCATAGTCAGGAGAAATAAGACTTGTGGTCAACCTTTTGGTTGTTGATGTGGGGGGATTTCAGAGAGCTATCCCTGCAAAGCATGACAATATCTTCTTTACTAAAGGGGTTTGGAGTGGGTGAGGAAGGTGTCCTTGCAGGTGTTGTGGCATATCAACTGTGAGCAGAAATGTCACCAAGACAGAAGCAGGCAAAATCTCAGAACCTCAATAAGCCATTTTTTACTTGTTCCTGATCTACTTTTAACCAGGCTCTGTGAGTGAGTTTTCTATTAATGTCTGTTTCTAATTAGGAATGAAAGCCCAGTAGACCAAACAAAACTGAGCTCATCTCTTCTACTGACTGTAATAAAGACCATCATTAATCAGTGATATGCACTGTATGCTGCTTGTGCTCTCATGGGTTGTGAACTGCAGAAATTCCAGTGGAGCAAGTTAGTCAAACCAATCCCTCATTTGAGGTTGACAGTAGGTCCAATAGGATGACTTGGTGACATCACTGTGTTATCAGCCAGCAGTCCACAGTGCCTTGTTATTTTTTTGATGCTAGGATCTAATAAGGAGTCAATTCCAAGTACAGACTGTGTTGTCCAGTGCTTGCCAAGCACAGTTTCTGCATGGTCATTAGTCTTCTTGCCTTTCTTGTACTTTTTTACCTAAAGCATTTTTACCGTTTCTTCAGAACAGTCTTATCAGTTGTAATTCCAAAAATATACCAAATGAATGGTGCAGGATTGGAATAAGCACAATTTTAAGGTGTTTACTACATGACATTTCTTGTAATTCTGAGATCAGACAGAATTCATTAGCAGGTTTTAATATCAAATCTGAAGCATAAACAGGAGTCCAGTTCATTTGCATTGACTCTTTTTTTTTTTTTTTTCCTGCTGCAAACATCCAGGCTGGTGTAAAAATAACCCATTAGACAATTCACTGCTGAATGAGACACACAGAAGAGGTCTGAGTGTGTCAGGTAGTGAATGATCAATCTCCCCATCTATATTTTCTTTGTACTGTCCTGGGGACATGTGAGTGTTGGCTTCCAGCCACCTTTCCCTCACTGACCCTCTGGGAATCACCTCTCTTTTCCTGAAGGCCTGTTAGCAAACAAGTGAGTCTCAGGAGAGGTGGTGGATGCAGATGCCATAGAGAAAAAAACAAAAACATTTCTGTTTACCTGTTTTGAGTTGAAGCACAGGGAAGAGAGCCAAAAATCATATAAAGTCATATGGGGCTACAACTCCAAGTAGGCCTGGAGGTAAGTTAGACTTTTCTAGCTCTTTTGGTGACTTGTCAGAACTGCAAGTTGTGGTTCTCTGCCTTAATAAGAGAGTCTGAGCAAGGTGATAACAAGTGGTCACTGAGAGAGACTGGAGCCTACAGCTGTTCTCCTTGGCCAGGTATCTGGGAAAGATATTAGCAGTCCTCTGGGCACAAACCTTCACTGGCAGTGCCTGTTTCTGTAGTAGCAGGCAACATAAGGAAGTTGGGGTGAGCATTAGAAACAAGATGCAGAGAGCCAAGTTTCAATTCTCTTCAGCAAGAGTTTCCAGCCTGTTAAAAAGTGAGGTAGTAATAGAATTTCTCCCTATGGACCTTGTGAAGCTCAGAATTGATCTTTTGCAAGTTGAAAAATAAAGATGGGCTGCTAACTTTCTGTCTTTGTGGTCCTCCTGTCTGTCTTTCTCAGGCATCCTTGAAGAAGCTGAGTTCTATAACATTGGTCCTTTGATCCGAATAATCAAGGATCGAATGGAGGAGAAGGACTACACAGTAACACAGGTATGGCAAGATAGAGTGGGGTGGGGAAAGCAGGTGTGTAAAAAGGGGGAGAGATGAGTCTAGAGTGGGAGAAGAGTTGAGAGAAGCAGCAAGGAATAGAAAAAAGCAACTAATTAAAGATTATGTGCTAATCCCTATGCAGCAAAATCTTGCAGGGGACAAGCTACCACCAATTTAGTTGCAATAAACAAGTTGCAGGCTTGCTTTGCATCCCAGAAGTAATGTTGGATGTAGTCCCTGAAACTAAGTGAACTCCTCTAGCTTTTGGAAGAAGGCAGCTGGTTGCTGTGGGATATAGAGGAATATTTGTGAGGAGAGCAAAGGTGTAATGGAGATGAGGACTGGGGTGGGGACTCCTGGGAGTGTAATCACAATGAAGAGCATGGTAATACCTGTAGAGAAACCTGGAGGAAACAGGTGAACAGATGGAAGAGTTAAATGCAGACAAGGAGTCAATCCTGTGGCACAATCACACCTTGTCTTGGCCAGCAACCTTTGAAAATCTTCCTTAGAGGGAAGATTGTCTGCTATCTCACTTTTCATCTTGTCTGCCTCAGGTTGTAAGCCTCTAGCAGCACAGTCACTTTGTGCTGCAAAACCCCATCAGCATTTGTTACATTGGCAAAAATGATTTTGTAAAGACAAGTGCAAACTTCCCATCAAAAGAGGGCAGTATCTTTTGGGGACAATGCAGGCAGCACTGAACTCAGTCACTGCTCTCCAGAAGAGATACTGTTCTGGCTCCAATGACAGCACAGGGGAAAGCTGGATTGTGGTTTCCACTCCCCTTTCACCTGGGGCATGGGGAAGAGGACAGGTCTGTCAAGGAGGGGTATTACCACTTCATTGTGCAGGAGGGGAACAGCTTTTAACATGACTGCTGTCAGCGTGCTCTGCAATTTTGCTCTCAGGTGCCTCCTAAGCATGTGTACCGTGTGCTGCAGTGCCAGGAAGAGGAGCTCACTCAGATGGTTTCCACTATGTCAGATGGATGGCGCTTTGAGCAGGTATGGCTGGGGCAGAGCAGGGGGGAAGGAGTTGTCTTTTGGGGAAAAGATCATGGATACCATACAGTTGCCAGGCAAGGCTACTTCCTGCTCTGGGAATACTGGGTAAGTCATTGATTGAGCCATCATGCTGGCTTTTTCCTGTGCCTTTCTAGAGGTTTAGAGGATACTGCGTGAGGCCAGTTTTTGCATCCTGGCTAACTTCTCTCCTGGTTCTCTGTATTGTCTCCTCATCTTAGTTATGAGGCCTTTCCACTGGGATTACAGAGTGGACTCAGTACTGCATGGTGGGCTTTCTGCCTTGCTCCTCAGGTGGAGTGGGTGTTTTCAGGAATATGTGCTTGTGATTCTTGCTCTCATCTTTTCTAGCTTGTGAACATTGGCTCGTCCTACAATTATGGGAATGAGGATCAGACAGAATTTCTGTGTGTGGTCTCCAAGGAGTTGTACAACTCCCCCAATGGCCTGAGCACTGAGCCCAGCCACAAAGCGAAGGTGAGATTAACGTTGCTATGGCCCTTCTCTCATTGCCTATGAGATCCTTTGCTCCTTCTCTCTTTTCTCTCTCGCAACAGTGGGGCACCTCAGTGGTGAAATACAGGGGTCTGCCCTGGTGTTCAGCACCGTGGCATTATACCCATTGCCCAAAAGGAGGAGTGTGTGTGTGTGTTGGAGGGGTGGTGTGTGGCTGTGTGTGGCAAATGGCTTTAGCAAGTCACCCTGGCACCTCTCATGCTACTCTTAACATCCCCCTCATGCCTCCTCATGCCCATTCTGTGTGTGTCACTGCCTATAGGGCTTTATTTCCCTGAAGGTTTTGCAGTATTCTGTTTCCTTTTTCTGAGTCTCAGCCTGAGGGGCAGATATCTCCTGCTTCCCTTGTGAAGGAAGGACAGAAACCTGTGGCAGTGCATGACATCTTGTAGACACACAGGATGCAGGAAGGAACACTAGCAACTGATGGCAGTTGTTAGACTGTGGGGTCACAGTACTTGTAAGTGGGTTAGATACCCTGATGTGATACTCCAGAGGAAAACAAGCCTCTCTGTTCCCTGACCTAGAATTATCTTGGCCATGGGCCAAGGTCCCTTTTTATTCCAGTGTTACGACAATTGCTTTGTTCCGTTGTGTGTCGGAAAGAACTGCCGTGGCTCATCTTGCAAGTATCTCCACTCTTTCTTCCTTTTGTCCCTGGGCCACAGAACACAGAGGAGGACCTGGAGGAGGAAGAGCAGGAGGTGGAGGAGGAGGAGGCAGAGGCAGAAGCAGAAGCAGAGGAGAAAGGTGCAGCAAATCCCTGAGGAAAATGATAAAAATAACCCCCCAGGCATAGACTCGTCCACCTTTCTGGTGAGAGCTCACAGCTAGCAGCAGGGAAGCACTAGAACAGGTGTGGGGTGTGGGGACTGTCCTCTCCAGGAGCTGGAGTCTTTCTGGAGATAAAGCTGATAGAGGAGAGCTGTTACCATGGCTGCTGCTTTGTATTTTAAACTGTTTGGTTTATCTTGGTTTTATTTTTATTTGCAGACTATCCATCTGTTCGGGATTGTGCTAAACTCTCTTCCTGCGGACCCTCCCTCCTGCTCCCTTCCGTGTCCATCCCAGCACTGTCATCTACCTCCCACATTGCCCCACTCGCCAGCCTCCAGCATCCTTCCCTCTGCTCTCTTTGTCCCCCAGGGCTCAGAGTGGTCTCTGCCCAGGGCCCTGTCTCTCTCTGCTCCTCACTTTTCCTCCTCTGCAGGTATGTTACCTGTCTGCACTCCCAGCTCCTGCCAGCCTGAGCTCTGCATGAGTGACTCACTTCCCTCTTGTGGGTATGGCCCTGGTTTGTAGAGCTTGGGGAGGGGAAGGAGGGAGGTGTGAGGTTGACTCATCCCTAAGGTGGCTTTACATATTCCTATCCTATGTGTGCCTTTACCTGCCAAGCAGATCCTATGGCTGTGGACCAGAGGCTCTGGCAGCAGAAAGGAGAGTGCAGCTGGGAGAGGGGTGGCAATGAATGCAAAGCAGGCAGGGGTGGTTGGGAGAAGGGGTGGAATTTTGCCACATGTCTGCGTGACACGCATGCCGGATCGCTTCTCCAGACTGCCGTCCGCAGCTCCTTTGCCTGCCAGCCCGGGCACTTTGCAGAAGGCAGCCTGTTATTTTTCCTTCCCTGCTCTCACTTCCCTGGCCTTTCCCCCCACTAGCTCTGCAGGGTGAGAGCACAGTGGGAGAGGTGGCAAAGGCAGAGCAGAAGCAGCTGGTCCCCATTGCAGATGTTCTCACAGCTGTGTGCAAAATGAGCCTCTCTGCTCTGCCTCCTGCTTAGGAAGGCAGGCTGGCTGACATGCGTGGGGCTGGGTATGGAAAGTGTTAGAAAGAGGATTCCTCTCCATACTGCAAAACTGTGAGGCTCTTGTTAAACTGGAGATGTTCCGTGTCAATCTCCACGGGTCCTGATGGAGGGCACTTGTTAGCTGGCTGGCATTTCTCTCTCTCTCTGTTTGAAAGCCTCCTTGTCTATCGCTGTGGGACCTGACTGTTATTATCTTATGCCTCAGTGTATGTTAATTACATGGATTTTTTCTTCCTTCTATTCTGTTTTCCCACCCTCATTTCTTTTTCTTCTGTTCGTGTTTCCTCTGTAATTTCCCTTTTTCTCTTTATCACACTTCCCTCCATGCTCCGTTGCTTTTTTTTCCTACCAGTGATTGTGTTTCTTTTTCTCTCTCCTTCTCTAGCTGTTACAAGCCAGAGATCTGAGGATGTGATCTGAACACTCCACTTCAGCCTTTTCATTTCTTGTTTATATCTTTATTTTTGTACTGCGGTGTATGGCAGCCCCTTGTCCCACAGTGACACCCCCAGCTCCCTTCACTCGTCACATGCAGCCATTTTTTTTTAACAAACTCACCTCGGAGGCTGAGCTTCCAGCCGTGGAGGAGGGCAGATGCTCCACGGAGCCCCTGAGCTGCTGTAGGAGCGGGAGCCCACGGCCCCCTCCTATGCCTGGCAGTCTGGCTTTCTGTAATGTCACAGTGGCCCCTGGTGGGGACATCAGCGATCAGCCACTGCAGCCTGCGGTCCCTTCCTGAGCACCCCTGGATATGCAAAAGGGGACCGAGGTGGTGGCAGCTGTGGAAAGACCAGCCCTTGCCCTTTCACCGTTGCTGGCAACTGGTGTGGGCTTGTGGCCTGGGGACAAATGCAGAGCTACTGTCCTTTTCTGAGCCACCCATATGGCTCAGAGGTGTCCCTGTGCTGGGTATCACATTCCTTGGTGCCTCCCTCCCTGTCCCCCAAAGCAGCCCTGTGCCAGCAGTGTGAGAAGGAGAATGGTGTGCTGCCTGGGTACCAAGAACATGCTGGTACCTGATGTTGTGTCAGCCAGCACCGAGCAGATCCCAGTTTTGGGGAGTGGGGTGTTTGCTTTACTGCTGTGTCTGAAGAATCCTGAATAAAATTCACAGTCTGTTCCTCCTTGCTGCCTCTCATTTCAAGTGGCAAGAATTCTTTCCTGCTGTAAGGGGGTGTGGGAGTTGCAGAAAAGGAGTTTGGATTCGTCACCTGGAGCCACCAGAAGCTGCTTGTGCTGTGCCTGTCTTCTGGGGGCTGGAGGTGCTTCCCACTGTGTCTGTGCTGCATCCCCACTGCAGGCAGCTGGGCTAAAGAGCAGGTCTGCTTATTGGTATCTGCACCTCTAAATCATAACAATAAGTGAGGACCACCTGTCTAGCAAACATCGACCCCAGGGACATCTGGGGTTGGGGGGTGGGCAGGAGTGTGGAAACTATTGCTGGTTGCCAGTGCCAGGAGTGGAGCTTGGTCAAAAACATACAAACCTCAAGATAATTTTTAGCAGAGTGAGGCAAACTAGAGCCAAAAAAATCCTCAAATTAATTTTATTTCTAATTCCATAGAGTGGCCAATTATGTACACAGACACACACACACGCACACACATTTAGTTAAAAAAAACCAAACCCACAGCACTTGCAGTTTAAACTCTGTGCCCTGAAGCCTTCTCCTTCACCTGCTGGATTACCTGAGATAGGAGATGGAAGAGGTTGAGGGCATTTAGAAGGGCTGAGGGAAGGGGATGGGAGTCTGCTCCAGCATTTTCACTGGGGGAGGTGCAGCAGTGGAGGCTGGGTGCTGCTCCAGCGGGAGGCAGGACACGTGCTTGGGGGTGCAATGCTGGACTCATGCCTGGGAGTCAGTGAGACGTGAAGAGTTGCCTGGCTGAGCTGAACAGCACACTGAGCAGCACACGCCAGCTAAGAAAAGAAGCAATTAGGGAGATGGAAGAGGAGGAGTGATGGGAGGGGAAGGGGGATGAAGGATAAGCAGCAGGAAGGAAGAGGGAGGCAGATTGATTTCACAGTTACTGGAATCTCTAACTACATCAGTCACATTTTCTTTCAGCAAATGTTCCAGCATAAGACTGTGGCTGAATCACATGGTTCATGGAAAGTTCAACTCCCCTTATCCCTCTTCTCAGAAACCATCAGCTTGGGACTATTGCTGTGTATCATGTCATTGCCCCCAACTCTCCCACCTGCCTCCCTTCTCCCTGCTTTTGGATGGAGAGTCTAAAAACCCCTTGGGATGCTCTTTGGGAAGCACTAATGAAGAAGAGGGTCTGGCTGCTCTTCTCTACAATCCCTGCAGCAGCCTTTTTTTTACCCCGTTCAGAAGAGCATCCTGGGTCTGACAACATCCCACACTCTTTCTCTGGGAGGCAAGTGAGCAAGATCAGGAATGAGTGCCATGTGAGTGTAGGTGTGATGGGGAGAATACAGAGATGCACTTTTCTCAGCTCATGGTTTGGTTCATCCAGCCCAGCACTTGAGTGATCCTGGTGTATACTCCATAGTGATTTGCACGTGCACATCCCATTCCCCAGCTGACCAAACCAGCCAGAAACCATCTGCCACTGGGTTCTTTGCAGGCCAGTGGACCTCCAGAATCACCCTAGAAAAAAGAAAAATAGAATGAAGTGATGGTGATCCACCAGCATTTGCTGCTGCCTGATTATGCTGTCTTTGAGCCCCTATGTATACAGATTCCTGTATCCCCTCATCTCATGCCTGGGACATCTGCAACATTGCTTGATGTCAAAAACAGCCTCCAGTGCAAACATCTGACTCAGTTATTCCTTCATCATGCAAATTCTTCCCCCTTAGGCAGGTCCCAAAAAGCTGATTGTTCTACTGATTCCTCCTGGTCTGTATGGCATTTCCAAATATGTGGCAAACAAGAAAGTTTGTTGGAATTTAAGTGGATTCTGTGAGGGATGGCAGAGAGGAATTCCTTGAGATTGATAGTAGTGAAGGAACAGACAAGTTACTGCGTACAGGTGCTAAAGAGGCTGAGAGTGTAAGAGACTGATGTAGTCACCTGACTTGAAAGTGGGAGGTAGAGTAGAGAATGGGCTGAAATGAGAGAAGGGTAATTTAACTATATTTGGATCCTGTCTAAGGCAAGGATGCTGGAATGAAATGGTCATGAGAGCTGTTGTTGGCCACTTAGATCAGAGGAAGTGTTGGGAAAGTGCCTTTCCCCCTCATTTCAGGCTGTGGGTTGCATTTTTGGGACACATATGCACACATATGGGACACATCCCACCTCTGGTAGTCAACCCTGACCCCACAACTCTTCTGTCACCTGGCAGGCATCCTTCTTGCCCTCGTAGTACCCAGCACACAACATCCTGGGAGTAATCATGTAGTGATAAGCCTCACTGCAGATGTTCTGCTGGATGAGCTGCACATCCACCTTCTGCAGAACATTGCTGATGTGCCCTGAAAAGTAGAACACCAAAAGTAGCAGAGGTGAGCTATAGTGGAACTTCCCCTAGCCCATGCTCACCTCACTGCATGCTGAAACCTGCCATTGAAATTTCTGTTCTGCTCTCCACTGGTATCACAGTCTCTGACTTGCAACAGAGCACTTTTTTTCTGCATGAAACACATAAAATTCCCCTTCATTCCTTTCCCTACAGGGATATGTTGTGGGCATTTCAGCTTTTGGCACAAGGAGTGTTCTGCTTCGTGGAAACCTCTGGGTTGTCAACAACCCCTCCTGGGTTTGTTTCTCACTGAAATGGATTTTAAGCTCTTCTGTCTAAGAGTACAAACCAGGAGTGTCCAGTTCTGTATAGTCTCCTGAGTGTTTACAATTAGGAAGCAGCTGGAACAAAACTGTGAGTGGATGAAGACACTAAGCTGACCTGAAGGGCTATTCTAATTTTTGGATGAAGAAACACATGCTGTCCCCATACAGATTACCAGACTGCCATGCCTGCCTCTCCACATGAGGTTGTAGGGCACTCAGCAGGTAACTTTGGTCAAGCTATTATCCAAAATCAGAAGGAGTGAAGGAGGCACAATGTTTTGGGATGGACAGAAGCTGTTCTGCCTATGACACATTGGACTTGTGTCTCTGTCTCAGCGCAGTAGGCCACCAAGAGAGCTTGAACCTACCACCTTCCTTGAGGGCTCCCCAGCCAGTGATCCAGCAATGAAGGCCAGGCTCAAAGATGTGAGAAGGAGCAGGCAAGCAGATGGGCTGGATTAAGGGTGAGATGACCACAGGATGATCCAGCTGGAGCAGGGCCACATCATAATCATGGCTGTCCTCCTCATAATAAGGGTGGAGGAAGAGATGGATAACCTTGAAGGACACCTCTGTATGGCCAGTAGCATTTTGCAAGTATTTGCCCAAGTAAACGGTCCAGATGGAGGGGGAGGCCAGTCTGTAGGATGCAGCAGAGGAGCAAGGGCACACTTAGCAGGTAATGCTGACCCCATCCTAGCTGACATCTCCGTTGTTGTGACAGTGTGGGACAACACAGAGCCAAAACAAAGGTGGAGCTGTGCAGTATCTTCTGCTTTCATTGTCCCCTCAAAACTGCCCTGTGAGTCCCAGCCTTGCCCCTTTTCCCCAGAACACACCTCCAGATAACACTGAATGTGTCTATACCCCTTTCTTCTTTTCCAAGCCGTGGAGAAGCATGGCTGAGGGGCCACAGGGGGTGTGCAGCTGCCCCATGACCTTTTCATCAGTCAGAAGAGCCTCCAGCCATGCATGACATGGAAAGCAATGCCCATCTTTCTGTCCAGCACCCCCCCTGTTGGTTTACCTCTCGTCCTGGAAGCAGTGCGCGGCTGAGACCACCCAGCGGTCAGCAACGAGCGTTCCCCCACAGATGTGGCGGCCCCGAACTTGCAGGCTGGCCTGCCATGGCCATTCCCCTTCCACAGAATTCATACCACCCACAATCCTGCTGAGAGGGGCTTGCATCCCACAGTCTGAGGAGGAGACACAGCAGATACTTCAGGGAGGGAAGGGAACATGATATGTTCCTTTCCTGTCCTTCTTTTCCTACTTAGTTGACTGAAGAGTTTGACCTCTAATTGCTTGTCTTACCCAGCTAGCACAAGCTTTATGTATCACCCAGGACAGGTCTAGTGAGCACTCCCTCCCAGCATTCCCCACCTCCATCTGCAGCCTGGGGATGCCTTTGGGGCAGCATGCTGACTGTGCTAACTGCTGTGCTGTCAGGAAACCTCCTGGTCATTCCCTTTCGCTGCCTACCGAGGCTCCAGAAAAAAACAAGTAGGGAAATCAAAACATAAACTCTCTCCCTGCCAGTGGCCATGCAGACATGGGTGATTTTCCTGGCTGGAGCTTTGTACAGTGGCATATAAGCCAACACAATGGTCAAACAGGCTGAACCTGACCTGTGAGACATGTCTATCTGGCTTGATGCCTCTGCCTGAAGGAGGCAGGGAGCAGCTGCCCCAAGAGCAAGTGCCTGCTCACACTCAGCATAGAGCTGAGTTGCTGCTGTCCCTGCCACTGCAGGATGGAGCAGGGGCACTGGTACTGTGGGACTGAGGTGGGGAGAAGCTTGTGGAACAAGAGAGGGTGGGTGCTTCTTCTGGGTGGCAGGAGAAAACAGGGCAACTTGCAGCTATATGTCATCCTGAACCTGTCTGGCTGGCTTGTGGCTGATCATTTCCTCACCACAGTGGTTCTCATCAGACAGGTCCTTGCAGTCTGCAGTGGTGTCACACAGGGGGTTGGGTTTCTTCACACAGGTCCCATCTTCACAGCGGTAGGTGAAGGGACCACAGGGCACTCCTGCAAAAAGGAAGGGGAGCCAAGGCTGAGAGAGGGCAGCTGGTTGTAGATGCAGCCTGAAGTCCTTTAAATGAGGAGAAAGGGCAGCAGAGAGCTTGGGGGAACTCCAGAAATGATGACAGGGAATTTCCTGAACAAACAAACAGCTCACAAACATTGTGAGGAGGCTGGGGGAGTTATCTCCCAGATGGTGCCCTTATGTCACATGTGGGATGTACTCTCCAAGCAGCCTTGGTTGGGACACGGGGGCTGGCATTTGTCATGCCAGCACTGTCCCCTCCCTACCTCCACTGCAGTGCTCCTCATCACTCCCGTTGACACAGTCCAGCTGCTGGTTGCAGACGCTGCTGAACTCGATGCAAGTGCTGTCCTCACGGCACTGGAACTTCGCAGGGCACACTGCACAGGGTTTGGGAATGAGGCATGTGAGACAAGGTGTGAGGTGAGGGTCATAAGCCCTGCAGTCTGTTCAGCCTCTTCCCCCACCTGTGCAGCTGTGCAGCTTTTGCCTGACCTGCACTGTAGGTGTGCCTGCACCCTGTCTTGTACTTTGCTGTTGCTGATTTAACCTTTCTTGTTTTGCCTCAGACCTGCCGCAGTTCTGTGTACGTGCCTTGAGGTCCATGGACTCCTCAGTGAGCACCACCAGTCCTGGTCTGCTTGCCTTCTTAGGGGTTTGTGGGACTGCATCCTGTCGGGTGAGGTCACTGTTCCTCCTGCCTTGCTGTCAACCCCAGTTCATGGGTCAGTTTCATACAGACCAGCATTTCCCCTTGCAGCAGAGTCCTGAATAACAAAGGACTCCACAATATTCATGAGTTCTGATGGACACTGGAGGATGGAGATGGGTCTAAGCTGCCTGCTCTCCACAGAGCTTGACTTCTGTTCACAGATTTCCATAGCAGGAACTTGTTCGGTTTATGTTTACCATTTTCCTACTGCAGTGACTATAATTTCTTCATTAATAGCACAAAGCTTCTAGGTGACTAAAGGCATGTAAAGGCATTTGATTTTAAAGACAGGGATTGTACCATACCAACATGGAGTGAATAATCAGAGATGCACTAGTAGAAAGAGTATAAGAAAAGGATGGAAACCATAATGTTTCTATTTTATTTTTCAAATATAAAGCAATGTTGGAAAACACTGGGAAAGTGTGGGGTTTGTGTCAGTCTTGGTCTGTGTCAACCTGTGGAACTGAATGACATGATATCCCTGGGGCCAAAGAGATACTGGAATTCAAGAAAGGATTAGATATTCATAAGGATGCAAATGTATCCCTGTCTACAGGAGGGAAGCATGCAAACCCTGATGTGAGACAGCTGGATGCTGGGACAGAGTACATTGTCAGCAACACTGCAGACAATACAAAACCCAACCTTAGCAATCTTATGTGAGCTCTCACATTTCTAGCACTGAATTAAAGCTTTCTTAGAAATATTTCTCCTTCCTTTGGCTTTAGACTTTTCCTGCACCTTCATCTGAATCTTTCTAAACTGGTCACTCTCTCCTGTGGTTCAGGGCTCTTTATCTGTGAACAAAACATCTGTAGGAAACAGCTAATGAAAAGTTAGTGGTGGCAGAAATATTATGAGCCCCCATCACACCAGAGATGAGAGAATAGATGAATTAGGTGTCATGTCTAAGAATGAACTGCTATTCCTATGAGAATGGGGCTCTGCAGGAGTTCTGAGATGCTAAGGATGGAGCCTACACTAATGCTTTTGGCATGAAGAACCAATTGAGGCTGGTCAAGGACTTTGATGCTCCCAAACTGGGGTAAAATATATGAGTGAGGATCTGTACAGATGAAGCATCACAAATGGCCTGAGGGGAAAAAGGAGAGAGAAAGGCAGCACATGGGCTTGGGGAAGTGTGAGCAGGGAGGGGGATGTTGAGTGGTGTTACAGCAGAGGGGGCTGTAGGCCAGGGCTGAGCTTGGTTATAAAGGATGGGTGGGAGGAAAGCAGGACAAGGTGGGGGACAGCTTGGGTAGGGGGTCTCTTTCAGTCTGCTGGTGCTCTTGGCTACTAGGGGACTCCCCTGGGAAGGCTGTGCTGTGACAGGACCCAGAACATAACAGTTCTTTCCAGAGCAGGCTAAAGCCATACAGCAGTGGGATGAGACTTTTAATGGTGCAAAGGTTTAAGCTCCTGAAGTTGAGGTACAAGGCTGTGCCTTGGCCAGCCAAATCCTACCTATCTCTCCCTACTTCAGAGGAACAAGGGGCTGTGCCTTGCTGAGACCAGAGAGCAGCAGGGAGAAGAAATGACTCACCACAGTTTCTCTCATCCAGCCCATTGGGGCAATCTTTGATCCCGTCACAGGCTGGGACACACAAACCGTTCACCGAACACAGAAACTCCCCAGGACAGGCTGTGAAACCAAGAGACAGTAATTAGTCCCCAGTGACTGGAAACCTCCTGGCAGCAAAGCACCATGCCTTGAAAGGGTGGAACTGCACACCCTCCTGACCACAGGAGCACTGGCAGAGCTCACTAAACTCCCCAAAATCTGCTCTTAACAGGGCATATGGATCCAGGCTATGCGCCAGGGAAAAGAGATCTTTCCCTGTTTTGCATTGTACAGTGGGCAATATCCAGGACAACCACCTGTCTGGCACACCATACGTTGGGATCTCTGCTGTTTCATATCTCCTGAATGCCATAAGAAAGCTGAAACAGGCTCTTTGGAGTTGTCATCAAAACTTACGTGGGACCTTGAAAGGTTTGTTGTTAGACACGTTGACAGGTGCACATACTCAGGGACTGGTGTGCTTTACTGGCACCCTTTAGGAGGGAGATGGTGAAACCTTGGAAAGACAGACTGTGGGTGGTATTTGCATATGTGTGTATTTGTGTGTGGTTTTATTTATGTCTTGTTTGCACGGATTCCAAGGTGAGCAGGAAACAGCTCTCTCTCTAAGAGATCTTGTAATCAAAACAAATGTTGCTTCAAGCAGAGGTGCTGTCTCATTGCATTCCTGAGGCTAGTCTGTGATGTTGACATGAATTTAGGCAATTTTGTAACCTTGGGTTTCGTTGTGTCGATGCTCTGGCCACAAGAGGCAGCGCCACATGTGCAGAAGCAGCTTTGCACGTAATTGCCTTTCCTTTTGGGGGGCTCACAGGTTCATCACTGATTTCTGAGCATCTTCCTCAAGGGTGGATGGCACCTAGGGCCCCCAGGCCGTGCCCTGTGTTTCTCCCAGCCCAAGCCAAGTGCAGAGGGGCTGCTGGTTCCCCCAGTGAGGAGCAGGGAAGAGCCAAGCTTACGGTCAGACTGCTTGTAGAGGCTGTAAGCTGCCTGTACACCAGGGCCAGTTAAGGAGATCTGAGAGGTGAAGGTGATGGTGATGTCAGCAGAAGATGTGGCTGGGATCCTCTCAGCAAAGGCTTGCAGGGTCCTCAAGCCACACAACCTAGGGGCAAACACAGGAGAGGAGGATTGGACAGGGAGGCAGGAAACAAGGCAGGGCAAGGGGGCTCTGTGGGGCTGGGGTGGGAAGGGGGTCACACAGTCTGGGTGCTCTGGGTGACCCAGGATTACAAAATGCCTTCAGTGTGCATGAAATACAGAATCCAGAGGGACCCTCCAATGTCTGGAATTTTCCACTTTCTGGCAGGCACTAAGATCAGGCCATGCAAAGCAGTTCAGTTCTTATAGTGTAAGAAAATTCTCCTTCATCATCTTCCTGGAAAAACCATGCTGTAAAAACTGTGGCATTGACTGCTTTAGAGAGGAAGGCAGGGAGAGAAAAAGTGGAGATCCTACACCAGGGTAACATAACTCCTGGATCAGATCCTTCATAGGAAGACAAGTTATCTCCACAGGAACCAGGCACTAATGAAGTGGGTTGGGGGAGGTTTTGGAGGGAAACAGGCAAATTTGCAATAAGTGGGAGGAAAACCAAAAGCTGTAGGTCCATCTATCTCAGACCCTGCATTGAGGAGATGGGAGCACAACAGATCTCCATCCTTCACACCTGGGCAGCGGTGAACAATAGCCCCAGCTACAAATGGATGGTAATTGTGAGAAGTCCTGCAGGGAAGTGGCTGAAGTCAAAGCAGGAGGATATGGAGCTAAGGGGAAGATCTGTATGGAGGTGGGTGCAAGGCAATAGCACACAGAGATAATATTGCAGAGGTGGTGACAGGCAGATTTGCAAACACAGGAGGAGTGGGAGGACACCAAGGTTACACACACAGGAGAAAACTAAGAAGCCTGATGCAAACAGCAAGACAGGGAAAGCAGGTTGGTAGCTCAAAGCAAATCTGTGAGAAATGTGTTCACTGGAGAGAGAGTGAACAAGACAAGCAAAAAAGGAGGAGGCAAGCACAAAGAGTAGTCACTGAGTGTAGCTCAGTGTATGGCTCCTTGCTCAGATATGGTGGCTAAAGTGAGCAGGGAACCTGCAGAGTTTTAATCTCAGTTTTATCCCAGGTGGGAAGTGAGAGACAGAAACCAGGACCCCACCACACACCTTCTGTTCTGAATTATCCACTGGCCTTGGGTACAGGGCAGGTCGTGCTTCTGTCTGCTGAGTGCGTAGGCGTCGAACCAGAGGGTGACCCCGTAGTCAAGGGATGGGACCTGCAGACAAGGGGGTGCAGAGCAGAGGGCAGATGGCTCTAGGAGTGTTACAGCACACTCCATAAGCCAGAAACAAACAAACAGAGCAAATGTGAAGGGCAGTCGTGTCCGGCCACATTGCGGGTCAGAAGGAAGCACCCTCTAAACTGGAGCCATGCCACAGCCCAGGGAGTCAAAACCTGGAAATTCTCATCAATTCCTATCAATCTGGTTCTGTTTTGGAGAACTCCTTTGGAGATCAGATTTCAGATTCCACCTCAACAGTTGCATCTCTGTGCCAGTATGAATATTAGACTTCTTCCCTTTCAGGAACACTCTTTATGTGGAGGCTGGGCAGGCTGTCATCCTCTTCTTGTTCTCATGATGATCTGACTGAGAGCCCTGGCTGCACACCCTGCATTGTGTGTCTACAACTTGGGGGTGCTGCCCAGGTTTTGAGGATAGGGTGGATGCTCTTGTGGAGCTGGCTCTTACCATCATGTGCCAGGTGCACTGTGTGTTGGGTGAGTAGTAGCTGGGGTAGTGTGGGGTGCCGATCTTCCCCTGCAGCTCCAGGCTCTCCCGCAGAGTTATATTCACCTCACAAGCTGCAAATACAGACATTCAAAGCCCTGCCCTCTGTCAGATCAGCCTCAGCTCAGGGAGGCCATGTAACCTGCATTTTACTGACCACCCTTGCAATCCAGAATGAATTCTGCTCCTAACAGGGATGCAGGACCTCTAGGAGCTGTGATGCTGTAGGAGAAAACCCATCTTCTCCCTGTAACTATAGCCACTCTCCTCCAGCCTTCCTCACCTTCGAGGGGCACTGCTTGTGCTGAAAGGATGAAGGGGTCATAGTAGCTGTACATGGCTTTCTTCCACACAATGGACATGACAGGGCCAGATGAAAGGATTTCCACAATGGGCTCCTGCCTGCTGCAGCCATAGATCCTCAGGGGAAAGAAATAAAAGGATTGAAGCAAGCAACAAGCAAATGAAAGAGAAGAATGAGAGAAGCAATGGATATCTGTGTGATATACACACAGCAGTTGTAAGGCACCAACTAAACTAAACAAGAGTGACAGCTCTCTGGTGTGAGACACATGCACATCAGTGACTTGGCAGCTTGTACATCAAGGAGAACCCCCTCTGATGGCACCTTCCCCTGCTGTGGTGTGTGCTACCAGCCTGCCTGTCCTCCCCACCGTGTTCCCCCTGCTCAGGAGCTACCTACGAGGTGATGAGGTGTTTCTCCAGGGGCCCGGCTGCGTCGTACATTGCCAGGCGGTCCCTGCAGTCAGGCAGAGTCCACTCCAGCCTCAGCTTGATCATGTAGCCCTTGAGGCCGTGGAGGTGCCAGAGACAGCTGGAGGCCAGGTAGTCAGGGCCCTCCAGCCTTAGGATGTCATCCTCCTGGACGTAGCTGTACCTGTAGCAACCTGGAACAGATGTGGTTGTAAGAGAAATTAAGGTGTGGGATTGTCTCTTGGTACATCAGTGTGAGCCCTTTTTTAGGGTAAGGCTGACTCATCCCAATGGTCTCGGTTTACTTTTGCGTATGTTGTGGTGGCACTGATTCTTTTTGTACCATTGTCCCAGTTTCTCTAAGCAGCACAGCACAGTTATCTTCCACTTTATTTACTTTTTCACCTCTTTCTCCTTCCAGCCCCATATTCTTCCTGATTTTAGATCTCCCTCATTTGAATTCCAGGTTTCAGAAGTCTTTCACATCAGGATTTTTGAGTAAATATCAGCTTAAAGGTGAGCTTCTAATGGCATATCTAATGCAAGCTGCCAGACAGAGAACTTACAACACTGCCTGAAATTACTAAAAGCATCTTCAAACATTGCCAAGACAACAGACTCCTAAATGAGGCAGATCCAGTGCAGAGCAACACAGGAAACCCCCACCCTGCTCAGCAGCATTGCATGGGGCGTGGAATCAGCACTGTGGTACCAGTACACCCAGTTATTTCACAGTTCCCATCAGGACCAGGACAAGTCTGAGGTGGCTGCATTGCTGCTGGCAGCTGGCATCTCAGCCCAGAGCCATCCAGTACATAGAGTCATGCAGTTTGGATCTGGCCAAGCAGCAGCACTGGTGTTCCCTACTCTCCCCTTCCCAGGATTTACAACTCCAGGAGGCCAACAAGGTTTCTGTCCCCAGTGAAAATCCCTCCCCATAAAGTAATGAACTCAAAAGGAAAGGAGAAGGTAGCCTACCCAAGGTGGATTTCAGCACTACTATGTCTTTCACACTGGATTCTGTTAGAAAGAAAATATATAAAGGAAGATAAACAAAAATATAGAGTGAATTTAAAAAAATAAGATAATCTGATAACTTAGCATGACAGGTGAGGATTCCCTTCCTTCTTTATGTAATTAGCTCACTTACAACATCAGCATGGGGCATCTTCCAGGCACCTCTCTGTCTGCTCTCAGGGACATGTTTCAGTCATGCCTTCCCCAGCCCATCTCTCTGGGAAATTTCTGTGCCCCTGACCCAAATCCAACAGCCCTAATTATTGCTTTGTACCCCACCAGAGACTCCTCTGTTTTTTTTCCTTGCCCATTTTGGTGTGCCTGTCCCAGAACCTCTTCCCCTTCCCAGGAGGGCTGGGCATTGCTTCAGGCAGTCATCCCCCTCCTCTGCCAGCCACATCACAGGGCACAGCCCCACTTCCCAGAGCCTTCACCATCTGCTGTCCCACTGTAAAGAATGCACAATCAGGCATATGAGAGTCACTGAGGGTGGAGAAGGAGTTCTCTTTTGATGACCACTGTGCAATGAGCTACTCAACATCCTTATAGAGTTCACATTTGGAGAAGGGAGTTGCAGAGAAAGTGACCAGCAGGGGCTACAGATCTGTGCAAAACAGTCACAGGGTGGATAGCACTTTAAGAGAGCTGGGCTTTTCTCCAGCCTCCCAGCTGAACTGGAATCAACCAGGGATCAGGTGCTACTGGGAAAAATTGCCAAAATAAAAGGCACTGTGAGGTCAGCTGGGTGTGAGGATTGTTGTTGCGGGTTTGCCTAGGTCAGGGCTTTGGTTTTCTGTAGCTTCTAAGCCAATCTGTGGGGAGAGATGAGTGTTTTTGTCATGGCAAAAGCAGTTGTTGTGGAAAACAGGATCCTGCAGGCATAAGGCAGGCTCCTAGTTGAGCTCCTGTCCTGTAGGGAATAGTCTGTGCAGAGCTGGTAGTAAATACTTCCTTATCTGAAGGTAATAAAACCGAGTTCCTGCAGGGAACAGGAAGTCCTGAAAGACTTTTTGGGAAGAGGGAAGGTAGTGTACTGGGGTGAGTGTGCCTGTTAGCAAAAATAAAGCACTGGAGAGGTTGGAGAGGTTCCTGTGCTAGTCTGGAACTGCTGCTGGTTTGCAGCTCTGTGTCTCAAGGCAGAGGGAACCTCTAGAGCTGAGCAGGCTGGTAAGAGTCTGTCAGAAAGCCATGAATGCTAATGACCTGCTATTAGCTGGCTGTTTTTACACCCTAACTGTACAGGGCCAATGAATCCAGAGGTTAAGTCACTTGGCTCAGCAGTATAAGAAATTTCTGGCTTTTGTCTCAGTTATCAGTTATTCTGACTGGAGAGGGAAAGGATTAGGGAAAGCAGAAGGAGATAAACTACAACTGGTGTGTTAAGTCCAAAACAGAAAGAAGTGTGGTCTGCTGAAATGAATAAGATGGTGAAACAGATGCAAATCAAATAAGAGGGAACTGGGAACAGCTGAAATTATGGCACCATCATTTTAATCTGTTTATGAATTGCATTATGAAGTGAGCAAATAAAAGGAAAATACTAGGTGGACTGACTTGGAAGGACTTGGTATATTTCCTTGTGATGTCTTTGTTAAGAAAGTTCATTTAAATTTTCTGAGCATAGGATCTGCTATGCTGGAAACAAACCATAAGTGGAAGTGAGGAACTAATAGTAACTGTGGGAGGAGATGTCTTGATGAGATGTTAATGCAGCTTCTGACTAAAATGATGGTCTGGGTGAGGGAGTGAAAGTCATTTAGAGGTTATAGAATTTTCTTTACAGGCACCAAAAATGACCCACAAAAGAATTTGGATGTGGGGGTAAAAGTTAAATAAAGAAAGAAAGCTTCATCTTAGAATAACGCAAGATAGTATGTCTAGGGGGAAAAAAACAACAACAACAAAGAAACAACTTGGAGATTTAACATCTCATGGGAAGAAGAAACTTGGAAATAGGAATCCCAAGAGGGAAGAAGAAACACAATGTATTTTAAAATCTGTGAGATTTGGAACTCTGTAAGAAGGATCAGACTAGGCTGACAAGTTAAGCCTCATTACAAAGATCAAATATAAATTCAATAGGACTTATATGCATTGACTATATATGCATCCCTAGTCCTTTTCCTAACATCTACTCTGGAGTAGTTTTGCATGGGTGGCTTTTTAAACAGCCTGTGACCTTCACTGTGAGCAACAATAAATAATCCTTAAAATCATTGAAGTGACAATGATGCTTTGTCTCAGAGGAAGACTTAGTGGTGACTCAGATATGTTGCTTTTGTTATCTCTATCAAATAGTCTGGAATAATCTCCCAAAGGAATGTAGGAAACCTAAGTGCTTGGTATTTTCAAGCTGAGCTGATCAAAGTCATGACCCGTCAAAGATGTTGCTCTACAGAAGCCAAAGCTGATGGGTGAAAAAAAGAATCACCTATCTGATTGTGGTCAGGTGTATCTCCAATAATTTTAATCCTTCAGATGAAAGGATTTTTCTTTTTAACCAAACTTCAGTTCTTCTCTATCAGGAAAAATTGTGCATAATAGAATCTCCTGATCCTTACTATTTCCCTTGTCCTCTTTGGGTTTCCTCTATCTCCTTCAATAGACTCCTGGCCTTTTCTCCTAACCTTCTAGATCATGGAGCATTTCTGACTGCCCAGCCACAGCTGAGCAGCTGGTACTTACCCAGGAGAACCAGAGAGTCTGGGTTGACCCTGTACTCTGTCTGGTAGGACAGGCTGCCCGAGCTGTTGAAGCTGGTGGAGAGCTCCTGTTGGAGCACCGTGTTCACCCTCTCAGCAGTTGCCTCCTTCTGCTGACTCTCAGGAATTTGGAGGGTGAACCAGAAGAAGAAGGTCAGAGCTCCCTCCCTAACAGAGAAATAGCATGTTAAATATTCTTCCTCTTCCTCACCAGAATTACTGGAGAGACAAACTTTGGAGAATCATCCTCCCCACCATTTTTTTCACAAATCAGACATATCTGTGTAGATTTCCCAGCTCTGCTGCTGTGACCTAGAGGAACCTCTCTGAGTGGGGCAGGAGAGCTGCAATATCCATGGTGTGAGTCAGTGCTTTGTGGGAAGAAGCCTTTCCATGCCATCTGGCTTTAGTGAAGACCATATGAGCTCAAATTAATGCGATAATTAATCAAGACTAGTCTAATGAGTAGTATCATTTCAGGTAGAAATGACCTTTGGGTACTACTGACCAGGGGTTGAGAAGAGGAGCTAAAGACTTCACTGTCTCATCTCCCAGTGGTGACAAGTGGATGATTTATGACCAAGTACCTTCCACAACCCATTAATGCTGGGCAGGCTAAAGCTGCAGGAGAGTGCGCCTGGGAAAGTTCTGTTCAACCAGCTGGCAGAGAAAATTGGCTGGGGGAGGGCAAGGAGATGTTGAAACACATCTTTGCTCAGTAGAAGGCTAGAGCAAGATGTGCAAGTGAAACTTTTCTTTCTTTCAAACAGAATTGCATCAAAGTTGGAATGTTCCTTAGGTGAAGGACAAATGTAGGAGTGCAGTTTTCCATAGGAAAAGAATCAGAAGTAAATGACCATCAGCCTGGAAATTATTTCTGCTCTCCTGTTCTACTGTTATGACCTGCAAAGCTGTAGTCCCACATCTGCTACATCCCACTGTTATCCTGTTCCCAGGTGGTCCAGGCTCTTGGCGGGAATAACTTTTCCATGCTGCATTCTGGCCTCTCCCTTCTGGTGCCTAGAGTCAGGCCATAAAATAGCTTTCTCAAATTAGAAAAATTAATTTCCAGCTGCTTAGTTTCTACTGACAATGCCAAGACAATTTTTTTTTTAATCTGTTCCCAATGATTTTTTTCTTTTTTTTTACTCTCTTGAACTTTTGCCTCTCTGAAAAATTCCTCAGTTTTGGCTTTCCATTATGACCTGAGAGGAACAGCAACATCAAAATATCCCCAGCTCTGTTATGCTGGAACCATTCTGAACCTGAACTGTCCTGAAGTTTGTCATGGGCAGATTTCAGTGACACTAGAGTACAATTTAGGTTTGCACAGGAATAAGCAAATATGTTGCTGGTGCTACTCACCCAAAGGCATACACTGTGCTGGAGTTGTAGTACCGACCCAGCTCTGTGGCATGAATCAGCTCCTTCAGCTGCAATGAGAACATTGTCTGATAACTACAGTGCAATGTTTCTGTGCCTGATCCCACCTCTCACCCCTCTCTCTGTACAGGCCCACCAAGCCTTCCTTGGATTGGGGTGCCTCATTCTGCTCCCTGAGCAGCCTGGGGGCTGGCTCTGCTCATGGACTGCCCTCACCATGCTCTGGAGCTTGGCTGACTCCACCCAGAAGGCTCTGGACTCCACGTGCCCGAGGTCCGGGGAGTACCGGCGGTTCAGGACCTGCAGGCTGCCACAGTAAAACTGCAGGATGGATGGCTCCAGGTGCCATGGTCTGTAGTCTGACACAGAGAACACACCCCTGGGTTACCTCAGTGATAATAGGAAACAGGGGGTTACCCCTGTGTATGACTGTTTAAGACTACCCAAGGTCACTGATGTGCTTTGGGCTGGGCATTGCTTTGACTACCCACCTCCTGCTGGGGGCAAAAAACAAGAGAATTTTTACCTAGGAAATACCAGGTTGCTGCAGCAGCTCCAGCCAGCACAAGAAGGACTATCCCAAGGGGCACATAGCGGAGGCAGTGATGTGAGTTAGTCTCTGATTTGTCATTTGAGAGGGAGCTGGAGTCTTCCTCCTGTTCCTCGGCCTCCATCAGCGCGGCTGGTGACACAGCATGCCAGGGTCAGGCTGGTTTTTCTGTTTCCCTTTACACCCTCTCTGAGGGTGTTATGCCAAATCTGTCCTCCTCTCCCAGGATCTATGGCCCCCAAGAGGTTACTGTGCAAATCATCAAAGACTTTGCTCAAAGCAAATGTGGGTAAAACTGCTGAATCAGAGGGAGACAGGCTTCCAGGACACTGTCTTGCCTACATCTCCTGGTAATCCCTTGGTTTTCAAAGGCATTCCCTGGGTTTTGCTTCTGTAAAAACTGCAAATCAGCACAATAATGAGTTTCTCTGAATATAAAAGTGTTGTCCTCTCAGGCTGGGAATTGTTTTAAAACTGGTATTTCATTGATCTAGAAATCAATGCAGAAGAAAACCAGTGACCTGAAATGTGAGCAACAGTTGCACAAAGCAGCCACTGCCTGGGAACCTGAGGTTACACTTTGCCTGCTGTGCCATTTTTATCTCAATCCCTAAAAGTAAGCAAACATTGCCATTCCCACCAGGCTGTGTGCTCCCAGGCAAAGCCAGTGCTGGCACTGGCTCAATAGCTGAGCTAATGAGAAGAGAGCACCTGAATAATGCTCAGCCCTTCACCACCACCTGCTTGTGCCAAGACTCCTTCTGTCTTCCTTTGCCCCTCATCTCCCCCAGGCTGCTTCTTTTGCTTCTTCCTGGCTGCTTCCCTTCTGTCAATCCCATGCTCTGAGGGTGAGAACCATCACCCCAGAGAGCCACATTAACACTGGCTTTGTCCCTCTCTTTCCTCCTGCTTTCCTCTGCCACCACATAGTGCATGCCTGCCCTCAAAGGTTTTCTGTTTCTGCAGCTGGAGAAGAAAGGGATGTGAATGCATCTGCATGGTAGAGCACAGAGGTCCTTTGGAATTCCTGTGTCTTGTGTGTCTGTGAGCTGTCTCTGTTCCCAGTGGTGAGTGTGAACATGGGGAGAGGAGTGCACGGGAGGGACTTGCTGCAGCCAAGGGAAGAGGTGGCTGTGGCCTCATGAACATTTTAGCCCATGTGGATGCCACTGGGCACCACTTGATAAGAGTGAGTGGGGCTTTTCAGCCTCCTCCCCCCTGCCAGAGAGCCTCACGCCCTCCAAGCTGCCTCACAACATGGAAACACCTTTGCAGAACGCAAGCATCATGTCACTCACTCCAGAGCATTAAACCCAGCCTGGTGAGCATCCCCACTCGGACAAGCAGTCACACATCCTCTTGCTCTAACACACCCTTCCAGAGAGGCAGGCAGTACAAACAGGCACAGCACAGACTGCCCTCCCTGGTTCCTTGTGGGGCACCTTTCTGTGCAATCCCTGGGAAGGATCTCCCCAAGGAGCCACACTGGGTAGTACAGGAGAGCAGGGGCACTTCTCCACTCCCACAGCATCCCCTCAGAAACAGCAGGCATAAGCACACAGCCGCAGATGGAGGGGCAGAGAGGGAGGGCAGGAAGCAGCAGAAGAGCCTCTTTGTTAGTAGATTTGATGGCAGGCAGTGGGGTTTCCCCCAGAGCTGCAGACCTACCTCTAAAGCCTGCTGCTGCCTGTGAGACCTGGCCCACACCCCAGCTCACACCTGCAGGGAGTGGGGGAGGAAGCAGGACATCTATTTACCCAGCTCAAGGTCTCCTCAGTGATCGATAACCTGGTGCCATGTCCCTCCAGCTCGGCCTTTGTCCTGCACCATCCTGCTGCACTGGGTCGGCGCACCCCGCACAATGGCTTTTGCTTTTCTCTTCTTAAATGGAGGGTTTGGAGGCTTAAAGCAGGAGATCTGCAGGTTGAGCAGGGGAAGTCCAGAAAAAGTGAGGGTAGGAGGATGTCCAGCTGTGCAGAGAGGAGCAGTCCAGGAGACTGGTGCAGATTGCTTAGGCTGTCTGCCTCGGGGGACAGGGAGTTGCTGAGCAACTGCTGCGATTCTCAGGCACCTCCTTGGTCCCACTGGGGTGTGCTCCCCAGCACAGGGATGGAGCAGATGCTGGCTGGCAGGGGTGGATGGCTGGAAGGAGAGAAGACAGCAGCAGAGAGCAGGTCTGGTTCCCACAGTGCTGATGCAGATGAAAGCAAAGCAGAGTTCCTCTCAGTGCCAACCTCAGAGATTCTCTCTTGTCTTCCTGCACTTCTTGCTGCCCAGTCTCCTGATGCTGGGCTCCCCACACTCAGCTGCACCACTCACACCTCCCTGCAGCACCTGCTTTCCTTCCAGCCCCAGGTCCTCCTCAGCCACTTTTCCTACACAACCTTCTGCTTACAGTCCTGCAGGTCTGTATGTGCCCCTCTGCAGCTAGAGCAGAGTAAACAGAGTATTTCTGTCAATAAGTGGGTGACTCCTGACCCAGGGCTGAGCTCCAGCCAGTGACATCGACCTGGGGTTGAGCTCATTTGGGCCAGGGCTTACCTGGGCTCATTTTGGCAGCTGGGCAGGGGTAGATATTTTTCGTCACTGCCATTGGACCAGGTTTAGTCTGGGACTGCATAAGGACCAAAAGCCATTGTTGTAGTTGTCTCATGGTGGATTTTAGTAGATTAACATTAAATGTATACAGAAAGCTGTAGTGTTTGACTGGGAATTCTTTCAGAACTGCTCAAGAGATTTGAGACCTAATTTCACTTTTAAAAGTTACTTTGAACCAGAATTTCCACAGATAATGAGGGATAAGCTGCATTTTTAGGCACATACGTATTAATATATTGGTTTCTGAATTTACACTATGACAGTGGGTCAGAACCTATCTAAGGGTATTTCTCAGTGCCAAAGACCTTACTTTTTAAAATTAAATTTTCCTTGAAAGAAGAATCTTCATCCTCTGGTGTTTTCAGCAGAACAAAAAATGTAGAATCTCAATCTGATCTATCTAAGCAAGCATACCACATCTGTCACCACAGGCTTTTGAATCAACCAAGGACCCAAACCCTTGATCAGATCTGACTTCAGAGGAAATTTTTTACTGCAAGTACCCCTTGCTTGCTTTCAGTTTCTCCACGCTTAAAAAAAAAAAAAAAAAAAAAAAGGAAGAGATGTGGGAGGAGGCTGAGAGTGACATCTATTTATGAACAAGGTATCTTGGAAAGGAGATGAGAGATGTGACAGCTATCTTTGCTGCCTCTAGGCTTGAGATAAAGAAAGGACTCATGCCTGTGGCTTTCAGCTCGATATTTTCCACACCAATATTTTCCACAGAGTGCAGTTACTCAGCTTTGGTTGGCCTCTGGTACAATGGTCGCAGCTCGTTTCTGTGGGTTTGCGAAGCACGCACGTGTTCTCACGGGCTCGAAACGGGACCCGCTGCTCCCCTGTGACATTTCCAAAGGGCTGCTGGGAACCCAGCAGCAAAAGGCCCCCAGACTGCCCAAAGTGTTGTGACTCTGGCATTCACAACCTGTGTTACTCACGTACAGGAGCACATGATCTCCTCTTCCTGGAAGAAAGGTCCGGTTATCGCCAGATCAGACGCTGAGCGCTTCCTGCCGCAGTGTGTCACACATTCACACCCAGCATGGCTGCGAAAGCACTGCGAGCAGCTTGCCAGCTCCAGAGCTGTCAACATTTCACAAAAAAGCGCAGGGTGGAAAAATACTGAGCCAACAGGACAGGCCTCAGGAGCTTGCAACAGGATCACCCCTAACTCCGCTTTCTTTTTTAGGTGTCTGAGCCCCGTGGGGCAGGGAGTAGGAAGCAGAGCTAAAGGTATATTAGTCCCAGCAAAACCTTACCTAGTTCCCTATTTAGAAAAGTTGTTAATCATTTCCCCTCTCCCCAAAGGACAGAAAAAACACAGTAGATTACTTAATCTTAATATTTTGTCTATTTACAAAGAAGCAAACCTGGGTTTTTTGGATGCTCAGCAGCAAGATGTACTCAGTAAGAGTACAGATACATAGTTTGGTCATGCAGAGAAAAAATTAGAAACTCCAGCTAGAACTCAATCTAGCTACCGTCATCCAAAATAACATATACATTAATAACAAAAAGAGGGTCAAGGAGAATCTCCATCCTTTATTTGACTTGGCAGGAAAATACTGACATCAAGGATGAGGCTGAGCTACTTAATGCCTTCTTTGCCTCAGTCTCAAACAGAAAGACCAGATGTCCCCAGGGTATCCACTCCCCTGAGTTAGAAGACAAAGACAGGGAGCAGAAGTTAGTGACATAGTTAGTGACCAGCTGTGCCACTTAAACACTCCCAGGTCTGTGGGGCTGGATGTGATCTACCCAAGGGCACTGAGAAAACTTAGCAGAAGAGCTCACCAAGCCACTCTCCATCATTTATCAGCAGTTCTGGCTAGCCAGGGAGGTCCCAGGTGACTGGAGGTTAGCCAGTGTGACACCCATCTACAAAAAGGGCTGGAAGGAGGATCTGGGGAACTACAGCCCTGTCAGCCTGACCTTGGTGCCACAGAAGGTGTTGGCACAGGTCATGTTGAGCACCATCACATGGTAGGTGCAGAGCAACAAAGGGATCAAACTCAGCCAGCACAGGTTTAGGAAAGGCTGGTCCTGCTTGACCAACCTGATCTCCTTCTGTGACAGGGTGACCACTTAGTGGATGAGGGAAAGGCTGTGGATGTTGTTTACCTAACCCTTAATAAAACATTTTACGCTATCTACCACAGCATTGTCCTGGAGAAACTGGCAGCCCGTGGCGTGGATGTGAGTACTCTTTGCTGGTAAAACACTGGCTGGATGGCCAAGCCCAAAGAGTTGTGGTGATTGGAGTTAAATCCATGTAGCATCCAGTCACCAGTAGTGCTCCACAAGGCTCAGTATATGGCCAGATCTGTTTAATATCTGTTGATAATCTAGATGAGGGGATCAAGGGCTCCCCTTTAGTCAGTTTGCAGGATGTGCTGCAGGCTAGGAAGGCTCTGCAGAGGGGTCTGGACAGGTTGCATTGAGGAGCCAAGGCCAGTGGTATGAGGCTCAACAAGGTGCCAGGTTCTATTGGCAACAGGGTTGCAGCAGCCCCATGCAGTGAAGGTTAAGTGGGGGAAGAGTGTCTGAAAAGCTGTCCAGTGAGAAATGACCTGGGGTGCTGGTTGACAGTGGCTGAACCTGTCAGATGTGCCCAGGTGGCCAAGAAGGCCAGTGGCATCCTGGCTTGTATCAGGAATAGTGTGGCCAGGAGGGTTGGGAAAGGGATCATCCCTCTGTACACAACACTGGTATTGAAATCCTCATTCAGTTCAGATCCTCAAAGGTCAAATCCTGTGTTCAGTCTTGGAGTGCTCAATACAAGAAGGACATTGAGGTGCTGGAGCATGTCCAGAGAAAAACTTCTTCACTGAAAGTGGAGTTAAACATGAACAGGCTCCTCAAGGAAATGGTGGATTGACTGTCTTTGGAAGTGTTCAGAAGAAGTAGATGAGGCACTTTGCAATATAATTTAGTGGGCATGGTAGCATTCTGTCAAAATTTGGACTAGATAATCTTGAAGGTCTTTTCCAACCTTAATGATTCTATGAAGGAAAATAGAAAAGCCTAAGAAAGTCTGTGTGGGGACAGTGCAGCTTGGATCCTTGGCCCATGAAACACAGCAAACTGCCCATCAGAGATAAGTGCCTCTTTTCAAAGTCCATCAGGGAAGATTCTCAAAGTACAGGAAACAGCTGGGAAAGCCTTGTGCTTCCTTATCTGAGCAGCTGTGAGGGTCTTCTCCTGTTTTCTCCTGGACACAGTGGAGCAGTCCCTGTCTTGAGACAGATGGTGAAGGAACTGATAAGAGGAGAGGAATAGTTCTTGAAGCCCTCCCACCTACAAGTGGGCTCAGCTCCTCTGAGCAGCTCTTTTGAGGTGAAATCCAAGCCAGTGGGTGACCCTGCACCTGGGACTAATAGTGCCATTCAGGATGCATATTGCAAGGTCAGGTAACAGTGTAGGAGCAGGAATCTCAATGCTTGGACTGACAGAGATAGGAAAGAACGAGTTCTAGTTGACACTCACAGTTGTGACAGAAGCACTAACAAGTTCAATATCCTCAAGCTTTTTGGTATAAATTCTCTTAGAAGAGTTTTTTGAAGAGATAAGAAGAACTCTTAGCACATGGCTGGTATTTTCCCACTGCTGAAAAATCCAGAAGCATGTCAAGAAAACGGACAGATGGTACAAATGGTGAATACAGGGATCTTCATTGCCTTACCACTTTTCTTCTGTGGCTTCTTAACCCAGACTGGGGCATGTAGAGGAAGAACAAAAATGAAGTCTGTGCTATCCCCATTCTTTGCAAGTGGATTGAGGTTTTCTTTTCAGTAAAGGTGCTGATTCGTGGGTTAGTTTTCTGGGTTCATTCACCACATCTTTGCTGCTAGTTAGGCAATGGTTTCCCTTGAGCAGAGGAAGGAATGGGCAGCACTGCTGTGATGTTTTCCACTTACACAGGATGTGGGATGAACTATTCTGCAATCAGCTTATCATAGTCAAATAACTGTAGTTTGCCAGAAGAGCAGAAAGGCTTTCGATTTCATGAAAAATATTGTAGCAAGAATGGGAAACTCTGTGAGTTCTTTTCTCTGCCACCACCAGAGCTGGAGGAAAGAAAGAGAGGGAGGGGATTTCCCCAGTATTTTAAGCCCAGTAATGGGGATTTCTTTTTTATACTGCACTGCTTAGACAGCTGATGCAGTTGTGGCTTTGAGCAGACATTAGAGACTATAAGGTCTGGACTCTAAAGTCTAAAGGTAGACCACGTAGCTTAGAATGTAATCTCTAATTAAAACCTAAAGTGGGGACATCATAGAAAAATATCACAGGTCAATCAGGAGGAGATGTCTTCACCCATTTCATCATCAACCTCAGCACTGACTGGCAGTGCTATTGTCCCCTGTACAAAATCCCATATCCACATCTTCAGGCATTTCTCCATCCTATCAGAGGTTTTTTATCAAAGTCCAGTATGAGGCATATGCCTGCTCATCCTCAAAGCTGAGTGCTATTTTACACCAAAATGCAGAGCATGGAAGGGCTGGCACAGTCTCCTAATGGGAGCTGGGAAAGGAAAAACGTGTTGGTGAGGTTTGGAATGTCACTTGAGAAGTGTGAGGCATTTCTATGCCATCAGAGCCAGTATTAACAGAAAAACAGATTTGGTCATCAAGGTAAGTCCTTGCTGGCCTGTGTTTTCCAGCCTCATTAGTGAGCAGTCCCAATGGGAATGATGCTGAAGGTACATTCATGTCCTGAGTAGAGAAACTGTCCATCCAGCCTTCCCTGCAGAGGTGGCCTTTCCCACGCTGTGGGTCTCCTCCAGGCAGACCTTAGACAGAGCAATGGCTGCTGTACTGGCTCTGGAGGTCCCTCAGAGAAAGGTAGGCACCAGTGTTTGGCACCTGGCTGGAGAAGGCTGTGTGGCACGGATCCTCATCCTGTCTTTGCCTTAGAGGTGGAGGCTGGGAGCAGGGAGAGGCAGCATTTGCTGCTGGTGTGCAGGGGTCAGAGGGAGGGCTTTCCTTCCCACTCTCCTCTCTTAGATCCACAGCATCGCTGTCCTGCAGCTCCAGAGGGTCAGGAAAGTCAGAGTCCAGCTGGCACATGGCCTCAGCAGGCTGTGAAACTGCTTTGTCCATCACCTTCTCATCCTGTTCCAGAGCTGGCGTTGGTGAGGTGCCTTCACTGGACTGGAGACCCCCAGGAGCAGCCTTGGCCTGTGGGGCTTCACCTGCTGTCTCTTCCAGGAGGGAGCTGTTTGGGAAGCCCTGGGTTGCCTCCACACAGTGAAAGAAGCTGCTGGGCAGCCCACTCATATCCTCTGCCAGTGTGCAGAGGTCTGGGGAAGGCAGAGCCTGGTAACACTCGCTGTCCTTGCTGCCATTGCCCTCCTGGGTGAAAGGCTCGTAGGTGAAGTACACTTGACAGGGCTCAATCTCAAAGGAGTTGGAAAGGTGGAAGAAGAAGTAACCTTGGTTGGTGAAGCAGCTGGATCCAGAGTGCACACTGGTTTCTGTGGGAGGATCAGCAGTCAGGGTTCCCTTGGAAAGTAGAAATTGGGATTCCTGGTCATTGTTCTGCATCACCTCGAGCATGGAGATCTCTGGGGTTGTGCTGTTCACACACAAGGAAGATGTGGAGAATGGGGAGGAGAGCCATTTCTGGTGGGAAAGAAACACAAGGGAGAGACTATCACTATCAAAGTAAAGCACTCAGAGAGCAGCCAAAGGTTTCTCCTACTGATTGGCCACAGCAATAAAGTGACCCCTTCTCTGTCCAAGCAGAGGTGGTGGGGAGGGAAATTCCCATTCACGATGTCTCATCTGCAGGATTTTCAGAGACTATATCATCCTGTCACTTTAAAATTAAGAGGGGATCTTGATCTGTGTTTTACAATTTCTGGAGCAGGGAATTTAAGATGGAGAATTAAAGTGAAACAAAGGGAATAAGTAGGAAAAACCCTTACAAAACCTTAAGATGAAGTGAAGCATGAAAAACAGTATTGAGGTGCATCTCATGCAGTTTATTCCTTGGTGCTGAACAAGCTTCTGATATATCCACATGGCCATATGCAGATTTCTTGTCTAAAGTGCTCTTCCAGGCCCCTTGTGCCTAATTTTCACATTCATCATGAGCAACATCCTGCAGTGCATCATTATCCTTAAAAATAAACTGGTTTTGATGACACCAAAATCCATTGCCTTTATGGCTTGTAAAGCAAATTTTTCAAGTTTTCTTTCTGCACTGATAAAGTGTCTTGAGTGCCTGCTGCACAGCCCAGTCCCCCTATTCTGCACTTTCCCTGTAGTTTAAGCTTTTTAAGCCTTTTTATGCCTTGGCTTTTCCAAAGTGTTGCTGTTTCTGAACCCACTGCAGTTTGTTTCCATCCTTCTTGAAGCAAGATGCCCCTTGGGATCACCTCCCACGTCTTGCATCTGACACTCCCTTTAATGCTGCACAGAATGGTAATTGTCTCCATGCAGCTGCCCATACTCACAGAGAGCCTAGGGGAAGGAGAATTGTGGAGTGGGAAAAGAAGGGAAGCAGACAAGAATGCAAGGAATAGCTAAGTGCTCTCCTGTGATGGCAATTCACATCAGGAGCAGAGAAGAAGCTCTCAGTGGGAGATCTAGGGAAGAGCTGGGCAGCCTAGGGCAGGTAGGGAGGCACTGAAGTGGGAAGGAAGGGGATGTTGAGAGGCCAAGCTCCCTCCTGCAGGTCCTTGTTGCCTCTCAGCCTGCTGATTATGGGAGCAGGGTGCTGTGTTTTGTGTGGTTTGCCATTTCTCCCTTCTGTGATTAGTGACGCCTCAGCTGAGCATCAGGTTTTAGAAGGTCAGAAAACAGAATTTTAGGAGAGAACCCACAGCTGGGGCTACAGGTACATATATCATGTGTGCACATGTAGGTCTATCTGCCCTGGGCATGTGCAGCTGGGTGCTCCTTTCCCTCATTTCTCCTCTCTATGTATGGTCCCATCCCCAGTCCAATACCTGAATGTCACCTCCGTGAACCGAAACAAGGGGGGGAAAAAACTTCTCGGGGTCTGGGATGTGAATCTTCAGGATCTTCTTAAACCTTGAGGAAAGAGAATAAGGACATGAAGCAGGGCCTGATCCTGATTGCTGGCACTGTGGTGGGGGTGAAAGAGTGCACTGCAATTCACAGGTACTGCACTGGCAGGGGGAGAGGTAAAATAAGGTTGAGTCCCAGGGCTGTCCTTGCTCTTGAGGGGTCTGAGAGGCACCAGCTGAGCTTCAAGATGTACAGAGATGAGACTGATAAACCTGGCTCTGGAAAATACATTTCCCTCAGCCCTTTCCCTAGGGAAGGATGATCCCTGGTTTTAGTGTTTTCATCCCTGCCTTGCCTGGTCACTTTAACCTCTCCACCTGCCCCCTTCAGCTCCTGTCCTGATGGTCAGCTGAGAGGCCTCCCTTGTCTCCAAGCTCCTGCTGCTGTGAGCTGTCCCTTTTTGTTTGCTGCCACCACAGTGGCTCAGGACAATGTAGCCTGAGCAGGGCCATCACTGGGAAAGCTCTGCCACAGCCCTCTGCCTTCCCAGCAGGATGCTGCATGGCACAGCTGGGACACACTGCCTGTGCAAGCCATCTGAGTGAGTGTGCCTTGCATTGCCCAGAGGCCTCTCCTTCCCTGGAACGAGTGAATTGTCATCCTGAAGTGATCTAATTTGCTCCTCAGTTTCTCAGAGTGGTTGGATCATCTTGTCATCCCTCTGCTGAAGCTTTGCCACAGGATGTTCCAAGGAAAAACCCTCCTGACCTCTGGAGGCAATCGGTGTACTCTCTGAAGCATCAGAACTTGCTAGCTCTTGCATATAAACTACCTTACATCACTGCAGATGCTATTTTTATTCATGCATGTCTAATCCTTCCTTGCATCTTACCTCAGCATTATTCTGCACTCAATTCCCCTAGGTTAATTATACTTTGTGGAGAAAGGAGGTCTTTTTAACTCCCTCTGTGCTGTGCATCTAGCACTTCCTCAACTTTGTGCTGTGACTCAGGGTAAAATAGTGACCAGTGACTTTCTCAGCATCCATTTTCCTTCAGCATGATTCTCTGTCTTTCCTTACAGAGAAACCCTCCAGCCTCTGCAACTTCATCCCTGAGAATGTTTGTCCCTGCTCCCTGCCATGAGTATCAGCACCCTGCTTCTTCACCCCTGACCCGAGATGAGAAAACCCATGACTGTTTCTAACCTTGCCAAGCTGGGAGATCACAGTTCCCATTGTTGTGTCAAGAAACCTTGTAAAACACTTTTGGTGCTTAATAAAAGTGTTGTCTGGGTAGAAACACTGGCAAAGAGGTCTTGAAGCATCATAAAGATTCCATCAGTGTGTGAGGACTGCACAGACCAGGGAGAACAAGAGTTGTACTTCTCACCCAGGAGTTCTGCCTGCAGGCCCAATGCCACCTCATCCTGCCTGAGCTTTTGCTGGAATGTTTAAATGAGAAGTAATGGTGCCCAGGCTTGCTTGGTCCTTGCTACAGCCAGAGTTCTCAACCCAGTGACCTGCTTTTGCAGAGGCAATTTTGATGCATCCCTGCCAGGAAACACCACTCTAATTCCTGGGTAATAGATGTGCTGAGGCAGCTGTTTTAAATTTAGCCAGGGCATGGCACCAGAGCATGGCAACAGGTCACAGGTGCATGGCACAGTATGACAGAGGTAGCAAAACCACATCATCTTGGGTGGTGTTATTTCCCCACAGGCAAATGTCAGTCTCAGAAGGTTGGGCTATAAACCATAAATTGATTGGCTTAAAGCCATCTCTATCCTGAGTAACACCAAGTAAAAAAGAATCTGAGTTTTGAGAATACATGCAAGATACAGGGAGGAACAGAGATGTAACCTTAATTCTCAGTTACCATTTCAGGGTGCGTGGGTTAATGAGGAAGGCAGTCCCAATGATCACGAAGACCAAAGTGCTCACTATCAGGACTGGCAGGACTGGCTGGGATGTTCCTGCAAGATGAGAAAGAATGAGGAAATGGCTGTTAAAATCTAACCAGGATTCTATAGGTAGAAGCTGCAGTCCTTTCATGGCTGTTCAAGGTGATCAAAGTGGGCCTTTGCTATACTTTTATATAATATCATAATATTATCTAGAATTATAATACACAGGTCAGAGTATATGTAAGTTCTGCTGTGTTGTGTAGGATGCCTTTGAGCTGATGACAGTTTCAGAATCTAAGCATTGCTTAACAAATAATTTGTGCTGAACAGCTTAAACTTCCTGGTCATAACAGCACCACAGCTAGGGGTTGCCACAGATGAGGTGGCACAGTCTGCTACTCCATTGCCAAGGAAAGCAGGGAAACCAGCTAAAGTGGTTGAAACAGCATTAATGACCAGTGGGGGAGAGGGAGTTATGGGGTTCACAGGTCTCTGAGAGGGCAAGAGGATAAGGATAGAGAAGGTTAGGGATCAAGGGACTGTCTTCTTTCTTTGGAGAGGTGTAGGGAAGCATCAGGAGGCTCAGAAGGTTACATCTTTACACCATATTCCAGTACTTGGAGTGTAGGGTTAGGACAAAGAGACTGGGTTCCCACATTGCCAGGGCTGCCAGCACTCCTCAGGCTTGTTTGGCATAGTCTCAAACATTCCTTAATCTGCCTCTTTCACACTTATCTCCCCAGTGCACCTTTGCTTGGTCTTGCTATTCTGTGCCCGTTTCCTGTGCCTGCCCCTCATCTCCTCTCATCCCTGGTGTCCCTTGTTCTGGTCATGCAGAGAATCTCTGGAGCAGTTAGGAGAGAACAGAGAAAAAGAAAAGACGGGGGAGACATTTTTAGCACGTTCTTTCTTTCCCTGTCCTTGAGATGCTGCTCAGATCACTTTGTCTCCTCTGCCTCTGGTACCCTGGTTATCTTTGGGTCTTGGTTGCTATGACAACTGGTTGCGGCTGTATCCCATTCACTGACATCACACACTGTCAAAATTTGATCGCCACAGCAACACAGTGCCCTTTCTAAACTTAGCTCCTCTGTTTATACCAACACCAGGAACAACAGGGAGGGGTTGAGCAGAGGCAGGATGGGGGCAATGTGAGAAGGAATAACCTCTACCTTCTTATTTTTTGGAAAAAAAGTGGCAGAGGCCAGAGCCACTGACTCATGCAAATCTCAGCAGACCTTTTTGAAAGGGTCTTATCATGCAGGTAAGTCTCTCCCAGTTTCCATGAGACTTTTCTTCCCAGGCTCAGGTGTTCTTCAGCTCGGGTGCTGACAGCTGTTTCACTGCATTTCACTGATCAATACCTCCACTGAACTTGGCATTTTAGGAAGCTGGGAGAATGTTCCCAGGTAACATTAGCATCTGGGAAAATGTCAGTCTTGGCCACTGCTTTTGCTGGTGTGACATCTGCCCTTATTGCTCTGGGGAAGCAGTCCCTGATTCGTCCCTGGTGGATTTTGCCTGGCTTCTGGAAGACAGAGGGGTTTTGCTGGGGTGAAGGGGTCTTTGCCCTTAAGCTGTGATGCTGAGATGATCTCACCTAACTGATCAGGAGGGACAGTTTCCAACCTTTCTATTACTCTTTGATCAACACAGTTCTCCCTACACATCTTCCTTCAGCTTCTCACCCTGTTTTGGCCATTCCTCCTCATTTGCCCTGAGTCCCTGTTTTCCCCTCGAGGTCAGGCTCCCTGACTTACCCTTGTGGTCAGGGTGTGTCCTCCACGGGACTGGCTTGCTCCAGTCACTCCACACCCCTCTGTAGTTGCTCCTGGCACTCGGCCTTGCACGGACAGCTGCCTCGTATTTCGAGTTGGGTGACAGTCCCTCAAAATTTACCCACATCTGGTCCTGTTCAATGGGAAAGTTGGCAGCCTCCTGGGAGTAGGGAAAATTTTGAACATCATCAACACCCTGGTTTACAGCCTCATGTAACCCATCTTCTCTGAGGCCCTCAGAGAAGACCTGTCCCAAGTCCGTACACCTCCTGCATGGCTTGTTTACCCCGAAGGAAAATTCTTCTTTGTCTTGCTTTTCTCATCCCTTTCAGGTCTGTCCTGGAACTGTCTGAACTTTTTTTGTGACAGCACTAAGTAAAACAGGATCCCCATCTGCCTCCTTGTCATCACCAAACACTTGCAGCAGGTGACACAGATAAAAGAACAGGGGCTGTCATCATCTCTCCAGCTTCACCAGAGCTGGTTACATCCTGAGAGGAGGCCCAGGAGAAGTCTTGGGGGGCATAAAGAAGACCAGGATTCATCCAGGACTCGTGTGGTAACACATCCCACTCACCTCCCAGGACTGGCTCACATGTCGGTACCGCACTTGGTACTCCCGCACCCCATCCAAATAGTGAGAGGAAATGTTCAGGCTCCACGTTAGGTTGGAGGTGTTTTCAGTGATGTTAGCCAGCTGAAGGTTTCCTGGAGGCCTCAGCTTTACTGGAAAGAGAGCAGAAACAGGGCTGGTATCCCCATACTCTGTCCATAACAGGACTGCACATCAAGCCCCTCAGCAGCAGGACATCTCCTTGAGACAGGTAAACTCATACAGCCAGCAAAACAATGTCCCAAGCAGATGTTTTTCTTCTGGATTAGTGAGCTGAATCCTTTCAGCAAAGACTAAGACATACCAAAGCTGTCCTAGAGAAGGGTGGTAGCACCTTACTAGAGGGGGGCAGAGGAAGAGCAGCAAGACTTTCCATCCTTCTTGGATGCAGCACACATTTTTCTTGAGGGCAGCTGAGCTATCATTACCTGTTTGAGGGTAATGATATGGGACAGGATAGGACAGCATGTGGCTGGCATGACACTGCATTCACAGAGGAGCAAGTAGCAGGAGCCAAAACTGTGCTCTTTGTAGTAGGAGACAAGCTAAAGACAAAGGCCTAAAATCAGCTGTGGGTGTTCCACAGGAGTGGATGAAGAAGGAAAATTAGCTGTTCTCTTGTGGGGAATCTTCAGAGAACAGAAGTCAGATGAGTACTCACTATTTTCAAATGGGTTGAAGTCTTTTATTTGCACAGGTATTTTGGGTTTTTTCTCTCCAGTGTGGCAATGGACAGAAAAGCTAAGACGGTCTGAAATGGTGAAGCACTGATTCTGCAAGGAAAATTAACCATTAGTGACAATGAAACCTTGTGAATAAGTGTTCAGTTTCTATGCATTGCTCATGCATAAAATGATTAGGCATACCTGACAATAAACATGGGAGGTATTTGTAGCAGAAGGGCATAAATCTCCGGTGAATGAGGAACCAAAAATTTGTGTTCTATGAGGTTGGATTTTTTTTGTTTGTTTGTTGGCAAGAAGGGCACAAAATATTTTGTTTCTTAGGATTCCTGTATATGCTGATTAAGCAGGAAAAATATTACTCTCTGTGAGTGACATTTTTGAGAAATTTTATTTTTACCAGAACATTTTATGTTCTCTGGTAAGACTGAAACTGCATTAGTATTAAACATGACACTTGAAATGCAGTGGTGCTGAAAGGCCACATACATCATGCAGTACTGAATAAGCAACAGAGAAATTAGCTTGATTAGAAAGAAAAGATTTTGGAGCTATATACCAACCCTGCAATTTGTCTTTGCATGTGATATGCAAATGTATGAAAGCCTGTCTGTCATTAGGACTGGTTGTGACTTTACCAATAAAAATATTATCTCATATTTGGGTGGGTATTTTCTGAAAACATGGGGACTGCAGTGACTCTGGATGTGACTGAAGGAAGTGCATAATGGATCTAAAATAAGACTGATTTAAATAAAGAATAATAGTTGGGAGATTTGCATCACCATTAGCTCCAATGATGTGTTGCTGCTGATGCATCTTCCATCAGACTCATCTGAGCACACTTCACAGCAGCTAATGATCTGGAAAATGGTATTGATATTTTCTAGGAAAATAAGATCAAGAGGTGGCCTCAGAGCTGGTGGTGATGCCCATCCCTCCACAGGGGAAGGGATTAGGGCCAAACACAGGTGGCTGAGACACGGGACACTGCACATGATCTGTCTGTCCTGCAGCTCTTCTGCATGCATGGGCTGCCTGGCCCAGCTCACAATGAAGCCAATCCCTCCTTCCTTCTTTTGAACCCACAGGAGGAATGTTTATCAACAACACATAACACCAAGCCCAATCCCAGATTCAGAGTCAGGGATTAGGTTTAGACTTTTTATACTACCCTGGGTGTTACACCCAAAATGCACATATAAATCCTTTCCACTTTGTTATTAGCCAGAACATCCCAGATGAACTACTCACATTAACATTTTGGTTGAAGGTTTTGATGCATCTCCTCAGTCCTGTCATATGCTCTGCCTTGAGTAATTTGCAGTGCTTCCTGCGTTCTTCAGGTGAGGGATGTAAGCTGGGAAGTTATAGTTCTGTAGTTAGTCAAATATTATATAACACTAAAGGGCTTTCAAGCATTTTACATCCTACTGTGTTTGCTGAACAGGTTATAGCAAAGATTTAATCCTACTTTCTCTCCTCATTGTATCACTCAGACAAATTTCATGTGATGGCTCATGGAAGCCAATGCACCCTGGTTATTTCAAGGCAAATATAATAGCAGATTTCCAGTTTCAAAGATTTAACAAACACCTCTTCCTATCTTCTCTGCTTCCTGTTGATATCAGAGGACACACAGAGCCCAAACTCACCTACAACAACATGGCACAGTTCCACATCCAGCCCCAGTTCCAACCACAGTCTCTGATTTACACACATGGAACAACATAAATGTTTTAGCTTTCTAGATCCATGCACCAGCCCCAAGATATATTTGCCAATCTAACCCAACTGGAGTTGTCTCTATGACTGTGACAAGTAATCCACCCAATAACAGAATCCCACTGAACCTCTCCTTATGTCAGGCACCCAGGGCAGTCCTGGGGTTGGCTGGTAAGACTCTTGGCTGCAGATGTCCTATTTGAAGATGGCAGAGACTCCCACTGCAGTACTGGCCAAACACTTCCCCTCTACAGGGAGGCGTATGGGAGAGGAAAACTTCATGAACTGGAAGAGATGAAAGAGCCAGGAGAGAGAAGGGGGACAGTAGTTTTCTTCATTAATTGTTACTCAGGGAGAAACATCTCAGCTCATCCTGGCAATTGCCAAATGGCCTCTGTATAACTTCAATTCCACCTTTCTTCAGCCCCATCTCTATACATCCTCATCTTCCATTGAAAATGCCTTTCAGTCCCCGGGGTGTCTGCCAAGGAAGAGGGATTTTTTGAAAAGTGAAGTTCAGATAGGGCCATGGAGCTGGAAAATGGGTTCTGCTACACAGTTTGGGACTGATGGCAAACACTGAGCAGTGGCTCAGCATCTCAGCCCACATGGAGATAGAGCTCAAGACAAAACACCTCAGCTCTGTGACTCCACTACACCTGGCCTGGGAAGGGGAAGCCTGCATTTTTGTTAGGTGGCATTGTTTCTCCTCAGTCTCTCCAGTCACCCACCTGTCACAAAAGCCCTTCTTTGATAAAATCTCCAGCTGGCAGGGTGCTTCAGCCAGATCCCTGCTCGGGTCCCAGTCACAGAAGAGAGCCGCCCGTGAGTCGTACCAACAAGTGAGGCTGGAGGTGCCTGCGAGCAGAGAAGAGATGGACAGAAACGTGGCTCTGTTAGCAATGACGCCTGGCATTAATCATCACCCCAGACAATGCTGCCCCTTCTTAAACTACTGACTGACTCCTCTGCTGGGAAACTCCAAGTAAGAAAGGCAGTGCCACTCATTTCTCTATATCCTTGGAGGCTGATGCGCTCATCAGAGACCTGTAATAGTGCAACCTCCTCTGGCTGTGTGTTACAAAACAAACACTGCACAGCCACATACAGTGGTGCCCACACTGCCCTGGCTGCCTCCCCTCCCAGCTCACCCAGCTGGCACAGGTGAAAGGAATGGCTTCTTACCTTGTGCCGAGTCTGATGCCCACAAGGGAGGCATGAGGCTGAGCAGGCAGAGGTGAGACAGAAGCATCAATGAGGGCTTCATCAGTGCTGGTGACACGCTGAAAGAGAGAAGACACCCCCACAACACAGCTCAGCAATGGAACTTATGAAGAAGTCGAGATGTCATCACACAGGAGGCACCCACTGCCCTAGGATGCAGGGCCAGTCTGCTGGGTTCAGAAACTCATATCCCTTCCACTCCAGAGCCTGCACTTTTCCCTCAGCACCTCACTGCTCTGCTGCCTTGGGTGCTTTTCTCAGCACTGAGGCTGCTCACAAGGCAGCACAGAGGCTATTTGCAGGAGTCATGTCCCCTGAAAACGCATGAGTGAGGCACAGCAGTCTGTGCGTGTTGCTCAGGCTGCCTGCTGACTCAGGTAGAGAGTGCTGCCTCGGCTGCGCACAGCTCGTGCTTTGAAGAGCTTCTTTTTTTGGTAAACCCTAGGGCTGAAATAACTAGGTGCTCGCTGAGTAAGAGGTCCCTGGATGCAACTGCCAGAAGTTAGCTGCAGAGCTCATGGCATAGGAGGCAGATTTTGAATAGCATCTTTGGGACAGGTGGGGAAATCAGGGAGAAGAAAGTGTTTACCAGGGTCTAGAAAGTCAAGGCTTTACCATATCAAAAAATACTACATAGCAGTGCACAAACTAGGCATCATCCCCTCCAAGTAGACCCTTGCTCTGCCTTGGAAGGCATATCAGAAAGTTTGGGCTTTGTAATCAGGAAACTCAGCAGCAGCCCTCATCCAGCCCAGGCACTCAGGGAGCCTCCTTGTCTGACAAAGCCTGTACAGTCGTGTTTCATATTAGACAGACTGGCCTTACAGTCTTCTCATCCAAGCTTCTCTCTGTCCCCATCTACCCGGACACCCCTACCCTGAGATCTGCCTTTGCCCACAGGAGAAGGAGCCGCCCTCACCTCTCACCACCCCTGGAGCTCGGGCAGACCTGAGGAAAACAGATAGGAGCACCACTGGACCTTGCTGGGACTGCCAGAGGAGTGTGAAGAGAGGGCTTATAAAGGGCTGGCTTAGCTTCATACCAATTCCCGTTGCGATAAAAGATTAGGTTCAGAGGAAGAAAAACATGATGACACCACATTAGCAGAGAGAGGAGAGCAAGAGAGAAAGCGGGCAGCGAGGTTGTGAGATGTGGGGTATGATTTGAGAGGATTGTGGAGAGACAGAGAGATAAATACGTTCTCAGCCCTTCCCAACGGCGAGATGCAGTTTGTCAGATTGAAACTCCCTCTAAGATGCTTTCAGATCAGCCACCCCCATGCGGGAGAGAGCTGGCATTGCTCCCTTTACCTTCCAGCTCCGGGCACTGAGCAGTCCAGACGGAGTCCCTGGGGTGCTGAGGCCGGATGGCAGCAGGTGCTGAGTGCCAAACAGACAGGGGAGGGTGAGGGGGAGAGGGCAGAGTGATGAAGGCAGATATCCTGGCTCAGTGCATGTCCACGAGAGAAGAGGTGCCTGCAGCCCAGCAGCTCTGCTCCAAAGCTGTTTCTCTCGTGTGCATGGTCTCTCTCTGTCTTCTCCCTCTTACCTGTACACAGGAAGCTGCTGCTTGCTTGCCTTGTCAGACTGAGACAAGGCCCCAAGGTATTGAAAAGGCTAGTAAGGCCAAGAATTTAAAAAAAACCAAACTCAAACCACATTTACTTCCTGCTGATAGAGCAGTGAGTGAAGTAAACCAGGTTAGAAGGGTCAGATGTTAGACATTCTGTGACCAGTCTCAAACCATTGCTGGGAGGCAAAAGGGAGAGCAAAAAGGACCTCTTGGGATACTGGCAAGACTCGTAACTTCCTCTTTTAGACACCCAAATGGATCACTCATATTGCTCTCAGGGTCTGCACCAGTTTACAGATCACTTCAAAACTGGGGACAGGAATCTGTCTACAGTAGAAATACCATGAATCACTTTGTGAGAAATAGCTGGAGTTGATGACCTGGGCAGCACCTGAATGAAAGCAGACATCACTGCCCCAGTTTTAGAGGATCCATGCTGGGTCCCAGTGGCTCTGGAACCGGGTCAATGCTCTGTGTGAACAAGTTTGAGGCACACCCTCACACTTACAGATGGTGTGACACCACAAGAACACCCATCCCACTGCCTCCCTACCCAGCCAAACACCCTGCTCACTCCACAGAAGGAAGAACCACCCCCTCTGACCCAAGCCTTGCAGCTACTCCAGCCAGGCAATTCTTCCCTACAGTGCCTGTTTGGCATGGCTTGTCCATTCAACAGGCCAGACAAACATGTAAAAAATATTTCCACCTTCTTCCAAAGCTTCCTACGCCCTCACCTTTGCAGACACATAGCCCCCTTCTTTGCCTTCACATCCCAAGCCAAGGCAGATGTACAAATTAAAATCCATAGCCTGATGGTTGCCTGGTTCACAGATAGACACGGACCTGCAAACGTGTCCACACACCCCTCTCTCTTTTCCATACAGAAATAGAATTCTCTGAAGCGCAGCTCATCACGTTTCCTGTCTGGTCTGGACTGCACAGTGATGGCCACTGGTGTGAGGCCAGATGAGGAGAGTCTCCTTTGCATGTACAGTGGCCACCACACTCGGTGCTCCTCATCTTTCTCTTCTGGTGCAGCTCAAGGCCCAAGCTCAGCTTTGGCAAGAAGGTTTTGCTGACCAAAAGTTGCCAGAGGCTAATCACAAGTCTCCAGCCAGTTCCAGTTTGAGGTCTCTCTAAACCTAGAAGATGTGTCCTAGTTTAACAACAAAGGGATCTTGGATTCACTTGAATGCATCTGAAAACTCTTGGCATGGCCAGGCTCGGGGAGGACAACTAGGGAATCAAAACCAGCCAGCCTCTGCTGATGAGGAGCAGGGGAGAGGATGTTGCAGCTGCAATGGATCATTCATGTTAACCATTACTTTTCCTGTTTATCCTTCAGGCTAGAGAAACCTACGCCTTCCTTAAGACCAGAGATCACTTTGGGAAGGCAAGCGCACGAAGCACAGGTTTTTAATTGTTCCGTTTATCAAGGAAAAACTCCACTGATTCCCTTTTTGCCCTATTTTTTAAAAATTATTTTTAATTTATTTATTTTTTTAATGCATAAAATTCATATGAGGTTGATTATGCACTATGGTTCCTGTGGAAGAGGAAAACTTAACATGCAGTCAACACCTATAGGAGATGGGTGGCTGATGCAGTTGGAAATAAGGATTTGTGTGATCAGCTGCCTCTCTGGAGACCTATCTTTTCCTAGATGTGTTTCTCTACAATAGGTTCTTGTGCAGATTTTCTGCCATCTAGTAAGGACAGATGACACATTGAAGACTTTCCCATGACAAGTCCCAGTGGAAAACAAGCACTCCTCCATCAAGATGCCCTTGCTCTGTAAGGGATATACCTCTTTGTCAAGGGCAACTGGAATTGATTGACTTCCAAAACAGTGAAGGGAGGGGAAACAATCCAATGGATCAGCTACAGCCATCCAAACCTCGATGTGTGGAGACAAACTCTCTCAGCATATTTTCCTTGAAAACACAGTTTTAAATGTATTGAAGCAACAACTGTGTGGCATAAATAAGAGAGGATTTCCTCCAGAGACATGATAATGGCATTATGTCCAGACCCCACCTGGCACGTGTAAATTACGCTTGCTATCAGCACAATTTTTGAACTTGATTGCCCAACATGTTTTGCTACTGAGAATGTTGCACTTTTTATCTCCTTCACACTAATGTTGTTAGGAATTGTGCCATTTGTAGTGTGAGAAGCCAAACAAAACCACATTGTCAGCAACACAGGCGAGGTGTTCTTGTCTTTACCTTCCTGTCCCATAATGGTAACTGAGATGGGTAAACTCAGCAGTCAGTGTTGCTGTTCAGTGTTAAAGTGGCAGGTAAAAGTGTGATGATGGAGGTTTAGTTAAAGGTGTTGTTTGGTCCAGACTGGTTTCAGGGGCAGCATAAGTTGAAAAAACACTCAAGACTGAGGCATATACTTACGCACAAGACTTTTTACCCTCACGCTGCTTTTCGTTAGAGAAGTGCTGCTGAAGCTGCTCATTTTCAGTTGTGTGTCCACTGAGAGTCTCTGCAAAATGGCAAAGGTGAATAGGGGAACAGACACAGAGAAGAAGTGTGAAAGGCAAAAGTGTTTTTGAAATTAGCCCAAGATTCGTCAGCTCATCACGTTCATTGGGGTGGGGACATGCCTTCCCTTTGCTGGCTCTCAGTGGGACCAGAGTGCCAGGCTAACTGGGGTGCCTTGCAAACTGCCCAGCCCACTGGGGTGAGCTCAGTGGAGGGCTCAGCAGATGCATCTCGGTGTCCTGTCCCCACTGCCCTCTGGAATGGAGCAGTGGGAAGGGCACAGAGCCAGCAGGAGGTGAAGGGATGAGGACAGAGAGGCCCTGATGGCCACTAATGTTCACTTTAGGATACACTGTGAAGGATACACAGGATACACTGTGAAGGTCTCTAGAAGCTCTGCAAGCTATTTCTGGTACTTTCCAAATAATGTTGTTTTAACTATAACCTTTGCATTGAATTTCCTGCCAATCGTATGCGTGCGCTTCTCAAAACTGTGCTGTTGTTCTACATCTGCAGCTATTTTCCCCTTAAACTGTGGTTCTACTCCGAAAAATGTCTGTAAAAATGGCCTTGTGGGAAACCACTGCTCAGTGTATAAGTGAGGTCTTTATTGAATTTGTTCACATTACAAGCCTATAAAAGGCTTTACTTTGTATCAAAACACACACTTGGGTTGATGTGAGAGGGAGGCTTTTTTCCCTCCTGCTCCATCATTCCTAGAGATATTGCTGCTACAGGATAAACACTGCCCTCAGGTTAATCTCCATCACTGTGTTTAAGTGGAGAGGCACTTAAGCAATGGAGTTTAATATTTGGAATTGGGTACCACAGTGGAGTAACAATGCTGGGCAGCAAGTACTAAGCCTACCTACAGAGCAGACAATATGCCTGCATTTCTTTACTTCCAAATTCTGCCTTACAGAGTGCCCTTATAGACATGCTTGATACAGGCAGCAGACATCAAATATACCCATGAATACACAAAATATTCGAATGCAGGGATTCCCTAGCCCTGTAGGCTATAGAAGAACATGGACAAAAGCAGTAGGAGGTTGAGGTATTCACAAGCACTTTCACTCGAGACAAGTCAGAGACCAGAGGTAGGAGGTGATGGAGGAGGTGTTCATTTTCGCTCCTTGACAGTGATGGTCACAGCCCCAGAGAAGTGGGGGGAAAAGGGTGGGAGGGAGAGCATGCTACTTTCAAGCAGTTTCTCTCAGCCTGCCTGGCTGTGAACACTCTGCATGATCTCTTGAGGAGGAGCACGGGACAATCACGAGATGCCCCTGCTTGAGACCTGAGCCCTGGTTCCTCATTATGTTTGGGTTGAACTAGACAGTGTCAGGGCTTTGGCTGGAGGGGCTGGAGCCCAGCAGCAGAGCCAAGCTTTAAGAGAGCTCCTAGGAGTGGATGCCTGTCTTCCTGATGAGTGCTAAAAGGGCTGTTCAGACCCAGAGCCCCTCCCTAGAGACACTCAAGGAAGACCTGGGCTGTCACCCTGGGCCTGGCTCAGCAGCATGAAGCAAGGCCAGTGCCTCCACCCTTGTCTGAGCCTGTGGGCATGGTGTCTGAGGTCCAGCAGGCATTTGAGCCACAGCAGTGTGGCAAGTGATCTCTGTCAGCTTGATCGTGGTGCCTGTGTACGCAGATGGTCTTCTTCTGGCACACTGCAGTGGAAAACTCAGCAGTGGGAACTGGAAGGAAGGTACATACCCACGGGACTATCAGTGTGTTTGTACAGCTCTCACATCCTCTCTGAGTCTCAATTTCCACAGCACAGAAAGGGACGTAAAGGACACCTTCCCTTCTTCTTCAAAAACAGATTCACAGAGCAGGCTCTGGGTCTTGCACCACACCCATGTGTCCCCTGCCCAGGTCTGTAGGACCATAATTGACTTCTAATACTTAAATCTGCCTCTGCAAGTCCCTGAGGATTATCCTGACATTGAACACTGAGGATACATGGCCAGACTGCCTACAGAATTTGCTCACAGATCTATATTGAAGATGGATTGCCTGTGCAAGTGATATGTTCTACAAGAAGGCAGCACTGGACTCAGAGAACAGCCTTACATCAACTCTATGCCCATGCAAGGTAATGAGCTGAGTGCTGGCTGATTTGCTATTCAGCATCAGCAGCTGCTCTTGTCCTTGGGGGAAATCATTACCTTATTACCTGGGCAGTCTTGGAGAGATAAAGCCCTGCTCTGTTTTTCAGCCTGTCAATGTGTTACATCTCTCTCTATTTGACGTTAGGGGGTACAAATGCTTGACAAGCCTAATATGAAGCAATGACAGCTTCCAGACCTAATAAATTGAGAAGAATTTAAGGATTTATTGTACATTTAAAATTGCTTGAAGGCAAGACACAATACTGTAAGAAGATTCTTGAGAATAAACCCTCAGGTATTTTGATTATCAAGGCTTGCTTCCAGTTTAATCACATTTCCCTTCCTTCTCTAGAGGAAAAAAATCATTACAGCCACCACCCCCATTCTGCTCAGAGCTCTCCTTGCTCCTCCATTTCCTTCATCTCTGCCAGAGCAGCTTCTAGAAAGGGAGTTAATTAGACTGTTGATTTTGTTTTAAAATGTGGTTGGTGACAACATGTTTATCCAAGGGCCAACCCCCTACTCCCCCTTAAGCCCTTCCAGGGGTTACTGATTTGTGACTGGAGCAATTATTAACTTTCATGTCATTAAAATGCCTGAACAGAAATTACTTGTTTGGAGGCAGCTTCCTGTCTCCTTACAGCTCACTGCTAAGGAGCTGCATTCCTGTTTCTCCCCTGGGCTCAGCCAGAAGAGCTGTTTTCCCTCTGCTCTGAGGTTTCCTGGGTTCAGCTCTCCCCCCATTTGCCCTCTAATGCTGCTGCTCCCCACCTTGGGAGGCAGAAGGTCTGATGAGAAAGGTCACAGCCAATGCACTTGAGTGCAAGGAATGGAAGGGAAATGTGGGGACCACCTGACCCAAGGACTTGAGGGCACTTCCCTCCCTCGAGGGGTGTCTCACTACCTTGTGAAACAGCTCAGAGCAAAGAGCTCCCCAGCCCTCCTGAGAGCACACCTCTGCCAGGGTTTTAGCTCTGGGATTGCTCCTCTGAGGATTTTCCTCCTATGGAGGCCTCCTCTGAGGTGAGCTGCCTGTAGCAGAGTGGCTCTGTGGCTTGATGAGGCTGCACACAATTGAAAAGACACTTGTGGCTATGGGTAGGTTAGTGGAGACTGCTAACAAGACCCTGGTGAGCACTGCCAGACCATCACTTAGAGGAAAACAAGCACTGTGGACACTACTGTTTTCCTCACTGTGGTCTCTGTAGATGCTCCTTGAGAGATGCAACACAGAGCCCTGTCTGTACCTGCCAAGTTCTTTGCCAAAACACAAAGCCCAAGCTGCAGCTCACCTCATCTCCTCCATAGGCTGTGCCCCTATTTGGGAAATGGGATGTATATGTCTCAGGGAAAATGGGACTTGGTTCACTGTGAGAAAACCACACAGGATTGAACTTTGCTCCTCTTGTCTTCCTGACTGACACACAGGCAGGTGAAAATGTCATTTTGCGTATCACCATTCCCTGCTGCTCTGGTAGCTCCCTCATGAGAGGCAGGAAAGGGCACAGAGCATTGAAGCAGCCCATAATTTCACCTCCCTCTCCCTGCAGCTGCACAGAGCTGTTGCACAGGTCTGGGAGGGCTATTTTAGGCAGGTGCTGTGCCCTGCAGTTGGGGCAGGCTGCGGGGAAGGTCCATGGGGGCACTGCCCTGTGCTTGCACCTGAGCACACATTCGTGCACACAAACACACACACAGAGCACAGTTCAGGCCCAGTGGGGAAGCATGAGGGCATCAAGCACTTGGCTGCACTGGAATGCTTACCCTGGAAGCAAGCCAAGGACAGCACGTGTCTGCAGGCACCAGGGTCCCTTCTCTTAGCCACTGCCTGCTTAGGTGAGGCTTTAATTCTAATAGGAAACACAGACTGTTGCTTTTATGTTTCAAGGATGAGAGTGCCACCATATTTCTCCAGTGCACCATAAAGCATCCCCCCCTTTCTTGCTGCTTTCCCCACCCTCCTTGCAGGCAGCAGGTCCCTTCATCAGAGATGCTCAGAGCTCAGATGGAAGATGGCTGGTGAAAAGGTCTGCTCAGGGTTTTTATCCTTTTGGCCTTGGAAATGATGCTGTCAGGCTGGTGCAGCACCTCTCCCTCCTTCCCCCTCGCTGGCTGAGCCCCCGTGGCTGGGGGGGAAGAGCGTGGGCGGTGGAAGGAGCTGTGGTCCCCAGATGTGTGAATTGCTGCCGAGCAGCAGCAGCAGCATGGACAAACCGCAGCTCAGCTGAGAGCCATCGCCGTGGGCTTTCGTCACTGACCTTTTCCTCTGTCCCACCTGCCCTCCCACTGCTGCCCCTGCCCTCTGCACTCCCCTCTGCACAGTGCTCTGAAATGCTGAGGAGGACTGGCAGGGAATGGAGGGGAGGAGGGGGGAGTAAAAAAAAAACAAAAGAAGACCTGCAGCAAAGAGAAGGTTGTGCATTCATCCTCTCTGCATTTCCTCCTGAAATGCCCAGGTTCCCATCCTGCAGGAAAAGAGAGTCGTGGGCTGAGCCAACTCACTACTGTCCCTGCCTGGTCTACCCATTAAACTGAAGGATCAGATGTTCTGCCTCCATGGCTGGCAGGATTGAGGGATGAGGGAGGATGTCTGAGGGTCAGGGGAGTGCTTCAGTGTCAGCCATATAATGAACAAATAGAACTTTTTAAAAAAATAATTTAAAATCATGTGGTACATCTGTAAAAGCAAGCATAATTCTCTTAGACTAAAACTATTCCACCAGCATACCACACAGAAAAGTGGGAGTTGAGGCAAAGCAAGGGCTTGGGAAGTGTTTTGGATTGTGTATGTAATAGAAATCCTGTGGACTCTTGACCCTAAAGATCTGCTGAACTGCTGCTGTGGCTGCAGGTGACAGTTTAGTTGCCTGGAATGTCCTTCCTAGTGATCTGTCCCATTCCACTATTTCAGGGGAAGAATTAAGGACATGTGGGGAGAAAAGAACTGTCTGCAGGGGTGAATGTGAGAATGCCACAAGCCCAGAAAAGCATGGAGGAAACAGAATGCAGTGACCATCATGCACCCCATGGAAGATGCTTCCTCTAGGGCATTGTTGTGTCAAACACCTGGGAGGTGATCAGGGCTTCAGAGCAGGGGACCAGAACAGTGAAAATGATGCCTGCAGGATGTGTGCTAGTTAGACAAGAGACCTATTGTCCTCCTTCTTCTCCCTGGACCATTCCTTTCTCTGGCTGAGGAAGCATTGCATCTGTCCTCAGTATCCCCTGTGAGGTTTGGGCACACCTGCCCCATCAGGGGTGCACTGCAGCTCACACCCTCAATGGAGGCACCCCTGCACTGCTCCATCCTCACCCACACTGCCAACGGGTGCAAGTGTGCTAAAATAACCAAGACAAAACACAGGCTCCTGCCTCCCACCCACCCAGGGCTCTATTTACAGCCCTCCAGGTAGATGGGGAGTTCCCTGCTTCTTAGCTTCTCCAAGCCAAGATCTCAGCATTCTGCTCCCATTTTAATTGTTACAAACAGACTGGGATTAGTGGGAAGTTTTGCAATAACTCCCAGGTCATTTGTGAGTTAAGTGACAGAAACTCAAGAGGCTGGGTGGTCTGTGGAACAAGAAACTGTCAGAAGCCTTTGATTTAAACTTTCTGCCCTGACCCTCACTGTGGTGTAACTGCAAGGCAAGAGATCACAGAGAGCTCGTGGGTGAAGGAGAAGGTGTTTCATTAGATGAGGGAGCTGTGCCTGTACCAAAGAGACCTGGAGCCCAGCACCCTCTGCCCACCTGCTGATAGCATCAGCAGAGCGAGCCAGGCTTGCAAAGGGCGGCAGTTTCCGCTGGCAGGAAGGTGAGAGATGTCCATGAGAGGTCGGTGTGTGGGCACAGGTGTGTGGGTGCCACAGCAGAGCGTGCCCTGAGCTGGCCTCTGAAGCCTGGCACGACTGGGCCAGTGCCTGTTTGCCACTGTGGTCAGAGAAGGGCCACACCACACGAGGCAGTGGAACAATTGTCCTCAAATGCAGCTGTGCCCAGCACCCACACAGCCATGAGCAGGGTCCACATCCAGCCCTTCAAGCTCTGTGGCAGCTCCCAGCCAGCAATGGGAAAGGGAAGCTGAGGAAAAGGAGATCTGGGCAGGCTGAATGCACTGCTGGCATCTGGCTGCCATGTGCTAGATGGAGGGAGGTGGCAGCTCTGCTTGTGGCACTGGGTGATGCTGGCTGGGGTGTTGCATTCCCCTCTCCCTCCCTGGACACTGGGATGTGAACAAGGCTGAAGAGAGAGTGAAGCAGATTGTCTGGGTGCTTTGGGAGAGGAGGAAGGACAGCAGCTGTGCACAGGGAAAACCTACTACAGTACAAAGTGGCAGCCCCTGAATAGTGCACTGATGTAGGGCAGACCTTGCACCACAGATGGCAGCTGAGGCAAGGCCAGAGACACTCCTTGTGACTGCCCCTGCTGTGACAAAGGCTCTGAGGGGATGTGGAGCCAGGTCCTTTCTTGTGTCCCTGCTCTCCCTGGTGCATTGGGTGCAGGCACATCCACCTGTGCCCACCTGCAGGGTCAAAGGTCTCCTTCATACTCTTCTTGCCCTGCTTCTCTCTTCTCCTTTCCCACAGCTATCACAGGGCAAGGAGCTATTGCAGGGCTTTTAGCTCCTCCTGGCTTGTCCCTGGCATGTGCTTTTTTTCCCAGAGACAGCACCATATCCTGCCCTTCACATCTTCCCTCCCACTCCCTTCCTTTCCCATCAGCAAGACCAGGGACCTGCAGCAAGACAGTTTTAGGGACAGATGCCTTGAACAAACTTCAGACACATCCACAGAGACCTTTGCAGCAGAGTCTGGACCACTCTGGGAAATACAGGCACAGCTCCAGGGGCAGTGCTGTATCTGTGCATTCCAGATTTGCCCAGGACAGAGATACTGCCTGTCACCAACCCCTGAATCACATTCCACAGGGCAGCTCCATTGCATGATAAAAGCCACAGGCCTGGGGTGAATGAATGAATGGATAGATGAATGGATGGATGGATGGACTCATGGCCTCCCAGGCACGGGTGCACTCACTGACAGGGCAGCAGGGCTGATCTGACTCATTCCAGACCTTGTTCCTTCAAAGCATTACAGGGTCCAGCTTGCTTGAGCTGAGCCTCACCCACAGCAAGTCCCTGGTCAGGCATCCCTGGTGTGATGGGTGGCAGCAGCTGCAGACCCTGCCTGTCACCATGCATCTTAGCCCCAAGGGATTTGGCTGAGGAGACTCTTCAGGAGGCAAAGCTGAAAGGTTGAATCTTAGAATACATTTCTTGAAGACCTGGCTACACATTTCCGGCTCCCCCTCCTCCCTCCCTCCCTTTTTGTAAGTGTGACAAAGTCACTTGCAATCTGCCAGCATCTCACCTCAAGGAATAGAAACATGCACAAACACAATCACTACACTTCCTCAGGACACATTTTTATCTGCATCCTCAGAAGTAAATAAAAATGAGAAGAAGGCTGGGCTCTGACCTGACAGAGTATTGCAGCTACTAGATATATATATAGCCCGTGCTTTGGGCCTGCAGGGATGTGTGTGATTATGTATTCCACCCTTTGCCAAATGAGGTGTCTGGTACCCATCAAACCACAGAAGAAACTATGTGAAGGCAAATTAAACTCAAAACAGAAGGTCCTATATGGGCACTTTATCTTGTTTTTGGCCAGTCCTTCTACCTCAGCAGAAGTCCCCTCAGTCCAAAGATAAGGGAAAAAAAACTCCATGTGTGTCTTTGACTTGGACAGAGACCCCAAAAGGCACGTCCCTGTTCTTAGGATTCCACTCCTTCTGGATCTTTCACTCAAGCCTGCAAGTCTCCAGTCCCTGCTCATGTTTTCCCTTCTCCCTCATCTTTATGAGCAATTGCCACTTGTCTTTCCACCTCTGACCTGAATCTCAGGCCTTTCTCATCACACACAGGACTTCCAAATATGCATGTCCATCTTAACTCTGCAGCTCCCACTCATTCCAATATTAAGAGGAACAAGTCTGCAATCAACAGTTCACTATCCCTCCCACCCTGTACTTCCTGGCCTTCAGGTCTTGGCAGAGAAAACAGAAATGTCATAGGGAAAACAGAAAATGCTTGTGCTTACCAAGTACTTGATAGAAGAATGTGCTAAAACTTTTATAAGATAAAGGGATCTGATCTCCCTTAAGATAACTCCAACATTAACCCAGCCTTTCTCAATATAAACAAGTAGTTGAAGACTACTCCTACAACCTATTGTATCATCCTGAGATTTTTTTTGTAATCTCCAAAGAATCGTTTTTTTGAATATGCTGAAAGCTCTTCCAGCAAAAGGCAAAGGGTTGTCATAATTAGAAATGTTAAAGCAGTAAATATTTTAACATAACAGCTCTTTGCAAAGGAAACAGACACAAGATTGCCAAGGACTACCCAGGGAAATTTCAGAGCTCAGTCTTTGTACCTGTCAATTTCAGGTCAGTGTCTTTTCCATCACATCATTCAGCAATAGCCAGAGCTAGAATGAATAGGTTGGGAGAGAAGAACAGATTTAAGTGCAAAACAACCAAGGAAAAAAGTTTAATACCACTGAAAAAATATATATATATACAAAAGTTCTTGGAGTTTGTCTGGTTTTTGTTACATAAAGCACCATTAATTCCAGAGTACATCACAACTCAGCCTACTACACTTTCCAGAAAGCATCCAATACTCCTGAAATCTGATTTAGCACCAAGGGAATGCCATCTTATTTAGCACCAGCAGCCTGTTCAACACACCCTTTGGTCCCCCTGCCCTCCTCTCTCACGTGCATCAGGCACCCTCTGGCTGCCCATGGGAAGCACAGGAGACCTGTCACCATCATTCAATCACCAAATAGGAAAGGAGGAAGAAGGAAGCTTGTTTATGGAGATATTCAGTGTTAGAGAGGCTTGCTTCTCTTCAGGGAGGCATGGGGCCCTATACACTGTAAATAGACTCTATCTGGGTTGGCAGCCTGTTGAGGAAGAGAGAAAGGGATTCGGTCCTGAGCATCACCTCCAGCTTCCTCTGCTGTCTGAAGTCCTGTCTCTGAGCAATTCCACACACTTGATCTGCTAAGGGAGAGGAAGAAACCCACAGTCTCCTTTAGTTCCCATGATCCTTTCATCACATGTTTCCCTGTGAAAAAACCAGCCTTACCTGATTGAAACTTTGGTTTTTATACCCATTGCCTCATTGACAGTGGTGGGGAGGATCCAGAGAAAGTTCCTGAAACTCACTAGAGTCTGTACAGCTTCCTTAGAAAAGCATGGAGAGTACATAAACCAGGTAAGAGAGAAAATGCCCTGCAATTATTTTAAGGTCAGTTTTAATACTTAGCCTTGATCCCTGTTTCTTTGCTATCCTGGGCTGTGTACCAGACCTAATCTTGTACAATGACACACATTTCTTCTGGGAGAGCCCTGGTTCTCCCAGGTGCTACAGGCAGAGACTGTGGCTCATCAAAAGAACCCGGGTAAGTCTCAAGATTGCATGATCAGTGATGAGCAGAGGAGAAATACCTGTGTTTCTCCTGCTTGTCCTGCCCTGAGACTCAGAAAAGAGACAATTCTTGGCACTGCTGTTTATGGGAGCATCACAACATGTGGAAGTAGGTTTCCTAAAGTGCTGAGCCAGCCTCACCTGCTCTCCCAGGACTGCAGCATCCCCTCCAGAGGGATGAAGTGGGAGCAGTGTGAGACCAATATAAATAGTACTAGAAAACCCAACCACTGGCATTCCTTTCTCACTGCGACATCTCCAACCTGACAGAAAGACCGAGGGTTTGTTTTAGCCACATGCTTTTCTCTGGTGAGTTACTCTGATGAGATTGCCAGAAAAGGGCATGGAGCACAAGGCAGGGAAGCTTTTAACCCTTGGGCAAGATGCTGTAGTGTCACCTCTATCCCTGTTCCATCACAGAGGCAAAGAAGTGGCAGCCTGTCCAGGCTTGGAATTGGTTGAACTGCAATTGCCCCTACAGCCTTGAGATCAAGCCATGAAATAGTGTTCCTTCAACACCAGTGTGGGAGAACCACCTTTAGGAGGACAATGAAAAGGCACCTCTGCCAAAGGAGAGCAGATTTGGGTTCACTCTCTGGATTAGCTTCCCACAGCTGACGAGCCAAGACTGAGTAGCACCCCAGGGGGGTGTGGGAGGGGAGTTTTCAAGGTTTTCTCTCTCTTGTTCTGTACTGATGATCCCTAGTGGGAACAGAATGGTTGCCTCTACTGAGTCATGGGCAGATGCCCATGAAGGGTCTGGTTCTTCACCTCTTTGAGGAGCTAGAGCAGGCACAGAAGAGCACAATCCCACCAGGTCTTGGTTTGCAGCCAGCTTGCACTCTGTGACACAGAGGGGTATCTATGGAAAGCCAGTTTAGAAGGCCAACAGTTTCCTTTTTAGAAGGACAATATCCTCTCTCAACTATATCTTCCTTGTGCTACAGGAGACCATCAGACCCCAGCCTGCTCTCCAGAGTACAGATATCAGAGGTGACATTAAGAGCTTGTTTCAGGCTGCAAAACTGGCATGTCTAGTTGGGATGGAGAGGAGCCAGGACATACCTCCGCAGTGGGGACTTTCTAGCCCTTTCCACAGGAGTCCTTTGTGTATGAAGCCCCAAGGAGGGACACAGGCCCAGGAGCAGCTTTCCTCTTGCTCTAGAACCCTAAATACCAGAGGCAGCTCTCTGGCAGATTGAGAAGAAGCCAATAACCTAAAATGGGGCTATGAGGTGAGGGGCAAGAGGTGGCAGTGCCATGATGTAAAGTGGGCTGATACAGGTCTGGCTACAAGAGAGCGTGAGGTGGGAGCCAGTGTGGCAATTTCACACTCAGTGCCTGAGATTTGACAGGCTCATTTCCAAGTGATTTGCAGTGGTTACGGGCAGTAAAGAGAGAGAGAGAGAAAAAGAGAGAGAGAGGAAAAAGGAAAAGGTCCAAGAGGCTGAGAGGCCCCAAGGAAGAGGAGAGGCAGTTATTCAATGCTGGGCTTGACCAGGTACCCACTGAAGGTGATGTACACATCGACATCGTCGCTGTAAATGGCATTCTCCCTCTCCCTCTTGTAGAGCCTCACCCAGATCTCATCATTCTCCTGCAGCTCCAGCATGAGGCTCTGGCTCTGCATGATGCTGCGGTCGCTGGGCTGGGCGTACAGGATCACCGCCTCCTCCTCGTTGCGCATGACGTGCACGTAGGTCTCCTTGAAGTTCCAGGTGTGCACGTTGAGGCTGAAGAAGTAGAGGCCGCCCACGGCGCAGTAGAACTTGCCATTGAACATGTCGAAGTGGCTGTAGAGGTTGACGAAGACGGTGTCGAAGAGCAGCACCTGGAAGCCCTCGCTGCTGTGCAGCGCTTTCTTGCGCCCCACGGAGAAGGCGGCGTACTGGTGCTTGCAGGGGTCGCCCGCCGTGCCCATCTGTCCTTTGCTGCCTTTCTGGCCCTGGGCACCCCGCTCGCCTCGTGGGCCCTCCTTGCCCCACTTGCCTGGCATGCCAGGCTCCCCCCGGTCTCCTTTCTCTCCTGCGGGAAGAAGCAGAGGATACAGCTGCTGTGTGGTACCAGAAGGGTGGTAGTGGCGGTGAGGAGGCCCGGTGAGCAGGCAGAGGATTGCACAAGAATGGGGCAATGCCAGGAGAAGGGTGACAATACCACTGCTCTTCATGGGAAAGGAGCTAGCAGAGCTCTGGCACTGATTGGAGTCTCTCCCCCAATGAATCCCCTGCTCACCAATGGATACAGCCCTGCTGTAACCTCTCCCTAGGAGACTTCAGCCTCAGAGGGAGCCCAGCAGTCCAAAGTACCATTGACCTCTTCTTCCTCCCCCACACTCCTTTACCCCCAGCACAGCCTTGCCCTCTCACACTCCTCTCTATAAACCAATTAGCCACACAGGATGCACACTGGTCTCACCACAGGCTGGAGAAGGGGAAGAGCTGCTAACACCTGTGGGGGAATATGATTAGGGAGGGACAAAAGGGTGGGTCAGAGGGAAAAGACACAAGCTGGACTGGGCAGATGGAGCACTGCAACTTAGAGTTCACAATACTGGCTTTGAGCATCTTGTATAATTAATACTGCAGTTCTAACCTGGGGTGTGTGCACTGCCCATCACACTCTTGGGCAGGCATCAATACAGACAGAGACCAGCCTCAGAATGTACTTTGTGCATACAGAGAAGAAATGGGACTCAGAGCAGCTTCTAGCACTACATGACAGCATTCAAAATCTGTATCTTGTTCTTTTCCTCCTCTCCATCCCCTGCATGGTATTGAAGGTCCCTCTATGACACCCCACTCCCGTCTAGGCCTCTCTTTGCCCTTCTGAGCTTTGATGTATTGCAGCTACTTCCAGGCAGGGCAGGGAAGGGAGGGCACCTGCCTAGTTAACCCAGACAAACCACAGAGCTACAAGGAGTCTGTGGCAGCATCCAGCTGGGAACAGGCTTTTGCTCACAGCAAAGGCTAAAAGGGGAGTCCTGAAGGGAGGAGCTGATTTAAAATAGAGAACCCTTTCTCGTTAACCAAGCCAGCCACTGCAGGGTGGAATGAGCTGGGAGTCACTGCCAGTTTAACCTGGAGGTGCTTGCAAATAACTCCTGCTTCCCTTTGCCCTCCTCCCTCTCCCAAATGCTCCTGACCCACAGAGCTGCAGGTTTCCCCACAACCTCCCTGGGTGCCAATGCCCTCCAAACAAGCTTATTCTGCAGCTGATAAGGAGTGTTCCTCCCCTCAGACACTACAGGACTCCGTAAGTCTGAGAGAAGGAATGTGTCCTCCCAGCTTGGCAAGAGGCTGTCAGTGTCACTCCTGTGTTAGCAAGGAGGAAGGGTTAGTAGCAAGCAACATCCTGAGAGACAGGGAGCACAGCAGAGATATACACTGACTTCCATCCCCCCAAGCCACTCCTCACCACAGCACAAACCCCCTAAACGCTGGGCACAGTGTGTGTGGTCACTTATCTTCCAGGTTGGCTCCTGGTGGTCTGTTAGCCCAACCAGCATGCCAGCAATCCAGCTGTCACCTCCACTGCAATGCCATCAGTCCCTGAGCCAGCCTTGGCACCCCAGGGCAAAGACTTACCCTTCAGAATGGTGATGTTGATATAGGGACGGACCTCTGGCACTGGGTAGGGAAAGTGGTGGTGGCTGGGAGGGGCTGGTGGGGTATCTGTGGAAGAGTCCAGTGGGTCACAGCAGCGCTTGCAAGCACCAGGGCCTGGTTCTGTGAGGTTGGGCTCATCAGCAGGTGCCCCAAACACAACAAGAGGGAGAAAAAGGAAGGTCAGGGATGTGCACAGGTAGGTTATGTCCATGGTGACCTGGGAAGATAGGAGGAAATGCCAAGAGTGAGGTATAAGAAGGGGAAAGACACAAGGGATGGAAGAGAGATCATGATAAAACATCTCTCTGCGGCTGGAGCCAGGGGTGGGATGGAATGGCAGTGTCCTGTGGAGGGAGCTTACGTGCTTGTTCAAGGCTGCAATCTGAGCAGCAACCACAGGGCCCAAGAGGATGTCCCACGCCCCTCTGTACGGGCCAGTGGGAACCCAGCTCTGACCCTGGGAGAAGGCTTGATGCTGACTAGGCAAACCATCAAAGCCTCCAGAATATTCAGTCCCCAGGCTGGGATAGAGGAAGGAGACAAATCAGAGAATTGTTAAGATTGAAAAAGACCTCTAGGGTCATTGAGTCCAAGCTCAAGAGCTCTTTACCAGAAGCATGCTCTTGTAGGCTGCTCAATCTGTGGGAAGCACTGTAAAAAATTCCCCAGCTCTGCTATCACTGTGTATCACTCTTTATAGGAATCTAACCCCAAAATCCCCACGTGGGCCCGACCCACATCTCTCGGCAGAAATGCCTCTTGTGCTGTGGGCTGGGAACTGAACTTTAGCCCCCTCCTTCCCCCCCAAATCCCCCCATCCCGGGGCTCGGTCCCCTCCCGCCCGTGCCCAGCGGGTTCCCAGGCCAGCCCCAGCACCTTCCCAAGGGACAGCCGGCTCCCCAGCGCAGCCTTCGGGCGGGAGCTGCTCCTCTGCCGAGGGTGCAGGACGCGAGCTCCGCAGCTCGCAGCGAAGTGTGCTTACGAAAGCCAGGCACGCCGAGCAGTGCGAAAGCCCCTCGGCAGCCTGTGCCCCCATCCTGCTGCCTGCCCCGGCCCGGCGCAGCTGCTCACCCCGGGGGCTGCAGGATCCCCTCCGCGCTTCCCAGCCCCTGCTCGGCGGCTCCCCTCTGCCTGCAGGGCAGCCCCCCGGGCCCATGGTTTTAAGGAAGCCGGCTCTTGGCACAGGCGCTGCTCAGCGCTGGCTGGGCGAGCAGGCTGCGCTTGGACCGGCTCCCTCCCCTCTCCTCTCCCTCCCTCTCCTCCCTGGCGCTGGGTGCTCTCCATCCTAACCCGACTTGGGTTTCAGCGTCTTTTTAACTCTTTCCTAGGAAGCGCCTTTCCCTTATACGTGTTGCCGGTTTGGTTTTATTCTCTGCCCTTTCATTTCCAGCAGCACAGGCTGTGCCTTGTGCGAGGGGTGGGCAGCAGCAGGGCGGTGTCCCAGCCTCGGCATCTCAGGATGGACCAGGTAAGGTGCACCAGTGCCAGAGACAGGCAGGATGCTCCAGGATTCTGCCCTCAGTCCTTTGCACTAGTCCCTTGTCCCAGCCATTCACTTGGCCGTGCTCTCTCCCCAGCTGTGCCTGACCCACTCACAGTCCCCAAACCTCATCTTTCGTTTTCTCCTGCATTGTTTTTTTTCTGCACGTCACTGTGGCCTCTTGCCCCAGGCATGATATTTCTACAGGAGGAGCTGCCAACTGGGAGAGGCATCAGTTTTTTCCCTCTCTGGTCATCCCCTCTGCCTGGGCAGAGCCCCAAGCCTTGTGCTCCAGCACGTGTCATCCCCTGGTCATATCCCCTGTTTAGATCCCAGGCCGAGCACTTTGGATGGGAGGGATGTGCCTGCTCTGAAGCAGAGCCTGGCTGCTGGGAGCTGCCTGCCAGCAAAACTGGGGATCTGGAAACAAACCCTGGCTGTGACCATTGTCCCCAGCTTGGCGCCAAGCGGACGAGCTGGTGCCTTCAGGCTAAGCACAATGTGGCTGCACCAGAACATTGGAATGAGGGGCATTTCGGAGGGGAGAGGAATGCAGGGTGGGAGAGACAGGAGATTTTTCTCAAGTCTGTTGGGAAGAGGATTAGAAGATTCCATCCTGCACCAAAACTGACCTGGGTATTTATACCCTGGGTATGTGTGTGGGGGAAGGGGGGGAGTGTGTGCACATACAGACCTTTGGGAGGCAGAAGGAAGGATGGACAACATCTCTGTTCTGCAGGGGTCAGAAATGCCAAGTCAGCACTGTGCCTCCTGCAATTTCCAGGAGGAGCTGCAGAAGGCTCCAAGGTTTCTGAGGGGAATAGGGTTTTGAGTGTGTCTACGTGTGCTGAGACTTTTTTTCCCTGTTTCCCTTCTCCCATTTGTTTGGTTTAGGAATGGGAGGCCCCGCTTCCCAGAGAGTGGCTGGCGTTTGGCAGGACCCCAGAACCACTGGAGAAGCAAGCGGAAAACTCTGGGAAAATATGTGCTGTGAGCTGGGGGAAGGGAGGAATGGGGGCTGGGAGGCCCAGAGATATTCTCAGGCTGCCTGTCAGCCTGGAGCTCAATGAGCATGGAGTGCACATGCCTTCCAGCTGGGGCAGGAAGAGGATGGAGAAATTTACTGCTCAGAGCATGAGCTCCTCACCAGGCTCCAGTACTGACATGAAATCCAATCCACTGCAAGTTGGCTACGTTTGTCTGTGCCTCAGTTTCCCCTTTTGGGAAAGGAGAGGGGAGGAATGTTAGGGCAATACTTCTTGCTAATGGAACCTAAGCAGCTGACAGAAGAGGAGTTTTGTGATCAGTTGTGTTGTCTACTCGTGGCAGCTGCTGGTAGGAATTTTGGCAGCTGAGAGTACTATTAAAGGCACGTAAATTTTCTGGGGTGCATGAGAGACTGATACTGAAGACAAAGTTCCTCTCTGTCTCAAAAAAGCTTCTGCAGTGCCTCTCTCAGGTTTTCCTGCCTGGCTTATTTCCAAACATGACATTACCCACTTTTGCAGTTCTTGGCCTTATGCCTGGGCTCTTCCACCTTTCCAAGGGAAACAGGTAGCAGGGAGACCATTGTCCTCATTTCCGTCCCACATTTCCATCTGCACTCCTGAGCTGCTCACAGTCAAGCAGATGTTCTTCATGGGGGACCTCATCAGCTGGGGCTTTGCCTGTGTCTCATCTGACTGCAAGAACAGCTCACATTGGGGAGCGAGCAGGACTCTGTATTTAATGTCTCATTTGGGCTGAATAGGGACCTGCCAGCAGCCAGCAAACAAATGCTCTGCTGGCATTGCCCAGCTGGGCAGAAGTTCATGCCAGTAAAGACAATTTTGCTAGGGCAATATTGCTCTGCTCCCTGAAGGGAACGGCGTGTACCAGAAATATTTTGCCAGGGCAGCCACATTTGCAGGAGATTTTGAGAATTCTACCCAGTAAACTTGTGCCAGCCATGCTCAAAGTGCAGTCCAAGCCTGAGGGCACCTTGTGTGCCCAACAATCTTCACTCTACCTCATCACACACTTTGCCTTGGAGGCAGCCCAGGGAAGCACTGTCCAGATTATACTGCAACAATCCCTGCTCAAAAGCAGCTGTTTCCTCCTTCTCCATTTCCTCTCTTTTCCTGTATCACTACAACACTGGCAAAGTAGGGGGATAAAGACTGTCCCTGCCTCACTGTCTGCATCCATCCTATCACACCTCTCTACCACAGGTATGGAGAGGGAAATTGATGTTCTCTCTCCTCTCTAGCCCCTGTGTACGGCTCAACTCCCCTGCAGCACACGTGGATCATCTGCCCTGTTGCACATACACACACACACATCCATGCACAAACACTCACCCTTCACAGCTCCTCCCTCACCAAACCTCCAGAGTGAAGGCATCATTTGCACCAAGAGGCAGAGCCCCTTCTCTTCCCCTTGCTGACTGCTTCTCCTCCACCTCAGCTGCCTTTCCTTCCCCATGCTCCCCACTCCTCTGCTCCTAATCTTGCAGAGCACCACAAGCCGGGAGGGGAAGCGGAGCACCTCTTACCTCCGCTCCCCTCCGCAGGGGTCCCGCGTGGAGTTTGTGTCCTATATCCTGTATCCTGTATCCAGTATCCAGTATCCTGTATCCTCAGCTGCTCCTGGTCAGCAGTGCAGGAGGGAGGGAGGGAGGGCCGGCAGGGCCCAGCTGACTCCAGCCAGATGCTCGCCAAGTGCTCTTATGTAATTACTGTCTTTTCCATCCTGCCTCCAAGGCCTTTGTGAGTGCCTTCCCTCCTGCTCTGGCCCGTGTCAGACTTGGCTCTCCCTCCCTCACTCCCTTCTTCCCTCCCTTCCTCCCTCCCTTCTTCCACCCACCCTGCACAACATCGCGATTTGCTCAGCTCAACAGCTGATTCCTTCTGGAAGCAAAGTTCAGGCTTTTGGCTACTGCTGTTACTACCCTTGGAGAGAAAGCTCACGTGTGTTTCAAGAGCTGGGATGGGATGAGCAGCACTGCTCTGCACTTGCCTCCTCTCCATCACAGCCTGACTGCTCCTGGGTACCTTAGTCTTGCCCTCCACAGTGCCTGTAAATGGGGAGGGGTTCACCTGAGTCATGAAAAGGTGGCGATGTGGTTTTTGCTTCAGCAATTTGTGGTGCCCTCAGGTTATCCTGTAACAGCAGCTGTCACTCTGCTGTACCAGGATCACTGATCATCTCTGGCCAGGCAGCAGAGGAGGCTGGAAAGAATAGATGACCTTTAAAGGTCCCTTCAAGCCCAAACTATTCTGTGGTTCTATGATTAGATGAATCTTTTCCAGCCTGTGGACTCCATGTCTGTGAACAGGGCTTGTGCAACAGCCAGCTCTTGTTACTCAACAGCACCAGCATGGTACAAAAGCACTGGCTCAGAATACTTTCTGTGTCTCTAAGGATGGGCAGACCTATTAGATGTCAGCTGCATGACTACATTTCTCTTTAGACTTCTGCCCATGTCGGGCCTTGGCCAAGCAGAAATCAGAACTGACACATTCCCTGGCTTTATGAGGGCTGCTGCTGAGTTTGAAGGCACTTCTGCCAGCAGGGATTTCTGCTGTGTGCTGCTTGGCGGCCTGGCCTGTCTCACACAGAGATCAAGGCCTGGCAAAGACTCTGCTCGGTTTTTTTTTGGGTTTTTTTTTTTTTTCTGTGCATTGCTGAAATGCCACGTGGCTGAGGAGCGGCTGGAAGAGCCGTTCACCTGCACTCATTGCTTGAGCAAAGCTGTTGCTTGAGCTGGCAGTCTCCAATACTGAGCATGAAAGTGTGAGCTTGCCTCCTGCTTCCCAGTGCCCCCACAGCCATTCCTTGTGTGGCTCCGCTGAGCAGGGAGGTATCAGACACTGGCTCACAAGCTGCATCAGTTGGAGATGCCTCACAGCCTCACCCAGGCTGCCCCTCTTCCCATCAGCAGCTTTTCCAGCTTGAGTGTCCCATCTCTTACCTTCCCTTGTGACCCTGCTTGTGAGACCAAGGAACTGCACTGGTATCCACCCCAGACTCTGGCATATGACTACAAGGACTATCCCTACTGCAAACAGAAAGAATTTGCTGCTTTATGAACATCTAGATCCAGCAGCTTGGCTGGGTGGGATATACCAGTTGACCTTGTAGCCTGCTTGAACCAGTTCTTAAAAATATCCTTCAAGCAAGCCTGCTGCCTTTGGCTTCTCTGTATTGGCTCACACCTGAAGGCCCCCTCCTCCCATCAACTCCTGAGTAGACCCAAAAAATTTTACTCCCTTGCCATCTTCTCCTACTCACACTAGACCTGCCTATATTGCTTATCAACAGCAGATCACCACTCAGGTCATATCAGCTCTCACAAGGGGTGCTGAGAAAGGCGTCGCAGCGGTTTGGGTGCGAAAACTTTCTTCAGAGATTCCCATGAGCTTTTTCACCAAAGTAACAAAAACTTTGTGAAGGGGGGTGGGGTGGTGGGGCATGAGTGGATAGGTGGATGGGCAAGGAAGCTGGTGTTTAGGAGCTCACAAACTCTTGGATCCATGAGATGTGCTTTCCACTAAGGGAACCAGACTAACATGACAGAATTCTTGAATCACAGGGTGGTTTGGGTTGAAAAGGACTTTGAACATCATCTAATTCCAAGGCCCCTGCCTTGGGCAGGAACATGTTCCAGTAGATCAGGTTGCTCAAAGCCTGACAGGAATGGGGCAGCCACAGCGCCTTTGGGCAATCTGTGCCAGTGCCTCACCATTTCCACAGTGAACAATTTCTTCCCAATAGCTAATCTAGCCCTGACCTCCTTCATTTTAAAGCCATTCCCCCATGTCCTGTCACTACTTGCCCTTGTGAAAAGTCCCTCTCCAGCTTTCCTCTAGTCTCCTGTTAGGTACTGGAAGGCACTGTAAGGTCTCCATGGAGCCTTCTCTTCTCCTGGCTAACAACCCCAATTCTCTCAGCTTGTCTTCATAGGACAAATGCTCCAGCCCTCTGATTATCTTCATCACTGTCATCTTGGACCTGCTCCAACAGATCCATGCCCTTCCTATATTAGGGGCCCCACACCTGGATGCATCACTCCAGATGGAGTCTCACCAGAGAGGAGTAGAGGGGGTAGGATCATCTCCCTGCATCTGCTGGCCGCGTTTATTTTGAAACAGCCCGGGACACAACTGCCTCTCTGCCGCCTGACAGCTCAGTCCTAACCCCAGCGAGAAGGGCAGGAGCCCGGGCGCGTTCCCGGCTCGCCGCGGTGCCGCACCTGCTGGCCGGTGCCCGATCCCCCTCTGCAGGACGCGCCGCGCAGCGCCCGCATCCCCCGCATCCCCCTGATCCCCTGCATCCCCCGCATCCCCCGCATCCCCCTCGTCCCCTGCATCTCCCTCATTCCCCGCATGCCCCTCATCCGCTTCATCCCCCGCATCCCCTGCATTCCCCCGTCCCCCGCATCCCCCTGAGCCCTGCATTCCTCCGTCCCCCGCATTCCCCCTGATGCCCTGCATCCCCCGCATCCCCTGCATCCTCCCGTCCCCCGCATTCCCCTGATCCCCTGCATCCCCCGCATCCTCTGCATCCCCCGCATCCTCTGCATCTCCCGTGTCCCCCGCTCGCTCGCTGCCACCCCTGCGCTGCCCCTCCCGCCCCGCTGCGTGTCCCCGGAGGTGCCCCGAGTGCCAGGAGCAAGGCGGGACAGGGATGGGCTCTCGCGTCCCTTCACCCCCGCAGCTCCGCAGCCGCTCCGGCTCCGGAGCACGGCGGGGCGCCGCGGCGGGGCACTGCCCGCCCAGGCACAGCTCGCCGGCGGAGACATCCCTATTGCCGTGCCCCGCGGCCCTGTTTGCCATGCGGAGAGGCTGCTGCGCTGCAGCCCGGGCACGTGTCCTTGCCCGGCTGCATTGACGCACTGGGAATGCGCGTGTGCCTGTTTGTGCATGACGTGCTGAGTGTGAGATCTGCGTGAGCCCTCTGCGTGGTGAGCGCCGTTTGCATAGTTTATGCTTGGGAAGGCAAAGAACAGCAATTTTTCATAAGCAAATATTTGCATATTTTCCACTCGTTCGAGCAGATAAAGCATTTCAATTCTCTGACGGATCCTCAGGAGAGCTTGGAGCATCTTCTTTTTAAAGGTGTTTTCCTTTTCTGTATTCCCCTGTCTCTTTTCTCCAGAGGCTACTCCATTACAGCAATGCTTCCTGCCCCCTCCACACACCCCCTTGTTCCACAGCTCTTTAAAACAGCAGAAAGCAGAACATGGCTTGGGGAGTTTTGCTGTTGCCTGATCTGAGCTGCTGTGATTCCCTGCTGATGACAAATACAGCAGCTCCCTAACAACAGCTTCAAATGACATTATGTGTGGGCTGTGTTGGTAACAATCTGGAAACACAGCCTCTGTCCTCCCCTCTGGAGCCTCTCTGCCATCACCATTCACCACCCTTCCAGTTTTCCTCCTGCAGATCCACTGCAGAGCAGAAAGGTCACACTGAGTGTGTCTGCAGCTGACCACTGTTGTGTGGTTGGGTTTGGTGGGTGGGTGTGTGGGGAGGGTCCTTGGCAAGGTGCAGATGCCCTTTCTCAGCCTGACTTGTGTGCACGAAGGTGAATGTGCCACTTTCCTGGTGCTCATGCTTAGGCTGAGCACTACACGCAGGTCTGGGTGTGTGGGCACCTGTGTGGGTGGCCCCATATGGTGCCATGCACACACATATCTGCTTGGATCCGTGCATGGCATGAATATGTGTGTTTGTACACATCCATGCTGTTGCATGCACGCACACAGAGGCATGCAATCATGCAATAAACACCTGTTTGCATGCATGCATACACAGCACATACAAATGCCTCTCCCTGACATGTGCACACGGGCTCTCTGACAGAATGGGCTCCCCGTGTCTCTACCACCTCATCTGTAATCACAGATTGTTTGCTGGGAAGAGGATTGCACAATGCTGCTGAAGTGGTTGCAGCCCTTTCTAGTCTTGCAGCTCTGATCACTACGTGACAAGAATGAAACCTTTTGTGCAGCACAGGGCTTGATGGAGCCCTTATCTCTGCGTCTCTACACCCAGAATAGAAAAACTCTTTTCCATACCTGGCTGGAGCAAATCCCCTCTGAACAGACCCAGCCTTTCATTGAGCCACTGCATTTAGTCCCCATGGCTTATGGCTTGCCCAGAGACAACTACAGAATTGTTAAGGAGAGGGAGAGGGATCACAAGGGCAGTTCAGATTAATGTCATTGCCACAGAAAACTCTGGGGATTCACCAAGAGGGAGACAGTGCTGAGGAAAGAGCAGAGGTCAGGAGGCAGCGACCTCCTGACCATCATTCCAAATGCCTGTTCTTAGGAAAAACAGCTTTTAAATCAGTGGTGATACTTTGAAGAATTTTCTGGCATTTGTTTTCTCCTCATGAATATTGGATAATAAATGCCTTTTCCTTCCCCTCCCCCAGTCTTATTTTTTGTTCATCTTCATATTTTATTTCCCCAATTTGTCACTGCAAAACAGGATACAGCCTAGGGGGACGAAGAAAACACAAGACAGAAAAATGTGATGCTTGTGTCTCTTTTCTTTTAAACCCCTATTTAAGAACTCTTTTTTTTTTGCAGATCTCCCTGGAACACATTTTGTTTGCCCCAGCAGGCTGCCCTGCAGAGCTGCCTTGGTGGGAGCTCAGATTCCGTGTGTCAGAATGATGTCTCCTTGGCACACTTGCTTGGTGCTGGCATTGCAGTGCTTGGGCTCTTAAGGAATGTTGGTATTTTAAGAAGCCAACCAGTTGACAGAGCTTCTTGAATGGTGATTTGCAGCAGATGGAGCTGCAAAGGCGTGTGAAATGAAGTCTCAGCTCAGTTTGGTGGTGAAGAAGACTGTCTCTGTTAAGTGTGTTGGCAGCTGGGGAACTCCCCCCATCTCCCTATGGCAGCTGGCACTCCACGGATAAGGAAACCCATCCTATATCTGTCCCCCACCCACCTGAGCTGCTCTTGCAAGGTCCTTGCTCACAGCCACAGGTCTTCTTCAGTGCCTGGTCATCAACCATCAGCAGTGCTACCAGCTCCTCAGATAATTCTACAGTGATTATTCTGGCAGGGGAGTCCAGCACTCACCTGGCTCTGCTCTTCTCTGCAAGAGGAGGAGCACAGACTGGAGTTTGAAGTGCTGTGTTGTCCATCTGTCTGACCATTTGGTAGTCAGCCCTGTTAATCTTTCCACCATTCAAACCCTTCCCATCTTTCTTGTTGCCCCTTATAGAGGCAGAAGATTTGGCAGTCCATTCTTTTTCTGCCAGGATTTCTTGGTTGTGTTTCATCCAGTGGATGCTGCAGGAGCTCCCCAAGAAACTAAAACAGAGGCTTTTTTTAGTCCAACAAACTGTATCCCACACCCATGAATAGTTTGGCTGCTTTTCTGACTGGGGCCCACAGTGTGGGAAGCTGATGCATGGATTGAAGGAGAAAAAGATGTAAAGACATAGCAGAAGATAGAAACTGGCCATCAAGCTCTTTCTTTTCCCTGTGAGCTGAGCCTGCACTCCTGAGTATCTGGCTGCCCCTGCTCAGGGGAGCACTATAAGGGCAGCTGAGCAGCTCCTGTGTGTTCTGGTAGGCAGCTCAGCTCCCAGGGTTGAGCCTGCAGGCCTGGCTTAAAGAGGGAGCATGAGGATGTAGGATTTCAGGGGACAATCTTTGTCATGGAGGTGATGGCAGTATCAGTGGCTGAGAGCACAGCTGAGTGTGTTTTGGCTGGTTGTGTCTGCAGTCCCTGCCCACCCCTCCTCTGCTCTCTAACCTGGCTGGAGATGTCTGTTCACCTGACACCCTGTGACAGTCCTTTCCCAAAGCTGGGTGCCCTGCACTGCAGTTCTGATGCCTGCCAGGCCTTCACATTGCCTTTGTGTGACCTTGACTCTTGCTTCCTCATAAACTGGTCTATTCTCACAATCCTCAGCTGCTGCAGCTTGTTCTGCTTCCCAGCCCAAGGCTTTTGGCTTCTGTCCCAGCACACCCAACCCCATGCCACTCCTTCCCTTCTCTTACCTTCTCTCAAGTGACCGGTGAGATATCTTCCCATTACCCAGCCAACTTCCATAATTGACCCTCCACCAGTCACCTCCTACAACATCTCCTGACCTCAGGGAGGCTTCCGTCCTTCTGGGTCCCTCCTTCCCATTTCTGAAAACTGTTGAGAAAACTGCCCAAAGGGCTGTGGTATGAGGGTCATTTTGGCTGCTGTAGCTTAGCAATAGCATTCATGCAGAAGTTAAAAGTGTGGGCACAGACATTTTAGCAGAGCTGCAGGAATGAAGCAAAAGTGGAGAGGGAGACCATCCCACCCACCCTTGTACAATGCTGCTCCTCTAGCCTGCATGCTCAGGTGGGCCCATCCACAGCTTCCCTCCAACAACCAGGGTACAGGAGCAAGCACTCATCCAACTCCACATCAGCACACTTGCTCTTCAGCTCTTACATCCACACTTAAACATCCTGCAGTTATGTAAAACACTCCCTCACCTGTGTTTGTGTACACTCACACACATGCATACCCCCTTAGGTACCCCTGCACATCTGTGCACATCCCCAGCAGATGAGCATCAGTGCCCAAGACTGGCACCAGCCCCCACCAGCCCTGACTCCTTGGTGTGCAGTCCTCTTTAGCTATCCCCATACATTCCCCATACATGTATAGTCCAGGGAATGAAGTTTTGCCTACCTCTGTGCACATGCAGACACATCATTTGTTTGCCATCCTGAGCCAAATACTCTACCACTTCCTACAGGATAAACTGGTTCCTAGTATTGCCCAGGCTTTTTATAACCACAGTTCTCACACACTGGAAATCCCCTGACCTCTGTCTGCTTCCTGCCCCCATCTTGTACTGAGAGATGCCTTCACCTCCTGTATCAGCCAAACATAACTCCATGCAGAGATGGACTCAACTCAAAGGCATTGTGTACTCTCAGGAGAGCCAAATCTATAGCACCCCCTCCCCTAAACACACAGAACAGTTTTGCCCACCTGACCTTCCAAGTCCAAAGATTTTTCTTTATCTACAGTAAGGCTTTAGGAGAAGAAAAGAAATGCTGCCTCCATCTCATGTTCATTGTCTTCTTCTCTACCTTTCTTACACCTCCCACCAGGTGCAGGGGCATCAGGAAAGCCCTGAGGAATGTGAAGTGCAGGAAAAAAATGTTCCATTTTTTTATCCCAGGTAAGTCTCAGCATCCTTCCCAGAGTCCATAAGAGCTCTGAAAAGAAATAGGAGGGTTTGAGCAGTCAGTGGCCTCCAGCCATGATCAGCAGGGGCAGGAAATCTGTCCCCAAGATTTTTTAAGAACTAGAGGGGGGCCAGCCATGCATGCAACTGGCTGGTACGTCTTTGCTGCAGACATTTCTCCTTTCTGTTCATCTTTTAAGGTAAACCACTTCTCATGTTCATAAGGAGGATAGTCAAGGCACTGGGTTGCCTACATGTGGTATGTGGCATTTGGGGACTTCCTCAAGGTGCCACCATGAGATGGCAGCCTAGGCCCTCCAAAGCTGGGTCATCTAAGGGCAGATCACTCTAGGGCTGACCTTGCTCTCTCTGTACTCCCAGTGCCCATCACCTCTTCAGCTGCCCCTAAATGCAGTCTGCTCTTTACCTGGTGTTGCCAGATGGGCAGTTGTTTGCTCCTGGTGGCGAATATGATGCTTACTCTCCAAAATCCATGAGCCTGTGGAACTGTACAATGTTATTCTGTAGGGAGAATAACTTGAAAGCAACCAGTCAAGTTGTGCCAACTTTTATCAGTTCACCAAGTAGTCAGGTATGATCTTGGGGTCATCAACCAAGATGAACCACCAAGAGACTCCCAGAACACAGGAGCACATGTGCAAAGAGAAGGTAAATACATCAGTGATTTTGGGGAAATTAATATCATATGTATGTTTATTCTGGGAAAATCAACGAGCATGTATGTAAAATATAGTAAATAAATGGGAGATTTTTCTGTACTCAGCATGCATGATATTTTGAAGGAGACACCCCCCTTTGCATCCAGCCAAATAAAGAATGCCTGCTTCTAAATGCTACATTATATTAAGGAGGTTTTATTTTTTACCAATTTCTGGTGCCACACAAACCTCAGGTTTCTCTTCCAAAGCCAAGAGCAATGCCTTGCTTTTTCCGCAAGATCATGGAGCCCTATTCATCTTTAAGCATTCCCTCAGACTTTATTATTCACTTGTATCATATCTCCCATTGCCTTTGGAAGCAGAGAAGGCGAAGGGGATCCCACGTCCCGATGTCTCTTTCCCCTGCACCACCCCTTCCATCATAAATAGCTGACATGCAGCTTGCTGCTCTTCTCGCATCCCGCGGGCTCCTCAGGGAGTGGTTTTTGCTCACTGCTTTTTCCTTCTTCGCTGCTTAGAGGGCGCTCCTGCCTGTCATTTCCATTCTGGGCGATCTTGCTGATCTCCCCCTCTTCCCTGTGGTCATCCAGCCTCCCGGGGGGGCAGGCGGGCGCCTCCTGGCTCTGGACCCGGCGGGACGGCCTGAAGATGGCCCTGCGGAAGCCCTGCTGGAAGCGGTAGGAGAGGAAGCCGTAGATGATGGGGTTGGCGCAGCTGTTGGCGTACGGCAGCACCACCACCAGGAAGTAGACTCCAAAGAGGGATGGCTCCTCTGGGAGCGGGCAGACAACGTTGATTATGTTGAGGACATAGAAGGGAAGCCAGCAAAGGACAAAGACGGCCACCACAGTCACCACCATGCGGGTGACTCTGCGCTCGGAAAGCTTGTGCTTGGAGGACAGAGCCCTCACCCGCCTGCCGGAGGAGCGAACCTTCACAACAATCAGGAGATAGCAGAGGCAGATCACCAGCAGTGGCCCAAAGAAGCCCAGGGTGGCGGTGTAGACGATGAAGCCAGCTCTCCACACTGAGGCAGGCTCTGGCCACTGGATGTGGCACGTGCTCATCCCTAAAGGGACATCTGAGAAGACAACCACGGGCAGCACCACTATGGAAGACAGCACCCACACGGTGACGCTGACAGCCTTGGCCACCCGTGCTGTCCTCCACTTGGAGGACTTCCCTGGGTGGACCACAGCCAGGTAGCGATCTACGCTCATCACCGTCAGGCAGAAGATGCTGGTGAACTGGTTGATGGCATCCACGGCCATCACCAGGCGGCACATGAAAGAGCCAAAGGGCCAGTAGGACAGGGCATTCTGTGCAGCCAGGAAGGGCAGGCCCAGCATGAAGAGCTCGTCAGCCAGGGCCAGGTTCAAGATGTACACGTTGGTCACCGACTCGCTCACGGAGTGCCGCAGGACCACGTAAATGACCAGGGAGTTCCCAGCCAGCCCCACCACACAGACAATGAGGTAGACCACGGGGATGAGGACACCGCTGACAACTACACCAGGGCTGACGGTGGAGGAGCTGTTGGGGGTAGTGAAGCCTGCCCAGCTACTGGAGGCATTCCCCTCCTCCGACACTGCCGGTGTGGGGAGGCTAAAAGCAGAAGTGTCCATAGCAGAGGCAGGGAAGAGGGCAGGGGGCAGTGTCCTTGCAGGATCAGTTAGCAATCTGGAGCTGAGGGGAGGAGAAAAAAAACATTGATACTGGGGACATGACAGCTGAACAAGCCACAGGTAAAATCTCCACTTTAACTGTGTGTTAGGTATGGGCAGGTGTGGGAAATCCAGGGGAGTTTGTGGATGCTAGCAGGTGCTGGAAAATCTAGGACAATATCAAACCCATCTAGTCCTGTGAGGCACAGTGGACATGGAGGTACAAACACGGCTCAATGGAGGCCTCTCCTCTAGTGAGAGATACTCTGGGGAAAGAACAACAGACTAGCATAAGGGCAGGGAAAGTTTTCATTTTCTGCTAATGTATCCAATACTAAGGATATGGTCACCAGGGGCCTGGTTCTCATGAATGGCAGGTGCTTTACAAACAAGAGGGAAAAGCATCCAGTGACAAAGAGCTTTTCCAACTCTGACTTTCCTATTCTCTGAGTATTTATTCTCTTGCTTGTTGAAGCTCTTTTTGGACTGGCCAGGTTATTGCTATCCCCACAGGAGAAGAAAAAGCCCTTTCAATCCAAGCAGAGAGGCTTAGCTCAGCACCTGAGCTGAAGGGCAGCTGGTTTGTGTTATGTCAGTTTGAGAGTAAAGGAAAGATAATTTTGGGTACACCAAGAGGGATCAATCCAGACCCCTCTTGTCTCTTTTTCTCTTGTTCTCCTCGCCTACCTCTCCCTCTCCTTCTGCATGTTGCAACACACTGCTAATGGCAGAGGCGCTGCCTGCCCCACCTGTTTGCAGCACCAAAGCAGTGTCCCAGCTTTCCTAAGCTGGGACACTCAATTGCTCGTCACATCAGGGTTTGGCATGGAAACAGCACTCAGCTCACTCAGAGACAGCCTTGAACAAACAAGCTCTCCATTCACCAGCAGCTCACTGCTGACACTGGGTGAGGAGCTGCAGGGAGAGCAGGGATGGACGTGCCTTTTGTCAAGGCTCCATTTGTGAAATACAGAGCCCAGCACTTACTGTGGACCAGAGACACCCTGGAAAACCTAATGCAGGGGAGATTTGTGTTTCTCTCAGGATTACTCCAGCTCTGGAAAAAATTTTTTGGAAGTGTGGACTATCAGGATCATCCCTCTAAATTAGGTCCTTGGAAGGGAAGATGACTTGGTGGAAGTGAATGGGGACCCTGAGGCTCACCTTTTCACATCTCAACAAATCTCTTAGGGCTCTGAAGCTACTTTTCTATTGAAATTAAAACTGGGTATGTCAAAGGAAAGGGCTCCCAAATTTGACTACTTTCAGGAGGCCAGAGACACTCCAGAGACTTTTCTCACAGCTGTGATTTTCAGTAGCATAACAACTTTATTCACAAATGTCTAATATATTCAGTGCTTGTTTGTTTGGTGTTGGGTTTTTTTTGTTTGTTTTGGTTTTTTGGGTTTTTTTGGTTGGTTGGGTTTTCGTTACTAGTTTGTTTGGTTGGTTGGTTGGTTTGTAGGTGCCATTCCAGGTTCTGGAAACCCTAGGGGAGACCTGAGCTTTAGATGGATTCCTTGGACATCAAACAGGCAAACCCAACAGAGTCCACAGATGCACCAAATTTTATGCTGAAGGAACCTCATCTGATAGGCCCCATAAAACCATAATTGAGCAACTACATCTTAAGGCCATTTCTACAGGCTACTGTATAAATGTTTCCTGCTTTAGAGCATTTGACTTTTGAAGGACTGGGATTGTTTAGGTTTTCATAATTTTCAGGTGCCTTGGGCTGTGACACACTGTCCTGACAGAAGCCCATCTCACAGGGTCCTGCAGCACCAGGCTGTCCCACACATGAGTGGCTGGAATGAATAAGAAGAGTAGGAAGTGATTTGAAACTCTAAGTTCAAGGACAATATTTTTTCTAATTCTGTTCTAGTGACAGAAACCACTTGTTGGAGAAAAGAGGAGGGCAATGGCTGCTCTAGGGACAAAGATCCCTGCAAAAGGTGGCAGAAGCCAGAACAGTATCCTATAACAATAGGATGATCCTCTAAAAGATGAAGACACAGATAGGAATCCCTTTAGATGCATGCAAAGGAATTTAAAGAAGAAAAAGGCCAAGCGTTTGGAGCCTTACAAATGCCAGCTATGGATGGAGACACTTCTGGTGGAGCTGCAAAGCATTTGGAGAAGCGTCTGGGGTCCAGATCTCAAAGCCAGTTGTTCAGACTGTTGTTTAGCAAGACAGTAAATCTAGCTCTAGGGTAGCTTCAGAAGCCCTATCAAAAATGACTAAGATGTGCAACAAAAAGCATGGATTTCCTATAAATTGATTTTCCTGCTCAGGCAGCTGCAGGGAAAAAATTTGATCTTTAAGCAGGCATGGTCTGTTGCTGCCATTCTAACTTTGTCAAGTACCAGGTACCATCTCAAATGCCATGTCACACATTTTGGCTTGCTTGGCAGAAAAAAACACTGGGTACCAGTGCTCCATCTAGTTTGGATCCAGTGTGCTGGTTGCTTTGGCAGCACATGCATAGGTGAGAGTTGGTGAGGAACCCTGGCCTCAGACTGATAGTGTGTTGGCATCCACTTGGATCTGTTCCTGATGTGGACAGCACCTGTTGCCAGAGGCTTGGATCCTCTAACAGGTGCTACCAGAATACGCCTGATTCATGCAGCTGGAGAGCAGGAATAAGGCAGGGAGGTAGGAAGAGATGGAAAATTGGCACTACTTCTTTCCTTAGGGGAAAAAAACCCCATAAATATATAGTTACATTGAATGAGAGGATGAGGTGGATGCTGAAAGCTGAGCCTAGTCCTGGTAACAAACCATGAATAGCAGCTGGGAGGGACAACACAACCAAACAACCTGCACCACTGCCTCCTGTCCCCCCCCGTTTGCCACAGCCCTGCCCCAGCTCAGGACTCTGCCGTCTCACCTCGGGGCTGAGCTCTCTCCTAAGGACCAGGCTGAGTTGGAGGGTCGGGAGCGGGGGGTGGTCGGCAGGTTTTTTTTCTCTGCAACTACAGACTTAACTTCTGCGTGGACTGAAGCCCGCGGGAAGAGCGGGCAGAGCCGCCGGGTACTTACATGTCGCCGGGATGGACATTTCCCTCCGCTCGCCCGGGAGAAGCCGTGTCGCGCCTGTCCCCTGTCCCTCTCTCCCGGGGGGAGCGAGCCCCGCCGGGCGCTGCCGGAGCAGCCAGTCCCGCTCGCCGGGCTCGCCCATCGCCCCCGGGGGCCAAGGAGCCCGGGGCAATCGCGGCCCCTCAGCCCCACGGCCGGGGGTCTCTGCCCCACGCAGCCCCCGGCATCCGCGGGGCTCGGGCACAAGGAGCCGAGCGCCGGTACCGGCAGCCCGCAGCCAATGGAAACGGCGGCAGGAGAAGGAGGAGAAGGAGGGGATGGACCACAGGGCAGGAGAACGATGATGAGCGGGGGGAGATACCGGCAGGGAGAATAAAAGCGGGAGAGGGAGGCGCGAGGAGATGGGCAGAGGGATAAGGGGAGCGCGAAGAGGCGAGGATGAAGGAATGAGGAGTGCGGGAAAAGAAGCTGAAGGCAGCGGAGGGAAGAAAAGAGGGATGCAGAGAGCGGATATGGGGTGGGAGAGTGGCGCGCAGGAGGGGGCGACGCAGCTCGGCTTTCCTAGGGGCATCCAGGAGACGGGACCCTGCTCCAAGGGTCCTGCAGGCAGGGCTGGAGCTGCTCGGAGCTGCAGGGACACAGCAAAACATTCTGGCTGCCAGGCTGCTCAGAAATCGGGGTGATGCTGAGCACAAAATTCCTTCTGCCCTCTGAGCACCTCCAGATGGATGGAGATGAGGGACATGATCTCTTTTGCACCTTCATTGGGAAAATGTTCCAGTTTAACAGTCCCAAACTCTCCCACCAGATTTCATCTCTGCTGAAAGAAACAGACACAGAGGAAACTGATCTAAGAAATAAATGAATCTTTGTGTGAGCAACTGTCCCACGAAGGACTTTCCCATCCCATTCCCTACACAAAGGGCTTCCCTGTCATTCTCACCCCCTTTCCTGCCCCGGAGCCAGCATCAGTGATTCCCTGAGCTGTGCATCACCCAGTTCTTGACATTTGGCACTGCCATTTGTGAGCATTTGAGCCCCTAGGGTAAATTGCAGCTTTAACAAAAGAAGGCAGTATCTTTTCAAGCACAAGATAGCCAGGGTCTAAAACGTGGCATCCAAACCTACTTGGGCAACTTTATGTGCAGCCAGTGCTGCTCAAAGATGGGCTGGTGAAAGCAGCACAGGACTTCAAAGCTATCAGGCCTCTTTAGGCTGGAACTTGGCCAGAATGCTGCCTGGAGACACAGAACAGAGAGGAGTCCTCACTGGGGAAGGAATGGCATGGGTAGCACCCAGAGGTTCTCTTTACCACAGCAGGGCAGGTGTCTGCAGCACCATGCAAAAGCCCCCAAGCTCCTCTGTTAGAAGAAACAGAGCCATGCAACAGCAGAGCTCTACACAGTCCTGCTAACCCTTGCAGGACTTGTTAGTGTAAGCACAGACATATGATCACAAATTCCAGGTCCCCAGATCATTCCTCAGTGCTCTGAGTCGTGTCCCATTCTCTGCCTCCGCTTAAATTGTGTTGGGAGGAGAGCTCAGCCTGTGCACTTCCACAGGTAGGCAGATACATGAATTTTGTTTCACACACATTATTTGCATTGCTGTGCATGATAGGGATGGGCCAGACTGAAAAGGCAAAAGCCAAGGCTTGAAAACTGGAGAGAAATAATAAAGCACTGGGAATATATCGCTTTGAGTCATGCTTTGGATGCTTAAAGCTTTGAGGTCAGACCCCATTTTCAAGTACTTTGTGTCCCTTGCCCTTTCACAGGTACATAGCCCATACCAGAGGCTTCATTTTTATTCTTCTGGACTTACATTGACATAATTTACATTACCATTGGAAGGGGCCTGGACAGTTCATCCTGCAGCCCATGTGCAGTGCAGATATTTTTGGAACTCCCTGCCACAGGATGCCCTCCAGGGTTCCTCTGAACTTTATCAGTAGGTAATATGTCACATCACTGAATTAACTGCCTTATTCCATGAATTAAAATTGCAGAAATTTCCCTGGCAGCAGGGTACCTCGGGAGCTTCACTGTGTCTGGCTGTACCTGGCATCACCAATGAGCCTCCTCAGTGCAGGAAGCAGCCTTTGAAGCTCAGAAGTGTTGCTGCATCTGGGAGCAGCAATCTGGCTCAACTCCATAGCTTCTCTGTGCCCTCCTCGGACTGCAGGATTTTGCAGTGCCAATCATCACACCCTAAGCCCTCCTCTTTCCTGCAAGTAGTGGCAGCAGCAACCACCCTGTAACACTTACTCTCAAGTCCCTGCAATGCATCAGGAAAGCAGGTGCTCACAGCTGCCAGATCCATAGTACTGCTGGGACCTCTCTCTTCAGCTTAATTTTAGTGTCTTGGAGGCAATTTGTCTGGACTGGTGACTCATTCTTCCCTCTTTAATTTTTTTCCCTGCCCTCCCCCTTCCTATTCTCACTCTGCCTGTGTCTGGCAGTGTGAGAGAGTGCCAGAGCTCAGAAGAATTAATGCAGCAATGTTTTGGTGAAAAGATGTCCCCAGCAACCTGCGGGGGCAGTCCCCACGGAGAGGAGTCTGCATCCAGGCATCCCCCCCAAAGCCTGCATCCCCATCCTCTGTGTGGCACAGAGGGGAGACAACTTCTCCTCTGAACACATGGAAACTGAGAAGAGGAAAGGCAAAAGGAATGCAGGGGGCTCAGCTGAGAACTCAGCAACCTGGAGGGTGAATCAGGCCAGGTGTCATCATCCCACAGCAGCTGGGGCTCACCAGGCTCCGTGTGGTGCTGCCTGAATTGTCTCTGCTGAAGGGGGCACAGCTGGGAGCTGCCTCCAGCCCAGCCATCCCTCTGCTCATGGCTTCAGGGCTGTGTCCCTGAGGTGCAACACATCACGGACATAACAACAATGTACAGTCTGTTTATTGGCTCTTACTCACTGTGTGTGATCTCAGGGGATCACAAGGAAGGGAAGGGGCAGGTGGGCAGGTGAGGTGAGAATGAGGACACTGTGTGAGGAGGCAAACCAATGCTACAGACCCACAGCAGTCTTTCAAGCTGGCAGGAGTAAAAAGCAATGACTGCCCCAAGGTGCTGAGCTCTGGGTTGCTGGAGCCATCACTCTCCTGTGTGGTGGGCAGCACCTGGCATCAGGACAAGGCTGGGATCTAGAGCCAAAAACATGACAGAACTCATAGTACCAGCTCAACCATCCTCCTGCTCTCCCTCCCTCTGCTCTGGTGATGGTGGGTGTATGAAGGGACAGGGTCTGCACCTGCAGGCTTTCACTCTTCTCTCTCATCAGGTTCTGACCAGCTTTGAGTCTTTTCCTGAAGCCTCTCTATTCCCTCTGCTGCCTTGTACTGAAGGGGAGGCAGGTAGGGACAATATGAGGAGTAAAGGTGTCCTGCAGCAGAAGTTGCCACTTGCCAATGAACAAGACAAAAAAACCCTTTAGGTGAGCAGGGCTTGGTAGGAGAAAGGGCCAATGGCAGCTACCATGAATAAGGGAACAGCTTTTTCTTTTCCTTAATTTTTTTTTATATAGGCAAAGGCCATGGCTTCATAGGTCCCAGAGCAGGTCATCCCCAGGGCAGCCTGGATGTAGTTCCCTCTGTGGCAGAAGCTGACAGTTCTTCTCTGTGAGGGCACGAGTGGAAAATCTAGGCTGCCCCACGTCAAGAGATGGGAACAAACTTGCCCACAGTGAAGCAGGAGGGGGAAGTTGATCCTGGGTGCATCTCAGCATGTCCTGATCTTTCCCCAGGCAGGACTGGCTGTCTCCCTCTCTCTCTCTGAAGGTGACCCATCAGTGCCAGGCACCCGTGTGAGACTCACCCGCCTAGAGGAGGCTGCAGGCGCGTTTCTTGGTGCGGGTGGGCTGCGGGCACAGCACTGCTCGGATGGCCTCGTCAAACACCGTCTTGAGCCCGCGCTGCGTCAGCGCCGAGCACTCCAGGTACTTCACCGAGTCTGGGGGGGAAGCAGGGCTTGTTGCACTGGGGAGGAGGGGAGCTGGGGATAGCCAGGTCTCTGCTCTTTATGCTGGAAAGCACGGCACCTGGCTCTTGCCCGAGCTGAATAAACACATCTCAGGGGATCAAAGGCATTACACATTGTCAGGACACATTTCACTCAGTCTTGACTTCAGGGCAAAGCTTGCCAGCTGCACTACACCTGGGTTTGCCTATTGGCTACCCCTCAAGCTGTGTTTCTCACCCTCTCTCCTACTTCTGTGTGCCACATCTGAGAAGAGCTGGATGGTGGGGTGAACACTCATACCTGGGATTGCACATATCAGCCCCAGCAGACAGAGGCAGGGACAGGAAACTGCAGTTGCAACTCTTCCTGAGAGAGGTTAAAAGCTTCTCTTCTGCCTCTCTCCGGATATGGAGGAGTGGCCTCTGCCCACAGAGCAGCTGTGGCTTGCACAGAAAAAATATTGTCCCAGATAGAAGTAAGCAGAGTAAAAGGGGACCAGAATATGAAAGTGTATAGCTGTGTGTGTATGTGGAGGATGGTGGCTAGAGAGAGGCAGAAAACAGAGGGCTGAGGGGTTGAGTTCTTCCTCAAGAAGCAGATCTCCTTCCTGAGTCTCCTGAAGTGTATTTTGTCCCATGACCCTGGATGTCCCTTGGAGATTCTATGAGATACTGCTACAAAAGCCTTATTAAACTGGGGTGAAGCCCTTTTCTTCTTCCTCAGCAGGTCCAAGATGATTCTCAACCACATACCTATTTCCTTGGCCAGAGCAAGACCCTGAGGATAGGTTATGGGGGCTAGCTTCTTCTCCTTCAGCTTCTCAATGGTGTCCTTGTCATCACGGAGATCCAGCTTTGTGCCCACGAGGATTATCGGAGTGCTCGGGCAGTGGTGCCGCACCTCGGGGAACCACTAGCAATGGAGCAAAATGGCACAGATGTGAGAAGAGGGCACACACATGGGTGTGCACATGGGAAAACAGAGGCACTCCTGAAAAACTGTCAGCAAGGTAGCTGACAGCCTGTCCTTTCTCACATTAACTGTTGGGCACTGTAGCCTGGCCCAGCTCCTGTTGATGGGTCCTTGGGCAAAATCTCATAGGGAGCTCAAGTTTTGTTATGCAAAAGCACTAGCTGCTCTCTGCCCTTGAACCTTAAAGTGATAGGAAGGACATACTCTTGTTCTCCTGTTCACCAGTCTCTCCCTACTTCCCTCTCTTCCCATCTAAAAGCTGTGAATACCTGCTTCTTATACCCTGTGACCAGTTCTGTGTGTCTGTGCTTTTCAGCAGTGTTGGCTGAAAGATGCCATCAGAATGCAAGTCTGTGATCTAACAGCACAACATCCCAGCAAGATGAATACTACTAGCCTGTTAGTAGAGTTGGCTGCCTTCTTTGAAATGAAGCAGAAAAGGCATCTGAAGGAGGTTTCTGACTAACAGAAAAGAGACATGACCTCTTGAACCCAGATGTCCTAGTGGCAGTCTCTCACTGCAAGACCACCACCACCATCAGCCCCTCACCTCCTGGGGGACCAGGACACAGTCTCACCTTAGCACGGACGTTTTCGTAAGAGGCTGGGCTGACGAGGGAGAAGCAGATCAGGAAGACATCCTGTAGGCATACAACCATGGTGCAGGGTTAGGATGGGAGCATGGGATGGCATGATGAAGCAGGAAGAAGGGGCAGAGGGGAGGGAAGGTCTGTGTGGGCAACACCCTCTACTGCAGAGGGCTGTGCTTGGGAAAGCTCTCTATAATATAAAAGCCCTGACTGCTGCTTCTTCCTTCTAGTGGAGAGAAGGATCTCTGCTCCCCTGAGTCATTGTAACCATAGCCACCATTATCAGAGGAGCCAAATGGTCAGCTCTGAGGATGGGGTTCTTGTGGTTGGCACACTCATCCTCATGGGAAAGGGCCTGACAGCTTCCTGCTCATTTCTCACAGAACACCAGAGAGCTTTCAGGCCAAAGCAGCTTTGGCTACAGTTGAGACAGACCTAGTTTCAGCCTAAAAAGTATACACACAGGACTCAGAGGAGGCAATTTTGGCTCTCCTGGTAAGTGATTCTCCTGGGCACAGTAGAATTTAAACTTCTTTTCAAACCAGAGCAAACCAAACAGAACCAAAACCATACCAGCTCATCAAGGTTATATCTATTTTGTCCAGCTTCACTGCTGGAGCAGTGGTGCCAGATCCAGCCTATCCATTTCCATACTTCTACAGCCATCAGAGACAAAAACCTTGGAGAAACATTCCTCCACCTATCCTTGAGATGTGTCCCAGGGTGGATGCAAGCATGTTGTTGAGAAATAGACCTGCTTGCACTGACTGCAGGCAAAAACACCTTACAAAAGGTGTCTGATTTTTAGGTGGCTGAACCTAGCCCAAACAAATAATTTCTAATCAATTCCTAAACTTTTTGATTGTAGTGGCAACCTTCAGACTAATGCCTGAAGGAGCAAGGTCTTTCTGAGCTTGCCAAAAGACTGCTTGAAACATTCTCCAGGAAAGGTGATCCTTAAACCCTGAAATCACTCTGTCAGTGTGGTGAAAAACTGGTGAACACAGTATCTGAGGCACCCATTTGTTCTGCTAGAGGCACCAGCAGATCAAACACATGACCACAAATCATCTCTCTTTTAAAAGGAAAAGTCAGAAGAGTGGGGTTCACAGAAATGTGACAAGCTCCTGCCTCAGCTCTTAAATGCCATGAACCACCTTAACTTTACAAAGGGAAGGTTTTTTCCAGGACTGTGTAAGGCATCTGCTCCACACAAAGTCAGTGTCAGCTGGGCTCAAGAGTGTCTTTGAATGCCTCTTTTTCTTGTTCAGTTACACCAGTTATGTGAGTTCAGATAAAAGCTCCAAAATATCCTTTAGATATCTTTCAACTTTCAGGTTTCAAGGCAGTTGTACATCAACAGAGATATTCTCAGAAAGGGGCAGAGAGACAGTAACAGCCCTGTCACTGTTTCATGGCATGAGCTCTGCAGTGAGGGATGGAGATGCAGCTGAGGAGGGAGGGAGGAGGGGCAGGGAGTGTGACCCACCGTCTGTGGGTAAGAGAGTGGCCTCAGCCTGTCATAATCCTCCTGTCCAGCAGTATCCCACAGTCCCAGATTCACAGGCTTGCTGTCAACCATCACGTTGGCAGAATAGTTATCAAACCTGAAATTCAGAGACACAGGCCATGGTTCAAACAGAAGAAAAGGGAGCCCTTCCAGTAGTGGGTGGTGATTCCTCTTCTCAGCTCACCTGGGTGATGCTGGCTTCCTGTGAACCTCCACCCTTGATGAGTGGAATTCCCACTCATCAACCTCCTCCCTGTCATTCAGCTGCTCTGGACAGGTGCCTGGCTGCAGCTACACCTTTGATACCTTGCGTGCAGATGCACAAATCATTTTCTTCTCCCATTTTTTCTCCCAATATCCTTCCCACAACCACTCTAGAGCCAAGCCCTTGCCTTTTTTCTGTGCTCAAAACTTAGTTTTGTGCTTAGAAGTGAAGAGGAATCCATGTCTCTGTAGTTGGCTACACTCTTCAACAGCACTGCTGGAACTGAGAACAATGTGTCCCAATACTCTTTGACAATCCAGCTTGAAATGTTTTAGAACAACTGTCAGGATTGCATGCTTAGAAGTAAAAAGTTCTTTCCTTGGTAGAAAAAAAAAAAAAAAAAGCATAATAAAGCAATAGAGAAGTTCCTACCCTCATCCCAGAAAATTTTATTTCCTGGTTCTTTTGCTACTTTTCTTCCCAGATTAAAGGAAAACAGTGATAGGAAGGAACGAACACAAAGGTGTTTTGAATGTGTTCATGGCATCTTCACATTAGAAGGGACATGATTTAGTAGTGGGCTTGGCAGTGCTAGGCATTGGTTGGACCTAATAACCTCAGAGGTCTTTTCCAACCAATTCCATGGTTCTGCTCCATGCAGAATCTACGACTGCTCCAATGACAGTGCTTTGGACAGGGTCCAAAGTGGGGTCCCATGTCCACCCATCTGCCTCTGCCTTCTCTTGGGTCTGGCCCAGTTGTTGTAGCCTTGTTCCTGTTTGTTTTGGCCAACAGGATCCCATCTGCTACTTGCAAACTTAGCAAGCAGATAGACCTTGAGTTGGCTGCAGTCTCCCAAATATCCCATTTATACCAGGGTTTTATATGTTTGCTTCTTGTGAAAGGTGGCAGATCCAAAGTTAGAGACACCCTCACTGGGTTTCCTCTGCTTGGCATGGAGATTCTGACCCATGGAGTGGACAACTAGGGGTCACTGCACCCCTTCACATGCTGCTTTTCATGCCTCCCACCCCCTCCAGGACCTGTTCATGCATTACTCACACAGTGGGGATGTATTCTCCTGGGAAGGCATTGGTGGTATAGCTGATAAGGAGACAGGTTTTTCCCACAGCCCTGGAAGAGAAAGAAAACAATAGCAGGAATTCATAACAGTGCAGGCAGTGCTAGGGTGAGATGGAGCAAGCCTTCCACACCTCTAACCTGGTCCTATCTGGAGACCCCTGGGAGCAGAAACACATTCATAGGACCAGACAGTGCAGAACCACAGGTTAGAAACCTGGCAGGAAGAAAGACAGGATGTTGCCCAGAAATGTTTGTTGTCTTTGAGCACGAAGGGTTGTTTTTACGGTCCAGTACAGAGATCACTCAGCTAAAACACATCCACTGTGAGATGGAGGTGGGAGCCCATTTTGCAGTGCAAGCAGAGTGCTGTAAGCTCACAGCAGCACAGCTGCACTGCCCTGGTGTGCCATGGCAAAGCTGCCAGGCCAGCTTCAACACTCAAGCACACACATTCCTGCCTGCGAATCAGGTGCTGTGACCAGGGACTGGTAGCAACTGGTAAGGGAAAGAAGTGCAGAGAAATTGGAAGAAAATATGATAGCCAAGACAGGTGTTGAAAAAGAAAATCCTCCTCCTGCTGGGATGCTGTTTCTCAGGTTTGTGTGGCCTGGGAAAGCTTGGCCATGTTTCAGTTACAGAACACAGGAAATGGAGGTGGTGACAGCACCCTGCCTCAACCAGCACAGCCCAGGAGGAGGGACAGGTCCTGTGGAGTTGCTCATCCAGGTCCAGCTCAAAGTCTTCTTAGAGGCTGTGGTCATTATTTGGAGCTCTGTCTTTCCTTATGCCTTCTCCCCATCCCCAGCCCCTGAGAACATGTCTGACATGTACAACTCTGTGTGCAGACATCTTCTTTCCCAGGCGAGATCTAAAGGAGGAAGTGACTGTGGGGAGCAGCACTGCTGTAAATGTCTCTTCATCTGCTACCTCACAGCTGCCACAGATAACTCTGGCCAGCTTCTAGGTGGAAAGGAATTAAACAATTCCATCCCAAGCACAGCCTCTCCTCCTTCCCTCCCTTGCATTTACTCATCCCACAGGACAAGAAGACACTCTGCCCACCGTACCCTTGCTGCCCTGGGCAGTGATGACTGCTTAACTCATGGATGGCTTGGATTAGGCCATTTCCAGGCATCAGGGGACAAGGGCAGAGAAGCCACCATGGTGTGAAGGCGAGGTTTTGTAAGCTCCCATTCCCAAGGTGGTCTATACTTCTGCCTGTCTCAGTGGAAAGAGCTTCTTCTCCATGTGCCCACAGGGCCCTTTGCCAGCAATCTCCACCACACCCCAATACAGAGCTAAGAAAAAAAAAAGCTGTGAAAACCTGAACACAGAGATGCTGACAGACATCTTGCCCTCTCCCCATCTTTCCCAGTGAGCACACTGCTGTCAAGGAGCCATTCACCTGCAGGAGAGCCCTTGTACCTAAGGGGGTTTAAATCTAACTGGCAGGACCACCATCACCTCCTGTGCATGGGACAGACCTGCTCTACTTCCCATGGATGCAGATGGAAATGCAGATGCACGATCAGCATTTCCATGCACGTGCCCTGCAAAATGCCCTCTTCCACACTCCCCCAGAGGAATGTCCCTTGTCCCCGGGAAGGAGGAACGAGCATGTCTGCAGTAGCAGCAATCAGCAGGAGGTCAGAAGCAAAGTTTCAGCGAGCATCCACCTTTCCTGGTGTCCCTGGTGTCCTCGGTGTCCCTGATGTCCCCGGTGTCCCCGCTCCCCCCAATCCCGCAGGTACGTACCCGTCTCCCACCACCACGCACTTGATGGCTTGCATGGCTCTGCGCCCGTGGCGGAGGCACAGGGAAGTCAGGCCAAGGCGAACAGCAGGGAGGGATGGGCTAGTGTGGCTACCAGGGCAGCAGGTTGCAAGCAGGGAGGAAGTGCAAGAGGGAACTTGGCTCGACGATGGTCCCTCCGCCCCTGAACCGCAGCTCGGCCGGAGGAAGGCGGAGCCGCCGGGGCTCCTGCTCGGGATGGTGGCTGTGTGACATTTCTGCTGTGACATTTCTGCTGTAACATCTCCTGTTCTCCCTGCCTGTCCCACCCATTCCCTCCCCACCTCATCCCAATGAACAGCGGGGGGCACCAAACCGCTTTCCCAGGGGAGCTGAACAAGCAATGTGGAAAGGTGGATTTTCTCCTCCCTCCTTTATCACCCAAGCTTTGGAGGAGGTGTTAGCAGGGAAGGGAATCTGAAGTGGGAGCACTGGGGTGATGAGGGGTAATGAAGGTTTTTCAGGTCTTTCCACCCTAAGTATCAAGGGAGAAACGTCTCAAGGAACAATAATACTTCTGCGAAGGCTGAACTAGGAAGTCGTGCGGCATCTAGAAAGCAGCTGCGACCCAATGGCTGCTCCGTTCCTCCTCGGCTCTGGGGACGTGGTATTAGCTCTAAAAGTTTCTTATTTTATGAGGACTGCCAGCACATCCTTCTCTTCTTCAAGCTGAACAACTCCAGCTCTCTCAGGCAGTCCTCATAAAATAAGAAACTTCTAGAGCTAAGCATCAAGAAGAAGAAAGTAACCACCCTAAGAAAGAAGAGATAAGAGGAGAATGATTCCAGGAAGCTCTACTCCTTTCTTTCCATTATTGAAATGAGAGTTTGCCTCCTCTTTCTTCCTTCTCCCCCCCTGCAACATGAAGCCTTGAAAAGAGTGTTCATGTGCACATCTGTGTGCTCCAGCCTGAACTCATGGGTGGATGGGCAGGAGATGGGTTTATGGAAGATGGGATATGGTGGCTCAGAATTAATTAAGAATTTTCATGCTTTGCCAGGAGGCCAATTAGAGCAAGAACAGTGGGTTTGCAGCTGGGATGTTCCTGAAGGAAGGAACTCTTAGTGAAGGCTTTCTCTAAAGGCTGATGGCCTTTGTGCTGCTGCAGCCACAGGAGGCTGCTATGACTGACCTGCTCTGGAGGAGAGTGCTCCCAGCTGTCACTCAGCACTGGCTGCAGCCCAGAAACCTTCAACCATGGAGTGTTTCCAAGTCTGCCACTATTTCAGAAGCACAAAGTCACCAGCTGTACGAGGTGTTCCCTCTGTGAGTGGTAGGGAAAGGGGAAGAAGGAAACCCACTGACACCTCTGCAAGTGAGAGTAGGGATGGGACACAGGAATACAGGTCAGAGAAGGACATAAGAGAGAGGGACAAAAGCTTTTACAGAGGGGAAAGGACAGGCAGGCACAGACTATATGACCTCAGAAGGCAGGTGTATCAGGCTCTAGAGAATGGTACTGGTGGAAAGACAAAAACCATTCTAGGACCTGGTGGCAGGGATGAACAAAGACCTGCTGAACACCTGAACACCAGTGTTTGCTTTTGTCCTGGTACTTTGGCATATGGGCTTGTGGGACTTGCAGTGTGGAATGGATTGGTGAAGAAGACCAGTTTAATTGGTCAGGGAAAAGGAATTGCTGTGGAGAACCCACACACAGGTGGGACCCATGCCAAAGACACTATAAATCTGCATGTCCAGCAATAAGCTATGAAGTCCTGGCAAGAGGCCATTTCTGAGCAAATTACTTTTGGAAGATAATTCCCTGCAACTGCAATGGACAGTCAGTTCCTGTCCAGTCAGAAGTCTGTGCTGTGAATCTATAAACATCCCTCCTCCACCAGAGCCTCTGTAGAGGGACAACAGGGATCTACATGAAAGCTTTCAGGATGTTTCTTTCCTTCACATTTAAATGGGATTATTTAATAATGGGATATTACACTCAAATAATACATACAGAACTTGCTCCAAGAACAACTGGAACCTGCTGCATTAAAATCTTCCACTTGTACATGCTGCAGGAAAAGGAAGGAACCTGCAGGAAATAGGGTCATAACCCCAAACTGAGCATATACAGGGTTACAGTGTATATTTTATATTGTATATATTACAGTGTACATACACAGCATATAGAGATGTGTTGCTGTTGCTCTGATGTCCTCTTACACCACCAAGAGGTGCTCTTGACATGAGTTTCCTTCTGCACATGCAGCAGTGCACACATCTGGGGTTTCTTGTTCCCTTTGCTGAGTTTGAGGGAGATGCTAATGGGAGCTAAATCGAGTGAGACACTCAGTGAGACACTTTTGTTCTGGGAGGTTTTCAGGGTCCTGAACTGGGTCACCTCAGAGCGACCCAGATGTGCTGGGTTTGCATGGAACCCATGTGAGACTGCAGAGCAGCAATGAAATGCATGAGATCCCCCACAGGGATCCAAAACAGTGAGGAGCACCCATCTCTCCCTATTTCTGTGGTGTTCTGTCCCCTCAAGGATGATGGAGAAAGCAAGGGGGCTTTTTCAGAAGTGATGCTTGCACATCACAGCAGGAGGGCAGGAGCTGAGCAGGAGGCTTGTCCTTCAGCACACACAGAATAGCAGGGGGGATTCTTTCATGGAGGCAGCACAGGGCTCATTTCTTTGCACACACAGAACATGGTCTTCTCATCACCTTGGTTTTTTTTGAAGTGACCTCTCTCTCAGGCAGTCCTGAGTGGCCATGAGAACTTTTCTCTGTGCATTGGGTGCCGACCAGGGTAAACATTCATTTGCTTCAGCCTGACTGGGCTGCAAACTGTCCTCACTTCCTATATTCCTCTTTTGCACCTTCCCACTTCCCCTTTGACACAGCTTCATGCCATCTGTCTCCTGCTTTTAGTTCTTGCTTTGCTGCTTCTCCTTTCCAAAATTCCCACTCCTCCCCGTTGCTGCTTCCCCTCCCCGCTTGGCTGCTGCAGTTTTTCAGACTGCCACAGTTGCTTGAAAAGCCTGTCCTAAGAGCTCAGATCATAACTGAAGTGGGCAATGATGTTCTGTCCTCCCTCACAGAGGCTGTGGAGTTGTTTCATACAGGGTCTGTTTTGTGATGGGCCCCTCTTCTCCAGCCTAAATTTGTTCTATCAAACAAAAGCTTAGAAAAAAAATGAAGTTTCCAATCCAGCCTCACTGAAGACAAGCTACCTACATTTACATCCATCATAAGAAGCAGAAGAGCATGGCACAAACCTTTGGGCTTCAAGTTCTTTGTGATGGTTGTTTCATACTTGCACTTCCTTCAGTCTATATATTGTTCACAGACACTAAATCATGCTGGGTGTTTGTGGCTTGGCCTTATCTGGTTCTCTGTACTTCTGCAGGTCCCCAGTGATGCTGATGTGGGTTTCCATTCCCAGAGACATTTTACTCTCAGGCAGTGACAACCCCAATCTTGCTGATACCAGTGTGCCACTTTAATGGCAATAAATACAGATTAAAATCTGACTGCATTCCTTCCCACGAGGTGCTTAGACAGTTGAACATTTTTCACCAGCCTGTTGTAGAAAGAAGGTAACAGGGACTGAAGATTGCATGTGTAAATTCAAACTTGAGTGTCAGCTGCATGACTTGATTCCCCTCCCTGCTAGCACTTTCTGTATGATATCAGATGTTAGATAGACTGTATTTCCTAAGTACAGATCTAATATGCATCTTTACTTGTAAGTGATGATGTCTTCTAGGAAGGCAGCATCAGGGAAGTGAAAAGAGCTGCTTAGAGTACTAAGAAAATCTATAGCTACTCTGTTTTACAAGACTAATATTTCCTGAACTACCAAAGTAAAAACTCGTGCTTCCCTTCTACCATTTTATTTCAAAGCCATAAAGCTTCAATCTTGCTGCACTTTCAAGTCTAACAAAAAAATCCCTCTGGCTCTTCATTCAAGTTTATCAGACTCTAAGTGATCCTTCTATAATCTTTATAAGAGGGTTTTTTCTTGCCTATGGCCTTTTATAATCACCATCTTTCTACCTTTAAAACAGACTCCAGTCCCTAAGCCCAAGCTGAATGGCAGCCTAAGCCTCCTGAAGGGGCTATTGAATTTGAACAGACCTGTACTTTGTCACTCTGTGGAGACTTGTGGGAATACACTTGACATGTTCAGCACAGAGAAATACATGGCACTTTGTCCCTGACTTTATGCCCTTGAAAGCAGTAGGAAATATTTATATGTCCTTTTTATTTACACAATTATTTTAAGCCTGCACCAAGCAGTAGGAAGGTGCATGCACATTTTTGGTTTGGTATTTTCCATCACGACCACCAGAACAACAGATATTACCAGCTCAAATTTAAGTTTTTGTGTGCAGTCAGGGAGCATCTGGGGACAAAAACTGGTCCCTAACACAGGAGGCACAGGGAGTAAAGCACCCTTCCTTCCTCCCTTCCTTGTTTCCTTGTTTCCTTCCTTCCTTGTTTCCTTCCTTGTTTTGTAGTCCAAAACATGTGACACCTTAGGGGCATTTTCTGACACACTGCTGGCTGGGTAGTTGGTATCCATCTGAGTTGACTACACATCTGTATTGCCTGTCTGGGATGCTCAAGCAGACTGACTTCTCATCTGGTTCTAGGTTCCCTCAAGAGTGGAACAGGTTGTATTGCTCCAGGGCAAGCCTAGAACTGAACTAGCCTAGAACTAGTTTGTCCACCATGAGAATTGGGTTAGGACTAGGAACCACAACAAGGAGACATACCCTGCACTTTGGAAAAAAATGGAGATGCTCTAGGGTTTATTTACATGAGCCTGTCTGTTGTGTGCCTTCAGGAGAAAACATCTCACAGGTGCTTTGTTTTCACATGATTTGGACTCATGTAGTTTTTTATCAGTGTATTCACCATACAGACTCCTCCAGCTGAAATAACTGAAAGGATTTAAAGTGCATCAAGTGTTACAAGCAAGGCTACCAGATCCAGAGGAATGAAAATGGTGGAGGTGATCCTTGAACTGAATAAATACAAGAGACTGGGAGGAAGGGAGTGCAATCTGTGTCTTTCTTTGTGAGGCTGAATGGCCCTAGAGAAAGGGACCCTAGCCAGAGTGTTTAGGTCCTACCTTTCACATCAAGCCTTCTAAAGGGCCAGTTATTCTCTCCAGGGGACTTCAGACCAGACTCAGTTAATGGGAATGTGGGAAGATAATAGCTCTTCTCTTCTAGTGAGTCAAGGACCTTCAGTCTCACAGGAGCCTCTTCTATGTGGCAGTGAGTGTACACAGATGCAAGCTCAGACTGCAGAACAAGTCACAAGGTCTTTTCTTATTTTTCTACATGCACATTGCTCCTGCAAACTCGGCCTGTCTGTCTCAGGAAAGGATGGTAAGCAGAAGTCTGGCCCTGTTTTGCTGTGCTGCTCAAGGGCTGCCATGAGTACAGCAGCAGGCTGGGGAGCTGAGGGTGGAGAGGGCTTCAGAAGAAAGTGTTCATGGATGGAGAAGGGCCAGCCCTCTACAGCTTCAATCCTGCCTGAGGAGGCAAGAGCACTTGGGCTTTACACCTGTTCTGAATTTGACCTCAAGCTATTTATTTAGTCAGCAGTTCTTATGTCTCTAACATGGTCCTCTCTCCTTCATGAGGTTTTTTCCCCACATTGCTTACAACACAGCTCTAAACACACATACATCACACAGCAACCAAAACCAGCTCAAGGGGCTGTGTCCTTGAGCTGTGTGGAGGGCTGGGAGGAGCAACAGCACCTCTGTGCCTCACAAAGTGCCTGCAAAACAGTCCTGCTAATGCCAGCTCTCTCACCAGCAGGAATACTGCCTAACCTGAGAGAGGACTGCATTTCTCCTTAGTTCACTCTGTCCTTACTTACGAGGTTTCACAAGAAAAACAGTTTATTTGGGGAGAAAAAGGAGCAGGGCTTGAAAGTGACACTGAGCAGGGAGCAAGGCAGAAGAGTGTGACAATTTTATTCTCCCTCCATCAACCATCCTCCCATTTTGGAGTGTTCATCCCCATCCCTGCCCCCACCCCAACCTGCTGCAGAATTAACACAAGAACAATCTTCCCTTTAAAATGAAACCACTTCCCCAATCAGATGGGTTTTCTGAATCAAGAACTTCCTTTTTTTCCCCTCTCTCCTCTGAGTATCTCAGACAAAAGCCTCTCACCGTTCATTTTCATCTCCTCAAACAGAGACTCCCCAAAAGCTGCTGAGATAGAAATGCATTTGGGCACTGGCGTTTCAGAGGTAGCCACTGAGCCCCTGCTGGGTCATGGAAACATGCACACGGTTTCCTGCCCTGCTGCAAGCTGTGACCCGTGATGGGGAGGATGATGAGGGAAGGAGGAGCCACAGGGAAACCCGCCTCCCCCCCAAAGCTGCTCTGAGTTTGGTCGCTGGCTCCAAGTTGTTTCAGTTCTCTGAAGTATCTGAACGAGCTGAATAGAAGGAGGAACACTACTTGTGCTGAAAATTGTGCTCTTCATGATGGACCCCTGTCCTGCTGGTAAGCCCCAACCATGGTGTGCCTGTTTTGGAGTGAGGGCTGTGTGCTCAGGCTGATGGAGCAGGGCACACCCTGAGATCCCAGCAGCAGAGTGGGTGCTTGGCTGGTGGCTGGAGGAATGGTGTGCTGGAAGATCCCTGGTGCTGCAGTTAAGTGTTGCAGTCTTCAGCATTAGGCATAGGCTTCTTTAGACTTGCTCTCCTTTCCCATTGGGAGAAGTTTTCCCAGTGGTTTGAATGACTTTTGTGCTGGAGCATTGCTGCTCTGAGTCCTTGGGCTGGGCTGGGGACTGACCCCTTGGTGTCATTGTGTGTGTGACACCTGGGAAGAGCAGGCTTTGCACCTCTGGCAAGCTCCTCCCTGCAGATCCCAGAGCTGCAGCCTCTCCTGCAGTTTGGTATCACCCTTGCAAGGCTTTGTGTGCTGGGGCCTCCCTTGCTTATGGCCCTGTTAGAGGTGAACAAGTGTATTGGGGCTCTAGAAGCTCCAGGTGGGCCTGCCTGGCCCTCAGATAATCTCAGTGAGCAGATGTGGGTGAGGGGAAATAAACCACATCTGAGGAACTGAGAGAGATCTTAGGTTTTATTTCCTGCTTTGGCAGGTGGTGGATAAAGTGGTTGGGATTTAGCAAGGAAAGGCACACCACCAGACTGAACATTTCCAGCTTCTGGCTGAGGAAGCTCTGAGTGTGTGTCTGGGCAAAGCCAGCAAAGAGAGAGAGCTGAGTGGGAGCAAAGGAAGAAAAAGGATCACCTTGCAGTGTCTCTTCTCGTTCTGACTCTGTCCCCTCAGGCTTTTGTCTATAGGATATGGAGCACAGAGTAAAAGCAAAAAGCAGTGCCCTGTTTCAACAACAGTTGTGCACTTTTTGGCTCTAAGGTGTGTAGCCAAGGAAAGGGCATGCTCAAATCAAATACCAGCCTTGCTTGCCTGGGAATTTGTTGGTATCTGTAGGAGTTGAGTTCTTGTCAGCATCTGACTGGTATTGAATGTTGGTGAAAAATGGGTTTCTTCTGATCACCCAGCCCTCACTACCTGAAAGCAACTATGGGCAAAACTTCTGCAGGACAAACTGGGCAGGAGGAGGGATAACTCATATTTTGCTATTTATTTTGGGGTGTGCCTTTGACAGAAACTGGGAGTCTCCTGACTGAAGGTCTGACACAGTCATTGACTCAAGTTAAGTGTAACTGAATGAATTATGCCTTGAGAGTTACACATTCAAGCAAGTTTACTTTCAAGCAAGTGTACACACTTCAATAGCACAGTGAGATCCTCAGGCACCATGGGGGGTTGCTCAGTTCTGGGTAGAGCAGAGCCTGGAGACAGGCAATGCCTGGAAAGATGTGCTGGCTCTGACTGATGTTTTTGCTCAATCCCATCCTGTCATTCCACAGCTGGGTGAGAAAATGGGTTTGTTTGATGCTGAACTCCCTTGGGAGCCAAGGCTGCCACCAGAAAAAGTTTTCCAGTGAGCTTTAGAGTACTGAATGCATTTGAAATTGCTCAGTTGTGCATGACTGTCCTGAAGGTGCGTGTACACCTTTCTCTGGGGCCACTCCTACCTGGAGATGGGATGGTCCTGTTAGGTTTTGCAAGTAAGACTTGATGCCTGGGGGAGGCTGCTCTCCCTGCATGTGTGTCCTCTTCCAGCCCCCTTCAGAGCCCTCAGAACTGTCTGAGTGAGGCCACAGAGTTGCTGTGCCAAGCCCTTGAGCTGGGTGTGTGAAACATGGGAGAGCAGACTGGTACTGTGGCATCCTGTGCTGGGATGTGGGGGGTAAGAGCTGCAGTCAAAAGTCATGGGATGCCATCCTGAAGGATGGATGTCAGTTGGCATGTGAGATCAGGGACCAGTACACAACATAAATTCTTCTTCCCAGCTTTCCCCCATAGCTGAAATATGCAAATTAAACCTGTTGGGATTTCTGTTGAATTTCTTCTGACACAAGCTAGAGAACTGAGGAGTGGCTGCAGAGGGGAGGCACACATGGCTGGAGGGAATTGAGAACTGGAAGGCTTTTTTTCATCTCCCTGCTACTAAACTGATGGCTGTGGAGGTGGTGGTCTGTTCTGGAGATGACACAGCAGCTGTATCAAAAAAGAAAAAGAATTTCAGGGGAAATTTTTCTACCAGAGAGCCTCCTTCAGGCAGAAGCTCCCATCAGGCTGCTCTGCTTTTGTGCAGCCGTGGGGTGGAGGTGCCCAAAACCTTCAGCAGCAGCACTCACAGCCCTCCATTGCCTTGCAGATGGGCCTGATGAACCTTTGCTGTTGTACTGTGGGTGTGTGACACAGGGGTCTTCAGCAGTGGCACAGCTACCATCATTCTTCATAACCTTCCCTGCTGCTTCTGCAGCTCATCCTTTCAGCTCTCCTGGGTGGCCACTTCCCACTTACCTCTGTGCTTCAAAAGCCACCTCCCTAGAATTTTCCATGGCACTGAAAGCCTTACACCTGGGTGGTTCAGTACAGCTCTTTGCAATGGCAAAGGAAAGCAGCAAACACAGAACTCTGCTGGCCACAGAAGTACCTGGATGTTTGGGTAATTCTGACCTGCCCTCTGGATGGGGAGGCTGAAGGCATAAGCCACCACAACTGGAATTGAATTCTGAATCCTGTTCTGAGTGACAGCATTGAAAATACAATCCTGCTCAGTTTGTGAAGAACTGGCAGGTCTTTCTGTCTGGGTCTGCCCTGAGAGTGGGGAAGCAACCTCAGGAGCAGGTGTAAGACTCACAAATGTGATGCTGATGCACCTTCCTTTCCACATTTGTTCTCTGAAAATAAATTGCAAACAACAACCTAATGTCCTCTCTGGAGAGGATACTAGCCATTTTTTGTGTGTCTGAACTGTAAAACTTCAGTGTTAGTTGGGCTGACAGCATCTTTCTGAAACCTGTGGGTGTTTTTATGGTGTGTTCTTCATCAGGGTGAAATTTCCCCCTGTGCAAAGAACCCTGACCAGGGCTATGCTTCATCTGTGTGCTGAACTAGTCCTAGAGGGATGTAGAACTGAGGTGGTACTGACAAGGCATGGACCATTTTCTGTATAGGAAACCTGATAAAGACCCTCTCTGCAGCTCAGGCAAAATTGCCCTAAATGTTTGATCCATCCATTTTTTTCCAAACTGTGTCACCTTTTCCTGCTTTTTTTGCCCCTTACTTCCTTCCCTTCTCCATGACTCCTCCTTTTTCTCCCCTGCCCTCCCTCCACACACACAGTCCTTCCCACACTCTTCTCATTCTGACAAATTGGGCAGGTGGGAGTTGGGGTTTTCAGATGTTCAGGAGGAAGGGGGATTGTGTTATTTACAGCCTTGTTGGGAGGTCGTGTGGGTGAGGTGGTGTCCTCTGGGAGCCTCTTTGAGATGCTTTAAGCTGCTTCAGTAGACACAGAACAACTGAAGCAAAGCAACCAGCCACACCACAGAGTTTGCTGATGGGGTGGGGGAAGGCAAGATTCCTCAGGGTTGTCCTCCTGCAATGCTTTTGTGGAAAGAAATACAGAGCAAAAGGTCTTCATTGTAATTTGTCAAGGAATGACCCCAGTGATTCCACAATTACAAGCCCTGACAGGAGTGAGAGAGGTACTGCTGGAGAGATGAGAGGCCAGCCAGGATCTCCTGCAGCCACCACAGCTGCAGGGTACCCAAACTGAGCTGGAGAGCCTGGGCACTGCTCAGAGGCACAGAGAAGGGAAGTCAGCAACCCACCTAGCAAATGCCAAAGACACTGCATATTTTTGCTTGGTTTTCTTTGTGGTTTCTTTTCATTTGTTTGTTTTTTTTGTTTGCTAACCTTCCTGCCTGCTTTGGTTTTCCCCTCAACTACAGGTTTGGCTGCTGCAAGCTTTTGGATGCTTTTTCCTTCCCTCTTGCCTGGCTTCATCAGTCAAGCTCCTTGCTGCTTTTCACAAGGGCTGCTTGCAGGGCTGGGAGGGAATGTGGGTCCTTCCTAGCCTGGATTCATGCTCCTTGTTCAGAGCTATAGTCCCACAGACTCAGCAACCTCTTCCAGGGAATGCAGTGCTTGAAACCAGCAGGAAGAGTGGCAGGAGAGAGGCTGCAGTCTGAGAAAAGTGACAGGAACACACTGTGCACATGAAAATACAGCTAGCCAGGAGGATGGGGGAAAGATTAGGATTGAGGAAGGTGGATCTTTCTGAGCTGCTGTGGCCATGACAGGAAAGGAGCACACTAAGATGATTGCCCCTGTTGCTTTTCCTTCTGTCTGTCGTGGCTGCTTCCTTCCCTTTTTTTCTTCCACTCATATTTATAGCAGTTGTTTTGCATGTGAGATCCACACTAGGAGAATTTCCAACCCAACTGGTGCTACTTCCCCTTTTTCTGGGAAGACAGGAGGCCCAGAGGGTTTTGTCTTATGGAATAGTGGAGCAGGGCATCCAGTGACTTGACCTGGCTTCCTGGGGAAGTTTTATCTTGCAGTGTTTAGCTGCAGCAAGGTCCCTGTCTGCAAGTTCACCAGTGACCTCCAGTGCTCTCAGCCCTCTGCAAGCTCTGTTTTTTTCCTGGGACCTCACCTTCTACTTTGTCTCCTCTCCAGGGCTGCAGCCTTCTCATTCTTCTTGCTGAAGAGGCTGTGTCTCACCTGGATTATATTTAGCTGCAGCACTGTCACCCCAATTTTTTTTTAGGTCTTTTATGAATCATGTTGTGGTTGCTTTGGCTGCTATTTGTTTTAAGTTCCTGTGTATTACAAGGAAGCCTACTCATATTTCTGCATGTTCTGCTGTTCACAGAACAACAGTTGCCTGAAGACATTAATTCTTCAGCAAGACTTTCATCCCCCAGATCCTGCCCTCCCACTTGAAAAACTTCAATTTTCTCTCTTAAGCCATTTCTGACTCTAGCTATGACAGATCAACTCATGAAGCCAGTGGTTTTACTGGGAGGTTTGAATGTAGATGAAGTATTTAGGTCATAGATTTTCAGTACCTAAAGATGACTGACATAACAAGCACCAGAGAGCATTTAGTGAGACCTCTTCACAGTGCAGGGTCAGCTGAGAGGGCTGTGCAGAGCCTCTGGCTGCAAGGGCTGGGTGTGGTCTGTGCTGCACTCTCTGGACTGAAAACCATTTGCAGAGTAAAGGTGAGGTGCAGTGGTTGCAACAGCAGGGAGCACAGATGCTGAAACACACAAATCAGAGTTGTGTGGCATGACCCAAGGAGAAGGGAATCCTGAGAGCCTGGGGAAACTTTTTCCATTATATGTAGAGTTTTCAGTAGAGTTTTCACAGGAATCTTTATTCTTTCAGAATCAACTGACTTGAGTGAGGCTGAAGAGGCTGAATTAGAGACGATCAGGAAGCGCAGACAGGAGCTGTTGGATGACATTAAGGTAAGGACCATCCTTGTGCCTGCCTGGCCTTCTCAAATCTGTCTTCACCAAGGAGCATCTTTGCATAACAGAAGTGCTCTTGCACAGGAGATATTTTCTCTGTCATGATCCAACTTCAGTTTTAAACTTCAGGCTGCCCTGGCCTGTTTGCCACCAGAGTGCATCCAGCCTGGGTGCTCTCTGCTTCAGGAATCAATGGGATATTTGAAAAAGGCTGGTCAGATTATGAGCTGGGATGAGCTGGGATTGCATATTTAGGATTAAAGAAATGTCATCACTAAGTTGTACTGACAGGCATCTGGCTCAGCATTTATGGTTCTTTTTAATTACTGATTGCCTGCTAATGGCATATCAGTCCTAGTTACCTGCAGCACCCCCCTGTGTTTATCAAATTTCTGTTTGCTTTAGGCTCTTAACAAGTCCTCCATGAAGGATCTTGTCTCATCAAAGAGGTCTCATTGCAGGACCTTCCACCCGAGTTTCTGTGGCTGAACTTGCTTTTCCTCTTTTCTTTTAGCAGGCTCAACCATTTCTCCAGTGGCTCCTAAAATGTCTGAAAGTAGCAGATTCAGAATCAGTCACTAAGACTGCATCACAGTCCTGCATGGTGCTGTGCCCTTTCTATTCCTTTCTGCCTCCACCATGAAATGTGGTTTCCCATTTGAGAGAGCTTATAGCACTGAATCACTGGACTTGGACTGATTTTTCCACAACATGAAGCTGTCCAGATGCCTAGGGAATAGCTGCAATATTTCCTGGCATATATAAAGGATTAAGCCAGACTATATATTACTTCCTAGGCTTCCAGACATCCTTTCTCTGCTGCAAACCAGAATGGTCTCTTGTCCCCCCTTACAGAACAGATTATGGATGTATGTGCCTGGGATTTGCTTGTGTGTGGTTTTTCTCTCTTCAGTTTTCAGAACAGGCAATGGGCACTGTATGAGCAGGACACTTGCACAGGAATGCTACATGTTTGTGCCCACTGTGGACAGGGAAAGGTTGCTGGACTGCACAAACCCATGCTTTAAAACCCAAAGCCATTAAGCAGTGGGGTGTCCAGTGGAGCAGAGTTTAGGTGAGAAGAGTGCCATAGAGCAAGAGACATTTTCCCTGGGGGATTTTTTCCAGAAGGTATCTATCAGTACCCTTAAAAACAAAGACTTGGGTATGTCTGAGGAAGTGGGAGGGAGGAGAAAAGAGGATGGCTTGCCAGTAACACTACCAAAAGACAGCAGTGAATAAAATAACAAAATTGATAATCATTTGAAAGTCATGAGCTGAGATCATGGCTATGTTGCATTTGTGCAACACCTAGAAATACATAAGAAATACACTCACAGCTCTGGGGACCAGTGAAGCACAACAGAAGGTGGCCAGAGCAAAACTGAAACCCAGAAACTCTTTTAAATCATGGCATATTGCAGAAATTCAGTTTATCTGATTATGTGCTCCATCTACATCCTCATTCCTTGATGAGAAAGAATCTGTCATAAAATAACCCTTCTTCCCCTGCCTGTTCTGGTTGGTATGAGGGAGAATTTGGGTGATTCCTGGAAGAGAGCTGTGATGCACTTTGGCTTTGAGGTGGAACATAACTGCAGGATGGAAGCAAGGAGATACAGACAACTTCATTTCCATGGTAACACAGAATATCCAGCCAAGGCAGCCATGGTCTGTCATGGGCCTAAAGAAAGTGAATTCCACAATTGATATTTTTAGAATCTGGCAGTGATTACTTTACCTTTACTCCTCCTCTCTTTCTTCTCCACCTGAAGAGAGTTATCTGCTCAATGGTATTTAAATGACAGGTACATTAAAAATTCTGTGTTTCACAATACAACCACTTAGGTTCATATTGATCTCACAGTTGCCAGTTCCACTTCTCCTTTCCTGGATGTGTAGCAGGGCTATGCAAAGTAAAAGCCCAAAAGGAATGGGCACAGTGGAAGGATTCTTGCATCTGACATTGTTTGAGGAACTGAAATCAACAGTGGGGTGAGTTCTCTGACACTCCCCACACTGATTAAGCTTGATTTTTCCAGTTTTGATTGACAGTAGGCATGAGAATATCCTTCTGTCTCTCTTTCCAGCTGTTTTCATCTGGAATCCAGCAGTGCCCATTTCACAGGCATCCTTGGCTGGTCATGAGCACCTGCCTGTCCTTTTCCTATGACTGAGGGAAGAAGTAAGACGTGCTCTTACTCTTCCTTACAGTGTGTCTGCTGGTTTTCCCTCCATTGCCTTCATCTTCCTGACATTTCTTTTGCAGAAGCTGAAGGAGGAGCTTGCTGAGGTAGTTGCAGAGATTGAGAGTTTCCAAGAGGAAAAGCAAGAGACAGACAATAATCCTGGAGAGCAGATCAGGCAAGTGGAATGAGTATTCCTTTGTTTACAAAGTCTCTCTTTTTAAATTGAGAAAACAAAAACACTGATGGGATTTGGTAATGGGAAGGGGAATAAGGCCCTTCTATCCTTTCAGATTTCTCATTATTCCTGTATAATCAGACACCTGTCCTTGAGATATCTCACCTTGTGAGTGAAATGATATGGTCCTTTATTCTAAGTTTGACTTTTCCTTCTTTTTTTGTGTTTGCAGCAAGCTGTCACAGAGGGATAAAATTCTGTCCCAGGGCCGGAAAAAGTTCAACATGGATCCTGAAAAGGTAGGATTTGTTCATTGAGGATAAAGCTGAGAGGAAAAGCCTGTGCTGGCTGCTGTTCCAGTTGCAGCCACTGATGTCAAAGGAGCTTTGGCAGGGGCTGTGGGGATGGGTTCACATGTTGGGAACAGCCTCCACCCTGCCCCTGACTGAGGTCTTCTGATATGATCAAGCTGTGTTGTCCCCCCCAACAACAGAGGCCATACAATTCAACCCAAACCTGAGAGAAGTAAAGGGAGGATGGTTTAACCCTGTCAGTGTGCCATGAGAGCTGAATTTCCTTCAGCCCTTCTTGACTGTGAGAGGCTAGGAGCTTGCTATAATGTGATAGAGGAGGATGAACTAAGAAAAAGGTGAGATGTTTTGAGAGTGTGTGAGGTTCCTTGGCTCACTCCTAAATGCCTCTGTCATTTAGGAAACATTTTTGGTTGAATCGTGGAGTAAATATAGCTTTTCCACTTTCTGAGGCTCTGACCAGTGGTGTCAAGACTCCATAGTTTTCAGCCCTCTGCAGAAAGCTCTAAAACCATCATGATTAAGTAGAGAAGATGTGAGAAAGGTAGTTCCCTCTTCTTTCCTCCTCATTGGCAGAGCTCTTCAAGGAAAACCACAAGCTGTGATCAGACGATAGCTGCTCACACCACAGCCCCATCTCGGGTGGCTGCTGCTCGGTGTGACAGCTTTTCACACTCTTCTGTGCCCTGCTGAGAGTGTCAAGGTGCTTTCCCCAGGGTGCACACCCCAGCTGGAGTGCTTCCAGTCCCCTGGACATCCCTCTGCCAGTGGGAGCTGTCTCAGAGCAGTGATATCATACTTACAGCCCGTGTGACAATTACTTTTATTTTGTTTTTCTGACCTTGGTTTGAAGCTCCTGAGGCATCTCTCTCTGCTGAGCTGTGCAGGAACACCCAAACTAATTCTAACCCCAAACCAGCTTAGCTTTATGAGTTCAATGCCAATCAGACTGGTCAAAATGTTCTATACTGTGTGCCTGTATAATGCAGATCTCTGATTTTTGCCCCCCTCTTGCTACACGCCACAGAGTGGGAGGTGCTGCAATGCAAGGAAATTTCTTTGCCCCTCCTTTCTAAGGTTACACTCCATCCATGCAGTGCTGATACTTATAAATGAGTTCCTATCTCCAAGATCCCATGGAGAGTTCCTGAGGCTAGAGGAGGTAAGCATTAGGAATCTGGTTGATAAAAACCTTTGAGAAGAAACATTTTCTTTTGGAAAATGGGGCCCCATCATTGCTGCAATGCTTTTCAAAATTAAATTGATCTTACTGAAAATCCATCTGGGGAAAAAGAAAGGAAAATAGAGTGGAAAAAAAATCACAAAAATTTTGATTTCTTCTTTTAAAACTGCTTTTTCTTTGGGGCATTTAAAAACAGTTTCATATATATTGCAAGAGAAAGTGAAATGATTCTATTGAAGCAGAACATTTTGATGGATCTAAAACAATTTTCATTCCTTTATTGTATATTGCAAGGAGAATTGCAGTGTGGTCTGGAGAACTGCAGCATTGTTAGATATTGTCAAGAATCTTCTGAAAAAAGCCTCAGCTTTTTCTCTGGCTTTAAAAATCATGAAATTCTCTATAAAGTAGGATATTGACTCTTTGCACAACCCAACTCACCACTTCTATATCCCTTGAAAAACATATTCCATCCTTGATGTCTATGAGGGACGGAGCTGAAAGGATTGCAGACTTCTCCATTCTGTGGCATAAAAGAAAAATACAGGGAAAAAAAATTTCAAGGTGTCTCAAGCCCATATTTTTGTCTGAGTACATTTTTTTATTATGCCTTCTTTTAAACAAACAATTTTTCTTGTAAGTTAAGTTAATTTAGGAAAAGTAAGACATTTAGGAGCAGAACAGAAAGACATTTTGGTTGAAAATATTAAAATTTATTATTTTGACATTTCCTTTTTTGACTTTAAATCCACATTGCCCTATTTTGTGTGAGTTTCCATGCCAGTGAAACATTCAGCCAAATCTAGGGATGGAATAAAAATGGGACTGACAACCCATAGTGGATGAAGAGGGATTGAATAAAGATGAGAACATGTCTATGGTCTCCCATGAAGGGGCTGGGGATTAACAGAGGAGCAAGTCAATCAAAGCTAAGGAAGGATGATATCAGAGTGTTGGGATCCTACTTTCTCATTAGACCACGGAGCTGTTTTACTTCCCTGTCTTGCTTCTCCTTCCCAGGGGATCCAGTACCTGATCGAGCAGCAGGTGCTGTCCTCAGACCTGCAGGAGATTGCCAGATTCCTCCACAAGGGTGAAGGCCTGAACAAGACAGCCATTGGGGACTACCTGGGTGGGAGGTGAGCAGCCAGGATGAGGACACCCCTTGGAGGCCCTGTCCTGCCCCTCTGTGCTACCAGTTTGTGTCAGACCTCATCCAGGTGCCAGGACTGAGCATATCTCCAACCACAGTGGGCTGGGTGGGCAGGACACCCCTGGGAGGGTCTTTGGAGTGTGATTAAGGCTGGCTGTATGGGCTGCCTTTTCTCCTGCCTCTAATGGGGTCAGTCACCCCAGACTGGAATGGTACCTTGGCTTCTTCTTCGTCAGAGGGGACATGAGACTGGGATGGAGCCAGGTGCCTGCTGCCACACCCAGGACATCCAGGCTGAGCAGGGTCAAAGCTCTCCTGACCTTTTCCCTCTGTCCTTTCCCAGGGACCCCACAAACATTCAGATTCTCCAGGCCTTTGTGGCGTGTCACCAGTTTGCCAACCTCAACCTGGTGCAGGCGCTGAGGTGAGTGGGACAGATGTTGGGGGTGGGGGACAGGGCTGAAATCTGCTCAGACACTGGGTCTTCTGGTTTGAAGGACAGGTGTCTGCCAACAAAGGCAGCAACTTCTCTTTGAAATGGAGAATGTAAACCCCCCTCCTCCAAATTATTATTATAATCTTGAAATTAAGGGACTCTCAGGCAAAGATAGGGGAATTAGGAATAACAGTTCTTTACTAGGACAATTAGAATAGAACTACAGTATTACAAAGAACAATCCCAACCCTGACAGAGTCAGAATACAACCTGACACCTTGTCAGTCAGGGTGTTGGTAGCAGTCCCATTAAATGGTGGCTGCAGTCCTCCTGCAGTGGCAGATGTGGTTCAGCTGAAGCAGTGATCCTGTAGAAAGGTGCAGTTTTCCTCTGAAGGTCCAGGGATGATATGGAAAAGGTCCGGTTTTCCTCTGGAATCCAGTGGGAAGAAGGTAACTTGCTGTCCAAAATCTCAGTTTTTTATCAGGGTAGGAAAGGCTTGGCTCCTCCCCCTGGCTGGAGCATCTCCCAATGGGATGATGTAATTTTATCAGTCACACAGTGGGACTCAATGGATAGATGATATCTTCCTGGGAGGAGGATGGGTTGTGGAAAAGATAAAGATGATTGCTTCCCCTTGTCTTAAAGATGGCCCATTAGCAGATGGTATGTGCCACAGAGATAAGGAATCACTACCCCACCCAGCTTCAACAGATGGTGATAGAATACACATTTCTGGCCACATCCTGTAACCCAAGGCACCCAGGAAGGTCAGGGAGCCCTGTTGGGAACCTGCTCAGCATACCCAGGGAGCTGAAATGGAACTTCCCCAAGCCCTGCTGTGTGCGTTGGCTCCAGGGCTGTTACTCTGTGAGGTGTCAACAATTTCTCAGGGGGGTGAGAAACACTTTTATGGCCCCTTGATTGGATTGCCCACGTGCAGAAAAGTGTGGCTTCACTGTGGCTCCAGTGTCTGGGGGAATGAAAAAAGTTTTTTTTTGGCACCAGGGAATGTCTGTCCTCAGTGCATGTTACATCAATAATGTAACTCTGTCTTGGGGCACCTTGTTTTATTGCAGGCTCCCTCCTGGCAGGACTCTTTCCCCTGAGGTCTCTGCTGCCTTGCAGGGCTCTCATTAGGGAAGCAGAGCTGTGATTTCTGGGAGGCTTAGTTCTCCTTTCTGCATTTAGGGTGTTTGAGGCTGATGTATCCAGGCATTTCTAGAGAGGAGCAGAGCTCCTGCTCCATGCCCTGTGTTGTCTCCCCAGTGTGATGGGATGCCTTATCTGATCTGCATGGTGTTGCTGGGGTGGAGGGGAGGCTCAGTGTCCCCTGGGCCCAGTGTGAGTGATTTCTGTCACTGTGCTCCTGGCAGACAGTTCCTCTGGAGCTTCCGGCTGCCGGGCGAGGCGCAGAAGATCGACCGGATGATGGAGGCCTTTGCCAGCTGGTACTGCAAGTGCAACCCAGGAGTGTTCCAGTCCACAGGTGCTCATGGGGAGAGGGCCTGCAGAGCTGAGCTGTGCTTTCTGCCAGGGACAGGACCATTTGCATTCACAAAGCACAGGCAGAATCACTTGGAAGTGTGCTTCCCCTTGAGCTAAAGGAGGCAGCCCAGTTCCTTGAAGCTTTCCTTAAAAAAAAAAAAAAAAAGCTCATAAATGCTCATAAACTGAGCATCTTCAGTCCTCCTTTTACTGCTGTGCTCCAGGCCCTCCTGATGGGCAGCAGAAGGGCTCCCAGCCTCACATGAGGTAGCACCTCATCACAGGAGGGGCAGATAGCACTGACAGATGTAGGTCTGTAATACCTTTCCTGCTGGCAGAGCCATCATTAGACTGCATCTGCCTAATTTGCCCCATTATCCTGAGGGAAGGAATCACCTCCATCATAGGAAATCAACTGCATCCCTCTTTTTCCTAGCAGAGGGAACATTTCCCTTCTTCTCCTACAAGTGAGAGGATGACTCTTTTCTTCAGTGACTAGAAACCAAGCCAGCTGTGGTGTGGATTGATCTGCCCTCTAAGACAAGTGCCACCTATCCTTATTTTCTTTCTCATTGCTAGATACCTGTTATGTACTCTCCTTCTCTATCATCATGCTTAACACCAGCCTGCACAACCCCAATGTGAAAGACAAGCCCCACTTTGAAAGGTTTGTGTCCATCAACAGAGGCATTGACAATGGAGGGGATCTACCAGAAGAGCTTTTAAAGGTAAGAAGAATTCCCATTTTCTCATCTCCTTGGGTCCACTGAAAAGCAAAGGTTTAGAGACAGGGAATGCATCCATTTAGCAAAGCTGCAGCTGGCATTTTTCTAGAGGCTCAGCAGGTATGGGACCTGCCCTCTGAGGTAAGGTACAGGTGGGCAGCCTGTCTATATGTGCCTGCCCTCACCCAGGTGGCCTGGGCAGGATAATTTCTGTCTCATGTCAAAGGGACTGTCTGCATCCCACACCTGGGTTTGCTGAGCAGCATCCCCTCAGGGCAGAGGCTTTAGATCTTTCTCCAGAGTGTCATTTCTTTCAGGCAATTTGAGGAAACTTGTAGGAGCCTGCAGTCTCTTTATTTTTTCCCCTTGGCTTGGGATTTGTGTAATAAATGATGGCAAATACAATGATGTGGACAACGTTTCAGTATCTTTTGAAAGCCAGTAACCTGTCTTCCTGTCACTCTGCTGTTATGAATGTCACCCTTTGTGCCCCTCAGTGCCAAAGCTTTGGCTCTGTGAAATGTGCCTCCTTGTGGTCATGTAGCTCTATGTGCTGGTCTCCACATTCTTCTTCCCAACAGTGTTTGGCACCACCAACCCAGTGTCTAAATGGGCCTGCATCTCTGCCGTGCTGGGTCCCATCCTAGTGCCTTAATAGCACCCACAGCAGCACTTGTGACATGCTGGGTTTGGTTACTGCAGCCTGTCTTGCTGTGGGAACACCATTTTATGGCTGCAATTTTCCAAACTGAGACTCTTTTTATGAGACAAGGTGCAGAAAAGAGCTGCTGACCCCCCAGGAGACCCTGTGAGGTGCAGACTGTTTTACCCCCAGTGCTCATTGTGTGCTCTCCTGCCCTTCACCCTGCTTCCCTTGTAAAAACAGTGATGGACCAGATGGACCTAGGATAGTTGTGTGCAAGCTTTGTCAGAAATCAATCTTTCTTTCCCTCTCTCTCCTCCCTTCCCCACCAATGTTCTGGGGCAGAATCTGTTTGAGAGCATCAAGAACGAGCCGTTCTCCATACCAGAGGATGATGGCAATGACCTCACCCACACGTTCTTCAACCCCAACCGTGAAGGCTGGCTGCTGAAACTAGGTAAGGGGGAGGTCTCCCCTAGCTCCTCTGACTCCCCATGTGTGTGCCTCCCACCACAAATCTCCCCTGGGAATCTGCCATCATCTCTGCTGTCCTTCGCTGCTGTCTGCTGTGGTGGGCTGAGGCTGACACCTGCTGTTGAAACCAGCTGCCTGCTCCCTCATCCTGGCTTCTGCAGGCTCTGTCTGCTCAAAAAGAGACTCAAAAACATATCTCTCCCCATTCCCAGACCCATCAGAGCAGAACTGGCTCCGTGTGTGAGTGTCTATCACACAGCATCATGTCAGTGTGATACTAGGGTGTTTCCTTGGGGCTCACAGGGAGAGCTGGGAGGGTGGGACTGTGTGTGCATGTCTGGAGCTTGGGGGAAGGACAGAAAAATGTGTGACTAATGGCTTCTGAACCTCACTGCTTTTAGGAGGGCGTGTGAAAACCTGGAAACGCCGTTGGTTCATTCTGACCGCTAACTGCCTGTATTACTTCGAATATACCACGGTAAAGGCTTAACTCATAGTTGGGAGACTGTCCTGGGTGGTTATGAGCCTCTGGGGGGCTAGGGAGGAGCAGAGGGTAGGGGGCAAGTCTCCCCTTTTAGCCTGTGCTCCCAGACTGATCTCACACCTCCACTCTCTCCTGTGCTGTTTCCTCACCTCCCATCTGGAGGAGGATAGAGCCTGGACACTGCAGCTCTGCTTTTCTCTTGACTGAACTCCCCATTGTGTCAATGGAAGGGGTCTCCCAAGGCATTACTCTGCCTTGTCACCTCCACAAAGGCCCACACAGGGGAAATCAGGGAGGTTCTAAACAGTGGCGTAGATTTGGGGGAGCATGTTGGATGTTAATTTATGTTTCCTTGCCTCCAGGACAAAGAGCCTCGGGGCATTATCCCCTTGGAGAATTTATCAGTCCGGAAGGTGGATGATCCCAAAAAGCCAGTAAGTGTCCATTAGTTGGCACTCTGCCAACACAGGCTATCAGATGGTTGGAGGGAAGAGAAGATGCACACAAATTACTCCTACTCTAACCCAAATTGCTCCTTCTGCACTTGCTTCTCAAAGCAAAGGTGCCATTGCAAACTGCCTTGTGCCATCTAAACATGGCTGTGTTTTTAATTTACATTTTTGGTGTGAATGGAGAGCTATCCTGGAGAGCTGACTGTATTGTATGTCCTCACTTGTGTATATGTGTGTAGGGGGCAGAGATGAATGCACACAGCTGACTTCCTGCTTATTTGGCACCAGGAGATGTGGGTTTAATTTCTCTCCATGGGAATCTCCATAATAAGTTACAGTGTAGACCAAACAGAACTGTTGGTGTTAGGGAACTTGCCCAGGAAGTGACACATTTCTTCTGTGTGTCTTTTGTGCATACCCACTCTTAGATGTGTCATGGCTCCAGGAAAAGTGCCTCCTATCTGTGTGGTGGCGGGCAGAAAAGAGGATGTTGCATCTTCTTAAAAGGCGGAGGGATTTTCATAAGTGAAGCAGAGTGACAGATCCTAGAAGATGTGTTTTGATAAGTGTTGATGCTCCGTCTCTCCAAAAAGCCTGTGTTAGTGTCCAGTCCTTCATAGGACGGGTGTATTTACCTAAAAGGAAGGTCATCTAACTCATAGGGAAATTTTGGGGAGGGGAAATATAGGGTCTCTTGCATTTCTTAGGCTCCTCCCCACTGGAAGCTCTCTGAGCCTGTTACTCATGGTTGAAGGGAGGAGTCTTCTTGGTCCTCCCTTACTCTACTAGTGGTCATATCCTATTGCTCCATTTTGTTTCCTTTCTGACAGAACTGCTTTGAACTCTTCAATCCCAACTGCAAAGGGCAGAAGATCAAAGCCTGCAAAACAGATGGGGATGGGAAGGTGGTTGAAGGCAAGCATCAGTCCTACAAAATCTCAGCACCCACTCCAGCAGAGCGTGATGAGTGGATTGAGGCAATACGGTGAGAACTTGAGGCTTGAGTTGTCTTTTTTCAGCCCTGGGGACAAATAGTCACAAAGTTTATTTGGCTGTCTTTTATCAGAGCTTGAAAAGTGGGGCTGGAAAGAAATGTTTGCAGTCTAAAACAACTATGGTACCCCTTGACTTCAAAGAGTTTCAAGGTCCTTTCTGGAGAATCTCTAGCCACAGCTAAATTCTCTGCTGTGAGTCTGCAGATCTCCAGTCCTACATTTTGATAAGTGGTGTCACTGTGCAAGTTCAATTAGGTTGTCTGTGCTGCTCTCCATCATTGAATCTCTTACTTTTGCTCCCATTTCCTCTGATTTCCAGGACCAGCATCACACAGGATCCTTTCTATGATCTGGTCTCTGCCCGTAAGAAAAAGATTGCCAGCAAAAACTGAACCATGGCCTGGTCACCAGCATCAGAAAGGTGTAGGTTACTGGACAGCTTCCCTTTCACCCTGGGCTCTTCCAGTGAAGAAATCTGGGAGCTTTGGAATGACTGACAGGACAGCTTTCCCTCTTTGCTTCTTCCCCTTCCAAACTGAAGGCAGAGGCAGAGGGTGCAATCACTGAGGTCTGTCCAAACTGTGGCCATGGGGCTGCCCATGTCCAAACACAAAGGCTCAACAACACCTGGGCTTGGGGCTCTCCCACGCAGCCTCAGACATGTGGGATGGGATCTGAGAGGAGACAGGAATGTCTTCACAGTGTCTTCAGCCCCTCCTGTTGAGGGACCATGTAGATTCTTTTGGAGCAGCTGAGCACGGTCCAGTCAGCTGCAGAGCAGAAAGGCCCCAGTGGTTTCTCTTGCATGAACAGATGTGTAGTGGTTGTGGGGTGGAGGCCACCAATATTTAGAAACTCATGTGAAACCAGAGGTAAAGGTAAGATAAGAAGCCTTCAGTTCAGAAGAAATCCCTCTCTCCCCCTTCCTAAAGCCTGTAGTGAGGGGTCTAATCCTGGGAAGCCCCCACTCTGTAACTGAGTAAGAGATTTTAAAAAGTTAAAGGTATTGAATCCCTGTTCAACGTAAGGGCTAACTGAGCATAGAGATGCTGTGGGACAAGGAAAACAGCTCTGGGTATTTTTCTCTCACTTTTTTAAGACTCATGGACCACCACAGATTTCCTTAGGGAAGAAACCCAAATCCTAGCTCTGCTTCTGGCTGGTGGCTCCCCAACAAGGGGTGGTTCCCTGAGCAGCTCAGAAGCCTGGGTTTTGTTTCTGAAAGATTTGCAGTCAGATGATATGAAAAAATGGAGGTGCATGCATCTCCCCACCAGCATACACACACACACAGAGGCATTCATCCCCATCTTCATACAATGGTATCATCTGGAGTCTGGGGGGGTTTGTCTCTTTCTAAAGAGAGAAATAAAAGTGCTAAACACAAGCCCAAAACTCAGGGTATTGTGATCATTTTCATGACAAAGCCAGAGGATGTGAGATAAGAGTGTGGTGTTCCTGTGCCCGGCAGAGCAGCCTGAGCAGCGCTGCAGTCTCGTGGCCTTTTCCTTCCTGCAGAGGGCTGTATCTACCAGGCAATCTGCAGCAAGGCCAGCACAGCCCAATTATTCATTCCAGCTCTTTTTGCCCAAGCCACAGGAATGTTGAATTAATTTCAAGAGGCAGGGAGCGTATCTCAGAGTGGAGGCACATGCTCACCCTGGAGAAGGAACGTGAAGGTTTTCTTCTGCTCGTGCCTGCGGACGTCTCCTGCGCTGAATCTCTTTGTTACTGATGTGACACAGAGTGAGTTTGCTGCCCACTGCTCTCTAGCACACATGCTTGCACACACACACATTCCCTCCTGCTCTGGGTTCAGTGCACAGAGGCAGGCTCGTGTCCAGAGGTGGACGAGAAGTCTGAATATGACCCCTTATCCTGGCAATGTCTCCCATCTTTGTAAGAGAAATACAAACATGCATTTGATTGGTGAGAGATGCCCAGAGCCTAGGATTGGGGTGAGAAATGTCTGTTCTAGTGCTTCTCAGGCTTATACTCTGTGTGACAAAAGCCATCAAAATGTAATATGGAGTCTCTATTCTACCCATAATCTGGTGTTGGGTGAGGAAATCCAGGCTAAACCCTCCCTACATTTTACCTGGATCATTCCTATGACAGCAGGGTCTTTCCAAGCTCTTGCCCATTCCTCCTCATCCCCAGCCCTTCTAATTCTCTTCAGGTTGCATATATCCTTCCTCTTCCCTTCTTCCCCTAGATACCCACACACTGCAGAGAAAAATTACTCCCAGAAGGGACAGAGTGGGAAGTACAACTTGAGAGAGGCAAAACAATGCACAGAGACAGGCAATTGTGTAATTTCCATCCATCAAACTAACCACAAGAGTCAGCAAGGGTTGAACCATGTTTCATCTCTCCTAGAAACTGAGGCAGGGAGGCAGACAGTGAATTTGAGTTTCCATTGCCTTTCCTTGGCTCCAGCAGAGAAAATGCATTTCTGAACTCCTTGCTATGTGATGCCCAGGTCTCCTCAGTGCCATGAGCACAGTGGTACATGGTGCTGCCCACCAGCAGGGCAACATGCTCTCTCTGAGTGGTGTCCTGACCTCGTGCCTGCTGAGCACCCCTGTGTTTGGTGTTGGCCTGGGTGTGTGGGGACAGCTCTCTAAAAGTGACCTCCCACTCGTGTCTGTGTGCTTTGACAGACTCTCTTGGAGCCTTTAGAGACTGATGAGAGGAACCTCTTGTGCAACTCAAATGGCATCACCAGCGAATGTGTTCTCTGTGCTGAGGGCAGCTGCAGCAGCTCACACAGGTACAGACACACAGCCCCTCAGGTGCTCAATCTGACAGATTGCTGCCTGGATCATAGAGGTACTTCTCTTTCTCATAGGCAGCATGTGTGGCTCACACAGACATACATGCAGAAGGCTGACACTTATTCCCTGCCTGCCTTAGGATTCCTGCACACACCCAGCCATTCTTTTCCATAATAAATGTCCATCTATTTTCATAAAAGGGCTGGGAGGAGAATACTGCAGATGTGTGGAATAGACCACGTCGCTGCATCCTGCCTGCTCTCCACTCCTTCTTTTCCTCCTATCCCGTTTATCAGCTCCTTTTTTGGAAGGCTAATACATCTTAAAAAGGCATTCTAGAAATTGTTTGCATCGACAGAGATGGAGCAGCTGTGAGGAGAGCCAGCAGCCTCATGCACTAAGCTTAGGTAGAGAAAATCTCTGTGAGGTGGAGGGGTAGGACAGAGTACAAATGGAGGCACAGTGGACTGAATTATGGATTGAGAACCTGTCCTTTGCCAGGAGCTGAATGCTCTTGGTGATGGGGGCTCAAGAGCAAATGGAGGCAAGGCTCTGCATCCAAGCTGGGCAGGATGGTGTCCAGTGGCAAGGTGAGAGCACCCATTAGAGACACTATTCCTGTCATTCCTGCTCAGCTGTGCATCACACAGCCTTCAGCACAACAGGAAAATCAAGGAGCTGTTTTCTGTCAGCTAACAGGGTATATGCACCAGGACTGCCAGCCTTTCAACTCCCTCTGTGTGAGCATTTGTACCTCACCCCTCCACAGCAGTGCAGGAAATGGCACCACGAGGGGACAACAGCTTGTACCATAAAGCCATAGGAGTGGAAGGCTATTGCAGTGGCCTCAGAGGGATGGGAGCCAGTCTTTTCCTCCTAGATCAGCCATGTGTATGGAAAGAAGGACATCCCCACTGTATTAGAGCTGGTTGGAATGGTGCAGTCTGATTTGTGAGCCCAACAGGAGCAGTTCCTCCTGTCTCCCACCACTTATGTTTGGTGTTTGGAAATCAATACCTGAGGATGGGGAACCCACTGAGGTACTTCTTCCTTATTAATTTTTTTTTTTTTGAGTATGCATTTCACACCAAAAGGCCAGGGCACAAAGGTAGAGAGCAGGATGGCTCTCAAAGGCACCATGGCCTCTCTGCTGCACCTTGCTCTGGATCAGCTCTGCCTCCAGCCTGGCAGAGGGCCCATTTGGGGTGCTGGAGGAAGCCCAGGCAGACAGGGGCTGATACCTGACCAGGATTTCTAGGAGTGTCACTGCTGTCACCTCTGCAGTGTCTCTGCTCTAAGTGCCTGTGACAGGGGCATGCAGCAGTCTCATCTTGCCACGCCATTTCCAATCCTGCTGCCTCTGTGCAATGAAGATGAATGTTGCCTGTCCCAGGTTATCACATTCCCAAGGGTGTGGGCCTGTGTGCAGGCAGCAGTTGGCTGCTGGAGGCTGGTGCTAGCGGGCCAAGCCCAAGGGGGCTGTGATGGAGGGGCAGAGGGATGCCAGGAATGGGTCAGGGAGGTGGAGCAGTCTGGGTCTCTGTGGGCCAACAGTGAGGAGGGGCTGGCACTGACAGGAACAGAGCTTCCACCTCAGCTCCAGAGCAAGGCCAGCACAAGTGTCAGGAAGGTGTGAACACCCTCTGAGCAGCCTGCACCCTCTGCCCCAGCCAAGGACACCTCGTGTCTGACAGCTGCTCTCCGCCCTGGGGACAGGGAGCTGTGTCACAGACATGCCAGCCCAACACTTCAGGGACACAGAGGAGATGGTGCAAGGTGGCCATCACATATGGGCCCTCAAAGGCACAGCCTGTGCAGGCAGAGGACCATATGCCCTGGCAGCACAGCATGCTTTGCTCCTGCACCTTGCTGAAGGGACCTGGCAGCCTGGATGGATGGATGGATGGATGGATGGATGGATGGATGGATGGATGGATGGATGGATGGATGGATGGATGGATGGGAAGAGCAGAGACACCAGAGGAGGGGCACAGCCCTTCCCCTGGGCAGAGCTGGGGCAGCATTGCTGTGGGAGCCTTAAGGGATGTGGCAAGGTGAGTCATTTATCCTCCATCCAAGCTACCAGACTGACCTTAAGGGACCTACAGAGGAGACATCTCTGCTGCCTCTCTAACTGTGGTGGGTGGCAGCAAGGCTCCTGGAGGTGGCTGAAGAGGTGGTGATTTGTGCAATTAACATCTAATCAGTTCTATGAATATTTATTGCTAGTCAGCAAGCTTCTGAGTGACAGTGAAGCCCCATCTGATTGGGATCACTTTCACAGGTAAGTCAGAGCCTCATTTGGGGGTCACAGGCCTCCCAGTGGGGCAAAAGTTGACAATGGTACAACCATCCAGCAGCAGATGTGCAATGTGAACATGGAAAATTGTATTCAATCCTTTTTTTGGAGAGATGGAAAAACGGAGGTTTTAAAATTGACTTGTTGGAGAGAGACATCTTGAAATAGTCTGAATATATTAACAAACAACACATGGCTGGGTTTGAGCCTGGGAATTTGCTTTTGGTTTTGTTGGATTTGTTTGTTTGTTTTTTTGTTTGTTGGGGGGTTTTTTGTGTGTGTGCTCTATCTTCTATTGCAACATGGAAGAGAAAATAAAAGGGAAAGAAATAGAAACCCCTGCAATTGTGTGAGAACTCACATAACAGTCAGGAATTTCTTGGAGCTTGTAATTGACCCTTCCTCCAAAATGGCATAAAGTGTGCAGACAGCTAGTATTTTGCTTCCCAAAAAAATACTACTTTAAGGTCTTTCTGTCATCATCAGAAATTTTGGCCATTTTCAAATTTGTCCAAATTGGTGCTGCTTTCCAGAATCCTTCATGCTCTTCCTTTATCTTCTCTCTGCTCTAATCCTTTCACCTCAATTCTGAATCTGTTTTCTCTTTCCCATGGTACCTTCCACCTCCTGGGCTTTGCTCATCCCTCTCCATAATTTTGCCTTAACAAATCCCCTTTTTTCTGATGCTGCTTCTCCTTCACTCCTGCTCCCTGGACAGACCCAGCCTGCCTTGGCGGGGCTCTGGGAAAACCCCCTATTTTCCATGGAATGTGAGCTGTTAAACCTTAGCCAAACTCTCCTGCTCCTGCTGCTCACCTGCAGCTTGGGTTTGCACTGGAGGTGCTGCCAAAAGCTGTTATTACCCAAATGAAAATGACACACAGCCCTCTCTGAAAAGGAAGACACACAGATAACAGTGATTTGCCTGTTGCCTGCTGCCTTCTGACTGAGAAAAACACCCCAGATTCCAGCAGGGCTTCCAGGACCAGTCCTCAGTGCAGGGAGAGGGACAATTCTGCACATTTTCACTTTCTGCATGGAAAGAATCCTGTGATTTTTTTGATGCCTGGGTGGGAGAAGATCCCCAGAATTTTCATCACCTTGAATATAGTGAATATAGGTAGTATGGAAAAAAAAAAAAAAAAGGGAGCTAATAATAGACCCAGAATAAACTGCATGGTAACAGGAGAGGAAAGAGAAAAGAAGGGAAGGTTGGCAAGTCTGAAGTCATAATCATAGAGCACAGGGGCTCTGTTGTGCAAAACTGTTTTCCTTGCTGCAACCCTCCACTTTCCTCACCAGTTTGGAGCTTGGATTTTGATATCCAGGAGCAAATGGCCTGCTTGGTCCCCTCTCCTGAGAGCATTCAGCAAAAGAAAGTGTGCTTTGCACTGAGAAGAGCTGGGGAAACTTCAAGGAGACAGCAGAAGGGGACAGAGGGGAGCAGGCAGCTCAGAGCCATGTGCTGTGGGGCAGAAGGGCACTTCCAGGTTCTTGGGAATGCCAGCTGACCCCAAAACATGCACAGCTTCTCATTTCATGGCTTGAGTCCCTGCAGTGATGCCTTTATTCTGATGCAGTCAGAATTCAGCAATGGTAAGCACCAGTGGTCAACCAGTCATAGACAGCCACTACTGAGTGATCCCTGTCCTGGGACAGTCATTATCTAATATCTTCATTAATGTCAGAGAGAGTGGCTTTAAATATACACTCAGCAAGTTTGTGGGTGACACTGAGCTGAGTGGTGCATTTGACACACCCGTGGGAAGGAATGACATCCAGAGGGATCTTCACAGGTGGCAGATTTAAACTGAAAGAGGGCAGATTTAGACTGGATGTAAGGAAGAAACTTCTTGGGATGAGGGTGTGATGGTCTGGAACATGCTGCCCAGAGAAGTTTGGGATGCCCCATTACCAGGATTGTTCAAGGTCAGGCTGGATGGGGCTTTCAGCAGCATGGTCTAATGGAAAATATCTCTGCCCACAGTAGTGGGGGATGGATTAGATGGTCTTTAAAGATCCCTTTCAAACCAAAACATTCTCTGAACACATGAACATATGCACACATTTGTTTTTCCACTTTGTTATATCCATTTACCATTTGACTATCATCTTTCCCAAGTTAGATCAAAATATCATCAATTTCCACAAACATAAGACTGGACTTTTAAAAAAAATCCCAAGATTTCATTTCAGTGTTGCCTAGTTATGTTTTGGGAGTATTTGTTTGTCTGAAGAAGAGAAACAATCTGGCTTCCCTCACTCCTTTCCATATTTGGTCTGAGCATTGAAATTGTCTTTTCATTACCTTGACTCCAGGTGCCAGGGCTTTAAGGAAATTATTCATTTATAGGATGCTTAGGACAAAATGGTGATAATCTGTATAATTGCCACACACTCCTTTCATCAGACAGCTCCACTCTTGCTGTTAGGTGTGCCCTCATGCTCACACCTCCCCAGGTGTTTTCCCTCCTGTGTTCCCCTGCACCTGACCCAAATATCTCTGCACCACACTCAGCTCTGCTTAGTCCTTTGCAATCACACGCAGAAATACATTTTTGTTTTGGTCTGGTTTGTGCTCTTTTCAAGGAAAAGCCAATGTTTATCTTGCCCCATGGTGACATTAATCTTCAGAGCCAAGTTTTTTGGCCTGAGCAGCCAGAACTGCAGGTGAATCCATGAGGAGCTGGGAACCCTCTGCAAATCCAGGGGGTCGTTGCTGTGAGAGAAAAAGGAGAAGAGGAAAGCCTCTGTCCTCTAAGCAGACTTGGGAGCTGTTGCCTATTTCCCCTCCTCAGGGCAGACAGGCTGCTCCCAAGAGATGGGAATTGCTAAGAGATTGAGAACTTGTTGCTGTGAATTTCAGAGTTGCCTGGCAGGGACAGCTGGCACAATGCAGGGTTCAGTGTATTAAACTCGCCGTAGTAAAGCCATAATGTGATTTTGCATGCTGCTGTGACCAGAATACCCAAACCAGCTCAGCACCTCGCCTCACCAGGGATGCTCTCAATACCTGCTTGTTGCTGCAGCCCCTCTCCCTGCACCTGTGGTGTGTCCCAGCCATGAGGCTTTAGGAGAATGTCTGTCTGTACAGGGGAAGGGGGGACTCTACCCCTTGACACCACCCAAGTCTCATAGGCGTGTTGGCTTCTTCATCTGCTCCTTTTAGGAGAGTGCCAAGCATCGTTTATAGATGGGAATAAATCACCAGTGAGGGCAAGATTGCTTCCTGGGGAGAGGAACAAGAAAGTGAGTTTCTGGGAAGGGAAGGGTCATGTGTGTGAAAAGGACACTTGGGAAGGGAGAGGTCAGGTGTCAAATGGGACAAGAATGAGGGCATGGAAGAAAACTAGGAAGAGGGAAGGAGCTAGGAATGGTTTGGGGGAGGGATGCTTTCAGAATAAGTAGGATGAGGACAGGAATCTGGGAGGAAAGGTAGATGAAACTGTGGGAGAGCAGGCACTGGTTTTGTACAAGGATTTGCAGTCAGGTGAGCACAAGGAGGGTGGTGGGCATTTGGAGGGGATATATGCACCAATTCCCACAAGGTATATTCCCCTTATAAAAATCCACTTTGTAATCTGGAATCTGGGATTTGCTCTGTTGGATCTGCCTCTCCTCTACAAAGGATCTAAGAGAGTTCATCTTGTTAAATCCTCTGCCCTGGAGGAGGTGAGGAGGTCAAATGCCTTCTGAGGGACAAACACTCAGCAAAGCTGTTTCCCTACTGCTGCAGAGACCTTAATCCCTGGCCTCCTTCCCCTGTTCGGGCTCTAATACCTAGAGGGAAGAAAAGATGAGAAATACAGGTGGATGCAAGAGTGAGCCCTCTCTCCATCTTGCATGGGGCTCCAGTCTGTGTGCACAGTCCCAGGTGGATGGTGCTGCCTGCCCAGCTCTGCAGCTGCCCTGAAGGGGTGAGGGCAGGGATAGCCTGGGGCTCCCTCCCAGAGCTAACTCACAGCCACCCAAATCTCCTGGTGAGACCCAGACTTTGCAAGAGGGGACATGCCTGAGACCGCTGTGCCTCAGGAGACAAAAGCTAGTGTCAGGGTCTGCATGACTGAGGAGAAGCCCACACAGTACATCCCTTTCTGCCTCACTCTCTGTGGGTTTGCTCAGAAGAGCTCAGGCACTGCAGTGATCTCTGTCACACAGAGCTGATTTTGGGGTGCAGCTCAGATGCAGAGGAGCCTGACTGGAAGTGAGAGACATGTGAATTAAATAAAGGAAGATGTGTCAGTGGCAATAATTTAGTAATTTGGAGGTTTTAGGGTGACACTGGCACAGTGAGTATTAGCACAAGGAAGTTGTGAGACATTTCCATGCATATTGCTGTTTTCTAGCCCAGAGGAAGGCAGGAAGGGACCTGAGGGTTTGCTCTTCAGCTGTGAGTAAGCTTTCAAAAAACCTGCATTACTTGGGTCACTGACAACTGCCCCAGGGGCACTGCTCCCTGCTGCCTGGGTAACAAGGCCTTCCATCTCCAGGGCTGGCAGCGTGGCACTCAGCCACTTGAGGAAAACATGGAGCAAATCAGAATGCAGCCAAGGAAAACCTGAGAGGGACACGGAGCCCAGCTCTGTGAGGCCAGCCTGAATCTGCTAGGCAGTAGAAGGACAAAACTCAGTTCTGAGGGTGAGGCAGGAGAATGGATAAATGGGAATGAAACCTAGTGTTCTTATGAGCAGGAAAGGGTGGGGCCATCATACTTACCCCTTCATTAGCCTTCCCTCCAGCACCCCAATCACACACCAGTTTTGCCACCATTGCTGTGCCAAAAAATAAAAGGGGATACAGATACAAGGGAACAGCAGAGCAGATTAAGGGGAGTGCATGGAAATGACAAAGGCTACATCGCTCTGCCTCTTCCTGAATGCTCTTTTCTTTCCCTTTTTCCTTTTAGTATCCCGTATGCAGTGGTTTCCCGTCTGCTCAGTGAGGAAAGGAAGGTGAATCCCTTTCTCTCACCACCTCTCCACAGAGGGTCTCCAAGAGTGTTTTTTTTGCCTGAGTTCTGCCACAGAGCAGAGAAGCAAGTCATACCTGACTGAGGATGGTGCTGCCATCAGAACAGGCTGGAAATACCCAACAGGGCTCCAGCCAGCATCCAGCCACTCCTGCCAGGGGAGATGGCTCCATGCACAAGCTTCTTCCTTCCCTTTGAGGGATGGACATGTGTCCCTTTGTTCCTCTCAAGAAAGGTGCCACTGGGCATAGAGGAGGGGAGCAGATCTGTGTGAGTGTTGGAGAATGGTTCCCCACCAAGGAAAAGGCATGCTGCTAGCAAGCAGCACTGCACAAGATTGTCATCATGAGGTGTGGAGCCACAGCAGTAAGGTCCCTGAGGAGAGGAAAGGGCAGCCCTGTACTCAGCACTTGCAGCCTGCTGGCCCTAATTTTTCCTCTGCTCTGGGCTCTATGTGCCAGGATGAGATGCATCAGGAGAGGTACCATTTTGCTAAATCTTGAAGCTGACACTTTTAATATCCATTAGTGCTGCTACTCTGCCAGAGAGCATTAGTTAAGATACATGGACTGTGCCATCCCTGATCCCTAGCCTCAGTCCCCACTATCCCTTCTTTTGTCTGCCCAGCCCAGCCTGACTGCTCTTCCCTGTACTGACAACATCAGTCATCTCAGGTCCAACCCCCTTGTTCAACAAATCTGTCAGTTCCATCTTTTACTCTGCTCATTTTAAAGGATTTTTGTATCTTGAGGAAAGCACCCATCCATCCAATACACATGGACCAACTGCCAGACGCATACCTAGAATAGGACAGAAGGCAAAACTTCCTTTTTTTCTGCCTCCAAGAAAGAGATATGAAGCCCTAAATGGAGCAAAGGAAGGAGAAAGTTTGAAATACAAATGCTGGCATTCCCTCTTGGCTGCATTGCAGGAGTCAGCAGAATCCTCTGCCAAGATTTGGTTTTGAGGCACTGTGCAAATGAGTTGTCAAAGCCACCCCTGTCATGCCTCCACTAGCTTGGGCTGCTGAGCATCCAAAAACAGGATCACAGAATTATAAAAATATAGAATGGACTGGGTTGGAACAGATCAACTACTTCCAACCTCTCTGCCATGGAGAGGGACACTTTTCACTAAACCTGAGTGGATTGCTCAGAGTCCTTTCCATCCTGGTCTTGAACACTGCCAGGGATTACCCATCCACAGCTTTCTCTGGGCAACCTGTTCCAGTGCCTCACCATGCTCACAGCAGAGGAATTCTTCCTAACATCTGAGGAAGATCTGCCCTCTTTCAGTTAATCACCATTCCCCCTTGTTCTATCACTACATACCCTTGCAAAAAGCCCCTCTACAGCTCTTTTGTAGTCCCTGCTTTGGTGCTGAAAGGCTGCAACAAGGCATCCCTGAAGCCTTCTTTCTCCAGTTTGTCCATGAAAAATGATGGATCAGGAGCCAAGAGTAACATAAGCATGGGCAGGGCATTCACCTCACATTACCCAAGCAGAGATGGAGATAGCAACAAGAACTGTTAACAAACTCTGGCAAACCAGGAGGATGAAGCAGACCTCAGATCCATTCAGGAGCCACACAGCTACAGAGCACCAGAGGTCGGTGCCTTGGTGTGTTGGGTTAACGTGGCCAGAAATGTGTATTCTATCACCATCTGTTGAAGCCGGGTGGGGCAGTGATTCCTTATCTCTGTGGCACATACCATCTGCTAATGGGCCATCTTTAAGACTAGGTGAAGCAGTCATCTTTACCTTTTCCACAACCCACTCTCCTTCCAGGAAGATATCATCTGCTGCTGGCCCATTGAGTCCTACTATGTGACTGATAAAATTACATCATCCCATTGGGAGATGCTCCAGCCGGGGGGAGGAGCCAAGACTTTCCTACCTTGATAAAAAACTGAGATTTTGGACAGCAAGTTATCCATCTTTGCATTGAATTCCAGAGGAACAGCAGACCTTTCCACACCATCCCTGGACCTTCAGAGGAAAACTGCACCCTTCTACAGGAGCACTGCTTCAGCTGAACCACATCTGCCACTGCAGGAGGACTGTAGCCACCATTTAATGGGACTGATACCAACACCCAGACTGACAGGGTATCATGTTATATTCTGCTTCTGTCAGGGTTGGGATTGTTCTTTGTAATACTGTATTTCTATTTTAATATTCCTAGTAAAGAACTGTTATTCCTATTTCCCATATCTTTGCCTGAGAGCCCCTTAATTTCAAGATTATAATAATAATTTGGAGGAGGGGGGTTTACATTCTCCATTTCAAAGAGAAGCTTCTGACTTTACTGGCAGACACCTGTCCTTCAAACCAGGACACTGGGCATGAGCTTAAATCAACCTCTAGGGCCTGGACTGAGGATATGTGAGTGGAAACCACAGGTAAGCCTGACCAGAGCAGTTAAGGCTCATTAGTGCACTTAGAGCCCTGACCCTATTTAATGCCACAGAATGCCATGCTCTGGGTGTGTTGGTTGCTGCAAGTGTCACTGGGGGTAGGTGGGCAGCTGTTACACCCTTATATTCAAGCCTGTGTTTGTGATGAAGAGATTTACACATGCCCAATGTGTCTGTGCATACTTATATGAAGATCTGTGACTACTGAATCCAAAGCAAAAAAAACCCAATAATTGCAGCTGACAGAGCTGCTTGATCTACTCCCCGAGTAATCTGGTCTGTTCTCAAAAGTATGAGTGAGTTATTTTTACCATTTCCATCATCCCAGTTTAAATCAATTAATGGTGGGATAGTCTTTTTTGGAAAGATAAGCCTTAGCCTTTTAATTTCTTGTATTTGGCTGAGTTTGAATCAAAGCAGCTGTCCATCACTGTGTCTAGACAAGTAGTAGAGTGTACAAATATGCTTCAGTGACCCCTGTTTAGAAATATTCTGGGCAGATGGTTAAAGAGTTTTGAGCCATGCTAGGAAGTTGGAAAAGAAGGCTGTGTTTTCTTGAATATGGGGAGACATTTTTGTCTGAGACCTACTTTATTAGGATGTACTAGGGAATTCTCACAGTGAGAAATAGAGGAAATAAAAGTTTCCTCCCTACAGGCAGAGGAGATTGTCATCTTGTCCCTGTGCAGATCAGAGGTAAAAGAAAGAGGTAAAAATGAAGAGAAGAAATGAATGTATGTTAAGGTACCAAGTATGCACAGATGTCTGAAAGGACAATAATCACAGAAGAACTATTTGGAAGTTGCACAAATGAAATAGGCAGCTAGACAAAGTCTTTCAAAGGTGTTATTATTTAGAAATAATTCCACAGCAAAGCACAGGTGTGAAAAACCAGTATCTCACACAGAAATTTCTTGGCAGAACAGAGAGTGCCTTGGCAGCTCCAGCCCAGCCCCAGCAGCACGGCAGCTCTAGGCTCTTGTCATGAACCCTTTCTGGCTCAGGCTGGGACTAAGATCCCACCTCTGACCCCCACCACAAACTTCCACCCAGCATGACTCTCTTAGAAGTGCACATTTAGTTTTGTCTCCCCTGCTTTAAACCTACTCCAACCACATCTCCAGTTTTTATCTTTATACCTTCAGTAATGGCTTTTATGCTCTCTACAGGATGTAATGGATTTTTATAGACAAGACTCTTAGCCATGGTCTTTGCTGTGGTAAGTTCATCTTGAATCCTCAGGTAGCTATCTTAAAATATTTGAAATTGCAATTCAATGTCTTCATTTTACCCTGTCTACTGTTTTTAAAGGCAGAAGCCAGCTATTTATTTTAGGAGAGTGGGATAGTCTTTGCAAAGTCTCCTATCAACATGGTATTCAGGCATCAAGCAGAAAAATCCGTATGCTTAAGTCCCCTGGGACAGACCAAAAATTTTCCTGTCCCAAAGCTCTTCACCCAGAGGGTGATGGGGCACTGGAACAGCTCCCCAGGGAAGTGGTCACAGCACCAAGCCTGACAGAGTTCAAGAAGCTTTTGGACAATGCTCTCAGGTACCTGGTGTGACCCTTGGGGCATCCTGTGCAGGACCAGGACTGGACTTGATGCTCAGGATCAGCATGTTCTGTGATTCTGTGAGTGCCTAATTCCTCTTTAGGCACTTGAATTCCCATTGATTGGAAGGGACTGTAACTGTGAAAACTAAAGCAATTTGTCATTCTTTCACTCTGGTTTGCAAGGGCCGGAGTAGCCCAGAGACAGACAGACAGAATGAATGAATTAAGCAACTCTGAATTAATCTCTAGTTTAGCAAAATGCTCCTTCAGTCCTTGGGAAGGATTAGACAGGAAACTCCTCGGGGCTGACCTCTAAGCTCTACCTGCTGCTACTCCAGACAGCCCAAGGTTGATTTGCCTTGGATCTGAAGCTACTGCTGTCAATAATATAAAACTCAAGAGGTGAGTAACAGGCCCCCTCATGAGATCTTATTTTTTTTCCCAGCCACCCTCTCTGCTCCTGCAGCTTTAAACCCAATGTAGAAATGAGTAATTTTTTCCTGATGATTGAAAGAAGGCAGATAAGAGGTAGGTCTTCAAATTAAGAATCCAAGACTTGATTGCAGCTCTTATCATATTTTTCCATTTTTTCCCCTTCTTCCCAACAGAAAATAAATTGCTTCAATAAATTATGTATTTAATCTGCATAGAGGCCCAGCAGACTGGGCTCTCCTTTTAATATTTTCTATTGCGAGATAATCAACCCGTTCCTCTCACTGCATGGAACAAACTAATAGATTTTGAACAATTCCATTATTTGATGATTTCTACCATTATTAATACAAATTGTCTCTACTCACTTTCAATTAGGGCATTTTTATTTTCTAATAAATCCCAATCAGGTTCCCTCAAACACCACCTAAATATGGAGAGATTATTGCACTTTTCATTTAAACAAAGAAACCATCATATTGCATGCCTCATCTCCCTCTGCCTCTCATGACTTTCCTTCTTCCAAACTCTTTTTCCATTTTGCCCTCCTGTCATCATCAGCAGACCTAAATTTCTTCTCCTACTGCTTTCTTCCAAATCTAATTCTGTGTCTGTGGGGTGTCGTTTGCCACACAGGCAGAGATAAGATCTTGGTGCATTTTTTGCTGGGGATGGGAGGTTGTGGAGTCTGTGGTTTTGGAGGGGGAAAGTATCCTTTATAGAGGCCACACACATAAGGCAACTGAAGTGTTTGTGAGAAGGTGCACCAGGACATAATCACATAGTAAAAATGCAAGAATGATCCACCCTGAAAAAGCCAAAGATCCAGAATTTTGTCCTAAGGAGCAATTGCTTAAAATGACATAGGTATAAAATATGATCCTCAAAATGGAATGTCATCTTTTCAGATACCAACTGTTGTACAAATAGCTCTCTTCCTGCTATCAACTGAGTGCATTCTCTGAACAGTGCCACTTAGAGCAGACATCCAGGTCACATTGTTAATGCAGCAGCTCCTGGGGTGGGACCTGCTGCCCTGTGTGCTCCTGCAGTGCAGCAGCGTGTCTGAGTGACAGGAGATGCCTGGAGAGGCACGATTTGGTGTGGAGGATGTCTGCACTGGCAGCTTGGAGCAGCCTGGAGACCCATTCTGTATGCACCATGAAATCCAGCCCAGCAGCTGGACCAGACTGCTTGTGGGTGAGGAGCATCTTTAACACCAGCACAGTAGCAGCTCGCTCCCAGCACAGCAACTGGATGCTCTGGGGCAACCACCAGCCTCAGAATCTTACCAAAGGCATCCCAGCTGCCTTTCCCAGGAGAAAGGAACACAAACAGGCCACAGGTTTCTTCATTCAACTCCTCTTTTTTACTGCTGTCCTCCTGAGAGGTAGGAGAGTGCAAGTTGTCAGCTGCTATGCAACCCTGTCTCGTCTGGCAAGGAGCAGGGAAGGATGAGGATGAGGGCAGGGGTGGGAAAGGGTGGGGTGATAGATCCCCACAGCTTGGTTTGAGATAATCAATATGCATTCATCATCCTTCATCGCTGCAAAACAAGTGAGGCTGCAGGGCAGAAGGGGAGGAGACTGCTGTGGCATGGACAGCTATAAGGACAGGAGAGCTGGATGGCAGCACGGTGATGGGCTGGCCATAAACTCCACACACATGGGCTCCATCTCCTTCGTGGCTCACAGTGTGTGCTGCACATCCTCTCCCAGTGGAACACTCCAACTCCACCTCACCTCCCTGGGTTTCATGTTGCTGCCGCCCACCTGGATATGTTCTCTGTGACTGTCACTTCATAGGCCCTCCTGGACATGCACCTCTGCCCCCACCTGTGGGCAGGTCTGTGATGCACAGCTGTGGTCCCTTACCCTGATGCAAGGTAAGGAGCCTCACCCCACCCTGCTGCAGTGATCCTGGACCCCTGGCCACCTGCACACACACCTCGAAGCACACAGAAGGCTCAGCCACACACAGACACTCCCAGGCTTGGCCTCTACCACAGTTGTTTGCACACACTGTCACAGCCAAACTTCCCTGCCCCCTTCCCAGTCAATTTTGAGGGAGCAGGGGAGCTCCCCAGCGTGCACACCCGCTCCCTGTGCCCCAGCTCTGCTGCCAGGCCAGCCGCCCCCGCAGAGCGCCGAGCGCGGATGCACAGCCCTCTGAGCTGCTGCTGGAGCACGACAGATGGCTTAGCAACCAAAAAAACAGTCACTGGCTCCACAAGTTTCTTCCTCAACGTTCTGTTTGTTTTCAGAACACGTTCATCACCAGAATAAAATCCAGGCAAGATGGGCTGATATAAACACCCCAGCCTTGATCCCTTGAAGTGTGAAGTCCCACCTGCTTTTTGCACTCTTCTTGTGTTTTTTTCACAGATTTCAATTTACTCTTCCTGAGGCATCCCCTCCCCCTTCCCCATTTCTAAATACCCCTCCTCATCAGCATACTGATTAACTTCATCTACCTTGGGAGACAATGCCCCTACAGCTTGTCTCATTCTTGTCCTAAGCTGGAAGGCACACTTCATATTTTCCAATGCTCATTTCTCCATTTCAGGTGTGCAACTGACTCAAAAGAGCACTTTGCCTTTTGTCTCCTGCTGGAGACACTTCCCTGAAAAACATTTACTTTTGGTTTGAGAAAGCTGCATAGTGGATCTGCCACAGTGGGCAGAGTATCCATCAAATAGGACATGCTGCTAAAAAGAAGGTTTGGGGGTATGTTGGAGCTTCTTCTCCCCTACCTGGAATTCCTGTCTGGGACTTGGGAGAGCAGATAAAGGGGCACTTGTATGATTGAGGGGAAACTGTCTCTCGCAAGCAGGAAGGAATCTGTCATAATCTTTTTTTTGTGCTGTATCACAGCCAAGTGGGAGTTTTATCTCACACAAGTCACACAGGTCAGTTATCAGGGATGACCTTATCCAGGACCTATGGCAAGGGGCAAGGGAGTCTTAAACCCTGCCCTGCTACAGCTTCCCACCATCTGTGGGGGTTGGGGGTTTCCATGCCTGCTGTACATCAGCACCTGAGCACTTCTGTCCATCTCTAGAGGCTTTTGATCAAGCAGCAGGAGGCAAGTCTGACTACATCTGTGGGCCTCACAGACCCACTCCCCCCCAACTTTACCCAAATTCAGGGCTGGGCACTCAAGATGCAGGGTCCAACCTCCCCTGCCAGCTGAAGCCAAAGCTATTTTTGCAAGCAAGCCAATTAACAGCTCTCTGTTCATTCTTGCATTGACACTTAATGATGATGCCTCCTGGGAGAATTCACCAGATGCATGGGGTGGGCAGGGAAAAGTCACAGGAAGGCAAACAGCTGGTTCCAGTGAAGTAGGAGGACAGGAGGGCTGGGTTTGTCTGGGGTCACTCTATGGCTTCTGGACAAATTCTGTCAAACCCTGTCTCCCCCCATTTACACAGGAATCTCTGCTTTTGCAATCCTCTCCACTGTAAGGGAACTGCACATCTCTGTTTCATCACTGAGGACAGGCCCCAAAGCCCCAGAGAACAGCAAATTAAGAGCCAGGCTGTGCACAAGCAGCCTTTGTATTTCTAGCAGTAGTTGGTGTAGTGCCCCCCCTGCACGCCTCTTTCCTTACTCCCTTCCCCATGAAGAAAAGAAAACATAAAAAGCTTCTGCAAGATGAAAAAGAATTTTTGAAAAGGGAGGCTAGATGAAGAGGTAATTGCCAAACAAGTCAGCATGAGGAGAGGCAGGGAGAGGTGTCCACAGGTGTGTGAAGGCAAGGGCTTGTGTCAATAATTCAGGAGGAGGAAGCACTCCTGTGCTGTGAGGCTGCTGTCCTCAGCCAGGGCAGGGCTCAAAAACATGGTCCAGGCAGGCAGAGTTTGATGAGATGGGGGTGTGGACAGGAGGGATGCAGAGGTTGAAAAGAGAAACTGATCCTTTATGGGAGGTAAATGGGGACTAAGGAGTGCAAAGTACTCAAGTGATAACATTTTAGCCCCAAAGAAAAGCTGTGGTCCCACAGGATTATGCTAGGTCATGCTTACCTCTGAGTTAGCCAGCTGTGTTATAATTAGGGGATCACACTTAGAGCCCAACTTAAACTGAGCACAGGCATCCATGCTGTGTCCAGCTCATGGGACAGAAATTTTCAGTACAAGGGCTGAGATAAGGTCTGCAAGCCTGCTGGCTTTTTTTGTGCATCACCAGGCTCCTCTGAAGGCTCTGTGAGACTCAGTTATGCTATCTAAAGGAGTTCTGCTCCCCTAGTACACCTAGGGTGAGCTGCAAAGACAGGCTGCACCATGCACCATCCCATTCTACATGGATGGAGCCAGGGACTGCAGCCCTGGTTGCCTGCCCACCTGTGCCCCTGCCCTGCCTCATCAGGCAGGCACAGATGATGGGGTCTCACTGCACATGGGCTCAGCACGGGACAGCTGCACATTGCAGAGCAGAGCTGAGACGTGTTCCGCCGTGTTGAAGCTCAAATGTAGCCCAAAGAGCTTTTCCTTTGTTCCCAAGGGCCCTTTCAGGGGAGGAGGGCATGAGCATCAGCCTTGCCACCACCATGAAATTGTGAGCAGCTCTGCCACGCAGCACAGCAACAACTGTGAAACCCCGAGGGGAGTCACGGATTCGTTCCACTGTAATGTATCTGGGTCAAAACAGGGCAGGCGAGGGGAACTGACAGAGCTGAAATCCATCCTCCAAGGCTGCCTCACTGCAAGCAAGAACAAGCACCCACAATGTTGAGCAGGCTGTTGTGATGGCTGCTGGAGCCATTCGGGGCTTTTCCCAGAATTATTGTGTCTGTGGTCTCCAGAAATAAATCACATTGTCATCTTTGTGCTGAGTATCCTCACCAACTGCCAGGCTGAAAGACCAGGGAGAAGTAGGAGTTCCCTTGCACAATCAGTGGGTGATCAACACACTCCTGAGCCTTTCACATCTGGTTCCATGTGCAACCCTCTCATCTAGTGACAACCACAATGTCTCCTGCTTCCTGCTTACCCTGGAATTTCTCCCCCCACCTTCCAGCCCTGCTCCCTCCCTCCTCCATCATTGTGCAAGGCACTGGCAGGCTGTGAGAGTGGGTCTTGGGATGAAGGCTGAATTTCCTGACAAAGTCAGTCAAGCTTTGGCTTGATCAGCAGACAAACCCTTGGGCCTTCCATGTGTTTCACTCACCCTTACTCTGATGCTCTTTCTCCCAGAAAGCTCCCCCACAGACATCACCCAATGCAGTAATTTCTACCACCACGGGACCATCTTCATTTTGTTGCCTTTTCTTCCTCGGTGCACCCATTAAAATAAATTTATTATCACAGAGGGCCACTATGGATAAATGGTGCTGTGACAGGTCTGTTTAGCAGGGGATGGGGAGGAGGCAGGAGCCTGGGTGTGCAGAGGTGGGGGAGGCTGGAGCTGCTCTCCTGCTGACAGCGGCATTCATCTGTGCAGGACCTAATTAACGCTCAGCGATGCTGCCCGTGGCAGGTAGTGCCACAGCAGGACACCAGCAGGGAGTGAACAGACAGGGAAAAACGAGAGAAGAGGCTAGAGAGATGAGTATAGGAATAGGGAGGGCAGGAGAGGTAGGGAAAGAGGAAGGCAGGCAGGGCAATGAGGGCAGTCCACTGCTTCTCCACCATCCTATAGAGGCATCCTCCCTCTGGCTTCCCTAACAAATTCATAATCGCAACATCCTTCTGTTTTTTGCCTCACTGCTGTGAAGTGACAGCACTTTTTGTAATGTTAATAACATCTTCAAGCCCAGAGCATCAGCCAGACCCCATGAGGGTGTGAGAAATGCAGGGGTGTGGGGCAGGGGGAGAAGTGGAGCACATAAGGATTGTTTTGCTTTTCATGATGAATTTGGGAATTGGGCTTTTGGTTGACAAAGAATAAACAGCCACATCCAGGTCTGGAGAGCCAGGTATTCTCATCCATAGGCACACATTTGCCTGAAGAAGGTGGGGATGAGGAGTGTGGAAGGGGAATACATGTGTGTGCATGGGCATGGGCATACAGAGGTGGCAGGAGGTTTTTGGTATGAGAGGGCCAAATCAGCACATTTCATACAGCTGAGAAAGTAGGTGACAAAACCCATCATTTGGAAAGGGGAGACACAATGTCACACCACACAAAACAAGCTTTACTCACAGTTTCTGGATGGAGGGGTGGGGAAGGCACCTGGTGCTGTGCCCATGCATGTTTGTTCCCTGTGTGCACAGGGCTCTGTGCTCGCGTCCCCTGTGCACTCAGAGTTCTCATTGCCCGTGTGCCCATGCTCTCTGCATGTGCCTGCTCATGCCCACCTTCCCCACGTGCCCATTAGCCCAGCATGGAAGTCTGAGTGGCAGCTTTGTGCCCTTGAGCTGCTGGCCCAGGCTGGGCTTGCCCAGTTGTGCAGCTGGGGCGTGTGTGTGTGCACACAAATACTCACTGCTGCCCTTGTGCAGCAGCTGAGTGCCCAGGGAGCTGCAGGGCACGCCGTGTCCGGACACAGCCCCTGCTCCTGGATGCTGTGAGTGATACAGGCTGGCTGTGGCAGCTCTCAGCAGCTCAGGAGAAGGCTCTTAACTTGCACAGACAGCCGGCGCTGGGGGCAGCTGGCACGGGGCTGGAAGCCAATCTACTTTGACAGCTGCTCTGCCAGCGGTGGTTGGGGGCTTCTCTCTTCATGTTTTCACCACAGACTGGTTACCTAGCGTGAGGCTAACAAGGCCACTGCTAAATCCATCAGAAATGGGATCTGAGGGGACAAGCCCAGAGTGCCTTAAACAGAAGAGCATCAGGAAAGCAAAGCACTCGAGAGCTGCATGCTTCTTGGTTCACAAGCTACTGATACATGCTCATTTCATGCTTGCTGCTTTTCTCAGGGCCCCTCTTCCTCTCTACCTTCCATTGCTCCTCCTCTTTCTCCCCACCTCCACCACATTCCTTTCCAAAGTACCTTTCCTCTGTGGCCCTACTGAGCACTCAGCCAGGATACTGGGAAAGCTGGAGCCTCCAGTGTCATTGGGACTGGCTCTCTGGACATCTTTTGGCAAAGAAACCTGAGAGGCAACTACAGTCACCCACACTTTGATCAGCATGCATGACCTTAGCCATCCTGAGAGACCCAGAGCCAGGCAGCTTGCCAGCTATCATAGAAAACTGCTGGAGCCAACAGGCTCCTGACAGAACTGGTGAGCCTCCTGCTATTAATAAGGGAGAAAACCCTAATAGCTTTGAACCTACTGAGGAGATCCAAAAGGGCTGTGATGTCTCAGCATAAAGTTCATCCTTGTAGATATGTACTGGATACAGAGGGCTTGAAGCAAGCAAACAAAAGGAGGTGGCGGGGGGAAAGGTGTTCTGGATTATGCTTGAAAACTGTCCTGAGTCTATTCTGAGTGTTTCTGGCCACACTGATCCATTCTCCATAGCCTCTCTTTCTTCCTTCAATCCACTGCAGAAAGGCTGGTTTATTTTCCCACCTCACAAATGAGTTTGAGAGGCCAGTGAAGACCTAATTTTCTAGCTCCAAAAGTATTGGGAAGGAAAGAAAAAGAGTAAAACGTGTGATTTGGCAGAGGCAGCAGCTTTGTTGCACATCACCCCATAAATCTCATGCCTGACAGAGTTTCTAATGCTGGAGTCACTTAAAACCATGGCAAAGTATTGGGTTAAACTGATGGATGGCACTGAGAGAGGGACAGCCTGAAGTGCTGAGCAGGGACCCTGCCTGTCACTCTCCTGCACATTTTGCTCCCTCTCTCCACTAATGGAGCCTCATCTCTTTAATCAGAAAGCAAGTGCTCTCCAGGTTGCTGCCTGAAACGCTCAGAGGCACTCTTCAGGGGGACCTGCAGGCAGCAACACTCACTTGTGAACTCTTCAATCAGGAGAGGACAAAAGAAGGGAAAGCACAAGGCAGTTTGGAGTGTTCATACGTGAAGGGTTGTGCTTCCTCAGCTGTCAGAGGTGTCAACAATAGCCCAGCAAGTTGTTGGAGAAGCCCAATGCCAAGCCACCCTTGGCCAGAAGATGAATGAGTACAGAGGTTCTCAGAAAAGGCCACCTCTAAAATGGATGAAGAGAATAACGTTCACTCCTTCCAGAGAAAGGAGTGGGCTCCAGGGAAGCACAGTGGAGATTGTGGGAGATTATTCCAAGGCAGGGCTCTGACCTCACTGCAGCCAGTGCTGGGATCAGGTTAAGCCTTTCTCAGAATCTTTCTTTGACTCCCTGTTTTCATCCCTTCTCAGCCTAATTTACTGAGTCAGGGTTTCTATGGGTATCTGCCTGGTTTGGTGCTATTTCCTATCCTGTGGTGACCTAAGTGCAAAACAATGTCAGAACATCCCACAATCCTGTGAACATCAATTTTTCACTTCCACTCTGGGGATCAGATCCTTTGGCATTCAGACTACACTGCTACCTATGTCTGCACAGCACCAAACATGAGCACTGTGAATTCTATAATCTCTGTCTTCCACTCTCCCACCTGCCCCATCCACCTTTCCTCTCAGTCCCACAACCCTGTCCCCTGCTCTGCCACTGCATCTCAAGGGCTGCCTTCCCTCTCTACCCTACATTCCCCACCTTCTCAGATTCCCCTCCCAGGCACTGTATTTTTCCAAATTTGTTCCCACTATGTTTTTTCTTTACTCTCAGTGTTCCCCAGGGAAATCCTCTTCTGCTCTTCACATCATTTTTCCTGCAGGTGCAGGACACATTAGGTACCAAGTTTACTCTTTAACTGTCAAAATCTGTGAATCAAATGCCCCCTTCAGAGTTGCAGAAGTGTTTTGACCGAGATTTTCAAAAGAAGCCTGCTGTGATTCTGGTATCCAGCTCCCAACATGGCTGGCAGTCCTCTCTCCTTTCACCTTCAGCACCTGACTCAGCATCAGCCCTGTCCAGTGCCACAGGAGCTCTGGGTGGCCATTCTCACTCCCTCTTTTGCTCCCTGGGGAAACACAGAAGAGTTCAGCATCTTTACCATGTAGCTCCCACAGTCACTGCCCTCTGCTGTCACTGGGATGCAAACTTGAGGGTGGAAGGGAGACTCCTCATGTGCCAGGGAAGCACTGGAGTATAACTTGCACTTCAGGTGCTTCAAGGGAGGTCTGCTGAAATAAAAGGAACCTGAAAGACTCCTAGAGACCTCACAGAAGGTAGGCTAGAAATAGCAGTGACATGTACTATGTGCCAAAAGGCCAAGGTCTGGAGGTGGGAAGGAGGTGGAAGCAGTGCTGGGGAGGGCAGGTTTCCTGCTTGGCTGCTGGCAGACACAGTGACATCAGTCCTCCTATGTAGGGACCTGAGCACGAGGTAAATTCAGCTGTGGTGTTTTCTAAATGCTGCCTATGTTGATGAGCAGGGCTGCTCCCATGAGCTTACCCTCTGAACAGACTGAGCTCGGGGCTGGAAAGGGGAAAGTGAAGGAGAACCACAGTTTGGGACAGAAAAAGAGGAACTGATTTTAAAACAGTACAGGCTTTGATCCTCTCTGATGGGTGGCTGCTTTGAGAGATGGGGGAGCAGGGAGGGACACACATGGTCCCACAGTGTGAGGGAGCCACTGATGCCCTTGGGCCATGTGTCATCAATGCCATGCTCAGGTGGCACAGTCTGCTTCATCCCTCTGCCTCTCAAGGCTCTGCCTGCCCAGACTGCTATCCACCCTAATCCCCATAAAATGATGAGCAGGGCAGGAAGACACCACCCCTTCCCAAAAACAGGATAATTTTTCCTGTTGACAGTGAGCATATTTGTCTTGCACCTCCCTTCCCCCCTCTCTCCTCCTCTCCTTTTCTCTGTGTTACATTTTCTCTTCTAATGAGGGCAACATCTGCTTCTCAGCCTCATGGAATCCCTGAGCATCCTCCCCCTGGGGAGTGCAACAGGAGCTCGGCAAAGAAGGGCAGGTAGCCAGCATGGAAGATTGCTCTCCTGCCAAGGTGTTGGGTGCAGGGGGTGAGACACTGCAGTGGCTCTCTTGGCTATGGTGGGAGCAGGGCTGCTTGTAGGAGACCAGAAAACTGGCCCCAAATAGCTGGGTGTTTGAGATCTAATCCTCCAGAGGTTATTTCCAAGCCTGTGGAAGCATGGGCCTGCCCTGCCTATTCAATCTGGGGGACACAGATGCAGAGCTCTTGTCACATCTACACATCTGAAACCTCTTGGGGGAAACCTCTGCTCTTCCAATTGCCCAGCCAGCCCGAGCAAGGGACACGAAATGTGTCACCTTGTGGCTGTGTAGGACAGACTTTTTGGGGTCAGTCTGCCACCCCCTAGGAGCCTGGGCTGTGACATTCCCTGCAAGGCAAAGCCAAGAGCTGAATATTCATAAGAGCAGCCTCAGGTTTGGAGAGCCTGCATGTGGCTTGGCTCTGAAGCAGAAATCCCCATCTTTTCCCCATGCAGCCTTGGATGTGCCAGCTGCCTGGCTAAACCTGGTGACTGTGCTAATTGGGAGCACAGGGAGAGGGGCTGAGACGTGTCAGGGAAAGATGGAGCGGCTGGAAGAGCAGGCGGCAGTGGCCCTGGGGATGGTTGGGGGGATGGGGGAGATTGAGTGGTGGGATGAGGAATGGGAAAGAAGAGAACGAGTGGCTGAGCCAAGCAGAGCGTTTGGGAGAGCGGGAAATGATGCGTCAGAGCTGCAGGGACTGGGGGACGGTGTCACAGGCAAGGCTGAAATATAAATGGGAATTCTCACTGAGCCGCATCAAAGCCATGCTGGTGAATGAGAAAAAGGGAGGCTGAGAGAGGGAAGGAAAACCACACAGCCAGGGCAGTCCATCCAGAACCTTCTAAGGCACCCTCGGTGACACTGTTCCACCACTGAGCAGAGGGCCAAGCAGTCAGTGGGGTGGGAGAGTGGCACCAAGTCATTAGCTTGCCATTAATAAAGCAATAAGGAGAGTGAGCAAAGACACACAGCATTTTTTGTTTGTTTGCTTCTTTATTGCCTTTTTCCCCTATCACACGTACCCACACACTCTTCCTCCCTGGTCCCTGCCTGGACAGCTCTGGTACCTTCAGGAATCAGCTCCTTTTCCCAGTACCTCTCCTTCCAGCCTCTGTCTCCTATAGGAAGTGTTTTCTGTGCTGGTATTTCTCACTGGGATCCCAGGAATACATCAAGCATGTGACTTCCTCTTTATCTAACACCTTTGTTTTCCCACCTCTCTGTACAGAGAATTTCATGGCACTGGAGAGGAGCATTAGGAAAGTCCAGGTGGAACAGTGCAGGTTAGCCCAAAGGCCTGCCTGTTCCTAACATCTGTCTTTACCCACTGCTCATTCCCCTGTGTCCCAGGAAGAAAGTCTCCTCCAGAGCAAAGGGGAATGCCTTGTCAGACAGAAATAGAAGTGCTGAGACTGTAAGTGCCACCAAACCATTGGGGCCTGCAGGCTGATGACTCCAAGGACTGAGCTGCCAAAAACAAAAAGACAGCTGGGTGGGCCAGTGGGATCTTTAGATCTGGATCTGCTGTGGTTTCCTAATGCCACAGACTCAACTCTTCCTCTTCACCAAGAGCAAGATGGTGAATTTCTGCCTTTGAAGGCACAAAAGCCTAAAAGCAAAAGGGATACCCCTATGGGAGAAATAAGCACACTTCACCTCAGTGGAAAAGTTTACACTGAGAACTTTGCAGCTTCCTGGTGACTCCACATGAATAGAGAGGCAAGCAGAAGTGTTTCCATTTGAGGAAACTGAGGCTCTCTGTGGTGTACCAGCAAACCTAAATCTGATGGAGCCCCAGTGTCATGGCCATGACTGCTTTTGTGAGCACCACTGTGCCCTGAAACATGGAGAGTTCCTCTTGTGTGAACAGCACTGACTCAGCTCCCACAGGGCAGAAGGAGGGATCAATCCACATCCATTCCTCAGAGGGAGTGATCATGAGCTCGATGGCAGGGCAGCCCTGACAAAGCCAGTTCAGTGAACACAAATCACTGCCCACATCACAACTACTCATACAAGTGCTAAGAAGGGATGTCACCTGCATGGTGACATCTTAGCAGGCCTGTGGTCACACAGTTTGGATGAGCAAGACCTCTTCAACCAGCAGCACCAAGGTGGGGCTCTGCCTAAGCACTCTCTGGGCACAGAAACTGGAGCTGGAGCTAGCAATAGGGACATACACAGCCTTCCCCACACCTCCCAATGCAATCAAACCCCTACATGCTTCTAACACCTTTTCTCCTCAACCTGAAGGTCAAAACCCAGTTCACCCAGTGAGGTCAGAGCTCAGGAAATGCATTCTGGTTTTCCTCACTTGGATCAAAATTGCCTGAGGAAGAGATTTCCCATGTGCCCTAGATATGTTCAGCTACCATGCCAACCCCCCCAGTGCAGCCTCCCATGCTGTGAAGGGAAAGAAGAACATCTCCCATCCCTCACCCTGCCTGCCATCGGCCCTCATGAGCATCACAGCCAGCTCCTGTGCCACTGGAGCAGCTGGCTTCTCTCTTGATTTTTCACAAGTGATTATCCAAGTCAGAATTTGTCACCCGCAGAATGAAAGGAAAATGAACCTTCAATCACAGATGCAGATTGACCTGCTGGAAAGGAAGCGTGTGGAGGGGTGGGGGAGAGAGAAATGGGCAAAGGAAGAGAAAAACAAGGAGAAGAAGGGCATGTGAAACAGAGAGAAGAAAACAATGAACAGAGTGAGCAAGAATGAATATAGGAAGGAAACAGGAAGAAAAGAGGGAATGAGGAGCATGGAGAGTCTGAAGTGAGGAGACTGAGGCAGGGCAACTAAAGTGTAGTTTTTCATGCTAACATTAAAAATGGAGGAGCAGGGCAGGAAAGGTCACTATATCTGGAGGTGGAGCAGCAAGATTTCCTTATTTTCCTTCCCATCCCATCTCCTACCTGATTCAAACCTACTTCCCTCACCTCTCCTGATCACCAGCATGACTGGTCCCTCTGGGTCTGTGAGCGGGATTCTGCCTGCCCTTGAGCCTGTGTAGGGGCAAGGTCACCTCTGGGCTCTGGCTCTTTGAAATCCCTTATCCCTGTCACCACCCTAGATCATGCCCACAGTTGCACACAGTTATTCATGTCTCTCAGATGGGAAGATGGTTATCACACATCCTTTTAGTAATCACTTAGCAAAGATAAACACATTTAGTGCTTAATTTTCCCTCATCAGTCAGGCCTTCCTTGGTCCCTCTATCTGCTGCACTGCCCTGAATCTTCTCCATTTTCTTTCCATTTCAGTTAATAAGCTGCCCAGCCAAGCAGAGCCCTCCAGAGGGGGGCCAGCAGCTCCCTGATCTATGCTTCTTTAAGGACAACCACTTTCCTCTCTCCACTCCCCTCTGCTCCCTCCACCTCCTCCAAATAGCAGCTGTGGATTTTGTTCCATAATCTTCTCTACCCTTCCCCTCTCTTCCACCCTTGCTAAGCCCAGCAATTTGCCTCCAGGTCTCTCAACCACTATTCCCCTTAAGAAACCACTTAGATGAAGAGGGGCCAATTTTGAGGTTTGAGAATTATGTATGAAAGTATGTGTGCTTCTGTAAAATAACAGGAAGGTTGTGGCTGAATTAAGGAGCCCATATACAAACAAAGCTCAAAACCACCAAGTATTCAAAATATAATCTAAAATTAATTATGATAACCATATCTCAGTTGTATTAACCCAAAGACTTTTCATTTCACCACAGTGTTTGGGGTCACATGCTTCCCAAGATACATCTCTATGCCTTCCAGTAGCTTCCAGAAATCTGGTATTTTACAGCTGTGCTACAAAACCCTTCCAGCCATCCAGCTCACTGCACACCTTGCCTCCAAAGCTGTAACATGACCAGGTTTTGTCAGGTATCCCAGAGAAATGATAGGGAGAGCCATGGAAAGAAACTAGTGCTGCATAGAGCAATATAATGATCACTTCAAAAGCTCCAGTACTGGAGCACAAATAGATGCTGGACTGTGCAGCCACATGCACATCCCCACTGGGAAGGCAGGGAGGAATCCAGGGCAGGGCTGTGGGTGTCTGACAGTGCTGAATAAAAGAGATGCTGCAGGTGTAATGATTGCTCAGGAGATTGCATTTGCCTGTGGATGAGGATGGACGATCTGACTGGATTTTGAATAAGTTCTGCAACGAACCGATCGAAGGCCCTTTAATCAGATGAATTTAGCTTCTGTCCTTCTTTAAGATGGTTCCAGGACACAATCAACCTCCTGCATGCAGCAAAACTGGGCATCATCTAAACATAGGCATGCACCATTTCCCAAAACTAGGAGGTATGGGATGAAAGGGCTGTGTTTGAGAGAGGAATAAAGCAGCATATTCTGAGGAAACAATGAAACTGCAGACAGGAAGTAAAAGATCACTAAGAAAAGCCTGAAGAAAGGGGTTTGGGCAGCAAAGAAATTGCCTCCTAGTTTTTCACATCCCAAAGCAGCACTTTTCAGACACAGAAGGTGTTCCCAGAGAACTTCCTAGATCTATTGTTAATGTCTCCTTAAGCGAAAACAAAATACAGGAGCTTGAACATCAGCCAGCCACTTGAATCAAAAAGATGCAACACATTATCGGTGGAAAAATAGGAGCAGGGATCCTGCAATCGATATTTTCTCACTCTGGAGTGCATCTCCCATTAGGTTCACCTCTTCTCAGCACTTAGCTGGCCCCAAGTGAGCGGCCTGGGGGAATCTCTGTCCTTTCTCTCTCACCCAAAGCAGCATGTGTGTGCCCTACAGGTCAGCAGTAGCCAGGGAGCAGACAGAGCTGCCCACACATCCGTCCCTGTCTTTGGATGAGCAGAGAAAAAAGAGAAAAAGAGATGACAGTAATATTTGAGGAGGATGGGAAGGGGCTCACACACACCCTTGCCATTTCTCTGTACATCGACTTTCCCATCCCCTACCTCCCGCTCCACTGCAGCCAGAGGGATGTTTTCCCTGTTGACTTCAGAAGCAGCAGGAGCCAGCCACTAATTAGGATCCAGTATGACAAAGCACAGAGTAGCCTGACACTGCTAGACCACAGTTGCCTAGAGGCAGAGGAGACAGTGCCTGCCGGAGGATCACTTTCATTAAGACGAAAAACATCAAACAGCTCTCCCTGAACTGACATCCGTCTGTCAAAGGAGCCTGCAAAGAAAGGCAGAGCTGACAGGGGCCCGAAGGAGAATCTCATTAGGATGGTTTTAGAGGGGCTTCTTGATGGGAGAGCTGTGGGGACTATCTTCCTTCTTCCATCAAGAGTGGCTTGTGCCTGTCAGGTTGTTGTCCCAGCTCTCAGAAGCTGATGGGGATGGACAGGTAATACTGATGGAGGTCACGGGCATGGGAATGTGACCACAGAGGCAGTGGCCTGGAGGAGAAGGAGTGGAGCAGGACACCACAGAGCAAGAGCACAGAGGGAATATTTGAAGCACACCTTGCTTTTTGGTTCTGAGAACAGGAAGCTGCTGTGAAAGGCAGACTACTCCAGTAAGCACCATGTGCAGTGCTAGGCTGCCCAAGGGGAGCCCAGTGGGAGTGGGAATAGCATCTCACCTCGCTGTGCATACTGTGCAGAACTGAGCACATACAGCCTGCTTTCTGTGCACAGGATTTGGGCATAGCTTTCACTCAGACACATCTGCACACCCTTAGAACATCTTCAGGTCCTCAACCCAGCTGAATCCACCCGCAGCCCAGCTTGAGAGGTTAAGGATATTTGTCCATTCTCATGGAAGCAGTGATGAAGAAAGGCTCCTTCACTCCACAGCCAGCAGCAGCATGAATGTTTGCATGAAGAGGTATAACCCCAGAGAGATGGTTCTCTGTGTCTGAGCTACAGCCACATGGCTCTAACACAGACCAGTGATTTCTAGAAGCCTTTAAACAGGCATTTATCTAGGACTGCAACTCCCTCCTGAAGCACTCCTGCTGCTAAGTGCATTCAGACACTTGCCCTGCAGTACAATGAGAAGGCTGTGCTCAAATTCCCCAGCCAGCTCTGATTCAGTAATCACAACAAGTGTGATTCGCAACAATCAGCGCCTGCAGGGACATCCTGCATTACTAGGAGTGGTCAGCTGGGCATTACACTGTGCTCAGGGGGTTCATCAGTCTTTAGACTCTGGAGTTGACCTCCCAATTTACTGCTACACAAGTGGGTGACATCATTCAGTCTCTTTAAAGGCTCGTATGGGCAATATCATTGCCTTTTGTTAAAAGTTGCTACTCACAGTCTCTTGATTAGAAGGAAAGCAGGATGTTTCCATTTCCTTAGAATGCTTCTGCCAATGGCTGTATTCTCAGTCACCCTTTGGGCTGCCACACACGACCTCACTGTTTTGTCCAAGGCAGAGGTGGGATCCCTAAAGCCCACGGGCTGTAAATAGCCTGCAAGAGCTCATGAACCTGGGAGAGACGCTTGGAATGTTCAAGAACTTGTGCTGTACCTGGACAGCACAAGAGATGCCTCTGCTGCAGGCCAGAGTTCTCTGAATATTCCATCACAGTCTCCATCAGAGCTCACAAAACATATTCCCAACTAGCACTGAAAGACACTCTGTGCTATTGCTGTGCAGTGCTGAGGCATGTGGGAATTTGCAGCCAGCTGAAGGGTGCTGGGATAACCTGCTCCCTCACCAGCAAAGAACAGGCTCAACAGCCCTGCATCAGGATTTTGCAGTGATGACATCACCAGGGCTTTGAAGAGCTCTGCCAGATGGTTTCTCATGGCACCTCTGAAAATCTGCAGTACTGATGCTGTCCTGGGTTTTAAGGGTCAGCACAAATTATGTCAGTCAAGGAGTGAATCAGAGATCTGAACACTGGTGTATGGTGCAAGGTCACCCACCTGTCTTCACCTTCTCCTCCAGAATATCTCCCATGAATCCTGTTTAGTATTCACCAGCACTCAGCTAATGTCTTGGATAACCCAGGTCACTAAAAATGGCTTTAGGAACCAGAATCTCACCCTTTTGATTCCTGAGGACCTGCAGCAATGGTGCCATTTCCCATCTCCAGAGTTTTGCTGGGAGGCCTTTCTTTTAGCTTTTCATCTCTCTGAGGACAGCCACTCAAACCTCCAAGGCTGGTCCCAGCACCTGGCTCACACTGCTGGCCAGCTGACAGAGGGCTGAGCTGCACTGAGCACTGCCTGAGCACTGCAGAAACCCTTGTCCTGCCAACAGACCTGTGCTCCCCTCAGTCCTGCAGAGCGTGAAAAGGCCTGAGCCCTGACCAAAGGGGTGTTTGAGATGGCAAGCAGAAGCAGCAGGAGCGAGACAGCTCACGTGTTCAAGCCAAACAGGTGCTGGGAGGGAGCACTATGTTCCCATCTTTCCAAGGCTGGGAGTCTGTGGTGAGACAGGACTGTGTCTGGCCAGCTGCAGGACCTGGCCATGCTGTGCTGGCCATTTGGCTCTGTGGAGGAGCCTCCTGCAAGCAGCAGCAAAGCTGTCTGCCTCCTGCTCTGCTTTCAAACAGCACAGACACAAGGGCAGCAGGACAGGCTGTGGGAGCAGGACAGCAGCCACCACCTGCCAGGGCATTTTCACTACTCCTTCCTGGCTTCCCAGTGCACATGGAAGGGAAAAGGTTTATCAACCAGTCTTCTTCACTTCCATCCTCACCCCTGCAGCCTAGCCAGGAGGGTATGCACCAAAACAGGGAAGGCATTGCCCAGGAGGCTGTGGTGACTCACAGAGTGATGTGGTGGCATCATGGACTGGAGCCAGAGGGGTCAGTGCACAGCTCTGACATGTCCCCACACCTACTGTGTCACCCCACCACAGCCCCTTGAGTGGCTTCCAGGCAGGGAGGAGGGTGGAGAGGCTCTGTTGTGGCTCACCCCTCTTTGTGCCAGGCTCTCACTCCCCCACTCACACACACAGGAACTGTCTGGGCTCTCTCACACAGGCTGTCTCACACACTCACAAGCTCAACATGAGCACAAAGGACCCATCCCATGTCTCTAAAGCATTGTACAGGATTCCTTTTCCTTCACACACTCTCCCTCTCTCCCTCACACCTTGTGCTTTCAGACATCTCTTTTTCTTCTGTCTCTGTCTTTTGGGCATTGATGGGAATTGGAAGGAGCAAGATCTGCCTTATTCACTCTGTTTGCAGTATCTTGTTCCCTGCCAGTCTGTACCGTTCAGTTTGCTGTATTACCATTTAGTTTGCTTTATTACTATTTGCTTTTCTCAGGACTCAGTTCCCTCCCCTCAAGGAGGAGCTCAAACCCTCACAGCTTATCTGAAACATAAAAACATGCCCTATTTCCAAGGATTCACCAAGACATGCCTTCATTGGCAAATCCATGAGGGTTTTGTTTTAGACCCTGCTCTCTTTGGCTCTATTACCCCTCAGAAATTGATGTTTCCAGCATGTGACAGGTCCATGAGTCAACCTGAACACCATGTGAGCTTAAAGTGAGAACAAGCTACACCACAGCAAAGATCAGCTCTGAAAGATTAACTGTTGAACTGCAGTTCAACTACCTGGAGGAGCAGCTGATCCTCTTCTTACTTATTGCAGGTGTGGATTATCACAGTGGGTACTCATATGCAAGGACATCATCAAACAAATCCTTAATCTTTGGCTTCCTTTTCTCCCCAGCTCACCAGTGAGTGTAGGGAATGTTGTTTTATGGCTTGGTTTTTGTGGAAATAGGAATTTATATTTTAAGCTCAAGGCTGCTCTAAGTGTGATGGCTGAAGGTGGTAGGAGTGGCAAGGTTTGTGTGAGGATCAGCTAGGATACAAGCAGAAATAAATGGACAGGGTGTCAGGCCCACAGGAGGAGGTCAATGCAGCAAGTCCAAAAACAAGCTTGACCATTTCTACATTTAATTTGGCTTGTCCAAAAAAAGTCATTTATCTCCCTCCCCAACATTGTTCCAACTTGGCAGGAATCAGAAGTGCATGGATTCCTCCATGCAGCATCACCCCTCTGCACTAACATGCCATTAAAAACACAGAGGAATTTCACTTCCATCCTTTCCAGTTGGCACAGTCCTTTCCATGACTTCCTACAAACTGAGACTTCCATAGTGACATTTACATTCCTCCAGTCCTCAGGCACTTCTCCTACTCACCATGAGTGTTCAGAGATTATTTGGATTGATCTTGAAATGACACCAGCCAGCTCCCTTAGCACTGCTGGATGCATCCCATCAGGGCCCATGGACTTACATGTGTCCAGCTTGCTTGAATATTTTCTGATCCTCTTCCACACATGCTAAGTTGCTCCCTATTTTCCCCCTGGCATTTCTGAGGGCCAGTATTGTTACTAAAGACTGAGCTGGAGAAGCCACTCAACACCTCAGTGTTTTCTGTCTCACCAGGGCACCTGCCCCACTTAGAAGTCAGCCAGCATTTCCCAGGTCTTCCTTTTGCCTCCCTCTTCAAAAATTTTTGTATTTTTGTGATTTTTAAGTGATGGGGAACTCACCTGGAGGCTAATTCAGAGACACTCTGTCCCATGGGCAAGCAGTGCAGATTGTACCTACCCTACCATCTGCTCGAGAGAGGACCTGGAGCCAACTGCAAACAAGGTCATTAGCAGATCCAGTACAGCCTGACACCTCCCAGGATCAGCCCCACAGGGACCTGCCTGTCTCAAGACCTATTCTGGTTCAGAAGGGGCTTTAGGACATGAAGCCATGTGTTTCAACTTTTTCCTTGCCTATTTTCACCAATAAAACCTTGGGGATTTTCTATCCCACTACTTCCCATCCATACTCCTGTGTCAGCAATTTCTGACATCAGCATTCTTGTCATGAGGCAGATTTTGCTGCTTGGAGGATTCCACTGCCCTGGTGCCATGGCTCTCCCTCTCTCATGTCATCTGATGTGCTGGTTGTGGTCACAACACCTGCTGTGTGGGCACTCTGCTCCCCAAGGTCTCCATGGGTGCCCTGCCTTACATGTTTTTATTCCATGAGAAACCCCAACTAAATGTAGCTCCTTCTTCTGTTCATTTGTCTGATTGCTGCTCTGTACATTTTTCTACCTGCACATTTCACTTGCCCTTTCAGTCCATGCCAAATAGTTATAAGACCTGAATTTTATGCAAGTGCTCACTGTGTGTTGGAAGAACTGGAAAGACCAGCAGCAGAAACTCTGTTCTGAGTCTCACTGCTGCAATGCTGGGAAGTTTCAGATGCAGATCTTTCCCCATCAGGTCTGTCAGATGATCTTAGTATCAGGCTAAGAGTTATCTGGCATTTCAGACCATTGCAGCAGCCTTGCTGGGCAGACCTTGGCACAAGGCTGACAGAGGTTGGGTAAGATGTGCAATAATGCAGAAGAAGAGATGTACTGGATTGTCATGAAGGTCCATCTGTCCCAGTGTTCACTCTCTCTCTCCTTAATACTGGCCAATAGCACTTTAAAGACTTTCAGAAATTTGGTTTAAACATTTTGGCAAGGAATTTCATCAGCTATTTCCTTACTGTGATACTTTTTCTTGATTTTTTTCTCTTAAACCAGGTGCTTAATCATTCAAGGATACTCAGTGTTCTCACTTGGGAAGGAATAGCCAGTGCTTTTGCCCTGCTTGCCTTCTTCAGACTATTTGTAATTTTAGAATCCTCAGTGGAGAAGATGCAGACAGCTTTGATTCATGCTGATATGGCAGATTTTCTGCTGCTTTCCCACAAAATATTTCCTTCATTTGGAAGAAAGGTCCTGATCCCTGAGCAGATAAATTTGCTGCTTCTGCCTGGTGGCATCACCTGGAGATGATCATTACAGAGACCAGAAAACCTGTGCCTTCTTCCAGTGGGCCTTTTTCCTGCCTGAGATCCCAGCAATGCAGGAATAAGCTGTGAGGGCTGCCCCATCTGGAGGATGAGCATGGCTGTCTGCAGGGAATGTTTCTGGCAAGAGCCTTCTGGATGTGTGCTGTCCAAGGAACCCTGGTGCAGATCCAAGGAATCTCTTCTGTCCAGATGGCTGCAGGTGGTGTCAGTAGAAGGAGCTGGCCCATCAGGGGAATCCTTTCCTGCCCACCAAACCCCCTCATTGATAACAGCAGGCTGGGAGCAGATGCCCCACATCACACAGAGAGGAGCACAGCTGCAAGCACAGAGCCTGCTCATGGCACAGACCATCACACACTGGCAGCACAGACTCTGCATGGCTCAGACACTCTGCCCCACGCCAGACCACCTGGATTTCCATCTGAGATCCACCTATTAACTAGGAATCTTTGGGATCTGGCTTCAGGGCTCCTGTTAGTGAAGCAAAAAGTCCCAGTTACCCTATCCACGAGCAAGCTGCTAAAAATATCAGGATCACATGGGAAGAAGCCTGTACTTGCTGTACACAGAGGTACAGTTTGTTTAATAGATCACTGAAACAGAAAGGTCTGCGGGATTCATTGAGATTTTCTTTCTCTGCCCACCAAAGCTGCTCTCTGAGTCATTATGTGTGGTGCTGAGTCTGTCCCCTGCCTGCAAGAACAGTATGTTACTTTCTCTCCTTCAGTCATTTTTAAAGTGATGCCCCTGCCCAAATCTGGCTTTCTCTGTGCTGTGGTCTTTGTTAAGAAATTCCAGCCTGTGGGTGATGCTCAGACACTGCAGTAGGTCATCTCTGGGGTCAAGGTGGGGAAGAAGCTGTCTACAGCTGAAAAGATTCAATAAGGAACAGGAAATATGGGGATCTGACAGGGAAATGTGTCTGTAGGGAAAGGTGCTTGATCCCTCCTGGAAGTACTTTGCAGGGATGTATTGAGTGTTCACCAGGATCCTGCCCTTCCTACCCCACATCACAGCTGTTTCTGGAAAAGTCATAGCTGGAGTAATTTGGGCAGAGACATCATCTCAGAAATGACTGCAGCAGAGAATATCCAACTGACTCACACACTAAGTTTGTTTCATACAGTGATTGCATCTCAGTTTCCCCCCAGATTCCACTTTCTGTCTGCCCCAGTCCAGAGTAGGTTGGCCCCACTGCAGTGCCTGCCTGCCTGAGAACTTTAGCAGCACTTTCAGTGCACACTGATGCAGAAATACTCTAAACCCAGTAGTGAATATTGCTGAGCTAGCCTTTTTTTCTTTTTTTTCCCTTCTTTTTTTTTTTTTTTTTTTCCACCCCATATGGTCAATATTTAATTTTTGGTGAACAAAGATATTTCTCACACACTGTTTCCCTGTGGGAAACCACATCCTTGCAGGTTTGGATGACTCAAGATGTGAGGAATTATATTAGACATTATATGAGAGGGGAAAATTTTGGGACATGGGAGGAGACAGAAGGCATTCAATGGAAAGAAAGAAATGGAGAAATGGGGAAAGGATAGCAGATGGAAGATGGTGAGAGAAAATATCAAGAAAGTGAAATGGAGGAGAGATAGAATGAATCATTATTGCTTAGGGAACCTCAGAGAGGTGAGGGTGAGTGGAGGAAGGTGAACAGAGAAAACAGAAAAAAATGACAGTGGTTAAAAATTGTGAGGAAAGCACAATCTGCAGGAAAGGAGGAGGGAGCTGATGGCCCAGAAGGTAAAGCAGGGGTGAGAGAAGAACCTGTGTCCTGTTCTGACAGTTTTTGGTGACTGGTTGGTTCTAACAGGTAGCCAGGCAAAAGCCCAGAGATCTGACTGCCATCATGTGCTGCTTCCCTCCATCCACCACGCTGACCAGACTTGGGACTTAGTGATGTGAAGAGAAACCAAAGGAGACAAATCCCTTCCATTTCCCAAAGGTGCTTCATGAACTCTATCTGGGGAACAAGGGATGTCACTTTCCAAGAGACCCAGGCAAGCCCACTCCTCCCCCAGAGCCAGAAGGAGTTCTTCAGTTTCTTCAGGCTCAGGATGTTGTGTTATGCTGTGACTGTGAGAATTCACAGATGTAATAACCTTGCAGCTTATACTTTTCAGAGGAAAGACTCCATAATATGTTGAAATGATTGCTCCAAGGCCTTCAAGCAATGAGTTTCTTATTCCTCTGAGAGAGCATGGGGGTGTGGAGAGGCTGTGCTGGCAAATCCAACCACTTCAAAGCATCCCTGCATAGCAACAATTGAAAGCAGGAAGGAGATCTGTCATCTAAATCTTCTTTCTGGGCTGGTTAACGTGCCTCAGGCAGTTTCACCTTCAGGCACACACACTGCATAACAGGGCTGGAGAAATCAGTGCCCCTTCTCTCTACAGGATCCAGGTGAGGATAAGGGAGAATGTCTCCTCATCAACCCCAAAGTCAAACAACCAGAACATGCAGAGTGAAGGCAGGTGTAGACAGAGTAGCTCTGAGATGATAGGAACAGCAAAACCTGGAGGATTCTCTCTCTGTTTCCTGCAATGGCCCAAAAATTAGGGCACCATCCTCATGGAGTATGGTAATATGGCCCTGAAAAACCTCTAATTAACCCTTATTATATAATTCACAGCTTCATCTGGCAGCTCCTGCCACAAAGGGCTCAAACAGACAGTGTCAAAAATACCAATTATCTCCCTGGCTGCCACTTGAGAAGCAGAGAGAAAGAGAAACAGGTGTCACAGGTAGGAAATCTTGTGGCTGACAGTGACACAAGACAGAAAATGTAGAGCAGAGAAGCAGTGGCAATAGCTCTCTTCCCACCTTATCATAAAGGGATGAGAATCTGGGATCTCATGTGTCTTCTGGCCCAATGCCCAGTTTGAGCAAAGCCCAAAATAAAACCCCTTTTCCTCCAGACAAGCAGGTCTCACATGAAGCAGCTAGTTGCTTTATCTGAAGGCACTCATACACAACAGGTACAGCCAGAAATTTTTATAGATTTTGTCCTGATGAATCCACATCATGATGCAGTTTGGCCTGGCTCAGCCACTGTTGTCAGCTGCATCACTGCTCTGCAGCTCAGGACCTCAATCCAACAATGCCATTTTCGGATGTTAGGAATCCCCAGTCATCAAATCCAGATGTTCAGGAAGGGAAAGAACAGAGAAGAAAGAAATCCCCAGGCCTGTGTTGTTATCTGGCAACAGCAGGCAGCTGAGGCAGTTTTGTGCCTATTTGCTCACAAGTCTGTGGGCAAGTCTGACTCTTCCTCATGCTCCACACCTGGCTGTGCTTTTCCCTCCTTCAGCCACTTCTCCCCAATGATCCCCAGATCCCCCCACCCATTCTTCAGGTGTCACCTTATTATTCAGGTCCTGTTTGTCCCTTGATACTCATGGCAGAGCCTCCACTGTCTTTGGAGCTGGAGCAAGACAAGTGGGACAAGGCACTGGGCTGGAAAATTGGGTGCAGAAGTTGCAATGAATTCTTAATGATGCCCTTTCTGGCAATGTATACAGAGGGATGGAGCAGAATACTTTTATTTTTTGAAGTGTTTCTTATTTAAAAAGTGATGAGGCTTTTGATTCATTTTCCACAGTAGCATTGGCTGGGCACCTGCTTACTTCTGCCTTGCTTAGCAGGAGTCACCAATACAGCTCCTCAGACTCATTTTAGATGCCATTCCTTTCTCCTTTGGGAATGCATGTTAACTGCCAGTCCCTGAGGAGCCTGGCAATCCTACTGTAAGAGGTATCACATAACCATGTTGTGAGAGACAGACCCTGTTCCAAGGAGCCCTACGAGGGAAGGGAAGATACAGATCCCTGCTGAATATTTGGGAAGCCAAGGAATGGAGCAGTTCTGCACACTGACACAGTCCCATCAAACCTGTGGCAGAACCTGAGTTTGTCCCTGTAGGGGACCACAGTGATAGTGACCTACCCATCATCTTAACAGTGTATGGGAGCCTGCATAAAAGTATTCAAGTCTGTGTTTCATCTCTCTTACCCTTTCACTCCTAAATATTTTACTTTCAGGGTGTTTGTGTTTCCTTCAAGGGTCAGAAGGAAAATGTAGAGCTGTTCAGTGACATTCTCTGCTCCCCTGCTATGGGTGAGCATGGCCTTAAAATCCCAAATCCCCTTGGGCTCTGTGTAGCTCTCAGTCTGTCCTCCAGCTCTGCACAATACACACCTTGGTGTTTTAATTGGAAGTTCATCCAAGATGTGGGGAAAGGTGTTGACCTGACCATTCCCCAGCCTGCACTGCTCTCATCTTCTTGAGAGACAGCCCTTGGGACAAAGGTCAGCAGCACGACCCTCAAACCTTCAACCAGATGTTCATTGCCCTTCAGAGCTGTTGGTTGCTGGTTCCATTGGAGTCAACTTTATCTGGAGAGGAAAGATTCCTTACTCTGCTCTCTTAGGCTCGGCTTGACCCTGAGGAGTCGAGCTGGCTCAGGATGCCCGGGCACTTAGTGCTTCAGAGAACTATCCTCTAATCCAAGCTGGCTATTGTAAAAGCCACTGAGATTTGGATGGGAAATCAAGACTCAGAAAGGTTGTTACCTTTGCAGTGGAAAGAGGATTCACTTGCCATTCCATCAGAGATGCCCTTCCAGTGCCTACTGTCAATCCAGAAGAGGGCAATGTTGCCTCCTTGCCTGGTGCTGCAACACATGCACATTACACATGGGCAAAGAGGGGACAACTGTCCCATATGACTTCCAGCAAAAGGCTCTGTGGCTAAGTCAGGTCTTTCTGCACTGCAGCAAATTACTGTTTGGATAAGTGACTGAACTTCATAAGGTTGGAAAAGAACCACGTCAGCACAAACCAACCACAAGAAAACACAAAATACTCTCCCAGAGTCTGCAGCCAGCCAAACATGAGGCTGTGCAAAGAACCCCTGTTCTTCTCTAGGGTGGGTTTGCTGAGCAGGCCAACTCTGGCCACCCTCACCCTGCCCATTGCAGCCCCTTCACTGTCCACAACACAGCCCTTGCCCCCTCTCTCTCTCCATGATGCAGACATCATGGTCCACCAAGCAGGTTCTGGACACAAAGGTCAGTGTGGCTTGCTGCAGTACTGCAGTCTGTTGGACACAGTTACATCCAGAGGCACTTGAGAGAATAATGCAGACACACAGACACAGCTCACACCTCATGCCTTCTCTGGACACATCATTCACACAGCAGTGTGCAGAGCAGGGGACTCCTAAGGTCTCTGACTGGAACCAGCCAAAGGCTGTTTAAATACAAGCACTGCTTAACTCCTTCATGACAAATCATTTTGGCCCAGAGGGCTGACAACAGTGCCTCCATGTCCCCTCAGCCCAACAGTCCTCACCTGGCTTCAGGACATTTATGATGTCTTCAGCCCTGACAGTCTTCCCAAAGCTTCCTGCTCCCCCTAGACAGCATTTGCAAATACATCTTGTCCTTTCTCATCCCTATGGCAGAGGAACCAAATGAAATGCAAGGACTGTGGAGACAAAATCTAATTTAGCAACAAAATAAACAGCATGGGGGCTCTCTACTGATTAGATTACGCCTCTTTATAATTTATGCATTAATTCTTCCCAAGGTCTGATATACCCTGTTTCAGAAGGCCTATATCCCTGCACTGCAGAGATGCAGATGCCAGGAACACCACTTTGACTAAAACATCCACCTTTCCACCAAGCAGGTGAAGCTCTGATTAACCCCAGAAGAGCTCTCTTTGTCATGCACCATTGTCCATCCTCCAGAGATACACAGCCCAGCACCATTCCTTCCCACTCTCAATCATTTTTCCTAGGTCCAGTGGAGAACATGTCAGACTGTGAAGCATCTGCCTGTAGTAGCATCTCCTCTAGGTCTGTTCTCAAATCAATTCAAGCATTCATAAGAGTCATCAGCTACTGCAGCATATATATGTCCAGGAGGTGTTGTGTCTAGAGTCACAACTCCCTAGAACCATTTATTCCCCTCCTTTGCTACACAAGGAGCAGAGACTGTGAACTCAATAAGGAAGCCTAGAAGCCATGGCTAGATCTGTCTGATCAGAGCTGGATGTGCAAGAGCAAAAAAAAGAAACCCTCTGAGCCAAGGAGCCATACCACTCTCAGGAGAAACTAGAAACATTAAGAAACAGGAGGCAGAGAAGAGACAAGACATGCAAGGGAATGGCTGCTATGTCACCATACACAAATTGGCCTAATTATGTGTATAAATGCACCAATAGGCATGGATTCGCTGGCTGCATTCTTGACTTTAAATATTGATGCTTAGGAAGAGCTGAGATCAGGATATCTGCTGGTGGATTAGGCTACAGATTGCTCAGTCATTACCCACGGCTGCATCGCCTGCCTTGGATTGCCTTCCTCCAGAGAGCTCTGGAGCTCAGACAGAGGATTTGTTGTGGAGGCAATGGGCAAGGAATCCCTGCCTTACACCCAGGCAGAGCTGTCTGCTTGCCCTGGGAGGGGCAGAATCTGTGTGCTGAATGGTGCAGAAAAGGGCTGGAATCATGACAGAACTGACAAATGAGTAAAAATGAGGATGTGTCCAAAACAGGCAATAGTGTGTTTAGGGGGAAGCAGGTGACCACAGGGTGCCTGGGAGAATCTTCCCATGCCCTGACTCAACTCTCTCAGTTTCATCCATACCCTGTTTCCTCCCATCCTGTCCTATCCCATCCCATCCCATCCCATCCCATCCCATCCCATCCCATCCCATCCCATCCCATCCCATCCCATCCCATCCCATCCCATCCCATCCCATCTCATCCCAGACCCATCCTGTCCCGTCCTGTCCCATCCTGTCCCATCCCATCCTGTCCTGCCCCATCCCATCACCTCCATTCCCATCCCATCCCACTCCATTCCACCACATCTCATCCCATCCCGTCCCATCCCATCCCATCCCATCCCATCCCATCCCATCCCATCCCATCCCATCCCATCCCATCCCATCCCATCCCACCCCAGCCATTCCACATTCTCTACCAGACAAATATGGAAGAAATGGACTCAGAAGCAGCTTTTCATAGTTTTTGCTTGTTGATTTTTTTTTTTTAGGTTTTTTGTTCATTTTGTTTTTTTTAAATAAGAAATTTATTGCAAATATAGAAATTGATTTTCTCCATACAGGAATCTCCGAGTTGAGGAAAAACGATTTCGTGCCATTCAGTTTTAAAACAGGAAAAGAAGGAAAGAGAAAAAAAAAGAAAGAAAAGAACAAGAAAGAAATGCGATTCTAAAAGAATGAATTTTTTTTAAAAAAAAAGAAGAAAGCAAAGAACGTAACTCCAACTGAAATTTGTCCATACACAACCGGGGGGTCACGGGGTTGTTAGGGAAGGAGGAACACCACCGAGGCCACAAGGAGCCAGTCCCAGCAGCTGCCTCCAGGCCCTTCCTTACATTCGAGGGCTGGCACCCCTCCTGTGCGCCTGGCACTGCCCCTTCCCACCCTCGCCCCAGGCTGCGCTGGGCACGGAGCAGCGCCCGCCCTGCAGGGCCTGACCCGGGCAGGCCGAGCCTCTTCCCCAGGGAAGCGGGAGAGCAGGGACAGGCCAGAGGGAGCGCGGCCTCACAGCGGCCGTGAGGGACAGCAAAGGCCGAGCCGAACGCCAGGATGGGGCAACGGAGCGGGACTGGAAGGGGACGGGGAGCTGAGCCCCTGGCGAGGCAGGGGGAGAAGAAGCCAGGCAGAGGATGGCCGCTCTCCACTCGGGGCCGGGGTGTTGGGGCAGGCCTGCAGAGGCCGCCCCAGTGCAGGATGGCCGGGGAGAGGTGGGGGACACCTCCCAGGCGTGGGGGACGGCGAGGGCAGGAGACCGAGAACGCCCCGCACAGTGCAAGGCCAAGGCGGCTGAGGGACACGCGGGAACGCGGGCGAGGGCAGGGGGATCCACAGGCGCTGCCCTCTGCCCCCGCTCCAGGGAGCGACCCAAAAACACCCGCTCAGACAGCGTGGGCAGGGCACGGCTGAGCGGGGCAGCTCCACCAGCCGCACAAGAAACCCACAGTGTGTTGTCCCACACCAAGCCTCCCTCCTGCTCAGGCGTGGGGCAGCAGCAGGCTGGCTCCAGCCGAGGACACAGCTGCGTGAGGCTCTTCTTGACTGCAGCTTGTGCAGAAGCAGGTGGTGATGGTGGAAGGGATGTTCCCCAGGCTCCTGCAGGCTGTGTGTCCTTCCTGACGCAGCTGAGCTTTCCAGTCAGCAGCAAGCATGGCAAATGTGCTTTTGGGGCTCTGGGTCCAGCTCCAGCCCGTATGGCAGCTGCCCACCCTGTAGCACTGAGCTCTGCCCTGCAGAGAGGGGTCACAGCTCATCATGAAGTCTGCCCAGATATTTTTGCCAGGCACTGCTGACTTACTCCCCACGTCCTCTCAGAGAGCCTTCACCCCTGCACCCAATTCTTTTCCTTGCTGTTCCCTTTGTCCCTTTATCATCCCATTCTTTCCACTGCAGCCATCTCTTCCCCAGGTCCTTCCAGCCTGTCCCTCTTCTACATCTTCTCCATCTCCCTCTACCTGTTACCACCTTGCCTCACCACTCCTTGGTCCCACCATACCTTATTCACCCCTACTGTGTCTGCCTCTCCTCTTTCTAGCTCCTTTTCCACCTTCCTTCTGCATCTTCCCCTCCTTCCTTCAAGCCTGCCAGGCAGAGCCTCCTCCAGCAAGGCAGGCTGATTAGCATTGCAAACACACAGAGGCCTCCTCAGCCCGACATAATTCTTCATTTGTCAGTCATGAATATTTCACACCTGCCTCAAGAGGGATTTATTCAGCATGGAAGAGTGGGGAGGGGGAGAAGGGAAGATGGTACTGCAGCATAAACTGGGGCAGCACCAGCAGATATGGGAAAGAGCTCTACCCCACAGGAACGGCATGACTGGAGTCTCACCTTCCCTCTCCTGGGTGCAGGACCCCACCTCAGGCTTCTCCCCAAGGCTGTTCCTGGAGCTAGAGGGCAGGTCTGCCCCCAAACCCATTCCTCACCCTCCACAGTTTCCAGTGAGGTGAACTGAACCCCTGTTTTCTCTGCCAATTGCAACCAAGCCAGAAATAAACTGTGAAAGGGTTTGGTCTTGGTTTGGTCCCAAAGTCCACTTTGCCCTGGGAGAAGGCAGCATTCAGGGACTTGCCAAAGCCAAGCCATAGAAACTTAAAAACTTCAGGCAGTCTCTCCAGACTTTTTCCCAACAAAGAGGTTTTTGAGGTTTCATCATGCCCTGCCCTCTGCCAGGGTCAGTCAGGGGAGAGAATGCATAGCACAGACCTAGTCCAGAGGTCTATGCAACCAATAAGAGGAAGGTGGTGGGAGGTCTTCTAAGTGATTATAACCAGTTCCACATCAAGTTTTCACTGTATCAGAGGTTTCCCTTCAGCTAAAGCACTCCACTCCATTCTCTCAAGAATAACCTTGTTTTTTGGGAAAGAGCAACCAGTGCAAAGGGAGGGTGGTGACCATTTCTCTCACAATATCTACCTTGACAGGGCTCACTCCTGTTCCTCAATAACTGGGGGAAATGATGGCCACTAGAAAGAGCAGGCCTTTGGTATATAACACATACCCCTTTACACACGACTGTGAAAAGCAGCTGAGAAAGACCACATTTGGAGCAAGGGAAAGGGGGACACTGGTAAGCAGGAGGAATGTGGTTTATGGGGTGATTGGTTTGGGTTCTCTTTGGGGTATGTTCCCTCTCAAACTGGTAGGAGTCTCTCATAAAATCATCTGGGATCAATGAAAAGAGCAGAGAAAACAGGGACAAGGACAGGAGAGACTTGGAGGGAGGAGGTTAAATTCCAACAAACTGGCACATACACAACAGGTGTTTGCTCAGAAAAATACAGTAAAATTGTCATGCAAATAGAACGTTAAATCTGCTTTCCTCCGACAGGGCTGGCATCACTTTGTGAGCCTTCATCCTGAGGGAGGGAGCAGGACAAAGAAGAAGGGAGGAGGAAGGAAGGTGAGACACTTTGTTCCCCTTCCTTGCCCTCTTCTTCCCACAGAACAGTCCATCTTGTGCAAACTTCATCCAATGGTTTGAAATGGGGGGCTACAGCTGGGAGAGAAATGGCTTTTCCCTCCTATCCAGCCTTACCCCCACCAGAGAAAAAAGAAGGGCCTGATGATAGCTGTATCCCTGACCTTTCTTTTCTGCCTCATTGAGGTGCTGAGGGGAAAAAGCAGAAATCTCTACAGGTTCATGCTCCCCCTTAAAGCATTGACTGAGCAGATCTGTTTACAAGACCACACAGCAGAGAAGCACAGGGAGGGAAGAGCTGGGGAGAGGAACAAGACTCCATCCCCCCTTGCCTGTCATCCCCCTTTTCCTGTCCAATTCTGTGCCCCAGCCATTAGTCTTTTCTGCTTGGATGGCTGCCGTGCTGGAAGACCACTGAGCCTGCTCCATGTGCCAGCAGTGATGTGATTCCCTTTGTGACTTCCCTTCATCCTCCTGCACACAGGTGCACACACATGTGTACACACACCCCTTCCTCTGGGCTGAATTGGCTCTTACCATGTGGAGTCAGTCCCACAAACACCTCTGGACTCAAGGCAAAATAATGCTTTGACTGTGGGAAAGCAGGCTGACAGTGAAAAGTCTGAGGCAATGGGGTCAGGACGTGGCTTAGGATTGTTACCATCAGCATCCCTAAAAGGAAGAAACTCCACACATCTCCATAGGTTTACACTCTGGGGATACCTGCTCTGGTTTTCATGTACCAGACTCTGCCTACTGCTCCCCCTCACTTACAGAAGGGGAAATTGCCATCTGTGGCATAGAAGCCAGCTCTCACAGCTGGCATTGCTACTACCTGGCACACAACAGGCAAGTTCTCTGCATGCAGCATGTAAATCCCTCCTAGAGAAGCTCCTACACCCTCATCCTTCTCCCAGGGCCCCCAAAAACACCGGGTCTTCTGAGGAGCACTCCAAAGAGGAAATAATTACTAAGGGAGGGCCAACATAACATAGGCCCTCATCCTGATAGAGGTGAACTACAGTCAGGTGTTGGCCAGATCATGGAGAGGAGGCTCACTGTGTTGCATAAAGATGCAGTGCCTGACAGAAAAACATTGAGGGAGAAAGTGCCAAGATTGTGCTTTGTTGGGTTGTTCAAAAATTGGACTAGATGGAGAGGGCAGAAGGCTCATTCCCAAATCTGTGACAGACCTTCTACCCAAGATGCAGAGATTGGGACCCAGCAAGTGCAACTGGGATTTTGTCAAGATGTGAAAGGATCCCTAAGAAAAGTTTGTCACATGTGTGAACAGGTGGAGGATTTAAGAGATGATATGTTGCTCTCATAGCAACACGAGGGCCTCTAAGTAGTCAAAGGAACACTGTCATCCATATTCTCTTGTATCCCACACACACGGAGGGGCTGCACACACAAAGGGAGCTTCTTCCAGGCCATGCTTCTTGGGCTACTCCCAGGCCCCATTCTCACATCCTGTTTGTTCCCTGTGCTCCTGTCTTCACCCTAGGCTGTCCCCTATGCCAGAACGTCCACAGCCTACAGAAGAGAAAGACTCTTTGTGAGGCCAACCCAATGAGATGAGCAATGAAATCCTGCTCTTCACATACACCTGGAAGTGAGGAGGTTGGATGATGCTCTTCTCATGGACACCCACCCCATAGCCCATGTTGTAAATCAGTTGGGAAGAGCCACAGAAGCTTCATGGAGAACTTGTTCTGCTGAGGTCCTCTCCAGGTCCCTTCCTCACAGTAAGAGGGACATGAACAGAGAGCATTAAACTGACTACACGAGGGCAGCCTGAGCATAGGTGTGTGTGGTGAGGAGGACCTCTGACCTGTAACACTCATGGAGAGATGGGAGCCCTACACACCTCTGAGAGACCAGGCCTTCCTGCCTTTTCCTCCACCACTCCTTGAGGACCTGTCTTGCTGTGCCAAAGAGAATATTCACAACCTGTTTCTCCCCACCAGCTGGCAGAAAACTGGCTTTGAGAAGGCCTGGAGAATGCCTGTCCCTCCAGAATTGCTGGTGCTCATCAGCAGCAACATGGCAGGAGAAGGGAAGGAGGAAGAGCAGCAAGGGCACGGAACCTGTAATACTGTTGACCTACCCACCTTGGTCCTTCACATCTCTTCTCCTTCATCTGAGGAGGACGGAGATTTGTGAAGTATCTAGACGGGCAGTTCAAACCTAGGAACCCTTAACAGAGAGGGACAGGGAAGAGCAAAGGAAAAGAAGGGAGACAACTTCTTCCAGCAATTCCCATCTGTCTTAGAAGGGGACAGGAGAGAGAGAAAAACCTCCACTGCTAAAGAAAATGAGGGGAAAAGTTAGTGATGGAAGATTTGGCATAGCAGGTGAACGAGGTGGACAAGGAAGCTTTTTAAACCAAAGTCCTTCCCTCCCACCCAAAAGAAAAATCAGCCTTCAACAGGAACAGAAAGATGAATAGTTCACAGCTAAGTTTCCTGCCCTGTGAGTGTCCATCCCTGCCCTTCTCCTGCCACCACTGCCACCCACTCCCAGGCCATTCCCACCCACCCACACTCCAACGTTGTTACCACAGTGTCAGAGCAGGATGCTCCTCCCAACCACCTGTGGGCAGAACAATGGTCCCCGTAACACAGTAGAGACAATTCGGCGTGTGTGTGTTTGTGTGTGTGTGTGTTTGTGTGTGTGTGTGTCAGTGTGTGTCTATCTGTGTGTGTAAGAGTTGTTGTAAACTTTAAGAAAAGGTTTTGTCAGTTTTGTATTTGTCAGGAGTATTCTGTTGTTGGTTTATTTTTCACAGTCAAGTGGCTTTTTTTTTTTTTTTTTTCTGGTTGTTGGAGGGGGGTCTTGGTTTGTATTGTTTCCTTGTGAGGAAGAGTCACAGCTTCTGCTGAGCAGAGACTCCTTTCCAGTAATCCAGGATGTCATGCAGATCCTCATCCTTGGCAAATTGAACTTTCTTCCGCAGGGCGTGCCCAGCTGCCATGTAAACCTCCTCCCTGTGATGCTTCTTGTAAGGCCGGAATCGCTCCCAGATCTTGTGGGTGCTCTCTGAGGAGTACTCGGGGCTGGAGGAGTAGCCCGAGAAGTAGTGTCTGGGGGAGAGCTGGGAGTACGTGGAGTCTCGCTTGGACCGGGACAGTGGCTTGAGGAATGACACCCGCTGGCTCAAGGTGTCAGCGCTCTCCTCGTAGTACAGGGCCGGGAAGGAGTGACGGTGCTCACTGCAATGGTAAGAAGGCTTGACCTCCAAGTGGTGGATGGCGCTCGGAGACACCAAGGGAAGACGATCCAAAGGGCTGTTTAGTGGGCTGCCCTTCTCAATGTATTTGGAATCAGACTTGCTGAGTGGTGGGTGGTCAGGCACATCCAAGCTGAAGACCTTGGCGCTCTTGATGGAGCCACTAGAGGAGACACTGCAGGTCTTTCTGGCCACAGCAGCATCAGCACTGAGCTGGCGCTGCAAAGGGTGGTGGGAGCTTTCCTTGTAGGGTGGGGAAAGAAAGCTGGGCCGCTCCAGCCCACTCGAGGAACCGGCTGGGATGGACTGGCACTCAAAGGCCATGTCTGAGTCAACACCAGTCCCACCACCCAGGAAAGATGCTGTGTCCAGCTTGAGGGCATCAATGCAGTTGTTGATGATCTGGTTGACCTTGTCTACCTCCTTGGCTATAGTAGAGATCTCAGCAGCTGAGCCTTGCCCATTGTCAAGCTCCCTCAGGTCCTCATCTCGCTGGGTTCTCTCCAGCCCATCCCCACCACCAGTCCGCACCTCAATGTAGTTACCTTTAGTGGTGACCTTAGGAGTCTCCATCCCAGCGTCCATTGACTTTGATGGGGGCAACTTCTCCCCAATCATGGAAGGGATAGAGGACATCCGTGAGACGGGAATGACAGGTGGCTCACCCAGCTTCTGGGAAGGATGGACCATGGTACTGGTATCAATATCTGATCCATAACGCATTTCCAGAATGGTCTTTTTGACATTGAGTGACTTCTGTTTCTCCTCCTGCATCCTCCGCTTCCGCAGGCAGTAGTACACCACCCCCAGGACAATGACCATCCCAAAGAGGCAACCCAGGGTGGTCATAATATAGTGTGTAGTGGTGGAAGTACTGGAAATAGGATCCTCCCTGCCTTTGCTCCGGGTGGCAAAAGTCAGGCAAGTATGGTTGTAACGCCTGTTGTTGCGGATAGAGGCCACACAGAATGTATAATCAGTGTGGGCCTTCAGCTTGTTGACAGTGACATATTCCTTCTTGCTCTTCAGAGTTGCTATGTCAGAAACATAGCTGTTGTTGTATTGGACCAGCACATACATCTTACTGTAGGGCATGGGGATGGTGACCATCAGGATGGCCGAAGTGATGGTGACATCGTGTAGCTTGATGCTGGGACTGAAGGAGGAGTCAGTGGTGGAAGAGGCTGGAGGCTTGACTGAGAGGAAATCCCCAGGGCTGATGGCTGACCCCTCATCCAGATCTCGCTGGGAGTCAGGGGTGTAAGGAGTTGGGTTGACCCTGGAGAGGGAGGGGATGGTGCCCCCTCTGCACATGGACTGGAAGATGGTGATGGCATTGCGGTTGTGGTGAGGCCGAGGCACCAGAAGGGGATACCCAGCAAACTCCCGTGGAGTCTCGCACTGGAGGCGGTCATAGTTCTTGGTGACGTTGTTGAAGAGAGCCAGCCAGTTAAGAAAGCTGTAGAGGCTACAGTCACAGTTGAAGGGGTTGCCAGCCAGCTCGCACACCATCAGGTTGCTCAAGCTGGTGAAAGTGTTGCCCTCCAGACGGCTGAGGCGGTTGGATGACAGGTCAATGCTAATCAAGCTGGGGCACTCAGAGAAGGCAGTGGGGGTGACCAACTCAATTAGGTTATGCTGCACAAAGAGGAACTGGAGACGGGCCATGCCCCGCAACATGCCCTCTGTCAGGTTGGTGAGTTTGTTGTAGCCCAGCTGTAGGACCTGGAGGTTTGACTGACCCATGAAAGCTCCATCCTCGATGTAGGAGATCTCATTCTTGGTCAGGTTCAAATCAGTCAGGTTGCCGAAGCGGTTGAGGGAGGAGTACAGCACCACTTTGAGCTTGTTCTCGTTCAGACGCAAGTCGTGCACCGTGCTGTTGATATGCTGGGGGATGGTCTCATATGGGGGTTGGTTCTGGCTGCAGATGGCCAGCCACACATACCCCTTGTCCCCCTCAATCAGCCAGCAGTCACCTCGCACGGTGCCAGGGGAAAACAAGCAGAGCAGGGCAGCTGCCCACAACCCCAGGCACAGCATGGTCTGCAGTGGTGCCCTCATCAAGATGGGGGAAAAGAAATCCCCAACAAAAACCAACGCCAAATGTCAGGACAACAGCAAAAACAAACTAGGGAGCAGGAACTGGGGTTTAGCAATGAAAGGGAATGAGCACCCCAGTCCTATCAGATGTCATCATCATTATTTCTTCTTGCCCTCTGGGTCAAGTCAGGAGCAAAGAGAAAGGGGAACACATGCAATCTTCTTCTGGAACACCCAAAAGCTATGACCATGGATGTTTGGTCTGGAAGGGAACTACTTTGTGCTTCTTTTCTAAACAAAAATTCAGGCCAAAGATAATGAATCTTCTTTGATGTTCATGAGCGACTCACATGCTTTTTCCACTTTTCTCCCCTCCCACCCACCCCCCACCCACACCAAACCCACCCCAAAACAAACCCAAGTCTTCCCCCTTCTAGTCTTCCCCCGCCCCTCCACAGTGTGATTTGGAAGAACAAGGCAGGGCTGCCTCCTGTGTCGCTCACGCTCCCTCGGTTTATATTCCTTCTCTTCCTTCTTTCCTGGGTTCCCTCTGAGAAGCTTCAGAGCTTCGGATCAAACATGTCGAAAACAAAAATACAAAGAGGGAAAGAGCAAGTGTGCACGAGAGAGATCCATCTGTCACTGGAATCTGGAAGAGAAAACACAAGAGACAAGAAGAGGCATCATTTGGAAGGGTCTTAGAGATAAGTGTAGAGATAGCAATGTTTCACGAGAAGAGGGAGATGGGGAAGAGACACATTAAGGGGGGTGCAAGCAGAGAGGTGTGGTAGTGCCTGCCGTGCTGATAAGCCTGTGAGGAGGGAACCCTCACGATGTATAATGTCATATCAGGGATATGCAGAAGGGTATCCGGGCTCCCTTAAGTAGTGTGATCACAGCCAGGGACCTGGGGGAAGGCAGTGGCGTGGGAGTAGAAGGGGAAGGGAAAAGAGAGTGGGAAACATAAAGCTGTTAGTGCGGGGGCTCAAAACCCTTAGTGTAAACAAAGGCAAGCCCCAAGCACAGCCAAAGCCATGAATTTTCAGCTGCCTGAAAATGATGTACACAGAATGCATGAAGCAGGGAAAATGCAGAGAAGCTTCTCTCCCCCCCACACCCCCCCCAAAAAAGCCAAACTTTTTTTTTCCTTTCTTTCCTTCTTTCCTTGATGCAATAGGGATAAATTATTCAAGCCACGTGTAACCACTTCTGCTCTAAAAATTGTTCCTGACTCTTGGTGCATGGACAAGGCTGTTGAGGTGAACCAGTCTGGCTTGAGCACAGTGGGGGGATGAAAAGCAGGCAGTGTGTCAAATACCAGCCTCCAGTCTCTCACCCAACAATGCCAGAACTCCTAATCTGAAGCACATCACCCATCTTCCCCCCACCAAAGAGAAGTGCACAGTTTACACCTTCTTAGTACACTACCTCTCCTTAGGGGCTATGAACACTGCCCCTTTGTAAGAAAGCACACCTTGCAGACAAAATGACATTTGCTTGTTAAACCACAACAAATGTATTTCTGGGCTCTGGGCAAGCTCCTGGTTCTGACTGCGAAGTGCAGCCTGGAGCATCTTTCTCTCCAGCTACAGCTTCAACCCTTCTGCCTGTGCTGAGACAGGAGCCTGGCAGGGGTGTCCTCAGGCAGCACAGAGGAAATAATTTCATACAGCAGATAAATCATGTGGGCATTGTGCTCTTTTTTTATTATTATTTTTTTTTTCCTTTTATTATTATTTTGAGGAGAAAGGAAACACTAAAAAACCAGAGAAAATTATTCTGTGTAAATGAAAAATAAAGATCCCCTCTTGCCCCTTTTATTTTGGGGGGAAGCTGCTCACTAAAGATATCGCTGGAGCTTTTCCTGCAAAAGCTGAACCAATTTCTAGCACAGAGACACAAAGGGCAGAAATAAAATGAAGGAAGATAAATGAAGGAGGAGTGAACCCTTGAGGAACAAGGCTTACGTCTGTGGAGAAATCTGAGCTGATTTGGGTCTGTGGAATTACCAGGCCAGCTGGATTAAGGGATCAGAGATAGTGTCACAGAGAAACACTTAAATATTCAATAATCCAAAAAGTAAAGCCAAGACATAGGAGGGAAGGGGGAGAAGAGATAGACCAATGGAAAAGACAGAGAAAAAACCTCCATTCCCCACAGCTCATCATCTGAGGCCACCAAACTCATGTCATTTATGGTTGTCACATGATGGCCTTCAGCTGCTGCCTCAGCTTTGCCTCAGCCAGCAATGAAGCAGAAGGCAGAGGTTTTTACAGTCTGTTGCTTTGTTTCTCAGCCTGGTAATCCAATGAGAAATAATTTCCTGACACTGTTTCCCCAGATGCATCAGATAGGAGGCACATCTGGCTCTCCACAGGTTGGGACCCACAGGCCTCTGATATTCCTCAGTGCCAGTCCCCTGCCTTGTTCCACCATTTCCAGAGGTGACTCCATGCAGAGACACAGCGAATTCTCCACATCATCTCTGTCCATTTACCTTCCTCTCTAATGTTCCTTCACTTCACCTGATTTCTTCCACTGAACAGAGGAGTGGCAGATACTATCATGCTTTTTGCACTTGGGTGCCCAAAGTATGTCCACCCTAGGCAAAGGCCAGGGGCAGCTACTGATCAAAGAGGGAAAAGATTTAGGGATTAGAGATTTTAACCAGCATCCTTCTCTGAGCATGATCTTCTGGCCTGCCTGTCTCACCTCACCAATTACCCTGCACAATATCCAGCTCCATACAGGAACATCCCAGCCCACTTGCTTTGACCCCTTCTGGCAGGGCACACTGCTCCAAAAGCTGTGCTGAAGTCACCACTGCCTGCTGTAGCTTGTTCAAGGTGCACAGAGAGAAACTGTGTCAGGACCACATTCCTCTGCAGCAACCCCAGCAATCCCTGAGAGTCACCCCATCCCATTCAAGCAGCTGCACTCAGGCAGGATAGAGAGGCTTTGGAAGGGCAGATGTCCTAGTAGCCTGGAATGGAAAAGGTGGGTGGGTTAGGGGTGGATGGAAACAAAGGCGGTGTTTATCACTGCTGTTTGCCAAAACCAAGGGGAGCATGCAGAAATTCCTGCTTCCTGTCTACCTCCCACCTGGGCTCAGCCACCTCAGGAAGGTCAAGCCACTCCTCAAGCCAAACTCATTGGTCCCCTTGGGTCCCCAGTGTAGCCATGTATGAGAAATACACAGACCTAGACATTCTTCCCCCAAAGGTTCCCGTCTCCCCTCTATCATGCTGGTTTTAAGGGCCCCGAGTCCAGCCCAATCCCTGGCCTATTGCACCCCTGCCCATGGCCCAGCACCCTGTCTCAGCTCAGTCCAAGGGCATCAGTCCCTGCTACAGCAATGTTGTAGGAGAGCTGGTCTCCAGCTCCACCACAGCCATGCCCTGCCCTCTAGGGAACAGCTGCTCCTGACCCTGGCAGTGCACAGTCAGAGGGAGGCCTGAATAAAGGGCAGCACTGTGCCCTCCTGCAACTGTCTCAGCCAAAAGAACATAAATCACACAGCACTGGAGTCCAACAGCACAAGGAAGCAACACTCTGTCCTTTCTGCTGGCCTGAAAGGTGCTGACAATGGAGTTGGCTGTTTCCCTCTCTTGCTTCTCAGGCAACAGAGGAACAAGGCACAGGGATGGAGTGTGGGCAGGGGAAGCAAGAAAGTCCAGCACAACAGAGAGCCAAGGAAGGGGGATACAAGGGTTGTGGAGAACTTATGGGCAAGAGAAAAAGTTAGGACATGGGATATGTTTTATAGGGAGGGTACAAGACAGCCACTTCCATATGCTGGGCTTATTTAGCTGCAGAGTTCCAACACTCTTCAGCATCACCCAAGATTTACAAGCCCTTGGCTCCTGGCCATCCTCATGTACATGTGAACATGAAGGAACAGCAGTGACATTGCACCCATGAAAGCAGTGCTCTCCTTGGCTGGCACAAAGTCAGCCTATCAGCTCCCAAGTGATTTCCCCCTGCTTTATTGTCTATTAATGCATGCCTCAATGTTATTGGCATTTATCTGGAGCACTTTGAGAAGAGCAGAAGGCCACAGGGATGGTTCCTTTGTTCAGAGGATAGCAAAGAGAAGGGAAGGTGAAAGAGAGTGGAGAATCCCAAATCTGAGTCAGGAGGTAGGTGTAGATGAACACAAACATCCCTATGACTTGTAGTTCAAGGTAGCACAGGGGATGACACAGGATTGAGGTCACTAGTGAGATGGAAGCATAAAATACAGCCAGTGAAAGTATGAACAGCAGGATAGGAGGCATAGAGGCAAACTGGGGCCTGAGGGAATGGAAGGACCAAAACTGAGAGAGAATCCAAGGCAACCAGAAAAGTCACAGCTGCAATTTAGGCCTAAAATTCCAACCTTGCCAACCTTTTCCTCTTGGGGCCCCATGCACTGGAAAAAACAGCACTTAATTCTACCATTGCTTAAACGGTGCTAAGAGCCTCCCATTTGAAATGCATGCATTAAAAACCTGCCAAACACTCTTGACTCCTCTGGGGACACCCCGAAACCAGGCCAAAGCTCCTGCTGCTTTCTTAAGCTTCATGCTGAAGCTGAGCATCATTCCTCTTCCCAGCTCAGTGTGCTGCCTGCTCCTGGCAGGCCTCGGGGCACAAACACTATCTCCAAGGGACTCTGCCTCCTCTTCTCGGCTTTAAGGTCCTTCCAGGATTTCTCTAACTACTTTCTGAAAGAGGAGCCTTTCACAGACGTGCCTGGCACTCAAAATTCATGCTTTACTTGAAGGGACTCTCCCTATTTGTTAGGTAGTTTCTGTAATTCACAGTGGTCTGAGCATCACTGCAGCCACCCCAAATCATCACCCAGAGATTGTCCTTGCTTTTGCACCTGGTTCTAGGGGAAGCACAGTGCCATGGGAGAAGCTTGCAGCACAGCTAGGGCTCTTACATGACAGCAGTCCCTTCCCTCTCAGCCCTGTTTCCAGGGAATTTTTGAAGGAGTTACCCTCAAGTCATGCAGCAAAGAACCTGTGACTGTGGCCAGTGGTGCTCCAGAAGCTCTGACAAGTCTGGGACCAAGAGAAGAGGGAGCAGGAAGCCTGCTCCTATGGTTTTGTGGCAGGGAATAAATTTGTGTGTGTCCATATCAGAGAGAGAGAGAAAGAGAGAGAGAGAGAGAGGTGCCTTCTACTGTAGATTCTCTGATGCTCACCAAGGGTTGAGCTCACACAACACTTTCCTTTAATGGGTCTCAATGAAGGTTTCTTTCTCACGTTCTCTCTTCTCTAATTTATCCCCTATTTTCATGGAAGACGTAAGATCTCAACATCTCTCAGTTCCATTCCAATGTTACATTTGTTTGAAATCAACCCAGTAGCTTCAAAAATCCAGAGGTCAAAGGAGCTGTACAGCCACACTAGAAAGTCACACAACAAAAGGTGTTCCCATGTCACTAACCAGACAAAGCCTTCATCCCTTACAGGAGCTGAACTGATTTCAGTGAGTCCTGCTGAAGGGACTCCACTCAACCTCAGAGGCTCTGTGAGTTTGGCTGTTGGAAGAGAAATCTCAGGCTTCAGCTCTGGGCAGGTTCATTTCACCCTATACAAATCCACAGTGCCTGCAGGTAGAAAATTCATTCCTCTGAAAGCTGGGCAAGTCCTGCCGTGAGTGAGAGGAAGATTGCAGCCCCTAAACTGCAGCTGTCCCTGACATCCGGACCACTAGGATCCCAGCAGGACACTGGGAACCAAACAAGATCCCAGCTGCTTCTCACAGGACACCACTGCAAGGATACTCACAAAGCTCAAATTCCAGCCAGCAAGGATGGGACCCTGCAGAGAGGAAGGAAAAAGGGATGAAATACAGGCTGCAGTACTGCCCCAAGGACATGCTGCTCTGCCTTTGGCCAGTTTGGGGCACAGGAAGGAAGAATTCAGATGGAAAAAATTCAGAAGGAAGAATTCGTACACTCAGGCTCAAACAAACTCACTGCCATTGACTCCAAATCTTTGCTGGGACAAACAGCTTAAAGACTAACCATGAAAAAAACCTAACATGTGGCTGTATATAAAGCCCCAGCTCTCCCATTGCGCCTCCCCAACAGTGATTAGATGCCTAATTTGTTAGGCAGCAAGAGAGAGAGAATGGGAAGGCTCAAGGGAGAAAAATGAAGCAGCTCAGAAGCATGAAAGAGAGCTTTAGAAGCATAAATCTTATTTTAGAGTGATAAATACTGGCAGAAAGGTCTTTCATATGCCTGTGGTTCCCTGGCAGGCCAGAAAGCCACTTTTGTTTTCCAAAGTGAAATGGTTACCTTTTATATTAATATGATTATTGAAGATTAAGGAGGATTTGCATCAAGCCAGCTCCACCCAGCGAGCCTGCAGCAGCAATCCACAGAAGCGTGTACATGTGGGTAGGCTTGGGAAACAGCCTTCTCCAGGTGGGAGAGCACGTCAAGAGAGAGGTTCCACAAAAAATATCCGTAATAAGGCTGCCTTCAGTGCTCTGCCTCCAGAGCAGGGAGGGGGACCTGGAAATATTCTCCCCTTGTCATCCCATAAGCCCAGACAGGAGGCTGTAGAAAGGCTTAGAAACAATTCCTGCTGGCCATGGGGAGGGAGCATGGGGACTGTGTGACTCTGCAGGGATCTGCCATAGGGAGTGTGACAGCAAGACTGGCTCTGCCCGGTGCACTGGAATGGCTGTGAGTCACTGTAGAGAAAGAATGGCCCTGTCGGCTCCAGGGGTGCGAGGTGGAGGGGGTGTGTGTGCGGAGGAGTCGCTGTAGGTGATGGGGTGGATGTGTGGGCTGGGGGTGTGTGTGCTTTAGTCATCTGCGAAGCAGAGAATCGGCGCTGGCTCCTGGGGAGGGAGGAATTGCCATGGAGAGGCAGGAAAGGCTGTTTGTGAGTGTATGCGTGCTGTATGTGTGCTGGCATGAAGCAGGGCACCGTGGAGAAAGGGGTGGGAGTGTTCGGCTGTGTGAGAGGCGCTGCAGGGGACGGGGTGGGAGTGCAGGCTGCAGGTGGGCGTGCAGGGATCCTGGAGACAGCCAGTGTGTGTTTGGGAGAAGGGCTGTAGGGAAAGGGGAGGGAACGCTCCTGCTGTGCGTGTCCTGATGTGAGTCACTGCAGGGAGCAGGGTGTGAGGGCAGGCTCTGTGCAGGGGCTGCTCTGGGGGAGAAGGAGTGACCTCTGCTGTCTGTGAGGTTTTGAGGGGTAAAGGCACGGGAATGGCAGCTCTGCCCTGTGTGTGTGAGCTGCTGCAGGAAACAGGCCAGGAGTGGGGGCTCTGGGAGCAAGGGGAAAGCAGGGAGCGCTGATCATCATAACAGCATGTCCATCACAAGATCAGGAGAAGTACTTGGGCTGTATGTGGTGTCACTGCAAAGACCCCCCACCTCCTCAGGGCCATTGTGATGCCTCTGCTGTCCTGTGCTGGCTTTGGTGTCCTTTTTCCTTAACAAGCCCTGGCTCTCACCAGTCTGACTATGAACAGCAGGAAGCTATTTGAGAGATGCCCTCACTCAAACCAAGCATATCTCCAGTATTTCTGGATGCTAAAAACATCCCCAGCAACCCAGCAGTGCCAGTTTAGAGTGCCCCCCAAACATGCTACCCTGCAGGTAGAGCAGGAAAAGGGCATGGTCCTTGAATTACAACTCACTACAGTTGCCTACAGGGGGGACTCAGAGCCTAAGGAATCACATATGTCCTGGAATAGCAATCACTTCCTGACATGCACTGGCAGCCATTTGATCTGTGTAGGATACCTCCAGGCCTGCAAACTCCTGCAGGGCACAGGCATCGGCATTCAAGCATCCTTCAACATTCTCTCACCTTCCAGCCAACCTTGTCCTGGGTGGCCACCTGAGAGATTCCCTCACTGGCAGTGAGACAGCCCCTCAAAGCTCTTCCTCTGGTCAATGCATGTCTGGAGTCAGAAAGGCTCACACTGGACAGGGCATTATGTTTCCACAGGGATGCTTCCACCTTCTTTCCATCCTCCACCTGCAGGCAGCAGCACAGCTCTGGGGAGGGACCCTCCTCCCGGCCGGCTCGCCCACCTACATTTCAAGCTCACATCTGACATGCATTTTGACACAACCGTGCCTCCCCTCTCTTTTCCCCACTACCTTGCCTTGTTTAGAGCCTGGTTTTTTTCTTCCATTGCCAAAACACAATGACTGTTATAATTAACAGATTATCTCAGTGCGACAGCTGCAGTCCTTTGAAAATTAGGTTGAATAACAGGATCTTGCCGTATGGTAATTTCTTTTCATCTCTCAAATATTTTCTCTCTCTCACTCTCATTTCTACCTCATTTCTATTTTTCTTTCTTTCTTTTCTCTTTCCCCCCTCCTACATTCCACCAGCTCCCTGACTGCATGAGCAGTATCTTCGGGGAGAAGATATTGAAGGGCTCTCTCTGCCTTCATCAGCTATTTTCATTCCCCTTCTTTTACTACCACACCTCACAGAGAAGCAGTGCTTGCAAGTAGGCTCATAAACACATCAGGAAAATACATGCCCACCAGAGGCAATGGTCAGGGCCCTCTCAGAATCCCCACTGGTTCAGAAAGGCAGCACAGGGAATTTCATGGGGAGGGGAGAAACTGGGATGCAGTAGCCTGAACCATTGCATGCAACTTTGCCACGGGGAGCTGAGTGCAACGGTGCAGCTGAGTGGTTTGCACTGTTAGCCAGGGTGCTCTACCCACCCACCACCACCCGCCTTCTTGCTGACTCAGTATCTGCCCCTGACTCACCACTTGCTCACTGAATGGGGACTGGCAGTACTTACACGGCATCCTTCCCTCTGCTCAGGCAATAGCTCTGCCACTTACCACCCCCTTTCCCATTATCCACCTACATCTGTCTCTCTACCGACTCAATCAACCCAAGGCAGCCAGAAAAGCAGCTTGCTGGGGATTCAGGGTTTCAAAACCAAAATAAGAACTGCTCCCAGCTGGACCCAAATTAGAGGCTCTGGAAATCTCCTCCCCCGGGACTAGAGATCCCCTGGCCCTAGCTGTAAATGGAACTGATCCATCCGCAGAAGTGCCTGGATTCCTCAGTCTCTGCTTGGGCAGATGCATTAGCACACAGCGTTTCAGGCTGTGAGGATGACCAGCCAGACATGTGGGATGGGTCTGTTGGAATGGTGTCCAGGATTTGGCAACTGAAAGGTTTCAAGTTCATTATGTTCTGGACTCAAGAAGTCTGCAACTTGGTTGTTGATTAATTATTCTCACTGCCTGGCTTGAACTCACACAAAATGCCTTGGTCCTGCGCTGCTTATTTCAGCCATGTCTGTAATCTATACAATATCATCTGTTACACTTAAACACCATTTTTTTCTTTTTGCATAACAGGGAGGGATTTCTCCATATGACATGTCCAACACTCCACTGCAGAAGCCAGCTCCGGCTGGGTCCCGGGCCTCCTCCTGCCTCCTCAGCACAGCCATTTCCTCTCCTCCCATGGAGTTCCACCTCATTTATTTTCTTAATCCCAACTCAGTAGAACAGAAACACTTTGTCACCATTATTCTGCCAAAAGCCAAGCGGTTTTATAACAAACACTTATCCATTCCATTGTATTTCAGCGGTCTCCAGCAATGCTTCTCCTCATCGTCCGTGATCTCTCTCTTTTCATCCTTTGCCATCCTCAACCCTGCATTTTCTCTGCTTTCACTCCAGGCCCTGTGATAGCTCATGGCACTTATAGCACATCTCCTCATTCATTCACTGTCACTTACCCAAATGTTACCTTCATTTATTAATTCTTCTTTTTTCTAGTAGCATCCCTCCTCTGAGTGCTTTGTACAGTCCTACTTACGTATCCAATAATAGTATTTTCCCAATGAGTGAGTCATATACCCCTTTGCTGACATTTAGAATTCTCCTTGTTCTTTGAAACACGTTTATTCATTCCCCATCTCTACAATTATATATGTCTACTCGTGGCGTTGCATTTCCTACAGCAGCTGTGCAGCGAACAGATGATTTGTGCAAATAACCCAGCAAAATACTTTTTCCTCCTGGTACCTTGACATCCTCCATTTTAATTATGTAGGCCAAAGCTAATTCAAGCTATGATGCAATCAAAAATAGGGGACAGCTCAATTTAAAAAACACCCCACCCTTTCCTTTGTTCTTGCTCAGTACAGTTCTCCATCTTATTTCCTCACTTATTCTCTGCTCTACTTCTTTCAATGCTGTCAGTAGCAGAGTACATGGAGGCTGCAATTGTTATTGGGCCTCTGATTTCATAAGTGCTGAAAATATTTTCAGTGAGAAACAAACTTTGCTTCAGACTATTTCCAGGCCGAAAAGACCAAAAAAAAAAAAATTTAAAAAAAAATAAATAAAAGAGGAGCATTACTCAGCTAATATAGACATGTAAATGTCTTACCCACGTAATAGGTACTTCATGATGCTTACCCCCCTAAATCTCTCTCCAGGTAGCCCTAGAAAGCAATTAATGTGGCAGCCCCTCCTTGTTCCTCACTGTGGCCCTTTTCCTTCCCCCACAGTTGTTTCTCTTCGAGTCCTTAGTCACCCTTGCATATTCCATATTTTATTTATTCCTTACTACTCCTCTTAATCTGCATAGGCCAAACCCTAAGCTCCGGAGTCATCCTGACTCATTTTCTACCCAGGAAAAGCAATGATTTATATCAGTGGGAAAGCCTGTGATGTCAATCTGGACAGAGACTGATTCTGCATGGGGACTCCCACATAATTATTTCTTGTTCTCACTCATTCAGGTCTCCATTTAGCTACACACTTAAGCATGCACCCAACTGTAAACCCATGCAAGTCCCATTCAGCTTCTCAATTGCTTTCTTCTGCAACATCTGTGTTGATGGTTCCCACATCTTCCAAACACAACAGATTCTCCCTCCGTGCTTCCTCTTCCTAACCTCTCTGTTACCCACTCACCAACATCCTTCCTCTTGCTCTGAGAAATGCATTTTTTTTTCCTTTGCTTGTTTGGATTTTCTTATTTTCATTGCTGCCCGGGGACTCCAGCTTGTAATTTCACCTCCCTGTTCCTGAAATTGCTATGTTGAATAAAACACTGGCTTCCCCCTCTTCTCTCCAGAATTCAGAAATACTGAATCGGGCCACTAAGGAGAAAAGCTATTGGCCAGGACTGCTGTCTCTGCTACTGAAACAGAGCTGGCAGTAATATTTACAGGCGACTTTGAAAGCTCCAGGGATGGCTTGTGGCCAAAAATGATGATATCCACCCCCTCTTTTTTTTAATGATGTCTTCCTATGACTCAGTCTGGTCCATAAGTCAAAATAATTTCTTTTTATTTTTTTTTTACCCATCCTCCCTTTAAGCAATAAGAACAAGAGCCTAAGAACAGAACGCTGTAGCATCACAGGCAGGACAAGTTACGTCACGAGTAATGCAACTTGGGGTGTCCTTGGTAGCTTTAAAGGAAGCAGAACAAAAGGCATATGTCCTCTTTCCGGAGAAATGAGTTTTGGCAGAGCTAAACTGGCAATTGCCTGAGTTTTCTAAACTTAGTTTTATCTGTAAGCAAAGCAAGAAACACGCGGGAAGCAGAGACACGGTGACCTCGGGGGCTCATGACTTGCCAGGCTCAGCAAGGAGCTGCCGTGCACTTTATTATCCACCTTTGTGCAGAGGCAGAGCCTGGAATAAAGGGAGGGTGTCAGGGGAGCTGTGACAGCTGTTTCAAAGTGGGGCTGTGGTGTACCAGCCCAGGCTGCCCACACACCCACGCCTCTGCCTCCAGCCACGCACCCTGCAGCACAAACAGCCTCTCCAACGCTTGGAAAACCAGCAGTTCAGCCCCAGACCACTTAATTTGCTCCTCGCCTTTCTGTCTGCCAGTGGCAGGGGAAAAAAAAATGCATGTTTGGAAATTGGCAGTGTTGTGTATAGCATTACCAGGCTGGAGTTATACTGACTGCTAGACTGCTACAGGAAAAACAAAACTAAACCAAACCAGACCAAACCAAACAAACAAACAAACGAAAAAAAAACCCCACCACTACCACCAAAAAAAAAAAAAAAAAAACAAGCCCCCCCAAAAAACCCAAACGAAACAAACAAAAAACCACAAGCAACAAAAAACAAACAAACCCAACCAAAAAAAAAAAAAAAAATCCCAGGAAAAATCAAAACAAACAAAAAAAAAAAAAAAAGCCGAAGAGGGGAGCAGGCTGAGAGCTGTGAAGAAGGGTGGGGTGTGAGCGGGGGAGAGCCAGGCAAGGAAATAGGGAGAGAAATGAGACAGTCCTGTATCCAAGAGTAGATACTATGATGATGGGGACATTAAGAACATGATAGATAGGCAGGGAAGGAAGGCAAGCAGACAGAGGAAGGTACAGAGAAAGAGATGAGAGAGAGAGGGAGGGAGGGAGGGAGGGAGGGAGGGAGGGAGGGAGGGAGGGAGGGAGGGAGGGAGGGAGAAGGAAGAGAGAAAGGCAGAATTAATTTAAGAGGAATATTCTGAAAACATAATCTTCTCAACAGAGTTTAAAAAGAGAGCGAGAGAGAATTAAACAAACAGCGACAGGAAACTGAGAAAGAATAACTTTTTTTTTATGAGCTTGTTAACATTTGTGAAGTTAAGTAACCCTAAATTTATGCCATTAATTTGCATGTATTACATTTTTTTTTTTGTGCTGCCAGTTTATAGTCTCTGTGAAACCTTTAAAAAGTGGCTTTTTTTCTCCTTTTCCCTTTGCCTGTGTTAATTAAGGCTTGTGATATATGTATATTTTTACACTGCTGCTGTGCTCTAGCATTTAATCATGAAATGGGCCTTTTGCCTTTTCTTTGGGCTGCTCCTGCCTCATCCTTTCCCCTCCACAGAAACCTGAGGAGGCCTGTGGGTCCACCCACCTGCACTGATGTGCAAGCATGCCTAGAGCCAGACTGAGATCCCATGATCCCAGGCTGGGATTCTCCCTGTCAAACAAGGCAGCTTTCACAACAGGGGGAGGATCTTCAGCTGCTGAAGGGTTAACAGTTCCAATGCACCAGGGCATTCACATTGCCATACTGAAGCACATGGTATTTACACATTAGCAATCACTGGGGAGCCATAAATCGGATTCTCAGGGGAAATCCAGCCAAAGAACAGAGTGAGATTCCTAATGAAGGAAGTCACAGCCAAAGCTGGGGGAGGCACTAGTGACAGATACCCTCTAATCGACTGCTGGAATAAAGGGGATGCAGGTCATGCTCCAGGGCTTTAGTGGCATCTAGAATTATCCAGCCTAGGATGCACACAGAAAGAGCTGCTGCAGAAAACGAGAGTCCAGTTTCTCCCCTGCTTCCAGGGGACTGCACCACACCAGTTCTCAGGGGCAGTGTCCCTCCTCTCCTCCCAAGGACTCTTCTTTCTGGGCAGACACATCTCTCTCCTGAGCACATTGCTGACTTTGGAAGTGCCCAAGGCCAACACAGAGTGTGGCTGGTGGAGCCCTTTTGGCAGCTGTCCCAGCGAGCATATTTCTGAGCTCAGCTGGACAGGAGTCCTGCTCCTAAATGTGCTTTGATTGCTTTGCTCCTTTCCAAAGGCTCTGTTTCTCCCAGCTGTAAGCAGAGTTTGCTGAAGCAAGAAGCAGGTTGCTAAGCCTGGTTTGGATGCTGTTTGGTCCTTAGTGGAGCTGATGGGACTCATCTTGTTAAAAGCCAGCTGAGCTGAGACCATGAACAGTGAACATTGATTCAGACCTAATCACCCTCCGTGGGAGACACAGCAACTGGAGGAGGAAATAAGGGAGATTGCTGGTCACAGCAGAGGTGGTGTTCCCTCATCCCCTGTGGAGAAAGCTTGTGATCTCCTTGGGGTCTGACAGGGGTCTCTGGAGGGTCTCTGCTGAACTGGACTTGGGAAGGAGAGGTAGGGGAGACAGACCAGGCTTTCCACACTGTCATTTATTTTGCCATATGGGGGTGTTGAGCACCAGAGAGGATATTCTGATTTACTCCTGGCTTACTGTTGCTGTGGCAACGGGAGAAATACAGGCCAAACCAGGCTGCATCTGCAATGTGGTGGTAATAGGGAGTTTGGATTCCCATGTGTGTGTGTGTTTGTTTGTTTGTTTGGCTGTTGCAGGAGCCACATGGTAAAAAAGCACTGTTGCAATGAAAAGGGAATGAGGTCTGAATTGTACCCAAATACACCCTCCTCTCATGCAATAGCCAAACAGTCATGCATGCAGTCCTAGGGACAGCACACAGCCCAAGGAACATCAGCACACACATGTGGCCCTTCTTCCCATCACAAGTACACCCCTGGAGCTGGGGGTCCCCACCTGCTCTCCCACCCTTAAAAGAAGCCAGACTTCTTATTTCATAGGTACAAAGGTCCTGTGCACCAGAAACTTTGTGGTTGGGCTCTGAAATGCAGCTAAGAGTCTGGGGCCCCCCTGATGTCAGCAAGAGGATCTCCTCTGCTGTCAGACTCACATATCAGCTGTGATTCTAAGGGATCAATCCCCCACTTTGGTTACTGAGCAAATACTCCTCCCTGCAAATACTCCTCCAGCACATTGTAGTGACAAGTTCTTACCGCCCCCCACTCACACTCCCCAAGCTGATCAACAAAACAAACTCAGACCTTTCTCAACAGTCATATCCCCACTTGGGAGAGGTGGCCTTCACTGCCAACATCAGAGTGAGCCCTCAGGTCACACAGATTGGCCTGCTGCAGATACCAGCCTCCAGCTGTGCGAACTCATGAGTCTGCCAGCGCCATTCCCACCCCAGAAAGCAAGCTGTAGAGCACAGTTAATTTCAGCCTCTTTCCTTCCCTCTCCTCCAGCCTGCTGGAACCTGAGTATCCTCAGCCTAAACACTGGCCTCTGGAGAAAGGCTCCACGTCCACTGCATATTGGCCCCAGAGACCTAATTTAGGTTAAGTGGAAGGAAGGAAATTATTTTTCAACTGCCCCTCATGACCCCAAGGCTTCTCCTGCAGAATAGCCTTGTAGCAAGACAAAGTTGCTATTCAGCCATATCATGATCTGTTCTTCTTTATCTCACAGTCCATAATAGGCTGAAGGTAGCATAGGTGCAGGGAAGAATGGTCTGGTAACAGGACAAGGACATGGTTTTCTCAGGCACGGAGACTGAAGTTCCTGGAAATCAGACTCCAAATCAGCTTTGGGGGTCCTCCATTGCAACTTCTGCAAAGGAGGGACAAAGTCCATGGCAGAGACAGGCTGAATTTCCACAGTCTGGGAGAGCCAGAATCCTGTGAAGCAGGATTCCTCTATGAGGACAGCATACTTGGGGTGAGACACCACCAAAGACAAAGAGGTGAAAGGCTGATGATGCCAGTAACCTGTTGGCTGCTGACACTGAGATAAATAAAGTGTGTGTGGGAGAAACAAAGGTGCTAAGGTTGAGTTGGAAAAGTTGAGGTGATGGAGATGAGAGGCTCTGCAGGTATGAAAAGCTTCTAGAGAGCATTGTGCACACAGGAGATGTCCAGCTCAGTCCCAACGAGGACAGCCACAGGGAATGTGTGGTGGCTGCTGGTGTGCTGCGGGAATGCTGTGAGTTTGCAGAATGCCTGTCCACCCAGGCTGTGCAGGAGAGGTGAGACAGGATACAGATTCACCCTCCTTGACTCCTGGCTGCCTTTTCTCCCATTATTCCTGAGACTCCATCTGGCCTCACTATTTTTACACACATACACATACCAAAAAAAAAAAAAAAAAAAAAACCCAAACCAAAGGGGGAAGATAAAATAAACACTTCATTTCTAACCTAATCAGCCCTTCTCTCACTAATTAGCACCCTCTGAGCACATCCACAGGCTGTGAGAGATACTCTGGGGCTGATAATGACCCCCAACCTGCAGTTGCATATGCTGAAGGGTCAGCAGAGCCAAGAGCAAGCCGTGGGGAAGCAGGGAACAGAGCGACCTCTGTCATTGGCTTTTTTCTCTGGAATGTGGGATGATGGAAAGGGGACATCTCTTTTTTTGCAGGGTCCCTTGTGGGTGCACGTGTGTGTGTGTTTTTTGGTGAGAGAGAGTGAATGTGTGTGTGCATCATGTGTGTCAGGAGGGGGGAAGCTGGAGAGGTTTGGAGGGAGGGGACTGGAACCAAATTCTGGCACTGAGCCCAAACCTGAAACACATGCCAATTTATGCCTCTCGCTGGTGGTAATGAAGGGCTCCGTTCAGGACACACGGGACACTAATTAAGGGGCTTCAAAGGCAGCTTTCTGCAGAGTGCTCTCTAAAGGGGGGCTGAGGGGAGGAAGGAGCACAAGAGGGGGGTGTTCTCCACTCAATGGAAGACTTCTGGCTCCTAGTGCTGCTGGGGAAGGCACTTTTTCTCTCTCGCTGTTTCCCATAGCAACTCCTACCCGTGAGAGCTGAGAAGGTGCAAGCATCTGGCAGCTCCAGGCCAGCCCTCAGCAGCCAGCAGGCAAGGCAGGCTCCAGTGTGCAAAGGTGGAAAAGCAGCATGGCAGAGAGGAAGAAAAGAAAAAGGTGGAACTGGGGAGGCAAATCGGTGTGATTACAAAGGTAGCACCTACAGTAAAAGGAGTTGCTGTTAGTCCCCAGGGATTTGCAGGGACAAAGCTCTGGGTCACTGCCGATCAAAACTCCACAGCTAAGCTTTGTCAACTTCATCCCATGGGGTTATTTCATGTGAAAGTTTGTGAATAGGACAATGGGCAGAGCTGGGAACGTGTGTCCATTGTGTCAGTCTGGGCATAAGGGCTTAGCTGGGCACCACAGACAAACAAAAACAGCACAGGCACCCAAACATCTCTAGCCCCCTTCCAGGAGCTTCACAGACCCTGGCCCTACAGCCTCTAAGCATTGCAGATTTGCTTATAGCTGAGTCAAAGGAAAGGAGCCAGGCCATGGAAGGGGTGATGTGACTCAGCCATGATCACCAAAGGTCTCAGTTCAAGTCTCCTGCTTCCTGCCTGATACCTTACCTTCCCACCTGTCCTCCCTCCACAGGAGTAAACATGAAACAGCAGCTCTGGTGAACAACAGGACTGTGCTGAGATTGATGAAATCGGGACAGAGTGTGGGAGGAAAAAGAAGAATAAATTGGCAGGGAGAGCAACAGAGTGTTAGTGAGAGACACGAAGAAAGGATGAGTGAGAAAGGTGGTGAGGAAAAGAGAGAATAGAGGGTTATCATGGATTATAGTCACTGGGCCATGCACCACACAGAGAGAGAAAGTGAGGGAAAGAAAAGAGAGGTGATATGAGCACGTGAAAAGGAGAAGTGAGAAGAGGCTCACAAAGAGCAAGAGAAGCAGACGGCTTGAGAGATGAGCAGTGTTTCGCTGATCCTGCTCAACAGCATGTTGCCTGCCATCACTCACCACCCCACAAGCTGCCAGAATGCCCTACAGTTTCCCTTGGTTTCAGACAGAGCTGTCTTCTCTATGCCAGGCAGTCTCAGCACCACACACAGGTCACCTGGACACAGCTCTTTGGGAGTCCGGACCAGTCCTGCCACAGGGAAACACAAGTACACATTATTTAACCAAGGTGAGGCAGAAGGCTTCCAGTACTACTCTAATGCTTCTCCACAATTGTTTAGTTGTAACTAAAGTTAGTTTTTTTAACCTTTCTGCCCTCTCTTGTTCACTGTCCTCCTGTGCACCAGCCCACATTTAACTGCTTATTCCGGATGACCTGCTCCATGTCTCCCATGCTCAGTGTCACCCAGCCACAAGCACGGCCACCTGCAGCCCAGAGCTGTTCAGCAGGGCTCTGCCTGCCACTGGAGACAGGGAGGGAGGAGGCTCACCCTGGAAGAAGCACCTGGGGTGAAAATGGCTGAGGTGTGACTGAGGCCAGTGGCTGCCCAGAGCAAGGACAGTGCAAGGCAGTTCTTAACAGCTGCTCTTGGGCAACAGTCTTCACATGCATATCCAGAAATTCCTTGTTTTTTCTTACTACTACCCAATGGTGAATCTTGCTGCCCAGCCAGAACGGTTTCTGAGAAGAGGTGGTCAGGCTCCTGGGCAGGCACAATCAAAAGGAAGTTGGATGCAGAAACACATTGCGGTGCTAGAATCAACCCTACAGCAGGTCTTGCAACCACTTGGGCTGAGTAACATCTGGGGTCTGCTGAGATCTGCAGAGAAAATAGATCTCAGGTATCAGATGCAGCCTTGGAAGGGCTTAGCTCCATCACTGATCCTTGCCTCATCCAAGCATAACAACCACAGCACAAGCCTGACAAGTTCAGGGCACTTGTGTTCTGCCTCCACCATCCCACAGCCCACCAAACAATTCCCATCAGCTGATAACAGCTGCTGAACCTTTTCAAGGCAACCCACAAAAGACCTAAATCGAAGGGAGAACAGAGCTGATCACCAGCCCCCTCTGACCATAGGGGAATAAACAGCCAAGACATTCAGGTTCACAGAAAGACACCAGCCTTAGTTTCCATGGAGAGAGGAAACAGGAACACTCTCCAGCTCCCCCCTTCATCTCCCAGTTCTTCCTTCTCCCCCCACACCTCACCTTTCTGCCCTGTGCAATCCAAATTGGACACCAAGCCAAAGACAGATAAACAGGCAACTAGTGAATCACTCTTATTAAGTTTGAACTTATTATTTAAAAAAATAATAAAAATGAAAAACATGAAAAGAGGGAGAGAAAAATCAAAGCTGGGATTACAGGCTTAGCAAGCATGAGTGCATATTCAGCCTACACTGTTCTCTTTGTGACTCTGTCACACCGGTAGACTGCTAAGAGAGTTATACCATTACTAACATGACAGCATTGTCCTATACAGCCTGGATTAGAAATCCCAGTGGCTGTGTGGAGGAGAAAAGTCCCTTGGCAGTGGCAGGCACTTGGCCTCATGATGCCTTCCACTCACAGCATGCTGGCCAGGCAGGGAGAAGTATTCAATTATCAGACAGGCTCTGCCTTTTCCTAGGCCAGCTTTCTTTCATTGTCTGACTGCTTTCTCCCTGGCCAGTGATGCCTGAGAAGTTCTGTCATGCAAGAGAAACTCAAGATGGTCCAGGCAATTCCTGAATCAGGCAGACTTCTCACAGCTGAACCCCTGCTCCTCCTTAGAAATATACAGTCTTCTGCAAGTATGGATGGGATTCAGTCTTGAAGGTGGTGAATATCTCATTCACCAGCATAGGATCTCCAACAACTGCCTGGAAAACTGGATCTCCTTGTTCTCTGCTGGGCAGGAACATCAGTCAGTTATGATTCCTTCACTTTTCTCTGGCCTAAAAATCATCCTACTGAGCTGAGACTGATTGCCCTCATTACTTCCACTTCTTAAGCAGGATCACACCAGTTTTTAAACACATCAAAGACATGTATGTTGCTCTGATGCATTTTTCAAACACTTCCTTTTCCAAGTAATCCCCATATAAACATCACCCAGAGCACCAAAGCAATCAGATAATCACCCATAGCCTCATCCACTGTTTGTACCCTTTGTGATGTCCTTGGGGACTGTGTTTCCTCACTGGGACAGTGGTGTTATAGCATGTCTGGGAACTGGGACAGATTGACAAGAAAAAGGCAGCTGGTAACAATAAATGTATCACCCCGGCCAGGATGCAGAAAGAGGAAAGGTCATTGTGTAACGTGGTCTCTCACTGCAGCCAGAATTCCTGCTTATGTGGCCACCAGTGCAGGGGCTGAGCTTTGGTACCACTGAGGGAAGATAAACTGGATGCTGCATGAATTGGCTGTGTCAGTCCCTGAGTCTTCAGAGAGGGAAAGAGGAGCTGGAGTGAGAAAGGCAGTGAGCTGAGAGGAGGAAAGAACTGGGTATTCAGTGCCTGGAGGGTGAGGGTCAGGACCAAGAGCAGCAGAAGGAGCTGCCTAGGACAGCTGCTCACCCAGATGGTCCCCAGTCTGCAGCCTTCAGATCTTGCCTTAGCTCCAGCCCCGTGGCTGGTGCTTGTGGCCTCATCTCCCCACATCTCTGTTCTGCAGCCAGTAAAGCCAGTGGTGGGGCAGGCTCTGTACCACTGCAGGAATTGGGGCAGGGACCATTCAGCATTCACAGCACCTCAATACTACTTTCTCTGTCCCAACCCAAAGAGATAAGAGAAAAAAACCACAGTTTTTCTTTCCAAAGTTGCCCCAGGGCTAGGATACAATTTTTTTATGGCCCAGTTCTTAGCCTATTTGCATTTTGTATTTTTACTTCAACTGCTGTTTGTTTCCAGATATTTGGGATGCCTAATGATTTTCAAAGCACTGTTTATTTTAATCCTTCTAATTTATTAATAAATTATTTGCCCTCGAAGTGCTTGGGAAAGAAGGGTAAGGAAGTTATAACCAGTGCTTTGAATAAAGCATCAAACTGTCATATGATCACATCAAAGCAACAGCAAGCAGATCACTTTGTTGGCTATATCATGATACAGCCTCACAGGTCCTCCAGCTTGGTGTCAGGTTTCTTCATACATGTCACCCTGCAACACTACCAGGCTCACCAGTTCTGAGGATGAAGTGAAAAATAGCAATGCCCAGAGGCAGCTCTCTCTGAAAAGTCTTCCCCTTCTCACCCTCTGTTGTGAGAATGTAACATGCCACCATGGTGCAGATAACATAAACCATGCTGACATCCACGTGGATTTGCAGGCAAGGTTGTAATCTTCCCATAAATCACAGGTGCACTCAGCCTCCACTACACTCTCTTCAGCCCAGTGCTCTGTGGCAAGGCTACAGTTTCACACACAGGACAGTCCCTGAAAAACACAGTGAGCATAAAACACTGCTAATCATGCAAATGAAGGGCTTGGAATCACTGCTAGTCAGTCCCAACAGGAACATGCCAAGTTTTCTCAACACCAGAAAGCAACTGACAGATCCTGGAAATCCTGAGGACTGCCATCAAATAACTTTTCCCTTCTCCAGGAAAGCTGTGAGTGTGCCCCGTCATGTGTTTAGGAGCCTGCACTTATCTAGGGCCTTAAGACCACATACAGTCTTTTGCAGCTGACAACTTCATCACACCCTTACTGCTGCAAAGCCCATTTGCTCTCAGTGATCCCACTGAGATAAAGATCCCCTTTCTCCCATCTCACGCTGACCTGTCAGCCTTGAACACGTTAGTCATGGGCTAGCCTTTGCCAGGGACACACGACCTGCAGGAAACAGAAGCCTCTCTCTTCTGTAGTGGCAGGGATTGCTGCAAGTGTACATCTTGTGCTAAAGGGCTGAGGTGATTCCACAAACAGCTCTCTGAAAGCAGCCTGAAGTTGCTGCTGGTTGTCATGATGAGTTAGTTGTGCTAGATGTCCTCCAGAAGCACCGTTCTGCCTGGGAATAGACAGTGACTACTGTTTAGAGGGGGTGAACACATCTTGCCTGAACAAGCTGATGACAACAGCCAGCACAGCTGTCTGGCATGGGGGGACACCTGCACCCATGTTCTCTTGGTACTTGTGGATAAATTGACAGAAACAGAGGTGCCTCAAGAAAGGCGATGCATCCTCTTTCACACAGGATGCAGGAAGAACAAAAACATTTCTGCAGTGCCAGTTGCAAAGCAGATTCCAGAGTGGATCTCCTTGCTGATATCCACAGGTCCTGTCAGTGCTGAGGCAGCCTGAGCAGAAGTGAGCCCAGCCTGGCTCTGCACCCATCTAAAGGCAGGTGCCTGCATGCCCAGCAGCTCAGATGCAACACATCTGCAGGACACCTGTATCACCAGGAGTGCCAGGGCAGGCACCTTCCTGGGATCAGTGGTCACAGCAACAGATTTCTCCCCTCCCAGATCCCCACCACAGATTAGGCCCACAGCTCCAGGGGGCATTCCAGCCCCTGCAGAAACATCACTGCTGAGTGCTCACTGCACACTGCCATAGTCCTAGTCACCATATTAAATTTTTTGCTTCTATTCTTTACTTAAAACCTCCCTTCTCTCCAAGCTGCATCTCCCATCTGATGAAGGTGAGCCAGAGCCAAGGGCTGACTACCACAATGCTTGCTGGCTCCCCACTTTGAAGAGTGCCAGCCTGCCAACAGAGCATCTCCCTTTCTTCCTTCCCTGACTCCCTGCATTCCCACCACCTTTTGCAAGCACAAGAAGAGCCACCTGGGGAGGCATTGAGACTGCTCACCCTCTTCCCTAGCTGTTCCCTCTCTCCCATCTCATCCCTGTGTGTGGACACCCTGGTGGCACCTACCCACTCACTGGGAGGGGCACCAGAGACACGGTGTCTGCCCTGCCCCTGGTACTCAACATCTGACACCTTGTTTTGAGGGCATAACCATTCCAGCAGCCTTTTCCTCTCACCCAGACCCCCAAAGTGAACAGGCAGTGATCCATGCTGGGCAGGAAGAAAAGTGATGGAATGAATCCCAGCACCCTGCTCTGTGTTGTGGATAGGGCATTATCTTCTCCCTACAAAAAAAGTGTGACTCTCCTCTTGGCTTGATTGTGGGCACTCAGTTGATAAAGTCAGGTTATTACCTGCATACCCTGGCAAGGCACAACTCTCCTGTCTGCCCATCTCCCCTGGGGCAGGGAGCTCCCTGCTTTAACAGAGCCCAATCACCCAGCGAGTTCTCCTGTGTGGCAGAGGAAATAGAGATCTTTAAAACAGGGTTTTAATTGAGTCCTCAGCTTGATGATGTACCACTTAAAAAGAAGGCCTGGATGAATGAACCCTGATCTTTGCTCTCAAAAAGGTGCACCAACATGTGATAAGGACTTTAGAGAGAAATAACAAGGGGAACAGCATCTCTTGGAGCCTTCCCGAGAGGAGCATAACCAGCTCATGTGCTTAAGGCTGTAACCTTTCTCCTTCTCCCCATAGGTCTCTTGGTGTCTTTTCTTCTGTTGCCTCTCTGATCCCTGAGCAAAGAGCACAGTCTTAGCAACCCAGCCTCTGCAGGGAAGTCCAAGAAAGGCCAAACTCTCCAGGATCATGCCTTACTTGTTGAAGGGCACAGGGAAGGACCATCTGCCTCCAGGATATTTCCTCCAGCAGTGGCAAACACTTGAGGCCTGGGAAAAAGGAGCAGAAGTTGGCCAATATAGAGATGCCTCCCCAGACCTCCCAAACAAGTGGAAAATGGTGGATTTTGTGAGTTGGCCAAAACTATGAAATTATTAAACATCACAAAGTTATTTCACAATCATAATGCCCAGTGTTCACTTTAACTGTTCTTCATTGTTACATTTCATAGCTGCACACCAGGTGCTTTTCTGCTGGGAAGAAAGGGGCTGTAAAAGGCGAAGGAGAGACTGCTCTGCACAGAGGGATGTGTCTGTGGGCATGGAGGAGGGCAGGCATTTCTTCTCCATGCTCCTCAGCAGGAGTGAGCAATAAGGAACATGCTGGGAAAGGCCAGCAGCACTTGATTGATACATATGGGTCTGTGTGCAAGAGGTGCCAGCCAAAATGAAGAGACCATTCCTGCATTAAATCACGTTCAGTGTGTCCATAAAACTGGCAAGTGCAAACCTCCTGTTGTGAATATTGACATGTGATGTGCCCACAGTGGCCCTGGGACGTGTCCCCAGCCCGTGAGCGTGCGAGCAGCCCCACGGGCCGTGCGTGTGCATTGCCTGCTGCCAGGGCACCTGCCCACTGGGGAACTTTCCATTTCAACCAGCTGACAGCTGCTCTCCTGAGTTTCCTGGACACCAATAATGTTTTCCCTTTTCTAATCTCCCCGATGTAAATCCATTCACAACGAGCGCCTAGAGACTTTTAATTCCATCGGCATTAAACTCACTAAAACCTCTATTACCAAAAGCTTTTAGGATTTTCCCCAGAATCTACAAGTCAAGTTCATAACATGACAGAACTCCACCTCTCTAGGGTGTCTGAGAAATTAATTCGTGCTTTCTAAACGCCAGGATCACTGACCAGACGTTCAAAGTATCCCCCTTGCATTAGTAAGCTTGAGTTGCTGGTACAACACGGCCCTTGCCAGGGGCTGAGCTGCCTCCTGAAACACCTCTAACATTCTGGGAAGAGCCCTCTCCCTGCATCAGGCAAGAGCAGATCACCTGCCACAGCAAAGCAGCACCAGAGGTTCACAGATGCTGTGTTAAAGGGAAGTGGTTCATTTCAGTGCTCCTTTGCTGCATTCATTGCTGGCAAACACATCACAACACCAGTGCTCCCCTGTACCAAAATAAGTGAGAAGATGGTGTGGTCTCACCTCAGTGCTGCACACAGGCAGGCACTGTAAAAGCACGAGGATTATCCAGCTCCACCTCTGTAGAGAAGGTGGCTGGGTGCCGAGACAAATTGAAAGTGGTTGTGGTGGAGGGGTCAGACAGCTGTGAGTCAGTGAGTGAGGTTTCTAAATGCTGTAATACTCCAGCGATGGTGCACTTATCCTTTGGCCCTGGAGGTTCATTGGCTGCTGTAATAGAGCAGAGAGATGCAATCATCTTTTGATCCCAGAGGTCTTTTTAGGTGCTATAATAGAGTAGTGATGATCAAGCCATCTCCGAAGCCTTGGGGTTGCTGGCACGCTGCACGGGTGACGTCAGTGTCTCTCGGCCCCCACAGTCCCCAGCTCCTGCATTCCAGGAGAGGTGTTGAAGATGTTGCTTACACCCCAGAGGTTTGCAGGGACTGTGGTGATGTCAGCTTTGACACCCTGCCAAATTCCCTCTGGCCTCAAAGGAACTTGTAACCACGTGGAAAGGTGTGATACTGACCCCAGGTCTCTTAGCACTGGGACACAAGCCTGGCTGCTCCCACTCTATCCACATCAGCTGCGGTGGGTGCAGCTCCAAGCCACCCACCAAAACAAATCACAGCTCTAAGAATTCAAGAGAGCTCACAGAGATCCAGCAAAGAGCAGCATGCAAAGATGATCCCCAGTGGTTTTATCTGGGTTAAAAACATTTCCCTGTGAAGCAATCACTCTGCTCACACCTCATGGGCTGTCCAGGAAGGAGACATACTTACAAGGAATCTGGGGTTTGTGTGTAGCACACAAAAAACTAGAAATCAAACAGGCTAAATTAGCCGAGCTGCTGAAGATTTCAGCATCCTGTATGATGGACTCAGAAAACAAAAACAAACAAACAAACAAACAAACAAACAACAAGAACTAGGACCATGCTCCTGGGTAGGGAATGCTGTTGGACAGGAATGATATGTTTGTAGACTTAGGCCCTTACTTCCTCCACACTGAAGAGAGGAAGAAGTAATCAAATAAGGTTTCAGGGTTTCCATAGGCTCAAGAATTTCTCTTCTCCCTTCAGCCCTAGCAGATGTTTAATTCTGAGCTCCAGCTTGGCCTGAAAATTGGGAATTTTGCTTTACCTGTTAGATACCCTGTTATCCTGGCACTGATTCCTGCATCCATAGTTCAGGTGGAAGATGGAAGCATGGGCAATCTCCCAGGGATGTCTGGGAACTTTGAAGGTTAGGTTTCTAATCTGAAACAGTATCAAGAGTTTAGGTGGGTTTACACCTTTTCTGTGGCAGGACTGGGGTTTGGTTCTCCCCAGAACTGAGTTCAGACTCAAGAGGATGGAAATTCTCCTTTATACTAGGGACTTCAACATGATTACACATGAACAGAATTTCACTGGTCACGTCCCAGCAGGTAAGATGTTCACAAGAGAACAACCATTCCAGGTCAGAGAAATATCCACACTGGCTCTCAGGAAAAACATTACTGGAATGTGGGGGAGAAAAACATCAAAGCAGACAAATGAGGGATGATGCACTCCTGTCCCAATTTTCTTATTTCCTGCAATGAGTTGCAGGCTAATATAGGCTCTGAAGACTGAACCTGCAGGTTCAGGCTCCAAAACTGGGCTCATGTTTAGTTAAAGCTCATTGGGGTACTCTTGTTCTCCACAAAACACACAAATTCACCATGGGCCTTTCTAAATTCTTGGACCTGACAAATTCTCATGTCTTAGACCTCCACAGTTCAACCCTGCAAACCTGAATCCCATTCCCTGTGCATTCCTTCACTCCTAGATGATCAGGGAAGGAAGGACAGATATCCTCATAGTCTCATAATTTAATTTCCTACCACCATACACTCACAGTCTGCTGTCTGACTCCAACAACAACAACCCCTGTCTCCTCCATATCTTCACTTGGGGCTGTTCACAGGCTTTCTGTCTCGTCCCAGAGCCCCTTCAGTTTTCCAGCATCTCTTCAGAAACAGGCTGACCCAGGTTTGGCTTGCAATTCCAAATGAAGCAGCACTGCAGGTGTACAAGAGCTCTTCCAGAGCCCTCTCTCCCCACTGCCTCTGCATCCAAACAGCTGATTTGCCTGCTCAAGGGCATCACAGCATGGGGCAGAGCTCTGCAAAGACATTCACCTGCACTTTCATTTGGCTGATATTCTTGATTCAGGACCTTTTGGGTACCTAAAGAGTTTTGAGTCTGCCCTGCAGCACACATTACTTTGAACATACCAACATTCAGTTTCATTCACCAGATCACAGTGCATTCATTTCACTTAGTTCTCTTTCCTAGGCATTTCCCACAGCCCTTTCTGTCCACAGCCAACATAATAATTTTGTCTCATCTGCTGATTTCCATACGGTATCTCTCCTCCCACCTTTCCAATTCATTAAACAATAAGGCAAATCACAAGGGATTTAGAAGAGAACCTGGAGGCCACATTAACCTTTTGCCATGGTGAAACTTGACTGTTTAATCCCCTCATTCTTTCAGTCTCCTACTCAGTTTTTGATCTATGTCAATATTTTGTCTCTCACTGACTGCTTAGCTTCTTTAGCAGCTCAAGTGCACGATCTTTCAAAAGCCTTTTGGAAGTCTAAATACATTATATCACTTGGTTCTCCTTTATCCACTGCATTATTGACACATTCAAAAAGTTGTAGGAGATTAGCATGATGCAGTTTTCCCCTGCTGAACCCACACTGGATAGGCCCTATCAGACCACAGTCTTCCAGATGTCTTCAAGCACTGCTTTTTAATTATCGTTCCCACCAGTTTACCAGATACAGATGCAAAGCCTACTGATCTTTAATTCCCCGGATCATCACTGAAGCCTTTTTTTAAATATAGGTACAACATTTGGTCTTCTCCAATTCCCCGAATCAGTAGCTTTTTTTTTTGTTGTTTTTTTCACAAGAGATTGCATATTTTTGTTAGCAGCTCAATCACTTAAGCTCCTTCCAAACTCTCGGATTTAACCATCTGGACTTGATAACTTATTGTTCAGGGAAAGGGGGGCGGAGGTTTCGTAGTTGCTGGAGGTTTTTTTCACTGTGTTTGTGGGTTTTTTATGAGTTGCTTTGTCCCAGCACCCATTATTCTACCAGCATATTTTCCAACAGATCCTCATCTAAGCAGATATAGGAAGAGAATCTCACAAATACTGTTGGTAGGGACAGCTGATACAAGAGAAATAATAAGAGAATTCAGCTCCCCAGCAACATCCTAAAAATGGAGATACTGAGTCACTTTAAGCACAGGAGGTGACTGGAATTGATCAATGCGAGTTTTCTTGGATAACATCCACCCTGTTCTGACCAACCGGGCTAGTTTTGCTCATTTGTTTGGGTCTCTTGCTGAATAGTGATTTCCATTTTGACCCCAGAAGACTCAGGGCAGGAACAGTGCTAGCTTGATTATATACAGCCTAAGGTGTGATGAAAAGAAAGTGACCTCAGTGCTGGGGGATGCATGAACCTGGGAGGAGATGAAACCGAGCCGGGATGAAAGGAAGTAAATCAGAAGGTGAGCAGAACATTGCTGGGCTGTTAGCTCCTGTGATTGCCTTTCAACTGCATCAGCCACAAGGCATGAAATGTAATGGGCAATGCTGGAGAACTCAAATAAGTAGCCCCATTATATGAGTGTTTCTCCCTTTGTGCCAGACTGGTTCTTGATAGATTTCACCATGCTGGCAGTTAGGATTGGGGCACAGCCCCGTGGCCCTGATGTGCCACTCACTTTAAGCCATACCTTCCACTGGTCCTACAACAGGGAGTCAGGGAGGAAGCTTGAGATGGAATAGAAGCACCCACAGGTTTATGTCACAGTTAGCACACGACCGGCTGTGGGTACATGTTCACCTGCCTGCAAGCCAACTCTGGCATTGCAGCTTCTGGAAACCATCACACTCTCCTCAGAAGTGACACTGAGATCTGTGTGAAATCTACCCTGTGACAGACCTGGCATACCTACCTTGCCTGATGGACATGTACTCAACTATTTATTTCATAAAAGAGGAAGAGAAATTTCCATAAATCTCTCTTATCAAGTTGCTGCTGTTCAGCTCTTTTGTGACATATTGATGGCACAATTAGAGAAAAAAAATAGAAAAAAGTTGTGTACTTTGTTGAATTCATTACCTGCAGACACTGCCTATGTGGGGTACTGTGGCCATAAGTATTTCTGGGGAGCCTTCTAAAGGCAAGTCTGTATCTCCCTCTGAGACCTCACCAACATCCCTCCAGTACAGAGCAAGCAATTCTCAGCAGTGCTGGGCAGCACATTCACTTCCTCTGGCTCTGTGGGGCGAGGGCCAGGAAAACAGAGGACACAAGGAGGGGTTTCTCAGCCATGTTCCCTCCTCCATATCGGGAGCAGACAAACATGCACAAGGAGAAGGCATCTCAAAGCAGGACAATCACAGGCTGGCTATTCCCTTAATTAAGGAGGTGGATAGAATACGAGCAGTTTACTGTGCAGAGCTAGTCCTCCTGCCACAGAGCTTTTGAGACCACATCCCTGCCCAGTACAAATGTGGTCAGGTCAAACTCTAGTCTGCAGTATCAATATAAGATGCTTCCATACCACACTGTCACTGCAGGGACACGCTGCTTTCTTTCTGCCTCCCTCTCCACCCCTTTTTTCCTCTGCTGCTTCTGTCCTTTTTCTCTCAGGTCCTCCCTCTTTCTCATTGTAGTGCATCCCCTCCCTACTCCGTGTGTCTTGGACTCCCCTTTCCCTTTGCAACACGTCCCTCCACTGCCTGCAGCCCTCTACCTCCACAAATCAAGAGAGAGCTCACACTGGGACAAGACAGAGAAGGAACCTGGGGGACAAAAAGGTCTTCTTGATGCCTGACTTAGCCCAACAAGACTCCCAACATACCAGATACAGCCCTGCTGCAGGTGCTTGTTTGGGCAGGGCATGGACATGGACACTCACACGGACACTACTGCACAGGCAGGGAGGTAGAACAAATCCCATCCAGCTGCTCTTCTAGCAAGGCTTTAGCTTGTCTCCCTCTCCTCGCATGCACTGGTCTGTCATGTGTGTGTGTCTCAGGGCTGGCAGTGGCTGTGCAGAGGGTGCAAGGGGGAGGTGCAATGACAGAGGCTAGGGGTGGCCAGCTGCCAGTCGTGGCCTGTACCAGGGTCCCCTCAGTCCCCTGACACACACAGACACGTGCCACGGCTGCTAGGGGAGGCCCAGCCAAGAAGCCTGTCCTTCTCCACTGAATCTCTACTCTGTTTCCTAAGTGACAAGCCACAAACTCTCTTTCTCTTCCCAAACAAACAGAGGCTTGAGAGAATCTCTGCCTCAGCCCTGGCAAGCAGCGCCCTGGTCATTAGGGATTCTCCTCCAGCATCCAGCCCCCTGCGAGTGACAGCACTCAGCCATGTCAGCAGAGCCCACAGGCTGAACCTCCCTGTCCCCACTGCATCTCTCTGTGCAGCCTGAAGCCTTGCTCCTTCACATCCCTACTCCCCAAACCCTCCTCTCCCACTGTGTTTGTGGCTACTGCCTGCTCCACGTAAAGGCAGGGGAAACTGCAGCACAGAATGGTGACCAGTGTGAGAGTTTGCTAGGACTAGGACCCTTAGCAACAAGGTTTGGTAGACGGTGTCACATCTTGCCTTCAACCTCCAAAAGCTCATTTTTCTGGGATTTATAGTAAAACTGACTTCAGACTGCTAAACCTGGTCAACAAATTCTCCTCCTAATCACCAGAGACTTGCCCACATCCACACAAAACCATGAGGTAAATCACCCCTCACCACCTTCCTTCCCTTTGGCCCTTCAGCACAAACAAATTACCTCCCTCAGTAAGACAAGCACCTGAGTGACAGACCTGGAAAAAGTCCCTGCAGTGTAACAGTGAGGGTTTGCACTCATACTCTGCCCCAAACGAGCACCTGCCTCCAGTGGGGCTGGCTCAGCCTGCGTCCATGGTGCAGCCCCATTTTCTGCCAGCATGATCCTATGAGGAATGATAATGCCTCTCCTGGGCACTGACCTGTAGAGTGGTCAGGGCTGGAGAACAACATCCTCCTTCTGAGACAATATTTCCCTCCTCTTCCCCTTCCTCTTCAGCACGATGCCTGCCCTCCTGCCAGCCAATGCCATCCTCTCCAGCATCTGCCTGGAGTGGGACATGGCTTGCTCCCAGACTGTAATTTAACCCTCTTTCAGACTGGCTTGCCTGACAGGAGGGACTGAACCAGGCTGGCTGCAGCATGCAATTACATCTGTCAGATTAGCCGTAGCACGCACGATCCGGAGCACGTGCCAGATGTGGCACACAAACAACGCTCGGGCCAGCACCAAGACAGGGTTGTGCAGACAGATAATACCCAACACTACATAAATCTTGCCAGTACAGAGTTAAGCCAACATTGTTTTCTAAACAAATCTCAAACAGCAGAGTGAAGTCATACTGGATCAGCATTTTCTACCGTGTAGCTGCAGCAGTTTTGACCCAGCACCAAGCTCCCTAGAGCTGGATTTATTGTCTTGTCCACCCCGAGTCAGTGCCAAAGCCATGTCCTGAGAGGACAGAGGAATTTAACAAATGCCAAATGACTTTGGAGGCTCCATATGGGAAGAGCTTGCTTTCTGCAAACTCTCCAAAAGTGACACCGAGTGTGACTGCATGGGCACGCTCCCTGCCAGGCTCCATCCAAGAGGAGGAGTGACACATCAACAGCACCACGGTCACTTGTCACCCGTGACACAGGCATGCATGCACCAGAGGGTGTGAACCACAGGGGAAAATATCACAGTATCATCAGCTGGCACCAGCATCCAGAAACAACCCCACTGGGTGGCATCAGCCCTTCCCAAGGCTAACCAAAGCTGCTCCTGCCAGGCATGGTGGTCACAAAGGAGGAGAAGTGAGGAACAGGTGCTGAAAGAGGGAAAAGCAGGGCTCAGGGCACCCCAGAGAAGGAAGAAAAACATCAGAGGCACCAAAGAGAAGCTGAAGGCAGTAGTTTGTGTAGAAGGATAGGTATTGGAGTAGTGGGTCAGGGGGCGTTGAGGAATGGCAGATGGAGAAAACTGATGGCAGAGTCATGCAGTGGGAGCAGAGAGATGCACTGGAAGATGCAATGAAAGATGTGCCCTCCTGGTCAGCATCACCAGGTGGGACCTGGTGAGGGGAATAACCCATCACCTCCTTCAGGGGACACCACACCAGCACAACTGTTGGGGCTGCACAGCAGCACAGACCCTTCCCATCAGAGAAACACAACAGCCCCCAAAATCCGACTCAGGAAAAATCCTAGTCTCTGCCAGAGTCTGTGCAGATCCTGAAATCACAGCCTGGCAGGTTGCAAACTCCCAGACCTCCCCTTTAAAATCCACTCCTCTGAGGTTACCCGCTTTGCCAGCAGCTCATTGCTTTAGGGTCTATTTTGGGGAGAGGCATCTCCAGGCACGTTCATGCTCCTTGAGGACTGGCAGCGTGTCTGGGCCTGCCCAGGCACTGGGAGAAACAGCTGCTCCCACTCCCCTCCCATTCCCAGAGCAGCTCCAGCAGCACAGAGACACAGCATGGAAATAGTGCCGCTGATCTTCCTGCTCTCCCTGCAGAGGAACTGAGGAAGGGGGCACTGAGGGCAGCCCCAGGCAGCAGGAGGCCTTTCAGGTGCTCCCAAGAGCTTTGCGCCCCAAAATGGGTCAGGCTCGGCACAGGGCCCCTTCACTGCCTGTGAGGGCACACGGCGTTCCCAGCTTATGAAACACCCTGTCTCCAGTAGGAAAACATCCCTTCCAGTTGAGAAGGAGCACCAGGGGACAGCAGATATCAGTGACAAAGAGCATGCCCATCACCCCAAAAGCTGTAGCAGGATGGGCTGGGTATTCACAGGAGATACCTGACTAGGAAATGGAGGCCAGCACTTTCTGTGGGGAATTAGAATCCCCAAAATATCTGTGAGATGAGGAGGGAGGGGGAATCCTCCCCTCTGTGCCCCACTCCCAGCAGCATGATGCCCACTCCTGCTGTGCTGCGATCTGCATCCCTGAGCTGACCCAGGCCAGGCTGTGGAGCCCAGCTTTGCTGCTGGCCAGGCTGCAGCAGAGTCAGCTCCTGAGAAACAGGGGAGGTGGAGGAAGATGACGAATGGAGAAGAGCAGACAGGTGTGTGCCGTGCCCAGGGAGGGATGGGAAAGGGGCGGAATGCGCTCGGGACTGCGTGCGGGGGACCCGCAGCGCTTCCCCCGGCTGCTCTGCGAACAGCCCCTCCCTGCACACGCACGGAGAGCCGCGGGGAGGGGGCTCAGAGGGCAGCGAGCAGCTCTGCATCGCGGGGAGGGCGCTGGGGAAACCCGGGCTGTGTCACAGCACAGCAGAAACCCCTGCCCTTCTCCTCCCTCGCACCTCTGGGGAACGAGAGGGAGGGCGGGCTGGATGATGGATGGATGGATGGATGGAGAGAGGCTCGGACAGAGGTGCTGGGCTTGGCTTACCTCACAGTGCCTGCGCTGGGGGGGGGGCCCGGGGCGCGGGAGGTAAATCCAGGGCTCTGCTCTCCTTGGCGAGTGCTGGGAAAGGTCTCTGCTCAGTCACATGAAGGAGTGGCCTGTGAGTAGGTGCTCCAGCTCACCGCTCGATCGAAGCTGCCATGGATTCATTGCGAACGACTTCGCCTTCTGTGAGGAGAGGAGGAGAGGGGAGGGAGGAAAAAAAAAAAAAAAGGAAAAAAACCACCAGCTTAAGACTTGGAGGGTAGATTCACTTCTTTCTTAGGTTTCCAATGGCAACTGAATATGCCACATATGAAGATCCAGGGTGTGTGTGTGTGTGTGAATATGTGTGTGTGTGGGAGGGACAGAGAGATGCACAGCTGCTGAGTCCACAGGCAGTGTAGGGTGTGAGCTAGTCAAGGCGGATCGGTGATTATGGGAACAGACAACTGGACACGGGCAGCAGAGTAGACAGACAGCCAGATGGAAAGAGTCTGAGAGGATGGAGAGAGGCTGGCCTTGTGCTAAAAGCCTGGCTGTCCCACTGCACACGAAAGGAGAGCACCTGACTTAGCACAGGGCAAGGTGCTGACAGACCTGCACGGGGAGAAGGTGAAGTGTGTCTGCACACACACACATGGCACCTCCCAGCCCACACAGTCACCCAGGCATGCCCCTGCAAGGACTCTGCACACTCAGGACACACACTGAGACATTTACTCACACCATCTTACATACAACTCCTAAAAACTCAGAGCTCCTCCAAAGGATGAGGGGCTTCTCTTCTCCACATACACCCTGCAGCTAACCTGCAAGGTTGCACATCTGTATTAAGGTGCACACATGATAACTCAGAGAACCATCACACAGCAGCACATCAGCTCCACCCAGCCTATTCCACCACTCCTATGAGTACACAGCAAAAGCATTCTTACACAGCACAGCAAATTGTGGTCACTGCACAAATGCACGTGGAATGCCCAAACATGTCTACCACACACAAGCTCCTGACCCCTTATACAAAACTCACTGCACAAACACACAGCATTTAATGAGCCCACTGCCACAGCAGACACCAGAAAAAGTGCCATGTACACACACACACATCCAAACACCACACTAGCAAATGACATATCTGTAAGGAAATGTGGGCACATAAAACATCCTCATGCACTCCAGAACATAAGTAAGCACCAGGGGCTGGATCTCACACACAAACATACTCTGCTTATGAATTGCCTGCAGCATACAAACTGATTGTATCAGATACTGTTACCTACCTAAACTCAGCCCACACAGTGGCATAGCATCCTTCTGGATCCTAAACGTTAGCCCCGGCAACCACCAGACATATTCTGTCACATGGAAAACACAAATACTCATCAACATCCAACACAGGCAGACAAACACAAACTAGACATGAAACACAGACAGTCAGCACAACTCACCCCCAAAAAAAAAATCTTGAAAGTTATGAAACGAAGTCACTTTGGCGACATCTGTATTATTCTGTGCGAGTGATGGGTGCATATGCACACATACACACTCCACTGTCACACCAAATCTGCTTTAACTGCCTCCACCTCTGAGTAAGATACTGAGATTTTCCCCTTTTTTTTTTTTTTTTTTTTTTTTTTTTTTTTGCACTTTCTCTAATTCTGCCCATTCTACAGTCTCCCATGTGTCTGTCGACAGACTGGAGCTGCTGTTCCAGGGAGCAAAGTCTCTGGAGCAGAAATCTTGCAAAAGAATCCATGCTCATCCCTTCTCTTTCCCTCCATTCTGGTGTTAGATGTGCATAATTTGCATGCAAAGAAGAGTGCACAGCCCCACCAGCCCCGAATGCTCTGAAATTGGCTGATAGTGGCAGCAGGGGATGTGACTGCAAACCTAAGCATGGTGAAGAAGTACAAAAACCCTTATGGGAAGCAGAGATTTGGCCAGGAAGGCACTGGCTTCCCCCTGGGGGGAAGAGCAGCTGGGTGTGGGTGCAGCTGTGGGTTATATGGCACAGGGGTCCATGGCTGCACAGGGATCATTGGAACATGGTGGCACAGACAAAAAAGGGAGAGCTCGCAGGCAGCAAAAAGGCTGGCATAGGCGTGGCTTAGACACAGGCAATGCGGGGGTTGCAGTCGGGTCTAGCCCCAGCCACAGGGAGGAAGTGTGAAAGGAGTCCCATAAGCTCTTGTCCTGTGCTGTTGGACAGCATGGGTTTCCAGCACGTATAGATACAGCTCAGTGTAGGTTTAGTGCAGTGGTCTCTTTCAGGAGCACCCTGCCCTCACACACATTGTGAGCAGCCTCAGCCCCTTCCCAGAGCACGGGCACTTTCCACACCCTTACTCTGGCATGCCAGCTCTCCACTCCTCAAAGCCACCCACTTCAGCACACTCCCACCTCCCCATGCTCGCACCACATCCATGTCCATGTGGCAGCATCAGAGGAGCCAGAAGAAACACTTGGGGCAGCCCTCACTGCCACCTCAGCCCCAAACAGCCCCTCTTCTCCTCTGCTTTCACTGGTGCCGCCCCATTCACTTTTCTGAAGTTCTCTGAAGGAGCAGAAATTTCCTGTCTCTCTCAGCTAAGCTTGGCCCATGCATCCAGGCAATTTCAGCTTGCTGGTAACGTCAGTGCCTCGGCGCTGTGCTCAGTTGTACCTGCATGCCTCTTCCCACAAACATCCATTGTGCATTACAGCAGATGAATAATTTAGGCTGAAAGAGGACAAGCAAGAGAGTCTTTTGGGTCTCAGCAAGGCACATGTACAAAGCAGAGTGGAACTGGAGTTGCCTCATTTGGTCAAAGCTAGCAGATGCTGCCAACCCTAGAAAAGCCACTGTGGCCTGAAGTGCTACTTGGGTTAAAGTACGGTCATGAGGGCAATTTAAAGAGGCATTCGGACTCAGAATTTCTAATAGGTGCCAAGAGTGACACAGAGGTGCCGTGTGTGGATGGGCAAGGAGGATCTTCATCTCTGAGACACTTAGCACTAACCTAAGCAGCTGAAGAGAACCACTAGTGGTAAAGGGAACCATCATCCTAAACTGACCTGCAAACCATCTGCTCCTGTGCTTCAGAGGCATGGAAGAAATATTATGACTGGCTAAATGAAGGAAAAGGGATTGAGAAAGCACAGCAAACTGGACCTGAGTGGGATGCAGATGCGTGTTTGCATGTGCACACTGTGTTCCTCTCAAACAGATGACACATCACGGTTTTCTGGTGGCATGCAGGGGGACCTGGAAGACACAAACTTGTGTCAGTGCTGCCCTGATGAGCTCATCTCCATGGGATAATGCTGGAAGGGGGCAGTATGGACAATGTGTGCAGGAATGCCTGGCCTCTGGTGAGCACCTGCGTGTTGGTGCTGTGCATGTGCCAGGTAGGGATGTCTGGGATGTGCATGTGTGCATCAAGTGCTGCAGTGCAGGGCGAGCAGTGCCTGTGTGGGGGTCTGTGCCTTGCTGAAAACACATTTGTGAGATGTCACAGGGAGCAGTGGGTCCCCTGTGGGCTGCCTTGTATGTGTGTGGCACATTCACAGCAGTGAGACACTGCACACCTGCAGAGCCTTGGGAAAGCAGTGCAGTGCAGCAGCACAAAACTGTGGGAGTGTGCATGTGCTGGAGAGCATCCCTGGGAGCATCCAGGTTGCAGGGATGGGATCCCCTCTCTGGGTGGAACAGTCCGTCTGGCTCCTGCACTGCCTCTCCTCCTGGACTCTGCTTTTCCTTTCTCACCTTCCCTCAGCTCCCCTTGCTCACTGGCAGCAGCATGCTCTGCCCTGGGAACCAACTCCCACTCACCACACTGGGAGGCAACTCCTTTCTTAGCAGTTCCCTGGTGTTTTCCTATATTGAGAGCCAGAAAGTGAAGAAAAAACTCACTGGGCAACCTGAAGTAGACCTATTCCCTTTCCATGTTCTTATTCCTCTTTTCAGCCCACAGGAACTGCATTACAAACTCACAGATTTTCACCCAAACCCACAAACTTCCACCCACAAACCTTGCATCCGAGCCATGGGCCATTTCAAGCTGACACAGCTCAGGTAGGGCAACTCAAGGTAACAGAGTTAGGAGAGAGGGGAATATGGGAATATGAGGAGGTTCCTGCAGCTGCAGCCACACCTGTCTGATTTTCAGCTCCCCAGCCAGAATCACCCGTAGCTGGGGTTGGAGTAAGAGATTTTATGCAGGAATTGCAGTCAGCTCAGCTCAAACTCACACTTCTGGAGCCAAAACAACATGTCTTAGCTGCTCTGTTATTGCTCCTATCAGAAGGCTAAACCATCAGCCAGATCCCACTTCCAGGGGAACATCCAGGCTAGGATCCAAAGCACAGAGCCTGTCCACTTGGAGCACGTCCTGGGGCAGTGGGACTTGAGTAAGAAGAAAACCCAAAGACATTTCATTATTTCTTTAGCCAATTCTGCAGATCACTGCCTCCCAAACACCCTACCCAGAGCTCTACTTGTTTGTTCAGAGGCTGGTCTGAATTATTCAACTCCCCAAACTGAAATGCAAGCAACTGGCCTCCATTTCAGGCTTTGCTTTTGCCCTATATCCCACTTTGCACCTATTCCCTCTGGAGGACAAAACTAGCACACAGGAGCCACTTGTAAAAATATGCACACCTTCCCTGGAAGGTTTCATGGGCTCCCAGTAAGACCCAGTTTCACACAGGACCAGAAACAAAGTTTTGCCATTAAATGAAGCCTGAACACTTAAGCACTATCTGGTTTTATTCTTCAACTGCAGTCCTGAATCTGGGATATCCCCAAACTTTACTCAACCCCTATGCACTGAAAGCCTCACCTCTAAGCTTCATTTTGAACCCTTTGTCTCCAGTTATCTTCTGAACTCTGCCTTTCACTTTGCACATGAGTGTTCCATGCCAGATCCCTTCTCTGATGTTTTCTCCACACCATGCAAGATGACAGACTGGGAAGTCTGGCTCTCTGATCCACTGCGTAAGCAGCAGTCATGACCCACAGTGGACAGGATTTGCCAGATATTTTTTCCTCCCTACAGAAGAGTCCTGCTCATGGCTTAGACAGTTTGGGTGACCTTTTCACTGCTGGCAATCACAACAAGGAAAATAGCCCTCTGTGCTAATATTTAAATGTCCACCATGAAAAGCACAGAACAGTCTCAGCACCTGCTTTGGGCTCTCCCTGTGCAGCACCACAACATTTCTACTCCAATTCTTCCCTCACACTGAGTTCTTTCCCTCCAGCCCTGCATCCTTCTCTTCCCTGCTCAGCTTCATGAGCAGCTCCTGCCGATGCCTTTCCCACATCCTGCCCTGCAGCCCTGCCAGCTTTTCATGCCCCACCAGGAATATGGAGAGTGAGCCCCTGATTACCATTCAAGCTGGATTCTCATTAGGCTGAAATGCCCCTCCAGGAGATCCATTAACAGTCCATAAGGTTAACTTAATCCAGCCAGTCTTGTGAGGTCTCTGCCCAAATTCCCTATTACATTAACAATCTTGAGCCTTAATTAGCATGTGAGGCAGAGGTGGCATTATTAATGGAGATAATATGGAGCATTAAGAATAAACAGGCCAAGGCTGTCTCTCCCCCACCATGCATGCAAATCCTCTTCTGTGCAGAAACAGCATGAGCTTCCCCCATGAGCAGCACACATGAGGGGCTGGGGGGCCCAGACCAAAGACAAACCCTGGAGCATACAGCCAGTCTGCTGCAGGAGGAAATGAGATCCCAGAGTGACCCTTCATCTGCCTGGGAGGGGCTGAAAATGGGAAGACCACAGTGTGGCAAGTCCTGTGAGGTAAATCCTTGCACCAGGCAGGAGCAGCCATATCCTTGGCTGATCCAGATATCCCATCTCTCTGGGAGGCTTGGCAAAGCAAGGCCAAGGTTATGTGACCCTCTGTTCCTTTGCACATTCAATTCACCCTGCCATGTGCTTGCACACAGGATAACACAGTGGGTGCATGAGTTGCACACCATGTGTAAGGAGTGGGGTGTCTGTCCACAGGGGAACAGGCTGGAGGAACCAGCTGCAGCTGTGCAAAATGCTCCTCATGAGTCTCCTTTCTGACCACTGAGCCCCACTGCACTGAGAGAACAGCACAGGACAGAGGGGCTGCTGCTGAAGGACAGAAGCAGTCATTTGGGGGACCAGAGAATAAATGATGGTGCAGATTAACCATGTGGTGGGGAAGGGACAGGTCCCTTTTCGGACAGGCTGGTGACTGGGCACACAGGTGGCTGCTAAAAACAGCTTGGTCATTACAGGTGAAGGAGCAGCCTGGAGCAGACCCTCTCCCAGGCCAGGCAGAGCCAGCATGGGTTAGAGTAGAGGAGGGGAGGACTGATGCTGCCAGCAGCAGCGAGGGGCTGGGGCAGCAAAGGGTCAGGGATGCACTGAGTATCAGCCAGGAGAAACTGCAAGCCTGACACTTTCTTCTAATACAAGCACTTGCAAAATCATAAGGCAAATCAGGGTAGGAGAGAAGCAGAAGCAGCTAAGCCAAGGAAGCAGAGCCTAATGGCAGGACCTATGGATTGCTAATTCACTTCCAGCAGCACCCAACAGGATGGAGGCAATGAGAGAAACATGTCTCAGGGACCCACAGCTGCAGGGAATGTCTTCCTAGCTTATTCCTGAGGCCTGACCCATGCTGTTCCAGCATGGTTCTGTTGAGTTCAGTGTGTCCCTCCAGGCTTTGCAGAAGGGTTTGCACTGAGAGCAACGATCCCTGAAGCACAGAGTGATATCCCTGTGCCTCGGCCCTGGAGCACTCGGCCAGTGCTAAATAGCCTTGCTTAGCAAGGAGCAGTGCCTCAGGCTGGGCTGCTCTCTCCCAGGGCTGCACTCAGCATCAACCCAGCTGCCTTCACATGCCCAGAGGTGCAGCAGACAGCAGCAGAGGCCCTGGGCAGAGCCCAGCTCTTCCACTTCCCAGCACAGCAAGTTCCCACTCCCCCAGGCCCACCAGCCAGCCCCTGCCAAATCCATTTGTCCAATCTTGCGCTTTCCACTAATCCTGTTGAGCCATCCTTTAAGTTGCTCTGAGACAGAGATAGAAAAATACAAAGATGCCTTAAGAAGCTTCCCCTGACCTTGCTCAATTCAAGATAAAGGGCTTTGATTTAAAAAATTACAGTGGGGGTCTGTCATTGATCCATTGCGTGGGTTAAAGGGAAGCAAACAGAGACACGGGATGCAGCTAGTGCAGACAGAGGGGGAAAAGGGTACAACCAGCATAGGGGAGGACAAAACAAAAGAAAAGACATAAAGTGAGAGGGAAGGAAGAAAAAATAACTTTTCCCTTGCCATCTCCGTATTCAACTATTGGTAAAAAAGCTTTGTACGTTCATGATGTTCTACAACATGTCCAACCACCTTTCCTGGTCTGTAAGGAAGAGCGAGGCAACTGCACTCTCTGTGGTGTGACCAGGCTGGGAACAGGGTGCTGGGATAGGAGAGGAGCTCCTTGCCCTGTCAAAAGCATCCTGTGGAGCACCTGACTGAAATCCCAAGGCACAAGTGCCTGCTAAAGAGATTGTCATCACTATTTCTCCTTACGATGTTATTCAGACCTTTCTTCCTCCACCCCTTGACCCTTCCTTCACATCAGACCTCTCAGTTCACCTCCTTCCCTTCCTGACAGCGCTGTCTCACTCTCCCTGCTGCTTGTCCTGGCCCACATCACACCTGACAGCATCTAAACAGACTTCCCACCACCCACCACATCCCCTACAGCCCTCAAAGGTTACTGAGAACAATTTTCCTCTGTAGGAAACATCATAATGTCATAAGGACTAGTGAAGACACTTTCTTCTTTCCCTGTACCCCCCAACATTTGTTGCACCCCACAAGGGCCCCTTAGTCCCTGGCAGGAGTCTGTTTCCTCCCCCTGAACCTAATCTGTTTGAAGATCACTCACAAGATGGCCTATGTTTCATTTTCATTCTTCTTTTACAGGTGTGTTAACCAGAAAAGGAAGCTTACAGAAGGTGTACACCTCTCATAAACAATGCTGGAAAACTGATAACAATGGATGAGGAGAAGGCTAAAATACTCAACAACTCTTTTGCCTCAGTCTTCAATGGCAACATTTCTTCCCACATCTCTTGAGTGGATGGACAGCAGCACTGGGACTTGGAGAGCAAAGTGCTTCCCACTCTAAGTTCAGGTTCATGAGCACCCAAGGAACCTGAACATACAAAAGGCTATGGGTCCTGACAAGATGCATCCCAGAGTCTGAGGGAATTGTCTGATGTAGTTGCCAAGCCACTCTCCATGAGTGGCTTTTTATTAAAAAACTCATGTCAGTAAAATGAAGTTCCAGGCAACTGGGAGCAGGGAAGCACTGTATCCATCTTTGAAGAGGGTAGAAAGGAGAGCCCTGGGAACTACCAACCTGTCAGCTTCACTTCTGTGCCTGGAAAGATCATGAAAGACCCCCTTCCTATTTTTCAAGCCTCCTCAGAACCTGCCCAGTTATGTCTTGATGATCAACTGGTTTCAGAATTTTTGCCCAGCTTCTTCAGCTGCTCCTGTACCATGTATGGATGTGTGGACACTGCAGCTGACTCAAACATTTTCACCTGAGTGGGACCTGGTGCAGCTCATTGCTGTGATGTCACTTCCCACCCAGCACTGCCCCATGTCCTGTTGCTAAAAGCTACAACACTGTAGCCAAGAAGGAGGCAGCTGGTGGATGCAGAGATGAAAGGTAAAGGGATACTGGAAAAGAGACAACAGAGACCATAAAATCAGACAGGTCTATAAAATCACAGATGACAGAGGAAAGAGGTGTTAGCACTCAAAGATCAAGGGTCAGGAAATTAAACCAGAAAGTTACAGGTTCAAGACAAACTGCATGTTTATGATGCACAACTTCCTACTGCGAGATTCTGAGGATGCTGAAACTTTACCTGACCTCAAAAATTGAAGGGACGAATTCAGGGAAGAAACAAATCCACCAACAACTATAAAGTGCACAAGAGATGTTCCAGCATTGAGTCCCTCAAACATGCATCACTGGAGCCTGAAAGGGTGTTCAGAGAAAATGTTCCTACACAAATGTCCTGCCTGTATGCTATTACCTCTTTCAGCTACAGATGGAGATACTGCACTGGAAGAATCACAGACCTGGCTTGGTAAGGTCCTTTTTGTATTCCTGTGGCTTTCCACAGCCAGGCTGACCCAGAAGCCATGGGCAAGAGCAGCTCTGAGTAACAGTATCATTTTGGTGCATCCGATCATTTTGGAGATGGATGGACAAAGCAGAAAACAACAGAGCTCATTCCAAGAAAGATTTTTTTTTTTTCCCTGACCAAAAGCTGGAAGGAGGTCAGGTGTCATTTAAACCAGTCATTCCAGTACAGATCATTGCTGGGAATAACATCTCTGCTTGAGCCCTAGCTCCCTCAATGCCTATTTCCAGACTTTTCTAAGAGCAAATCCCCTTTCCCTGTCGATAAACACAGAACCCTTTAAACAGACCATCTGTAACAGATCCAACCCCCTTGAATTCCCTTCCATTTCCCTGACCTGTCTATCACACTATTCATGGCATGCTCTCTACACTAATCCTTTTATTATGATCTCACTCAATTTTCCTGGCCTATGACTGCAATGAGGAAAAAAAGGAGGGGTATTAATCCTTCTGACCTTGTTGTCCCAATTCTGGGCCATCTGTGACTAGGAATTCAGAGGAGGGAAGTCTGATCCTCCTGACCCCACTATCAACCCCTTGCTTTGGGAGGTTCAGTTTGTACTGTCCTAGAAAGATGTTGTGGAAAAGCCCCTTTTCACTTACAGGCCCTTTCTATGAGATTGCTTCCTAGACTACCTTTTCAGCCAGAAAGAAGGGAGGGAAAAATGTCCTCCACCTCCATCAAACTCTGTTTACTCATTCCTCCTGTATCACCTCTCTGCCTCCTCAACAGCAGTGTCTGTGGGTTCTTCCCAGCCATGAGACAGGGAATCAATAGAAGGTGAAAGACAATCAAACATCTCTCAGAATTTCCCTGGCAATGCTGCATATAAAGAGGAGGCTTTGCAGCTCACTCCACTTCCACCACTGGCTGAGTGCAGCCTGTTCCCTCCTCCCCTTCCCACCACCATGTTTCCCTTGCTGCCAGCAGCTGCATCTCCATGAACCTGCCACACTATTTCATAGATGGTTTAAGCACTCACAACAGGAAGCTTGCATATATCCTCAAGAGACAAGTATTCTCCTCTTTGCTCAGCTTCATCCATACCTCTGACTTTGCCCATTTTTTGCCACTTTAAACAATCTCTTCCTTTCCTTGGTGTTTACAATCCTCAATACACACAAACTGTTACATAGCATCATTTAGTCAAGCTCTACATATTTTGTTCTTTTATTCTCTCCTCATAAATAAATATCTTCAGCCCTTTCATAATTTTTTTATTGCTATTCTCTGAATTCCCTCAAATTTACCACCCTCCTTCAGCCAGCACAGCACCCAGGTTTGCATGCTAGGTTTTCCAGACTGATCTTACTAAGGCCTTGGAAATATCATTAATTTGGTCTCCCCAGTGCTTCAAGGCTTGATGTTTCTGGGTGTACTTGAGTTTCTGGATGTCAGGAAAGCTGTCTCACTTCATGCATGTGGCACCAGGTAATACAACTCAAGGCTGTCTCCCCAGGGAGAGGAAGAAGTCCATGAGAGGTGGGGAGAAGAAGACACGTGGACAGGTGGGAGAGATATCCTTCAACTGAACAAGGGACATGACTACAAACTCTTACATACTCAGGAGAAACATCAAGTCCTGGATATGGAAAAGGTGCATATGCACACACACATAAACACACACGTGTTCACTCCACAAATAAACCCCCAGTGACCTGTATCACACAGGAGTGCACACAGGAACACTCCACAGACAGGGATAATACCGTGAGGCAGGAATGGCACACATGTGCATGGAGACTTTGGGCATGCACATGAAACCTGTACACACAGGAGGGCAGGACAAAGTCTAGCAGAAAATGGTGCTCTCCCTGCTCACAAACATACATGTTCTCATGCATAAACCAATGCTCCCAGAGGAAAGATAGCAGCTCATGGAGTCCTTATAGTAGCCTAAAAACACACAGGCAGCTCTGACCCATCTGGTCTGCAGATTGAGCCTATGAGCCATGGAAAGAATGAAGACAAACATATGACACCTTGCCTTAAGGCAACTGGTAGCACATGCATCATACTGAGACAGTCTTTGTATCTACAGACCCTTCCATGGTGATTACTTTGTCACCAAAGCTATTCAAAAGTGAGGTGAATGCTGAGGACCACAGAGGTGAATAAAGGGACTCTCTACAGGGAGAGCTAGGGATCCACTTTCTCCTCTGTGACCCCCCTCCCTGAGACATATTACTGATGATCCTTCCTCACGGGTGTATTAGCTCCATCTCTCTGCTGTCATACATACAAAGGAGTCAAAAGCACCCACAGTTTCTTGCAAACAGTCTTTCCCTTACAGCTTACCAAAACCAGACAGGTATTAACATTTTGTGAGTGTCAGTGTATAGAGAACACAAATTCTTGGCCCCTAGACACAGCTTCTCACTTCTGTGAAATTCATACTGCACCATCAGCTCCCCAGAGCATTACCTGGAATGAAATTCTGTGCTAAAGGGCTGAAAAACTGGAGATGCACTCCCCAGGGTGACTGCAGACAGGCAAGAACAGCCCCAGCACATCAGTCAGGTCAGCACACAATGGGCTTCACCTTCAACAGCAGAAGAAACTCACCTGTGGGGTTCTGATCCCATGTCCATGGCATCTGATGCTATGCCATAGGGCACCATGTAGCCATGAGACTCCCCACACCAGTGATGCCTGGGAACCTTTAAAGACTCCCTGCAAGTGGCAACACCCAGGGACAAAACCCATCAAGTCATTCACCTCCACCTGACTCCTGGTAGCTTGTTTCCCACCTCTCAAAATGCCATAGAAAGAGTGACAACTGCCCTTCCCTCCTTCTGTACCTCAGCTGGTCAGCTGGAACTGGGTTTCCTCTTGGCTTATGAATGTTGAGAAAATGAGGTCATTTCTCCTCAGTGACAGAAAATTATTCGGTGAGGAAAGCAGTTCATGTCAGGCAATGGCTGTGTACCCCTGAGCTACCCAGGAGACCCTTAAAGAGGAGGTCAGGGCAAAGCAACACCAGCTGGGGAGCACAGCAAAGTCAGGGCACAAATGCAGTGCTGCTAAAGTGAGGCTGCAACTGCTGCCAGACCAGCTCACCACTGAAGCAAACACAACAGCAGTCCCACAGTCATTGTCACCTCCAAAGTGTCAAGCTTGACTCATCTGGGGATTTAAATACAGCACTCATCTGGTTCACAGCTGTGAGAAACTCATCCTGACCCAGCAGAGAGAAAGGGCTAGAGGTGGGTCACAGCCCAGGTGTGCTCCCTGAGTTTTGCATTCTCCTCTTCCAGACCATAGAAGGGATTTCAGTGCCCCCCTACCCTGGCAAAAGTTGTGGGTCCCACACATTCAGCTTGCCTACCCTTCAGTAGCTCACTCCATGTCCTCTCTCACCATCCTCCCACATGGAAAGGCACTGGGGGGACAGTTCTGTTCCTTGGAATCACTCAAATACCTGCTGTAACTCTAGTCTGGGCAACCCTCACCAGCAGAACCTGCAGAGCTACCAGGCAAACTCCAGCTTTCTCCATAGCTGCCAGCAGCCTGGGATCCCTCCCTGCTCAGAGCAAGACAGCTCTGCTCCTCCATGAAGGAGAAAAGCAAAACCACCTCTGTTCCCAGAAAAAGGGATGTTTTGCTGGAACATATTTACTCTGCACCTAAGCTGCTCCTGTCCTATTCTGAGCATGGGCAAGGGTTGCAAGTGGTTTTTGGGACATCACATCCCTTTACCAGAGCAAGGCAGCCCTCATGAGCTCACAAAAGTGTGAGGACAGAGATGTTCCCTGCATGTCCTCTGCCCTCCCTCACACTAATAAAAGAAACAGCCCAGGTCCATACTTATAGGGGATCAAGGGAAAAAACTCACAGTATTTAGGATGAAGGAGAGAGCAGCCAGGTCTCTCTGTCTCAACAAATGTGCTGATATTTTCTGACACAGCTGATAAGAGCACTGGGAGGTTTCAACAGGCCCTGATATGACCAGTAGCTTTTTTCCCAGGTGGGCAGAGCTTTTCACCACTCTTCAGCAGGGTCAGATGAGGCAGCTGCACTCTGCCTGGAGCTGCATCTGCCTCCTGACACGACCCAGGTAAGAACAAACATCACGGACATCACCGCAGCTACGCTTCCCTCCCTTCTGCCTTCCCTGCCATTTTTACCTTTCCCATTTTAACCACAAACTGCCCCCCAGCCAAACCTACACCTCTGTATGCCCCCCTTTCCCAAATGCCCTCTCTATCCTCCAAGTGGTTTCTGCTCCACAGCATAGCTTTGCACCAGTGCAGCACATCAGACAGCATATTCCCAAATACCCACTTTGCCTGGAGCTGGGGGAAGCGCGGGAAAGGCCATGCATCCACAATTCTTCCCTTGGTGTCGTAGTTTTTGATGGGGGAAAAGCAATGAAGGCAGTTTGCTTCATGCCAATAAATCTGCATGCTTGTGGGTCGGGTGCCCTGAAAGCAATAACCAATAACCCCCAAGGAAAATAATGGCGTGAGGAGGGTGGTAGATGAGGAAGGGGTTGGGGGTGGGGGGAAGGTTGACAGGTTGGGGAAATCAGTGGGATTAAAGTGTCTGCTTCTCACCCCTGGCACTGCATCGGCACCCTTCCACTCCCTGCAGCTTCCTCGCTGCTGCTGGTACGGTCTGCACAGAGCGGGGAGGCGAGAGGGGGGCTGTATTTAAATGTATTAATAATGCATGTTCCATGCAAATGAAGCTGCCTTTGAATATTACATTAGCGATGCTGTCAGGCTGCGCTTCTTGGGACCCAGGAGTGACGGGATGTGTAGGGACCCGAAAGGTGGGTGTGGGGAGGTAGGGCTCGCCAGAAATTCCCTCAAACCCCAGCACAGCCTCCTTTCTGCCCCTCCAGCCCAGCTCCCCCACACTACACACACTCCCACTCCCTCCCACCTCTCCGTGCATGACAAATTCCTTGGCTCGCAGCGTGCAATGCAGCCAGGTTCCCCAGTCCCCAAGCCCCTCCAGTGGCACGGTGCCCCCCTCCACTCCCTACATAATCTTTACCCCCCCTCCAATCTCAGCCATCCTCTCCCTGCTCCACAGTTTGGCTTATAGCTCTGTACCTCTGGACTGGGGAGAAGGGTCCAGCTTTTAGGGGAAGGGGAAGGAAGGGGAGCAGCTCCTAAGTCTGGCCTGCACATGTGCACCCCTTTTTTCGCACCCAGCGTGCTCGTGTGAGCCCGGAGTGGGTGTGAGCCAAAGGACCGCGGGCTGTGCCAGATGCATTTGCCCGCAGCACAGGAGAGATGCTCCCCCTCCCCACCGCAGACACCCCCTTCCCCGGGCTGTTTGGTGCTTGTGCCCAGCCAGCCCGGCTCTGTGCACACTCAGACACGGGATGTGTGCTGCATGCAGCGTGCAGGGCTGGGGCACACCAGCACACACACGCGAGAGGGCATTACGCACAGCAGCTCCCGAATGTGCTGCCTCCTGCAGTATTAGCTGATTTATGCTGCCTTTCCCCAGCCAGATCCTAGCTCTGGAGGAATGGGAACAGCGGCAGCTGTGCACTCCTGCCTGTCCTGGGATGAGAATAGGATGCGCCTGTTCGTCTCTCTCCCCAGCCCCCACCCCTCCTCCTTCCCCCTCCTTTTGCTCCCATTCATTCATTCAGCTTCTCCTCCCCCCCATCCCATGCCCCAAAGCAGGAAGATCCTTATGCATAAAAATGTGGGCATGCTTTCTCTGGTGGAATAAACGGGCATGCAGACAGCCTGCAGGCAATACATATACACTTACATATGCATTCGAGTAGCTGTCCTGGGCCCCTACATAATTACCCGGTTCGCACCAGCACCACAGACACATTCACACACCCGACAGACACCACGCAATGACTTTTCTGCAGCCAGCCAGTCTCCCAGCAGAGCAGTGTAAGAGCAGAGGAGAGATTTACTCACTCCCCTGCATGCAGACCAGGCGAATATTCACACAGCACACAACGGACAGACACACGGACAAACCCCTGACCGCAGAGGCTCCCCGACAAAGTTTGCAGAGAGACAGGGAGCAGGGGGCTGGGGGATGAGACTGGCTCCTTCTGTGTCCCATAACTGCAGGCAATACACAGAGAGGTCTGTCTGTCTGTACATGCACATGCATGCATGTGTGGGGGTATATACACACACCTATAGCCTATGTCCACCTATATACACACCTATATCCACCTACACATGGATACACACATGAACACACACGGACATATACACACATAGATACATGTACGTATACGTATATCGCCTCCTTTTGCAGGGTCTGAACAGATGCAGATGGGTCAAATCCAGCTGTGTGCAGCAAGCCCTGAACCTATTCAGCATCCCGATCCTAAGCAGAGCACACACACACCGCACACACCACACACACATGGTGAAAGGGAGACCCGTCTCCAAGCCTCTCTCCCTCCCTTCCTCCCACCCATGTAGGCATAATCACACACACTCACCCTGGGCCACTTCCCCATCTCCTTTGCACTCACCCCTCGCCTTCATCCTCAGATCAGAGGCATCCAACCCCCAGGGAGTGCGAGCACAAGCTGGAGGAAAAGGGCAATCCATGCATCCTGCCCTTCTCCGCCTTTTCCAATCTCAGCTGCTTCTCCGAGAGGCAGCACGGACGGCAGCCGGGAGCCGAGGACACGCGAGGCAGCAGCACAAGGACTGCACACAAAAACGTGTCACACACACACACACACACACGTACCTGCCTCTGGAGGGATGACTGCTCCCAGCTTCCATGCGGGGCATGACACAGGCCAAGTGGAGGCACGAAAGACCCCGGTCCTCGAGCAACTCGCAGCCGTGCAGACGTGTTTGTGGGGGGGGTATCCCCCGCTGATGTCAGCCCTTGGAGCTGCTCCGTTCCTCGGCCCGCAGCTGTCTCATTCCCGGCCGCACCTAGGCAGCGCTCCCGGCCAGGCACACGCGCGGGCACGGCGGGCGGGGATGGAGCGGCAGTCCGGGGAGGGCACGCACAGCCGGAGGATTTGCTGCCTTCGCCGCATCCGCATCACTGGGGGAAGAAGGCAGAAAGGGCTGTATTGGCATTTAAAACGCAAGTGATTAATTCGCCACAGGCTCGGCTGATAGGGCTCTGGGACCAGAGCCGGCGGCACTGCTTCTCCCAGCCGGGAAGGCTCTGACAGGCAAAGGACCCTCTCCCATGGAGCCAGTGCCGAGCTCTCCTCTCCTGCACAGCCACTGCTCCGGTGCAGGCGGAAAGGGGTGGGCCTCCACCGGAGACATGAGCACACGCATGCAACAGCTGCTGGAACTGCACACACACACACAGAGACATACAGACACAATTCCCTTCAACAGCTGCTGGAACTGCACACACACACACACAGACACACAGACACAATTCCCTTCAACAGCTGCTGGAACTGCATACACACACACACAGACACACAGACACAATTCCCTTCAACAGCTGCTGGAACTGCACACACACACACACAGACACACAGACACAATTCCCTTCAACAGCTGCTGGAACTGCACACACACACACAGAGACACACAGACACAATTCCCCTGAACAGCTGCTGGAACTGCACACACACACACAGAGACACACAGACACAATTCCCTTCAACAGCTGCTGGAACTGCACACACACACACACAGACACACAGACACAATTCCCCTGAAAAGCTGCTGGAACTGCACACACATACACACAGACACACAGACACAATTCCCTTCAACAGCTGCTGGAACTGCACACACACACACATACACACACACACAATTCCCTTCAACAGCTGCTGGAACTGCACACACACACACACACAATTCTCACAGCTGCTGGAACTTCACACACACACACACAGAGACACACAGACACAATTCCCCTCAACAGCTGCTGGAATTGCACACAAACACACAGACACACACAGACACACAATTCTCCTCAACAGCTGCTGGAGCTGCACACAGACACACACACACACAGACAGAAACACACAGACACAATTCCCCTCAACAGCTGCTGGAGCTGCACACAGACACATACACACACACAGACAGAAACACGCAGACACAATTCCCAGGAGCTACACACAACACACAGCAGCTCCCCAGGAATACACACAAACAGCTGCTGGGAAATCACACACACACAGAGGCTACAGCTTCTCAGGATTAAGTCACCCACATGAAAATACAACAGCTTCTAGGAAGCACACAGCTACAAGCAACAGCTGCCAAGGAGATACACACACACAAACAGATGCATGCAACAGCTACACTCCTACTGACACAGGTATGTGCAACAGCCATTTCCTAAAAGAATTGACACACTGAAACATAACAGGAGGTGGAGAAAACCTTTCATCCACACACAAACACACGCATGTGACTGCTCTGGGGAGACTGTCATCATACACCTTCTCAAATCACCAGCACAGAAATACAACAGTTCCTCAGAAAGCACCTGGAGCCACATACCCTCATGTATGTCAGGAAGACCTTCCACCTCCCTCTCCCCAAACCCACATGTGCCATCACCAATGGAGATCTTGCTCACAGTTAGAAACAAGCATCCATGTGCAGCAGGTGTTGGGTACTCAGCCACAGTTTGGCCCCCAAATACTTCACACAGGCAATACCTACTAGGAAAGCACATTACCAAACACAGGGTCGCTCTCAAGAAATTACTCCCCGGTTCCTTGACAGGAAGCAGGAGCACACATGACAGACACAAATAATCTCTGCACAGACATGCAAGACCACTAATGAAGGGACACAATGCACCCCTCACACTCACCACACCAGTGGAGGGACTGCCTGTGTCAGTCAGAGACACACACACATGCAACAGCTGAAACAATTTAGGGACGTTGGATGGGAGCTAGCTTCCTGGGACATACAATCCAGCCTCCTGCTATTCCAGGCAACCACATCATACAGTCTTACTCAGAAATGTCTCAAGGTCCACCTGAGCACCATGAGACTATTTTCTTCCTGCTTAGAAGTCACGCTGAAGTTAAAAACCTGCCCCAACATCTGCATTTACCCAGGCCCAGTTCAAGCCCACATGGGCAGCTGGCCACATTCTTCACCTGGGCATGCATAGAGGTTGCAAGAACAAATGGATGTGTTCTGAAACCTCCATCCCACCTGAACAGACACCTCCTGCCCCCCTGCTTCACACAAACATAACACACATGCAACAGCTGGGTGAAGACCTTCCCCTCAGCATAAATACCAACAGGCTTGCAACAGCTTCTAGGTAAACAGACACCTCAGCCTGACCCCCACAGCACCCACTGCACTCAGGTAGAGAATATACAAACATGTATGACCTCTGATGGGAAATTAATTATTTTCTTCATGCATTCCAGAAACTGAAGAGGAACTAGGCTGATACACACACACCACTGCAAGCAGCACTGTTATTAAATGTATTATGTTAATGGCATGAAACTGCATCAGAGGAGGTTTAGGTTGGATATTAGGAAAAGATTTTTCACCCAGAGGGTGGTTGATGCTTCAACAGAGTCCTCAGGAAGTGGTCACAACACCAACCTGACAGAATTCAAGAACAATATTGTGAGACACATGGTGTGATTTTTGGGTTGTCTTGTGCAGAACCAGGAGCTGGACTCAATGTTTTTTGTGGATCCCTTCCAGCTTGGGATATTCTATTCTATTCTATTCTATTCTATTCTATTCTATTCTATTCTATTCTATTCTATTCTATTCTATTCTATTCTATTCTATTCTATTCTATTCTATTCTATTCTATTCTATTCTATTCCATTCCATTCCATTCCATTCCATTCCATTCCATTCCATTCCATTCCATTCCATTCCATTCCATTCCATATTGTGATGCCTCATGGACAGAACACCAAACCAATAAACCTCTATATGGGGAGACAAACAATAAATAGCCCTAAGGGAATGAGTTGTCTCCCTCAAAATACAAGTGCAAAGGATCCATCCAAAGAAGGAGGCCCAGGATCACACACACAGCTGGATGGCATGAAGAAACAAGATGGCCCACTAGGCACAAGCACACAAGTCATCAATCCTTTTGAAAAAGACACATAGGAAGCTAGTTGTGCCCTCTTGTACTCCAAACCTGCAAACCCAAGTGGGGAAAATCACTCAGACACAAAAATACACACAAAGATACACAGACTCCTCAGGCAAACAGGCATGCAGCTCTGAGGACACTTCTGGATGTTCCCTGGACCATCTGTAGACATCTGTTCCCAGTGGACTAAATTCCAAAACGACTCACACCTCCTGGAATCAGAGAAGGAAGCTGGTCTTGGCAACTACAGACTCAAATTTCCTTGCTTTTATCACTTTTGGGTGTTATGACTATGGGGTGTTTCCTCCAAGCTCTTTCGAAGCTAAAACCTAAAGGAACAGAGACTTGCTTCCATCTCTCTCTACTTCCTCCAAGGACAGACAGTATCTAATTTTGGAGGGTGTTGAAGTAGGAGAAAAGGTTTCCAACTCCAAATTAATGCAGGATTTGTTCCTGCTTGAGTTCCTCCAGGATCATCTTGCAGTCTGTTTGTGATGAGTCTCTCAGAGGCTCTCCTGCTGGCACACATCCCTTCAGGACTCAGAAGTGCTGGGGCAGGATCCTTGTACTACCAGTGCCTTTGGGGGTCAGATGGTATTTGCTCATACTCCCACTGACCCAGGAACAACACTTAACTCCAGAAGAACAGAAGTGCCCCAAGAGACAAGCAGAAGCAAGTACCACATTTCCAGCAGTGTGGGACATTTGGGTCTTCAATCTGATTCAAACCCAGTCCCTCCATGCCTGTTTGTCCCATTGCAGATGATCTAGAGGGTACAGAAGCTCACCCCCATGTTTATTTTGCAGAGGCTCTGACCTTGCCAAAAGTCCTGGAAAGACTCTGTTGTTTTTCACTTCACAAATATTAAAAAAAAAAAAAAAAAATCACCGAGAGAAAAAAAAAAAACCTCCTAAGGACGTCATAGATACTTTAAGTCAGCTGCAGAGGTGCCTCATTCCCTATGTCCAGCAGTACAGAAAAAGAATCACCTTCTAATTATTTTGTGTCAATGTCTTTGAGACCACTACCTACAGTCAGGTTTAACCTTTCTGTCCCCTTAATGGGGATGAAAGCAGCCTCAAAAAACACTTTGGTTTATACCTTTCTGCTCGGCTCCTGCTCTGTTGGGGTGCCACATCCTCTAAGACTGGAGATGCTGCTGGGGTGAACAAGGGAGCTGACCTTATTAGAGCAATTCCCTAGTGTTTTCCCAACACATGCCAGGGAGCTCTAAAGTCCTAGAATAGCCCAGAACCTGGGAATCACAAAAGTGATGATAAAACTAATTTTTAACCCTCTGTGCCCCGCCTGGGGATTATCGGTTCGGTGGGGATGGACCTACAGCCCGTGTAAGGAGTGGGGCGGGGAGTGCATCCATCCACCCCCGTCCCCCATCACCTTGTGCCGTGCAGCCCCGGGAGGAGGGGAGAGCCGGGCAGGGAGGGCAGGCACGCAGCCTGCCTGCGCTACCTGCGGGGTGTGCTGCCAGGGACCGGAGCCTCGCCGGCAGCCTTTCCAGCTCTCAGAGCCCTTCCTCTCCGCCTCTCCCCCTGCCCTTCTCCCACCAGGGCACAGCTGGGTCCCACGGATGGGAAAACAGGCGGAGGGGGAAGGCTGGGCTCTGCCCTCGTTGCAGTCAGAATCTCTCCGCTGATCTATACTGCGGTGAGCAGTGACAGATTGATTTTACAGCTCTGCTTGGAGCCGGCCGCTGGCCCTGGGCTGTGGATGAATCAGCTTTCTCTGGTCCTTGGCTTTTATTTCATTATTTTACTGCAACCTCGCTCACAGGCAGCTAAAGAGGGAGCGACAAGGAGGAACATGAAGTTGGCAGATTTCCTTGCTTGCTCGTGTGCTCCCAGCCTGGCTTTGGGACTCCAGGAGGAGAGAAGGAAGGGATCGTTTTCCAGGAACTGACATCTGTCAGGAATAAAGACATGAGGCTCCTTCTACATGGGTAGATGCATGTTGCAGTGCTGTGGCAGACAGCAAGGTCTGTGCAGGCACTGCACAGCGTGGATGGTTCCTGCTCTGCCATGGCAATGCCTCCATCCTTGCCAAATGGAGAGGGGCCCAGTTTCCCATACAAGGGGCAGCATGTTTGGAAATAACAATGCACTCAATCCATGAGGGCATTGGACACTAACCTGCTTGCAGACTCCAGTGTGGAAGTGATTCCAGGTTTGATTCCAGGTTTTCTTCTTATAGCTATGGATGCAGAGGAAGGGGCAAGGGCTGTACCCTGCTGTCCCCAAGAGGTCTCAGAGCATGCCACAGATACAAGGCTCTCCTGGAATGAGGTAGCACCTCCAGGCATAGAATTTGCCTTCTTCCCTCTCCTAGTTGTGGATATTGCAGACTTTGTCCAGGGGAAGACAGCTCTAACTCTTTGGTTCTTGTGCCATCAAGAAGAGCAACAGTGAACTCAAGCAAGCATGAAGAAACAAAAACAAAGGGCAGAAAGGTGTTGGGTTTTTCCAACTCTGCTCTGGAACTACAGTGGAACAGTTCAAGCCAAACTGTTGAAGCAGTCTGGAGACAGAAGAGCAGAGAAGCACCAACCAAAATGCAACAAATATTCCTCTCCAGACCCCCAACACCTCAGGAGTGAATACACTTCTTCCCACATGCTCATTTCCCAAAGGGGCTTCACATCAAAGTGAATGGTGCTTCCACTGCAATGGGTTTAGGACACCTTGGAGCTTTCTCCTGCCTTATTCCAGAGCCCTCCAGCGATATAGACTGCCTAGGGAAGGAGTGCTCCTCAGAGGACAAATGTCTGAGGACAGACAGCTGCAGCATTGTGTCACTGGGCTCCCCCAAGCTCACACACATCCTTTCTCTCCACCTGCCCCTGCACAAGCATCAGAGAGCAGCCTTGAAGGTGGCCAGCACAGCTCAAACCATCAGAAGGCAAGGGCCTTTTGATCTGCAAAGATCAAGGTGTGGGAGGAGAAGGGAGGGGAATCAAGACAGAAAAAGCAGGAGAGAGAGGCTTCCCAGTGGTCTGTCCTAGCAAGAGGGAGGGAGGCAGCAAAGTCCATCTCATCCACTTTGTGTCATCTTTTAATCTCTTGGGTTTTAATCTTTCACATCAAGAATGAGACACATCATTAAGAGTAGAAAAAATCCCAGTTGGAAGGGAGATGGGGATGGTGAAGGAGACAAAAAGTCCTCTTACTTCTGCCTTGTTCTCTTTTTCTATGTCTCTCTCTCCCCTCCTTCCTTTTTCCTGTCTGCTTACAAGCAGTAATACAGGTGACCTGAGAGACACAGAACACACTGGGGGCCTCAGCACCTGGAGGAAGGGCAGTGCCATGGCCTAGGTGTGGTGCAGGTCAAGCCCTCCTTTGGTGACAGTCTGTGGCAACACACAGACACAAGGCTCAGTGTGCCAGTTCCTCACTAAAAGCTCTTCTGCAGCGAGAAAGACACACAGCAAACATTGCCAGCCAGGTTTCCTCTTGTCAGAGACAGGGTGACCTGTAGAAGCCAGCCCACCCCTCATTGGGAGAGGAGAGATGAGTTTTTGGAGGGCAAAAGAGGACCTGGTGGCATTGACTGATTTGTCCCACAGCCTCAGGCTGGGCACTCCACATCTCAGCTTCTCCCATCTGTCCAATCCCATGGAAAACAATCCTTACCTCAGAGGGTGATTGAAAGAGGTTAATGAATTAACATTTGTAAAAGCTTTAGATAAAAGGCTGAGGATTATTACTGTTGTTATGCATGGAAACAACTCCTAACGAGCATTTTCCATCTCCTCCCTCCTGCGAGCCTGGGGGATCATCTGACACAGATCCTGCCACACAGGAGCTCCCCCAGAGATGGAATTACAGGGAGAGAGGGCTGCAGGCTGTCAGAGACACTAATCAGGGGAAGACAAATTGGGGCCACTCCATCAACTAGCAATGCACTGGGCTGTGGGGCCCAGAGCTTCTCCACTCACTCTCTAATGACTGGTGACAGGTCCATGCCAATCCCGTCAAAGTTCAGCAGGAAAAGGCTGCTGACTCCTGACCATAGCAAACCTGCCTCTCCTCTCGCCCTTTCAAGGCTGTGACTGACCCAAGATAGATGCACAAGGATTTGCTTTAAGGAAAGCTTAATCCCCAAAGGAAACTTCTGGGTTGCTGGCTTGCAGCAAGATTCAGGAACAGGCCAGACAGACATTCCAGTCATGGGCATAGGAAGAGACTAGCTGGGATCAGATTTTGGTGTCTTAAACCTTGAGCAAAATGTTTTCTAGGCTAGGGATGAGAAGTAATTCAAAGCAGAAGCCTTAACATTACACATCTCTCCCTTACATACAAGTACAACCTCAAGGGAGAAAAGCCCTCCCTAACTGGCCTGCTATAAATACACCAAACCACTTAAAATGGCTACGTTAAAAGAGAACTGGTAATTTGATAGTGGTCTCCACTTAATTAGATTATGCTGTTCTTGAACTCAAGGGCTGAAAGCAGCTGATCCTTCTTTCTTTTTCAGAATTATCCTGTCAGCTGCCATGCAGGAAATTATTGAAGTCATCCATGTCTTGGGCAGCTGGATCACCAACCACAACTGTGCCACAAAGTGCAGAGCTCCAGGTCCCAGAAGAGAGTGGCTGCACCAGTACAGTGCCTGTCTGGGCTGCCATGCACTGCTGAAAGCAAGCAGTGCTGTGCACAGCTGGGTGACAAAGTTCTTCTGCCACATCTGGGGCACAAATCGGCCTCTCTTCACTGCAATGGGTGGGAATTGCACCTGAGCTGGGCAAATGGCACAGCACAGTTAGTCCTCCCCTGCAACAGAAGACCAGAGGACAGCACTACCTTGGTCTTCTCAAGAGACTAAAGCATTTGTTAATAAACCATATATCCAGCCAGAATATTTTTTAAAGTATCTTGCTTGCCTGACTTCTCACTTTGAGGGAAGTAAGTGAGCTGTTTGTAGATTACTGGAACTAGTTGGCAGGGTCTGTACCTGATCATCATTGATTATAAGACAGAAAATCACTTGGAAGGGAGAGGTGAAGCTGTTCTGGTCTTAGGACAGTGATTTGACTTCATCAACCCTTGAGGGATTTGCCAAGCCCCCCCCCAGCAATGCAGTCAGCCAGTCATTACCTTTCTCCCTGGAGTCCAATCCAGTTCTCACTTAAACTGAGAATAATTGTGGCACTGCTATTAAACCACTGTATTGGAATGATGCCCTTCCTATCCGGGTCTTCCAACCTTTGCTCAGTGAACTTTATTCTGTCCCTTCACAAAACACCTCCAGAACTGGAGAATTAAAATTGCCAGACCTTTTGCTCTCCTTCAACAATGGAGGAAGCTTGTTTTAACAATACACAATTTTCTATTCAGTACGTTCTTAATTAACAATAAAATATGTGTCGGGTTGTTTTGTTTTGTTTTTTTTTTTTTTTTAATCCTCCTTTTTTTGTTAGTTATTCAGTTTGGTTTTTTATTTTACCTTGTTAATGTAGTGGTGATTTAGATGCTGTTTCCTCTCTCTGCTGCACTTAATGAGTCGTCAGCTTTATTCACTCTCACCCGCATCCTCATGGGAGCATGCTTTGATTTTCTAGTGGGTGCATGAAAACACAGATTAAAGCAATTAGACAGAAATAATCTTAGGGAAAGGGGAAAGAGATCCAGAGCACCTAATTATACCATTTTAATCAAGATACAATTATGCAGAGACTTTTATAGATTATAAATTAACCAAACTCCAAAGGCAGAAAAAATATCATTTTAAATATGGTTCATTATGCTTGTTGTTTCTGTCTTGTGAGCTCTCACAAACTGGACTTCAGGGTTCACTTAGAAAAAAAAATCTGGACAGGGCAGTGCAGAAATGGAGGAGAAATAGAAGACACAGCTTGCTAGGATCAGGGTCTGGAAATGGCCTCTGAGGGAGGGTGGGAACCACAGCACATTTCTCACTCACTGATCTCACCAGTCTTTTCACAGTGAGTAGGTGCACCTGCTGGTCAGCTGGGCCTGACTGAAGACCTCCAGCCACCTGCATGGTTCAGGTAAGAAAAGCCCCAGGTCTTGGTCTTGCTTTGCCCAAAAAGGCTGTGCCAATTTGCCAGTGAAGGACTGTGGGTACTGTAGTCTGAAGAGCAATTTTCCAAGCTACAAACATTCCAATTAGAAACACAGTGAGTGGGCAAACAAAACACATCAGGCTGGATGTGTTTTCTTCTGAACCCTGGAGGAACTTAAGCCAGCTGCTCCAGATTTATAGCTGCTCCAGATTTATTGCAGCAAAACCACAAGGCACTCAGGCTCTCAGAGCACGTAGGAAGGTGCTCTGCTCCTGCCATTTCTGCAGAGGAGACAGGGAGACCCCCAATGCCCCAGAACTCTAGGGAATCCCAGTTTCCCGTGTAGCTGCCATGCTGACTTTATGATGGGGAAGGTATCCAGACCCTGGGCAGAAGCAGGAGGCCAGCTCTGGCACCTCTGCCTTTGTGGCTGCAGCCCAGTGATGTCTGTGAAGCATCTCACTGTTCACCTCTGCCGTGAGCACAGCTCGAGCAATTCCTCTGCACTGGCGTGTGGCAGTCCTAGAGCTGCTTCCAGGTGATGAGGAGACAGGAGAGGGCTCACTGCAGTGATCCTCGGCTTCCTGAGAGGTTTGCCAGCAAGTCTCCTGAAAGGTTTTGCTGTGCAAAACACTTCTCCAGAAGAGTCTGCTGCCAGGCACCTCTCACAAGGGTATCTCAACCCATCAGGGCTCCTCTCCATGGCCATGGCCACCCGATGCCATGAGCAGCAGTGCTGAAATGGCTCCTGTCTTCTCCATTTGGCAGTGCTCTCACTTGCCAAAGGACCAGCCTTGACCATTTCCCACCTGCGAGTCAGTCCTGCTGACACTGTCTGCAGGGGGAGGATGGCTGGGATGTGCTCAGAGCTGGTCTATCACAGTGACAGGGACATCACCAGGACAGGCAGCTGGGAAAGGAAGGGGACTGAGGGGTCCTACTATTGAGCCTGAGGCTCCAGGGAGTGAAAGATAGCCCTTTCACTCAGCTGCCCTGTGCCAGAGTCATGCCGCACCCACTGCCATGGCGGGGAAAGCCCTAGGCTGTGCCTACTGTATCCCCCATCCATGTGTGTCCGAGTGAGCTGATGGAGACAGACATGGGAGATTCATAGAACATCTCTCCCTTGCATCCTCCTCACCCATTTTTCCTTTTCCCTTCCTGCAGTGGTGAAAACACGGCTGCACTCCATCATCACCGCCTCCTTCAGCCAGAGCAAAGCCCCTGAGTGCTGCAGGGTTTTGGGGGTGCCCCGTTCCCCACCGGAGGGCTCGGTCGGGTGGGTGAGCGGTGGTATCGGAGTGCCCTCTGCTGGCCCCATTCCCGGACGATCTGGCCTGTCCAAGCCTTGCACATCCCCCAGCAGCCCTGGACAGCTGGGTCTCGGCTTGTCCCCTCCATGCCCCGACATCCCTGCCATGGTGGGCACCACTCCAGCGGCCACACGAGCCAGCCCAGGGGCAACAGAGGAGCCGGCGTGGTGGGGGCAGGGACAGGAACGACTGAAGTCAGCAATTGCTCTCCTGCTCACCGAGTGCTACAGCAGAGATGGGGCAGACACTCCCAGTGACCTTTGGGATGTACTCCATTCCATGGAAGAAAAATTCCATCCATTCCTCCTTAGCTCCAAGAAGCAAGAAAATGAAAGTTATGGTGAAAGGGGCAGAGGAAGAGCATTCTCTCTCCCTTTTAGGCCATTCAAATGGTTGACCCTGTGAATGAGTCTCCACAGAGCTGGGGCAAAACATCCTGACCATTTGCCTGTTCCAGGTGATTGGGATCTTCCATCACACTAGGATGTGCATGCATCTTATTCTCTTATTCCTCATGCCAGATTTTCTTGCAGAGCTCCCCTAGATGACTCACAGTGTTTTGACTATCCCAATCTTCCAGAGTGAAACTGGCAGGGAAGACTGGAATCATTCTGCCTGGACCCAGGACATCTAGATTTGGACCCACCTGTGGATTCCTGATTTATGCTAAGAAAGCTCCCAAGACTGAGTACACGGAGTTGTCCTGAAGTCCTGTGGGTCAATGCTGATTTAAACCAGCAGAAAACCTGGCATGCTGTCTCTGGGCTCTGGGACTCAAAATGTGACATTCAGTTGCTCTCAGGAGTGGAGAAAAGAAGAGAGTGGGATTACAATCCAAGGAGCTGGGGTCCCTCTGTGGAGCTGGTCACTCTGCACTTCAGCACATAAGCCATTCAAGCAGGGATCACAGTCACCTGACACATATGGGGTGAGCTAATTAGAAGTGCTCTTCTCAGCCTCCTTCCAAGCTCAAGGGCTGCAGAAATGCTGAATACCAGGTCTAGTTACTATTCAGGGTAGTTGTGAGTTGGAAAGAGGTAATGGAGACTAGTTGTCCGGGAAGATGACTTGAGTTTGGATCTGGGGGTGTTTGTTGAGATATTTGGGGGCCTCTGAGGGAGAGATGCAGTGAGGTGCTGAACATGCCAGTACCAGCAGGCCTTAACAGAGTGGAGTCCCGGAGGAGCCCTGGAGGAGAATCCCTGAGGAGAAATTTCCTCCCACATGCCATGGGTAGGCAGCTAAGCCCTGCAAGCATTTCCATCAGGAACTGCCCTTTATAAATATTGCAAAACAGTGATAGCAAAAAAATCCTATGCAGTGGAAGGAAGGTTTTCTAAAGGAGAAAAACAGGTGTCCTGCAGCCTCATCAAGGGGAACAGTGCTGTGTCCTGCACTGGAAGAAAACACTGAAATTGCTTAGATATACAGTATATCAAAAGACTTTATCATGGGACTAACACAAAGTGTTGCCACCCTCACTGGGACTGCTTGTGGTCTTGAAATGCCATACATGGCAGGTCTCTGCCAGGGAGGGAGCTATGAGTGGAGACCATTCTTTCCTGGCCTTCATTAGAGTAATGTCAAAAATAAGCTGACAGCATCCAAGGTGAAGTAAAAACTTCCCTTTCCCTCAGCTTTTCATTAAGCACTGCTGAAACCACTGCCCTCTCTCCTTGTCTGATAGTCATCTAAATGTCGAGCCACAGACAATGAGGAGCCAACCTCTGCTCCTATTAACCCAAAGTGCTGGAAGAATTGCAGGGCAGGAAAACTACTTTGCCTGGTAAAAATGTAAATGTCATTTTACAGAGGACAACTACAATCTGACAGAAAATCCATTGCCTCTTCCAAGCACTTTGTGGGCTCTTTTGGATGCCATGCCATGGCTTGTTGAGCAAGCAAGGTGGAACACAACTGCTATTCTTCCAGATCCATCTACTCAATCTCCATCTGCAGTCCATTTATCTGTCACTGGATGGGCCTGGTACTGCCACAAGGGCTCCCATTTTTAAAAAGCACCAAAAAAAGTGAAAGGTAGCCAAGACCTCCTTCCTTTCTCCTCACCAGACAAATTTAGATCCCTAAACTGTTGGCATGGATCCCATTCTCCATGGTCCCCTGGCTAAATCCCAACCAAAGTGGTGTCAGGCTGGGAGTTCTCTGGGCTCCTCTGAATGGAAATGATTTGCTGCAACTGAAATTGAGATCCCATCATCCCACACTGGATCACTTCCAAGTAGCACAGAAGCCTTCAGCCTGTTTTCTCACCCACTAGTACCAGTTCCTACCAGGTAAGTCAATACTCTTTCCTGGTGTCCTGCAGCAGTGTTGGGGAACAGCTTCAGGGACATTCAGGCTTTGCAAACCTCCCAGGGGGAAAGAAGCCTGTGATGATTCCTGTGCCATCAAAACTGGATTTCCAGGAGAAGAGCTGAGAGATAGAAATCCATGCTGAAGTCCTGGAACAAGCCCTGACTACAAAGCTCTGCAAGCTTCTTTCCCTCAAGGTCTCCATGGCCTTCTGCCCCATTCCAAGCCTGGTTGTTCTGTGTTGGCACAGACCATGTGGGAAACAAAGACCAGAAGTCTTCTGAGATAAAGGAAATGCTTTTTATCAGAGCTCTACCCAATCCACCCATCCATTACTCAGTGACTTCTACTGTCTCCCAGACTGCTTTAATTCCTTTCTGTGAATGCTTCATGCCTTCATTACCCTGGAAGTTCCTCCTTAGACCACATGGAAGGCATGGGGCTGTGTGTGAAATAGTTATCTCCCCAGCTGAGGATGCCAAACTCCATCAGCCATACCAGGGTTCCAAGAAAACAAGAATACTCCAGGTATTTCACACTCCAGGGCACTGTGGGTTCTCAGAGAAACTCACAGCACTGTGAAAATAACCACAGAGAAACAGCCAGGAGAGTGAATGAGAAAAAGAGATATAAAAAGATATATAAAAAGGAAAGCAGAAAAAATGCACACATTTGAGAGCAGGGAAAGCACAAAGAGCAATGTGAAGATGCAGAACAGCAGAAAGTGAGAAGATAAAATTATATTCACAGAGACCTAGCTATAGGGAAAGAAAAGAGGAGGGAGCCATATAGAGGGAAGAGCACAGATGCAAGGAAAGAGAACACAGGGCATGGAAGGGAAGGGGGGAGTCAGATAGGGAGAAAGGGAGGGATCTGGAGGGATTGCCTGATGTCAAATCTGATAGAAAAGAGGATTTATCTGCAAAAATAACCCAGATCTAAGCCACAGCTTCAGAGCAGCTGCGCATACAGTGACAGCACTATTTGCTGTCAGGCAAGAGAAAAAACGTGCTGGTGCAGGTTGCAAGGCAAAGCAGGGTCGTGCCACACCAGGAGGCTGCCCATTCCAGGCTGCCCATCGGCCTGGACCAAGGCGAAGAGAAGGGAAGGCAAGGGAAAGAAAGAAAAAAGGCAAGGCAAGGGAAAGAAAGAAAAAAGGCAAGGCAAGGCAATGAAGGGCAAGGGCGAGCAGGAGCGGTGGGTCCGTCCCTGTCCAGGGTGCTGACCAGAGCCCGGCGCCTCCAGACCCAGCCCGCTCTCCTTCTCCAGCCCCTTCCCCACCCAGAGGGAACGGAGAATTTTTCTGCCTGGGGACTGCAGGCAGACAAAAGCAGTGTGCTTTCCAGAGCGAGCTGAGCAGAGGGGAAAGAAACACACAGTCAGCTACAAATAAAATATATTTTCCCCATTCCTGTCTCCTACCAGCATTTCCAGCAGTGGGGCTTGGATTTCTCAGGGCAGGACTGGATGACCAGCAGTAAAGTGTATGCACTTTTTGGCTGGGGAAGTGAATGAGCATAAGGCACCTCTGGAGCTGCATTTCTGACCTGTCTGGACAGGCCATTGTATGGATTTGACATCCTGTGGAGAACAGGCCTCACTCCTCCTTGAACTAGCCTATGCCCTGTGTCCCTCTTGCTGCTGTCATAGAGATGTGATGATGAATTCACAGCTATCCCACCTGCACCTGATCCATCCAGATGATACGACCAGGAACTGGCAGTCACAAAAGTGCAGTGTGTCTTGGGCTGTGCTTGCCATCAGGGAGCTTTTGGTGGGGAGGTTTCACTCCATAGCCTTGATGTTTACAAAAGGCTTAGTCTGAAAACAGGTCTTAAAACCACAGTCCACCCACAGGTGGACAGCTGCCCTGTCCACACAGCAGTTTGAGCTGTGACTGCAGAATGCCAAGTCTTTTTGAAAGAGGAAAGGGCTGGAATGGAGCTTGGCCTCCTCCACCCTCAGCTTTAGGATGTGTCTCTGCCTCTTCCCAAACATCCTGGCCATACCAGCCCATTTTTGCTCTAGAGAATTGCAAATCAGCTGCCTCACAGAGGAGGAAGCAGTGTCTAGGACCCTGACAGAGCTGCTCAGTGGGCATCTACAAAAGGTGTTGGCACAGCATTGAAGAACAAACCTGTCTTTTCAAGATCAACCAGGTATAAGTGCTTTACTATCAGAAACTGGGTTTTTGATTCCAGCACCAATAGTCTGGACCAGAACAATGCATTTTAAGAGCCACCTGGACAAACATCTGATGGAAGGGGTATAATGCAGCTGACCTTGCTGCAGGATTAGATAATCTCCTGATAGCTGAATAACAGCACCTCTCTAACTCTCTATGATTCTAATATGTGACCAAGTCAGAGTGCAGTTTCCAGTCACACAGATCATTGTCCTATCAAACTAATAACAACACAAACACTTTTTTCCAACACTGAAATCTTGCTTATATGTCATGTGTAGCAGAAACTTGATATGGCACAAACAGGATTTATGATATGTTCATGTAACAGCAAGCATGATTCTATAAACACCTTTCTCCAGATCACCAGAAGAGGCAAAATGACCTCCAAGCATGCAGATGCAGGGCATCAGCTGGGTCCCAGTTCTCCTGTGAACCAAGGAAATCAGGGAGCTTTTAATCAACTGAGCCCACATTACATGAAGCTGTGCTGCCTGTCAGCAAGCCCAGCCCCATCTTTTGGGAAGACTGAAACCAGAAAAACAAACCAGGAAGAATCTGAATGGAACAGCAGAGCCCAGTTTAGCTAGGATAAATTACCTGCCCTGTGGCATCTCTCCCAGCTCTGCTCTCCTCGGCTGTCCTGTGCCCAGTAGCTTGCTGGTTGAGTAGCCATCCCCCTCTGGTGGGCCAGTGCCACATGTTTAAGTTGGAACATTATTCTCCAGTTCTAGGAAATTGGATTAAGGGTCAGACAATACTGACTGTTATTTACCTTTGATTAAAACCAGCCCTCCTCCCTCCTGGGCCAGAGAAACCAATGTTGCTGTTATTTACTCTGCTGCCAAACCTGGAGTTCAATCCCTGCCCTGCGGCACTCAATAAAAGTCAGCGCAGAGGTGGGGGTGTGCAGCAGGCAGGGCTGAGTGGGTGGAAGGGATTATCCAGGCCATCATGTCCAGTTAGTTTATTTTGCAGTCAGACTCTGGCTCAGCAAGGACAGGAATGCTCAGAGTGCCTGCCTCTGGTGGCTCATAGGGCTGAGGAATCCAGCCAGGGTGATCCCAAACAAGCCCCCATGCCTGTCTCTGGGCCTCTTCCCTCAACAAATCCCCACTTCCACACAGCTTCCCTTTTTGTTTGTCCTTCTTTCTCTTTCTTCCTTCAGCCTCCCCTCCCTGCCACGACCTCCCTGCTTCCCCTTTCTGCCTTCTCCTCTCTTCTGCTCCCACTCCTTCCCACCCTCTTCCCCCCAGTCCCTTTCTCATTCCTCTCATTCTCCTCCTTCCCTCTCCCCCACTCTCCAAAGCCGCTATTCCAGGACAATAGAGCAGATGGCAGGCTGTTTGTTTTATATGTCCCTTTGGAAAATCAGCTCAGCTGTTGAATCTGCGACTTTTGCTAAAAACAGACACCGTCCAATACAGCTGAATGCCAGGGAGAAGGGAGAGGGTGTGGGGGGGCCCTGCTCTCGCTACCAGCTGCACCAAGCCTCTGTCTGCACCCCATGCCATGCCTTTGGGAAACAAGCCTGTCAGACAGCCCAGAGAGGGGCTTCTCCCCTGCAGAAAAAACACCATGGCAAGCAGAGAGCTTGGCCAGCTTCTGCAGTCAGCCTCATTCCAGCTAAAGCTGATGGTGATGTGGGAAAGGTGGGGCAGTGTGGAAGGGACAGACTCTTGTCAGCACATCCAACCTGCTCATTGTCCCAGCCTGCTGCTTCTCCCAGTATTCATGGAAGCTGAGTTACATGGGGTATGCTCAGGCAGAAGATGTAGCACAGAGTAGAAGCTGATGCTCTTTGCCAGCCCCATATCTCCTCCTATGCTACTGGGAGACTGATGAGTGAGAAACCACCAGCCAGTAATGAGTGTGTGGAGAAGGGAAGACAGTCCTTTACTTTTCCCTTCTGGCTTTCCCTTTTTTTTAACCCCTAAGCCCCAAGGTACTGGTCATCAGACCACCATTCATTATTTGCCAGCACAGCCATGAAAGGGATGTAGTTTTTTTTCTTTCTCTTATCTAAATCACTTGCTTCATGCCTCACCTCTCCTTTCACATGTGGTTATACCAAACATCCCTCAGATCTTCATGGTATTCCTGGGTTGAAAGGAAATTCTGTTCCTGAACTCTGCTCCTGAACTCTGCCCTTCCCTGGCCCAAAAATCATCTTCTCCCTGCTAAAACATGACAATACTGCCTCATCGATCCTGTAAGCCCTCTCCTCCTGCCTCACCCTGTCTCTGCTTCTAAGTAATTCAGAGTCGGCACCCTGTCCAGCATGAAGTACAAGCTTGCCTTGGCTCTGAATCAGGGCTGCTGGATTCTCTGCCAGTGCAATTGCTGGATATTTCATAGCATATCCTCCATCTGATACAACGTGGCCAAAGGCACAGCTGCAGATTCTCTCTGTGCCCCACTTCTGGGGCTGGGATGGGGAAAGCAAGGCTTCAGAATAGCAGCACCTCTCTCCATCCAAATGCTCTGCTTCACCATACTTCTTTTTCCTACACTGCTAAAATCAACACTGTCTTGTTTTCAAGCAGTGGCAGAAGGGTCAGGGCCAGCAAATCCTGTTTAATTTGTTCTTAAAGTTCACTACGGATCAGATGCAGCTCCCAACAAAACCAAGAGAGGCTTAACCAAGGCACAGTCAGCAGTAAAATCGGAAGAGGCTCCTTAGCCTTGCAAAATCCTGGAAGGCAATTTAAACACAAGAGATAGGCAAGGAGCCCATTCTTGGGGTATGTAATTAATCACTTACAGTTCAAACAGGGAGAGAGATAAGTTCCCAGCTTTCTTGGGAGTCCAAGCTGGATCAAATAGGAAGGGGAAAAAATCTCAGGCTGTCAAGGAACAGCCTTAAGAGGTAATGCCCTCTGAGCAACAACAGCTCATTTCTGCACTCCTGTAACCTCCCAGGTATTTAGGCAGAAAGTCGACAGGAAAAATTCCTGCATCAGCTGGTGAGAACAGGCACAGTTACTTGAACATTTATGATGCTGCTCTTCTTCCTGGCCTTGCTTATGTCTATGGCACAACATTGCATCCTCTTCAGTGGAACCACATGATGAGCATTATTTGGCAGAGGAGAAAACTCCAGTCAGTCTGAGATTCCAACTGCAAGCAGGTTCCTCAAGGAAAAGTGTAAGGATGGTCCATGCCTCCCTGTGACCATGCAATTACTGAATGGAATAGTCACCCACCCTCCTTCAGCTTTGCATCCATCCCAGAAGTGTGTAGAGCCAGCTGTCAAGCTGGGTTTTTCAGAGACTGAAGACAAATTTAACAAATTAATTAAAAGAGCTGCTGATCCCACTCTGGACTGTCTGAAAAGCCTGCATTGTAAGCAAGGGCAGAAGTAAATTAAGAAGCTAAATCTGTTGCAACACTGATGAAAAGCCACTGACTTATCTGGAGTGTTATTAAAAATAGAAGAGGTTCAGGGCCATCCAAACTGATCTCACCTCTTCCAAGGTGCACTCTGTCTCACAGGCTGGTATCCTCAGTGGCATCAGTGAGCTGCAGTTGCCCTGATGACCAAAAAAAATCCAGAGCTGGGGGGCCAGGCAACACTCCCTTTCCTGCTCTTGCTCAAGCAGCTATTTCATTGCACTGCTAAATTCACATGCTCCTCCAAAGGCTCACTTGGTGGTTTCTTTCCCTCCAATCTCCTTTCTTCCTGTTCCTATTTCTCATCCTTTGACTTCTGTCTGATAAACCACTTGCCTTTTGAAGGCTTCCTCCTTAGCAAGAAGCCTGGGGAGACAGCTGAAGGCTGCAGTCTGGGTACAAGTTGGGCAAATCCCACAGTGTCTCAAGAATCTGTTTTCCTTCGGCAGCAGAGCTGTTAAGAGGAGTTGGCACCAGAGACAGATCCACTGTATAGTGCTGCTATTCTTCTCCCACCCCTTCAAGTCTTTAGCAACAACTGCAGTTTCCCACCTATTTCAACTAACTTCTTTCCCCCTAAAGAAAGGACAGTCATTAGCATTTTTTTTTTTTGCACTGTCAAATAGGGCTTTTCTTATAAAAATTCTTCACGCTAAGGGGAAAGTGAAAAAAAAAGATATTGTTAACATGAAAGCCTTACTTAATATTTTACATTTCAAATACTGTAACTGCTTTTTTTTCCCCCTCCTTCTCCTTTTTCTGAATTTTCAGTATACAGTTTAAACATCATTAATAGTGCTGGTTGCTATGGTGTTGGGCAGGCAGAGGTGTCTGTACTTGAAACCTTGAACTACACTTAATGTTGTACAACAGCAGGGTCATGCCAACACCCTTGACCCCATTTTTCCCAGTAAAATATAAAGACCATGTCTCTACTCCTTTTCGTTCTTGGGAGAGGGCTTTTTTTTTCCCTGCAATGAGAAAAGGAAGTGTGAGCTAGAGAAAGGAAGAGATATAAAAAAAAAAAACAAAACAAAAAAGAAAATACAAATTTAATAGCCCCAGCGGAACCTTTCCAAAATCTTTGTTACATCAAGAGAAAGAGAATAAAAACAGACAGCCCCCTGAAAAGTTTCACATGAGATTGTTTCTCATTTTCCCAAGCAGCTAAACATTTTAATAAACTAGGAAAATGAGACTGTAAAACCACAACATCTGACAGCAAGCCCCAGGGGCAGGAACCATTCCTGAAACTAATTTTAACTCATGTTTGAACGTTGATCAGATTTCATGTGGTGAATGTCCCATTAAGCTGTCTCTCTGTTCTTAGAGAAAACCTGGTTTCTTTTGTCGAAGCTATTTTCTTTCCAGTGTATTGTCGTCACAGGCATAGCAGGACTTTTCTGTCATTCATTTCTCTGTGGCCCAAGAGATGCCCTGCCCCAGACATCTTCTCATCTGTTCTGTTTCCTTATGTGACAAGACATTTTCCACAGAAGTGGCACTTAACTGCTCCAGCAATGAAATCCAGTCTTAAACAGGTCCCCATGCAGCCACTCAAGGATTCAACCCATTAAACATCTGATCTTCAGCCATGCAAAAGGCACCAGGTCAATTCAGACCAGCTGAAGCCAGGATCCAAAGCAAACTTTCAGTTTCTCTGCTTTGCTTTTACCCCTGGGAAGTGAAGCTGCTGTACCAGTTTCCTCACCTGAATGGCATTTTGCTCTGATTGTCACCAGGACATCTACAGACAGGACCAGCTTTTTAACTCAAAGTCTCTATTAACATCAGCTGAAAATCTGAATGGGGAAAAATGACGTATCCAGGTAGTGTAGATTTCTCTTGAAGACTCATTCCTTCTCACAAAACCTTATTTCACCTTCTGGTTGTGTTCAAACCCAGCCACTACTCCTGTGGGGCAGGACTTCTTGGTGCTGCATCCCTCTTCCAGTAGCTGTGTCTCTGTTTTGTGCCACGTGGATTCTTGGCTGACTGTGTGAGCCAAGGACTTTCCACAGCTCAAGGAATGCTCACTGGCATCAGCTCACTCCTGTGCCTGCTTAGGATGAACTTCTACTTCAAAGGCCTTGGTGGCAACAGAAGAAAGCAAGGCTGTGTGCTGCTACACAAGCTGATTAAATGCCAGTAAGAGTGGCCATGTTGGAAAACAGCTCTACAAGCTCCTGCCTTCTGTTTTTCTCAGAAATTAAAGTGCTTGTTCCTTTTTACATCCTCCTTTGAAGAGGCTGAAGGTCTTTCTGACGCCTTTCCTTTAAACTTTGTGTGCACTGTGTAGGAGATGCTGGTGCTTGGGGGTGGAAGGAGGTGACAGAGTGGCCAGTTTTCAAAACAGCAAAGCCACAGTGACAGTAGCCTTTGGCTCTTCCAGCCCACCAGCAGCAGGCTTAGTCACATCAGCAGCAACAAAGCTGAGCAGCTCTTTAGAGAAAGGGCATTTGTCCTTTCATCTGGAGATTACAGGATCTCTCACAGATCCCAGCAGTCCGTTTTTAAATGCTCTTTAAAGAAAAAATTCCTGTTTGTGGCACCACCTGCCATTTGAAACAGCCTCTTTGCCTTCCAGCTTTCCCTGCAACACACCCCCCCCCCCCAGCCACTTAACTGTATGTGCAAGGACAAAATTATGCCAAAGTTCATTCCCTAGAAAGGACCACTGCCCAGCTTTCACACCAGGCACTGTACTGAGAAAAGGACCCTTCACAAACATGCCAGAAAGCTTGTAACCTATTTGGTCCACTCCTTCCCTCTGTTGTGCTCAGCAGGGAGAGCAGGAAGTCAGAAAGTTGCTAATAGCAGCTGGAGGAAAGACCCACAGAGATAAAAAGCTCTTTGCCTTGCTGTTTCCATTCCTTCATGACTTAATTTTTTTGGTTGGGGACAGAAAAGATGATAAAGCTGTAACCTCTAATCCGCTCCTGAGCAGTCCTTCTCCATCTCTTCCTTTCTCCTCTCTTTCAGCCAGTTCTAATCCTTTATGTCTCTTCTCACAGATAGGAGCTGGAGTCTAATCTCAGACGACAGGTTGGTAATTAGAGCAAGAGATTATCCTGACCCCACATCAAGAAGGTAAGAGGAGAGGAATAATGCAGCACCATACAAGATCAAACCTTCAACATTCAGTGCAGGAACCATCCCCATCTCACTCAATTTCCTCCTGGCTTCCTTACCCCATGCCCTCTCTTTTGTCCCAGCAGAGCAGGGGATTCCTGATTCTCTGTACTTCCTGCCCATCTCCCTTCTGTTGAGCAAGGACTAAGCTTTTCCAGGATTCATTCAGCATAGAAATGGTCACATTTTCCATTTCCACAGACTTTTGACTATGCAGAGACTCAGCAAGTGTGTGGCTGAGAAGTGTGGGCAGTAGGGGAAGCACAGATACAGAGGAAGAGGCCCGGCTCAGAGAGTCTGGAGCCATGACATGCTGCCACCCATGAGGAGCTGGGCACCAGGTACACACACAGGGCCCTTCTAGTCCAGCCAGGGCACAGAGCAGCAGCAGCAAGGCCTCATCTCTATCCAGATGTCAATATCTGATCCTCAGTCTGCTCAGAAGGCTCCTTCCCTTGCACATATCCCAGTAATGAGAAGCTCATTCATGTGTCCAGCCCATCTTATCCATCTTTCTATCAGACCTTGTCTCTTGTCCTGTGTCACCAGTATTGAGCAAGGACCAAGAAAGCCACCACAGAGCCCCAAGACCACCACAGTGAAGGTGAACTTGGGAGCACCCAGCTTCTTCAGTGTCCCACTCCCTACAGGTGAACAGGTGCACCTGGATCCACTGTAGCTGAGGCTCAGGCATCACCAGCCAACAGCCTGCAGGCACCAGGAGGTGTCAGGATAGAGGTGGCAGTGGAGTGACCGAAACCTGCTGGGGAAAAAGCAAAGGTCAGAGGACAGCTTTTACACCAGCACACAGCTGGAAAATGCAAGATCTCTCCCTCATACCCCATTCTACATCACACACCCACCCTGCACCACAGAGCTCAGGACTGGTGTTTTTTTCTCAGCATTCCCAAAGATGTCTTTTCTCAGCAAGCCTCCCTCTGTTACCCAAATCCACCTCTAGCCCATGGAGCCCAAGCCCACAGCTCACCCTGATCACAGGCAGGGAGATGGGCACTGCACCAGTCCCTGCTACATGGTTCTGTTGATGTTCTTTTTACCACCTAGCTGTTTCCCACCCCTGCTATCTCCAGCCAGGATCTTCCTACTCAGGCTCTGCAAATAACAACTTTAGGTTTGTTCACTCAAAGAGGAGAAGGTAAATCAAAGAACAGTTTTGTTTGCAGTCAGCCTGAAGTGAACCTTTTTCTTTTCTCCTTCAGTTTTCTCAGCAAAGCATGAAATGAAAAAACAAGCAGAATTTCCTTTCCTGAGTTTAAAAGAACATTTCTGTTCCTGTCCCTGAGGTAAAAGGTTAGCTTGTTCAGCCTCAAAATGGGAAATAAACAGCAATACTTTTGGCTTAGGCATTGTCCAAATAAAATGTTTTGAATGCTTCGTTTCTTCCCACTCACCCAAAAAGGTTTGCAAAGTTTATAAGGGGTCACAAACAGCTTAATGCTGGGGTGCCCCTCACCAATAAAGCCATGTGACTGAAAGGTTTCTGTCCCTACCCCTCCTGTACCCCATGGGGCTGCCTCCCCCTCCCAGCCTGTTGTCTGAGGGCTCACACAGCAGCAACACCCAGAGCACTCATGCCCCATACCTTGAGGGATCCTCCTGAGGAGAGAAGGGGCCACTGAGCTCAATGACATTGAGTTTGTTCTCAAACACACCATAGCTGAGGGTGACCTACAAAGTGGTGACAAAGGAGCAGAAAGAATGAGATGAGCTCAGGAACAAGGAATTTGCTATGGATGACAAAAACTCCCATTCTAGCTCTTTCTCTGCTGGCTTAGCCTCTGCTTTCCACATCTCTCCCGTCTTCCTTCCCATGATGGTCCACCCTACTAGTCCTTTGCCCACTAGCCCTTTGCAAGGCAGACAAAGTGTCATGTCAAAGGCCCTTTCCAAATCAATCATCATTTCTGCTTGCCCTTGTGCCACATTCCCCCAGGGGTTCCCTCAATCCTCCCATCACTCCCCATACATGTTCTCCCCACCACTGATCTCAGGGCACCATGACTGGCAGGTGTGCTACAGGCAACATCTGTTCCTTATTTCAAAGAGGCATTTGTCAGGAAAGCCTCCCCAGAAGAGCAGATGATTGATTCAATGCACATCAATGCCATCAGAGGAACAACATGCCTGTAAGCTGCCCTCCACTTCTCCTTCATCACACACCTCCCTCTTGCTTCCTTTCCCCTCCTCACCTGCTGTGTGAGCTGAGAGGTGGGGATGAGCTGCAGGTTCTCCAGGTGGGAGTGGAAGAGAGCACTGGGAGTCAGCTGCCCACCGACTTTGCACTCGATGATGTAACCCACGGTGCAGTCATCCGGCAGGCGGATGAGCTCCGAAGTGCTCAGGAAGTTCCTGCCACTGGAAGAGAGTAGGGCTGCATGGATTAGGAAAAGGGTAGGGGCAGATGTAGGCATCCACTTGGGCAGGAGATTACTGAAAACCAGAGTAAATCCTGTAACAAGGCAAGAAATCCCTGAGTTCCACCTGCAAATACTTGGGAATGGGCTTGTTCTTTCAACATTCCCAGCTATGCTGTCCCTGATAATCCAAGTCCTTGGTAGGCTGATCCAGAGAGCTGACAGACTTCAGTGAGTCACTTCTCCACGTGTTTGGTGAAGTACACTGAGCCCCTGAGGAGTCAGAAAAGCCACCACAAGAGAAACAGTAGGAGCACATGGCCAGATCCAGGAGGAAGAAAAAAACAGGACATGCAGATTGATAAACCATCAACTGTAATGCCATGCCACATACTTGGCCACCTTTTGATGATGGCTAAACCCAATCTTAATGCTTCTGGAATTGGAACTACTTAAACAATGCGAAGCACTATCTGCTACAACAACCCCCAGCAAACTGAAATGTGTTTTAAGCATTTTTTAAACAGTAGTGGCAGACTTTATGCCAGGTTAGGCATTGTCTATCTGTGCTACTTTTGCTTTACCATAGATCACAGATCATCCTCTTGACTGGGTCTACCAAAAAATACATATCATGGGCTTTAGCTAAAGTAGTACCTGGCATGGATCAGATCTGTCCTTCTGGGTATGCTGAGATCTGGTTAAGGCTGGCATAGCCAATTTCTACCAGTGTACGTGCCTGTGGTATAACCTAGGGCATCATGGAATACATAATCTTGTTCTAAGCTGGGATAACACACCTTTGTGACCTACCTCTGCTCTCCATGCATCAAGCTGAGGAAATGACAGTGGAGAAGGCAAAGAGGGTTTGGGGTGAGGGAACAGAAAATTAGCTCAGGAGAGAGGTCAGAAAGCTGGACAGAGGCAGATGAAGGAGAGATGAGATAGGCAGACAGAAGAGTCAGACAAAGCTGAAAGGGATGGGAAGGAGTGTGGGGAGTAACAAAGAGCCTTCAGGAGAGGAGGAGAGAGGAATACATCATCCCATGACCATGTTTACTGATGTGCCTGCTCTTGCCAGCTTTCAATCAGTTGGCAAACCTACCCACTACATCCTTCCTCCAGTCTCACATCTTCCAGACATGCACCCCGCAGCACTCTGCACCTTTGCAAACACCACATGCACAAATCCAGGTCTGACACTGCCAGGAATTGATGTGCAGCCATGCTGCTCATCCCCAAAGGCTCCCACACTCCCCAGCTCACCTGGCCCAGGGCACCATCTTCCTTGCCAGCTTGTGGCTGATGCAGAACCCAGCCCCTCCCGTGGCAAACCAGAAGCGCACGGATTTCTGGAGAGAAACACCAGAGAAAAGCAATGGCAGAGGCTCAGACAATACCATACCCCCAGAGGTGGGAATGCTGAATTCCAACTTTGTCATCAGGACAAACACAGCCCTATTGTCACCCCAGCCCCATGACTGCTGCCCAGAAGGATTTGCTAGCAGTACAGCATGGATTTTCACTTCCTCATTACTGGAACAGCCAGTTACTCCTGGGTGCCTACGGCAGGCTTATGTCCTGTCAGACATGTACCCAAAGGCAGAGCAGCAATGGAGACTCTGCCCCTGGGATGATCAAATTTAGTCAGCAACCTACAGCCATGTTCAGACAAGATGGCAAGTTTTCAGCTGTTGACATTGCTCTTGGGACCTGTCTCTCCTTGCAATACTGTGCTGGTTTTGGCTCAGGTAGAGTTAAATTTTCCACAGTGGCTGGTGTGGGGCTGTGGTTTGGATTTGTACTGAATACAGCATTGATGATATAGAGATGCTTTTGTTATTGCTAGGCAGGGTTTACACACAGCCAAGGCCTTTTTTGCTTTTTTACTGACCCACTGGTGAGGAAACCAGGGGTGCAAGGGAGGTTGTGAGGAGACACCGCCAGGACTGGTGACCCCAACTGACCAAAGGGATATTCCAGACCATATGATATTGTGCTCAGCATATGAAGTATGGGGAGAAGGAGGAAGGGGAGGACATTTGGAGTGATGGTGTTTGTCTTCCCAAGTCACCATTACATGTGATGGGGCCCTGCTCTCCTGGAGGTGGCTGAACACCTGCCTGCCCATGGGAAGCCGTGATTCAATTCCTTGTTTTACCTCACTTGTGTGCATGGCTTTTACTTTCCCTGTCTTTGTCTCAACCCACAAATTTTCTACCTTTTGCCCTTTCGATTCTCTCCCCACTCCCTCTGGTGGGGAGAGTGAGTGAGCGGCTGCGTGGGGCTTGGCTGCTGGCTGGAGTTAAACCACAATAAATGTGAACCAGACACCAAAACAACCCAGTGCCCCCACAGCACCACCACAGGCTGTACCGTCTGGTTGTTTGGCAGAGTTTCAGAGGCCCTGATGGGTCGGTTCAGGCTGGGTTTGCCCAGGTAAACATCCCACGTCTCCGCGTAGGAGGACAAGAGCTTCAGGAGCGCCCGAGGGTTCAGGTAGTTGTCATCATCCAAGTGGCAAAACCAGCTGGGGCAGATGGGAAGACACAAGAAGTTTGCAGTAAGGAGGGTGCCTCTTGCTCTCAGGGGTGCCCCCATGGCAGCCCTGCCTCACCTCAGGCCGCTGGCCAGGAAGGCGTCAAACTCTGCAGCCATTTTGCAGGACAGGGCCAGGTGGCTGTGCTCGGCAGAGCAGTTGGTGAAGATCACACGGCCACCTGCCAGAGGAGGGAAAGCTCAGAGCCAGCCCACTTTGCATGGTCACAGGGAGGACATCTGGGCAGGAGGGAAGGGGTTTGTTCTCAGACAGTCTCCTCATGGCTCCCCAAAAGGTATCCACGCCCATGGTGACATGGGTTCCACTCCTCCTACCAAGAGATGAAACCTGGACAAAGCCAAGAAACTTGGCCAAGACTAGAACGCCTGCACACCACATGTCCACCCTGCCCACTGCCAACCACGATGCAGAGGTTGAGGGGCTCTGTCATGTGCTGCTTCTACCCATGGATGCTTTAAGCAGACAGCACCCTGCCTCCAGTGGGCTGCATGCCCTGGGGTAAGCCAACTACACCAAATCATCACCACCACAGGACACGGCGAGAGGCGTGTTTGAATGGGCAGTGCAGGACAGCCAGCCCTCACACCAGAGCCCCTCTCAAGGCCAGGGCAGTTCAGGGGCTGAAGGTGGAGTAGAAAGGTATGATAGGACAGTTAATTACCCATTCTACTTTTCAAGGCATCATCTTCTTCATCAGTGAAGATGTAGGTCTGGGGAAACAAGGAAAAGAGATTAACTCTCAGGGATGGAGCTGGTGCTGTACCTGGCTGCCCACTTCTTCCTCCCACAGCTGGACACACTTGGAGTGACATGGTTACCCCACTCCATCCCCTGCTGCTGTACCCACTCCAAGGCAGCAGATGAAGAACAGAAGGATGGCTGTGCTTCCCCTTCCTGCAGGGCACAACCACCAGCACTTGTGTGGCTTCATTCTCACTGCCAGCCCACTGCCTTGGGAACAGGGGACCCATGGCACTGAGGGGGCGAGGCAGCCCTGGATTAGGCATCAGTGGTAGAAAAATTAAAGCATTGTGGTTAAATGATGCTTGGGTTAAAAGAACATCTGCTTTGTGTGTGAAGTGTGCACAGCCCCCTGCCACTTTCTGCCCCCTCCTCCTTCTCTTCCCCCACTCCCAGGTTTCTCTAATCCCCCATGCTGCCATTATGTGCCACATCTCCCCCTCTTCAGAGCCAGGCAAGGATCAGGGCTGGTGGAGAAAAGCTTTCCTCAGGCAGAAAATGAGCTTTCACAAAATGAAAAAAGAGTCGCGAGCCGTAAACAGTCTCCCCACCAGCTGCCCACAGGCTGGTTAAACACAGCACCTGGCAGGCACAAAGGGAACAAGGCAGGCAGACAGCAGCTCCCAAAGGCTCTGGCAGGGTGACACGAGTCTCTACATCTCCCCACACCCACCCAGCATTTTGGAGATATATCCCTATTCAGAGGACACAGCAGGAGAAATGTTGTGTAGCTGTCATAAGGCAATAAGGACCCTCAGAGATCACCTGGCTCAAGCAGAGACAGCAGGATGGTTTCATGATCTCAGATGGATGAGCTACAGTGCTTGGTGAATTACCCTCCAAGAGCTGAGCTGCAGCAATGGAACATGCACACATTCCTACCCCACCCACCAGTAAAATCTCTTAGTTAAAACCACTTTCAAGGATCATGTGACAAGAAGCAATTAGCCAAGTCTCAGGTAAAGGAACTGCTCTGGGTCAGGGGACCATATCACAACCTTCAGGCAAAGCAGGAATTGTCAGCAGCATGGGATTTCCCTTGCCAGCATGTCAGAGTTAAAAATTTCCACTATGGCAAATATTTTCATTTTAAGAAAAACAAAATCTGAAACTGTTGAAACTTTCTGACATTAAAAAATAAAAAACCACAACAAAAAAACCCCCAAAAATACTGTTGCTGGAAATTACTTGCTTACAGATATAAAACCAACTAGATATCACGTGTCTAACAAACATCACATCTGATTAACTTAAAATAGCAATCTGTCTCTTTTCCAAATTTTCTACTTGTAAAAATATTCTGAAGTTCCCAGTTTTCTCTCAATGCAAGATGGGAAATGTGTTTTTTTGCACACATCCAACACGTTTCTGTGGAACCCAAGGATGAAAGTATACAGTCACCATAGGCAACATAACACTGTCCAAAATAACTTCAAAAATGGAAATATGAGTATGGGGACTAGGCCAGTCTGCTTTTTCAGGAAGTTTCAAACTCTGATCTCCATGACACACCTGGCTGAGCTCAAGAAATGCAAAAGAAGATCACAATAGCACATGCAGCTGCCTCCATCCTCATCTCTCCATCCCTCATACCCCTGAGGGTGGGGAAACCTGGAACAGCAGTTGCTGCCAGAGATGAAGCACAGAAAGTATCCCTCCATTCTGGAGTGGAGAAGATGTCTGTGTAGGAAAGGATGTCTGCTGGACAGCAGTGCAAGCAGTGATGTGGAGCCACTGAGTCAAACAGCTTTTTCTGGCAGCTCTTCATGAACATAGGAGTCCTGGAAATGGATAAACACTAGACTTTGAGACCCCCTCACCCCGAATTGGAGAAATAGACCAGCAACAAAAAACTAGGACAAGGGAATAAAGATGTGGAACCTGACAATCCAGGGCCATGTTCATTGCCTAGATTCCCAGGGTATCCTTTCTCTATGAAGAAACCCTCTCCAAAATGCAAACACATCAGCAGGATTACTGTTGTATCCTGCACAGAGAACAGATTCAAAATCTGTGGTCCATTCACATCACTGAAAATCTGAAAGACAGTTCAGGATGGGCCCATCTCACTTTCCAATCTCTCACCAACTGCATGTTTTCAAATTAAACAGAGCAGTTTCAGAGACAATCTCTCACTCTCACTCTTATTTTCTACCTCAACAGAGTCCAATACAGAGGATTTTTAATTTGGCTCCTATACAGTCTGTCCTCTCCATCAAAAGCACAGCTGTTCCTGCCTCCTGTTGCAGTCACCTAAGCCTGACCTGGGAGGTCTGGGTTGCTTCCCCCAGGAGGAAACCATGCAGGCACCCAGCTCTGAAGCCAGGCTTGGCATCAGCAGCACAGCCAGCTGCTAAAATTTCCCTACTGGCCACTGGTGGAGAAAGACTCACTGAATTGGTCTCCAGCCATAATTAAGGGCAAGTGACACAAGAAGATGCTGGATCAGCCCTAGGAGAAGGCAGCCTCTGCATATCAGAGACCTGAATTTCTCCAGGACTGGCTCCTAAAGCCTATGTCTCTCCATAAGGACTCAATAATAGGAGGTCTGGTGCACTAGTCCTGTCCCCACAACAATTCTACTCCTTCCTTCCTATTTTCCTGCTCAGTCTGTGTAGCTTTCCAGAGGCTGACAGCAGCATGGAAAATTCAACACCTCTTCCAAGGTTTGGACATCACTTGCAAGCCAGAGGGGATCAGATGAATTCAGATAGTGTGCATCTAATTCCTGTCATCAGCAGAATGGCCAAATGATTTGCCAAAGAAAGGAGGGCCAGGTAAATTGCTCCTTAAAAACCCACTGTGAAGGCCCTACAAACAATATCCTAATGCCAGTGCAGCCATGTGGTTGGGTTTGGTTTCTCCAAGAAGCTGCTGGGCTGGAGCTGGCCAGAGAGAAGAAGTGCATCTGGAAGAGGAAGCAGGGCATCTCAGATGCTGAGGGGGACACACAGCCAGGAGAGGAAGTGTGCTCAAAATAGGACATGGCTTCCTGTGACGACCGCAGCAGACCAGACAGTTGCAGCACCATCAAGTGGAAAACCACCCTTACCCAGAAAACCCTGCATTGCTTCAGGCACTCTCCTACCCAGTACCTCCGCCCCCGTCCCCCTTCCTCGCTGGGGCATGGATTTGCCTTATAGGCACCCATCACACACAGGCAGAGGCAAAAAAAAACCACCCTTCAGGGCAGCCACAGGATTTCTTCTTTCTTGAGGAGCAGCTCTGCGAGGGAGGGAGAAAAGCACCGGAGCTCTGGGGAGTACTCCTGCCTACCAGTAAGCCAGTCTGCACAGCACCACTAATGTGGTGCCCCACATCAGTTTCTCTGGCAGGAAGGAAACTCTCCAAACTGTTTCAGCAAAGGATGGAAACATTGGGGCCCCAGTTAAAGAGAAAAAAAAATCAAAAATACACCCACATAATTTCAAGATCATGCACACGAAAGCATGTGTATAAGAAAGGAAAGTATGGCTGATGCTGACATGCTGTGGGGTGAACAGGGCTAACTACAGGAGGTCCTCTAGGAGCCTGCCTGCCTTGTTCTCTTGCCCACTGCACTGCATCTTTCCAGAGCAATGGGTGTCCAGGAACAGTGTAGGCATCCTGACAAAGGGCCAGGGGAACCTATCAGCTCCAAACCCAGAAACTCATGGCACTAGGAGGTAGAAAGCCACCATTTCATACAGACTCAGGATGGTCTGTGCATTCAGTCTGGTATGGCATCTTCACCAGCCTTTCCTATGAAGCAGCTACTGGTGAAATATTTTGCTGGTTAGCATCTCCCTTTGAATGTGGAGTGAGAAATAGCGAAAAGTACTGAGGGGCACTACAGCGTCCAGCTTCCTGAAATCCCATCCCTGCCCCATTACTAACACCTTCTGTCTAGTCAGAATCCACACACTCACCTGTTCGCTGGCCTGGGATATCCACGTGTCCAGGAGCAGCTCCATGCGGCTCTGGTGAAACCTCTTGGTCGTCTTCACAGCTATGAAAATGTCCCCAAGCGTCAGGCTCCCCTCGGTCCTGTGTACCTCCGGAGGATGGAGCTTGGGTTCCTCCTGCCCCTTGCCACCAGCTCCCGCTGGGCTCCCTTCGCTCTGCTGCTCTGTCTTCTCCAACACCCCCTCCCCGATCCCCGGGTACTGGGCTGCTTCCCGAGCCCCACGGTGCCGCATGGAGAGGAGAGCCACACTGGCGAGGAAGAGTGCGGCTCCGGAGACACCATGGAGGAGCCGACGGCCCATGGCTCCCACAGCGATCCCGCAGCCGGTATCCCACGGAGCGAGGACAACTCTGCCCGTGCCTCCGTGTGACGCTGCCTGCTCTTCTCGAAGCCTCCGAGGGGGCAGGATTAGTCAAGAGCAAGGTCTTGAACAGGATGTGGTCAAGGAACAGGGTGGGCAAAGACCAGGAAGCCAAAGAGTCAGCAGACCTGAAGGATCCCGGTGAAGCAGGGGGGATTTTCAGTACGGAGGGCTCAGTGACCCAGAGAAGTAGGGACAGACTGGAAAACACTCCGAGGAGACCGCACAGCCTGCCAGGAGGAAAGCGAGGATCCCTGCTCCCCACGGAGGGGCTGAGTGTCCCAGCCCGGGCGCTGAGGGGGCGGCGAAGATCAGAGCCATGAGCGGGCAGCCTGCGCCGACGGCATCGCCTCCCCAGAGCACAGCAGCCCACAGAGCCCAGCCAGGGCTCCGGCAGCAGGGAAAGGGACAGTGCCTCTGCACCTGCTCCTGCCCAGAGCACAGCAGCCCACAGAGCCCAGCCAGCGGCTCCGGCAGCAGGGAAAGGGGCAGTGCCTCTGCACCTGCTCCTGCCCAGAGCACAGCAGCCCACAGAGCCCAGCCAGCGGCTCCCGCTCTGCCAGCCCCCGTCCCGCCTCCGGGCCCGGGGCGGGGCAGGCCCGGGGGAGGAAGCATGGGGAAGGGGCAGGCCTCAGTCTGGCCCTGGGTTCCCCTCAGCCGGGCGTCCCCGCTCTGGCTCGCCGCCGAGGTGACAAAAGGCAGATCTGGGAGGACAGACCTGTTGCTTGACTGATTTCGCCGCTTTTCCGTGACAGCTCAGCCCGATCTCTGCAGCCCTGCTCACCCCCGTGCTCTTGAGAGAGGAGGGGACGGTGACACTGATGTGGGCTCTGGTATAGTTAAAGTCCTCTGTTGTTCTTGCAAAGAATGATTTTTCCCCAGGAATTCCCTCAGCCCCACTCTTCCTCTGGACACAGGTCTGAACTGCTGCCCCTCCCTGCCCCTTAGTCCCAGTTTGCCTCCCAAAGCAGGATCGTGTGTTCCCTGCTGTCCCTCCCACCACCACACCTGAGTCTCAAGCTGGGGTGTGACCCCACTTCTGACACCCATCTCCCTAAACCATGACTCTGCTCCGGAAGGTCCCTTTTCCTCTGCCTCCAGCCCTGTAATCCCTCCAGCCCTCTGCCCCATCTCACATCCCCACCACGATGTTCAGGGACATTCTGCCTAGGTGGCTGCAGAACCAGTGACACTCACAGGAAGAGATACGCCAGCATCCAAAAGCAGGAGGAATGGCCTACTGCTTCTCTTTCAGTTGTAAAATCACAATCATTGGGGAGGAACTTTAAAGATCATCCAGTTCCAAGCCCACTGCCAGGGGCAGGGACACCTTCCACTAGACCAGGGTGCTCAGAGCCCCATCAAACCTGGCCTCGAACATTTCTGGGGAAGCACAGGGGGTGTGTGCAGTGTCACTGCTGAGTTTATATCCCACCCAGGTCCTTGTTCCCTGAACCAGGGCTGAGCTCAGCAATTTGTCCCTCGTGGCTTTCGTGCTGTCCAAGATGTAGCTTCCCCTTTTCCCTGGGCAACGAAAGGGGATGTTCTCTCTTTTTGGAAAACCCCAGAGACCTGCAGGCACAGCAGCAAAGTGGCACCTCCAGCTCCTTCCTCACTCCCTGCCTTCACCCCTGGTCTCCCCTGAGCCATGTTCATTTCCAGCCCTCTGGCTGCCAGCAAGGGATAGGGATGTCAGAGACCCTCAAAAGGTGTGAGAGCCCCTCCCAAGGACAAAGACAACCATGGAAGGGAAATTTTGGGGTCAACACCACAGATTGCTGCATACTTTTGCTGGTTCAGTTAGATGTGGGGCAGATGACCATGCAGTCCCCCTCACACTCCCTGTAAGCCACTTTACAGAGTGGATACAGAGACAACCAGCCCAGGAGGGGGGATGATATCCACATCCCCATCTCAGCTTCCCTGTGCAGCAAGCGTGGGGACAGCAGGATGGTAGTGCTCTACATAAGCTGCCGAAATCAGAGCGCCTCCTCAGGGAGCTGCAAGCTGTGGGCATCCAATCTCAGCATACAAAAAAAAAAAAAAATAAAAAATAGTAAGTTGGGGCCCAGGAGAATTGGTGGGGGTGTGGAATGGCTCTATGTGGAAAAGGACACCTCGCCCCATGCACATGTCAGATCATGGGGCCTTAGAAAAGAGGGGCAGGGCAGCCTGCCAGGGTCCCTCTGTTGCACACTCCCACCGTGTGTCCAGCCACAGACACTTCCCCTGCACACAGGAAATACCTCCCTGCAAGGCTGAACCCCTGTGCTCAGTTTCTCCACATCTCAGACACACTTTCACTCTGTCCCTGTTCCTGGCTACAACTTTTTACTTTTGTAAGGAAAAAGCCACTGAATCCACTTCTCTTCCCTCCTCCCCTGGAGATCTGGATTTATCCAAATCTCAAAGACTCCTGCCTTCCCCTGAAGTAAGAACATCTCCAGAGCATCTCCCATATCCCTTTGGAGAGTCCCTGCAGGTTTTATTTTTAGATCCCTTTGAATACTGATGCTTTCTTACACTGATTTGGGGCACGGGTAGAGTCATTCTCCTTCAGGCCTTACATTACTGCAGGGATGTGAACCTGGTGTGATGGGATTGCTCACACGGCTGGCCAATGCTCCTGAACCAGAAATTAACCTCCCTGAGTGCTCCAGCCACATGCCAGCAGCCTCAGGCACCTGTAAAGGAAGCTTCTATAGCTCCAAGGCATCCTGCAGCAGCTCCCAGCTCTGGCTGAGGAGATCATTTGGGAGGCACAGGTGGGGCACAGCTCCTTAACAAATACAATTCAAAGCTACCTGGCACAGAGCATGGTGCCAGGAAACTCTGCTGGGGCAGGGGGACACTGTGGACAGGGCTGGTGACTTCCCAGGGTGACACATGTGCCACCTAGACAATCCCCTCCCTGGAGGGAGAAATCTTGCTCTCAGCAACTCTTTACAGGGGTTTGCACAAGGCTGTTACAGCTGGTAATTGGTGCCCAGGGCTGCTAATTGCATTGTGCCTGTTACCTAACCCGTGACTCATTCCTCCAAGCAGGCAGCCACCCCCTCCAGGAGGTAAAAAGAAGGTGGGCTAGGGCATGCAGGGCAGATAGGGCCATTTATGTTTGCCTTGGAGCCCTCTGCTCCATTTCTCAGCCATGTCCAGAACAAGTTAAGGCTGGATTTTGTTAGCCTCAGGGGAGAGAAGGTGGATAAAGGGAGAGCCTGGAAGAAGCCTGGGAGCAGGGGAGGCAGAGCTGCTGCTTGGCTAGCTGGGCAGTGCCAGCCTGCCTCCTAACAACCTCCTTTTGCTTCCCTTTCACTGTAGTTGAGAGCACTGATTACCTAGGGTAGTGCTGGGGGACGTGATTCTTTGGGAGGGCAGCAAGGGCTAAGCTGGGAGCACAGCCTGACTAACCCAAGGTGGAGGGGCTGCTTTTAACTCCCTTCAGCCTAGGCCACAGAGCTGGGACTTGTTCCCAGTGCCAGCAGGGACACGAGGAAATTTCAAGCCCTGAGTCACAGTGCCTCATACACAGTGTTTTCCCCAAGTACTCAAGTGCTACTTTTCCCGAACAAAGATGCAAATTCAAATCTCCAAATCCATGACAGGGTGAATGGGAACTTGTTTTGGGACTTGTCTTCTCATCAGCTCAACAAAAATCCTGCGTTGTTTGCCTGCAGGGCAAGCACCCTCCCTGGAGACTGGCTGTGCCCAGATGCTCAGGCTGCATGCCCTGGAGTGGATGCCACTTGGGAGCTTTCATCTGGAGCCCTGTGTATGCCAGATCCCCCTTTCCTGACAGAAGAGTTGCATGGCTCCAGGGCAGAGCAAGGACTCTGCTCTATATTTTAGTGACTGCAAGTTAAAATCTTCATTTTCTTTCCTCCCCCCTTCACTCTCGTCCTCATAAAAGACACAGGCAACTGGTTTAGAGCTTGAAATAACACCTCACAGGGGACTCATGAAGATCAGCAAGTTAATCTTTGCTCAGGGCTTCACAACTGCCACCAGCAGTCCCAAACCACATGGGCAAGGAGGACACAGATAAGACCTGACTCTGGTGCTGGTTGCCCATCTCCCACTGACCCCAGAATCAGCAGACTCTGCCTGACCTCATGCCTCAAGAGCCCCAAGCCTCCCACAGCCACAGACTTCATTTTCCTCTGGCATGCCTCAGGAAAGACCACCTACCACCACAACCACCACCTCTTCACAGCGTGGGTATCCTGGCACCCCTTTCCTATGGCACCTGATAACGGTGGCTGCATAAGAGGATTCAGGACCATGCAGCCCAAGTGAGCATTGCTGTGGCCACCCAAAGCCTTCATCTTCCCCTGTCAGAGTCTGCACACACTCTTGGCCCCATGTCAGGATGACAACCCCACCTTGCAGGGCACTGTCCCCCTTTCTCCTAGCAGCATGGCTGGGCTCAGTCTCCTTGCTGTCCCCCAGGAGGGTGAGGTAGCTGGCTTATCACTTCACACTAACCAGGCCATGGAGGGATGCAAAGCTCTAGGGACCCCAGCCAGACAACTCAAAACTCAAGTAAGTTTTTCCATGACCTTCGTAAAGCACTGTGACCAACATCAGTGCTGGGGAAAAGCAAGGGACTGAAAACCAGGGGCCAAGTAGAAAAAGGAGGGGACTTAGTCTGTGGCACACTTAGCCTGTCCTCTCCCCACACTTCTTTCTGCCCTACAACAGCAATGGTGGTGCTCCCTCCTTCCCCTGGAGGGCTGGGCAGTTGTGTCTCACCTAAAGGAGGAGAAAAATATCCCTTTGTGAATCACCCATACCTTCCCAGTAACACAGCCTGCCACCCATTCCCATTATGAATGGTATTTAATTCTCTTTTACAGGCGGTTTGCCAATGAAAGGCTCCATTAATAATTTACAAGCAATAAAGGGTAGAGCTCCTATAAAACGAGGGTTTGTTGCAACCTTAGTGTCACTCTGGCCACAGTGGGTCACAGGTGTATGAGCCATGCTCCCTGTGCCTTGGGGCCAGAGGTGAGGTAGATGGGAAGAGAGGACCTGGAGCACACAGTGCCACCGGGCAGGGGAGGTGGTGTTGACAGGAGAAGAGCTTCAAACGTGTGTGAAAAATTCTCTGACACAGCCTGATCCCACACAGTTCCCTGCATTCCCTGTCTGTCAATGTGACCACGTACAAGGGCAGCCCAAGGTGACAGGAGCAGCCCTCAGGTGGTGAGGGTGGAAGACATCTTTCCAAGGAAATTCAGAAAGCTCAGACAGGGGAGGCACTATCTGCTACTTCCTGGCTCTTGTAGCCCTCAAGGGGATGAGAAAGGCCACCCTGGGGGCCTTAGCTACCAGCATCCCCTCAGGGAAGAAGAACACACTGCCTGGAGGGGCATGGGAAGGCAGTGACCTCTGAGAGCAGCTTTTGGGACAGGAGGTGGCAGTAGGCACTCTGCTACCCCCCATCAGTCATCGCCCTCCTCAATCCACAGCGGGCGGGTTTGCTCCTGGAAGATGCACCCACGAACCACCTTGGGCAGCTCCTCGGCGTGGCTCCAGGCGTGGGGCTCCACCCGGGCCCAGGAGCAGGGCAGGATGTGGAGAGCCCGCTCCGCACCCCGGCACACCTTCAGCACCTCCGAGTCCCGCTGGCCCGCCTTCCCCAGCAAGCTCCTACAGAAAACACGGGGACAAATGTTACATAAAGAGGGGGGGTGGCAAAGCTACCCAGGAACGCACTTGCACGTACAGAAAGCCAATTATTCCCCTCAGCACCAACCCCAGCACACACATCCAGTGCTCTTGCCTGACCCTTGCTCTGTCTCTGAGACAAGGGCTTCTCTCTCCTCCCGTGATACCCTCTGTCCATGCCATGCCATCTTTCCTCACCTGAGTCCTTTAACGTTCTTCTCAGTGACCTCGACGTGGATAATGATGGGGTATATTTCACTTTTAATTAGATCCCTCACACCCTCAACTCCCAGCTCTAGCAGGCAGTGTTTATTCTGCAAAGCAAATTGAATAGATTTACTGATTTAAATGGAGAAAAAATAACCCCAGCCCCTGACAGTTACATTAAATCAAACCCCATACTGTGCAATATCATTGCTTTTCCAATACTAATTCCATTAAACGTAAGATTTATGGACAGTGCCAATAGAAAAGGGGACAATTAAAAAGCAGGGTCACACACTCCATCACTGCCAGTCCAACCCAAGAGCTCACTGGACCCCGCTCTCAGCCACAGCTCATCTTCACATCCCCTTTGTCATTGCTGTCACCCACAGCCTCACATTTCTGCCCTGAGCAGAGCTGTTGCCACTTTGATGAACATGAGGAATGTGAGATCAGGGAGGTCACTTCTGAGTATGGCATGTCCCACTGCCTCCCCCACAAATCCCCATTTGCCATTTATTTTATCTGAGCTCACCAGAGACTCAGGGAAATGCCCACATCTGCTGCTCCACAACTCCACAGCAACTTGACCTGAAACACTCTCCAAATTACACAGTCCCCAAGCAAGCAACTCCTTCTCTATCACCACACCACACCACTTTCCCTCTTTCCCCATTCAGCTATTCCCTCCTCTCCTCCAGTCTGAATGAGGTGCCCCATCCTGGCCCTTTCTCCCCACACCAAAAGCCTCAGCACCTTCTCCATTGCCTCCCGGATCATTTGGATTCGTCCACTCTCCCTCTGGTCCTGGGGGGCAGTTCTAGGCACAGGGTGCTCCTGAGCGTGGACTGTGCAGGGATCCCCTCCTGCCAGCTTCTCTGCAAGCCAAGAGGAAACAGGGAGAGAGAGATGTCAGCCCCTTCTCCCTCTTGCATAGACTTTCTGCCTCAGATCCCACACGCTTGCTGCTGTGCTGCTGCTTATCAAGTTCAGTGTTTATGGATTCTGGACAGCAAGTCTAATTATACAGTATCACACTTTGGCATGGATCTCCTGCAGCTTTCTGGTAGAGAACAAGCGAGATATCACAGCTGAAGACACCTTGCATGGCTAGAGCAGCACCTTGTGTTGTACCACAGCAGCCTAAGCTGGCTCACAGTCATCATCCACCCACTGACACACTGTCCCAACCCCTCCCTAGCACAATATGGCAGAAAAATAATCACTTTATCCTGCCAGATAGGTTTTCTGCAGAGTTTGAGTGCTACACAGGCTTATAGACAGCTCCTGTAAGTGAGCACCACGGAGAGGGAAGCAAGAGGAGTGGGTGTATGCTGGGAGAGTGGGAGGAAAATGGGATGAGCTAAACCTCCTTTTGCTGGTGGCAGCCTGCTCAGAGGCAGGACAGCACACAGCAGCCAGCACCAGAAAAGCAGCAGAGAGGTGATGCTGGGAGAGAGAACTGGGGGCAGAGCTGGCTGTACAGAGCTGCAGCATGGTCATAGCAATGGTCTGAGCAAGGACAGCCAGGTGCCTCTGGTAATTCCCAGTAGAGGGTGACACAACACACCCAGAGCTGACTTGGGAGCCACAGGCCCTGCATCCCAGTGTGGCTGAGGCAGGTGCCAGGCTTCACCTGCCCACCAGGCTGCTCTAGGCAGCTGCCCACACTGCCACAGAAACATAAGGAGGCATCATAAAAAGGCTTTCAGGGGCTGCTTGTCCCTAAGATGGAAATAAAGCAATATTTTAAGCAGAAGGCATGTTTTGGAACTGAGTCCAGAGCATGTTCCAGTTATGCCAGGTGTCAGGCTGGCTGGGCATCCTCTGCCTGGTGGCACATACTTCCCAGGTAGACCTGGATCCTGCAAAGCCATGTTTCCTTTGCAGACAGCAGTCTCTTCTGGAAGATCTAAAGAAAATACAGGCATCAAACAAAAGAGAAATGGCTTGGGGCTCATGGATTATTTTCCTTTCCCAGCAGGCAAAACTGGCAGGGGACAGTGGAATTTTTGCCCTCAGTATAAATTCCCAATTGCAGTAAAAGCCTGGAATCAGGTCTCCCGTGCAGTGTGAAGGGGACCCTGCAGAGGGCTCAGCAGGACAGGATATATGGCCAAATCACTCAGCTGAGAAGCCCAGCAGCCAAAATTTTCACAGCCATCCTTCAGCAAACCAGAGATTTTTCACTACCTCCATCATTACCCCATGAACAAATAAACCAACTCATTTTTCAGTCCTGCAGTTGGCAAAGGAAGAACTCTAAACACTGGGAAAAGAGAGCACTGGAGAAGTGGGAAGAAAGGAGGAAAGAGGGAGTTGTCCTCTCTATGGGACATTCCCTATGGGACAAATGCCCTTTCCTCAACAGCCTCTTCAGCCATATGTCAGCCTCACATCTATTGGCAGAAGGAAGAATATAACAGCACTAAGGTTGGATCCTCCCATTCCTGGGCAGGAAGAGCTGGCATGAAGTCAACCTGCAGATCCCACATCAGCCAGGGTTTTCACCCCTGGCAAGAGCTGCCCAGAGCAGCAAGGCAATGCTACACCACCACCCACTCCAGGGAAGAGAGATTCCCATGCCTCAGGCAACCAGAAGAGAAGGCTGACTTCCCTGTGGGCCAAAGGGATAGAACACAGTTAAAAATAGGAGGGAATATCTTGCAGATACTCAGGCCAAAAAAGTGACCAGTCACAGGTATTACATGGGAAGACTGAGAGGTACCCACACTTACCCTCTGAAGGAAGATCTCATGGGCTTTCCAAGACTCCCATGAGACCATAACTCAACCTTCCAAGAAAAGAGCAGCTCTTCACTGGAATGGACTGAGCAAGAATATACTGCTGCCTACCTGCTGGGCACACATGGAAGTCCAGACGAGAGGTGGGCAGGTCCAGCAGGTTCCTGATGAGCCGTGGTGCAATGCAGCTTGGGGACAGCACCACAGGACGGGGTGTCTTCACCACCACAGGGCGCACCAGGCTGTAAGGCTTCAGGCTCGTCTCTGGGTCTGGAAGGCAGCATTGAGGAAGAGGAAGCCAAAGGTGAGAACACAGGAGACAAGGCCAGCCCATAGACCATCCCATTGTTCTGTACCACCTCCTCATCCTGAATCATGGTAGTAGCACCTGCCAAACCATCTTATGTCCCAGGAGAGGCACGACACTGCTTACAACACTCACTCATGGACAGGTACTCTGGATGCAGACCCCCTGCCTGTTTTCTGGGTCTCCCTTGAGTTACACAGCAGTTTATTCTCCACAAAAAGTTGGATGAACAGGGGACAACTGGGTCCCCAAGGATGACAGGGCAGGCACAGGGCTAACAGCTCACCTGAGCAGGGGTCCAGCCACAGCTGCTGGGGAGGCTGTTCTGAGCTCCTCTGTGGTTTGGACTTCACCAAGCGCAGTTGGCCCAAGGCCCGTTTCTTTAGCTGAGGAGAAAGTGAGGGCAATTAGGCTGAGAGCACTGCCCTTTTCACACACCTGCAGAACTGGCTGCAGAACACCTTCTGGCAAAAAAGGATGGAACACTCTTACAAAAAGCAAGGGATTAGGTCTGTCACCCATTAGGTTCAGTCAGGGAAGTGGGGAAGTGGTAGAAAAGTACAGAGCAGTAACACAGCCTGGCCTAAAAGCTTTCCTTGCTATCCCATCTGCCACCTCTATACAAGTTTGTTTACCAACAGACTGGGGCAGATTGTCTCTGAGGTGGTGAGATGGCCACAGGCACACACACACGCAGCTCTCATCACCCACTTCTTTGGCTTACATTATTTCTGTGGCCCCTCTGCGTCCCAGGCATCTGGCGCTTCTCTTGGATCTTCAGAAGCTGATGAGCCCTGAAAAGACAGAGAAAGCTTGCACTCAAGCAACTCCAGAAGTCCCAAGGACCACAGCCTGCTGGGATGCTCTTCATCAATCCCACAGCCCTGCTGAAGCATAGGCATATCAAAGTCCTCACCCAACCTCCCAGTCCCTCAAGGGGACATTACCACATCGGTTCCCACGTAAGCCTTAGTCATCCCACACCATGGAGAGGCCAGTCTGCAGCCCCAGGACCGCTAGGTGATGGCCAGCACAGACAAATGGGGCAGGTCCCCCCTGCCTCCCTGCCGAGGCTGTCACCTGCTGTAGTTGGGCACCGTGCCCCTGTCCAGGTGGCGCAGGGTCAGGGGGTCGACGCGCGCGCAGTACCACTCCAGCCGGCCCTTGTGCATGGTGTCCGTGACGTGCAGGATCTCCCGGCACTTGACGCACAGCGCGTAAGGGTCCGACCGCTCCGCCAGGGACACGTTGGTGCGGACGTAGAAAGAGTCTCCAGAAAGCTTCTTGCCCTCCTCCAGGGCTGCCCGCAGAGGCTGGTATCCTGGAGCATAGAACACAGGTGTCTTGGGCTGCAGTACAGGATGTGGCCAGAAATGGGTATTATATCACCATGTGTTGAGACCAGGTGAGGCAGTGACCCTTATCTCTGTGGCACATATTATCTCCTAATGGGCCATCTGTTAAAAACGAGGTGGGGCAGTCATCTTTATCTTTTCCACAATCCACCCTCCCTCCAGGAAGATATCTGCTGCTGGCCCATTAAGCTCCACTGTGTGACTGATAAAATTACATCATCCCACTGGGAGATGCTCCAGCCAGGGGGAGGAGCCAAGCCTTTCCTACCTAGATAAAAACTGAGATTTTGGACAGCAAGTTACCCTCTTTCCACTGGATTCCAGAAGAAAACTGGACCTTTCCACATCATCTCTAGACCTTCAGAGGAAAACTGCACCCTACAGGAGCACTGCTTCAGCTGAACCACACCTGCCACTGCAGGAGGACTGTAGCCACCATTTAATCAAACTGCTACCAACACCCTGACTGACAGGGCATCAGTTGTATTCTGACTCTGTCAGTGTTTTGGATTTGTTCTTTATAATACTGTATTTCTATTTTAATATTCCTGGTAAAGAACAGTTATTCCTATTTCCCGTATCTTTGCCTGAGACCCCCTTAATTTCAAAATTATAATAATTTGGAGGGAGGGGGTTTACATTCTCCATTTCAAAGAGAAGTTCCTGCCTTTCATGGCAGACACCTGTTCTCCAAACCGGGACAACAGGTCACCACAGGTGGGGATGCAGTAGACAGCAGACACCACTAAGAAATTCAAGTCCCTGGCACAGTTGTGACACTCTAGACTGGGTTAGGATGCAGAGGAGGCAAACAGACAGAAAGTCTGTACCTCAGTCCTGTAACTCAGAGGATGCACAAGTCACACCAGAGAGGAAAAGCTACTGGAGCTACAGCCAACCCCTGTGTCTGACATGGTGGCCTAGGACCAAACAGGAGAGGAGAGAATAGCTCAGATTAATCTCCAGGTTTGAGTGAAGGGAGGCAGAGAGCTCAGGTTCAAAGGCAACCCAGCTGCCAGCACCTTACCTTCCAGGTCCAGCTGAAAGATGAGACTAGACGGCTCATCCCAGTGCAGCAGGCTCAGGTAGGCCACCTCCCGTGTGCAGTTCTCCAGGGAAAGTACTTCTTCCTTCAGCAATGGCACTCTCAGCTAGCAAGGACCCAATGCTTTAGTTAGACCTAAAGGCTGGAAGAGCACACACCCCCTGGGCTCCCTCACCCATCAGGGTCACACAAAAAGTGTTACAGAGTGAGGCAGGTCTGGGAAAAATTATATCTGAGGACAAGGCATCTGGCTCCCTCCTCTGCCTCTGAAATACCTGCTGCTAGCCATCACCCAGTCTGGATGGTGGGCTGAAAGGAAATGTGTGTGTGCATGAATGTGTGTGGGAGCAGGAGCACTGCCTTGTTTTCAGTTACAGGTGGGATATTAATTCAAGTAGTGCAGCTGTATTTCAAGTGGTGTCATTCTTGGCAAAGCAAAAGCCCTTCCCTCCTTCCAGGAGCTTTCTTCAGAGCAATTATTCACTATAACTCAGGAGGGTCACAGAGGCCTGAGAAAACTTGCTCCAGAATTGATTGGTTTGCAATGGGCATGTGCAGGATGCAAACTGCTCTGAAAAACTACAAGGTAACAGACAACTCAAGGGACACAAAGCCATACTGGCATCTTAATCGTGTGACTCCTTTTTGTTTTACCCTTCCCACAGCTCAAGGAAAGGTTTCAGAAGGTCTTGGCATTTTTACATGCACAGGTACACTCAAGTGCCATGAGACCTGAGTGGGTGTTTGTGCTGTGTGAAGCTCTAGACAGGAAGCAGCCCTGGAAAATAAGAGAAATGGAGGTGGACTTCCAGCTGGGTAGAGGTCATCTTGCACTGGGGATCACTGCTCACATCATCTCAGGTGCTTTGCAAACCCACAAAAGGAGCCCCATTCCCAGACTTACCTCAATGAGCCGGCATCCTTCCCTGAGTCCTGCTTTTTCAACCTGTGAGCCTGGCTTGACCCACTGGACATAAATTCCTGTCCTGTTCCCTCCAAGGATGGAGATGTCTGCTCCAAGCCTCTTCTCCTGGGGTGAGGGATTGCTGGGATGACCCACACTAGTCAGCTGTACCATCAGTGACCTGGCAAGGAGAAATGCCAAGTCTGGCAACTGAGGTTTACTGCCTTGTCTAAGAGCCAGTCCCCCATGCCTTGTTTCCACCTACAAGGTATTTACTGCAGCACAGAGCTCATGACTCACAGCACGCCCATCACCAGGGCACACAGATTACACAGCCCCTTCATCAAAGCCAATCTGGGCTCCCACAGTCCTTCCCTACATGGGCACGTCCAGCTCAGAGCAACATCTCCACCCCTGCCATAACCAATAGGACAATGCAAAAAACTGAAGTCCTGCTAGGAAGCAAGGACTATAGGATTTTCTTCTCTCCCATTAGTGAGAAAGGGACTGCAATGGGAGGGGCAGAAAGAATCTCCCAAACATGATTCCTGGCACCACAAAACGCCCCCTCAAGCTGCACCACAGAGTGCCCAGCTCAGAGAGCAGCAGTCACCTCCTGGGAACCTCCTTGCGGCTGGAAAGCGTGGACAAGCAGATCTCCGACTTCACCCTGGTGTAGGTGCTGCTGGAAGAAGAGGAGAAGGCCCCCAGCAAGGTGCCCGGAAAACTGCTGCCTAGGAAAGAGCAAAAGGGAGAGGGAGCACTTTACCTGTACTAATGCTGCAGGGAGTTTGTGTTTTGGGGATGGCAAGGGTCTGCCATCTTCTCCTGACCATTTTCTAGCATCTGACTGGGAAATGGAGCTGCAGGGAGGCTTTGAATGGTCACCCTCAAGAAAAGGGTTTCCCATGTTTCCTGAGAACAAGCAAATCTTTGCTCCCTTCATAAGCATTTTGGTCAAAAGGCAGCAGCAGCCAGGGACACCTGGATGTGCTCAGACCTGCCAGCACCAGGAGCTTCACTCCAGGAGACTTATAACCCATCATATAGGTACCAGCAGATGAAGGGAGTATCCAGTAACACCCCAGGGCAAAGGCATTTCCCTCTTCTATTACCTACTCCCCTCAACAGCTCTCCATGAGTCAAACAGAGCTGATGCAAATAGCTGCCTGCTCTGCAGAGGAAAAGCCAGCTTTTCCAGCTGCTCTTCCTGACAAGGCATGGAGAGATATGAGGGCCTGCAGTACCATCCTGCAGGTTCAGAGCCCTCACAATGAGCTGCACAAACCAGAGGTGTGAGGGAGGGTCAGTTGTCCAACCCTTCTCCCCCAGCCACCACTTCTTTTTAGCTAATCCCATTGAGAAAACCTTGTACCTGTTCCATCTTCAAGGCTGCTAAAGGAGCCACAGGACAAGCTACAAAGGAGACACAAAATCGATCTGTAAGGTAGCAGCTTTTCCAAAACATGTTTGCTTCCCATTCTCAATCTCAGCTCCACAGACTTCCCCACCACCCCCAAGCACCCCTGCAGCCACCACACAGCTCCCAGCCAGCCTTTCCACTCAGTTCCCATTCCAGGTTCTCTCCTAACCCTGCCAGGCACCCCACAAACCCCAGAGAGGAGACAAGCAGCCCCCAGCAATCACCTTTTGTAGGGCGTGCACCTCTCTTCCCGCTGCCGACGGAGGATGGAGCCGATGCAGGGAGGGAAGGGGAAGGTGGAAAGGCGGTTGATATCCTTCTCACTGTCAGGAGTCCCATCCTTGGGCAGAGTGAGAGACATACTTGCTAACATCTACACCCAGCACCACTTCTCCCCTCCCTTCAGGCCAGGGGAGCAAACAGCTCCTTGGCTACCACAACCCTCTTTAGGATGATCCACATCCCTCCAAACTCCTAGGAGCACCTTGTTTTCCCAAGCAGATAGCTCAGCTAGAGATCCATGACAGTGCATCCCCATCTTTTTGCAAAGCACAAGCTGTGGGAGTAGTAGCAGATGAACAGACTATCCAACCCTTGTCCTTATATTTCTGTTTTAGTCACTACACACCCAGAGGTGTGAGTAACCTGTGGGACTGCCCATTTCAGGGTGCTCTGGGATGATAGTTCAAGGAGTCAAAGGAAAGAACCCAACTCCCTTAAAAACAACACAATGCTGCTACTGGGCTCAAAAAAATCTAGACTTCTCCTAGAGCATGCATAGATCAAACAGCATTTTAGTGAGGATAGCATCCTACACCAGACTGTTTGTTTCTACGGTGCCAAATGGGATGAAGAGTTTTCACACACTTTAGGGCAGCATTGGCCAGTTTGCTAGAGACTGAGAGCTCTGCATCTGAGATCTGCTCACACCTTACACAGCACCCCACACCCAGTTTTCCACCAAGTCACAGCCCCACGATGAAGCCACTCCAATGCCTGTGTGCCGTTCCTGAGCAGTGTCTCCACTGGCCTCAGCTGAGGGCCAGCCTCACATGGTCAGGCACTCACCATGCTCTGAATGGCTGAATCCCCAGGGAATGGGGTAACAGAAGTCCCCAGAGTATCCATGAGTCCATTCGTAGGATTGTCTATGAGGCTCCAGGTGCTGCTGAGGTTGGAGCAGAGGGAGTAGGAAGAGCTGCACATCTGGGAGAGAAGGGACTCCATCATCCCATTTGCATCCCCCAGAACTCAGTCCTGACCCCTTTGCCTTCCCTCTTTCCCCTTCCTTCTAGCCACCCTCACCTTGCTGAGGCTGCGGCCACCTTGGCACCGCTGCAGCTGTGCCTCCAGCGTGCTGTTCAGCCCTTCTGCCTGGCTCAGCTTGCTGAGGAGCTCATCCCGCTCCTCCTCCAGGGCCCGCACACGCTTGCGGTACTGGTCCTTCTCGATCAGGCTCTGGGAGTACTGCAGCTGCACCCCATCACGGCTCTGGATGGCCTGCAAGGAGCCAGCCAGAGTGAGAGAAGACACAGAACTGCACTGCTGACCCACACCTCCCAACTGGCATGGCTGGACAAGATCCACTGGGAAAACAGAGGTGTCTCAAGTTGCAATACAGGATGTGACCAAAAGTGTGCATTCTATCACCATCTGTTCAGACCAGGTGAGGGAGTGATTCCTTATCTCCGTGGCGAGTATTATCTGCTAGTGGGTCATCTGTTAAAAATCAGGTGAGGCAGTCATCTTTATCTTTTCCACAACACATCCTCCCTCCAGGAAGATATCATCTGCTGCTGGCCCATTGAGTCCCACTGTGTGACTGATAAAATTATGTCATCCCATTGGGAGATGCTCCAGCCAGGGGGAGGGAGCCAAGCCTTTCCTACCTAGACAAAAACTGAGATTTTGGACAGCAAGTTACTGTCTTTCCACTGGATTCCAGAAGAAAAGATATTTCCCATATCTTTGCCTGAGACCCCCTTAATTTCAAAATTATAATAATTTGGAGGGAGCAGATTTACATTCTCCATTTCAAAGAGAAGTTCCTGCTTTTCTTAGCAGACACCTGTCCTCCAAACCAGGACAAGAGGGTATCCAGAGCCCTGTTATTGCTGGGCAGTGAAAAGCAATTTACCTGGTCCCGCTCTTTTTCGATCTCCTCCAGCTGCAGCAGCACTGTGTTCATACGATGCTTGTAGAGATCACAGTCCTTCTGCAGCGTCCGGTATTTCAGCTGCAGATCTTCCACCTCCTGCAGGTACTGGTAACAGCAAGAAACGAGCATTAGCTTCTCTGAAAGGAACTCCTTTACAGCACCTTCCCTCTCTTCCAGGTCCTGCTTGGTGTGCAGGGACAGAGGCAGTGATGAATGCTCTACCTTGTCCCTCAGCTCTTCTGCCCACTGCAGCTCATTCTGCAGGGAGTTGAGTTTCTGACAGAGATCCTGCCGGTCATCTTGTGCTTCCTTCCAGTCATGCTCCAGGATGTCCAGAAGGATCTGCTCAGAGCCTGGCACTGGGCCCTCACCGGGTTTCTAAGAGGCAAGAGGGTACTGTCACTGTACCACAAGCACCAAGGGAGCAACAGACCAAGACAGTGACTGGCGGAATGGCACAACTGCCACCATCACCCAGCATCAATCTGTTGTGCACTCCAAGGCACAAGGTCACACTTGTGAGCACAACCCAGAATTACAGAGCTGGACAAAAGCACCAGTCAGTACCCAGCTGCCATGGCAGCCACCACATCCAGGCAATAAGCTCAGAGGCTGGGACAGACCAGCCCAAACCAACAATCCCAGAGGCTGGCAGGTACCTGCAGCATGCCCTGCAGCTCCTGCAGCGATGCCGTGAGCCGCTGGTTCTCAGCCCACAGCTCGGACACGGCGTCGGGGGGGCCCCGCTCCTCTGCCTCGCGCTGGGGCGGAGCCGACGCCTGCTCCCGCAGCAGGCTGCACTCCTCCTCCAGGCTGGAGACTTTGCACTTCAGCTGGTCCACCTGCAGCCCAGGGAATAACCGTCTGACACACATGGCCCTGCACCTCTGACTTATTAGGAGAGAGAAGCAGAGAAGAAAACAGGTCTGGAGATGAGTAAGGCACAGGAGGCAACCACAGGCAACCATGTGAAGGAGTATCCTACAGCTGGGCCAAGGTTAGCAGCACAGCTGCACACAAAAGTTTCTCCCTCAGGGAAAAGAGGAAGAGCACTTGCATAAGCACATTCAGGAGCATCTCTTGGTGCAACAACTTTCTTCCTACCCTGGGGCGTCCACAGTGCAGCTGGCCTTGATAGTGGGTGGACGTGGGACCTCTAGAACACTGCCAGGGCCAGAAGCAGTGAGTATCTCCTAGACAGACTCCTAGAGCAGCTGAGAAGCAAATTCACAGGAGAAAAATCCACTGGAGGCTACCCAGTGTGGGACAGCATCTCTGGCCTGGGAGGTGTTTGCTGCTGGAGGCTGCAGCATTCTACATGGCATCATTATTCCCTGGCTTGGTCCCATACTCCTCCACCAACATGTCACAGCAGACTGGAGGTCAGGTTTTAAGAATAAGAAAAGTCCCCCAGACCTGTAATGACTGATTAGATTGACCAGGTAAAGCTCTGAGAGGAAATGGGACAGAAGCCTATCAAAGCCACCAAGAAGCACTGCCAGAACTGCCAAGGAAGGATTCAGGAACTGAATTACTTCTGTGAATCTGCCCAAGAGACCTAAAATGACTTTTGGGAACCAGAAACTTCTGGACCTAAAAGTCAGGAGGGGAAGGCAAGCTGAGATGCTGCTTCCAGGGGGATTTCTTCTGCTCACAGTTACCTACAAGTGATTCACCTCCCTGCTCCAAAGAGGCCCAAAGGAGCTGGCATGGGCAGAAACACCAGAAAAAAGGTAGGGGAGGATCCCGCCACTGGCAGAACAGAATGAGGTATGAAAGGTAATCACAAGGCTTTGTGAGAGGTCCAGGCCCAGACTGGTAGGGGGAATGCCAGGAGGCAGCAGAGCACTTAAAAATATGGGTTATTAATAGGTTCAAGGTAGGGCTGTCCTTGCCCAGGCAGGAAATGGGTGCATGTTTGCAGGAGGTGAGAGCTTGGCAGCTGGAGTGCAGTGTCACGAATTCCTTCAGCTATGCAGGGCATGAGTCTTACAAACGTCATGAGAGCCATGAGGAGGCGGTGGGGAGTGGCAGGGGGAATGAAGTCTGGGCCAAAAGGCTCCTGAACTCAACAGCACACACACACATCTAGTGTGGGTGGCTGCACAGCCACCAGCCTCACTAGGGAGAAGAAAACACAAACCCTTGAAGGGGAAAAAGTAAATACACACAGCTTGACAGGGTGAGCTGCCTGCTGCCTGCCTGTGCTGCCCAGAGAGCAGAGCAGGCAGCACAGGGCAGCAAGCACAGGCAGGAGCACACAGTGCTGCATCAAGGGAAGCCAGGGAAGGCATCAGCCCTGCTGCTGGCTCCAACTACATCAGTTGGCAGTGGTGATCTCCTGCACTGTGCCCATGTCTCAGCCTCTCTGCAGGGCACATTTCCCTCAAGAGCAGGGCAGGATCCCCACACACATCCTGTGTGCCATCAGCTCCTTCATGCTCAGAAGCCACCACGTGTTGACATCCGTGTGCAGCCTTCTGGGCTGTCAGAGCCCCAGCACAGCCCGCTGCCCCCCTGTGCCCCCAGGATCCTACCAGCAGCTGCAGGTCCCTGCTGCGCAGCACGGCCATGTTCTTCTCCTCGCAGAGCTGTGCATAGCGCATGGCCATCATGTAGTTCTCGTCCTTCAGCCTCAGCAGCTCCACGCTGTTGGAGTCCCACTCCTCTCTCAGCCGCTGGCAACGCTCCTGCACCTTCAGGAGCTCCTTCAGCTGCTGCTCCAGCCGCACCTGCTCTTGCTCCAACGCCTGGTTTTTCACCTGGAGCTGGTGCTCCTTCAGCAGGTGCTCTTTCCGTTGAGCCCTCACCTTCTTCACCTCCATCATCAGGAACTGAGTTAGTCCCTCAGGACCTTCCTCATCTGGGGAGAGACAAAGGAGAACCTGTTCCTGGCTGCTGAAACACGGGTAACCCCAAGAAACAGATTTGCTCAATGCTCTGTTTTCCACCAAGAGGTGACAAGTTCTCCTGAGGGTTTGCAGCCCTTGTTGTCCCAGGTTTATGGCACCACAGTCTGCCACACCTGTATACATGGCCTCCTCCCTGCCAGCTCCAGAGTACAGAACTGTCAGGATTCCTCAAGCACCACCAGCATGAACCCATTTTTTATGCAGGCATGTGAACTTGCTGTAACTTTTCTGGCCCTTCCCATGCAAGCAGCAGCTGAAGGGAGAACAGAGCAGCTGCTCCTACCCAGGATCATAGAGCAGCGTTGGGCTGGTTCCCTCCCTGTGAGCCGTGTGTAGTGCTCTGGGTAGTAAAACTCCAAGGATTCCAGGAAGGCTTCGTAGCCTCGCTTCCCACGGCGCCGAAGGATGTCCATGAGGTAACCTGGAAAAACAGAAAAAGAGATAGGATGAACAACCTGCAAAACAGAGAGAACACTGTGTAGCCCCACTTCATAGCATCTCCACCAGTTCTGCTTCCATCCACAAAAATGGGAATGGCTGGAGTAAAGAGAATGAGAGCACTGCCCTCCTCTGTGTGCATGGGGAGGCCCTGGGTACAGAGCGCCTCAGAGAACAACAAAGCTGAGGGAGCAGTGCAGCGTGTGCAGCATCCACTCCGTGTCAAAACCAGGTTATCCCCCCCAAACCAGGCCCATCCAAGTGCAGGTTTGTGTCTTCTCCCACCTGTCTGGTTGCTCTTGCAAGGGAACCGGCAGGAATTGAGCACCTCCTCCTCATCCTGCTCGTCTATGACGCGGCACTGGCGCAGGTACGGGGTGAGCTTGGCTGGGTTCAGGGAGCGGGTCAGCTGGTGCCGTGCACTCTCAATCTTCTCCCAGATGGTGTCTTCTTCCTCCTCCTGCTCTGACAGGCTGCTGGCTTGGAGAGATGCATTCTCCACGGCTGGAAGGATAAAAGGAAAGGGTAATATGATGAGGAATGATGGAGGAGCACAGGTAGAAGGCATGAGTCAAGGTATGTTCCTGCAAATGATCCATTAGTCTTGAAAATGGGACTCAGACACATTAGAAAACTTTTTACATATGAATGGGTTCAGCAGGATCTTGAGTGTCCACCTAGAGCCTTAGACATGCAGAAGGCCAGTGGTACATAAGGGAGTTAGAAACATACACAGTAGGAAGTCTAGAGAAGATATCATCCTTATCTCCCAAAGGTTCTTAAATCCCCCCAGCCATCACACACCTTCCCTTATGTCCCACCACTGAGAATGGAAAACCCTCAGGACCAAGAGTTTTCACAGCCTGGGACATGCTTTCTCATACTGGGGCTGGAAAATTATCCAGCAAATGAATCCCTGGCACTGTGCACCAAGCATTGGTGACCAAACAAGTTCCCAAGGGCACCATGCCACAGAGAAGCTTGGCTACAGGTACTGGAATCAGCAGGGAATCACATGAGCATATCTTTCCTGTATCTTCCACAGCTGTACAGATCCCTGAAAATACATAGCAACAAGGCAAGCACTCTGCCAAGCAAACAAAGCAAGAGAGAGCCCCTCAAGTGAATGGGCCAAAACCTCTCAGAGCCATGGTGAACCTGCTCTATTAAGTGCTACAAGCTGTGATGGAGCAGGTATGCACAATGTGCTCTCTCTCCAGCTGTGGATCAACTCAAACAGTTTTATCTATTTGCACTCAAGAAATGAAGTCTGCTTCACAGGCCAGCACAAATCCTTTCAGCTGTCAAGGAAAAGCACAGCAAAGATCTCCTGAGACTTAGAAGCCATTTCTCCTCCAATGTGTGCGTGGTCACCTGCTGCTCTGGTGCTGGCAGTAAGTCCAGCTCCGGTAGCCCAGGCACACAAACATCCCCAAGGGAAGGGCAGAGGTTCACGTTCCATGGGGGAAGGAAACGTCCTAGTCTTTTTCCTTTTCTTTGGAAATTTGGGCGTGGAGTTCTGTTGGTTTTGGTTTTTGTTTTTTTTCTTTCTTGTGGTGCAAATGATATCATGCTATTGCAGACTGACAACACAACAAGGAGGATGGCTAAGGGAGCTGTGTAGAAGTTAATCCTTCAAACACAAACACAGGAGGCTTGGGGTCTGATGGATGAAAGACAGCAGGAACACAGAAATGTTGACACCACAAAAGGTTCCCAAGTGTCTCATTTTCTGCACCAAAGAGTTTAGGAGCCTAAATACAAATAAAGATATGGATTGCTCCACGTTGAATAAAAATAGTGTTTCTCGCAGAAACTGAACTCTCATTTCAGAGTAGACACGAGTATGCCGGAGGAGGACGCAGCAGCAGGTCGCAGAAGTTGAGCTGTTTCAAACTCCACAGCAGATTTATCCCTTTAAGTCAAACTCTTTCTCCAAGAAACTCTAGCCGGCTGTGCAAACCGCGACCAGCTCCTCGGCAGGCAGGCTCGGCAGAGAGGGAAAGGGAGAGGGAGGGAGAGAGGGGAGGGGTGGGCAGAAAGTTCCAGAGGCAGTAGCCCCGCTCCCTCCCGGGGTACCCCCTTCCCTCCCGGGTACCCCAATCCCGCCAGGGCGGGGGGAGCGCTTCCCTTTCGCCGGGCTGAAGACACTCCTGGAGAAAGCCGAGCCGGAGGCCATTCCTGGCTGGGAAGAGCATAAGAGGCGCAGACATTCCCCACCACCACTACTCCCGAGCCGGTGCGAAACTCACGTCCCGGGGCGATGCTGACGAGCAGGGGGAGCTCGGCGGGGCTCCGGCGGCCCCGGGACCCCGCTCCCGTGCGGGGCTCGCCCCTTACCTGCCATGCCCGCTCCGGGCTGCTGCTGCTCCCCGCGCCGCTCCGCAGGTGTGTCTGAAGCGCCCTCCCCACCCCGCCGCCTTTCCCGCCCTCTTTCCCTGCCTGCCTCCCTCCCTCCCTCCCATTCCCTCCCCGTCCAGCGGGCTGGAAAAGCCGGCAGCCCCGGGCTATGGAGCTGTGCCCTCCTCCGGGGGTCGCGGGCGCTCACCGGCGGGGCGGGGGCGGGTCGCCCTCGGCCACTCCCGGTTTCTGCGAACCTCCGGCTGCTCCGCACCTGGGCCAGCCGGGAAAGGCTTTCTGTGCGTGTGTCCTGTCCTTCCCCAGCCCCGGGACAGAGCTGCTCCCCGGAAGGATGTGGCTCGCTAGCCACTTCTCCTCCGAAACGCGCCCCACAGACCGGCGGGGGAAGGGGGTGCCCGCCTTGTGCAGACCCTGGCCGGGCAGGGTGGGGGTCTCCTCGGCAAGGCACAGCCCCCCGCGCTCTGCTGCAAAGAGAGATTCATAAAGAGAGGCTTCCTTTGGTTCCAGGGCTGCAGAAATTGTAGCCAGGCCACCCAAGTGGGAGGCTTGATTCTGGGTGGAGGGGGGATACAAGCAAGGGGAAAAAAATTGAGACTGCTGGAAAGATGCCTGATCCAGGCCAAGAAGAGATCCCACAGGCTAGATTTTAGTCCCAGTCCTGAGCTGTGTCCGTGGGTGGAACTGGGTGTGGAGACACCCCCGGGCAGTGTGATAGAGATGTACTCCAGGGCATGCAGGGGCTTGCAACCTGGGCCTGACCCAGCCCTGAGTTGCCCGGGCCAGGAGTGGATGCTGGGAGCCTTCCTCTAAGTCCAAGTGGGCACAACAATCCCAGGAGTGGACCTGTGTGTCTACACAGTATCCCAAAGGGTTTGCACAGAGTACCCTCCATACCTGCCACGTACTCAGCTGCCCAAATCTGCATACCACTAGATAAAAAAGCCTCTGGGAGAGATGGAACTGGACACCATCAAACCTCCCCCTTCAAGGCTAAGATGTTTTTCATTTTTTCTAGCAACCCTATTTCACTCTCATTTCATCACTCTCAGCTGTGTCAGACCTCAATAGCCCGGCTATGCAGCACAGGCTCTGTACAAGAAATTCCCGATGCATTATCAAGCTCCAAAGAAATGGGAGTTCCCTGATAATCCCCAGCGCTGGAGCCAGCCCTCAGGGTAGCACAGAGTACTGCTGTGCATCCCTCCAGGACTCTGAACACAACATGACGGAGCCCTGCATTGCTCCTGCCCCTGCCAACACACTCGTGCCCTTAGCAGTCCTCCACTGCAGCTTCTAGACCCCACCTCTGCACAGAAATCTTCCTCTCCTCATCCACATAAGTGAAGGAACAGATGTATTAACTGGGCCACCCTTTCCTAAAGAATTTCTGCTGCACTCAAACTGAACATAATTTGTTTCTCCTCCAGGGCCAACGGCAGGGCTCTTGCACCAGTTTAAGTAGGGTGATTTGAGGGAAGGGAGGCTTTCATGAGACCCTTTCCCTATGCTGCTTTTCAAGATCAAGCACAGCCACCACCTGGGAACTGAGAGTGCATCTGTGTGATGCACAGGGCACACAGCCTTTTTTTGTTGCAAAATACACACAGATACTCAGCAAACACCAGGCACAGGCAGGCACACGAGGCTTCCAGCAAACTGCCCTTGGATGGCATCCACCCCAACAGGCACTTGTTGACACTCCTGAGCACGTGAATTTGTTGTCGGCTCATCCCCCCCGGGAGGGGCCCCAACAGCCCCCTCCCCTCCCCTGTAAGCACTGTACAGCTCCCACACAGAGGGTGCATGCTGGCCCAGGACCACCAGCAGCAGGGCACAGCTCTGTCTCCAGCCCTTACCTCCAGCCAGAGGCATCCAGCTGAGTGATGAAAAGCAAGTACAAGCAAGGCTGCCTGCTGGGAACCCGTTCTGACTCAGGCCATGTCAACTTTTGTCTGCTAGTTGTTCTCTCAAAAACAGCTCAGATCTCTCTCTCTCTCCCTCTCTAGTGAAAAGATTTCCTGAGCTGGATATTATGTGGTGATAGAAGATAAGATCTTCACAATCCTGATAAAAGTCCCGAAGCAAGAGTTGGTTTCTCTCATTCACACAGAGACCAGCTCAGGGCTGATGACAAAGAAATCCTCTTCCTCCACCCACCCTGACCCCACGGGCAGTGGCTGCACTGCTTTGTGACTCAGAGCACTCAGACATCAGATAGAACAGGTCCCACATCAAGAACAGCTAAAGAAATATCTTCACCCTAGGTTGCCCACGGAAGAGTCTCAGACATCCAAGTCCATGGAAAAATAAATAATTCAATAATTGGCTGGTACTGCAGTAAGGGCAGGTCCTTAGACTAAGTGACTAATTTCCTTAATTTTTTACAAGCTCCATTACCTGTTCTCTTTCACAGAGTCTCTGAGCTTAGCAGGTACTCCACAAGCAAGAAGACCACCCCTGGCTCTGGGCTGGGTAACTGATCCCAGCAGCTCCTGAGAGGAACAACACATTCCATGCTTGTTTTTTGGCCGGGGTGTGGAGGCACAGGGATGCAAAGCTCATGCTTCGGAGGGAAGCTGCAGTTGTATAAGACAACCCCAGTTTGCTTGAGATACACAGTGCCACCAGACTGTACATGCTCACAGCCAGGTATTGTATTTCCAAATCAGCTTTACCAGTAGCACTTGCGTTTGTGCTGGCACACTTGAGTTGACACTAGGAATGACACGGGGGTCTTTGGGTGTTTGTTTGTTTTTGTTTTTTGTTCTCGTATAATTGGTTTGGTTTGTTGTTTTGGATTTTTTTCAAATCCTAACCAAAAAGTCACACTGGTAAAACTTTCCAAGCCACAGGGGCTCACAGAGGAAATCTATAATAAGCTAGCAAATAGTGAGCCACGTGTCCCTTCCACCACCAGAGGAGGGGCTTGGCACACATGGCCCACAGAGAGTGGCAGGGCTGCTGGATTTTCTACAGAGCCTTGTGGTATGGGGTGATCAATGGCACTAAGAAGTCAGAGGGATCCCACTGAGGCAAGTGAGCCCGTGCTGTGGAGAGCTGGGCTGCATGTGCCTCAGCACTGCATTGTTTGCCCCTGCCTGGAAATAGCTCTAGGAAGGTCTGAGGTGGGGCAGGAATTCAATAAATTCCTGATTGTGTGGCTAAAATGCCATTGGTACAAAGCTCAAGCTGTGGTTACAGATGGTGAGCTGGGTGCTCTGTAAAGTCTTGCCCTGTGTTTTGGGAAGCACAGTACATTTACAAAGCTGAAACTGCCTACCCACACAGTGTCCAGAATGTGAGCCAATGAAGATATCTTTTCTTGCTTGGTCCTTCTTCTTTTTTTTTTTTTTTTTTTTTTCCCAATCAAAATAAGCTATTTTTCTTGCAGCCTGGTGAGAGACTCACAGTTTCCACTGATGTTTTACAGGGGAGGTTTGCTGAGGTCTCCAGAGTGATCTCACAAGTCAGGTTGAGGAAGCGAGTTTGAAATAATTCCCCTAATAATCAAAACTTCCACCCTGCCATAGCTGTTCCAACACGATCTGGTGTCATGAAAAAACTCTCTGCAGTTTCTGTTCCTGTGTGGAAAAAAACAAGTGCCAAAAACACAAAAGAACTTGAGAAACAGAATTACCAACTCCAACTTGATCAGATTGGCTCTCGCCAGATTAGTTAACATGCACAGAAAAAAACTTTTCCTAATGACACTCATCTAACTTAGTGTTTATAAACAACCTTTGCAAGGACTTTGACTACCTGCTTTACTTTTAATAGCAGATGTATGACCACTGCAGCACACTGAGAGTGGTTTATTCCCTTCACAGTAGTGGCTGCAGACAGGAGGAGGAGTGAGGTTCCCCCTCAAAAACCGAGTGGCCTTTATAGCAGGAAGGAAATGCGTGTATCTGTGTGGAGATAGCAAAACAAGCAAATATTTCCTTCAGCATTCCACCCCCTCACCACAGGCACACGCCCATCGCCTGGAGCTAGAGGAGGCAATGGCATGTGGGAGCTTTTTGGTAAGGTATTGGCAAGAAATCCGTGTCCTCCTTAGGGCACCAGAGGTGTGCAGGGTCACAAGGAGGAGCTGAATTAGAGCAGAATGACAGGATTAGAGTCACTGGGATGAACGTTCTCACTCCAAGGCTGCCCAGCTGCCCCTGGCAAAGGGGCTCCAACTCAGCGGTTGCTTTATTCTTAAACTATTATCCCAGTGGGATTGGTCCAAGCTTATTTTTCCCTCTCTCTACAGAATATAAGGCAATCAAGAGTCCATCTCAGTGGTCATTGTGAATCCAGTCTGGCTGGTCACCCTTTGAGACAGGACCACTAAAGGCTGCCCTTGGCTGCATGAGAAGGGTCAGAACAGTGACAGCACAGAGGTTACAGTGAATACAGAGGAGCAGCCTGCTCTCCCTGATATGACCCACTCTGTCTAGAAACTGGGAGTGAATTCAGCTGTCCAACAAAGGATCAGCCTTTGTTTATTACTGGTGTGTGTGCAAGCAGAGTTTGTTTCTCAGGGAGAAGAACCACAGGACTGAGGGTGTACCCACAAAGAGTGGGTACCTGCTTCGAGAAGAAAACAAATTACTGTCTGAGAGGAGAGGTGGTGGGGAATGGAGCTTAGAGAGAAGGAACAAACCCCATGGCATTTCAGCTGCAGCAAGCAGCAGCTCACCCAACCCAGCCCATTTCCATCAGTGCCTCCTTGCACACAAAGGCTGCAGCCACCAGAGGTCAATGTGACCACATGAACCTCACCCAGCTGCTGGGTGCTGCACCCCTTTGAAACTGGGACATCAAACACAACTATGGAGTACTGTTTTCCACCTCTCAGGACATAACATTGGGACAGATTTGCATGTAAACCAATAGTCAAAGCATTAATCACAATAGGATCTCAGCATTATCCTGGGAGAAAAAAAAAAAAAAAGAGCTTGGGAATGACAATGTCTTCAGTTAGCATCCTGCAAGCCACTAAATTGAGACTCTTACTTGGCTGTGGACCCCAAAAATGCTCCTGACACTCCAGGCATGTCTCAATCCTGCTGGTTTCAGTGTCACTCAGGTAGTCTCACCAATCCCAGCCTTGGTAGCAGAAAAGGGGTGGAAATGGGTAATCTGTCCTTTCCTGAGTCCCACTTCTGCTTTCTTAGGTGTGTCATATTGAATGAGGTCTGCCCCAGATCCACGCTGGCTGGATAAAACAAATAGCTGACCTGCATCCAAAGGCAAATGGGTTACATCAGTCTGGGTTGGAAGTCAGAGAGAGATGATAAGACTGTAGAACAGAAATCAATATGTCTAGATAGCTTTGTAACAGCCAGCCATTCTTCTGCACTCCCATATGTACCAATTCTCCTCTCTATCTGCCCTGTATCCTCCCCTAGACCTCCTCAAACACTCACCAAGAAGTCCTTTCCATCCCAGCCTCCCAACCCCTTCATCACCTGTGTGGACACCCATCTAGTCAGAGCAAAAAAAATCCCTCCTATTTTACCTCCAGCAGAGCTCCAGCCTTGTGGGATGGACAGGTTTCCCCACACAGTACACATCATCTTCTCCAAGAAGAGTCTACTGCACTGCAGGGTCATCAGTGAGCCCCTCCACAAGGCCAGCTGCTCAGACCAAGCATGTTTCCATCTCCCAGGAATATTAGCTTAGGATGGAAGCAAAGAAGGATCAAGAGGAAAACCCTGGCTTGTCTTTGAAGGGCAGGTGAAGGTAAGGACACTGAGACAGTGAGAAGAACTAGCTCAGGTTCATCATTGAGATGAGCAAAATGTCTGTGAGCAGATTAAATTCAGAAGAATAAATTGTCCCCAGGACATCAGCTGCTTACCCTGCTTCACAAATACTCTGTATGCTTCAAAAGGAGGAAAGGAAAGCATGGATAGAAAACACCACTTCCATCTTCCCTTCCTCTTTTCTGAGATGGTCCAAGTCCTGTATGGCTCCTCTCCTGAGCTGGTGCATAAACATGCCCAAGGGTGTCAGAGTCCCTGAGTCACTGTCAGGATGAGACTGGCCAGATGCTGATGGGGGAGAGGCAGGAGAGGTGATACCATCCCACAACACTCATACTAAACATGTGCCATAGCAGGGAAAGGGACGGGTCAGGACTAAATCAGGACCTTTTCCACTTGGCTGGAGAGCAAACCTGTCCAGGACATCAACAGGGAGAAGAGCTGAGTACATGCTAACAGGACAGAGGCTCTGTAGAGAGGGCAGAGAACAGCCAAGTGCTACCATGGCTTGTAACACTGCTCCAGAGCCATAGGGTGTCACCACCCCACCAGCCAACCCCTTGGGCAAAGCCCAAATCTTTTGGGTCAGCATGGCCTTAAAGGGAAGGATACAGGGAGCCAAGGGTTGTGCCTGTTCCTGCTCCACAGACCTGCCAGGGCTCCTTGCTTCTGACTGTGAGGCTCCCAAGACCTTTCATGAAATGGCTTTAAAATTACAAAGAGCACATTTAGAATTGATATAGGAAGAAATTCTTAACTGTAAGGTGATGAGGCACTGGCACAGGTTGCCCAGAGAAGCAGCAGATGCTCCATCTCTGGAAGTGTTCAAGGCCAGGTTAGATGGGGCTCTGAGCAATGTAGTCGAGTGGAAGGTGTCCCTGCCCTTGGCAAGGGGTTGGAACTGGATGAACTTGAATGTCCCTTCCAACCCAAACACTTTTATTGTTCAGTGATTCTATGACCTACACTGCACCCAGCTATTTTTATCCTACAGCTGCTGCATTGAACCAGGCCTGGGTTTTCTTGTGGGACTGCAAAGGGGCTGTAACTCCCATCTGCTCCTGTTAATGCTGCCTAATGGTGTGTGCTCCAGGGCATCCAGCAGAGGTGGCACAGAGCTCCCCTCAACCCACGCTCACCATCAGCCAAGGCCTACAAACCAAAGCTGAGATATGACAAATTTGGTACAGATGTGACCTAAGCCAGAGCAGTATGGTACCAGAGGTGAAGAAAAGAGCATGGCATCTTGGACCTCATTTCCTCCTCCACGTTCCACCATGGCCACACCAGATGTCCTGCAGGATGTGACCCTAGATAACACGGGAGGTCTCCAGCCCTTCTGGCGGCTGTGTGGGATCTGTTCTGGAGCCATCATGGCTGGAAAGGCACCCTCCCCTAAACACTCTTCCATGCCTGGCATTCCCAGTGCTCCCTATTCCTCTGTCCCAAAGCCAAAATACCCAGCTACCTCCTTGTCTTGGCCTGACTGGGTTTTGCCCTTTAGACCATCCCACAGGGACCAGCATCAGCCAGAGCCAACCACGGGAGGAATCAAAGCCTGGCATGTAGCAGGAGCTGTCCCTCACTTCCCAGGAAGCTGACCACAGTCTCTCCCTTAGCACAGAGCTTCCCAAGGCCCCAGAATGCAATCCTAGCCCTCCCTGGAGCTGCATGCCCATTTCCCCTGCACAGAAATTACACCCCGCCACATAGATGCAATCCCTGGGCTAAGAGTCACAGTCAGTCACTTGCTGGAGCCTGCCCAAGAGCAATGAGCTTTCCAAGCCCTTTCCCTTTCTTGGGGGTCTGGTAGTCACATAAACAGGAAGAGCCTGGCCTCTCCCTCCCCCTAGCAGGGCTCTGCCTCCCTCCCCTGCTCCCGGCACGCTGCGAGCCGAGCGCTGGGCTGCCTGGCCCCCTCGGGAGGAGCTGCCGGCTGGCCCCTGACCTCCAGGCTCCGCATTTCCTGTGGCAGCCGAGGAGGGAGACGAGGCCCCTTTTCCAGACGCTGTGGCTGGGCGAAAAGGGGCCTCCATGGGCCAGCCTGCGGGGGAAAAGGAAAGGTCATGGCAGTCATTTGCCTGCAGCAGCCCGAGGTCGGAGGAGGCAAAGATGCCAGCAGCTCCTATGGAGGTGGGAGCATCGCTGGGACAGAGGCGTCCAGCCCAAATGACAGGGCGAGGGCCATGCTCCTGCCCCCGCCCTGCAGCCAGCTCTCCAAACCCTTCTTTATCTCCTGGCATTTATTTTTAAAAGTTTTGTGGCCTTCTCTCCCAAAACCAAAGGCAGCCGCACCAGGTCTGGGCTGCTGCCCAGGAGGGAGCAGAGCTGCTGCCTGCAGGAGAAGGGTGCAGCTGCAGAGCCCGGCACTGTTAACCCTCAGCAAGCTAAATCCAGCTGCAGGAATAGGTGTCCGTCCCAAACTTAAAAAGCTGGACTTTTGCCTAGGAGGGTGTTACCCCTTCCCCCAGGTCCCTCTAGGGAGGACTAAGCTGAGACAGGCATCCCACACTCCTCAACACGTCTCCAATGGGTCATGACAGGGAGCAGGACTGAGATCTGCCAGAAAGGACAGAGCCTTGCTGAAGACATTCCATTTAAGAGTCATATCCCTGTCTCTGTGGTCCCATCCATGCTTGGGCTCTGTGCAAGCCTGGCTTCTAAAGGCCCAGGATGCTGACCACATGTGATGCCCGCTCTTCACGACCTGGCAGGAGGTGCCGGATGCCTGGGGAGAGCAGGGAGGAGGGATGGCATCCCGGATGGAAACCTCTGGAATGCCTCTGCACTGATCTCCACTCTGCCCTGGAATGTGCCGGCCAGCAGCATGTGGGAAAGTGGAGGCAGCAGAGACCTTGGATGTGTCAGCTCCCCGGCTGAGTAAACAAGAGAAGCCCTGGCAAGCATTCAGCCCCAAGTATCCAAGACCTTGAAAAAAGGGGGCTGGAAACAGAGAGGTTCTTCTGTCCCCTTCTTGCTCAATCTTTGCAAAATATGTCCTAACCTCTTCCCTACCTCAGTTTTTAACGCCTAGTAAGTTTGGAGAAGAAGTGTGGGGAGACACTCTCCCTGCGGAGTTTCCAGCACCATGCTGTTAGATCTAACATCCGGAAGAGACACTGCCTCAAAAGGAGGGTCTGGAGAAGAAAGAGGTAGGATAAAAGGATTTATCACCCCCTGCCATGCACACATATCCATACCCCTTGGCAATCTCCCAGACAGCAGGGAGCACAGAGCATGGAGGGAGCTTCCACCAATACTGGCACTGCCTCGGGGAGCAGAGTGACAGCTGGGACAGAGGCATATTTATCCCAGATAAATACCTTCCCAGCCCCACCTGGGGACATTCCCACTGGGGGGTGCAAGCTCCAGCCACTCTCCAGTTTTCAGAGGCTCAGGAGAGGCTGACAGTGCATTCCCCAGTGCTGGTTTGAAATGTGTTTCCACTTCTCTTCAGGTTGGCAGCATTGCCTCCCTGGTCTCCTCTATAAAAAGTGCACCCACTGTGAGTCAGCCCTTCGTCCCCTCTGCACCAGGACACAGGAACCTGGGGAAGAGTGGTGGGCTGTGGAAGGCCCTCCTGCATCCCAGCAATGGAGCCCATCACCTCCTGGGGGCTGAGCTCCTGCAGCAGTGGCTCTAGGAGGTTATGCCTTCTGGCCACCATCCCGTGTCCCCTATCGCTCCTCGGCAGGCGCAGACTCCCGGAGAATGAGCCATTGTTCCCCAGCCCTGCAGCCTCTTCCTGTCCCTGTAGGGCTATGAGACAAACAAAAGCAGAGCCAGACGCCATGGGGAGGAGGCTGGATCTGCTCCCCTCCTCCAGATCCCGCAGCAACCCCACAGGCACATGGACGGATGCCCGGCTTGGGGGAACGGGCAGGGACACCCCTATTTTTAGCTGCTTCTGCATCCCCACCCCCTTCCTTCCGTGGGCCAAAAATACATGGAGTGGATGGACAGGCAAAATCATTAGGATGAAAGAGTTGTCCAGGCCTTGTGTCCAACCACTCCCCTGGCTTTCACCTCTTCCCTTTGACCAGAACGGGTTCCCCAAGCATGGTCTCCCACTCCCAACATGGATGACTTATCTCTTCATCCCCATTCCCTATATCCCCATATCCCCTCTCTATACACTGTACCTTTCCTCACCCCTGCATGCCACTCCCTCTCTGCTCTATGGATGCATCTCCCATTCCTTGATGGCCCCTCTCCCATGTCACACCAGCCCTGGGAACCTAATCCCTTCCCTTGAAATCCCCCAGCTCCTCCTTTCCTTTCTGCACCTCCTCACACAATTCATTTCCAAAAGGCTCTTTTCTCCCAAAGGCCCAGAGTTTCCCACTCACCCCCATCCCCTCCTTTCCCTCTGCATCCCTCCAACCCTTACCACCTCCTTCTTTCTCTCCCCATCCCAACAACTTCCATCCTAGCTCCCTCCAGGCTGCATGGGCTTTAACCTCCTGTGGACGTGCTCCCCCTCCTTGTCCTGCCAAGGGAACGTGTTTGAGGGAGGGCAAAGAGACTCACAGATTCCCTGCACACAGAGAGCTACTTCTCCAAGCTTCAAATTTATATCTAAGCCCTCCCCCCACTGACTTTTACAAGGTCTGTGAAAAAGAACTGGAGAATCAAGTGTGGGGTAGTTCTGGGGAGATGTAGTCTACATACATAAATATATATCTTTATATTTACATCTCCTTTCCTAGTACGTGGAATCACAGAAGCATTTCCAGGCCACAGGCAGCTGTTCCTGGATTACTTCTGGTTTATGCAACATCCTCCCTCCCCCTCCCAGCTATGTCCCAAACCCCCCTTCCCTCTCCTCTGTGCCCATGTAAAACTCGGAGGGACAGCACAGTTCAGAGTCTGTCCTGGGGTCTGTCCATCCATCCTCACATCCAACATCACCCCACAGCACCCACAGCAGCCCTACAGCACCCCACATCCCTGGCCAGCAGACAGGACTAGCATACCAGGAGGAAGCTGGGGAGCATGGGGGGAGGAGGAAAGATGAAAATATTTGGGATAGGAGGAGATGGGCAGAAGGAGGGAGGCAGGCTGCCAACAAGCCTGGGAACTCATCCGTACCTCCTCCTGGGCTTTTGGCAAACCCCAAGGCTTTGAGTTCCCAGCCCTGCTCCCAGGGGAAAAGCACACACTCCCCCCTCTGCAAATCCCACAAGCAGGACGTGGTCAGTCCCATTCCTCCAGCCTCACACTGCTCCAGGGGAGGGGAGGAGTTGGTAGGGGAAGTTAGAAATATGTGTTCGCAGGGTTATCCACCCCACTTCTAACATGAGTGGGTCTAACCCAGTGCTGCTGCCTGCCTGCTGCTGCTCACCACAATCCCCCAGATTTCCTTTCCCAGTGTAACACAAGGATTCTGGGAACCAGACCACTCTGGTCCCTTTCCCTGCTTATCTCAAAGGCAGCAGGCACAGTGTGGGGGACTCGCAGCACAGGCACAAAAATGGGTTCAGCCTGGTCAAGAATATCTAGGGGTTCAGCCAGAGGAAAAATCACCCCCGTGGAGAAACTAAAAGGGATGAGGGATCCAGTGCCTACAAAGGCAGAGCTGGCACCAGACCAGGGATGCTCTTGGCAAGACGCTGGGTGCTTACACCTATCCCTCGCCCCAGGGTGTCACCTCCTGCCACCACACTGGCTCGCTCACCCTAGAACCGGCTTTGCCTTCAGCTCATCCCCAGGGCAGCGAGACTCGGGCTGGAGGCAGCACTGAGGGCCATGGGCTGGGAGCAGGGAGGGGGGAGCTGGATGAGGCCATTCCAGATGGGGCAAGGGAGCTCTCTGCACCCCCATCCTCATCGTGGTTCTGCCCCCCACCCCACTGCTGGCAGTAATCCCCATGCCCATGTGGTATGTGCCCTCATGGCCCCAAGAGAAGAATGGAAACATCTGGAAGTCACCTGCAAATGAGCAGCACTTTCAGTTAATGAGGAAATATGAGCCGGGGACCCTGGGCAGCAACAGGATATCTGCTTCTTGTGCACTGAACAAGGCACCCCCTTCCACTGAGCCCCCTGCCTGCCCTCCTTCTTCAGGAAGTTTCCAGCACTGTTGTGCTCTGGGAGCTCCATCCCTGAAAATTTCCCAGGGAATGAGGGCAGGTGGAAAGGCAGCAAACTGAAATGGCAGGGAAGACAAACTCAGGGGTGAGCACCCTATCACAAGGTGGGATGCCCTCATCCCTTGGCTTCTCCCAGGCACTAGGGAAAGGGAGTAGGGGGATTTTTCCTTACTGAAGGGCGGTCCTGTATCAGCCTCCTCCAGGCATTGAGTTTGCAAGCAGAAAGCACTGCAAAATGAGATAGGATGAAGAACTGAGCACCAGGAAGTGTGGGGCAGAGATCTCAGCCCCCCCCCCAACACACACCTATCCATTCCTCTCTCCTTCCCCATCACACTCAGTCAGTCACCCATAAGACCTCAACCCCGTGTTGGAGGGATGAATGCTTGCGAGATGAGGATATGCAATTTGCACAGCCCTGTCTTTGATGTTGTGGTAGTCAAAGCAAATCCTCATCTAGGAAAGCTGCTGGGCCACTTGTCTGCTCCATGATAAGCCCAGTGGCCGGTCTCTCTGTAATGGAGAGACTGGTACTGCTGCCTGGGGCTTAGGGTTACAGATGGGAAGGTTGAAGTGGCTGAAGGTAAATGAGGTAGCTGGGCTGGGAGGGGTCCAGGGATAAGCTCCTGCCCAGGGCACCCATGGGTGGTACAGTGACTCTGTAGCACTGTCCAGCCTCACAGCCACCTCTCATTTGTCAGCCAAGGTGGATAAATAGGCTGAGAAGCAGGATTGTATGGATTGACTTTCCAGGTTGTTGTACATGAAACAAGGAGGTGTAACCAAGCAGCCAGAAGCCAGGATGAGTACTGAGACCCAGAGCTGGCACATACCTGGGGGGGTCTCCAAAGCACTTCAGTGCTTGAGCTAGAAGTACAAAAGTCAGAGCTTGGCTGGCATGGCTGCAAGATCACAGGTTTGGGGAAGGAGGCTGAAGAGAAGGCATTTCCAGATGCTTTCTGGGAAATGAAGTCCATCCTGGCCTGGAGCATGGAGATGCTTGGAGTAGGAGTGAGGAGAAGGAGGCAGTGGAGAGCCAGCCACCCTGCAAGAAGCAGAACATGGCCCCTACCCACCTGGAAATGATTTGTTCTGCATTCCCCAGTGGAGGTGGCTGCCATCGCCTGGGCTCTGCTTCCTGATGCAGCCTCTGCTGCAGGGCACAGGGATGGGGCTGAGGGGGAGCCCCTCAGGCAGGGTGGGGGGAAATGCCCTGGCAGGCTGTACAGAGGGAGGAGACCCAAAGAAAGGGTCTTTTCCTGCCTCTCCCACCACCCCCATTAGCTTCCACTGAGCAGGACCTGGGGGAAGGAATGCCTACCATACCTCTGGCAAGCTGGGAGGACGCGTGTCATGATTTTTCCTCCTTTGCTCACTGATGGCAGAGCCCATCTCCCGTCAGAGCTAAGCTTCCATCTTCCTGCAACACACAGACTCACTTAAACTACCACCAACATGCACATATGGTCTTAATTCCTAATGGAGAAAACTTCCCCAGAAGGCAGAAACTCCAACTTCCATTTTGCAGAAGAGAAGCCAGAGAACCGTGCCAAACCCTACTACTACTGCTTAGCAAACCTCTGAGCAATAAGGTGCTCGTGCCCAAGCACCCCAGCACAAGCACCTGAGCCCAGTGAACGGCCAGGCTCCATTTTGACATCTCCTTTGCAGACATCTTGTCATCCCTTCAGCCAAGCCCTACTTAACCCCAACAAGTCTTGTCTCGCCTTCACCAGCAGAGACACCTCCCTTCTCCTCATCAGGGCCCTGAATAGGTGCTTGTGCCTGGCCAGGTGGTCCCCAGCAGAGCCACCAAGCCAAGCCTGAAGGCCACGAGGGTCACCAATGGCACTGATGATGCTACACCCACCAGCAGGTGCCCCTCATTGGCACAGACAGGGTCTTCTGCCCTGTGCCCATCAAGGGATAACACACAATACCAGAGGGATGTGGTGTCCCCTGTGTGGGCAGAAACTCTCCCTGGTGCCACCAAAGAGCACCTCCTTGCATTTATCCACTGCCACCCCCTCACCCTGCTCTGACACACTGTCGCTGGTATGATGCCTGTCCTGATGCCATAACACTTGTCCTGACCCTGTAACAAATACCAGCCTGGCCCACGTGGCCGTCAGGGTGGCTGTCATCCATCTAATGCCCAAACCAATGCTACCCACAGGTCTGGTGTGATAACCCACAGACCCCAGTCCTGGCTGGCAGTGCCACACCACTGGGAACTTCCTATCCAACATGGGATATGGGGACCCTATGTGATCAGGGGACCCTATAGGGTTCCGAGCCCTTTCCTTTGCCCTGCAGCCAGGCTCCTCTCTCCAGGTCCGCTGGCCGTCCCCCTTCCCCCCAGCCCATGGAAGCAGGCACCGGGAGCGGGAGGCGGCCAATGCCGGCAGACGGGAAATGGCACTGGGGAAGCGGGGAGGAGGAGGGGAGCGCCAGAGAAGTTCCTGAAGTTTTCTGTCCTGGATAGCTGGAATAAATCTCATTTTCTCCGGTCTCCTTGCCGGGTCGAGGATTGGCTCGGCGGTGCTGCAGCCCGCCCTCCTCCTCCCCACGTCCCCTCCCCGCCAGCTTCGCTCCCTCTCTCCCGTGGCATCAGGGCGTCAGCCCGGGAGAGCCTGCCTTGGGGGGACAGCTCGGGAAAAGGAGGGGGCCATGCCTCCCCTTTCTCCCCCGCTCCTTTCCGAAACACGGCACCGGTAACCCTCGGAACAAGTTACAGGGGCCTGCCGACAGTGTCTCGCAACTTTTCGTCTGGAGGACGGGGAAAAAAAGGAATAAGCCTGGCTCGAAAGAGGTAAATCCCGAAAGTTTTGATTCATCAGTTTGTTGGGCTGGGGGCAGGGGGGTGTCGGGACCAGAAGGAGAAGGTGGTGAGGGTTAGGGTTAGGTGTTTGGAGAGGGAAGAAGCGGGAGGGGTGGCAAGGCGATCGAGACGGGAAGGATGGTAAAAAAGAAAGGGAGCAGAAGGCAGGAATGCAACAGGAAACTGGGAGTGAAGAGAGGGGACACAGGACAGGGGGGAGAGGCGGGAAGGAAAGTAAGGGGAGTGGAAGAGGGTCCCACGGACGGGGGAAGGCAGGAGGACGCTTGTCTCCCAAACCCTGCTCTGGATACCCCTCAAAGCCCCCCAGGCTCTCGGCACCTCAGTTCTGGGGGTATGGAGAAAGAAAGGGAGAAGTTTTTCACAAGTGAACAGGGAAGGGATGGCTGGAAACTGCCCATCTCCGTAGCTCCAGCCTCCCTCTATATCCCAGCCTGTCTGCTTGGAAAAATATCCTTGTTATAAAGAGATATCACTTTGTATATATATATAGCAGCCAGCAGCACAGGAGTCAGATTTAGGCGTCTGCCTACTGCCCGGCACTGCTCCAGGAAAGCTGAAAGAGGCCCAACCCAGCCAGCCAAGCCCCTTTCCCCCTTCCCCAAAACCCCGTCCTTGCTGCTTTCCTCATCCCAAAGCAGTCACCCAATAGGGAAACTCTGCCTCCCTTCCTTCGGGGAAAGGGAGGTTTTTTCATCACTCAGGAAGGCTGGGAAAGCCTTCTTGGCCACCCACAGCCATTTCCACCCGCTCTTCCTGCTGTTGAGACCACCCCAAATTTCTCACCCTCTTTTGCAGTATGTCCCCTTTGGGGGAGGGAAGAGGCTGGTTTCAGCAGCTCTATCCAACTAGACATCTGGATTATTTTCCCCCCCTTTCTGGTTTCCGCTCTTCCCAGCAAGCAGAACAGCTCTGGCCATTCCCAGCTTGTGGAATACCAGTGGCAACCGGCTGAACTCAGGGGAAATGGGGGAGGCCAGGCTGGGAGGAGGAGAAGGAGGTGCTGGCAGGGGGTCTTTGAAGGCAGGGGGCTTCCCAGAGGAGGCAAGAAGGGAGCCAGAGAGAGCATGCCAGGGAAAGGGAGGTCGTGGTGGGCTGTGGGCTTGCTGTCCCAGGAACTGGTGAACACAGAGGGCTGCCAGGTGGAAGCCATGGCACCCGGACAGAGAGATGACCAGGCAGAGAGAGGGGTCCCTTTGCCCAGTGGAGGAAAGGACAGCACACAGGTCACCCTTTGCCCACAGAATCACGAGTTTCCCTGGCGTGGAGGAGTCAGTTTGGGTGAAGGGGAGGGCCAAAAGAGCAGGGAGCCACACCAGGGGCAGAAGGAAAGAGGAGAAAGGGGCAGATTGGAAGGAGGAAAAGCCCAACAGGCCTGCCAGAAACCTGCCATCCAGGTAGGGTTGGGCAGCAGCTGCTTCGCTCCCTCCCTCACTCTCTCCCTCCCTCCTCTTTCCAGTGCTTGCTGCCTGCCAGCAGGCAAGGAGAGCCAGGGGCCAGGAGTTGCTGGCTTGCTTCCCTGTGGTGACCCAGAGACAAGGAAGGAGACACACTTTGCTCCACCCCACTCCCTCACTCAATGATTATCCAGATAGGGAACAAGAGAATGTTCTCTGTCCGCATCTCCCCTTTTCCTTGTCTCCCCATCCCATCCCAAGGTGTGATGTCCCCCATAGGGTTGTGCAGGGCAGCTGAGTTGTGTGGGGTACCTAGGGTGGGGTAGGAGGGTCCCCCCTCAGAGTTGCCCTGGCTGGTGCAGCACATGCTAAATGGAACAGACCGCATTTTGGGTTTCTCAGGGGCTCCAACGTGCAGAGGAAAGTAAAAACTTGAGTGCTGCAGCTCACCTAATCCCCTCTCCCAGGGTCACTTGCTTTCCTGGGAGATACTGGGGACAGCTCAAAAATATGGTGGCATCCCTCTCCCTGTGGTCCTAAGCCCCCAGTTGTGCTGCAGGGACCACCGTAGTAGTTTCCTTTGCACTCCAGGAGAGCCCTGACCCATGGCTATGGATGGACTTGTGCCAGAGAAAAGAAATAGCTCCCCAAATCTGCCACATGCCTGGTTTGTCCTGGCTGCAAGGCAGCACTGCATGGCCTCTGTGGGCAGGAGGAAGGCATGAGCTGCATGAGCCGAGGAGCTGGGGGCCAGCAGGAGCCCAACCTGCCACCGTTCTGTCCCTGCTGCCACCAGCCACTGCCACCCCAGGAGGCCACTGCCACCCTGGGAGTCAGCCAATGGTGCTGGGCACTGCTGGGGGAGGTTTGTTTTCTCTTCCCCAGTCATTAACCCTTGGCAGATAAGAGGGGCCCCGGGTGAGCAAACAAGGCCAGGGCAAAGCAAAAATGCATGTAGCCAGCCAGGAAAGCAATTTCATGTCCAGAACACCCCTTCACCAGCGCCTGTGCCATCCTGGCACTGCCTGGCTGCTCCAAGGTAAAGCACGGACAAGCAGGAGAGGCAGGGAACGTGGCAGGGGAAGCCCTGCAGCAGTGAGGGTCCCAGCACATGGAGATCAAGAGATCTCCTGCGTCAGCTCTTGGCATGCTGTCCCCACGGCCAGCCCTGCTGGAGGGACTGGGCTCTGTCCTGGCACCCCAGCCACAGGGAAGGATACCTGAGCCCAGGGAAGGATATGTCCCCAGATGGCTCCCAGGCTACTGACACTCTGAGATGCCCCACAACCAAATCCTCTCCTTTCTCCAACCCACCCTCTCCCACTTGCTATGCACAAGAGGGGATCTGCCGATCTGAGAGTCCTCCCCACTGACTGGGGAGGTCATCACCCTGCCCTGCATCCGGCTGCAGCTCCCTGCCTGCCCCTCAGCCTCTGGGACCTGCCTGAGTGCAGGGATCCACCCCACCTTCTCCAGCCTCAGACAATCACCTCCCTTGCCGTGCCTCAGTTTCCCCTGTCTGCAAAGCAGCTGCTCTTCCTGCACTGCTGACTCCCTGCTTCTCCAACATGTCTGCCCAGCACCCGGGGACCCAGCCAGTGAAGGACAAACAAAGCAGTATACAAATATTGCATTTTTGCTTCCCACCACTCCTCCCCGAGAAGCGCATGGGCCCCAGGCCTCACCCTCTCCTCAAGGGTTCATCTGAATAGCAAAAAGGAGGGAGAGGTTTCTCGCCTCAGGAGCTGGGGCAGCCAAGCAGGGCACTGCTCTGGGAGGAGGTTCTGCCTCGGGGGGAAATCCTCAGCCTGTGTCGTGGTGTGGGTCTGGCAAAGCTGCTTTGCAGAAGGGAAACTAAGGCATACTGAGGTAGGTCAGCAAAGAGAGGGAGAGCACATGCTTTTGGAGGAAAGTCTTTTTCTTCTTCCCCAAGAGAAGGGCCAGGTAAGGAGGCAGGCAGTAGCAACCTTGCTGGTTAGAGGCTTTAACCTCTTTAACCACTGCCTTTAACCTCCTCAGGCTGTTCTGTGGGTACTGCCAATGGGATTGGGAAAATCCTATCCAAGGGCTTCACTGCTCCTCTTGCCTTGTTTAGGTGGCCAGCAAGGGGACCAATGCTCTTGCCCTGCCAGTCCACCCGAAGCTCTCTTCTGTTGAAGAGAGTTGCCTGCTGCCCCATCCGTGACTGACTCCCAGTCACTCAGCAGCAGTAGAGGACGGTGGATTAACCTCTAAGTCCATAATCAGACACAGCTTCCAGTGACCTCCGCAGAACGAGGAGGTGACCCAGACACTGCCTGAGGACATCTCTGTGTCACCACTGTCCTCACCACTGAGGACATACCCTGTGAGCTGATTTCATGAGCACGACGTAGCTCAGGGAAGCAGGAAACCTGCAGAAAGCCAAGGTGACATGAGCTGCTACCCCAAGAGCATCGCAGCAGAAGCAATGGGGAAGCTGGGGATGTGACAGAGCACCCAGCGCTGCAGGCCTGCCGAGGGCTGATTTTTGGAGCTTTTTCAAAGGCAAGGTGAAGGGTGCAACATGAGCCTGGGGAAGCTGCCAGTGCTCAGCTGGGTGTCCGGCTCCCACGGCAAGCGGCGGCTGAAGTCGGAGCTGACGCCGGACATGATCAGCCCGCCACTGGGCGACTTCCGCCACACCATGCACGTGGGCCGCGGCGGGGACGTCTTCGGGGACACCTCCTTCCTCAGCAACCACGGCGGGGCCGACACGGCCAAGGCCAACAACTTCTTCGCCCGGACGCTGCGGCACGTCCGCCGGACGCCGCTGCGCAGACGGGGCAGCGGGGACCCGGCCGGGGCCTCGCCGGCGCCCCCCGCCATCTCGCCCATCATCAAGAACGCCGTGTCGCTGCCGCAGCTCAACGAGGGCTCCTACGACGGGGCCGGCGCCGGACGGGGCCTGACCAGCAAGTTCTCCTTCAAAAGCGCCTCCAACAGCTTCTCCAAAACACACCAGGCCTACGGTGAGTGAAGCGCCAGGCAGAGGCTGAGCACCCTCTGCAGGCTTTCTCCATGCCTCAGTTTCCTCCCCAGTGAGTTACTTAGGAGGAATGGGATATTTAAGACTGCCCTGGTCTTGGCAATCCCTCTGAGCAGATAATCCTAATGATGCTCTGAACCAGGACCTCCTCCCAAAGCGGCAAAGGGATGGTTTCTCTGTTCCTCCCCCTCTCCTGTAGCCCCACACTGGCAGCCTGTGTGGAGTCATTGTAAGGCAGCTCCCCCATCTACCCTCAGCCCTATACTTTTCACTTGAGCAGCCTCTCTGAGGAAGTCAAAAAGGTGTTGGGACAGTGGAACAATTCCACTCCAAAGTTGTGAGGTCAAGGGGACCCACAGCATGGCCTTCCCCACCTCCATACAGATGCTCTAACCCTGTCCCTAGCTGTGCCAACCTCTGCATCTCCATGTGCTGCTCCTTAGGGGTTCCATCCACCCTTCTCCTTCGTGTCCACATCCCTCCCTGCGGAGCCAGGATGCCCTTTGCGGAGGGGTTGTGGAAAGGATGGGATAGCACATCTGTGGGGCTCCTCTCCAGCCTCCCAGCACTGGCTGTGCTCAGCTTTTCCCCAGGGAGGGAGGTCTGGAGCAGAAGGTCTCGGGTGGGGGTTGGATCCAGGGTGCCTGCAGCAGCTGGGGGAGGTGGCCGGGCTCAGAGGGAAAGGCAGGCTGAAGCAATGCTGCCATCTCCTGGTCTCACCTGCCTGGCTCAGCCCCCACTGCCATCTTACCAAGCCCAGAGCCCACCTGGAGACCCTCTGCTGTAACTCTGGGCTTTGCAGATGTCCAGAGAGACACTGGCCTGTCCTTTAGAGGCTAGTGCCGCTGGCAGGAGCATGATCTGAGCCGCTTTGGCTGCAGTGTTCTTTATCCCCTGCAGAAGTAAGTCAGGCTTCCCCCCTTGCCTCACCAGCCATACCTTCTTCCTCACAGGGCTGGAGTCTGGATTTTGTACCATCCCTCGTGGACCTCGCTTGGAGAAGGCCCAGGAGAGCGCCTGTCCTGGGGAAGATGAGCTGGATCGCTCCGACTCCCTACTGTCCTTCCGCCTAGACCTGGGACCCTCCCTGATGAGTGAACTCCTCCAGGTGATGAGCTTCTCTGAAACCAATGGCAATGAGGTGGGGGAAGATGGCCCACACCTCCTGTGTGAAGAGGGGACCAAGGACAGGGTCCCTCCAGCAGTGTGTGCATCCCACGAAGAGGACAAGGCAGCATCCAGCTTCTGGGACTGCTCCAGGCAGAGCACCCTGCCGGGGGCCAGCTCCCTGCCGGGTCTGTCGGTCCATGCCAACGGAGAGGCACGGGCCATTGAGGGCGCTGGAGCGAACTCTGCCTGGGCTTCGGGGCCAGGGGCAGCGCCCAGAGGGTCCCCGTGGCAGGGCCACTGGAACGACTGCACCATTGAGGCTGGAGAGTTTGACCGAGCAGCCCAGGTGCTGGCCCGTCATTACGGTGGGACCAGCACCCCACGGAGCTCGGAGAAGGGCGAGGGTCCCCGGCAGGCCCGGACACAGACCCTGTGGGAGAGCCCCAGCAGCACCTTGTGGGGGTCACAGGTGACCAGGGAGAGCTGCTCCCCCGAGGCCAGCTGGAACCAAGGAGAGGAGGAGGACACCAAGCTCTCCAGCCTGCAGGAAAGCTACAGTGGTGCCCCAGGGGGCCGCAGCAATTCCTTCGAGTATGCCGATGAGGAGGAGGAAGAGGACGATGAAGTCAAGGTGTGAACAGCCATGCCTCCCTTCACAGACCCCACCAGAGACACTGGTGCCAGGGTCTTTGCCCTCCTCCCTGTGCCCCACCCGCTGGTGCCAGTGTCACCGGCAGACCCAGTGGGTGACCTCCTTGCCAAGTGGGGGCACTGGGGCTGGGGAGGGCAGGAGGAGAGCCCATCTCCTGGGGGACTCTCTGGGGCTGGTCCAGGCTACTGCAGAGGGCCAGTGGGCACCACAGAGCCAGGCATAGCACCCCTTCTCCAGCCTCACGGTCATTAGACAGCAAAGGAACATTCCCATGTGCCAAAGGAACCCCAAATCCTTCCTACCCCATCCCATTCTCCCCAGCACTCTCTCTCTCAGCCCTCAGCATGGCTCCACCAGCATGTCTGGGGACATACTCCATCCTGCCACTGGTGTCCCCAACCATCCTCTGCAATGACTCTCCAGAGATATTCCCACTGATAGCTCTGGCATGTAGGGCATGGGGTGTCCCCAGCTCCAGCTGGTGCAAAACCCTTCAGTAGAGCACATCTATCAACAGGGGAAGGTCAGCTGGGGTCCCAAAGGGCAGGCAAACCCCACAGACCTGAGCTTTCTCTTTTCCCCTGCCCCCCCTCCCCCAAAAAGCTGTGTGCTCAGTGTTCAGGAGGAGAAAGCATGCACAGAAATAATCAGGAATCTTTCCACTTGCCTCCTGCTGCTGGGCATCACTTAGGACAGCTTCCTGACTCCCACTCCTCTCAGCAATTGAGAGGGCAGAAACCTCTTGGCTGACTGGTGGCAAAGGCAGGTTGTCAGTTCACCAAATCCAGCAGTACAGGCCCTAAAAATTCCTCTTTTCCCCCTGCCTGAGAACAGGGCAGACTCCTCTGCAGCCACTCAGTTTGTGCCACCATCCTCATGGTGGTGGCACAGTTTGTGTCTCCATCCTTGTCCCCCTCCCCTTTCCCCACACACACGCCCCTCTTTGCAGCACACCCCTTTGCCAAGGGTAATGCAGGCCATGGCTAATGTCCCTCGCCCAGTGGCCCTGGGTGACACAGCCGCCCTGGAATGAGCTGCCCCCCACACTGGCCCGCGTGCAAACGGGCCCTCACAGAAGTGCCTTTGTGCCCTGGTGTGGAGCCAGCATGCTCGGGGGCTGAGGTCACCAGAGGGACCCTCACAGGACCCCCCTTGTTCTCTGGGACAGGAGGGGGTGTGCAGTGGGAGGAGATGCTGGGCCATGGCTGCAGCACTCTGCTCCCACTCAGCTCACCCGCTGCCAGGCTGCTTTTGCCAGGAAGCTCTTCAGAGCAGGATAAAGAGCTCCAGAGTGTGCACTTACTGCACATGGAAGTGCCACTTGTAGCCAGGCCACCAAGGTTAAGGGGAAGCCCATGCTCCCCAGCCTCTTCAAGGGGCTGCCTTCATGCTATCCACCAGCAACAAACCAGGGCAAGCATCAGCTTCAAGAAGTCCCCATGTCTGGCCACTGGCATCCAGCAGGATCAGCCTTATTCTCCCTTGCACCTTCCAGGGTGGGGACCTGGGCTCCCAGGATGAGCTCCCCTCTGCCCTCTGTTTCCCAAACCGTAACACAAGGCCAAAGACCCATATCTGTGGAATTATCCTTTCTGTCTCCCCTCTGTATCCCATGCACTTATTATTGTCCTTATTAAAACAGTTTTGATACTAACTTGTCTGGTGCATCCCCTTGGCTGCTGTGACCTTATTGTCTTCCTTGCTATGTCTGCTGGAGCCCCAGCCACCATCTTGGGCAGTGAGGAAACGGAGACGGAGGGCAGGGGCACTGCCACCTTGCCTTGGACCAGGCTCTCTGTAAGATACTCTTGTACTCTGCTCTCCTCCCACCCAGCCTGAAGTGTTCCAATGTTTGCTGTCACACATCAGTCTCGCTTTTGGCCTGACAAGATACTTTTCAATTAGAGTAGCAGCATGTAATAATTGGGACTATTTGCCTGAAGTCCTGTGCAGGAAGGTACTGAGCCACGTAGCTCAGCCCAAATCCCACTGCCTGCCCTGCCTTGTTTTGGATGAGTAGGATCCACTGTGGAAATGTCACAGTAATGGCTAACCTGACTGGAATGTGCCAGCAGATAAGTGAGGTGAGGTAAAAGGGAAAGCTGGAGACAATCCTTTATCTGTGGTAGGAATGCTGGCTGGGGGCACACCTATGCTGTCCCCCCCATCCCACCTTTTAATTATGCACTTTTGTAGCACCAAAAGCCACATCAAATGCCACTTCATTTACATTTATATCTTCCTTCCCATTTCACCATCCCCCCTCCCAAAAAGCTCAGCTGCAGGAAGAAATGGAGCATTGTGAAAAGATTACACAACCGTTTCCCAAGCAATCATATAGTGTCCTCATCCTGAACCCCACCTACAGCCTGCTTTGGCCTACCCACTATCCCTTCAACCCCACAGCCTGTTCTGACCTGAAAGGTACCTGGCATTATCCAACAATGGCTTCTTTGCTATTGGTGGGAGAACCTCGGGCTTTGTCAGTGGTTGCACAGAGCCACAGAGCTCTCACAGAAGACAAAGCAGCTGGAACAAGCAGTCTTCCACTGGCTTGTTTTTTTATTAGAGCTAGGAAGTGTTGCCCATCAGCTCAGCCTGAAGGAGATCATCTTTAAGCCCCCGTGGATGCTTACGTAGTTGATCTTGCGGTAGCCGTGCCGGTTGGGGAAGTACACCTCATGACCGTCCGGCAGTTTCACACGGAATTTGTCTGACAGCATTTCAATGAAGAACTGGGAGAAAAAAGAGAAGGAAGGGCAGGAGTTGGGGGCAAGGAAGGTATTCAGAGGTCAGCATTTAGGCAAAAGGCCTGACTGTTACATAAGAGGGTCAAGCCTGTACACTACAACTTCAAGCAAGGTGCTGGGGGTTGAGGTGAGGGCAATTCAGGAAATGGGCAATTCAGGAAATGATATCAAGGGTCTAAGCAGGAATATGGATTATGGCTGGGGACAGGATCTCTCCCGAGGCTTTGCTGATAAGCATGCATAGGCAGACAGGACAAGTACGCACCACTGGTCATTGCAAACTAAAGGCAATGTTCCCCAAAGCCATCACCTCACTACCCCTTCCCCAAGAACCAGTTCTGTCTGAGGAAACAAGCTTTTTCTCCACAGCTATAGGAACTGGACTACTCCTAAATGCAGCCCTGTTAATGATTTGAGACATGAGATAAGGTGAGGCAGCAACTAGAACAGCATCTATAGCTGGAAGAGAGAAAGGACAGCATGGATCCAGGAGTAAAGAGGGCAGAAGAGTTGAGGGAGAGGCTTTTGGACATTGCTCTAAGCTCTAGGTTGCCTTAAAGCCTGTATTTACATTGGAGGGAGGGAGAGAAATAAGGTACACAGCAGCAAGATCCTGCTTCTTAGAGACTCTCTTTACTTTCATACATGCCCCAGGAATACTCACCTGCTGGGCAGATGGAGGGGCCAGGAAGCACTAACAAAGTGAGATAGACAGGACTCATATAAAATTCCCAGAAACAGCATTGCAGTTTTGAACAAGGAGTGGAAATGGTAATCAGTACCAAAATCCCAGAAGACGAGGGGCCATTGTAAGGGAGCAGGAGGTATTGGGTGGGACCAGGAAAATTATGGCATGGGAATCTGCTAACCACACATTCCTCACATCCCCCATAGTCAACACATATACCCCATAACCCATGGTGGCACAGAGCCCTCACCTTGACAGTGGAGCCCCTGTAGAAAGAGAGGTGGTGGTCACGATGTTCCGTCTGCCAGCAATCGGAGCACTTGGAGTTGCACACGATGACATTCTCGTTGAAGCGGGGATTGAAGTGAAGTGCCAGATCTCTTGAGTTGCAGCCAAGGTTGATGCTGAAGCTGTAAATGAGCATGAGGAAAGTCTTATGCATGGACAAGAAGAGAGTCTTGGAAGACTTGAGATCCAACACACGTCTCTGCACCCAGTTCCTCCCTCAGTGTTGCAGGTGGCATAACAATGTGCTATTTTGTATCTGGACCCTTGGAAAACCACCTTCCTCTACAACCCACCTTCAACCCTGGCATGCCAAGGTGGTTCCTTTGTACTTACCCAACAGTATCAACAGGTATTTTGCCCTTCACCTTCAGGATGTTCCCAGGCTTAATATCCAGGTTTAAGATTTCAATATTTCCCTAAGACAGAGAAAAATAGTCTGTGGGTCTCCTTCAGCCATTCCTCCTGACCTGCCACTGCAACTGAGAGGGTGCTGCTCTCAGATATTGCTCTCAGCTGTTGCTCCTCTGACAACCAAAACCCTCCATGCTGCAGGTCTTGCATGAACTTCTCATTCAGTAAGAGAAGAGCGGGCTGAGTGAAGCCCACAGGACAGAAGAGACATCAGAGCGAGAGGAAGTGAGCACTGGCTTGACCTCAGCAGAAGGAAAATAAAGCGGGACAGCAGAGATACAAAGAGGGTTAAAGCAGAGGGGCACTGTGCAGGGTTTGGTGGAAAGCTGCCCAAGAAATGCAAGTGGTGAGAGTGGCTATGACTTGCCAGTCTCACTCAGCTTTGCTAGATGATGACCCTGGGTGACAGAGGACAGGAGCAGCAGCCCTTACAGGCATCTTCCTCAGAGGGTAGAGTAACCAAGCAGGGAGACACCAGCAGAAATGCTTTGCACATAGGACTTTACAGCCCTAAACTTCCCTGTGGCTTACACATTAACATGAGCCCTGCCTCTGTAAGCTCCAACGGCTGCTATTAAGCCAGAAGACTTTGATCCAAGCAAAAAGCTTCCATATGTATATGTCTCACTAGGGATTCTGGGAAACATAAGCAAATCCCAGCCCCCTTGGTGGGCTCCCAGTGGAAAGACACACAGCCCTTACAGGTGCTGCTTTAGACAAGACACAGGACAAACACCTTTCCACTGTCCAAGGAGGTGTGACCATGTTCACTTCTTTCCTGTGTGTAACAGCTCACCCAAAAGAACATCCCAGCTCCTTCCTTTTGTGGCAAGGGGCAGCTCCAAAATCCACACTAAAATGGTCACCGTCCTTCCCCACACTGCTCTGAGGAAGGGGTCAAAGGGGCTTGGAGGAGAGGACAACCAACACATCCCCTCCAGATGACATGAGTTATGGAGTGTCTTTGCAGGAGTGACATAGTGGCATCCAAGCTCTTCCCTTCTTGTGGCATTAGATTCAGCTGTGTGGATTCCAGTACCCATATGTAGGAGCTCCCTGCAACCTCCCATCCAAGCCCCATCTAGACCCAAACCTTTTAGATTGAGGAGCCACACACTAGAGGAGGCAACATCAGGTTCAATAGTCCTATCTTCCCTAACACTCAGGTATGGGAATATTGGCCTCACAGGGGAGTATCACCCCTGCTGTCTTCTTCCCAGGTAATAGCTACCATGTAAGTCACAGGACAGTGTTCCTGATTTGTAAGACTCCAAAAGTCAAGTAGAAAAGGGAGATGGAGTAGGAGGTCGAGGCTCAGGAGATCAATGGTCCCTAAGTTCACCTCCCAAGCCTTACAGAGGGCACTTGAGTGCAGTCATCCTGCTGCTGCACAGACAGCTGGGAGACAGCTTCTAGCCTTCCCTAAAACATCCTGAAGAAAGAAGAAGTAAGTGCTGATAAGTACTCCTTTCCTGGAGGCACTTCCCACGAGCAAGGGGTTGTAAAGTTCAGCAGGCCTGGGAAATTTGTTTGCTGTAGAGGACACTGAAACTGTTGGTGAAACCTCCATGAGCTGAGCATGCAACCAGCAGGAAACAGTGCAGGAGATGGTGTTCCCTGGCATTGGGTCTCTCCCACCATGCTGCTGTGTCCACTGCACACCTGTACACACCTTCACTGCAACCCTGCAGCCATCACAGGCATAATACAGAGCCAAGGGTCCCCTTCTCAAATATTGGAGCAAAATTGAATGGCTGGCTAAGTTGCATAGTAACTTGCTTTTTACCTGGGGAGTAAGGATTTGCTGTTTGGAGGGTATGCTAGGTATTTCAGTTTCATGTACCCGTGAGAAGAGGGTCTTCTACAGATTTAGGCATAAGTAAACATGTAGTAATTGCTAATTTTCATTAAGTGTAAACATATTAAACCAAGGCATTTCTTTCCAACACAGTTTATAAATGCCATACTTATTAACCTTTATTACTTGGTTAAATTTGTAAACAAAACTGACAAATACGTACACAAATTAAAACTCGCAAACCATAGTATGCACAAAAGCTAAAAATCCCTGTGGATGCTCAAAGCTGGAATAAGAGAACCCTCAGCTCTAGGTGCAGTTCCTACTGTGCAGGATATCTATAATCTGGAAAAAACCATAAAGCTGAATCGCTCAGTTTCTGTCTAACCAGTGCACAGTGGGTTAACAGGAGGGCATTATCCATCTGGCAATAATTGCATGGATTTTTACAGAACTATCTTTCACTTCCCAAGTGTAACACAGAAAGCCTTAGTTCTGTAACCACACTATCAGCACCTGCAGCAGTGGGTATTGTTAATCTAATCAAATCTTGATTTAGATTGTGGCTTTACTGTGCTGGTATAAATTTGACAGACCCACCAGGGGGGTTCAGGTGGCTTCCCAGATGTTGCTCCAACCCATTCCATACAGCACTCACAATTCCCTGTTTCCTGGGTGAATTCATATCAGGTAGGTATGTGAATTTGGTCTATAAGTGGTTGTGCCACTGCTGCAGTAATATTCATGGTGCCATCCATTTGTATGTGATCTTTGGCATTTGATACAGTTTCAGCCTATCTGGAAGGCCATGAAGGGGAGGAGTTAATCTGGCTGGACTGACGGGAGCTACACTCAGGAACTGCCTTCATTGATGTATTTCACACACTGCTTAAACACATGCTGCCTTTTGCACAGAGGCTGCCAGATCTCAGAATCCTGTACTTTTAAACAGCAGTAGGCTTTCCTGTGTCCTGTGGGTCTTTCCCCTCAGCCCAGTAGGAGCTCATGCAGTCTATGAGTAGTTATGTTTATCTGGGGTAGTAGTTAAAAATACTCTATATCACCAGAATCTTTCTGCCTCTTCCTCACTCAGCAAGATCTGATCTCTGCCCATAAAGGAAACTTGTATTCAGTTTTGTATTCCCCTGAACATCTAGACTGTTCTTCCAACAATGTATCTTACTCTGCTGAGAACAGTAGTATAGGTTTCTCCACCCGCCTCACCAGCAGTTTCAGTTTCAATTAAAGGCTGAACTTTTATTGCTTTTGGGGTAGGGTCAGAGTCTGCCTCAAATCATAATCATTGTACCAAATGTCCCCATCCCATGTTTCAGGAACCTCACAATATGCAACCCTATAGATGTGCTGGACTGAATTAAAGGATGATTCATGTGGGATTTTATCAAGAAGTTTACCTAGATTTTTCTGCATCTGTTTTTCTCATCTTTCAGCTGCACACACTAGTTTTTCTAATTGCTCGTTTTTATTTAAAAGAATATCTACTAGTTTTTACAATTTCTCCTGTGTCTTTCTCAAAAGACAATGCTGTTCTAAGAACCTCATTTTCTGACTTCAGAGTCATAAATTTTACATCTGCAACCCTTTTCAAATGGCAGAGAGCTTTTGATTTCCTTTTGCATGCAAGATAAACAACCTCCCAAAACTGCACCTTCTTACCTTTAATGGGTAACTTACCTTTCCCTCATCCCATTTTTCATCCAACCTAGTAATATGATCAGCTATTGTCTGCACATTATCACAATTAGTTTACACCCATTCCAACCCTGGAGGAGAGAGGCAACTACCTCTCTACTCTCTCCAGTAGAGTAAAACTTTAACTTTATACTGGCCACCATTGGTAACCATTTTTCCTTAGGTCTCCCTCAGAGGGAGACACACCAGGCAGGAGAAAGCTGTCACCCACAGAGGGACAGAAAAAGTAACAGTAAAAGTTGGGTCAATCTCCCTTAGAGGGTCAATCTCCCACTGAGCAGGAAGAACACTAAAAGTTCAGAACTGTTAAACACACATTGGGTCAGAAAATGGTGATGCCAATTAAAATGCTACAATTAGCTGTTGAAGTCTTCTGCCCAAATTAAGGTGCAAAGGAGACCAAATGCCAGCTCAACAATGCTGACTTTATTTTACAAAATTAATCTTATCCAGAAAAGAGAAAGGGAGAGAGAAGAAATAAGGCAAGTAGAAGGTAGTCACCTCCATGGATCCAGCAGTGTCACGTTGGTTCTTCTGTGCCTTGGGCTTCTTGATGGTGGGGTCTTACCCAGTTCATTTTATTTCCTGAATAATTCTTATGCAGTTCCTTATTTGGGTAAAAAGCAGAGGTAGAAGTGAGTTTCTGTTCCTCATTAGCGCATGAGGCAAGAGTAGGCATGGTTCTGCCATTGCGCATACTCAGATCTCAATTTGATGGCCACCAGGGGTCTGTTCTGGGGGTTGTGCAAGACAAGTACCTCAAAACCCAAGTGTTCCCCCAAGTGACCCCACTTCTTGCACTTGCACAGTAGTTCACTTCTTATCTAGCACACCACAGCTGCACTTCGACCTGAACTGCAAAGCCAAACCGGAACATTGCTTCCTTCTCAGGTTATGCATAGGTGCTCATGACATTTTTTCTGCTACAAGTTCACCACCAAGCCCTTGTTTAAGGCATATACTGCAAATTACTAACCCTTTCCTTACAGCTGCCTGAGAGGGAGAGCAGCACGTATCTCTTACTGTAGCTCCTCAGTAGCACAAGGGAGACATGGAGTTCCTGGAACTGGCTCAACAGAGGGCTGCAGAGATGATGAAGGGACTGGAGAATCTCTCCTAAGAGGAAAGGCTGAAGGAGCTGAGCCTGTTCATCTTGAGAAGAGACAGCTGAGAGGGGACCTAGCCAATGTCTATCAGTATCTGAAGGGAGGGTGTCAGAAGGATGGAGCCAGGCTCTTCTCAGTGGTGCCAAGCAATAGGACAAGAGGCAATGGGTAGAAACTGATATGCAGGAAGTTCTACTGGAACGTGAGGAAGTGCAGGTGACCACACACTGGAACAGACTGCCCAGAGTGGCTGTGGAGTCTCCCTCACTGGAGATATTCCAGAACCATCAGTATGCAATCCTGTGCGATGTGCTCTGCGACAATCCTGCTAGAGCAGGGAGGTTGGACCAGATAACCCCTTGTGGGGCCTTCCAACCTGATCCAGTTTTACTCCTGATGAGTAAATCTACCCATGGAGAGAGCTGAGTCACAAGCAGAGCCACAAGTACCACAGATGTAAGAATACACAGAGAGGGAGACAAGCAGGAAAGAGGCATGAGCTGCTCAGAGAGGGGCCATGAGATTTTATTAAGATAACATTTACCCCTTCCTACAATGCTCAGCAGGGGCGTTCACCCCCCTTTTATTTGCCAATGGGAACAATAGTGGGAAGCCAGGCAGCAATTCTGCCAGCACTGGCGACTTCCTTCGTCTGCAGAGCTGAGCCTCCATATGGTCAGACACCAGCCCTGTGCAGATGGCCTCCCTCATGCAGGGGGATGTGCTCCCCACATCAGAAGGGGATAAGACTTTAGGGACCCCAAAAGTGTCAAAATTTTCCACTGCAGTTGGAGAATTTTGGAGGTGGCAATTGCGATGATGAAAGGAGGGTGACAGGGACAGGTTGATACTTCCCTGCTGACACTGCAAAGCAGAAAGCCTGGGGAAACAATGATAGCATGGGAATGTAAATCCCAAAGAAAGAGGAAATCCGGCTACAGAGCATCTGCAAAAGAGGTGGGGGATCTGTGCAGTAAGGAAAACATAAACAATAGCTGTGGAAGCTGGCAGCCACTGGTGCAAAGGATCCAGGAACCCTTCACTCCCCAGAGAGATGATCCTATAATAAGATACCTAATTGGGAGTACCCCTCCAGGGCCCCCAAGATTTTTACCCAGGCCACAGGGCATTTGGCTTGTACTGGTAAGGGAGACCCATGTTCACATCACTGTTACCAGAGAAGCATCTGCTGCATTCCCAGAGAGACAGCAAAGACCCAAAAAGGAGTCACTTCGTGTGAGGGTGGGGGCCACACGCAACCCAAGGGCAGGGCAAGCTTCCAACAGGGAGCAGGCAGACGTGCAATTTTGCATGAAGAAAACAAAATAACCCCAAACACATTTTAAAGAGGGAAGAGCCTAATGCCAGCATGTTGGCTTTCATGACAAGGATGGCAGGGCAGGTCCCCTGCAGAGTGCTTTCACCCCACAAAATGCAGCTGCTCTATTTGCAGAGGTCCCATGTAGTAGATTTTGGGGTCAACCATCTTTCCCAGCCTTTCTGCTAGTTCTGAGGCGACCTCAGACCACCAGGAGTACCAATGGGACCTCAGGACCCTTGGGGAGCCTGCAGACAGCAGGACTTGATGTACCATAGCCTAGAGCTGCCACCTGTACCACAGGGCACCCACACAGCTGTTGAGAACAGACTGAATGCCACCCTTCCCAGCAGGCTGCCAAGATCCTCGGCAGCATTGTTGCTGGCAGCAGTCTTTATTTTGTTTTCTTATTTGGACAGAAGATAAGCCAGCTAGGTGTGAAGCCCTGAGGAAAACCACAGACTTCCCCACTTCCCAGCCAAGGTAGACTCAGCTGTTAGAGGATTCTCAGGGCCTTTTGTGGCAGAGACAGCCCCCAGAGTTCACACCAGCACACCAAAATCGTCCCCAGCATCTCTCTCAACAGTATTCCGAGGAAGGGCTGCAAGGGGCTCAGAGGAGAAGGTAGCCAGCACATTCTCTCTAGACAATGTGAGCTAAGAACAGACCCCTACAGGACTGGTACAGGTCATCACCAGAGATAATGCTCAATCCAGAAGGCATGAGGAAGATAGAGGAAGGCAAGGCAGCCATGCTGCATGGATGCAAGTGCCACTGTTCCCACATCAACCCAAGCTCTGGAAGAAGAGGGGAGAAATCCCTTCAGCACCTTCATGGAAGGCTTGGTACTAATTAGGCACCAAAGAAGTGGCACTGGAGAATGACACTGAAGCACAGATAAGGTGCCTTTCCCATATGGCACTCCAGGCACCAAAGGAGCCTGTGCCTTGGATCAAGCATCAGTGTCTGCTCAAGGCAAAGGGAGCTGGAAAGACCAACCATGCATTCTTTCTTGGAGTAGCAGCTGCTTACTCTGCTATTATTTCCTACTGCTTCATATAATTTGTACTCCACAGCAAGCTATTGTCCGTTTCCACTGGCTATTTATTTCCTTGAATAGCCTCTGGGGAAAGATTTCAGTGCGAGAGTAAAGAAAAAAGAAAAACTCCACACAATAAATCTCAAGCAGTGACCTGATTTAAACCGTGTTGTCTGACCTCATCTGGGCCCTGGTTGCAGTTCCTCATGGCAGTTGTGATTAAGCCCTGTTTCTGCTTTGATTTCCTCCCTTCATTAAGCCTAGGGGGTAATGACCCCTGCCTTAAAGGGCTGTGGGGTGGATTTTCAGAGGCCATGGCTCTGGATACTACTGAGAAGAAGCTTCCACCACCTCCTAATGGAGATGCTCAGCTCTCCACCTGCCAGTACAGAAATTCCTGAATAGGACTGGCTTCCCCTTCAGTCAAGAGGTGTTGGTTGGCCTCTCAGCAGAGAGTGCTGCAACCTACACCCAGCTGATCCCTGAGCTCTGAAAGCCAGCCAGCTTCCTAACAGAGGAGGACCGAAAGAACAAAGTGTACTTACCTCAGCCAAACGCTGAGGTAAGCAAGAAACTGGGTAAGCAGGTCTGTGGATCCAAAGGGTGTGTACAGGAGAGAATTGTCCAGGAGATGCAGGAGAAACCAAAGCAAGGATGAGCACAAGGAAAAAGTGCCCAGGAGCACTAAGCTCCTGCCTAAGATGTTACCAAGAGTGGGATGGCTCCTCTAGAAAAACCACTGAAGGTTCTGCATCCAGATCAAGTAAAATGGGAAGGAACAAAGGACTGGAGGTTAATGTCCTGCCACCCCTTCAGCCTCAACTCCTTCACAGTGCATCATCCAGAGCACCTATGGGAAGTACAGAAGTAGCATCCATGATCTGAAGCAGAGGGCAAGACATTAGAAGCCATCAGCATCCAGTAGGATCTCCACGAACACCCCTCTTCAGCTGTAGGGTGCAATTTTTCTTCCTTAGGATGTGGGGGAAAAGGAGGAGGAAGGACAAAGACAGATGAAGAACTAAAGTGTAGGGGGAAATCCCACACTTTTCTTCAGGGCTAGGGGCAGCAGTGAGAGAGGGAATCTGCATCAATCAGTTGAGCAGATCAAGAGCACAGGGAACATGCAGAGCCTCAGACTCCATCTCTTTCCCTCCTCTATCAGAAGGGCAGTGGTGCCACAGTGGCTGGCATCTCCCATCTCCATAGGGGAGCTCAAATGTGCTCTGATGGATGGCTTCCAAGTGATGTCCTTGTACCTTTGCAGGAGGTGTCTCTCTCAGGCAGCTCTGGAGCCCATGGAAATATTTTTGTGTGGTCCAAGTTGTGCACAGGGGAGGGGAGAAAGGTGGTTCATTTGCAAGGAAGTTGGTTTGTAAGGGGTTGTTTTTATCAACATAAGCAGACAGATAAGTCATGTCTCCTGGGTCCCCAGATTGGCTGAGAGGCAGGAGAATGAACACAACTGGCTGAGGGTGGAGAAGAGAGCTCAGAAGGCTGATGACATGCCACCCAGTTCCATTTCCAGACTTCATTTCTCTAATTCTTTCACTCATAGATGCATGCCAGGAATGAGGGTTGTGGGAAAGGCTTTCAAAAACATGCCTGGAGATAAAAATGCACTTGTGTTGAAAGCTTCCCTACTGGAAAAGAGATGTATAGAAAGCTCACAGCTTCCCTCTCTCTGGGACTTTTGGGATCACTCAGCTTTACCCACATCTTCTGGATGAGATATTATTAGCCTAATGGGAAAAGGATCTTCCAAAGAGCCCTCCACAAAGGATCAGCTTCATGAGATCTTATGGTCCACTTGTATCTTCCACCAAAAGATCAACATCTACAACAGTTTTATCTTACCATTAAGCAAGGAAGATTGCAGATCCCTCCCATGAGGAAACTGAGGCAGACACCCAAGTTCACATCCAAAATCAACTCCTCCTGTTTGGACTATCATCTTAGAGTTTCCACAGCCATAAAATCAAATCAAATCACTGCAAACCTGTGAAAAAAGCTAAAAGGAAGCTGTGCTCCCCTAGCTGATACAGCTGGAGTATCAAAGATGCTGCTCTCTCATCACACCATCTACTATCAGCAAGAGGTACTGAGACATTTGGTGCCTGTGGAAAAAAATCAGCTCTTGGGTGGGTCCAATTAAGCCTGAAAACCAGAGGCATTTGAAGAACAGAAGCCTTCCTGCAGTAGAAGCCATGGGATTTCCAAGATGCCCCAAGCCCAACTTCTTTGACTTCGAGGGGACCATTTCCCACCACAGAGACAACATGAGACCAGCTGGCTGGAACTAGAATAAGCAAAAGAGAAATGCAGCATTGCACCATTATACAAAAGGTCCTTGGGGACCTCTCTCCACAGAGCAGTCATCCTGGATTCAACCCCACAGCCCAGCAAAGGCAAGAAGTGAGTATGACTCCCGAGTCTCCATCCTGCACAGGGAACACAAGGATGTAGGACTCACTTTCAGTGTGTTTCTCACAGCTTCCAGCACTGATCCCAGGCAGGTTGGACAACTCTGAGGACTTGCAGGAATCTTTCAGGCAAGCAGAATCCATCTGAGTCACACGCACGAGGCACGATGCCAAGGGTGGCTCATCCACTGGAAAAAAAAAAAAAAAAAAAGAGAGAAAGAAATGCTAAGGGAGAAATAGCAAGTTTTGAAAAGCCACAAGAATTAACAGCTCATAGGCTGGAAAGAAAGGGAGAAAAAAAAAAAGTCTGCTCTCCCATGTTCACGTCACTAAAGCCAAGTATCCTTCATCCCCACCAGGAAGCAGCAAGCCACCTTACCACACATCAGCTTTGAGAGAATCTGAAGGGGCAACCCACCCTGGATCTAAGGCCATCACTGAGGTCTGCAGAGGAAGGGGTTGTCAAGACAAAACTATCTGTTGCTGCAACATCAGCTTGAGCAAACTCCCTTTGATGGCACTGCAAAATGAAACAGTAAAAACCAAACCAGATGGACATGGGAAAGAAAAGTTGCCAAAAAATGGCAGTCCAAATCCCCAAATGACTGACTCAGTGCAGGAAATGGGCATCTAAAGAGAGAACTGCAGGCATCTGGAGATCTAAGAAAAGATCAGGCCCACACAAACGACTTTCTGTATTCCTCTTCTCCCACATTCTGGAGGGAAGGGCACCAGAAATACCTGAACCTATGGACTTTCAGACTGAGACAGAGGGAAAGAGCTGGGCCACAGCACTGCCCTGAGATATTTCATCTCCACAAGATACTCCAGGGAGCAGGGCAGTGACTCCTTTGCACTGATGGGACACCTAGCCTCCCTTTCCAGCATACACCCTGTCCCATATAAGCATCCTGGCACTTCTCTGGACTGTGCCCATGAGCCTCTGCTCTTGTTTCTGACCCATATAGCCAGTAGTACATAAGCCCTCATTGAGCACAGTGGAAGTTTATTTTGCATTCCCAGTAGTCATGCCAAGCTTTTTGTTCTCTCTGGCTCTCTTTCCCTTCCTTCCAGTTTGTGCCTTTTCCTGCTGTCCTTTTTTTCCTCACCACTGGCAACACACAGGGGCCAGAACCTGGCTGTGTCTCTCTAGCTGTCCCCAAGTTTCTTTGTGCTGCTTACCTCCCAGAGAGCCCCCAGCAGCAAAACAAACACTAGGCTTTAATAGCAGTCAGATTCCTGGACCAAGGATGCTTTCTGCAGAGAGAGGAAAAGAGTATTCAAAACTAAATGCCTTCAGTGCGACTCACCCCAGACTAATTTTATCACATCCCAGGCTGAATAGCCTCAAACAGTTGCCAACAAACAGTCTCAAACAGACTTCCCAAGCTAGGGATCTGATAAGCACAATGTGAGGACAGGTGGCTGCATTGCCAGGCAAGTTCCCATCTGCACACAGATAGCTTATCTCTTCTGTCAAGATGGGACACACATCTAGGCACAACAGCAGGGAAAAGCTAGTGGAGACCTGCTTTCTGGTCCTGAACATGCACGTAGCACTGCTTGCACCATCCCTGAGGAACATCTCTATTATTCACTCGGCCTCATTAGGAAAGGGGTGGGAATCTTTCCTGAATAGCTCTGTCAGACACAGCTTTCCTGAGAGCTGGCTCAGGATGAGCTGAAGAGAGCCTCACACTAGCTCTGGACACCAGCAGGAGAAGTACAGCAGTCAGAAGGAGCAAGTCTCATAGCCCACTGTTGAACCATACTGTGACACCACAGCTTCTAACACTACCAAATCCCAGCACACAACCTCCTCCTGAAATTCAGACAGAGCACTGCTGCTGGGAACCAGGCTACTCTAGATGCATGTTCAAGGAGGAGAAGCCTCTGTGGAAAGAGGAACACCCTCTGCTAGGAGCATCTCCCCCACTTCCAAGATGAGGGGACTTGGGCTGCACATCAGGAACAGCAAGATCCAGAAGGTGGACACTGCCTTTGAAAAGCCTGCAGAGCTGAGGGGAACAGCTGAGTTGCTTGAACACAGCCCCTCCAAGTAGAGACAAGGCAGAGATTGGTCAAATGCACCTGCTTTTTCCTCTGGCTGGGGGACACGTCTGTCAGCAGCACATTAAATGGGGGATACATGAGCTCTGCCCTGTGCTGCTCCCTGACTCAGTTCCCAAACCTGATGTAGATGGGGTGGCAGGGGAAATAGGACACAGGTGTATGTGCATGGGAAGTTCTTCTAGAAGTATGTGCTCCATGGGCTCCTTGTTCTGCCGGCCTCAGGCAGGAGAGCCAGAGGGGCAAGTTCAAAGTGTTTATGTGCCCAGGCCTGTCCAATCCCTGCATCCAGGAGCAGGCCCCCACACTGCCCTCATTTGCTTGGGCAACATTGTCTCTTAGTATCTCACCCACCCCAGATGACAGAAGGTCAAATGCAGCCAGTGATGCATAGCATGGAGTATTGGACACTGAGTCACAACCCGCAGTTCAGCCATACCCATCAGACAGAGCATTTCCCAGTTTCAGTCTGGCACACACACTCCCAGCCCACACACTCACCCACGACCTGTTGCATGACATTCCCCAATCTTCAATGAGGGAAATGCTGGAAAATTAGGGGATAAATATACAGGCTGCACTTCAAAAACCTGCCTTCTGAAGGACCTGGGCTCACAGGGTATAGCTGTTTCACCCTTGGCTCTGAAAGCCAAGGAGCAGAACACAGCTCCCATCCATAGGGTTAAATGCATGGCAACAAGGCTCTGTTGGGAACAGACCCCAGCCCACCCTGTCCCCAGCCACACCTGGGTGCTGTGGCACTGCTCAAAACCAGGGCATGAGGGGTGCTCTCAACTTCACACGAGCCATCATCCTGAGGCAATGCTCAGGCCCAGCCCTGCTCCTGTTGCACTTAGTAAAACAGATGGGACTAGAAAGGAGCCTGTGAAAAGCCAGGTCCACCCTTGGGAAATCTGCATACGCCAACTCAGTGTCTCCCTCCTCCTCCTCTTGGGTCACAGTTTTCTTTCTTTCTAGCTCCACGTCCACCGTGCCCCAGCACTGGGATCACTCTGCCCTGCTGCTCCTCACCACCACCAGCAGCGGGGCAGGAGCTGGCTGCAGTGCCAAGTGGCAGGCACTGAGCAGCCAGGCTGGAGGGAGGGCACCGCAGGACTGCCTCCTCCTGCTGCTTCACAGCCCGGACTTAAGCCAGCACTGGAGTTTCCTAGGGAACCTGAGGCAGCTGCAGCCAAAACACGATTGCTGGCAATGGGGGATTTTAAAACCAGGGCCAAAACCCATCTATTCAAGCTCGTCATGCCACACTCGAGCCAGCTACACGTGCATTCAGCACTGGGGCACTCCGCAGTGGGAATGCCTCCTCCCTGAGCCGCGTTGGAAGAGACGCTGCACACCACTGCATCTCTGAGCTCCGCGGGCAGCTGCTACATTAAAGATCCACAGCAAACGCTTCGCTAAGTCACACCTCGTTGTCGCCGCAATGCAGGGATGTGCTCATCATCCAGGCTTGGGGATTTGCTGCAGCTGGGCTACCCGATTTGCTTCAGGACACTTTAGCTTCATGTTGCCAATTTCTGCTCAGATCACGCTTGGGTGCCTGTGAAAAATGCCTTTGCAACAGGGTTTTTCTTCTCCCTCCTGCTGTTCTTTAGAGTCAAACTGTATCTCAGCAAAATCCAGGCTCTTGAACTACTTTTTTGCCCCCCAATAACTGTGCCTAATGGTGCCTCTTCGGCCCGCCAGCTGCAACACTGCAAGCAAGGGGTAAAGCAAGAATGGGTGAATCTGTTCACATTTTCCAGTGCCTCTGCCGACTCCTGAGCACCGAGTGCTCAGTATTGGTCATGGATCTGTTCCAGTCCGGAGCTGATCTCACCAGCAGTGCTGTGAATTACTCCATCAAGGCTCCCTCTTGTGGGCTCAGAGCCCTCACTGCTCCCTTCAGCCCCATAAATTCAAGCAGCTCTCTCTAACCTGACAGGTCTTCCTCTCCCTGTTCAGCTTCCAGCTACAAAACCTACCAGCCCCCAAGTCACAGTTACAACGAGGGCTTCCATCCCATCAGTGTTATTTCATCTTTGCCTGCTACAGATACAGTTCCTCAGCAGCAAGAGCAGTCCCATATTGTCAGAGCACACCCAAATGCCCTGGACTTTGTTGGAAAGAAGCTATCAGCATCAGCAAATGCGTTTGAGCCTTCCCCAGGGTGTAAGCAGACACTCCTCACGCTGTCCAGAAGGGCACTGCTGCCTGCTCAGCCAAGTGATCAAGACACCCCTTCAGCTGGGAAGCAAGGCTTGAATACAAGGAAACAGGGAGCTGCACAGCTCACCTCTAACTCTGGTATTTGCTTCTCTCACTTGTCTTGCTGAGCCAGTTGCTCTAATGACAGAACTAATGTGAAAAGGAAAATTGGTATACAGAGGTCAAGGCAATTCCCTAAAGGAAGAAATTAAATTATACCCCCATGCTAACCACCAGGGAAACTGAGGCAGCAAGCATAGCTGAGTATTCCCCTGAGTGTTGCTTCAAGACATGCTTAATTGCAGAGATCTAGCCAGCAGGTTTTCTGATCCCTTATCCAGCATCCTGTTTCCTCATTCTGCTCCTGTAGCTGCAGAAGGATGCCTTTGATCACCGGGGACAGGTCTTCCTACAGCTGAAAGGGAAACTGCTGAAAGAAATGGAAGGGAGCAATCCTGGTGGATGATTGCATACAACAAGAAAGTGCTGCATATGAAAGGGAAGGAGACATTTCCTATTAGATTAAAGGAGCTCAAACCTGCTCTCCCTCTAGAGAAGCATGCAACTCTATACTTGCCTCTCTAATTGCAACCCTCTGCTGGGAAAGGTGCTTAAAAGTATTGCAAAAGGAAGGAGATTAGCCAAGGTCAGGGAATGGCAGGGCTGCAAATCCAGAGGATTGCGTAAAGAGGTGCATGGTCCGAGGTGCTGCCAGCTTGTTCCAAGAGAAAGCAGCAAAGTGAAAACTCAGCTAACCTCCCAGGAACTGGCTGCTGGAGTCAGCCAGGGCAGGAAAACAAAAACAAAAGAGCAAAAAACAAGAAACAAAAGATGACAGTACCAAGCTTCAGGAAAGTGAAAGGTCTCAGGCAGAACACCTTGCCAAAGAAAGAGTAATGTGATGGGGAAAAGGAAGCTCAGGGCCTGGACCAGAGCTGATGACCCAGGAGGAAGCGCACACAAGCACAATGAAAAACATTGCAGGGTTCACATAAACACACACGGCAGAGAAACCAAAAAAGATTGGGACAGAGAGGGGATGACAGGATGGCTCTGTCTGGCAGAAGACAACCTGGTGGGTGGAAAACCCCTCTCCCAGATGGACCAGCCACTCCTGTGAGACCTTTCCTTCCCCATGGAGAGGGACTTGGCCTGTTTGGGATTCACCTCGAGTGCACAAGCATGAGGAGCGTTTGCAGGCAGCCACTCCCCTGCCTGCTGGTGCCCTCTGCAGGTGGCTGCTGCAGGGCTGGACAGCCACGGACTGCACCCCTGTGCCAAACCTGGGACATGCACCCCTGTGCCAAACCTGGAACCTCATCCCTCTGCCAAACCTGGGACATGCACCCCTCTGCCAAATCTGGGACATGCACCCCTCTGCCAAACCTGGGACCTCATCCCTCTGCCAAACCTGGGACCTCACCCCTCTGCCAAACCTGGGACATGCACCCCTGTGCCAAACCTGGAACCTCATCCCTCTGCCAAACCTGGGACATGCACCCCTCTGCCAAACCTGGGACATGCACCCTTGTGCCAAACCTGGAACCTCACCCCTCTGCCAAACCTGGGACCTCATCCCTCTGCCAAATCTGGGACATGCACCCCTGTGTCAAACCTGGGACCTCATCCCTCTGCCAAACCTGGGACCTGAATCCCTGTGTCAAACCTGGGACCTCACCCCTCTGCCGAACCTGGAACCTCATCCCTCTGCCAAACCTGGGACCTGAATCCCTGTGCCAAACCTGCGACCTGCATCCCTGTGCCAAACCTGCGACCTGCATCCCTGTGCCGAACACAGGGCCATACTCTGACCCCATGAGCTGTGCTCATCCAAGCCTCTGGCTTGCACACCATCACTTTCCTCCGCAACTGGCTACGAGCTAATTATAGCTCCAGTACTTTCCCTCTGGAGCGGTGTTAATTACAACTTGGAGCGCCTCGCTGCGTCCAAACCTAGCTTAAAATTCCAGCTGTCGGTAAAAATAAATCGGGGGGAGAAAGATTGTTCCTCACACATCATCTAGCCGCTCTTACTGGGAGCAAAGATTCAGATTCCGATCTCTTTTTCCATTGGCTGCACTTTGAGTCCTAGTTACATGGAACGCAGATGTATCAAAGGGGAAAGAGGCTCCTAAATCTGTGAGAAATAAAAGCAAGGTCGCCGCTGACAGGACTGTTATGCACGAGTTCACTCGCCATTGCTCGCAACCAGCCGAAAAGAGGTGCAGCCTTCCATTCATTCTGGACGTGGTAACCACTGGCCGTTGCCAAAGAAAGGAAAACAAACAAGCTTGAGACTCAGACAGACCGAAACCTGAGCAAAAGGGGGCTGTGTAAAACACCAGCCTGCAAAACCTCTCATTCAGAGGCGTTGCTGTGGGGGATGGAGCGATGCGTGCCTTCTATGCAGATCGTACATGACCTGGAGGGCTCCTAGAGATGACTTCAGGATTCTCAGAAAAATCAAAGGAATAGTGACAGGCAGGGCTGACTCATAAGATTAAAATAACCTGAGTAAAACGTGCCTGAACACAGCAAAGGGAAGGATGTTGCAATTTTCTATGAAAGGCACTTTAAAAGGGCTTTGTGATGCAAGACAGTAACAGTTAAAAAAAGAGCTACATTCAGGCGCCAAAAAGCGCTCTTTAATGACCAGAAAGCCTTTACCAAAACAATGGCTATCCATCAGGAAAAGCCATTAGGTGTGACAGCAGGGCAGTTCCCTCGCCAGCGGGGGGATTAGCGCTGTAAATGAGTAACCCAGCTCGGGCTGCATTGTGCCCTCAGCGCCGGGGCCCCGGCCGGCCCCTGCCCCAGCCCTCACACAGGCGCTGCCCAAAGCTCGGGCTCTGAAAAGCAGGAAAGCAAACTGCGAAAGCAGCGAGTCGGGAGGAGCCGTGCTGTTTCTAACAGGATCCCTGAGCACAGAGAAAACTGGCGCCTGTGTTGGGTGTCACGGATGGCCTAGATCACCAGAGCCACGCGGGGACAAACGGGGTTTGTTTTCCCGTAATGCTACAGCGATTTCTAAAGCATCACCAACTCGGCCAGAAGAGCCAGGCCAGGCGCTGCCAGAAAATCAGCTGCTATTTAAAGTACAGTGCAGGGGACCGCGCTTGCTGCCATTTATATTTATACTTATTACTGGTCGGCACCTGACCCCAGCCGGCCGCCTCAGCCCAAGCGGGCGCGCACGGCGCATGCGCCGCAGTCGGCGGGCCCGTGTCCTTTTAAAGGACAAGCCGCTCGCCGCCCGCCGGAAGTGCCTGGTCTCCGTACCGGAAGTGGCTTCACCTGCCAGTAACGCCGGTTCTTCCGGGAAAGGCCGGCTCGCCCGGTTCCCGCGCGGCCGCTGCTTTCCGGCGCTCTGCCCCTCCCCGCCCCGCCCTCGCTTGCCCTCTGTGTCCTTCTCCGGCGGCGCCTTCCGCTTCCTTCCGCACCCCGCGCCTTTCCTCGCCCCTGCGCGGTGCGCTCATGGTGGGGCGGCAGTGCGGGCCAGCAGGGGGCGCGCTGGCCGCGGCGCGGCGCTCTGCACGGCCCACTTCCGGGTCTCTGTGTCCAGAGGGATCGGGGCTCTTCATGGCGCGGCCGCGCCGGGCCCGGCGGGAGGGCGGCGGTACCGGAGCCCCGCTGCCCCGCTGAGCAGCCGCGGGCCGCCGACATGGAGCCCGAGACGCTGGAGGCGCGCATCAGTGAGTGCGGCTGCGAGCAGGCTGCCCTCGCGATGGGGCGGGGAGGGCGCGGGCGTGGGGGGGCGCAGGGGTGTGAGGGAGAGGGGCTGCGGGTGAGGCCCCAGGGCCGAGGTGGGTCAGCAGGGAGGAGGGGGAGAGAGTTTGTGCACAGGGGCGCGTGGACACGAGTGTGTTTCTCCTCCCACGCCATCCCCTGCTGCTGCACCCGCTGGATTTGGCAGGAAGGGAGCGGGATCAGTGATGTCCCTCCAGAGGGTGGGAGCCTGCTGGGATTTTTTTCTCACCCTCACCTCCTCCTGCCCGCAGACAAAGCCACAAACCCCCTGAACAAGGATCTGGACTGGGATGGTATCAATGCGTTCTGTGAGCAGCTCAATAAGGAGCTAGAGGGGTGAGTGCTTTGTCCTTTATCCAGGCTTCTCCAGGACACAGGCCTGGTTAGGATTTCCCACCCAGCAAAATCCAATGCGATTGTCCCAGGTGAATTGGCACGAAGGCCCTCGAGGTGGGGGTAGGTGGGGTGCCCTAGTCTACAATTGGATGGTTCCCTCCAGATTTTGAGGTGTCTTTGTGCCTTATCAGCATCTTCAACTTGCAACATCTTTTCAACTCTGGATTCCCAGACAGAAATGCAGGTACCAGGCTTTTTGTCAATAACCGGCAAGCTTTTCTTTTCCCCTCACTCCTTCCAGTCCTCCACTTGCCACCCGGCTTCTTGCCCACAAGATCCAGTCTCCACAGGAATGGGAAGCTATCCAGGCCCTCACGGTAAGGGCATCTGCAGGCTGGTAGAACTAGATGGAGGGGCAGGGTGTGGAGATGCTCCAGCTTGACTGGAGAAGCATGGGGAGCTTTGAATTCCCTGTGAGAAAGCCCTGGAGCACCTGGGCCCTTGGGTGGGAGAGGGACTGAAGGTGGTTGCACAAGTCAGGGGAGGTTACTTGGAAAGATTTTATTCCTAGAAAGATCATAGCCTGTTGAAGTTGAACAGGAAGCTTTTTGGCTTTTGTTGTGGTGGCCTTGGCAGTGCTGTATTAATGGTTGGACTGTATGAGTTTGATGATATTTTCCAACCCAAAGGATTCAATGATTCTTAATCACGTGGATCCACACTTTGAAAAGCTGGTGTTTGTGACCTCTTTAAGGGTGGGCTGGTTTTGGATGGGCTGGTGTGCCATCTCTGCAAAAACTGGCCCAAAAGACAAGAATCTTGCCTTTTGGAGGGAGCAAAGGATGTGACAGTAGCCGCAGGCTCTGTGCCTGGTGAGGGGGAAGCAGGAAGGAGCTGGCTCCTGATCCTACTGCTAACCCTGTGCTGGGACTCAGCTGGCCCCTCTCCCCAGGTGCTGGAGTCCTGCATGAAGAGCTGTGGCAAACGCTTCCACGATGAGGTGGGCAAGTTCCGCTTCCTCAATGAGCTCATCAAGGTGGTGTCCCCTAAGGTGGGTCTCATGGCATCCTGCTGGAAGGGACTGGGGCCTGGTGGCAGGAGGGCTTTGGGAGACAGTGGTAGCTGAGCAGAAAGATCAGACCCCCACTGGCATATGGGCAAAGCAGGACAGCGTTGGTCAGAGATCTAGTCCCTGTTTCCTGCTGAGTTTTCTGGTGGGAAGTGAGTTTTCACCCCTCTGTTCCAGGCTGTTGTAGGAAGCTGAGGCCAGCTGAGGCCAGCTGGACATGGTGCAGCCAGTACTTGTGAGGCTACTGAGCTCATGTACATGCCTGGAGTCATCTTCTCTGCATCCCCCTTGTGCTGAGGAGCAGCTTTGACAGGACCTTGTCTCTCTGGGGTGTCCCAACCTAATTGAGACACTCTTGGAGGGCAAGCCCAGGCTTGGTCAGTGGTGTTCTGATGTGTCCATCCGAAGGACCAAGTCATTACCTGCTCCTCTGCTGATGCTGCTGTTCCTGCAGCAGAGCAAGCTGTGCAGGTTCCCCTATTCAGTCAAGGCAGTGAACACCAGCAAGTGTAGAGTTAAGGGAACACAGGCTAAATATGACAAAGGAAAACCTTTGCCTGCCAGTCACAGCTTGTGATCTGTGATGATGAATTGCCCTGGACAGTGACAGCAGCATCCTAAAGTCCTCTTGCTTGGCACCCTTGAGTATCCAGTCCTCTGCCTTAAACCACTTGTCTCTGGTGGCACACACACTGTTTCTGCCACCAATGTTCCCATCAGACCCATGTGAGAAGGCTGAAAGACGATTGCATGGCACCTGCTGGGTGCTGGTCATCTGGGGCTCACCTTGCTCATGCCCTGCCTCAGAGACCATTGCCCCCATGTCTCTCCCAGCCCTGCTGTCCCCTCATTCCTAAAGGGCTGCATTGCTGAGCAGCTTATTTTCACAGGACCCTTCACAAGGTGACAGGAGACCTGCCTGTGCCTTCCCAACTGCCCCTGTGTGTTGCTGAGGAGCTGTTGCTGCAGCATTTCTCACACCTCTTGTTTTTCCTGTGATGGAAACCAGGCATAGCATAGGATGTGTTGCAATGCCCTCATGAGCTTTCCTGCTTGCTTCCTCTTTCCTCCCTGTGCCATTGGGAGCAGTCTCACTTCCTCCTGGGAGGGCAAGGAGAGGAACAGGCCAGACTTGCAACGGCTCAGATCAGCTTCAAGCCATCTCTTCTCTCTTCCTCTAGTATCTTGGCAGCCGGACATCTGAAAAAGTGAAGTCAAAGATCCTGGAGCTGATGTACAGCTGGACATTAGGGCTGCCTCATGAGGTGAAGATATCAGAAGCCTACCAGATGCTGAAGAAGCAAGGTGAGAAGCAGTGGTCTGGAAGGGGCAGATGGACAGATAGTTTTGCCTTACTTCACCTCTCCTTTGCTTGGGCAAAATCTTAAACAGGCTCTCCCTTCCCAGATCCAGGCCATCTATCAGTCTGACTCAGCACCAGGGTCAGGAGAAAGAGCAGGTGCCTTGGGGCTCCTGGTTGAGCAGAGGGAGTTGCTGGCGATGAGTTGCTGAGTTGGAGGGCACATCTGCTTGCTCACGTGGGAGATGGGGAACTGGGAAGGTCTGGGGCTGAAGGGCTGCAAGTGCTTTGGCAGTATATGCTGGAATTTTCTAAGGGAGGGTATTTATGGGGAATAGAAAAAATCCAGGAGCTTGGGTAACAGGTGCTAACCCACACACTCTCAGTCCCAGCTGGACTGGAAAAAGATCAGGGTGGCAGTGCCATCCCTGAGTGGGTGAGTCCTCCTGATCTCTCCTTCGGTTTCTACTGCAGGGATTGTGAAGTGTGACCCAAAACTTCCAGATGATGCTCCTTTCCCACCACCTCCTCCTCGACCCAAGAACATAATCTTTGATGATGAAGAAAAATCCAAGGTAAGGGCTCTGTACAATAGGCATCATCTTCCTGCTCCAGTACTTTACTCTCCTCTGATGTGGGAGAGTCAAGGTCCCTGCTCCTTCATGCTGGTCTTCAGAAAATGCATCACAGGAATGCTGAGGGCCTGTTTCCAAAATCATGACAAAGAAAACATGCAGAGAAGTGGGGCATGTGGGTCTTTTTGACCTTTGGATCACTTAGCTGCAGGATGGTGCAATGGGTGAGGTGCAGACAGTAGCCCAAGCAGGTTCAGGGAGGTTTGCTGCTGCGAGCACTCTAGACTTTGGAGTTATCTAGCCATGAGGTTTAAATCCCATCCCCAGATGATGCTGCTGTTATCTCTTCCCCACTCCCAGCACTGCAATCTGCCTATTGCCCAACCACTTATAGCCACCTGGACCCATCCTGTGTTGTCTTTCCATCAGAATTGTGTCACCACTCAGCAAACATCTGCAGTAGCAGTGCTGATACATTTAAGCGAGTATAGGGCTCCTCTGGGACTAGTTCTGCTGCAGAAGTGTGATGCCAGTTTGTTGCAAGGGATATAGTTTGCCTCCATGGGTCAGAGTCTGCAAATGAGGATTTGTAGGTGGACAGTGGGACTGTTCCCTGACTATGGAGAGGGAAAGTGGCAGCTCTCCCTCTTCACCAGCAAAGAGGCGTTTGAAGATGTCCGAGTAGGAGTCCATTCCAGTGCCATGGCCATTCTTGTGTAAACCAGCCTTTCTTCTGTCTCAGTACTGCCCCACTCAGACTTTCCATGGTGGGTAATGGGAAGGCCTGAGCAGGTTTTGAATGCAGGGGATCTTCAGGGGAAGACCTAGCTTGCATAACCAGAACTACAACAGGAAAAGGAAGGCCAGTTGTACTTCTCTCCCTGGTCCCTGATAGCCCACAAGCTCCTGTGGCTGGGCTTTCTAAACAGTTGGAATTGTCCTCTGCCAGAAACATGTTTGGGATGGGTGGAACTGTTGGCTCTGGTGTTGCAAGAGTGTCTCTGGCTGCCATCCCTCAGCTTGGGCTCTGAAGTTCCTTCTCATTTGCAGACACTGGCTCGCCTCCTGAAGAGTTCCCATCCTGAGGATCTCCGGGCTGCCAACAAGCTCATCAAGGAGATGGTTCAGGAGGTGTGATGGGGAAGAAGGGAGCTGGGGGGTCATGGGCTGGGTGGTGATGGTTGGCACCAAAGGAGGACTGGCTTTGTGACCTCATGCAGACATATGGAGCTTCTGCCCAAATTTTGGCTGCAGCAGCTGTGAAAGAGTCCTATGTGAGTTCTGCCATCCCCTGGCTACTTGGAGGAATGGCTCTGGGTACCAGGCCCTGCTACAGCACTAGATCTACAGCAATTCCATCCCTGTCTGGCATGTTCCTGCCCAGAGATGACCTGGAGTTTGCTACTGGAGTGGGAGCTGTTTTGAGGGCAGTGTTGCTGGGCTTTAGTCCAGGATGCTTGGCTGGCCTGACCTTCCTCCTCTCCAAGTCCTTCCCCATGTGCTTTCCCTCCAGGACCAAAAGCGCATGGAGAAAATCTCCAAGAGGGTGAATGCCATTGAGGAGGTGAACAACAATGTGAAGCTGCTGACAGAGATGGTGACAAACTACAGCAAGGGGGAGACAACAGAAAGCAATGAGGACCTAATGAAGGTGAGGAAAGGCAATCCCAGCATCCTCCTTGGGCTTAGCAGAAATGGGTGACCCCTATCCCCTCATCCTCCTGCCTATTTTGCACACCCAGCTGAGCATCCTGCTCAGCTCATCCCTGTTTCTCCACTCCCCCAGGAGCTGTATCAGCGCTGTGAGCGCATGAGGCCCATGCTTTTCCGGCTGGCCAGTGACACAGAAGACAATGATGAAGCTCTAGGTAAACATATCGGGCCTTTCCTGTTCCTGCTGAGACTGCCCTCGAGGTGTCAGTGTACCCTGGTGCAGCCTGCAGCAACAATGGGGAAAATGCTCTCTGCAGAGGTTTTGTTTGCAGAAACTTGGGCCTTGCTTTGAAGTAACAAACACACTTGGGCTGTAAAAGTTACTGTCTTAACTATTTTCACACTTACTTTCAGCGGAGATTCTGCAGGCCAATGACAATCTGACCCAGGTGATCAATCTCTACAAGCAGCTTGTACGGGGAGAAGAGATCAATGGGGAGACAGTGGCCAGTCCCCTTCGAGGTGAGGAGACTTCAAGAATGAGGACAGGAAGGTCAAGCAGAGAAACTCTGTTGCTGGTTTCCTGCAGAGTAAGAGAAAACTGAGAGAAGTGGAAAAGGGAAACCTGCAGGAGCTTAGAGTGGGTCTGGTGAGATACGGAAATGGCTTGTGGATGTGACTGGTGCATGAAGAAAGGGATAGTACAGGGATGAGAGGAAGGATGGAAGCCTCACCACACTGCATAAGGACTGGATAGTGTTTTCAGATTCTTTTCTTTTGCAGGCAGCACCTCAGCACTTCTAGATCTGTCTGGCCTGGAGCTTCCAGCAACATGCCCTTCCTACCCAGCCTTGCCCACGCTTTCAGGTGGCTCAGCAGTCCCTGTGCCTGACCAAGCTGGCTCTGTCTCTTTGCTGGATGATGAACTCATGTCTTTAGGTGAGAAATCCAGAGCAAAAGCTCTTTATTCTTTGACTCTGCATAGTTCTTCCTTGGCAGGAACATGAATAAGAGAGAGCTCTGGTAGAAGTGAATAATGAAAGACAAAGAGGTGTCCTTCATTTAGAGTGAGGGAGAGGAGGGAAAGACACTGCTATGATTCTCAACTTCAGTCCCACGGTGTTTTTCTGGATAGTCAGAGAGAGCCTGCAGGGATGTGCCCACTGATTTGCTCTGGGTAAACTGACCTGGCAGGTAAATCAAGAGTGATGCAAGCGAGATCCCCAGATGGATCACAGGGGTGGGTCACCCCCAGCTCCTCATGCTTCTGCTGTTGAAGTCATGAGCTGACAGCAGATGCATGTTCACATGAGATCATGTGAGGTGCCAATCCTAGAAGGCCCTAGAGTTCTGCTTTGCACAACAAAGTGTCTCTTTCCTAAGACAAGTACTTTTGTGCACAGCAGCATCAAGTAGACAACATGGTCAGTCAGACTGGCCAGCTCAGTATTTTTCTGCCAGTTGCAGTGAGAACTAAACTACAAATGAAGCTATCTGGACATAAAAAAAGGCACTATCACCCTTCTGGCTCTCCCCCATGCAAGGATGGGGGGCTAGAGATGGAGACCACATTGGCAGTTCTGCCCTGCTGTTTCTGTGTCTTACTCAGGCCACATTTAATGCTCTTACTGATTTGGTGAATCTTACTGATTTTTATATGTTTGCTTTTACTCCTGGCAGGCCTAAATGACCCAGCATCACATCCTGTCCAGGCCAGTGACAGCAGTGGCTGGAACAGCTTCCAGGTAATGCACTGGGAGCTAGGGCAGAGAGTGGGGAGGGCGACAAAAGTAACAAATGTAGGAAGGGAAACATACCACATCTGATGGGTTGGTGCTGATATGCAACCCTGCTTTGGGGCTCTCCTGTGTGCTCTTTTCACAGTCATCAGACAGCAATGAGCTCAGTATCACCCCTATCATGGCAACACCACCAGTTAAAGCAGATGCTGGTGCATCTTCCCCCAAACCATCTCCTAGCAGCAGTGGCTTGGATGACCTGGACCTCCTGGGCAAGACACTGCTGCAGCAGTCTTTGCCTCCAGAATCTCAACAAGTGCGATGGTAAGCACTTGGTAGTGCAGGCTTGCATCTCTCCCCCTTGTTTCCGTTTCTGGGGTGCTGGGCAGCATTTCAGTGCCCTGTTCCACTCCTTGCTCTCTCTCCCCCCTGCAGGGAGAAGCAGCAACCACCCCCTCGGCTCACCCTAAGGGATCTGCAGAACAGGAGCAGCTCTGGCACCACAGCCCACAATCCCAGTGCTCCACCTGTGCTCCAGAGTATTTCCCCTAACCCCACACTGCCTCTGACCTCAGAGCTGCCTGCCCCTGCTACATTTCTAAAAGCTGCCACCACACCAGCAGGAAGTACTGCAGTCCCACCACAGCCTCCTGCCACTGTGCTGCCCCAGGAGATCTCGCTGGCCAACATCACTGTGCCTCTGGAGTCAATCAAACCCAGTGAGCTGGGGAAAAAAGATGGGGGACAGGCATGGGGGGATTAAACCCTGCACACATGGAAGGGAAGAATGTGAAGAAACTTGTTGCTTGTTGGATTTTGTGAAGGCTGAAGAGGAATGGTGTCTCTGTCACTAGTATGGAGTTAGGGGGATGGGGAGGGGTGCTGTCAGGCCAATTCCCTCCTGGCTGACTGCTGCCTGTGCCTGGCTTTCCCACAGGCAGCATCCTCCCGGTGACAGTGTATGATCAGCATGGCTTCCGTGTCCTCTTCCACTTTGCTAAGGATGCCCTGCCTGAGAGGCCTGATGTGCTTGTGGTGGTGATTTCTATGCTGAGCACGGCCCCACAGCCCATCCGCAATATTGTCTTTCAATCTGCCGTCCCCAAGGTAAGACAGCTGCTGGGATTAAGCTCCCCAGACTGGGCCAAAGCATGATTCTCCTTCTGCAGGAAAAGCAGGGTGGTGGAGAGAGCTCTGTGGGCATGGGAGCAAATTCTGTTGCCTTCAGATTAGCACTATGTTTTTCTCTTTGACTAGACAGCAGAAGCTTCCCGAGTACAGGAGCAGGGCTTCTGGCTGCTGAGTCACTCCCAGGAATGTGGTCACTCTTCTCTCACTCTCTCCCTAGATAATGAAGGTGAAGCTACAGCCTCCCTCAGGCACAGAGCTGCCAGCATTCAATCCCATTGTCCACCCCAGTGCCATCACTCAAGTCCTGCTGCTCGCTAACCCACAGAAGGTAACAGCATTGTCCCTGGGGCATGAACAGAGGCTGGTCTTGGTGCTCAGACCAAAACCTCACTAGCCTATCCCTGTTCCCTCTACTCAGCAACATCTGAGAGGTGAATGGTTTGTGCCTCATGCCTTTCTTCCCCTTTTTTCTGACTGCTTATCCTTTTTCTCCCATCTCCAGGAGAAAGTGAGGCTACGGTACAAACTGACCTTCACCATGGGAGAGCAAACCTACAATGAAATTGGGGATGTGGACCAGTTTCCCCCACCAGAATCTTGGGGAAACCTCTAGGGCCACATGTTGCAGGCACTACACTTCAGATTCCTTAGGAAGCCAGCCCTGTGGGGCTGAAGCAGCCAGAGGAAATGGGAGGGTGGGTGGGGGCTGGTGCTCACGCTCAATTCTCCAGATGGCCGGGCAAGGGCCAGAGGGAGCGTGCCTCAAGGAGGAGAGCAGAGATGCCAGGAGATGTTCATCTCACAAGACTAGAAGCGGAATGGAAAGCTTCATGTGTGTGAACAGTTGCCTTCCCTGCTCTTCTGAAGATGACACTCCCTCCCCAGTCTGTAGCTTCTCTTCTAACCCTGCTTTCTTGCTTTAGGTGCATAGGGAAACAAGGACAGGGAGCTTTTAACAACCTCAGCCCAGGGCAAGCCCTAGCAAAGGAAGATCTTTTTCCTTGTCTGCCCCTCTGCACTTCTCAGCCCTTCAGCTACTTCGTGCTCTATGGTGCTCTCTCTTGTCCCCCTTGCCCCCTCCTTGGAGCTGGGCCCCAGTGATTCCATCTGGTGGGATCGCACTGGAGCTGATGAGGAACAGGGCTGGGCAGAGCCTAGGTATCTCTCCAGCACCAGACAGAGAGCAGACAGCTATCCTTGTTTTGGGGGGGGGTCAGGGGAAGTGATCATGACATATCTCTTTCCTAGCTGCTTACAGAGCTGTTGGTGAGAGGTGGGGCATCAGGGGCTGGGAAGGGCTTGCTCTGTGCCTTCCCAGCCCCTTCAGCCGGCATTCTGAGCCCCTACAGCAGGGAGGCCTGCACCATTCCCACAGGCTTTATCTATCACAGCAAACTTTGGGAACGGTGGCCAGAGAGGGGCATGCTGTGGGGTTTGAGTCTCCCTGCAGCCTCCTGGCAGATGGGGAGAGGAAGCAGCAGTTAGACTTCCTTTCCCCAGCTGAGCTGGAGAGCTTGGTGGGGTGGGGGGTTCTCTCAGCTCTTCAGTGTCCTCTGGCAGAGGGCTGAGTGATGGGCTGGGAGTTCGGGGAGATGGGAGCCCAACTCATGACCACAAAGCTCTGCATTGGGGCAGGGGGGGTTCAGCAGTGCCTTGTGCACCTTTGCTGCAGCTGAGGGCAGGCCTGGCTCCCTGTGGTGGGGAGGGGGCTCACCCCAGCCGCCTGATCACTGTGACACAAGAGCTGGGATCTGCAGGCACAGAGGAGACTGAGGGTAGCACATCCCAGGCAATCCCCATTCCCATGGGACTTTGGACCATGGGAGCTGCTTCCTATCCCTAAGCTGGTTTGGAGAGGGCCTGATGACAAAAAGCAGAGGCAAGCTGTGCTCTGCATTGGCTTGCCAGAGGTAGAAGGAAGCCAGTGTGAGCTGGAGACGAGCAGGGTGCCTTGCACTCCTGACTCAGGGCAGTGAAGGTGACCTGTCTCAGAGCTGGGCACAGCGGGCAGAGTAAAGGCAAGGGGGAAGCAAGGTTGTTGTGCTGGGATTCTGCTGTATCTTACTTCCCTTTCCCGTCTCTTCAGGGTTTTGTATGGGTTCTTTCTTTGCAGATCTTGTTTGGTTCTTGAATAGACTTGTATATATTTTCAGTGCAAAATTCTGTAAATGGAAGAAACAAACATTTAAAACGAGACGCCCGGCGCGAAGAATCTGCTGTATTTATGGGAAATAAAGAGTTCTTTCCTGATCCTGCTCCTCTGTCTTTTGACCTAAGGAATGCATTTTTTCCCTTATTTTCCTGGACCCCTGAGGAGCTTCTCTGCCCCCTGCCCAGCTCAAATCCTGCCCCCTTAGTCCTGTAGGTGATCCCTCAGTCACTCAGGCCCTTGCCACAATGATTTCCCTTCTCGCATGAGCAGGGAGCAGGGATGGTGGAATTCCCCTCACAGTTTTCAATTCCTTTTTTGAGAGCTGTCACTTCCAGGCTGTGAATATGGTGCTACCCACTTCCCTCATGCCCCACAGAGAGGCCTGACAGCCCACATTAAGCAGGGCTTGAGCTCGCTGCCATGCCCCACATGACTGCAGCTCCACCACTGCTGTAGCAGCACTTGGACGCAGCTCCGCGAGGCAATTTTACTTCAGGGGTACAAAGGGGGATCTCCTCTGGCACCACTTGATGCAACCAGTGAGGATCTGGGGGACTCTGCTGCATCTTTGCAGCAGGTGCTTGAAGCAACTGCCTGTTAGGAGCACCTCCAAGGCTCGACGGTAAGAGATCAGATGTGCTCTGGCAGTGGTTTAGAACAGCCTGGTGTTTTGGGCAGGGAGAGAATGGTGCTCTGTCACCCATAACCACTTAAGCTGCCAGCACTGCTTTGCTGTACAGTAACTGGAGGCTTGACCCTTGCCAAGCAGCACAGCCTAGCAGCCCTCAGATTTTTGCTCCCCCAGCTTCAGGACACAGATGGCATAGCCCTTTGACCTCGTTTTCCTTTGCTGCTTGTCCCTTCTGCCCATGAGCTGACCTGTTCTCATTTTTGGCTTGGTTTGCTGCTTCCTGTGCCAGCTAAGTAACCCAGCCAACAACCTCTGCTCTCAGTGCAGGTGGAAAGTCCTATCCACAGGTAGCCAGAAATAAGGGGCGATTTGCATCTCATAGAGTCAGGACCAAAAGTCGTGGTGCTGTGAAGTGGATGTTTTTCGACAAAAAAAAAAAAAAAACAAAAAAACAACAAAAGGGAGATGCAGCTCTGCAGAGAGCAGGCAACAGCCGAGCCTGAGAACCGGGAGTTTGCGGTCCCCGTGCAACTGCGGGTGCTGCTGCCCTGCTCGGAGGAACTCTGCTGGGGGGAGGAACCTCCCCAAAGCACAAGGCAACAGGCGCCGGCCGCAGCCCTGCGGTGGTTCCGGAGAGCCCCAGCCACGGCAGGGAGGGAAAGCAGGGCGAGAAGGGCAGCGGGAGGCGGGGGTGCGAGGGCGGCTTTGCTGCCTGTGCTTTGCTGCTTTTGTCACGACGAGAGGGAAGAGGGTGGAGCTGCACCCGTGAGCATGGAGAGGTGCCTGAGGAGTGTTGACAGAGGTGGGTGACCAGGCAGGGCAGGGTGTACATCATCTGCGTGAGCTGCAGAGCCAGCTGGCACCGGCACGGTGGCACAGCTGGTGGTGGGCACGGGAAGGAAGGGGAACCACCCCAGCTGAGACAGAGCAAGAAGGAGCGTGGGCCCTTCACTCGGGCTCGGCAGCGGCATGTGCTTGTCCTGCCTTGTTATGTGTATGCAGTAATAAAATTTCCCCTTTAAGGCTGGGCTGAAGTTATTTTTACTTGTGGGGTGGTGACAGGAACATAGAACGGAGCTGGAGCTTTATGTTCTTACCTGATCTGCGGTGGAGGGGCGGACAGAGGAGGAAGGAAGCTCAGAAAAGGAGAGCGAGAGAGAGAAGGGAGCTCAAGGGAGGGGAAAAGAAAGCAGGCAGGGCATCCCCAGGGAGGGACTAGGGAGGGGAGCAGCTGGGGAAACTGAAAAAGAGGGAACGAGGGAAGGAGGGAGAGGAGTAAGGAAGGAGAGGTCCTCCGGGAAAAGCAAAGTGGCTCCGGGGAGAAGAGGGTCTGCAGGCATCCAATGTCAAGAACTGCTGAGGGGAGCTGAGCGTGTACAACCAAGCAGAGCAGCTTTGTGGTCTCTTCCTGCCTCTCAAGATGATGAAGAGACAGTTTAATTGGATGCGCCAGCAGCTGTCCCATCCCAACAGCACCATCAGGTAAGGACTTCATTGCCAGTACCACAGGGAGTGGGATACTTGGGGACTTGCACTGGGGCTGGACTGACCTCCCAGAGCTGGCAGCCTGAGAAAAGGGGAGAGGGGGCAAAAACTTTGGGGTTTAGAGCATCTTCAGCATAACTGCATTGGTGCTGCTCAGCAGTAAGTGATCCTCAAGCGCAGCCACCTCTCCCAGGGCCCACAGGTACTGCATTCACCAGGAAACTGGGCTTTCCCAAGCTTGGCTTCAACAGGATGTGGGGCAGTGGGGCAGTGGGGAGGGACCTTCCAGCCACATGCCCCAGGTGGTACAATGGCCAGGAGGGCGATCAGACCTGCCCTCCCTGCTGAGTCTGGGTGCACCACAGCAACCAAATGCCCTGCATAGCTCTAGCCAGCCCAGAATGCCCTTTAAGGAGAGGACCGAGGGTCCTCAGATGGACCCATGGAGGACTTACAGCTTCATACGAAACCTTCTGTCCCTGTCCTACCTCTGCCATTTCCTTCTTTTTCTCTTTGGCTTTCCAAAGCTCTCCACTTGCAAAACCCAGAACTGAAATTTCAGGGCTGGGCCCTCCCTGCCCAGCCCCCTCACTCTCTTTCCTACTGCCACCTCTGCAGGTTCCCAGCACTGGGTGGCTAAGTGGGACCAAGTGTGTCCCCTGAACCCCTGAGGTCCTTCAGCCAGCCCAGCAAATCAACCACAGGGAAGCAGCTCCTGTGTGCTGGTGACCTCTTGCTCTCCTTGCATTCTCTGCAATGGAGCGTGATATCCATTAGCATCCCTCTTCCCTCAAGATTTCTCATCTCTGTGACAGATGCACCTCCCTTTTGCTTAATGCCAGGCAGGCAACTCTCAAGCAGCTTGTGAAGTCCAACAGCAGGCTCTTCACCTGCTGCAGAGCCTCTCCTCTGTGGGCCATGATGGACCATGACCTCACATGATTTTGGTTGCCTTCAAACAAACCACCCACGTTTCCTGCAGCTCCACATCCTCATCCCACATTAGCTTTAGCAGGCAGTAAAAAGAGAGAAACATGAACTGAGGAAGCAGCAGCAGCAGATAAAAATCAAACAGGGTTCCTGGGACACAGCAATGATAGCAGGCTGTGAAGCAAGGCTTCCTCCATGGGAGGCATCAGGGAAGTTTTAGGGTCATGGTGGCTGGTGGGTTATGAATTTGGTTTTGAGCAGAACCATAGAAAGCTGGGTTTGCATAGGCATTTCTGGAAGGGCTGGTGTTGGTCTTGGACCCCAGTTTGACCACAAGGATACCCTTGCTCCCACACCAGTGTCCCCACAGCTGACTACCCTGGTCTGCAAAGACTGAGTGTGCCAGACTGCAACATCACTGCCCTGGATTCACCTTCAAGGGAGAGATGGGCAGTCAGGGGCAGTAAACATCCTGCTCCTGTGGCCCTGCTAAACACTCTGACTCCAAAAACACAGGTCACATCTGGACTTTTTGACTGAGCTGGAAACCCTGTCTGATGGGGTGTCCACCAGCCAGCAAATTTGGCTCCCTTGCCCTGCTCCTGCTGTTCCAGTTCTCTCAGGCTCATTCTACCCATAGCCTTGTATCTGATGGTCCAGGCTGTAGCCTGTGTCTCCTGTTCCCAGAAGCCTAAAGAGAGGCGGGTAGGATGCAGAAGGATCTGCCTTTCCAAGGAAGCTGAGTGGAGGTCATCCCCATTTGCTGATGGTTTCTTCTCCTTCTTCTGCAGAGCCCAAGAAGCAACTGAGCTCCTGTCAGAAGATTTGCTGCAGGTGAGGCATGGGCTGGGCTGGCAGACGTGTGTCTGCTTGTGCCTGGGTGTGGGAACCTGCCTCACTCCTGCCAGCATGTCCAAGTCATGGGGCTGGGACCTGCCTGCCTGCCCGAGGGTGATTTCAGGACCATGGTGTTAAGGGATTGGCAGGCTCCTGACACCAGGAAGGGCTTTCCCCCTTTTCACTGGACCAGATGCTCCAAGCTGTGGCAGGATGCTGGGCAGGTGCTGTGGTTTGACACTGGCCAAACGCTGTGCACCCATAAAAGCTGCTCACTCACCCTCCCCTGCCACAGCTGGGCAGAGAGGAAAAAAATTAATGAAGGCTTCATGAGTTGAGACAAGGACCAGGAGAAAACACTCCAAGGGCAAAACAGGCTAGACTTAGAGGTACAAAGTGAATTTATTGCTAACAAAATTATCCTCAGAGGAGGATAATGAGAAATAAAACAAGCCCTTAAAACACCTTTTCTTCTCCCAGCCTTTCCCTTCTTCCCACTGACAATGCAGGGGACAGGGCATGGGGGTTTTGATCAGTTCATCACCCGAGATCTTCTGCTGCTCAGGGAGAGGAGTCCTTCCCCTGCTACACCGTGTGGTCCCTCCCATGGGAGAGAGTTCTCTGTGAACTTCTCCAGCATGGCTCCAAATCTCACGAGCAGCAGTCCTCCCAAAACTGCTGCAGCATGGGTCACTCTTCCATGGGGTGCAGTCCTCCAAGGACAGGCTGCTCCATCCTGGAAGCAGGGGCTCCCTTTCTCCACCCGGTGTCCCCCTGGATCACAGCCTCCTCCAGGCATCCCCCCGCTCCAGCAGGACACCTCCTCCATGGGCTGTGGGTGGATATCTGCATTCCTGTGGATCCCATGGGCTGCGGGTGAATCTCTGTCCCCACATGGATCCCATGGGCTGCAGGGGCACAGCTGCTTCACCATGGTCACCACCACAGTCTGCAGGGGAATCTCAGCTCTGATACCTGGAGCACCTTCTCACCCTCCTTCTGCACTGACCTTGGTGCCACTGTTGTTTCTTCACGTGTTCTCACCTCCTTCTCTTCTCTGGCTAAAAAAAAGCTGTGTTCCCACTCTGTTATGATTTTCTTCCTAAATATGTTTTCATATTCATATTTCAGACACATTACCACCATCTCTAATTGGCCCAGCCTTGGCCAGCAGTGTGTCCATCTTCAGAGCCATCATGTCATGGTGGAAGCTTCTGGCAGCTTCTCACAGAAGCCACCTACATGGCCCCCTGCTACCAAAAACCAGCCTGCACAGCAGGCCATCCTCACCCAGGGCTGGGGAGTGGGGAAATGGCCTCAAGGTGTCCATGGTTGCCAAAATGGCTTCCCCAGTCCCATTTTCTGCCCCCAGATCGAGCAGAGGATTGAGCCGGCCAAGCGAGCAGCTCACAGTGTGTCCAAGAGGCTCCAAGCCTGCCTGCAGGGACCATGTGGCTCCGAGATGGACAAGCGAGTGGTGAGAAAAACCTTCCCAGCACAGCCTGTGCTCACCCCAGCTCTGTCCCTTGCCAGCCATGGGGATGCCAGGCCCCTGCTTTGCCAGCTTTGCCAAGCCCAGGTCCATTGTCAGCAGTGACCTCCAGCATGTGCTTGGGATGAGCAGAGCAGGGCAGTGCTCTCAGTCATCACTAATTTGGGACACTGCTGAAACAGAGACAATGTCTTTGCATTGAATAACCCTCCAAAGCCCTTGTTGTCTGTTTCTTCCCAAATCCCCGTGAATTCTGGCATCCATGGTGCCCTGTGGTGAGAAGCACCACAGTGTGGCCAGGCTCAGTGGTGTCACCACTTCTCTCCCAAACCCTTGGGTCTGTGCAGAAGAAGCTGCCCTTGATGGCTCTGTCCATGGCGATGGCTGAGAGCTTCAAGGAACTGGACACAGAGTCCAGCCTTGGGTAAGTACTGATGGGAAAAGGTGCCAGGGTGACCCCAAAAGATGCTAGATCCTGGTAGTGACACTGTCTTGGCTCAGGGGCTGGTATGGCTCAAACCATGTCCCCGGAGTTGGTGTTGCACTGGGAGAAGGGACAGCCAGCACCTTGAGCTTCTCATTGCAGAGTAGGGTCGGGGCTGGCTCAGGGTCCCACATGGGTACAGGCACAGTGGGGATGTTGGGTCAGAGAGGGGCATGGCTCCAGCCACAGTAATTTCATCTCTGTCCCACACAGGAAAGCCCTGGAGATGGGTTGCTGCATACAGAGCTCACTGGCCAAAATTGTGGCTGAGTTTGAGATTGCCCTGGAGCACTACGTCCTGCAGCCGCTCAACAAGCTCAGTGAGGTAGTCCTGGCTGCCCTACTGGCTGCACTCTGCAATTTCACCACTCCTTCCTGTGTCCCCAGGCCTCCCCCACTCACTCTGGCCCTCTCTCCCCCAGGAGGAGCTCCCCACCATCCTGAAGCGCAAGAAGACCCTCCAGAAGCTGATTTCTGACTGGAACACAATCAAGAGCCGGTATGGGGCACACTGCAGCCCTGGGGGCCAGGACATACAGACTACAGCCCCCAGACAGGCTGGGGGAGAGGAGGATAATTGTCCTGGGGAGTCAGTTTCCAATAGCTCTTCAGGAGCACCCATGCACCTCTGGAGGTGCATCCTGCTCTGGGCTCAGATGCTGATTTCATAGCACCAGACAGAAAGGCAGCTCTGCTGCTAAAGGCAGCAAAGTGCCCCTGTGCTGCTTGGTACACTGAGATCACCTTGTTCCAACTCTTGTCAGTGGTAGCCCTTGCCAGATTTCTCTGGAAGTCTGCATACCTGTTCTACCCAGCATTCCTGGAGGATAAATGTGCCTTTTCTTTCCCATCCCAAAGGCTGAACCAAGCTGCCAAGAGTTCCAGTAACAGCACTGGAGCTGGTGTTGGCCCAGGGGCATCTTCTGCTGCCAACAAACTGGAGATCTTGAAGGAAGAAGAGGAGGAGGTGAAGAGGAAGGTGGAGCAGTGCAAGGTGAGATGGTCCCTTGCTCTCTCCTATGGATTAGCTCCAGGGCTGCAGACCTGCCTTCCTTCTCCAGTCTTGTCTGAGGTGATCCCACACTGGGATGGATTGCAGCCAGCCAGCATGTCCTGCCCTCTGAAAGACAAAACAGAAGCAGGGAGATGGCCAAAGCCCAGGGAAGAAAAAGAGTAAAGGAATTCAAAGCACAAGCTGCTGCAGAGAGGAGGCTCCAGGGGCTAAATCAGGGAGCATATGGGGTCCCCTCAGGCTGGGAACCAGCTGAGCTAGGATCTGCTGTGGGTGGCAGGGAAGTTTCACATCAACTTTCTCCACTTCTGCCCTGTTTCTCTGAAAAGCCCAGCACCTTATCTGGCAGAGCTCATGAGCTCACTGGAGCTGAAGGTGCAACGCCCTCTTGTTCCTGAGCCACTTGTGCCAGGACCTTGATCATGGGGCAGGTTGCTGCCACTACTCAAACACAAGTAATGGAAGCAGGGAGAAAGCCCCACTGCACTGAGACCCTGTCTAGATTACTGGCAGGCCAGAAAGGCTTCATGAAGGTGTCTCCTCCTCCTCCTCGGGTGCCAGGGAGGGGATGGAAGATTACTCTTCTTTGTGTCTCCCTTCTCAGGATGAGTACATGGCTGACCTCTACCACTTCTCCACCAAAGAGGACATCTATGCCAACTACATCATCAAAGTAAGTTCTCTGTCTCACTTCTCTCCAGTGTGTGAACGTCAGCTGCAACATGTCAGAGCCTAGCTCCCCCATCCACACCAAGTGCCCCAAAGCAGGGCAGGGGACAGATCAAGGCATCAGCAGATGCCTATAGCTGGCCTTGCTCCAGGCACTGCAGGTTAATGCCACCACTAGCACCAAGTGCAAACAAGCAGCTTGTCCTCATGATACCCCTCTCCAATTTGCCCTCTACCCCTTACTACAGACACAGTCCCATGGACCCCAGGTGGCAGCTCCCTCTTTGCTCTGTCTTCATGTGGGTGCAATGTCCTGAGAATGGGCATCTGTCTTAGAGGAGCTGGTGCCAACTGAATGCTGTTTGCCTGTCCCCTGTTTGGCAGCTATTGGAAATCCAATCTCAGTATCACCGGCAGTCACTGGACTCTCTGGACACAGCTCTAGCAGAGCTGAGGGAAAGCCACAAGCAAACAGGTACCCTCTGGCTCTCCATGCAGCCTGGCAAGGGCTGCAGCTGAGCCCAGGGAATGCAAGTGTGGCCAGCAAAGCTGGAAAAGGCTCATTTTCCCTCCCTACACCTGCTGCTGCCTACCATGTAGGCTGGTAGGTTGAGTACCACAGCTTGACATGGGCTGGGGATGCTGCCTGTTCTGCCTCTGCCTGTAGCCAGCAAAGTTCAGCTTGGAGCTGGATGTTGCCATGGCCAAATGCTGGATGGTCCCAGTGTCCACCATCCCCCTTGGCATTTTCCTTCCTCTTCCAGAGCCTTCCTTCACGACAGACTCCCCAGTGGCAGGGTACTATGGCGTGTCCCTGGAGACACACCTCAAGAGCTTGGGCCGGGAAATTGCGCTTCCCATCGAAGCCTGTGTCATGATGCTGTTGGCTTCTGGCATGAAGGAGGAGGTAGGCAGTGCTCCAGACCCCCTCATCACCTTTCTCTCCTCAGATGCACTCCTCCCAAACTCAAAACTATTCCTTTCCCTCTTCATCCCATCCCCAGGGACTATTCCGGCTGGCAGCGGGCGCCTCAGTGCTGAGGAAGCTGAAGAGCAGCTTGGCCAGTGGCTCCAATGCCCTGGAGGAGTTTTACTCAGACCCCCACGCTGTGGCTGGTGAGTGCCAGCAAGGCAGGGTGGGGAGACATGATTGGGCAGTCCCTGCCATCCCTCAGCTGCCATCAGCTCCACTGGTTCCCCTCTCCTCCCAGGTGCACTGAAATCCTACCTGCGGGAGCTGCCACAGCCTTTGATGACCTTTGAACTCTATGAGGAATGGGTCAAAGTGGCCAGGTGGGTCCAGGCACTGGGGTGTAAATCCCTTGCAGGTCTCAAAAAGCCCCCAGCCAAGCCCCTCCATCCTTCCCAGCACTTGGAGCAGGGGTGCTTTGTCTCATTTGGGGAGATACGAACACAGTGCCTCTGTGGGTGCCTGCCTTCACTGCCCAGTAAAACAGGACATCTCCATCCCCAGAGTGATGGCCTGCATGGGGCAGCCAACACTGCCTTTCCTCCTTGTGCACTGTATCCCTCTCTGCCACAGGGAACAGGCTGAGGACCTTCTTCTCCTTCTCTCTTGCAGCCTGAAGGACATTGAGAGCCGCCTCCAAAGCCTGCGAGACACCTGCAGCCGCCTGCCCCAGGACAGCTACAACAATCTGAGGTGTTTTGTCAGAACAAGCAATCACCAGGGGTAGCCATCCCCTCCTCAAATCCCTACCTACTAAACCCTTGCCCTCCTTTCACCCCACAGATATCTGATCAAGTTTTTAGCCAAGCTGGCTGAACACCAGGAGGTGAATAAGATGACCCCCAGCAACATTGCCATTGTGCTGGGCCCAAACCTGCTGTGGTCACAGCAGAGCACAGGGTAAGGTCTGGTTTGAAGGGGTAGGTAGCAGCTCCTTAGCCCCAGCTGGGGGGCCCTGAAGGCAAGTGTCATGGCAAAAGCTGATTCAGCAGCATTTAGACTGATCTAAAGTATTTACATCTCTTCCATCCTCAAGTCCTGTCCCCTGTTCCCTTGCTCCCCATGCTGCACGTCTTCTCATCAAGCACATGTCCTCTTAGCCACTCTGCAAAGTGGTAGAGGAGTGGGCTGAGACCCAAAGCACTTGTGACATGGGTGGTTTTCAACACCACTGACCTCCAACACCAAACCATAACAGGACAGGGAAAAAGGCCCGTCACCCACACTGCCATGGCCCTTGGCTGGGCTGCCTTCCCTTCAGACCCTGACCTCTGCAGAATGAACACAAAAACCCATTTGAGGTTAATGCCCCCAGTGCCTTTTTCTGATGCTTCCCCCACCCCTGTTTCTCAGAGATCCCATGCAACTGGACTTGGCCTCGGTCTCCTCCATCCAGGCTGTGGTGGAAGCCCTCATCCAGAACGTGGACACTCTCTTCCCTGGAGGTAGGCTAGGGCATCACTTGGTGGGTCACAGCAGAGAGTGACAGGGAGAGGAAGGGAAAGGAACATTTCTCCATCTCCAGGAGGAGAGAAGCAGCAGGCTGCTCTGGGTCCCTGCTGTGGAGTCATTGCTCTGGGTGGCAGGGCTTCCTCACAAGATCTTCTCCTTTCTCTTCACCCAGAGGTAGATTTCAATGTGTCGGGCATGTTCGTGCCACCCACAAGCACTGGCCCTTGCAACACTGCCCCAGTGGAAGAGCCAACTCCTGTGACCCCTCCAGCCAGCACCTCCACCCTTTTGGATGGAGAGGTGTAAGTCTGATGGGAGCTAGAGGCTCTGGCTGTCCCAGCTCTCCCCATGTCCTTCTTCCCTCCTATCTCTCATCAAGGCCATGCCCTCACAGGTGGCTGCAAGGTGCCTTGCAGCCAGGACCAGCATGCCCAACCACAGCCTGACTTGCCCCATTCTCTGCACAGCACCTCCAGGGACCCTGAGGCCAGGTGCCAGCCAGCATCCCCAGCACAGCCCAGGCCATCTCCTGAAGCTGCAGGGCCACCAGCTCCGACGATGACTGACGCCACCACCCGCAAAGGTCAGGGTGCTCCACATGCTTGGGAAATGCACCCCCTCAGTGCCACCTCCTGGGGTTTAGTCATCATCCTGCTGTTCCCCAAAGTAGGCACTGGGGATGTCCTTGTCACCAAATGAGGGGGAAGGCCTCTGGCCAGGGCAGCATGGCCAGGATCCAGCCAAGATGGGACCAGGACATGGACGCAGTGTGTCCTCCAGTGTTGGGTTGAACACCTCGAGTAAAGAGGTGTCAAGTCTTTGTGAAGGGATGAGGAAAAAGCCCCCAGAAAAGCTAATGTGCGCTTGTGTCTTCAGGACAGGAGCCGGGCAAGGGGAGATTTGTCCGAGCACCTGTGTGCAGCCCCCTCTGCCCTTTGGAGATGACCCCAGCCCACCTCAGCTTTCTTTCCAGGCAAACGCCCAGCTCCGGCCCGACCCACAATGCCACCACCGCCCGTGACGCAGCCCCGGAGCGCAGCTGCCAGCCCCAAAGCCCTGCCACGCCGGGCGGTGCTCAGCCGAGCCCCCTCCGTCCCGCCGCCGCTGCCTCCGCAGCCAGCGCCCCGCCACAGCCGAGAGGCCCCGCCGTCCCCCGGGCCTGGCACAGCGGCTGCCGTGGACTGTGTGCCGGGAGCCACAGAGGAGGGGCAGCCTCTGCCTGCAGGAGGAAGCCCCCTGGCCACATCAGCCCCAGAAGGACAGCCCACAGAGAACTGAACAGGGTGAGGGGCGTGGGGGAATCACAGGTCGGGATCTGGCACCTCTCTGGGACCCAGCGGGTGCTGTGAAAATGCCAGGGTGGCCTGAGGGACAGCATCTCTTGGTCCTCCACCTTGTTCCCTGGGCTCACACCACCTGGCATGCTTTGCCTGCCTTCTCTAACTCTCCCGTCTCCGTCTCCACCTCCCCACACCACTGTGTCCCTGCTGGAGCCCAGCCACCAGCCAGGGCCCAGATCCCTGCCCAGATCCCCCACTGCAGGCCCAGACACTGCCTGCAGCTCTTGGGCCACTGTGGGCATTTGTGGATGATTCCAGCCCCACCTTGCCTTAAAATGCATTGCCCTAGGAACACACAGATGGATATATATAAATACATATACATATATAGACAGATAGGTAGATTTGAAATGCATGTTCTATTAGGAGTGGCTGAGGGAGCGAGGGTTGTTTGGCCTGTAGAAGTGGAGGCTCAGGGGTGACCTGATCACTCTCTACAACCCCCTGAAAGGCAACAAGAGGCCATAGTCACAAGCTGCACTGGCGAGGTTGGACATTAGCAGGAATTTTTTCGCAGTAAATGATTAGACACTGGGATGGGCTGCCCAGGGAGGTGATGGAGTCACCGTCCCTGGAGGTGTTTAAGGAAAGACTGGATGCAGCACTCAGTGCTGTGGTGTGGTTGACATGGTGGTGTTCGGTCACAGGCTGGACTCGATGATGTTGGAAGGCTTTTCCAGCCTAAGTGGTTCTATATACTTTGCCAATATTTCAGAAGTTGGTGTCAAAGTCGCAGGCCGGTGTGAGTAGGGCACACTGGGCAGTCTGAAGAGCTGGAGGGTGTAGCCCGGGGGGCCGCAGCGGGGAGGAGAGGCGGCGGGAGCGCGGCCGGGCCATAATGGCGACCGCGCCGCCACAGGCCCCGGCGGCCGGCAGGGGGCGCTGCGCGGCTGCGCGGGCTCGGCGGGGGCGCCGGCCGGGCACGGCGGTTCCAGCCAATGGGCGGCGCGCCCGCGGCTGTCCCCGCCCCCTCCCCGCCGCTGCCGCCACTTTGGGGGCGGGGCCTTTCCCCGGGAGCGTTGGGGTCTCCCATTGGTGGCGGTGGGCGGGCGGGGGGCGATGATTGGCTGCGCGGCGGGGCGGGGCGCGGCGGGGGGCGGCGATTGGCCGCGCGCGGGGCGGGGCGGGGCGGCCGGCGGGCTGCGGCGGCGGCGTCGGAGGCATGGCGAGCTGCCGGCGGCTGAGCGGCGCGGGGCTGCGGGAGGTGCTGGGCCCGGCGCAGGGGCTGCTCTTCGACTGCGACGGCGTCCTGTGGGCGGGCGAGCGCGCCGTGCCCGGCGCCCCCGAGCTGCTGGAGCGGCTGCGGCGCAGCGGCAAGGCCGCCCTTTTCGTCAGCAATAACAGCCGCCGCTCGGTAGCCGAGCTGGAGCGGCGCTTCACCCGTCTCGGCTTCCGCGGCGTGCGCGCCGAGCACGTCTTCAGCTCCGCGCTCTGCTCCGCGCTCTTCCTGCGCCAGCGCCTCCTCGGCGGCGGCGGGAACGGGGGCGGCGCCGGCCGCGTCTTCGTGCTGGGCGGCGAGGGGCTGCGCGGCGAGGTGCGCGACGCCGGGCTGCGCCTGGCGGGCGAGGGCGAGCCGGCTCCCGGCGAGCCGGTCCGCGCCGTCCTGGTGGGCTACGACGACCAGTTCACCTTCGCCAAGCTGGCGCAGGCCTGCGGCTACCTGCGCGACCCGCAGTGCCTGCTGGTGGCCACCGACCCCGACCCCTGGCACCCGCTCAGCGACGGCCAGCGCACCCCCGGTGAGCCCGCGGCCCGCCCCGGGGGGAAGCGGCTGGTGGCGGGGGTGGCCTCGGGTGGGCTTCGCCGTCCAGGTGCGGGCAGGGCGAGCGGGGATGCCCTGGCACGAAGCAGCGCTGCCAGCATCCCGCTCGCCTATCCGTGGCGGGTCCCGGGGCGCTGAGCTTCCCGCGGCTACTTGTGTCCCTCCTCCTTCCCTCCCTGCAGGGACTGGCAGCCTCACGGCCGCGGTGGAAACGGCTTCGGGCCGCAAGGCGCTGGTGGTGGGGAAGCCCAACACGTACATGTTCGATTGCATCGTGGAGCGTTTCGGGGTCGACCCGTCCCGCACCCTCATGGTGGGAGACCGTCTGGAGACAGACATCCTCTTCGGCAAGAACTGCGGCCTCGCCACCATCCTCACCCTGACAGGCGTTTCCCGCCTGGAAGAGGCGCAGGCCTACATGGCCAGCGACAGCGCCGCTGCCAAGGATCTGGTGCCCAATTATTACGTGGACAGTATTGCAGACTTGATACCGGGCCTGGATGAGTAACGGGTTGTACATGTGAGGGCAGAGGGGTCAGATTCCCCATCCCAGATCTCCATCTGTTCCCATTTCTCTCTCACTGCCCTATTCCCTCAATTTCTGGTTTGTTCATGTGCCAACATCCTTCTTTGGGGGCAAAATGGGAAGGGGGATTGGCAGGAGGGGCCAGGTTTACGTTGACTCCATTCTGCTGAGAGCTGTCCATAATGGACAGTCCTTTTCTCCCTCATTGCCAGCTGCCAGCATCTTTGGGAGAGAGCTGGGGGCCTTGAGGCTGCTGGGGGGATGTCAAATCAGTGTCTGTGTGGCCTCTCCTCCTGCAGGGGTTCAGGACTGGCTGTTTTAGTATTATTTTCACTTGGATAACCAGTGGCGGCCTTTTACTGCTGTCCTTTGGCTTGTAGCTCTTGACTTCTGAGCTGCATCCCTGCAGTCCTTGTGGCACCCCGTCTTGCCAGGGGACTGACTGGCACTGCCACCCACCTGGTGTCTATCAGTGCCAGGGCATGTGGAAGGAGTGTGCCAGAGCTCTGGAATCATGCACGAGTGCATCTCTGCCTCCCACAAGTGAAAGAGAGCACTGCCTCATCTCTTCACTCCCCTATTCCTTAGAGATGTTTCCCCCACTACCCCCCTGCCCCGACCCAGTTAATAACTGTGCCAGTGTCCATCTGAGGGGCAGACAAGACTGGTTTGAGGGGTTTTTTTCTGTGCCAAACAGACAAGCTGTGACTGCACACAGTGAGTCTGCAGTTGTACCTTGTTTTCAAGCACCCCTTCTGAAGGGGCTTGTGAAGGACAGAGGGCTCCTAGACCATGACAACACAGCACTAGTGAACTGTATGACTCTCCCTGGCTGCCCCTTCTCAGTTGGATTTTGTCATAGTACAGTGAGAGAAAAGTGCTGATGGGGGTCTGTGCTCCAGCTGCTGGTGTGCAGGTGAGATGGTGATGGTGTTGTCACTGCTGTGAATGTGTCACAGTCCTCAAAATCATTCCTTGCTGCTTTGTCTTTTTACGGTTTTTTAATTTCTTGATCTAATTTATCAAAATTATTTATTGTTCAGATATTGTATTATTTGTATAAATTATGCTGACTGCACCAAGGGGACAGAAGGCAGTGCCTTTGGGCATCCCTTACTGTCCATGTCCCATGTTGATGTTCTTACACTCACTGTGTCTCTGTATATAATAAAGTGTGAACAAAGGCTGGAAATTACCTCTCTTTTTTCACTCATGGTCCCATCAAAATGAAACTGCCTTCTGTATCTTTGAGTCCTCACAGGTGAGGACGTACAGGACCTTTCCTCACTCAAGGGGGTGCTGCTGGGTAGTTAAGGCAGTGGGTATTCTGGTTGTCTTTGTCTGCTGGGTGCTGGATCACTGGTGTCTCAGAACCAGGTGGAGGTGGCTGGTGGGGCTATGGTGTGGGGCACAGGGTCCACACTTGGGCCTGTGAGAGATGCAGCCCTTGCCAGCAGCATTTCCATTTCACAGCATGGGGGATTCATTGCTGGGGAACTTCTTGTGCACCTGAATGCTGTCCTGAAGGTGGACCCCAATGATCTGTGTGGCCTTGCTGGGGTAGGGCTGAGGTGCCATCTGTTGTGTGCATAGATCTTGCAGGGGGCTGAGAACTGCCCAGGTGAGGTTTTGCTGTGACCCTTCTTGACTTTGCTGTGCTTTAAGTGGCAGGGAGGTGGCTGTCACCATATCCCTGGAGTGACCTTAACCAAACTACAGCCTGCCCTGTCCTAGGTTTGTCTGTAGTCCCAGCCCAGAGGGAGAAAACTGATTGGGTAAGAAAAGTTGGAAGTGACTCAAATGTATTTTGCCCCCATTCCTCACAGAGGAGCCAATTCTCCCCTTTGTCTGTCAGAACTCTTGAACTGCTGTTAGTGGCAACCAAGCATCACATCTTCCACTTGAGAGATCAGCATTTAATGTTCAGTAACTACACTCTGTGTAAGGTAGTGCAGCGTCAGCTCATGTGGGAGAATTGGATGCAGCTTTTTGTTCCTAGGATAGTTCCAGGTACTGAGTGCCTTTTTGTTCCTCATTGTTTTTCTGGTTTGGTTTTTGTTTTGTTTTGTTGGGTTTTTTTCCCCAAAATAACCTAGGAAACAGCCTTCTGAAATAAAAGAAGCTCCAAAGAGCCTTCTGAAGACTGCCTCTCATCCTTATCTGTTCCCTTTCTATATGACAGTTTCTGTCTTCAGTCTATCCCATCTCAAATTAGGCCACTAGAGGACTGAGAGTCCCTTAATGAGTACTTGACCAACACTTGCATCATTTAAGTAGAGCAAGATTGAGACCTGATGTGTCTGATTACTTGGCTTGCCAATCTAGAGATACCCAGACCCTGCTTTATTTTTCAGAGCTCTCAGTTCTTGTATCAGGCTGAAATTTGAAGCGCTGTTGTTGTGACTTTGGGGCCACAGCTGGAAATGCTCAGTATGGCTGCAAATTTCCCAGGCTGAGTTGGTTACATGTGGGTGTACAGAGAAGACTGTACACAGTGAGAACATCCTCAGGACATGTCCCCTTTTTTCTAGAATGCTTTGAGAGGAAACATTTGTCTGCTCTGTTCTTTCCAGTTCTCCCAGACAGCAGATAGGATGCTGGAGGCTGTAGTCTCCCAGGCTGGCACACTGAAAATGAAACAGGAAATCCAGTAGCTGGTCAGAGTGTTCCAACCTGTGTTTGGGCCCTCTCCAAAGATACTTTGGAGTTTGTCCTTTGGATTCCAAATGGTGAGCATGCAGAGTAGGTTTTTTTTTTCCTGTGACTGCTACTGAAAACAGAGCTTGGCAGAGGTGACAGCTGATCCCTATCTCTTGTGACCATGTAACTTCTTTTCATCTGGTGTGTCTCTCCATGAGGGCTTTGCTATGAAGCAGAGGTGGACTTGGAGCAGAAGGGTTTATCCGTCCTTCCCTTAGTCCATCATGTAGGTGAGGACATTAGGCAGGGGTGACTTCTGTCCTGTAAACATCAGTGCAGCTGCTCCTGCTCTGAACAGGGATGGAGCAGCACTGTAGGGGTCCATCAGGTCTGCCAGGCTTTGGTTTTGTTTGGTTTCCCTCCCTACTATCACTCCTGCATGTGATGAATGTGCGTGTGAGCAGATCTCGTTAGGAAACTTAGACTGAGAGCACCCCTGGGGGCGATGAGCTCCCTATCCAAGCCTGTCAGACATCCATTCAGCCACTGACAGTAAGGGCTCTGTGATCCTTGTGGGGTTCAGGCTTTGGTTCCATCTGGAATAGGTCTGGTAGGGCTGCAGATAACATCTGCAGTTGAAATTGAAAAAAGCAACGGTTCTTGCCTAAGTCAGCTGATTCCTTCTTGTCTAGCACAGCTTTTCTTCTTGGGCTGAGTGTTTAGGGAAGCAGTGCAGTTGCCAGGGAGGACAGGGCTGTGAAGTGTAGAGCTGTGGCAGCACACAGGAGGTGGAGCAGATGGGAAGCCCCACTTGGTGTAGTGTAGGAAAAGGTATTTATTTTCTCATCCTCAGAAAACCGCATTGCCCTTTCCTGCTGTGCAACAGAGACAACACCAAGACAGTTGTTCTATTACACCAGAAAACTCCTATCCTTCATCCCTAAGTGCAGTTACTGTGGCAACAGTAACTGGATGATGTCAGCTGCAACCTGCTGAGCACTGCCTGCTCTGGGCAAGGCTTCAGTCCCTTAGTCATCCTCGTGCCTCTTCTCTGGGCTCCCTCCAGTATGTCTCTGCCTCTAGGTAGCCCAGACTCGACCCACATTGGACCTCAGGTCCTTTTCTGTCATGCTGCTTTCCAGCTGGGTGGCCCCCCATATTTATTGGTCCCTGGGGTCATTGTTTCCCAGGTGAAGGACTTTACACTTCTCCTCATTGAATTTTTTGAGTCATTTTGCCAGCTTATCAAGATCACTCTGGATGGGACCACAACCTTCTGGTGTGTCAGCTGCTCCTCCCAGTTTTGTGTCACCAGCAAATTTGCCTCATCTTACAGTTACTAATGAAGATGCTAAACAAAATACCCAGTATTGACCCCTTGGAGGACACCCCTAATTACAAGCCTCCAGCTAGACTTTATGCCACTGATCAGCATTCCTTGGGCCCAGCTGTTCACAGTTTCCTGTCCACTTCCCTGTTTCCTCAGCCAGCTCATTCTTCCATTGTCTTTTCTAGGGGAATTGTCAATTGGTCAAGTGACTGACACTTCAGGAAGACAAAAAATGGGCCCAAAGATATTAATTGGTGAGTAGATGCCTTTAATGTGAGGAACTAGAGATCATCCTGGCTGTTGAAGTTGTTAATGTTCAGCCACATGACATGGTAATAGAACTGGGAGAATTTGAAGGTGTTGAGACTGGCAGAACAGAGGAGGTTTTTTTTTGCATGGGAAAGTGCCTCCAGAGCCAAGAAAGGATCCTGATCCCAAGAGCTGGCTTGATACTTGCCCAACCTGATGTGAGAGTCCCCCTGTGCCAAGGCAGGCGGCTCTGGCGCCGCCCTGTCCCGCAGCAGCTGGAGCAGGGAGGAGGAGGAGAGCAGCAGCAGCCTGTTACTGCCTGCCCTGGTGAACCAACCAGCATTTACTCTTCCTCCAGCAGCAGTGTGTGTAAAAGTCCCCTCTCTGCAGCATAGCTTCCCTCTCCTCACTCTTTACTCACTGTCCCCTCCCCACCATAACGTGGGTTTTCAAGTTTTCCTTTGCCATCTCTCTATCATTATCCTTTTTTTTTTTCCTTCCTTACTGCTGCCTCATTTGCTCTATGGACTCTGACCCCAGAAACTCAGCAGGCAGCCCAGGAGAATTACATGGCTATGAACATCTAGGAACTGCTGCTGTTGTTGGACTCTGCCTGGGAATTGTCTTGGATAATGTATTGGAAGTGCCCCTGGCAGACAAGCTGTTTTGGTGTTCCTTATACTCCCTGGGAGATGCTGAACTTGCTGAGGGCAATTAAAAACCATTGAGGCCTCCACCAGCTTTCAGAGTTACACTGGTCTTTGTAGCTTCAGTACACCACTGCAGCAAAGCCCTGTCAGCTCTGTAAGCCTTCAGCATGGAGACAAGGGAGACATGATGCCAGAAACATTTCCAGATCACAGGGCAGCTGCCTGTGACGATCCAGGTTGTTCTGCCCTGTTGATCTAGCCTGCTGCATGTGCAGCTCCAGCAACTAGCAGTTTCCAGTCTGTATAGGATATTGCTGAGCACAGAGATGCTCTCTTCTGTGGGTAAGAGAAACCTGTCCATTAAATGGACACAGTTGTCCATCAGGTCACTCAAAAGTCCTGTGCCAGCCTTTCTGCCCTTGCCTGGCTTCCACAGAAGTTGGACAGAAAGTGGTACCTGGGTAAAATTTATGGCAGGAATTGCTTCTGTACTTGACCTGTTTCAAGCAAGATAAAACAACTCAGATCTGTGTTTCTCTTTCCTCCAGGTACACTCTACTGTCATACTACAGCTGCCTATGTGCAGGTTAGGTAGTTTATTCCTGCAGCATAGAAGCCAGAGGAAACTGAGTCTTTGTGGGCTGTAGATTAGAGATTTCCCACCTGCTGGAACACCATGATTATGGCTCTGGCAAGGATTCCTTCATGGAACAGAGGTCCTCCTGACTTGGTGCCCTTTTCTACCTGAGTATTTGGAGGCTTTTGATTCAGCTGGGTTTGGGCAGATCCTGAGAGTGACAGAGCAGTGCCAGTCCCTATTTGTGCACTTGCCAAGGCTGAGGGTAGATGTGTGAAGAATATGCCATTCTGTTCAGCACTCCAGTACAACCAGAGGACCATGTACCTGCCACAGTCTTGGTTACCTGGAAACTGACACAGCTCATGGAACAGGGTGGCCCTACTCCTCCAGTGGAGAGTGTAGGCTGTGTTTAGGTTGTTTCATGATGCTCACTGCCTTGCAATTCATCACATCTCATTAGCTGCCTTCCCACAACAATTTCAGGGCTGAAAGGACCTATGTCATTGAGCAATCCCACACTTAGTTTGATTCCTGTTTGGCCATAAGCAGCTCTGAGTGCCCTTGAGCCAATGCTGCTGGAAATCTGCCTGTTGGTTTGGTTTTTGAGCTGCTTTCTCATCAGTTATGTGTTGGAGCAGCCTGGCATTAAGGAGTCTCAGAAGAGCTTCCTACAGAAGTAGTCTCCTCTTGGTCACTTGTCACCTGCTAATGACCCAGCAGCAGTAGAACAGTCCTAGAGGAGCATATCTGATCCTCAGGTCCACCCAGGGACTGGGATGCTGGTCATTGCAAATAGCACAAGGTCCTGGTTGGCACACCCTTTAAGTCATGGGATCTGAGGCAGACCCCAGAGTCCTGCTTGCTGATGCAATTCAAATCTCTGTCATTACTCCTTTGGGTGTGTTATAAGTTTTCCAGGACAGCATGTCCAGCAATGAGACACAAACAGCATCAGGAAACCCTGTCTGATTCCTGTAGTGACTTAGAAAGAGATACATCTACCTAGAAAAGGAGTATGTGAATTACCCTGGGACTTTTTCTGACAGCAAGCCTCCAAACTCAGAACATGGAGGCATCCTGTCTTATATTCATAATTCCCCCTTTTTTCCTGGCAATGTTCTGCAATGCAGAGGAGTATGACACCTGCAAAGGATCATCCTTATATGCTCCTTGTCTCTTGAACTTGGATGATATGCTAGGTGCAATAAGTAAATTAGACAACCCTGGTGAGGCATCAGTCTAGGGATCTCACCATCCCATCCCCTGGAATATTGTTCTTTAGGCTGAAAATAAACCTTGAAGTAGGAGGTTCCTGTATTGTGCTCCCATTATGCTGGTTGCAGTTAATTGAAACCAGATTTTTCTTCCATTTCATAATATTCAGATGAAATATTCTCTTTCTATTTACCTCTCTGTTACCACTACCAGGAGCTCCACTGCCTGACTATTCCCTATATAACAGTGTGAGTTGTGCATCTCTGCCACCATCCAACCCTTCAAGACCAGCTGTTACCCTGTCCTTTAGCACACAGCTGGAAGAGGCCTCGGTGCTGGGCAGGGTAAGAGACAAAAATACAACTGATTAGAAACAAGTGCAGCTGAAATTGCTTTCCAGCAAGACCTCATTCTGGCTGTTGCCTGAGCCTACTGTCTGTCTGTCTGTCTCAGTAGGAGGAAAGGAGTGGGAGGTTCCACATCAGAGTTTCTCTGTAGATCTATAAACCAAACACAAGCTGGAGCTGCAAAAACCTCAGTTATTTTCACATCAGACCGATGCTCAGCAATAGGAATGCTCTTACATTCAAGAGACAGGAGAGGAGGCTTGCCAGGCAGGGCTGAACAGCTGAAGGTTGGAGAGCAGAATGGGATGGTGTGGGGTGTCATACCAGCTGATACCAGAGAGCTCACAGAAAACATGGGTTGATAAATGGCAGCTGGTTGAGGAAAGAGTGTAAAATCCTGTCACTCTGCACATTCAATCTTGCATTCCTCTGACTTGTTCAACAAGACCCCTTCCCAAGAGCTGAAAAGCTGGATTTATACCCACAGATACTTTTGGCTGTACTTGGGGTGTCAGCTTCTTTTACTAGACATTGTTGACACTGCAGGGCCCTAACTACTGCTGTCTCCCTGGCTGCAGCCAGCCAGCCTGCAGCTGCAGCTCCCTGCTCCAGAGCTGTTTCTCATCACAGCTCATTCTTACTGCAGCCCACAGCTCCAGCCGGCAGCGGCTTGGTCACGCAAGCGTCTCTGCTCAGGAGAGCTTGGTTGCTGGCAAGCACAAGGCTGTGTCCTGGAGAGCAAATGGCACACAATGTGGCCAACAGCCCTGCAGTCTGCATCCAAGTCACAGCTCTCTTTTGTGCATGCTTAATCAGCTCCTTCTGTGCCAGCCGTTTTCTGTCATACTTCCAGGGGACCATGTCCCCCACCAGTGCTCTATAGTTTAATTGCTGTGGATGTATGCTTCCAGTTTGCACATTATTCTCCTCTCAAAAGCTGACATATGCAGCACTCTTCATCCATTCCTGATGAACACCAGATACCCTGCTTGCTGCTTTACTCTGCTCCATCAGCTTCCTCACTACAAGGGTCTCATCTTCTATTTTTCAGAACCGTAGCACATTGGTTTTGCCCTTCCAAGTCAAAGTGAAAAAGGATGCAATCTGTTCAGGCACTGATGTAAACCCCCTTAGCAGCAGTTTCAGGTATTAAATCTCTATGAAAGGAGCAGGATGGGAGAAACATCCACACCCATCTGCAATCCCTTCTGAGGCATACAGCAATCCCAAACACATGTGCAGTGCCCATTTCCAGACTCACACGAAGGGCAGTGATCAATCCAGTGGGTGAGAAGCCAGATTGCACAGAACAGTGCCCCTTCTCCTCTGCAGCTACACAGGGCTGGCCAGGGAGGGGAAGGAGAGCACCTGGGATGCTGAGAAGCTTCATTAATGCAAACTTGATGATGTAATGGCAGTCTTCACCTTCATCCCAACTCACTCACTGGTGCCCAGCAGGTTTGCCCTCGAGGGGTGATGTTTCAACAGGAGGCCACAGACACTTAGCCAGAGCAGGGCAGCTGCCACACCCCTGAGGCTGCCACCACAGCATGCCCAGCTATCCCAGCCCATCTCAGAGCTGTGGTCACAAGTCCCACAGGCACAGCCAGCAGTGGAGCTGGGCTTGGCACCCTGGTGCAATGCAGAGAGGGAGCTCATTGCACTTCCTCAGGCAGAGCTGAAACCTGCCAGCTGGGCAAAGGCTTGCTGGGGAGCTGGAGCCTGTCAGTGCTTGTCCTGGTTGCAGACAGAGGAGGACAGGGACTTGGTCCACCTGCAGCCAGGGTGGTGTTGAGATGTCACCAGCAGTGGGAGCCAGGGGAGCCACCTGTGCAAGGTGTGGGTGAGAGGCAGGCTTTCATCCAGGCACTCAATTTTTCTGTGATAATAGCCAGTGTGCCAGCACTCTGCAAAATGTAGTGTCAAAATTGATTTTGGTGGCCTATGGGAGGGATCCAGTGATGTATGGGGAAGAGCTGCCTCGAGAAGTCTCAGGATCCCTGTTCTCATCCCAAAACACTGCTTGCTCCCTGTGACCAGGCCAGCTCTGACTTTCTCTTGTGCTACATGCTTAAGCCTGCATTCCTATCAGCACTGCTGGTGCTGCTGAGATCTGATCCATGACAGTATGACAGTGCTGGATGATTCTCTTTAGCAGATATCATGCTGTTTCTGGAATCATGTGTGCACAACCCAGAAGACTGAACAGCATTGTATTAAAAAGGAAAGTAGGAAACAAAAGCAGTGCATTCCATGTTTCAGCCTCTTGGAGGGACTAAAAAGTATACTATCTCTAGAAATACTACAGAAAGCAAAAAATATATATAAGCTCAGCTGTGAAACATAATACATGTCCTGCTTCCTGGCTTCTCTTGGGATTCATCCCTCCCTGTCCACTGCAGGTACCCATGCCCTGGCACAGTTCTGGGGCTCTGCATGGCTGGGCTGAGGCACCCTTCCTTGTGCCCTCAGCACAGAGGGAGGCCCTGCAAACATAGAGGGGTGTCATTCTGCCTTTGGCAGACCTGTGTCAGGCCAAAAAAATCCCAAAGGACGCAAACTTTTCTGAACTGTGTGTGTCTCCCCGATAAAGGGAGAGCAGATGGCCAGCAAACCAGACCATCCCATCTTCAACAGCTCTCACCCCCTGCCCAGAGACAGCTCGTGGCACATTATTTGCCAAGAGCCTGCCTTTCTCAGAAAGTGTCCAGTCTCCCCATGGACAGTATCACTCAGAGCCAACCCTCATGCCTGAAAGAGCATGATATTCCCACTTCTGCATGGGAATAGCAGTGCAAAGCCCAGAATCTCCATTTCACTCTGAGAGGTAAAGCCACCTCCCAAGTGAGCTAAGATGCAGCCATGTGCTAGGCACAGCCTGACCTTTCTGCAGTGGGAAAGCAAGTTTTACAAAGGGAAAATGGCAACATGATGAGGAGCTGGTCAGCATCCAAGGTCAGTCCTTGAGAGTGTTCCCCAGGCAGCAGCAGCACACCAGCTTTGGTCAGTCATGGTCTTCACTCACATTTCAAGAGGCTGAGCCCAGCACCTCTGAGGGTGACCTGACCAAACCTGAGCAGCCCTGTGATGCCCAAGAATGGGTATGTGTGTGGAGGGCTTGGGTTTTCTCTGTCAGGGCTGCTCTGAGCAGAGCCAGGGATAAGGAGGAGATGGGAATGCAGCAGCAGCAGAGGTCCTGCATGAATCCCATCTCCTCCCCAGCCCATGAGACACATCACAGGGATGCTGAATGGTTCACCCTACACAGAGCTTGTAGCAAGGCTCAGCAGTGGGTGTTTTGGCCAGACAGAGTTCCAGGTGCTGCCTGTGGTTTCTCTGCCATGTGTAGGGTCTGTGCAGGGCTGGTGGAAGGAGAAGAGTGGATAGTGATGAAGCAATGGTGAGCTTGAAGGAAGGCCAACTGAGACACCCTGAGAAACAAAGCAAGTAATAAAACCCCAGAGAAAAACAGCACTCCGCACCCAGCCAGGCCCTCTCCTGGAGCTGCCAAAAAGGCACCCTTGGCTCAGAGGTAAGCAGTCATAAAATGCAGGGAGAGACTTCCCAGGGAGGGAAGGTTTTACCTGTCGAGCAAGTTGATGGGTACCCTCACCCACCAGCAGGGAGTGTTGAGCATGGAGGGCAGTCACCCCTCCACAGCCATCAGCACTGCAGGAGCAGAGGGAGAAACAGAGCCCAAGCAGAGAGACTGGCTGGGTCATTCTCAGAGGGGACCAGGCCCCAGAGAAGGTGGGCTGGGAGCCTGTGCCAAGTGAGTGGGTTGCCAGCCAGGATATATCCTCCTTGAGTGCCTTGGACAGCCTTTGACAGGCTGATTGTAGCTTTGACCACTCTCATCAGACCAAAACCTTGATGGCTGGAGAAGTGGTTCTGTCTGCTTGCAGGGCTGTTCCTCAGCAGCCCAGCCCCACCAGATGGGTCCTTCTCCCAGCCATTGCTCTCCCTCCACTGCTCATCCCTGCTCGTGGGCACAGGTCCTCATGGACTTGCTCAGCAGGTAAAACATCCCCTGCCCACAAAGCTGAGCTTGCACCCCCAGGGCAGATGAATAAAGCACCACGTGTGGCAAGGCCCTGTTCTGCTCTCTGCTGTTTCTCCTTCCCTTTCCCCCAAATCAGAACACCACAAAGACAGACAAATGCCTTTGTTTTCCAGGCAAGGACTGTCAGAATGGCATGTCTCCCTGCATCTTGTTAGGGGTTAGATAAGTCCCCAGGAGCCATGGGGAGCTGTGTCACACAGCACAAGTCCTTGCTGACAGTACTATTGTTAAGAAGGGGGTGCATTTTGGGAGGGCCAGGGCTTTTGCCCCCTGCTTGTTTCTCTCCAAGAAAGTCACGGCTCATGCCTGCTTCCCTCCCTGACAGCTCTTATCCTGAACAGACAGCAGCTGGGCATTCACCAAGGGGTGTGGAGGCTGGCCCCCGTTTCTGGACCTCTCCATGTGCCCCTGGGCTGGCAGGCACTTCATGGGGTGCCAAAACTAAGCTCTAAAGAAGTTGCTTTCTTTTGGTGCTGCCCAGCAGCAAGTTCACGATGCTCCAACCCAACATCTGCACCCAGTAGTGGCCCTTGGATTGTTCCTGCCAGGAACAATCTCTCTGTGTTCCCAGCAGAGCCAGTGAAACAAGTCCAGGATGCTCACCCTGCCTGGTATGGGGGACACCTTGCCCAGAGCTTGGCTTAGGGCTAGGACCTGCAAAGGTTCTGTCCCACTCAGGGCAAGGTTGCACAACAGCAGACCCTGCAGAGACACAGCTTTCCCTATAAGGTTACCTCCTTATCATGGGCTTGATCTGGGGACTACTCTCATCTTCCATCTTCCCTTTGAATGGGAGGAGGTGGATTATATTGCAAATTGAACCTGCCTGGCTAAATATAGCCAGTGCAGAGACCAGGAGAACCTCCCTGGTTTTACCCTGTTTGCTTTGGTGGGAATGGAAATAATGAATCCCAGATGTTGCCTGCTTCTAGAGCAAATGCCTGAGGGCCTGGAGGCCAGTACCTCTCAGATGTCCATGGATTTTGAAGATAATCCACCCTGTACAAGGTATCAAACTTTTAGATGGTGCAGTGACCCTTGATTTCATGGTGTATCTGGTGAACTTGCTGAATAGACAGCATGGACATGCCTCACAGACTAGTTGCCCAGGGAGCAAAGGAAGCTGGAGAATCCAGAGGTGAGGGAGAGCAGGCCCTTGTGTGGGACATGATGATGGGTGGATGTTCTTGACGGCAGGGATAGAGAGATGCAGAGATGGCTCTGCAAAGGGCTTCTTTGGAAGGATCCCCTTCCAAAAACTCCCAAAAGAGCAAAACAGCCTCACCACAACAGTGATGTGTGTGTGCCCACCAGCCTCAAGGGTGTCCCCTTGCAAGGGAGTGGGAACCAGCAGCATGGCAAGGGATGACACATCCCAGTGCTTTCCACAGCCTCCAAACAGTGATAGCATCAGAAAGCGCCCTGCACTTTCTCCCCCCAAATAGCACAGGCCTTAGGGAAATGAGGGTGCCAAGCCCTGCTGAAACACCCTCCCATTTCAGCAGCTGATGCTGGCAGATAACAGACAGCTTACCAGGGTTATTGTTACAGCTGGCTCTAGGGTGGCAGGCAGCAGCTGCCTAGCAGAGCTCACTGCCACTAAATGTTTGGGGCACCAAGGAAGGATGGCACATGTTGAAACCCCCAAGGGGGTTTTTGGGGATTCAGGGTCCCCAGTCAAGCCATGGAGGACAGTCTCATGCTGCCCCAGCTCTGTCCCTGCCAGGAGGATGCATCCATACTGGGGTGAGCTGTGCCACCCACAGGACCCCCAGGGAGAGCAGCTGCACCTCTGCCCAACACAATTCTGTTTTCTCCAGCCCTTGCTGTCTCGTGGGGCCCCATTCCCCTCCAGAAAGGCCAAGCTGGCCTTTTGCCTGCCTTGGCTCCTGCTCAGCTGTTCTGATGCCTTGTGGTCCCATGTGCTTTGGAGGCTCTCCAAGCACGAGACATGTCCCAATACCGGCTCGTGGGCTGGCTGCAGATGAATGCATTTGACAAAATAGATGCAATGGCCCAAGCAGGGTTTGTCTCAAGGGGTAAAATCTGATGTGCTCAAGCTCCCTGCTGGTCTCACCTCCTGAGCACCTCTGCTACTGTTTCTGATGTGTGGAGACTGACATCACAGCCCACACCCTATGTACCACTTCCCATACAAACAAAAAAATGCCAAAAGGGTGTTTTCAGGCTTCTTGTCATTCCTGGCAGCAAAGCCTGTTCACAGCAACCCTTTCTTCTAGATTATCATTCCACACTGGCTTTTACACACAGTGCTTGCTGAAAAATGGCATGCAGCTGAGTTTCGGTCTCAAGGGTGTTGGAGGACGTGCCTCTGTTCCATGAACATATTTCTCCTGAGCACTATTTGTTGGGAGACCTGAAACCAGCATCTGGATTGCTGCAACATGTTCAAACACAGCATCCACTTACAATTTGCATACTAAGTACAGCAAACAAACTTCTGCCCAGCACATCTCAAAAGTCATTTTAACAAAAGACAAAAAATGAGACAGCGAATATGCCTCAGCAGGTTGTTTCTAGGCTTGAAGTAAGCTCAGTAAATGGTAGGTTTCTAAGGCACCTCAAGGACACCAATTTGGGTATTGCAGCAGCACAGAGCCGGTGGACACAGTCAGGCAATAGCCAGCAGCTCTCCTGCTCCAGCACACATGTGATGAAACATCTGCCCCTCCTGCATGGAGCTACATTTCCTTGCCCTTGAACTTCCAGCACTAATGAGCAGCACAGGAATGATCCTTGGCGTCGTATTTTAGCACAATTATTCCTTTCAATCCTGCAGCAGTGGTATGGGGCTGATGTTGCAGGCCCTCTGGAAGTCATTAGCCGACATCCAGACAAGTGGTGGCAAAGTTTTCCCCTCTACAGTCAGCATTTGCTGAGCTTGTGGCTCTGATTTCAAAATTTGTCATTTCTTATAGGTGAGGTTTGAAGCCTTGTCTTTGGTGCCTGCACAACCTGAATGACACATGCTGCACCCCAATGCTGCACCCCAATTCATTTTCACTTCTATCTTTACCTTTCCTTCTATTTCTTTGATTCATCTGAAGAAAACTGGAAATTCATGCCACTGGTCAGAAGTTGATTTTCCACTTTTTTTAAAATAAGAAAAATAGTATCGACTTCAAAGTCCGAGTTGTATGAGGTCCCTAACTGTACTTTGTCTACAGAATTTAAGACTTGCTCCATTCACTCTCAGGATACACTTAGAGGTGTGTCTAACACATCCCAGCATCATTAGTGCAAGGAGTCATTCCTGCTTCCCCAAGCTGTAACATCAGGCTCGCCCAGATAAATCACTTGTCCAGGTATCCTTTGATAACATTTGCTGGATTATCTTCACCACTTGGGAACATATTTCCATACTGATTTAATGAAAGCAGAGATTCTGGAGTCAGCAGAAGTTGGAGTCTCACAGACGGCTCCTAATCCAGGAAATTGGATGTGGTTGGAAATGTTTCAGCAGTCAAAGTTTGGGAGATCCTGCTGTGGCTCATTCCTGATGTGAGGCTCCGTGTCCACAAGATAATAAATCTGAGTTTAGCACACCTAAACCTTAGTCTAAAATACCACAGGCCACAGAGTGGCTGAACAGGTACAAAGGCTCTCTCCAGGTGGAAAGATGTTGCAAATCACTGCAAGAGTCATTGCAGCCAAAACAGGCTTTTGCCACTGAAGAACACTGTGCACAAGTGGGCTTTGGACACATAATCCACAGGCTTTTCAGCCAGACCCTTTCCCATTTCTCCCAGGCCATCACTCAGGATGCCCTATCTATTGCTGCATCCCTCACAAGATCTGGGACAGATCTTCCCTCTTTTGCCTCAGACACTTGCCTGGCTGGGCTTCTCCTTTGGCAGCTGCCAAACCACCTTATTTAGAGCCCCCATCGGCTCGACCCAGTGTTCCAACTCAACCCCACAACTTACACTAGCTGGACTCCAGCCCTCGGACCACAGGACTAGTCTGGATATGATGAGGCATACCAGTGCCTATCAGCTAGACCAGAAGGCATGCTCTAAATCAAAGCTACTTGCAATGATGAAATTCTCTTTCAGCAATCATGTTTCCCTCTTCAGCCTAAGGTGTATTACAGCTTGGAGGTTGGGAGGTGTGAGGATGTCCACAAGGGAGGCTGTGATCTCGAGAAAACGTGCCATCTCAGCATGGAGAGGTCAGCCTGGGATCTTTGAGTGTCAAGGAGAGTGTAGGAAGAGGGCTGAGGCCCTGAGAGAAGAGCTACAATGAGCACCATGAGCAGCCCCAGGGACAGACAGGGATGTCTGGCCCGTTGTATGGGAATGTTGGGTCATGCCAGCACTGGGGGATGGGTTCAGGCCCCAAAGGCATTAAAAGTTCTAGGGCTGTCTGGGATTGCTCACAAGGGTAATTTGCACGTTCCAAGGACAAGTGAGCAGGTTGTGCAAGGAAAGGCTAGCGAGAGGTTAGCAAGTTGCTCCCAGGAGGCAGGTGATTGAAGGACAGGTCACCCTGGAGATGCTCACAGTCAGGACCTGAGTGGGGTGCCTACACCTAGCATAGAACATGTGATGCCTGGACTTGGACATCTGTGTTGTCTGTGAATTTGGTGTGTCCCTGTCATGGCAGTTGGCTCTTCTACATTCCCTTTTCCTGGCCCCAACCTGTCCAGGACACAATCCCAATTTGCAGAAAGCAAGTGCAGATGCAAACACCACCTGCCTCACCCTCATAACCAGAGGTGAGACACTGCTGAAGTCATATCCCACAGTCATTACTCCTCTCTCCACACTCATGGCTCCCTCTGGCCAAGAGTTTGGCATGGACAAGAGCACTGTTTGAAGCAACAGCATTGTATCCACTGAACCCCTTTGGACTGAGCAAAGAAAGCCTTTGCTCCCCAAGTTACAGTGACTCGCCAAGATCAGTGACTCTCCCTCTAATACAAAGCTAGGATCTGAAATGTTATGCAGGAGAGCTAGTGAGGAGAGGGAGGAATGGTGGAGGAAATGATCCCTGTCCCAGCGTACAGTTCCCACACAAGCCCATGACACCGAAGTCTGTTGTGATCTGTCCTTATCTGCATCCTTTGCAGATCAAATGGGTTGCTAAACTGCTGGCACATCCCCTGGCTGGCCCACTGCACACTGATAAGGAAGGAGGTGACAGGTGGTGAAGATTGCCAGCTCCAGCCAGCCTGGCTCTACCCTTCTCAACCCACAGTGGCTCTTCCTACACCACATTGCTCCTGAAAATCACAGGCAAGCACCTCTGTGTCTCCAGTGTGGTGGAGTAGGTGTCAGTACACCTGAGGACACCATCCCTGCCTGGTGTGACACCAGGGTGGGCAGGGACCTTTCCTCCCCTCAGTTCAGCCATCCCTTGTGAGGATGCTGAGGCTGGAGCTTTAGTTTGTCATTTCATCACAATGTCTTTGACCCAGAGGTAGGAAGGCAGACATGACATTGTCCTGGTGGAGGTGGCCCATGGCCTGCAGGCAATTGGGCACCCCATGGCCCCCTTGCTTGTGCTATTAACTTGTTGTGCTAATGCCATTTAATTCAAGGTTTCATGAAAGCCAGTGGGGACACTTGGATTTTTCTCAGACAAATACAGGCTGCCCGAGGTAGACTCCAGCCTGAAACCTGAATTTCCTTGATGTGAATAGCCTTTTAAGCACCTTCTCTGGAACGGTAGCCCCTCCTTCATTATCATCTCTTAGCCATTAGCTGGTCTCTAATCTCCCCAGCAGCATTTGGATGAAGGTCCTTGGACAGACATAACTCAAGGACCTGGTTGCTGCTAAGGCTTGGTCACAGCACCCAGCTGCCAGAAAAGCTGCAGAAAACACAGAACCTACCCCACAGCTTTTAAATGGCCCACTCCACCTCCTTCTCCAAGAGAGCAAATATTTATACATTTCTCTTCCCCATCCAACAGTCCTTTCCAATCCAATCCCCTAGACCACAGCTCCAGCAGCAGCTCAAGTACTTGGAGAGATGCCTGGGGTTTAGTCTCACAAAATCTTGGATTTGAAAGGAATTGATTTAATAACACATATATCCCAAGTAGAGGGAAGCTGACTCTACTTGCTTTTTCTTCTCCTTCTATGAAGCACATGTTGTCCTGCACCACATGATCAGGCTCAAGAGCTGAACCTCAAGCAAGTGACCAGAAGGAGAAAGGGGGAGCAGGCATGTCAGAGCAGAGAAGACCACTTTGGTCTTTACTCTAGTCCTCTTGTGTCATGGAGTGATCAGCAACCTGGCTGAAATCTGGAGCCTGTTTCTGCCCTCCCCAGCAAGCAGGCAAGAGGGTCTGTCTGCTACCTCTGCTGGCATTGATGGGGTCAACTGGAAATACTCAGTAGTGCCACCCTCAGGGGTCATACTGGAGGGGTAACAGGGCTGGGGACTCTCATGTCCTCAGCACAGGGGGAACTGATGGGCCTCACAGCCATGGAAGAAAAAATTGTTTCAGAGTTTCAGTTCTGGGCCTCTCAAGGAAATCACAGAGTGTCTTGTGATTTAGAGACAAATATGCAAGACAAGGAAAGCTCTAAGCCACAGGCTTGGCACACTGCCTGAATTTTTCCCTCCTCTTTCAGTATAATTACAGTTGAGCCATGTAGTAATTGGGTAACTTTTTCCAAAGGAATCCTTTCACCCAGTGAATCATACTTGCCACAAAGAGAACACAGAGGCAGATAAAAGACACATAGACCCTATGGCTTATTGAGATAGAAGCATTTTGCCCCCATCCCCTTCTTCCTCAGGCCCCCAGCTGTGGTCAGGGTAGAAGCAAGAGCCAGGCATGGTGCTTTCCCAGATAATTTCTTCCCAACTTTCCAAGACAGCTTTCTCCTGGCTTACTCTACCCTGTAGCCAAGACGAACTATAGAGTTTTGAAGGTGCCTGTGAGTTCTGAAGAAAAAGGACTGTTTTCTCCCTTTTTTTGTTTCTCATACCTACAGAAGTGGTTGGTAGAAGCTGGGGCAGCAGCTGGGCAGTCTCTGGAGACAGAAAGGATTCATTGTGCAGTTGGGTGACCCTGGATGCAGCTTCATTCCTCTGTTATGGGGGCTTCACCTGGACTACAAAGAGTTTCTGAGGCACTATGTGTGCTCAGAGACATTTCTTCTAGTCCTGATCTAGCTTGAGCTGAAAAGCCCCGCCCTCATCACAGACCCTTCCCGCCAAGTCTCGATCCATATGTCCATTTTCCATGTGGGATAAAAGCATTGGATAATAAAACATTCATTGTAAAACTATTTTCCATTGGATTCATGGTCACACACAGCTGGATCTTTTCCTGGAGTGGCTGCTTGGAAGAGCTGTGTTCAGCATCCTGGAGAGGAGGCTGGGTGAATGTGGGAGGAGGCAGCTCTGCCTAATAGACCCTCCCTCCTTCCAAAACCAGCCCCTGCCACCCTTCCCATTGGTGCATGGGGGTGGAGAAGGGCCGGGACAACTCATCTCTCCATCTATTTAAAGGCAAGGGAGGGGCTGTAGGAGCTACTTGCCTGGGACCCTTGCACGTCGGTGGAGAGGAGCGTGTTCCTGCAGAGCAGCACCATGTCCTGCGTGAGTGGAGAAGGGGATGGGGCGGCTTTGCTGGAGGTGGGACTGGGTTGGCTGGGTGTGAGGGTGCTTGTGCTGGCTTGCACATCAGCCCCAGCCTCGGAGGGTCTGTTAGAGTTGGGTGCCTGCTGCTGGTGAGGGACAATCCCTGCTGCATCCACTACAGAGGGCTGGCTGCTATTTTGTGTTCTGGCAGCAGTGGTTCTTTTTTCCTGTAGGATTCCCATGTGGGGATCCTTGCTGGGTTGAGTCCTAAGCTGGGGTAACCTATTTTACTGCAGCTCTGCTCTGTAGAAGCTGCTGCAGTAACATTTATTGCTGTCTGAGCATCTTCTCCGGGCAGCCTTGCAGCTTGCCTTCTGGCTGAAGTTTTCATGAGTCATTGAATTGTTATTCTTCTCTTTTTTGGAAGGAATGTGCCCTACAGAAGTGTTCTGTGAATGTCAAGGACTACATTGAAATACCTTGAGAGGTTAGAGAGGTTATCTTAAGAACAGGTATCAAGAGTATAGGGCCAAACTCTTTACAGAGTTACCCAGCAACAGGGGAAGGGGCAAGAGGCACAAACTGAAATACAGGGAGTTATAACTGAATATGAGGAACAAATTCCTCACTGTGAGGGTAACAGAGCACTAGAACAGGCTGCTGAGAGGTTGTGGAATCTGCTGCTCAGAAGGTATTCAAAAGACGTGACACTCTGCAACCTGCTCTATGTGAACCTGCTTTAGAGGGGGGTTGGACTTGATCTCCAAGATCCATTCCAGCCCTAACTATTCTGTGACTGCTGGGGAGATGCTTGTGTTAAAAGAGAGATTGCACTTATTTGATGAATTTGCCTTTCATTAGGCTGAGGATGATTAAGCAGGAATTGTCCCAAGAGCAGGCTTATTTTTTAACGTGGGATAGGAAAAGGTTTTCAGTGTTCTTGAGGTTTTGGCTCTGCTGTGATGAAAGATGAGTATGTATGGGTTTGCCAGGATACTTTGGTCCTCCTATGGAGAAGGTGGGGAGCAGGTGTCTCTGTGGAGCAGAAGACTTCATGCAGATACTGAGCCTACATAAAAAAAAAGCTCAAGCCATTGGGAGATGGGAAGCAAGGTGTCTGAGTCCTTGGACCTGAGCAAGTCTTGAATCTCAAACATGAGCTAGGGGAAGGGAGTGGAATCTCCATCCCTGCCACCCATCCCAGACAGGCTTGTGTGGGATGGCACGAGACCCGCAAGGCACATGGGTGTGTTTGGGATGGGGTGGGTGTGATTGGGGTGTGCAGGTGCTTACACTTCACTGCTGTGCAATACAGGTATGTTGATGAGAGCAGCAGGAGACAGATTAGGAAATTGAGCTCTAATCAAATGTGCCATGTGACTGGGGTAATTTCTCTGGGATATCCTTGCTGCAATGCCCTAGGGCAAGGGAGCTTCCCTGTTTCTCCATGGGTCCAAAGCAAAGCATGTCTTGAAAGGCAGCAGGGAAAGCTGCCAAGACAGAACAAGCGAGCCAGCAGGTTCTGAGCTAACATCTCTGCTTCCACATTCCCCAGGGACCAGTGTGCACCAACTTGGGTCTCAAGCCCGGCCAGCGCCTCACTGTCAAGGGGAAAATTGCACCAAATGCCAAGAGGTGAGTTGTGCTGTGCTGCCCAGCCACAGCCAAGGCACTGCACTGAGGGGTCTGCAAAAGGACTCTGTCCCTTGGGTAAAAGAGGAGAAGGGGTTAACACCAGCAGTGCTTCCAGTGAGTCATCACCTAATGCACATTGCAGTCACAGTACTGCCAAGGGACTAAGCCAGAGCAGATGTGAAGTTCCAGCTGCACACGCTGGCAGTGACCACATCCTCTCTAGTGCAGGGTAAAGGAAATGGAAGCTGTATCTCTACTGAGATTTGGTTTGAGACCATCTGTTCCACTACATCCTCTCCCCTGCACGAAGGTGGCCAGGAGTAGGGACATTTATGGTGCCCCAGTGGATTTGACTCTCACATGGTGGTGTGGAAAGAAGGAAGAAAGGTGGTGAGCAGGCAGGTGGGCTTAAGTGGAAATGTTTCCCTAAATGTGCAGGTCTGTGGCTGGGGGGGCTCCTTTGCAGGTCAGGTGGAGCCTGTAGCTGCTGTACCAGCAGTAGCAGTGTTCCAGGAAACATGTCCCAGCTCTTCCCAGTGCCTTTGAAGTTTGATACTGTCTGAGTGAAGCCTCCCAGGCTTTCTCTTGCCAAATAATATGCCTCTTCTCATCTGGGTAAGAGGCCTGAAGGTAAGGTGGACACCAGGCTAGGAAACTTCCTCCCACTGCTGTTGCAGATACTTTGGGATAGCTGATGACACGGTAATTATTTCAGCTGCCTGCAGCATGGGGAGAAGGCAGTGGCTGTCAGGCAGGATGCAGCACTAGCTAACTGTTCAGGACTGAGAGGAAATCTATGGAAAGCAACTGACTCCTTGGGAATTGGTTTGGATATATGACAACACTGTTCAGGGCACTGCATGCTGAACCATTTTCTTGTTAAAAGCTTTGAGGACACCAATTGGTGTTTCTCCCAGGGATGCCACTCACAGAAAAGTGCCCCTTACTGCCACAGCACATCTTTTTAGAGAAGCTGTGTAATTCAGCAAAGGGTTTATCTTAGGTTACCCTCAGCTGGGCTTGAAGGCACAGACACTGCAATGCTTATGGTAATGAGAAACATTCTACCATGGTATTGATTTTATTCTTTTTAGCTGTATTGATGTCTGCTTTTTTTTTGTCTGCAGCTTTGTGATGAATCTGGGCAAGGATGCTACCCTCCTTGGACTTCACTTCAATCCCCGTTTTGATGCTCATGGTGATGTGAACACCATTGTGTGCAACTCCAAGAAGGTGGAAGAGTGGGGTGCAGAGCACAGGGAGGGTGTCTTTCCTTTCCAGAAAGGGGGCACAGTAGAGGTGAGGCATGCATATATTTATATGTGTGTATATATATACTCTCTGTACATCCTCTGGTGAAAGGAGGGTGTTTGGCACAGGACACCCAGCTGCAGGGGCTGTCTCAGGGCTTCTGCTTGGCCAGTGCCAGAGCTCTGAGCACTGATGGAGGGTGGGGATCAAATGTGCAAGCTTTATCTGGCTCAGAAATGTTACTATTGAACAGAGCAGGGAATGGGCATCTCTTGGGAGACCAGAATAACACTCCTGGCTGTTGATGAACAGGTTATTCTACTGAGCTTGTTCACCCTGTGAAGCAGATGGTGGCACAGCAGTGCTGCAGAGGGGAAAGGCTTGAGGAAACTTTCTCTTAACTTTTCCATTTGCCTTGCAGATCACTTTTGGTGTCAACCAAAATGATGTGACAGTCCAGCTGCCAGGCCACCAGTTCACATTCCCAAACCGGCTTAACCTCCCTGTCTTTGACTACTTTGATACACAAGGGGACTTCACACTTCAGTCCCTCAGCTGGGAATAATTTCCTCTGCCACCTTCATCTCAAAGATACAGAAAAAGCAATCAATAAATAAGAGTTTTGGTGTACTAAGTCTCAAAATCTCATCTGTTTAATATTGCAAGTCCTCATGGGTTGGGCACCTTGCTGGGAGTGGGTGGATGGGGGTGGCCAGTTTTGCTTGAGTGCCATAAGTGGATGCAATTGTCCTAGCCTTGGTCCTTGAAAGTCATGGATAGAGAAGTGGGTGAAGGTTAAAAGTCCAAGGAGGGTTGCAGGAGGAGGCACTGGGGCTAATTGTCACTGCAGGGACAGTAAAAGAGTCCAAGGGAGGTCACCTGCTGTTGAGGCCTAGACTGACACCTTATATTCCCTGAATATATTAACTCCATTTCTACCTAAACTAAGCACTCCTGGCTAACATCAGATGGCATTGAGTGGTTGTGCTGAGTGGGGCATGGGGTCAGGGGCAAGTCCTCAACTGTGCTAGTTTTGGCTGCAGCCTTCTGTAGAGGCTGGTGCTACTCCTGTGCCTGCTTGGGACCTCTTACTGCTGTGTGGAGACAGTAGAAAAGCTGCCCTGCTGGGTGTGGCAGAGCATGTAGAGGGTTCCTCATCCAAACCCTTTCTTCCAGTAACTGCAGGAGAACAAAGTATTGTGCTGTGGCACATAAGAGTAGTAATGTGGAAGTGTCTGGTTTTATTCTCCCCCCTGTGCTTTGCCTGTTCCATCCAGAGCTGAGGGAGGCAGCAGTGTCCAGCTGGAGCGTGGGATGCTAAGGCTGTGTGCACTGTGCTTTTGTTCCTGTTTTACTTGGCCCAAATGAACCTGAGCACTTCAGTCTAAGCTGAGGCTAGACTCTGAGGAGTCTGAGGCAGTCAGGCATGTTTGATGTTACTGCACAGCTGCCTCAGGGACTCTCTCAGTCTAATGCTGCCTTGGCATTGCTGTTGAGCATGCTGTGCCTGGTGGGTATGGGAAAGGTGGGATCTGCCCTATCCCCAGTGCACAGCAGTTACCAGGTCGGTCTGGAATGAAAGGCTTGACCACAAGCAACACAAAGCACTAACAATTTGATGTACTACAGGATTCCCTGCAGGCCTGGCTGAGCTAATTCCTCACATTAAGCTGTTGCAGAGCAGCTGAGGAACAGGGACTTTCCCCTTCAGCAGCTGTACCTGCCATTCTTATTTCATAATTCATGAGGCTCTGCCAGGTCCTGTGTCCTAGGTACCCATGCAGAGAGAGGCTGGACTGCCTGAAATTGTGGGTCTGAGGAGGAAGAGAGATAAGATGAGAGCTTAGCTGAAAGGTAAGAATAGTTAGGGTGTACAAGCAACTTGGGTCCCTGCAGCTGGATCTGTCTTGAAGTCCTGTGTTGCCCAAAGCCCATTTGCTTTGGATGACCACATCACACTCTTTTTAGGGCTGCATCTATAACTGTAAACATGACATCTAGCATTTGCCACCCTGTGCATAGGCATGGCAGGGGGACTCTTCCCATGGGGTGATAAGGATAAAGCCATCTTTTTCCAAAGAGAGGTTCAACAGTACAAAAATGAGCCATACGAGGCTAGATGGTCTCAAGGCAAGAGACCTGGCTCAGTTTACACAGTGGTGTTGACACAGTCTGGCAGACTGGGGTACATTTTGTAGGCCAGAGAATTGGGTATTTCTCTCAACCACAGCAGGGCCATGGTGCTGGTGAGGGTGCCATGAGCTGTCATGATGGACACAGAGCAGAGCTCTCTCCTTGCAGCTTCCTCTGCTGGGCTGATTCTTGCAAGCTGAGCAAATGTACTGACTCCCTGGGCTGTACTACAGGGGAATCTCTCAATGTCTGTCAACTGCACTTGGCAACCATTCTTTAGACTCTTCAAAGATTTTTTTTATTTGTGATGGTTTCTTGAAGAAAGCTCAGTAGTAGCTTTACCAGAGGAGTATGAACCTTAGTGAGGTCTCCTGCTAGCGTGGCTGTTTCTTAAGTGACTCACCGTTCTTGTGAAATCTATGACTCACTGTTGTCCTGACTTTGTTATGGCTTGGCCCGTTGCTAGCAGGGAGATGAGGGGTGGCAGAGGTTCCCCAGATGTATAATTTAGACATATCAAACTGCTCCCTTCCACCCACTCCCCAGCCTTGTGCAAGGTGGAGGCTGGTGTGTGAGGGCTGCAGGACCTGAGGATGGAGTCAGGATCCCTGAGACAAGCACTCTCCCCACCCAACTGAGCAGGACAAGCAGCCACACACAGGGGAAAGCACTGCAACACCACCGATGGAAGGCACAGCCTGCTGGCATGGGAGGTGACACACTTTTATTGCAGATCAAGCTCTCGGAGACCTGTTCCTTCCTCCTGCTTTCCGCCCTCTCTGTGTGGAACGTGTCAATCCTTAACAGCAAGCAGCCAAGAGAAGAATGGGGAGAGTTCAGCAGACATAGATAAGGAGCTTCAGAGAAGTCTATTCCTCACCTCCAGCTGCTCAGTTCATTTTGCTGCTGTTGTCCATCACAAGCTCAGTCAGGTTGTTTTCCTTAACCATGAAACAGCCAAGAAAAGGATATTGCCTTTTCCTTCAAGACCAATACATGCAAGATGAACTCTGCCAGCCAGGAGGAAATGTCTCTTTTTTTCATTAGCTCATCCTTTGTTGCTTCTCCAGAGTTTTCTGGGCCCACAGAAACAGCAGATGAACAAGTAGATTTCTGCTCCCAAGTCTGTGCCAGCTCAGCTCAGACAGACTTTGGAGAGGTGGGCCCTGCCCTGCTGAACCAACCCCCTGAGAGCTGCCTCGACCACTGCATGGAGGAATGTGCCTGACTCACAGCTTCACACACCGGTGTGAATACAGCTCCCAATTTATTCTGGCCTTTTAGCCACTAGCTGGGGAGTCCCACTGGCTCCCTCCTCATTCTGGCAGACATGCTTTCTTCCCCCGTATCTTCCTGCACCTTTATCCTGCTCCATCTTCCTTCTTGTTCTTGTTTCCCTTTTTCCCATTTCTCCTTGTACAGCTGTCCTCATTTGGGATAGGATACAGCTGGAAGACTAGACTCCATAAGACACCCATGCCCAATGCCACCCTGCCCTTTCCTCACTCTCATCTGAGCCTCATTGTCTCAAGGAAGACACAGTGGGACAGAATTTGCAGAGCAGAGACAGATCTGCCATGCTACACGTACTCTGCTGTTAGTTCAGGGTTTCAGGCCACTCCAGCCACACTCTTTTGCATCATTATCATACATTTTGCATGGTATTAGCTTCATTGTGGCTGAGTCAAATGCCTCTACTCATATCCAGCAGTGGCAATTTAGCAGAAAACAGGAGGAGGAAGCATCCCATCAGTACTCCCCACTGTGCAATGACCTTTGGTTTTTAGGAAAATCATGTTCCAAACTGGCAGAGATCAGCAAAATACAGTGAAATGTACTTTTAGGTGGATATTTCCATTGCACTATCTCATAGCAGGGTAAGTGACACTTCTCATTCAGGAAGTTGATGATCCAAACAGATTGTGATGGTCTTGGCATAGAGGGGTCCCCACAGAAACAGAGGGGCACCGAGAGTCTGCCCATTTGGCTCTGATGGGAATAACCACAGTCCAAATGCCCCAGGAAATACAATGAACAGCTATGGCTATTTGTTTGATCATCTGTGCTTTTTTCCAAGAAACAACCTCATACCTCAACAGTTAACAGGTAGCTAGTTTAGGAAGTTAAAATAAATTACAATGGGATTATTTATTTATTTATTTATTTAGGAGCTAATTAAAATACTGGTTGTCTCATTAATTCCATTTAGCTCCCCTTAAGACAAGATACCTTCTCTCACACTGCCTGTGTAAAACTGCAAACACATCAGATGCTACAGTCACCAGCAGAACTCAGCTACTCCTTCCAGCATGTGAAACACAGCTCTCCCAAGAGAGCTTTAAGAGATGAGCTTTAAGAGATGAATCACTGGTTGATTTAGTGTTTTAGGCTCTTACTAATCATACAGACCTCCCCTGTTATACTACTGCATACAATGTGTGATATACAAGATAAACATATGCAATGTGAAGGTCATAATGAAAGTGCCAGGCCTTTGACATAGAGAGAATGAGGGAGCAGAGATCCATGTATTACTATATTCAGGCATCAACCCTAGGCTCTAGTAGAGACAGACTCTGAACTCTCTGAACACTATCAGTTCCTCTCTGCAAGACCCAACCCCTCTCCATTGGTTTGATAGAGACTCAAGTTTGGCAGCTAATCTTCAATGGCATGAATATCCCCCACAGTATCTTTCCTAGGGCAGTATTCTGCCTCCATCACTTTTTGTTATGTGTGCACATACACATTATCCACATACCCAAATGTATACCCACATTCCTTTTGAGACAATCTCTTAATCTTCTCTGAAGCATTTGATGGGAGGTGTGCACACAAATGTTGTCTGAAGAAGCTTTCCAGACCATCCATGGCAGAAGGAAACAGGCCTCACATTTGACTGTCACATCTTTCAAGTGACCTTTCTCAACCACTGCACTAACTGATCAAATATCTAGATATTTCACATCTCTGTCACCAGCAGGTATGATTTCTTGTAAAGGAACAGGGTCTTTTAGTCTAGCAGCTCCTGTAACCTGCTGGGGTGCCTGGCTCCAGACAGATAGATGTTTTCTTGCATCAGGTGGGTGGCTGTCTGCAGTTTCATGCAGGAGTTTCATGCTAGGTCCCATGTCCAACACAGTAAGTGCCAAAGTTTTCAAGGCCTGACTGACAGGCAAGACCTGTCAGCATCCAGTCAAATCACAGCAATTTAACAGGGACAGGTTGTTCTGAGGATTCAGATGCACAAAATCTTGCACTTGAAAAGAAGCAGCTTAATCAGGCCCTCAGAACAAAGTGGATATTCTATGGGGGCAAAAGTGCTTCAAAGGGTGCTCCAAGGGCACTGTGTTTCTCTGATGTCAATCTCCTCTCCTGTCCTGACAGCCACCCAACAGGACCAGGTAGAGTCAAGTCATAGTGAGATTCCTGCACGGCTTCCTAGGATTTAAACTTGAAGTAGGCTTCAACTGTAGTGAAGAAAAAAGGTGGTACATTAGGGCACTCCTGAATGGGAGTGGCAGGAGGGGAAGGAAACAGCATCCAGGCACCTACTTGCATATTCCTGTGGTGTCATGGCCTGGTTGATGACACTAGTGAAGGCTCTGATCCACTCCAGCTGGTCAGCCTCTGTCTCGCAGGTGAAGAGGTATTCCCGGTCAGGGGTGACAATGGTGATGCCGTAGTGCCAAGAGAAGTTGCCCTGTGTCCCTGAAGGCAATCCCTTCTGGACACTGTATCCATTCTCTCCACTGCCCACAAATACCTCACCCTTAGCAAATGCGTCCTGCACATCAGGAGGGAAAGACAGTGATTTATGGAATCCCAGAAGAACAAGGGAATCATTACAACGCACCTAAGGACGGGAGGAGAGTGTGTGAGGAACAGTGATGTAGCAGCAAAAAGTTTTGGAGGTGGTCAGGGATTCAGAAGAGCAGTGAGTCTGTGCTCAAAGGCAGTAGTGAAAAGATAAAAATAAGGGCAAGGACCTCAAGAGGTCTGGGAGAGGAACTGCTTTTCTCATCTCTCTGTGTCACCCTCCCATGACACCACCTTTACACCACTGCCCTCCCTCTTCCCATTGCTTGCAGGCAGTGAAACACAGAAAGCATGTGATGAGCTAAATGGGATGGAAAGGGGAAGAAGATCTGGAGTCCATGGATAGGAGCTGGGAAACCTGCAAGCCACCCTTAGTGCAGAGCACAGACTCTGTGTGCACTTGACCCTGCCCTCAGCACCGCTGCCTGCAGCTGCCCGGCGGCCACATCTCCCTCTCACCAAAGGATCCTTGAAGTACATGAGCCTGCGGTGATCCAGCGTGAACCAGCGCTTCTTAAAAGCCTCTCTCTGCTGTGAAGGGAAGAGGTGACGTGTGAGGGGACAGTGCCCTCTGCTGCGAGCGCTGCGAATGGACGCCCCAAACTCACCCCAACCACTTAAAAAAGCCTCTGCCTTAACAGCAACCTCCTCCTCGCCCTTTCTGAGCTGAGAGTGGGTGAGTATCGGGTTATTCAGTCCCAGCTGCTGTCCCCAACTCCTGAACTTCGATGAAGGACCCCAAGGGTGAGACAGGAGAAATCGGGACACTAAATACCTGTAAGGTCACGCACACACAGACACATGCAGAGAGATCTGTCGCTCTGGGAGAAAGCAGAGACTCTGGCTTCATCTACTTTCACATGTGTCCTTCCCCTTCCTTTTATTCTCCCCTCCCTTGGTGCACACACACTGTTCCCACGGGTGTCTAAAGAGTCAGGGGGGAATGAGGAAACAGCAGGAGAAAAACATTGAGGTAGGGAAAGCCAGTGGTGCTCTGGCAGGCCCCTGCTAGATTTTTATTCTACTACAGCAGCTCACCTTGGGACCAGTCTTCTCCATGTATCCCTCCTTCAAGAAGTTTCTGGTCAGACGATTTTTAATCTGACAAAATGGCAAGAGTAACATTCACTTAGCTGTGCCTCTTCGCTATTCATTTCCCTCCCCCACCCTTCTATTCCCCCAAATTCAGTCACCTTCTAAATGTACATTTCCCAAACTGCCTAGCTAGGCATCACTTCTGCCTCCAAAATGCCCAGAAACAGCAGAGAGCAGCTGTTTTCTGACCACCACAGGCCCTTATAAAAACACCTCATCCCTCTATCTTTACCCTGCAATTTCCTCTTCCATACCTGGGGTTATAACAGTATCTAATGAGATCTTTTATCATACAAGCAGCAGGAGACCCAGCACGGTGCTGCAGTGCTGCCTTACCTCATTATCGCTGGCAATGGGAAATGCTACCTTCAGGTAATGGAACTGCACAGAGCGGATGGCATTGAACCAGTCCACCACCTCCTGGGGATGGAACAGCACAGGACAGAAAGCTTAGCCAGAGCAAGAGTGGGCTATCTAAACTCACCCAGCTGCACCCAACCCTGTGTTAACTTGTGTTAACTACAAACACAGTCAGCTCTCCCTCCACAGCATCTCCCTCACATGCACTCAGCCAGCACGGCTGCCCCATTCCCCACATGCACAGGCAGCACATCTTCCATAGAACTCCTCCCACACAAACCAACTCAGTCAGTGCTCCAGCCCTGCCCCCTGCAGCAAAACTCTCTCACAGATACACAAACAGAGCCAGAACCTCCACCCTGTTACCTACAGCAACTCACACACCTCATCCTACCCATGCTTCATACTATTTAATACCAGCAGCTCCTCAAAGCACCTCAGTGTTAAAACCAAATACCTTTCCACTTTCATGGTAGACAAATATATTCCGGGTCTTATTGTCTTTGAGATAGGTGATCTGAAGGCCATTGGGGTTCCCAATCTTCTCTGGCTGGAATGTAGCATTGATGACATCTATTTTAACATTGATTTTGGGTTCTTTGGCCTGAAAACAGAATGGCATTGAACATGAGCAATGCTAGAAGGAAAGAGACCTGAGCTACTTTCTAAATGGGATAAGGCAGGGTCAGAGGCCTAACCCAGGTGAAGAATCTTGTACTTGGCATTTTAAACCTTCTGAGGTTCATATCAGCCCACTTTTGGAGCTTGTCCAGGTTCCTCTGGATGGCATGTCCCACTTCTCCCTACCCTGAGCCATTCCCTCCCTTGTGACAGCATTTTAGCTCTTGCCCCACTCAATGAATGAGCAGATGAATAAGCAGAAACATAGCCCTCCTCAAAACCAACCAGAGAAAAGGTTTTGCCAACATGGCTCACAGTGAAGTGAGGTTGGTTCCAGGAATGGTGCAGGATTACACATCCAGGCAAATGGATAGGAGTGAAGTGAAAGATCAGTCCTTTTCTCAGTAGTGAGGGAAGCACAAAGGGAGAGCATGAGGAAAAGCCACTCTGAGAGTAGAAAGGGGACCCTTATCCTCAGTGATGTTTTGTTATCATCCCTGAGCTGAGATGAGCAAGGCAACCTCAGAAACATGCATAGGAAATCAGAACATCTCTGTGACCCTGCTGCTCTGGGTGGAGTACACACTGAGGTGGGAGTTGACCACCATACTCACATCCTGCTTGGTGAAATACTTCAGACATCCCTCTCTCTCAGACAAGAGGAACTTGCGGGGTAGGAACTGCCCGTTGTCTCGACCTCGCTTCCAAAGGATGCCTTCCTTCACCCCTTGGAGCAGAAAAGCCACTTATAATAGCATTCCCCCCCAGGCATTGTAGGCATCAGAGAGCTGCATGCAGCCTGGGGCCAGCCACCCCTCTGGGACAAAGAACATGATGGACTATTGCTGACAATAAACACTTTAGATGTTTCACCTCTAGATGTTAGATCTAAAGATGGTGATGTTCCCATATTTGCAGTGCAGAGAAGCACTCACCAAAAGACATTCCCAGATTCTTCCCACCTCCTAGGCCTGCTCCCACTACTACCTCTGACAGTGTGAGAGCTGTCTCCTGTGAACACTGGAGTCCTGGCCCATGTAGACTCTGGTGTGGGACCAGAACTCTTCCCACTTGACTCTGCATGCTCTCGGGCTCCAATGCCCTTTGTCACAGGGCTGGCAGCGCCATTTCAAGGACAACTGCCATGGTTAGAGGGAGTGGCATGCAGCAGGACAGATATTCCTTATTGTAGATGTCTGTCCCCAGCAAGACAACAAATGCCTTTGAAAAATGCCACTTGATAACACCAGGCTTTTAAGCTACCTGTGGCAGTGCCAGCCAATGTTGCCCACAATTTAACACCCCCAAAAATAAGCCCTGTAAGTACCAGTTGGGTTCTCAGGAGTGCTTGTGGGATTTGCAATACTGAGACCTCATCGTACTCAGAAGTTTCCAGCAAAGGCTGCAAGCAGGATGTCTTGATGCTGTGTTCTGCTCTTACCATCAGAATATGGCAGCTGTTTTCCTGGCTCAGTAAATTCTTTGCGTTCATATTTGGCCCGTATCCACTGTTCTCTCAGCACTCTACAGAGAGAGGTGACAGGTAGCTCAGAAACAAACCAGAGGAATTAGAGGAACATAGATTTGCCCTTCCCCCTTTTCTTCTGTATGCAGCAACTTACTGGCAGTCATTGTAGGTTGGCTGGTAATAGTAAATAGGGATGTGAGCTTCATACATGGTTTTAGTCACAGCATTCCCATGCTTGGCCAGAAACTGCAGAGTCAGACAGAGAGTTAGTGCCTTGCCTTTTAATGCAGACTCATGGTGGAGCTTTTCTTTCCTAACTAACTACAGGGCTAGCTGCACATCAAACTAATGGAGCATTCTCTTTTCCCTCCATTGCAACATGCCAGCAGTCTGGCTGAAGGAAGGTGGGTCTCAAAGGTCTCGTCTACTCTCAGACATTACAGTGATTGCACCTGCATCAACAGAGTGCCATAAATGTCACTTCCATAAGGCTGGGTGCACACATGTTCAGTGGATTTGGTGCCATGCCCTCACATCTCCTGCAGAGTTTGACAACAGCTGTGCAATGCTATCTGGAAGGACATTCCAACCTCTTCCAAAGAGCAACAAGACACAGATTATTTTCTTCGAATCTCCAGAAAATATTTTCAGCTCCCTGAAGATTAGTGAGTTGAGGGGACTGTAAAGGGAAGTGCCATTTTTCTCAAGAGATCATATTACATCTGGAAACTTCTCTTGGAGAATGGAATTTGACTTCTGAAATCAAGAGGAGACATTGAGGCTGGATGATCTTGGCAAGTGGAAAATAAGTAATCTGGACCCTAAGCAAACTCTAAGCCTTAGTAGGATACATTGCAAGAGCTGTGCATTTGCCATAAAGTAACAGGACATGAGGAGACACATAAGGCACGTGTATCCTCCCTCTCCAGTGGGTTGTGGGGAGTTATTCCTGGTTATCATGCGTAGAAAAGAGACGGATTAATCCGGATTACATTCCAACTCTGTGAGGCCAAAGGACTAATTTCGCCAGGACACTGAGTGTATAGTTTAGTATAAACCACCTGCCATACCCATGGGGATAAAGATCTCACCTGCACCTGAGCATCATCCCAGTAGTCCATCTTCAGGGATTTGACTTTGCTGATGCTGGGGATGTTGCGGTGAATTCCTGAACAGCTGAGGCATATAAAGACACCCAAAGTAGAGGATGCCCAGTCAGGATCTAAGAATATGGAAAAGGGTATAGCTAGAAGTGGTGAATATCCCTGGGAGACATGTCTCACCTGAGAACGTAGTCCTGAGAAACAGGGAGCTGGTGACCACAGTTTCATCCTGAGTAATTGACACCCAAGGCATGGATGCCAGTCAGGAAAAAAAAACACAGCTATTCATTCCCTTTTCCAATCACTTTGACTGATTTTTAAATGACCTATATCTTGAAAAACACCGAAGTGCTCTGTGAACTCCCTTTGTGTAAAGGATCAGCCAGGCTAAAATGAAACCACACCTGGGAAAAGACCCCCAAGAGTTGTTTAGTGCATCACAGGAAACTCATAACAGTATTTAGCTCAGGGAGTAGAAAACAACCTTGAATCAAAAACTCTCCTGGAATAATTAAATAGGGTAAAATGGTACTAATTTGATCAGTCTTAATTTTGCTTGGGTAGTACACTTTTTTTTGGAGGTGTACGATGGGTGTTTTTAGCAGCCCTTGTAAGACCTCAAACTGGATACCCTTCTGAGAGGGCAAGCCCTTCAGTAAATGAAATTTCCCAGGCAACTATGGCAGGTTGTCAATTCAGAGCTGAGTCATGGTTGAGACAATGCCCTCCTGAATCATGCCTTCTTTCTGGAAAAGTTAGGATTTCACTGGGCGTTTTCCTGTCAGGTCCTGACTGGGCATGACCTTGATTTGCATTTGAGATCTGACATGACTACAACCCACGGTGCTGCAGCTATGGAGCCCCTGCTAATCTGACACTCCCATATCCCTGTGCTTCCCACCAGTGCTAAGGCAGCATCTTCTCCCTCCTCTCTTGCCAGCCCACCTCCCAGGAGAGGAGATGAATACCCAGAGCGATGTCTCTCCTCTCTTTCCACACCAGGCTCCTGTGCAGCCCAGATAGCCAGCACTAAGTGGCTGGTAGAGATCCAACTCCCTGCTTCCAACTCTTCCTCCACCATCCTTCAGGGACTCACCTGGCTTCCCACAGTCTGCACAAAAAGAGTTCTCTGCTCTTTTCCACACTTCCTTCAGGGCCTTCATGCTCCGCTCGTTTCCTCCAGCCATCACTTCGGAATGGTGTCCCTCCAGGCAGGGCAGGACAGGGCCAAGAGGGCAGCTGCCTGCACCTTATGCACCTGCAGGCCAACCCACTGCGTTATCCAGGAGAGAAGGAGCCACCAGAGAGACAGGCTCTGGCAGATAGAGGGAAAAGAGGAAGGCAAGAGAAGCCTAAGGTTAAGGGTAATGGAAAGGGTACAGAAGCCTGTCGGTGCACCTGAGCTGGCTGAGAACAGGCAGGGGAAAAGAGGCTGGAGGGTGAAGTGCACCCAGACTGTTCATGAGGAGGAGGAGACCTGCCCTATGGGCGTGGAGGGAAGTGCAGCAATTAACCACAGAACTGGTTTTTCCGCATTTCTGCTGGTGAAAGGACAGGCCAGGAAAAGAGCACAAGCAGTGAGCAAGCTGATAAAGGAAAGATGGCTGTGGACAAGTGACTCCCAGGCTGTGACAGGACTCCTGTCAGGACTCATCATGCTCTGCGGGCTGGGGGGGGACTGGCTTTGGCTGTCCCCACAACACTACTGAAGTCAGCTGGCCACCACACAGGTATTACACCCATTTCTAAGGCAAGAACAGGGGAGCAATAAAGGCTGGGGAGCTCAGCCAATGTCACTCTAAGCCATCAGAGCATGGCAGCACCAACTCATGCCAGTACCTCTCTCCACCACTACAGAAATCACGGCTGACTTGGACAGCATCAGAGCTAAGACCCATCTCCACAATTGCCTTCCCTGGATAAGAGCAGCAGCACATGCTCTGCCAACACCAAGAAACGACCGTAGCTGAAATGACAACTGAAATAAACTCAGCTCAGTTGAAAAATGCTCAATTGAAGAACTGCAGATGTTAACTATTCGGAAGAGTGACATTTATTTTAAAAGTGTAGATGCAGAACACTCTGGAGTGTCAGAACGAGTCTCGGGCTGTGAGATCGGGGTGTGACACTGCCATGTTCTCCGCACAAGGCAGCGCCGCAGAATCTTTAGCTGGGAGGAAGGCAGAGTAGCCGCAGGCTCCCCCGCCTGAAGCAAACCCCGTCTACCCCAGGCTGGATTCTGGGGCCGGGATCAGGCGGTCCCGGGGGGCGGCGGACAGAAGTGCCGGCGTTCCGGCGGAAGGGGCGGGCAGCAGCGGCAGCGGCAGCAGCGTGGGACCGCCATGGGCCGCAAGAAGAACAAGAAGAAGGGTCCGGGCGGCCGCGAGGGGCGGCTGGTGGTGACTTTCGACGAGGAGCGGCGGAGGTGAGGCCGGGCGGGAGGGAGGGAGGCGGGGAAGGAAGGGATCCAGCAGTCGCTAAAGCCGGGCGGGAGGAGGGGAAGGATGACATCCCCCGGTCGCTAAAGCCGAGGGGAGGAGGGGAAGGATGGCATCCCCCTGTCCCTAAAGCCGGGCGGTTCTGCCGGCAGGGAATACCTGACCGGCTTCCACAAGCGGAAGGTGGAGCGGAGGAAGGCGGCGCTGGAGGAGATCAAACGGAAGCTGAAGGAAGAGCAGAGGAAAATGAAAGAGGAGGTGAGGGAAGGGTCTGGTGTCCCCGCTGGCCAGGGTGGGCAGTGAGCGGGCAGGAGGGGCGGGCAGAGGCGCCGCATGACCTGTTTGCGTTCCCCAGCGGCACCAGGAGTACCTGAAGATGCTGAGCGAGAGGGAGGAGGCGCTCGGTACGTGCTGGGCCCTCGGTGGGGAGGGAGGTGGCCGCCCGTGGTCCGACAGCCTTGGCTGGGTGTTGAGAGCTGGGGCAGGGATGCTCGCACGCTGTCCCACACCAACAGCTGCTCGGTCCTGTGGTGTTCCCCGGACAAGCTGGGCAGCAAATCTGAGCGGTGACCCCGCAGCAGGAGGTGTCACACATCTCCAAGGTGTCCCCTAAGGGGGGAGAAGGAGCTTGCCCCCCAGGCTTGCAGTGCCCTTTATCCCTGCATGCCAAGGCTGGGTGTCACCCCTGCCCAGCGTGATGCATCAGGAACGAGTGAGCTTATACCTTAAAAGCCGAGCACTTTGCAGTGCAGGATTTCTTGTGTTCCCAGAGGAGGCTGATGAACTGGAGCACTTGGTGACATCGCAAACAGAGTCTGTGAACATCGACCACCCAAACCACATCGTTACAGTGACCACCATCAGTGACCTGGACCTCTCGGGGACACGCCAGCTGGGGCTGACCAGCTCTGTGGTAAAGCCTCTTGCTACCTCTCTATGAGCTGTACACACTCCTGGGGCTGGTGAGGTAGGGCTGGTGGTTCCTGAGTATGTCCAAGGCCTTGAAGCTGGCTGGGAACAGAGATGGAAAGGGAAACTCATAAATGTTATGTTTTTCACAATTTTAATTGGGTCTCTAAAGAGAAGGAAATGTGCTGTATGAGTAGCTCACTCCAAACTTCCCTGGAATCCTTTGCTAGTCCCGACTGACTCGGGTTAAAGGAAAAGTGCTACTGGACTGGATGGCAACAGTGTAATACTTTAAAAGCTGATACAAGAAAAGCAGCAAGATTTCTGACTTTGCTGCCCGATCTGTCCTTGACTTCTTTCCTGTGTCCTGTTCAGAAATATTACTGTTAGCATAAGGAGGCATTTCTCTCTCCATGATTCTGTTCTTGGGCCACAAATAAGGAAACCATTCAGTTCTGGTTGTGGTCACTTTCATTCTCAAAATACATTGTAACTAAGATCTTGGATTTGTTCTATAGAGATTCTCAGGTATTGGTTGTACTTACATTTCTAAGGTTATCTAATCTGAAAATCCTCTCAGAGAGGTCTTGATAGTAATGTAAGCAAAAGCCAAGGGCCTTGGTTCATTTTAGTTTAAACTTCAGTCCCATGGCCATTACAATCATGCTGAAGTTCTTGGATCTTGGGGTGGATTACTGTAGGACATCTCTGGTTGTGTCTTTCTGCAGGACTGCAATAGGAAACCTTGACACTTGGATAGTGAAGGGTGTAGAAAATTCAAAAAATCTTAATCTGTAAACTAGTTAGTTCACAAAACAGGATGTAGCCAAAAATGCAGTGGAAACACCAGAATCACCAAAGTGCTTTCTTTTTAAGGGAAAAACCGATGGATCTGAAGAAGAGAAAGGGGAAGAGGTGGTGAACAAGCCTGTGAGAACAATGCCCAAGAAGTCCAGAAACCCCTTCCTGTCTGAAAAGTATGTGCAGATTCCTGCAGGCCCTGACTGTCCGGCTCTGGAATGTTGTGTTCCATGGGAATGTTGTGTTCCATGGGAATGCTGTGTGGCCGCGGGGCGGTGCTGCGCGGGCAGGGGCCAGCAGGGAGCGCTGGTGGAGCGTGGAGAAGAAAGAGGAGGAGGAGGAGGAGGAGGGTGGGCTTCGTCCTGTCCTCTTACTTAGTCCTGCATCGCAGCGCATTCCGCAGCGCGCAGAGCTCGTCCCTGGGGTTGAAGGTCAGAGGCTCCTAAAGCTGGAAGCTCAGGTGTTCTCCACATTTTTTCAGTATCCAGGTTTTACAGCTGCTTTGAGGGTGTGGAGAGTTACTTTTAACTCTGTGGGCTCTGGGCAGCACAATGCTCACCACATGGATTTTTGTTGTTGCCCCACATGGAGACTTGGAGGTTTCCTGCATAGCTTAGAGTCCCTCTGGGACTTGCTGTGTCTGGCATCCATTCCTGCTGGGCCACACAGGGCTCTCCAGCTATTGTTGTGGTATTGCCTTGCTTCTGAAGGCTTTGGTCCCCAAACATTTTTCTCTTTCTGCTCTAAACAGAATCTCTTCTCTTACTGCCACACTGCACATGCACAGCCGGAAAAAGACGAAAGGAAAGAGATCCCAGCGTGGGCAAGGCCCACGTAAGAAAATCCAGAAGTCCAGCACAGGGAGAACCACCAAGACTCAGCGTCGGAGGCTGACTGGCAAAATGGGCCGTGACCAAGATTAACAGAGAAACTAATGCTCAGGCCACCAGCTAGGACAGTGCTCTGTATCTGGCCTGCTGCTCTTCAGGACACTGTCACTGTGTGCAAGCACCTTGTTTACATGGCACACTGACTAGCTGTGAACCCACTTCAGCCTTTCTGTAGCCTCCTGAGCACTGGCCAGAGTGACTAGACACCCTACCCGTTTATTTTTGCAGTAATCTCCAGCCTGGGTGCCACAGAATATCTTAAAAACTTCTGCTGAAGGTCGTGTTCACTATTTGACATAACCCTCTGTCCTTGCCCCCAGTCCTTTCAGAGCTGATACTTTGCTTTATCAAAGAAGAGGATCTGGGGCAGAGTGCAACAGGCACATCGTTGTCAGGGCAATTTGAGAGACTTGGGAGAGCTCTGCTTGCACTCCTGCATCAGTGCCCTGGCATTTCTGCTGTGCAGTAAATCCTTTTTCCATGGAGACATGGTGTCATCTTGTCTCCTGTGTTTCTTCACCACACAACACACTGCCACACCTGAATGCAGGGGTACTTTTTGTTTGGTACTTGTGCCGGGTGAAACTGGGTAACTTTGTGAATAAATCTGAAGTAATTTTGCTAAGAAAAAAAAAATAAAAATCTGTGACTTATCTGAAGCATAACAGGAGCTGTGCTAAAGCCAGTACCAACTGGAAAGAGGGGGAGGCAATTCCTGGTGTTTAAAGGATATTGAAATCCACTGGTGCTTGGAAAATGGAATAGCTAGGAGCTATTTCTGTGGCAAGGCAGAGCCAGCTAGAGCAGGAACGGCTCATTCCATTGTCTGCTGAATATGCCGATCGTAACTCAGATAGCTCAGGGGAGTATGAAATGCCCTAATGCCCTTGCTGTGTGTGTGTGGCCCTCTCCGGGGTGGGAGTGGCAGAGGCTGCCCTTGCCCTTTACCTCAGGGTTGCTGCAGTTATTAGCAGCTAATTGCCTTTCTTCTTAGGACCTCAGTGTATGTTTTCTACTGTGGTTGCCCTAGGCTGGGGGAGAAAAAAACTTTGTAGGGTTGGAATTTACGAATACTGGTGGCAAAAGCATGAGTGAATCCTCTGAGGAGGAGAGTGAGCCCAGGCAGCATGCTGGCCTCTGTCCTGGAGTATCCTGGAGTATTCTGCCTCTGTGAGCCAGGCCTCCTCCCATGCCATGTGTGCACTGGAAAGGAAATGACAAAGAAAGAAAAGGCCTATGTGTCCAAAACCCACACCAGAAAAATTTGCAACCCAGCAATGGGCAAGTAAATAGATTCCTCATGCCAGAAATGGGAGGGAAAAGAATAAAGCAGTGCCTGAGGCTGCATGGAGGAACATCAGAACAGTGCTGATGGCCACCAGCCGCTAAAGAGAATGGCAGCAGCCTGATGTATCTCTCCATCGTTTCTCATAGGGTGTGCACACAGAGCTGTTCTCCAGAGCCTGTTAAGGGGGAGGATATTATCTCAACACTGACAGCAGCAGTGCAATTTCTGCTAGAGGGAGGGTTCTGGAGGCAACCGGGTGACACGTGTGCTTGTGGTAAGGAATGGGCTCCTCTTGCACTTCCCTTTCCCTTCTGAAGAAGGTAATTGCTGGGGAAGTGGACACTGTTATCACTGGTGCCTTGTATGCTTGGATTCAGAGTCCCACCCTGGGCTGAGCTCTTGGGCACTAACAGAATAAACTCAGTCACATTAGGTATGTATGTGTGCTTTCCTCACCTCCAAAACAGTTTCAAACACTGCCTTAAAGGCCACTCCAGAAAGGTCATGGGATTTAACAGGTGAGCTTACCTATCCACCTGTCTCACCTGGGGTTCTTGGGTGTTTCAGAGCTACAAAAACACAACTCAGGCAAGGCCAAAAGTGTTATGCTGAACTGGACCTCAGCCAAAGTATCCAAAAGGTCCTAAGTGTGGAGCATAAATTATTTCTTGTTCTGGTTTGGGAGTTACGTGCTCTAGAGAGTTCTGTGCTTGCTGGATTTGAGAGGGATGAAGGAGGGAAGGAGAAGGGAGCCCTGTTTGGAGATTACCCCACCAGGGGGACTGCAGCTCAAAGTCAGAGGACAGGGTGACATCCTTAGTCTGGATCATAGAGCAGTTTTCCCTTCTCTCCGGGACATAATGCCTTGTGGAGTGACCATGGACAGAAGGTGACCTTTGTGCTTCCTCACACGAGGAGTTTGCTCTGGAGCTGGGATGGCCACTGTAAAAGAGCTGGATTATCTGTTTGAGAAATCTGCTGGAGTGTGGAATGTGGAATGTGGATCAGTTGCCTTCCCCAGCCTGTAAGCAGCCTGGAATGGTAGCTGGGACAGAGCTGGATGACCTCATTTTATTCTGGATGAGGTGTTAAGAGTGACTTCAGTTTTTGTTATTTTGCTTCCAGGTGATCTAGAAGAATCTTTTAGTTTGCTGTTTCCCTGGACTAATAAGATTTTTGAGCCTTTCTCAAGTGTCAGCTGAAATCTCCAACAGCCCCTTCCAAACTCTGAAGTCTTTCAGTTCCTGCTATAAAATGAGTTTTCAAATTAAAAAAAAAAAAAAAAAAAGTGTATGGAAAAACTGAGAACAGAACTGTTAATTCCTGTACAGCATTAACCATCAGGATTGTTCATTACACTATTGATTTCTCCATTTGATTGATTAAAGCTTTATTCTGCCCTAGCCTGATGCTTTTGTTACACACAGGGTATACAGTCAGGCTGCCCCTGGATATATTGAAATGAGGATAGGAGTTTTCACACAAAAGGTAGTGAGTGAAGTGTTTGCCAGACACGACAGTTCATACCAGACTTTGGCTTAAAATTTTTTGCTGCTTCCACTTGTTTTCAAGATGGATTTGAGCATTTGGGGTTTCCCCCCCCTCCCCCTTAGCTGGCCAGGAAGAGGCTGCTTCCAAATGTAAGGTACTTGCAAAATGTAAAGTGCTTGCAAAAATCAGCTTGTTAGTGCAGTTGGTGCTCTGTAAAGGAAAAGCAGAGACCAGCAGCTCCCTGTGAGCTTTTCCACAGGCATTTCAAGTGTGGCTCTGCAGCTAGGTCACCTCGGGCACCTGAGCATTGCTGTGCACATGCCCCAGGCTCGCACAGAGATGCAGGGCTTTGACATGGGCTGCCACAGTGGGTTGCCATGCATGATGGCTTTCCCTGGCTAGACTGCAATTCCGCACACATGCGCACGCAAAAATATAATTGGGATTACAGAGGATCAAAAGCAGACTGGGAGTCAAAAGGATCAGACAGCTGGGGGAAAACCGGAGTGCAGCAAAAAGGAGGAATGGCTGCAGTTTTGTGCATGAGCTGTGTGATAATCAGTGCACTGTAGTTATTGCTTTTGTAGTGTAGGCTGTACTCAGTACAGCTACACTGCTGATTCCAGTACTGTGTTCCAGGAAAAAAAAAGAAAAAAGTGTGTTCGAGGAAAAAAGTTACTGGGAGAGTGATGAGAATTTTCAGGGACTAAAAGGGAGCTGAATAATGGGCTGCGTGGGGTAGATAGGTTTGAGGTGTGGATTGCAGACTGCCCTTAATGGGAAAAAAAAAAAAAAAAAAAAGAAAAAAAAGGAAATCGAATTTTTTGTAACTGTCACCAGCATGGGGAAGAGGAGTTTGGACTGTAGAAGGAGCAGTGGAGGACAGATTAAGGATGTTAAGACAGTTAAGGGCGTTCTGCTGGAAATAGCGAGGGTCAGGCAGGGCTTGTGCTCGGTAGGTAACGCTCACGTCAGACAAATCTCTCTGAGTGCTGTGGGTAGGCATGAGCTGCTGTCGGAGCTGTGCTGGAACACGGTGGCGTTTCGCTCTCTCAGCGCTCGCGGGTAAGTCCGCCGCTTTCGCATCTGTTTCGGCTTCGGACAACTAACTCTTGGGGTGATGCCTGTGGGGAGCACAGGGGGAGCCCCTCGGCAGGCGGTGAGGTGGTCCCTGGGAGCTGCAGCCGAGGGGGAGGGCTGGAGCCCCGGTTCCATCCCGATTCCCGGCTCCATCCCCATCCCGGCCGCTCGATCGCCTCCCGCCGCCAGCGACACGTGGGAGCCCGCGCCCGGGGGCGCCATGGCCGCGCGCCGCCGCCGTCCAATCAGGAGGCGGCATTCAAATCGCTGCCCCAGACAGCCAATCAGAGCGCAGGGGGCGGGGCCTCGCGCCCCGCGGTTCCCACGGCAGCTCCATTGAGGGGGGAGCTCGGCGGGCGGCGCGGTGCTGGGAGCCCTGGGGAAGCGGAGGTACTGGGGATACTGGGAGGCACTGGGAGCGCTGAGCACGGCCGGCTGCATGCGTGCCAGAGGCCGTGGGGATCACAGCATTGTCCTGACAGCAGGCCCCAAGGGATGTGGGGAGCAATGATGTGCCCATCAGAAAGTGGGGTACCACGGGCTCCAGCCACGGGTGGCAGTCCATGGGCAGTGGTGGGCAGCGATGCTGGTGTGTTTTGTGCTGCATCCCTGGCAGGGGAGTGCTTAGGCTCCTGTCAAGCATTTCGTGTGAACAAGTCAAGCAAACATGCCCCAGTGTGAGGAAGGATGCTGCGAGGCTGGCACCTAGTACAATTTGAAAATGAGTGCACTGACAAACAAACATTTTAGCTTTGTTTTTGGCATTGACGTTTGGCCTTGGTTGTTTTGGGGAGCGGCCATAGCCTCGATCAGCTGCTCTGACTCAAATGTCCATGTTTATGGCACCAGTGGCATGTTCACATCTCAGACGCTGGTCTGATTTCCTGTCCTTCTATTGGTGCCTCCTCCGAGGAAATTAGGCAGAAACCTCCTTGCTCAGATCACATCCTCAAATCCAAGGACTCAAACTCTGCAGGACAGATGAGGTGATGGTGGGCGGGATGCTTGCAAATAAACAGAACAGAAATGTGATCCAGCTGTCATGCTAGCCATGCTTGTTACCCTTCACGGCAGTCCACTGTCCTACAGGTCTCAAAATTTTAGTAGGATTGACAAGTTTCCTAAGCTACTTAGAGCCATCTCTTTATGACCAACATAATTAAGAAGAAAGGTTTTGGTTTAGTGCCTTTTAAGAGAGAAAGAGCATTTCCATCGAACAAAATAGCAGGCATGCACAGCATTCCCTCTATTCACAAGGACTCCCAAACTGAGGGGTGTCAGCAGTGGTTTCAGGGTGCAGTGCCCCTTCTAAAACAGGTCCCCGCTAGATCACCTTGTACCTGGGTTCCCTTTGATTCCAGTATTGACAGTTGGGAGCAGCAAACTTCAGTCTGGAAATAACATTCCTGCTTCCACAGCTTCTTCTGCTGCTGTTCCTTCCTCCTTTTTCTCCTGGCTGGCCCCTACCAGTAGCCCATCAGCCAAAGAACTTCGTCCTTGCTATGCACAATGTCTGGTTCAGTGGATGACATGCCTTGCATGAACTTTGAAGCCAACATATTTGCAAACAGCCTGTGCCAGCACTGTTTCCGAGCCGCAGGGGCTCACCAGCATGCTGTCCAGGTGAGCTCCTCCATCCCACCTGCCAGCTATGGACACTTCATTAAGGACCTCTTTGTTCTATACTGGGACTCCACCTGCCTTTTTAGAGACAGAAACCCCTAAGACAAAGGCTTGGCCAGGTTTTCTAGGCGGGGTAAACCTCTATGGGCAGAGAGTCTTTCCAGGTATAGGAGTGCTTAATTTCACTGTGCCAGACCAAAACTGGGAACCAAGCTTAGCAGGGAAGTGCCGGGCAGTGGATACAGGGGGCTTGATAGACCCTGGAAGGGAAAGCAGGGGTGTTGCAGATGCAAAGCTACAGGGAGGGAATTGAAGACTGGCAGAGCAGGGACCCACCCTGTATTAATCTCTGCTTGACGCTTGCTGGCATTTACAGCTTTGCCTCACCTTAAATATGGTCCTGGTCGATTCTCTGTGGCCTCAGCTGTTGGCTTGGGGCCAGGGCTCAGCTCTGTCCCTGTGGCAGCTTCAGCAAGCTGTTCCCAGAGGAGAAGGCAGGAGGAGGAAAAATCTCATGGGGTTTTGGGCTCCAGATACCTCGATCCAGCACCATCCTTTGGGACAGGGCTGGACACACAAGCTACTTGGCTGTCTCCGACTGGGCGACAGCCGGTTTCATGTTCACCAAGGGTTTCGTGTTGTTTGACGTCCTCCAGGAGCGACTGGCCAGGGATGATGAAATAGTAATGAGCCTCCCTCTCTCTTTCTCGCCCTCTCCCCCTCTCCTCCTGGCCTTGGGCGCTCTAAGGTTACCTCAGCCCTTCACCCTCGATCTGCTCAGAGCTGTCACCTCTGAGCGAATCGTGGTGCGGGCGAGACGCTGGAGGGAAGGCAGCACTGACAGCCGGCTCCTGGAGCCTCCCCCACTGCTGCTCGTAAGCCCCGCAGGTAACGGGGGCCAGGGAGGATGCTGACACCTGCAAGCCCTGACAGAGAGAGGCAGAGGCTGGGACTACAGCCTTTCCTGCAAAAATCTTCCTTCCTCTTGGCTCCACTGCCTCTCCCTGAGCTATCCTGCTGGTGAGGGAGAGCAGCTACGAGCAGCACCAGTGCCAGCATGGGGGGGCACTTTCCCTGAACCCTCATCCACACATGCAGAATGGGATGTCTGCAACAGTCAGCATCAAATAGGAGCACGCTGGGTCTCTTCATGTAGGAGAAAAATCTCAACGGTGGGCTGGGAGAGATACCAAGAGCCCTGGAGGCCAGGCTGCTCTAGGGGAGGTAGAAGAAGCAGGCGTTTCCAAGGGGCAGCCTTCATCCTCCTCCCTGACAGCAGCGCTGCACCCCTTGTTCCTCGCAGGACCATGCCACGGAGGTGGCAGGGCGCGATGCCGGCAGCGACGCGGCCCCGGGAGAGCCCTGGGACTCCCTCCACATTTTAGCCCCGCAGTGCGAGGTGTACGTGTGCGTGGGGCCGGCGGAGGGCGCCGAGCGGTGAGTACCAGCCGGGAGCCCTGCTGCTCCAGCGAGCCCCTCGGTGGGAAGGACGGAGGAGGGGAGCGGGAAGCCGAGCTGGGGGAAATCAGCTGCCTTTTCCCTGGTGCCTGGGAAAAAGGACTGAGAAACCCCCATGCCATGCCCTCTAACCATGCCTCTGGGCTGTTCCTGGAGAGGCCAGGGGGCCCCTGAAAGAGTCTCCTTCATCCTCATTCCCTCCAGAGAAGGCTGGTGGTCTCAGGATGGGCTCTGCCAGCCTCTGCCCATCCAGTAGAGAGTGAGTCAGTGCAGCTTGGGCTGCCAGTGCTGTCACTCGCCCCTGAGCTCAGCGGGCTGTGCTGACCACCAGCTGTCCTCTCTCCCTGCCCCACAGCTGGCACGAGAGCAGGCGGTATCCCCCACTCAGCCCCGGAGCTGAGGGTGAGCACAGAGAAACTGGCACCGACCCCAGCGCCTGTGCCGAAGCCAACTCCACGCTTGCCAGGGTGAGACGGGGATCTCTTGTGGTTTGGGTTCTTTTGGTCTCCCCAGCTCCCTTGGCCCTTCAATGCCACTTTTGCTGGGTCCATTCAGCAGGTTCCTGGGCATAAGACATGTTGAATTTGCCTCTGGCTCTCTTGGCTTGGGCAGATGGAAGAAAGAACCCATCATGTGCAAGGTGGTGGATTTGATGATCCTTATGGGTCCAATAAAACTTGAGATATTTTATGATTCTAAGGTCCTGAGATGCAAGGGGAGATCAGCTGAGACTCTTAGCCCCCACGAAAGAGACTCTCCCTTCAAAGAACTCATGAGATTTGCTCTTAGATACTCCCATGTGGACTTTTCTATGTTGTTTCTTGTCATCGTTGGTCTGGGATCATCTTATACTCACACAGCTCCTCTTCTGGTTCCTTTTTACCAGCAGCTTTGGGCTGAACAGGCTGGAAATTTTCATATACACTCTTACCTCCTTCCAACCCACAAAAGCTACTAGTCCCCATTGCAGAGGTCTGCCCTATCTTGTCTCCAGGAAGGGGAAATGACCCGGTTGTGGGACAACACTTTGGGATCGGGCAAACGGGACATGATGAGCTACTTGGGCCATAAGGAGGAGGTGCAGTCACGAGCCCCACAGGCAGACGGATCCAGGTGGGCTCAGCCCGTTCCCTCTGGATCCTGGGTGAGAACTGAAGCCCAGAGCTTTAGGAAAGAAATCTGCCCACCGAAAGCAGGTACTCTTGGTTTGCTCCTGTGTGAGATCCTGGTTCTGGTTTGCTTTCCACCCAGGGGTCTCTGAGGTTCAAGGCAGATCTCTGTTTAGATTTAGCATCTCCTTATCTGATTCTGGTCCCAGGAAGTGTTCAACACCTCCCTGGGCACTATGTGAGAGTCCATCTGTGTGCGTGCCGACTGCGAACCGCGGGCGTCTCGGGTGCTCTCTATCTGCATGGTTTGGCATGCCCTCGGCTCCAAGTGCTGTGTTCCAGTGCTCCCACCCCGCCTCGAGGGAGTCTGGGTTTTATCTCTGCCCTCCTGGACCATTTCTAGCTCTCCTCCGAAGACCTGCTTTGCCGTGGACGTGGTGGCATCCCGCGTCGCTCGCGCCTCCCCCAGTAACGGCCTTCTCCCCGTCCCAGAGCGCCGTCCTGCCAGCCAGAAGCCCGAGGAGAGCTGGCCAAAGCACCGAAAAACTGACCCTCCCTGGGCATCCACCCTGCCGGCCCGCAGTGACCTGCTGGGTGGCGCTGGGCACCTCCCTGGCGCACGGGCTCGGGAGTCCCAGGGGCGCTGCGGCGCTGGGGCGGCCGAGGGGCGGCACGGGCTGGAGAGGCAGCAGTACTCGGTGCTGGCAGACCTGCCCAAGCCCAGGCGCCTCGGCCAGAGGGACGCTGCTGGCCGCTATGGCTCCCGGACACTCAGCCCCGGCCGAGTGGAGGTGGAGAGGATGTTTGGATGCGAACGCAGGTGAGAAATAACGGGAATCCACAGCGGGCAGTGCTGTTGGGGGGCCCCCACCTCTGAATGGCCGTGCTTCAGGCAGAGCTCAGCTTTCAGCTGTGCTTAAATTTCCCTCAAAGCAAGGGATCTAAGCTCAGAGCCTCCTCCCTTGTTGGAAAGGTGGAGCTAAGCTGCAGTGCTAGAAAGGAGCAGCCCAGCTTCCTCATCCTCACAGCCACCTGGAAGCTGCAGGATGTGCTGCAAAGCAGGGCTCCCCAGGGATTTCATGTTCACTGTAGGAGCCACTCAGGAAATTATAGGGGATGCCATAAAGTACCCAGTAGCTGTTTAGGCTTTACCTGGAGGAGCAAGAGTGGTTCCAGTACTGGTGGCACAAGGCAGGAGGGGACATAAAGAGGGACTGGGAAAGTATCCTGGGCAAGGGGGTAAAAAAGATGGAGGGAAGGTTGAGGAATAGTGTGAAGAAGACATGGGTGAGGCAGCAGGATGTGAAAGCTGATGTGGTTGATGGGGACAGGGAGAGACTATGGGGCACAGTGTCTGGGGCAGGTGAAGGTCTGTGGGGTCAGGCTAAGGTGGAGCAGGGTTTGCAGGGGCTCTGCTTCCAAGCTGAGCAGGGTGGCAGCTGGACCAAGTGTGTGTGCCCACAGGAAATCAGAGACGCTGGAGGCCTTCCAGGCTCTGGAGGAGGGCCGTGTGGACCGGCTCGACGGCAAGACGCCGGTGCCACCCAGCAAAGGCCACCTAACTCGGAGGCGCTCCAGCCCCAACCTGCCCAGGGAGGTGAGGCTTGGCTGCACAGCAGGACCTCATCCCAGCTCTGCAAGCTGAGTGGCTTTTTTTCCTGACACATTTTCCTCTACTTCTGCCACATGCTTATCTCTTTCATTGCCCTTCTCCCTCTTCCCTTTAATCCCTGATCTCCCTCTGTCATGGATTGGGACCCTTAGCTCTTAAAATGCAGCAGCCCTTCCACCCTTTGGGTGCAAGAGGCTTCTCTACAGTATGGATTGGCTCCATGCACAGGAATGCAGCTGCTCTCTGGGGAACCATTTAACCAAATCACCTGCCAGCCCTAATCCTGTCTTGCTCTGCTCATTGGCACTTTTTTAAGAGGATTCCCTGCTCTCTCTCCCCTGTGGCCCAGGGTCAGCGACTCCCATGGCAGCTGGAGCAGCGCAGCAGAGACCCCAAGGAGCGCCGGCGTTCCCCCAGCCCAGCTCAGCACCCCGAGAAGGTCGGCAGGACCCGGGGGGACTCCCCACGCCCTGCCAGCCCTGCCTGGCTCCTGGACAGGGGCAGCCCAAGCCCACGCTCCACAAGCCCAGCCCGCAGGCCGGAGAGGAGAGCAGGGGAGCCCCTGAACCTTCCCTGCCGCACTGAGAAAAGCTGGAGAAGCCGAGGGGAGCCTGCCCGCCCCCCAACCTCGGACAGGGGCCGAGCCACCTGGCAAGCAGGGGGTGTACGGCAAACACTGGAGAAGAAGAGCCAAGGGGATTCCCTGCACTCCACAGGTGCTGGGAAGGGCTCAGATAATGTCAGACTGAGCCGGGCAGGGCCACCACCATGGGCCCTCAGTGCTGGGAGACATACAGAGAGCACAAGGAAAAGCCAAAAGGAGCTCTCCCCTCCCAGCTTGGTGCGGGGGGCAGAGAGGCAGCGAGTGAAGGCAGGGGAGCCGCGGCACCCTGCAGGGCCCAGGAAGGTGTCCGAATGCAGCTGGCAGAACCTCCGGGAAAAGCTGGCATCCTCCCCGCCTGGAAAAGGCACCAGCAGTGACTGCAAAGGCCGGGGCAAGCCCCTGCGCCCCACCAGCCCCGCACGAGCCCTGGAGCAGGACTGGAGGGGCCGGGGGGATGTCCCACAGGCGTGGGACAAGGACTGGAAGCGCCAAGAGACGCCCGTGTGCCATGATATGGTGCGCCAGCTGGAAAGGGACTGGAAAAGCCCTGCTAGGTGTCTGGAGGTGGGACTACGGTCAGATGACAGCTGGATAAGGCCTGAGAGTCCAGCACAGCATCTGGAGGAGGACTGGAAGGGTCGCGAGCACACACGAGATGCACACAGCCCTGAGAAGCCATTGGAAACTGACTGGGGGAACAAGAGTCTTCTCATTTACCATGTGAGTAGGGCAAGAGCCAGAGGTGATGTGGGACCCTGCAAGGCCTAAAACTGGTGAGCACAGACTGGGTGTGTCCCCTGGGCTGCAATTCTGTGCACCCTGATTCCCTCGGATCCTCTGCTTCTCCAGGGAATTGTACTGCCCGCCTGGCACTGGGAGGAGGGAAGATGCTTTCTTCCCTGGCCCATGCCAGGTGACAGATGCTCAGATCTGGGAAACAGAGGTGAGGACTAAACCCCAATGGCTTCAGCTCCTGCTTTCTCCCCTGCAGCCCCAGCTGGGTGGAGGCACCTTCCCTCTGCAAAGCAGCACTGGTTCCTCAGGAAGCCCGCAGCCACATTTGAATGCCAGTAAGAAGCACAACAAGGTAGGGGCCAGGCCCTGGGAATTGTGAGGAAGGGCAGCTGCCCTTCTCTGGGGGTCCTGTGGGCAACACCTAGGTCTCCAGCACTTGATATGAGCAGGTCCAGCATGGTGCTGCCTTCCTGTGATGTCCTGAGCACCATGCTCACTAACACTCCACTTTGTCCTTCATCCATTTCTCAAGTGGGGAAATTGAGGCACAAAGCTTTTTTATAAAGCCAGAGAAGGACAAACAGTAGACCTGGAACTAAAATCTCAGTACAGCTACTTTCCTTTGCTTTATTATTGGCCAGTGCTGTGATGGCACGGAAGGTTTTACAGGGATGAAACAGGCTTTAGTGGTGTGAAAGAAGATACAGTCTATTGTGTTGGCATTCCTGCAAAATGGCATTGCAGAAGCTACAGGGGGCTGCAGAAAGTATTCTGGGAGCCGTGTAGCAGGCAGCTGCACACAAGTTCCTGCCTCTGTCCCCCACTGTGCACATCAGTCATCTCAGCCAGGTCATCCTCTGCTAGGACCTGGCTTTGTTCTTTATACAAGGACAAACTGCAGCCAGGAAAGAAGCTGTCAAAGGCCTCTGAAACTCGAAACGGGTGACATCCTTTACCTCACTTCCCTGCATCAGGACAGAGAGGAGCCCAAAGCCCTGAACTCACCCTGTACAACCCGGCCAGATTGCCCCACCTGTGCCAGGTTTCTTTCTGTGCCAGCACTCAGCTCTGGCACCTTCCTTTTGCCTTGCAGTAAGAAGCATCACTTTGGTGTGATTGCACAGTAGAGCCTGGCATTTTGCGATGCTCAGCCCCTCTTCCCTTTTCCTTTGGGATCCTCTCTAGCAATTTCCTTTCCTGAGGCCAGCTGGCATGGCTTTCCAGGGGCACCGGGAGTCTCCCCATGACCTCCTACCACCCCTGCCACAAGCCCAGAGACGTTCATCTGGTTGGATAAAACCGAGCAACCCCAGGAAAGCGAGGACTCCATTGTGCGCACTGCTGAAAATCCCTGCCAGCGAAAAATCCCAGCCTGAGAGCAAACCCTGCCTGGGTAAGGGCCGGGCTCCTGGCAGTCCCTTCCTGGGGCAGCAGCGGCTGAACCCGTCCCACCCAGGGCTTCACCTTTCCCCGGGCCAGAGGGGCGGGAAGGGGACACGGCTCAGCCGCAGCATCGCCCCCGTCCCGTCCCGTGCACACCGCCCCGGGGCCGCCGCCCCTTTCCGTGCGGACCGGCGGCCTCGCCCGCCCCGCCGGCTCCATTGGCTGCGGGCGCTCGGGGCGGCGGCGGCGGCTGCCATTGGCCTGCCCGGGTCCTCCCAGGAAGTTCTGGGGGGAGGAAAGAAAAGTTTTTTGGGGTGGTTTTCTTTTCCCCCCCTCCTTTCCTTTTCCTTTTTTTTTTTTTTTTTTTTTTTAAAGAAAAAAAAAAAAAAAAAAGAAGGAAAGAGGCGCGGGGGGATCGCGGCGGAGCGGGCATGGTGGGGCTGCGGAAGCCGCCCGGGCGCTGAAGCCGCCCCGCCGCCCTGGCTGCCAGCGCCCGGCCCCGCCGCGACCCCGGCCCCGGCCCCGCCGGCCGCGGAGCCCCCGCCATGACGGTGAGTCGGGATCTGGGCTCAGGACTTGGCGGGCGATGGTCGCGGGGACTCCTCCTCCGCAGCCCGGGGCACGGTGCGGGGCTGGGAGGGGGCGGGGGACCCCAGCTGTCAGCCGCCGCCTCCGGGGGTCCCTGCGCTCGGGGCTCTATGGAGCCGCCGCCTCCGGGGGTCCCTGCGCTCGGGGCTCTATGGAGCCGCCGCCTCCGGGGTCCCTGCGCTCGGGGCTCTATGGAGCCGCCGCCTCCGGGGGTCCCTGCGCTCCGGGGCTCTATGGAGCCGCCGCCTCCGGGGGTCCCTGCGCTCGGGGCTCTATGGAGCCGCCGCTCCTTGCAGTGCCCCGGCACTCCAGATTGTGGCGGTTCTTCCTTGGCTCCCTTCGCCGTCACCCCCGTGTTCCCCCAGAGTTCCCGGTGGCCGCCGCGGCCCCGGTAGGCACCTCCGCACCCCGATAGGAGTGAGCGTGGAGCGGGCTGAGGCCAGGCCAGCTCAGCGCACCTCTGACCGCAGTCGGATGCGGAATTGGTGTCCCCCCGGGCGTGGGGAGCTGCTGCTCGCTGTGGGAACCAGATGCGGTTTGGGGCAGGGAGCATCCCGGCCCTGGGGCGAGCCTTCCCTGGCACAGGCGGTGATGGAGGTGACAGGCTGGGCTGTGCCGCCGGCGTTTGCTCGGGCGCGCTGGGAAAAGCAGAGCCCGTCCCCCGCTGCCTCTCTTACTGCACGTGTAGATTCGGGAGCTGCATGAGTGCTCCTCCAGCCTGGAGTGATTTTGCTTTCACCGAGCTGAGCTGGAGCGGTTTTGCTTTGTGTTTTGGCCTGGGGCCCACGCCTTATGAAGCGGGTTCCCTTTTTAGAGGAGAGGAGACATTGTGCGTTCCGGGAGGCTTGAGATCCCCTTGCACCATCTCCCGGAGGTGAAAGGAAGCAGTGCCCCAAAAGCTGCGGTGCTGAGGAGCTTTTGGGAAGAGCAGGAGGCACGGTGATGACAAAGGCTGGTGATGAAAGGACACACCTGACTGTCCTGCTCTGACACAGCTTTCTCACCCTTCCTCAGCCTCTTCTCCTCCACTTCTCCATCCTGGCGTCTCAGTACCACCCAGGAGCCATTCCTTTGCTCCCACCCTGTCCCTTTTCCTTCTTTGGTGTTTACATTCTTCGGATACTTACAGACTGTTATCACCTTCCCTGTAGCCCTTCTTCAAGCAGAGCAGGCAGCTGCCGCTCCTTAACCTGCTGTTGCAAGCCAGTCTTTCCAGATATCACCTATGTCCCCAGCCACCTGAGGCCCCCTCCAGTGCCTCTGCCTGGCCAGCTGTGGGGCTGAACATAAAACTCTGAGGCGTATGGAGGCAGCTGGGCAAAATCACTGCCACCACCTCCCAAGCCATGTGCAGCCCCGAGCTGCAGGGCCATTCATTTTGCCGGGGGTGCATCCTGCCACATCACTGCATCTCTGGCACCCGGATCTCTCCCAGCAGCTCGGCTTTCCTGGATGTTTCCTCCTCCCACTGCTGGGCCGTTTCCTCTGCATGAGGGGTTCTGTTTGAGCCCCGTGCTCTTCCCTGACGGTATCCTGAGCTTTTTATGCTGGGTGAGGAAACTGGATTTGGTTATGGGGAAAGGAAGAAAAGTGGCTTTAAGCACTTCGTGTATCAACTGAGGCCTCAACTTATGGTATTGACCCTGCTATGACAAGAATAGTTCAAAGACAATTCTATAGAGCTGCAGCTCCCTGTCTACGGCTGGCAGGGAAAGCAGAAACCCTGTGGAGCTTGCCTGCTTGGGAAAAGCCCTCCAGGGGAATTTTCTGGCCCCAGCACTGAATTGGGGGCAGCAGTTCTGGCAGGACTTTGTGGCAGTTTTTCCAGCAGCATGCATCCTGTTAATATTAATTATTTTGGAACATAATGCTTTGGGATTGTAAATCCTCAATAAGATGAGACCCAGCTGATCTGTATGACAGCCCCCCTCTCTCCCTATATTGTTTTTCTGCCTCCATGGAGCCTGCCCATCTCTCTCTCTTCTGTTGAGTGCACGTGCATCCCAGGAGGGGGGTGGTTGTACTTTGATGTTTTGTCTCTTTTCCTTCCCTCTCACCACTCTGAATTCAGAGCTGGAGCTTAAGTCACCAGACTGGAAGGAATAACGGGAAAAAGGGCGGAGCTGCTGCCACAGAAAAAGAATTAAATTTTGGGGTGCTTTATCAAAGCAGCAGTGGAGCCACCACAAATCTGGGTTGACGGGGATGCATGAATCCCCCTTGTCTCCAAACTGACAGCAGTGCCTGTCACCTCAGCAAGAGGTGAGGTTTGGGAGCCTCCCCATGTCCTTTTGCTCTGGGTTCCCTCCCTTCCAGGGACTCGGGAGTGCCGGATGCTTCTGGCCAGGCCTGGAGCTGTAGCAGGCAGTGACCTCCCCTTGGCAGGACTCCTTGCTCCTGCTTGAGCCAATAGCCAGAGCGCCAGGGTGGGCCGGCACAAACTCGGCTCTTGCCTCCCCATAACCTTGGGTGTAACCCATGAGCAGCAGCTCAGGGAGATGAAAGCAGGGAAAGGCTGTACATCCAGGGAGCTGGGCTTGTGGGGCAGCTGTGGTTGGCCACTGAGCTTGTTCAGGGCATGTGGAGTGGCCATCAGCTTGCTGAGCCACTTCCTTCTCACCAGCTCCATCCCAGCTGGTGGTTGTGGCACATGGGGTCTGCTGGTGGCTTCCACGGGACTGGCAGGTCTGGTGCTGGACCTCTGGGAGGTCCTGCTCTGGTACTGTCACTTCTCCAACACTGTCCCTGCCTGGTTCGGCTGCTGAGGAAGGGGCAGTCTGGAAAAATGACTTCCATGGGAGAAGTGACTGTATTCTTTGATGGTGCAACTTCCTGGGAGCCAGCAGGGGTGGGAGGAGGGACCAGCTGGAGCTTGTTTGGCTGAGGGCAAAGCTAGGGAGAGAGGTTCCCCTGAGTCAGCACCTTGGGAAGAAGATAAACTGGTTGGGATGCTGCACCAGCGACATCAGGTTAGGAGGAGGCAGAGAGTGCATGGAAACTTATTTGTGGCACAGGGTAATCTGGGTGAAATTCTCTTCATTCTTATCTTCTGTAGCTGTGGCTGGGCAGAGGGCAGGCTCTGTAGTGGGAGGGGGAAGAAAGCTGGGTAAGGAAAAAACCCTCAGAATCTCAGAGAGGGTTGAACCTTGAAGGGAGAGGGGAGACGATCAAGCACTGACTTCATCTCTACCCTGGGGCACATCGTTTAAAATCAGCGTGTTTTCACAGCTGTTGAATTGCCTCCTGTAGGTTTTTGGTGAGGGCTGAGCTACTATGTTTTTAATAAGTGATTGGTGGTGAAGTTACCAGAGGGACATAGCTCTGGGGCACGGACAAGGCGTGTCTGGTTCTTTGTGGCTTTGCCTCCATCTCTGAGGCAAGCCCCATTGGTGGTACTGGAGCATTCCCTTCTGCCCACTCTCCTTGTCCCTGCCTCCCCCTCTCTGAACAAATACCTCTGAGGCACCTTATGGAAACCTCTTTGCTGCGTATTTTTCTTTACTTTTTTCAAAGCTCTTCTCTTATCTCCTGCTTCCTTTTACAGGAATGACTGCCTGCTGCTGAGAGCTATGCCCAGCTTTCTTTTGTCATAGCCCCATGAGTTTCCTAAAAGGCTATTCACATTTTTGTTCTGCCACAGGGGACTCACCTTCCATCCCCTGGCGTGGAAAGCCCTCGTGTGGGTCACTCCAAGATGGTAATTCTCTGTTTTGTTTTCCAGCCGGATCTTCTCAATTTCAAGAAGGGATGGATGTCCATCCTGGACGAGCCAGGAGAGGTAAGCTTCAGATGAGAGTCTGCCTCTTCCCCTATCCCCTGCTGCTAGAGGACTCCGGTGAGCCAGCTGATTTCCTTCCTCCTTGCTCACTGAGGTCTCTCCTGCTGGGAAAGGCAGTGGGAAACTTTTGGTGGAGGTGCCTCGCTCTGTGTGTGGGCACAGAGGTTCATGGAGTGCCTCTCTCCCATCTGAGGGTCATGAAGGGGATCTGGGAGGGAGGAGGGGGAAGAGAAGGCCGAGAGGTCATAGTGCAGAGCGTCCCTCCTTGTTCCTACGCTTTCCCTGGTAACTGCCTATCCATTTCCCTCCTGTCTTTTCCCTTCCCTCCCCCTGCCCGATGCGGCTGCAGTGGAAGAAACATTGGTTCGTGCTGACCGACTCGAGCCTGAGGTATTACCGGGACTCGAACGCAGAGGAGGTAAGCATGGCCAGCCTTCCACCAACCCTTCCTTCCTTCCTGGCCAGGAGGGAGAGGAGCACAGCTCTGGCGTGACCAGGGACAAGCACCATATCCTCCTGAAGGATGGCAGAGGTGCCAAGGGGTGATGAAGAGGATGAAGGCAGGGTGGCAAGGTCTGGGGGGACTGTCAGTGTTGGGAGGTGGGGAGAAGGGCTGGTCCTGTGGCTGGCTATCTGGGATGCTCTGCATCCACACTGCTGGCAGCCCGTGGGTTAGAGGAGGCCAAGCCGTGCTGGGGAGCTGAGCCTGGTTCCCAAAGAGCTGAGCCTGGTTCCCAGGGATCCGTGGGATGAAGGCAGAGGTGGCTCAGCCTTTTTCAAAGCTGGCTGACGCTGATGTCCCAGCGGGGGGCTGTGCTTGCAGGCTGATGACCTGGATGGAGAAATCGACCTGCGGTCCTGCACGGACGTGACGGAGTTCGCGGTGCAGCGCAACTACGGCTTCCAGATACACGTGAGTGTCGGCGGCGCCGGGGACACGGGCTGGCAGTGTGGGCTCCCTCCCTGTGCTGAGAGGCACGTCATACAGATCAGGGTGGCCCAAGGCTGCTTTCCTGACATATGGGTGACAGTGCTCTGGGACTGTCTGCCATGCAAAGGAAGGAAGGAGGAGGAGGAGGAGGCTTTGCAGGGCTGGCTGAAGGCTGCACTGGAGGCAGTCCAGGAGCAAAGCTAAATGCCAGGAGTGTCTTAAGTGGCATGTTGGCCAAAGCAACTTTTACACAGCTGCAGGGGGCGGGTGGTGAACACTGCAGATCTCGATGTAACCTGGCTGACCGTGCTCTGAGTGACAGCCTGTGCCCTGGATCCAGCCCCAGTACAGTTCTGTCCTTGGCCTTTTGTTGTAGCAGCAGGAGGTGGCTGCTAAGGCAGCATGAGAAATGATATTTCCATGTGTCTGCAGGGATGGACACCTCATGGTCTGGGTTTCCCTGTGCCCTGCTGCTGTACACCAGTGCTGGCACCTGATTCCCAGCACCTGAACAACTGGATTCCACCAGTGCATGTTTGGCCCACTGTGCCAGCAATGTTTCTTTTGCCTTTGCTTGGAGGTGGTCTCATGAAGGATCCCCCTCAAACAAACACTTTTCCCACTTTCTCCTACCCCTCCACCTGTCCCCAAGGGCTGGAGACAGAGGGTGGTCTTTCTGACAGCCCAGAACTGGTGTATGCGAGTGGCTGTGTGTCTCAGGGAGCAAGAGGGAGCTGCTGCGCATCCACTGGGTGCTGAGGGGGCCTCTGTCACCTCCTTGTTGCAGACAAAGGATGCCGTCTTCACCCTGTCAGCGATGACCTCCGGCATCCGGCGCAACTGGATCGAGGCCCTGAGGAAGAATGTGCGCCCAGTTAGTGCTCCAGATGTCACCAAGTAAGAGCTGCCCAGTGCTGCTTGTCCTCTTCTCCCTTGCTGTCCCTCTACCCTGCCTGGCAGGGCAAGGAAGGCTCCTCTGGAAATCTCACCGCTCCCAGATCAGCCCTGCGCTGTGCTCCTTCTGACAGTGGTTTGGTTATACTAGCCAGCAATGGGGGTTGAGGACCTGATGGCTCCCTTTGTTGTACCTGCCTTTTGCCCCATAACATAAGTTCAGACTGGTTTCTCCACCAGCATAGCTGGAACCAGGGTGTATCCTTGCAGCCCGGTGGAGAAATCCATTTTCCTGAGGGGTGGGATGCTACAGGCCCGGCACTGTGCTCAGGGTGGGGTTTTGTAAGGCTGGGCTGAGTGAGGGTCTGAGCCTTGAGCAGCTGGCAGTGCCTCTGCTGGCATCCTTTCCCACATGGTGCCTCTCCTTCAGCAGTCCCTGCTCTGCTTTCAGACTCCCAGACTGTGACAAGGAGAACTTGCGTAACTCTGCTCCCCAGAAGGGCTCGCTCCGGGCGGAGGAGCAGCAGCGGCCGGGCTCGGGCTCCGAGGGGAACTCCAAGGGCACTCACTGGAAGGCGGATGGGCAGCGCCATGCCTTCGACTACGTGGAGCTGTCTCCCCTGCCACAGGAGCCTGGAAACCAGGGCTCCCTGCAGAGGACGAAAGGGAGCCTGAGGATCTCGGAGCGAGCTCCCAAGTACGAGGAGCTGGAGCGGGACCTGGCCATGCGTTCGGAGGAGAGGCGGAAATGGTTCGAGAGCCCCGATGGCCGGGTCCCCAACAGCGAGGGCCCCGCAGGAGACCCTTCCCGCAGGGCTGGGGAGCAGGACCTCCCCACTGCTCCCCTGTCAGAGGAGCAACGGGCTCGTCTGACTGAGGAGATAGAGAAGAAGTGGCTGGAGCTGGAGCGCCTGCCCTTGAAGGACTTGCGGCGGGTGCCCTTGACAACACTGCTGAACCAGAGCCAGGGGGGCCAGGGAGACACCAGTGAGGCGCTGAAAAAGGAGGTAAGAGCATCCCTCCTCTCTGAAACTGGGATTCTGGTTGTCCCTTACTTGGCTACAGGAGGTCTGCAGAAGAGCAAGGCAGAGGTGCAGGGAGATGTTTGTTCTTTCTGGCTCCTCGAGTTCATGAAAGCTTTTGGAACCCTGTAATACAAGGCTAGAGGCCAGCTCTCACACACCTGCAGAGGTCCCCAGAGCATGTTTTGGTCCAGGATAATTGATTTGGTGGTACTACTTGTGTGGGATCTCTGTTTCTTGGGAGAACATTCACAGCCTTTCTTCTCTGACTTTACCTGCCAGCCTTTGAAAGGAGCCATGCAGTGGTGGTTTCATTCAGCATCCTCTGAAAGCTGGCATGTCTCCTCCCTTCCTTACTGGCACTAACCAGGCTGGGGCTGGCTTTGCCAGTTTGTTCTCTTGGCAGGCTGCTGGGGAAACAGAGACTCCCATTGGCCGTGTGTTTTCCTGCCCATCCCTAAGCCCAGGGTTTGGATGTGGCTCATGGTCAGGCCACAGCACTTTTCCACCCTTGGCTGAAGGTGTTTCTCTGTCTTCCCTGGCACAGATCCAGTCACTGCGGGCACAGCTGGAGTCCTGCCGGGCCAGGAACGAGAGCCTTCGGGAGGCAGCAAAGTCCCAGGGGGACAGCCATGTGCCCCGAGGGTACATCTCACAGGTGAGTAGGGTGCCAGACCCAGGGCTGGGGGGTCACTCCCAGTGCCAAACTGGGAAATGCTGGCGTGCAGCTGATTGCTGAGCAGGTATCAGTAATCATTGGGTTGCCACGGTGACCCTAACTGGGCCCATTTATAATCAATGTTAATTACATCAAGGCTGGTACATGTTGGCTGGCCTTAAAGGGGCCAGGGTTATAAAGGGAGTGAGGGATAATTGAGGGAGAGGTGTGGGATCTGTGTCCTGCTTTGCATGTGGGCACAGTACTGTCCTGGGCTGTGGGGGTGAGCCATCCCCCAGCTCAGGAGGGATGGTCATTCCCTGGTGGTTTGCAGCTCACCACGTGTGGTTCTTGCTAACTGGGGCTCCCGTGAGTCTTGTTAAAAGCAGTCAGTCAGTCCCTGGGGACAGCCCGAGCCCTGAAGGTCACTTTGACAGCACAGCCCATTCGTTTGCTGGGGCAGCACGTGGGAGAGCCAGCAAAGCAGAATTTGCTCGTGCTTCATTCTCTCACTTCTCTTTGTTTATTTATTTTCCCCTCTCGCGGATTCATCTAAAGAAAACAGGGTCACATCCCGCAGGGATTTCCTGTGTGGAGGCTGCTGCTGGATCATACAGTGGGGTTTTCAGGATGGGCTTTACATGCTGGAGGATACCAGGGCAGAGGGGGTTGGTAGGGCAGGAACTGGGGCTGGTGAAGTCTGTTCCACAGGGTTGGCTGTACCTAGCACAGATAAAGAAGCCCACAAGTCCTGCAGCACCCAGCCCAGACACTTACCAGTCTATGTGTTATCATGATTTAATATTTACAGCTTACAGGCCTCTTTATGGTCAAAAAAAAGGGCAAAAGCAGTAGGGAGGAACTTCCTTATCTTCCTAGTAACTTGGCTCAAAAATTCAGCATTTCACATCTGAGGCCAAACTTGGCCTTTCCCCAAAGGATTCGCTCTCTCTGTCTGCCAAGGGTTGCAGCTGGTCCGTGGATAGATCACCAAATTGATTCCTCACCTTTTCCTCTGTTGTTCCCTGAAGCTTCCCTCATCACAGCAGATAGAAGTAACCAGGAAGGGTTTGCATGCACACAACATGTTCCAGTGTCTTTTGTATGAGCCTTAGCCCTTAGTGGGGAAGGAATGGGATGGCAAGGAGCTGTTGAATGTGATGACTTCCTAGCTCTCTGCTGATGTCTTTGAGGCCCAGGCTGTTAATCATAATGGCACAGTTTGTTGGTGAGCAAATCCTTCCTGAGAGGTTCAGGGAGGAGCTGCCAGCATCTAGCAGGGGAGCAAAGGCATAGTGCCAAAGTGGGAACCTCTTTGCTTTGCTCTAACTTGAGTTCACCATCACACTCAGCATAGAAAGAGCTATCCTCTTGGTCTCAGAGCCATTAGAAAGGAGGGAGAGCTGTGTGAAGAGGATCCCTAACCATTAGTCTGTGGGGAGGACGCTTTGGCAGCCTCCATCATGTCACAGGGTAGTGCAGGGTGTCACTTTACAGAGAGGAGGCTCGGTTTTCATTGATTCCAGGGGATGCTGCTTTATTTAAAAGGCAGATACTGAGGTGCAGTTCCCACTCTTGATCTCTTCCAGCCAGGCAGTGCAGCCTGGTGTAGGGTTGGGACTGTGGTATCGGCCATGCTATTCCCAGCTCTTGCACCAGATGTTCTAGATTTTAAGACCTAGAGGAATGTTCTTCCTCTGTAAAGCACAAAGAACAATTGCAATGTGTGTGTCCCTGTCAAATGGTTGTGTTCAGTGATTGAAGAGCCACCTCACTTTCAGAGGGAAAAGACCCTCCTGGGAAGTAGTATCACTTCTTCCAAAATGTCCCTGGACTTGCAGCCAGGTGCCTGTCCTGGCCCAAGCCCTCCCTTCTTCTCTCCTGATCTCCCACACCTCCTTTCCATCCCACAACAGGAGGCCTGTGAGCGCAGCCTGGCTGAGATGGAGTCATCCCACCAGCAAGTGATGGAGGAGCTGCAGAGGCACCACCAGCGGGAGCTGGAGCGGCTGCGGCAGGAGAAGGAGCGGCTCCTGGCAGAGGAGGCAGCAGCAACAGCAGCAGGTGGGAGTGAACACCAGGCTGTGCCCCTGCTCAGCTGGGTCCCTCCTGCCTCTCCCCAGTGCCTCTTGCCAGAAGCCAGTCGCCCCAGGCATCTGGAGCCACACTGTTGACTGGCCTGGTGTGACACTGGCGCTCCTTGGAGCACGAGCTTTGGTGCTTCTCACTCCTGTGAGATGGGGTGGTAAAGATGCTGAAGGAAATGGGGTCATGCCTCTGTGGATGGCTGGGAGGGGACCAGCACTTCCTTGTAGGTGAGCAAGGCAGAAGTAATGGAGAGCTTCCACAGTTAGCACTCCTGTGTTAGTCCCTTTGGCAGCATGATGACCCTGGAGTGTAGAGAGGGTGGGGAATACCCTGAGGGAAGAAGGGAAAGGAGCAATCTGCAGAGATGGATTTGGGAACATGCAGTGGCAAGAGCTTAGCCAGTTCTCCAGTGTGTTTTCCATGAAGCTGGCACAGCCTGATCCTCCATTTCTCATTGTCCCCCTCTGCAGCCATTGAGGCACTGAAGAAAGCCCACCGGGAGGAAATGAACAAGGAGCTGGGCAGGACACGAAGCTTCCAGCAATGCAGCTCGCTCCCAGAAGCCCTCCAGAAGCAGCACCAGTAAGAAAGCATCCCTCTCCCTCCCCTTGTCCTATGATGCTGCTTTGTGCCACTGTCACCAGACCCCATCTGCAGCTCTAGCCCTGAGCTTTTCCTCCTGCCACTTCCCCAGCTCTCTCCTCAGGGCAAATGGGTGCCCAGTAGTGGCTCCCAAGGCTGCTGCAGCTGTAGGGCAGAGAGGATTGTCTCCAGCTTGGCTCTTTTGCCCTATAGCACCTCCCTCATACTTATAGCTATTTCCCCTCTATTTTCTTTATGGAAAGCTCCTCCATTTCTTCTGCATGCCTTGGAGCTCCAAGAGACACCACACTCACGTGTAGGATGTGGAGCTGATGCTTGGGTTCACAGGAGAATGTTGTGCTCGTGACTGGTGTGGACAGAGGCTGGCCCTGGCAGGAAGGAAGGCAATGCCAGGGGCCAGGAGCTGGCAGGGGTTTTGGGGCAGTGATGAGCTGGTGCCTCTTTGGCAGGTTGGACGTGGAGTCACTGAAGCGGGAATTGCAGGTGCTTTCTGAGCAGTATTCCCAAAAGTGCCTGGAAATCGGGGAGCTCACCCAGAAGGCAGAAGAGCGGGAGCAGATCCTGGAGCGCTGTCAGCGCGAGGGGAAGGACCTCCTCCAGAAAAACCAGGCAAGAGAAGGGCCTTCCTGCCAGCAGAGAGGAGCACTGGAGCATGTTCCTCCCTCACACAGCACAGCCCCTCTCTTAAAATTCCCCTATTTGTTCACATTTCTTCCCTTCTGAGATTTTATCGTCAGAAAGAAAAAAATTAATAGTTAGAGGCTATCTTAACTGTGGTGTTAAATATAGTGAGTGTATTGTGCTGGACGTAGGTGCTGCCATTGCCTTTGGGCAGGGGGTAGTTACAGCACAGTCTCTAAGCTGAACAAGAATGGAGTGGTCGGGACAGTTAGAGGTCTGTGCCATGGCTGCTCTGACGCCCTTTGGCTTTGCCTGCAGGAGCTGCAGACCCGCCTCTCGGATGAGATCGGGAAGCTGCGGAGCTTTATTTCGTCGCGGAGCTCTGGGGACCGCGCTTCGCACAACAACGAGCGCAGCTCCTGCGAGCTGGAGGTACGGGCTGCCTGCCTGCCATCCCCGTCCCTGGGCTCTGCTCCTCTGCATGGCTGTGGCTTGGGGGACTGGGAGGGGGTGAGGAGCAGAGCGCTGCAGGAAGCAGAAGGCAAACCTCCCCTCTGCTGCTTTCTCAGGCTGCCTGTGCCGTTTCCTGCCCCAGCCCTTCTGGCCCTTCCTTCCTTCCCCAGCGCCGCGCTTGCGCCAGCGCCTGCCGGCCCTTCCGAGGCGGCGGCTCCTGAGTCACCCCTGGTTCCTCTCCCCCCTCTCTGGCCCAGGTGCTGCTGCGGGTGAAGGAGAATGAGCTCCAGTACGTAAAGAAGGAGGTGCAGTGCCTCCGGGAGGAGCTGCAGATGATGCAAAAGGTTGGTGTTTTCTGGGAGCAGTTGGAAAAGAGCGGGAGAGGGAAGGGAGGGAAGCAGCAGGGCTGCATACCAGCAGGGTTTGATGGGATGCTCAAACCCTCTTGATGCCTGTGCTGCTTGTCCTTGCTGACTGCAGAGCACAGAGCAGCACGGACTGGCATAGACTGACCTTGAACAAGGGAAGAGTCACAGACACTTATGATGTATGTCACACATAAGCATGGACAAGACAGGAGGCTGCCTTCTGCAAGTGGGAAACCTGGATGAAGACTGCCTGGCATGCTTCCCCTGGTTGTCCATTCCCTGAGTGGATGTGTTTCTTTGGCACCGTTTCTGGGTGTGCTGCTCCCTCCACTGGCAGCAACTCCTTACAGGAATTTTTAAAGGCCCCTGCCAAAGGGCAACCCGAGGGTTTCAATTCAGTGATGCTCCAGGAATTTATAAATTTACTCACCTAAGTTTTTTGCCATTTAAGCAGCTGCACCCAGCTCTCTCAGTGGCCTGCATTCTTGGTGGGGTTATGTTTCCCATATGGCTGTCCCAATGCACACAAGCCATGGTAAAGCCCACATCACCTTCTCAACATGATACTGCAGATCCCTGCTGCTGTGGGACCAGTGTCTCTGTGTTCTTCCATGGCCTGGTGTTTGTGAAATTATATCTCCATGCTCCTCTTCTGAGTATTTTCTGCCTGGCCCAGATTGGGATGGGCTTCAAACCCAGGGCTAGCTCTCCCCTCCTCGCCTGCTGGCTCTCCTACTGGGCTCACCTTGCTTTCACCCTCCCTGAAATCAGCCCTGCAACCTGCCTGACCCCTCTCCCTCCCCCTGGCAGGACAAGAGATTTGCCTCAGGGAAATACCAAGATGTCTATGCCGAGCTGAATCACATTAAGGTGCGCTCGGAGCGCGAGATCGAGCAGCTGAAGGAGCACCTGCGCCTGGCCATGGCAGCTCTGCAGGAGAAGGAGTCCCTGTGCAACAGCAAGTAACGGTGAGCCTGGGGTGCTGGGGCATCCCACTGGGTGCAGGTACCTGAGACTGGCTGCTGAAGGGGTGTGGAGTCTGCCAGTTTCTGCTGCTCCACTCAGTTCTCAAATTTTAGGTTTAAACTCATCCTTCTCTGCTTCTCGCATCCTCTTGGCCTGCACTGCTTTCCCTCCTGTTGTCCCTGATGTTCTCCCGAGAGCCCCAGCCCCCTTTTTGTGGTGCTCTTGATGCAGCCAGCAGCAGTCACTACTCAGCCAGGCTGCTTGTGGGAGCCAGGCAAATGCTGGCCTTTGCCCCGTGACTTGGGTGACAGCGTGGGTGGCTACACATTCCCTGTGTAGGCAGTGTTTCTGCTCCCTTCCCCTTTGAAGTGGTTTCCCTGTCATGATAATTTTAGGTTTGCATCAAGCGGGTCCCAGCCCTTCTTGCACGCTCACCTGCAGGCATCTCTGCTACAGATGGGGGGAAGAGGGTGACAGGAACAAGGGCATCCTATTGTCCAGAGTGCTTCTTGCTTGGACTGGGATCACCCTGCTCCACCAGTGCTTGCTGATGGGTGCTGAGATGGGTGGGTCTGTAGCAGGGCACTAGGCAGCCATCTCCTCAGGGAGGGGATGGCATTTTTGCACTCACTGGAATCTTTCTAAACCATTTCTGGTTTTTGTCTCTCTCTAGGTCTGCTCTACGTTTGTTATCTGTTCTTGTTTTGTATTTGCTCCATTCCTCACTTGTGGGGAAAGCGAGGTTGAATCCCCATCCGTTACCACCTTGTCGAGGAATCCCACAAACCCCCAACCTCCTCACTCCATTCCCAAAGCTTTTTTGATGAACCCTTTTTGCCTGCATACCTGAGCACATTGTTTGGACTGGCTCCTTACATGCACCTTCTTCAGGATTTTATATGTGAAAATTATATTTTATAGAGGAATTTTTTTCCCTATGGAAAGGGGGGGAAGAGGAGGAGGAGGAAAACTTTTACTACATCACCAGCATTTTTCTAACCTGAAACAGAGAACCTGGTTTATCCCCCTTTCCTAGCCCAGTTTCTCCTGGCCACACACAGCCACCTTTGGCAAGTATTCCCTCTCTCCCAAACGTCTCCACGGTGCCCCTGGGATGTACGGCAAGGACCATGGTCCCCCTCCCCGTGCCACCCCCAGGGACCTGCAGAGAGGACACACAAGCCATAGGAGGGAGCTGCTGGGGCAACCTGCCATGGATGTGCTCGCCTGAGACGGTTGAAAGAGGACACCTTGGCAAGAGTCCGTGTGACCGAGCTCTCTCTCTGTGCCTGCCCTTTTGGCTCCTGCAAGAACCTGAGCTGGCAGGAGCCCAGAGCCACGGGGCTTCTCCTTTCTGGGGAAGAGGAGCTGTGAGGCTGCTGCTGCACCCGCCCGAGCCAACCTCCCCAAGGTGGCAGCTGCTGCTGCTCCGCTGTGCCCTTCAACTTTTAACTTAATAAAATCTTCCCCTTTTCACTGAGGAAAATGTGTTCCTTGAGAAGAAGGTTTGCCATGTGGCCCCACTCCAGTGGTGAGGGTGTGTTGTGGGTGTGTGGGTGTCATTTTTCGAGGTTTTGCTTTATACTGACCAGTTGCTTCCTTTCTTCAGGATTTGGTGAGGGAAAGCAGCAGGAGCACCCCTGGCCAGAAAGTGAGAGGAGCCTTGCAGTGCTGTTATCCAGCAGCTTGCACCACCTTTGGTTTGAGGGAGAAAATAATCTGCTTCACTGCACTGCTCCCAAAATTCCATGTGGATCCTAGAGGAGGAAGAGCTGAGTCTGGTCTGCATTAGTAAATCCAGTTTTGGAAGGGCACATGACACTGCAAATTGCTGGTAGAGTAAGCAGTATGTAGAGATCCTGGGGAGATGATAGAGATCTTAAATGCTTTCCTCCTCCTGTTTTTTGTGTAAAGCATGTTGTTTTTTTTGTCAGAACCTGGGGGTGACTACTACTCATTCAGCCCAATATAAATAGGATCTGTTGTTCTACAAAGAGGGTGCTGGCAGTTATGGAAGAGATCTAATTGTGGTCATATGCTGGGGCTGGAGGCAGCATCTGAGGAAGGAAAGACAAAGGGGTCAAGGAAGATTCTTGGATGGAGGTGACAGATGTGTTGGCTGAGAGACTGGAGTACTGTGACACCTGGGGATGGAAGCATGGTGTAAGAATGTGGTGGCAGCTGGAATGAGGGGTGTTAGCGTAGCACTCTCACTCAGGATGTGATCACCTTGCCATGGTATTGGCATCCCCCAGGGCAAGAGGGTGTAGGCTTACCCTTCCCTTGGGAAGGGCTGCAGAGACTAGGTAAAGCAGATCACTTTGTTAGACACAAATCCTGGTAAAATTGGGTTGCAGATTTTAGTCACATGCACAAGGCCCTTGGGCAACCCAGTGGATGGTGCAAGAGTCCAAGCAATGAGCTCAGCTCCCTACTACGCCTGTCAAGCTCCAGGGCTGGCTGTTGATAGTTTCTGGCCTCCTGCCTCTGGCCTGAAAACCCTTCTGTCCCTGTGCTGCCCAAGGTCCAGGCTTTTCCCTCTGCCTCCCAGCAGGACATGGCTGTTGCCATCGAGTTTGGAATGGAGGGAACATTTGGCATTTGCGGGGCTGGAGTGGCAAGAGGTGAAAGAGCAGCTCAGGGCAGCTGTTTTCAGGCTGCAGACCTTGGTCTTGCCATGGGAATTCATAGGAGCCAGAAGAGGAGGAGAAAAACGGGTTCAGGGCATAGTGTTGCTGTGTGTTTTTTAGAAAAAAAAACCACTCAAACAACAGTCTGCGTAGTTGTACCTACTCCTGGGGGTGGAAACTCCCAAAAGTGGGGCACTGGGGGCAAGCAGAGGATAAGCAAGGGCTGAACTGCACAGTCCTCAGCACCCTGCTCACCCTCCCCTTCCCTGAAGAGTTTGCTATCTTGTGTTTGGGTTGGTTTCTCGGGTGTTGTGTTGTTTTTTTCTGCCTTTCTGCCGGGGTCTGCTCAGCCCGATAAACGTGTGGCGTAAACACACGCGAAATGTGTGTGCCCCTGACATGTGGTGGAGCTGCCCCTCCTTGAGGCTCTGTGTCTGCAGATCAGCCCCCAGCAGGGTAGGGCCATCCCCTCGTCCCGGGGTGACGGGGGACGCGCCTCCCGAATTGGCGCGGCGTTAATCGGGCAGATCCAGTCCCGCCTGCGCCGCGGCGATACCGTCACCCCCCGTCTGCACATCCTTATCTCCTGGGAACAGGGAAGAGTGGCCGGGAGAGGAGATGACCAAAGTGCCTGTGGGTGACAGGCATGATGGCTGGAAGAGCCAAAAAAACATCCCAAAGCCATGGTTGTGCCCCGTGGGCTTGCTTGCAGCTGGATTGTGGCTGTGAGAAGCATCCCAGCCTCAAGCACAGGGAAAATCCACAGTACTGTGGTTGTATGGGAGCCAGCACCCAGCTCACATAAGGAGCTTGCCCTTCAAAAACAGCCCATAAATCTTTTAAAACAGTGGTGATCAGTCCAGCAGTCAGGGGCAATGCCCCTTTGTCATTTATTTGTATCCTTCAAGCTCTATCCCTAGCAATGGCCAGGCTGATTGGCTTCATGCTGGGCTGACCACACTGCATTGCACACCACAGACTCAGAGCTGAAACTCTGATGAGCACAGCTGGAACTTCAGCTAGTTTCCCTGTTTTGCTCTTAAAAAAACACAGAAGCACTTAGATCTGAGTACCACCACCACCAAGCCCCACTGCTGGGGATTTTGAGTATCTCTGAAATGGAAACTGGGTAAAATGAAATATTATCTCTGGCATTAATTGCCAGAGGTGCCCTGGTGCTCTCAAAGGCCTATGAACAGCTGTTCTGCCCTTACAAGGCTGGGGCTGTTACCCAGTGGACCCATAGCACATCCACAGTGGACACAGTTTGACCATTTAAGACGAAATCTGCAGCTGGAAATGTGTAAATCCCCATGGGGTCTGCTTGAACTCAGTGCAGGCAGGGAGGAGAAGGTAAACAGGATTACAGAGAGGATTCTTCTGCCAGGCTCTGTCCTCTGGGGTTTGTTGGGGATGTTGGACTTCCCAGTCTCTTCAGAATAATGCCAGAAAGGGAAGGCTCAGAAGGCTTGGAGTGGTTGGGTAACAATTCCTGAGGAGAGCAGTGGGTGCAGGGAGTAACCCACCCCATCCTGGGCATGGTGGCAGGTTCCTGTGGCCAAAAATACGTGCATGAACCCAAGATGGCTATGGTGGCACGTGTGCCCATAGGAATCACTCTTCCTTCTGGATGAGTCCCCTGTGCTGCCTGCAGTGGGGTGCCAGAAGTGCTGGGCCCACTTCCCAGAGGCAGCAGGGCTTGCATTGCTTGGCAGCATCTGCCTTCTACCTCCTGACCTGACATCCTGCCAGGGGCTGGAAAACCCTCTCAGTCCTGACCGGTTCACATTAAAGATGCATTGTCAAAACAGTGCAAGGTTCAAGGGGTGCATTCCAATATTAAGTGGGGTTTGCCTTGGTTTGAGCAGGTTACCCCCCATGTACAAAGCCAGCAGCAGCCTGATAAGCTGTGACCACCTATGTGCCTTCCCTCCAGTGAGTTGCTGGGGGATCTTCCCCTTAGTTTGGCTGGCTAAAAATGAGGGATCTCATGTGTATGAAAGGGCCAGAACCTCCATGCACAGGGGACAGCTTGTTTGTTTGCCAGCAGCGGCACCCGCCGGAGGATGAGCAGCCCGGATCAGCAGCAGGAGCTGCCCAGGTGAACAGTGGAGATTAGAGCCCAAAGGTGGCCAGAGTTGGGTAAAGCATCTGCCCTGTCCCTCCCTGCTGCCTTTGCCTCCCCATCACTGCACTGGATTGATAACTGGTGCCTGGGTTTTAGGGCTGGAGGCTCTGCTGGCAGCCCGTGGTACTGTGCCAACTCTGGGGGCCAATTCCTAAACCCCCCCGAGCCTCCCTGTCTCCACTCGTGACAGTTACAAACTTGGATGCAAATAAAAGCAGATGGTAAAAGCCTTATCTGTGTGCCTGGCTTTGCCTACGTGCAGGCAGCCAGCCAGCAGTTTATTCCCAGATAGGAAAAATGAGAGGTCCTTCAGCCGGTCAAATGTTGCACAGAGGCCACCAGAGCTCCATAAGGGATGGAAAACCATTTATTTATTAGGTCTTAAACAAAAACCCCAAGGGAGGCAGGAGGGTGGTTATTCCTATCCACAATCAGGAGCAGTTTGCTCCTAGTTAAATCTAAAGGTTTGGAGGTGCTGAGAACCTTTCCCACTCCCCAAATGGAATAGAGCCTGTGAAGAAACTCCATAAGGGAGGAAAGCTCAAGGAGATCCACTTGGTCCTTCCATCTGTGGGAAAGCATCCGGGGCCTGAGGGTCTTCTCTCATGCCAGGAATTCACATAATACAGGAGCAGCTATCAAAGATTTCTAATTCTATTTAAATGTAGTGATGGGACAAGGGGAATGGCTCTAAACTGAAGAGGGCAGTTTAGATTAGAAACTAGGAAGAAACTCTTTACTTGTGAGCCTGATGAGGCACTGGAACAGGTTGCCCAGAGAACTTCTGTGGAAGTTTTTGTCCCTGAAAATGTTAAAGACCAGTCTTGATGGAGCTCTGAGCAAGTTGGTCTAGTGGAAGGTGTCCTTGCCCATGGCAGAGAAATTGAAACTGGATGATCTTTAATGTCCCTTCCAACCCAAACAATCCTATGATTCTATGATTCAATTTCTACTATCTCAATTTCTACTATTTCTACAATTTCAATTTCTGAATTTATATTTGTATTTATGTATCTATATTGATGTTTTATTGATGCATGTGTTCTTGAGAAGTTCTTGAGAGGTGCTCACTGTGTATTTTAATGCTATACTGAAGCACTGGGAGGTTTGGTTCACCTCTGAGCCCAGCATGGCATGATGGTGGGCACCAGGTGGCTGCACCCACATGTTTTTAAAAAATAAGGGCAAAACATCATCCAAATCCTGCAGGCAAGATGATAATAGTGGCTATATTTAATCTCCCAGGAACAGCCGACCGCTCACCCAGCGGGAAAGGATGGCTCATTGCCACCAAGCCCCTGCTCTGTCCCCTCACTAAGAGTTGTGTGTGTCTCCCAAAACAAGAGGACAGCCTGGTATTTGTGAGTCCTCGCCATTCACATGCCAGGGCTGAGCTGGTGTTCCTAAAGGGAGAAGCAGCACTTGGCCATGGGGTATTGCTGCTGAGCTGACTTGTGCCCAGTGCTCCCCTTTTCTCCTTGGTGCCGTGCCCATTGTATTCTCTACTGTCCCTTCTTGCCGCCTTAATATCTTCCACAAAGTCTTTCCTTGTCCCCTGATATTTCTCCAGCATTTCTCCTTATGCTGTCCTTAAATGTCCCTCCCTGACCCCGTGTCCTCCCTGAGCGTCCTCTGCACCTCTTAATGTTGCTCTGAATATTCCTGTCGTGCCCATCCCAGTGTCCCCAATGTCCCCCTGTGTCCTTCTTTGTGCCTACACAATATCCTTCCAAATGCACCTTGTACCTGGGTTGCCCCCACTACGTGTCCCTTACAAGCTCTCGCTGATCCCACCACGCGTTCCCCCAAATACAGTTATTTATCCCGGGGTGTCCCCGCAGCGTCCCTCCCTGTCGCTGCGGGCGGGTCGGGTCAGGGCGTGGCAGGGGACACGCGGGGACACGGGTGGCGCAGTCCCCCCTGCGGTCCGCGCCGCGGCTTTAAAGGCAGCCCCGCGGCGGGCGCGGCCGCAGAGGCACCGGCGGGGGCACCGGCGGCGGAGCGGCACCGGCTCTGCTGCGGCTTCACCCACCCTCCGCTCCCTTCCCAGCCTCTCCCCGCCCCGGCGCGGGGCTCCCAGGCCGGGCGGGCCACGCTTCCAGCCGCGAGGACATCGCGGGACGAAGCCATGAGCGACAGCAGCCCGATCCCACTGCCACCGGCTTCGGCCACCAAGCCCAAGCGGGCGCGGTCGGCGCGGCGGCCAGCAGCCCACCCCGCGTACTCGGACATGGTCACGGCAGCCATCCGGGCCGACAAGAGCCGCGGCGGCTCGTCCCGGCAGTCCATCCAGAAGTACGTGAAGAGCCACTACAAGGTGGGCCACAACGCCGATGTGCAGATCAGGCTGGCCATCCGGCGCCTGCTGGCCGCCGGAGTCCTCAAGCAGGCCAAAGGAGTTGGTGCCTCCGGCTCTTTCCGCCTAGCCAAGGCCAGCAAGGCCAAGAGGTCTCCTTCCAGGAAGAGGAAGAAGGCAGCCAGGAGATCCACCTCTCCCCGTAAGAAGGCCAGGTCCAGGAGATCCAAGTCGCCTGCCAAGAAGCCCAAGTCTGGTGCCAGGAAGGCCAGGAAGAAGTCAAGGAGCCCAAAGAAAGCCAAGAAGCCAAAGACTGTTAAGGCCAAGTCCAGACCCAAGAAGGCAAAGCGGTCGAAATCCAGAGCCAAGTCCGGTGCCCGGAAATCGCCCAAGAAGAAGTGAGAAGACTAGAGGCGTTTCTGTGCTTTCCCCATTGGTTCTGTAAATAGCTGTTGCCTTTATTTTTACTCCTTCCTACTGCATTTTATAAAGAATTACTCTAGTCTGGAATTGAAATAGCTAAAACAAGGCAGTTGATGAATGAAAAAAAAATATTTTTGAAGTGTTACTGGTCTGGGTTTTTATTCTGATGTCTCAGAAATTTATTTTGTGTGTGTCTGTTGGTTCGTTAATGCTTGTTGTGTGTTGGGAGTGATGGTGACTCTGTGTGTCTGTTGGGGTTGTGCAGGATTTCAATTCCTGGTCCTGCTCCAACTCCTGGGGGGTTACGTGTTTGCTGGGGCCGGGTAAAAACAGTGATGGGGAAGCTGGAACCTATGGCTTCAAAAGCCCTGGTCTTCCCTGGGGGAGGAAAAAGGGTCCCTGCTCCCTCATCCACCTTGGGGATGAGGTGAGGAATGTTGGGCTGCTGGGTGTGAGGTCCAGCTGGTGCTGGAGATAACTGGGGCTGCCCACCTGCCTGTGGAGCTGGCACAGCACAGCTGGGTGGTGGCAGGGATGGGACAGAGGAGCTGGAGTGGGGCCAGAGTCTGTCCACATTGGCTTTCAGGGAGTTGAAGGTGTCCATGAAGTGGGATCACCATGGGGAGAAAGGACAAACACAGCCACAAGCAGCTTTGCTCCCCAGGGAGGGACATCCTGAGGCAGTGGACAGCTCTGTAGGCTGGCTGGAGTGGGCAGCCACGGCAGGGCAAGGCAAGGCAGAACTGCTGGGCTCAGCCCTGCTGTGACCCAGAGGCTCTGGCTTTGTGCCCAGTGGGGACTGGCACGACTCCAGGGCTGGCCTGGCCCCTTCCAGAGCCCCTCCCTGGGCTGGGCTGAGTGATCCTGACAGCCAGGGCTGGCAGGGAGCCTGTGGGCTGGCCTCACTGCTCAGCAGGGTCTGAGCCTCAGGCAAGGGCTGCCTAATCCCTCCTGGCTAGACATAGATAAACTTCTTGATCAGCAGGCTCCCCAACCACCTGGGCCAGGAGCTCCAAAATCCCAGGAGCTCTGAGTGCCCAGTGCCTTTGGACTTGCTGTGCCTAAATCTCATAAACCCAGGGTCTTCAGACTCTCTGATGCCTCCTTCAGCTTGTTCTTCTTAAATCACTTGGGCAAATGGTGCCTGAGTCCTTCAGCCATTCAGGATTCCAAATTCAGTATTTCAGGGTACTGAAATCCTTGGCCTGGATGCATCTAATCCCTGTGGGCTCCTGTTGGGTCAAAGGGTCCCTAGAGTGAAGACCCTGAACACCTTTCAAGAGCCTGGTATACCTGATTCCCCTGGAATGAGTGGTCCAAACCAGTCTGGCCACAGAATTCCCTAGTCAGCTGTAGTAGGGGAAGGAGATACCTAATCCAGATGGAACAGGTTGCCCAGAAAAGTTGTGAATGCCCTATCCCTAAAAATACTCCAGCTGAGTTTTGATGGGGGTCTGAGAAACCTGATCTAGTGGAAGCTGCCCCAGCCCATGCCAGGGAGCTTGGAACTAGATGATTTTTAAGGTCCCTTCTAACCCAAACCATTCTATCATTCTATAACCCTTTGCGTCTAAAGCTATTGAACCTATAGTTCACAAACACATTTGGCCAGAGGTGCTCATATCCCTTGGGTTTGGGTACTCTAATTTTCACTTGGTAAATCCTAAACCTCTCTGTCCAATGAGTTATTGGTCACCTCAGCTGCATGCACCCACATACTACAGATCATTATCCACAGTGATGGACACCTATGAACCACCTAGCTGCAAGGATCCAAGTCACTTGTGCTGAGGACCCCAGATCCCTAAGTAGAGGCACCTAATGCTCCTGGGCTTGTTGATGCTTGAGATCCATGACCTGCTGTTATGAAATCCCTCAGACTCTGGTAGTGACCCTGTTGATCTCCGTGGGACCTCCAAATGTTACTGTATAAGGGTTGCAGAGCGGCAAAAGAACACAATAACATGGCACTCTCTTGCATGGTGCAAGAAAGAACAAGAAAGAGCAGTTTATTGAAGGAAGCCATGGCTTTAAACAAGACACTTCGTGAAAAACAAAACACAGACAGAGAAAAAAACACCTCTTGTCCCAGGCTTTCTCACGGATCCAGCAGGTGTTTATCTTTTGTTATAATTCTTTCTCTTATATTTACAGTAGAGAAAGAGCCTCTAGCTTGAGAAAAGTCCTAGCTGAGCCTGAGAGTGCTAGACTGGAAAAATCCTTTAAGATTCTCCCTGGGCCTGTAATGGCCACATAACTTCTTTAGGATTACAGTTCCTAAATCTCATGGGTGGCGTTCCCCCAAAATCCCTCAGACTCCTGGCATCACATAAGGGACGGATCCTCTCCTCCAAAAAGGATGAGGAACGCCTCCTAGAGCAGATGCCCGAGCGCTCCCAGCCGCTGGAGCTCCGCCCGCCGGGGGGCGGTGCCCCGGCAGCCGACGGGCATTGGTCAGCAATTAACCCGTGGTTAATTAGCGGCGCTGGGGGCTGGGGCGGAGCGCCGGGATGTGGCGGGCGGCGGCGGTGCGGGCGGTGCGGGGCGGCGGGGCTGGCGCCCCCCGGGCCGCGTCGGGAGCGGCGGCGGCGCAGCTGCGGCGGCGGCTGGAGAGCGAGCTGGAGGATATCCGAGGCGCCGGCACCTGGAAGAGCGAGCGCGTTATCGCCTCCCGGCAGGGTCCCCACCTCCGCCTGGCGGGCGGCGGCGCCGGTGCGTGCGGGGGGCCCCCGGTGCCTTTCCCCGGTGCCTTCCGCCGGTGCCATGCCCCTGCTTATCTCTCTCTCTGTGCCCGCAGGGATCATCAACTTCTGCGCCAATAACTACCTGGGGCTCTCCAGCCACCCCGAGGTGATCCGCGCTGCTGTGGAGGCCTTGGAGAAGTTCGGCGCTGGGCTCAGCTCCGTGCGGTTTATCTGCGGTACCCAGGTACCGGGCAGCATCCCCGTCCCCGCGGGTCTTTCGCAGGGTGTCCACGTAGACTGCCCTCTCGGTACTCCCGCTCAACATGCGTGCACAGTGCTGAGTTACACGTGGCGTGGTGAGAAAAGGAGAGGGACTGCCAAGTCCCCCCTAGCAAACCATCTGGGAATATGCCAATTTAAACCATTACAACACCTGAGAGCAAAGAAACTGAACGCCCTTCTGAATTCGGAAAATTGATGTCTTTTTCGCTCTCTTGTGGATCACAATTACAAAGAACCTGACTTGAAGTGGCTCCATCAGACCCAGCCCAATTTATCCCCGCTGGAGCCTTTTTTAAGTCCTGCCTGGTTAAGTGCAAAGAACAAGCAGAGCTTCTCTCTTGTGCATGGGGAGCTTGGAGCTTCCCTGCTGAGCTTTTGGCATCTGAACCCATAATCATACTTTAGGGCTGCATTTTCTGACCACAAGAAACTTATCCCACGCATACACACCTTTTCTGGATAGAACCTGGCTGTCTCCTCCCCTTTCAAGTCAGCATTTAATAGCAGTGGGGCAAGCAAGAACTTGTGCTGCTCCACTGTTGACTGCTGCTCCTCTCTTCTCTTTAGAGCATACACAAGGACCTGGAGGAGAAAATTGCACGTTTCCACCAGCGGGAAGATGCCATTCTCTATGCCAGCTGCTTTGATGCCAACGCTGGGATCTTTGAGGTTCATAAGGCTTCCCTTGTGTTGTGCATGGAGGAGGGAGGTGGCAGCAGTGTGGCTGCTGTGAGCTCTGCACACCAGAAAAGCAAGCATTGACTCGTGGTGAAGAGCCCTGACTTGGGGCCCTTGCACCAGGGAAGCCATGCAGAGGCATTTGACCACCCTCACCTCTGCTGTCTCCAGCCAGCTCTAGCTCTTGGGGAGGACTACCATTTCTGCAGGGGTCTGTACTCCCCCTTAAAGTGTAGGTGAGGGGAAGAGATGCTCTGACAGGCATCTTAGGAAAGGGGGAGAGAGATTTTGAGCTCAGAAGCCACAAGCAAGAGCCTGGCACCAAAAAAAATCAGGGGATAAAGTGACTAGGAAGGAAATATAAAGTTTATCACTGTCAGGAGAGACGTGGCAGCTGGAATCAATCTCAGCCTTGCTCTCTGTACTGAGGGAGCCTGTGAGATCTTGGTGAGTGAAGCAAAAGATGATCCTTTCTGTTTGGCATGGCCAGGCCCTGCTGACTCCAGAGGATGCAGTGCTGTCAGATGAGCTGAACCATGCTTCCATCATCGACGGGATCCGCCTGTGCAAGGCCAACAAGTACCGCTACAAGCACATGGACATGCAGGACCTGGAGGCCAAGCTGAAGGAAGCACAGGTATGGAGGTCTGCTCCCACCCCAGCGCCAGGGCACTTGCTTAGCTGTGCTGCCTGTGCAGTAACCAGTCCTGGAGGATGAGCTCTGCCTTTTCCCATGCAACAATCACTGTTTTTGCTGACAGGCATAGCAGCCACCCCCTCATCTCAGTTAGGTACATCCTCTCTGTACAGGAATTTGAGTGCATCCTTTTGCCAGCCCCTCTCCTCAGAATGACATCCTCACCCCTGGGTGCCTCTTTCCCTCCAACAGAAGCATCGACTGCGGCTGGTGGCCACTGATGGTGCCTTCTCCATGGATGGTGACATTGCACCCCTGAGGGAAATCTGCCAGCTGGCCCAGAAGTACGATGCCCTGGTCTTCATTGATGAGTGCCATGCCACGGGATTCCTGGGACCCAACGGGCGGTAAGGGACTGCTTCAGCCCCATTTCTTCCTCCTCCCCTGACTCATTCTGAAGCAAGGACAAATGTCCTTATGGCCAATGTGTTTTTGTGTGGGGACTTCTTGAAGGCTTTGCACCTCACCTTTGGATTGAAAGGAGATACTTTAGCAGTGATCCATCCCCAAGTGATGCCTGCTTCTCAGTGTGTCACGGATGGTGTGACCCTCTCATCTGAGTACCACCTCTCCTGGCAGGTGCTTTGTTTGTACTATTAAACTTCTGTGTGGGAAGTTTGAGTGCTTTGCCATCTCTAAGGGATGAAGAACCCATGCTCTTACTTTGTGAGGTCCCAGCTTAGGCTTTCTGCAGGAGAGGAAGGTCAGCAATTGGGAACTATCTCAAAAGGCTATTCCTCCTTGTCTAGAAGGAAGGATTCCAGGGACCTGGCTGACAGTGCTGTTTCCTTTGAGGTGTCCAGCAGCTTCCCTGGTTCGTGCTGGCACAGCTGATAATGTGACATTCCTTTTTCTACAGGGGTACTGATGAGCTCCTGGGAGTGATGGACAAGGTCACCATCGTCAATTCTACCCTGGGAAAAGCTCTTGGAGGAGCTGCAGGTGAAAGCATTTTCCTGTCCATGGTCCTACATGCCCTGACAAGCTCTACAGCATCAGTCTTGTGTTTCCTTCCTCTGCCTAATGATAGAGTAACAAATGCATTCTAATGTTTTCCACTGGTGGCATGAGGCTTGATTTGGGATGTTGCTGCAGGATTAAGGGAAATCCTGTCATGGGCTCCTTACACTGTCATCTTTCTCATGCATATGCCTTTGGGGTCGAGGTGGAGACCCTTGGTCAAAAGCATCAGCTGAGATTTTTAGACCTAGTTTGTACCTAAGTTCCTGCTATAGGTGACAGGTTGGCTTTATCAAGAAGCCTTACTCTGAACAGGTCACCCTGGGGTGCCTTATCCAATTCTCTCTCCTCTGTCTGCAGGTGGGTACACAACAGGTCCCAAACCCCTCATCGATCTGCTCCGCCAGCGTTCCCGCCCGTACCTCTTCTCCAACAGCTTGCCCCCTGCCGTGGTGGGCTGTGCATCCAAGGCCCTGGACCTGCTCATGGAGAGCAATGCCATTGCACAGTCTATGGCTGCCAAAACCCAACGGTGAGGGGGCCATATTGGGGTGGGAGCAGGGGCAGCTTTGTTAGGAGTGAGTTGTGTGATTTATTCACCCCCACTTGCCCAGTAATAGCTGAGAGGACAGTTTGCAAGTCAGGGCTCAGGGGAAGCTGCAGGATATGCCTGTGTCATCCAGATGTCACGTCTGGATGCTTTGTGAGCTGGGGTACATTGTCCACTCAAGGATCTGCAGTCCCATTATGTTGAGCAGGACATGGCAGGAGGTCACTCCAAGAGGAGAGATTTCCATGCACAGAAGATGAACAGTGGAGCAAACCTTACCCAGTTCTCAGTGGCCAGGGCTCTCAGGGGAAAGAAAGGCAGTGGTCTCCAAGGACGGGGTTGTTGAGGTTTTTACTCATCCTGTTGTTTTCTTCACCAGGTTCAGAAGTAAGTTTTTACTCATCCTGTTGTTTTCTTCACCAGGTTCAGAAGTAAGATGACAGCAGCTGGCTTCACCATCTCAGGGAAAGACCATCCCATCTGTCCAGTCATGCTGGGGGATGCTCGGCTGGCGTCAGTGATGGCAGAGGACATGCTCAACAGAGGTGATCTGGGGAGAGAGCTTACTATGCAGACACATTCCCTGTGGGAAGGGAAATTTGGTGGTATTGTCACCACAAGCTCTCCTTAAGTGGGTGTTCCTGCATGAAATCCAGTACTCCTCCAGCTGCAGATGTTCTCATGGTCTCCCCCAGATATTGCTGGCTGCACCTTCCTTCTTTGTTAGGAAGGGGCTTTACATTAATGCTCTTGTCCTGCTGTGCTGGACTCCATCCTCACTGCCTGCTTCCTCCCCAGGCATTTACGTCATTGGCTTCAGCTACCCCGTGGTGCCCAAGGGGAAGGCGCGGATCCGGGTGCAGATCTCGGCCGTGCACAGTGACGAGGACATCGACCGCTGCGTGGAGGCCTTCACCGAGGCGGGGCGCACGCACGGAGCGCTGTCCTGAGCGCCAGCACGCACCTCGGCACCATCCCTGCCCACTAACAAGTGCCTCTGACGGGGAAAAAGGCTTGAGCAGCACGCTGCTGAAAGCAGGACGGTTCCTCAAGGCATCCCAGCATCACATGAGTCAGCCAGCTGGCTGGTAGCACTGGCAACCAGCACTTAAAGTGTCATTAAAGGTTCCTGCAGCGCAGAGGATATTTGTCTGCCTCCTATTTCCTCATCCAGGAGCTGCACCCCATCCCCTCGTGCTGTGACCAGACACTCTGCTATGTCTTCCCTGAAGCCTCAGTCTAGATGCTGAAGCACTGCAGTTCCTGCTGTCTCCTGCTGATGGAAATACAGCATTGCTGATGTGCCCGAGGTTGCCTGCTTTGCCTGCTTCTTCTATGCTGTCCTGTGGGTCCAGCAGCATTACCCTGGCAGATCTGACTGCTCTGAGGCAGGAGTGTTTCCCAAGCCCTTTGCAATGTGTGCCACCAGCAGCTGGTTAGGGAAAGAGGACAAGGGCCAGCCAAAGCTCCAGTTCTCCTTTCTCTCCTTCTCACTCTCAGGTGTTAGATGTGAGGCTTACTTGCTCTCCAGCTATAAGGCGTTGCCAGTTGCTTCAGTGGTCCCAAACTTGTCCTGGGAAAGACATCTTGCTCCGGAGAGGCCATCAGGGAGCAGGCAAGCTGAGGTGGCAGAGGCCAGCAGCATGGTGAGAGGATCTGCATCTGACTGAGTCCGAGGCCAGGGGCAGAGCAGGTGACAGAAAGCTTTAATTTTCTTCGATGTGGCAGGAATCTTTGGATTTGTTCGTCAAGCTGTACTGTTGTAGTATTTCAGCACTCAAAAAGGAACAAGTGGGACCTGGGCATTTCTTAGAATTGCTGTGTTTGCATCAGTTTTGTTCCAGATCAGAAACTGTGTGTCCTGCTAGCTGCCCAAGTGCTGAATGAGTAGCTGCAGCCAGGGACTGATTCTAGCTGAAATGGAGTGTGCTGTGTCTGGGTGCTGGAGCACATCAGCAAAGACCTGCTCTGAAGTCCTTATGTGTTGCCAGACTGTCATGGAGCAAACTACAAGGCAATAATGTCTGACCTGAGCCAAAGCAACTGCAGAAGAATATAGGTGTTAATCCAGGACTGTAGGGCTTTATGAGGATGCCAAGGACAGGGGAGAAATGTGTCCTGTATGTTCAATAGGACTGCAACAAACCCTATTAGAACAGCTGTAGTGTAGCTGTGTGCTGATTTTGTTTAATTTTCCATCTCCACAGGCCCTGAGCTCAGCCTGCTGATAAACTATGATATGGAGTTCCCTTTCTGTGGCACCAGGCCCTCACAGTGCTGCAAACCCTTTTCAATAGGCAGTGTTTTAGCATGGGGAATGTAATGGGGAAGGCAGGGAGGTTGCTCTCAGGCCCCTTGTGCAACCTGGAAGAGTTGAAAGTTCAGCCAGATGGGCTCAGGTATAGGGAGGTTGAGACCTTAAACTGTATCACTGCTGGTTGGAGCCCAATGCATGTGCATCCCTTTCTCCCTCTACCTGCACACTTCCATTGCACACCTGTAACACCCTCCCTCACATTCCTTTCCTGCTGGTCTCCAGCCCTCTCCTCTTCTCTCTTCTCCCTCTCCAGGCATCACTGCTGATGCCTCTGCTCCACTCAGGGCAGACAACCCAAGCAGTGTAACCCTGCTCCATCTTTCAAGTCCTCCTCATTGGCAGAGCAGCCCTACAGATGTCTCTCTGCTCAGCTGCAGGCCAGAGCAGCAACAGCAGCCTCCCTTCTGATGCTCACTATTGTTTTTGCATGCACATGTGGGCTCGCCCTTCTGCTCCTCTCCTCACCAGAGGCACTGACCTCCCTTTCACCTCTGTATCTCTCAGATCCCTCGGCAGGAAGCTCCCTGCACCCTCTCTGCTTCAAGGCCATGCTCAGCAGCAGACTCTGTAGCTGTCTGGGGAACAGACTGTGGAGTGCTGGAATCCTAAGAAGGCAGGAGGGTCAGATGGTGGCACACTGGTGATGAATAATGCCATGCTCATTGACCTGTAGGCATCATGGTAACATTGAATTGAGGCAAATCCTCCTGCTCTCTATTGCTTCAAGGCCTTCCAGCCTGGGTCTGATCTGCAGCTCTAGGCAGCTTTTAGCTCAGAAAGCAGAGGATGTTTTGCTGAGTGGAATGTTGAGGCAGATGCCACTTTTTGAAGATGCATTTCCCACCCTGGGCTGCCTGCTGTACCCAATACCTTGTATGCAGCTCAGGCAGTCCTGAGTCTGGAGCTGTCACCCTCTGCACCATGGCATAAGGTGGGGGATCCACATATTTCACCCATTTTACCTCCAAGTAAGGGACTATCCTACCCCATCCCATTTTCCATACATACCTAGCCCAAAAAGTACTTCCAATCCTGGGTCATGGCCCACCCCAGCCCTTCTACCCTCACTAGACTGCATTGTTGCAGTCCCAAACTACCCCACTGCCCACTGATTCCCTCCAGCCCCTCTCCACATTGCTGTTTCCACCCCAGCAGTGACTCATCTCTACCCTTTCTCTGCTAGAATTCCCTTGCTCTGGCTCCCTGCCTGCAGCCCCATCCAAGCAGGCAGGGCTACCCCAGCAGTGGCTGGTGCAAACGGGGTCTGAAGTTCAGTGTCATAACTTTTCCATCCCTCATCCTGGAGATAAATGCTGCACAAGGGCAGTGCTCACAGCACTGATGGGTGAAGCAGCTGCACCCCTCACCCAGGGGTTTCGGCGAGACAGAGCAATGACCACAGCCATGCATCCCCACGTCCTTCCTGGAGGTTTATTTCTGTCCGAGGGGTTTTCCCCAGCTCCCAGGGTGAGTCCCGGCAGCCGCTCAGACCTTTTGGCCGCAAGGACAGGCAGCGGGCGGCCCCTCAGCGGCAGGAGCACTTGCAGGCGGCCACCACGGGGTAGGGGATGTGCCGCCAGGTGCAGTTGGCGGGCCCGGGGAGCGGCGGGGCCCAGCAGTGCCAGGCCAGCAGCTGGATGCGGGTGAGCTGCGCGGGCCGGCAGGCCATGCCGGGCGGCCAGGAGCAGCCGGGGCCGCCGCTCTCGCACGACGTGTGGCGCACCCAGCGCGGCCAGAACACGGGCCCCAGGTCCACCCAGGCCGAGGTGAGGCGGCAGGCGGCCCGCTCCACCAGCCACTGCCGCAGGCGGCGGGCCGGGGCCCCCGCCAGCTCGGCGGGCAGCTCCAGCTCCTCCGCCTCCCGCCACAGCTTGCGGTGATAGCGCCCGGCGCCCTCGGCCAGCGCCCGGCTCATGGACTCCAGGCTCCCCTCCGGGCCGCTCCCGTTGCGGCCGCGCGGCTCCTCGGTCGCCATCCAGAAGGGGTCGAAGGCCGGGCCCAGGAGCCGGCGCAGCCGCCCGGGCCGCAGGTGGCGGGGCTTGGGGGCGTAGCGGTAATCCTCGGGGGACAGCGACAGGCTGTAGGGCCGCACCGGGGCCGAGGGCTGGCCGCGCAGCAGGTGCGCCGCGGGGTCAGCGGGGCCGGGCGGCGGCGGCGGCGGCTCCAGAGGCGGCGGCGGGCCCGGGGTGCCCGGCGGTGGGAGCAGGCAGAGGAGCAGCAGGAGGAGGCAGCTGCGGTGTGGTCCCTCCATGGCGAGCAGCGCTGTGGCAGGCTGTGCCCGGCTCGCACGCTGCCGCATCCCCTGGGTTATCACCGCGTCCCGAGCATGGCCTTCCCCTTTTCCCTGCTTACAGCGGCTGATAGGGAGCTGGCGGGGACACCTCGCTCCTTCCCACCAGAGCCTCTTGGTCCCTCCTGCCACTGAGCCGATGGGGATCATTCGGGGCTGCTGTGGAGGGGAAGGGACCACCGCCTCCTTCTCCACGTCCTGCTCCATCACTGGAAGAGGTACCCACAACCTTCCCTTCAAAGCCAACGGCCTTTAGGTCTTGCTGAGAAAGAATCACCAAGCTGCACTCAGTGCACCTGGAAGTCCTCAGGGAACAGGTCACAGGATGGACACGGCAGCAGAGTGGCAGGGCTGGAGGGCTGCGTGGGTCGCTGTCCTCTCCTGGCACATAGGCCAAGCCCCCATGTGTGTCCCCGGCAGCTGTGATGGCCTGGACCTCTGGAGGTGGCCATCCTGGAGGTCTTGTCCTTCCTCCCATACTGCAATAGTGGTGGGGTGGAGACCTGGGCTAGATGGAATCCAAAAGCTGCCTTCTTCTCCTTCCCTAGATCAGACATTGCGGGAGAGGCTCAATCTGCTCAGTGCTACGAACAATTAATTAGTAACACCTAGTGACAGCAGTTAATTGCTTATCCTCCGGAGGGTTTAGGATCCTATATTTGAGGGACAGGGCAGGGACCAGGTTCACAGTGGTGGGATATTTACATTTTTCCAGAGGTGTTGGACAACATGTCCTGAACACACAGCAGTGAGAAGTGGCCACTGAGGTCCAAGGGACCCTCTCCCCTCCATCCTTCCTTTGCTACCAGAGAGCAGTGATCTTTTCCTCTGCCACCCCCTTCTCAGCAGGAGGAGTAGGGAGCAGCAGAGCCTGCAGGAAAACTGGGCAGAGAGGAGTTAACTTCAAACCCAACCTCAGGGAGAGGGAAAAAAAAAAAAACCAACAGAGAACTATGGATCAGCAGCAAGAGCAGAGGGAGGGAAAAGGGGGAGTCGGAGAGACAGGAGAGGAGAGGAGCTCCGGAAGGAGAGAGAGCAGAGCTGGTGGCGGGCGGGGGGAGGCAGCGGAGCACCAGGCAGGAGTGATTGAGCTGCCCAGACAAACTCTTCTGTGGTCTGCATCCTCCCACTACCACTGCATGGGCTGGACTGGAGTCTCCTGCTGAGCGAGTGGCAAAGCTGCAGGCCCTTCCTCCAAAAGGTGAGTGCTGGCTTCCAAAGCTGAAAGATGGTCTCAGGCTCCCTGGGCAGAGACACCCTGGTGCATTGTGCATGCCCAGAAGGAGATGGGGCTCCTCAGCTTCAGTGAGGAGATCCCACGGGGCCAGATGGATAAGCTGGATGAGCTGGAGGGTAGCTATTAGTAGGACAGAGGGGGCCAAAGACACAGAGAGGCAGGGAGAGTCTCTTGGTGTGATACACAAAGAAGCTGAGAAGCAGAAGTGGCATGAGCTGAGGGATGGGGGAGCATGGAGTTAAGGAGCTTGCATGACCCAAAAACAAGTTAATTGCTTGTCAACGGTAGCTAGATAACAGTGTCTTTCCTTCTCTGTTTTTGCTCAGAGAAGGACAATTTGTTCTAATGATAGCACAACAAGGGGAAGGCTTATTCGAGGATAGGCTGTTGGTGTTCCCTGCCTGAGCACCGTGTTACTCAGGGCTGGAGGAAGTTTTGCAGCAAATCACAATATCTTAAGCTGTGATAATAACAGGCTCCTTCACAATGATCATCGTCTTGTATTTCAGGTGGCTGCAGGATCTCTTCCTCATCATCACCTACCTGCCCCCATCCACCCTTGACCACCTCTCAGCATCAGAAAAAGGTGCATTTAATTGCTTCTTCTCTGTGGAGTATACTGCACAGGGAGCAAGGAGCAGCCAGCTCCAGGGTGGAGGTGGTCCCAGCTGAGGGAGCTCCCTCGGGGTGGAGTGTGATGGGGTGCTGCTGCTGTGGGGTGAGATCCAGGTATCAGGTCCCTGCTTCCAGAGGTGGCACAGCCCTGGGCTGAGTGTGCTGGGATCGTTGCAGCCCATGGTAGCCTGCTACCCCATGGCCCTGTTGAACACTAGCCAGGGTTTAGACCTGCCAAAGAAAGGGGAATGAATGTAGGTGACGCCAAGTGGAAGGGCAGGAAAGATCCTTCGGGGTTCTGGGAGCACAGGAGATGTTCTGATGGCAATGTGAATCTGGGCAGGATGAAGAGGATTCAGCTCTGCTCAAGCCAAGCAGATGTGGGTTGAGTGACCACAACAGCATTCTTGCCAGTGGTGTCATGAGAATCTTGGTGGCATCATTTAACCAGCTGGTTGGGATTGGCATCTCTGGGAGAAATGTGAGTGTCAAAGGCTGAAGTCAAGCACTTTGGGGCCTGTTATCACTTTCTCCAAATGCAGGTCCCTGCAGTGTGACAGGAAGATGCCAGGGGGATTGAACATCTCTTCTGACAGCCCAGAGCTACGTGCAGCAGGGATTATTGTGCCCATCATCTTCTCCCTCATCTTCCTTGTGGGTACTGTGGGAAATGGGCTGGTGCTGGCTGTGCTGCTGTGGAATGGCCAAGTCAAGTACTCCACCACCAACCTCTTCATCCTCAACCTGGCTGTGGCTGACCTGTGCTTCATCATTTGCTGTGTCCCTTTCCAGGCCACCATTTACACCCTGGATGGGTGGCTCTTTGGGGCCTTTGCCTGCAAGGCTGTGCATTTCCTGATCTACCTCACCATGTATGCCAGCAGCTTTACCCTGGCTGCTGTCTCTGTTGACAGGTAAGTGTCGCCTTCTCTTTGAGTTCTGCAGCTCAGGGACACTGTGTTTGCCACTCTTGAGCTAAGGGTGGGAGAAAAGCCACTACTTACCCTGTTGGGTGTCCTGTAAGAAGCAGGTTGGGTCTCCCCAGAGGTAGGGCCAGAAGAGCCAGTCTCCCCAGCTCCCCATGCCCTCCCCCTCTACCAATTTAAGCTCTCAGCCTAATTACCTAGTGCTCACCTGGGAAGGAGGGGAGTCTGCCATGCATAAGCAAGAACAGCAAAACTCCCAGGGTAGGGACACAACTCAGAAGAAATGGGATAGTCCTGCTCCTATTCTTCTCTTTCCTGGTTCAAGAGACACACTGCTTGCTTTTTTGACATAGCAGAGTGGATGATAGAGATCCAAGACTCACTGTTGCAATGATCCTGATATTTTTGCAAATTCACTGTAACCCTCACTCCCAGAAGGTTTGGGAGGGAAGAGATGGGTGTCTGCATGGGAAGGGGTACACACATGGCAGCTCCACAGGGCAGGAGAAATGCCTCGTCTCACCCATGTTGTGTTTTGTCTCTCCTTCTCTTTCCCCTCCTTGCCAGGTACTTGGCCATTCGCTATCCACTGAAGTCCCGGGATCTCCGCACGTCCCGAAATGCAGGAGTGGCCATTGTGGTAATCTGGTCACTGTCACTGCTCTTTGCAGGGCCTTACCTCAGTTACTACCAGATAATCCATTACCATGGTGTGCCCATCTGTGTCCCCATCTGGGAGGACCAGCGCCGAAAGGTTCTGGACATCATCACGTTTGTATTCGGATACCTGCTGCCCGTGACCGTGGTGAGCCTGGCGTACACTAGGACCATCAAGTTCCTGTGGACTTCAGTAGACCCCATAGAAAGAGTCTCAGAGTCTCGGAAAGCCAAGAGTAAGGTCACCAAGATGATTGTCACAGTGGCCATCCTGTTCTGCCTCTGCTGGCTGCCCCACCACCTGGTCATCCTCTGCTTCTGGTTTGGCCACTTTCCCTTCAACCGGGCCACTTATGCTTTCCGCCTGGCTTCCCACTGCCTTTCCTACACCAACTCCTGCCTCAACCCCATTGTCTACGCCCTCATCTCCAAGCATTTCCGCAAGCGTTTCAAGCAGGCCTTCACCTGCCTCTTCTTCCAGAACAAGATCAGGAAAAAGAAGAAGAGGAGAGTTGGAAGGAAAGTCCATATGGTCAATGTGGAAAGAGATTTTGCCAACAGGACAGGAGATTTCTATGGAGGTGACACTGAGGTGACCCAAGTCCCAGAGGAGAAGACCAGAAAGAGGAACCATGAAGGTGCCAGTCGAGCCAGAGCATGGACTCGGCAGGTACAAGATGCCGTGGTCTCTGTTGAGAAGGAGCTGCTGGAGGAGGAAGTTTTGGCAACAGCTGGCAATTCCCCAGATGTGACCCCTCTAAGAGGAGCTGTTGGACAAGACCAAGAAGAAGCCCTAGAAAAGGGCTAGGGAGGCAAGAAAGCAGTATCCGTTTGCATCACATTTTCTGACCACATCACAGTGGTTTTGCTTTCCTCCAGGATCATCTTGCCTGCACCTTTTTCCACTGAGATGGTTTTGTTGGCAGTGGGAGATGACCTCGCTCATTCAGACCCAGTAAACTGAGTTAAAGTCCCCCAGAACTTCTCAAACACCTCCTCCACAGTCCTGTAGCCATGTCTGAGACCTGCCATCATCCCAGCTCAATATTCACAGTAAAGTTTAAGTGACTGCAACAGCCCTCCTTTTCTTTATTTACGTATGGCATTTTATTAGTGCTGTGTGGATCCTGAATATGTAACTCTTTATGTGAGGTAGATCTGCACCTATAATTTCTTAAGAGAAGGTGAAAAATAGGAAGCTCAGGAAAAAATGTTTAGGGAAAGCTGTGACATTGTGGGACATCCAGACTTCCACACTGAAGCTGGGAAACAATTACAGGTTGCCATGGCACTTGTAGGTGTCCTGAGCCCTGCATGGGCTACAAAATCCTCACTTGTTGCACCTCATGCATGGTGCTGCAAGTTGTGTCAAAAGTAAAGTGGTTTTGGCCCCAGCCAGTGCCGTAGGCATTGTACAGTGGGGCTGGATGACATCAGGCAGCTTGCAGAGGTGTGGTGTGCATGAGCAGAGCCATGATCTCCCCCTTATTTATCTTCTTTTACTGTTCCCTACTTCTGTTTGCGTAAATCTTTCCTTTTTGCTTTGTCCTGCCCACTCTTAATCCCCAGGTGACATGGTATTTCTAATGCTCACTGAAGCTGTTGTTCGCCCTGCTAGAGCTCAGCTCCAAGGCCATCCCTTTTTCTGTGTGGAGCCTAACTGAAGAGGAAGGCCAGTTGTGCTGGGAATTAGTTTTCTTTTTCCATTCAAGTGCTTGATGTTTTCTGCACTTTGAGCCTCCCTTGCCTCTATCCTTGTTTCTGATTTTTCCACCGCTCTCCTTTCATGGTGGCTGCCACTCCTCTACAGTGGCACTTCCTCTACAGTTTCTTTCAGAAACATGTCCAGTGTGCCTTACTCACCTTCCTGGGAACAGTGAGTTCTGCAGCCACCCTCTGTACATGATGCCATGGCTGGTGGCCAACTCACATGGCCTCATCATTTTTTCAGGTGAAAACTCACTCCACAGCCCAAAGCACTGGAGGGAGAAGGGAACAGCAGGCAGGAACAATGATGTGGCACAGCTGGATGCTTCTTGTTCTTGCCTAAAAGCAACTGGGCTGTTGCTCACCCCTGATTCTGGTCCCAGCTTGAAAAACGAGTAGATCAGGTCAGGACTGACTGCTGCATGTTGGGGTGAAGCCTAAATGAAACAGGACAGAGAGGACAGGGAAGATCTGGGGGTGAAGGTGCATTTAGCATGAGAACTGGCTGCAAGTCCTGACCCCTTCATTAAGTTCTGCCTGGTGCTAAGCCCCAATTCTGGGGAGCACGTGAGCAGAAAGGGCAGGTGCTGAGCCTAGGATGGGAAGGCTCTGGAGCCAGAAGGCAATTCCTGTCTTTCCAGTACCAGTGTACATGCTTTAACTGGTTTCTCATCTCAAAAGGGAGGTGAAGCAAAGATGTCACATCCTTAATATAGAGTCAGGTTTAATTAAAACTGAAGGAGTTTGATTGCTGCTTTCCACGCAGCCTTCCCTCCAGACTGATTGACATTCTACAGTCTCTGCTCCCAGCTTCTTGCCTTAATTAAGGACTCTTTCCTCTTATTTTCTATCCCACTTTTTATCACTCAGGCTGACAAGCTCATCTTTAACCCTGAAGGGGCTGCTTTGCCACATCTGTAGAGTGCTGCCATTCAAAGACCTGAAACAGGGTAGATGAAATGGGAGAGGTGTGAAGTCAGGGTTCTGTGTCTAGTGGTAAGCACCAGCTCTTCTCTGTGGACTAACTTAGTCCTGCCAACTGTGTGCTGATTCAGGTGTGTGGCATCTCCCTGGCATGTCTGGCATGAGCCTGACATCACTGGGAGGTGTCAGACCCAGGTGCCAAGAAGCTCATCACACTTATGACCCTGTGTGCAAATCTGGCAGCCCTGGGAAGGGAATTCTAGTTATTTGCTTTTAGGTTTAGCTGCTGGTTGCTAATCTATGACCAGCCTTAGCAGGTTGCCAGATGATTATTTTAATTATTCCATGTGCTGTCTTCCCCTCTCAGAGATTTCATAAAAAGCTCCCAGAGGAACGCTGTTTACCATACTTCCTTTATCATCTTCCTAATCAAAACTTGCTGATTTCTCCACCTAGTCACTCCATGGGCCCTGGCCTGCCCAGGACTGCTCCCCCATGCTGGCCAGGCATGATGCATGAAGAAGGCATCTTTCTGTAAGTATCTTTCTATGATGGAAGAGATCTTTGCTCACAGAGTGAGCAAAGGAACTGGGTGAAAGGATGAGAAGTTTGCCAAAGACACTTCATGGGGCTATCTTAGCAGCACAGATAATTGCTGTGCTGGATTTGAAGTCTGCTAGAAAGGCTGAGTTGGAGGAAATAAATTACTTTAGCTGTTGGAGATTAATTATTTTGGCTGCTGAAGAACTGAACAAAATCTTGATGTTCACACACTCTGCAGCGTGCGCTTTGCATTCGATTGTGTGGGTGAAGTGACTGCTCCAGAGAAAGGTCATTTGCTTAGTAACATCCTGCAGCTTTGCTGGGAGGCCTTGTCAGGGCTGTTGCCTCTGCTATGGCTCCTCTGTGAGACACAAGCATGTTCTCAGCTGTTCACTTGCTCGAGACACATCCTCAGTCTGGTTTTGGTTGCATCTTACAGTACAGCTGCAGCCTCAGAGCCAGGCAGATTGCTGCTGGGTTCAATGGCTGGGAATTCTGCATATCATGTGCTCTGTATTAGGAGGGGAAATTTGGAGTCTGGGGAATTAGGAGGGAGTGTATTTGGAGGTCAGGTAGGGGTGAGAGGGAACCAAAGCCTAAAGTCCTGGTTGATATCATGGCCCTGAGAACAGGAACTAATCACTGCTCAGGAAGGGATCTGGGGGTGTATTTGATGGTGTAGCACAAAGAAAATGAGGAGTTTGGACTGGTATTAATGGCAAAATAAATAGCAGTGGGAAACCTGTGCTGTTGTTTCTGTTCTCCATTACTGCAGCAGACACCTCTGGGAGACACAGAAAACGGCCACCAACCTCATAGGTTGTGCAGGGAAATCTGTGGGCAAGGATAGAGAAAAGCTGCTGGGAGAAGCTGAAGCCTCTAGGCCAGGCAGTGTCAGTCAGCAGCTCTCAGCACAGTGGGAAGCTGTGTTTCTTCCTTCTCTGGAACAGCCTCTTGCCTGCCCAGAACCTTACTCTCATTCTGGATACAGCTGCTGAGCATGACAAGGTAAGGCTCTGGGTATGACTAGCTGACACAAAAAACATAAAACTTTTTTCCATCCAGTGCCAAACACATGATATGTTTTGGTAGCCCACAGGGAAGCCCACAGCTTCAAGCCCTGAGGCAGGAAAGCAGAACTGACTGCAGTGATTCACAGAATACAATTCCTACATGACATACTTTTTTTCCTCCACTGAAAACCAGATAGGCTTTTTTCTTTCTTACCTGATGTTACTTTCTAAAGCAGTGGCAAAACTTCCTACAGCCATTTTGTTTTTTATTGCCTCTCCTGCCACGGTGGGAGCAATGTGGCAAAAGAAGTAAGATAGTTGTTCCTGGCTGGCTGCAGCATCCCCACCTTTTCCCTCTGTCAGGAGCTGTTAAGAAAAAACCCAGCACCAGGCACAACAAAAGCCTGAAGAGCTGTGGACATCACGTGTGCCAAGGCTAAAAGCTTCACTCTGAGTTTCAGCTAGACGTGTTCCTGGGTTTGAGGTAAGCTTCTAAGAGGTATCTACTTAGAGACAACATCACCAAGTGAAGTAACTGCAGGGATAAAGAGCATTTTAGCATTTAGGTGCTCTTCAGGCACCTTAATGGTCTCCTCAGCAACAAGGCTGCTGAGGGCAGAAGTGCTGGCAGCTGAGTGTGTGTGGACACCAAGGCTGGGCTGTAAAGACAGAAGAAACAAGTTCAGTAAAGACTGGGCATGAAGGTCACCTGCTGCTCACATAGGGGCCATGCTGGAAGTTCTCTGCCCTGCCCAATATCCCTCCCCAGCCCCTCAGCCTCTTGCTGTCTCTTCACAGCAGAGCCATGTTATTTGGCATGGGGCAAGGCTTGGCTTCTGCCTCAGGGCATGGCTGCTTTTCCTCTCTGCAAAATACACCATCTTCCAGCTCGAAGCACTCCTGCTGGGATTCTCTTTCCTCTATTTGTACAGTTTCACAGCAACTACCTAGATTTTAAATTTGGATTTCTTGGCTGTGGAAGTCAGGATCAGAAAAGGTCAGCCAGCAGCCCTGTACTTCGATCTGCAAACAGAGTGGTGTTTGAACTCAAACAACTTTTTGTTGTCACTTCTGGTTTGAGAAGAACCAGGTATGAGAGTAGCAGTTACCAAGTCCACTGCAGTGCATGGGGCCTGGAACAAACATAAAGAAAGAGGAATGGGCCACTCTGAAAAAAAGAACTTGGCTGAGGAGTTGTAAAAGACTGTCAGGATTTTATTGAAGTTGAAAATACAAAAAGGTCAGATTGTCTCCCACCTTCTTAGCATCCCTCCCATCCAGCACATAATGAAGTACCAATATGCACAGTGACAGCTCCAGCCCAGCCATGACACTGCTGCTCCCAGCTGTGTCCTCCAGCAGGCTGCAGATGAAGCCATCTAAAAGCCAAGCCTATTTCTGGGATCTCAGCTGTGAACAGAGGTCCACTCAGCCTCTTTCTGGATAAGAGGCAAATGCCAGAGAGCATGCTGACCTAAAGATCTCTGAAGAATGCTCCAAACTGTGGCTGCTGCATATTTAAGTTGAATCCCAATAATAAACTCTTTCAAACCAGTGACTCCCAAACTGTGCAATAGGTATGGCTACCAGCACACCATGGTGTGGTAACCAGGTGGGAACTCAGATTACTATTGGCATGTTCCTGTTACCCTGCTGCTGTTGGTGCCCTATCCAGAAAATTTCCTGCATCTCTGATCTACAACAAAGCAACCTAAATCTTCATTGCTAACCACAGTGGGCAGAAGTGAGAGCAGCAAGAGCATTTCCCTGCTGCATCACTTCAGGCTCCCAGCATAAGCCATAATTCATTTCTCTCACTGAACTTAAGGTTCTCCATGACAAGCAAGAGACACAGAATAGCTGAGCAATGGGTTTGGTACTGCTAAAGCAGAGGTAAATCCACCTCCATCCTAGCCCAATAACACAGGTGAATGCACAAATACCTCCAGCCACAACTGGACCTCTTGCCTGAGACTGCCAGTAACATGAAACACAAGTTAGCTATGGTGATTTTTTGTTTTTTTATTGCAAGATGCAGATGTTTGACTAGAACTGCATTAAGACTGTCACCCTCCAATCCTTACTGTCACATCAGGGCAGCTCTGACCTGCTAGCTGTGTACCTGGGTAATTTTTGCAAGTGTTACACCGTAATATTAAACACTAACTTGCAGCAGACTTTAAAAATGGGTCCAGTGAAAGGTGTTAATCTAGCTGTGAAAAACTTTGTATCCTACTTGTAACCAGACACATTCTCTGCCCTCTGACAGCAGGCTCTAGAGAAGGTGAGGATTAAACCTCAGTGCATGTTTCTTAAGGCAGAGCATTTGCTCAGCTTCTAGCATGCAGAATTAAATGTGTGTTCTTCTCATAGCACAAAGGCTTCTGCTATTCAAGGCATTCACTTTCTCCCTCATGCAGCTGAGCAGTATGGAGGTAGCAAAAAGTGCCTGTTCCAAGCATTTCTGCAATCCTGGCCAGCTGCTGAGTGCACTAGTCAGGGCTGGTAACTGCACATGATACTGGTCACCACCTACATCGAGCTGACATACTTAGGAGAAGGCAAAATATCTCTGGAAAGGGCACATTATTCATGGCCAGCCATCTGGTAAAAAGCAGAGCAGCTCTTTTACCCCAAAGTCAGCTGCAGCATTCTTGTCTGCTGCCTTTGTTGTGCAAAGCCTGCTGCCTCCCCGTGGGGCAGCAGTGGCAGCACCAACAGGAACAGTCTGAGCACCACTGGAGAGTCAGTCTGGCAGGAATGGCCACCGGCTGCAGTGTTTAGTCAGCAATCTGGGAAGCAAACTTCAGCTTCCTTTTCTTCTCTCTAAGGCTTCTCCTGCTGCTTCAGGAAGATGATTGGGCAGCCCATTACCTGTTGTCCATCTTCTGCATCTGCAGGCTGAGTGATGTGAAGCTGGCCAGGAGGTCTGTAACCTCATCCACCTGACAGAAGAATACAGATTGCCATCAGGGAGGGGAATGCAGCTGTGCAGCCACCCACCCCCACAGAAGAAATCCCTATGCAGCAGGGACCAGCCCTGCACTAGAAATACCAGTAATGCCCATGCTGAGCTTATACTAGGACAGGATCCTTTTGGTGCCATCATGCAGAAGGGCTACTATCCTCATGATCAAATAAGCCCTAATCTAAGGCAACAGGAGCTTCTCCCCATTCTTCAGGAGGTGATGCTTAACCTCCACTCTGTGCGATTTAGCCACTCCTTAAGATACAAGCATGTTGCTACATTACCCAAAACTCAACAAAAGTGTCATGGCTGTTTCCTCTAAGCCTGTTTCTAGGGGCCAGTCTTTTGTAGGAAAAAAGACCCCAGGCCCTGCAACCCTGTGTGGTTATGCTGATCCTGGCCTTAAACTGGCAGTTCCCTCAGCCCATCTGATCCTCAGCTTCCCTGCTGCTTGGCACTAATGATGCTTTCTGCATTTTGAATGTTTACTTAAAGGAGCACCATGAGTCATCATGTCACTTGCCCACAACGCAAGGAGGTGAGTCAGAGTAGCTCAATGCTGCCTACCTGCTCCTTTGTGCTAGTCATCTGTAGCCTGGAGCAGAGGTCATCCAGCTGTTCCTTCTGCTCATGCCTCCCCAGACGGTCCAGGTATTCCCGCAACATCTGGATAATCTGAAACAAACCGGCATAAGAGGCAAACATCAGAGAGCTGCACCACTCTGGGGTGTTTTTACAGGAAAAATTAAACTGCAATTAAACTGCCAAGCACAGAGCCTTGAAGCTGCAGCACACAGCAGAGTACATGACCCCTAGAGACGAAGCCAGGCAAAGCAACTACATGACACTAATGGTAGCATCAGAGCCCAGTGAATCACCAGAGGTGTTCACCAGGCACAGACAAACTAGTTGTGATCTTTGTGCCTGGTTAAGAACAGGGAAGAGAGATAACCCCAGCTGAAGCAGCATAAGGTCTACCCCTGAAAGCACCAAACTTTTCTTTATGGCTAGTTAGGTTCCCTCACTGTGAAGAGCAGGACTTTCTAATTCCAGCAGGATCTGTTTGTGCACAGAGGATAAAAATCCTTGTGGCTATGTGGCTCCTCAAGTGAGGCCCATGTCCTATACATCTGCAGCCCCAGGAGTGCTTTCCTATTCCATGCCTCCACATACTGGAGCAGGGTAGGCTGTGCTAGGAATACAGAATATGTGTACACCACAGCTACAGCCTCGTGCTGTGGTCCCTGTCCTGCCACAAGGCATCTGTCTTACATCGTGTTTGAAGAAAAGAGAATGCTCCGTACAGCCCAAGAATTCAGACATTCAATGCATCCTTAGCTTACCAGAGCCAAGAAAGGACTTGGAAAAATTAAAGGCTGGGAAAAAGGAAAGTCTCCAAAAATAGAAGTCAAACTCCTCCTACACCAGGTAAGAGCCTACAGGCAGGCATTTAAGTAAAGGGTGCAGGAGGCTGCCAGGGGCTGCACCACCTTACCAGAACATGGGACTGTTTCTTTTACCTGTTTCACTTCAAGGCGTACAGCTTCCAGGCTGTGGGAGAATCCTTCCTGAAGGATATTCAGCTTTGATTTAGCGAGGTGCAGTGGAGTTCTGCCAGCTCGATCCAAGGCATCAACTCTGGCCCCTGCAAGATGCACAGGCAGGGACAGTGAGGTCTGTCATCAGGATCTGGTGTCCCTGGGGAGTATCAACAGGGCAGGAAAGGGACAGGCTGTAACTGTTACAGAGGAAATGTTACCTCCACGAAGCAGCGTGGTGATGACAGGAACGTGGTTCGTGCAGGCAGCTGGGGAGGGAAAACACAGCACACACAACTCAGAGGTACAAACAAAAATGAGTTTCTGCTCAAGCACAAGAGCTTACTTCTTCCCAAAGGGCTTCTTTGCCAGGGGAAAAAGGAATGGCCCAAATGCTAAAATAACCTCCCAGTCAAGCCTGAGTACTGTCTGGAACAGATCCTGCACTCCTTAGGGCTGGCAGAGGGAGGAAAATCAACTTCCTAAACCTTTTCTTTGACTCTAAATCTTTGTGATGAGTGAATCTAATGAAGTACAAACAGTCCTTCCTAGGTCCTTAAACTTGGGGGTGCATTCTCTGAGGCAGAGGTAAGAGGAAGATGGAGAGGAAAGGAACAGTAAGGAGGTTCTCACCTCATTTCTCTGCATGCAAAGCTCATCTGTGTGGCACTTACCCAAGTGTAAGGGAGTATTGCCCAGCCCATCTCTCTGATTTGGGTCAGCCCCATGGTCCAGAAGCAGTTGGACTAGAAACAAGGAAACAGAGACATATCAGTCCCTTCTCTTAGCCCCACATGGGCTACAGGTCCACGTGGCAGCCACCAGCTGCCTTATGGATGATTCTGTCGAGCTCATCAGCTCCTTACTGAGACAAGGACAGGGGTTTGCACAGCAATGCAGAAGGACCCAGCACAAAGCCATGCAGGGCCACTGCTCCTGGGCTCCCTGAAGTGAAGATCTGGGAGGAAGGACACCCTTCCCTCTGCACCAGTACAGCCCTAAAACTCCCCCTCCAGCAGGCAGACATGGCAAGCCCTGGGGCCAGAGTTGGCAACTTTGACACTAAAGGAACAGGAAAGAGCAACCCCTGGCAGGTGCTGAATCAAAATAAAGATCACCCTACAAAATCCCTGTCACAGAGAGGCTGGAAGACATAACTGCCCCCTCACCGATGTGATCGTTGCCATTGCAGGAGGCAAAGTGCAGGGCTGTCCGGCCTTTGTCATCCGCAGCACAGGGGTCAGCTCCATCCTCCAAGAGTTGCTGCACTGACAGAACCAAGGAGGAGAAAGCAGGTAAGCTGATGGGATCAGAGAGAGGGAATGCTATCTGCTCTTTTGGAGGGAGATACATGTGCTGTCATCTGCTAAGAAAACTGGACTTGAACCAGGTCACACCAGAACCCTAGCTCAGCAGAACCAGCCTTAGCAGCATAACCTCCACCCTCTGATTCAGCCTTCACCACCTTCCACATGTTGCCAGAAAAGATAAGCCAACAGCTCTAACGGCTAAAGGTCTATCTAGCCAAATTTTCAAGCTCCAAGGACAATTAGCAGCAAATACCTAGAGAAAAATACAAAAGGATAGGAAGGACGTGGCTTTAGTCAGCTGCATCTCAGGCACTTCCCAGGCTAGAATTAGCATCCTGTGATAACTATCCCTCCATGGGCTTTCCCTGTGGATTTACATGGCCATGTTGTGCCCCTGTGTAAATTTCTGACATCAACATGGACCCCTGCTCAGTGTAACCACAATTCTGAGAAAACCACTTTTTCACATCTGTTTTGACTATGCCCTTTCCTAACCAGTGGTGGTTACAGTTTGGGAAGCAGGCAGGGGAACACACTGAACTGCCAAGAGCTGAGCAAAGAGATCAGTAAAGGGTGGAAAGATTAGGCACATAAAAATAGCACCTACAGAAACATGTGTTAGGGGCAACTGTAAGGGCTGTCACTCCTGTTGTTTGGAGATCATCCTGATAAACTGTCTGGTGTGTGAAATAGAGCTCATTCCATAGCTGTTAAAAATGCTGACAGGTTCACTATATTTTGAGATCTTTAAACAGCATATTCTACAACAGTCAAGACTGTTTCAGTCACCATTCATCTCAGCTTCCAGAAAGTGAATTATGGCCACCTTTGAATTGTTTCCTGTACACCTCCTACTTCAAGTGTGGTACAGAACTGAAAGGAACACCTGAAAAGATGGAAGTGGCATTAACATGGAATGTTTGATATTTCACAAGAAAGACAGGGAGACTGATAGTGGGAACCATTAATAGGAACACTTTAGCTACTCTTCCCCTGAACCAAGTAGGAATGACATAACCTCTCCACCCAGTGTCACCACAGGAAACACCAAAGATGTTTACTTATTGAAGAAAAATAAATCATAGCACACTTCCTCAAGTTGCAGAGAAAACAAAACACAAGAGGATTGTAAACATGGGAACCTGTCTGTCAAATCCAAGGTGGATTGAAACCAAGACTTCCATAAAACTGCATTCTTTCATCTTCCTGTTGGAAATTGTATAACTTTAATAATTTCAGTTAGTTGTTTTAATTAATTTTGGAATTATTTGCTTTAATTAATCATCATCTATAAATGTATTAATTACAAAAAGTGTGTGTTTCTTGAATTATTCTTAGCCAGTATTTAGCAAAGATGTCATAATGTACTTTTGTAGAACACAGCTTGAGGAAACTACTGGAACTTCAACTTTCAGTACCCATAGAGGACACAATACTCATTAATAAAACAGAATTATGTAATTTATAACCAATGAACATTAATTTGTTTGCTAAAAAGTATAAATAAGTGAAGAATTTTTATATCTATGTCTGACTGGAGGTCAGAATTTTGTGAGCCACAGAAATCCCTCCTGGCCAACAACAAAGTAACATCATACACACACTAAAAAGAAAGTGTTAGAGAGGTTTATTTACCTCAGCAATTTCAGAGGATTTGGTAACAATTTACTGGTGACCCAGGTGAGACAACACATTTGATGCTTCACAGACTTACAGCATCAAGGACTTTACTGCACACTGAAAGACTTTTTCACGAAAATTTTTCAATCCTCTGATCCAGGTGAGCTCAAGGCAAAAACCCCTGGTAGTTTATTAAGACATTACTGAAGGTTTAGAAAGGTATACCTAATCATAAGCTTGCACTGACATGACAGTGTTAAGAAAGTCATGATATAATTGGCTGTTATCAATTAAGTGTAAAACTCTGTATGTGAATATTAACAGAATTATGTTTGAGTTCAACTGCCTATGTGGAAAACTGTAATTGTAAAACCATGTAAGTGACTATCAAAAGGTGTGGTTTGAGTCTTCACCCTCTGCTTTGCCCACAAATTAGTGAGACAGTGCTGCTTGCACAAAGAGCCACCCTGTGGAAGGGCTTTGCCCAGGTATTTCTGTGCTTATTAAAGCCTATGGTACGTGTTAGTGCTGGAAAATACCAGTGTGTGGTAATGGAAGTGTGTTAGAAGTAAAAACTGAGTTTGCATGAAAATCCACTTGCTCTAAGTGTGCTGAACCCATTGTATGTTTACTGTGAATTTTAAATGTTTGGTTTTGGGTAATGCAAACTGTTAAAGTGAGGATTGTTTGCTCAGAGCTCTCTCCTTGGCACAGCAGCTACAACTGTTTTAGTGACTGGAATTGCACTTGTGTGCACACAGCGCTCTCTACTGTCGGTTTTAGTGATTGTTGGATTTTTTTTTTTTTTAATTTTACTGCGGGTTTCAGTCTTTTTCTCGAGCCCAGGAAGGGGGAATACCCAAATGTTCACCTTTAGGTTGTATTCTGCAGCACTGGAAAGAATTTAAAAGCAATTCTTTAACTCAGACACAGTTAATAGAATATTGTATCCTCTAGTGGCCAGATTATCTATTAGATAATCATGAAAAATGGCCAGTTCATGGTATTTTACACCAAAATGGTATTCTAAAGTTGATGTTATATTGCCAAAAGAAAGAGAAATGGAATGGCATACAATACATAGTACCTCAAGCAGTGATGAGACAGCCAAAGATAAACACAGAGAAACATGCTGGGGAGCAGAAGCTATTAGAGATAACTTGAAACATCAACTAATTAGTGTAAAAATACCACAAGTCAAAAGTGTAGTCAGTAAGTGTAAAATATGCTTGCAAAACAATCCACAGCCTGACAAAATACCTCCTTTAGTGACTGCAAAAGGAGGAAACTGTCCTGGAGTTTATAGGGAAAGAGATTTTTCTGAGTTACCTCGACAAAAGGGATATTGACACTTATTGGTTTTACACATTTTTTGGATAGCTGTTTACACTAACAAAGCAAAAGAAGTTGCCAAGAAATTGTTAAAAGAAATAATACTCCAATTTGGAATTTCATTTGGAATGAATGATCTATGACATAACAAGACACAAGCAAAATTTTTGCATCTTAACGTCTTAAGTTTTGCTAGATACTCAATGATTTAAGTGGAAATAATCTTAAAGGAAAATTAAGATCACTTCCAAAGGGGGAACTGTTGGAAATGTCAGAACTTTTTAGTAATTTTAGTTAATTGTTTTAATTACCTTTTAAGTTGTTTAGTCATAATCAATAAATATTAAATATAAATAGTGTGTTATTCTTATATTATTCTTAGCCAGCATCTAGCAAAGTTATCATTATTTTTGTATGAACACAGATTGCAAGAACTACTAAAACTCTAAGTTTTGAAATACTAATTTTGATATTAACAATTAACAAAGCCTGAGAGAGAAAGATGTAAGATGTCCACTTAAATCAAAACATTATTCTTTTGCTGCTAACAGCTGAGCAAAAGAACATACCAAAACAGCTGTGACAGTGCAGCTCCAGGCAGATGGAAAATTTAACACTATGGACCAGGTGAACACAGTAACCAGCCCCACTCTGCTCAGAGAACAAACCTGGGCTTTAAAAATGCATTTTCTAGATGTGAAGCATCTAAAGCATCCTGCCCACACACTATCAGCACCCGCCTCCTCCTCTCCTACAGCAGGAGCCCTTGATACACTGCCCCTCCGAGAAGTCCCAAGTGGGACTGACAGAAGCCTTACCTGTGTCCAAGTCATTGCTATTGGCAGCTTCGCGCAGCCTTTTCAGAGCTATGGAGGAAAGAAAGCGATTACTAGAAAGCACAGAGGAAAAAGGCACGTTTCCCTACTGAAACATCCCATCCCATCCGAGCACGAGTGCGGGGTCAAATCAGAGAATGGGAAGCAGATGGAGGCACTAGAGAAGCGTTCTGCTCGTCTCCTCCCGAAGCGGGCGGCGGGCCCGCCCACTCCTGACGGGCGCCCTCCGCAGCCGCCCACCGAGCAGAGCCCCGAGCGGATCCGCCCGCAGGAGGGGCTGTTCCGCTGCGTGCCCCCCGCTCACCGTGGGCCTCCTTGCCCGTCGGCCCCAGCCGGCGGTGCAGGCGAGCGGCCCTGCGCAGGCGGTGGGCCGAGATCTTGCCCGCGGGCTCCTCCCGCTGCCACAGGACGTGCAGGTAACCGAGGGGTGCGCCCGGTCCCAATGGCGGCAGCGCGATGCGCGGCTGGGGCTCCGACTCCGGCCCCGCATCTGCCTCTGCCTCTGCCCCCGGTCCCGGTTCCGGCCCCGCGCCCGGCGCCCCGTCGGCCCCACCGCCGCCCTCCATCCCGTCACGGCCCGGCCGGGGAGAGGGGCGGGGCGTCACCATAGCAACGGGGCGGGCCGCAGCCTCTCGACCAATGGATGGTGACACAACCCGTGCATGCAGCCAATGGAGAGGGAGCGAGGGAGAGAGGCGGGGCTGTGACCAGGGGAGCCTGACGGGCAGTTGTCCTCTCCAATCAGATAGAGAAGCCGCCAGGGCCGGCCTGTGACGGCTCAGCAGGGTGAAGACAGGCAGTTGCTTTAGCCAATAGAAGGGCTCATCCGCCCGCGTGCCGCCCCGCCCTTGTCCCGCGTTTCCTCCCGGAGCTCTTTCTGTGCCGCGCCGCCGCCATGGCCTACCCGGGGGAGGACTACGACAACGAGGTGCGGGCGGGGGGTCTGGGGGGCGCGGGGGTCGTGTCCGGGCTGTGCGCGGGGTCTCACTGCCGCCCTCTCCCCACAGGCTGCCTACGATCCCTACGCGTACTCCAACGACTATGATATGCACACGGGTGAGTGCGAGGGCCCCACGCGCGCCCCGGGCCTGCTTGCGCCCGGCTGGGTCTGCGGGCGGCTCCCTCACTGCTCCTCCCTCACTGCTCCCCCTTCCCCGCAGGAGACCCCAAGCAAGACCTGGCCTACGAGCGCCAGTACGAGCAGCAAACCTACCAGGTGATCCCCGAAGTGATCAAGAACTTCATTCAGTATTTTCACAAGACCGTGTCAGATCTCATTGACCAGAAGGTGTACGAGCTCCAGGCCAGCCGCGTTTCCAGTGATGTTATTGACCAGAAGGTGTACGAGATCCAGGACATTTATGAGAACAGGTACAATACTGTTCTTCCAGCAGATGGAAGTCACTTTTTTAATTGTGATGCCATTACAGGAAAAGGCTGACTACTAACTGTGCTGTTCCAAACTTGGGCTTTCTCTGAAACAGGTTGGATTTGGTTACTGTGGAAAAAAATAGGTATTTCCAGCCCATTAGGCTAATGTAGGTATGCACGAGTTGTGGTCTGTCTGAAGGGAAGAGTCGGGCCTGGCCTAACAGGAAGGGAGGCTGCAAAAAGGGATCTCAGTGGTGCTAGGCAGGCAGTTTGCAGAAAGCTCTGAGGAGTAGCTTTTGTGTCTCTTCCCAACAGCTGCTTCCACTCCTGCTTGTAGCTGTGTCAGCTTGCCTTAAAGAGAATGTGGAAGAGACATACATGTCTGTTTTGTGCTTGGGGGATAAATTGAACTCTCACTGCTTAGTTTGCAGTTCTCATTCTTTGCTTCAATGTTAGACTTACTAGCAGGGTTGGTGGTGCTGCTCAGCTTTCACCAAGTCCAAAGCCTCTCTCTGTTGTCATCTCTGACACTGTCACACCGAGTGAGAAGTGACTTCTCATGCTGCATGTGTGTCTGTTTTTCAGCTGGACAAAACTGACAGAAAGGTTTTTTAAGAACACTCCGTGGCCAGAGGCTGAGGCCATTGCTCCTCAGGTTGGAAATGGTGAGTTTTCCACTTTCCCTTGGGTTGTCAGAGAGAGAAGGAACAGAATCCCTCCTGATCCTGAGTTAGCAGGTGCACAGCGTGAGTCAGTTGTCTTTGTTCACTCTGGCAGCTCCTTCAGCAGAAGAAGTCAGCCTGGCAAGAAGTCAAACTTGAGCAAAGCATCTTTTTGTGTCTCCCTTTATTGTTGTGGCAAGAGGCTAATAGGCCTTGTGGCTTGCTAATGTCCTCTTGTGTCATCTTTTCCAGATGCAGTTTTCCTGATCCTATACAAGGAGCTGTACTACAGGCACATCTATGCCAAAGTCAGCGTGAGTGTTGGCCCTGTGTCTTCTTGTGGGGTGTGTGCTGGCTTCTCTGAGCCAGCAAACTTGACAGGTCTTGCTGCCACTACAGTATCAGTGGTCCCCTAATCTTTGCAAGGCAGGATTGGATGGGTTCATGAATTGTAAGTCACATTGATTCTAGGGAAGTTTAAAATTCTTGCATTTTGTTAGTTTAGTAAGGATTCACTGATTGCTGAAAAGCAAGAAAGACTTGGTTGTCTGAGGCTCATCAGCTGTCACTTCAAGCTTGGTGGTGATGAGTGTGCAGGTTTCTTTGGTAGCTCAGGTGAATCAAAAGACTGGATCTGAGTGTTCAGGAGGCTCTTTGTTGCTAGCAGCAAATTTAATAGTTAGTGAGTTAGGGACAAAGGGGCTGTTGGAAGGTAACTAAATTTTCTTTTTTATTGCTTATGTGTTTCTTTGTGGCTCCTCTTCAAATGAGCAGGCAGTGAGAAGGGGTGACACAAGAGGAAGGTGCATTATTTGTCATTAAAATCCTCACGTGGGATGAGAATGCCTTATGAAAAGGGAAACATGGATACCATAAAGGATGGAGAAGAAGGAAGTGAAAGGAACAATGCTCTGGGAAACTAAACAAACTTTACCTTTTTTTTTTAAGCTGCTTTGAAATCAGTGCAAAAATCATAGTACTTGATTCTTAAAGGAAAAAATCTCAACAGATGCATGACTTATGGGTAAATAAGTAGTAACTGCAGTTTTACTGTGGACCAGAGGGTGGAGAAATGGGCCCTTTTGAAGGGCTGCTGTGCTAACCCAAGCCACGCTTCAGCAGGAGAAACTGGTTTCTCAAGCTGTGCTATTAGTGGTTCTCAGACTCAGTGTCTCCAGCTGAAACAAGCACCAGTAGTCAAAGTGTTTAGAAAAGATGTCCAGAAACAGCATTGTTGATGTATTCAGGCCTCTCATGAACAGAGAAGGAAGGAAGGAGAGCTGGTGAAGGTAGTAGAAAGTTCCTGAATCTGAACAGCAGAGGGAAACAGGGAAGCTTAATGCAGAATATTTACAGGAGTTTTGGCTGCTTGACATCCTGGGAAAAGCTACCTGTACAGGAAAAGAAATCCCTGTTTTGTGGGACTACAGTGCTACACTTTGAGGTTTTCTGGGTGATGCTGGTGGGTGTCCTGGTTGAGTACTGGCTCTCACACTCCTGTGCTAGACCCTCTACAGTTGTTACTGTCCTTATGCTGTTGCCCATGAACTCCCTCCTGCCCTGCTTGAAATGAAGCATATTATGCTGACCTCTCTTTGCAGGGGGGGCCCACGCTGGAGCAGAGATTTGAGTCCTATTACAACTACTGCAATCTCTTCAACTACATCCTCAGTGAGTTGCTGCAATTAATTTCTGGTTTTTAAATTTTGGAAAGATTGGATGGAAAGGGCAGAGCTGAAGAAAGGGTCAGAGGAACTTCAGCCTGTTTGTTTACAAACAATAGAGGGAAAGGTAGTCTATAAGGTTTGTGCATGTTTGAGTTTGTTGAATGAAGAGCAATTTACATCCATGAATTTAAAACCAGAAAAAGCAGAAATAGTTTCCAGTGCTTTCTGAAACACTGTAAAGAATAAAACTTACATAGCTTCACCTATATTTTATTAAAAAGTAAAATGAAGCAGTAACCTAAAGAAAACTTGCAGTGTTTCACAACTGTGTACTGTTGTTAATTCCCCTTGGAACAAATGTTAGTGTTTGTGACTCCCTGCCAAGCCTCATGTGGAGAATGGATCAGTTAGGATAAACCCCTGCGGTCTGTGTGCAGTTCCTGAGAGTTGATGCTGCTGAGCAGTCACGCTCTAGAGATTAACCCTGTGCATGTTCATGGGCTTTGAAAGTGAAGGCAGTTGAGGTAGTCAAAGCTGCATATCTTAGCCCTACTGGAAACTTAATTCAACATCTCCCATTTCAGGGAAATTTTAGTGTTCTTTAATTTGTCTATTCCTCCAGTTCTGACAATGTTGTTGCTGAAGGTGTTAACCCTGTCGTCTGTTCTCCCGCAGATGCTGATGGCCCTGCTCCTCTGGAACTGCCCAACCAGTGGCTCTGGGATATCATTGATGAATTCATATACCAGGTATAAAACTGGGCCATTTTGGGGGTGGTCTTGCTTTTTATTAGTTGTATAAATTTTCAATCTCTTCCTTTGTTGTGATTTCCATAGCAAGGGTATCATTGCAGGTTGAAAATCTTTGGTGATCACTGCTATTCTGGTGTTAGCAGGTGGATGAAGTAATTGTAAACATACAGGTTTTTAAGTTACAGGATACTCTTTGGGGAATCCAGAACTTTTGTGCCAGAACTTTTCTCTTCCAGAACAAAATTTTTATCTTTCTTAGTCAGTAGGGCCTTTGTGCATGTACTGAAGAGATTGATGACCTGATTTGAAATAAGCTGTGGTCTGAGATCTTGACATTAAGAAATATTTTTCCACTTACTGTTCTGAGTGCAACAGTACAAATCTCAAAAGCTATTGTTTTTTCTCTTTAGAGAAGATATTCCCTGCTCTGTAACTTTTCATTATAGAGCTGTCTGGAATTCCAGGTGTTGTCTTGTCAATCTTGAGAACAAAAAAGATGTGTGGATATAGGGGAAAAAGATGTGTATATGCAAACACATCTTATAATGTGGTCGTTCTCTTTTCTGCCTGTTCAGACAGCAAATTTGTGTTTAGTTTCTTTTCCTGAGAGATCCTTTCCTGCTTTGATCTGTCCCCTGGCCTTTTCCTTCTGTACTGTGTAATTTTTTAGGTGCTTTAAAGGAGGTATAATCTGTCATTTTGATTTCCATTGTGATCTTACATGATACTTTTTTTCCCCAATAAACTTTCTGTTTATTGTAATGTGTTTGGTGTGAGCAAGTTATAAGCTTAGTGCTTAGTGCTTATCTGAGCATCTCCAAACAATTGGATTCAATGCATCATTGAATCTCTGCTTTTTCCTGTAGTTCCAGTCTTTCAGCCAGTACCGCTGTAAAACAGCCAAAAAGTCTGAAGAGGAAATTGATTTCCTTCGTTCCAACCCCAAGATCTGGAACGTCCACAGTGTCCTTAATGTGCTGCACTCTCTAGTTGACAAATCCAACATCAACCGACAGCTGGAGGTCTATACAAGTGGAGGTGAGCTTTGGGTGGTGCCAGGCAGCACTGGTGTCTGTGCTAGCTTGCTTTGATTTGACCCAAATGGCTTAACTTTGTTTGGGAGCTGGATCAAACCCATAATCAGTGGATGGATTGGCTGGAAACTGATTCTGTTGGCCTTAGGTGAGAAGTACCAGTGATTGCATTTCAGGCAACGCTCCCTATGTTTTTATACAGAAAAGTATTGAAAGGGAAGTTTGCTTCCTTGGAGGATGGCACTGTGGTTCCTTTTTGCCTCCAGGTGACCCTGAAAGTGTGGCTGGTGAATATGGGCGCCACTCCCTGTACAAGATGCTGGGCTATTTCAGCCTGGTTGGGCTGCTGCGTCTGCACTCTCTGCTGGGAGATTACTACCAAGCCATCAAGGTGCTGGAGAACATTGAGCTCAACAAGAAGGTAATACAGCATGCTTTGACTCTTCCTCTGCAGTCTTCCAAATGCCTCTGTTCAAGCATGCTGGTGAAAAATTGCTGTACTGAACCTTCCAGCTGAGGAACTGTTTGTATCTGCTGTAGTTGTCAGGAGTTTGTGGCTGAGTACAGCTGGAGCTTTGGCATTAAATCAAGCCATATGATAATGCCTGATGCTGTTGCAGCACAATTGCCCAGTTTTTAGGTTTGCTGTGTTGTGCAAGGCAGTTTTGTTGCAGAGAATACTGCTGGAGCTGCAAGTAGTAGTGCAGTGATAACTACCTGAACACACCATTCTTACCTTTGTCAGTGACTCTTTCTTGTATTTTTGACTTCTGTTCTCACTGTTCCCACTCTCACCTAGGCTTTTTTGTGTTACAAATGAGTGCTGCTTGTGGCTAATAAAAGTTCAGCTGCTAATGGGTTTGGGCCAAGGCTTGGCACAGGTCTACATACATGCTGTCTGGCACAGGATGTGGAGTGAAATAGGGGGAAAGGGAACTGAGCAGAGCAGTGTTAGGCCCAGAGCAAGAGTCCTCTCCTTGCAGGAAGCTGAAACTGGAAAACATAGGAAATGGGATGATATAATAAAACAGTGAGGAAGCTGCTGCAGGGATGGGTGGGAGGTGAGGTATCCTGAATTAACCCTCTCCTTTCTGTATTTGGGATGGGAGTGAAAGCTTGTACCTAACAAGCAGTTGGGATTGTTTCCCCTCTAACATAGCACATTACTCCTTCCTTCCTTCCTTCCCAGAGCATGTACTCCCGGGTGCCTGAGTGCCAGGTGACCACTTATTACTACGTGGGTTTCGCATACCTAATGATGCGGCGGTACCAGGATGCCATCCGTGTCTTTGCCAACATCCTCCTCTACATCCAGAGGACAAAGAGCATGTTTCAGAGGACAACCTACAAGTATGAGATGGTAAGAGATAAAACAGACTAGGCTTCCCAAAAGAAAAAGCTGCTGTCTTCTTTCCCATCCTTCCTCTATCACCTGATGGCTTATGTCTAACAGTCCAGCTTTGTTATCCTGGACTTTGCTGGTGGTGGTAACTGGGGATCCTCTCAACTCCTTTGCCACATGTGACATTGTTTTCTCTTCACTATGTTACTGGTTACTTCGGCTGTTCTCCATACTGCTGTCCCAGGTCCATCTGCCCTCTAGCTCTAGGCAGATGTTAATTGTAACTCATTGTTAATGAGTATCAGCTGCTGACCATACTGTCATTGATGTTCCTTCAGACTTAGTTGTGTTTCTAGTCCAGTGCTGCACTTCAGGTTTCTGCCATTGTCAGGTATATTTCCATTAGCTGATCATTCACAAAGCTCCTTTCTCTTTCTACCTAAGCTGTCTTACCTCCTGATTTTGGTGCCTGTTTTACCTGCTGTCTCCTTTTTATCCTTAGGATTAATTCCTAACTCTTTGTTTAGCCAAATCCTGCCAGTCTTAATTCCATGACACTTCAAAAAGTTGGTGTGTCTGTTTCAGCCACACAGCTGTCCATTTCATGCCACACTCAAATAAATCCTTTTTCTCAGTCTTTTCTTCACTGACCTCCCTGATAACTGTCCCTTGCCAGGAGATGTTTGTTAAACTATCTTCCCTTCTCTGCATGTTCTTGTAGCAAAACAGTCAAATGTGCTTCTGACCCTCCAGGTTCTGCATTCTCTGGATGCATTTACTCTGCACCTTCCTCTTGTCAAGCCCTGTGTTTTATTTCTAAGAACCTTGATGTATCGTTCATCCATTTGCTTTGCCCGGAGGCACTGCTGCTTTGTGCTGCCCCCTTGAGCACTAGGACCATCTGTGTAAAGGGTCTTCCTCTGCAAAGTGCAGCTGCCGAGGGCACCCTAAAGGCTGAGCACACGGTGGTGCTGACAGGGTCTCCTCTCTGCAGATCAACAAGCAGAACGAGCAGATGCACGCGCTGCTGGCCATCGCCCTCACCATGTACCCCATGCGCATAGACGAGAGCATCCACCTGCAGCTGCGCGAGAAGTACGGCGACAAGATGCTGCGCATGCAGAAGGGCGACGCGCAGGTCTATGAGGAGCTCTTCAGCTACGCCTGCCCCAAGTTCCTCTCCCCTGTGGTGCCCAATTATGACAACGTGCACCCCAACTACCACAAGGAGCCCTTCCTGCAGCAGCTCAAGGTCTTTGCTGATGAGGTTCAGCAGCAGGCTCAGCTCTCAACCATCCGTAGCTTCCTCAAGCTCTACACCACCATGCCTGTGGCAAAGCTGGCCGGCTTCTTAGACCTCACAGAGCAGGAGTTCCGTATCCAGCTGCTTGTCTTCAAGCACAAGATGAAGAACCTGGTATGGACCAGTGGCATATCTGCCCTGGATGGAGAGTTCCAGTCTGCCTCTGAGGTTGACTTCTATATTGACAAGGTGGGTATCTGTCACTTGCTGGCTGGGAAATTCTTTCACCCAGGAAATTCTGGAATTGCAGCACCTAGTTTTGTTCCATTCTGTGGGAGACATTTCTTCTTCCTTTGCCATTTATAGGGCTTGGCTGCCCACAATGAAGTTATAGCTTTGCATAAAAAGAGTGTCAGTGGATGAAGAGTGATGGAATATCACAGGCAGCTTTGGCAGTCAATGTACCCAGAAAACAAATGCTTCCCCAGGGCAGAGGGAAGTCATTGTTCTGGGAGGTGATAACTGAGTGACAAATAGTGCTGTTATTTGTGTGTCAGTTTGGATTGTCCTTGTGGTTGTACTCCAGATCTCACCCTTTTTTGACAAAGCAGAGATGTTGCTTGGTCGTGTTACAGATCTGTTTTGCACTGGAACAGTATTTAGTTGTGGCTGCTCTAGGAGGAATCTAAACACTAGTTGTGGGGCTATCACCATGTCTCCTTGGAGCTCCAGCAGCAGGAAGCATAGCAAATGGTCTTTAGTCTTTAGTAGGACTTTAGTCAAAGCAGTAACCATGAGGTTTCTTGCTGGGAAGGAGAGCAGGTTGCCCTGTGTTCCTGGTCCTTATAGCAGACGTCTTCTTGCAAGGTCTCATGGCATATAGCATGACTGAAAAGAGGGAAGCATGAACTGGGTTTGTAACTGTCCAAGTGCTGCAAGGAAGACAAAAACAGAGTGTGTAAGAATGTGGGAAGTGAATACACTGTAAACTGGGGACCTGTCCCAGGCAAAGGTATGAGGGAAGGCAGCCCAGGAGAGCTGGATGGGTGCTGTGTGACTAGCACAGGTCAGATATGTGTGATGCTGAACCATGGCTGGGGGAAGCCTCTTAGGTTGATCCTTATGTTGGCAGTTCTTGTTGTTTCCCTGCTAGTAGCACAGTCCTTTTCCTAGTCTCATCCTGTTCTCTTCCCAGGACATGATCCATATTGCAGACACAAAGGTTGCTCGGCGCTACGGGGACTTCTTCATCCGCCAGATCCACAAGTTTGAGGAGGTGAGGCCTGGGCAGGAGGCTTGTGTAGTTCTGTAGGAAATGGGGCAATCATTGGGCTGTGCAGGCCATTGAGAGTCCACACTTGTGTGAAACAGCTGTGTAATTCCATGCTGGGCTTAGCCTGGCTCTTTAAAGCACTGGGCAAAGGCAGGTGTTCTGAGCAGCAGCTGCTGGCCTTTGAGGAATGGTATGTTTTTGTGAGAAGTGCTCAGATGAGCCACAGTGGAAGAGAGTTTTACTGTCCAGGGATGCTGATTCCATTCCATTGTCCCTAAATAAATGGTGATGTCACCATCAGTAACACACCTAAAATCATATCTCTAACTTCATAACTATGGCTCTAATGGCCTCAGAGATTTCTGGAGCATAGATGGCTTCATTGAGCTTGGCCAGAGGGTGACATTCTGTCACTGCTCTGCTCTCTAATAATGAAGGTTGTTCTGGACTGGAAACTTAGGGCAAAATTCTGAGATTTGGGGATAGAGGATTGTGATACAGCTGCTACAAGTTTGCATCCTCTCTTGTCCCCACATCTTCTGCTGTCTTGGAGAGAAGAGAGTTCTACTTAATTCCACTTCTACTTGACACACTGTATTTGCTGAATAGCTCTCTCCTCAAAGAGTTTGAGAGGAAGGAGTTAAGAAGCCTTGGATAAAGTCTGCTGAGGGGAACAGCAGTTTGTATCAATCACTGTGTTTTTCTGACCTTGCTTTCTCTAATTCCAGCTGAACCGAACATTGAAGAAGATGGGCCAGAGACCCTAATGTGGATGCAGTGAAGTGGGCAGAGAAGTGGGTGGGAGAGACTATTCTGTTGAGGGAGGGGAGCTCAGGATTCTGGCATTTCTGGAATCTCCTGTGACTCAGAAGGTATTTTCTATTTAAATATGCAGACTTGTTTGGCTCAAACTATGCTGCAAAGGACAAGATGTCTAATAAATTAGTGGAATTTTCCTGATGAGCATTTGTACTCATTTATTTTTCCTCTGTGGACACATGTGGCATCTGGAGACATGGGCAGCTGTTGTTGGCTTGTGCTCCCATTGATCCATTTGTTGCAGGTAACAATAGGGAGCAGATCTGTTTGGGTGCTCTGTACATTCACCAGGCACAGCAAATGGGGAAAGCTGCAGAACTGATTGACAGGAAGAAAATGAGCTGTTCCACAGTGTCTTCATAGGATATGGAAAGAGATACAAGCTAATACTATTCCTTTTAGCTTTTGCCCCATGCATTGAATAGACCTGAGCTGTAGTTATGTTCTTAAAAGGTTGCATTTTTGCCTTTCCTCCCCTCTATATTATTTTAGTTGCTATGGAGTAGAAATGCTCCAAAGTGGATTATCTTGTTTTTAAAGGAGAGGGGAGAATTTTTGTCAACATTGAACCAATATTAACTGGTTATCTGATGAAATGTCCTTGCTGGAGCTTGTGTTTTATTTCAGCGGAAGTGATGCCCAGGACCTGACCCTTAGTTTAATTGAGTTCAGTTTCTCTGGAAAACTCCCTGAGGGCATTAAATTTATTAAAACTCTTTAAATGCAAATTTTCCATGCTCTCCAGCCACAAAAATGTAGTGCCTTGAAAAAGGGGGAAAAAGAAGTTGAAAATGAGTAAGATAAAAAGGAATCAAGAACCTGCAAGTATTGGGGAAGAGAATGCAAAGAATGAATCGCATCCCTCCACACCCTCTCTCTCGTTTGCCATCTTTAAATAGTTTGGTATTTGAGTGGTAGAAACAGGTGCAAGAGGAAAACCTGCATGTGTAATAGAAAGCTAGACAGAGAGAGTTTCAGATACACCATCTGCCTCTTTGTACCTTTTCCTCTCATTCCTTTCCACTGAGAAAGAGGTCCTAGCAGTCTAGTTTGGCTCTGTGTGTGATTCTGTTTAAATGAAGGGAATAATTAGCCTTTGTTGGATTATATTCTGTGTTTGAATGAGCGTCAGGTTTCCAGTGTCCTAGATACTGCTCAAAAGTAAACTCTGTTTCCCATCACAAAGTCCAAGAACTCAGGTGGGCAGGGTACAGGCAACACAGTGAAATTAAATGGACAATTCCTGTTGGCCTTCTAGCTGTTGGTGTTACGGATTCTAGGAGCTCACTGTCTCCAGTTCTGAGGGTTTGAGGCAGCCATATCATTAAGAAATTAAATGACTGAGTTGCCACTGCATTGCAGCAGCCTGTGGGGAACTGTGTTTATATCAAGCAGAATCTGCTCCTTTTTGATTTTAGGGCTGGCACTTTTCCTTCTGTGTATTTGCCAACAGCAGCACAGTAAGCATAGCTGTCAACAACAACTGCCCTACTTTCTTACTATCCAAAGCCTAAATCTTTCCTAGGACATGCTCAGGTGGATGTGATAAACAACATGAGAACCCTGGTGGGTACTTCCATGATCAATGCTAATTCATGGCATAGCAAAGGAATCCAGTGTGTTACTGGGATTTTAATATCCAGTTGGCATGTTGGAATTACAGATTTTTAATGCATATCTGTATCATCTGAACACTCCAGTGGTTACAGGCTGTTCTCAGGGCTGCTGCTTTGTTTCCATCTGCCAGAACAGCTTCCAAAGGATGCAGAGAGACCATGCACTGAAGTCCCTGGCTTCTCTGAGGGACTGCCGAAGGCTAACCGAGCAGGACTGGCACTTGGTGGAACAAAGCCAGGAGGAGCTTGCAGCTCTCACTGGGTGGAAAGATGGGCTCAGCGAGCTGCGGTGCCTGGCACTGCTTGAAGCCGGAGGAATGCAGGGTGTTCAGCAGCCTCAACAGAGCCCGGCTGGTGCTGGGAAGCGCTCCCGAGGGAGGTGGGGGTGGCTAGAGCTGGAGCCTCGCCTGCTGCGGCAGGGTTTGGTGAGTGGAAGTGCTTCTGGACAGTGGTTTTGTCAGAGGGAACCACTGTACAGGGTCATGTGTGTCTCTGACCTAGAGTTGTGAAGGGGCTAAAGTGTAATTATGGAACCTGGAAAAGTCAAAAAAACCTCCCTTACCCTGCTGTCCCTTAGGATACATCAGGAAGACGCCGTCAGGCAGATCTGGGGGATGCTGAGTAGCCAGCTCAGTCATTACAAAACCGACACAATGTTTCATTTCCTTTTTTTGCTACAGAGTAGTGTTTCTTGTGATTTACGCCTCAGTTTATCTTGGGCACTGAGTGGGGAGGTTGTACAAACCAGTCAGATGATTTATTTTTCACTTGTTACAGTTCTGGGACCGTAGAAGGGTAGGATGTAACAGTGGAGTAGAAGAAAGGGTGCTTCGCAGGGAATCTGAGTGAAGGAAGGAGTGTAGAGCCCATACAAAATAACTGCAGCGAATGAACTCTCTAAGTGTTTGTAACTGGCAGCAGTAAGCTCAACATCAGTGTGACGGTTTGGTGTTCCTCAGTTGAAGGTGAAAAGAATGCAAAGCCCAATAAAGTAGCCTTTAAGAGTGTGCTTCCCCCGCTTGTCGAACCATGCACAGCAGCTCTCGTGACAACCCATCGCCTCGGCGCTCTGGTTCCTGAGATTGTATCGCACCCTTCCTCCGCTTCTTCCAGGGCTTCCTGTGAAGCGCTGCCTGTGACTCCAAGTGTCTTGATCTTCAAAGCTCCCCTTGGCCCTGAGCCTGCCCTGGGAGCCACCTACGTCCCAGATGTACTCCACTGCCAGGGCTTCTGCCCCTAGGACTGCTGAGAGCTGCCTCTGCCTGGAGCAGCCTCTGTCCAAGGCTGAGAGGGATCCAGAGCTCAGCGTGCCGGCTGGTTTTCAATCTAGCCCAGTTTAAACTGCACTCAGGCCCAGCTCTCTCCCCGGGGTGGCAGAGGGTGCTGTCCCGGGAGGCGCCGAGCCCGGGGCCCGGGCGCTTCCGCGGCGTGTGGGGCCCGCCCCCCGACCCCGCCCCGGGAGGCCCCGCCCGGCCCGGGCTGGCGGCGGCGGCGGCGCTGGGAGCGGCCGCCCCGATGTCGGGTCCGCGGGGCGCCCTGCAAGCCTGGTGCCGCCGGCAGTGCGAGGGCTACCGCGGCGTGGAGATCCGCGACCTCAGCACCTCCTTCCGCGACGGGCTGGCCTTCTGCGCCATCCTGCACCGCCACCGGCCCGACCTCCTGTGAGTGAGTGCAGGCCGCGCCGTGCGCGCCGCTCGCACCGGGCAACGCGCGGCCCCGCTGCCGCCCGCGGGCGCTGCTGGCTCGGGGAGCGGGGCCGCGGGGCTTCGGGACCGCTGGGACCCCCTTCCTGCAGGGGCTGGGCTGCCGGTGCCCGGCAGCGGTCACGGGGAGCCCGCAGGGGTTTGGGGGGTTGGAGGCGCCGTGGGCTGGCAGGGAAGCTCCCTGAGCATGGGCATGAGGGGCTCAGACATCGTGTCTCCGTTGTCTCCGGATGTGTCCCGGTTATGCTGATGTGCTGGTAGGGGATGCGCTGAAGAAGATGCTGTCGAGAGGTAGTTGGGTACTGGGAATGATGGATTCCGTAATTCCCAGGCAGTGCTCAAAGCCAGGTTGTATGGGGCTCTGAGCAACTTGGTCTAGTGGAAGGTGTCCCTGCTCATGGCAGCAGGGTTGGAACCAGATGATCTTTCAGGTCCCTTCCAAGCCAAAACACTATCACTCTGTGTTTCAGCAAATGACCTCCTGACCTGGTCCTGCAGACCTGTCAAGGTCAGGTTTAGCAGAAGTCCTGTGATTAAAGGCTGCTGAGAGCATGGAGGTGGACTAGGTCCATTCATCCAAATGAGAGCAGTGCCTACCAGAGAAGAGAAATGGTGTTGGTGTCTGGGTGCGGGGGTGTTTTGCCTCAGGAAGAAGTGAGCTTTCACACTTCAGGAGGCCTGTCCTGTACAGGGACATTCCCAGCTGCCAGAGGCAGACACTCTGAAATGTGTAGAGGCCTGGTTGCTGCATTTGCTTCTAGCTTGTTTTCTATGGATGCACAGTGAAAGCAAATGCCAGTAGGGATATTGATCCTCTCTAGTCTCCCCCCACTTGGGTGTCTCTGAGGGGGAGTGTGAGTTTCAGGAGGCAGACAGTGAATTTGGGATTGCTTGGGGGCACCGTGTCAGGCAGGAGAAACTGGCTGAGCCGCTGGAAGGAATCTGCCCCGACCTGCTGCTGTAACGCTGTGTGCCCCAGCAGTGCTGGGAATCCGGCGCCCATCTGCTCTAACCCTCGGCAGCCCTTGCAGGGCAGGTAGGCATGGCCCCACCCCGCTGTGCCTCCGGCGGCACGGCCCCTCTGCCTGCCGCTGGAGCCGGCAGAGGCGATGCGTCCCCTGTCACCTTCTGCTCTGGGACTGCTGATTCTTCCTCTGAGCTTGCCCATTTTGACCAAGTTATCTTGCCTGAGCTGGTCCTAGGAAAATCTTTTGCCTTGACAGCAACCTCTGTCAAGCGGAGGGTTGACTGTGACACCATTGTGGAGCTGTGGTGTCCATGAGAGGGCAAAACAAGTCCATGTCCTTACAAGACGAAGCTGAGCAGGTAGGCTGGAAACTGAACACCTGCTGTGTTTCAGGTGACTGCCCAAAACCCTCAGGATGGTGTTCTGGGATGACTGAGAGCAAGACATATTGTGTCTTTCCATCACTCTGGGTCTTGAAGGAGTTGTGTGGTCTTGTGTCCTGCTGTTCTGGGATAGTATGGGTCTCTCTGATTAGCTAGAATGGAGCCTCTGAAAGTGCTACCAGTTACAAGGCTGTTGGGTGGGAAGAGGCAAATAAAGGATAGAAACACTTGCAATTATTAATTTTTTTGTAAATGGCACAGTAACTGGGAACTGAAAAGCAGAGGTTCAGTAAAAGCTTGTGATAAACACCACTAAAACCACCTGATGGTTTCCCATTAACCGTATTTACCATCCCATTAAAGCAGAGGCTGCTGCTCTTAAGTTGTCAGTGGGCTTAAATCTGCCCCTGGCAGATGTCCTAACTACATGGTTCACAGGTCCAGTGTACGAGCTGCATTGTAGAGACAAAGCCCAGGCCTTACAAGGACATGGCATGTTGTAGAAGGATTTTCAGACTGCCGTCAGGAGAGTAGCATCATTTCATCTGATTCCAGCTTCTTCAGCCTGTCCCGATTTGGAAGTGGGAAGATTGGATCAGAGGCAGTAAATCTCCTGACGGCAGAGGAAAAGTGGTTGCCCTTCCTTTCTTCTAAAGTGCTTTCAGTCAGCCCAGTAATGGGAGTTGGCAGGGATCTGCCAGTGCTTTTCTGACCTTGAGTGGTCTTTCTTTGTGCGGGGCTCCCCTGGCCTGCAGGAGACAGCTGCACTGCTCCCCAAAGGCTGGAGTTCCTCTGCATGCAGCTGCTCCTCTGCTTCCTGCTGGCTTCCCCTGGGATTGCAGAGGAGAGGAATGGGCACATCCACAGGAGAGATGAACTAAAGCTCTTCTCTACCTGTGTGACATCTCTGCCACCCTGATCCCCTGGGCAATGCTGGTGTGGTGGCTGTCAGATTGTCCAGGTTTACTGACCTTGCCTTGATGCACCCCTGTTGTGCTACTGTGCTGGGGGGACACACTGAGGAAGAGGCTGTCATGAAAGACCAAGTGAGTAAGTGAGACTGAGGACAGTTTTCCAGATGACCCCTGATTTGAACACAACCACCATGGAATAAGGCAAATGGCATTAGAGGGACGCTGCCCTGGAGAGCTTTGGAGCAGCTCCTGCAGAGCTCTTGGAAACACTATGGTTTTGGGCTTTTTGAAAGAAGTAGACTGGGATTCCTCAGTGTTTCCTGAATCCAGCTAAAGGTGTCTTGAAGTGACCAGCAAAAATGAGGTGCATACCTGTAGGACCTGTGTGTTGAACCATGCAGATGAAAATCCCTGACTCTCCTGTTGTAGGCACTTTACTTGGCTTTGTTGCCTTGCTGTCCCAGTCAGGGGAATGGGAAACTTGGATTTAGCCTCTGAATGTGCTGCTGGCTGTGTGATCTGGTGATGAGACATTTAATCTCTTCTCTTCCCTTCTCAGTTAAGCTGGCAACATCCAGACCAACTTGACAGTGGACTGTGAGGATTAATGGGTTTGTTTGCTCAGTGTTCTAGAAATCTGAAGCATGAAATTAGTGTTTACAAGGCATTTGCTACAGCTTAGTGAAGCAAAGAGCATCTTTCAGCATCCCAAGCTGTACAGCCTCCCTGGCGCTCAGGGGAGGATCTTGGCATTCAGGGGTGAGAGAAGAATAAAGGAGTATGGCACATGCCTTTGAAGTGCTGGGAGAAATGGAGGCTTGAGTAAAACAGGAGATGAGAGCTGTTTTAGAAACGCTGTTTTGTGTCCCTGGAGCCGTGGGTTTGGTTACAGGCAGGATCACAAATCTTGTTTGTTCCTTCCCATGTACAGCCTGCATTTCCCTGACAAGACCTGGAAAGCTGAATGGCTTATTATGTGGCACTGCCTTAAAGGGCTCATGATTTATATTTGAGGAATCCAGGAATTTGCTCTGGTTTTAGCTGTACGGCACACCCTTCCCCCTTCCCTGGATCTGCTCTGCTCCCTGGCAGCTGCCCTAAACCCTGGAGTGCTTAGTGGCTGTGCATGTATCTAATTAGGTAAGTGCTTGGGGTGTTATTTGCATAGAAATATTACTCCAGGATATGGTACAACACTGGGGTTTGCTGAGTCAAGACAGTTGTTCAGCTGGGATAGCCAGAGTCTTGCTTGTTCTTACACCCAATCCCTTGAATGGTATTTTGGCAGGAGAGGAGGCTGAGCAGGGCTGGATGAAAGACTGCTGAGATCAGGGCAAGGAAATAATGTGACATGCAGCCACATGTCACAGAATTGTGAGATTGCAAGTTCTAGGCTCTCAGCAGAGGAGACAGTTTATAAAAGGGAAAGGGGTGTGTCTGGAGTGGCTTTTCCCCACGCCTGAGAGGCCATGCTCCTTGCACATTGGCACTGGGAGCTTGCCTGGAGCCACAGGGATGCCACGTGACCAAATGGAATATGGGAGTGCTTGTGTCAGGAGCAATACAGGTCAGTGTGGTCCTGCTTGGCTTATCAGACAGGGAGCTGGAAAATGCAGTGGAGAGGAACTGAATAAACTGATCCCTGGGGCCTTGTACTGATGGACTTCAACGTCTTGGGTAAAGCTGAGACTGCAATCCTACATTAGTGGAAAAGAATATTCTATTCCCTTGCTGCTTGGTAACCCCTTGATGCCTCTTGAGCTTCACATCCTCTCTGCTGGCATCTGCTGTTCCTAATGGAGTTGCCTTGGTTTATTAAAACAGCTTTGGTTTGCTGGGGCAGAGTGGAATGGGCATGATGTTTCGTCTGTCAGAAAATTCTCTCCCAGCCCAGCCCAGCAAGAAGTCTTTGAGCTTCCAGCTACACCACTCCCATATCCTGAAAGTGAAGGCATTCAAAATGAAGGTCGTTAATGTTTAGAGGGCAGTTGATATATAACTTTGCTGTCATTACTTCTCCTGTGTTCCAAGTTGGCATTTTCTTTAAAAGGGAAAAAAAGATACTGCAAGGTTAAAGGACTTCTCTTGGCAAAAACAAAACAAAACTTAGGGAAAAAATATCTCCCAGTGGAGACTAGTTATAATTACAAAAATGGCAGTGGTTCTGACATTAAAGCATAGGCTGCAGCTGAAGCCTTTGCTCACCAGCATGTAGAGAACGAGAAGTTGTATTTTGAGCAGTCTGAGCTCTGTGCATGTATTCCCATGAGCTTTCAGGAAGGTACCAGAGCTGCACATCCAGCCCACCTTTCTGTGTGTCTGCTGCATTTGCTCCCGCAGCAGCGAGCGGCTGCAGCCTGGTTCTGTGAGGAAACAGCACCGGCAGCCTCTTGCTTTTGAACGGAGGAAGTGTGATTTTATGGTGGTGTAGGCAGCTGGGAAAACCTTCCTGAGCTCATCACAGACTTCCTCTGCAGCTTTGGGAAATGATGGGGGATGGAGGAAGGAGGTTTCTGTACCCCTCTCTGGTGCCACCTCTGCTGGATCCTGCACACCACCTTCAGGGTAGGGAATGCATTCCCCCCTCTAGTCGGAATTGTCCTTCTGTGTTGATCTCCCAAGCTTTGGCACCTCTCTGTGATCCATTGGGGTGGTTTGTTGACCCTAAACCTCTGTGGACTGCATCCTCCCATGAATCCAGCTGGCAGGTACAGCAGGCTGCTGCATGAGGGGTGTTTTTGATTACAAAGCTGAGATCTTGGCAGGAAGGAGCTGTAAAAGCAGTGCAGCGTGTTGCTGTTTTCACACATTATACCCACGCAAAAGGCATAACTAACTCCCCCCTGCATTTCCCCCCTCTTTTGAAAGCCTGCAGAGTGCTTTAGCTTTCTGCCCTCTGCTTCCCTGATGAAGGTAGCTAATCAGTCCCTGTGGCCAGGTTGAACCTCCAAAGGACTCCAGGGGAACAAGTGAAATGGTTTGGAACAAATGAATTCCCTGGTTGGAGACTGCTGGGATTCCATGAGCACCTTGCATTCAACTCCAAGGGCTGCATCTGAGGATGGTTTGCTGTACACTGTGAATGTTTGGGAAAATAAAAGGACAGAAGTACAGTTTAAGATCTTCTGTGTCATCCCAAATTTCTTTGAGGTTTGTCCAAGGACCCTCCTAGAGCCACCTGTATCTGTCCCTTCTTTCTCTTGAAGTGAGGGATCTGTATCCCCATCCTTCACTGTTGTGCCAGTGGCCTTGGAAAAGCAAGTTTGGGATCATGTTGTGCACTCTTTGGTGCAGCCATATGCGGTGCTAATTGAAACATGGCCCTGGTATTTCTGCAGCCTTTAATCTCAAGGGCAGAAGTGGGTAACAAGAGACAAGAATTACATTTTAATTTCCTGGTCACCACCCATTTGGGACTCGCTTTCTTTTTTTAATTGCAATTTCCCTTTGGTTTCCTTGTCCTGTTACAACCTGAAATCTGCTTTGCCAAGGTTTTGTTTATTTAGGATCTTATGTGTTGAGTTGCTGTAAGATTGGCTGTCCTGGGAACCTGCATGTGATGGCATAGGGGCATTGTTTTCTCTGCACTTCATGTAGCTATTTTTTGTTTCTCATTTCAGAGACTTTGATTCTCTCTCCAAGGATGACATCTATGAGAATAATCGCTTGGTAAGTCCCAGTTCTGCAGTGCACAGAAGGAAAAAGTGATGTGAGAATGTATTAATGGAGGTCATGTAGTGTGTGAGGAATTTGTGACACTGCTGAAGGTGTAAGAAAAATCTGTGTTTGTAAGTAACAGGCAGGAGCTCCTCTGGAAACAAGGGAATCTGAAACATCAGCTTCCAGCCTGTTTATCCTAATAGTTGCCAGGACAACATCTCAGGTGAAGATTTAAGTGGTGCAACATTTTCTTGACTTCAGTTTTTCCGGATTTTCAGGCAATGGAAGCAGGAAGCTGATTTTACTTCAGGCATCAGCAGGGAGGAAGGTCATGCTAGACCCTGGTCTGCAAATGTTCCCTTCCTGCTTGGGACAGCTGGAGCCATTAGCAGAAACAGGCAGTGTGGAATGGGGAGGTGCCCAACCCCAGGGGCTAGTGATAGGACAGAGCAGCAATAGCCCTGGTTTTTTTAAGTTAGAGAAAGACATAATTGCTGCAGGCTCCCTCTGATAGTCTGTGGAAAGGCACAGCCCATCACCTTCCCGAGATAAGTTTTGCTACATACAAGTATCTCAAGGCTGAGTGTTGAGGATGAGGCCAAGTCTTCAGTGGTGCCCAGCAACAGGAGAAGGGGCAACAGGTACAAACTGAATTACAGGAATTCTTCAGCTGAATATGAGGAAAAACATTTCTTAGTGTGAGGGTGTCAGAGTACTGTCCAGAGAGGAAGTCTCTTGCTTTGGGGATACTTAAATCCCAACTGGATGTGATTTTGTGTCAACTGCTTTAGATGAACCTGCTTTAGCAAAGGTTTGGACTTGATGATGTCTGAGGTTTCTTTCAACCCCAGCCATTCTGTAATTCTGTGATTTGGGATTTAGAGGATTAGGTCTGTCCAGCTGTGTCCTACACCAGTTGGCCTCTTTCAGTCATTAGCAGCTTTTTCCATTCAAGACCCACACAATGGGTATCTTGTCCTAATAGAGACTTCTCAGGTGGGGTCTTTCTTCACTCCTTGCTGCTTGCAGCCTTGTGTTCAGTAAGACTCAGTCCAGACAACTTGAAGCCAGGTTGAGCAGATTAGGATGTCCATGGGGGGCATTTTTACACTGCTAGTTACTGCAAATATCCATTTTCTTTTGTTTCTCCATTCCTTTCCATTATATCTCACACCCTGCACAGCACCTCATGTCCCAGACACTGGGCACCTTCAGTCTTTACCCACACTCAGTATCTTTACCTGTGCACCTGTATCTCACCATTCAGTGCCCAAACCACTCTTATCTCCTCCTGGCTTACTTCTCTTCAGGCCTTGCCATAATCTTGCACCTGTCCCTGGCAGATCAATGTGGCTATGCTGCCCTTGGCTCAGCAGAGGGATGGCCAGTGTAGAGACAGTAGCCCACACACACTGCTAAGTGGGAAACTCTCCAACAGCTTTTTTTCCTCCTGCATTCCTTCCTTTTGGGTAGCCATGTATGCAGTTGGAGGAGATGGGTGCTTCTTGTCACAGTGTCCTTGTTTCTGTGTCTGCTGAGACACAGAAAAGTACTGAAAGTACTGGCATGTGCATGGCAGGGTGCTGGATGTTGAGCCAGGATGGCTCTTTGATTGTGGGAGGGGAAAGTGTGGCACCCTAGAGCATGAAAGGATGGGCAGTCAGTGTTTCTGTGGGGTGAGCATTTGGGGTGGCTGGAGACATTGCCCAGTAGAGCTCAGTGTCACTGACAGTATCTGCCAGCCAAGGCTCTGCCAGGCTCTTGAGTGAGGGCACTGCTGGCTGAGCTGGAAAAACACTGTGTTTGTTTTTTTTTTCAGTGAAAACTGGAAGGGAACCTTGCTTCTGTTGCTACCTTTTTTAGTCAAGCAGCATGTCTGGAAGCTTCTGTCCATAAGGGATGCCACAGGCTCACTATTTAACCTTCCCTGGTGTTCCTCTCAATTTGATATTTCTGTTATTTTTTGTGAAGCATAAATTTTCTTTCCTTAATGCCTGTGTGGTGTTCCTGCAGGCCTTTGAGTTGGCAGAGCGGGAGCTGGGCATCCCAGCCCTGCTGGATCCCAATGATATGGTCTCCATGAAAGTCCCTGACTGCCTCAGCATCATGACCTACGTGTCTCAGTACTACAACCATTTCAACAACCCGAGCCAAGGTGAGTGTCCTCCCACCCCTCAGGCTTCCAGTTTGCCCCTGTTTGAGTACAAGAAAACACAGCAGCACCTTGTGCTTCCTCCTTCTTGTGGCAACTGGGAGCTGTTTGTGGGGAAGAGGAGAGGAGCAGGTGGTACCTGCCTCTCTTGCATCTTGCTGGTGCCCCTGAGGAAGGCCTGGAAGAGAGAGTGCATTGGGGTGAGGTTTCACAAGAGGTGTGAGGTGATGTAACAGCTCAGGCTGTGGAAAAAGAAACGCCTATCTCCTCCCTCTGCAGCTGCATTCCTGCCAACTTGGGTTGGGCCACCACCCCTGGTGCTCACCAGAACCCTTTGTGATCTGCCCTAACCCACTGAAATAGGAGAAATCTAGATAGGACCCCATCTACCACAGCTAATTTTTATCACACAGGAATTTGTAAAGTGACTGGAGGACAGAGAGAGTAGAGCCAGGGTAGAATGCTTCAAATCAGCTCATCTGCCCCTGCAACTGCAGCCTGAGTTGAGTGCTCTGAGACAGGTCTCCTCTGTTTCAGTCTGTAGCCACAACATCAGATAAATCTCTTCCACTTGTATATGCTTCTCCAGGGATGCTGGTCTCCCAGACAAGGAAATCCTGCTGGGGCCTGGTGTGTGAATTCCAGCCCTGACAGCAAGAGATGCTTCACAGACCTGCTGACAGCCTGGAAGCCCTGGGGCCCAGTGGGTCACAACAATACCTCAGCAGCTACCCCAGCTGCCCTGGGCTTTGAGCATTGCTGAGGCAGTCAATTACAAGGGAGCCAAGTAGCATGTGATGAGCAAATAAAATCGCAGTGGGAGGCTGGTATCCCTGGGCCACAGAAGGGGATCCACAGCAGGCCAGGCTCTCTGGCAGCTCACAGCTGACCCATTATTAGACTGTGTTTGTCTCTTCCACCTAAAATAAGCACTGAAGTTTTGGGAGCGGCAGGTCTCATCCTATGTCACAAGGCTGGATGACTTTATTTTTTTTCCCCTCCCCTTCCCGCACATGGGTGGTGTGAGTCACCACTGCTCTCCATGCCTGATCCTCCTTCCCTCTTGCCTCCAGCCAGCGTCCCTCCGCCCATGAAGAGACCAACTGCTGCCTCCTCTCCTCCTCTGCTGTCCCACAAGACGCCCGTGGCTGCAGTTGAGAGTCCTTCAGCACCACAGGTACCAAATTTCTTGATTCAAAGACAGCCTGAGGAAATGTGGGTGAGGAGATGGGAAAAAGCCTGTCACAGAGCCATGGACCTCTGCAGAGGCCTGCCTGCGTATTTTGGGAGTGAGGGGTGTTTGGGATTTTGTTTCTTCGTGGGATCCTGCTGAGAGTCATTCTTTTCTATGAGTCTGTTGACTGTAATTTGTCCATGGCAGGCAAGAAGTTGGGAAGATTGGTGCTGGGTGGTTCCTTGAACCACTCAGGGTGTAGACACCCTCCTTCCTATGTGGGGATAACCCTGTAGATGAGGAAAAAGCAGGAATTTAGGACTAGAAGGGCAGAAAATACATCTTTTATTTCAGATTATAGCAGTTGTATGGGATAGGACTTTTTTTAATATTTTGCAGGACCCTGGTACATGGGGGTATAGATTAGTCCCTTCCACAGCCCTTCAGCTGTAGATAGGACCAAGGCACCTTTTGGAGTGGCCCCTTCTAATTTGGGAAGAGGCAGCCTGCTGTGCTGGGCTCGAGGGCAGCTGTTGCGTGCATTGTCAGCCCCTGAGGTCAGCCCCTGGGCTGTGCCACGAGCCCTCAGTACAGACCTTGCACGGGGAGCAGCTGCTCTGGCGAATCCGTGGTTTGGGGAGCAGCTTGGCCCTCGCTGAGCTGGCTGTGTGCTGTGTCCCAGGAGGATGTCCCCTCGGAGCGCTGGCAGCTCAGCAGCACCTGCGCAGCCTGCCAGCAGCACGTCCACCTGGTGCAGCGCTACCTGGCCGAGGGCAGGCTCTACCACCGCCAGTGCTTCAGGTACGTCAGGCCAGGCTGCTGGGGCACTCTGGGGCCTGCTGCACCCCACCTGCGTCCCTGGGCAGCGTGGAACGTGAGCAGCAGTGCTTGGAGTGACAGTGAAGGGGTTCCATTTGCCTGCCAGCCCCCTGTCCCAGGGATCTGACTAGCTCCTTGTGTTCCTGTGCTCCATTCCTATGCTGCTCCTTGCCTCCCTTTCTGACTTGTGCTTTCCCACTTCACTTCCTTGGAATTCATAGAAAAGGATGCTGTGCTTCTCTACCACCTGCCTACCCAGGACCACCCCCCTTCACCTTCCACTGAGGTCTGAGCCATGACATCATCCTACAGACCTCCTTCCACCTACACTCCACATTTTCAACTGGATATACAGGCTTCCATGCTGCCTGGGTGGTGCTGAGCTCCCAGGGAGCATGTGGAGAGCTGCAGACTGTTAACAAACTGAGGAGTGAGGCTTTACATGTCAGCAGCTCTGTGGTTACTCCCTGAGTGCAGGTCCTTACCTGCAGCACCTGTGAAATCATTTCACTTTGCTTTCCCTGCTGTGATGATGAGGAAATGAGATCTTTCCCATGGGCCACAGGACAAAAGTTGGCATCTGAGAACAGAAAAATCGAGCCACTGGGAAGATGTGGGAGGCCTCATTCACCTGCCTAAGCCAGTTGGGGATGTGCTATAGAAACAGTGTCACAGGAGGGGAGCTGAGCTGGGGCCCATCAGGCTTCCCATCTGCAGCTGGGACAAAAGCAGGAGTTTTGGGATGCAGGTGCAACATTCTCACTGTCCTCATGGGCCAGGAATAGGAGAGGTGCCATGTCTGCCATGGCACAGCTCATGGCCCTTCAGACTGAGCAGGGAGGTCCCTGTAATTGTATCCCAAATGTTTTGTCTCCTGATTCTTTTCTTGTCTATTTTCTGTTTTGTTTTTTTTTTCCCTGTGCTGATTCACAGACAGAAATGTCCTGTGGCAGTGGTTACCGTGAGCTGATGGAGATAAACCCAAAGCAAACCACTTTCTCACCTTGTCTGAGTTTTCCACCTCATTTCATCATACCCCTTCTCTCCAGAGTCCCTATGTCCTCACACTTCTGCTGTCCATTTCAAAGGAAATCCCAGTCAACTGGATGTCCAGAGCAGAATTCCTTGCCAAAATTATCTGCTGGCAGCATAGGGCAGCCAGCTGGTGCAAGCACCAGGTATTCAGACAAGAAGAAACAAGCTTGATTTTCATGGGAGTGCTCCATCAGCCCCTTGCCTTTGGCTGTCTTTCACATATTCTATCCACCTCCCTTCCCAGGTGGAGAAGGACTGACTGGGTTGCCAGTGCTTTGTATCAGGTTTGTGCCTGGAGGGCTTCATTAGGAAGCTTCAGAGGCTCAGTGGGGGAAGAGTGGATGATCCAAGGAGATGTGGCAGACAGCAAAGGACAGGGAAGCTCAACCCAATTTCAACAGGCAAGGCAGAGTGTAAGGATGGCCCTGCTGCATAATGCTCTTATCTTTCCAGCCAAATGCTGTGGCCCAGCTGGATGCCATGGTCAGCATGACTGAGGCTGAGCATGAGACCAGGCCAGGCCTGTATGTTTCTTCTCCTGAATACTCTGGAAGCCTCCAATGCAGTAATTTCCCAAGTTGAAATTAATGTAATGTTATTATTTATTTTTACAAACAAATCTATCTGACAGTTCTTTAACATGCCATGACCCTTGGCCCCCACAAAGCAGCCTGTAGCCTCCCTGTGCCAGTTCTGAACCAGTTGCTCCCTAATTCGAGTTGATATTCACTGTTTCATGTCTGTGAATGGTTGATCCTTCTCCCCATTCCAAGTGTGGAGACCACATCATGTCCCAATACCAATTGTCACCCTTCCACATCTATTGAATCCTTTCTGAGATGAAGGAAGAACTCAAATGCATGCAGTATTTGAGTTGTGAACTTGCCATGGGTTCCTACAGTGGCCCAGTTACATTTCTCTACTTCTTTCCCAAATGACTGCCCCAAGGGCACTCTGGGATTTAATAGCAGGGGTAAGAACTAACTCTGTGTCCCTACAAGGGTCTTCCAGGTGTGTTGCCTTCTGTGAAGGACAGGATAGCATTCCCCATCTCATGGTGCTCTCTCTTTTCATTGGCAGGTGTAAGGAGTGCTCCAGCACACTGCTCCCAGGGTCATACAAGCCTGGGGCAGAGGCAGGGACTTTTGTCTGCACACAGCACCGTGGTAAATTGGCCGTGAGTGGGAAGGCAGAGAGGAGGCACAGCCCAGAGCGACAGTCAGCAGAGCCAAGAACTGAGACTGGGGCTGAGAGCATGGGAGAGAATGCCCTCCAGGCAGCAGCAGAGGTGGGGAAGGATGATGGTGACTCCCAGGACAGTGTGGCAGAGACCCCTGCACCGACAGAGCCCCCTGCACCTGCAGAGAGCCCTGCTGGCCCAGCAGAGAAGGACAGCACAGCCAGCAAAGCAGAGACACCCACAGCCCCTGCTCACGCTGGCAGTGGGGCACCTGTCTCCCAAACTCCCCCCAGGCCTCCACTCCCCAGCAAGCCTGCAGGGCTCGCCCAGGACAAAGGCAGCACGCTGGATGGACGGCTCAGAGACTCACGCCCCACCCCAGCTCCAAGGAGGGCCACCGATGTGTCTGCCCTCTCCCCTCCTCCCTCCCACCCTGTCCCCCGGCCCAGGTCCACGCTGCAGGGCGAGGGCAGCGAGTGTGGGCCCGGCATGGTGAACGGTAAGAGGGCTTGTGGTGGCTGGGGTTACCCTCTACATCCTCAGTGCCCAAGGTGGTTGGCTGAGTTCCCTTCCTTCTCTGCAGCCTGACAGTTCTGCCTCCAGATAAATCTTGGGCTCAGACACCAGGTCTTTGATTGCCAGCAGTTGCCAGCCTTCCCCATAGAAAGGAGAGCAATACTAGTTTTCCTGCCTGTCTGCTCACTCGTTTTTCTCTAGAGCTCTCCAAAGGCAGCAAGCCAGTGTGCAGGGAAAATGGTACAGCTGGAGGAGTTTGCAGGTGTGGGAACAGAGGGGCATGTCAGTTCTCCAGGTGCAGCTCCCGGGGTAAACTGGGGAGAAAAAGAGAAAGGGATGTTTGGGGTTGGCTGGCTCCATCGACTGTGGGAGAAATGCCATGAGGTCTTCAGTGAATGGGAATAGCCAACTTCCTGTGGGAAGATATCTAAGAGGTGCCTCATGTTGATTTAACCTCTTTCTTCATGCCCTTTTGGTGTTGTGACAGTCTGACTCTGTCTTTCTAGGTCGAGCAGCTGAACCCAGCCCCCCAGTCCCAAAACCTCGAGGGAGACCCTGCTCCTCTGATCGGTACGTCCGTCTGTTTGCAGATCACCTGAAAACTCCATAGCTAGGTGGGGCTACGGAGACAGGACAGCTGTGGTCTTCTCTCCCACCTCCATCAGCTCGTGCCCTTAGGAGGATATAGGCTTTGGCCAGGTTTCTTGTCTAATAGGTGCTAGCCCAGCATGGTCAAGCTGTGCTCATCCATACCTCTCGGGGCATTTGTCTCTTGTTTGGAGCTTCAGAAAGGTGTTTCTGTGGCAGATTGCCAAATGCCTTCTGAAATGGCCTTGTTTGTGGGTGCTGAGAAGGGGACATTTGTTTGCCTTGTGGAGGGTTTGTCAGGGAAAAGTGGAAAGACTAGCTATGCCCATAAAGCTGAGCCTTTACCACTGCTTAGCAGGTGGAGGCTGTAATATTCAGACACCAAAAGACTGGGCCCAGCAGGCAAGTCAGGCAGGCTGTGTTTCCCTAGGGCCCATAGGTTTGCCCACAGAGAGTGAGACGTGTCTGGGGAAGCCTGGGGCAAACCTTGGGTGGGAAAGTTGCTTCTGCATGGGAGACATCCTGCTTCATCCTTTCTTTCCTCCAAGAGCTAAGTCCCTCTCCAATGCCTTGCCACCCCATCTTGTCTCTGCTATCTCAATTTCTCTTTCTCTTCTACCAGTGGTGGAGCTGCTGCAAGAGCCAAGGACCCACCTTGGATGGCCTTAGTGCAAGCAGAGCCGAAGAAGAAGCCAGCTCCCCCTCCTCCCCCAGGCAACAATCATGAGACTCCAAGCAGGACTTCAGAGGAGGAGGATGGGGAGGAGCTGGGGAAAGCCAGAAGTGAGGAGAGCAGGTCTGATACAACAGAGCCCAAACCATACAACCCCTTTGAGGAAGAGGATGAGGAGGAAGTGGAAAGTGCTGACACCCAAAAGAGCACACCTGAGCAGGAGCAGAGCGAGACTGCTGCCAAACCTCTCCACCCCTGGTATGGCATCACTCCTACCAGCAGTCCAAAGGCAAAGAAGCGGCCAGCTCCACGAGCCCCCAATGCTTCCCCGCTAGGTGAGCTTCCTCCCATTCCTTTATCCCTCCTCTGCAGCCCCTGTGCATCCCCTTGAAGTCCCCCTTTCCCAGGTGCCTCTGTATCACCCTGGCAGGCCAGGCTTTTATGCACTGATGGTTGCATTAGCTTGCATTAGCCATGTCCTCTCTACCCACTGGAGCACAGCATTTGCAGGCAAGATTTTACGCTGACCCTTGCCTCCAGTGTATGCCACCCTCCCTTTCTGTCCTGGCTGTCCCTTCATTCCTCCCTGAGCTCTCCCTTTGCTTTGCAGTCCACCACCCCGTCTCCAGGCTGTCACACTCTGAGCCATCATCCTCCACCCCGTCTCCAGCCCTCAGCCTCGAGAGCATCAACTCTGAGAGTTCAGCCAAGGTGCTGGGAGACGCCGATGAGGCCTCAGTGCCCAAAAGCTCCTCCGAGCCCACTGTGCACATGCCAACAGCTGCCAAGACTTCCAGCGCGGATGCACCGCTGGCCAGCGTCTCCTCCAGTGAGAGCCCAGCTGTCCCAGCCAGCCTCTCCACCAACTCCTCCTTCTCCTCCTCCAGCGAGCTGGCCAGCCTCAGTGGGGAGACACAGCCCAGCACCCTGCACACCAGCAGGAGCATCTCCACTAGCAGCCTAAAGACCAGCCCCAGCCGGCTGGCCCCCAAGCCTCCAGCTGGGGCTAGCCCTACACCCATCCTCTTGGCTTCAGATGGGGGTGCTGGGAGCCCCAAGACATCTTCCTCACCCAAACCACAGCTGAAGGTGAGATGATGACCTTCTCCCCATACAGATCACAGGGCTCTTCTTCTCCATCCATCATTCTGTCACGGGGGATCTGTGAGTCCAGGCTTGCCCCTTTGATAGGCTTGGTGTGTGACCCCCTGAAAGCAAGCTTCAGGCCTGTGTTAAATGGTGGTTCTGCCTGTACTCTGCCTACCCCATGTGCTAGAGAAGAGGCAGGATATCATGTAGTCTGAGCAATTAGGAAGGAAACCATGAAGGGAAATCTTTCAGCATGCTTGTGAGAGAGAAGCTGGGAAACTGATGTCAAACAGGAGCAGTTATTTTTTTGACTAGGTGCTTGTGGAGATGTGTGTTGTGTTCCTCCTTTAGGAGGCTGTGGGGCAGGACAAACCCTAGCACTACCCTGTCTGCTCATTCCCACCTGTTGGGATCCCTTCCCTTCCCTGGATGCTCATGCTTTTGTCTACCCTTTCCAGTCTTCCTGCAAAGAGAACCCCTTCAATCGGAAACCGTCCCCTGCTGCTTCCCCCTCGGCAAAGAAACCTCCCAAGGGCTCCAAGCCTGTGCGTCCTCCTGCACCAGGCCATGGCTTCCCACTGATCAAACGCAAGGTAAAAGGGCCCTGGGGAGCAAGGAGGGAAAAGCTGGCTCTGTGCTATCCCCCAGGGCTGTAGCAGTCTGCAGGCACCCTGCTGATGCATGTGTGGGCAGGGATTGCAGCAGCTGGCTGTGGCTGGGGGGGAGGGTGTGTAGGATACACCTTCTTCATGAAAGCACCATGATCTTCCTTTGCTACAAGTGGGGTGGAGAGTTTAGATCCACACTCTGGTGGAATATATTGTTGTCCCCCTGCACTTGTTAGTGTTGACCAGCTTCTGAATTACCCTTGGAAACTGGAGTCTGTTGGTAATGAAAGTGTCTGATTTATGGTTTGGCAGGTGCAGACAGATCAGTACATCCCTGAGGAAGATATCTATGGGGAGATGGATGCCATTGAGCATCAACTGGATGAGCTGGAGCACCGTGGGGTGGCCTTGGAGGAAAAACTGCGCAGTGCTGAGAATGGTATGTGGGTTGGGCTGTCTGTGGGTGTGGGGCAGGACAGACCCTAGGGCTGCCCTCTCTCCAGCCTCCAGTGACTTCCTCCCTGCTGATGCTGGGGTTGGAAGAGCACAAGAGGCTGTGCTGGCCTCCAAGATTGTTCACATGGAGATGTCCCTAGAATGGAAACAGGTGGAGAAGAGAAAGGGTCTCTCTGGGCCTCAGAAATAGGCTGAGGTTGGGTTGGCTCTAGCCCAGTGTCCCTCCTCTGGCTTAGCAGAGCCCAGCCTGTTGCAGGGGAATGGGATCCACCAGGGCTGGGAATGGCTCTGAATTGTCCCTTTGCTTGGCAGACAACCCTGAGGACAGCCTGCTTGTGGATTGGTTCAAACTCATCCATGAGAAGCACATGCTGGTGCGCCACGAGTCGGAGCTCATCTACATGTAAGTGAGTGTGCAGGTGTGTGGAGAGGCACTGACTCTCCAGGGGAACCCTTTCTCAGCCCTCCTGAAATGGTGCTTCCAGGGGAGATCCTGATTGAGCCTCCTTGCCTAGGAAAGGGAGGGAGTAAGGGCAAGCACGTCTGTCCAGATGCACTGAGAACTGACCCACAGCATCACTGACCAGAGCCTCTGCAGCATCCACTCCAGGAAGGCTTTGAGCAGCCAGGGCTGGCCCTTACTGGTCCTTGGCTCCCTGGCTATACAGGACAAGATCAGCATCCTGTTTCTTTCCAAGATCACCCTGTACTTTGGGATGATGTTCTGCCTCTCTGGAGCCTTGCAGTGCTCCCCAACATTTCCCCCTTCCTTTGCAGCTTCAAGCAGCAGAACCTGGAGCAGCGACAGTCAGACGTGGAGTATGAACTGCGGTGCCTCCTCAACAAGCCAGGTAAAGCACCACTCTGATGTGCTTACCCCTTGTTTCATAGAATCATAGAATATATTCAGTTGGAAGGGACCCACAAGGATCATTTTTCCCCTGGGCATCATCTCCTCTCTCTCTAGACGGATCTCAGGTGAAGAGAGGCAGATCTGTAGGGATGCCAATGCAATCAGCTGGCTCTAGAGGCTCTGTCCCATCTCAGCATATGTCCCAGCCTTGTGCAAGGACTTGCTCCTCTTGTCCCCAGGGAATGCCACATGCAGGGCTCTGTCCCCACAGCACTGCTAGCCCAACTGGCCCTGCAACATGGCAGGGTAGAAGGGATTGTGTTGGAGATCTCTGCCCTGAAGCTCTGAATTTCAGTGCTCCTTCAGCCATGTAATTGCCTGTCCTTCCCTGGGGTTTGGCTGGGTAGAGAAGGACTGGACCGATGATGACCGAGGGAGGGAGAAGGTGCTGATGCAGGAGCTGGTGACCATCATTGAGCAGAGGAATGCCATTGTGAACTGCCTGGATGAGGACCGGCAGAGGTGAGTGAGGAATGGGGTGGGCTGGGGGAGAAGGGAAAAGCACACCCTGTATGACTCAGTGCCACATGAGTGCCTTGTGGGAGTGTCCCAAGATGTCCATGCTGCTGATGTCTTTCCCAGGCTTTGCAATCCTTGTCTCTTTGATTTGTGTGGGAAAGACAGGACAGCACGTGCAGCATGTGGGATTTGTCCTGCTGGTTGCAAATGCTCACAAGACAGTGATGGATCTGCCCCTCTATGGCTTCTAAGTAGGAGGCTCTCCAGCCTTAAACAATACAGCAGCTGTTTTCATGGTTGAATTCCTGACCTCTTTCCCATTCTTTCTTTCAGAGAAGAGGAGGAGGATAAAATGTTGGAAGCCATGATTAAAAGGAAAGGTAAGAAACAAATGGGAAGCTTTTTGGAGTGATGTTTCACTGCTGACCCCAGTAAGGGGCAGCATGAGCCATTTGTGAAATTGTGTGCAGGAGAGATTGAATCTATTCTGTGTAGAATGGGCAGACTTTCATGTAGGGCCAACAGAGTTAGAGGCACAGTTGTGCTGCACACCCCTGTTATCTGAGGAAGTGTGCATACAGTGGAGGGCTCTGATTCATGACTCTCACCGTTGCCCATTGTCTGTACAACTATTGACATCCCACAGTAACAACCTCCCTTTGCAACCCCAGAGTTTCACAAGGAGACGGAGACCGAGAGCAAGAAGAAAGGCAAATTCAAGCCCATGAAGGTGCTTAAGCTGCTGGGGAACAAGCATGACTCCAAGAGCAAATCACCCAAGGAGAAAAGCTAGAGCAGGGGAAGACCAGCAGTGTGAGGGAACCCTGACTCACCTCTCCCTGGCCCTGGCTCGCCTCTCCCCCTGCTCCCTCCCCAGGCACCAGAGCTGCCACCCCAGGGAGTGGGTAAGAATGACCAAAGCCCTCCCCTTCCTGAGGCTGTGGGGGAGCATGACCATACCCTCCGTGAAGCCTTGTTAACAAGGTGGGGAGAAGATGGATTTGCTTTTCAGATATGTTACCCAATTGTAACATATCTGAATATGTTACATATCTCTTGTCATTAACAGAGAACAAGCAAAGAGTTTCGTGTTTGTGGGAAAACTTGCACTAACTGCACCCCGTCCCTTCTCCCGCTCTAACTGTGACAGTTCCACGTGCCTCTGACTTCTGCCAGGAAGGGACTGGGCCTCCCTGTCCCTCCTTGTCCCTCCCTGTCCCTCCCTGCCTGCCCACTCTTGTCCCTTTTCTGTCCCATTTTTAACTTCAGGAGAAAACTGACATTAGAATCAGGATCCTTTGGGTTTTACTTGCCTAAACTAAAAGGTTAAGAAAATACTTCTGCATCACAAGGCTCTAGAGCCATAGCCAAAAAAACAACTGGTGCCCTATTTATTTTGAGCTGTCCCCTCCCTCGAGTGCCAGGGGTGGGTGGGCTCCGTCCCAAGGCTGAGAGGACCCAAGGGGAGGCACACAGCTGCTAGGATGTAGCTCACGTGCCCTACTCAGGAACCCCACTGCTGCTAAACACTGCTGACTCTGCTGCCTTCCTGGGGAGGGAGGACCTGTTCCTTTCCCAGGCAAAGGCAGAAAAGCTCAAGATTGACTGAGTGCGTGTGAGGGGCACTAAGCTTGTGTCCCTGCTCACCAGTGCCACCCTTGAGCGGCAGGGGAGAGAGGCGTGGTCACAACTGACCTTTACCCAGCTTCATCTGTGTATACTTTAAAAGTGTGCAGATGTGGCTGGTTATTTTTTACACATCCTTTACTAGATGAATTCAAACCTATCCTAAAACTTTAAACCCCTTATTTTATTTGTCATGTGTGTGCGTGTGTGTACATCAGAGGAGGGAATGGGGGGGCAGTGTTCTTCCAACCATCCCTTCTTCCTTACATTTTTGTTTCCTGCCTTCACTTCCAAGATGATGAGTTATTTATTGAATTATTGGATCAGTCTGAATTAGAGTTTCATGGGTGTTTGGTTGGTCAGCTATTCATGCCTCCTCATTAGCAAATTAGACATAACCAGCCCTGAGCCATCTGCTGCAGTCTCTTCTACAAACCCAACAGGCTTTAGCCAAAATGCTCTCAGAGCAGTGCCTTGCAAGGTGGCTGGTGTAGCATTCTGGAGAGGGATCCTCATTTCCCAAAACCAGAGGGACCCAAGCCCCTCCTCAATCCCAGCGTGGCCCCCATGGCTGGGAGCTGGCCAGCTCAGCCCTGCGCTGGTAATGCCATCTCACCCTTGCCATACCCAGCAGGCTGATGAGGAGCAGTGGTAGGGGAGGGGAGATCCCAAAGCACAACTCTTCTCCGAGGAGAAACAAATCTGCTTTAGAGCCTGCTCTCGCATCACTGTTGCCAAAGGCCATTGGGATTGCTGCAGCTGACACCCCTTGGCTGTGTGCCCGGTCAGAAGTTCGATTTGTAAACTATACTGTACTAACTCCATGACTTCCATTCACCTGAACAGAAATAAAAGAAACATTGGATTTAAAAAATTATTGTGGATTAGGTTTCTGATTCCTTTATGCACTCATGCTGTCCCAGGGCCAGGGCATGCTGCCTGGCTTTGGAAAATGGCTGGGTATTGCTAAGAAGCCGAGGATGAGATCTTCAGGAAATTGGAAACTGGACGTTATACTGGGATTTGCACAAGAAAAGCAGGGCATCATGCTTCAGTCTGTTGGAGGACAGAGGTGCAAGTATTTATGAGGACAGCAAACAGCCATTTCCAGTTTGTGGGAAGAGAGTGGCTAGTCTGCATACCATGTTTTCAGGAACCAAAAAATCACAGCAAACCCACAGCAAAGAGTAGCAGGCACTGGGGTGAAATCTCAAATCTCCTGTCCCTGTTGGCACAGATATGTTCCTGAGCCTCTGCCCAGTGTGCTGCCACCAGAGGTTTGCTGATGCTGCAGGTCACAGCCACAGTGACCTGAAGCAATGCCAAGGGCTTGTGATTGTACAAGGCTGTGCAGCTGCATCTTCCTCCAGAGACATTCCTGGAGCCACAGGGCCAGGAGCGAGCAGGTTACAGCTGTGGTGGCAGCGTGTTCTCGTGCTATCACCAGAAACCTCCACTTCTGGGTAGATGGGAAGGAATGACATTTCTGTGGATGGATTGCTGTATTTTGAGGCACTGCACAGGCAAAAGAAGGCTCTGCTTTGTCATGTTTTGGTAGCTGTTGCTATATGTTTTCAGGTCTTTAATATTATTGAGCAAGAAGGGATCCTGTGTGTGGGAAGGATTTTACAACTTCTCTCACTGTTTATGTACAAACTGGTCCTGCCTTCTAGTTTCAGGCAACAGATGGTGCTGCCCCCTCTTTGGAAACAGACACAGATCAGCCTCCAATTCTGAGAGTCTCGGAAGAATAGGTGGGAACAAATTGCACTTGTGTTTTGCCCTTGGCCTAGTCTTGGAGATTGGATCTGTTCCCAATAGGGAAGGCTTTTGTCATGATGTTTCTCATTTCCTCACTTCTCTTCTTGTCAATGGTCTCCATCTCATGCAACTTCTGCAAAGTACAAAGAGGGGAGAGCTGAGCAGGGAGAAAGCTAGCAGCTTTTTTTCCCTTCTTTTGCCAATCTCAAGAACAAAAACTCTATTTCCATGATTAAGTTACATGCAGAGATGGAAAGCAAGCCAAGTTCATGCCTGAGCTGTGCCATGAAGGGAAGCAGCTCTCCGCCCCCTTCCCTGCTCAGGTATGAGAGAAGACTCTGCTTTATGATGTCTGACACATGGGATTCCCTCCATGCACTGTTCAGCCATGGCCCTTGCATACCTGTGAGATTTCACTGAGAATGATCCCTTGATACTTCTTGCCCTGTCCTAGAGCTTCCATCTGTGCCAAGAATTCCCTCCTCTCTTGAATTTCATTCATCACTGGTGAATAAGAGAAAGAACTGTGGAAACAGCATGGAGCTAAAAGGCAAGAAAACAGTTTTCTGTCTAATCTGAACCCCCAATTTCCTAGTTCTGCTTGAGCAGCAGTCCCATCAAGGCAGGGTGATATCTGCTGTAACACTCACCTTGCTGAATATGTCATCACAGTACCTCAGTAGTCCATTACATAATGGGAAATGTCCCCTCTGCCCAACTTCTTACCACTCCCTGACTTCCAGGAACAGTAATTTTCTAGTTTTCTTTATGCAGACAATTCTCTTTTGCTTGTGGGAAATTTAACCAGTCTGGATAGAGACAGAACCTGCTGTTGAGGCTTATTAGTTGACATGCATCACCCAGTGACTGCAATGATCCAAAACCAGGCATGGATCATCAGCTGCTGCTTTGCAGCACAGTCCTGCACCCAGCAGATGCAAATCCTGTCACAGATGTGTCAAGGACAACATTCAGCTTGTGACAAGTGTTGAAGGCTACCAAGCAGGTGTGAAACCAGCTGCACTGGCTCCTTGCAGCAGGGACCAAAGCACCCCTTCTGTACACGTTATTCTAGCATTGCCCATCTTTGTGCTGTCCTGGCTGGCAAAGGGCTTGCAGGGCAGTACACACACTGAAGGTTCAAGCACAGAGAGGTATTAAACAGGGTTTTGCTATCCCAGTGTACTCTGCAGCCCAAGGTCTTTCACTGCTTCAAATTTTGCTCAATATTAAAGCTTTGCTAGTATAACTGCTGTGGTACTGGAATGAAATGGCCCAAATGTGGTCAGGCTGTCAAGTGACCTGGTCTATGTTGAGTCATGCTTGCTGGGAAAAGGACCAACAGAACTTGCTTCCCTGCACATCCCATGGCTATTCCCCTGCCAGCAGGATGCATTGTGTGTGGGCAGCTCAGAGAGCTATCTGCCAGCAAACCTCGGCAGTATAAGCTCTGTGAGGATGACTGGATCTGAGTGTCACAGCAGTGAGTCCTTTCTCTTGGAAACAGGGTTTTGTGGCTCCTCCTGTAATGGGCTTCAGGTTACTGGCAACACAGCCTGCCACCCTAGTCCTAAGAGGGAGCTGGCTTCCCAGGCTTCCTGCCTGCCTCCCTCCTGGGGACACAAAGACGTACATTCCTCAAACCGGTCCGGCTCAGCTATCTCCTCTTCCTTTTTCCAAACAAACACCTTTGCTACCTCATCCTCCACCTCATCCTTCCCTGTTGCTAAGATGTTTTGAAGTCTTCTCTTCTCCTTTTCCAAATCTCCTGTGAATGCCAAAGGACAAAAAAACCCATTATTATCAGCATGCCTCCTCATGGAGAAGCCTGACCATAATGCTTTCCTGCTAACTGTGCCAGAGGAAGGGTTTCATTAACATCAGTCCATCCCTGGACTGTGTGCAAGCACCACACAGGTGTAAAGGGCCCACCAAACCAAAATCAGAGGTGTGGTTCACATTTATGTGCTAGAAAAATGTGTAGTGCTCAGTTCTTACTCAAGGACTGTGCAGGTCCCTATCACCTGTCACGCCCCCCAGCTAGCAGGCACAAGTCAGTGAGCACTTACAGCAGGTGTTCCCTCAGAGATCCATTTCTGAAGCATCTTTGAAGACTGAGAGTGTGAGGACATGGAGTAGTTCAGATACACAATCTCAGCCACTGCTGAGGCAGGGGATGGACAGAAGGGGAAGAGAGGCTCCAGGCATCACTGTGTATTTATTTTTGCTGACTTACGTGTGGGCTGTGGCTTGAATTTCTCTCGGGTGTAAGCATCTCCTGCCCGGCAGACCTTGGCAGGCCGGAGGAGTGGTCTAGCTGGAAGCCTGCGTGGCTGACAGGCTGCTGGGTTGGAAACAGGCACCGGCTCTTTGCTGGACGGGGGGAATCTCTGAAGGGGCAGGGCATCTCCCCCTGGGGGACGAACCAAAAATAACAGCAAATCAGGCAGAGGATGGATGCCTCTGGGCCATTGCCAGCAGGTCTACCTGTTGATCCATAGTAGTATCACAAACAAAGACCTCAGAGCCCCACGTCTCACCCTGGCCATTGGACACGACAGACTGCGGTTCAAGTCACAGCTTTGTTTCCTGGCTGAACCGTGGGGACGGCTCGCCCCGTTTGTCCCCATGTGTCAGCAGCCGCTGTGTTGCTGTTTTAAAGCACTTGCCCGTCCGAGCAGGCTGTGGGCAAATGCCCCGTCTCAAGCCGAGATGCAAAAGCTCCTCACCACAGCACAGCAGCGGGCAGGAGAGCCAGAGGGTCTCACTCACGTTTCACATAGTCCATCAGGTATCGCTTGTGGGAATGCGTCAGGTGCATCTCCTCCATCATCGCTGAAAAACACAACGCGTCCATGAAGAGCAGCAGAGCCGGGCTGGGGAACCCGCCCTGGGGCCACCGCCCCTGACAACTCCAACCCGAGGGGGAAGATGAGGGTTTGGGGCGGCCACACCAGCTACGGGCCCGCCCGGTTTGCCGGCCCGCGGTGGGACGCTCTGCTTTGGGGGCGAGGCACGGTGGGCTCCGCCGTTACCTCTCACTAGCTCCCGCGTGCCCGTGCTGTACCGGGCCGGCCTGCCCGCCGCCGAGCCCCCGCCGCGGCCCGGGGTTCCCGCCGTCTCCATGGCGAAGGGCGGCGACCGGGCGGGACGGGGGGCGCAGGGGCGGGGGAAGCGGCGCTTGTCGCCATGGCAACGGCGCAGCGTGACTTCCGGTAGCGTCACGGCAACGCGCGGAAGCGGCTCCCGGAAGTGCGGATCAGGCGGCGCCGGGCGGGCAACATGTCCGACAACGAGGACAAGTGAGAGCGGGGCGGCCGAGGGCAGCGCGGGGAGGCGGCGCGGGTCGGGCGGGGCGGCCCGGCCCGGCCGCGAGTGCGATACGTGTGTCTCTCCTGCAGCTTTGACGGGGATGACTTCGACGATGTGGAGGAGGATGAGGGCCTGGAGGACCTGGAGAACGCGGAGGAGGTGGGTGCCCCTGGGCCGCAGGCTCTGTGCTTAGGGAGGCCTCAGGGCCTCGGCGGCCGCTGAGGCTGAGGCTGAGCAGCGGCGCGGGTCTGTTTCCACCAGGAGGGACAGGAGAACGTGGAGATTCTGCCCTCGGGAGAGCGGCAGCAGGCAAACCAGAAGCGGATCACCACCCCCTACATGACCAAGTACGAGCGAGCCAGAGTGCTGGGCACTCGTGCTCTCCAGATAGCGTAAGTACTGCTCACTGTGTCCCCAGCATTGCTGCAGCTGTGCCTCCCTTTACACTAATAAATGCTTTTCTCTTCCCTTAAAAAATCCCGGATCTTCTAAATCCTTTGCATGACTGCTGAACTTGTGTGTCACCCTCTGGCCAACAGTGATGCACAGAGCTATGGGGCTCTTAGTTGCACCTGAAGCCTCTCCTTGCCTGAAACTGTGCATAAAGAGGGAGCATTTAGTAGCCACAATGAGTTTTCCTAGGTCACAAACAGAATTACTAAGTAATGGGACAAGACAGTTCTGGTTTCTATCTTTCCTAAGAGAGCCAACATGGACTGGAAAGTTCATAACTGCTTTGTAAGAGGTAATGATGGAGGGAGAGATGCTTCAAAAGAGCTTCAGTTGATAGCACAGAGGTGTTGGAGTTGGAAGTGAAGAAACCAACCTGAAATCCATTTTAAGTGCAACTGCATTGTTGGAAGCTATAAGTTTTTTACAGTATTTGCTATAATAAGGTCTTGCTTATATAACAGACAATAATATTTAGAACTTACTTTAAGTGCTGTCAAGGTTGGCTGTTCTTAATCTGTTTGCCTTTTTAGACATGTTTTACTAATAGATATTAAAAAGTGTTGTGCTTTTTGAAAAACTACCTTTTGAGTGAGATGGTTAGACAGTGGCAAGGGTTTCCTCTTTGGTTATAACCACTTTGAAAATGAGGCTTCTCCTGTCCATGATTTAGAGGCAGCCAAGCTGTTCTTTGCTCAGCCTGTGAAGCTGTTTGGTGCACATTCTTGAAGTTGGTGAAAGGGAAGAAAAATGGGGGGAGATGAGCCTATGCCAGGCCTTTAATCTAAATCTTGGTTTGCTTCACCTGCATCTTCTGCCTTCAGTGCTGAACCCAGACCACCCCCCATGGCCTTACCCACACATAATATGAGCTTTCTGTGCCACCACTGCCCAGTGGATGGGTGTAGTCACAATCCTTTGCAGAACCATTAATTTTTCATCCAAGAGGTTAAAATGTGCTGTAAATCCAGCCCCTCTCTTTCCCTGATCAAGAGCTGGAAGCTGTGAGCAAGTCAGAATAGAAGTGTTGAAGTTGTAGGAGGCTTGCTCATTTTACAGCAATTCCACCTTTTTCATTGGATTAAATTTAGAACCAATCTTTTCTGTTTAAATACAGCAGAGGGTGGCTAGGAGAGTGTGGATTTGACCAGTCCTTGAGCACGAGCTGGTTAGCAGAGCCCTTGGCATGGGACAGGAAGAATATTGAAGTAGAAGTTTGGTTTGTAACCATCTATGGAATTTTCTTCTTGAAGTTCACAGCAGAGCAAATCAGTTTTGCCATGATGGTGTCCCACCCTCCTACTTTATTGGCTGCTGTAAGGGTGACACAGGCAGGTGTTTAGCTGTCCCTCTTCCCTCTCTGTGTTTTTGCTCAAGTGGTTGTTGATGTTCTTCCTAGGATGTGTGCCCCTGTGATGGTGGAGCTGGAAGGAGAGACAGACCCCTTGCTCATTGCCATGAAAGAACTCAAGTAAGTCACGGATTTTGTACTGATTTCTGTAAAGTCAGCTGTGCTCTCCTCATTCCAGCATTTAGCAGTTTGTTCTAAGACAACCTTGTCTTCCCTCAAAAACAGTGAGCACTATAGTTGCCTTTTCCTTTTTTCACCTTGGAGTTTCTCCACAGCTGCTCTCTCCCATCCTAGTTGCTCCTACAAATACTGATGATTAGGAGTGCTCTGGATCTGTTCTATTTCACAGTCCCAGTGTTCTTTATTTCTATGATGGGATCCCAAGGTCCTCATCTTTTGGGAATCAATTCCCCAAATGGAATTGTTTTGAAGAAGCCATGTGAACAGACCTGTGTTCAAATGGAGTGCTGACAAAAATTAAAGTCAGGGTCAGGCTGGTGAGAATGTTTGTTTCCTGCACCCTTGCATACTTGGCTTCTTGTGCTTTCCCCTGCTTACAGAAAGGTAAATAAATCCTTTCTGACTGCAGCAGAGGCAGCTTTTGGATGACCACTTGCAGGCCCACCTTTCCACAGCAGAGCTCCCTGCTGTCCCACAGATTTCCTGCACGATCTAGATCACATGCAGATATCCTTCAAACAGCTGGACTCTGTTACTGAGTAGGGCCCTGTCCTTGAATGAAATTGTCCCCCTGCTTCCCCAGTTTCTCAGTGCACTGAGGCTGCTCTTGCAGATTTTAACTATTGCAGCTCCCTTTACCACTGCTAGAAGCTCATTAGATTATTATACATTATTCCTGTCAGGTCTCCAGGCTCTGACTGAGTTGCTTCTGGTCACTGCCTGTGTGTGAACTCAGGAAAGTAAGTCAGGGTGGTGCATTCTGTTCTGTGCCAAAATTCAGTTGTAATTCTTAGCAGCAGGGAGTTACTTTACTTCTGGAAAAGCAACCTCCCTGGATGTAAAAAAGTTGTGTTACTTTTCAAGCCTGATACAGTTGAAACCTGATGCCCTGACTAGATTCCAGACTGTCTGATTATGCTTTGCAGACTTGAAGTTGTATTTAGCATTTTCTTGCTCTCTGATCGGAAGCACTGTTAGCATGTGCTGTGCTCCACCCCAGCTGTAACAGGTTTTGGTACTTGAATAGTCACTGTTACATGTATCCCTAAAATGTAACTGATGCTCTCAGGATGTAAATTTCTCTGTAAATACCAGTTTTTACTGGAAGTTCTCAGAATTCTGCCACCTTTTTGGTGTCGTGTGAGGAAAAACCTTCCATCAAACAAAAACTGGATTTGTTCTTCAAGTCCCTTGATTTATGTTTTCTCTCTATGTCAGGATATTGTCTCTTAGTGGGTTCAGACTGCAAGGCTCAATTCCTGCAGTATCAGCAGAGGTCTGAAGGTCTTTGGTGTTCATAGTCTGAGAGTGCTGAGTGCTTTGCATCTACAAATGACAGAAGGTTGTTGAGACTTTGCTATATGATATCAAATCACTGGTGCTGCACAGCTCTCAGTTAAATCTGATGAGCTTATTGAAGCTACCAAGCACCTCACTTCTGTTGCCTGCTGAAGTGATACAGTGGAGATTCTGACATTCCTGTTCATCTCTCTCTTCCCTTCAGAGCGCGCAAGATCCCCATAATCATCCGTCGTTACCTTCCAGATGGCAGCTATGAAGACTGGGGTGTGGATGAGTTAATTATCACAGACTGATCAGATTCCAGCCATTGTTTTTGGTTTTGCATTTCCAAGGATGTTTCTAATTTTGGTTAGTGTTTGTGTAAATAAATTCTAAATCTCCCTATTTTAAATTAAATGTATTTGGGAATTTTTGCCCTCTGACTTTCTCTTTTATTTCAGCCCTGAATGTCTGAGAGTTGACTTTCTCAGCTGTCTCTGAAGTTGGGTATTACTTTTTTTCTCTGTGTGTCATGTACTGTATTAAGATTAGATTAGGGGGCCAAGTGCAATGCTGGTTTTTTAGCTTTCTTGCACTGTTGAAGGCCTTTTAGCTAGGCTGAAGTCTGCAGTAACTCCCTCCTCTGCTCCTCCCTGGTTACAGGACTGCTACCCAATTAAACTGCTGTACAGAAATGCTCTAGCAGGTACTTTGGCTTCGGAAAGACTCCAGCCTTCCACCACTGTCCCTTCTTAAAATGGGAGTGCTGAGACACCTCCATTGCTTCCCCCTAGACAGTTGGGCCTTTGTGCCCTGAACAGGTTGCTGTGGAAACCCCCAATTTCCTCTTTGGCCAGTGCTGACTGTGGGGCTTCTCAGGAGTATCGTAGAGCAGCTCTCATCAAGCCACCTATTGTTTCCCTGCTCCCTTGCTGCTTATCAGAAGTGGGGATCCCCTTTCAGTGGCACTGCCCCAGCCGGAAGCGCGGCCGCCACTCGCCGTCCCAGCAGCTCGGCAGGTGTGGGTTGTTGTGGCACTTGCTCCTGGTGCAGCCCTTCTCTGACACACGGTGGAACTGAGGGCCTGGGGATGGAGCAGCCATCTCAGTTGAGCATTCCCTGGTGGTTCTTACAGTGGCACAACTGCAGCTAAATCCTAGAGTTCCTTTGATCTGTGTTCTGGTGAAAGATCAGTCATCTGTCCCCTTCGGGTGCCTGCACTCTCGCCTCTGATGTGCCGGGAGGTAACATGCTTGAGTCAAGACTTGGGTGGATGCCTTACAGTCTGCAAGGGCTTCCAGCCAGCTGCAGATTTTCATTAGTTCACCAAGTTTTTGTTTCTTGGTCTGTGTATTTCAAGGTTCTTTCTCTGCATGTGGAAGATCTGAGCTTGGGCAGAACACAAGAAACCTTTCTCCATTATTTTACTAAAAAGAGATCTCAGCGGTTTTGTTTTCTATTTTTAAAGAGAAAAAGGACTAAGGTGCACCTCACCTATGGTTTCTGCCTTATATTTTTCCTTGCTCTGGTCCAGAAAGAATATTTTTGACTAGTTTGTGTTAAAGCTTGCACTTATATATAAGTGATCATTCTCCATGCTGTATGTGTGGTCGGTGCCTGCATGTGAGTTTATACCCACATCCCTGGGAACTTGGCTCATGTAAACCAGCCATGAATGTCATTCTCATCCTGCTCCCTATAAAGGCACCAGTCTATCCTTCCTCTCTTGGTGTGCACAGGAAGGGCTGGTTTTGGAGGCAATAATGCAAGAGCTGAATGGGTCCCTGGGTGAAACGACAGGTCAAAGGGGATGTGGAGATGTTTGCAGGTGCATGGAAGGCATTGACTGTGAAGAATGCAAATGCTTCCTGGTCCAGGCCATCCTTACCAAGAAAAGGTTAATTTGCAGCACTGTGGCCTTCAGCTTTCTCCCCCCACCCTCCATGGAATCCTTTAATCATGTTGGTGCGGTGAAATTTCAGCCCTGAAATGGTGCCTTTGTGCAATCGTTTTGGCGTCTGCCATGGAGCGCGGGGTCGTTTTCTTGTCCTTTTTTTTATTTTTTTTTAAATGGCTTCTTTGTTCCCTACCGGACTCCCCTCCCCAGCCTTGCATCTGTATCAGATACAATTAAAGGGATGGGGAAGGATGCCGGGCCAGCTCCTGCTAGGCTGCAGGAGGAGTGATTAACCCCTCTGTTACCAGCGGTGTTCTCAGTACTGTCTTACTTGCAACAACACTCCTGTATGAGAAGAGGCATCCCCTTCCACTGGAGAATGGTTGAGGCAGAGCCCATTCACTTTCCTAACTTGCTTCTTGAAGAGCTGGAGAAGAGTGCTTATGTGAGATTAAGAACTTTCTTTTCCCATTCATCCATGCTGTATCACTTCTCTCCCACCCTGTGATCAACTGTCATACCTTGAATTCCACCATGGCTTCCCTTCCTCCCTACCCATGCTCCTGACTCGCTCAGCAGTGCCCTTCTGGGCTCTTCCCACAGTTTTTGATTTGGGGCAGAGGTTTCTCCTCCTCTCCATGAATGGTCAGACCTATTTTGCATGGAACTCTTTAGCTGGCATCACTATTATTAGATTAATTAAGGCATCCTGCTGCGGGTGCTCTTGGCCAGAGCATCCAAACTTCATCCAAATAGTGCTGTGCTTTTTAAAAAGCTTTGAACATGTTCCACGGTTCCTAGATATTGTGCTTATTCTACTCACCCATAAAGTGTTTAGTGAATAGGAACTCACTGCATCTGCCAACATGCACCAGCACTGAAACCCTTTGGAATCAACTTGCAATTATTGTGAGTGTCTGGTAGTTGAGCTCCTACCATTCTGCCATTGAGAGATGTTCTTAAGCAGACTGATACCTGCTATGCATTTTTCTTTCCAGGCAAGTTCAGATACCCTCCCAGAACCTGACTATATACGGAATGTCTTCTTCAGTAAGTAAGGAAGTGTATACATGTGTTCTGGAATATACTCTGTGTGTATGAGTGTTTGTGTTTAGGTTCTTGCTCGTGGAAGGCAAGGGGGTGGGGGGGTTTGAGTTTTTACAGAGAAATTAATGGCTGCTTCCAAAATGCACAATTTTTTCTGTATATGGGAAAGTTGGTTGTTTTTTTTTTTTTTGAAGGTATGCCACCTGCTACCTGGTCATGAGGAACCAAGATGAGAAACCCCACCCTTCTATCCTAGAGAGCATTAGCAATCACCCTAGGAAATTTTTGGATGAAGCACGTGCAAAATAGTACTCTTGATTGCGTGTGCTGTGTCTCAGATGAAGAACAGAAATAAGTGTTAGTCATTTTCTTATGGAAGAAATGACTGGAGGTGAGGTGTAAACAGAAGATGAGCTTCATCTCCACGAAGGAGTCTGGACAGCCAGTCAGAATTGTGCCTGTGTCCCCTTCCTGAGAGGCAGAGGAAGGCTGTGCACAGGATCTGTGTGGTGGTATGTGTGACCTGTCATACATGTACTGGGGGAAAAACAAGAGGGAAGCAGGGAAGAGGTTGAAAAAACCCAGACATGTGAAAATGAAACTTTTTAAGTTTATTATTCCATATGTTTAATGCAGAGTTAATGGTGCTAGGATGGCACAGAGACTGTGGAAAGGGAGGTGGGGGAGGAAGGTGCTACTTGCATAAATAAGGGGACAGGGCTGGAAGAGGTTACATGCTTACAGGGAGCAAACATTCTACATGATCTTTTCAGACACCACAAGGATAAGTCATCTGTAGCTAAGGGAGGCAGGAAGGGCATCTGACAGTCATATCAGCAGAGGGATACAGCAGCACCCATCACAGTCCACATTTGGTTAAAGTCTCTTTCTAGACTGGACTATACATTGGAAAGTCCCACAACATGTCTCTGCAATCAGCTGCCAGGAATCTTTTCCTGTGGCAATTTTTGTGCCAGTTCATTCCCTGGCATGGCAAACCACCCCAGTCCTGGAGGTGACAAAGCAGAAGCAAGCAGACTGTCCTCAGATGCTGGACTGAAAAAAGAGGTTGATCTCTAAGAGTTGGTTGCTTCTAGTTTGAAACACAAAGGCAAAGAAGATTACTTTGCACCTAAACAGGCTTCTTGTCTTTCATCCAAGATGGGGTCTGTATCTACCTTGCTTAAAGCCACAGGAGTATCTTTCCATTCTCAGCATAGGTGGGAGGGAGGTGTTGGCTGACTGGGAGACATGATGAACGAATGAGTTCAGCCTGGGTTTGAGTGGGAGCTCAAAGAGTACTGAAATCAACTCTGGGTGTTGGCAAGTGCATTGCAGCTTTCTTGGTACCTCTTCATTTCATGCAGGCACCGTCAGACACAGAAGAGCAAGGACCAAGTTTGCTCAGAGGTTGTTTGGGGTTCTGAAGAGATTAGAAGAGACTGAGAGGCCAGAAATGCCAGACATAAATGAATGATACAGAGTAATTTAAAAAAGGAGGATTCACCCATAGCACCGTAATGATTCATTGGTCCTTCCCCACCTCTCCTCCACCTTCATACATGAGCACGTGCATCCACACAGGATATGATATGAGTAATGCCAAGACTGACCGTGCTGTTCCCAAATCCCATGTACTGTTCAGGCAAGCCTTCAAATCTCCATGCTGGGAAGAGTGTGGGATTAAACAGACAGGATGGAGGGAGGAGGTGGGGAGAAAAGCTAGGGTGCAGCTGTGGAAATCGGCAGGGAAGCAAGCGTAGGTTGGTCTTCCAAGGGGTTCAAGACTCATGCATGTGTGAATCTCAGGCAGGACTGGTGCATGACGCTGATTGCAAGGAAGCTGCCATGCCATCCTCCCTACTGCTCCTCCCATGGCACATCTGCCAGGCTGAGGGGCCACCCTGCACCCACAGCAGGTGACAAAGCGTTGGCCATTGTGAAGCACTTACAAACTCCCTGGAGCGGTGTGGGAGGGGAAGGAAAGGACAGTCTCTCTCATTGTACAGTCCAGGGTGCACACAACAAAACCCACCACAGACCAGTCACTCCGTGTCTAGAATCCTCCTCATCTAGAAGGCCAATAAGGCATGGCAAGCCAGCCACGTGGCTTGTGTGAAATGGTAAAGGGCGAAAGGACGATAAACCTTCCTCTAGGTGGGTGTGCCAGCGAGAGCTGGGATCAAGAAAGGCACTTCTGTATGCTTGGTGGGTTCTGGTGGCTGGATGGCACTGAGTGACCTTGGAGTTCGGAGGCTCTTCTGCCTGTGCTGATTCTTCGGAGCCTTTCCGTCGCCGCTTCGGTCACTGTTCCCCATTCCCTATGGTCTGGAGAGAGTTGTGTACACGGGCTGTTCCCAATGTGTGGGGCTGTGGGACTGTGGCACGGAGGGTGCAGGGTCAGAGATGGCAGTGTAAAGGGGACGTTGGGAAGGTCCCATATAGGAGAAGGCAGAGTAGAGGCCAGAGGCTTGGGTGGAATGGCTGTAGTAGGGTCCCGAAGGCTGGTGGTCCGGGTAGTCAAACTGTGGCCTGGAGATGGAGGGGAAGGCCGAGCCGTAGTGGGGCAGACTCAGGGATGTGTAAGCAATCTGGGAGGTGGAGGGCTGGTCAGTGTAATGGCCTCCAGGGGCCGACCCCTCCGTTTTCACCTGGGCCTTTGAGTCCACCACCGCTGAGGTGGCGGTGGACAAGGAGACTCCGTGCTGCTTGGAGATCCAGGCAGAGTGTCCGCTGGCCGCAGCCAGGGCGCTCCCCAGGCCGTAGCCAGCAGCGGCTGCTGCCGCGTAGCCCCCGACATGGCCCGGGTGGCCGGCATGTCCGTTGGGCGGCAGGTATTGGTCGAATTCATTGACGTCGAAGGTCTCCATGTTGGACATCACCTCATGGCTGATCTCCCCGATGTCCACATTGCCAAAGTCAATGTGTGGCTTTCCCCCTTCCCCCAGGGAACGCCCTTCTCGCTTGGAATCGGCTTTGCCTGCCTGCATCTCGGTCTTAGGGGTGGTAGGAGGTGTGGGGGGCCCATGGCTCTGACCTGCAATGTGGAGAATATTTTGAGGAGGAAAAAGAGAGGTGAGTTGCAGCTTTATGATTGGCTCTATATACAACCCAGCTCTGTTCTTCCCAGTATGCCAGCAGCTGTCTAGCTGGAGGCTTTGGTGGAGGCAGAAAAAAATAGCCGAAACCAAATCTCTTTATCTCATCTTGTGGAAAAAAGGGGAGATGCAACAATACCTTGCCTGACTAGAGGAACACAAGTGCCTCTGAAACCCTGTGCTGATGACACCAGCAGTCTGCTGGGTCACGAGTAAGGTGTGAGCCCCATCGCTAAGGCTTTCACCATGATGACATCTTTTTTGAGCCTCTGACTTGGCTGTGGTCTGTCAAGAGATTCACTGAGACCCAAGACTCACCTGAAGAGTGTTCTGGATGACCGTCGGACATGGGCGACCCTTCGCCGGGATGCCTGTGATCCAGGTGGGCATTCTTGTAGTGGGCCTGGATGGCAGCAGCCCCACCAGCCTCCCCCTCTACCTGGCCTTCGCCCTCGCCCTGCGTGGCCTTGCCATTTTTCCGCCGGCGGGGCTGGTACTTGTAATCGGGATGGTCCTTCTTGTGCTGCATCCTCAGCCGCTCCGCCTCTTCGATAAAGGGCCGCTTGTCGCTTTCGTTCAACAGCCTGCAGAGACCAAGGCGGTAAAGAAGGGAAGAGGGAAAGCAGTGGGGCAGGTCCATCAGAACAAAACACCCACGCTCAGTATTGTGGGGCAGGGTGCGTAAATCCAACTGCTGGGATGTGCCCCATGGAGGGTACTTCCCAAAACAACAGGAAGAACTTGGAGTGTTTCCATGGAGACAGCAATGCTTTTCCTCTTCTCCTTAGTCATTAAGCCCTGCCACTGTTTGGTGCCAGTGCTGGCTCCCCCTTCTCCACCTGTGTGAAGCTTCTCACCTCAGTAAGTTCAAGTTACCCTCTCTCTTCCATCGCCAAAGGATGAAGCACAGCCTTTTGTTGCTGTGTTAAATAAGATTGGATGAGCTGCTTTAAAAAACTTTGGGCAAATTAAGGGCAGTTGAAATTGTCCTTTGGACAAATGTAGTGTACTGTCTGTAGTGCTGCCTGCCCCATGTCTCTTGCTCTTCCCCAGACTGTATTTGTTCCAGGTTGGCCTCCCCATTTCTATAGGCTCTGCTCCTAGTCTGAGGCTGTATTGAGCACCAATAGAAACAACTGATATTGGCTCCACAGTAACCATGTAAAGCAACCTTTAGTCATCTTGCAGTATTCTGAAAGGGAATTAAATAAAATTTGGAAGGGGCAGAAACAGTGTATTGTACTGTTCCTAGAGCTCCTGCTCACCTCAGACATGGATAATGCAAAAGGCTGAAGCACGAAGGACCAGCCTTCCTTGAAGCTGGTCAAGCAGTTGCAAAAAAATTAGCTGCTATTTTTCTGGGTTTGCAGAAGTAGATGAGCCTTGGTCTCTGGATGAAAGGCACTGCAGAAATGTAAGCTCCCTGTCTGTATTCCTGCCAGATCATGGGCTGCTCTAGTTAAGGCTCTCTGAGGAAATGGTGAAATGCACAGGTAGGGTGCCTCAGAGCACTTGAAGATAAGATCAAACCCATTGCTCAAGCCTTTTGCAGCATTTCAGCTGGAAGCACTTCAATTTCATGTTATGATTTTCCTCCTCATATTCTTGTGACTCAAGGTCATCCTGCCTCCAACCAAAAACCAGTGCCCTCAGAAGGGACCAAGTCTTCTCATGACTGGGAACTGAACTCAAAACAAGTCATTACAAATGGCAGGGCTCACAAACAGAAAAAAAAAAATCCATTTATGTTACATCCCCATCTTTTTCTCCCCAGCAACAGAACTACAGGGGGATGGGACCATGCCAGCACCTTGGCACCCCCAAGGCCCTTAGCACTAAAATGTGACCAATTCTGTTTAGAATGATAGGCCGTAGGCTCTGGGGAAGATACAGAGGCCTGAACTGACTTGAAAAATGGAAGATGAAGAGGACATGGCTCAAGGAATACACAGGTAGATCTGGTGGGTAATCAGATGGGTCACCAGCAAGTAATGGATTGGTTCCCTAAGCTTCCCCCCACTCCTGTGCATCCCCTCTGCTGGTGGACAGAAGGTGTGTGGCACGGTGCTGACCTGGGTTCACTCCAGTCAGCCTGAGCGGGTTGTGGCCACACACCACATTCCTCCACTGCCTTAATCCTGGAGATTAAAGCAACTGAGCCACCATGAATCCAACACCAGCTTTCCTGTCTCCCTCCCGCCACTGTATACCATGCTCACAAGTCCCAGAGGGCTCTAATCCCTCAGCCTGTGCTGCTCCAGACGGCCTCCAAGGGTCAACACTCATAGGCCTTGGAAGCAACCTTGGGATATGGAGAATAGAGGCAAATAGAGGCAAAACCTGCAAAGCTCAGGGTCCAAGATCTGTCTTGTGGATGGTGTGAAAACATCCATTGGAGGCTGGGCGGGTGTCAGATCCCTGCCCTCTGAGCTGTGCTCAAGTGCTTCACCTCCTCTCCCCCTGACAGCAGCCCATGGCTAGTGCCACCAGCAGGACAGAGGCAAGTCCACTGCCCACATCTTTTCATTCTCTCCAAGGCTGCCTGCTCCCTCCTCCCTCCCACTGGGATCAGAATTCAAATCGGCTTTAGCAAAGTGAAACTGGTGCGAGCAGGCAAAGGCCAGGAGATTTGGGGGGATTTGGATTTCACTTGCTTCCTGCCCTCCCCCTCCTGCCCCCCACACTCTCCAGGCCATAATGCAAAGGAATCTCGCACGGGCAGAGAAGTTACGGATCACAGAGCAAAGCCCTTCGTGGGGCTTATCCAAGCCTGACACCAAATGCTCCCCCCCCGAGCCGAGGGGAGAGGGGCAGCATCCAGCGCCGCGCTCTGGGAAGAGAAAGAAGGGCTAAAACCTTCCTGCTCGCCTCCCACAGCCTGGAATTGCACTGCTCATGTGCCAGGCGCCTGGCTCAGCAGCCAGAGGCTGACCCCGGCAGGGGCTCAGCTGCCAGTGAGTCAGTGCGGTGATGGGCTTGGGCACTGGTTCTGATGCAAGGCAAGGGCTGGCTGGGAGCAGAAAGCAGCCCTCCTACATGTCCATGGCCCTAGATTTTGTGGGCATGAACCAATTCCCTGGGTGTTGCCACCCTCGGGCGAAGATCCCTCCATTGGGGCCCCTTGCTCCTCCCTACCAAGCCTTCCTCCCCTTCTTCCCATGCCTCCCTTGTTTTCAGCCCTGGAGGTGGTGCTGGCTGGCATTTTGGCTGGGAGTCATGCCGACATTTTCAGCAGCCAGCCTCCATTTGAAAGCTGCTCCCTGTCCCACCCTAGGAAAGGAAGGCATTCAAGGACAGATTTTGTGACCGTCAAGTACAAAAACCTCTCCCTTCTTTTTTAGTATGTCCCATTTGTTGTCTGCACCCATCACACTCCCTAAGTGGGTGCAGACTAGGGAAGGTGGATGGGGCCATAAGCCCCCTGGCACCGTGTTTGGGGTCAGACAGGTAACATGGCCATCAGGGCATACCCTGCAGCCCCTTCCAGTGAGGGCTGGTGCCTGTGGAGGACATGGTGGTGCAAATTCTAGGCTTAAAAAAAATCCTGAGCTGTTGCATTCTGTTTTGCAGGTGCCTCTCAATATTTCCTAGCCTCTTCCATCCCCACCCAGTGCTGATTGTTGGGGACGTGCTTGGTTTAATGGTGGTGTGCAGGGAGTCCCTGTGGTCACCAGCCTTCACCTCTAACCTGCCCTTTATCTGTATAAGCTCAGAACAGCCAACATTTTCCAAAGCAACAAGCCATGGCAGTAGGGTATTGGTGGCCACCTTTGCAAGGACATTCATCAAAAGTTTGAAGGTAAGTCATCCAGAAAAATCCTGTCTGCTTGCAGCTGTACCCATGTGTAGGAGCTCTACCTGGGGGACAGTGTAGATAAGGCAGTGGCAACCTCAGCAGAGGAAGCCCAGACATACCACGGCTGGAAGGCAAGGCTTTGGGCTACTATCCTGGTAACTTTTGGGCCACCTCCCCTGGAGTTTTGTGGTTATTTCCCCCCAGCTTTACAGAAAGACACAGGCATGTGTCCAGACACGGACTGTACCCATAACCCAGCTTGCTGCGTTGTGTGATCTCCATAGGGGCTGGCACGGCTCGGAGAGGAGATATTCAAGAGAAGCACCCAGGTGGCAAAATCAGCAGCTTACAACCCCAGGTCTGATCCCACATCAGGCTTCTCATCTGAGCCTCCCTCCTGGCTGTATTGTGCCCTAAGAAACACACGGGGACCTTGACCATTGTCTGGCAGCAGTGTCCCACTGCTCTGAGTCCCATGTGGCCAGCAGCGGGAGCCACGTCCAGGAGCAGGGAGGCATTTGGGTGTGTGACTGTGGCCATGGGCTGGGGGCTGTGTCTCCCTGTGCTCTGAATGCAATATTGTGGAGGTTTCACTGCTCTGCTGTATTTTCAAGGAAAATGAAGTGCTTGGAGGGAGACACCATTGCTCTAAAACCTGGTAAAGTTTTGCAGTAAAGGAATGATATCTTGAAATCAACATTTTGGGAACAAAAAGGGTGTGTGTCCCCCCCACACACACCCCTTCTTTTCAACACAGCTTCACAGTCCATAGGTTGGCAGCAGAGTCCCAGGTGAAAGCAAACACTGTGGTAAAGGGAAGGCATAGGGAACCCAGGCAGGAAAGAAGATCAGATGAGACATTTACAATCAATGCTCTGCCTTTGACTCCCAAAGAAATCCCTTTGCTGAGGTTACATTAAACACTCAGGAGTCAGGGTAAACAGGCTGACAGAGCAGAGGGAGAATCTAATGCCCAAGGGGTTGGTTCCTTGTGAGCTAGGTGGTTTGAAGTCAGGAAGGAATAGCTGCTACAGAGAGTGTGTTTTGAAGTTTCTGCTTCAAAAAATATGTTGTGGCTCACCCAAAACTGAAGTCTTCCTCTATGAAATGCTGTCAGAGTGAGAGAATGAGAGGGTTGTTTGCATGAGCCTTGGTTTGTGTTGGTTGGAGTGAGGCAGGGGACAGTGCTGGGGACTTGTGGCAGAAAGTAACAGGTTGATGGGGTTATCAGCAGAGAGTGTCCGATGGGATGGATGCAGGATAGCCAGCCTGACACCTCTGGCTTTGACACAATGGTTCTCTGCACACTCCTGGGCTGGCTGCACTCGATGAGGGCAGCCTATGGATCTGCTGGAGGAAGGAGGGGAGGCTACACAAAGGACCCAGAAACTGCACAAAGTGAAAATAGGCTCACAAACTGGTAGTGCCAAAGGACAAGTGTAGGTTTGGTAGTAAGAAAGGAGGGTGTCACTCTGGGTGCAAAGGAATATGGGGTTCATTTGAGCCAGCATAATCCAAGACAGCCTGCTAAGGCTGGGTCTCTTGCCAGTCTCTTCCTCTCCGCTAAGCCTCAGCCCCATTTCTACCCATGTCTTTCCTCACTACATCTGCATGGCCTGCCAAAACTGGGGCCATCCTGGAAAGGATGGGTGTTGGGCTCTGACTGCTTGTGTCCTTCCCCCTGACTTCCCTCCTCAGCTGTAAATTGGTTTCCCTCTTGCTTTGTGGCATTGCCTGGAAAAGAAACCCCTGTTAGTGCTTGGATCTGAATTCAGACAGGCTTGAGGCAGCCACCTGTGACTTAGCTCTTAAGTCTTAAGCTCAGCCAGTTTACTGCTAGTGCACAACTGAGCCCAACAGGGAGGGTGAGCCAAGAAAACAAGATCTCCCCAGGCAGTCAGGCAGGGAGAACCAGAATGAAAATGTCCTCATGAGGAACAACAGGGAAACATAGTAGGAAACACATGGAAAGGGACGCTGCCCAGGACGGAGGTAAGCTCTGCTGAGGGAGCCTTTGCCACATCCAACCACCACTCTTGTTCCAGTCAACTGTGCCTCCTGTGAGGGGCTCACCCTACAGAAATCCCCTCAAGGGACACCTCTTCCATCCCCTGAGTCTCCATCCTTCCACATGACCCTGCAGTCCTGTAGAGGACACGGCCCTCACACCCCAGGCTCCACCGCTCTCTCTTACCTCCAGAGCTTCCCCAAGGTCTTGCTGAGCTCGGCGTTGTGCAGGTGCGGGTACTGGTCAGCCAATTTCCTCCGGGCAGCCTGTGCCCAGACCATGAAGGCATTCATGGGCCTCTTGACATGGGGCTTGCTCTTGTTACTTCCATTGACCCGGACGGGCATGGGAACCAGGGTCCAGTCGTAGCCGCTCAGCACCTGGCTGACTGCCTCACGGATGCACACCGGGAACTTGTCATCATCCGCCTCCGAGTCTTGCTGCTCCTTCTTCACCTTCCCCATCTCCCCGTTCCCAGAGCCAGTGAGGTGTGGGGAGTTGTCTGATGCCATGGAGGGTCCTGGGGAGAGGCAGTGGTGGTCTTCAGAGCCCACTGGGCTCATCTCCACCTCCGAAAGGTCTTGGTCGTCAGCCATCGTTGCTCTCAAGCCTTCCCTCTTCCTTCTCGCTGTCCTTCTTCTCACTGGGGAGGGAAGGGAGGAAGACAAAAACAAAGGAAAGGAAGGAAAAAAGGGGGGAAAGAGAGAAAAGGAGAAGCAACCACCAAATCTGAAAGGGAATAGAAGGTCTCTGAAGAACTGACCACGAGTCAGGGGCTGCTCAATTAAAGTGCAAGGAACGCAATTGCTGTGCACACCGCAGAACCCGTGATCGATGGGGGTGGGGATGGGTCGGGGCCCCTGATTTATTAGGATATTGCTCCCTATCTCTGCAATTGCGTGGAGCTGATATGTGTGGAAGGGCCTGCAGCAAGAGGGATAAGGAAGGCTGGAGACCTGAAAGGAGAGAGACAAGTACCATTCTGCCTGGGCACAGCACCCCACAGAGGAGCGGAATGTGGAGGAGAGCCACCAAATTTGTGTGGGGAAGTGCCCCTTTACCTTAAAGATGAGCAGTGAAATGTCTGGGGGGAGGCATGGGAGGGGAAGCACCAGCACCATATCTATAAGCCAGAAGAGACTGATCCCCCAGGTACCATGGAACCTGAGCGGGTGGCACCAGCATGCAGGGAGCCAGCCCAGGCCCAGATCCACACCCAGAGACCCTGATCCCAGCTGTGAGAAAGTGCTTCTGTGGGGACTTCTCATCCCTCACTTTCCTCTCATAGCTGATAAACCAAAGGCTTAAAATACATCTACACTATCCACACAAACACTCCAGTATAAGTGCGTGTATACATATGCATACTCACATTTATGTATCTACATCCATATCTTTATCTATATATGTCCAGACAAAAACCAAGTTTAACTTTGAGACAAGCCACAGCTTTGGGTTGCCTGTCCCACACACTCCGCCTTTCTCCTTCTGTCTGCAGTCACCTCTAAAAGTCCCTGCTGCTGTGCAGCAGTTCCCCCCTAAGAGAAAGAAACACACTAAAAATAAAGGCCTCTCTATCCTCCCCATCTAGAAATTAAAAAAAAAAAAAAAAAAAAAAAAAAAAAAAAAAAAAAAAAAAAGTAGTAGAAGAAAAAAAAAAACAGTGATGGAAAAGAGTGCCTCTGGCTTAACTGGGGAAAAAAAAAAAACCAGTGCATAGCAAGAGCTGCTGTCCCTCTAGTTTCAGATGGCAACATAGACTCTGGTTAGGGAAAATGAAAAAAGAGCAGTAGAGGGAAAAAAGCAAAGGAAAGTGCGCGTGTGCAAGTGAGCTCAGGTAGGAAAACTTACATTTGTGGCCGGTGTGCCGGGCAAATCCTGCGAGGGCTGTGATTTGTATCCCAATAGCCCAATAGCCCCCCTGCTCTCTCTGCCAGCCCCGGCGGTGTCGGGGCGCGCAGCACGGGAGGCTCTCAAGCGAGTGCCATTCCTGGAGGGAGGCTTGGTTTTTACTAATACCCCGGCTGGATGTCTCTAGCTGGCTTTGCTGCTTAGCACCGGGGGAGGGAAGGGCGGAAGGTGGAGCCAAGCACTCCTCAGAGCCAGAATACGGTCGGCCAGGGATGGCGGGGAGGGGACACAGGCAGCCCCCCACCCCGTCTCGGCCACCAGTGTGTTCCCTGTTTTCCATGGTGCCAGCTTGTTCGTGAGAATTGCTGGCATTGCTGCTCTCGGTGGCATGGCCACCCCAGAGGTGGTGCTGGAGGATTCAACCCTGCCAGGCTGGGGTGGTGGGTGGTTTGGGGAGAAGGCAGTGCATCCTCAGGGTGGGGGTCGCCTCCTTCCCCCTGATAACATGGTTGTTCCTGAAGGGTTTAGCACTCCCCATGTGCTAAATGAGTCCCTAGTCCTCGTCACAGAGTTGCATGAGGATTCCTCTGTGCTGAAACAAGTTGATCTGGGACCCTGGGGTCAAGGCTCTGTGAAAAGGGCATCATTCAGAACCACATCTGCAAGGTAGGGAAGGGCACGCAGGGGATCAGAGGTGTTCTGATGGTGGAGAATATTGAGTCCAGGGAAAAGGCCATGCTGCTGGACACTTTGAGCCTTCTTAAGATTTTTGCACTCTAGGGATGAGCTCTGTGAGATCTTAAGACAAGCAGGCTCTGCTTCCTCCAGCATACTAAGCTGCTCCTAAAGGCAAACGTGGTCTCACAAGGAAAGTGGGGTTTCCTGATCAGGACTCTCACACTCACTCACCCTCATTCTTGCTGCTGGTGCACTGGGACACGTAATAGATCTCAGCTCTCAATGGTTTAGAATGTTCTCCCTCACATCTTCTGTTTTCCAGCTCACTTTCCTTCCCACATGCCTCTGGAAGTTGGTTTCTTCAATTTCCTTTGTTACCCAGGCTGGTACAGACCAACACCAGCTCTGTAACCATGAGAAGTCACCCACAAAAATTCTGATGATCTCCTCTGGTAGCAATGAGATAAACCGAGCTCTTACCCCAGCTCCCTGCTGGAGACCCAACCTGAAGACATTTCAGTGCTAAGTCAGAAAACACAAAGAGATTAATGCATATGACTCAGGCAAACAGTTTGGAGGGATTTCAAGAACATTTTCAACTCCTATAGCAGATATTCACTCTCCAGAAGCTTTGTGTTAAAGACCCAGAAAACCACTGGCTGGCACCACATGGGCAGTGAGAGAACCAGTCCCAAGGATGGTGCTGAACACCTGAGCTAAAGCCCTCAGAGCAAACCTGTGGGGCTGGATGACAGCTTAGGGTCATTTCCCTGCATGCCTGGTGTTGTCTGGAGTAAATAAAGCTCTGAAACCATAGGGTGACTGCAGGGAAATCTTACTAAAGCCCAGTGAGAAACCCTGACTGATCAGAGCTGGGAGGGGGAAATGCCATTGGGATCAAGTTCTGCTTAAACAGGCTTCTTCCATTCCACAGAAAAAAATAACTGTCAAGGAATCATCTACCTTTCTTCTCTTCAGTATTACCTACTCTGAAAAAAAAAAAAAAAGATGGGTTCAAATACTTTTCTTTACATGATGCCTTTTTCTGTTTGGAAGAGAGGAATGTGAGTGTCCTTTGAATGATAAGAAAACCCAATGGAGAGCCTTGCAAAGCAGCATCGAGGCCCTGCTTCCTTGGCCAAAGCAGCAGCTGGTCAACCTTGAGTCTTGCCATTTGGGATGAGTTCTCTCACCAGGAGACACCCTAGTTGTAGCTGGCACGGGAAAAGGACTCACAGCACATGGGGGCAATTTGTCAGCTCACCCTCTGTCTGGCATGCACCAGCAAAAACAAGTAAGGCAAGGTCAGTTCACACACAGGTGTCTGTGGATGCAGAGGCAGTGATACTGCAGAGCTCATGGCACCTTCCCCCAGCCAGTAAGGGTTATCCTCATTCTACAGGGGCCCTGCATAGGAGTGTGGGATAACTGGAAGTTTGGTCTCCTGCCCCTCAAGAAGGCAGCTTCTGTTGAGAAACACTGCTCTGCTTGTTCCCCTGGCTGCAGCCAACCTCCAACCTGGGGCAGGGAGGGAGAACAACACAGAAAATGGCCAGAAAATGTTTTTTATTTGCTCTTCCTTAAGGTGACTAGTTCCTGTGATTCTACAGGAAAGGGGCAGTGTGGCAGAGATTTCTTGTTTTCCTCTGGAGTAGGGGTACAGGGTGCAGGGCTTGGAGTGGTAGGGAACAAGAGGCCAGGGGTCCTCTAGTGCTTTGCTGGAAAGGATCCCCAGTCATGAGACAAAAAAACAGAGCCCCACAAGGGGCTGAGTGAAGTTTACATCCTGTTCAGCTCATGCCCGGAGTGCAACAGGAAAACTCTGCAGGGAGAACAACTCCCAACTGGGCAAGAAAGGAATCAGGCCCAGAAGGAATTTCAGTAACCCCCAGAGCACTGGACCAGTGTTTTTCCCATTGCTCACCATCCCTGTCAGAGCCTGCTGCCACCAGCCAGCCAGGAGCCAAGTCCAATTTGTGCCTCGTTGCAGACCCATGGGTGGCTCTGCTGCACAGAGGGATGTCCTCAAAGAAGTTTGTGCCAGCCACACAGGCTCTGCAATCTCAGTGTCTCCTTGTATTTAAATGTTGAGGAAGGAGTTTTTCTCCTCCATTCTGCCTTTCTTCAGTTCTTGTATTTTGTCTCCTTTGATCCTGCCTCCACTGTTTGAATTCTCTTTACTTTGCAGTCCGTTTACCTCTTTTATCTACTCCCTCTCAGAGCACTGTTTGTATATCCTTGTCCAAATCTCTTCTGTCCACGTGTCCTGTGTCCATACCACTCCCAAGGATGACAGGAAACCCTGCTCCAGGCTGGCTCAGTGAGCAAGGAGCATCATTGCAGCAGCACCTGCTTGGCAGGGTTTCAGCAAGGGGACCACACTGGTGGGACACCTCCTCCACCAAGGTGGCACCACGGAGGTTTCAGGGGAGGGGTTTTGCTAGATGACACCTATTCCCTGCACCTGTGGCAAGGGAGGAGTCGAAGGGGAGAGCCTGTCCAGAGCAGAGGAGCAGCAGGATCCCAGCAGGAGAGCCAGCTTTTGTCCCCTGCCCAGCTCGGGGGCACAGCACTGGTATTGTCCCAGGACTGCCTGGGAAAATGGGAGGGGTTCCCTGTGAAATCTTTCCATACACTAAACCAGCGTCAGAGCTGGGGAGCAAGGAGGGGACTATACAGACATTTGAAAAAATACACATACACACCCCCCAGGCAAACAATACCCACAGTGTGCTGAGGGAAAGGGAGACCCATGAATTGGGAGTTTGATAAGGATTTTCTCCGGCGCGCGCCTGCTCTCTCAACAGCCCCTTCAGTTTTCCCAACAACCCCCCCCTTCCCTTTCTGGCTTTCTTGTTTGGGCCTTAAACAGTGCACGGTCTTTGTTCGGGATACAGGTGAATGACAATCATGTGATTAACACACACTCGAACACACACACGCACGCACATAAAAAGCTTTTTAAGAGCGTCCAGCTTGCTCCAGACCCAAAGACAGGAGAGGAAGCCCGGGCTAGGAGGAGCTGAGGCGGCGGCAGTGGCCAGGATGGGGACAGCCACTGAGATGGACGAGCAGGCACCACCTCCTCTTTGCAAAATCCCCTTCGTGTGGAGGTGGGCACGTGAGACAATGAGGGGCAGGTGGTTGGGGAGGGGAGGGTGGGGGGTAAGGTCTGGGATTTGTGGGTGCCTTCTTGCCTGTGCCAGGCAGGTTGTTGTGGATTTGCTGTGGCTGTATTCCCCCTGTGATGCTGTGGGAAGGACAGGGAATGGCCATACCAACATCATGTTAGGGATGGAAACTGGATTTCTCACACCAAAGCCAAACCCTTGACCCGCCCTGTCTCCAAAGTGGGATTTGCATCTTTGTTGGTATGAAGCCTGCTGCTGCTGCCTGACATGGCTGGTGGGCATGGCTTGGTGAGGAAGAGGAGGGGGACAGCCCTCCTGCTGGAAAGGGGATCTGTCTTCTTGCCCATGAGGGAGAAAGAGGGAGGCAGAGGACCAGGCAACCTGGACAGTCGTGGGAGCTGACCCACGCTGGAAGTCCTGCTGTGCCAGTCAGAAATAGTATATCCTACATCCTCAGTGAGGGCTGCATGTCCCCTTCGGTGTGAAGATGCCACTGGGCCTTATCACACCTCATCATCATAGCCATGGAGTAGCTGAGAAGCTTGTAATTAGTCCTGGGGGCAAGTGGAAGTTAGTGGCCAGGTGATCATTTGACCCCTCCAGGGAGGAAGTCATGAGAAAATGGGAAAAACTATAAAGGTTTCAAAGCATTACCCTCTTTATTTGATGATTGCATAAGTGTGATGCTCTGAGATAAAGCAGGGAGGAGCAAAGGGAAGACCACTATAATGTGTGGATCTGTGAGTCTGCAGATGGTCTGACTCGTGAGACATCATGGGACATGACTGATAACAGCCTGAGAGAGGTTCGGACCGGGTCGTACCCTTTGTTGGGGCACCCAAGCCCAGCCCCGTCTCCACCACTTCCTCGTGCCCTTCTCCCCACATTCCTCTCCCGTCCAATATCATGACTGCTCTCCCAGGCTCCTAGGGTGAGGGTCATTTTCAAGGCTTGTCCATGAACGAGAGAAGCAGAGGGTCCCCTGAAGGCCACGTTTGTGTCACCCTCCTCAGTTCTGTGTCTGCCACAGTCTCCAAAGAGCCTTTGATTTGCCTTGTGCCATAGGCAGCCTCCCAACAGAGAGCTGGGCACAGAAACCACTGCTGGGGTCTGATCTTCACCACCCCTCACTGTTCTTGGCTGAAGCTTCTGTTGTATATCCTAGACCTCCCAGGTGCTCTGAGCTTCCAGTTGTGGCACTGATGAACTGGTTGTTTGTGATGCGACCTGAGGAGAAGAAGTGGTGTGGGTCAATCAGGAAACGCAAAGAGCTGCCTGCAGCCCTACCTGGGTTTTGGCAGCACCACAGTGTCCATGTGGTTACAGGACATTTGCAGGGACTGTACAGAAAGTTTTGCCATGGAATATCAGGGGAAACATAAGGCAGGCAGTGCCTGGAGTTATTTACTGGTGGTCTGGGCTGTTTGACAACCCAGTGTCCTGTGCAGGCAGCTAAAGAAATGTCACAGTGGCTGCCCTCCTATGAGGATTATCATTCACATGGGCAGCAAAGCCTGGGTGGTGCTGCATTCCCATCACCTCAGGAGAGGGTGGGGATCCTCAGGAACTGGGTCTGGGATGTGGTTGCAGAGTCCTGCCTGGTTCCAGAGCAGGAGTAAAACCTATTCTCTCTCCAAGGGATGGTGTGGGATGCCACAGGTGCAGGATACCACAATGTTGCTTCCACTGTATGGCCTTGATGTGGCCGAGTAGACTTTGCTCAGCTGCATTTTTTTGTTCTAAAGCAGTGGATTATAGTGCCAGCTGCTCCAGAGAGGAGGTGTAGGGAAAACCTTGTGGAAAGTAGCGAGGAAAATCATCTCTGAATGTTGCAAAGACCCCAGGCAGCTTCTGGCCTGTCATCTTGGCCAGTTTCGTGGGCATGGTCAGGACCTGTGATGGCTAAACGGGACAATTTTCCTGCATTACTCAGGTCTGGGAAGATCAAAGAGGAATGGGGCAAGCATGTCTGTCTGCTACCTGCTTTGATAGATGGCACAGAGCCTGCTTGGCTGTTAACCCCTGCATCTCCCACTGGAGAGGACAGGTGTACTTCCAAAAGGCTAACCCCAAAAAGCACGCACTGAAGGGGCAGAGCTGGGGAGAAAGACCAGCTTGCCTGTTCTTGGATGGGGTCTGGCATATCCAGTGTTATGTAAAGGAGGGAGCTGGATGCTCTCAGTCTGCATACCAGATGAGAGATGCCTAGAGGGGAAAAGAAGGCAACTGTACAGGATTGGGCAGAACAAACAGAAAAGGGGATCCTACCAATGGGACCTCTGTCTGTAGCAGTGCTGAGTGACCCCAGTGGGCTCATTCTGTGGTGGCCAAGGTGGCTCCAGGGTGATCTTCACCTCTGCTAGCCCGCTGGATGCAGGGAGGCTCCTGGGGAGCCGGGGGAAGGGTTAAGTCAGGAAGGCTTCAGCCTGCTGCCTTGGCCCCTGTAATTCCTCCAGAGAGTAGGACTGGGAGAACAAGGAGCCCTTTCTGTTCACAGGAATTAATAGCAAAGAGTCATCTGGGGTGTCATTCAAGCCCTGATCAGCTCCCAGAGGAATGTGAGGGAGAGTGAGTGAGGGAGCACGGCCTCAAGGCACCAGAGCTAGGGCAGGAGCAGTTTGGCTGGTAACCAGAGTTACCAGCCAGCATTTGGGCAGTGGGACCATCTTCCTCTTCACCCCAGCCTCCATCTCCCCTCTGCCCCGTGCAGGGGCTCACCCTGACACCCATATTCATATTAGAAGGGCTCCCAAGCTTGTCCCGTGTCACCCATCCCTTCATTCTGGGGAGGGGTGAGATATCCCAGCCCATCAACACAGCCTCCCCTCTGCTGAACCTGGAGGGATGAGCCAGGCAACCAGGGGCCAACACAGCCCCTCTGCTCTCACAGTGGAATTGAACTCCAGCAGGCATATCCTTTCCAGGGCTGTCTCACCACCCCCAGCCTGTGATGGGATTGTTGTCCTCCCAAGCAAGCTTGCCCATGGAGAGGGTCTCCAGGGAACCTTCAAGCACAGCTGGGGATATGGGGCTGTACCTCAGGATTCAAAGTTCAGTGCTGAAGCCTTTGCTGCTGCAATGGCTCAATCAAACTCACCTGGTCACTGTAATTTCAGGAGAAAAAGATCAGTCCAAGGATTTGTTATGCTGCTGTTTCACAGTGTTTCATGGCTATGTAGGCAAGGCTTAAAAATATTGCCTGGTGACACTGCAGTTTTGCCTGTAATGACAACCAGCCCGAGTGAGCTAAGGAGAGATTTTGGGCACATCTCTATTTTCCTGAGAAGGAGGTCTTGGAGTGATCCATCTTCTTCCATGACTTCCTGCCTCCTCTCTGCCTAGCTCCATTGTGGGCAGTCCATGTGACAACACCTGAGTAGCACAGGGTGACTTAAAGCTCTGGTGATGCAAAGTGGTCAACTGTACCATGTGAAGTACAGAGCCTTCAGGTCAGCTCTCAGTGTGTGCATGGCCACAGCATGGACAGCATGGACAGCAGCCTGAGCTCACCACCCTGGCAGCAAGTGTGGGTCGGGCACACGGTGACCTGCACGCTGGTCAAACAGCTTAAACAGAGCTGTGCTGGAGTCATGAGTTGCTTTTGCTGGCCAAAACATACCTCACCAAAACCTCCCTTCCTGCCCCCAGCACCAGGTCAGTGTAAAACCAGGCTCAAGCACCAGGCTGCATTTCAGCATCCTCTGGGAGATGCATGGTGCCACTGGGATGGACTCTGCCCGTGCCTCACTCCCTGTGCCACCGCCACTGCCACAATGAGTGCGCCTTGTCACAGAGGGGTTAATAAATGATGCAAAAAAGAAGCTCTTTAATGCACAGTGACCTTTGGCCTTTCATAAATCACAGTGTTGGGCTGCAAGTACAGGGGGGGCACGAGGCATTGGAGGGAGAAGATGGGAGGGGGTCCATGCAGCTGCGCCACGGAGTTGACATTGTTCCCACCACCACTAAAGTGCAACAAATCCCTCTATTGTGTTCCTGGTTTATCTGGTTCCTCTTGTTTATTAGCAGAGGTTGTTTGGCACTGGCTCCAGCCCTGGGCGGGTGGAAAGAGTGTTGGCACGCACCAGAGAAGGGGAGGGAGGGAGTGGGGGGGGGGGGGATCGGGACTGGAGGACGAGAGCAGTTCATCAATGGCTGTATTGTCCCATCTTTTTTGTTGCTCCTGTAATGATATGTTCGAAAAAAGGGGATTAAAAAAAAAAAAAAAAAAAAAAAAGGCGGGGGTGGTGGTGGGGGGGGGGGGAGATGAGAGAGGGAGAGAAAGACAAACTGCACAGAAGGACTGGATAAGAATGGCAGGTCTGGGCCCACAGCGGATGCTGTTGCAGCTGGGGAGGATGGTCGGACGGAGCCGCGACGGGGCTGCTCTGTGCCTTTATGCTGCTTATTCAGGTCGGGAGTCGGGAGCCTCAGTGGCTCAGGCTGGACCCACCCGTGCCAACTCTATTCATGGCCAGCCCGCACCACGTGCGCGTGGCAGGGAGGAGGGGGCACTGCCAGTGAGGAGCTGGGGAGGAAGGCTCATCCTCACGTCCCTTGAGACTGAACCTTTGTACAGAAGAGGCACTTGGGGGGCACAGCATCTGCCCAAAACACTGTCAGCGTCCTTCATCCTGCTTGGTTGTTGTCCCCACCATTTATAAGAAGTAGTAGGGCCACTTCTCAAATTAGCAGGGATTTTCTTGCACCCAGACTTTGCTTATGCTTGCATTTTTTTTCCCTGGAGCTGGCTATGGGCACATGCCCATGAAGAGCTCCACTGGTTTTCATGGAGATCGGTGGGACAATGCTTCCAGGGATTGATGGAAAATTATAACATTTTTACTTTGCTTGAATGTAATTGCCAACAGAGTAAAGCAGCCATAGGCACAGGGGCTCTGCTTGTCATTACTCTTCCTGTTGCTACCAATGGAGCTGAAGGGATGCAAACATGCCTAAGAGATGGAGGGATGCACATCCCTCCATAAAGAGCCCCATTGAGATCAAAGTGAAATTTATCGATAGAAGAGTGAAATTCTGTCTGGGATGCATAAGGGCATTTTTTAGTTCATTTCTGGTTGGTTTTATCCCAATCACACTGTTTCTGCTCCAGTGCTCCACCACTTCAGAGGTGTCAGGTAGGGCCATGTTGATCTGAACATGCGTAGGAGTTCTAGGGTGACTTTTAATTTTTGTTTCAAATGGCATAACTCAGAGGTTGAAACATTATTCTGAACTTTAAATAGCAAGTTTTATTTCATTGTTTTAGGGTCTTGTGACAGATCTCTCATCTTTAAGCCTGGGTCAAGTTTTAAATGCAAAATGCTGGCTTGAAATAAAATGTCAGAAATTCACTTTGAAAATGTCTATTCACAGCATTTTGGCATTTAGAAAAGAATAATTCAGGACGATTGCCTTGAAATGAAATGTTTTGATATTTTAAAAATCCGTCTCCCACTCTTGCTTTCCAGTCAAAAGAAACTGTTGAATTATGTCTGAATTTGCAACTTCATTCCTTTGACGTCCCATTTCTCAGCAAATTATTTACCAATAAATGCTTCCCTGGTACCAGTCATTCCCACCCAATGATGCCACATCCTTGCCATAAGTGGGAGATCTCAGGGTCTCCACAAAGTGGTGGAGCGTGCTTGGATTCCTGGTTTCCCTGAGTCCCACCTTGGCACAAGTGATCTCAGAACTCACAGCAGCCTGCCTCCAGTCTGTGTCACCCACTCCCTGAAGGTCAGGCATGAAGCCCAGCACTGGCACTGCTGTAGCTTTGTGGCCTTCAAAACTAAGGTTAAGTTCATGGAACATGGTTGCAGAAGTTGGTGTGGTGGCAGCTCAGGGTGTTTCTAGATGAAATATATGAGGAGTGGGAGGGATATGAAGGTCTGAGAGGAGAGAAAAGGACAGATCCCCCTCTCCACAGGGATATATGCCAGAGTATGCAGTAGAACCTCTTTCACCTGAGTGGAAAATGAAGTGTGTCAAAGCCAAGAAGTATTGCTGACTTGATTAAATTGACATTTTTCATCCTCCCTTCTCCCATGTAAACATAAAATGAGAGATTGAATTGGCCACAAAGAAATGTGTAAGGTAGTGCTGACAGGATTATACTAGCTGCCAGCAGCTTCCCAGCACTTCATTCAAAGAGTGGTTCAACTCCCCACCGCCTCCTCTGCTCATCATATCTCTTCAAGAAAAGTTTGATGAGCTCCTCCACTATAGAAAATTCTCAGATTGTATTTTGGCTTCCCTCAGTCAGATCCTGCTCTGTATCCAGCAGTTACTTCCATACCCAGTGTTAAGTAAAGCATCTTCATGAAACCTCTGAAAAGAAAAAGCGAATAGGCAAGATTTAAAGCATGAATAGGCAATTGTCCAAGCAGCTGAACAAGAGGGAATGGGCAGAAACTGATGCACAGGAAGTTCCTCCTGAATATGAGGAAGAATTTCTTTACTGTGCAGGTGACCGTGCACTGGAACTGGCTGCCAAGGGAGCTTGTGGAGTTTCCCTCACATTCCAGATCCACCTGGACACAATCCTGTGCCATGTGCTCTGGGATGACCCTGCTTGAGCAGGGAGGTTGGTCCACATGACCCACTGTGGTCCCTTCCAACCTGACCCGTTCTGTGATTCTATGAATAATTCTCAGCAGCAGTCGATATCACTTCTTGTTCAGATGAATCATCCAGGTCCACTTGTCCTTCCCATCCTCCAGTCCAGTGAGAGGGGACTTTATAGGACTTCTAGATTACAAACCCAAAGAGTTGCAGGGTTTTCCTTAAAAACATTTGGTCATATGATGAGTATAACAGCAACCTGGAAACAGAGTATAGTTTTTCTGGACCAACTTGAACTGGTGGCAACATCAATCCTACATCCGAGCTGGACAGTCATGGAAATGTATTGAAACCAAATCCCATCTGACATTCTCATGTCTCTCTGTTTTCTCATGGGCAGTCTAAGCTTGGCTTAACCTAAGGCTACCTCCCAATCTCACCAGCCCTAATAGCATGTGGCACTGGTGACTTTGAAGGAGAAGTTAGTGTCTGCCCAAAATAGGCCATGACACGTGGCAGAAAACACAGAGCACTGGGACCTGGATTTATGCAGGCAAGTGCACCCCTGAGTGTCCTCAAAGCCTAGCCTGAGCTGCCTCCTCTGCAGGCAGGATCTCAATCACCCTGCAGCATTCAATCAGCAGGAGTGAGGACCAGTGAGGTTAGCTTAAGGCTGTGCCTGCCAAGTGCCATAGTTTGCAGCAGGGACCACTTCTCTTTCCACGTCAGCAGGTAATGAAAGTTAAATAACTACAAGCACATGAAGAGGATGTCTCATCCCAGACTGTGTGGGAGACACTCCCTGGACTCTAAAATCTCATCTGTGCTCAGGGTAGGCCTGACTGCTTTCAGTGGCATCCCTTGGGGCAGGGACAAGACTGTGGCACTCGCCATAAACTTCACAGTCCAAGCGGTCATCAAGAATCTTATCACTAGGTTTTGTTTCCCAAACTCCAGGGAAGTTCAAAGAATCACTTTTCTACCAGGAACGGTCTGGAAGTTTTTTAATGGGTATCAGCATTAAGCTGGAAATTCTTAACAAGCCCAGATCGACTTCCTAATCAAGAGGTACATTTGGGATGTTTCAAACCCAAGTGCCTCCTCTCGGGAAGAGCACAGCGCTGCTCCTCGAAGACAGTCGAACGCTGTGTGCTCTGCTCAGGAGCAGGAGAGGGCTCTCGGCCCCCGGGTGACACGGTGACTAGAGGAGCATGGCACTGCTGGCAGAGCATCCCAGATGGCCCAGCTGAACCTGCGGGGTGGCAGGGCTCCCGGCACCGCCGGCTGCACCGCTGCCTGCTCCCACGCTGCCCACAGCCCAGCTGCCTGTGGCCCCTCTTCTCCCTGCCCCCCAGGAGATGTCGTGGTCCCCTGACCACCAACGTGGCCCCTCTGTCAGGAGTCGCCTGGCTCACTGGTCAGCTCTGTTTGAATGGTGGCATGAGAATCTCTCCCTCAATCGCACAATCATCTCGCCTTGCCCCCCGCCCCCCCAGCCATCAATATCCTCCTTCCCTGCCTCCCTCCTCCTTCCCCGCCGCCTCCCCCTTCTCTCCCTGGAACTTCCCTGCAGCTGCAGAGCTGGCCAGACAATCGGGTGTTTTAGAGAAATACATTTTTGGGCTAATTTGCCATGCATAAGTGTTTCTCTTACCCTTTAAAGGCAGGGAACAAAGAGCACATTCTCTGGGAGCTCTGCCCTGTTGTGAGCAGCCCTGCAGCTGTACAGCACTGTGCTACCCTCCTCTCTCCTGCTCCACTCCCTGCTAGCTGTGTAAGGAGATGGAGCTCTGCTTCTCCCTGGGACCACAACATCTCCTACCCGTCACCACACATTTCTTTCTGCCTTGTTTTTTTAAAAGCAGAGACAGAACAAGTGCAAAGGGAAAGGATTTGGCAGCACTGTGACCTAGACTGACTTGCCAGATCCTCCAGGTAGAATCCTTTATGTTGAGACATCATTTATTTGGAAACAGTCTTAATTTTCCTTTATTTGGGGTTTAATCCTGTGTCAAATATTTTATTCCCTTGATAAGTAACATTGCGGCAATGTCTTACACACAGTATATAAGACTGGATGAACTTTTGTTCTATCAAGGAAACCTAGTCAAAATATAAATCCTGTGAGGGGTTTTCAGATCCTGTTTTTTCACTTCAAACACTGGTTGCCGTCCCTGCCCACCCCTGGAACTCTTTATGGTCAGGTTAAGTGGACTTTGAGCAATTTGGTCTAGTGCATTGCATCCCTGCCCATGGCAGTGGGGTGGAACTAGATGATCTTTAATGTCTCTTCCATACCACACCATTCTGTAATTCCATGATTCTATGCATCCTGGCTAAGGAATTTCTCAGACAGGATGATTTTCCTTTCCAGGGCTAGGAGTGATGAACAGATTTGCCCTGGTGGATCAAACTGGAAGAAGATGCAGATGTTCTGCTATGAATCACTCACAGGTTGTGGAGAAGGAGATAGTCTAGAGCAGCTGGACACTGAGGAACTAAAGATTTTTGTTAGCTTTTTGGGAATCCCATTTTAGCATTTGCTGAATAATCTTTTTCCTATCAATGGAAAATTGGTCCAGCAAACAGCTTGCCAAGTGGGATTACAGGTTCTGGTATAAGAGAAACAGGACTTTTAAACCAGGCATAGTGAAATTACTCACACCAGTTCAGCAGCACTGTATCAAGGCAAACTTTTGCCATTAAGCCCACATCCATCTGCTGTAAATATTAATTCAGCCCAAACCAGTCCCATTTTCAGATCCAGATTCAACACAGCCTAAGGCAGCTAACAGGGAGAAAAAAAAGAGAAGAGAAGAGAAGAGAAGAGAAGAGAAGAGAAGAGAAGAGAAGAGAAGAGAAGAGAAGAGAAGAGAAGAGAAGAGAAGAGAAGAGAAGAGAAGAGAAGAGAAGAGAGAAAGAGAGAAGAGAGAAGAGAGAAGAGAGAAGAGAGAAGAGAGAAGAGAGAAGAGAGAAGAGAGAAGAGAGAAGAGAGAGAAGAGAAGAGAGAGAGAGAAGAGAATAGTAGAGAAGAGAGAAGAGAGAAGAGAGAAGAGAGAAGAGAGAAGAGAGAAGATAGAGAGAGAAAGAGAGAAAGAGAAGAGAGAATAGAGAAGAGAGAAGAGAGAAGAGAGAAGAGAGAAGAGAGAAGAGAAGAGAAGAGAAGAGAAGAGAAAGAGAAAGAAGAGAAGAGAATAGAAGAGAAGAGAAGAGAAGAGAAGAGAAGAGAAGAGAAGAGAAGAGAAGAGAAGAGAAGAGAAGAGAAGAGAAGAGAAGAGAAGAGAGAAGAGAAGAGGCAGAGAGTGCAGCCAGCAGAGGTGCAGTGGGAGGAATGCATAATGCAAGAAAAGGTAAAGGTCTTATGAACTGTGAGCTCAGATCCTGAGCTTCTAAGCTAGGAGAAGCCAGCTTAGAGGAAATGATAGCTAGAGAAACCTATGATAGAAGAAAGTGTAATCAACAACAGCACCCAAGTGCTAGGACAATGGGACAGGTTCAGCCTCACCTGGCACAGCCCAATAAATCCCTCAGTTCCTTCCTGGCTCTGAGTTCCTTGCATTCAGCAAGGTTGGTTGGCATATCCACCTAAGACCTCAGTTACAACGGGAGGCCGTAAGTGGACCCAAGGCTCAAAGACCTGCAGTCATTTACAATGTAGTAGCATTTTTTATTCACAGAACATTGCCAGCTTTTAGCTCAGCTGATGTCTCAATGTTCTGAAACTCCTGCTTTGCTGTGCTACTGTGAATGAATTGTATGAGGCAGCAGTGAAGAACTTCAAGTTTTTTTAGTTTGCAACCTCCAGAATTCTCTTTTCTGACCTTAAAAGTAATTCCAGTAAGTGCCCATCAGGTGTTAAAATCGTACTGCCAAGAAAAAGACAATTTCTGCCAGACTCACCTGCAATAGTAGAAATCCCATTGAGCAATGGATTTAATCATATTTAACATCCCCTCTGGGAAAATGTCCTTCAATCCCTTTAGGAGACTGAATTTGCACATTTCCCTGGCAGGCTTGTAGGGGACATCCCACAGCACAGGTGGTCTGAGTAGCACAGGTAGGTTGAATGCCAACACCATGTGCCAACACAAATACCCCAAAGCCCTGGATGAGGTTAGTGGGAGCAGAATCCAACTCCAGCTTTTGAGGTTACCATCTTAGTAAGACAGAGAGAGAAAGAAAAGGGAGCAAGAAGGTTAGGGAGTGGGGGAGGGCTGGGAGCCTGCAGACTTCTGTTGCCACATGATTTTCCTGGTTTTCAAATTGCTCTAACAGACACGCACGAGTCCCATGTGATGGCTTATTTACGAAAGCACAGTTGTAATGCTGTTTGCATCTCACATCCGCTCGGCAGCCCACCTGACCACGGGCTCCAGGGGCACCCACGGCACCCTCCCCATCTGGGCCGTCAGGGGGATGGGTGACCCATGGCAGGACACTGCTCCTGAGTTGGAGAGATGGTGAAGCAGAGAGGAGAAACGTCTCTCCACTGCTCTTTGCACCCCTTTGCCTGGTGTTGTTGTGTTAGGAGGCTCCAGAGGCAGGGTGCTGTCCCTCCTGCACTGTTCTGAGGAGAAGAAGCTTTCTTTGAGATCTGGCTCACTCCTTTAGAGCACCAGAAGCAAGCTACAGTCAAACTGACGCAGCATATGCCGATATCCCATATTTATCTACAAATAGGTGCAGATTCTCTTACCTTGAGTAGACCTTTTTCTGGTACCATCAGCCCATAGCCTCCTTTCACCCAAAAGTCCACTCAACTAAAGAGGAAAATTACTTATAAATAATGTGGAGGAGACTAAGGAAGAGAGTTCACAATGAATTAAAGATGGTTGTTTCTTTAGAAATGGATGATTTGGCATACTTTCAATTAGTTTAAATTGTTCTTCTCAGTCAAAGAAAGGACGGAGACATGAGCAAGATAGGCACAGTGTGTGAGGAGAGTTTCTGAAGGCCAGCAATAGAACCTGAATTCACAGTGGCTGTGATGGGACAAGATTATGCTGCAGTAAGCCATACATTTTAGAGGTGGTGTCTTCCTTACTCCATATCATCCCTTGGAAAAACATCAATAGAAAAGTCATGACCTCATATGCTGCAAAAACCCCTTCTGGTGATCTCTTCCAAAACAAAAGCTCCAATGAAGAAAGGATATCTGACATTTAAAAACTTCAATATGGTCAAACCACCAACATCATCCCTAGCTCCTCTTCTTGGACAACCAATCGTTGTTTTAAATTGCCCAAGAGCCAAGACCACTATCTTGCTACACAGATTATATCTCCCGTGGCCATGCCTCTTTCCTTCACAATCAGGAAATCGCCTCCATGAAGGGTTAATTCAACCAGGGCCTTTTACTCCAAGTTGTTTTCCAAGTAGCTGAGAGAATAGGTCTCTTGTTACAAACATGGCTTCTGGGCATTTGGTGATGCTTTCCCTTTTCTCTCTCTCAGTACCACAAAAGAATCTTTTGTTCTCGTCTCTCTGTCTCATTACTCTCCCCCACCCTGCTCTCGCCTCTTCCCTCCATTGGCTGCCAAGTGACTAAGGAATGGCAAAAAATGACCATAGCTTGGTCATGGCAAATATTTCTTCACCTATTATCTGATAGAGACCTTGAGCATCTATGTGAAGGCTCCTCTGCTTCCACTGGGCTTCTTAAAGAGATGGGGAAGAATGAGTCAGACACAACAGGGCAGGATGTAAGTTGAATCAGCCCAACATGCTAATGGAAATATCTTGTGAATTGAGTCACGTTGCCTGTTTCAGGAAAATCAGATGATAGGGACCCAGAACTGCCTGGAGTCAAGGGGCAGGTACGATGGATCTAAACTTTTATGGGAACTCAGCATTTTTTAAAAAACACACGGGAGACACAAAAAAAGTCTCTTTCTTCCTCCAAATTTACTGATTCAGTTGGTTGTAAGCTGGAGCTGACACTCTCTGTTGGATGGGTTGTAGCATTGCATAGGTTCCCTGTACTGTTGCTGTAAATCTTCTTGTGCATGATCTCCCACCACAGAAAAGTTGTGGCAAATCCCCATGAGCATCACGTCTTCCCACACCCCATTGAATTATGCTTCAGGCATTCCCACATGCATGCTTCCAGCTATAGTCTCTTTGCACACACTGCTTCACTGAGTCACCTTACACATACGCAGATATGTAAAAGATCACATGATGTCTAAGTCACTGCAACTTCTACAATGACCTTTCTGCAACAGAAACAATTCCTACCTCTCTTCCTTTCATAGCATTTAGGTATATACTTCACTGATACTGTGTTCTGCAACGAAATGAAATTCTTCAGTCTCACCTGATGCCAATCCTTCTGCCTTTCTGCTCACCTTCTTCTCTACTGAACCTCTTCATCCTCTGACCACCCTTTGTCCTGAGTCAATCTCAGTCTGTGTCATGCTTTAGATGAACATGGCATATGCTGCCTGCATCCATCTGCCAAGCTTTCTGCACTCTTCTCCCACTTAGTGCCTTAACTATTTTGGAAGGTCCTGGAAACAATCCTAAATTTCGGCCTTAATCACATCCTGCACACACACATACAAAGCTGTGGATGTAAGGCGTTATGCAGAGCATTTTTACTCCTGTAGAGAGGGGAATGGACTACAGATAAAAGGGCCATTATATTCCCATATTAGAAGGACTTCTTGTCTGGTGGATTTTAACCAAGCTGGTTAAAACATCATGAAAACACTGCACTGACCAACTCTTTATATTCATATGGCTCTGCCCACAATAAGGATTTTTGCTTAGTCAACCATAATGTTTTGAAGCAGCATGCAGGGCAGCTTTCACTGGAAAGCCTTTAACTCATCCAATATGCAACAACAAAGGAATATATAATAATCCTTTTTCCTGACTCCTGGCTTGATAGCTTCTAAATGAATCCCAACAAAGACACAGAGATTCTTCCTGCAACCTCAGCTGTGCTCCACCATGTAGAGGGTGCTTGCTGGGACACTGATCATCTCCATCACAAAAGACAACCAAAGCACCCTGACATGAAGAATTTTGCCCCTGTCAAAAAACAAGTCCCTGGAAGATCCAGAAACTCATTAATTCAAATGTTGTGAATCTAACGCTGCAAATTCAAACCTTCCCACCAAGCATTGCTGGATACTCTTGGAATTCTCCACTAAACAATGGTGAAACTTTAAGGAAAAGGCTGTGCTTCTCCCTGCTTCAATTCTCCATCACATGGTGGGATAGCACACTCCTGATGTGAAGTCTACTGTAATTGAAGGCATTTGACTGTCTAGAGAGCCCCATCAGGGTCATCTTTGCACCCTGTGGAGACCAAGAGGTCAGCTGTTGGAGTCTCTTTGGAAAAAAGAATCTATCACCATCTCTTTCACAAATGAGAAGCCTAAGGATGGATTATGGATTCTTACTTAGATAATTTTGGATGAATCAAGAAAAGAGAGGAGGGATAGCTGGATATCTAAATAAAGCCAATGAGATCACATGTTCCGCCTTTTTATCTGCTTTTTCTGCTTTTGGACAACAAAGCTTCCTTTGATACAGAAGAAGAGGGGGGTAGGGATGGTGGAGAGAGGGGGTGCCAGAGTCACCCCAATGGCCCCCGGTCACTTATCCATGCTCCTTAATGTGATGTTCCCACTGACAGCGACAGAAAAAAACAGTGATCTCATGATTCCAGAAACTATTCATGCAAACAACCCTGGGAGATCAGGGTGAAGGGGACAGGAAAGAGGGATAAAGGATGAGTGAGGAAAAGCAAGAATGGGAGAGGAAAGGGTAGGAGTGATAGGGAGAGTGAACATGGGAAGCAGGACCTTTTGGGGGACAACTGTGAATGGAGGTAGAAACTGAAGGTCAGATTCCAAAAGAGGATGTGTAATAAGAATTGTAGAGAAAAGAAGAAGAAAGAGGAGTCTTGAGACCAAGGGTGACAGGACAGGTGGAAGAAGATTGTGTGTGAGGTGTGACACTGTATGGCAGGACTTCAGAGCAGGGTCAGGGATATGAGTTGGCTGAGTTGTCTATATGTGGAAAAGGGAGGCTGAGCTCAGAGACAGAATGGTGGGATGAGGAACAAGGGCTTGATATGAGGGTGAGAAGGAAAGGAGGCAGAATTACCTATGGGATTAGGAGCAGAAGAGTTAAGACTAGCTGAAACTTGCTTCTTCTGCATATTACTATACAAAACCAGGTCACCAAATCTGCCAAGAGGATAAAACTGGTCTCTCTCAGTCCCAACAGATGCCAGACAGATTTACTACCTGAGGCATCCAGCCATATCCAAAGGAGACAGTGGTTAAGCAGTGGGGCTGAAAACAAGCAGCCTGGTTTGCACTTTTGCTGGGCTGATCTCACTGAAGGAAAACTTCACTCCTGCACAGAGGAGCTCTATCTGTGTATTACACCTCACTTGCCAGCAGCCATTTCATTCAGCCTTCTTTTCCTTCCTTCATGTACTTTCATTAGTCCTTCCCTTCTCCCCTCCCTTCATCCTACCTTGCCACCTTGCCACAGGGAGACAAGAGATTATCACACTTGACAGGAGATATCCCCTCTTCTTCATCCCCCCAGGGGACCTGCCACCCCAACAGCAACTTGTCCTTGGCCACTGAAGCAGCCACAGCCCAGCTGGAGACTTTTTAGCCCACAGGACTCCTGATGGAGCTGGGACAAATAGAGGGATAAAGAACTGGGGAAACAACTAAAAGAAAAAGTGTCTCTCACATCAAGCTGCCATCTCCATGTCTCCCAGCTCTCCCCAACACTGGCCTGTCCCAGGGGCTCATCACATTTCCCCCCTCCTCTGTCTGCTCCATGGCAGCTAATCAGTGACCCACTGACAGTCTCTGTCCATCACTCGTCTCTGCACGCAGTGGGGTAATTAAACCCTGACCCTGGGCTCCTTTTATCCATTTCCTCTGCACAGTCACTCCCCGAAATGGCAGAGGGGAGGGCCTGCTGTGAAGGCAACTGCCCCAGTCTCCAGCTCTAATGAAGATGTGAAGCACAGGAAGGACTCATTGTGAAAAGAAAAATGCTGAGGGGGCAGCCAAGAAGGTATTGACTGGTACAAGGCTTCTTACATGATTGTGCTGAGCTCTGCTGACCTACCTCCACCAGGCAAGGCTTTCTAAACCTTCAGTTCTTAATCATCACACCTACAGGTTGTCCAGCATCCTTCACCTGCCCAAGCATACCTACAGAAAACTCACCGCTCCTCTGCATGTCTTCAGGGCAGTGCCAAGTATAGTGTACAGCTCCAATCTAGCAAAAAAAAACCCCAAAAACACCCCAAAAAAACCCCAAACCTTTCCAGAAGTCTCAATATATCCAGCAGCCCTGAGCTTGTACACCCACAAGATCAACACGAAGTTTCTGCCCTCCCTGGTGTGAACTCATTGCCTCCACTTGAACTAAGCCAAATGCCTCAGGCCTGACACAGGACTTTCCTCATTAAACACCTGCAGAAGGGCAGAGGGAGGTTTCAGTGATGGGGTGAATCCCATGGAGCACAGTGGATGGATGCAGGAGCTGGCTGGGACAAGGTGATGTTGCCGTTGTCTGCACAGAAGGATAATGGAGGATACACCCAGTGACAAACAGGAGTCACAAAATGCCAGGAAGCCTTTTTTTTTAAACTTTCTCTTTCAGCTTCCTGGACTGTGTTGTATTTTTTCTGCAAAATTTATGACACAGATTGATAAAGAGCCAGAAATGATCCTGAGCAATCCAGACTGTGCTTCCTCCTCCTTACCCTGAGTGGGGAAGCTGCCTCCCTCCCACGCATGAGCAAGAAGGGCTGGGGCCACCCGGGGAAGGGCCTGACGGGTAAAGCAGTGCCCCCAAACAATTAAGCACTGTCCCAGGCACTGCACACCCTTGTCCTGGGAACAAAAGAGTCACACACAAGAGACCTGACTGTGAAGCCTCCATCCGCTTTCATCACTGACCCCCAGGGCAGTCAGGGCACAAGGTCAGCCCACTTAAACTCCAAACTGGCCAGAAATAGAGCTGGGAAGTGGGCAAGGGTGGCCAACTGCAGGGGTCCCCAACCATTTGAGGGGTTCTTTGACTGAACCATTTCATTTCATCAAAGACACTTTTTTTTTTTCTGGAAGGAAAATGGAGAGCAGTGGGTGTGAAAGGAGTAAGGGGGAAGTAGGGTGTTCACCATGAATTATGACCACTCTCAACAAGAGTCTTTTACATTGCAGAGGTGAGGAAAGGATGGAATAATTGGGCATGCTAGACCCATGCATAATGAGGGCAAGTATCTGCCTGTTTCCCACCCCTCACTCTGCTACTGCTCATGAGATGTGGTCCCCCACATGCCCTGTCGCTATTCCACTGTGGAACTCAACATCCCAAGGGCCCATCCCAATGTCCACAAGCTTTCATAGTGCCTCTCCAGACCAGTAGTGCCCCTGGGCTGTGCAATAGATTGTAGTCATGCCCCTGGAATGGAAAGGCTGGAAGTTGCCTTACAAATAAAAATGATCAGCCAAGCCAGAGCTCATGCTTTTCACCTGCAGGGTCTCAGAAAATCCATTAGGCTTTAAGTTGCCTTTAAGGATTTTCAAGTTGCAAGTAAAGCTTTCATAGAGGTAACAGCTGCACCAGATGCCCCTGAGACCTATCTCCTTGTCTGGCAGAAGAAATCTGCAGGGACAAAGTCCAGGGGCACTGAAACATGTTTGGTGCACGTGAAAATACAATGCATCTGCCACAGAGCATTGTCCATTTCCACCAGTTTCCCTCTGGATAAACCTCAGAGAATTCTGAATGCAGGAAATTTCAGAGGAAGGACAATGAAAACACCCAGTGAAACGGCCCCCTATTCCACCCCAACAGGGCCATGTCACCCCTGCCCCATATAGAGACTGCTGCAAGTGTTTGCAGCACCCAGCAGAAGTGGGATAGGGACAGGGCAGGCAGGCTGTGCAGTGATGGGCAGGGAATATAATGCCCACACTTGCTCACTGAAAGTTCCCCCAAAAACAGACAGCATGGCTCAAGGGACAGCAGTCAAGGAGGATGTTGGTCCAGAGTTAGTTGTGTTGACACTGAAAACAGTAGCAGAAAAGCAGCCAGAAACATGAGATTCAGCACAGCCCCAGTACACAGAAATACATCTGCGTGCCAAGAAGCTAACCAGTCATGCAACGTGTGATCTGCTAGCAGACTCCTCATTACACGTGATGAAAGACAAGCAGAAAGGAGTTTTGACTCTCAGAGTAAAACTTTTCACAGATTGTGTAGTTGGGGATAGAAAAATCTCTGTATGTGCAAACTAAGCCCTCTTGATTGAAGCCATATTAGCAGACTGTAAGCAGTGAGCCCAATTTTCTAGAGAAAGCTTCATTTCACATTTTTGATACAGTTAATCAGACCTATTCTTGAAAATTAATAGCTTCCTGGGATTTTTAAAAATGCTGGCTAACCGTACTTTTTTGGATTTTAGGCAACCATTTTCATCAGCAATTCACTACTTTTCCCCTTGGGAGGAGGCGATCAGCTGGATTCCTACTATTGAGACAGACATGGCTTTAGGGCACATGCAGATTCATTCTCCATCTCACACAGAGAGAATCCAATCGATCTTGGACGCTTTGGGGCAGCTGTACACAAAAGGCAGGGTCAGTCAGCACACGTGTACAAAGGGAGATGCTTCGGGGATGTACTGAGGAACATGCACAACTTGCACACTTCACTGGAGCAGCACAAAACAAGACTCATCAGACCTACAGGTTTTGGCCTTGCCAGTGTCAGCAGGTCTAGATTTTCACCTCGGGCAGGTTCTGCTTAATGTCGTTCTTTTGAATGGCAGGAGCTGCTAGCAAAGGGAACATTCACTGCTTGTTCATCTCCCTCGCAGTTCTAGTAGCAGAAGTGGTCACCAGGAGAAATGAGGTCCTGCAACTTCTTTTAACCAGACTGATACCCAGTGCATTGATCTGAGCAATCCCCTTAGGTGCAAGCAAATGACTCACGTTACGCAGGTGTTCTCCTATGTGTGTGAAAAACCTCTTTTTCCCCTTTTGCAGTAAAATAGGAGAAAAGCCCTGAATCCAGGCCTCCTCCTGCAGCAGCAGTTCCGGGCAGTGGCCACATGCCGGCGCTCCGCCCTTAGAAATGGAGCCCAGCCGGTGGCCGGGGACGACCCAGCTAAATTGTCACTGTCCCTAGGGATGGATACTCCACCACCACTCCGGGCTGATGAACTGTGCTTACCCACCCTCATAGTGATTTTTTTCCCCCCTTTTGTCACACTGTAATTCCATCCAGCAACTTGCAACCTTTTCCTCTTGTCTGTAGCTGTGCAAAAACCCTCAGCAGAGTCTGGATTCATCTTCTCATCACTCACAGCCACAGTCAAGTGCACTTGCAGTGCCGAGCCCCAGCAAACTGTCGTGCAGAGATCAGGGTCTGGCTCATCAGTTCTGGAGCTTCATGGATGTGTAACTCCTGTCAGTGGCCAGGGTCGGGATGTCAGCCTCTTTTCTTCAGAGAGCTCCCACCTGAAGGAGTGCATTTCTCATTCAGCTTCCCCTCATAAATAAATCACATCTTAGACCAGGACTTCAAAACGATTATTAGCATCACACTCTTGCCCTTGTAGCCCAGCATTGTGGGTGGCTTCAGTCAGTGTTTTGATGCATGCAGACAAGAGGCTCACGGGGCTGCATACCACACACACCAACCACCCTCTCAGCCAGCAAGAGAGGTCATCACCACGGGCCAGTCTTTGTTCCTAGTCACAGAGGAGTTTTCAGTTCAAAGATTACAATGTTGGGTTGGGGATTTTTTGTTTTGTTTTTTTTTTTTCCCCCTAATCTGCGTCAGTAAGTCAGGTTTGGCAGCCTGGTAGTTGTTCAGAAGCCAGGAGCAGCTGGAAAAGATGACACACAAGGCAACAAGGCGATCACATTTCTTTGGGAAATCAAAGCGTTCTCCCAGTGCTGGTGCTGTCATGAGGGAGGCAGGAAAACCCTTTGAACACCCAACCAGTGCCCCCAAACCCATCACAGAGGAGGAGAACAGGAGGAGCCTGGTGATGCTGCTGCACGCATGGCGGTGCCGTGGCTTTGCACACAGCTGTGCTGACTGGATTCCACATCCACTTTCACAGAATTACTGAATTGATTAGGTTGGAGATAACCCCTGAGATTGTGGTAATTGATAAAAGATTCGTGTTAATCAGAAAAGTATTGGGGTTTGTATAAACCAGAATATTTAAGTCTGAAATGAAGCATGACACTAAAGATAGGAAAATATATGATTAAATCATTTTGTTTTAAATCCCCCTGTTATGAATATTATGTTTCTAAAGAAGTTGTATCTACTGACAGCTGGCAAAACAAGGCTTTCACACAGCCCAACAGATCCTGCCAAATCAGGTTTCCTGCTCTTGTGTTATCAATTGCAGCCTATCCCTGAGACCAGGCTGCCTGACTTCTGCCATTTCCTTATCTACCAAGAGCAGAGGGTTATCTATGGGACTTGACAAATTGTCTAGCAATCCCACAGACCACCACTGCTTACCTGACAAAATTATGACAACAAAAAGTAACAATTATTGATGACTACAAGGAAACCATGCTACAAAAGGGACCTGCAAACCAAAGTTCAGTGGAGCATGGAGTGGGCAGTGGCCTCCATGTGTCCCCAGCGCTGCTTGCTCTGTCTATATAAAACAAAGCAATCTAAATTTTGCTGAATATCGAGACTTTTGTTTCTCATTTATAACAAGATCTTGGAGTCCAACAGTATCAACTGCACCATGGCACTGTCACGTCCACACCTCCAGGGACGATGACTCCACCACCTCCCTGGGCAGCCCATCCCAATGCCCAACCACCCTTTCCGTGAAGAAATTCCTCCAAATGTCCAACATAAAGCTCCCCTGGTGCAGTTTGTGACTACGTCCTCTTGTTGCCTGGCAGAAGAGGTGGATCCCCACCTGGCTACAGCTGCTTTCAGAGGGTTGCAGAGCGACCAGGTAAGCCCTGAGCCTCCTTTTCCCCGGCCTAACCAGGCCCCGCTCCCTCAGTCCCCATGGCAACGCGACGGGCGCGCGGGGGGCGGGGCTCGGGCGGGCGCTTCCGGGCGACGCCAGCCGTGACGTCACCGGCGGGAGCTGACGGCGCCGCGCGGCCGCTTCCGGTGAGCCTGGGGGCCCCTCAGGGACGCCCCCCCGCGGCTGCCCCCGGGACGGCCCCGGCCGGGCCCCGCCCTCAGCCCCTGCCGGCACCGCCTCGGGGGCTGCGCTCGCCCCCTGCCCTCAGCCCCTGCCCTCAGCCCCTGCCGGCACCGCCTCGGGGGCTGCGCTCAGCCCCTGCCCTCAGCCCCTGCCGGCACCGCCTCGGGGGCTGCCCTCAGCCCCTGCCCTCAGCCCCTGCCCTCAGCCCCTGCCGGCACCGCCCCGGGGGCTGCAGCACGGCGAGCTGCCGATAAAGCCCTGGTCCCTCAAGTTCCGGTGTGGTGGAGGTGACCACCGTCACAGCGTCACCGCGTTGGGTGGGCGGAACCCAAACTAATGCCAGCTAATTGCTGCCCGAAATTAAATGGAAACGGGGTTTGTGCATGGGGGAATAATGAGGCTTTCGGTGCAAAGGTTGCACGCGGCCTGCCGAGACAGGCGGTGAACGTCAAAAAGTGACGCGACTTGCCGTGAAGTCACGAACGTGGAGAGGTGTGATGGATGTCGGGGGTAAAACCGAGTGTCTTTAGCAGCCGTGGGCCGGGTCAAGCTTTGGGCAGGGACCGCGTTTTGTTCTGTGCTTTGGAAACGCTGCAGGTGTGTCAGTCTTGGGTTTGGAACACGCAGCATTCAAACTCGAGGGCTTTATCCTGTCGCATGCAGAGCAGAGAACCAGGGACACTTGACTCGTTTTTCTTTTGATATAAGAGCAGAGACCACCACGTGGCATTCCAAAAAGAAAGAGGAGATTGCTAAGGGTGACAGGTTGGTTCACTGGTTTTTTTCTATTGCAGTAATTCTTTAGTTTGGTTTATTCTGTTCTTTCTTCCCAGAGAGTTTGGAATAAGAAGCTTCAGACAAACGGACTCCATTGAACCAAAACAATGTTTGCAGATTTGGACTATGATATTGAGGAAGATAAACTGTGAGTATTTCACTTGTCTTTTCCTGGTGTTTCTTACAGTAGAAGAAGACTTTGCAGCCAAGGCCTATTGAGAGTTGATAAATTTACCTGTGTGTGACACTGTGTGCTGAACATCAGACTTCCTGTTCAGTGCTGATTTCTCTGGAGACTGGGGATGTGGCATTGCTTTGCTGGTGAGCAGAGGAGAGCATTTGTGTTGCTCTGCTGTGTCTGCCCTGTGTTTAACATAGAGCACTTGATTTGCATCACATTTATGCTGTGCAAGTTTTCCTGTCACTCCAGCACTAAGTACAGGAGAAACTTAGGCATGATAGTGTTTCTTCAGTGCCTAGTGATGGATGAGGGTATCTCTTCCACCTCTAATCCTTGCCTGCAATCCCAAGAAAAAGACAGCACAGGAGGTCTCCCTGCTGGCCCATGCTGGTAATCTCTGTGGCAGAGGTGAAGGAATGAATTTGGATGTGCAGTGCCCGTGATGTTTTCCATTTGTACTTACTCAGATACTGGAGTTGTCTCATATGCAGGCAGCTCTGCTTAAGTGCAGTTATTCCTTTCTCTTTGTAGTGGCATTCCCACTGTACCTGGGACAGTGACCCTGAAGAAGGACTCTCAGAACCTGATTGGGATCAGCATTGGAGGAGGAGCACAGTACTGCCCCTGCCTCTACATTGTCCAGGTAGGCACCTGGGGAGGAAAAATAAGCCATCTTTTTGAAACAGTGTTGACCTGAGAGATGGGAAGTGTGGAGAGAGACTCCTATACTGTTTGTTCTTCTCAAAGTGGGAGATGACATCTCATTTTTCAGTGAAAAGATTTCCTTCCTCTAGTACCTAGTAGGTGTGGAAGAATTAAGTTAAGACTTCTGGAATTATCCTTCTTCTTGGAGAGCTTGTTAGAATTCACAGGGGAACAGTGTGACACTTCCCAGCATCAGGAAATCCTGTGCTCGAGGAGGTGCATCCTAGGGACAGAAACTTCCTGAGGGAACAAGATGATCAGCCCACTTCTTGGTTTGGAAAGGGGAAAAACTGCAGCTTCACCATGGACAAAGTGAATGAAAAAGGAGGAATGCAGCTGGTTTGTGCTCTGTATCTCTGCATTGACCTGTCTCCAGATTACAGGCTGCCTGTGCTCTGTCCCAGGTGTTTGACAACACTCCTGCAGCCTTAGACGGCACCGTAGCAGCCGGGGATGAAATCACAGGAGTCAACGGGAAATCTGTCAAGGGGAAGACCAAGGTGGAGGTGGCCAAGATGATACAGATGGTAAAGGTGAGAGGTAGGAGGGGGCCACTGGAGCTTCTGGGTCATAGTTGGCAGCTTATTGTCCTTGAGTAAAGGAATCCACTGCTGCCTGCTTCCAGCACAGCAGTTTGGGGTTTGCTCTTTCTGCAGGGAGAAGTGACAATACACTACAACAAGCTTCAGGCTGACCCAAAGCAGGGCAAGTCTTTGGATATTGGTAAGATTGGTTTCTTTCTCCCTAGAGTGTTAAAATGGTGTAGAAGGGTGAAAGATTGATCCCAGCTAAAATCAAAGTAAAATTCTATTTCCTTTCTTGCTCTTAACTCAGTCATTTTTAAATGTCAAAGAGTCACTGTCAAAGACAGTTACAGGTTTAAAAAAATCCTTCCCTGACTTTTTGAAATAGGCTTGAAAGTTAAATCAAGACTTCACTTTTGTTGTAGGAGGCTTGTTTTTCTGTGCTGTGTTTAGCATGGATGATGAATCTCAACTGTGTAATAATTTAATTAGTTTATTTTTAATGCTGACCTGGTTTTCAATGTACACAAAAATATGTCAATTGAAAGGCATTGGTGATTATTTCTAAGGTAGGAGAGCAGTGATGAAATACCTATCTACACTGAGTTTTGTACAAACATAGATTTTATGGGAGACAGGAGAGCCTTTATTGCTCAAAGTCTGGATATGAAATAAGCCTACACAGGTGTCTCCTATATATAATCTGCCTTTCTCACTTTCAGCAAAATGTATCCATTCTCTTTACTCTCATTTCTTTTCCTGGTGATTATGGTGCTAATAAATTGACAGGAGTTCTGGAAAATCATGAATAGTGAGATGGATTTCTGGGAAAACAGAAGTGTGATAAGAATATGGTATTTTCCAGAACACTGTGGCTTCAGCTGCGTTCATGGGATCTGCAGGCAAGTCTGCCTGTAAATAAAGGTGGCTGAGACATCTGGTTCCAAGGAGGGAATAGATGTCTCTAGTAATTTGCAGGGTATGACCACCAAAGGCAGAAATTCCATCAAGAGGTGACAAAAGGGTTTAACTAAGATTTAAAAGGCAAAAGTAAGCAAAGAGACAACACTTGAGCATTAAGTCCTGACTGTCTTTCAGCCTGATCTTCCAACTTCAGCTGAAGTAATACAGAAGGTAGCAGAAGCAAAGTTTAGTTCCAAATATCAAGATAAGAGCTTTGAGTAGAGCAAAGTGATTGATTGGGACAGCCTTCCAAAAGAATTGCTGGAGCTGTACTGATTGAAGTGATTAGGGTGTGAGAACAGAACAGGTAGGCAAGTTAGAAGATGTGTTATGCATGGCTGGACCAGAGTGCTGTTTCTGTTCTCTCTCTGCTTGCTGCCTCCATACTGAGTTAAGTGCAGTTTATCCAGTGCCTGCAAAAACAGTGGTGTGTGCTGGTGAGCTTTTTATGCCCATGGAAGTGATCCTGATGCTGGTTTGTAACTTTGTTTTGGCCTTCAGTATTGAAGAAGGTAAAGCACCGACTGGTAGAGAACATGAGCTCGGGGACAGCAGATGCCCTGGGGTTAAGCCGAGCCATACTTTGCAATGGTAAGTATTGTCCAGGAGGACATTTTCCCAATGGAATACTCACTCTCCTGTGTTTTCCTACTCTTTTATTGTTGCTTGCATGGTCCACATTCTTTTCTTTGGCTCTGCCTCGCTGTTGTGATTGTCTCTGCCCTTCCTGAGTGATATAGCCAGTCCTTGTGGCCACTTAAATGTTGTATCAGGTCAGATTAATTTAAAGCAGGGACCAACTTAGTGAATGCCAATAGATGATGACCCACCACTATAAAATAAGTTTGCAGTAATTTTAGAAGCTTCCCATGTTATATCACAGGACAGGCATAAAGGGGTGAGGGAAATTTGAACCAAATACTTGAAACCGGTATTTTTTCATCTGGTCAGTTCTTAGCCATACCCTGAATGTGACTGGTGTAATTCTGTATTCTGATTCTTGCTTGTATTTAGATGGACTAGTGAAGAGATTAGAGGAGCTGGAGAGGACTGCAGAGTTATACAAAGGTAAACTTGGTATTCCATCATACACTGGCTGGGAGAAAAAGATGCCTTCATGGTTCCAGTGGAGTTACTTACATGTTCTTTCTGGCTTCCATCACAGGCTTGACAGAGCACACCAAGAGTCTTCTCAGAGCTTTCTTTGAACTGTCTCAGACACACAGAGGTAAAGAATCTTGTGAGCAAAGGGAGAACAAATCCTTTACCTTCAGTTCCAGGAATTTTTGTCAGTACATGGATGTGTGGTTCTCTCACTCAAAGAAAACTAAGGCTTGCAGAAATGAGCTGGGATTGGCTGCTCTCCAGCATTACTGGTCATGGTGCTAACACAGGCCCTGTCCTTCACATGGAACATTGGGGAAATGCCCTGCCAAACTGTGGTCTTTAGGGAATATGTAGCATCATCCTCCAGCTAATTGTAAGGTTGTGGGAGGGACTTCTAATATTGGAGATGAGATTTTTCTCAGGGTTCACCTTTGTTTTCATCTGTCTGTGTTTATTCTGCTCTTGCAGCATTTGGAGATGTTTTCTCTGTCATTGGTGTACGGGAACCACAGCCAGCTGCCAGTGAAGCCTTTGTGAAATTTGCTGATGCCCATCGCAATATTGAGAAGTTTGGGATTCACCTTCTGAAAACAATTAAGCCGGTACGAATTCAACCATAGGGTAAAGGGTTTGGAGAAGAGGGGAATCCAGAAGGGCAGAAGCCTGTTTTAGAGGTGTGGTCTTAAAAGTTCATTCCTTGTGGGAAGAAGGATCCTTGTCTGCTTTCCGTCAGGGAATTCTCTTCATAATGAAAAGAACCTGAGGTAACATAATGAATATATCAACCTTGACTCTATGACTTCTGGACATGAGTATATTACTTTCCTTTTCTTCTGGGGATGAGAGAGTAGTCTGATCACTGTAGTACTTGATATTGGTGCCCATAACTGCATTGTATCACTAAAAGAGTTCAGAGGAGCAACCTAGGAACAATGTAAAAATTTCAATTGATATATTTGAGTGAGAGTCTCCAGGGGATCTGTGCACTTAGTTTAGCAAAGAGAGAATTCAGATGTTGATTTGGACACCACTTTCAGTGCTGTGTTGGATGGACATTGCTGGGTTGTGAAACTTTGAATCAGGGAGAGCTGTTTCCAGGACCAGCTGAAAATAAAACAAGTCAAAAGCAGATGAATACAGGCTAGAAGTGAGGAAAGCATTTCTAACACTGGAACCACTTGCCAGTGACAGTAATGGAGGCTCTAACCATTCTGAGCCATGATCAAACATTTTCTTTCAAATATGCTGTAGCTCAAAAAAGAGTTAACTTGGGCAGCCTCATGACCTGTGCTGGGTAGAAGGTTGCACTTGAATTGTAAACATGTTTTTTAGTCTTAATTCAGCAACAGGGTGTTTCTCTTGCAGATGCTCACTGACTTGAATACCTACCTGAATAAAGCCATTCCTGACACAAGGCTGACTATCAAAAAATACCTGGATGTCAAGTTTGAATATTTGGTGAGCTGCTTGCATTTTGTTTTTTGTTTTTTCTTTTAAGTGCTGGTTGAAATTAAGTTTCACAGAATCATCCTGAAAGTCACATCTAGCCTATATGATCACATATCCATCCTTCCATGACCCGTGAGAGAATGCGCTTGTTTTTTCCAGTTCTTTGTTTACTGCCAGATTACTCAGGTTCAGACACCTGTTTTTGACCTAACACTTCTCACTGGTAAGAAAGATCTTACAGTACCCACATGACTTATTTTCTACATGACCAAAATTATTTCCTGATTTATTTCTAAATAGTACCTCTGCAGATTAGGCTCTTGAACTCCTCTAAAGAGCTTCCCAGCCTATATTTTTAGGTAATTTTGTACACTTTCTTTAGCCAAAGTAAACAACTGTCAAGTCATACTTGCTTTAATTTAGACCTTGCCTTTTTCTTTCCTCTTTCATTCCACTCAATCCTTTTTTTCTGTCTGCAGCTGCAGGAATCTATTTCCTTTTATCTGTTGAGAGAAGTACTTGGAGCTGCAGCTCTAAGGCAAGGGAATATCACAGAATCTCTACAGTTAGTCTTTTCCTCCCCCTCTTTATTTATTCCTGTCTCATAGTTTTCTTCTACTGTTTTTTCCCAAAGAGTACATGAACACAGGATTTTTCCCACTGTGCTTTCTTCAGACTCTGTCCACTGAAGGAAGGTTTGGAATGGTACAACCTCATGGGTATGGGTGATGATGAAGTTGTTTCTTATTTTTAACGGTTACTTCTTGTTTTGCTTTTCTTTTTTCTCATCTTTAATTCTACCAAGTCTTACTGCCTGAAAGTCAAAGAGATGGATGATGAAGAATACAGCTGCATTGTGAGTATCAGTACAATTGCAATAATACTCTTGTGCCTGTCAGCACCCAAACTAGTGAATGCATCCTAAGGAATTATGTACATTTGTTCTTAATGTATTAGAAATAGGGGATCCTTAAATGCTACCTGGGAAGCAGTGCAGCTTGTTTGCTCAGTGGTGGCCTTTCTCAGTGTTTAAGTACTATTAGGTTATGTAAGGAGGATTAAGGTGTTATCTTCACAGATTCCATTTGTGTGTAGTGTACAGCTTATCATTAATTCTGTACTTGTTTCTGAGAAATGGAGATTTAGCTTCTCTCCAGCAAAATGCACGTGAAACTGCATTTAGAAGTGAAGAAAATCGATTAAAGGATCTCAGCAGTAGGGGGGTTATAGTTTAGAGCTTATAGGACTTTAATCCTTATCAGCTTTGTTTAAATTAGCTAAAGGTATCCCATAAATTCCAGTTTCCCTGCATAAAAGTATCATCCTTTTTTTTATCCTAGGTGTCAATCTCAGAGCAGGCATTTGATTTTTTGGAATGCCTGGTTCCCAAGTGCCAGGAAGGAATCAAACTCCTAACACAATCTTTCATTACATGTTTCCTTCTAAACAGGAAGTAAAGAATCCCAGTCTTGCCCCACAGAGCAACATCTTTGGGGTTTGGCATGTGCAGTGTGTGCTGGGGAGCTGTAGTCTGTAGCACAGATTTTTCTGTATGTTGTGTTTACAGGTGCAAGGGAAGGATGCTTCATTGCTGACAGACCTAACCCCTTTCCAGACTTTTGCAGGACCATGTATAGGTCCCTTCCTGTTGGTTTCCAGCATTGTCTGGATGGTTGTAGATATCAGAGGGTTCCCAGTGTAGATATGTAATTCATTATGCAGTCCACACAGGGCAAATCTTATAGAGGAGGGCAGAATTTTTGTGTGCTTGATTCAAACTTGTTTGTTCTTAATGCTTGTCTTACTAGTCCAGGTAGGAAGCCATGCCATCTCTCCATGCTGGGCTGAAAGGTGCCTGTCCTTTTGTATTTGCTTAGTAATGATGCTTTTCTGTACCATGGTTGGTGTGTTTGGCCTTCAGAGTGGCCCCACTGAGTGCCAGGTTTTGACACAGCTCAGTGTTCCTCATGGTTCCTGCTTCCTGACAGCAGTTCCCCTGTGCCTGAGAGGTCTGTAATAACCCAAGGCCATTGTGAGTCCACATTGGTAGGCAGGCTGTGTGTAGAAGCACTGTTGTGAGAGTCTCTAAAGTGGTGCCATGTTTTTGGCAGGCTCTGGGTGAGCCTCTCTACCGGGTCAGCACTGGGAACTACGAGTACCGCCTCATCCTGCGCTGCCGTCAGGAGGCTCGCACGCGCTTTGCCAAGATGAGGAAGGATGTGCTAGAGAAAATAGAGCTCCTGGACCAGAAACATGGTGAGTGCCACTGCTGAGTTCAGCAGACATGACTTTGGCCTTGTGTTCCTCCTTTATCTCACTCAGAAGACAGCCCAGTTCTTCTTTGCTGAAGAGCTCCTTTGTGTCTGTACCCAAGACATCACCCCTGAGGGCCAAAAGGGATTAATGTATAGGAGATGGTATCTAACACTGGTAAGGCAGCCTTCACACTGTTGAGGAAGGGAATTTTCACACTTTTTCCCCCATCATGTCTCCACTGCAGTGCAGGACATTGTGTTCCAGCTCCAGCGTTTTGTCTCCACGATGTCCAAGTACTATGACGACTGCTACGCCGTGCTCCGGGATGCAGATGTCTTTCCCATTGAGGTGGACCTTGCCCGCACCACTCTCAGCTATGGGCAGAAGGACACGTACACAGATGGGGCAGAAGAGGAAGGAGAAAGCGAGAGAGAAGGCAGTGGGAGGGAGGATGCAAATGGAGAGAAGCTCATTGATGATGCCTGAGTGTGTCAGCATGGCCAAGGGAGGACTTTACAGACTTACAAAAACATGTATTTCACGTGGCCATTCATCTTCCATGATTTCTCTGTGTCCAGCCTGAGATTCCTCCTCTGCTTTGGGTGGGGTAGCTGGTTGGATTGGGACCAACCTCTGCTTTCCTCTCTTTTACTTTGCTTGTTTGCCTGGATATTCTTTTTTGCTCCTGGAGACTTCTGCTACCCAGCCTGAGTACAGCAGTGTGGGGAGGAAAAGCTGCTCCCACACTGCCATGTGCCCCTGTGCAGGGAGCACGTGGGCAACACCACTCCCCTCTGGCACATGGAAGTGGTTAAGGGTTTGGAGGTGATTACAAATGGTTAGAACTGCCCCCTTCCATCCTCCCCTTGTGCTATGGGGAAGTGTTAGCATCACTGCTTGTTGTCTTCAAGCTCCTTCTGAGGATCCACCTTAGGACCATGATGGAAATATCCCATCTTTAAACTAGAAAGGAGACATAAAGCCTTGTGGAGAGAGGAGGACATGCTCTTTAGGCAGAGACTTTGAAATTTTTTTAGTATCAAGAATGACTAGTGTGCTCTCCTCTCTCCAATACAACTATTTTGTGCTGCCTCTGGGCTGGCCAGCAGCAGTAGTAGCTATCTTCCCATTCCCTAGCACAAGGAAAGGGGGAAAAGGAAAGCTGAGGTAAGTGAGACTGCATCTTTCTTCTTTCCTTTTCTCTTCCCCTCCCTCCATCCCTATGGGCCAATTCCAGATGCAGATGGCACTTTCTCTGTTAGTGGGCAGCACAACTGTGCTTCCTGGGGCAGGGGTTTTGACTTCTGTCATTACATTCTAGTGGTTGTGGGAGAAGTTACTTAAGGGCATTAATTTATGATCAAGATTTTTTTTCTTGGATTTGTGTTTCTCTGATTGTTTTTGGAGCTTCTTTATCTTTGTGGGTGCCTGGAAAAATGCCATCCATGGTCAAGTTGCTCTGGAGAATTGAAACAGACTGATGTAGTGATTATTGTCTGTAATAAAGAAATATGTGACATTTCATTTCATGTCCTTCATGCCTTTCCTATAAGAGATTTGTTTGCTTATCATCCATTGGTTTTAATCTTAAATTATAATCTTGGGGAAGATGGGTGTCATATGCTGGCCATTTTTTTTTCTCATACTGGTGCATAATCTCAATACCAAGCTGTGGTGGTCAGTGCAGTGCAGATTTCCAGAGAAAGAGAGTTATAAATGCTGTGGCAAGGCCAGTTCTCCAGTAATACCAACTTCTCTGCATTTTAGTTTCCCAGGAGACCAACAGCCTTTTAAAGGCCACCACGTGCCTCAGTTGTGCCAAGGTGGCATCCCTGTGCCCCTCCAGGGCCAGCTTCTCCACACAGCTCAGCTGTTGCATCACAAGCTTCAGCTGATGCTTAAGTCCCTGATCCTCTTTCAGAGTTGTTTGTTGTGCCAAGACACGGAGCAGTTGAGAGGAGCTGAAAATGCTTCAGCAGAGTCTGCCTGAGAGCCATTGAGGCAAAGTGTAAGCAGCATGGCTGAGTTTTTCAGGAAGAGGTCTGGGAATCTTGCAGCACTGTCTGTAGTGAGATCTCATACCCTAAGGGCTTCTATTTGCTTTTGTGAAAAAAAAATTGAGAGCGGGAGGGTTAGTGGGAAATGTTGACTTGTGACAAGGAAACAGAGGAGACCTTGTTCTAGTGACCAGCCTGGCTGACAAGGGCAGTTGTTTTCATGCTGTGGACCTTGGACCTCTGGGAAGTTGTGAGCTCCTTCTTGGAGGGCATAGTAGTGAATAAGGGAAACCCAGCCTGGGGTTACTGGGGAAAGAGCTGCAGAGCAACTTGGTCGAGCAGAAACAGGAATCTTACTTTGTGGGGAGGGAAAACAAGCTTTGAGAGCACTGAATGAAGGCCTGCAGGGCCCCAGCACCCTTGCTACTGCTCTCATTCTCCCAGAGCTTTGCATCTGGGGCTTGTGTATGGGATTTAGTCTCATTTGAGATGTTTCTAAGTGAGTTTGAATATGAAACAGCCTGAAGTCACCACTATGACTGGCTTGAAATTGGATCTAACAGTGGTGTTAGCTATGGTAGGACAGAGTACAGTCTCATGGTTTACTTTCTCCCCTCCAATTTCCTGTTCTTCTGTCTCTTCTTAAACTGATATTCAACAGCTTTATTTTGCTCATTGTTTACTGCTGTTCTTATTTGGGAGCACCTAGATTGCCCCCAACAAATGAATTTCTTCACATCCCTGCTCCTCTGCTGTGTTTAAATATGGATCCCACAGACTCTGCCAACTACCCATAAATTTGTAGTCATTCTGGTCTGGAATGAACACAACTTTTGGTGGCCCCACGATCTGCCTTCCCTGTAGCCCTCTGCTTATTTTTTGATCCCTTGTTACAGTCACAGGTTCCCCCAGGGTCTCTGAGGTGAAGCAGTTCAGGAAACCGGAAGAAAGAGCTTTGGCCAGGGGTGTTTATAAAAGATCCAGTCTTAAAGCAGATTAGAAGTGGTTTAAGCATGCCAGGGAAGGTTGTCCTCTCTGAATCTAGAAATCCACCACTGCAGCAGGGGGTGAGGGGGTCAGGCCTGCCTTACCACGTGCTCCAACACCCTCGTTAGCCGCACTCAGGGACTGGGGCTTGTCCTTCTGCCTTACCTTTGATTCCTTTATGTAAGGAGGTTTTCTCTATTTAAGAGGAAAACACAGGCATGTCTGGTGCCATTCCTTCTCAATGGATAATTGCCTGGGACATGGTAATTTACCTGTAATTTAACCCCCACCCCCACAGGGGCCAAGTTGTTTCCTTCACACGTCAACGGGGCACACTTGAGCCTAGATAAAGCTGGCTTGGTGCTATTCCTGTCAGCGAGGCTCTGTACTGTGGCTGCACACCTAATGGCATTAGCCTTTCTTAGGTGTCTTCTTCTTGTACCTCAGCAGCAGTCTCTCCCAGTGCTTCCCTATTTGGGGAAGAAGCATCAGGTGTCACTGCCCCAGCTTTACTGTCCACAAAAGATGTGCTAGGCAGAGGTGGTTGGAGCTGGTGGCCTCCTGGTTTGGCAGTGCCCGAGGGAGGTGCTGCAGAGAGCCTGGTGTCTACCCCCATGCTGGTGGCCCCTGGAGGTGACTGGGTGGTAGCTGTGAGTTACACCACCTCCTAAACGTGCTGCCAGTGAGACTGACACTATCGGGACCGTGGAAGTGGGGTAAAGGAAACACTGACACCAGAACAGAGCGTACCAGATCTGATTACAAAGAGTCTCTAATTGTTTGTGTTCTGTATTGTGACAATGCAGAAGGAAAAGGAGAGTCCTTGGCAGCCTTTTCAGAAGACTTTCTCCAGGGCTGGTTTGAAAGTGAAGAAAGAAGATTATTATTTTTTTCTTTTTGGTGTGTGGGCTGCTGTGAGCCTGTGTTGTACCAGCATGGGTGCAGGATGCAAGTAGACGTAGCACTGGGTAGGTTATGGACATATGTACATAAGGACCAGCTATTCTTATACTTCTCCCTCTTATTTCTTACACCTACCTTTGTCCCAGCTTTCTGCTCCCCACATCCCATCTGCCCTCCCATGCTGAGGTGCTTGCAAACAAGGCCAGTTTTTTACATCCCTGTTCTCTGCCCTGGCTAAAAACTGTCCCTCTCCACCATCTGGTCAGCGTTGCAGCCGTCTCGTGCCAACACCTCCCCATCCCCTGCAGGACAACCACCTCCCTCCCCTCTCTGCTCCTCTGCCACATGGTTGGCCTCCTCGTTGGCCACCACCACGGCGTTGTCGGTGCTGTGGGCTGGCTGGTGGTTGTCACTGCTGTGCTCCTCGGCTTCCTGCACGTCGGACTCTGCTTCCTCGGTGTCGCTCCCGCCTCCCACAGGGGGGTTGTTCTCCGCGGGAGGCTCCTTCTTCCCTCGGTTCAGGCAGCAGTAGCTGGCAACGCCCAGGAAGAGAGCGGAGAGCACGACCTCTGAGCCCGCCAGGTAGAAGATCACCTCATAGTTCTTGAGGGCATCAACCAGGCGGCCTGATGGTTGGAGAAGACACAAGATGGTTGGAGAAGAAATGAGATGGTTGGAGAAGAAATGAGATGGTTAAATTTGTCCTGTGCACTCCTGCGTGGGCAGCCCAGTGCAGGTGGGCAACACCTGCGTTTGGCTGAGGACCCATTTCTCAAGGGAAGAACAAGAAGCCTGAATATGTAAAAATCACCCTGGGAAAGAGCTGTACTTCCAGGGATGTTTTCCCTTGTCCGGACAAGTTTAAATAATTATGACACCCTCATGTTGGGTCCCACTCCATGGTGGGCCATCTTCTACTTGGCAAGGTGGGAAAAGCCTCTCATGATTTGGATCGGCCAGTCTCAGAAAAGAAAGTTTGAGAGGCATTGCTATTTCTTAAGCTATTATGTCAGGAAAACATTCTGAAGGGAAAAACTATTTTCTCCTTGGCAGAGAAATCCCTTTGGTTGGTCCACACCTGATGATTTCTGTGTCAGTGATATTCTCAATATATTTTATAATCCACTGGGGCTGGCAATGGAGGAAGAGTTCCCAGTCCTTGGTGCTGGGGAGCACGAACAGCTGCCTTGCTGCAGCAAGGATGGACCTGCACTCTTCATCCTGGTCTCTTATGCTCCTAAATGTGCATGTGACCCCCATTTCCTGCTGTTCTACAGGGAAACCAGCCCCAGGACACGCAGGGGTGCCTCCCAGAGCAGTCATGGGGGGCACGTGGTGAATTCCTCCGCAGGTGAATGTGCTCCTGTTCAGCCAAGCCGGATGGCGAGCGAGGAGCCTGCGTGTCCAGCGCGCGTGCGCGTGCGTGTGTGTGTGTGCAGCTTATCCTGTGCCAAAACCCCTCGGCCCCACGGAGTGGGAAGCAGCTCAGGAGGATTACACCAAACAAAGCCACTTTGTTCAACCCCCTTCTCTCGGCCGAGCGCTGTTCTCCCTGAGTCTGAGCCATCAGGACTGTCAGAGCACTCGAGCTTCCTGCACCGGGGGGTCCTACAGCCCCCAGCACTCCCGGGTTGCCCCCAACACGGTTCTTTGGTGACCCTGCACTGTCTGTGTGCCACTGTACATGCACACAGCACCAAGGCACAGCTGAACTGAGGCAGGAGGGCTGAGGGATGTCCTTTGTTAGCACCCCACTGGTGTGCCTTGCTCCTTGGGGCAAGGTTCTGTTAAATCCCCCTCTCCCCCAGTGATCTCTCTGCACATCTCCAAGACATACTTCTTGACTCTCCCTGGCCATGGACTGCTGACAGCCCCACAGGTTATAAAGTGAGACATGAATTATTGTTAGCATTTAAGAGGGTCTTCTCTTGGCTGCCAAATTTCACTTGAGAACTGGTTGGAGTTGCTCATAACAGGTGGTTTGTGCTGAGGAAAAGACCATTCACACCAGAGTCTTCAATGATGAGCTTTAGCCCATGTGTTACAGCTGAAGGAAGGGAGTGCAAGAAAAGAAACAATAGAATGATTCCTGCCTGGGGATTTTCCATAGTCTTGTCCCTGACTCTTCCTTGCAAATCAGGAAACTGTACTTTGTTTGGAAATAAGCCTTGGGCATGATTTGGCTTTCTCACATGATCAGACATTTAACATTAATCTACACCAACCTCCATTCAACAGCCTGTTTTTATGGGCTGTTTGTGGCGCATGGGCCTTACCAGGGACTGTGACCTAGACTAGACTGTCTGAAAAGCTGTGAGTGTCCTAATCCTCTTAGAAAAATTACCAGCAAATGCCTCAGGGGACTGTACAAACTGTTGTGACTTGACTGACAGCAAAACACCTGTGCCTTGGAATTGGGATCAGAACAAATTGAGATCACTTCACAGCGCCAATCAAAAGGCCATGGACACCAAGGGGAAATTGAGAGACACTTGCTTTGTCCTATTAAAGACTCTCAAAGGTTTGCCTTCAGCATGTGCCTGACCCTATCCTTAACATGATTCTATGCAACATTCGTAGTGAAGGCAGAGATCAGCTCTCGGCTTCTAGAGCACATTTAAACTTGGGAAATTGGGCCTTTCTTCAGGTGCTGTCTCCATGCCCAATCCCTGCAATACTGTGGAACAGTGGCAGCCAGACAAATCACCTGCAGCAAGACACCTTACCTGCAGAGGGTGGGCCGATGAGCACGGCAAAAGCCTCGATGAGCAGGACCAGCCCGATGGCGCTGGAGAACTTCTGGGAGCCCACGATGGCCATCAGCACCTCGAACTGCAGGGCACCCACCATGCCGTAGGAGATGCCAAAGAAGACGCAGAAGATCACCAGCCCCGTGTAGTTGCTCGCCCTGGCGCTGCAGATGTCTGTCAAGCCGTTGAAGAGCATGGAGAAGCTGAAGAGATACGCCACGTGAGGGCGGACCCACTTCAGCCCTGCCACCATGCCACAGGCGGGGCGGGCAAAGATGTCTATGAAACCAATGATGGAGAGCAAGAACGCGGCCTCTGTGTCCGGCACGCCCGTGTCCTTGGCGTAGTTGACCAGCAATATGGGGGGCACGAACAGACCCAAGACCAGGATGAACTTGGAAATGGTGTAAATGATAAACCCTCGGTTGGAGAAGATACTAAAATCCAGAAGCTTCTTTCCTTTCTTGGGCTTCTTCTTGGCTTTCTTGCCTTTCTTGGTTCCATCAGTGGTGCTGATTCCCTCCTCTGACTTTCCTCCTATGGGCAGCATCTCCTTGGCTTCGTATTTGTCCTGAGCTTTCCCCATCTTCCTCTTCATGCCCATATCCAAGGGTCTCATGACTGCCCCACAAGTGCAGCAGTTAAGCAGAAGGCCCCCCATGATAAGGAACCCTCCTCGCCACCCAAACTTCTCCAGCAGCACTTGCCCCAGTGGGGAGAGCGAGGAAAGGAAGACAGGGCTCCCAGCAGCAGCCAGTCCATTGGCGAGAGGCCGACGCTTGTCAAAGTAGGTGCCCAGCATGATCAGTGAGGGCTGGAAGTTCAATGCCATACCCAGACCTACATGGAAGTGAGAGCCAGGAGGGAGACACAGAGTGCAAGAACATGAGATGTCTTTTGCAATGAGCTGAAAACTCCCCTCAGACTATCCTAGTCCTGAAGTCCCGTGAAGGGATGAATGTATTCCTCACAAGCCTCTGTGCCTTCATGCTGGTGGATTTGCCCTGCAGAGGATTGGCTAAACCAGCCTGTCCACCTGAAGTGGGTTTGGATCAGGTAACTGTGCTCACACTTAGGCACAATTTGAGCCTTACACAGAATTCTGCCTCTTTCCCCTCCCACTGTGTACTGATGTCGCCTCCCACAGTTACCATGATCACTGAGCACCACTTAGGTTTCTTCTGTCTCTGAACCACAGGCCCTGGCTGTTCAGATCCAGCAGATGCACCCCTCGCATGTGCAACATTCAGGACTAGATGCTTCCCATAGTGTGTGCAAATAGGCAATATTTGATACTAGACACAGCATTGCTAAAGGAAAGTACAAGATGGTCTTGGCTCTTCCCCAGGGAAGCCTGTGTTGTCACCAAATCCTGGGGCTCTCACCTGTCAGCACACCAGCTGTCAGATAAAGCTCAATGATATTGGTGGTGAAAGATGCCAGGATCATCCCAGCAGAAGCTAGCAGCCCACCAATGAGCATCACAGGCCGGCAGCCAAACTGGTTCACCATGATGCTGCATACTGGTCCTAGGAGGAAGCAGAGGAGACAGAGTAGGTGACCAGGAGACAGGACAACTGGGAAGGGGAAGGCAGTCCAAGATGGGCTGTCAGGAAAGATCAAGCTGCAAGATGGAGCTCACTACTTGGCTGCTTAGATACAGATCTGTTGGGCCTGGCCAAGGGAGAGAGGCTGGTGGTGTGGAGACTTCTGTTCTGCCCTGCCTTTGGACACCTATTCCTGGCTCTTGGTGTGACAGGAGCAGCACTTCAGCAGTGGGAGCAAACCCTGTATAAATTATCTGGGATGTAGGTAGGGTCTCCTGGGGCAGAGGAAAGAGGGATATGAGATGCAGCACACTTCCAGAAGAGAAGTGGCAGGACAATTGTATTCTGCATGGTGGTTCATGACCAGGCCAGTGAGCATGAGAAGAGTCCATGGGGACATAGACTGCATGGACCATGGCACGGTCTGTGCCCATGGCAGAGTGGGAAAGGTGTAAGTTGAGGAGGGGGAAGTGTGCCCAAGCATCACCTGTCCCATAGAGCATGGCCAGCATGATGGAAGAGATCCAGGCTGTGTCACTGTAGCCCACGTGGAAATCTTTCATGAGCTCCTTGAAGTAGACACTGACGGCTTTTGGGAAGGCATAGGAGAAGCCAGTGATCACAAAGCAGCCAAGGAGCACGATCCAGCCCCAGCCACCATCTGGGGGCTTCACAGGAGCTGGGAGTTGCCCTTCTTCTGGGTCAGGTCTCCCCATCTTCTAACCTAGGAAGGAAAGGCAGGCTGGGAGGAAGTAGGGCAACAGAGAAAGTCTGCTGGTGCTACAGAAAGAGAAAAGCAGAGCAGCAAATGTTCACTACAAGGTTTCTCTCCATGCCCACCATTGCCAAGCTCTGAGAGGCTCATTGGGGAACCACATCTACTCTTTGTACCCTGATCCTGCCAGGCCAGGTGGGATTGCTTTGGGGTGTAAGGTCATGCCTCAGCTGGGCAGAGGTGGGAAGCTCCCCCTGAGATTGGAGTAGCTCCATAACCCCATGCCAAACACAGCTGAGCAGTGTCACAGCTCCCAGCTGAGCCTGGAGTGCTGCATCTGATGCAGCACCAGGACCTGCAGCACCCCTCTTGCTTCATGTCCAGCCTTGCCTACAGATGGTGTGAGGTGAAGACCAGCAATGTGAATTCTTTTAGCTTCCTAAAATCTGCCTTTGAGCCTCTCCCATGCTGGTCTGCTCCAGTGGGGAGCCCTCCAAGACCTGCCCTCCCACAGAAACCTCCAGCAGCAAGGCAAGGAGATCCATTAAGCCCTCTGTGCTTTCCTCTGGGAGGCCCCAGTGCATGGCACTCTCCTTCTCCCTCCCCTCCCCGCCATCAGGGGCCAGATTTCTGAAATAGGTGAAGGGGGAGAGCACAAAAAACTGGTGGTTATTTGCATGCCAGAGAGATTAGGGCTCTGTACATACACGGAGGGGCCGGAACAAAGCCTAAGTGGGGAGAAGGAGGGAATTAGAGGGGATGTCTTGTGAGTTGCTCTCAGGGCTCTTAAGCTGCCCAGGAATTTTGCTCCAGCTGGCTGCTGTGGGTATGTTTTTCATTTCTCCCTTAGGTACCAGGTCTTTGCCTCTTCCAGCACCATCGGCCACAGTTTCTTGGTCAGCCAGGATTATTTTCACACCTCTATGCAAAGCCATCACTGGATCTAGACTACAGATGCTCCCAAGTAGATTAGACAGGCATTCTCCATCCCTGAGCTGGGCTTTTTTGGTCCAGTTTGTCGCCTATCACTGGCTTGCTGGCAGCACACTCCTAACAAGGGTGCTCTCTCCTGCCCAGCTCTCTTGGCTGAAGGACTGAAGGATGGCAGCAGCATCCTCATCTCTTGGCACCAGCAGTTGTGGGAAGTGCCAGGAGTCCCCCACGGACTAGAGAGTGCCAAGGGGACGGGGACTGTCTTATGGATGTGACACACATAGCTAGAACCTGGGAGTTTTGGATCTGGGTGCATTTCTCAAAGAAGCCCCTGTTCTCAATGTCCTTCAAGCAAAGGGGGTGAGTTGATTTCCATAGTTGCTGTTGCTCTGAATGTCAGAGAAGTGCAAATCCTTTAGACAAAAGTGTGGGTGGCACAGGCTGGGGCAGACCCCAGGCAGAGGGCCTTTTCTTGGCAAGAGTGGTCCTACCCCACAGCCACCCTCAACCATACCCCTTCTTCCCTGCTCCAGGGGGCCTTTGCTCCTGAAAACACAGAGTGCAGCACTCAGATGACTGCCACCACCATGGGTCCCTGCAGCAGAGTTCCCCAAACTTTCAGGATGCTGTGAGCCACAAAAGGGAGCTGGATCTGGCTCTGAGCATGGACTGGGACAACTCTTCTGGATGGCTGTTTCCTAGCAACTCTTGGGCTGAACCACTGGGGCCAGTACAGGCTACTCCAAATCTCTCTCTCCAAGTCCAGGTCTCAGGGACTGTGGCAAGGGACAGAGGCATGAACTGAAAACAGGGGGCTATAAAGATATTTTTAAGGCAAGGAATCACTACAAGGAAGAAAAGAATAATGATACACTACCCATCCCTCCCCCATCTCACCCTTACTGGTGTTTTCTGTGTCACAGGCACCCTGAGAGCCAGACTAAATACCCTGGCTGAGTTTCTGCCATTTTGCCCACTGCTCCTGTCCCAGCTCCAGCTGACTGACAAGCTAGATCCAATTGTACAAAAGGTGACCTGCTGCCAAAGCACAGTGATTTCTCAATCAGTGCTGGTCCTCCACCACTGCACTATCTGCTGCACATAGCTACTTCAAGTAACAGCTGCCACCAAACACAGCCTGAGACTTTTTATCCAAGCCCCTCTCCCAGCCTTGTTTTCTTAAGCTCATCCCACACCACAAATTCAATGAATCAATCAAACCACTGAAATTCATCTTTCCATCAACCCTGTCACTCACTGCCAGCACCCTAGCAAGAAAATATTTGTCTTCTGTGACATGCTCTTCAGAGATTTTGTAGCACTGCCTGTCAATGATGAGCCCATGGCATCTGGAGATATCTCCAAGGCCAAAATGCCATAGCACACCTCTGCTGGAGATTTATCCCAGCTGTCAGCCAGTTATCCCAGTTCAGAGCTGCCTTGTTCCTTATTCCATGACACACATGCTTGTCTGCTCACAGCTGGATCACACCATATATCTTGCACCTGCCTTTGCACATTCTACTGCTCACTATCATTTTGTCCCCAGTCAAGGAGCTTTATTCACAGGTATTTATTCACTTACACCGTGTGTAAGTTCACATGCACACAAAAGCTTGTTAGCATGGGCACCTGCCCTTCCCCATGCATCACAGGAAGGTGGGCCAGAGCAGGCACTGCCACAGAACCTGCTTCAGGTGTCTGCAAGAAGACTTGCACCCATACCAGGAAACACAAGCCCAGGCTGGAAGGGTGAAGACCACAGCAGTTCAGCTGTGGCTGCCAGCCCCTGGAGACACAGAGCACAGTGCAGCCAGTGCTGGATAATGCTCAGAAAATCCCCACTGTGCCAGACAAGCTGCAACCAGGAGGGTCCACATAAATGCTCTTAGTGCCTCCACACAATACAAATGGGGTGAGGGGTCTATTTATTGAGTGCAAGGGCCATGATTCCTGTCACCAGCCTCTCCAGCCCACAGACAACCCCCTGGGAAAGCATTTGTTAGAGAATGAAATGAGTGCAGGCCTGGCAGGAACTGTCCTATCAGCTGCTGGAGCAAGGGTGCAAGCATCCCTCCACACCACTGACCTGTGCAATGAAGCGATGACCTCCTGAGCACTAGCTGAGCCTCCAAGCGTTGAACAGATCAGTCAACAGTGCTTCCTTCTCCCACTGGCTGGCACCTCCAGGCTCTGGGTGAGGGTGCCTTGTTAGATGGTCCTGCTGGATCTTTTCTCCATGGTGGGCACAGAACAATGCCTGCAGGAATCTAGCACCTGTTGAGCAGTCTCCTGGGCTCCTTCCTTCGGAGCAGTTGCGTCCTCACAAGACAGCTAATCCCCCTCTCAGCTTGCTTCCCTCCAGCTCCAGTGATGCCCAGCAAAGCTGTCTGTGGCAGATCTGGGGGGGACACCCTGTGTGGGCACCCCCTTGCCTCCTGTGGGTGCAAGTAGTGTCCCACGGCACTCCCAGTGTGGATGTGGGTCAGGAGCTTCTTATGGTTTCAGGTCGGCAGAGACCAGTGGGTGCTGAGCGGGCAGAAAGCACTTCTCCACTTTTAAGAGGCTTTTCCAGCCAATGGGGACGAGGTGGCTGCCTGCCACAGCCCGAATCCCCTGGTAATCCTGCTGCCCAGGGGCTCCTTGCATTTTCCCCAGCGGAGCAGGGCAGGCTGGCAGGGACAGATTCAGTCAGAGGGACCAGGACAAGAGGAAAGCAGGGTGAGGGCCAGGGGCGTTGGGTGCTGGGGATAGCAGGGGTCTGGGGAGGGAGGCAGTGGAGGAGGAGACCATGTGCCTGTGCTTCAGTAAGGGGCAAAACAGGTGAGGTGGCTGCTTTTGGAGCTTCCTCAACTGCCAGCCACGATGGAGAAGCGATGGCACGGTTTTACAGGGCGTTTGCCCAGCAGAGAAGTGAGACAAGGTGTTGCAGCCAAGGAATCACTGCTAGCCATGGCTCAAATTACCAGATCCTGCCCACCCGGGGCAGCTCAATAACTCCCCTAAAAAACAACCTCTCCAGTGGCTGACTCACAGAAGGAGGTCGGGCAGGGACTAACCAGACTGCGGCCACATGTGGGGGAACCCTTTTACTTCCAGGGAGGGGGCTGGGGCTCAGCTCAGGGGGTGTTTTGGGGAGGAAATGGCCTGGGCTGTAAACCCCTGACACCCCTCAGCAGCAGGGGGGCTGCGGGGGCTTGGCCACACTCACAGCCAGGGTTTAATGTCTATTAATAAGGCTAATCAGCTAAGCCCTGGCCATCGCCAGCGCTCCATCCCTCCCTCACGCTGCCTCTCCCGTGAGGGCTCCCCCAGCACTCATAGAGCATTCCCAGATTGATGAGCTCCCATAGACCCTCAGGGAATGCTATTTCCCTGCACTGAGAAGCCCTGGGGTGCCCAGGGCACACATTCCAACAGTGGTTGGGGAGAGGGGGGCCAAAGATTCTTGATGCCCTCCAGCAACAAGACAGGCAGGGAGACTCAGGGAGGCAGCCCTCCTGGTGCCCTCCACATCCACCCCAGGCCCCTGGGTTGGTGGCTGCCCCATCTGGACTCACTGCAGTATCCAACACCACAAGTGGGCAGCCATCATGCCCCCAGTGCTGATGGGGAGTGCCTGTCCTCCTCTCTCTGTGACTGTGGTGACGTCCCAGACACTGAAATGGACACAGAAGATGCATTCTCCATTTTATTTTAAAAAAACCCGTATATTTTACACAGGACAGTACATGAAGGGACAGGGCAGTGGTGCTGGACACTGTCACCTGCCCCTGCCTTGCCCCAGTACTGCCCAGCAAGGTAAGGGGCTGCACCTGGGGTGAGAAGGGGCAGGTGCTGCTGCAAATGGACACAGCTGTCAAAGAGGCCAAGACCAGACCCTGTCAGCTGGACCACATAACCAACAGCCTTCTTGTAGCCTTCTCTTTTGGGGTTCATTCCTCTGGTGGCAAAGGAAGAGTTTAGTGAAATCTCTCTGCCCACAGCATCCCAACAGCACTGCCCTGGCTGCAGGTGCTCTTAGCCAGCCCAACCTCTACCTCCAGCCCCATCCCTTCTCCCAGGACACCAGCACCAGTAACACCAGACTGGTCCCTCCCACTCAAGTACAGTAACACCACAAGGGCAGGGAAGCAGGGATCAATCCAGAAAGGGCAGCAGAGATCTGCTTCTGCCTAAAGCACACCAGACACCCAGGTGAGATGGGTCCCACTGTCCCAGAGGTATGGGAGGGAGGGGAAAAGAGAGTTCACTCCATGGGTGGCAGCACTAGGTTGCTGCCCAGCTGGAGGTCACAGCAGTGTCACTCCTCCTCCTCCTTCTCAGCCGAAATTCTGCAGTGCCCACAGCCCTGTCTCATCGGATGATGGGTGCCGAGCGGTCGTTGGTGACTGTGGGGCGCAGCTTGACCGTGGCAAAGGGGTTGGTCCCTCTGGAGTGGGAAAGGAAACAGGCAACCGTCAGAAAGTCTGCAAATGCCTTCTGTGACCAAGCAAAGGCTACTCAGTCCTGTTGCAGTCACCTCCATGCCAAGGAGGAGAGCATGGTAAAGCTCATCCCTGTGTTTTCTCCATCCTTAACACACCCTGCTGCACATTCCCATGTGGCTCCCCTTGGGCTCTCCTGAGGGCTTCTCACCCTCCCTCTTCCAAAGGATGCAGAAGGAACACCAGCACATGGCTGTCCTTCATGAGAGCACTCTACACTTGTTGAGTGTACACTGACCCTCCAATCAAGGAGTCAGGGAGCAGAAAAAAGCCACAGCACCACACCAGAATCATGGAGACACCAACCCAGCTGCAGGGGAAAGAGAACCAGGCATTTATGGCAAGACTCATCTCCACAGACCTGACTCATCAGAACTCAAAGCCACGTCCTTTTATGCCTCAGCCCTTTCCAAGCAGGCAGAGATGCACAGTCGTGTAGCTCCACACTCAGGCTGAGAGCTGCTATTGTGACCCTTCCAGGATGGATGGGAAGGAACATGTGGGTCTGAATATGTGTTCAGGTCCTACCTCATTTTATCTGAGCCAGGATAGGACCTTCCCAGTCAGCAGAGGCCAGAATAGACCACCTCTGCCTCCTCTCCTGGAAGGTAGGCTGTGCATTGCTTTTCCCCAGACACTTCCTTGTTCCTCCCACATTTGATAATTCAAAAGATTAAATAATAATAGCATTGTAATAATTCTCCCCTCTGTCAAATGATTCCAGAGTGGATTTCCACAACTTACTCACCGTGGGAAGAGTTCAGGGGGCTGATCTACTCCTGATTTCTGCAGTGAAAAGAAAAGCAGCAGTGAGAAATCTGGAGTGGAGAGGAAAGTGGGGCAGGAGACACTGCACACATGGAGGAAGATTTCACAAAACACTGAGGTGAATTAGGAGCCCAAGTCCCCTTAACAGGGCTCTGACTCCTTATTAATTCAAGCTTTTCAAAAGTCCACAAATTCCCCACTGTAGATAATAGCCTGAATTTTGTTGTGGTGGGTTGTCCCTACACCACAGGTTCCTTACTGCCCTAGGACACCTTCCTTTGTTTTGGGGAAGAGAGGAGATGACTCAGATCCCCGAAATACCTGAAGAGCACAGCAAACAGTGACAGTCTGAGCTACATTTCACCCTCCAGCACAGCCAGAGATGCCCCCTCGTGTTGCTCACACACCCTGCCAAAAAGTCTGTTGTCCAGGCCCTCATGCACTTCCAGCATCCATGGGGAACTCCAGAGCTGTATCCACCTGTCCTACACCACATGCCACTTAAAAGGGGGCACATCTGATGGACAAAGTTGGACCTAGGCCCTGTGGCCTTTATTCTTGGCCAGTAGATAGTAAAGGATCAGTGACAGCTGACCTGCTAAGGTGCTGTGGTGACAAACATTAAAGCCACACGTGGCTATCTGGGATCCAATTGGGAAGTCACACCCATTTGTTTGTGGCTCAGCTGGGGGTGTCTTGGGCATACATTCAAAGCAAGGCTGAGTCTTTCCAAATTAGTCTTTCCCTCCTTTCTAGTGAGGTTCCACACTCTGCCATGCTGCTCCAAATGCTGCACACAAGTCATGACTCAATCCCAGGTCTATCCCAATACCCCAGGTCTAGGACAGAATGAAAACCCAGTGCCCCAGAGGGTCAGAAAGGCTGCAGAGGCTGTTCTCCTGTGTTGTGCAGCCTGATGCTATCTAAAACCACAGAGCAGGATATAAAGAGGAAAAAAAGAGTAATTAAATGTTGCAGTTTTCAGTTCTTTGAGACACCCAATTGCTGGCAGCCTTGCACTGCTCTGGAACCAGTGACATGGAAAAGGTTTTCCAGCTCTCTGTGAGACTGAGTGAGTAGTGCATCATGGGCAGCACTGTTCATTCCTCCCCTGGGTCCTCACCTTTAACTTGGTTCTCCCCAATCAATTCCCTGCTGCTGGAAGCAATGGCAAGTAGAGGACTTCCTCCTCAGTTTGCCATCCATAAGCCATGGGTTGGACACAACTTGTTCTAAGGCTCTCAAAAATAGCTGTACCCTCAGCCTTTACCTCCAGCTTTTCCCTACCCAAGCTGTGACTTTAAGCCAACCCTGGTTTGAATTTAAAAGAGAAACCCTATAAAACTCTTCTCCATTCTCTGAAGGGAGAAGAAGGATGGCATCTCTGTTAGCTGGTCACCCCCTCCCAGACCAGCCTGGTCACTCCATGGTCCTACTATTAGCAGAAAGAAGTGCTGCCCTGGAGCCACCAGAAATCAGGCTGGGAAGTCATGGAGAAAAGGACTGAACTGAAGGGTCCCTGGTGAGCAAAAAAAGAGAGAGAGATGAGAAGGGCAGGGGCAGAAAAGCAATTCCCTGGGGGAGCAAAGCCAGGCACCAAGGATCTGCACACAAGAGGAAAACTGGCAGGGGTCATCAGACAAGGTGGCATGTGAACATGGATGAGAAAGACTGGTGCTAACAAGACTCAGGAAAGCAGCAGGTCCCTTCACCAACATCAGAAAGGTGATTTTCTGTCTCTACTGGCCAAAGCAGAAAAGGTGTGCCTTGGAGGATGAAAGTCAGATGTGGCCCACTTCACACCCCTGCACTCACCTTGGAGCCAGAGCTGACTGGGGCTGCCACCCCACCCTGGTGGCTGCTGGCACCCACTGAGAGGGGAGGTGGGTTGGGCAAGCTGGGCTGGGCAGCAGCTGGCCAGTAATTGCTGGAGGAGGGAGTGCTGGGCCGGTCCAGGATGTCATCCATACTGTGACTGCTGCGCAGCGGGAAGGACCTGAGAGGAGAGCACAGTGAGGTGGGGACAAAGAGCAAGGATCAGGGGGCAGCACAGGTGCTAGCACAACATGGGATGTCTCTGGAGGAAACACACGTGTCACAGAATGGCCCAGCTGCAAGAACCTTTGAGATGACATTGCACATGTTATGGGAGCTGCCTAGGGAAGCCTGTGAGATCCCAGGCCACGATGAGGCTCCTGGCAGGGAGCCCTGCAGCTCTCCAAGGGGCACACTCCAAACAATTACCCCACTGGCTTTCGTGGAGTACCAGAAGCTCCTGCCTGGCCAGTTGCCATCCTGTTACCTGGTGTCTGGCTCCTCCATCTCCCTCGAATTCTCCAAAGGCTTGACATAAGCTTCAGGGAACCAGCCACACCTAGGGCACAGGAACAGAGACAAATGAGGTCCAGGTAACCATGGTTGGTGGTTCTTCAGATCCAATTGCCAAACACTTCTGATCTGCACCCATCCCACACATCAATCAAGCCACATTTGCCACTACCATGTGTGACAGGGTTCCTGCACTTCTTTCACCCATAGGTGGGGCACAGGGGTTATTGTGGGACAGACCTTGAGCTTGGAGCAGACTCGCTTATCTCAGGAGCTGTGCAAAACCTGTGCTCCTGGGAGCAATGCTGGTGCAATCCACAAGAGACACTCCAGCCAACCACAACCACAAGGAAGGTGTGGAAAACTCATCCAGGGATTCCACTCCAGAACAGCCTCCCAAAGAAAGGCGCTGCTTTTGCTCATCTCACATGTGTGAGCATTCCTGCAGACCACATCCCATGTGGAACGGGGCAGGTTTTACACACAGATGCTGGCTGGCAGTGCCACAGGGAGTAATTCAGTAAGTGCTGGGTGCAGCAGTTTCCATGCCCTGCCTGTGCTGGAGGCTGTGGCAGCAGCTGCAGCGTGAGCTAAGAAATGCCAGGCCTCTCAGGTAACTCCAGCAGTTCACGGCCCTGAGCTGGATCCCATGACAGGAGTCAGTCATGCAAGCCAGGAGGGGGTCACTTCCCCCAAAGCCCCTGGACAGCCAGTGTCAGCCCCCCAGCATTGTCCCGCTGAGACGGTGGGTGGGACACAGCGCCCAGGCCACACCAGCCGCCGAGCGGGGTGACAATTTTGGGTTAACCCTTCCGGCTCCAGCCCGCACAAGGCTGCATTGGCCCAGTGAGAGCAGCAAAGTGACGTACGTGGAGGAGCCCTCCAGCTTCCCGTAGAGCCAGCCATTCTGCGCCTCGGGCATCAGCACGGCGATGAGGTCCCCGGGCTGGAAGCGCAGCAGGGTGCGGTTGGCGCCCGTCGTGTGGGGCGCGATGGCCTGGACCCTGGTGGTGCCGCTCCTCTTCCTGCCCTCGCCGCCGGCCTCGCCAAAGGAGCCCGAGCGGGACGTGCGGCCCGTGGGCAGCAGGCCTGTGGGGACACATCCCAAGGTCTGGCATCCCCCTGCAAAGCCCACACCGCTCAAAGGGAGCGGTGCTTCCTACTCAAGTGATTACTCCAGTGGAGGAGCAGATGGCCTTGCATGGGGAGAGCAAAGGGTGGCATGGGGAGAGCAGGGAAGCATCCTGCAGGAGACAATCAGCTCTAGCCAAACCCATTTGTTTTGCACTGTGCCCTCTTTGGCCAAATGCCTAGAGCATGACATTGCATGGCCTGGCTGATGCCCTCCCTGCCTGACAGTCCTCTGCCTGACCTGCTGGAGCTGCTGATTATTTGGGTAATTTCTCTCTCTCCCTGTCCTTTTTTTACTTCGTTTAAAAATGTTACACTGAAATTTCTCAGGTAGCAAAATCAGGTGTGCCATGGGTTAAGTGGCTGTTTTTCATAGGGCGAGCTAATACTTAATCTGATAGTATGAGAGAAGGTGCTTTACTCAAATGGGAATTCTAGCAAGAACCAGTTCTTGTAGTTCAAGAAGCCTTGAAAATTGCACATTTGTATGTTTCCCACCTCACACAGCCTGACCTTGCCTTGGATGGACTCTGCCCTGAAGGCTGAACTCACCTTCTGCTTCAGCCTTGCCCTTTACAGCTCCCCTGGGCACTGTCCTCTCACCATGCCCAGGAATGCAGCTGAGGTCTGGTGGTCTGACAGAGTGGTGGTTTCCTCCCAGACCCAACCCTCTTCCCAGAGAGGCCCAACCCCTGCCTCTCCCCACAGCACTGCTCCCAGATTTGGGTCATACTGGCTGCTGATGGTGTCCTCCGCAGGGGCCGCCTGGGAGACTCTGGCTGAGGAGACATTCTCATTTCTGGAGGGTCCGGGGTGAAGATGCTGGATCTACTCCCAGTCATAGAAGAAGCAAAGTCCCCAAGGGGTCTCTGGGGCTGTTGGAAAGAAAAGGGGCTGAAAACACATCCATGAATGCTGTGTTAGGCAGGAGATGCTCTGAGATATGCAGTCCCTCTTGGAAAGCCAGACTCAGCACATTCCTCCACTGCAGCCACACACAGACTACTCTTCCTCTTGGCCAGCAAAGGCTCCTGGAGCTGGACAAGACAGCAAGTACCATGGCTGGCCAAGGACTGACCTTGCCCTGCAGCCTCACCACCAAAGAGCCCTTGAATATTTTGGTTGGAAGGGACAATTAAAAGCAATCTAGTCCAACTGCCTGCAATGAGCAGGGATGTCTTCAATCAGATCAGGTTGCTCACAGCTCAGTTCAACCTGACCTTAAATGTTTCCAGGGACGGGGCATCCACCCCCTCTTTGGGCAACCTGTTCCAATATTCCACCAAACAAGGCTGAGCTGTCTGTGGGCTCTCACCATCTCGAGGTGGGCGGGTGTGTGCCGTGCTGGAGAATATCCCTGGCCATGGGAGGCTGAGAGCAGCCCCTGTGAGTGGCTGTTTGAGGGGTTACGGGTGGCTTCCAGCTGCTCCTTCCACCGCGGTGCCTTGCTCTGGATCATGCCCCGAGCCTGGGGAGAAAGAGAGAACAGGGGGTGATGGACAGGGCAGACCAGCTACAGAGGAAGCCTAGGGCTTATGTGTGCATTAGAGAGTAGGTCCTCCCACAATTAGGCTTGTGGGAATGGCCAAACAGCTCCCCGTAGGCTGGAATTTCTGGGATGGCACCCTCTAGCAGAGATCCCCTGGTCCCAAAGACCCTGCTATAAACACCTACAGCACCCTTCCCTCCTCCATCACTCAAACATCCAACTAACCACCATCCTCAGCTTCAGACATGTTCTCCCAGCCTAGCACAGCTAGCCTGAACTTCACAGCAACAAACAAAATAGTTTGCTGCCCATCCACGCACAGATTCACCCTTCACCTAAGCGATGGCTCAGCCCTGGCTCCCTCCTGCCTGCACACTCCACCCCCAGCCCTGCTGCCTGCTCCCCCAGCCCTCTCCCCAGCACGTCAGGGCTGTACCCTGCTGTAAAACTGGAGGAGAGTGTTGTAGAGCATCTGGTGCTTTTCAGCCAGGAAGCGGTAGCGGCGCTTCTCCTCCAGCTCAGCCTCCCTCTGGCTCTCAGAGACGAACGCCTGCATCTCCGAGCGCAGTCGGATCACATTCTCCTGTGTCACAGGGAAAAGAGAGGAAGGGATCAGTGAAAATCCAGCTGAGTGGACTCAGGGGATGGGTTGGAGGGGGTCATCATGTCTATCAGCTTCCCAGTCCACTTGTAGTGCTGGTGCAGCAGAGAGGAGTGAGAACAGTGCCAGAGATTAAATCTTTGCTTCCTGAGGCTTTATAAATGAGGAAAGGGCTGGGCAGGAGTGAGTATCACAGGTCAGTATCACCCTGTAGAACAGGAGTTTCCTTCTTTCCAGATAAGCCTGCTGCCTTTTGAACATTGGGGCAACCCCTTGGCTAAGACTACTGAGAAATCAGCCCTGGCTTCCGAGAAATCATTCTGTTCTTATTAGCAACTCCCCTTCCTGCAATCACTGCTTACCTTCATCTCCCGAGCATTTTTGTCACGAGCCCTCTCCATTCTCCACAGCTCTGCCATGCACTTATCCAGGTTGGTGGCTCTTCTCTGGTACTCCAGCTCATACTGCTTCTGGCTCTCCTACCAGGGAGGAAACAGGCTCAGTTAGGAACCAGAGACCCAGCCACACTGTGAGGCAGCAAGGGTCCTGCAATGAGGGGTGGCTGGTCGTCTGAGTCCACCTGCAATCAGGCTTCACCTGGACTTCTTATGAAATGTCTCTCTTTGGCTTTATTTTCATTTTAAATGGCCCAAGAGTGCTGATGAACCTCCAGATCTCAGGAGTCGCAGCTGCCCCTTTCTCTGTGACAACTACCCACCAAGCATGGTCAGCTGGGCCATGGCAGCACAGGACCCACAGACAAGCAGAGCCTGTGCTTTGGGGAAGCTGGGAACTCTGGTTTTGGAATGCTGAGTCTCTCAGCCCCACTGAAGCATTTGGCAAAGCCCACTGCACAAAGACCAGCCACCTGCCCTCTTTAGCTCTCCATCATCAGCTGAACAAGGGGAGTTTGTTCCATGATGGGAGAAGGTAAGACCTCCCTTATCTCCTGCTGAGATGAATCATGGAAACACCTCAAGTGTTGAAGCAAAAACCCTTGGGTGAAGGGGAGAGGGAAACAAGGAGAGCTGAGGAGGAGAAGGGAGTTCATAACTTACACTGATAAACTGCACATCCATTTTGCTGTTCTTCTCCATGTGCTGCAGCAGGTCCACATGGAAGGTCTGAGCCTGAAAGCAGTGAAGGAGCCATCACCCTTATCCCTTCACTGTGTGGGATGTGGCACACACTGTGATAAGGGGTGGCTCATAAAATGTGCTGAGCAAGTGACTTGCAGCCAGGCTCTGGCCATGCCAGCCCTGTAACCCTCCTCTGCCACGTGCAGCAGGGAGGCAGGCACCTGCCTGCAGGCATGCTGATGGGGTGAATATGGCAAATGCTGATAAGCTGTATTTAAGGAAATCACTTTATTATCCGCCTCCACCAGCCCTTGGGAAAACCACTCACCACAACTTCCAAATCAGAGCTCAGTAGTCTCTGCGTGTCAGACATCTGCATCAGAATTTCACCTTCAGGGGGAGAAAGACAGGAGAAGATGAAAAGGTCCTCATGTGCCCAAGCTGCACAGCAGCCTGCAGCTCAGGCTGAATGGTACATGGCTGTGAAAGTCCAGGAGATACCACAAAGCCCTGCTCTCTGCTCCCTGGCAGCCTTCCTTCCCAGGCTCTGCCAATGCAGGGCTCCTCCAGGGTTGCATGGTGGTTGGAGCAGTGCTCTGCTGCAGCCCCAGGTGTCAGCAGGCAGCCTCACCTCTGCCATGGGCTTTGGGTGCTGGGTTTCTGCTCTGCTACAGCCCTGCAGCCCCCATTTCTAACCCCAGTGGCTCCCCAGGTGTGATGCACATTTCTGGCTGTCCTATGGGAAGGCAGCTCCAGCACCTCTGATGCTGTACATGGTCCTGCTCCACCAGTGCTGGCATTTGAAACCAGGAAAGGAAGAGACTGATGACAGGGAGCAGAGCTAGCTGGGAGGTGCAGATGACAAAAAAAGTCTGCAGAAGGGGCACATCTGCTGGAAGCTTTTTGCTAAAATGTTTAGCAGTGGAGCAATTCCCTGACCACATTTTCAGCAGTCACCACCACGCTGCAGAGTTATTTACACTGCTGAGTGTGAGCTGCCATTCCAGCAGCTTGCAGGCTCAGGAGGACAAAACTACATCAAAATTTCATCTCTGAGGGCAGGATGCCTCAACAGGGATTAGTTTCTGTGAGAGATCCATCACTGGACCTGAGATCACTTGCTAATCTCAGAGAGATACAGGGAAGAGTGCTGGGACTGAGAAATATTCAAAGTCACACATTTTTGACTGTCACCACCTGGACAGGCCCTGGTACACAGAGACACTATTTAGAGGATCTTTCTTACCCCCCCTACCTGAGAACAGATTAACTAAGGGAAAAGATCAAAAAAAGGTAACTGTGGCTCACCACAGGAGAGAAGATGATGTGCAGGAGAGCCTTACCCAGCATGTGTGAGGTGGAACTCTGCAGTGCTTGCTCCCCAATCTTCTCAATTGCCTTAAAATACACTTCAGCTGCCTTGGATAATGCTGTGGGGTGAGGAGAGGGGTGGTAAGGGTCCAGCCTGACTCCCCACCTTCATCAGCTCCAGCAAGCAGCACACACAACAGCCACCTCCTGGTACTTTGATGGCACCTCATCTCTCCCCATCAGCAGTGGGTCCTGGAGCTGAAGAGTGCTTAAAAACAGCTCAGGACATGTCAGAGGTGGCAGACCAGCAACCTTGTCCTGGGTGAGGGGATGTGGGATACCAGGCTGGATGCAGCACTGTGGTCTGGAGCCCTGGCTGTGTGGGAGGCACACTCACTCACCATGGAAGGCTCTCAGGTAGTTGTTCCCCAGGTACACCAGGTTCTCCAGTGCAGGGTTGAACTGCTCCAGGATACTCTGTGGCCAGGCAGAAACACATTAATGCCATTCTTCCTCGTGCCCAGAGACCTCAGCAGGTCAAGGCCCTTGTGCTGTGGTTTGGCTGGGTGAGAGCCCCCTCTGGAGCACTGGAACCAAGGCAATGTACAGCCAAGCACAGCCAGCCCCCTGCATCAGGGCTGGATAGCAACTTCAGCTGCCCTCAGCCTTCCCAAGCCAGCCAGGAGAGGAGCTGAGCCAGAGGGCAAGGCAGCCCACTGCAGTGACTGCCTAAGGGAAGATGGCTTTTTAAGGGCCCACACCCACTGCAGGCAGGAGAGTAAATGCCAGGGGATCTGAGCAGCTTTTTCCCTCATCCCAGAGTGCCACTGCTTATTACCCAGGTATAAACACAACCCTTTCCTGGCCAGGATGTGGTGCACTGCCAGACTCAGCAGCTTAGTAAGAGAAGGGATGGACAACCAGCTTCTCTGCTTTTATTTGCATTTATCAAAGGTGTCCATTGACTACAGAGAAGACCAGAGACTGGAACAGGCAATTCCCCACTTTGTCAGCTGTCCCCCCCTTGGTTCAGCACTGATGTGTGTAGGGAAGCATTTATGAGATCAGAGACTCTTTCAAAGGAGGGGCAAAACGGCTGATCAAACTTCTTCCTGCCAGCAACCAGGGTGTATCACCCTTCATGCTCCATATCCAAACCACCCTGGCTTCCCAGGTCCTTCCCAAATCTCCCTTTAGGACCCACACCACCCTCTCTTCCTGCTCCCAAACACAGCCCAGAGCCCACAGGAGCTGCTGCAGTTCAGCCTGGGAATGGATTCAGCCCTCAGCTGTCTACCCAAGGAAGCCTTTAACAGAAAACACTCATCTCCCACCCACACATCTCCCATATGCAGCCAGGAGCAGCCTTCGATGCCAACACTCACCTTATAGATGGAGATGGTGGATCTGTAGGACAGATCCATCTCTGGAGCCTATTCACTCTCCCACAGAGAAGGAGCAAGGGAGAGTACAAAGTGCTTTTCTAGCCCAAAGGACTCTGCTTCTGCACAGCCAGCTGGATGGAAAGAGCCTGCCACCAGCAAGGAAGGACAGCAGGAAGACACAGACGTGGTACAAAGGGAGCACTGATGCAGTTTAATAATTCACCAGCCGAGAGGCTGGAACTTGATCTCTGGAAGTAACCAGACTCTGGAGGGGAGAGAGGAACCCTGTGACAGCCAGCAAGGCCATGTGACTGCCTCCTTGCATTATTGATTGCAGCCTGGTGCCCAGCTCTGCCCGTCCTGACACCTGCGGCGCCGGCTGCCTGCCCGAGCCCGGCTCACTGCTCCGGCACTGCCACGCACAGCCCGGCTGTGCCACCTCCAGGGCTTCCTCACACACCCAGGAGATCCCTACCAGCCTCTGAGCACAGGCAGCAGCAGGCAGGAGGAACTCAAGAAAAGTTCCACACAAATTTTAGGCCTGGACAGCTCCAAGAGGATCCTCACATTGCAGCTGGTCCAAAGCCTCTCTACTCTGGTTGCAGCTGCTGTGGGGTAAGCAGCCACTCACACCATCCAGTGTGCTCCCAGAGCTGGCTGCAGGGCAGCTCATTCACCTCTTCAGCCCATACAAAGGGTATAAATCCTGTGTCTCAAGGAACCCCATTTCTGATTTTCTACCAGTAAGAAATCCAGAGTCTGCAAGCCTAGGACCTCTCTGGGAATTCATAGGATGGAGAGAAAGACAAGACTACCATGGACTGCATGACATTGGAACCAAATGCAAATCCTTCTTTATTTTAGGACGTGTTAGTTTCTCACAGAAACAGGCAGCAGCCAGTCCATTCACTCAAAAGAAAATCATTAAAAAGTCAGTTTTTCAGGTTACTCTTTGAAACATCTCCAAATAGATACATAAATTACTTATAAATACACAAAAAGTACTGCAGAAACAAGTGGTGTAGCAATCACAGCAGAACTTCCAGTTGTAATAAAAAAGTAAATCCAAATTGTCACAGCGCTGGCTTCTTTGGTGGGAACCTCTCTACAAAGCCAAGGCTCTTTTCCCTTCCACTGAGCTTGCTGTGAGTAAAGACAGGCTTTCACAACTCAGCCCCTGAGCAAAGTGAAGCACAACAAATCAGTGGCACAATAAAGTCCTGGGTGGGGGAGGCTGCTCCCTCTCCAGGCACAGTGTTGCCAGCCCATCTCAGAGGGGAAAGAAGCTGTTGCAGAAGACAACTGTCTCAGGAAAGGCTTGCCCTTCTCCCAAGGCCAGCTGCAACTTTCTGCATCGTACCAACTGTAAAAAGTTTCAGTATTTCTTGCTCCCCTCCAAACTGGGTGTGTTGAGGGGAAAACAATCCCTTTTCCCATATTATGCACTCTGAAATACCTTGGGCCCAGTGGGCCAAGCAATCCCTGAAGCTTTATCAGGCCTAGGCCCATTCTGTGACATAGGAAGGTGCACGGTGCTTTGTCAGTAGAGGTACTGCACAGACAGGAGACATTCCAGCTGCTACAGCTCAAGACAAGTAGGTGAGGGCTCTGGATTCTGGGTCAGAGAGCAGGGTAGCAAAACCAAGCACAGCAGCAGAGATGGGGTTACAGCACAAAAATAACTGTCAGCATTTCACAGCTATCATACACGTCATACATTCTGTGTCTGGGAATACATGTGTATGTGCACTGTTGTCTATTCAATATTAACTCCTCCCAACTACCAGAAGTCTCTCCCCCACCTCAACACCTTGGCTTGAGGGCAAATCTGAGCCATTTCAGTGTCTGCAGCTCCCTGCCTCCAGAATGCAGAAAGGGAGCTGCAGGTCAGTCACCGGCAGAGATGCCGCACCAGCTGCTCCAGCTGCTCCCGCTGCTGGTAGATGTAGAGCTGGGTGTCCCAGAGAGCGTTCACCAGCACCGCGTCGTTCACCTCGTCCAGCATCACCTCTGTGTGCAGCTGGGGGCTGAGCCTGCAGCAGACAGACAGCATCATCAGCTGGGCAGACAGGGAGGTGAGCAGGCACCAGCCTGCCCAGCAGGAGACTTCCACCATCAGGGTGCTCGCTGGCCCTTGACCTGTCAGGCTTGTTGAGCAGAAGCCTCCCCCTTTGTTGGGCTGATGTGGCCAGAAATGTGTATTCTATCACCATCTGTTGAAGCCAGGTGGGGCAGTGATTCCTTATCTCTGTGGCACATACTATCTGCTAATGGGCCATCTTTAAGACTAGGTGAAGCATCTTTATCTTTTCCACAACCCATCCTCCCTCCAGGAAGATATCATCTGCCCATTGAGTCCCACTGTTTGACTGATAAAATCACATCATCTCACTGGGAGATGCTCTAGCCAGGGGGAGGAGCCAAGCCTTTCCTACCCAGATAAAATACTGAGATTTTGAAGAGCAAATTATTCCATCTTTCCACTGGATTCCAGAGGAAAGTTGAACCTTTCCACATCATCTGTGGACCTTCAAAGGAAAGCTACATTTTTCTACAGGAGCACTGCTTCAGATGAACCACATCTGTCACTGCAGGAGGACTGTAGCCACCATTTAATGGGACTGCTACCAACACCCTGACTGACAGGGTGTCAGATTGTATTCTGACTCTGTCAGGGTTGGGATTGTTCTTTGTAATACTGTATTTCTATTTTAATTTTCCTAGTAAAGAACTGTTATTCCTATTTCCCCTATCTTTGCTTGAGAGCCCCTTAATTTCAAAATTATAATAATAATTTGGAGGGAGGGGGTTTACATTCTCCATTTCAAAGAGAAGCTTCTGCCTTTATTGGCAGACACCTGTCCTTCAAACCAGGACACCCCTCTTTCAAGGCCCAGCCAGGTCTGAGCTATAGTGAAGCGACTGCAGCACACGAGGGCCAAGTCTAAAACAGGCAGTGCAGGGTGGGACAGGGCATGGGACAGGGCAGGATGCACATCCCAAAGGCCCGTGCAAGATAACAGCTCCCAAACCCCTTAACTAGCCCAGAGCAGGCGTGCTGGGTGCCTCAGCTCGTGGGGAGGGCCAGGGCACGCTCCATCCTGCCATCTGCAGGGGATGCCACTTGGCATGACGTGTGCCACAGCCAGGTCTGAGGCCAGAGGGATAAAAATAGGTCTGTGCAAGAGAGTGGGAAGGAAGCTCCTACCGGAAATACGCGACATCCGTCATCTCACACCAGGCCCTGGCACGATCCACAGCTGGGCCATCTGCGTCAGTGCACTGCGGGAGAAACAGGCTGCACTTACTGACACAGCCTGCCCTGCACCAGCCCCAGCTGCACAGGCACCACAGGGGAAACAAAAACCAGGAGCAAGGGCGTCCTGGATGGCACTCCTCGCCACCAAGAGCTGGGTGGCTTTTCTTTATTTTTAGTGCTCTTGATCCTTGGAACACAAGAGTTGCACTCTACAGACCCTTGACACATCAGCACAGAGTGGATTGCCTCAAGGAAACTCCCAGGATGATCTGAATGACAGTCTCCTTGGGATTTCACCTGTATCCATACTGTCCAAACCCTGCACAGCAGAGCCTGTGTTTACTTCAGGCTTACTGGGCTACCCTGGGACAGCTTCCCTGGGAGCCCTGAGATAAAAGACAGGAGAAGCAAAAGGACTCTGGGCATTTTCCCACTTCAGGAAGCTAAAATGGAGATAAAGCAACAGCAGTAAAATCACAGAACTTCAGTTCGGATCTTTCTGGCTTTCATCCTTTTAGTGTTTTCATGAACAAAATGTAATGATCTTCTTCCTGAAGCACACAAGTGCATATGCCAGCTACACATTCCTAACAACAGCTCTCAACTATTGTTTTAAATTAGTGACTCTCTCACTTCTCTAGTATTTACTAATTTCCCCAGTGGGAAAAATTGAGCTTTTCTAAAGAAAAATGAATTGCTGTTTTCTGAGGCATGATAAATTTTTTTTTTCTCAGGTTGCTCAGATGATAAACAATGCTTCCTGTGATACTTAGTTTCACAAACTCACACCTGCAATGTTCCTAAGAGTCACTGACCACCATCCTGTCCTTAGCTCCTTTCAGCTGCAGGAATATCCCTTGGGGATGAGTGTCCCTTTAGGGTGCTCAAAACCCCAAATAATCAGACATGTTTTCAGGCCTGCAGTGCTCCTGCAATTCATGTTACTCACTACATTCACGGTCGGAACAGTTCCAATGAAACAGAATTTACATCCAAAAGGAGGAAGCTGGAAACTGGAAACCTTTTCTCCCTCCCTGCAAGCAGCCCAGGGGTCTTCCACCATCCCCTCCTCCCAGTACTCACACAATCCACCACCATCTTGCCAAGCTCCCTGGCCCCAAAGACGGTCTTGGCCAGTTCCCAAGGGTTTGAGGGGCGGAAAACATCCACAGAGCTCACTGGGACCTGCGGGGGCTTCCCTGTTCCCAGGGACACCACCAACCCCAGCTTTCTCACCTCCTGCTGCCGACCCTGAGGACAAACAAAAATCTGTTTGCAATGGCCAACAATGAAAGTAAAGCATTTTTTCACAGCAGCTTCCTGGGGAAGCTCTGAAAGCCAAGGCAAAAGGCTCAGCAGCCTACTCTTCCCCCATCATCCCCCTGAGTACAGCCTGGTGAGACAGCTGTAACCCACAGACTTGCAAGAGCTGCACTGCTCTGTCCCTTCTCCCCTGACCACACCCAAACCCATGGGACCACTCTGGAGATGAGTCCTAGGATCAGATGACCATGACACAGTCCAACTCTTCAGCCATTTTGACAACACACCTCCACTTTCAGCTACAGGGAGCAATAGCTGCCACTGGTTATTCAACATTTTGAAGAACTAGCCACAACACAGAAGACATCCACTCTTCAGCCTGGAAGAGTACCTTACCCATGTCTTCCCCATTTATTTTTGGGCAGAAAAAGGCCCTGCAGAGCCATGTCAAAGGCCACGTACAACAATCAACTGAATCAACGTCTTTGAAAGAAGCAAGGAGAGGCTGATGAGACTGTCTCTCACACCCTTGTTAGAAGAGGTATCTCACCTGCCAGCCACTACTCCCAACACATACTCCCCTCCAAACTTTCCCTTTTAGGGTGCTGCACTGCTAACTTGTTTATCCACCAAGATGCATCCACCCTCATACTGCTTCTTCAAGAGAGGCTCAGTGGGGCCAAAACCCTCCAGTTACCAGTCAAGGCTAGGATTTCCCTCACCTTTTTGATCAGTGTCTTGTTGTACTCGTGGATGTCAGCCATGGCATCGAGGGTGGGGTTGTTGGCCAGCAGCCCTCCATCCAGGAACCGGCCAATGGGCCGGAAATAAGTGGGAGCTGCACCGCTGCAGCGGGCAGCACGCCACACCAGCTGCTCTGCAAGGCACAGACAGCAAAAGGCCTCTTGCAGCAACTCTGCTGTGCTGCAAGAAAAGCACCCCAGCTCTACCAGCACGAATCAGAATGGCTTGCAATCCCAGGAAACCCTGCTCTACGTGGTTGTGCCTCTTCATCCCAATAGCAGGGCCTCTGCGTGGATGCACAGGATGACTACAGGGCTTTAAAAGATGCTCTTGCCACTTTCTATGTATCCTGGGACAAATTCACTCTCTATCCATTTCCTGGCTGCTATTTTGATAGTGAACTAGTTTTGTGTGCCAGACAAGGCAGCAAGCTGGAGGGGGTTACATGGCTTCTCTGTGTTTTTCTGTGGGAGCCCAGGGAAAGATGCTGATTGTACACAGGACTCCTCTAGCAGACCCCTTTACTCATGAACCTCGCTAGCCAGACTCTGTTCCTGGCACAAGAGAAACCAAGGGAGGAGGAGAGAGGAGAAATGGGAACCATCACTACAGGATCTAGTTACAAGATAAGAGTGGGGATGAGCAATTGCTGATTTTCAGAGCAAGGAGGAAGAACATGAAATCTGTCTGAGGGATGAAACCTCCCCAACCAACCAGCTGGACTCCTGTGTACCATCATTTACCTTCTGGCTGAGTGAATGGCTGGAAAGATGCACTTGTCTTGTATTCAGTGGAGCGCTTTGTCTCTGGTACAGGGTAATTCCGGAAAAGGTGGAGCTCAGCTGGCTGCCGGTCACACAATGTCCCTGTCACCATAACCCTGAAGAATCAGATATGAGAGAGTAAGAGTAAAATGGGGAAAAAAAAAAACTTATGGTTTCAATAGTCCACACATCACACTCCTCCAGATCTGCTCTAAGGAGAGGCTGAGAGGTCAAGAGCACACATGGGACAGCATAAACCAGCACAGCCTGAGGCAGGACTTACTTGGGTTTTCGGACATCTGTCATTTTGGTGTTTTCCCCAAACTCCTTCTTCAAGAACTCATCCAGGGGCTCCGACTCGTAGGGCCGAGAGCCCCGGAACACCACGTCCTTCATGCGGAAGTACAGGCAGCGCATGTAGTCCATGGACTTCCCTGGGATGGGCAACAGTGTTGGCAGGAGCAGGCAGTGAGAGGAAAGGCAGGCAGAACATACAGCACATCAGAGCAAGGGTCTCCCAGGACAAGTGGGAGATGGGAAGCATCGCTCCCAATCCAATCCCCATCCCAAGCTGCTTGGTTCTCATCAGCATGACTGGGAAGGATTACAGAAGAGCAAGCTCAGAGCAGCCTCCCGTTACCAGAATGTATCAATCACTCTGCTCTAAGGTGCCTGTGGAGAGCACAGGAAGCACAGAACATTGAACTCTGCCACCATGCACTCCCCAAAACCCAGAAAGCTGCTCAAAGCCAGCTGACGTGAGAAGCAAGCATGAAGCCAGATAGAGGCTTTCCTTCATTAGGGAACATCCCTTCCCTCCTCTGGCAGGCAGAAAAGATCTGTTGTGACTAGAGAGGCAGCTCCCACCACACATCTGCTCCCCTGAGAGAACACTCAGGCTCACCAGAGTGAGAAGGGACCCATTATGTCCTTACCATGTACAATAGCCAAGGCCAAGATCCCTCCAGTGCTGGTCCCTGCAATCCAGTCAAAAATCTCACGAATGGGACGGCCTGCAGCCTTCTCAATAGCCAGGAGAAGCTGGATGAGCACAAGGCCACGGATGCCCCCTCCATCCAAGCACAGCAGCCGGTCCTGACTGGAGAGAGACAGACACAGATGACTGGGAGTTGTGGGACAGATTACAAATCACAGAACACTCCGTGGGAACATGGCCCTGGGGACAGGAAGCTATGCCAGTAAGAGGATTGCTGCACACAGTGTAATTGGTGAATAAATAAATCCAGCAGTGCCTTCTCAGGTGCAAATAAGATATCCAATAAGCCTTGTCAGTGCTGGTGGAACATCCTTTGCTCTTGCATAGCCATCTCTAACCTTTACACCAGAGAGAAAGTCACCAGTGAAAAACACATCCAAGTCCCTTACTACACAGTAATGGGTATTGTGTCATAAATAAAAAAAGCAGACCGACCTACATCCTACCAGCAGCACTTCAGTGCCAACTCCTCCTCCACTCCACATGTGGCAAGGTGCAAGCACTACCAAGACAGTGCAGAGGAGCTGAGCGAACATCAGGGCAGTGTGTTGAGATGGGGAAACCACAAAGCCAAAACATTCTTGGGTGCCCAATAGAACGGGGCAGGGACAGAGCAGGGTTTCACCTCCTGAGCTCAGGCTCCATTGCAGCTCCAGGCAGGACAGACAGGGGTCATTTATGGAAACAGACATTTCTCAAAAGATGCTGGAAAAACTGCAATGTTGATAGACACAAAATAATGCCAGCTCTAAGGATGCCATCTCCACGAATGCAGAAGGAGAGAATTCACACTCAGATTTCACCTTCAAGTTGCATAGGAGCAGCAGCTGCTCCTCACTTACTTTCTTCTAGCCTCACTGGGCATGTCCACAACATCTGGTGCCTTCAACAACTGCCCGAGTGTTGTGGAAACATACAGAAGGTCCTGGTACCCTAGAGGGCCATGAACATGCAAAAGGAAAAAAATAAATTAGAGATCACCAGTGTGGTAACTGATTTCCACCAGAAACAAAGAGAGAATATCCAGCTCCCTTCCCCATCAAATACAGATCTCTGCAGGAGACACAAGCCATCTTACCCACAGCAAACAGGTACCCCCCCAAATTTAACTCCTCACCAAAGGAGAGTAACACCACCCTTTATAACAGGCAGCTGTAGATGCACTGGAAAAGACAGGACTTGGAGCAGCAGATGATGTGCACGGTGGGTGAGAGAAGGCAGAGGCCAGCAGTGTGCTCACTATGCAGTTTATTGCAAGCTGTTAAGGTAAAACCTACATCTACTCTTCAAAGTAACCTAGGCAGGAGGACTGTGGGGACAGGGTGACTTGCCATTACCCCTCAGCTGATGTTCACCCAGGCCACCCTGGGTGTGGGCACCAATCCAGGCTAGGTGAGAAGCCAGCCTGTGAAACCAAAAGAAGAAAGAACAGGGGGAGAGAAGTTACATACTCCTGCCAGCACCCAGGCCAGAAGGTGGCTATGGACGACAAGGAATTGCAGTGAGGAGTTTCTTCGAGGGCTGCAGTCCATGATAGAAAAAGGTTTTGCTCTGTCACTGCATCAGACCTGAAACTGGACATGGGTTGCCTTCACCAGGCTGTGGTGAGAAGAAAGTCCTGGTGTCAGCAGCCACTGCAATTTTGGTGACACAGACACATTCCAGGATTGTCTTCTAGCCGAAGAGCCTTTGCAAAGAAAATCTCCAGCCTGAGATGGGAAGTGCTCTGCAAGCAGAAGTTAGCTGCTCGCATGCTCTTCTCATGACCCTCCAAGTCAACTCCCCTGCTGCCTAGGCCATAAGCTCTCTTGTTGCCTCTTCCTGAGCTCTGGGGCTCTCTGAAGGCAGAAAGCCTGTCACTTAGAATAAACCCACGGCCTTATTCACACAGTCTGGGCTTCATAGACCACAAGATTCAACACAACCATATGTCCCAAGGTAGACTTTTCCTATAACAAGCCCAATGATCAAGGTTGCTTATCCTCAGGCTTCACCCTTCCTCTCTCCCAGCCGCTGGCCTCCAGAATCTGAGTAAGTAACACTTCTAAATCTCCTTGTGCCCAGCACAGCACTGGGAGGTGCTCAAGGCAGACAAGCAAGCACCTTCCCCTCTACACATGACCCAGTGGATAAAGTACCTGCAGGCTAAGTGACCCCTCTTCCAGGGATATGAGGATATCAGTCTTTCTTTTTACAGAACTACATTGTGTCAGGTCTATAAAACAAATGTTTTGAGTACAAGAGTTTAGAATACACACTGAGGAAAAGAAGAGAAAAGAGATGGGATCCTGCAACAGATGAATGAGGACAGTCACCACAGAGTCACCAGATAGTGAGAGTTTTGACAGTTCCCAGAGCACGGCCCATCTGAAGAAGAGGTCTGAGACAGCACTGTGAAGCAAGAAGAGAGAAGAGCGAGGGAGGGCCAGGGAAGGCTTTACCTAAGCTGTTGAGGTTGCTCCGTGAGGAAGGTTGGCCTTCCAGGAAGGAGGCAGCAGATGGTGCCAGGCCTGGGGAGTCAGGGTTGGGTGGTGGGTGGCAGCGTTCGGTCCCTACAGTTTGCAGCAGGTCTAAGAGCACTTTCCGGTTCGCACCTTAGGTGACCAAGGGGGAGTTACAGATCAGAGAGAGAATCCGTGCACGTGCACACCATGGGGGAACGTGCTCTGCCCAACTCACAGCAGGCCTGACCCTCACAAAGCCTGGGGAGGACCTGGGGAAGGGCAAAACACGTCCCAGGTATCTCTCCCCAAACATCAGGCAGTGCTCTTGTGCACAGCAGGAGAATCCACTGCTGTGCAGCTTCAAGGGTGTGTGCCACACACTTCTTGCCCCTGAAGAATTGCTCGTCTGCCTGTGCCTGGGTGGTTCAGCAGTGCTACATCATCCTGTTGTGAGCCTGCAGTGCCTGACATGGGGACCCAAAAGAAGGGGAGTGCGTGCCAGCTTTTCCTCTTGCATCTCTGTGTCACAGAAGAGAAATTCATCAAGGGCTATTAATACAAAGTGTGTGCTAGGCTAAGCAAAGTAGGTGCCTACTATGCAAGCAACTAGAAGCTGGGAAAGCATGTTGGAGAAGCATCGCCCATGTACGGCTTGTTTTCACTTGTCCCCACGACACTGTTTTGGCCACCAAGGGGAGACAGGATGCTGGGCTCACCCTGTAAGGCTGCTGACATGCTCCCTCACCTTTGCTGCTCCTGGCTGCCAACAATCCCGGTGTCTCCCCAAAATCATTGGGGATCTCAACATCTCCTCCAAAGACGATGATTGCTTTGATCATATCCAGGTGGTCATGCTAGGGGACGAGAGAAAGCTCAGTCAAGAGCGGCTACATGATTTCCCAAATTTTCCCTTTACCAAAGCCATCTCCTCCCAGCAGGCTGTGCAGGGCGCTCACCTTCATGGCCAGGTGCAGCGGCGTGTTGCCGTGGCGGCCGCGGGCGTTGGTGTGGGCGCCGTGGGTCAGCAGCAGCATGGCGCAGTCCAGGCGGCCCCTCTGCACCGCGATGTGCAGCGCCATGTCGGCCGTGCCGCTGCTCGCGTTCACCTCGCTGCCGTACTCCAGCAGCAGCCGCGTCATCTGCGGGCAGCGCCAACAACAGACACGGCAGGCGTGAGGACAACCAGCTGGGCACTCCAACCATCCAGGGCTTATGGCAAGCAAAGCAGAGGAAGAGGAGGGAGCCTGGATACAGTGGCTGGCAGATGCCAGCTGAATTGTGCCAAGCACTGGGGTTTCTCTGTTGTTTTGGGTTGATGTGGCCAAAAATGTGTATTCTATCACCATCTGTTGAAGCTGGGTGGGGCAGAGATTCCTTATCTCTGTGGCACATACTATCTGCTAATGGACCATCTTTAAGACAAGGTGAAGCAATCATCTTTATCTTTTCCACAACCCATCCTCCTTCCAGGAAGATATCATCTCCTGCTGGCCCATCAAGTTCCACTCTAGGATTGATAAAATTACACATCCCACTGGGAGATGCTCCAGCCAAGAGGAAGAGCCAAGCCTTTCCTACTTAGATAAAAGGCTGAGATCTTGAACAGCAAGTTATCCATCTTGCCACTGGATTCCAGAGGAAAGCTGAACCTTTCCACATTATCTGTGGACCTTCAAAGGAAAGCTACACTTTTCTACAGGAGCACTGCTTCAGCTGAACCACATCTGCCACTGCAGGGGGACTGTAGCCACCATTTAATGGGACTGCGACCAACACCCTGTCTGACAGAGTGTCAGGTTGTATTCTGACTCTGTCAGGGTTGGGATTGTTCTTTGTAATACTGTATTTCTATGCCCAAGAGCCATTTAATTTCAAAATTATTATAATTTGGAGGAGGGGGGTTTACATTCTCCATTTCAAAGAGAAGCTTCTGCCTTTATTGGCAGACACCTGTCTTTTACCACAGAACTAGTGGGTGACTGCAGCCTCTGGATCCTTTGGGACTGATACACAACTATAATGAATGGCTGAGATTAATGGAGAAAAAATCAGTTCCTACTCAGGCCAGCATCCTTGCAGACTGAAAGGAAAAGTTTTGCCTTCTGAGCTTTTCTTTATAAGCCAAGCAAATTCGAGTCTGCTCTGAAACTCCACAGGATATTCCAAGAGGAATGGAATACTGCAAAAGGGAAAAGATCCCTGCAATAGCAATGCCCTCTGCCTGCAACAAGTGTAATTCAGTTGCTCCAGCATGGCATATCACTATCCTGCCCAGCCCTGGCAGGACATGGACTTTCCCCCACGTGCCACCACTCTGTGCCTACATCACACTTCCCCTGTAGTTTCTAAGGCATCCATCTGTGTGCTCCCTGGAAACTGGCAGGTAATGAGAAGAGAGCTCCCTCCAGGGGCAACTGTACTTCAGGGACAGTGCTGCAGTTTCTCCAACAAAAGGGAAAAGGGACAAGCTGGCAGATTCACAGCCATGGATGAAATACTAGGGATGAGCCCACCAGTTTATTTCACTGCAAGGCTCTGCTGCTCTATTCCCTGTGATAAACAGCACTGACTTGCACAGTGCAAAGAGAATCAAACACTGGGCTGCCAGCTGTGCTCTGACACTCCCAGGGCTCTGCACATGCACTTGGGAAGGGACAAGCTAGCCACAGAAGGAATTAACTGGGTGCTGAGTATCAGCACAGGCCCTCTTCATCTATTTACCTCTGCCTTCTTTGCCCAGTGCAGTGGAGTGGCATCATAGCGTGGGTCCTTGGAGCAAACCTGGCTGGCATCTGCCTCGAGAATGGCCTGAGCACACCTGGGAAAGACAGTGAAATTACAAGATGAGTGGCTGCTGTCTTGACTCAAGACCTCCACTTAATCACCACCTGCCTTCTGCCCAGAGGAAATCCAGGAAAGCCTACAGCAACACCAGCATCTCTGCAACACCTGCGAGTTCCTCAGCTGCACTTTTGTTTTGTTCTTCACAGAAAGTGTGGACACAACAGGAAGCATACAAGCCAAATGGTGTTGGGAGCAGGAGAATCTCTCCAATTACAAGTTGTGGGGAAACATCTGAGTGTTTCTCTAATACAGGAAATATGGCATTTCTGGAAACTCTCCAAAACTGAGAAGAGAAATTCTTCTCCTCTCTTTCCATGGAAACATGGAGATACAACAATAACAGTTAAATACTTGCTGAAATGAAGAATCTGTGTACTTCCCTATGAGAGAAAAACCACACCTGTTGAGAACAGACCAATGTCTGGTGCCTAGAAAACAGGGTAGGTAGACTTATGAAATTTGGTTATCTTTTCCACAACCACCAAAAAAATCCCGTATAAGAGATGGAGCCCCAGTGCAACCTCAGTGATCTATGCTCATTCTGGGCCTGTGAATGTGTGTCTGATATTGGAAGTACTTTCCAAAATGCTTAAAAATGCCTTGAAAGCCCTTTTTGTAGAGCTTGGACACTCTCCAAACATTAAGCATTATAAAGTATATACAAAAGGAATTGAGTTTCTCCAAAGAAACAGGGAGCAAATATTGTGCCTCTTTTGATTCAGTTCCAGAGTGTGTTATTAAGAGTCAAGAGTATCTCTGGCCTACCGGGGATAGGAAAAACTAGGAAATGAAAGCTTTTTAGGATCAGAGCACTCAAAGACAAAGGTACAGCAATTAATACTATCTAAGTATCTCTCAAGCATCTTCCTACAGCTCATTCTGAGAAAAAGCATTTCTCAAACATACCTTTTTAAATCTGTGCCTTTCTCCTGATGTCTAATACTGAAAATGGTATTAATTCAAGGACAAAAAGCTTTTATTCTGAAAGCATTTCTTTCTTTCCCATACCAGCACTTCCCTGTTCTTTTGCCAGTGACTACACACGAGACTTGTCCCAGTGAGCACTGCCCTGGGTAATGCTGAGCAAGTACACAAGTCCCCAGAGTGGAGGGGACACTCCATACCCCTTGTGGGAGAACTTCAGTGCTGTGTGGATGGGGTAGCCCAGCGTGCCCACGACGCTGCAGCTGGCACGGCACTTCAGCAGGGACCGAACCATGTCCTCCTTGCCCAGCTGGCACGCCAGGTGCAGAGCTGTCAGCCCTTCATGGCTCAGGTGGTTCAAGGTAGCAGTTGGGGTTCTGCCCAGGAGCTGGAAGGAGGAGATAGTAAATAAATAAATAGACAGACATGGAAGAGCACTGTCTCTTCTTGAGCTCTGAGCATAGACTCTGGACCACTGGTCCTCTCCATCCCTGCTCGCTGTAGATTGTACATCTGCTGACTGGTTTGTTGCAGAAAAGTATCCCACTGCCACACTGGAGAAACCCTGCAAGCCCTGATGCACACATGAGAAGTGGGAATTTAGTTTTTCTTTGGTTTAGCAAGGAATCAATACAGAAAACAAACATCAGACATGAGATAGATCAGACAAGAAGCCAAGTCAATGCCAGAGAAATAAAGAAGATGATATCCTTTTAATACACAGTTCCTAACTGCCCACTCCACAGCATGGCAAGCCCTGATCCTCATCCTACCTCACCAACCATTAGGAAACTCCAACACAGACTGGTAGGCAGAGGGAGAGCTGTCACAACAGGTATTAAGCAAACGTGGGGGTTGCAGTAATGGGGAGAGTCAGTCTCAGGCTCACACCAAGCCTTGGGGAGCTGACAGACCTCAGGAATCATGTGCAAGGCCACCCACACCTTACAAACCCCGTCACACTGCCCAGCACTTCTCAGCAATCAAGCACACCTACAACTTCAGACTGTCTCTGCCTTGAGGCTCTGGTCACTGTCCTCCCTGCAAGGCCACTCAGTTCAAAGAGCAAGTCCTACAGCTCAGGAGAGCCCAGGGCATCTCCAAACTGTCCTTCAGCCTGTGGGCAACACATGATCGCCTATGGCAGCCTCAACACACACTTCCCTACAGCAGCACTCTGCCCAAAACCAAACACCCTGCTTGAAGGAGAGAAGAAATGGACAGCAATGGGCCTGAGGAAGAGCAGGATGAAGACCTGATGCAAATAGCAGAGAAGCATTACAAGAGAAAACTTGCCTAACATCCTTGTTTGAGTGCTGGGTGGAATGTGCACTCTGAATATGGGAAACAGCACCAGTAAAGAGGGAATATGACAGGCTGAAATCAGGCTCAAGCAATAACTCAACAGAGGGAGCTGACTTTCTCTTCCCCTGCCTGAAGTTCCCATCTCTGTCACAGCACAGAGAAGACCCGTTCTAGTCCCGCTTCCTCCCAGACTGGGAGCCGCTCCCACCTCAATGACCTGGGGGTTGCTCCCTCGCACGGCGTAGTGGAAAGCGGTCTCGCCGTTCCTGTCGGTGATGTCCAGGCGCGCGTGGCACTCCAGCAGCTCCAGCAGGCACTCCATGTCCCCCCTGCGGCACGCCAGCTGCAGCGGGGTGCAGCCGTCCTCGCTGGCCGTGCTGTTCACACAGCTGCAAGACAGGGCTCAGCCTGAGGCCCAGGAATGGCCACGGGGAGGAGGAGGGCAGGCAGCTGCTCCAGGAGCTGACACACGGGTGCCCTCCACATCTGTCCCATCTGGGGTGAACCACGAGGTTCAGGAAAGCCCAGCCTCTTGCCAGGGAAGGGCCATCAAGCAGCCCTGCCCTGGACTCTCTCCCTGACATGCTGCTCCTTCTCCTGTCCTCCATATGGGATCAGCTCCCTCTGCCCAAAGGAAGACAGAAGACAGTTTACAGTCAGCAACCTGGTGATGGTGCTGCTGTTTGCCCTTCAGTCCCCTAAGTCATCACCAGTCTGCCCTATCCTTAGTAAAACTTGTGCTGGTTTTGGCTCAGGTAGAGTTAACTTTCTTCACTTGCTGGTGTGGGACTATGTTTTGGATTTGTGCTGAACACAGAGTTGACAATATAAAGATGTTTTTGTTATTGCTAAACAGGGTTTACATAGAGCCAAAGTGTTTTATGCTTTTCATACTGACCCACTGGTCATGAAACTGGAGATGCAGGGGAGGGAGGGAAGAAACACAGCCCTGACAGGTAACCCCAATTGACCAGAGGGATTTTCCAGCCCATATGACATCCTGCTTAATATGTAAAGTGCAGAGAGAAGGGGGAACATTTGGAGTGATTGTGCTTGTCAAAATGGGCCCCTGGAGGTGGCTGAACACCTGCTTGCCCATGGGAAGCAGTGATTCAATTGCTTGTTTCACTTTGCTTGTGTACACGGCTTTTGCTTTCCCTATCTTTATCTTAGCTCAGGTTTTCTACCTTTTGCCCTTTCAATTCTCCCCCTACTCCCTCTGGTGGGAGAGTGAGGAGTAGCTGCGTTGGGCTTGGCTGCTGGCTGGGGTTAAATCGCAGCAGAACGTTCCTGTGACTGTTTCCAGACAGTGCTACTGTACCTCCACTCTCATGGTTTACAAAGTGAGCAAAAACCCCCTCCAAAAATCTGCTCTGCAAGGGTTACAACAACCTAACCAGTGCCTGTAGCAGGACACTTCAACCCTTTACTTCAAACACCAGAGCTGCAGCCTCTGCAGCAGCAGGTTGAATGCCACCAATCAGCTTCCACAGCCAAGGAGGGATAGTCGAATACAGCCCAGCCTGCCCTCCCAAGACACCCTACTCCTTGCCTCACGATGTGGTTGTGCCGGAACATCTCCCGGCGGCCGAACTCCACGGCAATGTGCGCAGGGGACCAGCCGGGGTAGCTGCGGACGCAGTCACTGAGCTGCTGCAGCTCCTCCAGGGACAAGGGCTGGCACGAGCTCTCGTAGAAAGGGCGCAGCTGCCGGGCATATTGCTCAAAGTACACCAGGGCGTCTGCTTCGTTGTCCAGCTGGAAGAGTCTGGAAAGGAGTCAAGCACAGGGTTCATCCTGCTCAAAGGAATAACCCCAATCCCATGCGTCTGAGGGAAACGGCAGTGCTGGGAACTTTCCTTCTTCAATCATTGTCATCCTTGTTCAAGGGAAGCAGGGAGACTTCACTGAAGACAGCATCCCTGTTCCTGAACAATGTTACGTTTTGCTTAGAAGTATCATCTAGATGCTTCCAACAGGAACGAGCAGAAATGCATGTGGACCTATGGATACCCTGAACTGTATCACAGCTGCCTGTTGTCCCCATGTTTGGACCTTATCCTGTTTCCACGAGCTGTTTTGCACAGGCACGAGCCTTCCACCCCTCCCAGCCCACCTGCTGCTTCAACACAACACCCCACAGCCGCCGGGCAGCCCCGACACCAGCACTTTGGGGTCTGTGGCTCCGCACGCCAGCAGGGATGGCTAACGGTCTGTCACTCACCGGAACGCGACCTGCGGGCTCTGCGGGTTCACCAGCAAGCAGTCCCAGGAGCGAGAGAGGCTGTTCTTGTAGAGGGCCACCCTGCCCTCCTCCCGCAGGCAGGTGTGACCGGCGTACTCGGCGGCCGGCACCTCCTTCACGCGGTACGGGTTGGAGAATATCTGCGTGACGCTGTTGAAGGTGTCCAACAGCCTCCCAAAAAACTGCATTTTCCCAGAGCTTCAGGCAGCTTCCCCCTGCCCTTCCGCGCACGGTGTGACCGGAGCGACGCCGGGTGCCAGCCCGGGACCGGCAACGGGATGAGGCGAGATCCGGGGATGGCGCCCCGCAAAGCACCACGGGCCCCCAGCGCCCCCCGCGCACCGCCCCCCGCGCGCGCCCCCCGCCTCCCGCCATTCGCCGGCACCGCCCCCCGGGACGGGCCAATCAGCAGCGCCGCTTCCGGGGAGGGGCCACGGAGGGCGGGATTAACGCCGCGCCCGCCGCCTGCCGGGGGAGGAGGGCGGAAGAGCGGGAGGCGCCATCTTTGTGAGGGGAGGGGCGGCAGGGGTGCGGCCGCCCCTCTTAAAGCGGTAGCGGCCCATTTCTGTGGGGCGTTCTGCTCCCGGCAGCGCCGGTGGTCGATCGTGCGTCACCCCTCAATTCGAGTGCAAAGCAGCGCTGTTGGAGCGCGGCCGCATTCACGCCGCGGTGAGCGGCGTGCGCTGGCAGCGTGCGAGGAGAGCTGGCACCGCGGGGCTCTTTGAGGGCAGCGGGCCCTTTAAGGACAGCGGCCGCACCGCGCGGCAGCGGCGGCGAGGGGGCGTGGCGGGGTGACGTCACCGCATGACTGTGTTTTTATGAATGAAAAGAATCCGCGGGTGAGTAATCGCGGGGAGCGAGGTTGGAGGCGCCGCCCGACGCCCCGAGCCGGCAGCGGCCCCGCGGGACCAGCGCAGCCGCCAGGTGAGCGCCGGCCGGAGCGGCCTCTCCGCTCCCGCCTGGGGCGGCCGGGAGAAGGGGGCGGCGGGGTCCCGCACCGGCTGGAGGCCTCAGTGCCGCCGCCGAAGGCGGGGATCGGAACCGGGATTAGGGCTGGGGGAAACGGGACGGGGGGGGCGGCGGCCGGCCGCGCTCGGGCCGGCTGCTCTTCCTTCCCAATTCACGGCCACCGCCCCGGAGGGATCCACCGCCTGTCCTTCGGCTCCGGCGGCGGATCCCCGGCCCGGATTGCATCAGCTTCCAGCCTCCCGGCTCCACCTTTCCCACCGCCCCCCTCCAGCCCCTCATTCCTGTCGGGGCGCTCTCAGCCCCGTCCCGGCCCCCCTCGTCCCTCCGAGGGCTCTCCTGACGGGACCGTGGCTCCCCGAGGCGGGGAGAGGTTGCTGGGCTGCACCGCGGGGTCTCGGACCCCTCCTCGCTCTCCGAACCCAGGGGCGGGGAGGGACCGGCCGTCGGCGAGGGGCAGGCACCGCTTCCGTGACTTTCACCCCTGGCTGCTGAATCACGGGGCGGCCACTTGTCACCCGCCCGCGCTGCGGGGCCGCGACCCTTCGCCCCCGGAGCCTGGGGACACCCGAGCCGTGCCCCGGGACCCGCGGTGCTCCGGCCGGGCGGCGGGGCGGCAGCTCCACACGCATCCCGGCCGGGTGACTTCGCCACGGTGTCACTCGGTGGGGCTGCTGCTTTTACTTTCCCTTCAGCCTGGGGCGGATCTCGCCTGTGTTTCCTCCCCGCGGGGAAGGCTTGGCTTCCAGCAGGCGGCTGGGGCTTTTTGGGTCCCCTAGGCAGAGCAGCATCCCAACCGTCTAGTGATGGGATGAAGGAGGGTGGGAGGTCCATCCTTGCCCCATTATTATTATTATTATTATTGCTTGCAGTCATCATTGCCATTAATATTATTACTATGTACTTTTTAAAGGAGTGGGATGAGTCATGCGGCCGGGGGTGGGGGGGGAAGTGGGCAGCGGGCAGGGGACCAGCAGGGCCGGTGTCCTCTGTTCTGAGGTGAGGAACACGGGGCTGGCAGTAACCAGCTTTTCTCCTGGCTGCTCAACAGGGCCGGAGTGCGGAAAGGATGGCGGCAGACGGGCTCTCCAGCAAGGCTTTGAAGGTGAGCACCAGTGGGAACAGGGGCTTGGGAGTCAGGGGCTGGTTTTGAGGATCTCAGGCAGCCACCCCTCTCTCTGGCAGGTGAAGCGGGAGCTGGGGGAGAACACTCCACTGCTGTCAGATGAGGAGCTGATGGGGCTGTCAGTGCGGGAGCTCAACCACCACCTGCGGGGCCTCTCCAAGGAGGAGGTGGCAAGGCTGAAGCAGCGCCGTCGGACGCTGAAGAACCGGGGTTATGCTGCCAGCTGCCGGGTGAAGCGCGTCTGCCAGAAGGAAGAGCTGCAGAAGCAGAAGATGGAGCTGGAGTGGGAGGTGGACAAGCTGGCCCGGGAGAACGCTGCCATGCGCCTGGAGCTCGACACCCTCCGTGGCAAGTACGAGGCCCTGCAGGGCTTCGCCCGCACCGTGGCCACTCACGGGCCCCCTGCCAAGGTGGCTACTGCCAGCGTCATCACCATTGTCAAGTCCGGCACCAACCAGGCCGCCTACTCCTAGTGCTGGCCTCCGTCCCCCGGCTGGACACAGTCCTCCCCGGGGTGCCTTCCCCATGAATTGCCTCCCAGTCTTTCCCCAGCCTCCTCCCTGTCAGGACCTGTGCCCAAAATCCTCTTTCTCCCATCCCTTGATCTCCAGCTCTCCCAGGTAGGGAGGGCTGCTGCTATGTGGGTTCTGGAGTGAAGGACAGGACCTCACTGGTGACCCTCATAGCTCCCCCCCTTCTTGGGTGTGCAGACAGGAGAGTACCCACACAGGCAGCAGTGGGGAAGCATCCCACAACTCCAAGCTGGTAGGAAAATGCCAGGTGCCTCTTTTTTGTGAGAAGGCATGGGAGAGCTAAATGTGGGCCAGGCAGTCCCAGGAGCATGTGCCAGAGAGGGAAAAGAGGAGAGAGAGGTTTTGCAGTGTAGGGGAAGAAGGCATGATAGAAGGGTATCAGCCTTGGGCAGACAACCTGGACCACAGCTGGAGCAGGGAGGAAGGTGGCAGCATGTCTGAAATCTCTGGGGATGCAGGTGGCAAGGGAAGGTTAGCAGGTCAGAGGAGGAGATGAAGTGGCTGCGTGTTAATGCCTGGTACAGATGAATGGAATGGGAAAGAGCTGTGTCAGTGTGTGGTGCTGGGAAACCCCAGAGCTGACAGTGATTGTGCAGGGGGGAGCTGGGACACGTGAGTGGGTCAGCCCAAGCTGTTGTCCACAAAGGGGAGAAGCAGTGGTGCTGTTTTATCTTTATCATGCACAACCTTCACGCCTCTTCCTGCTGATGGGACACTCAGCCTGGCTGGGTGTCTGAAATGCAGCAGCACCAGCAGGAAGGAAGCAGAGGCAGCTGGAGCAGAGATAAACACTGTTTTGCTCAGTGCAGGCCAGCTTGTATGGCCCCAACAAGTCCTCCCTGGTGCCCTACCGCCTACAATGGAAAGGTACTCCCAGCCCTCAGAGTCAGAGAGAGGGGTGGAGGTGCAGGAGGTGGGAAGTAGGGGCGGAGAGCATCCCTGCTCCTGGGAACTGCCTGGCAGGCAGGAATGCTCCTCCCTTTGGTTTTCCTCCAGCTTGGACCATAGTATAGGACAACCAGCTCTTGAGCAGGCTGAAAGGCTGGAGAAGAGCTGGGTTCACTGAATACAGGCAGTACAGGGGAGGGAGCAGGAGGCAGGTCCATCTCGGGATCTGCTGCTGCAGATGATTGCCCTGCCCCTCTGTTCTGCCCCTGCCTGGGTATTGCTACGCCAGCCACCCTCGGCTGCAGCCTCCGTTCTTCCCTGTAGAGAGGTGCCTGCCACTCCTGGTTGGCATTCCCTACCCCAACTCCTCCTGGGTTTATTTATTGCACGAACATAAGTTATTTTCACGTCCTCTTTGCCATTCCGCTGAAGCAGGGGATTTAAGGGTTAAATAGAATGAAGAGTAGAACATATGGTATCAGTTACTGTGTGCTTATAAGGAAAGGAATGCACGATAAGAGACCCCTGATTTATAGATTGTGCTGGGCTTGCAAAAATGAAGGGGATCCCTCTTCATAAAAGTGCAGAGTCTGCAAAATATCACAACCGAGAGACTACAGCGCATAGAAAGACAAGGTGAGAAATCCAACAGTGAGGAAGACTGCTGTTCTTCATCATTTCCAGCCCACCGACCCAATAAACTACGCAGCCGCAATGAATATGCAACTGATTTCCATACGGAGTGGGGAACAGGCGGGGCAGATAATCAATATGTATAGGTGATTTAGAATATGCATGAACTTCCTAGATAAATAGAAGATTAGAAATCATGTAAGGTACGCAGGATTTGGGAAGATGCTCTCCCCCTGCGTCCAGCGCTGAATAAAATACGTACCTACTCCACAACTTTATAGGTTGTGAAGTTTATTTCCGTGCTTCACCACCTCTCGGCACAGCCAGGATGTTGGTATAGAGCCGTACTTTATATTTTATATATGCAAATCACATTTTATCTTATATAGAGCAAAAAAAAAAAAAAACTTATTTATTTTCTGACTTACAGTATGTGTCCTACCTGACTCCTCTGTATTTTGTAGACTTTAAAATAAAGCAAGTTCTTTTTTTTTTTTTTTTTTCACAGTGAGAGTGTGTTTAGTCATTCTTGAACTTGGGACAGAGTTGTGTCTGAGACCAGGTTTTCTGTCTGCCTCTGGCTTTGCTGCAGGACATGCTCAAGAATGTGCCCAAAAAAGATGGGATAGGGGATAGCTCCCTTATCTCCCATGGGATAGGGGCTTTTTAGGACAAAACCAGATTTATAGTCTTTGAGAGAAAAGGGCTAAAAAAGCACACTTAATGCTGAATACCACCCCCCCCCCCAAATACTTGCTTTTGGAGCAGTGCAGCTGTGCTGAATCAGCTTTTCCTGGGAAAGATGCTTTTCACTACAAAAACTCCCTCCAGGCTGTCCTTGGACCAGGTGCAGGAGAGGCAGGTGCAGGGCATCCGTGCCCACAAACTTCCCTGTTGAGTGAATCACCCTACCTGGGAACAGCAGGGACAGAAGCAGTGAGCTTCTGCCTATGGATGGGCAGGAGAAGGGGAAGAAGTGTGGAAGGCTCCTCAGTGGGAGATAAAGCCAGACCTCCTCTCCCTCTGTGGAAAAACTACCCTTACTCAGAACTGAGTGAAGTGGTGAGAATGTTCCAAATGCCCAGGTAGGCCAGGTCCCCAGCAGGCTGCAGCACTCAGGACGATTTGGGGGTTTGGCATTCCCATTCACTCTGCCACTGCAAATGGCCCCAGCCCCAAACACTGCTCATGGAAGAAAATCCCAAAGCCATTTTTTGCTGGGGCCCTCTCTCTCTCACTGGTGTTTCACAGTGAGCACCTAAGGAAAGATTAATCTCTGCTCCAGGTTTTTTGACACAAGGATTTCACTCCTGCCTTGTGCCAGCAATGGTGTTTTCAGCCCAGGGTGCTGCAGTGATGCTCCTACATAGAGATGTGGAGCCTTCCTTCTGAGAAGACAAGAGATCCTGACCCACCAAGCCTCAGTCCCTGCAAGGATGAAAATCTCAGAGAAGTCACCCAGACAGCACCACACAGAGGCATCTTAAGTACAATCTATATTATCTCTATATTTTTTATTTGTCATCATATTTGCTCATTTCTGCGGAGTATAATGTCACAAAGACCAAAATAGAGAGCGGCTTGTCGCTGAGCTCACATCAGTTAAACACAATAGGTACAAAACTAGGTGACTCTGTCTTATTTATCATACTTTTTTTCAGTCATTTATATACAAAGAACTACTCTATATGGAAAAATAATAAACAAATCCCATGGGTATGTTACATGGTAAACAAAAAAGGAAGGAAAGAAGGAAGGAAAGAAGGAAGGAAAATGGAAGCAGGTAAGGGAGAGCAGCTCCACAGGTCTACTCCTGGAACTGGCACATTTCTTGGGTCCTGGGCTACCATGAGCAGACCTACAAGACCATGGATGCCTTGGCCTTCTTGCTCTCAAGCTCTGGATCTCACATTTGTTCCTCCAACACAAAGCAGCTTCAGAGCCAGTGCTTGCTCTGGCCCTTGCTGGTCACGAGGGAAAGCAGGAAGCTTCGTGATGGGTGATTTTATGTGGTATTAAAAAACATATAAATATAAAAAATTATAAAGTAGGGCAGCTGGCTTTTTGGGTACTAGCTCACCAGGCTCCTCTGAAGGTAGCTGGTGCAAAAAAGTTACACTTGAAACCATTATAGACAGGATACTTTGAAAATAACCAGATCCTCTGCACAGCACATACATATATATAAGTATATATGTATGTGTATATATATATATATATATATATGTCTATATATATATGCAGAAGACATTTCAAAATAAGTTCTAAGAAATCTGAGAAATGCTTATCTAAGCCTGGACCACCTTCATGCTCAATGGGGCAATCACACAGATTTCAGCCACCCAAATGCAACAAAGACTGGGGACAGTCACTAAGTGATACTGGGACATCATCAAGGCCTGCAAATCCAAAGAAAGGGGAGGATGGGATCATGTCCCATGCCCCACTTTCCTAAGAGAGAGGGAGAAACATCATATCTCACATTAAAGGACTATTAATCTAAGCCACAGAAAACAGAAGCAAAGTCTGTTCAATCTTCAGCCCTGCTTTCCAGGGGATTTATGCATGAGGAAATTTTACACCAAGCCCACACAAAGCCTGGCAAAGCGTGTTTGCATGTTTAATTAAGCAGTCACAAACTTAGAAAATAAGTTACCAATAGCATGATGTGTGTGAATGGGAAAATCAAGCAGCAGAGAAGCTGCTGGATACACTGACCCTGCCTCCAGCTCCCTCAGCAGTACTGTTGCTCTCACCTGCTTCACCATCCCCCAGAAACATCAGTACAGGAGGAGGCACTATCCTTAAGCTTTTCCTTATCCTTAGCAGGGAGCAAACCTGCCTCTCTTCAAGCCCTTTTGCCCAGCTTGGGCAGAGGTGCTGAATAAACGAGGTGCTCTTCACTCACTGTTGCTTCTGAGACACTCAGTGAACAAGCAGATGGATTAGGAAACAAATGGAAAGGTCAACTCCAGGCAGCAAACCAGACTCCAGTTCTTCAAGCAGAACAGCAAGGAACAATCCAGAATCACAAGGTCTGCTCTTGGTAGGAGGAGGTGTGAAGCAGGAGAGGAACAGAGAAACTACAGCTGAACACAGTAGCTTGCTCTACTCTCAATTTTGCTTCCTGCTTGCAGGTAGGAGCATCTGAGCTGTAGCACTTGAGTGTGCTACCCACTTCTCTCCTAGATAATTTTAAGCAAGCAAAAGGCATTTCCTAGTCTCTGCATAGATCTACAGAGGAATAATTTTCATTTTGGCTCACTAAGTACGCATGGGTTCGTCCAAAACCCAAAAGAAGCAAGGGAAAGCTTCTCCCACTTCCATAAATGCTGGTTCCACCCTTGGTTGCACTGCAGGTGCAGCAGAGCCTGTGAAATATGCAGCAGCAGCAGCAGCAATTGCTGCCTGGGAAAATAAAAGCGACAAATCTGACCAGCCAGGTCATGTCAGGTTTCAAGTCTGCTTCAGCCTGCCCCAGAACAGCTACAGAGATAAAAAACAAAGGAGTGTGCAACATTCCTTCCTGAATATTCCTGCCTAAGGGTGAAACTTGTGTAGTTCAGGGAAAGTCAGTGATGATGAGCATGGAGAGAGCTACCTGTGAGAGACCAGGACCTGCTCTGGCAGCTACCTCTAACAGGGACAGATGTGATGCTGGGGGACAGGAAACAAGAAGAAAAACTGGTTTTGTGTTTACATATCTTCCCTTCCCAAAGAGGGGTGAAGGGGCCAGAGCTCTACAAACTTCCACCATCTATCATAGTCAGTCCTCAGTCTTGTTAGCAGGACACAGATGCTCCAGGGAAGCTTCCTGCCACAGGAATGCCAGGAAGATGGGAAGCTTGGACACCTGGTGATTAAAAAACTCCACCCTTGTGAAAAAGCAATTATGTCCCCACTGAGCTTCAACAAGATTTTATAGCAATTGGGGATGCAGGGAGCTGTTCTTTTCCTATTCACTCCCTCAAGTGACTCAAGGACTCATAACCAGGTGCTCAGGAAGATGTTCCTTACTTAGCACTAAAGGCAATGGCTATAATAGAAAGACCAGTCTCAGGTCTGGTCCTCAGGAACACTTATGGCTGCATCCCCATTCTATTTCCCAAGGATCACAGAGATGTTAGTACCAGTGAGTTGGGGAGAAAACTGTGACTACATCAACCTTTCAGGAAAAGAAATAGAAAGCAGTAAGGTTGTCCTGCTAGAAAAAAGCCAAAAACATTTTTGGTTACAAACTCTAGGCTCCAGCCAGTCACACCCCACACCAAGCTGGGCAGGTGTGGGAAGCCAGAGCCCCAAACCCTGGAACTTTGCTTGAATCAATTCAACTTGATTGCTGCTGTAAGGAATGAGCTCGAGCACAAAGTCCTGGCCATTCTGCCACCTCTGCATTGCTCATCACGTCCATACCCACAAAAGCTAATGGGAAGTGCCCACTTCTGCAATCTTTACTCTCTAGGAAGTGATATGACTTGTGTGTTTCTGCATTAATAAATTATTTAAAAAAAAAAAAAATAGAAGGAAAATGACAGCATGTGCTGGCAGTTTCCCCTCCTAGAATTCATCATCAGAGCTCAGCAAGAGGGTCTTCTCGTTGTCACGGGCACCGGAGCAGCTGTGGGAGCGCGAGATCACGTGGCTGCCATTGCGCCAGGGGGGACCGTGCTCCAGTGTCGACTGCTGGGTGTACTGCTGGTAGGCTGGAGAGAAGTTGTGGATGGCATCTTGGACAATGTCATGGGGATTCATGGTCTCCTTGAGGCTGCTGGAGATGCTCTTCATGGGAGCACAGCGACCTGTTTGGGTAAGACAGGAAGGGACAAGTAAAGAACACTGCTGCCTTTCCCACACCCCTTAATACAAAGGTAAGTAAACAAGGAACATGCAGTCCTAGATCTTGCAGAAGGTGCCCTACAGACTTTCTTAAGCAGCTGCTGAGGAAATGCCATACAAATAGTGTTGAGTTTTATCAGTGGTGCTCCTAAACCCAGACACTGTGAGCCAAGTGAATCCACCACAGTACCAAATGGGGGACACACCATGAGAACGGGACATACCCACAGTGAAAACCTCCACTACACACTATTGGTGCTGGCCTGGGCGTGCAACGAATACAGTCACATAGGGAGGTGCTCTTCTAAACACTTTCAGAAGACAAAAACTAAGTAAATTCTAAAAATATAGGAGAAAGGGCATTTGCCATTCCACTCTCTGGAAATTAAGAGTGCTAGGTGGTATCAAAGTGCCCATGAGAAAGAGATCATATGAGTAAAAAGGAAAGGAGAGAAACAGGCAGTACTAGAGGCAGAACTACTCCACGTGTCATGATGATACCATGAAGAAAGCAGCAGATGGAGAATGTACCACTCAAGTGCTAAGCACAGAGGGCAGCTGTGTCTCCTTCTAGGACCTGCCATGTTTCATGGATTCTAGGTTCCATTTCCAATGTGGATTTCTGCCTCTGCTCAGCTCTGGGGATGAGCTCCCCAGAGAACCAAAGTATGCTAACCATCTGTGGTAATTATAAAAGTGAAGGGAGGCTGGGGTTAGAGTAGCTCCTTTGAGAGCCTGTGCAACTCTTTGGAGAGAGATTCCCACAGCTCTGACACAAATGTCTAAAGCTCTGCATTAATGCCCATGCAGCCGTTTTACTACTTACAATCCAGACAACCCTAAAGCAGCTGTGTGAGGCAGTGGAGTTACAGACTTGCAAGGATAGGGGAACAAGGGACAGGGCAGGTTGTAGGCAGGCTGGGAATCAGGAGAGAACAGCATCCCAGCTAAAAAACAACTGAGACAAACACACAAAGCATGCTGTACCTACCGTATGGCCCATATGATGGAACAGCTGCATCAGGGACCAGTGGCCAAAGCAAGGGAGAGATAAAAGGAAGGAGAGAAAGACAGAGACAGAGAAAGAGGAAATAACAAGAACTGAACAAGGCCCACCACTGAAACATTCCCCACTGTGCTGACCTGTAGTTTACCCTTTCATCACCCACAGATGTCGTTTCCCCCACTAGAACCACTGTTCTTCCAAAACCTCTGGGGCTGGCTGGGATGGAGGGGTCACTTACACTGACACGGCCTGAGGGCTGCTGTCTTCCAGCACCTCAGCACAGATCTCCCTCAGCAGGAAGGACTCCCTTTATTTGGAAAATACTGACTTGGTAAATAAACCCCTTTTCCCAGAGATAACATCCCTCTTCCTCTTCCCCAAAATAAAAATCTTCCTTATAGCAGCCCAGCCCTCACAAAGTCATTACAGGAAGATCCTCCTCCTCTATGGCAAACATATTGCCAAAGCACAGCCTCATCTTCTCATCAGATTCAAAACAGAGCCTGTTTTAGGCCCTGTACCTCCTGCCTTCAGCCTGTTGCACAATCTGGAGCAATGGAGTTCCCCTTTGGGGAGACAGGAAGAAGGACAAACCCACTCCACCAAAACAATGCAACATCTTACAGCCCTCAGGTCTGCAACAAGTTGTTGTGGGTGACATGCTGGGAAACTGAAAAGGGAACAGTGCAACTCAGTGCAAGGTTTCTGCCCTGGAGAGCTGTTGCACAATAAATCTGTTCAGACACCACGCAGGAGGGGATGTGGCATTTTCCAAGCTATTGGGTTGGGAGTCCTATCAGTGTGCTGGATGCCTGAGGGACCAGTCACCACCCAGTCTCACTACCAAAGAGACAAGCCATATGCACTGGCATACTTCCTACCTTGGGCATCAATTCTCTTGTCCACATACACCTTGTATGTGAAGGCGTGGCGCAGGGCAATGGCTGCAAAGAACATCTCCACACAAATGATGAAGTCTTGATAGCCAGCAGCTACTGTGCCTTCACCCACAGACACATTAGCAGAGTGGATTTTGGGGATGGCACCACACTTTTCCAAAATGGCCAACAGCATCCCTAAACAAAGTAATAAGTTTATGTAAATGTGCAGCAAACATGGTCTCATAGTAACTGCAAAGAATGGAAACAGTTTTTTATATTGTATGTCCTAGACAGAACCCAACTCACCACAGGAGCTACAAATGTGCACCTATGGTCACTCGTGCAACAGAGAAAGGAAGAATAAAGTGAGACAAATACTTTTAGTTCCAACACCGATCCTCTTCTATTCTCAACTAATACATAAACTGTGGAACTAACTGCTGCAGGACTTAAGTCCAAAAGGATAAGAGGAGTCAGATATTTCTGTAAGCAACTCTGTGATCTCAGTATTGTCTCAAAATAGGTTCTTTCACACAGTGTGCAAGAGGTCAATCCACACAAAGAGTTGAGGTATTTGGCTTATTTACAGTTCTGCATAGAAAGGGGTGCTGGCTGGCAAATCCACAAAGCCAGCATGATGACTACTAAAGATTTTTGCTATTTATACATTTTAGCAAACAAAGCTACTAATGTTCCTTGGCTAAAAATTACCTAATTCTCTTTTTAATTAGTATTCTCTTTTCTATTGGTTAATGATCCTCTCACTGCTCATGCTAATTAGTCTGCATGCTCAGTCTTTCTCTCCTTTTGAGTCGGTGGTTTCTTGGGTCAGTGGCCATCATCTCCTCCTGCCAGAATTACCTTTTACTCCATTGAAGCTGATTCAGCACAGCTGCTCTCTTTACTAGTTTCTTCCTTATCTTAGGGGTTCTGCCAAATGTCTCTGTGGCTGTAAATTTTGCATTCTTTGCACTCACTATCTGTGGTACATCCTTCTTCTCAAGCTTTGTTAACCTCCCCTGATGTCACTGAAAAACATTGATCCCTAAACCTTAACAAGGCAATTCTACTGTTGAGCAATTTGTCTAACACCTGGACATCACTTGGAGCTTGTTTGTAAGCTGCTGTCTCACATATTAAACCTCTTTTCTTGTTGATTACACTTGAAAGCACACAAGGATCAAATACCAAAGAACAGCCTTTCTTAAGAATATTTTGATATATTCCACATTTTGCAACATCAGCACTTGCACTAGCTAGAACAAAAGCTGAAGTAACAGAACTTTTCATTTAAGCATATTAGTGTTCTTGACATACCACTGTAAGAAAGATTTCTCCCTGTCCACAGTTTAGTGGCTGAAGAATTTCAGAGAAGACAAAGTGTGTGACCAGATGCCTCAAGATGATAAACTAGACAGTCTATTAGCTTGTCTGTAAACAGGGAGGCTATACTCCAACAGTCTGAATTCCACCTCAGTTTCTACTCAATTAGTCTTTGAAGTGCAACTCAGTAAACCTAAGTAGGGCATTGAACAGGGAAATGCTTAGAGCCAATTAGTCAGAAGCACTAAGCTTAGGTGGAATTTCAACTTTCCGACTGTGCCTCTGCTTCCTGTGTATGAATTCTTAACGTCCTTCTCCTGTCAGTGGTTCTGTGGCAGCACACATTGCATCCAGCCAGCTTGCTGCTTCATATACATCACAGATATACCATTAAAATTTTATTTATAGAGTACTAAAAGAAGCACTAAAATTTTTTATATGTGCCACTTTAATCAATAAAATGGCAGCATGCAGATAAAACGTTGGCAACTTGTGCTTTATGATTGTTTCAGGAATGCAGAGGGCTCTTCACCCTATCAGCTGCCAGGTACATATTCTTGTGAACACACGCACACACACACAGGGATAATAAGGATTCAGGAGCATATAAACAAAAATTAAACTGAGCAAAACAGGTTTCCCAGTGAAAAGCAATAAATGACTATAAACCAAATGGAATACAGAAAAAACATTCTGTCTATTAATCAATATCTGCTCTATCATCTCCTGTGTCTGAGCCCCTGCAGAGAGCTCTTTGTGCCTACCCAGGGAAGGGAAAAGCAGCTCACCTTGCCAGAAGGACAGGAAGATGACAGACTTCACCATGAAGAACTTGAGGACTGGGCTATAGGGACTGAGCAGCTCACGTGTGGCAAAGTAGAAAAGGAAGAGGGCATACAGTGCCAGGCTGACAGAGATGTTGTAGATGATCGTCACATAGAGGTAGCCGCTGGTTACACTGAAAAGAGAAGATATATATGAATGCCTGAAACTTCAACATGATGTTTTCCCTTGTCACTGTCAATAGAGAGCCCATTTCCTTCCTGCCTCCTGGTTCCATTCCCACCCTCAAACCAAGGTAGAAGAAACACGAAACTAAGAGAAGTCTGCCTTCTTTTCTCGCACATCAACCCATGTACTCCCATCTTTTCCCAGCACACATGAAAAAGAAGAAAAGCCAGGCAGAGAAGGGGCAGCCAAATCATGCATGCTAAATAAATAAACTTACTCAAAGTCACCATCCTGGTACTTGCCAAAGGCCTGAAGGATGACTGTGCTGATCGCCATAAGGGGCTTCACCACACAGAACTGCAGGGTAGCCTACAGGAAAAAAACAGGAGGAATGAGAAGGCAGGTGGTGCAAGAGGACAAGCTGCCAAACCAGAATCACAATGGACTGTCCACTGAGACCACTCAGTAAGATAACACAATCCAGCCCCAACAAGAAGTCTGACCCTGTCACTTGCTAATTAATTGTGCTTGAGGACTGCAGCACCCAAAAGGAAATGGAGTTTTAGAAGATGTACATGTGTTATCTACTTGTCCAGAATGGGAAGAAAAACCTCTCTGTAGGGTTGTTCTAGAAGCTGCTCAGTCCCACTCTTCCAGAGATGCTTTTCACAGGCTGTGCTGCAGCCCATTTAGGAGCTGCAACAATATGAAAAACAAAAAAACCCACACTGTGCTATGGCACAGACACAGCAAGTTTAACAGAGACATACTGGGGAAGGAAAGCAAACTCCAGTCCATAGTTGTCACAAAGTTAGGAAAGAAGGTCCCCTGGATCAGAGGGGAATCCCGCTGTCAAGGAGGAACTTTTGACAACTGCCACAATATTCAGGCATTTTGTAAACACAGCAATGTGTGTTGCCACACACAAGAGTTAGTCTGTTATCATCCACATGACCTTTACTGAATCTCCCCAAAGATTCCATGACACTTAGGATCAGCTCTATCAATTCTGCCTGTATAAACTACTGCTCCTACTGGGACTGAGTGCTCCCTCTCAAAACCACCGCATTCTTCAACTTTCTGCAGATGTTCAACTTTAAAGTCCTAAAAAAGGGAATCCTAAAAAAGGTCCTAAAAATGTCTCCCTGAAGAGATGTGACACCTGTGTCTCCCTGAAAGTGGCTGGAAGAGCCTGGGTAGGTGCTGACCTCTGTGTGTGTGGGGAGGGCTATGTAAGGAAAGAAGGTAAAACCAAACAGTAATAATTGCTTTGGATACGATGCAATTTGTTAGTGGTCATAAGACTTCAAGGAGATTAAAAACCCCAGCACATGCCAGTTGGTGAGTCACTTTAAATATGTGAACTGGAAAAGGTCAAGCTAATTGGTAAACAACTCCATCCTCTGAGCTTCCCCTCCTTCCAATCTGGGGACAGTTTAACCATTTCCCTGCAATCCAAACCACCACACACTATTTTTAGCTGCTTCCCTAGAAGATGCTATAGCATATGGGAAGCACATGGATGGTGTGTGACCCATGTGTGAGGGTCACCAGACAGAGACCCAGCAAAGAATCTTAATCAAGACATCTTTAAGGAAACAAGCTGTTGGGATTTTGCACCACAGACACCAGCACACCACCACACTGCTGGAGACCTGCAGGCAACACAGGCAGACAGACTGACCCACAACAGGCACCTGCCTGAGAAAAGCTGGGAGGAAGATGGCATGAAGATGGTAAGAAAAAAATATTTATAACACACAGATCCCTTCAGAATGAAAGGAACTAGAAAGAGCAGAAAATGTTGGTGATGGGAGGCAACAGAAATGCCAGGGACACTAAGAACAGGGCTAAAAAGGGCAAGGTGTTCCTTTCAGCACATTCCTCTTCCTGATCATCACAATGGTGGATACTGCACAGATCAGCAATGACATTTGTTCTGTTGCCCTTTCACACCAGCGTTCTCAGGAATTCGTCTTGAAAGGTCTTCCCCAAAAATCCTGGAAGTCTAGAAGTACTAGAAAGTGAACCTTGGCATCAACAATTTCTCACCAAGGCAGTATTTAAGTTCAAGCCAAGAAGGATGGAAGTATTTAAGCATCTCTTTGCAATACACCTCCCTCACAGCCTCCACAGCAGACTTAGCAGTTAGCAAAGGGCAGGCATGAGTAGAAAAATTGCTGCCAGATACCAGCAAAAGAAAAGCAAAATATCTACCAAAGACAAAGCTACCAAACAAGCTGAGATTTGTGGAGGCCAGCATAAAAAACACACCTTCCCCATTCCCTAAGGTGTGCTTCTAGTCTTTACTGTTGTGAACAAACTTTCCAAACACAGACACGTGCAAGCCAGGTGGTGATAACTGCAAGAGGCTGTGGGCCATGAGAAGCAAGAAGTCTAAGGGAAATTATTTCTCCAGCATTCATGGGTGTTACATCTGCTTAAAATATATTTAAAAGGTAAAAGTCAACATTAGGAGCAATAAGAACAGGTAATGCAGTGAATCAACCAAAAGGTGTCCAGATTGAACCCATGAGAAACAGTTGAAGGAGTTGAACAGTTGAAGTATGTCTGAACATACTGGGTTCAGACTAGAAAAGTATCAGGCAAGAAAACAGAAAAGATGTAAGGACAAAGTATGGGGCAGGGACAAATAAACAGATATGCAAAAGAAGTGGTCCTTTGAAATTGGCCATTTGTGCAGCACTGCTTAACACCAGATATTAACATGAGGCTACACTGTACTTTTGATGCTCCTGCATATTGCTAAAACACAGAAGATGGGCCATGATGTTCAGGAGAAGCCAGGCAGATATCTAAACCTGCTGACTGAAATTACAATGACCTGAGCCCTTCCAAAGAAGCAGACATGCTTCACACTGCCTCCACAGAAACCTCTTGTGTTCATTTCAGCAAGTGAGCAAAGCCTTGAAATTCACCTGCTGTTTCCTGCCAGCCAGATGTGACTGACCTGCAATGAGCAGACAAGGGCTGTATAGGGGTTTAGGTCTCCCCTACTCCACTGCCCTCCACGAACCCAGTTCAGCACAGACACACACACATGGTGAGCAATACTCGGTTCCTCCTACAATCCAATGTGTCATGCTTAACCTCCACCCCCTCCTCAGCTCCAAACCTCAATAGCAGCACTGGGAATTCAGGAGGCTGTTACACAACTGCGGGGTGTCTGCGACACAACACAGACATCCATTTCTTACAGTTGGGACCTCTGTAATCCAGAAAGGAAAAGAGTTTCTTCCTAGGATTAACATCAGTTCAGGAGATAACTTGTGTCTTAAACTAAAGCCTTCCTGATGTGGGGTTGAGTAGAAAGATCTCAGAAATTCAGCAGCAAAAGGCACCACTGCCACCCCCACAAACCTAATTTCTGCAGTCCCTCCAGCCCATACCTGTTTGCAGAATCTCAGGAATCCAATTGAATATGTCTTTCCCCACAGGCAGCAAGTCCCATACACACAGCTGGACCTGAAAGAGCCAACACAAGATGACAGAGTTCACAAGCAAGATTTGGGCAAGAGTGCAAGATTCCTACCCTCTTTATCTACTTCTCTGTAGCAAAGTTGCAGGACTGGTGCCTTCTCTAACAATGACTGCAATTATGGCCATATCCTCTTTTGGAGAAATGTCTAAAACAACATCCTGACTGCACACTGCAGTTTTTTTTTTTTCCTGTCACTGAATGGCATGGGGAAAAACATAGATCCTAGAGGAGACAAACACAATCAACTGAAGACAGAAAAGAATTAAAGCAGGAGAAGGGAGTAAGAAAATAAGCAAAGGAATAGCAGGTGGCAGGTGCCCAGAAAAACTGTGAATCAGTCCAGCTTGCCTAAGAGGATGTGATCAGCCTGATCTGTCTCACAGCAAGGTACTGGTAAATCATCATCATCATCATCATCCACACTGCCCAGTTCTAGCAGACATTTGCCACCTGACACAGTTTTTCAGGACAGGGATAGAGAAATAGTAGATGGGCACAGAAGGAGGACAGCATCATGCTGTAAGCACAATAAATACTCACTCAATTGGTTTCCCTCTGATCTCAGACATGATGGAGCTCTCCCCTCCCAAGTACTCATAGCAGAGGCTGAGAAAGTTGTATATTACAAAGGCTGCAAAGACATCAATCACAGTAAAATGACAACCAACTTCAAAACAGGTGCAAGGACCAAGAGTACAAGCAACAGACCAAACATTAGCAGGGACTGCTTATGCAGCACCTTTCCCTCCCCAGCACTCCAGATTTTCACTGCATTTATTATCCTACCTCAGCACTCACAAGACCATCTGAATGGGACTTTGGCCAAGGTCCAAGGCCAGTTCCATGACTCATGCCAAAAAGGTCCCAGAACCATTTAAAACTGTGGTCAGTCTCTCCTATTTGGCATCTGTAAGATACCAGTCTTTACAGGGTTCCTGTGCATTATTCCAGGATATCACACTGGTACTAAATAATCTGGAAGAGGTATCTGTGATCCATCAGCCATATGTTATCACCTGTATTTAACCTTTTAGCTGATGAACACTGTCTCTGACAGGTAACCACACCACAGATGTAAGAGTTGGAGAAACATTTTATAACTATCAGTGAAATTCTGCTTTCACATCTTGTGGGGACTTCTGTAAAACAGACTCTGAGTTTCATTTTCTCAAAAAAAAGAAATTTCTTGTTTGCTGAATAAACTTTTCCTTAGGCCACCTCTTTTCCACCTTCCCCAGCAACCTGGTACAGATGATGAACAGACTGAGTACTTTGCCCCATTTCAGTTCCCCATAACTACAGGTGTATCTCCTTTTCATGGGATCCATCCACACTTAAATGTGAATGAAGTGAGCCTGATACACCCTGTCTGCCACTTGTTATAATTTTTGTTGGACCTCAAAGTTGTGATACTTTTTTAGGGCAAGGACTGTATTTCTGCATTTGTCACAGATAGCCCTGGGGCAAAAATGACAGACCATATGATCCTTCTTGCAACATTATATTCTATGGTCACCTGTGTCTGGACATTCCCTGGAATGACAACACCCAAATCCTGCTTTTTGCCCCAAATAACTGGGATACAAACAGCAGTTTCAAGGAATTTTAAGATAAGAACAGAAACCTAATAATGTACAACACTGAGAAGCTCATCTCCCCAAGCAGCCAGTTATTAGACCTGAACTCAGTTTTTCCACATGAATGATCTTCCAAATTCACATAAATTCTTCTATAAGCATCCAAACTATGCTCTGGCAAAGAGATACTCCATGCTCCCCTAAACACAGTCTCAAAACATTGTATTTATGGCTTATAAACATGTCTAGCTGGCAAGACTGCTATGGCACATAAAAACCAGTGGTATACATGCTTCTATGCATGTAATTGGGATATTGTTATTCCATTGGTAATCCTTAATATTGAACGATGTTCACACAGTAATGATTTTGCTAAAGCTTTAATTAGGACAGAAAACACCAACCACTGAAAACTTATTTAAATAACTGTTGTAACCCCTTCTGCCTTCAATTTTCCTGCAACTTAGCTGACAGCTCCCAGCACCCAGAGAAAGAAAGGCTGAGCTTTTCCTATTGTCCTCCAGTGACCCCTGCCCTCTGATGTGGTCATTACAATACCAGCTGCCCATTCCCCAAGCTCTAGGGAAGAGATGACATCAGAGGAAGAAAACAAAACAAAACAAAAGGGAGAAACATCTGCTCATTCATCCCCAAAAGAAGTGCTAACTAGCAAAGCTCATCACACCAGCAAAAACTCATCTCCCATTCCCGATCTACATCCATCATGGTATTCATGATATCAACACAACAAAAAAAACGCCCAAACAAATCCTATTTGTGTCAGTGTTTCTCACACCCTGGTTTGTACAGTCACATGGAAGAGTAACACAGGCACAGGCTCCTCCTAACACACACTACAAAATACAGTCCATAAATGGCTTAAGACAGCTTCCAAAATTTATTAGTAAGGTCTTTTTCCACCATTCCTTACCAGCCCACTTTGCAATGCAAAAAATAAAGAAGGTGGATGGCAAGAGAGGGAAGAGGACTAAAAGGCTGTGATTGCTTTGAAGCAATCCCCAGAAAAAGTGAGGGAGAGAACCTGCTTTCCAAAGGTATTTTCACTTCCACTTGTAGTTTTCTCACACAGGCCAACATGCTGAGGTGAACTCTGGAGCACAAGCAGCCTCCTGAGTAGATGCTCAAATGTTTGCAAACTCCCAGAGCAAGAGAGGCAGAGGGATAGTGGCTGTTGCTAGGAGAGCAGCAGGCTTCCTTCTAGACCTATCCGCATGGACAGGGCAGGGAAAGAAAAAAACCCAGGCCCAAACAAAGATGCTTTCTTGCACCACGTGTGTGCATTTGGCATCTGCTGCTGCACCCAGAGCATTGTGTGGATGTGAAGGAAGGAAGGCCTGCTGCTCCCTTCAGCTGATTAACTTGTTCACATGGCCAGGGGCAACTCTCCGCAATGCAGATCTCACCAAAACAACTGCACCTATGACTTAGGATTTAATGTGGGTATGGTGATAAATTGTCCTCAAAAAGACATTGCTGGAGTGTAGGATCCCCCACTGAGTGGGTACAGGCTTCTTTTAGGATGAGACCAGGAGGGAAGTCACAATAGCATTTACAGGAAAGTAACCATTTCCCTCACATACAGTGCTAGTGGTATTACATCACTGCAAAAGATTACCAAAACCAAGCAGGTGCTCATCCTGAACATGGCACCCTCTCTTCTACAGGATTCCAAAGCACTTTATGCTTCACCAGCCACAGCATATGGTCACTGTGCTACTCTGTGCAAGCAGACAAGTGACCACAGGATGGGACCAGAAGAACACATTGCTAACAAGCTGCACCAGGAACACAGGACAAAGCAAGTGTCTGGATGCTAAGTGCTGTTAAAAGAGACAGGAGCTAAGTAATACCTCTTTCTAACACACAGATAACCACCAGATTTTTTGGCTTTACCAAAAGCTTTCACCTTCCTGAAGCAAAGGATCTCAGAAAACCATAAACTTAGTCTCTACAGAACCCTGGAGGGAAGACTCATGCTCAGAGGCCAGTGAGGGAAAGGGTCAAGCTGGGCAGGGCTTTGAGCAACCTGATCGAGTGAAAGATGTCCCAGCCCATGGCAGTGGTGCTGCACTAGATGACCTTTAAAGGTTCATCCTGAAACAAACCATGCCATCATTCTATGATTTTCAATCACTAAGCAAGCCATGGTCATCCAGTTAGGCACAACATTCAGCAGCTCTCTCCACGTTCTCAACCAGAAATAAAACTCTCTCAGAGCAGACACTTCCCACCCCCACATTTTCTGTCTGACCCCTCCTTACCTTCGTAGCAGTCCCGCACTGTGCCAAAGTAAACATAGTACTGGTCATTGGTGAAGAACAGGAGACTGAGCCATGAGTCAAAGGCATAGATGGGCACGATGAAGAGGATCCGAACGATGTAGCGCTGCTCATTTGGGCAGCTGTAGCAGCGCAGATGCATGTAGATCTGAGAGAAGGAGAGGGGAGACCGGGATCAGCGGTATATGGAGCAGAGAGGAGAAAGCACAACTGCAGAGTCAATTGGGCCAGGAAAAACAGACTCAGTACATCACCTCTCCAGCAGCCTCAACGTGATGAACATAAAAGATAAACGGTATTGATATAGCAACCCTTAGTTTGCAGAGACAGGGAAGGAGAGGGAAGAGAAAACACAGGCATTTCTAATCTGGTTTCTTAGAGGGAATTGATATATTTTTACATCACCTTGCCCACATTCTTTTTGTTGATACTTTTTTTCCCAGTCATCAGTCCTATATTCCTTCTAGCCTCTTTTAAGTACCTAGGATTCATAACACTGCAGGCTGCTTTCCTCTGAAAAGGGAAGGTGCACACACTTAAGTGCACGCTGGTTGTGAATATTCACTCTTTAGTTGTTTTGGATGCTTTCAAAACTTTCACCTGAAACAACCTAAGAGAGTCCTTTACAGCACATCCCAAAGCTGATAAGCCAGAGCCCATCTGCTCAAAAGGTGTCATTCTGCACGTGGGTGACAGCACAGCCACAAAGGGTCAGCCATCAAGGGAGCACTGAGCTCATGTAGCGTGCTCAAAGGAACCACAGTTTGTTCTGTCTGACTGCACACATGCCAATCCCTCTAACTCACTGGCTGGGGGGAGCACAGCATCCCCACCCTACCTGCTCCCACCACTCACAGTTCCTTAGCCATCATTAAATCCCACACCTAAGACACTTTTTTACAGAATACCCACCTCCCAGAAAAGGTATTGACCACAAGCACACCCTGAAGATGAGCACAACCCCTTGTAATGCCTTAATAACACAGGCAGAGCTTCAGCACGATTTGTGGGTACACTTTCTTGACCATGGAGTCAGGAGAGGCAAGGCCTCTGCACAGCAATTCTCACTTAGCTGCTGTCCCAGATGCTGGAATTAGTAACAGCCAGCTGATTACATATGTGCCTTACCACTGACTAATTCTGCTGCCTGAAGAGGTACAAGCATTTGTTTGAAACTTCACCCTGCATCTTGGGGTGTTGTGAGGATTCTCCAGAGACTGAAAAAACCGTACGCTGACAATCTCCTCCTTCCACTGTAAGGCAGAGGGGCTTGTGTCTCCCCAGCTGTTTGTGGCTTGTCCCTCCCTGGTCAAAATTGACTGAAAGGCTCAAAAATACTTCAGCTTCCTTTCCCTATTAATGGCTCAAAAATACTTCCAATTCCTCTTGTTAAGAAGAAACCGATGAGGAGCTCACAAAAAGCTCATTTCCTGAGAACAGGTTGAAAAGAAGCTAACAAACCTCAGAGATATTTTTGCCTTGCGACAATCCCAGTGACACATCTCATCCAGCACAGAGACAGCTGACACCAGAGTTCAGATGACTCCAAGCTTTGCCCTTGGGATGTCAAAAGAGCCCTGTGATCTGTGTGCCTAGGAGAGCACAGGAACTGCTGCTGTGCAAGAGAACAACAGCGCGTTTCAATCAACAGTGTCTCTCTGGCACTGACCTCCATTGGTTTCTTCACAGGACATTAATGCCTAACTGTGCAATGTTATACTGCAGAAGAAAATTTCTTCCTACCCTCAGCAGGTGATCAATTTGACAGGAGGATCCATGGCACTTGTAATTGTTACCCAAGCTGGTGAAACTGCAGGTGTTACTCTTATTCATCTGTGACTAATCCATTTTTTACCTCCACTGGCCCCAGTATTCCATCAATAGGCTGTACTTTTCTAGATTCTAGTCATCACTCTGGAATCTACAATCCAACAGGTACAAAACATGGGTTGATAAATAACAGGGCTTGTGCTTCCCCACTGTATTTCTCAGTTCACATGATAACTGCATGAAAGAGGTACAGAACAGGATGCAGGGTTTGACTTATTCTGGCTCCCAGGACACCTGCCCCAGAGAGAGGGGAGGGGAAAAAAATTAAAATGAAACATTGCCTGCTACTCCTTTCCGCAGCAGAGTTCAGCCTGTGGAATCCACTGGCACAGGAGATCAAAGGAGCAATGTCAAACAACAGGTGACTAGGATCTTTAAGCTAACAGGTGACACAATAAAAAAATGGTAAGATTCAGCTAAAGACCTGTGAAAGGACGGGCTGAGATAACACACCTTTCTGCAAACCTTCAAGAGATGGCCAAATGTTTACAACTGCTGCTTTTAAAGAGTGTGCTTCCTCTCCATTCTCACTACAGAAATGGTCTGTTCCTTCATACAGGGAAAAGGAAAGGATGAGAAGTACAAGTGACAGGGTTTTACCTGATGGCAGGTGATGAGCAAAGCTGTCCATACAAAGAAACCTGAGATAGCCTGAGCAGCAGTGGTCATGAGGAATATTGGCTGCTCCACAGCCGTGGGGCTGCCATCCTCTGGCATCCAAGAGAAGTTAGGAGCCACAGCTGGAGTGGTGGCAGCTGACCCCAATCTGGGGGCTGCAGTGACATCAGTCATCATAATCATGTTGCCTTTTGGTGTGAGGTTCCAGTCGGGATTGCTAAAGAGCTGCCCAGGAGCCAAGACCTGTCAGGGAAGAGAACCACAAAACAATTGAACCCAGTAGAAAGGAGTCAGGAATGTAATAGAACTTTGCATCTCTCACATGCTTTTCACCAGGCTGCTCACATGTTTTGTGAACAGGACCTGGATAAGTCTGCCACTGCCACCCCTCATGATATAACAGATCACGTGGTACTCTCAATTTAAAGCTGTTTCCCTTAGTCCTATCACTACATACCCTTGTAAAAAGATCAGAAGGAAGTATCTAAATGATCCATATTGAAAGATTACAAGCACACCTAAGTTAACAGCTCTACTTTCCATAAAAGTATGGGCTGTTCTACTGTCCTGATGTCAAAGTTAGCCTGCCAAGATACAACAAGAACATGTGCCACAGTGTCCCTGTGCAGGAAGGGGGCAGGGGGAAGAATATCCTAATACCTACAGCAAGCAGGGCCCACATGTCCTACAGTCATGGTGAAAACCACACTCAGCCCAAAGCACTCTCTTTGAAGGATATGCACTGAAAGCTGTTCTCACATTGACAGTGGAAATCGCATGTAAGTTGTGCTTTCACCAAACTTTGTACGGCATGGTACATTTAGCCAGCCTGTCACTAATTTTACTAACTTTGCATTGTTTTCTACATTATGTGAATTTAATCTCATTGGCTTTTAAAAGCCAGCTGACATATAGAAACACATGCTGAACACAATATGCAAGATTTCAAAGCAGCATGACCCTTGGCCATTTCCTGGATAAAAAGCTATCTTTTTTCAATGGAACAAATTCTTGAAGGTCTAAGATCTAAAGTAGCTATTATTTTCAATTTGGTCATAAGAAGGCTCTAGGGTGACCTCTGGATTGTAGAAGGATAATCCACTTAAACCAAGATCACAGGCAGCCATTGGTTCTACCCATTAGAAGAGCTGCTTCTGATGCAGCTATCAAAGGGAACAGCATAATATTGCCTCCTTCTGATAACCTCCTAAAATTGTTCAGAATAGCACTTCTATAGAAGCTCAAGACATTGTTCTTACACAGGCCTTTATGATCAGTGGATAGAAAGGGCTTCAGAAAGGCCAATGATCCATTGCCACAGTTTACAGCTGCACCAGGGAAGGACACATCTGTCATCTACTGATAGGTTGTTACAGAATACAAAAGATATTAACAGAGGAACTGCCCCAGTCCTGCTTCACCTGAAGCCACAGCACAAACTAGGGAACAGGTACTCAGCAAAAGCAGAGTGCCAGTAGCAAGTCCTTTCCACATGCACACTAAGGCATGAAAATGGACCCTTTAGTACAGGTTTTTCCAAAACATGCACTCGTATCACTGGTGTGCAGCAGTCTGACATTACCTTATGCCACACTCCACCTTTTTTCTGCTTTCTTCCATGGGGGAAAAAGAAAAGTCCTGGGAAATACCCAAATTTGTTTAAGCATGCATCATCTTACTACAGGTGGAACTGTATAAGTGTAGTGCCTTAATTTACAAACTATTCCTCAAACTTGGCTTTTCCTTGTTCTTTTCAGTTGTTTTACCAAAACATCCCTGCTCTGAGTTACAGCTTTCTATAACTGTATGTACTGTAGGGTAATTCCTTTCCAGTCCTCATCAGTACAGGAAATGTAAGTTTTGAGCTTCTAAGCACACACACATTTCATTATCTGTACTATATCTAAAAATGTGGAGAGATGGAGGCTGGGTGGAGATACCACAAGTTAACAATGTTTTTATTGCTTTGAGAATGCATTTCTACTCAAATAATTTCTGAAGCAACTGAATATGCACAGTGCTGAGAGGGCTTCCACAAAACTCAAAAAGGGTACATCTAAAATGAAATCAGAGCAGATGCACCTGTGGTTAACCTAGCTCTAAATAAAGTCCAGCCAGCTGCAGTCCTGCACATTTCAGTGCACTTTGGGAGCTATGCAAGACAGGAAGTTGCTAAGCCCTTCCAAAAGTTCATGGGGGAGAGGATCTGTACAGCAGACCACAGGTGGCAGGAGAAACAGGACCTGGACCTCCACACTCCAACTAATCAAACCACATCAGCAGCACAGACCCAAATGCAGCAGTAGTAATATCAACAGGACTGAGGAACTGAAAGGGAATTCTTCTGTCTCTGCACTCATTTCAAAATAAATGGAAACAGCAAAATGTGACCAACAAGCATTTTGTCATGACAGGGGTTATGCATTCACAAGCAAGGTCAGTCATAAATTTAAGTTGTGTATGTAATCTTAACACTGCCCCCTTGTGATTATACATCAACAGCCATTAATTACAGGATTGTGCATAATTCTTCACTTAATCCCTTTCAATTCACACCATCATTGAAATTAATAACTTTTTCCACCACTGTGTTCTGGAAGATAATATACAAACTCACTTACAAAACAGGGCTTACATCTCCTACCCAAACCACCTCAATCATGAGCACTCATGGCTGCCCCTGAGAACAGCTTATTATTTCCTTGAGACCTTTTATTGGATCTATGCATCAGTTTGCAGTTCATTCTCCTTGCTAGTGAAACATGAAAGAATGTTGTACTCCAAAATCTACAAAATTAACATAAACCTCCCAAATTATCCCTTCTAATCTCCTCAAGTCCCACACATCACAGCTACAGTGACAGGTATGAGCAGTGTGCAAAGCTGTTATGAAATTCTACTGTATGCAAGAAGCTCAAGCTGTAAGAGCAATTCCAGTCTACGCTTAAGAAACAGGTGATAGCACAGATGACTGCAGTCATCCAGGAAAATGGATTTCAGCTCATTCACTACCACCAGCTCAGTCTGCTAGCTCCTCTTCTGCCCTGTTGAAAAGAGAATTGTGAGGGTGGGCTGTGGCAACTCTCTCAACAGACCTTGCCTTTGAGATGCCTCTTCCCACCGTGCAACAGGAGACAAGCCCAGTAAAGGTGGTGTCTGGGAACATGTCACAACAAAAATATTGCCTTGATAAGCTACCAATTCAGTGAATTGTGAATGTGTTTTGACACTTATTTCTTTGACACTCACCTCCATCACAGCCCAAGTCAGTGACACAACACACTTTCCTGCTTACTCTCATGCCTGGGTAAAAAGGTACTTTCCAACAGCGATAAAGCTATTCCCTATTCACCTCCATCAGCTCCTGCTATGATTTCCTTCCTGGTGCTCCTCCCAGCTGGCTGTATTTCTCTGTTGTTTCTTGTGCATTTTAAGCTCCATGGGACAACCATCTTTTTGTTCTCTGTCCATACAGTTCCCAGCACTGCAAGGTACCAAACCACGAGGAAAGCGCTTGACATTACCATATGTCAAATCAGGGGCATTGGAAACCCAAATTACCAATCAAATACAAACCAATCTAATGCATAATAAAATTTGAATCATTTCTTAGTCGCTATACCCTGTTTTCTCCACCCACCTGTTTAATCTCTACCTCATTGCCTTCAGTTCAAGGGAGAGTAAAGTACCTTGCTCACTTACTCTCCCTCTCTGGAGAGCTCTCCTAAATATATCAAATGAAAATATTTCAACACTTCTAAATTTCACTCTTGGAGCTTTCCCCATCTCCAAGTGACTACCTTGCTCCCCCCGGAGGTAACCTGCAACATAACAGGACCAGAACAAGCACAGATAAAAGTACATACACGTAAACATACAGGGCTTTTCTATCAAGATCCTGATAAAAGCCCAGAGATGCAGAACACTGTTACTAATATTCTTGCTAGAGAAGAAGCTCCAAATGGCATGGAGAACAGCTCTCTTAATGACACCACACAGATGTAAAGTGGAGGCATGTGTCCACATGGCCTGCATCCACAGGAAAAAAAGCACACTAATCCTCCATCAGGAGCAGATTGTCAGTCCTGTATCTTTTGGAAACAGAGACCTCCTGTCTCCAACATTAACATGGCAGCTTCTTTTGTTGAAAACAAACTCAAAACAGAAAACAGACAGGATGTGGCAAAAGTGAAAACAAAAAACTTCATTTCTGGCTTGCATAAAAGCATGGAAAATGTTACCACTGAGGAGCAGCTATTTCTACATAAACAAACACAAATACGAAAACCTCACTTCTGGCGCAACAGAAGTGGTGTAAGAGGAGGGAAGAAAGGTTCAGGCATAGTCCTTCAGTTCCATGGGAGACATTTAACCACAATCTAGCAAAGGAGGAGGTGCTTGCCTGCTCTGAGCAAGACCTAGCCCAGTGCCAATAGGAAAAGAACCCCAAATGACAGGACTCGGAAGATGTTCTTTCCCATCTGCAAACACAATCTGTGTTTTTAAAATAGATCACCTCATCCAAGGCTGAAAGTATTTAATTTCTAAACTGCTGAGTGAGCAAAGAATGATTCACAAAGCTATCTCATGAAAGAGTCTTAACAGCTAAGCCTGCTTCTGCTGCACAAGACACAAACCAAAAAAACACACGACCTGGCTGCAAGGTTCTCCTGGAGAGCTACAAGACAAGACAATGTTCTTCCTTAAAACCTACTCCACACTTGCTTTGCTTTAAATGTCCATCATAGTGAACTTTGTTAAAATACTACAAAAACATTTTCCATTCCGCTCAAATTCTTATTCTTATTCTAGACTTACAAGGAATACAAAAACACAGGACAAAATGATTCAAAGTTTATTTTAGACTATTTTAATTATAACAATACCGAAAATTGTCAACCGGGACCAGCTCTTTGTATTATGCTGGGTATATATGATAAATAATTAATCTAAGGTATTTTCAACAACCAAAGGGATGGCATATCATCAGCTGAAATCAGAGGAAAAAGAGCAGGTAGGAAGGACAAAACAGCACTACACAGTAAGAGAGTCACTGGCACAGCTGAAGTCAGTGATAGCAATCCAAGAAAAATCAAATGCTTTTACATTTGTTACTTCTTAAATTGCTTTTGCTCTCTGGGGTAGCATCTAGTTTATTTAGCTATGAGACATGAAAAGGTCCCAACAGTGCATTTTTAAGCTCTCCAGCAGCACTCCCAAAACAATCAGAGTTAAGTATGTGACCCAGCATGCAATTTTAACTAGTACAACTCATTTACATTTTACTGCTCATGCTGGGCAAAGCTTTCTCAACTTCAAGTCAGTGGAAGCCACCCCACAGCACACACCTGCCACAGGGGCAACTCTGAACACACTTGAGCAATGCTGTGCTCAGTCACACACAGGGGCACACACCAGACTTACAAACACACACAGTGCTTGCATCTGCAGATCCAAACGCAGTTCTCAGTGTTATTTCTTTAGAGGAGATGTCTCAGTCACAATTTCACAGCTGTTGGTACAGTCAGTAAAACAATGGGAAAGTGTCACTGGGACAGAAGACCAGTAGGGTCAGGAAGAGGGAAGCAGGGAGCCATTAGCTGAGAAGTAGAAGGCAGAGGAGTCAGGCACCTAAGGAAGACCAAACCACAGGGCAAGGTGCACACCCACTAAGCCATACTCAAGAGATGATCCAATGCCTACATACATATAAGACCACATTGTACACACAAACAATTTAACCTTCAACAAGGTCACACCCCTATGTTTCTAATTTTAGGGAAATTAAAATCTAAGAATACCACAAAAATCTTCACTTGCAGCTCATACATTCCCTACCCATTTTGCAAGCCCATAGTCATCCTAAGAGAAGCTTCCCCTCCCCATGCACCCATTAAAATACTCAGAATCGACAACAAAACCCTTTTACCCTGAGCCATGCACTCTTCTTTCCAGAGTTTTTTTCTGCTCTATTAATTTCTGTTGTCTCACTGTATTTGCACAGCTCTCCTCCCCCCATCCTCCTCCTTTTTTTTTTTTTCCCTGTGGACTGACCCACATTGTGATAGGTCAACATGCAACATCCAGTCCCTTTTTTGGAAGGGGACAGGAAAAAGAAAGAAAGGGGGAGGGAGAAGAGGAGATGTTCCCCAATCTTCCAACCTCTTCTTTGAGAACAGGATCAAACACACTTGGGCCATGCACTGCATCCCTTTCCCATACTCCCAGCAGCCTCACTCCACACAAACCAGGCAAGCCCTCTGCTCCCAGGGGAGAAACACAGAAACACTATAAAGATATTCTGCAATTGGTAGAGGGGAAAGAGGCAAGAAGAAAAAAGGACGTGTTGTAAACAGTTGTGTCCCACATGACAGAGATGTTTGCATTTCATTTTCCAAACTCTCAGGAACAAAGTGAAATCAGAACTTATTCCACCACCATCACTTACATTCATTGTTTCTCACCTCTAAGTGCCAAGATCGGGCAGACAAGAGTTTTAAAGTTACCACAGGATATAGAGTTTCTTTAAGAATCAGAACTCAAACCCTACAGCAGCATGGAAAAGTATTGAACTTGTGGCAGACACACACAAAGGAAGTTTTTCCAATGCACTGGAGTATACTTTTCCACACAGAAAATGACATACAGAATCTATCAGATCAGATCCATACTTCAATTTAGCAAGTAAATGAGCTGAAAGAATCCAGACATCTTATGACAGGTCTAGGCAACTGTGCAGTGGTGCATATGAGGGCACATCTGACTTCCCCAGCAATCACCCTCTGATGCAGACCTGTAGCAATGATGAGCACTGCAGAAGTAAAATCAGTGATTCTCAACAAAGCACCCAAGGCCACACTCACTATAAAGTGATTTCATTATTGCTGCAATAATAACTGATTGGCTTATTTTTGGTTGGAGTTTGTTGCTCATCTTTTCCTATTTTATTTTATTTTTTTTTTAATTTAAGTCTCCAGACATAAGACACAAACACCCTTCCTAATTCCCCAAAATCAAGAACTTCTAATTTGATTGCTCCTATCTAATATCAGCCTTCCCTCCTGCCCTGTAACTTCAACAAGAAAAACTTAAATCCAACAAAGGCAAAGTTCTGAAAGCAGAATTAGGGCCTTTGTATTCCTGGACTTATGGGAGTCTCTCTATCCCAAAAACCACCAGCAGCAATGAATTTTCTCTATACAGTAAAAAAACCCACCAAACATCAACCTGGGACGATGCATACTTATAAAAAAGACAAAACTTTAACTCAATGTTTCCAGAACCCTTGACACTAAATTATCCAGTCACATGAAGTTACCTGAAAGGGAATTTCTATGAATGACTTTTGGCTTAAGACTCTTGTAAAATTAGTGCCATCACAAAGCCATTGGGAGGGGACAGGAAGTCTGTAAGTCAGGAGAGTTTGCAGAAGGAGAGAAGTTACTCCCAGCTGACAGGACAAATAGCTTCACCCACCACTAACCAGTTTTTCATAGCAAAACCAGCAAGGAAGAGACAAGATATAGTGAGCCACGAAGAGAAATTCACTCACTTCTAACCTGCCTCTTGAGGTGACTGACTTGTCCATGTTCATTTCAAGTAACCTGGACAGAGGCACAGCTACATTACTGCTGCTGAGGGTGTATCTGTGTTGGAGAGAACCAGGCAGCTGCAGGCTCCCAAGCAATCAGCTCAGCAGCCTCCATGTCATGTTCTACAGCCTGAGGAGGGAACACTGGGTCGGCAAGGTCAGCTTTTAAGGTATTATTTCATCTCATCTCCTTCTTGAAGCCTCACTGCTGCACTACATAACACGTTGCAGTCATTTTCTTTGCTGAATCAGAGGGACCTTTTTTTTACTAGTGAGTTCATTGGGGGCCACAAGTACAAAATACCCAGGCAGGGATGGATGCTCTGGGGCTAGACACAAAAAATGTGAGGCCATGACACCAACTCTCTATGCTCTTGGTCACTCTTCATTATACAGCATCCTCAAATAGCTGATCCTTTCAGTACCATCAGACTCCCAGGCACTGTGGCTGCAATATAATAAGAGCAACATTCCCATCCTTTCAATACAGAAACAGACTTGAGAGTGGGGAGACAAATATCCAGGTGCTGTATGGGTTAATACAGTAGGTAGAATGTCAGTTATTTCCCTTTTCAGGTTTCCTGTGAATTATATCCCTCAGGGGCTATAAAGACCTGGACAAACCCAGGTACAGCACAGCTTGCCTACACACTGCATTTTCCCTGGACACATCTTGCTCTGTTGCCTTCCCAGACATGTTACTTACACCATCAGAAACAAAACCCATCGAGGTTGACCTGATTTTTAAAGAGAGAGAGCCTGGCTATGAGCAAGTACTCCAGCTTCCACTTGTTCTTAGAAGAGAGAGCCTCTGAGGTGAGACTCCTGGCAGAGTGCAACTCACTGCTTTAGCTGGCAGAATTTCACTTCCAAAACCTTCCTGGGGAACTGCTGCTCTGAAAACAAGTCCAGGTGCTCTCCCCAGAAGTAGTCTAAAAAGGGAAAAAAACCCAAAAAACAAAAAACCAAACAAACCAGAAAAAAACAGGGGAGGAAAAAAAAATACCCCCAAACCTCTTACTACAAGGGTGTTTTCAGCTCAAGCATTATAACATTTTATATTTGTTTTAACTAAGTGTTTCAGTCCATCTTATCACAGTGTCAAACTGCTTTCACAGTCCCAGGCATTCTGATAGGGTGTAATGCCTTGACAGGAAATGGTGCTTCCACCACAAGAAAGCAAACCCCAATGAATCTGGGAAGAAGTGAGAACAGCACACAACAGACACAGCACTCCAAGCAAACAGCTGGGCAAGCCAGCACACAAAACTCCAGCCCAGTGCTATGCTCAACAACACCTCAAATTTCCAGGGCCTGGGTAAGCACAATCAATCACAAACTCTAAAGCAGAGAAGAGCTTCTGCCCCCAGCCAGGGCTGTTCAATAGCACTCAACTGCTTTGTTACACGGACAGCCAGTGGCAGGCCTGTACTGGAAAACTTGACTGTATAAAGGTTAAATGCAATTTCTCTCTGAGGTTGTGCTATCCTCTTCATACTGTAGACAGACCAACCTGTACATTCACTGCTGCTTTCATCGGTTTCCTCAACTTTAGGGTGGAAACAATGAGAAAATGAGTCATAGCAGTGGCAGTTCAGAATCAGCAAGTCTGATTTGAAACTTTGTCCCTTCCTCTAACATCATTCAATACAACACTGGGCTCTTGAAGCAGCTAGGACCAAACAACAAACACCTCCCGAGAAATTCACTGTTTCCATCAGACACTGCTGCAAGAGCTCCTTAAAGATATCCTTGGAGCTGCTGGAAAATGAACAGGCACTTCTGCTAGAAGCAGCAGGTTACAGTTTATCTCCCTTAATACAAACATAAGCCAATTAAAAACGAAACCAAAACAGGAAGGGTAAGCTCCTCGCGTGGAAATTAAAAGGTTGTCATCTCACACCAAAACATGATTATTAGATGCTTTAGTTAATTCAGCAGCAGAACTGGATAGAAAAAGGGACAACCTTTTTTGAAGGGGAAGGAAGTGTTTTAAAAGTTATTTTGTGCTGGGAAAAAAACCCCACCCACCCTTCCTTTATCCATGAGAAGAAAAGAGCCCTAATCCCACAATTGTAAAAGCTCACCTCCCAGCCTCCTACAGCTAACAGGCAAAGAAGCTGACAGATAACAAGGCAGATTTCTAGCTGGTTTCTGTCAAATGATTAGACAGCTCAGGATGCTTTTGTTATGCCAAACCAGCTAGTCACACTGAACTTCATTTTCTGACCAGTTCATCTAAGAACCTTCTCCTTTTGACTGCCATGTGTCATAAGGAGACAGACAAACTAAAGTCCAAAAGGTGCCCAGAGGTTGGGAGGTGCTCATCTCCTTGCCCCACATCTCCAAAACACAACCCATTCAGTGCTCTGAACTGACTGTAGGGACCTGAGTGGAACACAAGGAAAAACATCTGCCCACACCACCGAGCTGGTCAGAAACGCTGACTTCAGTAACAAAGCTTCCCAAGCATTTTGCAGCAAGACCAAATCGCTCCAGATGTAGAGGCACCCACCTGCTGCTCCCATGCCACCTAGGGTTTACAGCACAATTGTAATGATCAGTGTATTAGGGGACCTAAAAATCTGCTCCCTAGACCAGATCAGCTTTGAAGCCCATTTTCTTGGGATAATAGTGAAAAGCAAGCCTGAAGTAGGCCTTTCTGGGATACCTTCACCATAAGAAAAGCTCTCCCAAAACCCCTATTGTTTAGTACTTAGCCAACATCCTAAAAGCATGAGTTTTTTTTTGCCAACAGTATCACACAAATACAAACCTTTAGTATTAGAAACCTGAATAACATGAACATTTCTACAGAAATCTGTGTCCCTTTTAGGGAGGCTGCTAAGCTCTTAGGCCAAAGGGTAACATCCAGCAACACAAGTTCAAAGGCACAGTTAACTGCTGTACTAACACAGCCAAGTCTTTGTTAGTGGGATGTATGCTCTATTACGTTTTCATCAACTGCTTTCTTTTTTTTTTTTTTTTGCAGGATAGGAAAGCCATTTCTATTCACCCTATTAGCCTTTGCTCTATTATTGATCATTGTCTTCTATTTTTATCTTTAACAGAGGTAAACAGTCTTCTCTCTGGGGAAACCTGTCCTTATGTCTTCAATAATTACTCCTGTTCAAGCTCTTTACATGGCAAGAGCAATTTCTAACTTTCTGTAAGCAGGAGCCATCTTCACTATTTCCTCTAGATTTCCCACTCCTCCTCCTCCGCCCTCTCTTGACAGCTTCAGTGTTCCAGGCAGCTTTCACAGAGCTGTCCCTGAAATCACTCTAGTCCCTTTCCACAATTTATCAGAACTCAGTCACGCACACATTCTTTCAAAGCCCTCCTTCCACTACACGCTGCAGCTGCCAAGGCTGAATTTAGCCCTCACAGAGCAATTGAGATTTCAAGACACCACGAGCATCCAAACAAGACCCACCACAACTCACCTGCGGTGCAAGAGAACACAGGCACAGTAACAGCTCCTCACACACCTCCACCGGCACATGCACAAGGGGTCTGTCAGCCCATCCATTCTGAACCAAAGGAACCCCAGCAAACACAAACCTGGTGCCCACCACGTTACTGCAGTCTACTGAGCTGCCAGCCCACCCAAGACCAGACGCACCGGTGCACACAGTGACACCCACCCAACGCCACCACAGAGCGCGACAGCACTGGGGAAGCAGGGACCGGGAGAGTGGAACACGGATAGTAAGGACAGGTTGCGGGGAAGGAGCTGGGTGGGCTGCAGCGGGGCTGGGGGCGAGGCGGCGGGGGCTGCACGGGCAGGCTGCGGGTAGACGCGGGGGCGGGCGGTGCGTGTGTTGGTATGGAGGCCATGCGGGAGGAATGTGCGCGGAGAGGGAACGGCGGGGGCAGCCCTGAGGAGAAAGGGGCGCACACCGCGGGGGGACGGGGGGAGTTGTGAGGGCCACGCCGGGGAACGGGAGGAGGAACTAGGGGGGAGCGGGAAGCGCGAACACACCGGGGCAAGGCGAGTTCGTGGGCGCCTCAACGAGCCGCCCCTGCGCCAGCGCGGCCCCTCCAGCCCGGCCCGCCCCGCAGCCGCCCCCGCCACGTCTTACCATGCAGCGGGCGGGCGGGCGCGGCCCAGCCCGGTGGGGCGAGGAGGGGTCGGGTCGGGCCCTGCCCGCTGCCCCGCGGGCGGCGCCGGCACCGGCGCGGGGGCGCGGAGGCCTCAGGAGCCCATGGCGACGCCGGGCCCGGGCCGGCCCTCCCTCCGCGCCTGCGCACGGCACCGCGCGCGCCGCCCACTGCCTGCGAGGGCGGGGGGACAGGGTGACGTCACCGCGCCTCTCTTAAAGGGGCAGCGCCCCCAGGCCGGGGGACGCGGGGTGTTTCCGCAGCGCCGGGCGGAGCCGTGCGCTTCCCGGAGCCGGGATCCCGGGCGATCCAGCGGCTCCTCTCGCCCGCCAGGCCGGCTAAAGCACTGCTGGCCTCAGGAAGAGCCTCTCCCGCGGCAGATTTCCACCCGACCTCAGCGCCGATTATTTCCGCCAACCCCCAAGTGAAATAAACAACACCTCTGCGTATGAAAACCAAAGCCGTGTCTCTACTCAAGTCTGAACTTTTTTTTTTTTGAGTCTAAAAAAAAAAAAAAAAATAGCCAAACAGAGAAAGGAAGCAAACGCACTACGCCCTAGAACGTTTAATACGACTGTGTCAGCAAAAGGAGGTGATATCCTACCCAAGATAGGGTTGATGGTTTTCTCCTTTTCTCCTGCTGCATTAGAAATCCACTTGCCCATCTTGAAACAGATAGGGAGCTGCTATCACACATGCCCCAAAACAGCAGCACATCCCCGTTCTGTCCCAGACCAGAACTCCGAGCCCAAACAGCCCCCGTGCTCCTGGACCCTGCCAGCCCACGGCTCTGCTGCCTCCACCACACTGCAGGGATGGCGGTGTTGTCTTACAGAGGAAAGGTTCTCCTTCCTCACAGAAAACAGGATTTACAACGGATAGAGACCAGTTTCATTCTGATCCAGCAAAAGCTGGAGGCAGGGCAAATGCAGGAGAAATGTACCCCACAGCCCTGGAACTGCCTTCCTCTTCTCGTCCTCCTACTCTCATCCCTGGAGCTGGAAGAGCCATGCAGCAGGGAAACAAAGGAACAGCTCTTCCTGGCCAGCTGGCAGGGAACAGGCTTGGAAAGAATTTGCAAAGTCACCAAGATCCATCATTTATTCCCAGCAGGTGTTCCTGAAAATAAGTTTCAAGGGTTTGACAAAGCCTGAAAGAAACAGGCCTCTCATCAGGATAATGCAGGGATGCAGAACTATAGGAGCAGCAATTTAGAAATAAATCAGTATTAAAACGTAGTATTTTACTGCCAGACAGGTCAGACAACCAAAGGAGGAGAAACCCAAACAAACCACACCACTGCAGACACCAAAGCAGCAGGGGCACTTCACAGGGAGTTCAGCCTGTCTGCATCAGGCACTGTGCTGTTGTCGAGTGCTCTACACCCTTCTCCTTCAAGACTTAGGTTTGAAGAAAGAAAAAACACAAAATCCAGGGTCCACGTCTGTCAAAGCCAGCACACACCCAAAGGCAACGGCGTGGAAAGGCCCATCCCTCTCTCCTCCTCAAGGCCAGACACATGGGACACCAGAGGCTCAGATCCAGGAACCAAGAGATCCTGAATCAGATTTCACATAACTCTCGCCTGTTCCAAGGCTGCAACTGCAGAGATCAGCTCAGGTTTATTTTTAGGCACTCCAGTCCTGTGCCTTTTTTTCCAGTAATTCTGATCAAACTTGTTCCTGGAATTCAGAAACAGGTTCAGCTGCAAGACCATGCTCCCTGTACGTAAGATGTGACTCCCAGCAAAGATGCCAGGGCCATTAAAGGAAGAAATGACAGATGCTGGCGTCACTTTATCATTTTCTACTTTATTACTTCAAATTAACAACCACGATAAAGCTCAAAAAAGTCCAATATTTACACAGGAAAAAAGTACAAAATCCCCCCCAAAGTTCTTCAGGTTTTTTTTTGTTTTTTTAAATTACAAAGTAATAAAAAGTTTGCTCTTTAATTAAAAAAAAGAGAGAGACAGTAAGAGGGGTAAATAAATTAGGAAAAAAACAGGGAGGAAAAATAAAAGTGTTAAATAGAAAGGGTAAAAACAAACAAAACAAAGACTAACCCCACCCTCCCCGCCCTTGCCAACAACCCATCGGCTCCACACTACAGTGACAGTGTGTCTGCTACAGGCCATAGGTCGCAGTGGTGATCATTGTGTTTCAAAGCCCCAAGTGCCACAAAGCAGCTTGAGTATTCCTAAATTATATTTAAAAACAACTAAAGTGGGGGGGAAAGGGGGGGGGAGACGGGTGGGAGAGGGCAGGAGGGGATTGTGCATGTATTGGTGGATCTTACTTGGGGTTGCATGAGGAAAGGAGAGAGCAAGAACCATCGCTCTGAAAGAACTCCAAACTCCAGTTTCTGTGCGCCCCTCTCTTCTCCTCAAGTCCCACACTCTCTCCGCAGGAATCAAAACAAGTTTGAATTAAAAAATAAAAATAGAAAAACACGCACAGCCAGACGAAAAAAAAAAGACCCCGCTGCAGGGATGAGAAGTATATTTCTCCCTGTATGTCAGCTCCAACAATCCCATCCTCCATGGGACCAGGTGCCTCTCCAAAGAGATCCCTCGGCGTGTGAGGACCGCTTGGATCAGGGAAGGCTGGCACTTCTCCCAGCAGCCAGAAATGAAACCGCAGAGAAGCCACCCAAGGAAAGGAAGCCCGAGTCAATGATTAGGCTGTTGCCACAATTCCCCTCACAGCTTAAGATGTGATAATGCTTGAGAAAATAAATTCTGTTATAATAATAAAAATCAGACTTCTACCATCAAGTGTGGCTAGAATCTGATTCCCTCCTGGCCCACAAGGCTCCTGAAAAGGACAAAACAAAAACAAAGACCAAAAAAAATACCTTACCCACCCACCACCAACTCCTGCCCTCAGAAAAAAAGGAGAGCAAAGTTAAAATTTATATGGCTAGAAACCATATGATTTGAAAACAATATTAAAAAAAAATGTAAGCAGAAGATATCCGAGAAGAAGGAAAAAAAGAAAACAGAGAGTGAGAAATCAAAACCAGGAGCAGAGAGTCAGGAGAGGGAACTGAGGGTAGCCAGTGGGGGCAGCAGTAGGGGCTGGGGGGCAGCACGGGTGTTCCCACACAGCTCCCACGTCGGCAGCTCCTCGGAGGCGCTCACGCCGGGGACAGGTGGCCCTCTGGAAACGGCTCACACCAGCGCGGGGGCACAGCTCGACTCCTCATCGTTGGCAAAAAGAAATTCTGTTGGGTTTTTTTGTTTGGTTTTTTTTTTTGTCTTTTTTTTTTTTTTTAGGTTTTTGTTTGTTTTTTGGGTTTTTTGTTTTTTAAAAGAAAAATACAGTGAAGACACTAAAAAGAGAATTCAAAAGAGAGAAAAAGGCAAGAGATGTTAGGAGTAAAGGCTCTTCCCAGCACTTCCATTGCCAGTTGGAGCGTAACAAATCAAATCAGATCAGCCCTTTCTTCTACACTCCTGCCTCCCCTCAGAGTTACCTTATCCAGCTACTGTCATTTCCTTTACAACAGGCACTCAGTAGCTGTACAAAGTCTTGCACACCTGAATACCTACTCAGCACCCTCCACCCCAACACTGTCACACTGCCAGAAAAGCATTCATGAGGAACTAATGAAATGGCTCCCCAGCTCAGCACCTTCTCCACCCTTCCTATCGTCCTGGAGAAATGGAAGCTACCTTTACACCTAAGACAATCTGTCCCCTCAAGGTTTTGGCAGCCAACCTTACTCTTCCCTCTGAAGCCAAAAACCATCTCAAAGTAAGATGAAAGGAAAGGAAATACACCAATTCCCCATAACAACATGAAGTCTTAACTTGAGGCTTTTTATTCCCAGCAATTCCCTCCTTGGGGGTTCCCAGGCATGAGTACGGGCTCACCTAAGCAAACACTGGTCCAGTGGCAACTGCTCCTCACTTCCCAAGGTGATCAAATGGCACACTTGTCTACAAAAAAAAACAAAAAAAGGAAGAGTTGCTAAGGGCTGGAGAAGAAGCAAAAAGGAAAAAAGGCACCAAAACAGAAAGGCTGCATGTTTCTCTCAGGACACCCTCCCTCTCAGGAGCTTACTGCTTTGCTTTTCCAATCTACTGTGGTCTGGAAGACAAGGTGAAGACTTACTCCAAGCAAAGCAGAGAGCTAAAATGGCAGCACTAAGCATGGCCTCCAGAAAATACACAACAGAAGAACAAGGATGTAACTTGGTACCGCTCTCCTCACCACGCCAGAAGCTTCCAGCTCATGTCAGCTCCAGCAAATCAGGCAAAAACTGCTCTGGGGCCTGTAGACCTTGTGGGATATCCAGGCCAAGGCCAGGAACACTGCAGCAGAAACTCACCTGTGATGCTGAAATCCGTGACACTTCTTGCCGCCCTGTGAGGTCAGATGAGGAGACGTTGGCAGGAGCTCCTCGGTGTAACCTCATGCTGACCTTCCGCTCCCTGTCCACTCTTGAGATTGCTCTGGGGGACGTGTTGCCTGTTGGGGCAGAGAAATGTCGAGACAAGAATATCGGTCAATAGTTTTGGTTTCCAGCCAACAGCAGGGGTGGCAGCCTCCCCCAGCTCCCCCAGCCTGCTCACCGGACTGCTGGATTCGGGAGGTGGGGGTGGAGGCCATGGGCTCGGTGACATTGCGAAGACGGTTGGCAGTGGCTCCAGCAGGCGGGCCAGGGGGCAGCGCTCGCGTGGTTGACCCTCGGAGCTGCCCCATCCTCTCCTCTCGCTCGTGCTCTCGCCGCTCCCGATCCATATCCTCAGGGTTCCGGGCTGCTCCCTGAGAAGAGAAACCACACACGGCTGTCAGGCAGGAGAGACAGAAACACACGGTGCTCTATTGCACCAAGGAAGTTAAGCTCCACCCCCAAAACCCCACACACCGTCTTCCACTGCACCAAGAAAGGACCTCATTCTATTCCAAAACAAAACAGATAAGAAAGCATATGAACTACAGCTGTTATTGCAATCCACATCTGTGTCCCAACTCCAAATACAGTTCTTCCCTGAAATATTATCTCTAGCTACCTCTAGCTATAGATCTACAGGCACATATGCTCCATCAGACACACTCACTAATACAACAGCAGCTATAACCCAGTTAGTTATACACCAAACAACTCTGCCTCTTCTTCACTCTATCTGGTCCCTTTGCTCAAGCTGTTCACCAGGGCTAAGCACAGACAGCAGGCAGCTTCTAACCTTCTTCCCCCATCTCCATGATACAAACCAACCCTTTTGCCAAACACACTCACAAATTTAAGCATGTTCCAGTCAAAGACGTAGTCGTAGGAGAAGCCTTGGCGGTGGAAGAGGTTGCGGAAGAGTTGCCGCAGGTACGAGTAGTCGGGTTTATCATCAAACCTCAGTGAACGGCAGAAGTTGAGGTATGTCGAGAACTCAGCTGGAGAGAGCAGAGAACAGCTGATGGCTGCTGCTGGCCATCCAACCTCCCTGGTCCCACCATGAAGCCGCAGCAGCCTCTCCACAGTGGCTTGCTGGACCAGGACAGCACAAACACAGAGCTCTGTAACACAAACTGAGCCTGCTGGTGGCAGCGCTTTGACCACCAAAAGGACCCCATCTCTCTTTTTACCAGGGAAAGCGTTATCCATCTCTTTCTGTCAGCTTCTCCGAGCAAGACCTAGCAAGTCACAGTGCCTGCTGAAGGACAGGAGGAATGCAGGCCTAAAGAAGACCTGGAGATGAGCTTTGGGAAGTTCAACTCGGAACAGAAATGCTGCTAGCTCAGTAGCTTGTCATAAGCAGTGCCCAGAAGTAGATGAGAGAAGAAAGAATGGGGCAGGCGTGTCTGACACTTCCACTGACATTAGCCCAGCACCTACTTTCAGCTCCAGGAACTTCCTGATCTGGATGTAGTTCCTAACTATTTAGTAATCCTCACAGGATCTCTCTTCCACGTACTTGTCCCATCTCTCCTCGAACTCCTGTAAAGATTTAAGTATCCTCAACATCTTCTGAGAAGGAGTTCCACGGGTCTACTACTGGCAGTATGAAGAACCACATCCTTTTGTTTTGAAGCTGGCAGAAACCAGCATGTTTCTCTTCCAATATAAAAACTGGGGCAACCAAATAATCAGCCCTATCCAAACTTCTGTAGCTATAGCCAGAGAGTAGACTTCTATCATCTCTCTGCCCACCTCTTTTTCCAGCAAACTGGTTACTTGGGCAGAAATCAAGTTACCTCTGGTCACCCTTTTGGCTCATTCCTGGGCCTTTTCTCAGTAATACCATATCCTTTGTGAAGCAGTGGGATGGACCAGACCTACACAGTACATGCAAGGTGCAAGTGGGCCACGGGTTTAAGTACACTGTTTGAGTTATCCTAGCAATTCCTAATGCTCCCTTTCCTCAGCGGCCACTGAGCACAAAGTTGATGTTTACACAAAACCATAAACTGTAATTGCAACAGCTCATTGGTGAGTGGCACTGGTCAGCAAGAGCAGAGCCTACTACTGTGCACATGACATGAGGACCAAGTCCTCTCTGTTCTCACATACATTACTCCATGTTTACCTACAAAGAACTGCATTTGCCACTTTATCACCTGGTTACACCTGGGACTCCTCATTAACCAGTAAAAATTCAACATCACCAGCATACCTTCTCAGTTCAATGCCCACCCCCCCTTTAAAATGCTCACAAAGTCCTAAAGATCCCTCCTCTCAGCACTCTCATGCCTTTAATAACATAAAGTCTAACTGTCCACAAAAACACATTTCCCACTTCTGAACTCAAACTGTACCACAACTGCTCTGTTATCCTTCTCATCACCGGTGTCAGCAGCACATCCTGGTCTGGTGTATTGGACACTGCCCTTTAGGATTCAGGATTCCAGGGGGTTTCAGCAGGTGAACAAGCCAAGCAGCAGACAAAGACAGCCATCAAGATGAGAGCACTTACAAGGGTACCCTTTGCAGAGCACCTCGATGGGCGTTGACATCTTTTTCTCGCTGATCCTCTCGTACTTTTGGCGCTTGGTGGCAGCCTTGAGGCCCTGCCAGGGCAGCGAGCCCAGGTTGAAATACATGAGCACATAACCCAGGCTCTCCAGGTCATCACGGCGACTTTGTTCTGTGAGAAGTTACAAAGGGGGAAGGAGTGAGCAGCAACCAAAACTGCTTTGGCAATCACATAGCTTTGGAGGTGAACACTGAACAGAACAACCAACCCTCTCTCTTTCCTGGTAGATTTCTATAGATAGTTAAACTTGTAGAGGACATTCCAGAGCAAATTCCTGTGATGATGGTCATGCTACAAGAGTTAAGGTGCTCCTCTCCCCATACAGCCCAACCCACTTCATAACTAATGACTCTGACTACCTCCTCACTTGGACAAGCCTTAATTCACACAAGAATTTCACATCTCAAGAACTGCTGCAGCAACCCTGCCTACTTTGCTCTTCCCAGTCCCAGAGGAAGGGCACTTAGACTTCCCCACCCAGAACGATTCTTCAATTCAGGGATTAGTCATGACAGAGGTAGTCATAGATAGACAAAGGTAACAGACATAAATCCAACACAGCACTTTCAAACACATCTTCTAATTAAACTGCTGACAGTCTTTTAAGCAGGGCAGAAACAAGGAACTAGGGACCCTCTCTTGTAGTAAACAACTTGGCTGATACTTTGTTGATAGCAGAAGCCTAACATGTAATGTGCAAAGATGTCTTTCCAGCTTGGTAACATTTTTCAAGCTGTGGAGGAATGGTACATACTTTGAAGAAAAAATTCCCCTCCAAATGGGGAGTGACTGTGTAACTGGCATCACTACCAACTCTACTCAGACCAAGGGTCACCCTTAAGATGCCATTGGAAGGACCCGTCTTTAGATGCTTACTTATGAAACAAAAGAAACCAGCTCACAGAAACCCCCCCTAACATTTCACATTGGCCTTGTTCTCTAGAATCTCCAAGCCATTTAAAATTTCAAGCTAGCTCAAGAAGGACTTTGTGTGCAATCGCAACAACTGCAAATATTGCCTGGTTAACTCCTCCAAATTCCTCCAACATTGCTTGCAAATTCTTCTATAAATCTTGCCAAGATTGTCTTGTTCTTGTTTCCCTCCCAAATAAAATAAATGTTTGGAGAAAGTACTTTACATCTCCAGAAGAAAAACTGACACAGGCAGGCAAAATATAGCTTAAGGGAGAGCACAGGGATAGAGGAAAGACTAAAGAGCTTCATCTGTTAGATTAATTTACTACAGCACATTTTGCTGAATTCAGTGCCACATCCTGGAAGATGCTGCAGATTATGTACTAGTCTGTGGGCTGTCAATATCAGATACATGCTACCACCTGCCCCATTCAAAGGCCAGTAGGTCACTACAGCTATCCCTTTTTCTGTTAGCTGAGCTTAATAATGAGAAAAGATTAGCTGTAGCAGGTCACAGATACACATATCTACATGAAACAACACAAGCTGTGGATCACAAGGCTCTATTCCTCGTGAATCTCTCATAACCTCCTAGTAGTTTTGAGAGCTGAGGGCTTGGCAAGTTAAAACTGTTGAGGGGGGAAAAAAGTACTGTAGTTGTAGAAGAAAACGAGGGTCATCACTCCATTACTGATAGGAGAGATCATTTGGGTCAACAGCACACGAAACAACCCAAAAATGCCACATTCCAAGACAGCAGAGGAGAGAGAAGCCCTGCAGATTCTCAAAGTGTCTTACTTTGAGCATGCAGAAATTACAGCATTTTTTGACCTCACTAACTTACTGTCTCAAGTTGCCCACTTTAAAGGGGCTAATGCTTCCTAATCTTATCAGGCTACTGCCAAAGATAATTACATGACTGTCTGGGAAATACTTGGGTGCTATGACAGGAGCAGAGAAAAGAAACCCAGTTTTGCATTTAGCCTAAGGTTGGGATACGTGTACTGTCAGAGGGCTGTGATTACTCACCAGCATATCAAATAAACAAAACTAAATAATATTGGCTAATGACCTACATCCTTAGACAGGAGGCATGTGGAAATGGAGTCAGAACACACACCCAGGGCATGAAAGCACAGGAGACAAGGATAACCTCAGTCCTGCAGTCTTGCCAGCCCTTGACTTATCCATGCTGTTGCTTTAACACCTCTAGCTGTGGCTTCTTGACTACAGCGTGGTGGTTCCCCTCAGAGGAGTAGGGAAAGGCAGGGCAGGAACCAGAGAAACCTACTGAACAAGCAAATCAGCCTTTCAGGAATAAATCAGGATGTCGCCTCCAAAATCTGGCTTGAACTCTAAACTGTTTAGGGCAGGCTGAATAATACACCTCCACTTGTGTGAAGCACAGAACTTTTAAGCACAGCCACCAATCCCATCCAGGACAGGATATATTCTGCAAACATATGCCTGGGCATGGTCCTAGCACTTTAGGGAAGGCCAGAATTAGAGACTTGAGATTAGGGAGCCTGAAGTCAGTGGGGGATGCTATAAGCCCTCACAGAAGGCAATGAGAGGAGTTAAAAACCAAATTGGGAAGCTAACTAGCATCCATTACGTGCATGCAAACACACCTTAACTGTGTCTTAACACAGCAATATGATCAAGGAAAAACAACTGCAAGCACAACACCTAATTATTAAAATGCTGAATGATAAGTGTTTGACTGCACTGCACTCCCAATGTTTAGCACCTCACGTACATGTGGTCATTGTAGCCCACTTAAGCAACTTCAGTGGGATTCAAACCTGTGATGAGCCTGCAGCACTCACACGATGGGTCACAGTTGGTAGCTACCTCGAAACCTTGTAGCAGTCTGTTACCTATAATCCTATGTACAAGATCCTGAATTTAAACTTAAGAGGAGGGTAAAGGACAATAGTTTCTAAATCCTGTTTCTTTGTTTCATCTTCAGTTACTATTACACACCTCCTATCATTCAATTACTTTTTTCTATGGGTCTCATATGACATCCTCAGGATACCAGATAACATTAAACAGCAAAGTTAGAAATAAAAGTTTACCTCTACACACCAAGGAAACATTATTTAGGGTTACTACTTTCCACTTTTAGAAACCTGACAATCAGTGACTAACTCTCACAGAGTCCCTGGGCTGCAGGGGGTAAAAAAAAAAAATAAAAAAGTCTCACTTCAGAGTTTGTAAAGAGAAAAAAAAAAATACAAGTGACGTGAATGCATCTACTGAGCAAGTCAGTCCAGAAGCAGGATTATAGTCATGACCTGTGATACTACACCACACTTCCTCTCCATTTTATCTCTGCTCTCCTACAATGGGGGGGTTGGGGGGGCAGGGTTTGAAAGCCAATTTTATGAAAAATGTCTTTTTCATAAGACACTCATCTTTTACTTCCTCCTTCCCAAAAGCCTTCCAATAGAAAACACAAGGTCGCCTGCCCACACAGCGCAACATGACCTCTCAAACCCAACCCACTCTGCAAGCAATCTCCTGCCAGTTCCCACCCACCCCACAGAGAGGTTCCCAGCCAGCTCACACCTTCACTCCCTCCCCAAAGCAGGGTCCTCATAAGCCAAGTCAGGGTTGAGCAGCAGGACAGGACAAGACATGCTTGGGCAAAGACCAAAGACTGAGGACTGGTTGCCTTGGACACAAAGTTCATGACAAAACATGTTTCTTTGCAGCCTAAACTGTCTCCTGGTCCCCCTATCCAAAGATCCTGCCAAAGTGATGCTGCTCCCATGCAGAACTCCTTAGAAATCAGCTGTCTTCCCTGGAGCCAGCCCAGCTGCAGGCAGGCTTAACCAAGTAATGTTTTCCTGATTACATACTCAGATCTGATCTTGCACATACCGGACTAGAGTTCCCCTTTCTCTCCCCACTGCATGGCGACAGCCTTTAAAAACACACAAGAATCTGGAATGGGTGACAGAGAGCAGGATGAGCAGGAGCACTTAGGATCTGCAGAGCCTACACGGACACCATCTAGGACGTTCATTGGGAAGGCACTGCCCCCCGTCCCCTCTGACACCCAGACAGAGACCATCAGGCTTCTTCCAAGCCTGTCTCCTGGCACACCAGGCATCTATTTCAGACGCTACAGGCTACAGTGGGTGCAAGGGACTCTCATCTCTAGAGCATGTGAAAATTGACTGGAATGCGTGAACCAAAGCCTGCACAGTCCAATGACTCCCCCAACGGCAAATCTCCAGCTGCGGAACCCTCCCCAGTTTCGCCTCCTACTTTTTTCCCCAGTCACTGGGTAAAGAATGTGTTTCCTCCAGACATCAGAATGCCCAAGCCTTAGCTTGCAAATTCAAATAAAGGCATTTATTCATTTGCTATTCCTGTCACACAAATACCCCGGCACCTGGTTCCTTCCCTCTCCCTAGACCACGTTAACGTAATATTAGGACAGAGAATTTAGTCTCTGAAAAGTCCAAAAATTCAGAGCGATGGTTCCCATGGCAATGCTGCTAGCTCACAAATATCTCTGTTATATACCCTGTGGCAAGGTCTTGAGAAACAGGAACTCCAGCTGAAACCCAAACACCCCCACCCCCTTTCCTCCAGGCAAGTCATGTAACCCTTATGCCGTTCAGGGCAACTATCTGCAACGTGGAGATAATACACCCGAGACCTGTTGCGCAGAGTAACTCACACCCAGACTTTCCCGAATCAAAGGGCACGGAGAGAGCGGCGGCTGCACTCAGACTGATGGCATATGCAATTTGCCCTTGGATTACTGTTTAGACATTGTTTGTTCATCCTGACACACAAGCCAAGCACCAGTAGTAAAGGGCTAAGTTGGGGTGGAATGAATAATGAAGTCGTTCAAAAGCCACAACCAGACATTTAGCCTCTCGTGATCAGTTCAAGCAGAGCAGGCACACACAAAAGAATCGACAGACATAGTAGTGAGAATTATTTTGTGCATGTCTCCTTGTGGCAGTTACCATGGCTGTGGAAATCTTGACTGAGAATTCAATGGAGAGTCAGTTATATATATGCAGGTCAAGCCAAAATACAGAAGGCCAACTCAGAAAGCTCTATGATAACTATTTTTATAACATGGAAGAGGTCAGGAGATTACAGCCCACTCTCAACAAACAACACTCCTCATTTTGATATAAATAAAGCATTCTCCATCTAAAGTTATATAGTATTAAGCAAAGAAAACAGTGGGAAAAACTTTTTTATTTTCTGCAGGCCAATATTGACTTCAGATTTCAGAGAATTATCTGCAAGAGGGGAGAATGCAGAAGGAATGAGGATGTGAAATCCTGTAAAAGCTGTTAGTTTTAAATGTTTCAATGCCTTGCTCTGATTTTCAAATTCCCAGGTTAGGACATACACTTCAGAAGAAGGGCCTCCCAGATATATAAACAATCTGCAAGCACAGCAGATACTTCCCTGGGTCCAACAGGCAAGACAGTTTCTGCTTCTTAGAGTTGCCAGTCAATAGCAGAACCAAGTCAGCCTGCTCAAAATGGATCCTACAGTACCTAAGGAAGCCTCACACTGTGAGCAAAGTTTAGCTAAAACTTAGAAGAAAGGAGGTCAAATGCTGGAAAGAAGTTTTTGGGCAGAGAACAGAAGAGAAAACTGCAAGAGGTTTTCCGCTATGTTCCTCACAGTCACCAGGGGCTGACTCCCAGGACAACAGTTTGGGTGACTTCAGGAGGTTTAAGTGCAGTGGGTACTAACCTGCACAACGTTTTTACAAAACCTGGGATGATGGTCATCACCAGTGTAAGACCTGGCTGAACACTCTTATCCAGCCTAGGTTCATCCCTTCAGTATTAATAACACACATTAAGGGCAGAACCCTATTTCCCTGAAGTTGCATTACTGGGTTTGTGCAATTCACAGACACATCTGAATTTTTAAGGTCTGTGACAGCCAAGCCTCTGTCACAAAATAGGGGTGTCCAGGCAGCTGGAAGCCTCCCCTCATTCCAGCTTCTAGTATGTTTCCAGCACATCCCCATCCTCAGTGGTGGGTAACACCATATTGCAGTAGGCCTGTATCTTCCAGCTCTGACAGCTACAGAACAATCACTAACAAGGGCACTCAGGAGTCAAAAAGACAAGTTTCAACTGCACATATTCCTAAAGGCTCAGTGCCTGCGAATGTCTCCTTTACACACCTAATCAGCCTGAAAAAATTGTGCAAAGGCAGATTTAGTAGAAGCAGAGTTGGGGAGGTCACAGTCTTGATGCTCAACAGGGCTGCCTGCACTAGGCAGTGCACACAGACCAGGAGGCGATTTCTGTCATCAGGAGCTCAGAGTGCCTCCACAGCAGCAGAAGTAACACAGGTGTAGCATTTAAGTTATTAGCCCAACATCTCAAGGCAGGTCAGCAGCGCAGTCATGCAAAGAACACAACCCCCTCATTCTGGGGACATCCAACCTCCCCTGGAAAGCCCCACCAAGAGGCAACAGCAAGCAGTCTCTCACCAATTCCCAGGTGGGTGTTGATAGAGGCATAACGGGCTGTGCCAGTCAGATTCTTGTTTTCCCGATAAGGGATGTGCTGGTGGGTTCGGGCATCCCGGTATTTCTTGGCCAAACCAAAATCAATGATGTATACTAGGTTGCCCTTTTTGCCAAGGCCCATAAGGAAGTTGTCTGGCTTCACATCCCGATGGATGAAGTTCTTGGAATGAATGTACTCAATACGGCTGATCTGGAGGAGGGATAGATAAATAAATAAATTAACAGTGAGCCAAGCAAGGAATAAACTTATTTTAACTGCATCTGTTAAAAATAGTACCCTGTCCAAGACACTGGGCTGTCAGAGCAAGAAAAGGACACTTTGCATTGAATATCAGCAATGACAGCTAAGGAAAAGACACCCTCTGCATGCTGCAGGATCTGGAGATGGAATTTAAACTTGTACACCAGCCCAGTCCTCACTCTGGGAAGGTCACCATTAACATCACAAGGAAGGATGGGAAGCAAGTCTATAGGGACTAAAACTTTGAGTTTCAGCATTGACAGCTGTCAACTTCTGAACTTAGCTGGGCCAGGAAAGGAACAGGTCTGTCCAGAAGAGCTAAGGGTCTTAAACCAGAGCATAAGCAGTGGACAGGTGACAGTAATTCATTATGCAGGCAAAAGTATCTATGTGTGCAACACTAACACCAGGCGAGCAGCAGGCAAAGGAAGGAGGGATGGAGATAAGGAAGTGCCACCAGTGTCTAGGTTCCAGGCTTCATCAAGAAATAGAAAGCTGGCAGCCACTTGTGCTAAATGAATAAAGGCTGAGATACAGCAGTTCTCAAGCAGAGGGGATGGGAGGGGAGTGTGTGGGGGGAAAAGGCATGGAAAAGGAGAGTAGGCACAAATGCTTCCGAGGAAACTTACCATCTGGTCTGCCAGCAGCAGAACTGTCTTGAGACTAAATTTGCGGGAACAGAAGTTGAAGAGATCTTCCAGGCTGGGCCCCAAGAGTTCCATCACCATCACATTGTAGTCCCCCTCTGCTCCACACCATTTAATGGAGGGGATACCCACTGGGGAAAGAAAAAGATTAAGCCCAGGGAACAGAGAGAATAGATGTTGAATCCGCTGCTGAGAAGATCATGTGTAACACCAAATAATTTCTTCTCTAAAGCCCTCCAGAATAATTTCCTTTTCCAACCACTCCCCCGGCCCCATCCTTTCCCCCCCATCTCACCTCCTCCCTGCATCATCTTGTAGAACTTGCTTTCAATGTGGAGCTGGGGATGCTTGGTTTTGACACATTCCAGTTTGATGGCCACCTCTTCACCAGTTGCAATATTGGCTCCTGCATAGGAATGAGAGTGAAATGAAGATTGCACAAGCTTCTACTGAAGTTAAACACTTTTAACAAGGCCTGTAAAGATGACAAAACCTGAAGATTTGCCCTGAAATTTATTCTCTATGACAGAAATGAGATTCAGCCACTTCAACTTCACGCAGTTTCCAGCAGTGCCATTTGTAAATGCAAGCCCAGAGAGAGGCACATGAGGAAACCAGGTCTGATTCTGAAGTCAGTTTAGAACAACAATCCTACACGTGAACTGCCTTGTTATCTCAGAAAGTGTCAGACTTTGGAAGGTCAATCTGCACGTATCAACAGTACATAAACCCAGTGGAAGTTGTAGCTCCCTCGGATCATGAACCTACCCCCTGAACCCAAGCAGCCCTTCAGGCAGTGATACTGAGTATCTCTTCCCCAGCAAAATTATTGGTTACTCAGTTACATCGATTCAACACAGCTAATTAGTTCAGGAGGAGACATTACTAACACACCAGCTCTTTCTGTTTTCTCCACAGTGCTGACCTGCTCAATACAGACAATTTCCAAATCCCCAGCTTCTCCCTCTCCTGAGGGTTTTAATAATACCTTTATCTTTTGCCAACACAGAAACATTTGCTATATCACAAATTAGAAGCATGAAGAAATAAGCAGAATCCTGTCCTGAATTAGGCTGCCTGGACACCCTTGTTGAAGGTATTGCTAGATACTTTGCAAGGATACTAAACTACCACCCCACACGCTTTTCTCTGAAAACAACTGAGCTGCCAGCTGTAAAAGCCAGCACTCTGGTCCCAAAGTGCACTGTCAAAGAAGGAACAGGCTGCTCTTTTTCTTGTACTAGCTGAAAGGATTCCAGATGTTTCACATCAATCCTAAAATGGAAAGAAGGAATATCTGTACACGGGTCACGGGAATGACACTCAAGGCTTGCTTCTCTCCTCCCCAGCCATGCCTGCTTCACACACTCTGACCAGCCCTTCCTCATATCTGGAACTATTAGAAACTGCACTTAAACACAAATCAGAGAGCAGCCCTGATCACTAACAGCTTATGAACACCATCATAAAATAAATTATTCCAAAAACATGTGTGCCAAACATGAGTTGGAGTCAAAGGTGATGTTTTGCAGATATCCCATAGCTAGTTTTGGTAGGTCTGGCTAATTTGTGCCTCCTGAACTCCATTATAAGATTTTAAGAGTCCAGAAGGACAAACTGCAGATAAATCTCTTCATTTATCCTCTTTCACACACCACCTCCAGAGCCAGAGACCAAAGAAAAGAAGGAAATTTTCACAAAACTGGATTGCTTCTCCCCATGGATCCTAAAGAGATCCATCTCCAATTGAACAGTTCTGGCTTGTACACAAAGTTAGCCAAGAGCTGCCTGCTAGCAAAAACACATGATTTAGATACTGCAGTGCTGGGTTGAGACAGACAAGCTGCTAGGAATTTGTAAGAGAGCAACAAAAATGATCGGGGCCTAGAGGGATTGATTTACTAAGGAAGATTAAAAGAGCTAAATATGTAACATAGACAAGAGATACAACTAAGGGTGGGGAGGAAGAATGGGACATGACAACAGTCTACAAATATTTGAAGGCTGTAAACACTAAGGAGGGAGAGGAATTATTTAGGGTGCTCTGAGGGAGGAGAAGGAGGAGCAATGGGATCAATTTAATACAGATTTTAATGCAGGATCCAGGAGAAAGGAAAGGGAAAAGGCCATCCTGAAGGGTAGAAACATTTGTCCAATGCTTGCTTTTGAAAAGAAGCTGCATTTTCCACTTAAAAACTGGTGGCCAGAAAAACAAGTCTGTACATTCCCTTCACTCCACTACAGGATCCTTCTTAAAAGCACCAGTGAATGCAAGGAGGAAAAGAGCAGGAAAAGGGACTGGTATCTGTCCATCTTTTAAATTAGTGTTCAACCACTGGCCCTCATTCAGCATGGAAACACCCAGGACATTCAAAAAACATATGAGCACTTCTTTCCCTTGTCTCTTTCCCTTTGTGAAGACTTCCCTCCAAATCCTCTGAAGCAGCTCCCTTGTCTGTTCCCCAGGGAGAATCTTTCCCTCTCTCAATACATTTTGACACACAAGCAATGATGAGTCTCTCTGACTTCTTGCAGCATTAGCATTTTGAATGAACCCAATTCCCAGAACACAAACAGTGGAAACATATACGAGTTCTCATCTCCACATTACCCTGGATGTTCAGAAACATGAAGATGCAGAAGATGCATCCACCTACTAGGCTGTCTGCAGGTAGGGAATGTTATCTGTGGGCACATAAAGCTGGAAAAGGGAAAGCAGGGGTAGACATCAGGTAGACTCAGATTCTTCAAAATGTGATTATGCAATTCAAATGCTCGGATTCTCACACTCCCCAAAGCCCAAACATCGATGTTACTTAGAGAAAGAAGAAACAACCCTGTGGCCTAGAAGAGCACAGGTAGACTCAGAGAATGGTTTGGGTCAGAAGGGACCTTGAAGATCACCTAATTTCAACACCTCTGCCATGAGGGACACCTTTCTCTAGACCAGGTTGCTCAGAGCCCCATCCAAGCCAGCCTTGAACACTTCTAGGGGTGGGGACCCACAACTTCTCTGGGGTACCTTTTCCAGTCTCTCACCACCCTCATAGCAAAGAGCTTCTTCTTAATATCTAATCTAAACCTTTTACAATTTTAACTCATTTTCCTTGTCCTGTCACTTTGTGCCCTTGCAAAAAAGTCTCTCTCAGTCTTTCTTGCAGACTTCTATCAGAGAGGGAAGGCTGGAACTAGGTCATCCCAAAACCTTCTCTTCTCCAAGCCCGAACAATCTCAATTCTCTCAGCCCTTCCTCATAACAGAGGTGCTTCATCCCTCTAATCTTTATTGTGATCCTTCTCTGGACCAATCTGACCTATTCTTTGCTGAGAGGGTCACTGTCTGAACTCCTCAGGCTTGTTCCCTCTCCAAACCTCACCATGCCTACAAGTTGCTCCCTGTACAATTTCTTGGCTAGACATCCACCCTGATTGAGACCACCACTGGCAAGGAGGGAATTTAAGGGCAGGAGTCTTTCTCATCCTTTGTTCCATGCTTTGGCCACCATCTTTTTTAAAGCTACAAGTACAAAAGCAACAGTTCTGAGCTCTCTTTACAGACTAGAAAGCACCGTGCTTCAGACAAATACAGCAGAGCCTGCTAGCTTCAGCCACTCGAGAGACTGAATGTAGGATGGGGGATAATTCCTAACATCCTCCCCCAGTCTGGCTCTGCTGTGGGGGCTGCACAAATTCAACTCATTCATCACAAGCTCTTTGAAACGGGGCCCCGGGGACAGAGGATGTCACCGGCTGAACAGGATCTTTTCAGAGTGGAATCCTGACTGCATGTCTGATACAATAAACACCGCCCTCCTTGAGCATCGGGGGCAACAGGCAGAGGCCCTGCACTCCCCACCGCCTGTGCCCCTCTCCACAGCCTGCCGAGGGAAGAATGAAGGGCTGGGAACAGATGGATGAAGGCAGATAGGGCGAGAGAGAGTTAACAAGCCAGGAAACAAAGGGAAGGCACTCCCCTCCCAGCAAGGGAGGAGCCTGCCACCAGGAACTGTCCCCAGCCAGCTCAGGTCCCAGCATGCTTTGTCTGCCCAGCTCCTCTCCACCACCAGTGCTTGTCGTGGCCAAACGATTCCTACACGTCCAGCAACCCTGCCCTGCCTCTTGGCCAGCACCTCTGATAAAGCACCTCCCCCTCCAGCGGCCCAAAGTCTAGGCAATTCCTCTGCAAACTGGGTTTTGCTCCCCTGAATGAGCAATTTTAGAAGTAAAGAGGCCTATGGGCAGCCTGATCTCATCTCCCACCCTCTCAAACCAATAAGGGGAGAATACTCCACCTAGCACATCTATCCCTAAAAGTAGGGCACGGAAGGAATGTGCTTCAGTATCCAGCTAAGGATTAACACAGTCCATCCTTTGTGTCTACCCATGCAGAAATCCAAGTTTCCTTCTGACAGATAAAAAACCTAAAACAAACCCCAAAGAGGACAGCACACAGCACTCACTGGTTACAGAGCAGGTGAAGGTAGTAACACTCTGAAAAACAGAAGCTGAGGATAAACCATATAGCCCTTGCTAATCCTCAGAGACACACAAGCCCTGCTCTGTGTTGTCCACACCATTATCAAAGAAGAGAACTGTGAGGTGAACCTGGTGCAGGAGAGAAGTCCTCGTGAATGAGTCCTTCTGTCTGCAGAGCAGGCTGTGAGAGCACAGTGTGAGCACAAGCGTCCTCCAGACACACCACCACAGACTACATGCCCAATCCCTCCAGGCTGGGGAGTCACCCAGGCTCCATGAAGTCTCACTATCACTGCTTCAAAACATGCTGGCTTGCACCTCAAGGAACATCACAAGGGCTTTGATACTGCATTCAAGTAACTTGGTTGAATCCTGCTGTGCTCACCACACTGGGGCACTGGGTTTCCTGTGTTTGGTGACAGGCAAATCAGGCACAACCCCCTCACTAGGGGCTATTTTCCATCCCTGATTTGCACAGGTGGGTGACCTGTTACATGATACAGAGCAATACAGGATCAGGCCTTTCCTTTCTATCCCCACATGTACCCCAGATGTTTTGCAAAATCCTGACAATTTGTAATGTCCTAGAGAGGGTCTGGAATGCTTTGAGCCCTAGCATAGGTGGAAAATGCTGTGTCCAAGAATCTGAATCCTAGAACCTGGGAATTAAAAACACTGTCACCCAAGACACTGGTTGGACAACTGGCCGGAGGGTCACAGAGGAGAAGCATACAGGAGCAGGCTGCAGTAAAGGCAACACACAGTAGAACTGGCATCCCAGATCCATTATTTATCATCTTTGTTCATGTTCTGGATAAAGGTGGCAACAAAGCCTGTTACTGATGATTCCCAGGGGACACTTAATCAAGAAGGGCTGCCAACACCAATCAAGAGAGAATAATAAAGCAAGAGGGAACCAGAGATAAAAACCAGAGGTTGAAAACAGACAGTGATTTACAATCACGGGGAAAAAGTAATCTGAACTAGATGTATTCAATGAAAGGCATTTGGGGAGGGATGGGAAGATGTTGGAGATCCTAGAAGAGCTCTCCTGCAATACAGCTGACAGTGCATTAAGGCCAATTCTGCAACCTGATAGTGTTGGTGATGGGGAAAGCCAAGGAGACCCAAAGCAGCCTGTGCAGATCACAAAGTATCACATTACAGATCACTCGAGGGTAGTCCTCCACTGCCAGGCACTAAAAATGCCACACCTCAAATGCAGTGTTGGCTCCCAGCTGCTCAGCAGATGAAGAAACTAGGAAAAATTGAAGGACCAGCAAAATGAGGAGTGGTGGATGTACTGGGAAGCAAAATACAACTCAACTGTACAAATTAACAGTCAAGGAGCACATGATGACCGCCTGCAAGCACCCAAAGGGTGCAAACACCAAAGCAGAGGACAGCCCTCCTGCTGGCCTGCAGGACCACAAGGAGTGGTGAGAACAAGAGACAGGTAACGCCAGCCCGCATGGAGGGATCGAGCAGGCTGCTGGGTAGTCTCACCACTCTGGCCCCACACGGTTTGAGCCAATAAAAACATGAGCAGGCAAAGCATCAGGGAACATATCTACACATCTGCACACTGGTTTGGAAGAACTTCTACCCAGGTGACCTGCTGTGGTAACAGGAAACCCAGCACTTCATGGGCTCTGTTCACTGAGCTTCCAGCTCAGGTCATTCCAGACATTAATTCTAAATCCCATTACATATCTAACAGATCTGAGCCTCAGGACTTCAACCAGGCCAGGCTCTCTGACCTGTTCTACACCTTCTAGTCTCAGACCTTTTCTCTTACAGATTCTGGACCACCTCTTCCACTACCAGTCTTCCCAAAACTGTATTCCTTCTATCCTTGAAGGAATACCTACATCCTCCTTTCCAGCATGCACTCTGTGAACAGAGTTTATACCCACACACACCCTAGCTCAAGAAAAGGAAGTGAGAATGCTGGAATAGGGTGTATGACAAATATGCCCCAAACAGTCCAAATCTAAATCAGTCTGATCAACCACCACTGAGTCTCCAGTATGTGGTAAAGCAGAGCTAAGCTCATCCCCCTTTCTTTGCCATGAGGAGGCCAGAAGCCACTAGCAGTATTCCATTAGCTTTTTCTCTTCTCCACCCCTTCCAACCTTACATGGTGCCTACAAATACCAACAGGCAAGAAAAACAACCCCAAAACAATGATGCAATTGAGAAAACCAACCTTGAGACAGACTCTCACACTCACCTAGGTAAATGTCTCCAAACGAACCACTGCCAATCTTTCTGCCCAGCCGGTATTTGTTTCCTACTCGAAGCTCCATGGTTCAGTCGGACTGAGAAAAGAAGCACAGAAACAACAGTGTCAGAGCAGAAACAGGAAGTGAATCATGTAGGACTACAGAAGAGACCTCCCCATTTCACCCAGAGGCTGAGTAGTTTTAAATCTTAAAATACTTCACTTTCTACATGATTTGTATCACCTCTTCTGATCTCCTGAACTTCCAAGGACAGCACGAGCAAGAAACACTGCAGGAACAGATCACTCTCAAGCATGTTTTACCCATGTTCCCATTATTGGAATGAAGCATGATTGAACAAGACTCTTCCCCACCATTTTGCTCAGACTGGGGAGGGGTTCAGGAAAGCCCTCCTAAGAAGGTTGCAGCACGTGATCATGCCACATGACTGTATAGAGGTACTGCTTCAGGTACCTCACAGTACCTGGCACTGGGACAGGTACAGCCCTGTGAGACACCAGAAGCGTCAGGCATAATAAACCTGTGAGGAGTTTCTCTCTGACCCAGCCCTACTCCAAGGGGAGTAGCACCCTACACCGAGGGCTGGTGGTGAAGCACAGGACCCAAGGGCTGTGAGAGACAGACAGACAGACTGCCAGGAGCAAGCAACTGCATCACTGCTAGGCAGGGGCCGGCACAGGGGACAGGGAGGAGACATCTCACTGAACTGAACCCTGCCAGGCACACACTGACTAAAAACAATACTTGCTCATCTCCACACGCTTCTGCTGATGGGATCACCACCTCCTTTGGTCTACCTGAGCCTCTCCATCTCTCTTGCCTACCTAGGTGTGCCAGCTGTTTGTTTTTAGCAGCTCAGGCCTTTCCTCATCCCTTTACCTGAGATGATTAGCTAACCCTTTGACCTGATATACCCCATCAACGTGCCCAGGCTCAGCTTACTCACCTTCCACAGAAAACCAACTAGGTGGAAGGGCCACAGCCACAGTTTGTTCTCTCTGCCAACCTCAACTTCTGCTGCAAACACCTTGGCCAAACACAGCTCCAGCAATTCCCTTCTTAACAGCTCTCTTTCCCTTGCCTCTTCTATGGCTACCAACTTATTCTAAGAACCACATTTCTTCCCAAGACAGTCAGTGTGTCTCCTTTTAGAAGGATTTGCCACAGTCCCAATTTATGCAATGCCACATTATTAGCGTACAAAATGCAGACACAGAGCCTGTTGGGGACAGGAAGGGTGAGGAATGATTCATGTTTTCACAAGTGGGTGCGAGGAACTTTCCCTTGCTGGAGCTTGGGGGAAAGGAAGCATCACTGAAGGGAAGAAGAGAGAAATGGCCTTGTGAGACAGAAGTACAAAAAAAATAATCCCAGCTACAGGATTCTGGGCATACTATAAACCCAGAGCTGCTTCTCCTGCCCCAGGAGACGGGATTACAGAAAGAAGAATGGACGGGCTGCGGAGATGTACAGGGAAATAATCCTATCAAGGCATTCAGGGGACATTGTGAACCCTGAAAGCAGAGCTCCAGTCACCAGAAACCACACACAAAACACTCAGAGGTGGAGTCCCCTTACCTAGTATTTGCTTATGCATGTGGGTTGCTGTGCATATAATGTCTACAAAACCCTGTGGCTATTTCTGACTTTCTTACTACAAGGAATGTAGGCAGAGCCTTGGGAACCAGAAGGCAGGCGTACCTGGGTGAGGGCGCAGCAAACAGACATGATTTTTATCCGCTGCCTGCTGTTCTGTAGAGCCACATTAACATACATCTGACTTGCTTACACTCCTACTCCAATGAACGATCAAAGGTCTCTGTCCCCAGGAACCCGTCACACCACTGTCAAGAAGACAGCTCTCAATCCTCCTTCCTTCATGGAGTGTTTACTCAGGCCTGTGAACCCCAAACACTTCCACTGGAATCCAATTCCCAGCTGGGGAGAGCACAGCCGAGCACACAGCAAGACCAGGCAAGAGGTCTGGTGGGGTCTGCAACGCACCGGGACACAGCAGGTACTGCCCTGTAACACCACAGTCCCAAACCTAAATTCAGACCCACCCTTCTAGGACTGGCAGGAGCCAGGTTAAGAAGGGTTTCTCACAAGGCAGCAGCTCTTGTAGTTGATTAAGCAACAGGCTCCAAAGGGGAATCTAAAAAATGCTCTGGGGCGCGGGGGTGGAAGCGGGAAGCAGGATAATGGAGTAAAAAAAAAATCATGGTCTCGCACAGCTGTCATTTTGCCTTATCTCCCCCCCAACACACACACATACATACACAAGTGTGAGTAGAAAACCTGGGCAGAGGATAGCCAGAGAGCAAGAGCCTGGATTCCTGGTAAGAGAGCAGGACACACACATCCCACCCCCTCAACAACTGCTCCAGGAGTTCAAACATCTATCCCATTTGCTTCTACTTCACACTTGTACTGCCCCCACCATCTACAGCTTCCGCCCTTTATCTTCTGATCTTCAGGTCTACCGTTACAAGAAGAAAGAAAATTGTACCTATAAAATATATATTCTTACATATGAAATTTATATCACCCCTCTATATATTATTTATACATGTAATATTTAAAAAGTCATCCTTTCTTCCCACCCCCCCCCAACAGGCTTAACCTCCCCAGCCCTGCCACCCTTCCTGCACTCTACAGCCAAGGCAACATTCCCAGGGGCTGCAGGGCAATCATTTAGTTAAACCATTTAGTTTTCCATAAGGGATTAACACACATACAACCTCAGAGCGAGAGTGTGCTCTGCATGAGCGTTTGCATACGTGAATATCCAATACTACACAGCCACAAAAAAAAATAATAATACTATCCAGCCGCCAGCGCTGCTTCCCCACACACACCATTTTGCACCAGCCCCTTTTATATAATATAAAATACCCACGTACAGGCACAAAGGCCATTATATAAACACACGATAAGAGTTGATACCACATTGCTGTGCCAGCAACGATGGCGACCAAAGATGCAGGGATCATCTGGGGGGGTGGAGGGGGGGGGGCCCAAGAGAGGCTGGGGGACAGCAGGGACACATCTATCCCACCCGAGGGGGTCGGGAATGAGAAGATACCCTGTCTAGCAAAAGCCATACAAAAATCAAACCCACGGCTCCATAATGGAGGCTGCCGATCCCAGCACCGCTCCAGCTTTCAGAGGAAGTGTGGGGAGTGGGGGCTGCTTTACCCATAGATCATTAAGGCTTTACACGGCCTTTTTCTTTTTTTTTTTTTTAGGGGGGGTGGTATTTGAAGGGAAAAAATGATGAGGCTGGGAAAACAGTAAATTGAACTGGCTTAAAAATGTGAAGGAAAAAAGAAAAAAAACACATTTTGATTGAAATGCAAAATAGCAATCCCCTCCAGACCCTCAGATACTTACAGAAAGAAGACCAACAAATAAGATGGGGGAGAGAAAAGAAACCCCAAGCATAAAGCATTTGAACTACATTTGATGAAGAAATAGCCACAACAGAAAAACAGGGAAGGGGGGGACACACAAAAAAATGTAATAATAAATATGTCCCTTACACCCCCACCCCCTACAGGCAAACACTACGCGAAGACAGCCGTACCCGGGCTGTTATTTTTCCGGGTAGGTAACAAAAAGCTGCCACCCCCGGGAACGGCGCTGAACTTCTCCTCGTCCCCGCACTCGCACCCGGCCGCGGCCATGGACCCCCGCCCCTACCGCCCCCCGCGAGAGGAAACACCGACCGCACAGCCCCCCCAAAGGCAGACACCCCTTCTCCCCTGAGAGAGGCGACGAGGGGGGCCGGGGAGGGAGACCGGGAGCATCAGTGAACGGAAGGGTTGGGGGGCTGCCCCCCGGGGGGCTGCCCCCCGCCGGGACCCCCGCAGACCCCCGCCGACAACACACGGCACCCCCCTCCCCGCCCGGCCCCGCCGGCAGCCAGGCAGGGCCCCGGCAGGCGGAGAAACGGGAGAAGGGGGAACCCTCCCCCCAAAAATCTGCCGGTGGCGGAGGGGGGGACCCCCTCCCCGCGCCCCCACAAAGGGGCTTTTGTCCCCCGCGCCCCCCCGGGCCGGCGCATCGCGCCCTGCCCTCCCCTCCCCCGCCCCCTCCCCCTCCCTCCGCGCACACAAAGAGCCGGAGGGGCCGCCTTTCCCCCGGGGTTTGCGCCCCAAGATGCGGGCGGGCGCCCCCCATACCCACCCTGACGGGAAGGGGGCCGTGTGGGGATGCTGCTCCGCCGGCTGTCAGGGGGCCAGGCGGCCGCGGCGGGGAGGATGACGGAGGATTGGGGAGGGCTGGTGGCGGCCGTGCCCGGCGCGTCCCTCCTTCGCTCGGCTCGGCGCGGCGCGGCGCTGCCTGCCGCCTCCCGCCCGCTCGCCGTCCCCTCCAGCCGGCGTGTGCTCGGCACAGCCCGGCGCTCACCCAGTTTCCATTGAGCCCCGGAGCCAAACCCACTGATGTCACCCAGCGCAGCCCCGGCCCTCCTCCTCCTCCGCCTCCTCCTCCGCCCGCCGTTAAAGGCGCAACCGCCGCCGCTCCCGACGCCTTCCCAGTCCTCAGCTCCGGCGAGCGGGCCAGCACACGGGCTCGGGTGTGAGGACCGGGATCCTGCTGAAGGTTCCTCCTCAGCGTGGAGCGACAGCCCACCCATGGCAGCCCCCAGAGCAGGGTGACCCCTCATGGGGATGGTCAAACGAGGGTCCCAAAGCGCTGGCAGCGGGGGTCGAGCGGGGGTCCCTCAGGAAGGCCTAGAAGGCCCCACAGTGTTCAGGGCTCCTCAGCCCGTACCCCTCAGGAGTGGGGATGCCCCTTGGGTGAGGCATCTACAAATCCACATGAGTAACGAAGCACACACATAAACCAACAGATGGGTGCAAAGCTGGGGCTACCCCCAGACCCCGGGGTGTTTGGGGGCCAGGCGGACACAGCAAGTACCAGAGCACCTCCAAAAGCCAGCTGAGTCGGGGGAGCAGCCGGGATGTGTCAGACCTATATGGAGGTGTAGGAGCAAAGCCCAGGCTGGGGAACAGTTTGGGGTGTTCTGGGAGATTGAGGCTGGATGTGCAAAGGAAGGTGGAAGTGCTGTTGAAAGCTCTGGGAGCAGGACTGCAGGAAAGACTGGAGGCCAGTGTAGTATGAGCTGGAAGGGACAGAGGGTCCTGTGGAGCAAGAGCCAGATGCTGCCCAGCTTTGGAGGCACCAGGATACTTTGTCAAGGTCCAGGAGCTGCTCTGGCACAGCCATCCCAAAGTCAGGAGCCCAGTTCCTGCAGCTGGAGATAAGTGTGATGGAGCCCCCACACCAGAAGAGCCCTTAGGTGCTTCTAAGCCAGGCCCCTGATGCCAGCTTCCAAATACATGATGTAAGCACGGGCTGTTGGTGCCAAGAGGCCCAAGCTGCAGCCGTGCTGGCACTGTGTGCTGCACAGAGCAGTCGTGGCTCCAAGTTATACCAGGATGGGGGGCTGCAACCTTCTGAATATCACTGGCAGACAGTGCCCACACTGACTCGACAGTCCATTGAGACCTGGGAATTGTTCCTCATTTGTACAAGCCTTTGGGAACCAGTACTGCTACCCTCTCTCACTGCTGGGCCTGCTTTGCTACAGAACTTGGCCTGCACTTGGAGAATTTAAAATTTAATTGAGTTTTTCATAGTAATGACATTTCCTTACACATGCTCCACTCAGCCTCTGTTTTTTCACAGCTTATGTAACAGTGAGCAGATGGGAAGGCAGGTAACAGTATGCAGCCACTGCTGGATCCAGCCGAGGGTTGCTCTCCTTCCCTGGGTGGCTGCACATCAGCAGAAAAGGGATTTCCCACAGCCCAGCATCACTCGTGACTTTGCTGCAAGTGGTAGGCTCATGAAGGCACTGAGAGAGGTGGGCTTTGATACAGAGCTGGGAAGGATGGGTCTGAATCAGCATCCAGGAAAAGCAGCTCTCAGCATGCCTCGTGGGAGCAGAGTTTAGGGTGACACTGCTTGGCAGGCAGGTGCAAGGTCTAGGAGGACAGTGGCCATACCAACTCTCCACCTGTTGCTGACTGAGGCAGAGGGAGGGAATTTGAAGAAATCCCCAACGTAGGTGCAGCCCTTGGGGATGAAATTGGAGTGTGTACGGACATTTCAGCTACCTTTATTTTAATCATTGACAGCTTAAAATAAGAACTCTTTAATTAGAAACATTCCCCTAATTGAATTGTAATCAAGCTTTTAGTGCTGGCTAGCCATGTGATCTATTAACACCTACCTCTCTCCAAGCATTGCCTAGTTACACCTCTTCTTATGGAGTAATTTCTATTAGGGAGCCTGGGCCAGGGGCTGCTGATTTTGGCTATGCATGTAGCAGTCAGTACTGCAGGGAGCCTATCTCCATCAGGTGTGCCAGTGCTCCAGAATTGCAGCAGGTAACTTCTGCCCCGGTGTCTGAAAAATGAAGTTGTTATATATGACACAAGCAGCAGGATTCCAACTAGAGAGAGGCCAGCTGGGGTTGGGTTGGACAGGGAATAAATCTGAGGTACAAGCAGAATCTGTGCTGTTTGCATCTCCATTCCTCCCAGTGATCAAAGTGGTGGGCAGCTGCAGCACCTTTTTTCCTCTCTGCACCTCTCCAAAGGGTAACACCCCCTCAGGTTAGCACTGTATTAGGCACCAACCAAGGTACACTAAGACTCTGTTAAGACTACAGCACCTGGAATGCTGATTAACCCCCCAAACCCAGCAGTGAGACACAGCTCACACACTCAAGACATTCCCAGATGAGGCCCCAGGAGACCTCACCTTGTTCTGTCTCCCTGATTTGCCTGGAAAGGATCTTTGGGTGCAAGAGCATGGAAGGGAGTCCAAGACCCTCAGCTCAGCAACCAGGGGCCCTGCACCTGGGACACCTCCTGTCTACCTTTCCTAGGATTCAGACATGGTCAAAGCAGTCCTAGATGGTACAGGGAGTGCTGCTGCTGAAGGCAGGCAAACAAAAGATGGGCAAGCAAAAGATGGGCTACATTTGGCTACTGTCTGTCCTGGTTTGAAGGACAGGTGTCTGCCAATAAAGGCAGAAGCTTCTCTTTGAAATGGAGAATGTAAACCGCCTTCCTCCAAATTATTATTATAATTTTGAAATTAAGGGGCTCTCAGGCAAAGATACAGGACTTAGGAATAACAGTTCTTTACTAGGAAAATTAAAATAGAAATACAATATTACAAAGAACAATCCTAACCCTGACAGAGTCAGCATACAACCTGACACCCTGTCAGTCAGGGTGTTGGTAGCAGTCCCATTAAATGGTGGCTGCAGTCCTCCTGCAGTGGCAGATGTGGTTCAGCTGAAGCAGTGCTCCTGTAGAAGGGTGCAGTTTTCCTCTGAAGGTCCAGGGATGATATGGAAAAGGTCCGGTTTTCCTCTGGAATCCAGTGGGAAGAAGGTAACTTGCTGTCCAAAATCTCAGTATTTTATCTGGGTAGGAAAGGCTTGGCTCCTCCCCCTGGCTGGAGCATCTCCCAATGGGATGATGTAATTTTATCACTCATACAATGGGACTCAGTGGGCAGATGATCTTCCTGGAAGGAGAGTGGGTTGTGGAAAAGATAAAGATGATTGCTTCACCTATTCTTAAAGATGGCCCATTAGCAGATAGTATGTGCCACAGAGATAAGGAATCACTGCCCCACCTGGCTTCAACAGATGGCTTCAACACATTTCTGGCCACATCAACCCAACACACTGTCCCACTCATATGTGAAGTCCTTGGGCTGCTCCCAGTGCTCTCATTGCAGCGCTGCAGAGAGAACCCACAGCAACGTGTCTTGAGCTGAATCTTGTGGGATGGTGTACCCAAGGGGGCTATACCTCACTGGGCACTCAGCCAAGCTCTCCACTGCCCACCATGTCATTCCACAGGTAGGAAAAGAGAAGAAGGGCTAGAGTTGTGCTGTTTATTCACAGTGTCACGGCTGGGTGGGTGGCCTTCCAGAGTCACAGTATATGATATTCATAGCACCTAGTAAAACTCATGGGAAAGCTGAGCTCCAGTAACCTAGCAGACCTCAGAGAGCTGCCAGGTCACATTTGGCAGCTCTGCCTGATCAACAAAGAGCAGAATCCCATTTCACCCACTCTCTGGAGAAGGACAAATCACTTTGAAGACCAAGGTCAGTTTGCCACAGAGATAGTTGCGTGTACTAGGGAAGTGTGAGCAATCAGGGGAAGAGCAGACAAAACACTGACACCGGGCTGAAGTTCTGCTTATCCAAGGCCAGTGAAAGTAAGGAGAGATGAGAAGCAAGAGGAAACACATTGCCACCTGCAATTCAACAGCAAAGGTACCTGAGGAGGAAGGTGCCTGTGGCTTGACACATCCAACAGGGCTGACAGGGTTCTTCAAAGCATTGACTCACAGCTCATTCAGAACATGCAGGCCCCACTCCAAAAACAGTGATCGATGTTCATAGGGTCTCTTTTACACAACATGCACCTAGTTTGTCAGAACTTTACAAATAATAATAGATTTGCCTTTTCAATACTCATACTGAGCAATACAGCAGCATTTTAGAGAATATCCAGCATTCCTGAAGGGGAGGTCAAATTCAGCCTGCAAGGTGGGGATGCTGATCTGAGCACTTTACCAGAGCGCTCTGCAGTTTAAAGCGTTTTCTAGAGTCAGGTGCAAGTCCCCCTTCACTTGCAGCAGGGAGCAATAAATACTCCTGCAAATGAGACATCAGGATCCCAGGATAGTACAAGGCTAAAAACAAAGCAAAATGCCAAAATAAATAAAACATAGCTAATAGCTACCTCTGAAAAGATTGCTGTGAGTGACTCGCTCAGCATCAGGTAGGAAATCCGCAGCAGGGGCAAGGATCCAGGCCAGCACACCACTGCCTCAGCAATGAGTCACTCCTTTGTCTTCACACTTTTGGGGAAAAAAAAAAACAACAAAAAACCAACACAACAACAGAGAGATGATGCTGAGTCTCTGCAAAGAGCCATCTTCGTGACACAGCCCAGACTCATCCAGAACACCATCTAACCTGTGTGCTGCAGGTGTCCTGTGGAAAATAAATCTGTGGCCACATAATTAAAGACTCAACAATAATTCATATGCATGAGGACATTGAAGGGCAGTTTTACAGCCAGCCTTGGTGCTGACATTTCTCAGTGATGAGAAATGTGTATTTGATATAACAGCGAGTAGCAATTGCCTGTTGTCCTCCACAAGGAGCAGGACTAGCAAGAGGTGACCTGTGCTGTTGGGTGGCATTTGGGATAACAGCAGAGGAACAATAAGAGTTGGGAGGAAGGCTTGGGAGAAGACCCTTGTTCAGACCCTGGAGAATCTCCAGTCCTAGAAACACAGGCTGGTATGCCTGTCCCCCCTCATTCCCTTGTCCCCTCCATGATTTCCCACTTTTGATTTCTCTTCTTGTCAGGAAGCCCTGTGCTCTGGTCTCAGCCACAACCCTCTTTCAGGTCCACCTCACTTGCCCTTCCCTGTTTCTTCTCCCACTGTATTCCCAGGTCCAGTATCCTACCCAGACAGTACCAGGCTGTCTCAGCTGCAAGTCAACCCCAGCCTTCCCACCACATGCTGTCCTGCTCCACACAAGCTGCCCCTATTGCTAGTACAAGCCTTCCTTTACAGTTGGATGGATGATAGGAGCTCCCCTCCATCACGTCACTAGAAACTCTCACCACCCAGGCAGACGGGCTGAGTTCCTCTGATCGCATCTCCCCATCCCACTGTCAATCACCCCTCCTCTTCCTGTTCCCCATCTGTAATCACCACACCATTCTCTTCCTATTCCTCATCTCACTGCTCCAGCCAGGCCTGCTTTCTGCTTCCAATCTCCTGCTCAGCTGTCCCAAGTCACTACAGCAGCCATCAAGCAATAGGCCCTTTCCCTAACAGACCCAGTATTTCCCTGCAGCCTGTGGTCTCATCTGCCTCCCAGTCTCATTTGCTGTTCCCCAGATTTTTGGTTCTCTCCCTTGAGTTTTGTTCCTTCTTTACTCAAATCAGGGACTTTTCTCCACCCAGAAGGCAAAAGGGAAGTGGCCAGAGGCACAGGGCAGAGGAAAACATTGAGAGATGCAAACAGTGCATGACGCATAACAGCAACTCTAGTAGGGAGAACCCTCCCAGTTTCCTCCTGCAGTGCTCCACCCTGGGAAAACCCATATACTGTCATGACAGCCTCAGAAACCAGAAGGGTTGGGCAGGCTAGCAAAGGTTGAAAAGTTTGGAGGTGTGAAGCTGTGACAAGTCTTTCCATGTTTAGCAAAACCATGTAATTTGTCTGTGCTGGTGGGAGAGAATAGTAGTGTTGCAAGGAGCTGGCAAAACACAGCCTCCCTGACACAAAAACTGATATCCTGCCCAAGGCCAAGCCCATAAGTTCCACAGGTTTTGTCCCCTGGGCTATATATATAAACATAGTCTAGCCCAGGAAAACTAGTGGTGGGTCCACATTTTCAGAAAGAACTGAATAAATGTGCCAAATTCCAGCTGAGACAATCACTTTCTATAGAAAATGTCTGCTCCAGTAGTGAAACTTTGACAAAGTTATAAGCAAGTGAAAACAGGGTCTTGAAAGGGGAAGTGTTGGCAAACTTAATAACAGGAGCTGTTCCTGGCCACACCTGTAATTAAACACATTTATTGCTTTTTTCCATATAGCCTTGCCTTTTTTTATCCACGTGGTACTCTCAGCCTCTGTCAGCTTGCAACTCTCTTTATTACACCCCTGCTGGCTTGCTTTGGTGGGAGAAAAAAAAAAAAAAAAAAAAAAAAGGAAGGCAGATCTAATTGGGAAAAGAAACAAACAAACAGGAATATTTAGGTGCACTCTCAGAGCTGTGTCAGGCCAGGGCAGATGTATCAGAGAACCACAAGACAGGGCCAAGGTTCCTTGGGAGGAGCTGGACTCAGGGCTGAATCAGCAGGATCTTGCATGAAGATGTGTAACCTCATCCTGCTCTCCTGCATGTTGAGTGCTCTCTGGGCACCAAGGCAGCTGGGTGCCCATGGGCTGGTGGAAGAGCCTGGCCCAGCAGTCTGGACAAGGTGAAGGGCCACAGGGGAGGCAACATGTTTGCCTGAAGAACCTGATCAACTTCTTTGATAAAAAGACTGGATTTGTGGGTGAAAGGAGAGTGCTGAAAATAATTTATTTCCAATTCAGCCAGGTTTTCAATGCTGTCTCCCAGTGTCCTGATAGCCAAGTAAAGGTGGTGCTGTCTCAATAGATGGACAAGCAGATGGACACAAAAAATATTTGTCTGGTCAGGCACAGGGAGTAGTTAATGGGTTGTACTCTACCTAGAGGCTGGTACCAAGTGGGATGCCTCAGGGGGCTGGGACCTCTCTTGTTAAATGTGGTTATTGATGACCTGGAGAAGGTGATGGGGTGCACTTTCAGCAAGCTTTCAGGTGACAGTTGGAGGGGAAACAAGTCGACATTCCTGAGGGGACATCAGAGGGGCATAAGCAGGCTGGAGGGAGGGGCCTGCAGGAGCACTGGGAGTTCAGCAAGGGCAAATGCACAGCCTTGAACCTGGCAAGGAAGAGGCTCTGGCAACAATGTGGGCTGGGGATAGATGCAGAACAGCTGTGTGGGAAAGAGCCTGTGAGTCTTGGTAAAATACAGAGCCAGACTCTTCACAGTGGTGCTTGGTGGGAGGATGAGAGACAAGGAACATAAGTTTAAAGAAGAGAGGTCCAACTTGAATACAAAGAAGACCTTTCTGTCCTCAAAGGCAGTCAAGTGTGGGAAAAAGTTGCCCAGAGAGGCTGTACAGTCTCCGTCCTAGTAGTTTATAAGATCAAATAAAGCTCCAAGCAACCTCATTTGACCTCTTTGCTGACCCTGCTCTGAGCAAGAAGTCAGACTAGAGCTGTCCTGGGGTCTCTTTCAAACTGAATTACCCTTCAACGCTATGATGCCCAGATCCCTATTTGTGGGTAGCATGTGTCTGGAAAGTGCCAGGTGAGTATGTGCTACACACACATGTGTCCGTGGCAGAGCTGAGCTGCAAGACTGAATGAATCCCATGTGAAGGGTGAGGTTCAAGGGAGACAGAGTATCCTGTGACAGCTGTGCCAGTTTTGTGCACCCCAAGGAGCTCGCTGAGCACCACAGGAGCAAAATGAGCTGGCAGGGAGCCTGTGGTGTCCCTGAGGTGGGGCTGTGTGTGTGTGTGTGTGCCAGAGGAGTGGACATGTAGCTGTAGCAGTGAAATGCATGTGCAGCACAGGCAGCAGGCACTGCAGACAGCAGGGAGTGGTGTCTGTGTGCTCTTGCTGCCCCACAGCAGCACAAACCAGCCCTGGCTAAAAAGCCTCCCATGTATGAGCCTCTCCCAGGCAGGCTCTGGGGCTGAGGGGACGGGACAGAACGGTGTGTTCTGCATAGCAGGAGGCTGTGAAAGCAGCTGGCCCACTCAGAGTAATTCACGTGCTGCTGTGGAAGGAACGGGAGAGATAAACAATGCACTGGAAGGCGGGACGGCAGGGAGAATGGCTTAAAATGCGTCTTCCCGACATGCCCTGGTGGATTAGTTCAGCATCTCAGCCCAGCTCGTCTTTAATTCTTATGCAAGGGGTTTCTCTGGAAGGGACAGTGTGTCCTCGCCAGCTGAACACCAGGCACAGGGCACCGATTAACAAAAGGCCATCTCACCACCCGTCCCACACAGCGAAGGACGAGAGGCAGCTGGGATCATTCCCTAGGAGGACTGAGGTTGTGTATTTTTATTTCTGCCTCACATCATGCTGTTGCTCATCAGGGACTGCAAGACTTGCTCATCTGAGCCTCCCGTGGCCTCCTATTCACTTCTAGAAGGTGCTGATCGGTATCTGCAAGGCCCCTTATATGCTATTATTGTGGAAGCTCTGAGACCCAATAGCTCCCAGTTCCTACATCTGGATGTTTAGAGACTGGGGATGTCTGAGTTGGGAATATGCACAGCACCTGGTCTGTCAGAGCTACTGCTTGGTGTTGTAGGCAGTGGTACAAAGGTGATAGGTGTAGTATGTGTACCTAGGGAAGTGCAGTGTCCTGGCAACAGCTTTGCTGCAGCTGTGGACACAGGATAGGCAGGGAAAGTCTAGGAACTGCTCCTGGTTCATTTATCACTTGCAATGTCCTTCTTTAGCTGTGCAGGGAGGTGACAGGTTAAACCCACAGTGGAAGGTTAAATCTATCCTTTGGCCACTGACTGCTTCATGATCTTGGGAAAGTCACTTTGCCTTGCTGTCAGTTGCTTCTGTCCCCCTGTGCTTGGTTTCTCCATGAGAACAGAAGCTGTCCCTTCTCTGGTGACTGCAGCAACAAGCAAAATGGAGCCACAGAGAACATGAGGACTCTAGAGGCTTTTCCATGGGACAAATCATCAAATATTTATAAGGAGTCAGAAAATCCCACTATTTTCACAAATGGCTCTTGCATTTTAACAGTTAACAATGCATTTTGAGTTCACAAGACCATCTGATCGCTGCAGGAGAGCTGTCTCAGAGCAGCAGAGAACATGCAGCTTCATCTGGCCAGTACAGCTCTACCAACACACCTTGTACCTCCTCTGCAGCAACCCCAGCTGCTCTCACCCTGACTTTCTTCCTCTACTGACCTCACACTGCTTTGTCCCATTGGCACCCACTGGCTTGCTGATCACTGCTGGCTCCTTGGACATTCCAGGTCAACCTATTATTTATCCCTGCCACCCTGCAGGCAGTCACCCCATGTCTGCAGCTCTGCTCCAGGGCTGATTTACACTGCAGCCCTTCCCTGCTCTTCCTACAGCCTCACACAACTGTGGAGGGGTCACATAAGTTTCTCTGTTCAAAGCAGCCTCATTCCTACTGAGCACGACACTGTATCCCAGAAAACAAAAGACACATGGTGTAACCGAGCAGCCTGAAGCTAAATGATGGCTCCACTCTGCTTTACATTTAATCAGCTCATTCTGTGTGGTACCAGCTGTTTTGCTATGGGTCTGCATTGGCTGTCATGTGCTTGCACCCACTCTCCTACTGATTCATTGTCTTATCCCTGAGAGTAGCATGTGGAGTCTTCAGGTCATGTCATAAACACATTCAAAGTCTTCTCTGGAGTTTCTGCATCAGCTCGTCCTCCTCTCTTCAGTATCCCAGAAATGGTGTACAAGCCTGTGCTGGGCCTCTGGTAGACACACAGAGGCTGTTGCTGGGTAAGCACCTAATCACCTCTCAGGAGCAATTTCAAGCTCCTTATTCTCTTGCTCATACAGCTTCTGTAACGAGGCTTTGTGCTCTACAGCACACTTTCAGTGTTTGTACTGCCAGGACATTCAAACAACTCTATCAATGCACTATAGCCAGGGACCCAAATATTGCCAGCTCCCAGGTTTCAAGACTTCCTGTTTCAAATCTGGGGTCATCACTGAAATAATCCTGCTGATTTCAGAGACCAAAAAAAAAAACTTTCAAAGCTCAAATATCTTGTGTCACATAGACTATTTCAGGATAATGCCTATGTCCACCCTGAATTTCTTCACAGGCATCAGAGCAGTGGAATCACATTGCTGCTCTTTACCTCTTTCCAGGCTGACCTGATATGGACAGTGAGTCACTTGGGGTCCACATGTCCAGGCTGACCAGAAAGCAGAGGCATTACTCACATCAAATGCTCCCTTTTGGAGGGAATGTGGTCAAAGGTAAGCAGTATACTGGCAGCCCACTGTCTGCTTTGCTGGTGTTGCTTTCCTTGGGACCTGGAAGAAGCCCAGGACCAGAGTCTTCCTACAGTTAGCAAGCCAGGCTGTTGTTATCTATTGTCTCAAGGGGATACAAAATGATTGGTTGCCTGAAGAGCTCTCAGGGAATTGCAAGCCTTCTACCTGACAAGGACATCACTTCCATGCAACTTCACTGCCCCTCCCACCATCAGGGCATGCTGGCCTCCCACCTGGGCCATGGGAGAGGCAGCTGCACCATGATACAGCTGTAGTTTGGATGTGTCCCATCAAGGAACAAAAACAGAAAAAAAAGGGAGCAAATTTCATACATTGAGCACATGCAACCAGGCAGCGCTGAGAAACTAGTGAAGGACAAGCAGATGGCAAGGCAGCACCAGAGGATGTGACTCTGAACAAAGGTCATCTCTCCCTAACTTCCCCAGAGCTGGCATGGCTTTGCCCCCATTTGTCCCCAACAAGAAATCAAAGTGGTAGCACATATCTGAGTGTTTTCAGTGTTTTCACAGTCAGTGTCCACTCTGTGAAAGTTGTGGCCTGGCTGTCAGGAGGGCAGACCTTTATTGCAGCATTGGTGGTGTGGGTGCTGGTCCTGTCACAGGTTTCTTTCACTCGAGATCAAACATTTCCTCCCCTGAAGCTCACCTGTGCCCCATGGCACTGCCTGGAGGGTCAGCCTCAGTCCCAGCCCAGCCCCACAGTGCCCACCAGCACTGGGGCCAGAAACAGCACTGGGTGAGCCTGGGCACTCAGGAGCTGCAAGGATGCTGGGATCAGTGGGGATGAGCACAAGTCTTATGGGGAGCATCTGAGGGAGTCAGAGTTGTTTAGCCTGGAGAAAAAGAGGTTCTGGGATGACCTTATCACTCTCTACAGCTACCTGAAAGCAGGTTGTAGCAAAGGTATTAACCTTTTCTCCCAAATAACAATCAATAGGACAAGAGGAAATGGCCTCAAGTTGCACCAGGGAAGGTTTAGTTGGATATCAGGAAAATTTTCTTCACTGAAAGTTCTGTCAAGCACCGGAGCAGGCTTTTCAGGGAAGTGGAGAGGCCACCATCCCCAGAAGAGTTTAAAATATGTGCAGATACAGTGCTTAGAGACGCTCAGTAGTGGACATGGTAGTGCTGGGTTAAGGGCTGCACTCGGTGACCCCAGAGGCGTTTTCCAGGCTAAGAGATGCTGCGCTTGTGCGGCGCCGGGGCCCGGGGGATGCCAGCCTTGCTCTCATCCCTAGGTGGTGCTCTGAGGCCGGCAATAGCCGGGCTGGCCCAGCCCAGCCCCGCCGCTCCGCTCATCCTCACTGCGCCGCGTCCCGCCGGGGAGCGCACCGGGCTGGGGCGGGCAGGACCCGCACCCTGCCGACCTGGCAGGAGGAGAAGCCCGTGCAGCCCTTCCCAGAGCTGGCTGCCATCTCAGCTCCTGCTGCTGTGCCATTCCCGGCCGCGGGATGCCAGCCAGACACCGCTTCCCTGCCTGCCCATCCCTCCGCTGTGCCCTCTGTCTGCCAGCGGGGCTGCCCCGGCTGCGCTACCCCTCCGCACGTCTGCAGCATCCCAGGCTGCATTCCCTCCTCTCTCCCTCCTGCGCACGCAGCACCAGCCCATCCCAGCTCTGCGGATTTAGCACAGCGCCGGGCCCTGCGGGGTTTTCCGATAGAGATGCTCCATTAGGGCCCAGCTCTGCTCTTACCACGAGCAATGCCAAAGTCCCATTGACTTGGCGGGGGCAAGCCCTTAATGGCCTGGGAAGATAAGACTTTTTTTCCTGATTGCCTTTTTTTTTTTTTTTGTGACATATAAAACCATAGCCACTTAGTATTGCCTGTCCTAAAGCTGCTCAAGCCCTCCTGCAGAGGCAAATAAGAGCTGCTAAAGCCCAAATAACACTCTTGCAGAGGTCATGAGCCTGTGCACAGCTGCTGTGGCAGTGCCATGTGCCCTATCCACTCCTGGGCAAAACTTGGACAGAACCAGGCTGTTTGAAATCTAACATATTTGTTCAGAAGCACAGACATTTCCAGCACCATTTCCTAATAATGGAAATCCAAACCTATTTTCTCCTCAATTGAGATTATTGTTGCATTTCTTCAAAATATTTTTAGTTGCAGCGTGTATCAAAATGTTTTGCTGAGCAAGTTTTGTGTGAGTTGAAAGGTGCCAACGACGATTTCTTTTCAAAAGGGTTGTCCAAAAGTGTCACCAAAAATAAAACATGAAACAAGTTTCTCAAGTGTCATTTCAAACAACAACATTCATTTGGGAATTGGCAAGAGTGGCATCAACGTGGTTAGTTGTCATGGGATAGAGGATCTGAACTGGTGCCTGGATCTTATTCATAGGGAAAAAGTCCTTCCTCTCCCCATTTTCTTCCTGGTATTGAATAGCTTTCAATAAAGAGCCAAGTAACATGTTCAGAAGTAAGACAGGAAAGAAATATAGATTGTGGTTGAATAAACAAAGAAGCAGTGTCTTCCTCCTGAAAAGCAAGCTGCCAGTCCCTCAGGATTAGAGACAGGTCTTAGGGAAGCAGTCCTTCCATCAGATCCTAGAGGAGGGAAGGATGCCAGGGACATGCCCTCATTAAAGGTGTCTTCTCTGGAGAGCACAGGACAAGGAGGTGTCACCTACCTGATGCTCCACACACTGTGTGCAAAAGGTAAAATGCTTGGTGTGTTTACAGTTATAAATGGCCTGGACAGCTGATTTGCAGAATCCTTAAAAATGTCAAGTCTTCTCTGTAGCAAACAGTTTTCCAGGATGGATTTTCCCAGTGGCTTTCCACAGGGTGTGTAGAGGAGTCTCCATCATACGGCCAGAGAGACACTTGTTGAGACACTTGTTGAGACACTTGCTGTTGTGTGGCACTTTCGTGATTAGGTGTTTATGGGATGAAGTTGTGGTGTAGGATGGATTATGCCCCCACATGTGGTACACCCATATAGGCACCTGCAGTGTGTACAATTGCTCTGGGATTCCAGTGTGCAGGTGCAGAAGCACCTGTCAGAAGGAAGTCCTGCTGCTGTGTATCAGCAGAGCCTGTGGGCACGTGTGCAGCTTGCAGGAACAGAGCCTGGAATGGCTGCACCATGTTGCTGGAGGGGCTGTGTGTGGCACCAGCAGCACAGCTGCACAGGGAGTGTCTGATAAGCAGAAATTTACTCATCATCTCTGTTTTCCTGCACTGGCTGTTCCTCTCCTTCCCTCTGCCCCCTCCCCTCAACCCCCTTCTCTGTCCCCTCTCTAATGATCTGACAGCACTGAAAGCTTTCTTGCAATTTTATTATGAACAGCAGGGGTTTAGCTGGGTATTCTTCGGTGCTTCACTGTCTTCTCCATCGTGATGCCAAACACGACATGAAAACATCCAGCAGGTTGAGACACATGGAGGGGGCTGGAACCAGGATGGCTGAATGATTCCTGTTCCCTCAGATTTCTTGCAGTCTTGTCCCATTTTTCCCACAAGAGCCCTGCCATGTGAAGGGAGGGGTGGCAGTGTGCTGTTCCAACCACTCCAGCTGTGCATGCCCTGGCCCTGGTGCACCATCCTTGCCTGGCATCTCTGCACGCTCACTCCTTGGTGATCAATGAGTGTCCCACACCTCATCCCCACCAAGCACTGCCACCTGTCCCCAAAGGATGCTGTAAGTCAGTGAGGGGGTGCCCAGCCATGAGGGGTCCCCCTCTCCTGGAGGCCACCACCCCAGCCTGTGTCCTGAATGCCCGTGTCCTCGCACGCAAAGTCCTTCTCTCTCGGTCCATTAGCTTGTTTCCATGGCCAGTGGCAGGCACACGACTCTGAAAGCTGTATTAAAAGCCAGGTCAATACCAGCCCCTGCTTATTCCCTCAGGGGAAAATAAGTAAATAATGAAAGGAGGGGGTGACTTTATTTCCTAAGCCAGAAAACTCTTGAATTTAGTGCTGAGAGATGCGCCCCAATTCCCAAGTGGGGGAGCATTGGAGATCTGAGGAGAGGCAGCTCTGCCTCAGCACCAGCAGAACCAGGAGGGATAGGGTCACTCAAAATCCAGTGAATCCATCATTTCAGTGAAGGCTTTGAGGCAAACTGCTCTGGCAGATGGGCTCTGGAGCTGAGGATCACTACAGGAGGGAGGTAGAAGCTAAGGTACTTAATACCTTCTTTGCCTCAGTCTTTAATAGTGAGACCACTTGTCCTCAAGGTACTCAGTCCCCTAAGCTGGAAGACAGGGACAGGGAATACAACAAAGCCCCACAATACAGGAGGGAATGTTCAGTGACCTCCTGCATCACTTAGACACTCCCAAGTCTGTGAGGCTGGATGGGACCCACCCAAGAACACTGAGAAAGCTGGTGGAAGAGCTCACCAAGCCACTCTCCATATTTTATCAGCAGTTCTGGCTAGCCACAGATGTCCCAGGTGACTGGAGGTTAGCCAGTGTGACACCCATCTAAAAAAAGGGCTGGAAGGAGGATCTGGGGAACTACAGCCCTGTCAGCCTGACCTCAGTGCCACGAAAAGTCATGGAGCAATTCACCTTGCCATCATACAGAACATGTAGCACAACTTGGGAATCAGGCCCAGCCAGCATGGGTTTAGGAAAGGCTGGTCCTGCTTGAGCAACCTGATCTCCTTCTGTGACAAAGTGACCTGCTTTGAGGATGAGGGCAAGGCTGTGGATGGTATCCACCTGTAATTCTGTAAAGCCTTTGACACTGTCCCCCAAAGCATTTGTCCTGGAGAAACTGAAGGGGTGCATTGTCCATCAAGTAGAAAACCAGTTCAATGGCTGGGGCCAGAGAGTGTTGGGGAATGGAATTATTCTGGTGAATGGAATTATTGCAGTAAATGGAGCAAACCCAGGCAGGACAGCTGTTCCCCCACAAAACTTACATCCCAGGATAAGAAATGACCATGTCTGAGCCTAGACACATCTCGTGAGTCTATTTGTGCTCTTTCTCAAATACACTTCCATATAACCTTGCTTTCTATTCCTCTTTTCCCCTTCCTTCTCTACCATCTGCCTGCTGTCTCTGCTTCCTCATCTCAGATCTGTTGTTTCCTCCCTTGCCCTTCTTTTTCTTCCCCTCTTCCTTTGCTTCTTGAATCAATTCCAAATTGATTTGAGATGGTTTTTTCTGCTTTGTAGATCAGGGATTAGGTAGGACATAACTTCTTCAGCCATTCCCCACCACAGCACAGACCCTGGGTGCCCGGAGCAGCTTCCTGAGCTCCGTTTGTTTTTCTGTCCTCATCTCATCTGCAGTTTTGAATGGGTGATTCTACTGCTCCCAAAGGAAGATGCTCATCAAGTTTTCACCTCTTTTGTGAAATGACAACAAAGTGATGTTAGAAGTCTAGCTTTGGTTGATGTCCTCCCTTATAATCCCTCCACTTGCCTCTGACAAAAAGAAAGGCTTTGGGGTTTTTTTGAGAGTTTTTGTATACAAAGCAATGTCTTGCACATCTCTGTGTCTTCACCAAGTATATCTATGGCAAAACTCTTGCTACCTGCAAAGCAAACAGTATTACTTGGCTGATCCTACTGCTAATTTTAATGCAGATTATTCCCTCCATACACATGTATGACCTTCTCCCTGAGCAAATTATCTGAGCCTCTTGTTATAGATCTTTACCCAGAGCATCAGAGCCCTTGTGGTGGACCTTTCAGGGTCATACAAATCTGCCATAAAAATAGCAAACACCAGCCCTAATAACTCTCATCAGTCTCTACACAAGGCTGCAGCCTTGGAATCTGTCCTTTGCTTCCAAACCTCCCCTTGGGATATTAGACTTTATTAAAAATAAATAGTTACAAATTCTGTTTTACAGCTGATGGCATCAGGGGGAAGAGTGGAGGAGGCAAAAGGAGCAAGTGGAGGGTCTGCTGTCCAGTCAGGTCACCTGTCTGTCATCCTGGCTGTGCTGTGCCAGGGAGCAGTCTGGCTGTGGTCAGCACAGGGCCCTGCCTCCTCTGCCAGGTATCTCAGGAGAGGAGCAGGACATGTTTCTCAAGAGGACTGGGAGAACTGGATCTGAGTCCGTGGAGCCAAGCTGCTTCTGGAGGTGACAGACACCAAAAGCCAAGGAGAGTGCAGAGCAGCCTGTGTAGAGTGTCCTCGTCTCCTAGCTTGGTGTTTGCATGGAAGAATATCGATTTCAGTTCTCCTTCTCTTTTATATACAGAATCGTGTGCAACAAACAACAAACATGCAAGTAAACTCCTCCCTTGAGATCCTTCCCCACTCCCTCCAGGAGTCCCAAACTCTCCCTTCTATCCTCATCTGGTCAGTGTTTAGTGCCACTCCTCTCCCACTGACAGTGATGATCCTTGGCAGCTGTGGGCCCTACCCGTAGTGATAGGGGACAGAAAGTCTGCTGTTGCCTCAGCAGCAGAAACACTTTCTGTGGGTCCCAATCTGTCCACTGAAGGCAGGGACTCCTGTCACTTCTCCAGAGACAAGAAACAGGCCTGCTGCTCTCCTGTCTCTGGGCAGGAAAAGGGTTCTAGCCCAAGCTGTATACCCAGAAAGAGTAGTGTATCCTCACTCCTCTTCCAGGCAGTATGACCTCATGAGAAAGGGAGTGTATCAGAGCAGCTCCAGGCCTTGGTGTGCTCGGGGGCTGAGAGGCAATCATGGGAGGCATAATTTGGTGGTGAAGGGATTTATCCAGTGTATGGGTACGGAACAAAGAAGACTGTGGGCAATGGGTGCGGAACGGGGAGGCTGGAGGAGTCAGATGGCTGACTCCCTGCGGTATGAGATTGTATCTAGAGGCAGAGTTGCCTGGAGCCGCTCCAGGTCCAGGTGGCTTCCAAAATCCATCATCTGGATGATCCCTCCCTCCTCCTTGGTGTTGCCCGCTAACACCACACCCATTTCATCATCATCTTCATCTTCATCTTGACTGACGAGTGCCAGCTCATTCTCGTAGCAGAAGGCACTGGGAGGTGGTGGAGAAGGTAGGATGGTCATCTTGCTTTCTTGCAGCTCCCGGGCTGAGCAGCAAGGTGTGCCAGCCACCTCGTACGTCTTGTGAAAGCGCGAGTAATCCACTTTGTAGTGGTTCTTCTCCTCAAACACAACCGGTTCAAAGCGGTGGCCCCAAAGGATTTCACTGGCAAGGTAAGAGCTGCGTGCCTGTGTGGTCATGGCTGTGGCTTCCACCATCCCCTCCAGAATAACCACAATCTCAAAATTCTCCGTCTCCAGCTCTTCCTTGCCAATCCCATAGAGGGGGCTCTCCTCATCAATCTCATGAACGATAATAATAGGTGAGACCAAAAATATACGATCAAGGCCCACATCGTAGCCCACATTTAGGTCCCGCTGGTCCAGGGGGAGGTATTCCCCTTCCTCTGTCATGTAGGGCTTGATGAGCTGGGCTCGGACATGGGCCTCCACAATGTGACTCCTCCTCAGGTTGCCCACCCTCCACATGAGACACAGTTTGCCATCCCTCACGGAGATGACGGCATGGTGGCTGAAGAGGAGGGTCTGGGCCCGCTTCTTGGGCCTTGCCATCTTGGCCATGATAGTGCCAATCATGAAGGAGTCGATCACGCAGCCCACGATGGACTGCACCACCACTGCCATGATAGCCAGCGGGCACTCCTCAGTCACACAGCGGAATCCGTACCCGATGGTTGTCTGTGTCTCCACCGAGAAAAGGAAAGCCCCCAGGAAGCTGTTCACGTGCATGATGCAGGGCTTGAGGAGAGAGGGGCCGCCCGCCACCGCCGGTGCATTGAGGTCGCCGTGGAAGAAAGCGATGCACCAGAAGAGGAAGCCGAAGAAGAGCCAGGAGACCAGGAAGGCGGCGGAGAAGATCATCAGCATGTAGCGCCAGCGCGTGTCCACGCAGGTGGTGAAGATGTCGGCCATGTAGCGCTGGGATTTGTTGCTCAGGTTGGCAAAGTAAACGTTGCACTGGCCGTTCTTCTTCACGAAACGGTTGCGGTGCTTCCTGCGGGGAGCGTGGCCCTTCCCGTTGTGGCTGTGCCCGTTCATGCTGCCCAGTGCTGAGACCTTGTGGCCATCCTCTTCGGTTGAGACAATGCTGTACCTGGAAGAGGAGGAACAGGCACTTCCATCAGGAATGCGTGAAGGGCAACAGCAAGCACTGAGGCAGCCAGGGCAGGAGATGTGGGTGGCTCACAGGGTGTGTTGGGTTGATGTGGCCAGAAATGTGCATTCTATCACCATCTGTTAAAACCAGGTGGGGCAGTGATTCCTTATCTCTGTGGCACATACTATCTGCTAATGGGCCATCTTTAAGACAAGATGGGGCAGTCATCTTTATCTTTACTCAACTCATCCTCCCTCCTGGAAGATATCAACTGCTGCTGGCCCATTAAGTCCCACTGTATGGGACTGTGTGTATATCCCATTGGGAGATGCTCCAGCCAGGGAGATGAGCCAAGCCTTTCCTATTTAGATAAAAAAATGAGATTTTGGACAGCAAGTTACCTTCTTCCCACTGGATTCCAGAGCCAAACCTTTCCACATCATCTCTGGACCTACAGAGGAAAACTGCACCCTTCTACAGGAGCACTGCTTCAGCTGAACCACACCTGCCACTGCAGGAGGACTGCAGCCACCATTTAATGGGACTGCTACCAACACCCCGACTGACAGGGTGTCAGGTTGTATTCTGAATCTGTCAGTGGTTGGGATTGTTCTTTGTAATCCTGTATTTCTATTTTAATTTTCCTAGTAAAGAACTGTTATTCCTAAGTCCTGTATCTTTGCCTGAGAGCCCCTTAATTTCAAAATTATAATAATAATTTGGTGGGGGGGGGGTTATAGCCTCCATTTCAAAGAGAAGCTTCTGCTTTTATTGGCAGACACCTGTCCTTCAAACCAAGACACAGGGCTACAGTGCCTCCCTGCTGGATCTCACAGCAGCACATTTCAGTGGTTACTGCACCTTTGTGCCAACCTGAACAAGCTGGAGGAGATCAGCTGCAATGTTCACTGAGTGCTGCTGCCAGGAGGTTGCATCTAGCAAAGTCCTGACAGGGCATCAAAGCAGCTTGTAGCTCTGTGGTCCCTTCCAGCCCTTATGGTGAGGAGGGATACAAGGCTTTGAAGCCAGACAGCAGGTGGCACAGCCAGGAAGCCTGGGAGCAAGCACCCACAGCCTGACCACATTTTGGGCCTCATATAATACAAGGCTGGGAGCTTCTATTTTCTCTGCTCTGCTCATTGATTTCACGGTGTGTGGTGACAATGTTTATACACTTCCTGCACTCAGGACAATTCTGTTGCCACAGCAACATGTGTGTCTTGCAGCATCCCTTATCCAAAGCCAAAGGTGTAATTTGGAAATCAACAGCCGAAGCACTGGCAGTTTCCTTGGCAGAAGCTACACACACACTTTCTGGGAGACCTTTGCCCCTCTGGCTCCCCTCCCTCAGAGTCAGCTCTGACACTTCCCGCCATGTGATCCTGTGACACTTGCAGATGCTCCTTAAAGATGGAATGGCAGAAGGTGCTCTGACCACTGAGGAAGTCAGGAGAGTGCACTGAAGCACAAAGAGTGCTCTGTCCTCCTGCCTGACCAGCTGCAGCCTCACAGGACCCTGGCAGTGTCTCCCTCCCACCCCACAGTGTTGACACATCAGCTGGAGTCCTCCAGCATGGGCCTCCATCCACATCTCACAGCAAGGACAGTACTGGTGACTGGAGCTGTGGCTCCTGGGAACATGTGGCTTCTGCAGTGCTGCTGGAATCTGTGATTTCTGGTCCAGCACCATGTAGTGCTTTGCTTCTCCTCCATAGTATTCCTCCAACCAATACCCTTAGATACGGCACGCTTTGGATTGGAGAAGGACAGAGGAGTCATTTCTTGGAACAGGAAATATAGTGACAGGTAATTTTAAATGAAGGCAGACTGAAGTTAGGGTCTGAGAGGCCAGGTGAGGAGGACCAGGTCACTCAGAGCAGCAGCAGGTCTCGAGAGGAGGGTTACTCACCGATTGACTCGGACACTGCCCATGGCTCGCTCTGTCATCAGATGTCAGGGGGCCGTGGGAGCTGGCAGGGCGTGGGAACTCATGCAGCAGCACTCACAGGGACTGGGCAGCTCCAGGTTTCACCTCTGGCGAGCTGGGACCAGCACTGCCATTGCAATCACTGCTGGGCACGCGCCTGGCAGAGAAGGACAAAGCAAAACCCAGTCAGATCCCCCCAACAGCACCCATCCCAGTCCAGAGCAGCAGGCACAGGGCTCCCAGCCTTTACAGGCTGTGCTGGGAGGTCTCCCTGGGGCACCTGCTGCAGCCTGGCTCAGGCAGGTGAGGAGATGGTGGATGCAGCCCTGCAGGAGAATGGACACCACTCTCCTGACCAAGGGCACAGCAGCTGAGCAGCTCACAGGGCCCTCACCCTGAGCCATTATATTAATATCAGAGCTTACATCGGAGGAGAGCTCAGCCAGGCTAAATACCTCTCACACAAGGACTAACAAAACACAGAAATGCACAGCAACCCCTGGGGATCCCAATGAGTCCAGCCTAACCCTCAGGGGATTTTTTCCAGGGTGTGCAGAACATCCCCCCCTGTTTCAAATCAAAGAAGGAAAGCAATGAGTAGAGCCCAAAAGACCTGACAAAAAGGAAGGTCTCAGGAGGAGCCAAGTTAGAGGAAACAAACCTTGTGGCATGCCCTGTGTACAGCATCCAAGGAGCAGCTCAGCAGTGGAGTCCTGGTCCAGCAGATGTCCCAACCCAGTCCTCCCAAACAGAATGGGGAAGCCAAAGACTCAAGAGCCAACCTATTCCACCTGCCCAGAGCTGCTGGGAAGTGAAATGCACTGAGGGAGTAATGACTCACAGATTAGGAAGGGCTTTGTACACCCATGCTAATCCTGCATTGTAGCCTTTGGATTACAGCAGCCAGTGCAGAGTGCAGATGCAGACAGAGCCAGCTAGTTTGCTCCCTCCCAGCCTCACCAGCCACTGGTTGTCACATATGGGAAAAAACACAAGGATTTCGGGATCAAATATAAGGCTTAGAGCTGCTTGCAAGTGGTTGTGCAAGGACAGGGGAGAGGAACAGCAAATGATGTTGCCTAGGATGGAAAAGCTGGAGAACCATCCTTGTCTCATCATCAGTGCTGCAGAATGGGGCTGCACATGGCAAGGGGTGCCCACCAGCTTTACCCACAGACTGGAAAGCAGCAAGAAGGCAGCTCCAGACATCACCTCTGATGGGATGAAGATTACTCTGTTACTGAGGCAGTTAAAGCTCTGCAGCAACACAAACATGGTTGTTCAGACCAAGGGTATTATGAGACCAGGAGAAGAAAATAACCTTGTACTCCACAATTCACCATATAGAGACAAAATGAACAGTTGCCCAAAAATCCCCATCAGGAAAAAGCACTTTGACACTGAACTCTGCCAGCTCCCACCAACTCACTGCCCTACAACATACAAGTCTTTCTGAAGGAAAATTTTTGCTGGGCAGCTGGCTAAATCTATAGCAGACCCTGGAGCTGGCAACCTAAGTTAATCAGAAATGTTCATGTGATGGAGAGGTCACTTCATACAGATGCTCCTGCTGGGATGAAACTAACTAGAGTGATAATTTGAGTTCAGACAACAGAGTTCCACATGATTTTGGGAGGTGGCAAAGGTGGAAAGTTTAGGTACACCACTCTGCCAGCCCCAGCCAGGGAAGGGAATCCTTTTCAGCTGTCATCATTGTCATCCAGCCTGGGTATGCCAAGCTCATCCTTAGCCAGCATTGACCCCAATAACAGAGAAGGTACTGTCACAGCTCACACATATGAGTAATTCACAATTTCCTGAAAGTTTCTACAACCAGCAATTCTCTTTCTCCAGCTGCAGAAACAGGTGCATCATTCCTAGAGATTTTGGAATTCTGGCCCAGGCAGCAGCCAGCTCCAAAAGAAAGGAAGGAGGACTTAAGGAGCTTTGTGAAACCATGTGCAGCAACACCTGGATCTCTGCTCCTCACCTTTCCCCCCTTCCCAAGAAGGAGCAAAGGAAGCAGATTAAATTTGAGGGCTTTGCTCAGCTCCAGTTCAAGCTGTGGTGCTGTGCATCCTCCTGGCTCCCACATGGGTGCTCAGGTCAGTCAGAGCTGTGACAGAGCCTCTTGTGCAGAGTCCACCACAGCTGGACAGTGCAGCTCAGAGCCTGGGCTGCCTTTGCTGCTGACTCCACAGTGCCCAAGCAGAGTATCAGCAGCTAAAGACACATCACAACCTGCAGCTGGTACTTAATACAAGGAAAGTATCTCCACAAAGGATAAAGGCTACCAGTCTGAGCACACACATTTGAGAATGGGAAAGGAAATGCTTTAATTTGCAGTAAATGGTTGCAAATAAGAGACTGATGGCCTTGGACCTTGCACGGACCCATGGAACTCACACAGAATTGCACTCACAGATATTTCTCTGCTTAAAATTTGAGAATTTTTCTGGTAGACTCAAGGACCTCAGCAACAACGGGCAGCACTCTTGAGGCAGGAGCTGCCTGAGGGAGCCATCTTTGCCCATTATGAGCTTGTGGGGGTTTTTCTTGGTGATGCCTAAGTTCTGCTTCGCTGCTTCCAGGCCAGTCTGTCCTCAGGTTTTCATTCTCCAGCTTGCATCTCTCCAGTTGTCCTTGGAGGATGAAGATCTTCTGCTTCAGCCTCTCCACGTTCGTTTCGGCATCCAGAGCCCTCTGGTTCATCAGCTGAAGGCGACTCTCAGCCTGGTGGACTAAGGACTGGGACTCTCTGGCTTCCCTCTCTCGCTCAGCCTGGCTGGCCTTCAGCTGCTCCTGCAGGCAGGACACCAAGCTCACCTCTCTCTTCAGGTTGCTCTGGAAGGTGTAAAACATCCTCCTGACCTCGGCATTGTCCTTCCTGAGCTCGTCATTCTCATCCTCCAGCCTGTCACACTGTTTCCTGAGCACGCTGTACTCCTGCCTGAGCATGGCTTCCTTCTCCCTGAACACAGGGTTGTTCTCCTTGAGCTCTCTGAACACCTGCCTGAACGCAAAGTTCTCTGACATAAGCACCAGGTTCACGTTCTTGAGCGTTTCGTTCTCCAGCCTGAGGCTGCTGTTCTCCTGCCACAGCAAGTCGTAGGTGGACTGCAGGGATGGGGACTCGCTGTCCTTGCTGTCCCCTCCATGCAGCCTGTGGGGATCTGTTCCTGTGGTGCTCTCTGGGTGTCCCACATAATGGTCACTGGCACGGGCCTGTCTGGCAGCAGCCTCTGTCCCCAGGTGCTGGCCTGAGCTGTGCTGGAAAGGGTTGTGGAAGCCTCTTGGTGCTGTGCCAGGCTTTTGGAGAGCAGGCAACCTCTGATGCCCAGGAAGGTGATAGGTCTGGCTGGGCTTCTCATCTCCAGCAGAGTTGTCAGACATTCCCATGTCTTTGTAAAATGGCTCCTGAAATTCCTGATCTTCCTCCTCAAGCTCCAGCGCACACTTGGCCAACCCCACTGGTTTATTTTTTACCGTGTGAGACTGAGCAGGCTTCAGGGGAAACGGGGTGGGTTCTCCCAGATCCTCTGTCTGATTGTCATCTATGCTGTCACTGCTCTTGCACCAGGGTGAAGAAAGCTCAGAGTGGTAGGAGTTTCCTGACTCTTCAGCCTCATCATCATCACCATCATTGTCATCATTATCTTGCAAGCCTTGAGATTCTGGGTAGACCATCATCATTAGCCCAAACATATGAAATGGCTGTGACATTTTTCAGGATACTCTGGGCAGCAGCAAGCAGGACAATCCAAATTGTCCTCCTAGAGTGCAGGCAATGCAGGCTGTTGACACTGACAAGCAGTGTGCCACCTTCTGCAGCCTCAGCAGTGCTAGTTGTGGCCACCAAAATCCCCCTGTTTAGAACACCAGGTTGTTCAGAAGAGAGAGGAGAACCACATACCTCTGCAGCTTGGCTCTAGGGACAACCAGAACCACCAACACTCCAAGGTCTGTGATGTCATTGAGTTCCACGTGTGCTGAGTTGACAAAAGCTGGGGAGGGGGAGGAAGCAATCAACTGCTGCCCTGATTCTCTCTAGGGCTGCATTAATTTTCTTCATAGTAGCCAGCACAGTGTTGGATTTAGTGTGAGAATAACACTGATAACACAGACATGTTGGAGTTGTTGTTAAGTACGGCTTGCTCCAAGCCAAGGCCTTTTCTGTTGCCCATGTTCTGCCACTGAGGAGCTGCACATGAATCCAGGAGGGAGCATAGCCAGAACAGCTGGTCCAAACTAGCCAAAGGGATATTCCATGCCACAGAACATCATGCCCAGTATGTAAGTGGAGGAGTTAACTGGAAGGGGCAGCCATTGGGTGGTAATTGGGTTGTGCACCACTTGTTTCTCTTGGGTCCTGGTATTCTCTCTGTGCTTATTACTGCTATTACTACCATTATTATTATTGTTGATAATATTAATATGATTAACATTTAATGTTGTTATATTTTGTTTTGATTATTAAATTGCTCTTATCTCAACCCATAAAGTTTACCTTTTCTTTTTGATTCCCCTCTCCAGTGGGGCTGGGGGCAGTGAGAGGGAGAGAAGGGCTGAGTGATGCTTAAGTTGCTGCTGGAGTTTAACCACAACAAGTGCAAAAGGTGTTTCTGGCAGGAAAAGGATAAGCTGTCCTCCTGGCTGCAGAGCCAGCATCCAGTTGGGGATGCTGCCAGCGAGCAGAGAGCAGCTCATGAAGCTGCCTGAGACCTCCAGTGCAGAGGAGGGACAGGGATGATCCAGCCCAGGCAGGCAGCAGGGTCAGAGGAAACAACCCTGTCCCACAGGGCACTGAGGCACCCCCACCAGCCAGGTCAAGCCATGGGTGCTTGTTGGGGACTCACCCCGGACAGGGCCAGGAGACACCACCAGCACTTTGGCCACAGGCATCACTGTGAGCTGGAGGGCCAGTGAAGGGTCCACGCTGTGGTGCTGCCAATCTGATTCATCCCCTGCTGCCAGCTGGCACAGGGAAGTGTTAGTAATACCGAGTGCCACAAACTCAGAGCGGCACGAGCCAGGAGACGAACAAAAATAAACACATTTCCCACTTCCACCCCAACACACCCCCACAGCGCGTGGTGCCACCATGGGAAGGACAGACAGGCAAGCAAGGAACGCCTGGGCTGGGGACTGCCACCACACTGGGTCACTGTCCCTCCCCAGCAGCTGGTGGACCAGGGCCACCACTGACACCCCTGCTGGCAAAATCAATGCCACCAGCTTGGCAAGGCCAGGGGGCTTACCAGCAGCCCAAATCCTATGCCAACATAGTTCAAATGGCTGTGAAAAGGTCCCATTGCAACTTGGAAACCTGAAACACAGATGGAATGAAAGGGGAAGGATCAGAGATGTCTCCAGCAGAAGGGGATTATATTCATATCCTGAACAGGCAGCTGCCTGTCACATGGACAAGGGGGAGGAAAGCCTGGCTGAGGACAGAGACACGAATCCAGAGCAAGCCTGAGGACATTTATTGGAGCTTGCTCTGCCTCCTGAGACTCACATGCGAAGGCAGAAGCTGCAGAGTCAGTGGCTACTTCTATGGAATGGTATGAAACCAAGCTGGTGGGTGCAGCAAGGAGAGATGCTAGGCAGGAGGCTGCAGCCTGGACAGATTCCTTCCCATCCCTCTGCTGCCTGTCCTCGGTGTGCATGAACACCCAAGTGTTTCATGGCCTGCAGAAGCCCCCCAACACCTCTGAGGCTTTGGGGCTGCCTCCAGCTCCAAAACATGTGCTACCCTTCCCTCTCTCCCAGCCACTTTCCCCCTCCTGTGCCTTAGATCGAGCCATGCCGGGGACATCACCACGGTGCTGCAGTCATCTCCTCCTTCCCGTGTGACACCGTGCTCCAGCAGCACAAGCCATCACACCAGCCCACGCTGCCACCCCAGTTCTGCTCTGGCCCTGAGCAGGCACGTGGGGCTGAGCTGCTGCCGTCCCTTTCCAAGGGATCTGCAGGATAATAAGGTCAAGGTGCTTGGTGCCACAGCAATCCCTCCATTGCTCCGTCCCCTGTACACAGTGCAGCGCCTCACACGTCCCTGTCTTTCTCCAGCCCCTGCCAGAGTAGATCATATATTGTCAATCCTTCCTTAAATTTGCAATGGAAGAGTCTCATGAAACAGAACAGAAAAGTCCACGCTGAAGCACTCCCCCACTTCTCTTTTTATAACAACCGTATCTGGTGCTCTGGGACATACACTGTGAACGACAACGATGGAAAAATCCCAGGGTATTTTTACACTCTTAGTCTTTGCTTTATCTGGAGTTGTCTGGCAAATGCTTCTCTCCTGTCTGTGGTCACTGCCACAGCCGCTGGTCGCGCTCTGCTCTGTGCCTTTGTCCCTCTTACTGGCTGCAAGGCTGGCTTGGGATCAGCATCCACAGCCCCATCCTGCCAGCTCGGGCACGGTGACAACACGGCAGACGAACTTCTCGCCTCCTGGGGAGCCAGGGCGGAAACACCCGCAGCTGAGGAGGGACCTCTGCCTTTCTGCAGAGCCTTGCAGACCCGCGTGTGTCCTCTCCATCCTCTCTGTAACTCTAGCTCTTCTCCTCCTGAATATTCCCAGGGTTCATGCTGGGGCTCATAGGGCAGCTCGGGGTCGTGGGGGGCTGTCCTGCCACAGGAGTCAGTGGCTGAGCTCTGGCTGCTCCGTGCCTGCAGGGCAGGCTGCCAGGCGCTGCACGAAGGCACAGTCACTGTGCAGGAGAGTTTTACCATATTAAAAAGGCAACTGACATATGGAAGGTGAGGGGAGGAAGCTGTAATCAACTCTATACCATTTTTACATACACACTTCTGCCTTTTCGTTCAATAATTATAAATAGATTAAGTGCCAACAATCCCCATCTGCCCCTCAAGGCGTGATCCGCTGACCAGTTTCCCTCTCCAAGAGAGGATTTTTATTCATGTGCCTCTGCCCGGTTTATATTTTGGAGTGGAGTGAGAAGGGGGGATATTTTTTCCCCCGTGAAGCTCTGGAGCCTGAGGATGGGTAATATGAAAACAAAACAAAATGATTTGAAGTTAAACCATCTCAGTGTGTGACTCAGAGCTATTCATAGCTCCCTGAAGCCAGCTGCAGCAACGGAGCCAGAAGGATTCTGCCCGTATTATTATTCCAATTACCATCTGAATTAAAAGTTTGAGCAGTGATCAGCCCACATGCTGAAGGGAGGGGGAGAGAAGAAAGCGAAGAGAGAAGGAGAGAAAGAGTGAGAGGGAGAAAAAAACAGATAAAAATGGGAACCACACAAAGGTGCCCAGGATGACAAAGTCAGGAAGAGGCACAGAAAGGTGACAGCATCACCTCCTGCCTGCTCCCACACCGCCCCAGCGATCCCTGCTGCAGCTGCACCGTCCGGACAACGGCGCTGCAAGAACAGCTGCCTGCTCCCCAGGACCTCAGACCACCCAAGGTGGGGTTGGGGAGACTGGCACCGGCATTCACCACTCCTCTCTGGCCAAAATGGGGCTGGGGGTACAAGGCACAGGAGCTGGGGGTTGACGGAGCAGGATTGTGAGGAGACAATACTGCTGGAGTGGCAGCTGGGGAGAAGTCCCTGTTTTTTCTTGCTGAGTGAGGAAGGTGGGTGTTATTCTTAGGAGCTGGCATCACAGGAAAAATTAAATGTTCTGAAGGTCCCTGGTCTTCCCTGGGTGGTATTCTTGGTCAAAAAGGAACCGAACTTCTGCAGCAGCCGGGGTGCAGACCACATCCCACCTGCTCCCAAGGAAACACAGGGGCTGACACCCCCAGCACCCCGACTGCCAAAACCATGGACTAGACCCCAAAGGGTTGATGCAAAACCTGCAAGACCTGGAAAACTGAAGGCTCAGGGCTGTCCCTGAGGTCCTCATATCCCAAGCAGATGAAATGCACTCAGGTCACCTGCTCCAGCTTCTCAGCACAACTGCACAGTGCTAAGGGTGTCTTCACTAGTCTCCACATCCCTGGAACTCCCTTCACTGGGCATCCTGCCCTGTGGGAGCTCTGAAGTAAGGCCATTCCCAGCAGCATCCCTGTGCTTCAGCATCTCTTCAGCACAAAGTGCCTGGCCATTTGGGATGTCTTGATGGCTTTTGGCTAGTCAAGGGATAAGGATGATTATCGGTGTGCGGGAAAACGGGAGCAAGGGTGTCTCACATCATCTGCCTGCCGGCTGCAGTTGTGCTCTTGACAGGGCAAGGATGGACTGCTGGTGGCTCTGCCAAGCACCCGGCAAGGCAGGTGCCTGCAAATAGTTTCTGAATGATAATAACAACAGTGACAGCAGCAAGGGCAAAGCCTGCTCTATGCCAAGCCCCTGCTTGAGAGAGGCTGCAGCCGCTTCTCTGCACGCAGCTGCTGCACAACAGCTGAGTTCCCAGCCTGGCCTGGCTGCTAAGCACCAACCCATCAGTGACAGAGGAAAAATCTCCCTTCACCCCCACGGTCCCAGCGCTAACAGGGAGCCAAGCAAGCCACGAGCATCCTGAAAGGGCCCCAGCTTCTCCCCTTTCAGCCATGCCTGCCAGGCACCAGAAACAGAGTAGAGGGAGCATCCCAGGTAAGCTGCAGAACCGCATTCCCGCAGAGAGCGGATCAACTATTTCACCAGAGTTTTGCTAACTTGTGTTGCTGCGGCTTGATCCGTCAGGTTTAACAAGCACATCTGGAAGGTGCCAAGCCGAAATACTGCTCAGCTCAGGCAGTACGAGGGCCATTGCCCCCTCCTTCCCCTGCCCCCAGCTCTCCGGCAGGGAGGCGCTGCCACGGCGGGCAGGGTCGGGCTGGAGGAGAGCAGTGCGAAACGGGACACGGCGACTGAACCCGCAGGCTGTCCGGACTGCCAAATCCCTCCCGGCATCACCACGGGCTGCTGCCATACCCCTGCTGCTCCGGGCTGCGACAGCCGCTCCCGCTGGCACCCTGCCTGCTCACCTCCTGCTGGCACCCGCAACTTCTGCCGGCTCACCTCCACCCAGACACGAGCTGCTCCTTGGTGCTGGGAGCAACGGGAACGGGAGAGGAGAGGACTTCTGGGGCCGCTGTGTCTGGTCCCGAGGCAGGCACCGCCTCTTCGCAATGCCATCGAGCTGTTCAGAGGGATGCAGCGCCTGTCTGCCCAGCCTCTGGGATCCCCGGTGCCCTTCAGCCCCCGCACTCACCGCGCTGCTGGCGGGGCCGATCTATACAGCTCTCCCGGGGCTTCACCCTCCTCTACAGCACAGGCACTTTCCACATCCACTTGCTCTAAGACTCCTTTCAGCTGGTCAGTCTGCGCGGGTTCTTTAGCAGGCTGCCAGCAGAAAGGGAGCCGGCGAGAGGAGAGGGGAGAGCAAAGCTGAAGGCAGGGGAAAGAACAGGCAGCTGAGAGGCAGCTGGGACAAGGCCAGCAGCTCTTTGTACCAATGCTGGTAACGCTTGCCAGGGAGGGAAGGAGGTGGGGAGAGGTGTCAGGGTCGTTTCTCTGAGCCTTTTGCAGGGGATAAGAAAGGGGGACGCTGCTTCACTCATTATCCAACACCACCAGGCTCCCTCTGAAGTGTTTCAAGAGAAATGTTGCCATAGAAATAAGACAGCCGTCCAGATTGTGAGGGGCAGACCCACTGCCATGGAGCGTGGGCAGAGTGGCGGCAGCTGCCCCTGGCTGGCGGCGTGGGGAGGTGCCGGGCTGGAGAGTGTCTTGTTCCCCACCCTCCACTCCCTAATTTCCAGTGAGAGCAGCAGCGGTGCTGCTGTGCCAGCATGGCTGGTGCCAGGAGATGGTGGACATCTCCTCCCCAGATAAACCAGTGGGTGAATGTCAAAACTGTCCCTGAAGCAAGCTGCCAGGCTCTCGGGAGGACAGGCGTGGAGTGCATGGGGACAGGGTCACATCGCAGCCAACTCCCATCCCTCAGCAGCCTGCGCCATAGCACCACCTTCACTGCTGGAGAACGAGCCTCAGAGGGCAAGAACCAGCCCAAAAACAGGCCTTGCCTGTCCCAAGCTCCCCACTGCCAGAGAATCAGCATCTCTCCCAAGAAAGGGCTCCAATCCCAGCCATCTCCATTGAAACCACCTCGTCAGGCGAGGAAAGCCGTGCCGATGCCTCTGGTGGTTCCCTGTGGGGCATCTCCGCCCTGGTAAGGGGCACAGGAGCAGTGACGTCAAGGAGCAGGAATTCAGCCTGACTCAGTTTCGCAAGCGCAGACGGCTTCACTCAGCCCGTGCCATTCACAGAAAAGCGAGCGCCAGCGGGAGGCTGGGAGCCGCGTGGATGAGTAAGGGATCGATTGCTAAGACGCCAGCATCCATCTATCGATCCCTGGCCGCACTGCCGGGTTAAGCCAACCCGGTGCAATAACGAGAAGCGGGATAGCGGGACTCGCTGGGGGCAGAGGGCCATTAAGCGCTCCGCTCTGCGTCCGGCTGATGTCAGTGAGCGGCGGGCGCAGGTATCCATCACCGTCCTTGCTGGCACCCTCCTGCCGCTGACACCACCCCAGGGATGCAGCTGCTTCCCGGGCGTGGCCGAGGGGCAGGAGGGGTCAGTGCGGACCGGTCCTGCCAAGCGACTCCATCCCTCCCCAGTCACCTCCTCACTTTCTGGTTTCCCTTGCAAACCGTGGTGGGGGGCGGGCAAGGAGTACTGCCCACCCCCTGCCAGCACCACACGTCGGGGCACTTGATCTTAGCACCCAACCAGGGGAAAAGATGGAAAGAGAAAAAGGTGGAGGAGATGGAGCCCACTTCCCTCCAGATCATCCCTATCCAGCTTGTCCTCTCTGTGGCCATCCTCACCATTTGTCCTCTTCCCACCACTCCCTGTCCCCACCAGATTCATGCATCCCTCTGAGGCACATATTTTCCCTGTATTTATTATTCTTTTCAGTGGCTGCAAACAGGACTGGCCACACACTGCCGGGGTGCCTCAGGCTTTTGTGGGTGCCAATTCTGGTGGTGAATAGAGAATGGACACATTCCTGTATATATGTCAAGATGCATTCCCCATGCACCTGCCTGATCCTTCCCAGGCTCCGGGTAACCCCAAGCCCTGGGCTCATCTCCACACCTCCCACCTGCTGTGGATGACTCCTCCCAAGAAGCCAAGGAGAGCACAGAGCAGGGGTTGAGGGTGGCCTTGGAGCAACGTCACCTCTGCCACACGTTCCCGTGTGCACTGTCACTGTCTGCCCTTCACTGCACACCCCACAAGGGGAGGAAGGGGAGAAGGGAGAGGCCCCAGAGCTGCTGCTTGCTTTGCCATCCATGGAATCAGGGCTGGGGAGCAGGGATAGGAAACTCCAGGCTCTTGACAGAAGGTTTTGGATGACGCCAGGCAGTTTTCCCAGGAGCCTGAAGGGCCAGGGATGTCCGAGGTGACCTGGCAGCACCATGCAAACCTGCCTGCCCACTCCTGCACCAGTGGGGAAGCCAACCTTGTCAACAGGGAGCAAAGGCAGAGTTTCTCTGGTAGATTGCTCATGGCTTCCTCCAGAGCTCCTTCACCCAAACCCATGATGTAGAAGAGCCTTTGCACTGTGCCTATCTGGGGGGTGTTGGATCAGCACCGGCAGGATCAGCCATGCTGGGGCTAGGAGAGGGGGAAGGCAAGGGAGAGGGGGCAGGTCTGGAGCTAAAAAAGCTCTACAGGCAGCAGGAGAACAAACACATCCACTTTGGCCCCATTTGCACCCGGGAGCTTGGAGAGCAGGTCTCCAGCTGCCTTTTTCTCTGTGAACTGGCCGGGGCCAGCACAGAGAAGAATCTACAGAGCAGGAGAAGCAAAAGGTGAGCAAGACCCAGCGCAGGGCGAGAAGATTCTAAGAAAATGTGGGGAACTGAAAAAAAACCGAAGAAGTTACCTGCAAAGCGACAGAAGTCAGGGTGGCAAGGGGGCGGGGAGGGAAGTTGGGGAGGTTTAGAGGCAGGAGCCCACCCCTGCCCCTCGGCCCGCGGTGGCTGTGCGTGCATACGCCATGCACACAAGGCAACTTTATTATTCACTGGCACGCTCACACGAAGCCACGCATCTCTCCCTAAGTTATATTTATAGCTGCTCCTCGGAGCGAACGCAAATGAAACAATCCATTATTTTCTTAAGGGAGAAAAGCCCTTCCCGCTCTCATGCCGGTGAGGAGAGCAGCGCGCCCCGGCACCGCCTCTTACCCGGGTCCTGCCGCCTGCTCCAGCCGTGCCGAGCCAGCATCAGAGGAAGGGAAAAGCGGCCGCTCTCTCCATCTCACCATCAAATGCCTCAGCCGGACCGGAGGAATCGGGGAAGTCTCTCTGCAGCCCTCGCTCGCCTCCAGCCTAGGTCTATTTTTTTCCCCCTCCGAAGAGCTACTTCTCCGCTGCGACCTGCTCCTCTCCTAACTCTGCCCTGCCCACGCCAGCGCTCTCCTTCTGCCTCTGCCTCTCAGAATTTTTTGCTCCCAGGAGCGTCCATCCCACGGAGTGCTGATGTGCCTTCGTGGCTCAGCGACGGGTTTAGGTCTCCCCCTCCTGCCTGGCTCCCTCCTTCTCTGGCGCTATTTGCCCGTGCCCCTTGCTGCCCCCCTGCTCCAGTCCCCAGATCCCCCCTCTCGCTGACACTCTGCCTCCCTTCGCGCTCCGCTCCCTTTCCCTGGCTGCCTCTCCCCCTCGCTGATTGCTATGCAGTCTGTAGCTGAGAAGTCAGTAACTCTGTGGTAGGATCCAACAGCTTTCCGCTACTTTAGCCCATCCTCGCATGTGAGCTCAGAGCTGCGGAGCCGCCATGGGGGAGACAGAGCAACCATCGGCGGAGGGAAAGGGGTGGTGGGGCCGCCAGACGCCCCCAAGGAGGTGAATCCTCCTCTTGGGCTGCTGCACAGAGATTAAATAACCAATCTCTCGTCAGAGGGTTTTTTTCCCACCTGGATTTGGGGTGCTGGGCTGACACCTCGCCCTGAGGAAGGACCAGGCTCTCCCAGCTGATGCAGGGTGTTTGCTGTGGGGCATTGCCTCCCCACTCCACAGAGCTGGTGATTTCCTGCCGGGATGATAATGCTGGGACAGGAGCACGGACACGGAGGGAGCAGCCCTCAGGGCTCCGGGATAATGCACAGCCATCCTGCCGGGAAACCTCTCCAAGAAACCTCTTTTGGGTCTCCAAGGCCAGCAGCATCTCAGAGGCTTTAAAAAGGTGACAGAAGGCAAGGGACTCTGCTGCAACAAATCCAGAGGCTGAAGAGACCCCTGAGCACACAGGGTTGTAGGCACAGGGTTCTGGGGACAGCCCTGCTCCAGGATGCCATTTTACAGGGCATGGTTTCTGTCTTGGTGTCTCATCTGCTGTCCCCATAGTTAAGGTGTGTGCTGAAAAGTCAAAAAATATTTTTAAAAAACATGTTTTGAGTCTCCTCTGGGCCTCAATCCTGCAGGGATCATGACCCTGCTTCCCAAAATCCTCCCAGGGTGTTTCATATGGGATGACCTCTGCACAATATGCCGTGGCACTGAACACCAGCGTGGTGAGCACAGCCTGCTCCCACCAGGCAAGGCCACTGCCAGGGCAGCAGAGGGGGGTTTAGTAGCTCCATGCAGACAGCAATCCAGCTCCACAGCACCTGCAAACCAGGAGCACATCAGCCTCCTGGATGGTCAGTTCACCCCAGGGCACCCTGGCCACTCCCCACTGCTCCTGGGGAGCTGCTGTGCCTGGATGGAGCAGGGCCAGCTGTGCATCCCCTCTGCTGCCATCCCTATGAGGACCTCAATCAGTTTCAGCGGGGTATTTACTTTCCCAAAAGCTCTGCCTCTAGGGCCTGTGGGGGTTGTTTCCCAAGAGCTGCTAACCACTATCTGCCCAGCTGCTCTTTGGCAAAGTGTTCCATCCCTCTGGCACCATGACAGGCCTCTCCTCTTCATGTGGTGAAGGGATGAAGATGGGAGTGAGGCATCTTGCTCCTTCCCACAATGGGCAAAGCCACCAAGTGCAGCCCAGTGGCCACCTCAGCTTCAGGTTGGGTTTCACCCTCTCTACCTTTCACTCCTCATTGCTGGCTGCTCTCGAGACCTCACCACATTTCCCTCTGCCTTTGCAACAGGAGGACGGATAGCTGCACCTTGTGCATGGTGCGGCAGCCAAGACACAGGTGGCACTTCCAGGAGCCATTGAGAGGGACATGGGGATGCCATGCTGAAGATGTCACCAGCCCCTTGCTGTCCCAGGCCCCCCAAGTGCCACGCCCTGACCGCCCCATGGCCGCCGGCCCCAGCAGCGGGGTGGCTCACACTCGCCACCCCCGCCCGTCTCCACCAGCACCGTCTTTAATAAGAAGTGTGGAATATTTTAGCACCTATGTAAAAGCCACCACAGACGGTGGTGGCAGCCGTTGCCAGGGAGACGCTCCCAAAAATAGCCCCACTCCGCCAACCTTTCCCAGTGCCGCTGTGGGGACTGAGGGAGGCAGAGGGATGGAGGGATGGAGGGATGAAAGGGTGGGACGAGGGCTGGGTAAAGGGATGGATGAAAGGAGGGAAAGAGAGCCATGGAGATGGACAGAGGAATCTTTGGAGGAATCAATGGAGAGGTGAATGGAGAGAGGAGGAGTGAGTGGTGGTTGAGAAGATGAAGGGAAGAATGGATAGAGAGAGAGGGAGAGAGGCATGACTGGAGATGGATGGAGAGATGGGTGCATTGAAAAGCAAGAGCTCCTGGGGAGGGGACCAAATGCTGCCTGCCCCTTCTCCTGCCTGGGCATGAAGAGAAGAGCTACCTCGATGCCAGCAGCCCCTGCTTGGACACCCATGGTCCTGCATTCCTGTGACACCAGCTAAGCCAGCACAAACCCTCAAGCTCTCTCTGCACTGAGCAGGTCTGACTTTGGGTGTTTAAACCAAAGTTTTGGACTTCTTTGTACCTGCCATGCTCCCTCTGAGATCTTCCTCCAACCATGCCATCTCTGTTCTGTTCCAGAACTGCCCAGCCAACCAGACCTGGTCATGGGGACAGAGATGGTGAGGCACAGAGGTGCCCATGGTGCTCAACCCCACCTTGTTCCCCAGCCCCTATGGGAATGCAGAATCATTTCCTTCTCTTAGACAAATCACTGAGGTTGCCCTCTCTCCCAGGAGGTCTGGATGCAGCCTGAGTGACATTCTGCAGCAGTGATGGAGGGAGACACCTGGAGCACCACTAGGGGCAAAAGCACGGAAGCCTTCCTGATAGAAGTAAACAAATGTTTCAGTGATAAGGAAATGCCCTTTTGTCCCTCTTCTCATCCCACAGCCATCACCTCACAGGAACAGGCAGAGGTGGAGAAGGGCCCTGGATGAAGCTGCTGCTGCCTGGCCCAGGGACTCTGCAGGAGAAGCCTTCCAGACCAACAGAGGCAGAGAGGGAAACCCCAAAAATAGAAGTAAAGGAGGAGGGGTTGTGCGGGGGGAGTGGGGAAGGGGGGGGGAAGAGAAAAATAAACCCAACAACCCCAAAATCTCATTTTTAATATCAAATCCCAGCTCACTTGCCTCCTTGTCACCCTGGCGACATTCTTTGTGGTCACCATGGAAACGGGAGGCATGGAGAGAGCATCACCGTGCGGGGTGGTGGCAGCACCCGGCATTATTTTGGGAGGCAGGGAGACACCCGGCGCAAGGCACTTTGCATTGTGGCAGGGCGGGAGGAGGGAAGGGTTATTTTTACTTGGTTCCACTCCATGTGCCCATTTTCTCTTCTCTAAGAGCCTGGGTGTCCCTTGCCCTGCAACAGCTTTCCTGTGGCCCTCATGTGCCACACAGGGATGTCCCACAGGGACACCCCAACCCTACCACCCTGTTCCAGCTTGATTGGCTGCTCCCATGAAATCCTTCTAATGGTCACCTCAGCTGGTGGTTCCTGGTGTCACACTGGGAGATAATGCTGGGATTTGGAGTCCATCAGTTCCTCTTGGGAAGGTGCAAGATGAGAATAAACCTTTGCCACCCCTCTGCAGGGGGCTTCTTCCCTTGGGTGGGACAAGAAGATGAAAAGAGGAGTGCAGGGAGAAGAGAAAGACAAGGGCTCTTTCCATGGGCACACCAGGGGATTGGAAGGGGATGTCTTGGAAGAGATGACCCCAAATCTGTTCCTTCCCCTTCAGCTTTCCATGCTCCATGGGTCAAAACTCTTTGCACACCTCCAAAGAACCTGGGATACCAGGGACCAGCAGGGCCATCAGTGCTTGGCTTTCACCAGCACCCATTCATTGGCCTTGGGCATCCCTGCTGAAATCCCAGGCAGCTCCACTCTGATGTGTGGAAAGCAGATCAGGCAGTCCCTACCCTTTGCCAATTGTCTCCTTTGCTCCAAGCCACCCTTGTCCCACCACACCAACCCCTGTCTCAGTGCCTTGGCTGGGAGCAGGCAGGGATGTCTCCAGTTTCATGGGACAGAGCAGGTGTTTTCCAGCCCAGCCTGTGAATCCATCTGGAAAAGCCCTCTGATGCAGGTGCTGGAGCGTCAGAGAGGGAAAACACAACCGCCAACCTAATGGGCAGGGAGGAAATGTATGCAAATATATTCAGAAAGGGATCTGGTGATGCTAATAGGCTTGTTAATCCTCTCAGAAAGCACCAGGAATAATATCTTTACACTTTGGTTGTTAAGGATTTTACTCCAAGCAAGCCCATAAGGACAGAGAGAGATGTGTAGGGGATGGCCACAGGTCATGGCTGGGGACAGGGAGGCAGCAGCCAGAGTCATCTTTGGGACAGGAGCAGCCAGGATCACAAAATCCAAGAGTAACCAAATTAGACCCACACCAGGCCAGATGTGACTTGCTCAGGGACAAGGAGACAAAACTTCCATTTGGTTGTACTAAAGCAGCTTTAAAGTAGTGATTAGATATTGACTATCTAATTGCTGGGTCTTGATGCAGAGGTCCCTGTGCTGCTGCCATAAGATCTGCCTGTGTAAGTGCTGCTCTAAGGACAAGGTTCATCCCAAACAAGCTGGTCCCCTAGCTTAATATATTTTCAAATATATTAAAACTTTCTAATAGTCACTACCGAGCTCCTTTCCATGAAATCTATAAAACCAGCAGCAACCACGGGCTCCTTTCACTCAGCACATTCCCTCCATTATTTGCAACACTTGCAGGAATCCAGGATTAGTACTTTCTGTGAAGTTTGTTTCAAACCAGCCCTTAGGAAGATCTTCTGTTTTCTCCGGGGCTGTGCTCAGGGATCCACGCTGCTCCAGATAGGGCACCTGAAGGAAGGACTGCCTGGTGGGGCATGGCTGTGTGTGAATAGCTGTGGAAGAGCCACAATGGCTTGATAATTCAAGTATCTCTCCACTTCTTTGGCTCCAGGAGACAAGGCAGAGCGCTGGTGAGAAGATGCTGGAGGTGGGATGGGGCTGGGAAGGGCAGAGAGCAGAAGGCTGCGGCTGGAAGCAGGACAGAGGTTGCTGCACCCATGGCGAATATTCCTGGAAAGCCTGGCCCTCGCAGAGGGTGTGTCCTCGAGGCCAGAGGATGGGAGTCCTGCTCCCTCTGCCTTTTCCCCTTTGACCACACTTCCGTGTGTAACTTGAGACAAGCAGGGGAAGAAAAAAGAGGAAGGGAAAAAAAGGAAAAGGGGAAAATCGCGCAGTTATTCCCGCCTCTGCCTCCTCCTCTCTCTCCTCCCCGGCCATCCAGGAGCCACGTCACCGTCACCCAGCACTGGCTGCGGGGCTGCTCTGCCTGGAGAGCTCTCCGGGACACAAACTCCAAACTTTCAGCCCAAAGCAGGGAGAGGAAGGCCCTGGGCTAGGAGAGGGAGAAATCCACCTCGGTGGAAAAGTAAACAAGGGAGACATCCAGCCTGGCAGGGAAAGGCATCTGCAGCCGCGGGAGAGGGGAGACTGAACTTTGCGCTGCAAGAAGGGCTCCGTGCTCAGGGAAAAAGGAAAACTGAACCGAAGGAGGCCGTTCATTCAGTCGAGGCTCGGTGGACAAAAACTCCCCGCCCTCGCCTTCCCTGCCTGCAGAGAGAGCCTCACTCCCTTCACCCCAGAGGAGTCCCCACGGCACCATGAACATCTTCCGCATCCTGGGGGATGTCTCCCATTTGCTGGCCATCATTATTCTCCTGCTGAAGATCGTGAAGTCCAAGTCCTGTGCTGGTGAGTGCTCCCATGTCCCAGGGAAGGAGGGTGTCCTTTCTCGGGGGGCAGTTCGGTGAAGGGTACAACAGAACGGGAGCTGGAAAGGCCAGTGATAGCCTATAGGAGCTGGCAGCCCTCCCCGCGGGCTCTTTGAGGGAAGTCATCCTCTTCCTCTGGTAGGTCTCCCTGCCTGGAGAGGGCTGTGTTGGAAGGATGTGATGTGGCAAGGCACACAGCCTCAGGCGGGTGCTGGTCTCAGGGTGGCAGGGCTGCAGGGAGGTGGAGAACGAGAGTAAGAGGTTGTGGTAGCACCAACACCAACCTGGAGAGGAAACTGCTTTGGGTTGGAGGTTCTGCCAGTGGTGGATAGGTGCCAGAGGCTGCCCCATCCCAGGGTGAGGAAATCAGGACAGCAGAAGAGTTTTGCTCACAGTTCACTCCTCATCAGATTTTGGGGCTGGGTTGCTGTGGCCATTGTCACAGGTGCAGGAGTGGATGGGCGTGACTGCATCTCTCTGCCAGCAATGGCCAAGTTCCATCAGTGCCCCGGGGCTGGTCCTGCGGCTCTTCCCTCCTGTGGCAGATGTCACATCACACAGTCCCTGGTGAGGTGGGCAGGCAAAGGGGCAGGGGAGGGAAAGGCCTTCTGACGACAGCAAGGGCTGAACAAAGTGATGAACGTGCCCACTGAGCACCAGTGCCTACAGGCTGCATGAATGCATCAGCAGGAACTGGTCCTGTTACTTGGGAGACCCTGGTGACTCCAGGGTAGAGCTACCTCTGTACCCAGACACCAGCCCTGGCTCACAAAAAAAAAAAAAAAAAACAACCACTTAAAAATGCTTCCAAAGAAGGTGTAAGGGGAAACCAACATCCCACAGACCCCTCCCTTCATCTGCTTTACTTTCTTTTCATCTCCCTGCCATGCAGGAATCTCTGGGAAGAGTCAGATACTTTTTGCCCTTGTCTTCACAACCCGCTACCTGGACCTGTTCACGAATTTCATCTCTGTCTATAACACTGTGATGAAGGTAAGGAGAGGGCAGTGCAGCAGGAGAGGTTCCCTCAGCTCGCTGTGGTCTCAGGCAGGTGAGGGAACACTGAGTTTTTCGGCCAGGAAGGGTGCATAAAGATGCTTCCTTTGGCGCCACTGTCCCTCCATTGACCAGGAAAACCCCTTGCCATAGCCAGTAAGTGAGCTGAGCCATACTGAGTGCCACTAAAAATAGAGCAAAACACTATGAACCAAGTCTGGGTGTCCTTGTGCAGCAGGAGCATTAACATAAAGCTGTCATCAAGCCAACCTCTTCACAGAGTGCCCCAGAGGGACTCAAGTGTGAGATTGCCATAGTGCACCAAGCTTTACCTGACCATGGGAGTATCTCCAGCAGAAGTCAATCTGTAAGGCAACACAGGCAAAGCATTCACCACTCCTGACTTTTGGGAAAGCCAGACTCTCTTTAAGCACGGAAAGTGCAGTTGCAGGTAAGGTCTTGCCATCTCCCTTCTCTCCCACAGGTCATTTTTTTGATTTGTGCCTACGTCACCGTGTATATGATCTACGTGAAATTCCGGAAAACGTTTGACAGCGAGAACGACTCCTTCCGCCTCGAGTTCCTGCTGGTCCCTGTCACAGGCCTGTCATTTCTGGAGAACCACAGCTTCACCCCCTTGGAGGTAAGGAAAAGCTGAGGCAGGAAAAGGGAAGGGAAGCAGCAGCAGCTTGACACCAGGCAGCAGAGTGAGCAGCATGTTGAATAGCTGCGATTTTTAACAGCAAAAGCAGGCAGGAAAGGCGAAGTTGGCAGGCCTTGAAGACAGTACCATCTATAGAGCAGCTCAGCACTGTCTCCTCTCACTCCCAGCACAGCGAGCTCATTTTCCCCAAATTCAGAAGCACTACTCATCCCCCTCACACATCAGTGATTTGCCAAACACAAAGCTTTGGGTCTTAACACATACTAACCAGCACTGGCTCCCCACTGCCTTCATTTTGCACCTCACAGATCCTCTGGACCTTCTCCATCTACCTGGAGTCCGTGGCTATCCTTCCTCAGCTCTTCATGATCAGCAAGACAGGGGAGGCAGAGACCATCACCACACACTACCTGTTCTTCCTGGGCCTCTACCGTGCTCTCTACATTGCCAACTGGGTCTGGCGCTACCACACAGAGAATTTCTATGACCAGATCGCTGTCGTTTCTGGGGTGGTGCAAACCATCTTCTACTGTGACTTCTTCTATCTCTACGTCACCAAAGGTAGGGAAACAGCTCGCTGTAATATTGAAAAGTTCATTCAATATTCTTGCAGTATAGGGTGGAGCTGGAGCTTGCCATGTGTTAATCCTTATATGACTTTATTTTTTTGCTGTTTGTGATGCACCTAAAGTCCAGTTTATAAAACATATCTATTGATTGAGAGTGGGCATTGCTGCTTGAAGGTTCTGGATGTGTGTGTGAAACACAGCAAGAATTAAACCACAGTTAAGCCTTGTTTAACCTCACCTCGGGAAGTTAACAGCTGAGGTACATTCAATTCTACATATATTTTGAAAGATTATGAATCACACACACAAAAAAATATAGAACCAAAAAACTCTGAGGGGGAAAAAATAGCTGCAGGCAGACAATGTACCTGAGAAAGCAACCGCAGACATATGGAGATATTATTAAACCTTCTTTTCCTTTGATAGAGAAGATCAAGTTCTTGATTGTCAAGAACTTATTCTGTAGGAAGATGGACATCTGCACAGGCAAGACACTCCTGTTTTCCAAAATCAGACGCCTCTTCCATTTCAGTGCCATGCTTTGGTAAACGGCTACCAGAGCTTAAAAGTGCACCAAGGGCATAAATCCTGATAGAACACACTGTGGTTTGCTGAGGCTGAAGGACACTTTAAAACACCCTTCTGTTGAGGAGGATGGAATTAGCTGAAATTAGCCAAGTGGACAACTATTTTCCTCCTTCTTCACTTTCCCCAACAAGCCTGCCAAAAGCAGTAATGACAGCTCACGTTTGAAGTTTCAAGAGATGGATTTTTGGGCACTTCATGCAATATACCTGCTGATAGAGAGGTGACAGGAGCACCGAGCAGGTGGCTGGCCTTGGCAGATTAAGACTTCCTTCTGTCATTAAATATTTTTGTAGCCAGAAAAATACTTTCTAAAACTGCCATCAAGGTGCTCCACGTCAATTCATTCTTTTTTTTTTCCCTTTTCTAAACGAATTCCCATTTTAGCTCCGCTCAGTTCATGCATCCTGTGTCCTTCTGTATTTTGTGAGAAATCCATACCCTTTGTAGTTGTGATGGTGGAACAAAAGGGGGAAAAAACCACAACTGCTGGTTTCCAATCTCACACTGCTAGTGACAGAGGTGCAAAATTTAGATGATACAGGAGGCAGAAGAAAAAAAAGAAAACATTTGTAGATGGAACATCACAGCAGGAAGAGAATTGCTTTCTTTTTTCTTTTTCACAAATGTTCTGGATCATGGGAGAGAAGTGGTGTCTGAAGACATGCAAATACTTTGCAATCATTTATGAGAGCTGGCAATATTATAGCAGGTTGCATCTCTTACATTCTTTCAAAAAACCAAACTTTTCAAAACATTTCTAACACTGAAGAGCTCAGAAAAAGGGCAGTGATGCTGAAAAAAGAAAGCAAAAATATGTTATATAAAGAAATTTATTAAATAAGACTTCTGAGCCTATACCAAAGCACTGCAAAGGGATTTTTATAGAATGCTACTTCTTTTTATCTTGTTTTCAAAACTAGATGAGCTCCCTTCTGTTTAACACAAGGACATGAAAGATATCCTGAGGAAGCTTTCAGCTCCAGAAGCTTCTATTTCACAGAATGGCCAGGGGTGTGGGCAGCCAGTGTGGAGAGGGGAAAATCATCTAATCCATGCCCCTGCTCATATTTTTCAAGGTCCTGTCCAGTAAGGTTTTGACTATCTCCAGGGTGAAGCCTCTCTGGGCTATCTGTGCCACTGTCTGACCACCCTCAATATAAAATACTATTTTCAGACATTTAAGTGGAATTTCCCAGTCCCTTGCCCTGTCACTGGGCTCCACTCAGCAGAGTGTGGGTCTGTCTCCACTGCTCCCATCCAGCACCTGTGCTCAGGGGTAAGGTGCCTGCTGAACAGTCTCAGGTTGCAGCCTGTGCTCCTACATCAAGATGCTCTTGCATCCTTCTAAATTCCCCATCTCTTTTTCTGGGAGCACAGGGCTGAGCCCACCACTCCAGCTGTGGCCTCCCAAGGCTGAGTGGAGAGGAAGAGCTCCCTGCTGGCAATGCAGCTCCAGATTGCTTCAGCACGAGGGCACACTGATGGCTCGTGTTCAGCTTGGTGTTCACCAGCACACCTCAGGCCTTTTCTGCCAAGCTGCTTTCCAGCTGGGCAGCCTCCAGCACATACTGGTGCCTGGGGCTGTTCCACCCCAGGGCAGATGTGCATTTGGCTCTGCTGACCTTCACAAGGCCTCCATTTCTCCAGCCTGGCACAGTCCCTCCCATGTGGTGCACACTCAGCACATCACCAGACACAGTGCCCACCCCAGTACCACCCCATCCCAGGAACAGCCACTCTGCACCTCTGACCACTGCACATCCAGGACAGTCCCTGCTCCAGCCACCCCATCTAAGCCTATGGACCTCTGGCATCTCCCAGAGGCATCCCTGCCATCCCAAGGTTCAGCTCAGATGGGCTGGGAGGGGCTCTTGCCACAGACATCGATTCAGGCCATGCTCTGCATCAAAAGGAGGGAATAGGACATCATCAAGAAAAATAATTAAAATGGTCCAGCCACGAGAACAAGTAACCATAGAACCTTTTCCTTTAGTATAAAGGAAGATAAATAGGTGTGCTTTTCCCTCTTAGCAGCATTTAATAGTGGTTGTCTCCTACTTGCAGTTTGCAAACCTGGCACCCCACTATCTGGAACTTGAAATTGCAAGTTAGAAAACATAAAATTATTGAAACAATAAAACAGTTGAATTCCACTATATTTATTCATTACCTTGTCTTTCTCTTTGCAGTCCTAAAAGGAAAGAAGCTAAGTCTTCCCATGCCTGTTTGAAGACGTCCCACAGGCAGCTGAAGAAATTCCAAAGATGAAGCCGTTTAAGATCACAGCTTTCCTTCCCTGGCCCTTTTTTGACTAACGGGTGGCTCAGCTGAGTTTCAACCCAGTGCCAGGAAGACAAAGCTTGGAAAACTGAAATGCTTTCAATCCATCAGACTCTTCCCCTCCAATTTTTTATTTCTTCTCACTTGAATTTGGTGCTAGTGCTGGCCAATACTGAAGTAGTGCAATTTTCTTCTCTCCCAGCTCTTCCCAGCATCTACACCCCAAACACGCCTCCCCCCTGACCCTGAGGCAGCACAAGGGAAAATGTCACTCCCTTTAGTCCTTCAGCAAGTGCCCATAGTAAAGGGAATGTGTGCTAATCAAGTCTGTTAACTGACCCATTTCACAGGTGGCCATGTCTGACACAGCAGATGCCACAAACTGTTACTTTTAACTCTGTATGAACTAACACCCTCTTGAAAATTCTGCCTGACCCTCTGTCTATTAAGGCCCTGTAACATCAGAGAAAACCACACTGCCCTTTAAGTAACATTCCCCAAGTATTCAAACATCCTCCCCGCTCGTTTATTTTCAGTTTCCTTGTATTCTACACAAGGGACTATTTCAATTAAAATTCAGAGGGCTGCCAAGAAGTATTTCCATCTCCTTGAATTTGACTTTTGAGAACTGGGAAGAACAGGGGCAAAGACAGCTTTATATTCCAAAAATAAAGACAAAGTTCACAATTTATTGACAACAGTGTTTTTATTTATACCTACAAAAGAAAACAAGATGGTATCAAAAGGACAATTTACAAACTAAGAATAGTAACATAGCTCTTAGTATCCTGTGTCTGAACACCACAGATCTATGAATCTCTCAATTCAAGTCTTCGTTAATACAACAGGAATGTGTTCAGAGACCAGCAGGTGTGTGAAACAAGATGCTGATCCCACACAAAGCTAGTAACCCTTCCATTGTTCAAAGAAATCTAAACAGCAAATTGCTTCAGGAAGTGGGAGGGGAGGAGACACCCAGTTCAGATATCTGACACTCCCACAAACTTTTTACAGATCGAAAACAATGCAAACAACACTAGAGGTTAATGCTTCATCAACAAGGGCCCTCCAGCTGGTACATGGAGGAGAGCACCAGGTGGGACAGGGGCAGCACATGCAACAGTGCATTCAGCAGTCTGGTTGACACTCTGAACAGAGCCCCTGGACTTCAGCTGACCTCAATGACAATAAAGCACTAGCAAGACTTGGCATCGATGTTTAAACATGCACAAGTCACCCCCAAAAGTGAAAGCTGTACAGACTCTAAGGCAGCTTTGGCAGTCCAGAGGCCCTTTTTTTAAGCCAGTGAGATGTTCTACTCCCACATCCCTCAAACGCATTTCTGCATTCTACTCTCACATTTAAAACAAAAAAAAACCCAAAAACAACCCAACTCTGCATTTGCTTGCAAGGGAGGCCAAAGACCTATCAGTCACTGCCTGAATAAACAAAATGTTTCTGACTTTCACTTAACACAAGCAAAGGAACTTCCTGCCCATGCACTGGAAATATAAAATGGAACCAGGGAACTAAGGTTCTGGAAGGAATCTCCCTTCTCCCTGTCAGCAACCTACCTGTGTACTGCACAAAGGAAAAAAAAAAAAAAAAGAAAAAGAAAAAAAGCGCATCCAACCCCCAAAACTTTACTCTGGGAAGAAAGTAAATTTTTAAAGAAATAATTTCTGTATAAGCAAGCTTATTTCCAGGGCTATAAGAAGTTCCACTCTGCTACAGAAGGAGTGGGCTGCCTTGTTCATCCATATGCAAGAACGCCAACAGAAAAAACCCACAACCCCCTTGCACTCTCCTAATGCAAAGAGCGTGCCTCAAACCAGGAGATGTATCCAGCCTTTTGTCATCTTATCAGACCAAGAGCAGCCAACTCCTGTTATCTTCTACTGTCTCTGAACCGTATGCTATTAGAAATAACAAGTCAACAACATGCTTTACTAAAGGGGGAAACCCCCCTCACACCCACCTTAGCCTGTAAAATAAACAAGTTTTATTTACGTATGTACTAAAATGTCACTCTTCTCTAACATTTTCTAAAATACTACCTACCTGCAAGAGTTCAGCTCAAAGGGACCAATGGAGCAGGGAAATGCACTCAAAAGCCAGAGAAAGCAATAGTCAGTGCAAGGTACAAAAGAAACAAAGCTTCAGAATCAAGATGAACTAACCAGCTCACTGCTTACCTCATGAAAAAGAGACCCCAGGCAATCTCCTCCTGCCTTCCTCCCTCCCACCCTCCCCCCAGCCCACCATATTCAAACCTCTTAAATTTAAGTGTGGAAAAGTCCGTCCCATTTTATCGAGCGTAGCGGCATTCAGAACATGCCCCATGGCAAAAGGGAGCTTGTTTGTGAAGGACAAACAAGATAATGCTGTTCATCATTTCAATTCTGCATAATTTCCAGGCTTTCAAGGAAGACTTCTTTCAATAAACCAATCAGAAATTTGAGAGCAGTAACCAATTTAATGATAATTAGGCTCCACGCATTTGCGATGCTGCAATTTAACAATTGAAGGAAAGAACTTACTTAGCTGAAGATTTCAGCAGTGGTACCCACAGCAACTATCTGGTTTTCAGGTAGTGAATGCAAGACAGGTTTGGTCTCTGACACACAGTTTTAAACTCAAGCTCCCTATTGCAGGCTGTTACAGGTAGCAGAAAATGGGGCTTCCAGAACTTGAGAAACTGCCAACAATATATCCAAGGCTTTACTCTCAACACCGCCCAGCTCAAACAAATGAACGGAGTTTTCCTACGGTAAATCACCTACAGTGAGATTATAAGCACTAATAGTGAGCTATTAGGAAAAAAAAAAAAATTAGGAGAAGTGAACATTGCTCCCTTGCATTTTAAATGAAGTGCTTTTAGGCTTCCCCAGAGTTTCCCATCTCTCTCTATACTTCCTGAAATTAAGTTAACGTGTTACAGAATAGAAACTTCTTTCCCTCAAAAGCAAATTTTCACACAAACCTTAGACACCAAGATGATCCAGGTGGGACCTATCTGCCTTATACCCTTCTCTTTTAGAAAAAATAAAATTTCCAAATTCCTCAACATGCAAGACAAAAATAATAAATTTTCCAGTCAACTATACATATATCTTAAAAAAAAAAAGAAAAGAAAAAAAAGAGGACAGGATCATTAATGTCAACTGGGGGCCATTTCTGATGGGCTCAAGGGATTTGGATAGTGAATTCTAAGTCTAACCTGCATGAGAGACATCACAATGGGAAAGAAGAGAAAGAAAAGGTTCCTTTAAATGCAAGAGGTCTACACTGGTCACCAGCAAGTGGTCTCATTTGCGGGAGGGGGGTGGGGGTGGGGGAGGGGGCGGGTACTGGTAGGTGGCAGTCTGTCCCATATAGCCCATCACATTAGTGGCAGGGGGCTGTGGAAACTGTTGTGACATGAGCGGCTGTGGCTGCTGGCCCGAGCGCCCCACCATCCCTGCATACTGCTGTTGGGTAGTGCTCTGTGAGGTTCTCCCAGCCGTGGCAGCTGTGGTGCTGGCACCATAGCCACTAGCACTGTACTCTGCAGTGCCATAGCCACTCGTGCCATAGGCAGCTGCTCCATAGCTCCCTTGAGTGTAACCATACTGGCTCTGTGCTGCCCCAAAAGCAGAATTTGGGCTCCCGTAGGCACTGCCATAGGTCTTGTTGGCTCCGTTGGCAAAACTTTCACCACGCTCACGGTCTCTGAAGCCACCTGAGTCTCTCCGGCCCTCTTTCACTCCCCGGAGCCTCCTGTCACACTCTTCCTGGTACATCAGGTTAGGGTTGTTTACTGAACTGCTCGTTCGGTAACGAGAACGACCTCCTGGCGATGGATACATCAGAATTTAGTACCATGAACAAGTCTTAAACAATGATCTCTGGTACACTTAGGCCACCCTTTCTCCCCCTTCTACATCCCCTATTTTGCTCCCAAGGAGCACCTTCTTCTGTCTGACTGCAACTTCTCTGCATGGCTCTGCATACGCCTCTTCATTTTGTTCAAGGTGTAAACATGAAGTTCAACAGGGGTTCTTTATGTATGTGCTTGGAGACAAGAAACAGAAGGAATTCAGGACTAATTTGGAAGTATAAGGAAGCTTGTTATTCCTTCAGGGAATTGGAAAAAAAAAGTCTGTCCATTCCTGAAACTCAGTATATCCCTTTACTGATTTCAATTTTGCACATTCACCTTGTTGCCTGTCCTTAGTAAGAGCTGTGAGAAAGTAATTATTTCAAGCAAAATCGTCTCCCTGAGGACCTAATGAGAGAGAAAAGAATTCTACATCTAAGGTAAAACAGGGGACTGCCTCTGCCTCGGGACAGAAGTACCACATCTACGTCTGCTATTGGGACCTCAAATATAGAAAAGCTTTATCACTAATGTATTAGACCTGTACTTACTATTTCCCTACCCTCTCAACATTCCCTCCCTCAAAACGGGGAACGCATCCCCATGTGGCCCTTCGCCCTTGTGCCTTTACCTCCACCGCCACCTCCTCCTCCTCTGTGGTCCACAAGCTGCATCAGCTTTGGATTGATGGCTTGATTGGCTTCTTCCAAGACTTTGATAAGCTCCCTGGCTTGTTTCAGATTTCCCGGCGTGAAGAAGGTGTAGGCAGTACCTTTGTTGGTACTGCGCGCGGTACGGCCGATACGGTGCACGTAATCTTCGGAGCTGTTCGGATAGTCGTAGTTTATCACAAATTTAACATCTTCCACGTCTTGTGAAGTGCCCAGGAGCGAAGCACAGTGAAAGGGTGGGGTTGAGGAAAGGGGAGAAGAAGAGAGGACGTGCCAACGAAAGGTGGGGAGCACGAATGCAGGTGACAGTAATAAGAAAGAAAAATACAAAGTTAGTAATTGCATGGAATAAATACAAGACAGACTCATCCCAAAAGAGTAGAAGACTGGAATTTAAGATCATCAGGAACAAAGGTCAGCATCCTGAAAAAGAACGGCATTTTTAAAGCAGCTTTGCCCTGCACTCAAAAGTCGTCCTCCCCGGAATGCATTTCTCTGCCTTCCTGTGTCAAAGACATTGATATTTTTAAGCAAATTGAATTTCTTTTTCTTTTTTCATTTTTTTTTAGTGTGATCTGTAAAGTGAAAATATCACCGTCAGACAGAGCAAACTGGGGTGGAGGAAGGGCAGAACTACCATGGTAAAGCTTTTACTCTGTTGGGAGAAGTCTAACAAAAAATAACAGTAATGAGATCACTTACCTTTCCCTCGGTAACATGAAATAAAAGGCAATCTTAAAAATATTTACTTTTACATTACTAATAAAATACAGTGAACTAATTCCCCTAGCCTAAAGCTTTAGGCATTCTAATTACATTAGTTTTATTCAGCCAACTCATTAAAAATTATTCAGACCTAAAGTATCTTAACTCAGCTTTGTAGTTATCACTCAAATGCATTGCACTAACATTTCTGTGCTGTTCTGTCCAGTTCTGACAAGCTTGAGTAATTTGGAGAATCCTGAATTCCGTAAGCAATTCCCTACTTCCGGTGTCAGATGGAAGAAGGAAATAAAATTACCAAAATGGTTCTGTATGCAAGTTTTAAAATTTAGGAGATCAGAATTGTGTGTTTTAAGACAAGACTTACGGGACAGAAACCAAGTAAATGTTAGTGCAACGCTTCAGTGAAAGCATCTTAAGTACCAAAAGCACCTACTTCCTATATTATATAATATTTTCAAATGCACCGTTCTACATTAAATGCCCTAACAGCTCGTAAAAAAAAATTTAAAATCTGCATTTTAACAAGAATATTCTGAAAATATCCAAGATAAAACACAGATTTTGGTGATTTCCTTTCCTCTTTTTTGTTTTGTTTTAAAGAGAGAAACATTCTCTGTTTGTTACCAGACCGATGCACACTCCCTCCTCCTGTGGGAAACCGCTGCAGCCGATCCCGTCTCTTTGCCTTTTATTTTTGGCGGCCTCCTTTCGAAAACTCCGCCCTCTGACACGGGACCACTGGAGCGCGGGGAGCATGCATCAAGGGTCCGTGGCAGCGAGAAGTCCCCACACACGCTCGCTCTGTGAACTGGCTTAGATGCTTCTCTGTAGCCCCATTTGGTTGTGAAGCGCCGGAGAACCTGGGCTCAGGTAAAAGTTTCAGGTCCTCCAACGCTTTTTGTCCCCTATTTGGGGCTCTTAGGGGCAATTGTCAAAAAAATGAAGATACAAAAATTATATCCAAAGGGTCAGACTGCATCTATTGCCCAGACTGCATCAATTTCAAAGGGGACGTAGGAAAAATAAAAACATTGAGGGTTGTTGTGACAAGAGGGGGACTTTATGTCTGTTTCTTATTACAGCAAAGGGGGGGCTCCTCAGTCTTTGCTGACTCCAAAGTCCTGAATCACACCAAAAAAAGGGAGTGAGAAGGCAGGTTTCACAGGGGGCTGCGCGAGTCTCCAGCTAGGGTCCTTGATGCAACAGTTTTTTTAAAGGGAAAGTGAAGTATAGAGAGGAGTACATGTGACAGATTGCATCTTCACAGCCAGGGTGTAGCTAGACTGACAAACTCCAGGCTACATGGTCCTCAGCCAGTCCCGTTTTGCACATCCAGTAGCAAGTGACTTGAATTACCAGAGGACACAAGGATGTGCTTTCCTGTCAGAAAGCACAAGGAATTGTAGCTACCAATGCAGACAGAACTGACTTGACTGGGGAGGTGTAGAAAGAATAGGAAGGCAGGAAGAGGAAGATGCAAGGGTGTTTTCCAGACTAGAAAGTGGTCCTGGTAGAGCATGCAGCTCGCTGAAGACCAGAGCGTGTACAAGACTCAGCTTCTCCAGTCTAGCGTGCTTCAAAGTGTTTGCGCACACCCGCAATCCTCCTGCACTTTCAGAAGATAATGTAGCAGGATCAAGAATTGAGACTGTAAATAATTTTTGACAGCTACTGGGAAACATTCCCTTTGTCAGACCATCAGAACACTCTATGGCACAGTCTCCAATTATTAAACGGGACAGATATAAACTAGCAAACATGCTAGTCTAGAGAGCTGTTTAGACCATCATCGTAGATGTACCCCCACCCCTGCACTGAGAATTATCTGCAGCTGATATGAAAGCTTCTGTTATATAAAACAAAACAAATTCAATGTTTTTTGTTTAATAGACTGAACAAAAAAAAAAAAAAAAAAAAAGAAAAAGAAAAAAAATCAGTGCAGAGAGAGGACCTCACTCCAGGGAATTATCACAAAGAAGTCATTACGGGACTCAGAACTTACCTGAAAGAAGCTTTTTTGAAACCAATGTTCCATTAGGAAGAGGGAAAGCCCTGGTGACTCAGCCAAAAGGCGCGCGCCCCTGTTTTATGTTATTTAGGTAGAAGCCTTCACTTTCCAGGATCTTGGAGGAAGTCGTCCAGAAGTTTGCCAGTTAAGTGACTTACTTTAAGCAGCAAACTCAGGGCCCCAAAACAAGCAGAGATGTTGTTCAGTAACAAGAAACAGACTCTGATACCTTTCCCCCTTAGCTTGGGTGAAGTGGACGATGGGAAGTGGGGAGACTGTTTTCTGAAGTGTTATCCAATTGAGTCATTTTGGGGAAGAGTGTTGGTTTTTGTTGGTTTGGATTTTTGGTTTTGAGGGGTTGAGGCTGTTTTAAATGTCTAGGCAAGATGCACAAAGAAGCTACCAGCACACAGCAAGCCTGTTTAAAAAATGCTGCTAGAGAAAGCAGCTCTCTTTCATACAAACTGGTTTCAGGCCTCAGTCCCTTCTCCCAACAGGCCCAAGTTCTAACTGCACAGGTCCAGACATGACCCTAGAGGGCAGAGACTGAAGTCCATATAATCACTTCCTGAGGAAGTGTTGGACATTTTTTGAGGGGGGAGGGGAAGGAGGGGTGAAGGTTGTGTGAACAAAGGCTGCCAAGTCTGTTAATGGTCTGCCTGAATTAAAGTGACCATATGATGCACAGCACAGCCACCCTTTCAGCATACAAAGAGCTCAGATAACTGAGGCTTTTAATAAACTAGATTCTCTGAGTTAAATCTCCACCAAGTTGCAGTAATTTTGCCTAGAATTTACTACAATGAGACACTGACACCCAAGTAGTTTATCATCTGTGAAACTCAGGGTGGGCAGAGTATTCAATGTCTGTTATTAAACTCAGAGCACTTCAGCAGCCATCCTCCTCTTCTAGGGTGGGCAGATGCATAAGGAAGGCACCCAGTACATGGTGTTTCACAACATAAATACGCTTATTATAAAAGGGGGCACAGCTGATGCATCCAGACAGATCATTTTTGTACCACCAGAACAGAGCTGTGTGATTTTGATTCAATTACACATCTGGGTAACAAGATGTTAAAGGCCACATATCATCTCAGTGGTCCTGCCTAGAAGGAGCACAGAGGAGGAGGGAAGGTTACACGTCAAGAGCAAAGATCTGGAGCAGTGCTTTCTCAGATGTGAATACATCTGCAGGGTAAACATGCGTGTACACTGGGGTTGGTATGTTCAAATCTGTGGTGTGTCATACAGGGAGAATATTCGCTATTTGCTGTCAAAATGCTCTCCCACAACTTCCTACTTGAACTTTATCTGACACGCTCTGAACTGAGAGCAATCCATCCCTAGCATCCAGCAACAAAAGCTGGATTTGGGGAAGAAGTGAGTGTGGTGGAAGGGTTGGGTTGCATAATTGGACGTCTCTTCTCCCTCTTGGCGATCGATTGGTCATGCCTAGGCCTTGCTGCAGACCAAAGCCTGTTCATTAGGAGCAGGAAGAGACTTTGAATATGAAAGAAAAAAAAAAGATTAATGTTAAAAAACGTATTTCACATGTGGGGGAAAATCACGCTTTGAATTTTTTTTTTTTTTTTTTTTTAAGAAACATTTTTCAGTCCAAAGAAGAAAAATATGCAGCAGTAGGCAAGAGTGGTCTATGTGTACAAACCTAGCCCACGAGATGCAACGTCGGTAGCAATGAGGATAGGAGCCTTTCCAGAACGAAACTCTGTAAAATAAAGCATTCTATGAAGTAAGATTTTTCAAAAAGATAAAGTTACCTGAATTTGATTTACATTAAATGCTCATTTTCCAGAAGCTAGATAAGGTGGGTTAATTCCAGAAACCCCAAGTCAGGATATAAAGCCTCAACGATTTTCCAAAATCCAGCTGTGTTAAGCAATTTTCCCACTTTATTTTATCAAAACAAACAAAAAAGGCACAAATACTGAGATTTAGATTACAAAAGCAAGAGAAGTCCTTTTACATGCGTCTATTTGGGCTAGAGATTAAAAAACAACAACTAAAAAAAACCAGACCAGAGTAAAACTTGTCTAGGTAAATTAGGTACAGCAGCCCAAGATATTCTGTCAGCGATGGACTCACCATTAAGCACCCAATCTCTTTCTGGCTGACTCTTGTCTCCATGGATACACATGGCTGGCCAACTGCCAAACAGAGATGGACATTAGTATAGATAAAAAGTACATATATTAAAGGAAACAGGAACCTTGATTTGCATTTTGTTTAAAAGGAAAAAACTGTAAGATTTAAGAAATATTTTATTCTCTGGTTTCTAGGTGCCCACTACGTGTACTGTAAACCCACCATCTACATGAATAACCATTTCAGCCAAATCACTTTTTTGCTATATTGATAACAGTCCCCATCAGCATATCAGGATTCTGATACACTAAAAAAGCTGCACTGCTTATAAACACTCTCTCTTGTACTAGTACTTTGATGGAGTGTAATCTTCTGGGAAACAATGACTGAATTCAGCCAAGAAAATAATGGATAAGTTGTTCTGAACAATAGCATCAGGAACATTTAAACCTTACTGCTTTTGGTTACAATTTTTGTCTCCCACTAGAAAAAAAGGGGAGGAAGGGGAGAAGCTAATCACCCATCTCTGCGCATCCTTCGAGTGAGATCATCACATCGCCTCTTTGTCTCCACAAAGATGATAGTCTTGTTTTCCTTCTCTGCCATGATTTCTTCCATCAGTTGTATCAGTCTAAAAGAGACATGAGAGCCAAGATATAGAGCCACACATACCAGAATATAGGATCTCTCTCCCAATGGACACTGAAAACATATACCAATCCATGTAAGTAAGTATCACACAGAATTTCTCCTGGTTGTACAAAGGTATGATCAAAATATACACGAGATTAGTTAATTACAGGATTGACTTACTTTGAAACACTCAAAAGATTAAATAGCAGTACAAGTAACTTCCCTGTTTAGAATTCCTAGTAGGCTTACAATGCATTGCAGAGTTTGAAGTACAACCAAAGAAAGTGAAATGGTGGGAACATCAGCTTACTTGTGGTCTTTCTCGCTTTCCATGCATACATCCACTATCTGCAGGATATTGTGGTTGGCACTTAGCTCCAAGTTGCCCACATTGATCTGAACATAGTCCTGCAGGAAGTCCTCAGCAAGCTGGCGCACTTCTTTTGGCCAGGTGGCACTCCACATCAGAGTCTGGCGGTCAGGCTAAGGAAAAGGGAAAACAGATTTGTTCACGGTACTAGATTTCAAACTGGAAAACAAAGGAGGTTGTCCTGCTAAAAGGATCACATACCCTTATCTGGTCAACAATTTTACGAATTTGTGGTTCAAATCCCATGTCCAACATTCTGTCAGCTTCATCCAGCACCAGGTACGTACACCGACGAAGGTTGGTCTTTCCAGCCTCAAGGAAGTCAATCAAGCGACCTGGTGTAGCAATGCAGATCTCCACACCTTCAGAACAGAATAAGGAAAAAGAGTAAGGCTCTTCATTTGAATGTCAACTGCTATTTTTAGTCAGAATGAATCACCTTCCAGAGCAAAATTGTTTAAAAAAAAAAAAAAAGCAACACCCTCATTCGTACCCAAGACTGAATCACTTCAGTAGAAGCCCTAGTTCTGTTTAATATTTTTTCCATTCTGAAATTACAGTTACAGTGCCATTACAATAACAAATGCAGTACAGAAACTAAAAGGTTACTGCCAAAGAACACTTGTGAAGAGTTATCCAAAAATCAGAAATAAAGTAAGCTTCTACTCAAGCCTGAACCACCTTCATCCAGAATTATGCAGTCTAGAGAGGTGTCATTTTCATACATGAAGTGTTCCTCTTGCTACATGCATTAAATTACTTTCACTTTTTTAATATATAAAGCCAAAGCATAGGCTTTAATAGTGAGCAATTGAGCATCAACAGTGAGAAACAACCATCCTACCAACGTTTGTGGGGATAAGGAGAGAATTCAAAGATTCCTAAATAACAATAGGCTAGGCAATTTACACATTCCTTAAAAGGAAGATCTGTTTTCTGCCAATTCCCAAATTTTACAGGTGGGTATTTCAGCATCAATGAAGTGTCCACAGAAGGTAAGTTTCAAGAAAAAGGGGCATGAAAACGATTTATTCTTAAGCAGAATATCTATTTTATAGCACTCCAGAAAGGTGTGCAAAAACTCAGCAAGCTGATTGTCCCAAGGACTCTTCAGGGAACCTTGGACTCTTCCAATGAAGATGCCAGTTTGAATAGGAAAGTACTGTTTTCTTGAAGAGAGATATCCCACACACTTCTACCATGCATGCCTTTATCCCACTGCTGAAGTCTGCAATATGGACCCTGCAAACTGCAGTGGTAACCTAAATTTTCTGATTTCTTGAATAGACCTGTATGAATGTCTGCCTTGATAATAATTCTTACATCTTTTCATATAATTCCATTACATTTTTTATCTGGAGAAGATGAATGCCATCAGCACACTCCTGCATTTGAAATGATACATCAGTTAAGCACTACCATGTTACAGTGGCTGCTTACATAGTGTTTAGTGCTTAAGAACAGTTTTAAAAAAACCCAAAAACTACAAAAAGACTTCTACCAAAGAAAAACCACACACTGCTCCTGCTGTCCAAAAGGTGTTTATATATATTTAGAACAAAGTTTGATTATTTGAATGAACATAGGCAGAAAACCTAAAATCTACCTTAAGAAATTTCCTTCCTTAAATATGCTGGTACTGCATTTCCTTAAAATAACCTGTTAATCTATCTGTGAAGTTTTCTCCTTTCTACACCTGGATAATCTTCACAAGTGGAATGTTCAAACAGCAAACAGAAAGAAAATCTAATATCCAAGTCACTATACAGCAAAGAAGAGAAATACCTCATGAACTATCATTGCAACTGGAAAATGAGACATTCACTCACCCTCACCCCCTCCCAGACAGGTTTGGTATGTTTTATTTTTACAGAGAATTTTTCCTCCAGAAACTGGAAGCACCCATTTTAAAATTACCTCTTTCTAAATCTCTGATCTGGGGACCTTTGGGTGCTCCTCCATATATGCAGGTACTCTTCAGTCTTGAACATTTGCCATAATCATCAGCCACCTGCTGTACTTGTTGGGCCAACTCTCTAGTAGGTGCCAGAACCAGACACTGCAAAGGAAATGATTCAGGAAGAGTCAAGCTGCATAAACACCCCTAACATAAAACCATAAGCAAAGTTGGACCATCTGCTCTTTATTAGCTAAAACATTTACGTATCTTTAGACTATGCCAGCAATTGCACAGAATTTCAACTGAGTGGGATACTCATACTGTGATAGTAAAAATTCCCATTCTGATAGGAATAGGACAGGAAAACCTACTATTCTGATACATCCATTAAATAAAACACCATCTCACTAAAAATGTCATGCCACACATATAAAAAGGAAGAGAACCAACAAGCACTTACAATTGGGCCATCCCCTCTCTCCAAATATGGCTGGTGGTTGATGTGAACAATTGCAGGCAGCAAGTACTAAAACAGAACAAAACAATACTCTATAACATACACAAATCATGACTGCAAAACAAGATACCTGCATCTGTCAAACAGAACAGATTTTCAGAGCTGCTGACCAACTGCATCCACTTGGGCATGAGCACAAAAATTGGTTGCTCACCACCTCTGAAAGGAAGGACCACTGATATTTGGAGTGTAAGTTAGCAGAACTGAGTAATCATTACCTTAGCCAATGTTTTTAATAAAGGATACAAATTATTTTTAACACTACAATTAAAATTAATGCCTATGCTGAAATTCAACCAGTTTTTATTTTAACCTGTGTAGTTTATAAAAGAGGTGTGCTAAAGAAAACATCCAGGTTTTTAAACCACAATGTAAGCCTAGACCAAAGAGAACTGACTAAGCATCCAAACAGGAAGACGCACAAAATACACACCTGTGAATAAGACAGGCTTGTAGTTGAGCTGAAACTCAAGTGTCCCCCATGATGCAATACAAGAAGCTTTAAATACGTAATCACCCCACTGCTAGCACTGGCAAGCCCAAAAACTAACCCACAGGTAATTTTTGCCAGGTGACCAGGGAAGCTAGGTGAAGAAATAAAAGGAAAGAATACGCACTGCTAGTGTCTTCCCAGAGCCGGTCTGCGCAATGCCCACCATGTCACGACCGCTGAGGGCCAGTGGAAAGCCTTGGCACTGAATCGGAGTGGGCTCTGTAAAGTTCTGGTCCATCAAGGCATCCATCACATACTCTGCAGAATTTAAGAAAAGAATACATTTCTTAGAGGATAACTCAGGTTTTAGGGAACCTTCTAGAGAACAGAACCAGTAACTGTTCAGGTATTTTCTGAGCAATCTTCATGATCTTAAAGAATGGCAAAAATACTTACGTGGAAAGCTACACTGGTGGAAGGCAAACACCGGCTTGGGGCAGCCCTCCATTCCCCGAATTGTTATCTCCTTCTTCCTTCGCAATTCTTCAACTTCATACTATTTATACAGAAAGGGAAAAAAAAGTGCCAAACATCAGCAGGGACTTAAAATGTGTGTTTCTTACTACTAACTCTCTTCTCACCTCTGGGTAACAGCTTTGTTAGAGAAATAAATTAAAGCAGATCTAGAAAAGACATCTTCCCTAAAAACTTTATTTTAAGACTGAGTTATTGTACAGCTTCTCTGATATTCAGAGTTATGAACTCTCTACATAGCCTAGAAAGACAAATGTCAAACTCTTCTTACAACCAGCCCTTTCAAATTAAAAGTATGTTAAAGAATATTTTTAGGAATTACACTTTTTCTAGAAGCCAGAAACGAGCAACAACTTGAAAAGTGATTAGAAACAAGGTAAGAAACATGCTTTATGTGACAGTGATAAGAATTAAACAAACTAAATAGGTCCTAATGTACCATGAACAGAAGGCAGGGCAGTGCTTCTCCTTCAATTAATACATTCCAGAGGTAGATAAATACAGAGTTCTTGCTGGATAACTTGCAACTCTAATGCTGCTTGGAATTGTTTCAGAGAATGAAAGAAGCTCTGACAACATCATAATGATACCCTAGGACCTCACAATTTTTTAAAGGAACTTGTAGTATTTCTGAAATGTGTAGCCACATAAGCACAATTTCAGGATTAGATCACGCTTTTTGTCTAGATTATTTTGCAAGTCCAACTGCCCTTTGTAACATGTTTTGACAATTCATGACCTTAATGTAATGCTTATTCAAAATCAATAGAGACACATCGACACCAAATACACGCTTTATCCAAAGCAACAGATTCAGTATTTCTGAGAATACCCTGAGCTTGAATTCAAAGGTAAAAAAAGAAAATTACTTCCAGGGAAAATGTGAAAATCCTTTTGGCTGGCTAAGCCAAAGGCAGCTATAGAGCTCATGCAAACCATGCTTCAGTAGCTCAAGATGTGGTACCTTTAAGAAGTCAATATCCCCTTCAATCCTTTATGCCATATGCATATTTCACATAAGTAAATGTGTAAGTCTATGCTATCAGAAAATGACATTGTTGGTTGCCTCGTGTTAAGAACAAAATCTCTTAATTTCTAATTATAAAAATACATTGCAAGAGAAAATGAAGACTAGACTCAAGTTCAGTAGGAAAGGAAGATTACTGTATCTACAGAGTAAACACCTGGTTTTGACCCCCTGTGTGAGAAGGACATGGTTTTAAATAAGGCATGTCCAATCATGAAGGAAAGCTGGAAGCTGCAGTACAGGCCATATGGAGACACACTGGGAGCACTGGATTTGTTTAACTTGGGGAAGACTGGGCTAACAGTGACCTTTAACAGCTACTTTAAACTATTTGATGGGTCACTATTGGTAAGATGTTCAAAATCCCATGAGAAACATTAAGCCCTGAGAAAGCCACCCAGCGAGGATGTAAATTCTCCTCATCTCTGGGGATATTCAAACTCAAAAGGACAAGGCACTAACAGTTCTACTGTTAGTGCTGCTCTAAGCAGAGGATTAGAGATGTCCCCCAAGGCCTCTTTCAGCCCAAATTACTCTCATGACAAAACACTACTTCCAAAACTTTCTCATGGATTTCTGTCACTTTTAGTTCATTACCTTAGATTTTTCCAAGGCTTCTCCAATACTGTAACTCTCTAAGTTTTATCTCCTCTGACAAATCACTAGACCAGACAAGCACTATAAAGATGCATCACAAATGAAAAAATAAAAAAAATATCTCACATAAAAATAACCAAGAAGAGAAACATATCCTTTGCTAGTGCTAAACAGTACAGGCAACTAGAATTAGTATCCAGCAGAGTACACATGCCAAACAAGCTTAATTAAGAGTCAGCTCTATTTTACATGCTGTCTCACACTTTCAAGGACAAGCTTTTCAACTTGTGACATTTTCTGTTGTAGACAACACAGCACTTACTGGAGTAAGCCTGGCCACTTCTGGATGTTCCACATAAAAATTCTTCTCAAACTTGGGTAGCTCATTTAAATCCCATTTTTTCTTACGTAAACGTTCCCCTGGATTACCAAATTTCTTTGGAGGAAGAGGACCTCCACGACTTGCTCCAAACCTGTAAATGTGAATGTTAGTTATTTCAAAAAATACTACCAGTACTCAAAAACTATTCTAGAATTACTCTGTAATTTTCTTAACAATTTTCTATTGTGTTTTCCCCAAGCTGACATATGAGCACAACATTCTAGAAAGTCACCTCCCTCCAATGACTATGATGGTATAAAACTTCTTGAAACAACATAAACCTGCTTTGTGTTGGTTGTGAACCTAAAACCATGCTATTGTAAATCATCCCTTTAAAGCTCCTGTCTCTAGGACATGGCTGCAAGTACACTATAACATTTGTCTTGAAACTGGCAGTGCACTTAGAACATGGTTACATAAAAGAGATGAGAAAAATCTCTCCTTGCAAGTTCCTTCTCTGTCTCTCAAGGTTAGTTTTACACTAAACAGCTGTTTCACTATCTCCCCTTTTCTATCTTCTCTCCCTTCTTATCAAGAAGTATGCCTCAAATGAAAAACAGCAGACTGAAGAACAGAAAGTAAACAAGCACAGCCAAGCCTGGACTTTTTTTTGTAATCAACAAAATTTTTAAAAAATCCTTATTTTTAAAACACAGCCTAACAGGGAAAAAAAAGCCCCCCCAAAAACAAAAAAAAACAACCTGGGAAAAATCATATCCTCTCTCAAATGCATTGTGATGAAGACTGAAGAAAGTAAGAATCTCATGTTCACAAAAAAAAAAAAAAAAAATTCTAACTAGCAGAACAATTCAAATGTTATTGATCTTTCTTTCTAAGATTTCTTTATCCAGTTAATTATATATATTTCAGAAAGTAAGAACTGTAATGACTGGCTAATGCAATTGCCAAAACATGAGCTTCTGGCAGTAAGCTGTAAGATTAACTAAAAACCCAGTGGCACGAAATGGTTATTTACTGTAAATATCATTAATTGTATTTAAGTAACACACACCAAAAAAAAAAAAAAATAGTCACTGTACTTTCATCAATATTGTACAAATTCAACAGAAAGAACTTTCCAAAATGCTATCAACTCCACTTTTGTCCTAAAGGTACAGCTTTGTGCAAAACACGAATTCATGAGACAGGCCCCTTTCAAACAACTTTCAGTCAGCAAAACCAAAGTGTCTGCACCTTACCCAGGTAGTCCACTGCTAAATAAAAAACTGGTAATGAAATTAACTGAAAGCAACAAAAATCTCTAAGCAACATTCTTACAGGAGTAACTCATGGATGAAAGAGGGGACGGAAGAGTTACCAAAAAATAAACAAGAGCTGATTCTGAATTATCTGAAGTACAGGACTACCTGCTCAAACATTGAGTACATTTGTTCTGTAAATCAATTCCCAATGGAAACTATAAATTATAGTGACTAAGAGACCAAAGAAACAGAACTCAAATCAACATTCTTAACATTCTAAGGAAGAAGTGGTTAAATTGTTGGAAAGACCAAGTATGGTAGATATAATTTAACTTAAAAACTGCTAAGTTAGTTTTAAAATGTCTGCTGTGTTGCAACTGTGCATTAGGCTTCTTCCCTTTCCTATAAATATCCCTTATTTTCTCATTTGTGTGTCTATCAGATCCCCCAGAGAGCCTGCACAGTCATCAAGTTTTCTCTCATGAAAGACTGTGAAACCCAACTTCAAAAATGCACTTAAGCATTATATTTGCTTTTAGAACAAAGGAAAAAAAATGCACAGACTTTCATTTAGAGGGACATTCACCTTTGGTGATGATGTTTGTTACTAATCATGCTAAACTGAAGTCAAAATGTCAACAATTTCAGTAGCCTAGCAGCTTCTACAAAACCCATAACCTCACTCATGTCCTCGGGAGGTTCAAAGTTCCCTTAGAAAAGGAAACATATGATAAGGGCTGCTTGCAAGCCTGGACACTGCAACAGTTGGATACTATGAATACTTTCTCCTCAGTTATCCACGGGGAAAAAAAAATGATATATTCTACACCAAAGGCACATCGTTTCAGTTCTCCAATCTTACACACAATATGCCTGGATCCTGACCTGAAAGGAAGGAGCCCTACAGAAGCCCTTGAACGCTGCCTCTGTGGAGGGTCATTTGCTAAACTGGCAGTAATTGACACATCACATTCTGACTCCAACTAAAATGAGATTCCAACTCCAATTAAACTGATTTAAATCTAGTATTTCTCTGGTTTGCCAACAGCTCTCTTTTAATATGTAAATCCAGGCTGGTTCAAAACATTCTTCCCTAATATTACTGGTGCAATCACTTCTGGGACAGAACTGAGTAAATGTGACACATTCCAGAGCAAAGTGTAACTATTTTCCATCCCAAGAAGTCACCTACAGCTCGTTCCTGATAAGAGAAAACTAGAAACCTTGCATGTGATTAGACTACAAAAGAAGTGATGATAAACTTTCAAATGGTGCAGAACCAGCACACTGGGTGGTCCACCAATTTATACACATTATTTATGAAGGTAGTTGTTAGTGGTTACAACCTTAAGAGGATGCATACAATAAATTTCATCCTAATGCATTAAAACTTCCTGGATAACATGCAAAAAAAAAAAAAAATCATGCAAATGTCCACAAACTTTACAAAGAAGCACGTAGGCACTTCTTTTACTCATCCAAAACCCCTGATCTAAAAGAGAAGCATCCACTTTAATTAAAGACTTCACAGAAAATGAAATTGCACTAATTTTAAGGCACATCAAATGCTGTGGCAACGCTTTGGGCCAGTGTTCTTTTAAGTAACTGTATATAAATCTGCGTACTCAAACTCACTCACTAAACTCCAAAAACAGCTGTGGTCTGATCTATCTCAGACTTGCCAAAGTGCTCACTCCAATGTCCTTGTGTTAAACTGAGCTGGAAATCTCTTAGCAGAATAACACCAGAACCCTCCTCTCTGTGAAAAAAAATAAACGAAAGTTTTAATTTCAGAATGTTAAATGTGGGTGTAAGATAAAGCAATAATATAACTATCTCCCTCCACAGACGAGAAACTGAATGTCAAAGTGCATTGCAATGTATAGCAAAATATTCTTTCATCTCCCAGAAGCAAGGGAAAACAAGAAAAGGAAATGCGGGAGAAAAAAAGGAGAGAAGACTCATTAATGAGATCTAGCTTACCATACAGAAGAACCCACATTGTATGTTTTTTGCTAATCCTTGAGAACTATTCATGATCTGAAAATGCAACTCTCAGAAATCAGTTCTAACTTTCTCTTTAAAAAGGCCGGGGACCAATGCCTTATTACCTTCAACCCTTAAAAACCTCGAGACTCAATCTAGTTACTTAGTGTAACGCCACTGTATTTATCGCTGTCATTGTCGAAAGAAAAAAAAAGACATCAAATCCAACCTACAAAAGCCTTTTGCAAGCCAAACCTCCTTTAAACAACAGATTCAAGAGTTCCAAGCACTAGGCCTTTAGAGAACCACACAATCAATTTCTGTAGCTCTGTGCAAGCTTGGCAAGTGTGGTCCAGCACCACGGTTCACCGAAATCCCCCTCCCGAGTACCCAAGTCCCGCATGGCAGCGTTTCCAATCCCATTTCCTATCACGGTAAGGCTGGGAGCGCAGCTGAGAGATCTTCCCCCCACTGCCATCTTCCCAGTAAGTCCAGAAGGAGCAATGACAAGCAGAAGGGCAGACAGAAGGACAATCAGTCCTGCCAGGGCCACCGAGACCTTCCTGGCTGCGGGAGGGAGGCTGCCACGGCTCTCGCGGGGCAAATAAGGGGACTGGCAGAAAATAATTAAGAGGGCAGGGTGAACTCAGGCCTTAAAATTGCGAGCATGGGTAAGAATCAGTAAGACATGAAGGGTGGAAAAGCTAAATTTAAAAAAAAATCAAAAAACCCACAAAACACTCAAAACCCACCACACCGCCTTGGGGACACGTAAGTCTCCAACTACCCCCGCCCACACATGAGAATCTACGGGGGGGAAATCTCCACAAACGGGATTGTGCCTCCCCCAGTGCCGCCACTCCAACCCCGCGGCCTCCCCGCCGCCCCCCAACGCAGGCGTTCGGCTTCCCCCACCGCCCCCCCCGCCATGCCGACTCCCCCCTTACCCGCCGCGGTCTCGGTCGCGGCCCCGGTCCCCGAAGCCTCTCATCGCCCCCGGAGGGGTGGGTGAGAGGCAGCGGAACGCCGGCCGTGGGGACGGCGAGGGGCTGGGGGTACGGGGAGAGGGTCCAGCCAGGGGCGGCTGCGCCTCGGAGGCCTCGCTTTGCGCCACCTCGCCTCTTTGGTGGGACACAAAAGGAGAAGAGGTGGTCTGTGGGTCCGAGACCCGCTGGGCGTCAGCGGCCGGAACGGCGGGGCTCTCGGTCGGCTCCAGGGCCCGGGCAGTGTGGAGACACCAGCGTCTTCTTCCTCCGCGCTCCCGGCACAAAATGGCCGCCGCCGCCTCGGCCCGCTCCGTTTACGTTACGGGCGGCCGGGCGCTGCGCAAACTGCCTCCGAAACACCTACGCCTATTCACGGAACCCAACTACGCACTAAGCGCGCTCGGAGAAACACCGCCCCGTGCAGTAGCAGGCGGGCTACGAAAGGTGCGTAACGTTCTTTACTTAGAGCCAGGGACCCGCGTGAAGAAGGCGAAGAGGAGCAGTAACGCTATTCTCCAACGTCAGCTGCGCAAAAAGCGCACTCCCTAACGCCTTCTGCAGAGCAGGCAACACCTGGGCCCAGGCGCACGTTACGTAAGTGCACGGCGTACGCAAGGTGCGTAACTCAGGCTAGCGTAGGGCGGGAAGAGCCGTGTACGTTTGGCGTAACATTCTTACGCGGACCGTGTAGGCCGAGCTGGAGGGTTACGCTGATTTCGCAGAGGGTTTTAAGAATACGGCCCGTCGCCCACGGGCTCCGCCGAGGTGGCGGCGGAGTTGATGACACAATGATGGGACAATGGCGGAACAATAACAGGACACTGGGCGACGGGGTGGGAGCGGCCCTTTGGACCTCTGTGGCGGCTCCGGCGGGCCGAGGTTATTCCCTGTCAGATTAGCAGGGGGATCTTGGGGCGGCGCTGAGGCAGGAGCAGAGTGACAGCGGCCATTGTATTTGCTGTCGCCTGAACTCCGACAGGCCGGGAGAGAATTCCCTAGACGAGCCAGAGACTCCTCGCTGAAAGACAGAATAATCCACGAGGCGATTACGTGGCAGAGCCCATAAATCCCTTTGTGCTGCGTGCGTGCTATCGCCGAGTCAGCGTGTCCAATGCACGGTGGGGTTACAGCGGCCACAGCCAGCCCCGGGCCACGCTGCGTTATCGCTGTCTGCAGAGCTTTCCGGGCTGCCGGCTTATCAAAAACTGGCTACACTGGAGAAGGCAAAGCGAGTCCCCTTTACTTTCAGACCCTTGGATAAAAATAGCAGCCTAGAACAACACAGAAATTACCGTTTTAGTTTCACATGCTATATATATATGTATGCATGTATCACGTGTGAGAAAGCAGAAAGCAATCTAAGTGCTTAAAATAAAATACTGGAAGAAACCTGGGTCTTTTAAAGTGGGTGGTAGGGAGTCAAGTGACACGGCATGCTCTCACTGACACTGGGTACTTGGCCCCTGGATAAAAATGCCTGGTGTGGGAATGCCTGGCACATGCAAAGGACTGGACATTGCATTAAATGACAAGGGCTGGTCCATTCCTGGCTCTCTCACATCAGCCAGCTTCCCAGCCATCAGCTCTCTGGACTTTTCTCCACCGTGAAAAATAGTGGTTTACCTCAGGAAAAAAAATCAACTATCTGTTAAGAAACCACTTACAGAAGGCAAGCCCTCTAGGTCTGCCACAAGGAAATACCTGGCTAAAGCGTCAGGCTCCACTTACATTAATTTCTGGTCATTGCTACCTTTTTACTTGATGTTACCTTACATGCATTTGGTAATCTAAACCAAAAAATTGTTTTGCCAGTGAGGACAAGTTCTTTGACCAGATACCAAAATTAGACTCAGGGTAATTACCAGAGGACAAAGTAAGACTACCCCATTATATCCATGTGTGTGTGTATGTATTGTTTAATTCATTTTAAAATATGCAATTCCATTAACATTGGAGATATTGCAAAAGGAATTGCTATTTTGGCACCCAATGCCTTGTTTCCCTCTTTATTCCCAGCTTCTTCTTTTGGCCCCTGTGACCTCCATCTCTGGCTAGTTCAGAGCTGTGCCTGTGCTGGCTGGATCCCTCAGCAAGCTGAAGCTTAAGTGCCTTTTCCTTGGTGTAAGTGCTGGTGCCAGCCTCTCCTATCTAGCCACTGCATTTGTTTTATTCTTTTTAATAGTAACAATATTACCTAATAGTAATCTTTAATATTCTTACTTATACTAGAAGAATGACAAGTCAATTACATCAAGTTTGTTTCTTTAGAGAACTTAAAATATGGTTTTAAAGTGTTGGGTTGCACCCAAATTATTCTTCTCATGAAAGATCAATGAGATTTTTGAGAGGAGAGTTTAATTCAAAACACCCAAACATAGTCAGACTTCTCTTCTAATTCACAGTCTTTATTTTTAATTTTAATAAGAACAGGTTTAAAACATTCTGTCCAAAAAGTAGAAAATGCTAAATAAAAACATAAACATTATCTAGTCAAGATAAAAATGTTTAAAAAGGTTTTCTTAAAACTACTTCCTCCTCTACAGTACATGAAAATCTGTCAAGTTCTTCAGCTGTTGTTCCTCCCACTGCCTTTTCCATCTATATATGTCAATTTTATAACCAAGTTTATTCCAGTTCTGTTGCATTTCACACTGTTAAATTACCACTTTGACACTCACTTTGAAATAAATTAAGAAAGAATATATTCACTCCCATGTGAGAAGAAAGGTTTGATTTTCAAAACATAGGAAAAGGATTCTAAGAACAATTCACATTCTAATTGCTTAAATCTCTGTGTGCTAGAAGTTCAATTGAAAAACAAAAATTCTAAATAAACCAAATTCTAGTTCAGTAAAACTGAACTGTACAAAGTTCATCCCAGTGCTCTCCCAATATCTTAAATATCTTAATATCTTAAATATCTTAAATAGTTCCCAAAAGCTACAAATGCAGCCAGGTAGTTGTTGGCCTTTCAGAAATCTTCATCCTAACTACCCAGCATTTTTTTAGCTGCACATTTGCATAATTTTTTTACCTATTCTTTGGCATCCCCAATTCCTCCAGCAGTTATTGCAAATGTGGCTTCATTTTCAGGCATCTCAGGGCTGGGAGAAAAAGAAACAAGAAACCTGTGGTTTTTTCCATTTGTCTCTAAAATGTTGTGAGTGTGAGCAACCTGGAATACATCAGTGCCCTTATACCTACATGCAAACTGTAGAACGGGATCAATATCATCAGGATCACAAATGTGAAATTATTGTGTCAGGAAAACCTAGGAATTTAACATGTCCACAATTTTCCTGCCAAGGGACCACCACCATGGGACTACCCAAGTATTTGATGGTCTTCATTAAGAGCTGAGCATCTAGTAGAATTTATGATGAAAGATTATGTTATTTAATGTATGCAATGTGCAAAACAACTTTAGTTGTTGGTTAATCTGTTAATTAGTTTGTCCTTCCAGATTTTCTCCCAAGTTTCAACACCTTGAACTTTGTGACCTTCCCTCCTGTGAGGGAAAGGTGGTTTACCTGTCGTAGATCTTTGCAATACGCAGCTCCCCTCTCCCTTTCCTCAAACTGATCCTGGTAGTTGAAGCATGAGCAAGGATGTGGCCCCCAATGGGCTTTTTTGGGTCTGCTTGAAAGCTGAATTAGCAAGAAAATTGTGGTGAGTCACTGTGCAAATTCCAGAGGTTAATGCTGTGATTATCTGTCAGACTGAGCCCTATTCAACTCAGTAATGAATAATCAGTAGGGAAAAGCATTGGAAACCTGACTTTACCACACTTGTCTCAGGATAATATGTTCAAGTGTTCAATGCTGGCATCATTTTCATTTCATTAAATTCAAGAGGATCAAGAAATACACACCTTAAATATCACATATAAGCTTCTCCAAAGGAAAATGTGGTGCTTTTTCAATACTTTTTATAGTTCATTTCCTTTGTTTATCACAGTGAAATCACACCACCATACCAGGCAGCAGTTAAATGTAAAAAAGCTCATTCCAAAAACTGAGAGAAACTTCCAGGTGTCATTTACTTATGATTCCTAATACACAGGGGAAAATGACCAATCTGATCTTTCATTTCACTGCTTCAGTTCTCATTTCTGTTAAATATGTAATACAAAACACAGGATTTTTTTTTTAAAAGAGAGATAAAAAGTATCTTACGTCATAGTTGCTCCTGGGTCAGCAGTCATCTGGTTGGTCACAAACACAGCCACATTATATTCTGCAAGAGAAAACATTGCAAACAATGTTTGTTTCCAATCCAAATAGAATTCCAAAATATTCTCTCATCCATAGTAAAAGCAAGGTTTTTGCTGAAGCACTTCAACTTTCAAATGAATGAGAAGAAAATATACTTTATGACTGATGGCTGCAGTTAATCAGGACACAGCCTAGATTTGCTCCTGTGTGGCTTCATCTGTAATATGCCAAAAATGAGCACTTTTCAGAATTCCAGTGAACAAGTCTTTCTCAGTCCCCATCTATTCTCTGTTGGCTCCCTGCCCTTAGCTCCCTCGACTTCCCTTTCACTGCCTTTTTTTTTTTTACCTCACAAAAAAAGCATTTGTTCATTCCTCATCAACATTTCTGAGACATTCCAAAGAGAAGGAACTCTATTCATCCTGTCATCCTCCCTCAAAGCATTGCAAAGTACTGAGAAAGTGGCAAGAGGCATGGCTTCTTTTTTTCTCTATGCCTTCATCCTCTTTTCTCTGTCTTTCTTTTGGATTTAGACTGTTGAAATTTGGGGAAGACAATTACTCTTACTGAATATTTGTCCAGTTCTACAACCTATTATCTCATTTTGGGGCTTGACAGTATTTCTAGAAAAACTCTAAACGTTGGAAAGGCCAGAAGTTTTCTCAATCTGTCATCTTGAAATTATACATTATCAGTTCCATCTTTTTGGTAACTGACAAGTGGTGTAAAGTGAGGAAAGATCCCTGGGCCAGTGCCTGATTGATAATACACTTGGATTACTAGGTGGCTGTGCTACCAACAGCTACTGGTAGTGAATCCAGCCCATGTTTCCCAAATCCTGCAATGTTTCCTGTACCTTCTGAAATTTTTTGGAGCCTTGACAACATCTGAGCTAGTTTCTGTTGTCGTTCAGCCAACTCTCCACGACCACTAAAATCCACACGGAAAAGTGCCATTATGGAGTCAATGATCTGCATTGTAATCACATTAGATGAGTAAATATAATACAGGAAAACAGGAACACTTAATTTTAAAAAAGTAAGCATATGGGAAAAAAAGGTCTTGTACCAATAACTTGAAGATACCAGCTTCCTCATGGAACTTGGCTGCTACATAGTCAAGCAATTCCATCTGATGTTCACCTAGTGGGAAACAGAGTTGCCAAGAGAAATTAGGACCAGAAAGAAGAAAAAGGAACCAAGCCTGAACTTTAAAATTCCACTTTAAATGTCTGCACAGGTTATATTTTCATTGCCAGCAGTTTTAAATCCTGTGCTCAGTAACAATCTATTTGGCAGGTTCCAGTTTCCTCTCACCCATCTCACAACACTTCTTTGTGAAAATCTTCACTCTGCATGAAGAGAACTTTTTGTTGTGTTAAGAACTAAATACATTTTAATTTCATGTTGAATTAAATGACACACGGAAAATATTTTAATCATATTATTTATGTTTATATAGCACTCTAAAAAAGAAGTCCTATTTCAAAATGTCTTGAAGTTTTAAAGCAGTGTCTTGTGTCACAGAGTGTGTTGAGCTGTTAATAAACCGAGAAGTGCTAAAGTGTTAATAAACTGAGAACTATTAAAATGGGTATGAGAGGAAAAAAGCCTAGATATCATGCCAGTTGGAATAATGGTCTTACTGGTATATGCACGTGCATACAGCACATTGTCAAGTACTGCCTCGTGGTCAACGTTGAAGCGATCAGCAATGTCACGCAGGCGGTCTGGTCGGCTGCCATTAGTCAGAGTTAAGGATTTCTCCTTGTGCAAACCACGCTCTGAAAATAATAAAACTCCATTCCAAAATAGGATTGGGAAGGTGGGGGGGAAAGGAGAATATTTATTTTAGTCTTAGAGCAGACTGACTTTTTGTCTTCAGGCTGTCCCACGTACCCTAAAGATAGTTTAGGGCTCACGATGATAATTGTTTTGTGTTTAGGGTTTGAGGCGGGGGGGTTGACATATGGATATCTGTGCTTTAGGAATTCAGCTGTGAGCAAAACCTGTTTATACACAGTCTACTGCAAATGTGAAGTGTTAAAAATAGTGTTTAGTACTTAGATAAATTTATCTTGAATAGAAAAGCTGCTATAACCTGTAGGAGGCCTACTAAATAAAAAAAAACTCCAAAACTCCCCAAAACAAACCAACAAATAAACAAACAAACAAACAAACAAAACCAAAACAGTTACAATAAAATCCAATTCCTAAATAATTTTCCCAGGATTATATCAAATGACAGAAGACAAACTCACTTCCTTGTGGACCACTACACACTGTGCTCTCCAGGATTTCTGTGCCAGTCATGTTTTACATGTGTGAAGCTATCAGGAGACTTCTACTTCCTTACAACAAAATAAACTAACTTTCCAGTTCATCACAGCTTTTAGCAGTCAAAAAGATACAAAGTGTTTTCAGTATCAATGAAGATAATCTTTCCACCTGTGTAGCCATTTGGTCCTGGGAGCTGAGCTGTCACTACAGAGAACCGTAGATTAAAATGAAAAAGCAGCAAAAATATTTTCTTATATTATTATTATTTAAATAAAATGCAACTCTTTATCCATATCACAAAGAACTGTCAGCTTTAATCACTGTGAAAATCAGGAGTATCTTATCTTACTGCCATCTTGAGAATAAATTCAAGCTGCTTTTCTTGCTTGCAGATCAGATGAGATTTAATTAATGGTGTCAAACTTGTTTTATTCAGTATCATCCCTAAATCTGTATATTTTAGGGATATTATTAGTAAGTTCTTACACACAAAGCCTCCTCTTAATCCTCTGCCCAAATTAATTCTATTGGCTTAGTAGGCACTCTTTCCAACTGTTACTCATATGATCCAAAATTCTTTGGATATGATTTTTTCCTGATATGCAAATAGTTGCTGATTGTGGGTTTAGTCTCTTTGGAGTGAACAAGCTAAAATACTCAATCCAGTTGTAATCATTCATGCAAAAGGGTATGACTCTGCTGACCAGTACACTGTACTAACCAGAAGGGGCCTTATTTTTCCAAAACATGCCACATTTCACTTTACAATATAGGGGGTTCATTTAAGAGAATTTGCCTACCCAGTGTCTGGTAATTCCAGCAGCATTATTAGTTATAGAAGTTATTGTTTACTACTCTTTACACACTGAGAGATATCTCTGGGAAATCAGAATCCTGCTGGTTTTGGCACTGCCCAAATATGGTGACTGCCAAAGTCTGTTTATCCAGTCATGATAGCCAGTAGTACCCTTTCAGTGCCCTTTCAGAATGTCAGATTCAGCAAAACCTCTTGAAACCAGGACAGTCAAAGAGCTGCTGGAAAAAAAAAAAAAGCCTCTGCCCTTTTCTGAGCAATGCCCCATCTACATGTGACCCATTTTTGTGCTCTGCTTTTCCAGATGGTGTGTTTCACTGGTTTATCTAAGACAGCCTATAATCTTCACTCTCCTTATGGCAAAACTTTCATGGATGTGAGCAGTATTAAAGTACCATTATATTAAAGTAACCATTTTTATGAGTTCTCTACTCAAACACAGTTTATGGAGTTAAGAGTCACCAGGTCTGTTTCACTGTATTTGTAGAAACAAAATATTCTGACTTGTCTATGTGTGTTTAATTCTGATACAGTTGTAAACAGTGGATTCACTGAGAAGAAACATCACTCTCTTTTATGGTTTTATGCCTACCACAAAGAGTGTGAGATAGCTGGGTTTTGCCTGTCCGGAACTCTGTTAAATAAAGAAAAGGAAAAAAAAGAGTCAGGGTTTCTTTTTCCAAGTTTGACAGATTCAGGAATTACTGCAGTTAGAAACTCTTACTTACAAATTTCATCTCAATCTCTACCTTTTAAAATTATTTAACCTCAATTTCTGAATTGTATTCTGTGCAGGAGAAATGCATTACATGAAAAGAAAAATCTGAAATGCTCTAATTTGATCGTGCCTGAGTGCTGAAGTAATTTATTCTCTTGCATAGAGAAGTTAAAACCACATGGCAACTGTGGAAAAATGATAATGGTGGGGCGGGGTGGGGAAGAAATGGTTGAGTCCATTAACCTAGTTTCATTTCCAGTAAAATGATCAAGGAGAAGCTTACAAGTTTATTAATTTCATTCTACCACATCAAATTAGTCTCCAGTTTATCTTTTCTAAAGGGAAGAGTACTGTTTTTTATGAACTCTTATTGCTGAAGTGTCAAGCACCAACTAATAAGGTGTACTGCAATAGTAGCTTAATTGTAATTCCAAAGTCTTACATAAAATGTAATGTTCCTTAAGTATGCATAACTAAAATACTTTTTGTGGCAATTTTATTATTGGAAAGGAATACACTGCATCAGGGAGAATTTTGCCATGTCAGTAATAGTCTTAATAATGCTATGCTGTACTGAATCAGCATGCCCTGTAACAATTATTCAGCTCAAACTTAGTCCACAAGCAAATGAAGAGGAAAAATGGGAAAACATTAAGAGAAGTGGATTATTTCTTCTTGCACTAATGCAGATACTCATCTTGTAACTACAGTGTGGTAAATTTGATAGAAGTAATCCAAGTTACAATCAAGTTACAATTCTTTGTTTGGTAATACCCATTTAATGTGGTTCTCTCACCTCCAAAGGCCTCAGTGATTGCCATGCTTTCAATCCCACCACCCAGAAGTTTGCTGCAGACAGGGAGAGGATTATGATCTAGTTAAACCCAAAAAATCACAAGAGGAAAGTAAAAATCTTTTTTAATACTTTAAGGAAAGTAATTTCTGACCTAAAGCCTCTCACTTGATGCATTAAGTGCAGGGCACTAAATGATCATTGATTCATAAAAAATTAACTCTGTCTTTACCTCCCTTTTGGTGTGTAAAGGAAACATCTATAGAAATTATTACTGGAAAGGAGAGAAAATAACATTGAAAATAATATTTCAATATAGCATTCCATAAAAATGTCTCAAGAGAGGACTTGAAGACTTGTAATTTTGATCTGAAAACTTAAGATGATTTTGATAGGTTACGAAAATTATACTTTCAAGATTTCTGGTTGCCAATTATTTATTTATAGTGACTGTCCAAAGTCCAGTTTCCCCTCAGAAAAGGAGTTGGTTTTGGTGCTTATTGATGTAGGCATCTTTAATCCAGCACTAACTCCAAATGCAACGGGATCTATGTGTCCTAGCTAAGTATTTATTCCCTTATATTTCTGTGCCTCATTAAAGGCAATGATTAAAGATGATTATTTGGAACATTTGGATGAAGGAAGGATATAAGAGATAAGCTTACTCAAACTCCTGGCTGCCAGTGGAAATATGAAATACCATCTTCCTTTTTTCACTGTACTCAAAGGCAGTGAGGAAGCCTGGTTCCTAGGGAAGAACAAAGAGAACGTGAGAGGTTTATTTTAACCTAAGTTAAAAGTGTAATATCCCACATAAATATCTTCTTTCCCCCCTAGCACCATTCCCATGGATTGGCTATAAAAAGCACCACAGCACTCGTCTGGTTGTTGTGGAGTATAGAGTATTATGCCTTAAAGTAACAGGCAGAATAATTTTCCAATTATTTTGATAATGCAGTGGGAAATCTGCTACAAGAAATTGTTGCATATCATTTTGGAGAGGAAGAAGTTCAAACTCTCAGGAAAGTGACTGGCTTACAACAAGCTTGTTCGCAGCTTCTTTAATCTTGTCCACTTTGGCCTCTGAGAGCCCCTTCACATTGCACAGTGCCCGTTTTGTGGTCATCTGGATTCCTTTGATTGTGCAAATCCCAACTGCCTTCAGCTTTTTTATATCTGCTACATTCTGCAAAGAAATTTCCCTTCTGTGAGTACTCAGGACAGTTAACAACAAGAGGTGAAGTAAACCTTTGCAAAATATTTTAAGCTTACATTCATACACATATGTTTTCACCAAGAAAGAAACAGATTTACAGTAAACTCTTCATTGTGTAGTTTGTGACACCAACAAAACAAAATTTTGAATAACATTGGTGTGAGGGATCATGGTGCAGAGAGCAGCTCCCGGTGGTTTTGAGAGAAAGGTGACTGGGTATTTACTTCTCCCCCTTTTAGTGTCAGTTCTTCTAGATCAAACCTGATAGTAAAGAAACAGTACAGAATTATTTCAGATAGTGTGGACCTAGGAGACCCTATAACACTCAGTCTGTCCTTGGTCCCTTAGCAGAGATAATCTGTAACCCAGATAATCTGGTGGTGGATAGCTGGGATCTCATTCACAAGGATCACTGGTAGCTGAGTCTAACTGCTGTGCTCTTTCTGCAAGTCCAGTTTAGAACACATGTATCCTGCAGATCTGACTGACACCTTGGGCTGGAGTGAGCTACTAGTTTTTCATAAATTGGGAACAGCACAACGTCAGACAGCACCCTACTGACATATTTTGCCTTTCCTCACCTCATTTTATGATTCTTACATGACTGGAAATGTAAAAGCAAGAACAGATTACTCACAAGAAAACAATCTACGTGAAAGGTGTGGGATAATACATCAATTTACCATTTCTGGCCATGTTTTTTCTTTGACAAAAAATATGAACTGGACATATCATCTATTTATCTAGAGTGTGTGGGTACATAGAGCATAAGAAGGGAGGGGGGCTGTGTGAGAAATTAGTCATATTTATTTGTAATCTTATTTCTCATCCTGTGATATGTGTGTGACACTCAGCAGGGGCTGAGGGGTAACAGCACCTTAAATCCTACCAAACACTTTTGATCACCAAACCACAGCCTCAGTTGTTCTAATCTGATTCTATTTCTGAGCACACTGGCAGATCCAATAAATATTTTTCTCTCTATTCCTCAGAAAAAAATTCTAACCCCACAAAAATTATTTCTTCAGGTAAATTAATTTAACAGATATGGCTCACCATATGTTTGTACAAAGCTTAGCTGGCACAGCTGAGAACAAAAACTTCCTCTGAATTGTGGGAATAACCACTTGGAAGAAAGAAAAAAAACCAATGGAAAGGAACAGAAAACCTTTACAACCCCAGAAGAACAGCCTAAGTCATTATTCTTGGTTTTCAAACTCTTTCACACATTTGTATCATTCTGTGAATGCCATGCCTTGTTTCATACTGACAGGGTAGTACAGCTCCCTTCTAGCTCAGGTCACCCTCTTTCATCAACTTGCTAAATTTTTAAAGCAATAATTTGTTTAATTTTCCTATGTTGCTCCATAGTTTGAACTCCCAACCATGTGATCCTTCTTCAGAACTATCTTTAAAACTGCCAATGAACTGCCAATAAAAAAAATTGCCAACAATTGCACTACTGACAGGGTCAGCCCAGTAACAGTGCTGACTAATGATGAGTCATTGTGACATGTCCTCCCCATCTTTATCTGTCTTCAGTCACTTCTACTAAATCTCACATTACTTCAGGCAAACCCAACTTTTTATTCTATAACTGAATATAACAGGATTCCAATCCATGAACCAGCCTCCCAGATAAACATATAATAATTGTAATTGAAATAATAGGTGATGTTTATGTGATTATGGTAACAATGACAGGAGTTCACATTTGATGAAGAAAACTAACCTCTCATTTCTCTAGCTACTAATATTTTCCTCACTCCTACTCTACCCCCTGCACCAACATGCTGAAAATAGTATAGCAACAATTGTCACAGTGTAATTTCACAGGCACCAAAAATGCAGGAGTAATTACAAAGATTGGCAGGAACAGGAAATAATCTATCACACAGTTTTCAAATAAATTAGCAAGCAGTTGGTTTTTCAAGAGTGCTAGGTGCTAAATACTTTGAGTATCTTGACACTTTATTTAGGAATCTGATGTGAATGAGCTTTTCTAAAAATCTGTCTTATCACCAAAGGCAAAATTTGTCTCCACTGACTGAGTTAGAACTTATTGCAAGGAGGAACTTCAGTTATTTGCATCAATGTGCTTAAAATTTTGGAAACAACCTTACAGTAGCTTTTGAGGGACAATTCTGTGTGATTGCTAATACTTACAATTCCATGCTTCTGCAGCAGGTCGATATCCTGAAAAAAGGATTCCTAAACAAAATAGCAGAAAAAAAAATTAGATATTTCTTTTTCTTGTTATTACATCTATCTCACTGCTTGACTGTTTCAGATTTGTAAACATTAATGATTTTTCATAAATAATACATAACTTGTTGGACAACTGAAATAAATAAAGCCATAGTGAACTAAGTGTAGTGTAGTGAGGCCAACACATTTCCTATCATGTTCTCCATAAAGTGTATCTTCACAGGCAATTAATCCTCTGCTGTGCTAATAAAACTTGTGCTATCATCATAATCTGCAGCTTTTCTGCCATAGTTTCTCACTCTTTTTGTGCTGATAATCATTCCTCAGAAGCAGAAAATTAACTGAGAGTCCCCTTGCCTTTAATATGGAAGTGTAAAATACGATGAAATAATGATAATCCCGTTAGAAACTGTGCATAGCTTTTGAAAGGTTAATGAAGATTACTTCAAGAGGCAGGTTGTACAGGGATTAGGGGAATGAGATTTTCTTGGTAGTAGACTGGAACAAAATTTTAAATGCCCTGAACTCCCTGATGGTTTTTGGGGACCTCCTGTTCCTCCATGGGTTTCATAACACTATCAAAATACCTTCAAACATTTGCTGCACATAGTTTTCAATCAATCACAAATTTACCTCATCATCCTGGTATCCTGGTTCTTCTTGAACTACTTGATCCTCCACGGCCTTCATCGTGAAAGAGCACCCAGTAAAGTATTGATCACTAGTGGGAAATGCAAACAAAGTCATGGGGAGGCAATAAATGAGTAAATGTCTGTAAAAGGACTTTTAAGAGTCCAAGGACTACAGAAATATGTCAGTATGACATCACATATGGATTTCAATTTGAATTCTGCTTCCAACTCTTCATTATCTGACCTACCCGGCCAAAAGTAGAAAATCTATGGCTTTACACTCAGAGGAACCAGTTTGGCTAGAAAGGGCTTCACAGGTTTTAGGAAAAGAGATGTCATTTCTTTGCGAGAATCTTGGGTCAGAGATGAATTTTGGAGGTGGGAACATTTAAAATGAATTATCAATAGTGGAATTTATTCTGATAAGAATGCCAAAGGCAGTCTGTGTTTTTATAACAAAAGTCAGCATAGCTGCAGACAGAATGGGTAATGGAAAGGCAATGGAACAGCTCAGCCTATCCATCTTCACGTGACAGAAAACCCACAAAACAGTGCTGAGAAGGCTACAACTCCTTAGTAGAGCATCTTGAGAGCAGATTATTAAAGCTGTATTTGTTTTGAAGTTCTTGCTGAGGTTCAAAATGGCCAATAAAAGCTGAAGACATGCAGGTAATGGGTGTAAGGAATATACTTGCATGGAGAGAACAAAAGAAGAGTAATAAAAATCTGGAACTTTTATTTTGCAAACCCACATACAGAGAGCTCATTTCATGTTTTTTCATGGTTAACTTGCCATGTCTGTACTCCACCACAGCTTCACTGCCCTCTATGTGACTTCTTATAAACAAGGTCTAGAACTGAAATAGGCACTTAGTGATAGCACAGTTAAATAAGCAAAGTGTAACCTCCTTAAATTTTATGAATGCAAGAATAGTGAATACAAAGCAGTTCCTTAGAAATATGATCTTATAACCAAACTACTCTATAATCTTTGTGGTTTTGTAAATGGGTTAAGCTGCTTCTGTTTAAACTGTGAGTTTACCTTTGGTATTCTAGCTATGGATCATCAAAAGTTTTATAGACCACGACATGAAAATGTGTGTATATATTTACTTGCTCATTTGTTAACAAAATCCACAAACTATAAGATGGGCTATATCTAACAGAGGTTGGGACAGTTTAGGCTAAATATCTGCAAAAACCCTTTTTTTCAGCTTCTAAATGGATAATAATTTGCTTGCAAGAATCTTGTGTATATAGAGGTTGGGAAAGAAAGGAACAGAATATCAGAATTTCAAAATTATCTTATTCTGTTAGTGTTTATTGGAAATATTCCTATAAAATCAGTTGTTTCTGATAGTGTCATGATATATTTAATTTCTGTTTCAGAACCCTGGCAATTATGGAGTGACAAATTATGCCTTCACATAATTACAGCAAAACATTAATTAAAAATACTTTGGGAGATTTGAAAAATCCCCTAGCTTCAAATACTGAAGGAAGAAAAACAAGTAGTGCAAGAGGCATTAAAACTATATTACAATCTCCTTCTTCATTAAAAATGTCCTCACAAAATGCATGTAATTGCAGGTTATGGGATTGTTCTACTCCTCATCCTCAGGCAATTGGCATCTCACAGCAGAAAAACGAGGCAGACTCAAACCTGTGCCTTCCTACAGGCTATAAGGGAAAATGGAGAATTTATACCTCACCCTATCAAAAGCTTTAGGTATGAAAAAAAATCCTCCTGCTCAGTGGAGTGTAGTCCTGCTGCTGGTATGTTGGCACACCTGAAGGATTCCAGTCACCACTGCCTGCAGTGAAGCAGATAAAAGGGTGAAAGTCTGAGACAACTGAGCAAATCCACGAGAAACCACCAACAACCTTTGCCACCTTAAGTACCCAAGGGTGGGTGAGCAAGACCTGGATCCCTGTGTCCTGTCCTGCGGGTGTGACAAGGACGCGCTCCCTGCGATTCCACCTGGCCTTGGGCCGGCAGAAAATGGCAGCAGAGCTCGGCCCCCTGGGTCTCCACGGCGGGGCCTCACATCTGTTAACCCGGAGGAAAATAACTCATTAATCGTCATCAACACACGGATTTATTCGGCTTGTTTTCGCCAGCTGCCTCCTCATGAGACGTACATTCCTGTCCTCAAAGGGCGAGGAACCGCTGAACCTCCCTCCCCCGCGGAGCACCGTAACTCCCCATCAAAATTAGCATAGTAATTAAACCCCAGCTCATGCCCCGGCACTCCGGGGGGAGAGGGTGGGTGCAGTACCCGGGGCTAAGGCTCTGAGCTCGCCACGGCCGCCTCCTTTCCTCCTCCTGAGGGCAAAGCCCCGCCGCTTTCCCGCCGAGCGGGGCGGGGCTGTGGGGGAGCCGTGAGGGCTCCCGGCGGAGCGGGCTCTGCGGCTTCCCTCACCCGGGCTGAAAGGCGCCTAAATCCCCATCTACAATCACTCCATCGCCCGTGGGGGAGCCATGAGAGCTCCCGGCGGAGCGGGCTCTGCGCCTTCCCTCACCCGGACTGAAAGGCGCTTCAATTCCCGTTTCAAATCACTCCATCGCCCGTGGGGGCGCCATTAGGGCTCCCGGCGGAGGGGTTTGTGAGATTTCCCTCACCCGGGATTAAAGGCGCCTCAATCCCTGTGTTCAATCCCTCCATCGCCCGTGGGGGCGCCATGTGGGCTCTCCCCGGTGCGGGCCCTGTGCTTTCCCTCAGCCGGGCCGAAAGGCGCCTCAATCCCCGTCTTCAATCACTCCATCGCCCGTGCTTTATCAACTACTGTATTCGCCGTCTCCCGGGAATATCGCATTGCCCTTACTCTACAGCTGGAAAAGGCAACCTTAGTTAAAGCAGCGTTAGTTTGGAAGGCATTCGGTTTAACGCGGTTCTGCCTTTTGTTTCTCCAGGGTGCCACTCACGCATCTTCTTCATCAAGGCACACACGGCGTTTTTGGATTGGATGGCCAGAACCTGTCAGAGAGCTGGAAGATAAGTGACTTGCCTGGAGTCACAGGACAAGAAAATGAGGCTGAGTCATACATATGACTTAATCTGCCATTTTAAAAGGATGGGAAAGGTGCTTTTTAGGATATGAACACTTCTGCGAGACATCTGCAGTCTTCTTGGAGACAGTATTTGGAAAGCAATCGCTCGTTTTAGCTCGCCTCTGGTAGCACAGTTGGTTCGAGACTGCATGTCAAGGAGACATCACATTCCTGCGAGCAGGAGGAGTTCCTGGTGCCCCTTGTGTGGGCTTGGAATGAATGGCAGAAGGGATTGAGAAGCATTTAATCCTGTTTCAAGGGGATGGTGAAAGCTTCCCCACCCTCTGCCCGTGGGAGGTTAAGGGCACCTTTTCCAAGCCATTACTTAGCCGAGTCAGGAAACCAAGCAACAAAACTCATGGTCCTGTGCCATGGTCAGCACACCACAGGAGTGCTCGCAGGATCCCCATTCGAAACATCAGGCAATGTCTATAAGTACCAAAAGTGCAATCCTGGGAGCCCAAGGCTTTGACTATAGAGAGGAAGAGGCTGGCATAGCTTTTGAAAACAGCATTATTCCGCAAGAGCTATTCCAGAAGAGCACTTAGGCAGACAGCCCTTCAAAGGCGAATTCCTTCACAAAGTGTGCTTTTATTCCAGAGCAGAATGCACATGCAGGCGGTGACCCTTCTGGTGCTGCAGTAGATAATACCTCACTCTGTAAGCAGCCTTCCCTTCATTACCCTTTTATTTGTAAAATGGTTCTCAGAAAGGTCAATGAATCCACAGAATCTTAAGACCATTTCCCACTCCAAAGAGCTACTTTGGGCAATAAATTACATTATACAACTACAAAACGTTGGGTGATCATTAATTACTCTTTTGGCTTCCAGCTGGTGTTGTACAATAACCCCACAGAGTTAACAATGTCCCGTTAGACATTGGCTCAAGTGAGCAGAGGCATCCCTCAGTCTTCTCCTTACATTTTACAGGTTCTGCTGCTGATCAATGCATCTCCATCCCTTAGGGATGCACTGGAATGAGACACACCACTCTGATACACATTTCCTCTCACTTGAGATCTTGTACCTGTTTTTGGACAAGAACCAAGTCAAACCATTGTCATAAAATATTAAGTATCCAGGTGATTTTTTTTTCCCATCCTCACAAACTTCATCCATGGTTGTAAGAGGGAAATCATGAGGGGTTTTGTTGTTGTTGTTGTTGGGGTTTTGTTTTCCATCTCTGGTCAGAATTAAGATGAACTGCAAAATCTCTGTGCATACAGTGGGTCTCAGGGTAGGACTGGTAAAATATCAGATCAGCCAAGCTTCACAATTCAAACTGAAGTAACAGGAGAGCTCTATTGTGAAAATGGAATTACTGGAAGGAATAGATATGGTGCTGGGAGATTGAGTTATGCCTGCATCACAGTCTTGAGATCCTTAGGCTAAGCCTTGACAAAAGTACTCATTATCACAGTATTGGGAGCAATCCTGCATTAAAAAGACACAGATTTTGCTACCTCTAATTTATTTTGAGTTAATCACTAAGGATTTATTATAGGTTTTGATATCTCCTTTCTGTGGCTATCAAGATGTCCTGTCCAGACCATGGTTCAGCATTGCAGCTATGGAGGAAGTGATGAATTAGAGAGCTGTGCCCTTTGTTGTTAAAGAGATGTCAAGTCAGGAACACAACAGATTGTATGTGACTGGAAAAGAAGATAACAGTAAAAACACCAACTAGAGAATTCAGAAATGGGTATTTTTCTGAATGAGAAATAAATAATCTGTGTGTCACCTATACAAGCACAGTAAGTGACAGCAGTCCAAGCACCACAAGGTTCACTATTTTTATAGGTGATTGTGAAATTAGAAATTCTTCATATATATAATTAAGAATTATATGATAAAATAAAACTAAAAAAAAACCCCAAACAAACAACAAACTGGAAAAAACAAGGCCACTTTCAAACTTTACAAAACCCAAACTGAGTTAGAGGATTTATGGAGACACACATCATCAAAAAGACAAAGGAGATAAGAAAAACTGTCCATTTTGAGAATGCACTAGGAATATTTTTTTTAAGATAAAAAAACAAACTAGCAATAGAGAACAAATGGACTGAAAGAGACATCAGGAGATTATCTCAAAGCAGAGTCAGATCTTCATTTGGCTGGGGAGGCTGTGGATTTTCTTTTATCTTTTGAGAAAGCACAAGACAATTTCAGTGCTTGCCTATCCTTGTCATTACCCTTGTCTACCCTTCACTGTGCCATACAGCTTTACCTGTAAAAAATATTCAATATTTGAGCTAACTTCTATTGTTAAAAGTTCAGTAACTGAGACTCTAATTCTTGCGTGCTTTTTTCTACCCCAAAAGACAAAAAAAATGCCAACATAAGCAGTTCTAAAAAAATGCCCAAACATGATGGATTATGTGATAGTGCAGTTTGTTCTTACCTGCTCATGACCTTTGAGGCTGAAACATGCAGCCCTGGAATATGGTATTGCCACTCTCAGAAACTTGCCATAAGCTTTGTACTGGATGTGCAAAGCCTCAGGACTGAGATTTGTCAAGTTTGCTTTGTTTGAATTTCTCTTGATCCTTCTGTGTCTTTTCCTTGGTTAGCTGTGACAGCAGTTTCTATAATTAACCAGGTCTATGGCTAATTTATTTTACTTCTGTTTATCTGTGTGTGGTACAACCATCATTTTATATAAATAAAGTAACAAGCAGTTATTCTGTGTAGAAAAAGAGATGTATGACTAGCACAATGATGCAGTACAGGGAAATGCAGGCATGGAGCAATAGCAGAAGCCTCAAGAAGTGGGGGCAAGAGATTTGCTGAGGAATACAGGGATATAAAGGTGACAGACAGGGCATGGGCTGGGCACAGCTGGCCTGTTTGCTGTGAGCAACTCACCAGTGATCTGTCAAAGAAAAGCTGACCTGCAAATGGATTTAGGGGTAACAAAGGAAAAAAATAAAATAACATTCATAATAGGCAATACATACCATAAAATCAGATCTAATGTGGTGCTGCTGGGTGTAGGTGCAGCAATGTTGGGGGTCTGCCAGGATCACTTGCCATGCCTTTTCCAGCCCCAATGTTCCTGGAGCTGTAGGCTCTTTGAGTCTCTCAACCCTAAATCTAACCCCATAATCACTATCCTGACCCTTCGAGCACATTTCTAACCAATGCTAATAGATAGTATTAAAAATATATCTCTTTCAAGCAGCTTTTTCATTTTTAACATTTCTTTCTGCTTGAGCAATGTGCTGCAACCTTTTACAGTTTATCAGTCTCTGCACAAAAAAAAAAAAAAAAAAAAAATCTCTATTTTAATCACTATTGAAAAAAACCAAAATGCACTTGGTAAAATATATTACTCTGAATCATGAAATGTATACTTTGGGAAGTGCATGTCTTTTTTTAAACTGTGAGAGCTTTCTAAACAGCTGTTGCAAATTCCAAAATAACTGCTCTTGACTAACTCCACATACATAGATTTTTGTTGTGGAAGAAGTGCACCTTGTTCTGCTTGAGCTTAATATTAACTTTATGATAAACAGAAGTAACAGACTAATTATGAAATAAGACTGCCCACATATGTAACTAAGTGGGAGTAGTAATTGCAATTGCATATATCTTTGTTCATTTGAATTACCTCCAAGATCAGATAAAAGTAGGATGAAGAAAGCAGTAATAAAATTTATTTGATATGAAACCGTTATCAGTCTTCAGATTTGGTGGCAGTGCTCTGACAAGCTTGCATTTGAATCAAAGCTCAGTCACAGCTGTGGTTAAAGTCCATGGGTATATTTTCATTTCGCTAAGTAAACCAGAAGAATTGACTAAACAATCCTCTGCTCACAGATTAAATGGGAAGCCATTCCCCAGGGGAATGAAGTGCATCCCATGGCCAGTCTGTGGCACCAGGGGCCTGATCAGAGCACAAAGCATGGGCAGACTCCTACACTGCCCTGGCTAATGCTCCATGTTCCAGCTCTCAGAATGAGCCTGAGCTTTAACCCAGCAAGGCATTATGATTTGCTTTTCTATTATTTGTATTCCCTCTGGTGCTTATCTGAACAGCAAAAAAGGGAAGATGGAACAGGCAGCTGTGAGATGAGGGAGAAAGATAGGGAAAGACTGCCTCGGCATGGTGTGGCATCAGTTTTGCCATTTGGTGGACTGTCACTGTTCCTGAAGACAGAGGGATTTCTCTGGGACTGAATGCAAATACAGGGGGCAGAATTTGTCTGGCAGCAGCCAAACACATTGGTTCATAATAAAAAAATGAGAGAGAAGCAGCAAGGATTTGTTGCAGGAAGCTGAGTCAGAAAACTTGGTTTAATTCAACTCATGAGAAAGGAAGTTAAAACAAGAAAATGTTTCAATGCTGGAAAACACAGGACTCTGTGTATGTATTCTTCACAAAGACATTCTGACTTCTAATGCAAACAAAGTTGGAAGTACTGCAAATACTGTCTTAACTGTTATGGCCAAAAAAGTCAATGCTTCTTTAAATTATTCATGCACTAGCACTGAAAATGAATCTGAAAAAGACATGAAGCAAAACAGCTTTATGCACCAGACATAGGACAGGAGTTTTCAGTGTTACAGCTGAAAAAAGCATAATTCATTGAATGTCTTTTTTTCCCGTTTAATGCATTCCAGCTCAAAGAAGCTGAGGGCTTCTTTGTCAAATAGAGTGAATAATGACTTTGAGTACACTGCTCTGTTTTGTACTCAGGACAACATTTTTATTAACATGATTCAGAAAGAAGAATGTGTTTAAAGTGCAGCTGATAGAAAATTTTAAATTTTTAGGTCATGGCAGATTTCACTGGTCACATAAAAAAAAATTATGTATTGCAGGAACAACATTTTTAGATTTGCATTTGGAAGAAATTCAGCACTGGTATTTGAGACATTTCTTCATTTAAAAAAACACCAAATTTTGAAGAGCATCTGCTTGAAAAACTAATAAATTTAACAGTCTTTCCACATTCCTTATCAGTTTGGAAAAGCTTAGGTTTTCTAGCTTAGAACTGAACATGCTCTTCCTTTGGCCAGTTTTCTACTCTTGGCTTTTCCTGCTGCTTCCAATTGAGTTTATATGTAAACCACAGATAAAAACCCCAGTCTTGTTCCATTTGTATTCCATATGTTTGCCAGGTTATTGGCCACAAAGGATCATAAGCAGTCTGTTTTTCAGATCTCAAAATTTGGATAGGCATTGAGTGCATCATCATGGAGTTATTTTTAGATTAGAATAATATTTAAAGGTCTCAGGAATTGTAATTGGCTTTAAAATACTGTTTCCTTGATTTTGCTACAATAGAGCCTTAATTTTCAGTGATGGTCCAGCTAATAATTTTCTGCAATCTCAAACCTTAAGAGATTCATTAGCCTGATTGTTTTTTTTTAAATCCATTGTTCTCCTTTCCTTGGATTACCATGGTTTCTTTACCAGCCTTACTGGAAGTGAGTTCTTTATTAAACATTTCTGTGCCTATATCTGAAAAAAAGCTGTTAATCTCTCCTTCTCATGTTTCTTGTGAATTGGTGATTGTAAATGACATATCTGTGGTTCTGAAGCTCTGTGCAGGTGCACAACTCCTACTCAGTAACAACTCCCATTGGAGTTCAATATACTCTAGTACTTTCTACTGCAGTCTTTCTTCCTATTTTGTCTGTCCTCCACTATTGTTCTTCCACTGGATTATTAAGGCAGCACATCCTATTTTAACAGTCAGGCAATCCAAGACAGAGGAATAGGACAGAATTTCTGAGACCAGAGTTCACATATGACCTGTGTTCAAATGTTTGATTTCAATTACTGAATTGCAGCCATGAGCATGAACTGTGCCTAACTGACCAGGCACAGTTCCCCAGCCTCAGCTATCACACGCTGCTGATGCAGCACAAGCAAACTGGAGATATGAAGCTGAAGAGAACAACCACCATCTTTCATCCCAGGCATTTTCTAGAAATCACTGAGTAGTCTTGAAGAACGTTTTCTAAAGTAAAAGCATCTGCAGATCAACTCAGGGTTCTGAATTGTCTGGGTGAAGGACATTCCTGGGTATCATTTCAGAAGGAATTCAAGTGTATTTGAAAGGATAGAGGATGTGCTTCCAAAGCAAGGAGTAATGTCCTCTCACCCATTCTTCTTAGGAAGACAAAAGGGTTTAAGTGGTGATGGGTCAGGACCTTACTGGCTTATGGGCAGAATCTGTGAGACAAACTGGCAAAAAAGCAGCACTAAAATGTGCAAAGCAATCCCATTTCCACCCCACCTTTACATGAGCAACTGCCCTTCAGAATATTTTTTTTGCTTTTTTGGTTTTTTTTTTTGGTTTTTTTTGTATTAGAGGGTGTATATGGGTGCCAACAAACCAGCTATGTCAGCAGGAGAGAGAAAAGTTAACTCAATCTATGACATCATGTCCTATCCTTCTCCAAACACTGCATCACCTCTCTAGGATGAGGTGCTATTTTTAGTCCTCTAGTTTCGAACAGATGTTGAGATTGCTTCCAAATGCTTTCCTTCTTATCCTTTTCAAGCTCTGCACCTGGTGTGTGGAGGTCTGAAATACTAAGTATTAGCAGTCCAGATTCCCTGCTCTTAGCACATGTCAGTGAATCCAAAACCTAAGGAAGCTATTTGCACTACTTAGGCATGCAAAGGAACACACACACACAAAAGCAGCTTTGATGGGTTCCAGCTGTCTGGGATTGACAAATATATACACATCTGTGTATAACACTCTCCTGATTCACATATGGGGAACACATATTGTAGCATAGTAAAGGCCTTCACAGCAACAAGCCTGAAAATTCTTAGTAAAACAAATAGTGTTGAAGCTTTACCTCCCCATTATATACCTGGAAAAGTCACTGGTTTATATTTTACTTGTTTGGACTTAGAGGATTTGCTTGTTTGATGTGGATGGTACTTTCTAGAAGCTTGTCCACATCTCAGTTCCTTCAAGAGAAATGAAGGGCATTAAAAAATCCAGTAATTTACCATGTTGTTAGGATTAATGCCTTCATTCTCATGCACTCCCTTTAAAAAGTCTGGCCCATCCCCAAGTGAAACATAGCTATCTCTAGGGCAAAATACAGCAGCACTAGTGCTAGCAGCACCACAGTGGACTCATGGGAAAAGGAATAAAGGCATCATCTCCAGTTGAAATGGCAGGAGAAATTTCAGGGTCATAGAAGGCAATTGTAGGCTTGCAAAATACTTATGACACCAGGGAATGTCCTTATCTAGTAAAAAGCAACTGATGGAATTATTCCATAGAGCTCACAGCCAACTCAGCTGTCTCCAACAGAAACAAGTTTAAGATGTTTCTTCCTTCAAGATTTATTGACTCCATAAACTCTTTTCACAAAATTAACAAATCATAACACACTCGTGTGTTTCAGTCTGCCAGCCTGGATAGAAAATGACACTAGCATCACGTGGTTATTGTATTTTTCCAACACAGTTTTATAAGCAAGCTAATTTTTTCCCAAATTCCATTATAATTCCTTAGTGAAATGTTTCCCCCTTGCCAATCCATGGTGAAAAAGCAGCACCAGTTAAAGGGCTTTTCCTAACATGCTGTGATGGCAATGCCCTGCCTGTGGCAGGAGGAATGTGGCTGGCAGCACAGCAGTATCACTGGGATGATACTTAAACATAAGCAAAGACAGGGATTCCAAAAAATAAAAAGTGACCTGGATTACATCAGCATTGCTCTAATAGTGACTATTAAAAGAAAAAATAAACCAAACTCAATTCAGCTTGGTCAAGAGAAGCCAAAGATTTTGCTTTTACTTGTTGACATTTTTCCTTTTCCCTAAAACACTAACAAAAAGCATGTTCAAAATTCCCACGGTTTTCTGTTTTGCTACTTTCTATCCACCTACAGTGGTCATGCTGTTGCATTATACTCCATCATCCAGATTATTCAGGTCTCAAGATATCAAACCAGGAATTAAATCAAAAGCTCATAATTAAACAGTAAAATTTTAGTGGTGGGCACCTGCAGTTCCCATTGACTGCAAAATAAATGCTTATTATGAAGCATATTGGAAAGTGTCACTACTTGCCTAAGTGCCTAATATCAAATTAGGACATTAGTTTGGATACTGCAATTCCCATTTTTTACCAGCAGATTATCCTTTTTTGCAGCCCATTGCACACTGGCTCACCTGTCCCGATTAATACAAGCTTTCCCGTGTTCTACACCAGGCTTGACATCCTGACATGATCCCTGGCAACAAGTTATCACTACCAGTTGTTTAATCTTGGAACTGAAGTAGCACATTACTTCAACTGTAGATGAATGAGTGAATTGTGAGAACAGCCTGTCTGCTGACCCATGAAAACAATTTCCCTTTCTTTCAGAGTGACAAGATTTAAATCTTCAGAGACTCAGATTTTCATTTGCTTTTATTTCCAAAATGAATCAAATTACACAGATGTGTGAGCAGGGAACCAGTTTCTAAGCATGACATGCCTTCCCTCCCATTTAAAAGATGAGATTCTTTACAATATTTAAGCACTTAGTGTGTAAGTCAAAGTTAAGTATAATTTTCCCTGTACCACATTCTTCCCTTACCTGTTTTCTCAAGGAAATCTTGGATTTTGGCTCTTGGATCTTGGCTAGCGAGTACAATACAGGCAGTGAGTGTTGACTGGGGAATGATGACCTGCAATAAACAAGAACTTCTGAACAGCAGAGGAAGTGTAAAAGGTGCTTGTAGGCCTGTGTTTGAAATTAGGGTGATAGAACATCTGCTGAGGACTTCAAGAAAGTCTTTTTGAATGGTTACAAGACAACACCGGTTTCAGGTCATGTGACAAAATGGACTAAAAAAACCTCAAAAAACAAGAAACCAAAAAACAAAAAATCCAACAAACCCAAACCAACAAACTTTTCAGTTATAGTAACAAGACAAAGTGTGCTGAGGAGCACATTCAGTGCAGGTAGCTTGGTGTGCAGCTGCAGTGTCAGCCACAGAGTGGGCTCTGGGTGGTGAGAGCCCCAGGCAAGAGGGCAGGAACTGGCACTGACCCTTTGCACAGCAGAGGCCACAGGACCTGTGGCACAGCCAGGTGACTGGACACTGAGACACAGCAAGAGCCAAGGGCTCAGCTGCAGGAGCCAGGACTTTGTCACTCACAGACTGGGAGGGTATAAAAACTCAGGGCTTTCTTTGGGGTCCCTTCTCAGAGGCACCCAGCTCGAGCTGCTATTTTTTTGTGTATCTCAGATGTCTGAAACTCTGCTATGGGAAATCCTGGTTTAAGTCAGTGGGAAAACCTGGTCTGACTGTTGGGAGTGTGGGGGATATAGGGAGTCAAGTGAGGTACCTGCTGAATGATTGGAGCTGCCCCCTGAGAAAGGGCTTCAGTCCCAGTGCAGATCACTGGTGATCTGTCATCTGCAATCCTCAAAAGCTTGAAAAGCAACATCATCTGCATATAAGCAGGCAGCTGACACCCAAAAGGACTTTCTGGGTCACACAGTCCATTGTCACAGTCGCAGACTCCACATCATCTAAAGACCACATTACTTCCAATTTTTGCATTTGATAAGACCTGTTTTCTCTCCCTTATAAACAACTCAGCAGCACAGTCCAAAAGCCAAACATCTTGTCTCCAGCAGCTGCCCGTGGTGAAGGGTTACAACTGCACTAAACATCAACTCATACAAAGAGACCCTTTCCCTGGCATTCCCTTTCCCTGAATCTGCTCATCAGGAATGTACTGACTGGAGGCTAAAACTTCATCATTTCCTGGAAAGGACATCTTAAGTGAGGCATGGAAACAAATGACTATGAAAGTAAGAGGCAAGGAAAAGAATGAAATACATATGTGGAAGCAAGCAAAGAGTAGCCAGGTAATAAGAAGAGAGTAAAATAAAGCTTAAAACAAGCTTTCACTGCTATGTGGGCCACACATGTTCTCTGAATGTTTGGTTTCCCAGTCTCCAAGGAGAGCCTTGTGGCAAACTCTGTCAGGAAGCAATGGATTCTCTCCAGAGCAACTCTCCAGAGTTGAGTGGCTCAGCTGCCTGTATATTTTGTGTAAACTCTTTCAAGTGAACAGTGTGGTCAGAATGGTGAGCAATGATTGGAAAACCTCCTCAGAAGCCTGGGAACTTTGCATATTTCATGCATGGCTTCATTTACACTTTTTCTGCTTCTTAGAGCAGAGGATACATGTTTTCCACGTTAGTACATATTAGAGAGGCCAAAGTACACAAATGCAAACAGTTATTTGTATGTATGTAAATTCAGGGAAGAGGGTAGGAACTGAGTTTAAAAGACAAGGGGTAACTCAGTTTGCAACTGAGGGTAACTTACAGCTTGCAGGAGCTCCATTTCTTGACAGGAGGGAAACTGTTCTCACCTCTCATCCATTCTGAAATTGCACTGCACAGCTGCGTCTTGGACTCATCAGTACTGAAACATAACCTTGGAAAGTAAGCAAGAAGCAGATATACAAGGCTTGACTCAGCAGTGAAGACAAAAATAAATAGGGTTTAAAGAAGAAAGAATGACAACTCTACATAGTTTTTGGTCAAGAGATCATGTACACAGTGTTCTTTTGAATAACAAAGTCTACATTTCAGCCAAAGTAATGACTGCAGCTTTGAAAAACTAATAGGGAAGACGTACGTGGTTTGGTAAAAAAATATGGACAAAAACATTTCTCCTTCCTCCTTTCTTTAAAGGTCTGGTTAGCAAAATAAAGCAATCAGAAAGAGTGTTAGTGCAGGACTTTTAGGACACTATAAAAGCCAGCTGTGAAAAGTGAAAGAATTAAAAACTGCTGAATAAGTAAGTAACTAAAAGAGGGAAGGCAGAGGCAAAGTAGGTGAAAGTGTATTTGTTGGGTGATAGAGGGCACACATGAGGGATTAGAAATATAACCTGTGCTTTACTACATTTTATTATTTTTTTAGGTTACTAAGATACATCCAGAAGACAGAGGCATGAAGTTTCCTGGCTATCAATCAGCTATTCAATGAAGAGTACCACCTGTGACAGACTCCATTATCTCCAAAAGTCATGGCATCCATGATAGTGGGATATTAGGATACTTGCAATAATTAATAGATGCCTGCACAGTACTCTGAAAAATCTCAATTTATAGGATAAGTATTAATTTCAGATTAGTCTTGTGCAGATGTGTTTCTCCACTTCGCTCTCCTTGTGTTTTCTTTGCCTAGCTATAAGCACTGCAACGAGGGCCTCCTGGTGGTGGAATCTGTGACAAGCAGGAGGAAAGCCCATTTCTTCACAAAGCAGTCTGGTTTGTGAAAAAAAAAAAAAAAAAAACCAAAAAACAGAAACGGCTGGTTTTTTTCTCTTGAGTTAGCTATGGTGAAATAAAGAAAGAGAGAGAGAAAAAGAAGTGTTGGCTTTGACAACAAAACATATTTTTGGTATTTAATATCTAGGATTCTAAAAGAAGGGGCATCATAGACTGCACAGCACTGAAGCAATGAGAATGACCTCACTGCTGAAAATTTTAATTGGGCAGGGAATTAATTTCAATATGCCAAAAAAGTTTTCGTTTAGAGATTTCAAACTCAGCCTGATTTAGCCCACCAGGTATTACCGATAGGTAAGGCTTCATAAAGATTTTAAAAAATAAATACTCTCTAAGTCTAGAATAAGTCTACTGAATTCACCAGTCAATGGTTTCCCTGTAATTACAGAGAACAATAATAATCCCACAGTGTATGTGAAAAAAAACAAGGGAAATGCTATGGAGTTAAAAGCAGCTCTGAGAACATCTAAGCTATAGATTCTCTAACACTTTTGAGCCAAAAAAGCTGAAGATGCTCCAAATTAGGCTACCAAGAGCAGCTTGGGTCTGTTCCAGAATTTCCACAGTGCCATGTGCTACAGCCCTATCTTCATCCTGTCAATCTCTCAGACTTCACTAATGTTCTCAAAGATGTCTTCCTGAGAACACAGGAAGCTTCCTTACACAATGACTGTAGCATACAGGTTCTTCAGCATTTATTGGGCTTTTGCAGTTCCTAAGTGATCTCTGTAGTTATTGTCTTGGGAGAAAGAGTGTGTGCTAGGTGTTCTTTTGGCCACAGAGTGACAGGAACAGAAGGATGCATACTACTACACCATAATGCTTTTAACATAACTGAAAATCATATGTCAAACTATATATAAATACATATATGTATGCATTTGCAATGTATTGAGAGACAATGCTAGAAACAGCAACAGTCAGTTCTTGTCTTGGTATCTACCTGATGTAGGTGGAGAAGCAATGATGAAAAGCTGCTGCCAAAATACCCATGTGCAGTGAGGAAATTCCATAGCATTTTTCAAGGAAATGGAGTCTGGCGAGAAATGAAATTTTGTCAATCCGTGCAAAAGACGACAGATTCCTGAAGCAAATCACAGCAGAAATCAAAACACTGAACCTCCTTCTCTTGGTCTCCAGGGGAAGCTTTTTGCTCTTGTTGACAAGCCCTACCAACTATGATACCATTCACACAGGTATTATCCACTGTGGGCACAGCAACCAGGCACAGAAGGAAGCATTCACCTCACATGCCAAGGCAGTGAGGATGGGCTGCCTGCCTTTTTCCAAGTCTCTGCTCCACAGAAAGAGGCAGTAAGAGAATTACTTTGAGACCCCACTGAGGTAGTTTGCATGAGGCAGTTTAATTTTATAATAATTACAGTGTGTTTCTAGAATACTCATCCTGCTCAGCACAAGGAGAACTCAGGCAACAACTGTCCTGAAACATACAGGTTTCTTCTAGGAAGGTGAACATTACTGAAAAAAAACACCCCAACCAAACTGAGCTCAGTCCCTCACTATTCTGTATGGTCTTTGACTCTTATAAGCACCCAGGTAAGCTGCCTTTATCTTCTCATTTCAAAATTGTAATTCTACATGCTCTCAGCTTTTCTTCCAAAGTTCTTGCCCTCATTCATCTGGACCTTTTCTTTTCATATTTCCTATTAATAAAATCACACACGTATGGTTATTAAATGGTGATAGAAACCACAACTACTTCACTGTTCTGAACAGTGAGGTTTTATTCTACTTTTATGGGTGTTGACTTCTACCCCCAGCCCATTATAATCACTTCTCTTGTTGCAAAAATCACTGATTTCCAGTGCACAGACTCTGGTATACTAGGTCAGAAGGCAACTGTTTCTATAGCATGTGTCCTGCAAGAACCAGATATTGGTTAATTGGACTACCAAAAGATACTGCAGCACTAGAGATTTTTCTTGTCTCAAGTCACTGGGTTTAACTGTGCTATTTTTCCAAATCACATTCCAAGCGAGCAATTTTCTGGTTCACTTAAGGCAGAGTGCCAATTAAGCACTCTGGGAATGAAAGACTATTAGATTTTTTTTTTTTTCCTGGAGAAATAATACATGTACAAACCAAATCAAAATGTTAGTGACTCTCTTCCTTTCTCCTCCTTTTATCTGCCTGCCTCTGCTTTTTTCCCCTCTTGTCTTTATTGTTCCCTTTTAAGTAAAAGCAGGATCTTAGTATCTCATTAATCAAAAAATTTTCAGGAAAGCCCAGGAAGTCCTCAACTAAGCTTTTTTAACAATGAAGCAAGTAACTTCAGATCTCTATTCTAACATTGGATAATTATTTTATAGTATAGGAGTGGCATTTTGCCTCTGTAACATAAAAAGTGTTTGCTGGTGATACGTGTTACACATCCATGCCATTCATTCAAAATATCCAAATCAACTGCCACTGCCACCTCCCATGGAATACAAGCCAGCAAGTAACACAATGAATCTAAATGTATTCCATCATGTGCTGAAAGGGAGGACTTTGCAATGCGCACGGGAATCAGGGCGCTGGGACTGCTTCAAAGGAAGGCGTGTGAGGAGCTGCTGCTGTGGAGTCACCGTCCCTGGAAGTGTTTGAGGAAAGACTGGACGTGGCACTTAGTGTCACGGTTACTTTCACATGGTGGTGTTCGGTCATAAGACAGCACTTGATGATCTCAGAGCTCTTTTCCAACCTAGCGGATTCTGCACGACGCTTTTCTGTCCAGCTCCTCAGCCATCATCCCCGGAACCCGTGCAGTCCAGGACGCCAGAACTCCTCCACTTCTTCTCCCACGCTCCCACCAAGAAGGGGTTCGCTGCCTCATGGCATGTAGTTATTTATCTGGAAAAACAAACAAACTATCCCCGCCAAAAAAACAATTTTAACAACTCTCCCAGACGATTCGAGCACTTTAGGGAAGGTGATAAGTAAAGCGCGGTGAGCACGCCACTAGTTCGACACAACGAGCAGAACCCGAGTCCCGAGCCCGCTGCCCGGCACTCCGCCCCCGTCTGCCTCCAGCACGGGAGGCGGAGCCGCGGATCCCATCGCCCCGGCAACGCGGCGGCCGCAAACCGCTCCGGGACACGCGGCGGATCCCACCGGCGGCGGCGGCCAGCGCCGGGAGCGGGCGCGGCCCCACGGAGAGGTGCGGCCCCCCCGGGATGAGAGCGAAGCTCGATGGATCAGCCCGGCCCAACCGCCCCCGCACCGCGGGGCTGACCCGACCACTGCGGCGCGGGGGGGATGGCGGCATTCTCCATCGGCTCCGCTCTTGCCCAGCCCGCTGCTTTCGCCAGTGAGATGCCGGGAGGGAAAACAGAACAAAGGAGCATCCCGGTGGTGGCGAATAGCGCCCCGCGGGGCTCCCGTGCCAGCTGCTCGGCGTGCCCGTAGGGTGGTACGGCCCGTGCGCCCCGCGGTGCCGGGCCGCGCGGCGCTGGTACCGGCGGGGCGCGGGGAGGGCCCGAGGGGAGGGGGTGACACCTGCACCGCCCTCTGTCACCCGCCCGGCTCGGGCACGTGGCGGCCGCGGTGCGAGGGACGTGCCCGTTGAGGGCCGGTGCTGCCTGGTGACAGTGGCAGGGAGGTGGCCGGGACCCCCTCCCTCTCCAGTTGCCATCTTGGCCTGAGAGCTGGGGGCTCTGCCTGGGGAGAGCAGCTGCCTTGTCACATCGCTGCTTTTGTCCCACAGCCCCGCTGTGTCTGTCCTGCTCCTTCAGGAGCCCGCCGTGCGATGCCTCTCTTTGGGAACTCCTTCAGCCCGAAGAAGACTCCCCCCAGGAAATGGTCCTCGCTGTCCAGCCTGCACCTGGTGAGTCCCAGCACCTGCAGATTGCTGCAGGAGCGCTGCCTCAGTGACAGAGGGGGGTGGCTCCTGCTCTGAGTGCCATAAACCTTACAAGAACTCCCAGAAAGTTCTTGGACACCAGAACAGACTTCCCAGGGCAGTGCTCACAGCACCAAGCCTGATAGTTCAGGAAATGTTTGGACGATACTCTCAGGCACATGGTGCAGCTCTTGGGGATGGTCATGTGCAGGGCCAGGAGTTGGACTCAGTGATCCTTGTGGGTTCTTTCCAGCTCAGTATATTCTATTATTTCAACTGTGCTGCTTTCTTCCTGCAATGCAGCACCATTCCTTATCATACATGAAGCTAGAAATGGAATAACTCAGGGAAGAATCATCATCACCCCACCTGCAGTCCAGAACTGTGTCACTGAAAACCTCTCACCAAGTGGTGTCCAAGTGCAGGGAGATGAGTGGGTTGGAGTGGGTGGCAGGGATGGCAGTGAGAGGAGCCAGTCCTCTACTGCAGCAGTACAGGGCCATTTGGACCAGCATCTTCCACTGCAGTGCCAGTCACTAAGAAATGGGAGAGCAGGGGGTGGCTCTGTAATTCTGTGAAACTCTTGAGTGTGATCTTCTCCCTGTAGATGGATAGATCCACCCGTGAGGTTGAGCTGGGCCTGGAATACGGCACCCCCACAATGAACCTTGCTGGCCAGAGCCTGAAGTTTGAAAATGGCCACTGGGTTTCAGGTAGAGTATAGCTCAGCTTGCTCTGGTCTGAAGTAGCCACAGTTGGCTGACAATCTGTATTTTGAGCACCTTCTTTCCTTCAAGAATCAGGAAGCTTCATGGGGGATCGCAGGGAACTGCAGCGCTTGCGCAAACGAAACCAGCAGCTAGAGGAAGAAAACAACCTACTTCGGCTGAAAGTGGAGATTCTGCTGGACATGGTGAGCCTCTGCCCAACTCCTGTCTGCCCATAGCAGTGGGGATGCCTGAGCAGATGGTGCTGGGTCCCCTGAAGAAGGCTGTTCTCACTGCACCCCACTTCCTGCTTTACCCTGCCCTGCAACACAGGTGTAATGGCAAAGTGACAGAGGGAGTAAAGCCTGATCCCCTCTGTGAAAAGAGGGGAAGCTTCCCCCCACATCAGTTTGTTGTGAATACTGTGACTGAGGAGAGGGAAGCCCCTGCAAGTGCCATATCTCCTGTTTCCCTTTCTGCACAGAATATGGCATTTTTCTTCCTAATCTGTCCTCTGCCCTAACTATGAAACTGAGCTACTCCCACTGTTTCTGGTCACAGAAAATTAAAGCTGTCATGAGGGGTGTGACATATATTCTATGTGCAAATCTATGGATGAAAGAATTTCCAGGAAATAAACTGAAATTCAACCTTACCCAGAGATCACAGTTTTCATGTTTAAAATCTAGAGCCATTCAGTGAATCAGAACACACATGTATTCTCAGTTAATAAGTGATTTACCCTTTATGTTGCTCTAAACAAATATTTTCTTTCCTCACTCTTCATGTGTTTTAAAACTGGAAAATGGCTTTTGTGGCTGGTACACTTAGCAGAAGTGCTAGCTGCTCTCCAGTTTTTCCAGGCGATCTCAGTGAAGCGTGACATGGCAGCTTCCCCCTTGCTCAACATTAACAAATTCCCTCCTGCAAGACCTGGCTTGTGGCTGTAAATCTCGTTTGTGCTGTGAAGTTGGGAGGGCCTCATGAGCCTTTAACTCACTGCTGCTGTTGTTGTCTGTGTGTTGCAGCTCTCTGAGACCACTGCCGAGTCCCACCTCATGGAGAAGGAGCTGGAGGAGCTGAAGCAGCATAACCGGAGGAAGAAGTGAACAAGAGGCAGCCAGGCTGGTCTGGCTGGGATGCTGGGGCTGGCTTGGGCCTCCCAGCCATGTTGGTACTGTGTGGAGGTACTTTGTTTGACAGGACCACGGGTGCCGAGACACCTCCAGCGTTGTGTGGCGCTGAGGGTACTGCCGATGGCTGGTTCGGCACCACAGCGCTGTTCAATAACACGATTTTCCTCAGAGCACTTTACCTTGCTACGTTTCCTCACCGCAGCCCAGCACAGGTACCCTCTCTCTAAGGCAGCCGGACGACAGGCGGTGAAGATGTGTCTCCATGAGGGCTGCTCCTCGCCCTCTCCGCTTACCGAAGCGGGGAGACCTGTGTCCGCTCCCCCTGCGGAGCCCGCGGGTGCTTGTACAAACCTCACCGTCTGCCTTGGGCGAGCAGGATGCTGGAGTTGCTCGTTCTGAGAGTTCTGCATATTTTACATAAAACCTTGCAATTAAAACCCGGTTCTGAGGGTGTTTGTAACGCGTCGCGCAGTGCTGCGGGGGCCGGGGCGGGGGGCGGCCGGTGTTCCTCCGGGCCGCCAGGGGTCGCTGCCTCGCCCGGGCTGCGTGGCGGGAGGGCCGCCGCGCTTCCGGCGGCGCTCTGGCCGCTGCTCCTTCCGTCCTGTCTGCTGGCGATGGCGGCCGCGGCGTCCCTGTCCCCGGAGGAGCTGCTGCCCAAGGGCGGCGCGGGCAAGGCCGAGGAGTTGGAGGACGAGCTCGACGAGGAGGAGGAGGACGACGAAGAGGTATCGGGGCAGGCGACGGGGAAGGCTGGGCGGGCGCGGTGACCCCGCGGGGGCGCGCAGGACCGTGTGGCGGGGCCTGACATGGTGATGCCGCCCGCAGCTGGACGAGACCCTGGCGGAGCGGCTGTGGGGACTCACGGAGATGTTCCCCGAGAGCGTCCGATCGGCGGCCGGGGCTACGTTCGACCTGTCCCTGACGGTAGCGCAGAAGATGTACAGGTGAGGGGGCGGCGGGCCGGGCCGGGGCCCCTCGGAGCGGGCCTGGCGGGCAGAGCGGGGCCGCGGGGCCGCTCCGCCGCCTTCCGCGGAGGCTTCGGCCGCTGGTAGCGCAGTGCGGGGCCTGCGGGGATCGGCAAAACGGCTTTTGTTTATGGGCGGCTTGGGCAGGGCGGGGATAAGAAGACACCCCGGAGCTTGGGGTTGGATTTGGAGGCAGGTTTATGGTTGACGCACGGGAGGGAAACGCGGGATTGTGCCAATAAGAACTGATTCCTAGGGTTCTTTCTCCTTGACAGATTCTCTAGGGCAGCTCTGTGGATTGGGACCACCTCCTTCATGATATTGGTTCTTCCTGTCGTCTTTGAAACCGAAAAACTGCAGATGGAGCAACAGCAGCAGCTGCAGCAGCGACAGGTGAGGCAGGAAGGCCGGCCCTCTCTCCCGGCCCTGCAGAGTTGGCTGCGAGTGCCTGCACCTCCCACTGCTTCGGGAGCCTGGGGAGAAGGGGGCAGCCTGTTGTAGACTGTGGCCTCACTCATCCCACCAGATTCTCTGGCTGGATGTTTTAATTGGACAATCCTGCTGATTCCCAGTGTCAGGCTGGCAGCAATCCCTGGCAAGCACAGCCTGGCTTTCACCAGCTGAAATGTGCTCTGAAATAGGGGCTGTGGTCAAGCAGTGACCTTGGCTGTTGCAGCAGGCCCAGGACTGGTGCTGCTAAGTGCCACCAGTACCTGTGGGAGGGGGGACAGCATGGCAAGGCTGTCTTGTGTCCTTAAAACCCCTCACCAATTGTTTTCTTTGCAGATCCTCCTCGGACCCAACACCGGGCTCTCAGGGGGAATGCCAGGGGCCCTTCCTCCGCTGTCTGGGAAAATTTAATTTGTGGAAGCTGAGTTGGATTCATATCAAGTGGGAAGACCTTGCGATTATGATGTATTGAACTGTTGATTTGTTGGGCCAGGGCATTTTTTCTTTTCATTTTTGGTTCTCCTTTGGGACATTGACCTGTTCATAACGAGGGAGGGAAGCCCCCCTCTGGACCTGATGATGGCTCCTGTCTGCATCCCCCTCTCCTTTAGAAATCATGAGTATTTCCTTTTATTCAATCACTATGCCATAACCAGTTACAGACTTGGACCAGAGGAGCTCCTCTGCCAGCTTCTTACCCCCACGAAACACCCTGGGGCACAGGTCAGGCTTTGAAAAGCAGCAGTCAGACACAACAAATGCTTTCCTTCCTGATTTGGAGCTGAAGGACAGTGGTGGCAGGAAGTGTGACTTTCCCAGCAGAGGAAGGAGGGGTGCTGGTGGCAATCAATACCCCGTGGAAAATACTCTTTGGGAAGATGCATCTGCAGAAACACTTTCACTGCAGCTGTGTGTGTGTGAGAACCGAGGGAGCAGCAGGCCAGGTTTGAGACGATCACATCCACGCAGATTCTCTGCCTCATAAAGTAGAACAGACATCAGCTGCGTATTTTTTTGTATGGAATATTAAATAAATCCAACCTGAGCAGTGTGGTTTTAATAGATGTCCTTGAGGGAGGCTCAGTTCTTTCAGAGCTGCTGGGGGATTTCTGGGTAGAGATCTCTCCATTCCATGCACAGCCTGGCAGTGCAGAAGGGACTGATGTGGCTTTGTCACCTTCAGAGGGGTGGGGAAGCCTTGCATGGCTTAAGGGAATTCTCTGGGAGGTGATCCTACCTCAGCACCAGTGTCCCCCGTTCAAGGTACTTAACTCACAGAAATGTGGTGGTTTTATAACCAAAGAAAAAAATTTATTTATCCTTTACATACTTTGTTACAGAACAATTCAATTGAACATACAGAAGTGATAGGACATTTATATGGAAACTTTTTTTTTTTTCCATTTTTAATATTTGGTTAAACAAAATACATCTCTGTAAACAAACCCAAGACAAGGCTCTAACAAAACCAAACAAGCAAGGAAACAAAGAGGGGCTTCCCCGCTCCCGAGCAGTGGGACTGGACCAGCTCACCCACCCTCGGGCACAGCAGCTCACCTCCCAAGGGGATGTGATCATACACTTTCCCTTTACCTGAGCAGCTGGATCACACTGTTTCTCCCCCGGGAAAGCAGCTGACATACAAGGAGAAGAAAGCAGCCCCTAAGTATTTTAAAACATCTTTGCATATTGTGCACTGATCCATTGGCTTGCAGTTTCCATGCAAACAGGGTTTTTCTCCAAAGTGCAACTTCAATCAGCATAGAAAATGTTGCTGTTGAGATTTTTTTTTTCCCCTCTTGAAGAAATGGCTTCAAGTTAGGAGCAGAATGCCTGCAGGCTGAACATCCTGCCTGGAAAGTGTTTAAAAACTCTGCCAGCTGGTATTGGTCATTGGAATGTGTTACGAAATAGACTTTTTAAAACATAAGAGCCATTTGCCCTTGACTGTGGGAGGCTGTGCTCAAAGGACTGCCAAAGTGCTTGCCAGATGTCCAGGGGTCAGCAAACACCATCGTCCTGTCATCATGTGGCCTCTGTTCTCTGTTGGGACGGTGCCACTTTGGTGGTCTCTCGGGTTCGAGCACCTGCTCATGCATTTGCAGAGCTCTGAAGAGAAAAATAACTGAGAAAAGGTCATTACAATCCCTCCTTTCACCACCTCAAACATCAGTAATGAGAGTTTCCTGCATGATGGAACAGGATCCTTCAAGCTCCATCACGTCCCAGAGGTTGCTTTTCAACCAAGACATCTAAAGATGGAAGCAAACAGCAGCTCAGCCAGGAAGTGCTAAACAAAGTCAGTTCCAAATTCAGCGTTTCCTCCTCCTGCTGCAGAAGGCATGGCTGAGCTACAGCTCTCCTGGGTGACTGGGAAACAGCTGGTGGAGATTCCTCTTACTGTCTCCGTGTCTAGTCTCTCTTCCCCATGGAAGGCAGGAAAAAGCAATTCACCCATTAATGGAATGTATGCTGGCCGATGCTAAAGGAGAGGGTGGTTCAACTACCAAGCCAGGGTGTCTCCAATGCCTGAAAGTTCTGGTGGACCCTCTGCAACTCCCACACCAGTGGATGGTAGCAATAAAAGGGAAAAACTGACTGCTATAAAGGCTCCCTCTCCTCAGCCCATTTTTGTTTTATAACTTGACCTCTTTCAATTCATGTGACATCCATGACTGTGAGCTAGACTTCTGGAGAGAGGAAAATAAAAGGGAATTCAGCTTTATTCGTCTTCAGCTTTATTTCTCTCTCCAAGGAGCCCCTAAACTACTGGGTGACCATGCAGAAAACCAAAATAACTGTCAAAAACTAGTAAAAAAAAACCTCACCATAGCATGAAGAAACCCAAGCAGACTGTGGCCTCTCTCCAGTCCAGAAACTTGATACTCCTCAGTCAGCCTGCGCTTGCTGTTTCCATGTCACCTTGCCCAGACACACTGCCAAACAACCGCTCACCACATACAAAAATCCTTGGAGACCCTGGGGAAGAATCCTCTATCTAACCCAAGAATTTCTTGGAAGATGACACTGGTTTTATTATTCTTTCCTAATTCCTGGCACAAACCAGCCCTAAGAAGTAGAGGGTCGTGCTGAGCACCGTACCATTGCTAGTGTTTTGAGTGTCCTGAGAGACCTTTAGGAATTGCAAATGTCTGCACAACAACTTGTTTTGGAGGGAAAGAACTGCAAAGAGGTGGCAGCATGCTCAGCCCCTGCTCCTTCCTGAGAAGCCCTGGAGGGAGCAGTGTCCCACCACACGCAGCCTTGAACCACATGGGGAAACAGAGGCCCGGGGTTTCCAGGCACTCTTTCCCCCAACCCAGTTTTTCAAGAGCATGATGATGCCTTCCAGCTGGCCAAAGGGCACTGCAGCTCTTCCACCTTGCAATTAAAGTGACTGGCTTCCAGTTTCCTCTGCTCTGCCCTCAGGTCTTCCCCACCACCACTCCCAATGTCCTGTGCCATTGCCCTATTGCACCGAGGAGGGAAGAGAAGAGCCTAACAAAGGAAATTCCAGACGAAGAAGATTCGGGGCACCTATTATCCAGGTTTTAGGACATCAGGAGTTTGATAAAGGGGAAGAACTGTAGTGGGAGGACAGAGTTGGCCCAGGTCACACGTCAGCTCTCCAGGTCTGATGTGCTTCAACCTCCTCTGGCACCACCAATAGGAGTTCACAGTTCTTTCCTCTCAGCTGGTGTTTCAAAAATTTCCTATCATAAAGAGAAACAGAAACTATTACTGAATGTAGAACTTTGTCATCTGCAGCAACAACTAACTATTCAGATGTGACAAGAAATGGAGAAAAACCCCACTGTCTTTAGTTATTTTATGACAGAAAAATCCCAAAACAAGTATTAAATTTGCCCCAATAAATCTCTACCCAGAAAATTCTCATAATCAGACAGACATTATCTTAACCTCATCAGAGATGAGTCTATATAGATGCCACTTTCTTACTTTCCATGGTAAGAAAAATAGAATTAAAATCAAGTTTAGTTTCTTCATATTTCCAAGATCAAGAATTCCACCTTAATTTAAAATAATTTCAACAAATCTGAGAAAAAATATATTTCTTGTAAAAAAAGAACACCTCATCATTTAGATGTCCTTAAGGAGCAGTGTACCACTTGGTCATTGGACAGGTTTTTTAGCCCCTTTCTGCATCTAAGCTTTTTTTAATACCAAACTGGGATTACTTCCAATAAATATGAAAACTCAACATTTTCTCCAATATATTTTGGTCCAGATTTCCAAAGCTCCCAGTGGAGAAAGCCCTTATTTATTGCTGAAGAATAACACACCTACGATAAAATCCACCAGACCCTCTGCACAGTAGTTTCATAAGAGAGTTACTTTACTCCAGAAATTCACCAAAACTTGGCATGGCTGGCTCTGCAAACACTGCACATGTGCAATCCCTATCTCAGAACAAGTCTAGTCAAGGAAGTAAAGCTTAATAGGATGGCAGCATGATGGAATGGAAGCTAAACAGCAATCAAAAGCAGGTGAAACTTTACAAAGTATTTACAATGATCATCTTTTGTTGAGATTGAAGAGGGAAGGGAAGCTACCAGAAAGGCAGTGTATGCATACATAGGAAAAGTGACTCCTAACAAACAGCTCTTTACTGCTGTCAGGGATAAGGCTGCACTTTTAGTCTGGAAAGCCTTTTGATAGAAACATACAGATTGTTATTGAAGAGGCAAAGAATGCTGATACTGTAGTGTTGGAGGAGGGAGCAGGGCACAGCACATTGTGTTGCAGGTGTCACCCAGTAATACCAGAGGTGGCCTCTACCTTCACCACTGATAGAGCCAGACACGTGAGAGGCCAAGTCAAGCCCTCCTGAGCTCATGCAGACACCGCTGCCAAAAATCATTTCCCTAGCTTTGCACAAATGGGGCATAAATCCAAGTGAATGCAAAAGAACTCTATTATTCTCAAATTTTTACTCTTGAAGGTTAGCCATACATGTTTAAATAACCAACTGTTTAAGGACAGACTTCTTACCCCCAACAGGGAAGGATTAGAGGAAATCCTACCTGAGCTCACTTTCACCTCCAATCCACTCGGGCACCTTGAGCTTGGAGTCGAGGTTGTAGTAGGTGCCTCCCACCTCCCGCACACAGATCCAGTGCTGTCGCTTGAGGGGGAGCTTCAAGGGGCCCCAGCAAAGGCTGGAGGGCAGATTCATGATGAAGCCCATCACGTTAGACAGGGCAATGGCATTAACATCCCTGAAAGAGTGCAGAACACAAGACATCAACCAGACTATGTTCTGGTGCTTTCACTTCAATCTCTCATTTTTACAAGCAGTAGCCACCTCTAGAATGACACAACTTCTCAAGTACCTGCGCTTATCCCACCAAACTGCCTCGTAGCCTTTGGTCTGAAGTGCTGCCATAATCACGTTCACGTCATAGTTCCCATTCCCCAGCATGCTCTTCTTGTGGGGGGTCACCATGGTGTTGGGAGACAGCCTGCAAACAGAAGAGGAGACTGCTCTAGCAGGTATTTGCTGAACCTGTATTCCACAACTGGAAAGGGGATACTTGCTGTGTAACTCATTTTCAGTGGTTTTGTGTTTAAACACAAACTATTCCACCCTCCTTATCCATCAAATGGGCTTAGGGAACTAAGAAATAAATTACTAATAACTTTTATGTATAAATCCTCCAAAAATCCTGCCTTTGATACAAAAGAAATCACAAAGCTCTTCCTCCCTGACCCCTTGAACTGATACTTCTCAAGGATGCTTCAATCATGATTTTTCCTCAATTTACAGTTGGAGTAAATGCCAGTTTGCTATTTAGGACAACAGCTATTACAATTTCAAGAGTTCAACAGCCAACAGCAGTCTTGAAGACTGGATGAGAAAAAGAGGCAGGGGAGGTTGGCTGCAGGAAAGGTTGTTATTCCTCCTCCACTAGTAAATGAAACAAGTATTCAGACATAAAGCTGTGAAGATACTTGGGCCTGGGAGCTTTCCAAAGTGTTGCTGTTGCTAGATGATAAAAAAAATATCTGTTGCTGTAGGTAACTAAACAGATAATCCTCATGCAAACAAATCTCTTCAGCTTTGACTTGTAAGTTTGCTTAGATATTACTTGCATTACTACAGCATCTAAAAATGCAGAATCACAGTCCATTGCATTCATATAATTGCAGAATGTCCTGAGTTGGAAGGGATCCACACGGAGTCCAACTCTTGGTCCCAGACAGGACAGCCCTAAGCATCACAACGTGTGCTTGACAGCATTGTCCAAGCACCTCTTGAACTCTGTCAGGCTTGGTACTGTTACCACTTCCCTGGGCAGCTTGTTTCAGTGCCCAACTACCCTCTGGGTGAAGAACCTTTCCCTAAAATCCAACCTAAGCCTCCTCTGACAGTGCATCATGCCATTCCTTCAGGTCCTGCTGCTGGTCACCAGAGAGGAGGGATCAGTGCCTGCCCCTCCACTTTCTCTGATGAGGAAGCTGTGGGCTGCTATGAGGTTACATGCCAAAATATACAACGGTCTTTGCACAAGTTCAGATAACGGATGTGAGACATAACATGGAGACGTGTGGCAAAAAGAGACACTTCTCCAGTTTTATGTTCCCCCCTGCCCCCGCCCAAGAAATTTTGTAAGGAGGGAAAACAACAGGATGTACTATTATGAAGATGACAGCAGGAAAAGCAAGCACAGGGGAAACTTGGAACAGAGAACAACACAGTCACGTAATGCCAATCCAAAGAAAGCCAAGCCACAGATGAGTTCTGTTGTGATGAGTTGCTCTCTCCATTAATAAGGACTCCATTAATTCTGCTAGTGCAAAGTTCAGATTTTGTATCATCCAAACATCTGTATTTTATCTGCCTCCTCCTCCTCCTGTCAACTCCATCCCCAAAACTCCTAATGTTCCTGCACATTTTTCCCTCAGCCTTTAGCACACTGCATCTTCTGCAGGCATATCTCATCCACTGAAAATCCCTCAGTCCTTCTGCATTCCTGCCCTTGTTACCCAACAAATTATATTTTTTTAAAAAGGTGTCCATGCAGCAGTGGCAGAAGATGTTGGAAAATTCTTTTTAACTTTAGCACAATAGTGTTTGATCCCTAGATCTGTGATTAATGCTTTGTTTTGTACTATATAGTACTTTGTACAAATGCCAGAGATTAATGTGGCTTTGTGTTAACTCCCTACATCTGTGACTAATAGTCTTGTACCAGCTAGTGCTTCCTTATTTACCTATATCAGCAATTAACATGCACTAGCAGATGTCTTAATTTTGAGAACTAGTTTTGAGAACTTAGTTTTGAGAACAAAGATAAGAGTCCCAGGGCAAAGAATGATAAGAGAAGTGCATGGTGACCTGACAACATACTTGAGATAGTCTCAAGGTGAAATGATTCATTAGAACCATAAATGGGAAATTTGGGGAATGGGATGTTCCCAAATGATGCTCAAAGACCTTCATAAGACCCCTACTGATACCCCTATAAATCCATGAAAATAATTATCATATATGCATGTATTCAGGAAATACAATGCATTTGTAGTAGAAATGCAGTGAATATATACTGGTTTCATGCATATAACCTGGTCTGCTTATATGACTGGTAGACTGCTGGGTGCATATTAGGTGGAGCGACCCCCATGCACCCAGCACACTGAATAAAGCAGTCTCAGCTTTCTTGCCTAACCAGCTGTGGAGAGCTTATTTCCCAGTTTTCAGTGACACCCTGACAGCATAAGGCATGTGACAAGAAGAAAGCAGTGGACTGAGTAGGGAGTTTCAGAGCAACCAAGGCTAGAGAGGCTACAGACAGGTAGCCTTTGTCTTCAGCTGTGAGTTCTTCTGCAGTGGAGCAGTCTGTAGCAGAACAGTTTGGGAAGTGTGTTCACTATAGAACAGAGAGGAGTACACAATACCATAGTAAGAGGAAAAGTTGTTAATACCCACCATGGGGGAGTATTTTACCAATCACAGAGATAGAACCTGCAGCTTGTCACAGCTCTTCCAGCATATCCATAAAACAAGATCATTTGGCTACAGCTCATCCCTCAAGATCATTGCTTCAATCTACCAACTCTCCTGAGTGCAAGTGAGCAAGGAAAACCTTACAATTGAGAGAGCCCTTTGGGCTGCAGAAGCACCCTCTCATGGCACCATTTTCCAGAGACAAGTTCATTCAAGAGTTGAAAGAACACATTTATGTTTGTTCCTTCACATAACTTCCAGAGCACCAGAAATTTGATGAGGTGGCCAGCATGGGCAACAAAAAACTGGCACCTGTGAGCAAACTTGTCCCAAGAAGCACCTCAGCATCTTGACCCACACATACCCAAGCAGAACCCACAATCATCAGCTGAAGTATTCTGACTAGGCAAGGAATTAAATTGCTGGTTTGGGCTTTTTTATCAAGCCACTGAGCTGAGAAAGACTGACAAAGTTGGACAGAAGTCCAGGTAATAATCCTCCTGATCTTTCTACATCAGAAACTTTCATCAACATGTTGTCTTAACACAAGGGGCTCCAAGATTCCTGCATGCAGTTGTCTTTCCTAATCAGGTCTCAATATGCAGATTCCAGTGAAGTGAAGAGATTTTGTTTGTATCTCCACGCAACACTTGGAACATGCAATCATACTTCCTGCAACAAAAGCACCAAAAATATCAAAAAGGTATTTCTTGTTTTAGAGGAAAGAAGGGGGAAAGACCACAAAATCAGAGGGGTGCCCAGATCAAGTTTTGGCATATGGTTGAGATGATAATCATCAGACTACCCTGGCCTTACACAATAGGATGCAGCAAAAGGGAAGCTAATGATTAAGCAATGTGGTTCAATCATTCTCCAATGAATGTGGTAAAAGCTGGAGAGCTTAAGTTTATTTGTGGTTTTGTTACCTTGTCAACACCGAGTTTAAAAATCAGATCTCAACATTTTTGCATATTATTAAAAATATTCATCAATCCTTTATCAATACACAGAATGTGAGTAGACACAGGAAAAGACAAGTGACACATAAGGCAACTAAGTTCATGCTTCTTAAAGGCAAGTCAAAGAGCTACACACAAGTAGTCAACCAACAGAAATAGAAAGGCAGTGGCAATTCTTATGGATAGCTTATAGCTCCCCCATTTCTAAGAGGAATATTCATATGCATTTCCATATTAACATGGGGCTGAATCCATCTGTGTATCTTGATCTGAATATTAGGATGCAACAACTCCAGGACAGAACAAACTACAAACTCTCCTTTCTAGGTAAAGAGGTCCAACAATATTAATACACAGTCTTTTTCTGAGAGGTTTCATGCTGCACACTAATTCTGTCTCAACAAACGCAATGAAAGCCAACTAATTAGATCATCACACTCCTTCTACCACATGAACTGCCTTTGTTTGCTTCAGGCCAAGAGCAATCCAGCTGTGATTGAGATTCTGACAATTGCTGCTCTGGAACAAAACCACAGTGTGTTTACACTGGACAAAAAGTGCCTTAAGCCGGCCATGGACCAGCTCCACTCCACCAGCAGGAGTTTTATCTACAATGCTATAATAAATAGCATTTCAATCTGATACTTGCTATTGTCCTTCACCACATTCTTTTGCCAAAGACAGGCATGAGTTTGATGAGTCAAGTACCAGTTTCATAATTTGCAGTTTTCAGGAAAGCAGCAACAGGCTCACAGCTCCCTGCTCATCAGCACACGTACCATGACTGCCTCATCCCACAGCACGTGCTGCCATGATCTGGGATCTCCTACCTGTCACCAACACAAGATGCTGGCAACTGCTGGTAACAGGTATCCAACCATAACTTACAGGAAGTTTACAGCATCTGCAGGTCGAGTATCAGAGGAAAGCCCTTTTCCTATATCACCACTTAGCTTCATCAGTGCTGGGTCACCAGAACTTATACAGGCTCACACCTTTATGGAGAATTTCCATAAAGCATCAAAACACCATGAAATAAACATTAAGCAAAATATGAGCTATTGCACAGGCCACATAAATAATTTACATTCATTCCTTTAAAACTCAAACCCGCTTTATTAATTATCTGAAGCTCCTGGGAAACATTTAGCAATGCCACTGGAAACAGGCATCCAGCTACTGAAATTAAATCCAGTTTGAAAGAGTACAGAGTCTTGCTTCATGGGAAAAAAAGCCCATAATATTTGAAAAACTTCACTGAACGTCTTGAATAAGGAGTCACTCATTTGATAAAACTCCTAATTTCTAAAAAACTTGTAAGTGTTGCAGTACTAAGTCAGTAAGTTTTTATGATGACCTGTTAGTCATTCCTGCCACCTTCATGCTCCCAAGGCAATCCCCAAATCTATTATTAATATCTAGGTAATTTATCTACACAAGGCAGAGGCAAACATATGGAAGACAGGTAGAAGAGGCATTAAGGTGAGCAGATAAGAAGAGAGCACTCCAGCCACATGACAGAATCTGCAATAAAGGCCTTGGACCCAGGCAACCAGAACAGGTTAAGAAACAAGTAAAATGAGAAAGAATATTTGCATGGAAGAGAAAAAAAAAAAAAGTCTGGGGTAAAAAAAAACAAGATACATTCAGTTCAAAGCAGTGGCACAGTCTGAATCCCTCTTCTTTCTATTCCCCCCCAGATAACACCCAAAAATTCCTCCAATCAGCAGAAGACAAGGGGAAGCTAATGGCAGTACAGGGAGCATCCTACCTCTGGAAAATCTCCTGCAGGGTTTCCCTAGTGAAGGCGTTGCTGTCCTGGAAGACATTGTTGAGGGCGTGGAGGGCACACAGCTCCCTGCGCTGCTTCTCATGGTAAATATGCTGTGGCGGCGGCTGCGATGGCTCTGGCGATTCCGATTTGGTCTTGTCACCTTTCCATGGCACACAACTCATTTTCTCGATGGGTGGATGGGGAGTAGGTGGTGAAAAATTAAGGAGGCTGAAGTTTCTGCCCCCACAGTCACAACAGCAGCCCACTGCCACTTTCTTTTGTGGGCTAGTGCTGCTTCCAGCTTACAAATCCTCCTCTTGTGCTTCAATTTATTCAGTAATTGCCTCTGACAGCTGGTTTTAAAAACCACATGAAGATCTGCAACCTCCCTCCTCCCATACCCCATAAAATGTAGTATTTCCCTCCAGTCCACAGGAAGAAAAAAATTAAATGTCAAAATATACGATTCTCCTTAGTGTCAAGGTAGCAGTTGGAATTTATCACACCGCTCCTTTTCTTCCATCTCCTTTGGATATTAAAAAAGGTACCCAGACCAGGTAACGAGGAGTGGCCCACCCTCAAAGTGCCAAAGGGAAGATGAAGCCGGCGCCTGGTACTGCCTATAGGAGCACAGGGTGGTTAAGCACTTATCAGCTGCATTCCTCCATTCCTTTGGGAACGACTGAATCCTAGCAGGAAGATGCCAACAGCTCGGGAAACCACTTCTTGTTAGGCCACGAGAAACCCAAGTCCAGGTTGCGGGGAAGGCGATTCCTCACAGGTCACCCTGTGCTCCGACAAAGGGAAGTCTCCGTTAGCAACCAGAGGCAGCACAAAGCCCGCAGGAGCCAGGGCAGGCGGGACCAGCCCCACGGCCTGCCTCGCACCTTTCCACCCCGCCCCTCTCCACCCTGCGCCCTCACAACCACCACCAAAACAACAACAGCGACTCCGGCGGGAGCCGCTTCCCACCACCGAGGCCCAGCGACCCCCGTAGCCCACCGCGCTGAGTAGAGGCCCCTGTCTAACCCCCACCCAGCCCTTCGGGGCTCGCTGCCGGGCCGAGGCGCCCGCCCTTCCCCCGGGGAGGGTTGGAGGGGCCCCGCCGGGCCGGGCCGGGTCCCGCCGCCGCCTCCTCACCGCCCGCTCGGCCCCTCGGGCCGCCCCGCGCCGGCGCACGCGCGCGCCGGGCCCCGCTCGCGCCACTCTCGCGCACGCACGCACACACGCGCGCGCGCGCGCCACCCCGCCCTCCGCACGCGCCGACGTGGGACCCGCCCCTCTCTGACGTCAGCGGTAAAACTAGTCGGGACACCAGCGAAAGCGGTCTCACCGCTCGCCGAACAAACAAACGAAAATCTTTCCCCGGCTTCGTTCAGTGCCACAAGTTGGCGCTAGTGGCGATGGTTGCACAAGCGTGCGTGTAGCCAGGAGGAGGAGCAGCACAGGCAGCTTTTCCCGCCATTCTGCAGGGGTCACCTGCCAGTCCGCGGAGCCCCTCAGCCAAGGGGGGTTTCCTCCATGGCGCTGGCGTCCTGCCTGGCGGGCTCGCGTGTCGAGCAGGTGTAGGGGCTTTCTGTTGGGAGCTCGGGCGGGAGGGGCGGGGTCCTTTGCAAACCCCCGGAGCTGGCGGCACCACGGACCGGGACAGCAGGTCCCGCGAACTGCAGGGACGCCAGGCGCGCTCCCACCCCGTTCCATTGGCTGACACAACTATCAGTAAAAAAATCTCCTCTCTTTCATTGGCCAGCCTGAGAGAACGCCCGCCCGCCGGGGCGGGCTCTCTTGCGGCACTTAGTCCCACCCAGGCCTTTGAGATCCCTTATTCGATTGGCTGTCCAGGTTGTTTATCACTAAGCCCGCTTTCCTATTGGACAGCTGGCCCGGGACACGTCGAGCGGGCTCTGTTGTGTGTGTGTATGTGTAGAAAACAAGCCGAGCTGGCAGTGCTTCTCCCATTGGCTTCGCGCTCTTCGAGGGGGCGTGGCCTCTCCTCATGAATAACCGCGACTCCACCCGCTGTCGCTATGGCAACATGCAAATTAAGCCGCTGCGCCGGCGGTGATTGGCGGGCGCCGCCTTGGCGGGCCCGGGGGCGGTGCCGGGGCGGAGAGCCGGGCAGGGAAGGGAAGATGGCGGCGGCGGAGCGGAGCAGATCCCCGGTTCCTGGGGGGTCCCCGGTGCCGGCCTGTATGTTCGCCCCGGAGCCCGGCTCCCCGGGCGGGCGGCCTCGCGTGGCGGCGGCCGCCTGTCCCCTCCGCGCAGCCTTCGACGGCGAGGACGGCGAGGCGCTCAACGGCGAGCCCGAGATCGACCTCACCAGTAAGGTAGGCCCGGCGGGGGGGCGGGCGGCGGCGAGCGCCATCACCCCGCCGAGCCCCCGCTGCTCTCCTCCCTGCCGCTGGGCCGTGCGCGGGGGGCTGCCCCCCGAAGCTGACCGCTCCCCGCGCCTCAGCAGAGCGAGCGGCTGGGAGCTGCTCCGCCGGGACTGGAGGCTCCCCCGGCCCCAGCATCACCTGGGCGGGCGGCAGAGCCAGCGGTGCCGTGTGGAGGCGGCCGGGAGAGGCGCAGTGAAGTTGTCCCGTACCCGGGCCGGGACGGGAGAGTGCTGGCAGGCCGCTCCGCCCTGCCCCTTGCCCGCCTCGGCTGCCCGGGGGGAACGGCAGCCCGCAGCCGGTGTAGCATCGTCGGGAAGCGCAGGGTTTGGAGCTGTCAGCTGACGTTTGCCCTCCGCGCTGGGTCTCTGTAGTTATCTCTGCTGCCAGTTGTACGAGTTCCTGGGACTTTCTCCACAATCTTAAAAAGAGGTCAGAGCTTGTAACTTCTGAGCACAAGAGCCCAGCGACAAGGGTGCCTTGCTGCTGCAAACAGGGTTAAGTCAACGCAGAAAAGGCTTGTTTGACTTGTGCAGCTCCTTTCTAGGATCCCAGTGACTAAACGGTGGCGGTCTTGTTTCTGTCAAAACCAGTTCTCACTTCCATCCTGCAGGAAGGTACATTGTAGTAATATGTGTGTGCCAGAGCCTGCCACAGACTACGTTAGCTGCCTTCTGTTGCTGTCTTCTATTTTTTTTCCTAATTGGCTGATCTCTTTAAGTGTATACCTTTTGCTGCCACGGGTTTGGTGTATTGTGGTGCTGTCTTCCACTCTAACACCTCCTGCAAACTTCATTTGGCCCACTTGTAATTATGTGATCCAGAAGTCAGCATAGCTAGCGTTTCCTCCTCGTTTTCTTTCATCCTTCTCTTCATGCTTCCAGCTTAAATTGTTTCAGAGTCCTGGGTTTTCTTGCCCTCTATGCACAGTGAAAAGAGGAATTGTGTTTGTGGACGTGGAAACTTTTTTTTTTTTTTTTTAATGGGTATTTTACAATGTGGTACTGTATTAAAACCAATGTTATGAAGATGTCTTGTAAGATAGTAAAGAACAGAGATCAAACCTGTAGTATCTATTGATCGTGCCTTAATGAGCTGGACAAGATTTTTATACAGCATGCCAATATTGATCTGTGCTTTGTCTTGGACTCGACTGCTATGGAAGGGGGCCAAGGAGGATGCCAAGGACTGTATCACTGATTCTTGACAACCAGGAACCTGACCAAAACTCCAGCAAAGAGAGAAGAGCACTTTTCTCTCACAGACTCCCATTTGTGGTGTCAGTTTGTCTTCCATCCTAGAAATCTGCGGGTGCTGTGAAGGTGGTAGGTAAGTTTGTTTTTTTAATCTTTGTTACAATATACTTTTCCATACAGCATTGTGCCCATGCAGTCTTTTCCCCAGACTTTTCATTCATCCCCAGCTTGGATGAGAGCTAAAACTGTGAGCTCTTCTCCACCTTTCCAAGTTGATCTCCCATTGTGTGCTTGAAACAGCAATCCCATATGGTAAGAATGCAGTAGCTAACCTGTGCTTCCCTGACCTTCTTCCCCTACCCCCCAGTCTTTTCTGTCCTCACAGTTGAGTTGTTCCACTCCAATCCCTACTTAAAATGGGACTCCCATTGCAACCAGTTTGTTTGATAGTTGCTAGTTCTGTCCTTGTCATTGTGACCCACCCCCTGGCTGTGTTAATACTTTTCTCATAGTCCTTTACCTGTGCATAGGGTGAGCTCTTTTTAGAGAGGAACACTTTGGGATTCTGTTACCAAGTGCACCTTTTCAGCTGATCAGGGAAACAGTTCTATTCATCAGCACAAATTCATTATCATGTTGATCTTAATGGGTGTTTGTTTTCCCTTCAGTGCCAGCACACTGCAGCAGTAATCAACTTTCAGGTCAAAAACCATAGCACACAAGGCAATTAGAGTAGCTGATACTTATATTAGATCTACATTCACAACAGAACATAGTAACACCTGAACAATGTATGTCTACAGGGCATAGAAAACAATATATGGCATTACAGAAGGTGCCTTTCCCCCAGCTTCTCGATGGCTGGTGGTGGCTTTCCAGCTGTGCAAAATGTCAGATTGTTTTTCTAATAAAGAGCAGCACTACATACCACATAGTATTTGGTTTGCCCCTAATACTTATAGTTGCCTCTATGAGGCAGGCAAAGCCACTTCTCCCCAGAGATTGGGAAAGGGACTTGAGAGATGGCATTTCAGACTTGTGAGATATGTTTTCTTCTGCTGTCTTAAGAATAAAACAATAACTGGTTGTTACTTTTTTTGCTCTATAGGAAACCTGAGGTTGCTATGCCTGCATGGTTCTTCCTGATAACTGCTCAGTGCCTGACAGAGTGAAATGAACAAAAGTGAACATTTTTGACTTTGTGAAAACCTCTTAAAAACACACATTCGTAGTGGCGTGGAGTTGCTCAAAGATGAAAAGCAAAAAAAGCAGGGGAGCCAAAATGGAGGGCTTGTCTTTGACCAGGGAGATGGCAGAGAACAGGCTCTCTCCATCCAGGAAGCTAGAGATCTTCAAAACAGCATGTCAAGTTTTTCAGGAAACTGCACAACTGGCTGGGTCTGTGACATCAGAAAAGTTGTCAGAATTTCTGAGTGGCATTGGAAGGTGTGATCTGTGCAAGCTGCTGTTTTATCTACAGATACTTCTCTTGATGTCCTGCTATGTCATATGAGCTGTAAGCTACATTGGTCCTGGAGTAAACTTTGGAGATAGTCTGCCACTGGAACACCCTTCAGGAGCACCTTTGCATGGCAGTGAAAGCAGCAGTGTGGGGGAGCAGTGTTGTGAGCTGATGTGAGTGAGCCTGTGCTGTCTGAGGCTCCCAGCCCTCCTGCCTGGCAGCCTGAGGAAAGCTTTCAAGGAGCTCCTGAGTGCTCTGGTACTTGTTTAAACACCCTGCCTGCTCACACTTCTGAAGTACGTGTACTCAGAAAAACAAAGCTGGTGATGAGACTTGAAGAAATTTGTGTGCCTGGCACTGATGGACCTTGCTATTTTATTGATTTCTGTGTGTGCTACAGCCTGTTTAATAGATCTTCCCAAGTCTGGCTCGTGCAAGTGCACTGGCACCAAGAGTGAGTTTGTCTGCTGTGCATCCAGGAATTCCTGAAAGTACTTGCAGGGCAAAATGAGCCCTGCATCAAAACACAGCCTTCCATTCCTGCCTGGATTGAGCCTTGCAACAGTTGCTGGTTTCACTCTCAATGCGTTTACACCCAGTGGTTTCCCTCAAGAAGAAAGCGAAACTGAAAGGAAAACAACTGAAAGAAAAACTAATAAAAGCAACACTTGTTCTTTTATAGCATGAAATAGAAAGACTGTGACCTTGCAGAGTGCTTTGGTACTCTTTGCAGACCATGCCAAGTAGTTGAAACGTTTAGGTAGGGCATGTGTCCAAAAGGGGCACGTGAAGGTGATTGTATCTCTTGTAGCTGTCTGGCTCTTGCAGACACATCCCTGCTCTCTGGGACCCTTAACATCTGTGGAAAAAGTTGCTTTGGCAGCCTTAAACCTTCTAAGCAGCACCTGCTCTCTGTGCTTCAGTGTCCCAACATGCATTACTATTGTTTAGAAAGCTGCTTAAATGTTATTTGTGATGAGGTTGGGTTCCTTTACCTTCTAGATTTCCAAAAAAGGCCTACATCAAGTGTATAATAGTGTAGTAATAGTAGTGGTAAGGGTAGTTTCTCCTTGCAAACACGTTGTGTTAACTGTGCTAAGCAAGTAAGGCTGTGTTAGACAATGTTGGGCAGACTTGGGGATGGTATTGTCAGCTGCTCTAAGCTGTATGTTTTAGGCAAACATCTAATTGAGCACAGCTTTCCATCTCAGTGCATAGTGAAGTGCTTCTTTCTGGGTGTGATTTTGGGATGTGTACGTAGGAACAGCTGTGGATGTCACTGAGTGTTGGCACAGGTGTGCCTACCCATAGGGCTCTTGGTGGGTGTCAGCCTTTAGTAGCTGTTACTAGAAATGCCCTTTTCACAGAAATGTGTATCTCAATTGCTACACCTATCAGGCTGCTGTACTGGGATGCTCAGCCACCAACAGATTGGTAGCTGTGGAGGCAGCCAGAGAGCAGATACAGTGGCTGATGCAGGTCTCCTTGGTCTGTCACTGCCATGCCACCATTGTGGCTGCTCTGTGCAAGTGTCTTCAGCTGTACTGAAGTGTGAGCAGTGCAGGTTTCTGCCAGAAATGGTGCTAGACAATTCTAGGAAAAATCTTTCCTGAAGCAGTCTCTTGTCCTCATTTTCTGCTTTGTTTCTGATTTATGTTTTCATGCTTTTGATGATCATGCAGGGAAGAGCAAAGGAAGTTTGATTACTGCAATAGCTGCAGTCAAAATTTGTTGGTAGCACAGCTGCTGGCCTACAAAACTGCAGCTCTCCACTGCTGAAGCCTCCAGATGTGCTTACACAAATTGCTTTGCATGTCTGTCCCTCAGCACTGTTAAGTATAGTACCTACAATTTGAAAATAATGCTTATTCCTGTTCTCTTCTTTGCTTCTGCCCCCTCAGAAAACAGAAGGGTACATCAACTATGTGAAAGACTTAGGTGATGCTCTGGATTTTAGTGCCCAAGTGTTCTCTGCAGTGAGATCTGGTTGGCTTTCTCTGACTGTCCAGTGATGTTTCAGGGGAGCATCAGCACTCTTTGCAGCAGAGACTGTGGAGCACCCAGCTAAGGAATTTCTGTGGGGAAAATATCTGCTCCCCTTTCTGTTTTCCTTGAATGAAAACATATTGAAGTGTTCACTTAAATGTGGCTTTTAAACATTGGTTTCATCACAATGAGATGCTTGGTATTCTTACTTGCTTTGAAGTGTATTTTCCTGCATAAATGAACCCTGAGCTCAGGCAAACAACCTTATGTGGTGTCACAAGGAAATAGCTGTCAGCAAAACTGGTTTAAAAAACAAAACAAAACCACCACAAAGCGGTCCTGGGAAAAGAGTCCTTCTCTTTCAGTGAAGCACATGGGTTGATTGTGCTTGTAACTGAAGCTGGGTTTCAGATTGTTTGCCTGACATCTGCAAATGGATATTCAATCTTTTTTTCCAGCTGGTGATGGTGAGTCCAACTTCAGAGCAATATGACAGTTTGCTCCAACAGATGTCAGAGAGGATTGATGAGGGATGTGGGGAGACCATCTATGTCATTGGACAAGGATCAGGTGAGTATAGTTTCCCCAGCAAAACAACAAAAAATCATTAAAATTACAAGAAAAACCTGGTTCTTCTGACTAGACTGCTGCTGAAGGTTTCCAGAATAACTTGAAAATGTCCTTAAAATATAGCAGAATATTCTTTTACTTTATTCCTACCAACAGCTGTCTCATGTAGTGGAGCTAAACAAATTTAGGGTTTTTTTAAATAAAATCATGCAAGTTCTTTTTTGGAAATAAGGCATATCTTGTCTAAGCACACCAGGAAAAGACAAAAAGTCTAAAATTATAGTAACGGCTTTAGTACAGATGTCCTCAGTGTCTGCAAAAGTCTTGTTCTGTCTGATTTTTTTCATTGCTCTGTTGGAAATAACACATTTTTACCCCACAGGAATGTATTATAGATACTTCACATAGCCAAAATATATGCTGCTGACTTTCTGTATTAGTATGTATCTGCTATGGAGGGAAAGGTTTTCCTTATCCCAGCATAAGACCTTTATTGTCACATTAATTTGCATGTGACTGCAGCAATTTATCTTTGCAGATTTTAACAGCATGGATTACATTTTTGTTCTTTTTGACAATTTGAGTCTTAGCATCTGATGCTGGTAAAATAATACTGAGCATGCCCTTGCTTTGAAATTGAAATTTCTGAATATGAAATGATTGTCTATGGTTATCATAAGGCAAAAGGCATGTTTCAGGCATACTGGATATCTACTGAATATGAAGCTGCCATGATCATACATTTGCTGTGGTTGAGGAAGAATATGAAACCCTGCCAGGGTTGGCTGAAATAATGAAGGGATGGAGCTGTATAACCTCAGAACTGTGTGCTTTTTGGGTTTTCTTGGAGTTTTGTGAAGCAGCCAACACAGAAGAGAGGCCAGAAGTAGATGGCCAGTGTTCATGCAGCCAGTATCACAGGGATTATGCTCTTGTCTCCAAGCAAGCTTCCCACATGTAGTCTGTATCCTTGGTGTTTGGGACAAGCACATCTGCAGTGGAGATCTAGCCAGTCAGGCTACAACCTGCTTTCTCTTCTAGGATACCTTGTGAAAATATTAACTGGTGGTTGTTGCAATGATTTACTTAGAAGTAGGCATTTGTTTCTTAAAATATGAGGTTAAACTTCTGACTTCATTTTGGCCTGCAGCATAGTTGAGGAAGATGGGGATATTTTCAACAGAGAAATGATCTTGGTGTCCCTGCTACTGTTGCTCCTTCTCATTCCCTTTCAGCATCTGTGATTTTGGTCATCCCAGATAACCAACACAGCTGACTGAGAAGCAATTGAAGACTGTCACAGGAAGATTATTAGTTCACCAGTAGTGACCTTTCCCTTTCTTCCTTGGGTCTTGCCCTCTCATGTTCTCTACTTCTTGTTCCCCTTCTGTAACCCAAGGCTTGTTTTAGTTTTCCTCGGTCTCAGCCAGCTGATGAGGAAGGTTGGAAATTGCCCAGTAATTCTGCTAGTTTAGAGTTGGGCAATAATTAAAATGCTGATAAGTTCATGCAAAATGCAGTTCTGCTTACCAGCTGATGAGTCAGCCATGCATATGAGCATATATACATGGCAATAACCTTGGTCATCGGGGTGCAGTGTGGCTCTCCACCTTTGTTTGTTGTTCTCTGAGCATTTTTTACCCACAGAGGAGATTCTGGGGTCAAATCTGTGCATCTTCACAGCATCTGGTTTGGAAAAGAGGCAGTGGTGGCCTTGACCCTGTCCAGTTAGTTGCCACTGGCATGCTCTGGCTGTCAGCTCTTTTGGTTGGATGAGCTGCTTAGAGGAAGCAGTGCCTCCTTTTTTCTGGTGTCATGTGCTGTCAGCATTTCTTTCAAGTGCTAGGATGAAGGCAGTGAAACATGCCAAAAACATTGTTTTAACTGGAGGATATGGGGTCTAAAGAAATTGCTGTGCAGGTCAGACTTGCAGAAAATGTGTATTTGGGGTGTGGTTTCATAAAATAAGCTGATTATTTACAGTGGTCCCACATTTACTGGTTAATTGTGGTGATGCTTCACTCAGAGCTTTCCTTTTGTCAGTGCTTTACCTTTTCTTGCAATGTGAGAGGAGATACTTTATCTGAAGTACCTTCAGCAAGTGAAGTAAGGGAATGAGACAGAAATGTCTTTCTTGCCAATCCCTACGTATTTGCTTGTAAAAATTGTGAAGGAAACTCCTCTAGATGAAAGATGATGCTTTTTGGTGTCTTTTAAGACTTAAGAGTGAAGACCATCCCTTATAATTTTGGTCCAAGGGTGTTTATTCAGTGTGCACGGCTGACATCTCCAGTGCACATATGAATCCCGATGGGTGTGAAGGTCCCAGGCAGGGTGACATTGCTGCTGCCTGTTGCAAGGTGGTGCTCACTGCCTGCCCTTTGTCTCCTCAACACCCCCCAGATGGGACTGAGTACGGGCTGAGCGAGGCAGACATGGAGGCGTCCTACGCCACCTTGAAGAGCATGGCAGAGCAGACCGAGGCCGACGTGATCCTCCTGAGGGAGCACCAGGAGGCCGGGGGCAAGGTGCGCGACTACCTGGTTCGGAAACGTGTGGGTGACAACGACTTCCTGGAGGTCAGGTGAGGAGCTGGGTGGGGACAGGGTTAGTCAGCAGCTCAGCTGCATTTTTACCCTGTGAGCAGTGCGTGGTGCTGAGGCAGCAACGCCGCTTTGAGTCTGGGTGTTGGAGCTCCCCAACAAAGGGAGTCGAGCTCGACCACTCCTTGCTGATGAAATTGCCTTTTTGTTGTTGTTGCTGTCTCTTTTGTGAGCAAACTGTTGGTGGAAATTTGCCTGCCTTTAGCAGAGGGCTGTTGCTCTCTGGGTGACAAGCTCACAGTTGGGGTGATGAGATGCCAGAGAGGAGTCACATGTGCACGTGTGGCTGTATGTATGTGTGTGTATATATGCACACTGTTGGAACACCATACTTTTGACAGAGGATCCAGTTCTGTTCCAAGACTATCATGAGCTATATAACATGATTTGAGAGTCTGCCCAGACCTGGATTGAGTGGATTTCCAACATTTGCCAACAGCCATTATAGCCACATTGATCAGAGTCAAAGAAGAAGCTTGCTGTAGGATATGGCTTTCTCCTAAAATATTTCCTGGTTTTTTTAGTTTATCCTTTTCTGGGAACAACAATTTTAATTTTTGTGTTCTACTTAGCGCTTGGTGCTGTTGCAACATGAGAAATGTGAGAAAGGCAGAGGTGTAATAGACCAAGTTGGGATTTAGTCTTCCTTTTGAATTTCCACAGTGTTTATGTTCGATTGCAGAGAGAATGAGTTGGAATAGAGATGCTCTGTGTGGCATCAAGCAACGTCATGTCCAGTTGACTATATTCTGGACCCCAGTGTGTTTTCACAGTCTTCCACATCTCAGTCCCTGGGATGCCCACTGTTGCTTAATAACTGTAAAAGCTTGTGAAGCTCTAACATTTTTAAATATCTGTTTGTAGGATAGGGAGCAAAATCGAGTTATTTGCAGGAGCAGTGATGTTTGGGGCTTTTTGATCACGTGTTCATTTCTTCATGTACCATGTTTCACCAGGCTGTTTCTTCCTTTCCCTGCAGGGTAGCAGTGGTTGGCAATGTGGACGCAGGGAAGAGCACCTTGCTGGGAGTCTTGACTCACGGCGAGTTAGACAATGGCCGGGGCTTTGCTCGGCAAAAGCTCTTCCGCCACAAGCACGAGATCGAGTCAGGGCGCACCAGCAGCGTGGGCAACGACATCCTGGGCTTCGACAGCGAGGGCAACGTGGTCAACAAACCCGACAGCCACGGTGGCAGCTTGGAATGGACAAAGATCTGTGAGAAATCCACCAAGGTCATTACTTTCATTGACCTGGCTGGTCATGAAAAATACCTGAAAACCACCGTCTTTGGCATGACCGGACACTTGCCTGACTTCTGCATGCTTATGGTAGGTAGCAAGAAAGAGGGACCATACTAGCTGGAGTGGGGCTGTTCACAGTTTTAGCAGCCTCGACTTCTTTCCTGTTGCAGAGTGCCTGTGGGGTTTTGGAGGGAGGCAGCATCTCACAGTGCAGGAGAGCAGAAGCCTCTGTGGCTATCTGTCCTGTACTGTGAGGCAAGTGGTCCAGGACTGTCAGTCTCAGACAGGCCCAAGGTTTGTGATTCTTGAAAATGGAAAGATTTCTGAGTTTTAGGAAACCTTGTTAAAACTGGGGAGGAATGAGTCAGTCCTCTGCCAGTGTCCAACATCTGAGATGAAGTAGGTCTGGTCATACGGCCCCAGTGGCACATCTACAACCTAATCACAGTCTACTGCGTGTCTGACACAAGGCCTTGTCTGTAATCCAGCTTGCTGCAGAAGGAACATTGACATCCCTGTATTTTATATCCCTGGTGTAGGTTGGGAGTAATGCTGGGATTGTTGGAATGACCAAGGAGCACTTAGGCCTGGCGCTTGCACTTAACGTTCCTGTCTTTGTTGTGGTGACCAAGATTGACATGTGCCCTGCCAACATCCTGCAAGGTGAGTCTGACAGACTCTCCAGGGCTGTTTCTTACCTCTGTATGTGTTGCTGTCCTCTGCTTGGGGTCAAGAATTAATGCTGGAAGAAAGCTGCTGAATCTGGTTCTGACTGCATCCTAAACACCTTCCAGAAATCCATCCTTTCCCCTTGCTCATTTTGTAGGTGGTTGACTTGTACTCACCGTGTCAAAATTACCCATGCTGGGGAACAGTTGAGCAGCCCAAAAGTGTTTCCTACAAGGTTTTGCCTAACTGACCTTTAAGAAGAGCAGCATATAGTTGAGATTTGGGTTTTGCTTTCTTTCTGGGTATTTAAACCTGGAGGAAAAGTGTGGAAGTTCAATTGAAAGCTGCTTTCCTCCCTTGCTCACAGTTTGAGTGTGATCTTAAGCTATGATTGGACTTGGTCTCCCTCTGCTGTTAGTGAAGGGGCAGCTGCTTGTTACCTCTTGGGCACTTCTCAGGTATGCTGGCATAATTGCAGCAGCTCCTTCCTCTTGTCTGAACAACCAACCAACACTTAATAAATCACAGTTTAAAGTAGCTACATTATGTAGGCTATGGTAGCAGAGTGGGAGGCAGGACTAGACACAAGCAGGGATGGCAATATAGTAGCATGGGCTAGTGATCTTTTACTCATCAGAGTTAAAGCAGCACCTCTAACCCCAGCAGTGTCCCATTAACCCATGCATAATGGTTTTTCAGGCTGTGACCTCTTCTCACTCTTAAATTTCTCTAAGTATTTCTTATGCCTTCAGAAAAATACTGTGGTTCACTGGAGCAATAGGTTTTCTTGATAATCAGTCCTAAGCATCAGGGAAGTGAATGTTTCTGGTACTGTCTGTAGTTCAGTTCATTACTATAAAAATCCTAAATATGTTTCAGGCAAATAGATGCATCAGAAGATAATCTGTATATCTCTATACTGGATGTTTGGCAAATAAATGTAAAGCCTGACCATAAGATAATAACAAGGAAGGAAGGAGAACCTTTGGCTCAGTGTGAGGAGAGAAGAGCTGCTCTTAGGGGAAGCTAATCCCATGACATGCTCTGTTTAAGTAAATAGAATCAAGATTTCACTCAAGTATATCTCTGAAGAGCAGATGGCCTGATTAGATGTTTGTGTTTCTGTATCCAAAACATTACTTTCCCATAGGCAATCATTTGTTTACAAAAACCTGTCTAATTGGATGACAATTGTAGAACATAAATTATTTGCTCTTTTAAGCCCTTGGTACCCTTTTCTGTTTTTTCTTTATTTATTGTCAGGCATTTTGTAAGAGGTTGATGTTATTGCATCAGGTAATGCCCCTGCTAGCTGCTGGATATGAGGATTAGAAAATAAGTTAGAAAGAGGCAAAAGCTGAAAAAACTGAGAGCCATGAGATTTGTCCCAAAACACTGATTTCTGAATCTGGTCCACCCACATTGTCCTAGTCTATGATGATAGGCTTTACCTCTTTAATGCTTCTCCAGCCTCCTATGGCAAATTGACTGCCAGGAAAAGTGTATTGAGGTTTGCTTGGTCAAAAGTGATTTCCAATTCGCATATTCTCAAATATTTTTGTCGCTGAGTCCTGATTTTCAATTAATTCATTATGAAAAATCCATTATAGAAAGAGGAAATACCTTGTAACTGCTTAAAGCTACTAATAGCTATAAAATGTCTACTTCACAGCATTGCAAACTTCTGTCTTCTGTCTGTCTGTTCATGTATGGTGTTGCTTGGCAGCAGGCTAGCTGGCATGAAATGGAAGATGGAAGGGCTCCTAAGTCCTACCTGGGCTGCAGCAAGCTCATAGTCTCACCTTTAGCCATCTTCTCCTGTCCTGTGGCCACAACACCCATCTCCCTGCGGGGAGAGACCCCACAAAAGTGATTTGTAAAGATGGGAGATGCTTCCCTAACAATATTCATTTCACCCTTTAAGAAACCCTGAAGCTGTTACAGCGACTGCTGAAGTCCCCAGGGTGCAGGAAGATTCCCGTGCTGGTTCAGAGCAAGGATGATGTCATTGTAACAGCCTCCAACTTCAGCTCAGAGAGGTAACGAGAGTAGAGGAGAATCATTTCTCTTTCAATCCTGTGTGGAAACTGGGTGAAGAGATTCAGAGTCCCATTGTCTAGATGTGTGAAGGTTGCATCTGCCATGTGGTGTGTTGATTCCATAAGAGTGTGTTGATTTTGACCTGCCTGTGCTCCCCTCTCTGAGGCAGAAATGAGAGGCTGCTTCTGGGCAGTCTGCAGAAGATGGCAGGGCATTCGGCTTCCTTCAGTCCTTCCTTCAGAACCTTACACCTTTTCCCAAATGTCATTGGAAGGCAGAGGCAATGTTGCAGGTTTTCAAACATGGGATGTTGTGCATCTGACTGTTTGCCAGGCTCTCCCTTCCTAGCACTAGATATTGAATTAGTCCCAAGATTTTGGATGCCTCCCTACATGTGGAAAGCCAGGTAGGAAGGTGAACTAACTCAATTTTCATCAACTTTCCTTTACAGGATGTGTCCAATTTTCCAGATTTCAAATGTTACTGGGGAGAATCTAGATTTGCTGAAGATGTTTCTTAATCTCTTGTCTCCACGGACCAGTTACAGGGAAGAAGAGCCAGCAGAATTCCAGATAGATGACACTTACTCTGTCCCGGTAAGGGGCCTGGTATTTGGAAGAATATTCTGTTCCCTCTTAGGCTGAAGAAGGTATCTTCTCTAGAGCTGTTCTGCTGACCTAGCAGAGTAACCACAATTTCTGTTCTGGCTAGGGTGTAGGAACAGTTGTCTCTGGGACGACACTGAGAGGCCTAATCAAGCTAAATGACACCCTGCTTCTGGGGCCAGACCCCCTTGGCAACTTCCTCCCTATTGCTGTCAAGTCCATCCACCGCAAGAGGATGCCCGTCAAGGAGGTGCGGGGAGGCCAGACTGCCTCCTTTGCCTTGAAGAAGGTGAGATGGTCTCCTCTAGACCCCCAGAACAGGAGCTGCCCTCTTAATTTTCAAGTGCTCTAGGAGTTCAGCTGCAGGAAGGCTGTTTCTACAAACATCAGCTGCTTCATATTGCAGTGGAATGGAATCCCATAGAACCTCTGTGGCTGCCAGGGGATAGCAATGCCACTAGATATCTATATCTATATATTGATGAGAGTGGAGGCATTGCAAGAAAAGTGTCCTTTTGTGCTATAACTGCATTAGTAGCCTGGGCAGCATATTTACACTACTCTTGGTTTGTAGGACTGGCTGCATGATTTGGGATTTAAAAATGAGCAGAATTTAATATGACTCCTCTTGCAAAAGCTTTCTGTCAACAGAAACTGCACTGATTTTAAGGGGGTATAGTTTAAGCTACCATACTTCATGTGTTCAGGCTTATCATGTTATATTAACAGACATCATGATTTTGGAGAGATTATTTTCTTGGATAATGTGCAACCAGGATGTATGTTTTGCTTTTAAAGGGTCAGTGAGGTAAATGCATCAAGTGTCCAGCATTTTCAGTACTCTAAAGCTTCCTTATAAACTTCAGCTGAATTTGATTTTTGCAACCTTTACATAATATCCTACACATAACATAGAGCTATGCAGCTCTTGCTTTGCCTTTTTCTGGGCATGAGATAGTATCTGTGAAATCCCTTGGGATTCTGCTGGATGCAGTCAGCCACAGCAGCAGATTTCTTCCCTGGAGAATCATGCTAAGGTTTTTTGTGTCTCTGCTTTTCAGATCAAGCGTTCTTCCATCCGGAAAGGCATGGTAATGGTGTCACCCCGCCTGAATCCACAAGCATCGTGGGAATTTGAAGCAGAGATTCTGGTGCTCCATCACCCCACCACCATCAGCCCACGGTATCAGGCCATGGGTACGTGTGTCATGTTGGTTTGTCTTTGTTTCCCAGTGGTAGCAGTTTGTATCAGATCTAGCCTAAGATAATTTCACTCCAGAGGTTTCTGCCAACCTGAATTTATGCCTTTCCCAGCATTGTGGAAGAGAGAGGGAAGGGAGCTTACAGAGTAGAGTGGGGGAGGCTATAATGTAAAAAGGAGATGTGTGCCCTCAGGTGTACTTGTAGCTGCCTGTGCTATATCTCCGTGGTGCAAAGATTCTCCACTTTCAAATGGTGATGGAAAGGCTCATTTTTGGTCCTGCCCTCTAGCCCAGCTCCTTGGTGTAGGATTCTGTTGAGGGTGCTTCAGGATGGGCATGATATGAGGGCAGCAGTTGCAGCTTATGTGCATGTTCTTTTTGGGGATGGAACAAAGGCATCTGTGTGACCCGTACAGTCCTTGCTGTAGGGTGAGGAGCTGCCTCAGATGTGTTGAAGCTCGTTCCACTAATGGGCCTGCTGCTGAAAGCCTGTGTGCTTTACATTCCCAGTGCACTGCGGCAGCATCCGTCAGACAGCCACGATCCTCAGCATGGACAAGGACTGCCTGCGGACAGGGGACAAGGCCACGGTGCACTTCCGCTTCATCAAAACCCCGGAATATTTACACATAGACCAGCGGCTGGTCTTCCGGGAAGGCCGCACCAAAGCTGTGGGTACCATCACCAAGGTAAAGGCTCCCACTGGCCTCTGCCCATTACGTGCTGCTTACACTGAGGAGCCAGCAGGAGAATCTGGATAGCTCTGGAAAATTGAGGGAAGAGGCTGTGCTTCAAACACCAGCGTCAGCCCTGATGTGGGTCAAGGATGTGCTTTGTCATGTGGTGGGTCTTGAGCTGCTGTGAATGAGGGAATGGAAGGGGAAGGGCTGAGCCATATGCTGGTGGTTCTTAAGGCACAGTCTTTTTCTTACATCTTGTAGCTGGTCCATTTGAGTCACATTGTGGAGGTTAGTGTCACCTCAGACAATTGTCTCTTTCCAAGGGTGGAAGATCAGAAGTCTAGGTTTCTTTGAACAGCTGTTGCTGCATTTTTCTCCTTATGGTTATTTTTACAAATTCTCCTGAGGCTTTTTGTTCAAAAGCAGCATTGAACCTCACCAGATCAGCCTGGCTATTTCAACGCTGAGTTTGGTCTCTTCCTTTGCAATTTGCAGCTACTCCAGACCACCAATAACTCACCAATGAACTCCAAGCCACAGCAAATCAAGATGCAGTCAACGAAGAAGGGAGCTGTTACAAAACGAGAGGATGGTGTTCCTGCTGCTGGGACAGCAAGTGGAGGCCCAGCAGCTGGGGATGAGGCCCCCTCAACAGCTGCAGCACCACTGACACCTACTGCCCTGCAACCATTGGTAAGTGAGGAAAATACCATGTCTGTCCTAGCTGTTTGTGTCCTGGTTTCACCTGTTGGAGGAAGGGCACTCCAAAGCACAAGTATTATCCGCTCATACCTCGAACTCACCTTGCCACAGAAACAAATAGAAATATAAGTAGTCTCATAGCAGGAATCATAATTCTCTGGTGACTGGATGACTCTGTGGCTGACCTTCCAGTAGACAGCAGCTCAGGGTACTGGGGCAATTCAGGTTGGACCCCAGGAAGTGTCTAGTCTAACCTCCTGCTCTAAATAGGATTAGCTGTGAGGGCAGACCAGGTTGTTCAGGGTTTTATCCAGTCATGTCTTAAAATCCTCCCAAGGAGGAAAACTGCACAACCTCCCTTGGCAACCTGTTTCACTACCTTGACCATATGCATGGTGAAGAAGTGTCTCTATATACCCAGTAACTGAACTAGTGAAATGTCTAATAACCAGTCACAGAATGAGTCTTCAATGTCTGAATGAGGGGTAGAATATCCCTTCACTAGAGAAATTACAACCTAAGTATTAGGCACAGGTCATCTGCTCTGTCAAAAGATAAGGATGGGGACATTCAAGAAGAAGGAAAGGCTTTAAATTTCTCTTTAGAGAAATGTATCCAGGTTGTTTTGTTGGTTAGGATTTCTAAGTTCAACTTGTCCATGTAGGATATCTAGTCCTTCTGGCCTGAAAGGAATGGAAACTCAATTCTCACTGCAGGCTTTGGGAGCCTACTAATCAGCTTTATTACTGATAGAAGAAAGGTGTTCTCCTTGTAGGGTACTTCCTCAGGAAGTGAAGGGTTCAGGAACCGACTCTGTCAAGTGACAGGGTGTTCCCTTTCTTAATTCTAGCTATATGGTCAAATCTAATCCTCTTGAGCCAGACTGCTCATCAAAGGGGGCACCCTCGCAGGGGTTCTCTCCCTCTGCTTATGTCTGGGGTTTCACACCACTTCTCCATCTCATCCTTGTCTTTTTGTAGCGTCACTGTGGTTGTAAGTAGTGTCCCAGCTCCCAGCTTGCTCTTTGTTTCATCCCTCCCCCTGAGACTCTGGGTTGCTTTTGTTCTTGCTTACGTCTTCCTCTCTCTCCTTGCTGCATCCCCTCAGCCTGCACTGGATGAAGAGCCCCACATCCGTGAGGGCAATAAGGTATTTGGCCGCTCTCAAAGAGAAACAGTGGGTTTGCTGAGGTTGGGAAGAAAGTCAGGTGGGCCTGAGAGTCACGGTAGGGGGTGGGGGGCTCTCCTTCAATTCTGCACAAAGTCAAGGGAGCATGAGGCCTTGATTTCCAGTATGCTGAATCCCGTGGCACCTGCTGGCTCTCATGGGAAAGAAGCATTTAGAAACTTGGGAAATCAAAGTCTTGGCAGCTTGAAGGGCAAAGCTTTGTGGTGCATCTGTCTCTCCTCCTCCCTTATGGTCTGTCTGTCTCCCTCCTGCCTTATCTCCTTCCTGCAGTGGTAGAAAGCTGATCAGTCACAACTGCCCTGCCACTGTCTGAATGTGTGTGATCCATCTGAATTCCTGCTGTGTTGATATCCCAACTGAGAGGTTGCTTTGTACTAAAGTCTGTCTTGTTTTTCAGTCAAAAGTCGGAGGAGGAGGACGTCGACGTGGGGGTCAGCGCCATAAAGTGAAATCTCAGGGAGCCTGTGTGACTCCTGCCAGTGGCTGCTGAATTTCTTATTCCTCCTCTCTCTGAGGAATTCCTCCCCTTCCCTTCATTTCTTATCCAAAAGATCCAGAGCAGCGTAAACCAAAACCCATCCCAGCTGATTGGCTGCAGAAGAATCGTCCCTCCTCCCTGCAGGAAGCAATGGAGAGGAGCATAATTTATAAGCTAATGAAGGTGATAAGACAGAGAACTGAGTAACTGACACCTTCCTCCTCCCCCTGTCGACACATTTTTGTACATCATGGGCTTAGTTTTTATTCTTCTTAGTTTTTATTATATTTTGTGTGCATGAAGATGAGAGGGGAGTTTGGATAGAGCTGCAAAGAGCCAGTTAGTTGCCTCCCTCCTCCCTCACCCCTTTCTGCCCACAGGACTTGCTGCTCTCCAGTATTTGCTGTCTCAGATCCAGGGGTTATCAGATGCCTGAAATTTCAGACTTGCAAAGGTTAAAACAGGTTGTTTAGGATGGCTCCATGGAACATTGTTTCATCACCACTGTGGCCTTGTGCCAAATATGTTTTGGATTCCCTCCCTCTTCAACTATTTCTAAGTGGATTTAATTTAATGTTGTAATGACTGAAGGTTGAAGGAGATGGTGAGAAAGTTCCTTAGTTGGAGATCTAAGAGGGAAACAAATTGGAGTTGTTGATATTAAGTTCAGGGATCCTATGCTCAATATCCTCAAATAATGTTGAAAGCACTTAAAATTTTAACTAGTGACAGAGTTAAATGGGCAGACATTCACCCGCCCCATTCCCCTTCCCATCGTGCTGCTTTTCCTAGTGTTTGTTGAGTGCACATTGGAGCAAATCTAACCTGCCTCTCCAGGCTGCAGCAGCTCCACTGACAGTATTAAGAGCAGTGCAGGAGCACTCAGTCCGTCCCTTGAGCCAGAGAAAGCCTCTCACCTCGACGGGCAGAGCTCACAGCTGGCAAGATACCTTTGGAACAGAGACACCAGGCTAACATGATCTCCCCTTGATTTTGTTTACTCCAAGATTTCCAAAACCTTTTTGGAACTCACTGGCCAAACTTTGCCATGGCAGAGGTAAGATTTGTCTTCTTCCCTCTTGGCCAAAGAGGGCAGTGACAAATTGGTACCAAATTTGTAGGATTGCTTTCAAGGTTGGAAGTACATGGTGATTTTTCTGACTTTGATTGAATTTTTTTTTTAAGATTTTATTTTTCTTAATGAGAAATTCTGGCTTCTCCAAGAAAGCCCTGCAAGGACAGTTTACAAATTACTGTTGGAATGGCTTTTTTAACCATTTAATGAGTTTTTCAAGTGATTGATCCCTGCTTATTTTGATCTCTCTTCTTGTAACCCTGCCTCCTTGCTTGGCTGTGGTGAGGACAGGAATGATCCTCTGCCAGCTTGTGGTGAGCTCTGGGAGCGTGGTAGCATTTTGAGGAGGAGGTGGCATCCTCAGTAAATCATGGCTCTCCCCAGCAGGCGCAGTCAGGCTCGGTTTCTCTGAGGGCTTCCTCCTCCAATGAAGGACTTTTATTTTAATTAGAGAGAGACTGCAAAGTTTCTGCCCCTCCTTAGCAGGTTGTTCCTGTTCCTCACTCTGTGTCACCCGTGTGGAGCTCATTGCAGCTCACCTTGTGACTCGGGGTAGGCTGAGTGGCAGAGCTCCTCTCCCGCTGCCAACACCAGCACTCCAAGAGCATTCAGCGGCACGGGAGAGGTGAGAAAGCTGCTCTGGAGACGTTTGGAGACGAGGGCCCTTTGCCTTAGAGACTGCAGTGGGTGGAAGGGGGAGGTCAGACAGTCCTTTTCCCAGCTATGTGCCTAAATACCAGCACTCTCCTGGCGAGGGAGGAACTACAGGCGGCTACAACACTAACAGCACCCGCATTGTGAGGGGGTGTGAGGTGTGGCTAAAGCAGGGCACAGGGGCCTGGCTGGTTTGTCTGCTGGCCCTGTAGCAGCACCAAACTGCATCTGATTTTACTGCCCTCTGCTTCTGAGGGGAGCAGGGAGCTCCAGGCGGTTTTCTCTTTCTCCATTCCTTGTGCTCCAAATGAAGGAGACTGCCGAGACTGAAAGAAGGTTCACTTGTTTGTGCAAAGGAGGTGGTGTGATCTCTCTTTTGTGACCAGCATTTACAGATCACTCAGGCCGGTGTGATCTATAAAATAAATTTTAAAAAAGTTTGTTCCAAGTAAAAGTGTGTCTTCTTGATTTTTGTCGCTCTGGAAAACCAGGCTGAAATCCAGAGGAAGCAGGTTTGCCTGGCACTAGGTTCCTTTGCTGGCTACAAGAGGAGGTTGTGCTCATAGTGATGGCAGGGCAGGACCTGGCACAGCACAGGAGAGCTGCTGCTGAGCCTCTGCACAGCCCTGACAGCTCTTACTCTGGCCAAATGAAGTGCACCTAGGTGCTAGAGTGGTAAAATGAGAACATGGGTGGGGTGTGAGCTGTGCTGTGTGAGATGTTTGCTCCAGCAAATCACCTGGGGCCAGCCCCATGAGAGAAACTCTGTTAGAGGTGCAGCATTAGCACAGCACTTGCAGTGCCTTTGAACTGTGCTCCCTGGGATATGCACCTCACCTGTTTCTGGAAAGGCAGTGGGACTCTCCAGGGTTTGCAAGGAGCCTTTTTCTGCCTCCTCAGTTGCTCTCAGAGGTTCACAAAGGCTTTTTCTCCTCTGCACAGCCCTTTCACAGGTAAGTGAAAGCTGGAGCTGAGGCCCACACAGTCCTTTTCCTCCTGGAGAGGGCAAGCCTGGTCCTAGCATAGTCTTCAGGGAGGAGCTGTGTGGGTATTCCTCAACATAAACCCTCCTCCAAGCCCAGGGTCACAAAGTCACTGGCTCCTCAAGCCAGTTCAATTTCCCATTTTCCAGCTTTTTTTATGCACTAAGTTAACTTCCTCCTGCTAAGGAAAATTAAGTATTTCCTTTCTGCTTGCTTTGTAACTGATGAGTAGTTAACAGTCTATGTGAAGGAGAAGCATGCAGATACCTTGAACTGAGCTTTGTGTCTGGCTTTGTCTTTACTGCTCCTCAGGGCCAAGCTGGGCTCTGCTCATGGTAAGGCAGAGGATGGGAAGGCTTGGGAGGTGACTGCAGAATGAGGACAGCCAGGATAGCACAGACTTAAGCCTAGCAGAAGTTTTCAGTCCCAAGGAATTGGTATTTCTATGAGTAAGTCTTGTTTTCAGCATGGTTTCAGTTTTTGCATCCTCGAGCCTGCTCAATGACAATGTGAAAACTTCGTTAACTGGCCCTAGACTTTGTATATCAGGCTGGAAAATAAGGATTTGCTGTAAAACTACACAGAAGAAGAGCTCCAAGAATAGCTTTGTCTATCTACTAGCTGTGCATCATTCCTAACAGCAAATTCAGTTACAAAACATCCAAACCACTCTGGGAAGTTTTGATATAATTTATGTCTTGGTCTTTTTTTTTTTTTTCTTGCATAGGCATAAATTACAATCTGTTGATTAAAAAATAAAAGGAACAAAACAGTGCAGCATTTGCAACAGGCTACAGCATCCAACACAAACTCCTGTCTGTAACCATCTGTTTCTGCAGGGCTAATTTGTAACAGTGAGTAGGGCAAACTGAGAAGGGGGGAGAAGAGAGGAGGGAAATGGAGTGAATAAGAGAAATCTGCTCCCACAGTTGTTCTGCATTTCTCCTCCTTCACCAGGCTCATCTTCAGCATCAGCTCTGGGATTAAATACCCCTGGGCAGAGAAGTGCATGCTGAACCAAGAGTTTTCTGTGCCCTCTTTTGCAGCTCTGGGAAGTGCTGCAGAAATGCTGCAAACCACAATCTCCAGAGCCAGCAGCTCTGGGCACTCAGCACAGGTGCTCAGGCTGCAGCCCAGCACTGATGCTGAATTTGGAGACCGAAAACCCACACGTTGTTCCTAGGGATCCTCACCCAAATGGCATGGTGTGGCCTCTATGCTCTCTCCTAGCTGGTTTTAAAGCCCCAGGATGAGCTCTCACTGGTGGCTCCAGGGAGTTTTACTTAGAACAGCAAAGATTTTCATGTCCAAAGGACAGGACAAGCTTGCACTGTAAAGCCAAATGCTCCCTAACCCAGACAGAGCAGTTAACACTCACATGGAGGGAGCAGAGATCTCACCACAACTCCATTTTCAGGGGAAGAGGTCACCTTTTCAGCCTCTCACCAGCATGCCTGATTTACCACAAACCCATTTTTTCTTGGGCAAAGACCTTGTCTGTCCTTACAGTCCAAGCCAGAAGGAACATAAGAAAAGGGGTTTTCCTAGGCTCATGGTTATAGCTCTTGCTCCAGCAGCCAGAAAAAGGGAGAGCTTCATCTCTGCTCTCTCTTTATGCTTCAAATAAATACAGGAGCTGGTGTGCTGAGCCCAGAGCAGGTCTAGGCATTCATAAAAGCACAGCTCCATGTGCTCAGTGCACTCATGGACATGACTCCAAGGCAAGTGGGCAGCTGTAGACAAGTTTAAAATAACTTTGGCTGCGGATGCCAAGAATTAAGACTATGCTCAATATAGGAGAGAATTTATAGTCCCTGGCTCTGGCTCCAGGTCAGCTTTCTCCCTGCAGCAGGGCCTCCCAGCTCTGCAAGAGGCTCCACAGGGTAATTTTAACCTGTTTGGAGACAGGACTGTGCCCTCTGGCTTCACTTCCCCTGCTTGGAGCAAGGAGACCCCTTCAGAAGGGATGTGCTGCCACCAGCCTCACCCTCCCAGGCTGGAATGGAGGGAGTCAAGGCTCTCTATGCCCATCAGGGGATGCTGAAAGGAGACACTTCTTCAGCCCCTCCTCCTCCTCTTTGCCTACAGTGCTTCAAGCAGAGACCACCAGAGTGGGAATCAATACCTGGTGTTCTCATGCTGTCAGGGGAAAAGCAATACCATCACTGGACAGGGCTGAAACACTGACCATGAGCCCTTTAGCTTTTCTTTCAGTGGAACATAACTAAGAGTTGGAGGCAGTTAACACCATCCAAGAACATAACCCAAACTGTGATGCAGGCAGCCAGGAGGTGGAGGGGCCAGATGGCCATAGCACCCCTCAGCCTGGGGAAGGTGCCTGTGCCTCCTTCCTGCAAACCCCATCCACCCATCCCAAGAGTACAGGCAAGATTTACATGCCCACTGCAGGCAGAACTCCCCCTCCTGCTCCAGCCCAGTCCTCCCACAGCCAGGGCTCAGAGAACAGTGCAATGCCAGTGAGGAGAGGTAGGAGGAAAAGGGAGCCCTTCCAAGAGAAAGGAGGTCAGCCTGCACCAGCCATCTGCCACGGAGGACTGGAGAGCTGAGGGAGCCCTGCAGGCAGGGGGTGGCTCTGCATGCTGGCACCTGCAAGCCCTGCTGATTGCCCCATCTCCCCCACCAGGAGCCCTGCAGAGCCCTGGGGCAGCAGCTCCCACTTGCTGCTAACAGTCAAGTATATACAGATGCAGCCATGGGCAAGAGGCCACAGCCATGCATTGCAGTCTCAGAGGACATCCAGAGCAAGGAGGGCAGGGAATGCCTCCAGCACCCCACCAGCAGCAGTGCACAGAGGACCCCAGCTTCCAAGCCCAGCTACCAAGCCACCAATAACGTGAGGCCCATATTCTAAACAGCTCTGCTCATCTTATTCTAGCTTATCCTACTGTGTGTGCTATTCTCCTACTAAACAAAGCTCTAGCCCTCCCCACATCTAAGCCACTCATCCAAGTGGCACCATGTAACATTCTCTGGTTAAGTACAAATTGCATGAAAAAAGTATTTTTTCCCTTTGTTACTACAAACCCACCGCCCCCCTCCCCCCCCTAAAAAAAAAAAAAAACCAACCCAAACACCCCAACTGGAAAATAGCTCCCATCCCCACACCTTAAAAAAAAAAAATATCAGAACAAACCCCAGAGGAAAAGCAGGCAACAGGAATTTTCAAAAGCATCATCAAGCTTAACACTGGGGAGGCAGCCAGCCAGGGAGGCCAACAGCATCACCAACTCGAGTGGATAAATGGCAACATGGAAGTGGGCTGTGCCACCAACACGTGCCACACTCCTCTCCTCCTGCTGCCCCAAACCATTAGTTTTATGTTAATACTTCTTTAATACTGTCTTATTTCCTCTCTGCCTGCCCAGCATTGGAGGGCTGGAGATCTCTACCCAAACCAACACCAAGGCAAGAGAAGTGACCCTGTGTGGAGGGGACTTGGTGGCCACGACTGGTGGCAGCACCGAGTCAGGCACCAGCGTCCCACACAACCATCTCCTGCAGCCAAGCCCGCATGAAGCACATCACACAATGACACACCCCTTTCCCAAGCCCTGGCCATGCTGGAAAGGAGCGGGACAGCAGGGAAGAGGGGCGGCGCAAACCCGATACAAAGTTAGCTTACAAAGTTAAAATGTCCCGTGCGCTGAAAATGAGCCGGGCTGCGCTAGGACCCGGGGGATGCTCCAGCCTCACCACCCGGTCCTTAGAAGAGTGAGAGCCTCATCCCTTGAACACCAGCTCTTCTCCTGCCCCCAGGGCAGCTCCCTGCTGGCGCACGCCAGGGCTCCAGGTGCGAAGCAGTGAAGCAGACGCGGCCCCGGCGCTGCCAGCCCGGCACATCCTGGTCCCTGGGCGCGGGTCAGGGCGCCGGCTGGCCGTGCACGCGGAAGCGGTAGATGCACGTGTACTCGGGGTGGCCCCAATTGCTCAGCACCCGCAGCTCCACCAGCTGGTACCTGCCCACCGAGTCACCCTTGGGGAGCAGGAAAAGAAAAACCTTGTGGGCTCTCTAAGGCTCAGAAAGCCCAGAGGCCTCATTTTTGTCTCGGGGGTCAGGTGCTCCAGGGGGAAAAGCATTTACCTCCAAGTAAAATGTTTGGATGGGGTCGCCATTGTGGTCGTAGGTGAACTGTCCAAGGAGAAGGCCCTCCTCCTCTCCTTCTTCTTTTAAGCCCTAAGAAAGGGCAGGGAGGCAGAAAGGGAGAATCAGGGGTCATCAGAGAGGGAGAGAGAGGTCATGCACACATCCAGGGCAGAAGAGGGAGAGGGAGACACAAGCGTACTTGGCCCCCACTCCTGCTCTTCCAGGACAAAACAGACAAATGGGAACAGGGACCAGTGGGGAAGGATGAAGGGGGGGGAAGACCAAAAGTTACATCTACTCAAGCCCCTTTGTCCCTGTGCTCCCCCAAACTCTTTCTGAAGCTTGGTGCTCTCCCTCTCCCCACCAGTATTAATTATTCCCTTTCCTCAGGGTAAGGTCAACCCCCCCAGAGCATCCCACAGCCGGGTATGGGGTTTGTTAGCCACCTCTTCCAGCGCCCTGCCACTGTGTCCCACCCCGCTCAGGTCTGGGTGAGGGCACTCACATAGACAGCAAAGTCCTTGGGGGCACTGGGGATGGTCCCCTGCGGTGAGAGGGCTTTTGGGATGTGCTCCAGCGTCACGGCCGTGGGGCGGATAATGCCAGAGAGGCGGATCACAGCGAAGCCCTGGGAGCCACGGAACGCCCAGCAGTTCCCAGGGTTGACGTCTGGCTACGAGCATGGAAGTGAAACACCAGCAATGTTACCACCACCACAGTCACTTTTCTCCCACCAGCCTGGCTGCTGGCTTGGAGCAACAGCCAAAGGCCAATAAAAGCCCCAGGAGAATCCAGCTCGGTGCCCACCTGCAGGATGACACGGGGGGACTGGGATTGGTACCACAGCGGGATCCCAAACAAGCTCAGCAGTGCCGTCCGTGTCTCGTAGGTCTCTGAGCAGCGAGTGTTGATGACACTGGCCCCTGGCAGGAGAGGGGATGGCAGCAGGTGAGCTGAGTGCCAGCACCCCCTGGTCACCTCCCCAGGGCTCATCCCAACCACCTACCTGCTGACTCGAGGGCATAGTCAACCATCCCCACCCGGTCCTCGCTGTAGCGCTTCAGGGCCTGGCCCACGATGAGATGCACTTGCTGCAGTGGGAGCAGAGGACACAGGAGGGTGACAAACTGGGGCAGGCATCCTGCCCCCCACCCGCCTGCCCCTGCAGGGACAGAGGGTGCAAGGACCTTCCCACAAAAACACGAGGGCATGGAACAGCCAGGGGATGAATCACCGTGGCAAAAATGAGAGGACACGCATTTGGCTGGGAAGCCTCGTTAGAGGTTGCTAAAAATAGCCCAGGGGAGAGGAGCTGTGCAGTGAAGGGGCAGCACCCAGGCACGCTGCACTTGCCTGTCCCCAAGAGGGGCAGGCCCAGAGGGAAGAGAGCTACCACTAGACACAGCCTGACAGACCACCCAGAATCATCTGCTGGTCCTGCCCTGTCCCACAGGATTGATGGTAGCTCCCCTCAACCAGAAAAGGAGAAGATAGCAGGAGCATCCATCTGGAGCCAAACTCAGCCCAAGGAGCCAGGACCCTGCAGCACCACTTTGAGTCTAAACTTTACAGGCTGCACAAAGCTTGCGCAGACTATGGGGACTGCTAATCCCAGCTTGATCCCTCCCTCCACTACCTCCACAGGGAATTGCCAACAACTCTTTCCAAAGCAAGCAGGCTCATTTTTTCCCCTTGGTGTCATTCTGCTGAAATGCTTTGCACCAAACAACTCAGCAGCGCTGCTGAAGAATGGAGATAAGCAAGATGCTCCACCCATGGAAACCTTGCTGGCACCTGTCCCACATTCTGGGTGATGGATGCATGACCAGAAGCTTGGATTTCAAGACAGTAAGAGCCTTGCAGGGCTGCAGGCATTACCACCTGTGACCCCTTCCACAGCACAGAGCAGGCACAGACTGAGAAGGGAGTGGCAGAGAAGGAGTTTCAAGGGTGCTCGTGCATCCTGTGAGCCCAGGATCAATATCCCAGCTGTGGGGGCCTTCCCAATGCCTCTGCCATCAGCCAGGCACACACAAAGTGGGGCATAGTCCCCAGCCCCACACCTGCAGTCACCACACATCCCTGGGGCTCAGGTCAGTACTCACCTCCTCTGTCACTCCTACAGTTCCTCCTTGCCTCAGGGCCACCCCAATACCAGCCTGGGCATCCCGTGCCGACAGCCTCCGGTCCTCCAGGACTTTTGCAAGGATCTTGTGCTCCAGAGCCTGAAGCTCTGCTTGCAAGTCCTCCCGCTGGAGGATGAAGGCAGCAGCACCATCCTGCTGGGACTGTGACAGGAACCTACTGATCCACAGTGGGAATTGTGCTTCCACCTGGAAGGGTGCAGACAGAGCTCAGCCCTGGGGCAGGGAGCCATGCTCGCCTTTCTGCCAAACAGCCTAGGGACCAGGGACTCACATCGGCCCGCACTGTCTTCAGCTGCTCCAGGATCCCCTCCACGTGCTTCCCCATCACCTCCTGGTCTGATTTGAGGCTTGCCAGCTCCCTCCTCAGCACTGCCACCTCCTGCTCCAGCTTGCCCAGCTCCTGCCGGAAGGTCCCTCGCAGGCTCTCCTGCGCCGAGCTGTGCCGAGAGAAATGTAACAAGACTCGTGCCAATAGGGCCAGTTCCCCTCTGCAAACTGGAGGAACAGGTTCATCCCACACCACCTATGCCCAACCCTATCTCCAGACCCAGCTTTAATTCAGTGGCAGTGATCTCTTCTACTGCATCCCATGGGAAAGCATCCTCAGCTGAACGACCACACTCCAGGCATGCAAAATGACAGCAGCAAAGGTCATTTGATGCCATTGCTCTTGGAGCCCTGCTGCCAGAATGGGTCAGGTTGGAACAGACCACAGGGGGTCATTTGGTCCAACCTCCCTCATCTAGCAGGGTCATCCCAGAGCACATGGCACAGGATTGCATCCAAACAGTTCAGAAATATCTCCAGGTGACAGAGACTCCACAACCTCTCTGGGGAATCTGTTCCACCGTGTGGTCACTGCACAGTAAAAAAATTCTTCTTCATATTCAGGTGGAACTTCCTGTGCATCAGTTTCTGTCTATTGCCTCTTATTGCTTGGCAGCACTGAGAAGAGCCTGGCTCTGACCTCTTGTGGCTCTCCCTTCAGCCACTCTCATTGGCTAGGTCCCCTCTCAGCTGTCTCTTCTCGAGGTGAACAGGCCCAGCTCCTTCAGCCTTTCCTCATCAGAGATCCAGTCCCTTCATCATCTCTGCAGCCCTCTGCTGAGCCAGCTCCACAAACTCCACATCTTCTTTGTACTACTGAGGAGCTCAGAACTGGACACAGCACTCCAGAGGTGGCTTCACTAGGACTGGGTAGAGGGACAAAATCACGTCCCTCAACCTACTGATGCAGCCTAGGATACCACTTGCCTTTTTGGCCACAAGAGCACAGTGCTGGCTCCCACAGACACCCACATATGCATCCTTCCTTCCTTTCCCCCCACACTATGCCTCTTGACCTCTCCTTTGTCCCAAACCAGGCCTGCAGACCCCTCCTATGCCTGGCTGAGGGGAATTTACCCAGCTGCCTGCCTGCCCCTAACAGAGCAATGGCCTTGCCCCACAGCCAGCATTACCTCTGCCACTCCGAGTTCAGCTCCAACAAGCGTGTCTCCATCTCCTACAGGAAAAGGGGGAGGGGTGAGACCCGTGACACCACTGGGGAGGTTGTCCTGCCCAGGTGACACCACTGGGGGAGGGTGTCCTGCCTAGGTGACACCACATGCTCATCTGCTTACCCGGGAAGCTTGTGCCATCTTGCCCAGGCGCCCATCCAAATCCCTCTGCACCTGGGCTCGGAGCGTGTCCAGCTCCCCCTGAGGGATGAGGGACAGGGTGGAATATCAGAGGCTGGCCCTGCACAGCCCCTGCACAGCCCTGCACTCCCCTGTCACCCACCTGGAGGTGGTTGGCCATGTCGGCACGGAGATGCTCCTTCAGCCCCGCGTCCCGGCGGCTCACCAGCCCCTCCAGCTGTGCAAGGATGTCCCCTGGGGGAGGTTCTCCCCCTGCTGTCACTGCTGCTGCCCCACGACGCAGCTCCCACCGTGACAGCTCGGCCTCCAGTGCCTCAAAGCGCTTCTCCAGGGACTGGAAGCGAGCCAGGAGTCGGTGTCCCCCCTGCAGCAACAAAAACAGGGTGTGATGCAGCCCTCGGGGATCCCTGTGAAAGGCGAGCCTGACCACCCATTCCCCAGAGTCAGTGGCATCTTATCCATCTGTTCACCCCATGAGAAGGCAGATGTTCCCCCTGCTCCATTCCCAGGGACACCCCAAGAGTGAGATGGCCACAAACTGGGGGAGCCAGTGTGGAACCATCATCTGCCCCATTCTCCACCATTCTTCATCCCCTGGAAGCACTTGTTCTGCCACGGATCACACCATCCCAGTTCTCCCTGCAAGGCACTCATCCCACCTGGGCCACCATCACACCTTTGCTGAAGCTTACCTGGTCCAGCGTGGTCAGGTCCCCTGCCCCAGGAACATCGGAGGAGGAAAGTTTTCCAGCTCCCCACCATGGGAAGGAAGGCAGGCTGAGTGTTGACAGCCCATATGGGTAGAAATACCAAGCTCCTGGGCACAGAAGGACAAGACAGTCAAAGCCACAGGACAGGGTGGACATACTGATAGCTGAGCACCTGCATCTCCAGGGATTACCAGGAGACACTAGCATGGGGATGCAGCTGGACCAGGTTACCAGAAGCCATGAGCACTGAGCTCCAGGCCATCCCAACCCCCAGCTATGGCAGTGGGATGCTCTGCACTGCCCTAGATCTCAGGGCACCACATCAAGGGAGGCTGGCTCACCATAGGCAGCACCAGCAAGGAGTAGGAGGAGGAGCAGTAGCAGCAGGGACCTCTTCAGACGTGGGTAGCGCCTGGAGCATAGAGAAGAAAGAGGTGCCTGTAGGACTGCAGTACCTTCATGACTTTTGGATGGAGGCCAGAGGGAAAGCAAAGATGACAAAACACTCATCACCCCAAATGTGCCTCCCTTTCCAGGGTCCTGCAGGTTTTCCCTACACTTCCCCCATCCTGGTATCCCCCCCAGCACACTCACCTGGAGAAGGGGACTCTGTCCAGGTGGGAAGCTGTGCCGGTGAGGCGGCGCCAGGCCCCTGCCAGCCCCGAGAACAGCCACCCCAGGAACCGAACTGCCAGGAGAAAAAACCAGCCTCAGGAGGAGTCCTGGTGGAGATGTCCCCTCCATGCCCAAAGGTGGCACCACAAGGGGATAAAAGCCCTCCACCCACACAGGGAATAGCACACACAGCACCCAGAGAGTAGAGATGCAGACTGGCAAGAACACTGCTAGAAGTGCCCTGCCAGCCCTGTACTCACCTGGGGAGGTGAACACTTGCCAGAGGAAGGTGCCCACCCGGGAGGCTGCAGTTCTCAGACCTGACCCAGAGCTACTCTGGCCTGAATAATAGTGACCTGGAAAGGAAGCAGCAAGTCACCAATGCAGACAGCATCCCAAGGCTTTGCACTGGGGGTGGCATCTAGCAGGAACTGGCAGCATGCTGGGTACAGCCAGGCCCTGGCTGCTCCCCCTGGGGGTGCCTCCCCTGTATTCCTGCCACTACAGGCAGACTAGTGCATCCCTACCAGCGTAATCGTCCTCGGAGGAGTACCCAGATGAAGATGTGTAGGTGTCGTACGTCTTGCTCTCTAGCACCCCATTGATCTTACTGGACTCAGTGTCCCCTGTGCCTCTTCTCCTCCTACTGGAGAGCTCTCCACCTGCCCACAAAACACAGAGTTCCACTGAGAAATCACTTCCACAAGGGACAACCCAGTCAGCCAGCCTGGGCAGCTGCCCCAACACTCTCCAGCGTCCAGGGAGGTCCCAGCTGCCCTAGGAGAGCGGGAAGGCTCACCCCAGTAGGTGCTGCTGTCCAGATCATCATCCAGCATGGAGCTACCCAGGGCAGCCAGGCCCCGGCTGCCCCCCAGGTAGGACTCGCTCATCATGGACTCGCTGTAGTAGGAGGTTTGTGTGCTGGGGGCGGGGGAGAGGCGCTTGGTGCTACTCGATTTTCTCCTGATCGTCCTGCGGGAGGCGAGAACAGGCTTATCAGACACGTGGGAGTACAGGGCAGCGGGGGGAAATGGGGAATTCACCCCAATCCCTCGAGAAGCATCACTTCCCTGCACACCGGATGGCGGCAGCTTTCAGAAGCTGCAACCTCTGCCGAGCGCAGCCTCCCCTCCGCCCGTCCCGCCATCGCTTCCGCTCGCACCGCTGCGGTTTTCCGCTTGCAGCGCACCTCCCTCCTCCTCCTCCCTCCTCCCTCTCGCCATCCAGCTGCACGGGAGCTGGGATCTGGCACCCGGCCACCCCGGCGGGCTCCTGCGCCGGGCAGGGAGCGCGGGGTTTGGCCGGAGCCGGGGCACAGCCCAGGCGGCCATGCCGGAACGCCTCGGGCTGCCCGTCACGCTCCCTAACGCGGGCTATCCCCACACCCCACCCAGGAAGGTGGGATGGAACCCACCTTCAGATTTGGGCACTGACCTGCCGGTGGTCTCCTTGAAGGGGAGCTGTGTCCCCCCCAGCAGAGATGCGCTGCTGCTGCTGGCCGCGGCATCATCGTCCCCGGGGTAATAGCGGCTGGTGACAAGGCGCTGGCTGCGGCGGGACATGGCGGCGGCAGGAGGGGGGGCTCGGCTCACCTGGGGGTGGGGAGAGGGAAGGCTCAGCGCCAGCGTCCCTGGAGGGACGCACCCAGCGGGATCCCACTCGCGGGACCCCACCCCTGTGGCAGGGGTTCCGGCCCACATCGAGCACCGTGGGATGGAGCCGCCTCCCCGATAAACCCCTCTCCTCCCCCCCCCTCCGCACCCCCGGCCCGACACACCTTCCTGCCCCCGAGGCCGCGGTGCTCCTCCCGCACGGCCCCGGCTTTGCCCCCGCACACCCACCGGCGAGCGCCGCGCAGCCAGAACGCTCCGCTCCGTCCTTCCCGGCCGCTCTGCCGCCGCCGCCGCCGCTCCCTTTTGTTTTGCGGGGGAAGGCGGCACCGCCTCCCCCCGGACCCCCCCCGCCCGCCGCCCCGCCCCGCCCGCCGCGGAGGGGGGGCAGCCCCGCTCCCCCGGCCTCTGGGGACCTCTTCTTTATATTATTACGGCAGCTGGCATAGTTATTTTATTTTATTTTATTTTATTTTATTTTATTTTATTTTATTTTATTTTATTTTTATTTTTATTTTATTTTCATCATTTTAGGGGTGCTGATGATCAGGGCCCATCCGCACTCTGCTGCTGCCCGCCGGGACCTGCCCACCTCCCCAAAACACCTCAGCCCTGGGTTTCCTCCCGCCGTGCCCACGCTGCCAGGGCGTGGGTGATGCCAGCCCAAAATGGGAGCTGCCAGGTGCAGCGCTGTACCCCAGCCCCGTTTGGGTTTGCTGGGGTGGCTGGTCTGCTGCTCCTGGTGTGGGGTGAGAAATCCCCGCACCCCACGCACCACGCATCACGGCGACACGGCCGAAGCTGTCCCGGGGCGTGGGCAAGCCCCGCTCGACACCCGTGTGCCCACGCCGCCTCGACTGGGCGGGCGGGTTCTGCTGCTCCCCAGCACTGGCTCCAGACACTCCGCTGCCGCCGCTCTTCCCCACGGGCGGCCGGGCGGGCTCGTCAGGGGTCGGTGAACCGACCCGGCTGCTGCCGTGGGACCTTGAACCGCTGCGGCACAGCTGGGATCTTGTGCAAACTCACCAGGCTGCAAAAACAGCCACCCTCCCACACCCCGCGTTTTAATCTGACGGCGCCTCGGAAAAAGATTTGCCTGGGGGAGCTCTGAGAGTCAGGGCAGCTGGCCACCTGTGTCTGGACGCTGTTTTTAGGTTGTGTCTGCGGGGCAGGGTGCAGGAATGGTCCCCCTGGCTTTGGGTACGGAACAGAAGGGTATTTATATTAAGAGTTTTAAAACTACGAAGCTGGCAGAAGGGAAGGAACCTATTGCAAAACAGCCCTGAAACCTTTTCCTCCGTGTGCTGGGCTTTGGGGCACAAGCCAGGGCAGTGGCAGGAGGACGTGCTGTCAGCATCGGGGGGGCACACCGCAACAAACCCCGATTCAACATCCCCAGCCCCGTTGTGTAACACAGACAGATCCTCTTTGTCTCCCTTTTCTTTTTTTTTTTCCCTTCCTTTTGAGCCCTTTTTTTTTTCCAGCCAAAATCTCTGCCTAGCTTTTCCAGCTCCATCTCCCACTGTGCCAGCTGCCCTTTTTCACCCTTTCCCGTGGCTTCCCATCCCTTTGCAAGTGTCTGTCTGGGACAGAGGACATCTCCCCTCCCCATTGGCACCTTTATCCCTGGCCATGCAGATGGCAATCCTGTGTCCCGACCTGGTACACTGGCAGTTGCTGTCACAATGGCACCTGCTCCAGCTAACCTAACCCTGTGTGGATTAACCCCCCCAGGAGGCTCAGGGGATAAGCTGAGTGCTGAGCCACCAGGCACTAAGCAGGGTGCATAGCCCCAGGTCAATCCATCCCCTCCTTAGGAGCCACTTTTTCAGATGTTAAAGGAGTCAGTGGCAGCTCCTGGGGGATTTGGGAAGATGTTATGAGGGGTGTGGGGTTTGTCCTTGCTGCATCCCTGGTCCTGTGGAGGAGGTGGTGATGTCAGAGTCATGGGAATTTTTGAGTGGGTGTGGGAAGACTGGGGCAAAGATAAGTGGTGTGTAGCTGGGAGCTTCTACCTCATTTTCCCCACACCAGCAGTGGGGAGTCTCAGCTCTCTTTTTGGGGGTCACCAGGGCCTCACCTTGCTGAGGGTGGGGGTGGGGCAGAAGGAGATTGCCAGCTGTTCCAGTTTGACAGTTCTTTCTGGGGAAAGGCAGGAAAAATCCCTACCCTTTCCTAAAAGGCTTCGGAGGGCTGAAGTGACACGTCCAGGCACGCAAGCACAGGCCAGGGCTGGGAAAGCAGCCTTGGTGGGGAAGATCACAGCTCATGTCTTCCCCACTAGGCCAACCTTTTTATTTAAATTCCCTCCCTGTCCCAGCTATCCTTACAACCTGCTTTCCTGGTTCATCACGTCACCAGCTCCGGCACCACCAAAAGCTGACGCCGCACAGAATCTGAGCCGCACATCGATCCCCACACCATCCCCGGCAGCACAGCAACACAGCCCAATCCGGCAGGGCACCCCATCACACCCATGAGCCCACATCGTCCACCAGCACCTCCTCCTGGCGAGCTGCCCTGGCCAGGCAGTGTCCCACGGCCACCAGCACCTTGCCCAGGCGCCGGTCCAGCGCCCGCAGGTGGGGCTCAGCCAGGACGGGGGCCAGCGGGTCTGCGGCCAGCGCCTCGCGCAGCACGTCGCTCAGGCGGTAGGGCTGTGTGGCCAGCAGCTGCAGCCGCAGGTAAGTCGACTTCTTGATGCTGCCAGAGTGAGGAGGGAGAGTTCTCAGCAGGAGGAGCCTCTCCCCAACAGAAGACCTGGGGTGGGCGGCAGCCCCTTACCTGCAGCACTGCTGGAGAGGGGCCAGGATGGACGGTTCATCCCGTGAGTGAGTGCCAAAGCTGGGGTGGGGAGAAGCCCATAAGGATGTATCAGGGTGGCATTTCAGCAAGACTGGAGGTCTCTCCCCACCCCTTTGGTGTGATTGCTCCCCCTACTCCCCAAGTTTACCCACGGCCGTTGTCCAGGTGGAGCAGAAAAGTGTCATTCCCAAATTTCTCAAAGGTCTCGTAGTGGTGCCGGTCCATGTTGCCTGTGGGGGGCCAAAAAATTTGTCATCAGGTGGTGGTCTGGGAGGTGGGAGCAGGGACACAGAGCACTCTCCTGGTGTGGGACTGAAACCCAGAACCTGGGGAAAAGGGGTAGAGGCACCTCTAAGGTGTCCATCTGGTGGCCATGGCTGTGCAGGGGAACTGAGCAGAGACCCCACGGCCTCCAGGCCCCTTCTCATCCCAGCAGCCCTACACAGGGACAACTGTGGCAAATGGAGCAGAAGTAATGGCAAAGGCATGGCTGGATGGTCAGGAATGAAGAGATGGGAAACTCTCCCAGTCAGATGCTGGTGAGGGGACCGTGCAGGGAGGAAGAAGTGGCCCACATATAGCATAGCAGCAAGAGCCCTGTGCAGCATCATCTCCACCTCTGGCTCTGCAGGGGCTGCACGCGAGAGTGTGCTGGAAGGTGCTTCCAATGTCCAGGGTATTCAGCTGGGGTTTCCCTGGAATCCCTTCCCCTTTGACTTCTGCCTGGGAAATGCCCTGGTGGCACAGCCCTGTGCCCTCAGTGTGGGTAAGACTGGTGCTCCCCGCAGCCTGAACAAACCTCGCAGGGCATAGTACCACGGGACACGGAGCCATTAGGGCCTCGTGGTCCTGAGGGACCCCCACAGCCCCCAGCACAGGCACAGAGGGGCTCACCCATGAGGAAATCGAGGATCGTCATGTCGATGAGGTCGAGGAGGCGGTGGCCCCTGTCATAGGGTGGAGTCTCTCGCACCTGAGCACAGTAGCTGGGATTCAGCTCCCACCTGGCAGCAGAGGCCGGGGAGGGGAATGGAGCCATGAGAGCGGCTGTGGAGAAACCCCCTCCCGTCCCACAGCTCTGCTGGCCCACCTCCCCACGCCCCCCGTGCCCCGTCTCACTCAGCCTTCTTGCTCTTGTGGTAGGAGCGGCGCCAGGGGCTGCGCCAGGAGCGGCGCTTGGCCAGGGTCTTGTCGGGGAGCAAGGCAGCCATGGAGCCCTCCAGCTGGTCCGGTTTGCCACAGAGAGCGTGCTCCGTGGAGCAGTAGTAGGAGCACTCCCCGTAGAAGCAGACGTTACCCGCTGGCCATGGGGACAAAGCAAAGGTTGGCAAAGAGAAGGAAGGCAACGAGCCTGCGACCCCCCAGGCAGAAGGTCCAGCAAGCAGCCAGGGGAGGATGCCCCATGTGCTCTGGCCATGTGGCACCAGCAAAGCAATGGCAAGGGAGGAGCAAAAGCCTGTGGCAGGGTACCCATGGGAGCTGGAACAGTCCCCAGTGGGATAATTTGAGTGTGGGGTGAGCCAGGGCAGCAGCAGCCAGCTCCAGGTGAACTCCATCCAGGTGGCCACAGGAGAGGACAGAGAACATGAAAGCTCACCTGGGGAGATGAAGAAAGTCTTGGCCAGTTTCTTGTCTGTGGTGATATCCCGGATTTCTTTTGTTATGTTGACCAAACGGCCAGAAACTGGGGGGATTCGCCGGAAATCCAGGATCCTGAAACACACACCTTGTAACAGTTTCTCACTGGCCTCAGCTGGTTTAATAACAGCAAATTATTAAAATTGACAGGAGACACAGGTATCCCCCACAAAAGGGATGAAGGAGCCATTTCTCTGGTTTCTCTGGTGCTTTGCCAGTATGAGAGGGCAGGGTTGAGCTTATGCTCACCTGTCCAGGTGGAAGGCTGCAATCTCTGCATTGTGCCGCTCAAAGTCTGAGAAGTAGAAGAAATCAATGGGGGTCTCCTGGTCCCGGGTCTGCCTGGAAGGAGAGAGGATGATGGGGGCAATCATTGTGGATGGGGTCACTCCAAGCATGGGATTAGTTCCAAACCACCACCTGGTAAGATGTCACTGGAGACACAGCCAGACCCAGTCTCCTCCAGTCACTTCCTGATGTGTGGGTGGCTCCAAGCCCCCTCTCCAGGCTCCCATGCAAACCCTGCCTCCAACTCAAAGGTGGGGAAGCCCTTATGGACTGGAGGCTCCTGGATGGTCCTCATGGACCACCTTCTTCTTTCCACCACTGGAGGTCACTACCCCATCACAAGCTGCATCCAGTTTGCAGCAAACACCACCAGGGAAGGCAAGAGAAAAAGGACCATTCTGCTTGCCTCAGTTTTGAGATGGAGGTGCTGAAGTGAGGCAGCACATGAAGCATTTCTCCTTCCATGGTCCCCTCTGGCCACTCCTGGCTACCTAACAGGACCGTGTGGGTGAGGTATGCAGTTGTCCCAGGCTCTACTCACTTCATGGGCTTGAAGAGGGCCTGCCCATAGTTTGGGAACGTCATGATGAGCTTGAGCTGGGTCCCACCGGATTTCTGGACTGAAAGGAGGCACATGAGGATGAGGGAGGCAGGCAGCAGGCAGCAGGGCAGGGTGTGGAAGGGGTGCAGGCAGGGAGTGGTACCCGAGCTGACGATCCTTTGCGTGGCCAGATCGCGGAGCAGCGTGGGCAGCAGGGGGTCCCGGCGGGGGTACAGCTCGTAGCGGGTGATGCCGACGTGGAACTTGAGCCAGGTGGGGTAGGTGTCATAGGCTGTCTTCCCTGTCGGGAGGAGCGTCTCGGCTTTACTGCTGCTGACCCTGCAGCCCAACAGCCACCACCACCCCAACAACAAGGACAGCTTTTAGTGGGGACAGGATGGGTGCCGTGTCCCCAGGCCCTTCCTGGGAGCCGGTGCATGGAGGGCGAGGTGGGGAGAAAGCCCAGAGCATGCCCTGGATGGCTTCTAGGTTTTGTGGTGGTGGAACCCCCTGCCCTATGCCTCCATGGGGCTCTTGGCACTCAGCAGATCCCACCCAAAGTTGGTGGCCAGGAAGACCAGCATGGCTGGGTGGAACATAATGTCTTCCCTCCATCCCCCATGGAAAACCCCTGGGTTGATCCTGCCTCTCTTATCCATGCATTTATTTCTCTGCTGGAACAGATCATCTCATTGTTTTTCCCTAAGGGATTGGCTCCCAAGAGTACCGTCTGCTACACCTCTCCATGTGCTTACTGGGGATGCACATGTGAACACAGAACAAGGGTGGAGAAGCATGGGCTTCCCAGCCATCCCCAGCACTGACCTGATCTCCCATCCTCAACAATCCATTCCCCTGGGGTGGGTTTCCCCAGGGGCATAAGTTTGGGCTAGCACTATCCCTGTCTCTGTGCATCCTGCAAGTTTGCAGTCTGCTGGCATTCAAGGGAGCCCCTGGGGGTATCTGCCCCACCTCTGTGCTAGCACACACTGGCACTGCAATGGGAGAGTTAGCCCAGGGCATCTATAACCCTAATCCATGTCTCTCTAAGAAAATACAGACTATACCTTGATTTCATCAAACCAGACCCAAGGCTACCCATAGGCGGTCCTCAGAGACAAGGCAAATGCCTATTTGTGGAAACCAGCTCTTAAGCCAGCTTTTATTCTTCCCCAGTTCTAGCAGGCACCACTTTTGGAAGTGTGCTGTCTATAAGGAAACTGCTATGTGTTACAATGCAAAAGCTTTTAATATCTTCCCTTCTAATTAGAGGTTAGTAGTCCAAAGATAAAAATAGACAGCCATCAGCAGTGAGCTCACCATACGGCCGAGCCAAAAGAGGTCAGGCAACATCCTGCAAAATGCAGGACAGGAATGGTCTCATGGTTAGAGGTAACCTACATTGCAGGCTTTGCATCTCCAACATACCAAGAGAGGGGGATAAAGCTGGTTAGAAATCTGGAGCAGGGACTTCCTCATATACAGAAGGAAACACTAAGGGATAGTCTGCATTGGGTAAGGGAAGGAGCTGAGGCGATCACCTAATAGAGATCCATAATACAGTGAATAATTCAAAAGTCTCCATTACCTTTGCTGTGTACTACAAGCTTATGGGTAACAGCCCAAAAATTCAGGTCTAGGAAAGGATTTGAGGTATGAGGAGAGCATGCTTAGCAATGGGGTAGGAAAAGGTTTGCTCCCTGCTGCTTGTCCCCTCAAACCCACATATCCCCCAAATGCAAGCTAGGATTCAGCTTGCTCCTCACCATTCATCACTCCCGCTGCTGTGCAGGCTGAACTTCTCCATGGGGTTGATGATAAACAGCTTGTCTCTGTCTGTCACCTCTGGCACTGGGAGGTTGTAAAGAGGATGCTGGAAGAGTGCTGCCAGCTTTGATCCCTTAGTCCACCCTGCATTCCCCTCTTCATGTTGCTGTTGGACTCTTGGCTCTCCAGCCCTCAAGTGCAGCCTCTCTCTCTGTGGCTGGGAACTTTTCTCCAAGGAGCCATTGCTTCCACTAAAATCCTGAAGGATTCGCAGGTTCAGCTTTTTGAGGCTGGCTGGCACAGGGCTGCCTGGTGGGACACCCACAGCTTTTGATGCTTTCATATCACAGCTGCAGGGCCTGCGGGCCGTGGGGAGAGCAAAATCCATCACCAGGTGCACGACAAGGGCCAAGAGCAGAAGAAGGAGAAGGCTGATCTTAAATTTCCTCTGGAGAAGCATTTGCAGCCGGCAACGCATCCTTCCTCACACAAAACACTCAGCAAGGGTTAAAAATGTTGGTGTGGCTGCAGCCTTTGTGCAAGAATAGGAGAGAGAGGTTTCCTGGATTTAGAGCATCGCAGCAAAAGAGCAACTGGTGCAAGGGCAGAATGGCAGGAAAAGATCTGTCACCACGGCACCTCACGGTGTGACACCACCAGGATGGGACAGGAGGTTGTGGTGGGGTTTATCAGCACTGATAAGGGTCAAGCTGGCACTGCCAAGGTTAGAGTGAATGGGGCAAGTTCCAAATCAATAGCTGTAAGGCTGGCTCAGGGACAGCAATGCCTGCAGATTACTCCCCACTGTCCTGCCTCTCTGTGCTGTCACCTGCACAGTGCTTCACAACATTTCCTTGAATACAGGGTATTAAAATGGTTCTGCCCCTTTACAGCACACACCCTGCCAAGCACTGTATATCCCACTTTCCCATGTTCATCATAGCTGCACTCTCAGAATCCAGATTTTTTCCCTCAGTGCTTGGCTATATCAATTTTATCACCCTCCCCCATCCATTGAAAATCAGTTGTTCTCAAGCCTTCTCTCAAAAACCACTCAAACTGGATAAAAGAAAGAGGATGTGAGTATTGACATGGCTGGACAGGCAGTGTAAAGAAGGGCTACCGAGCAGGTGAGTTTCAGGGGCAGGGATGCTCCCAGGGCCTTTAAATCAGGTATGGGAGAGAGGCAGGCAGGAGTGGGGATACTGCCTTGGGCATCAGCACAGTGGGGCAGTGGGACCCACCAGGTGCTGGGGAGGACTGTCAACTGGTGGAAGGGAAAAGCATTTGTTTTTACAAGAAATTCACTTTTTCAGTGACACCCAGAGACACAGAGCTGGGATGCATGCACAAAAATGTTTTATGACTTGTAGTGGTGGAGCTTTGTATTTGATAAGGGACAGAGAAGCACAGGACCACCTGCAATAAGTCTGGGGACTGAGGTATAGTCTAGCACAATGTTTCTTTTCCCTTTGATCTTCCAAGGGATGGAGAAGACACGTGAAATCCCGTACATCACGCAGCCCTTCCTTATCGCGTGATGCACCAGCAGCCAGCTCGGAAATGCTCGCTCCCAGCCGGGGAGGGTACGATGATCAGCGGGCAGTAGGGATGCTCTGCAGCCTCCTGCTCTCCTGTGCCGCCATCCCTGCGCTCCCGCTCCGCGCGTGTCCCGCTCCCCGCCCGGGAACGCGCTGTTCCCGGTGTTCTTGGCTCCGTGTCCCACGGCGCCACAGTTGCCTGGAAACCGCCTCCGGCTGACACCATCACCGCCCCAGATCCAGCCAGCCCCGCGTTCCCCAGCCTTCTGCTAGCAAGATGGCCGGGGAGAGCCGGGGCAGGCGAGGAGGAGGAGAGCTTCCCAGCCCGGCTGGCGAGCCGGGAGCCCCGCAGAAGGAGCTGGTGGAGGGGAGCAGATGGCTTCCCTGGGCGGGGGAACACAGCGTCTTGCTCCGGGAAGTTTGCTGAATTCAGTCCGGACTCACGTTTCAGACAGAAAGCCCCTAGGAGGGGCTGTAGCTGGAACATGGAATCATTAGGTCATGGCTCGGAAAAACAACAACCAACCAAGCAAAACACCAACTCCGTGTACTGACTGATCGCATCAAAGGAGCTGGGCTCGGCTCCCGGAGCAGGGCCACGGATTCCATTATTCCAGAGCCAGCCCTGAAGAGGGAGACCTCCTCCTTCCAGTGCCCCAAACCAGCTCCAAACGGGGCTGGAGGCGATAGCAACCTCCTTCTCATGTCCTAGAGTGAGATGGGCAGAGGGACCCCATGGGCTGAAGCCACCCTACTGACTGTTAGTCCCATTCCCAGATAATGAGCCTTGCAATCCTGCCTTCTCACCCTGATTTAGCATCCCATTGGAAAGCAAAGGCAGGGGGCTTAGGCGAGGCATTTGGCACCCTTAGCACTTCAATGTTGGCATTAAATATTAACCAAAAGATTTTTCAGCGAGTCAGACATGAGCCTGCAGCAGCAGAGAAGAGCTGCAGACCTTCAAAGTCTGCCCTGATCACCTGACAAGCACTTCGATGTACCTTGTTGCCATGACATCATCATAGAGACATGGTTGAATTTGCACCTCTTTCTTCTCATCTCCCCCCCTCCAGCTCTTCCTCCATCTTCCCAGCAGGTTCGAGTCACCCTTGGGGTGGAGGAGGAGCCCTACATCCGAGGACATTTTCACTGCTGGCTCCAAATCATCGGCAGCTGATAATGATGTTCCCATCTCCCCTCAGCAGGGAGGGATGAAGTCGTGAGGCACAGCCTCTGAGCTACTATCACAGCTTTAGGGGATGGATGGATGGAAAGAGTCATTTTGGCTGCCACCCATCCATCACCCTGAGTTTTTCATCTCATTTTCTACATCTGACTCAGCCTGATGCTTTGATGGGTAATGGCAGCAAATACGCAGGGGGGCAAGAAATGAGAGGGAAACAGAAAAGCAAGCAAACTGTTGCCAACTTTCCCAGCTTTCCACTGAAAATCCATAAGGAAAAATGCTCCAGCAACTGGGAACAGTTTTATAGTATAAAGTAGAGAGGCTTTAGAGGCTCCAAACCCTCATGGAATCACGGTTTGGGTTGGAAGGGACCTTTAGGGGTCAACCCAGTCCAATGTCCCTGCAATGAGCAGGAGCCCCTTGAACTAGATTGTATCACTCAGAGCTTATCCAACCTACCCGGGAATGCTTCCAGGGGTGGGGCACCCACCACTTCTCTAGGTAACCTGTTCCAGTGTTTCACCATCATCATTCTAAAAGACTTCTTCCCCTCCTAATCCAATCTAGAACAAACCTCTTTTAGTTTAAAACCTCTAATCCTTGTCCTATTGCAACAGGTCCTGCCAAAATTCCCTCTCTAGCTTTCCTGTTGACACCCTTTAGGTACTGGTATGAGATCTCTCCAGAGCATTCCCTTCTCCAGGCTGAAAAGCCTCTCAAGCCTGTCTTCATGGTAGAGGTGCTCTGATCATCTTCATGGCCTCCTCTGAACTGGATCCAGCAGGTTGATTAGCCACAGAGGGGTCTCTTATAGGAAAACACAGATAAGGGACCATCTCTGATCCATAAACCTTACCCCACTGAAAATTACAGGTATGCCCAAAGATGTTCCAGCTCCACAGCAAAAGGAGGGTGAAAGTCTTTTTTCTAAGACACAGGGGCCAGCAAAGCATGCATCAACTTGGAACAGGCAGGACAACTGATCTGATTGAACATTTGCCTCAGGGCAGGAGCTCCAACACACAGCCACATTTTTGGAGGCTGAGGCTTGTGCTTTCAGGTACAATGCCAATGATGGGAATGCAAGCCAGCTAACAGGGTTGACCTCCTCATGATAACTCCCAGTAGGAAAGCTGTTAGCCTGCCACTCACCTGTGAGCCACTTTGCACTTACCTGGTGAGAATGGCAGTGTGGGAGCTGACCTGTTGCACATTCACACCTAGCTCACCTTAACCTGTCTGCACACTGAGGCTTTGAGAAGGCTGGGGAGCACTCACCCTTCCCTTGTTGCCAATGCAGGTCATAGAGACATTAGCTTTGGTCAGCTGGTGGCCAAGAAGATAAACAGGCAGCAAGTCCAAGAGACTCTGTGCTGAGGTCAGCAGATCTGTGTGGTCATCTGCAGGTCACCACGACCCTGCAGAGATGCCCATGACCAACGTGCTGTGCATAGCACAGAGCAGTTAATTATTCATTAGTGTGAAAGAGGCACAATTAAAGTGACCTTGGGATAGCTGAAGAGATCATCCTATTCCAGTGTGGGGCATTCCAAAGACTTTACCTCCTGCTCTGAATTTAGAAGAGACAGAAACTTGAAGAAGAAGAAATAGTCTTTTCCACCTGCTGGCTGTAGAAACTGTTGTCAATAGCACTATCTTCACAAAGGCAGCCAGCTGGAGGGACACAGAGCAACTGCATGATGAGACAGCTCAGAGAATTTGGGGTGTTCCACACAGCACAGCAATTCTGATCATGGGGCAGGAATCATGGTACCAACCTACCCTGGCCCAGCCAAGCACAGATGGTCCAAATTGGAAATAATTCTTAGTTGTCTTCATATTATTCCAATTCCTGGCTCCCTGACACAATGAAATTGAGAAAGGGCATCCCTAGAACAACACTTGAGGTTCAGAAAAAGGAACAAAAAGAATTTTGTTGACCAGGTTGATCCACCACAGGCGTTAATGCAGAAAGATCCTTCAGACTTAACTATGGACTAGAGGTGTCAGCTGGCAACATTTTGAGAGGAAATCTGAAAATTAAGGAGGCTACAAATACGAGACTCCAACGGTCAAAGTTGAGACACACTGGTGAGGCAGCAGGCACAGTTACATTCCCTTGCTGCTACTGCTCAGACAGCTACCTGGGCAGAGGGATGTGGCCAGCAGCACCACGGGTCTGGCAACCTTCCTCACCATCGTGGCTGGCACTGGTAAAAGGAACTGAACAGGGAGGATGAGAGTCACACAGGAAACCTGCAGGATGGAGCTCTGTCACTGTCCTCTGCCTGTGCTACACCATGGCTTATTTCCATGTTTCTTGAACAACTTTGCCTACATAAACGCACACAAAGACATTTTACTAAACTTTTATTGTAAAAACACAGTTCCCCAGGTTTTATAAATAAGCCGTACACGTAACATAGTTACGCTCATTCGATCCTCCAACACCAACAGCTTTAAAAAATGAAACAGGCTAAAAGGATGCAAATCCAGAAAGACATTAGGTTTCTGATGACCAAGTTATATTTCACATGGAGCCTCCTTCCTCTGTCAAGCTCCAAAGAAGATGCTGAAAGTACACAGCACTTGCAACACCCCCAGGAACTGACAGGGAGGCATTTGAGCCTTAAAAAGAGCTCTCACCCACTCCCCAGGCATCGTCAGCCGCCTGTGTTTTCATGCTGTCTCCGTGTGCTGTGGGTGAGAAAGGAGGGGGCAGTTTGCATAGCAACCTCCTACACCCAGGCAGCTCAGCTGTTGTACCCTCCCAAAACAGCAGGGAAGGGCAATCTGGGACTGCTTCCCTGTGGCTCACACCTCCACAGACAGCCTGAAGGGAGACCCTTGGTGCTATCAGCTCTGCACAGACATCTCAGAAGGGAGGAAGAATGTATAAGCAGCATCCAGAGAGAGGAAAAGACAGGTGCTGGTCACAGCCACACTGCATGATTGCAGAGAAAGCAGAGGAGAGAGGAAAACTATGTGGAATAAATGGGAGTTTAAAAAACCTATAGGGCTAGATGGCACCTTTTTACTTTTGCTTTCCCCTGCTAGTGGTGCTGTGCAGTGTGTTGAGAGATTACCTATTCCTCACTTCCCTCCTGCTCCAGCTCAAACATCAAGGAAAGAGCCACAGACAGATGAGAAATCCCACAAGCAAGGACAGGACAGTTTAGCAAGTTTATACACACACATGCACCAACTTTATGTATCCCACAGAACTGTTACGTCAGTATGAAAAAAAGAAATCTTGACATTTAAGTATTAAAAATAAAGCCCCACCTCCAGATCATACAAAACTTGTCAAGAGCAGGAAGAAATCTCTTGTATTCAGCAAGTCTGGGACCCGGCCAGGGGTCAGGAGCACTTCCAGACACACACTGCCAGGCTGCCACCAAAGAACATGTACAGCAGGTTCTTCACCTCATGAGTGATCTCAAAGCCAAAACCTTCTCCAATCACCACATGCCAGGAGGACCCAAATTTCTTGTCCATCGTCTCTTTGATCATCTTTGCAGCACTCTGGAGAACATCAAGGAATAGAACATAGGGTGAGACAAAGCAACCAGGAAGGTTTTATGCAAACATCCCCCTAATCCTCTCCTCCCTTTACGACTACTCAAGCCATAGGCAAGAGGTATAGCAGCTGCACTGTAGGAACTGGGAGCTCCCCAGAGGTAAACCCAAGGGTGGAACTGATCTCAGCAGCCTCCTGTACAGCAGCTAGGAAAAATGAAAGAACTGCATCACTTCTGTAGTTCCACAGTCAGAAGCAAGAGCTCTGCTTTAGATGCTGCTAGAGTTATGCTGGTTATGGTCACCATGAGAGCAGATTCGTGTCACTAAGCTGCAGCTATTTTTACAGGAGTCCATTTTTTTTTTTCTCCAGCTAATTACTGAAACACTGAAAGTAGGCTGACTTTTAAAAGGCTTACTTCTCCCAGATCACACCCTGCTTGATCCAAAAATAGGTGAGAGGGAGATTTTTCAGTGACAGGTGCTGCCCTGCCTATGAAGCAAGGTATGTTTTCCCTTGATTGTTGGTCCTAAAGCCAAGAGGGAATACTTAATAGACTTTCATGTACTCATCTCCAAAACGAGAGACTCCATGCAGTTCTGAACCAAGCCTCCATGACACAGGGCATTTTATGAACAGAGTGGAAGCACGTCTCAGGAAGGCAGGATAACCAAGGAGATAAATTTGGGAGCCAGCATCACTACTAATCTCTGCAAAGTGTTATAATAGGCCTTGCAGACCAATAGAAGTGAATCAGATCCAGCCAAGCTCTTTGCCTCCGTCTACCCTAGCTCAGTGCAGAAAGACAGTAACAGGATGCCAGGACCTGGCTCTGCTCTGCCCTATCCCCCATCCCTGCTCCTGCAGGCTCCCTGAGCTGCAGGCTGCCTGTCTGGGAGGTGCTGGTACCTCGTTGTTGGTGGCATGCTTCTCACACGCTGTGACACACAGCTCCATGGTCTCTATGCGCATCTCCTCCGGCATGTCCGAGTGCTGCAGAGGGCAGACAGACAAACACAACTAAGCAGGAAAATAACAGCTGCACACAAGACAACAGCAAGCTGCTCTAACTTCTGCATTGGCTCTATTGGGGGCTCAGATGCAGTAAATACAAAAATGGCTTATTGCATTCTAAGTGAACCATTACTCCAGCCAATGAGGAATTCTTCTCTACCTACATGAAAACTAGCACTGTGTAAGCACAGCTTAAAGGAGGAGAGCAAGACATTTGCCAGTCTTTCTGCTATAAGATAAAGGGAAAGCACACTAACACTGTTTCAACCACAGTCCTTAATTATTGCTATATGAGTAACAAAGAAGCCTAAATTACACAGACTTTCCTTCTGCTGCTGCTATCTGGCTGGCTAGCAAGATCTTTCGCTCCAGCTTTTCAAGGACAAAAAGCAAGCTGCATCCAAAACAGAGGAGAGGGCTCCAAAGGCAGTGTGCTCTCAATCTGTTGGATGGATCACTTTGCTCCAGGCTTCCTCTGGCTGACATGAGGGACACCAGTGCTACTGGATTTCCCCAGGAGAGGTCAAGGACAGGGAGAAAGCAGCAGTGACAACCAGATCTCTCCACAGGACCAGCAGTACATCTGTTCTCACAGTAGCTACTCAGCAGGAAAAGGACAGTAAGAATGAAGGCAGATTTTCATATCTCTGACACTGGTAAATGTGTAATCCATCCCCCTCCTTACCCTAATCAGAGGAAAACTGTGAAGCCTTTTATAATCAGCCTCATCCTTTTTTTCCTCCTCAGTTTCTTCCATGGTCCTTCCACAGAGACTCCAGGAAGGGGCAGAGGGGCTACCTGGAGTTCAGCAAAGTGCTGTGGCACAGCCAGCTGACAGAAACAGGGCTCTGTGTTCCTCTCTTCAGCAGCAGGAGTCACTTCTTGGCCTAGAGGACACTGCTTCAACAAAGACAAACACGGGCAAGAGACAGATGGCTTTCAATTAAAACTAAAGGCAAATGAAAGTGTTATGAGAATATCACACTATCTCACTCACTTGCCATTTCCCAACACCACCTTCACACCCCGCTGAGAGTCTTAGCTCATAGACCATTAACGCAAACAAACTATTAAACTGTATCTTTTTCCATTAAACTGTATCTTTTTCCATAAGTGAGGAGCACAGCACTTCCCAGAAGCACCAGTGGAGCTGGAGGGAAGAGCTGAGCCAAGGTACAGCTTCCAAGAAAGGACAAGAGAACAATATATCAGCTGCTACTACTCTTGATTAATGCCAAAAGGGTTTTCCCAGGACACTATTATCTGCAAGAGTTTCAAACTGCACATGACAAGAGAAGGGTAGGAGTATTTTAGGCACAGAATCTGCGTACTTGTCTGGACGGAAATGTTTAACAGGAACATCTTGGTCTCGTTTGTGCACTTGCGCCTCAGATCCCGAGCATTTGCCAGCTGGGGAGGGCCATATGGGAAAACTCTGGACGTGCCTCATTACCAGCCTGCCTCTACCAGGGCAGCACAGAGGCACAGCACTGACTGAGAGATTCAGAGCACTGCACCGCGCTCCTCAGGCTGGTTTTTTCACCCACAACAAAGCATCCTCCTCTCCTGCCCAGAGGGAGCGAGGCTGAGCCCATATTGAAAGGAAAACGAAACCACCACGGTCTCAGGCGACACACCACGTACATAGAGCTGTTGGCTAAAGCACCGAGTCAGACCACCAATCCTCACAAAGGGACGCGCAGGTGGCCCAAACCACCTCCGCAGGACAGAACCCCCGTTTGGCCGGCGCCACCGCCTGGAGCCACTTCGATACCCACCCACAGCCCGAGAGCGTGAGGCAGCGCAACCTCACACGCGAAGCAGCCCCGCCGCGCCGGTCCGCCGCCCTTGTCCCCGCGGAGGAAGAGCTCGGCCAGCGGCGCTGAGCGGGACCGCGGGGCTGCAAGCGCGGCCTCACCTGCGCGGCCGGCGCGGCCCAGCGCTGTTGCTAAGGAAGAGCCGCGCTTGTCATAGCAACCGGGCGGGAAGTCCCGCCCCCTCAGCGTCCATTGGGCGAGGCGCGCCGCCCGCCGAGCCTGATTGGCTGGCTGCCCGCCGGCCGGCGCGCGGGGCCTCGGGGACCTGGCGGCAGTGAGGTGGCCGCGGAGCGCCTGTGTTATGCTGTCCACCCCCCCCCGCCCCCTAACCAGGCGTTTGGCAGTTTAACATTTGTCTGACTTAAGACCCCTTAGGGGCCTATTTATACTTATTTTTTTGTTTTAAACAACAATGATAAGTTTAAAAACAAGGAGCGATTTGGGGCAATTTTGTTTTTTTTTAAATCACAGAATCAGGTTAGGAAAAAATTCTGAGATCATGAAGTCCAAGCTATGACTGAACAGCAGCTTTGCCAACCACACCATGGCACTGTCACGTCCAGTCTTTCCTTAAACACCTCCAGGGACGGTGACTCCACCACCTCCCTGGGCATCCCAGTGTCTAATCATTTACTGTGAAAAAGTTCCTACAAATGTCCAACCTGCTTAAGACAATGTCCTCCTGTCCTGCCTGGTTGCTCGGAAATAAAAAAAGTTGATCCCCACCTGGCTACAGCCTCCTCTCAGGTATTTATGGTGATCAGGTCACCCCTGAGCCTCCTCCTCTCCCGGCTGAACAGCCCCAGCTCCCTCAGCTGCTCCTCTCAGGGTTTGTGCTCCAGACCATTCCCCAGCTCCATTGCCCTCTCTGGACATGCCCCAGCTCCTCAATGTCCTTCCTGAACCGGGGGCTCCAGAACGGGACACAGTTCTCCTTGTGTGGGAGAGGCAACAGCTCATGTCTGCATGTCAACGGGAATGTAAAGAAGGAGAAAGTGATGCTGGGGGGATGAATCATGGGTTTGCAAACAGCTCCCATAGCACCAGCCTCCCTCCCCACTGAGAAAATTGCCTTCCTCCCACCCTCGTAGCTTTATGCTTGTAATGTCTGTTTGTTTTGAGGTTTTTCTTGGCTCTGGACTTGCTACAAAACCTCTGTTGTCTCTGCACCCTGCTAGCCAAACACCAATTTCCTCTAAACCAGGTCTACCATTGTATTAATCTGAAATTAACATGGGTGGAGAAGCAGCAAGCTCCAGGATAATACCCAGGGAAAGATTTCTCCTGAGCAATGCCCCAGCTGCTGGGTGTGATCCCTGGTTTTCCACCAGTGGCCATCCTTGTCTTGCAGAGTGGCTCATGGACTGATTTTTCACGTGGTCCTTCTGGCTGGTGTGTGTTTGAAACCTTCTTGCTGCTCGCTGCCTGCTGAAGGAAGAATTTTCTTTCCAGCTGTTTGAGAAGGAAAAGAGGTGGGGGAGGAACAATCTGGGTGCTCTCCTGTCCCTGCCAGCTCAGGAGTCCTCTTCCCTCACTGTAGCACCAAGCTGTGCCCTGTGATCATGGGGAGAACACCTTGTTATCTCTTTCACAGGTTCAGCAATGAATCCGACCTCCTGGCTGTCCTTTGCCTGACAGAGCAGTGCTGGGGGCTGGGAAGCTGCCTTTGGGCTTGGAAAGACAAAGCTGCAGTGATCATTCATCTTTTCCTTTTCTGTCGCTGCTGGTGGTGACAAAAATGAAGCACTGCCTCCTGTGCCACTCGTTCTCCTACCATTCCTGCCTCCTGGGCTAATTCCTTCTCCTTCCTCTTTTGGGCCTCTTGCAACAAGGCAGGCACAGAGCTAAAATTGTCAAGAGACAGATAAAAGCTGGGAGATCATAATTTTTTCTTTTCAGACAAGATAATTAGCAAGAGAATCTCTGCGAGGAAGAAGATCTTTCCATCATCATTACTTTATCTCCAGGCAGCTACTCTAATCTCTCCAGGGACACGGCTCTTTCAAGCACTGTATCCTTGCTGTGGGTTTTTTTTTTTAATGCTTTAATGCCTGTGTAGTTCACCCACTTTTACTACCAAGCAGCAAGTGAGTGTGAGCTGGTGTGTTTGTGTGCATGTGCCTCCGTGCATGGGGCAGGGGGGAGCACACTTATCTGTGTGGCTGTGGGTTTAATTAAATGGGCTTTGGTTCTGATCAATGTGACCCCCAGGAGTGTTTCCTTCGGGGAATGCTTGTGAGGATTATTCATCAGGTGAGAAGATAAAGGGAAATGGTCAAACAAAAACTGCAGCTGGCCCAAAGATAGGAAGAACAATGTTTTTGTGATGGTGGTGGGTGATACAGTGGGGCTGCGAGATAGAGATGCCTCCTGAGGAAGGAGAGCGTTCTGCTGGCCTGTCTCCATCTACTGTGGCTTAACAAAATGTGAGCAGTTGGTTTCTGGACCCTCGAGTGCAGGGTTTCCACAGGCTGCCCCTGTATAACTCTGCAAGGCAGTCAGAGCCTTGTTGAGCCAGCAAAGGTTGGGGGTACTGGTCCTTTTGCTGCTGGCTCTGATGGCACAGACAGCACATCACCTGATCTTTAGTTTCCAATACCAGTGGACCAGATGCCCTTCTGTAAGTGAAAGCAAATCCAGAACAAGGGTTCAATTCACCCCTGTGGATCTGTAGGGAGCTGGAAGTGTTGCTTTGCTCTGGCTGGTCATACCTTACTTGCCACTAGAGGTGGAAACTTTCATACCTTTTTTTTCAGCAGCCATTTCAGTGAAATGCATTGAAACAAAATCCATTTGCCTTCTGACAAGAGGGTGTGTTGTACTCCTTAGCTGAGCACAGGAAAGTAACCATTAGCTGCAAAATATACATATATGTAATAAATATTCTGCCTCCTGCTTTCTTTTAGTCGTCTTCATTGACCTGACAGCAGGCTGACTCTTCATCAGGTGGAGGGCACCTTTATTTTCTTTCTTTTTTTTCTTACCTGCTTCTGGCCAGGTTTTGGGACTTTCCCGTTGTCCCTGTGGGCACAGGCTCTGCTGTGCCATGTCCCATCTCTTTGTGGCAAAGCTGGAGCTTGCTGTCCAGACTGGACACTGCCTCCACACTGCCTTGGGTAGTAACAGAAGGCCAGGGTTGGGGTCACATCCCCAGGGTGTGGAGGCAGCTCTCAAGAGGGCCCATGGGAGTGCTGAAGCCACATTTTGCTGGGATCAGAACCCCCACCATGCTGAGCTGAGGGGAGGCAGAGACGGGGATGCTGGTGTGCAGGAATGGATGGCAGCCCAGGAGCAGCTCAGCCTCTGTGGCAGGGGACAGGGCAGCTCACTTTGGGAGAGCAGGATCCATCCCCTGGTGTGCTGGGAAACAGATCCACGTGATGCTGTAGTTACTAGCTCTAGTAACGAGAGCTCCTGTTAGTAAGGTCTGTTGCTGCAGCACTAGAAGCCGTGCGGGGGCTGTTCCTGTGCCAGATGCTCTGGAATTGTGGAGCATGCATTCCCTGTGCAAGGCTTAATGAGCCTTCCTGGCTCTGGGAGGCAGCAAGGGAGGCTCCCAGCAGGACAGGGAGGTGAAAGGAGGCAATTAGGCAGTGCCCCATTGCTAGAGCAGAGCAGGTAATGGGGACTTTGGAAGTCACCTCCTGGGGACAGGTATTGACTGGCTTGACCTCGTTTGAGGGCACCAGGAGGCTGACACACTGCAGGGAGCCGTGACAGGCAAACTCTGCTGAGGTTGCAGCTATTGGGGAGCACTGGAGATCCCCAAAGCCCACTCTGAAGTCAGGGATCCCAGGATTGCCCATGTCCCTGGCAAGGCCGTGCCCACATGGCCAGTGGTGCCCTCTGGAAGGAGGGGCAGGGGCTGGAGGGTTTCATAAATGTCAGCATTTTCTTTTCAAATACAATAATTATAGCCATCATGCCTGAAGGTTTCCCATTGCCATGTTTCTCTTGGTCTTCTTCACTGCCAGACAAAACTCTTTGGGAGAATGGGGGGGGAGGTACTCGAGTCTGGCTAAGCCCTTGGCTAGCAGAAAGCCCTGCAGCAGCCAGTCTTGCAGATTAGGAAAGGAAGTGGCAGTCCCTTTCCTGTCCTAGAAGCCTGCTTACAGCCCCTTGGCAGGGAGATAGAGGACAGCATTCATCACACCTGCCTGTCTCCCACACCACCTCCTCTTGTGCCAGTTCCTGCTGAACTGCCACAGCCCAGCAGTGCCCCTGCCCTGCACTGCCCAGCTCTCCACCTTTTCCCTCCTATCCTGAATATCTGGACACAACACACCCAACCAGCTGAAGCACCTACCACAACCACAAAACATTCTCCACACCACTGTTAAAAATTTCCTTCTTTACCCCTCCTCTTTCCCTCAAAGCTTTGTTGTTCCTCATCTCTTCTGTGCACAACACGTTGTTTTCCAGCCAGCTGCCCTTAGAGACACATGGGGCTTCTCCTGAGTGCTCCTGGTTAATTTAGAAGCAAGCAATATGTGTAAGTCATTGTAATTACTCCTTGCAGCCAGCAACGCTATTGATTTGCCATCTCCTCTACCTTTTAAGCCCTGTTGCAGGTTTGCAGCTCTTGCAAGGCTCAGCTTACTGAAAAGAAATGGTCTCAGTCTTGCTCTTCTCCTCCTCAGATGGGTAAGAAGCAGACAGACGTTGCTTCCTGCAGAGAGCCAGGGCAGGATGGAAATCAAATATTTATTTCTGCTCTTCATTTGTGTCTCCCATCTAGTTTCTCATCTTTCCATAATGCCTTTGTTTCCTGAACAGCCTTATGTGAAGGCATTTTCTGGAAGTTTTTAAAAAGGTTTGGGGAAATTCTACCACTGTTTCCTGTCTGCCCCGGGTCTGTCTAACTGGCTGTGAACCCCTGGGAGAGAGGAGCTTGCCCTGCAGAGGCTCTGCCACTGGGCTCTCCCCATTCTCCTGTTCCAGAAGTGACAGATCCACATCCTGGGGACATGGCTGAGATCAGGATCATGCCAGCATCATTTGGCAGGGATGAGGAGGGCAGCACTGAAGGCCCTGATCAAGCATCTCCTGGTGTCCCCTTCATTTCTGCTTTTCTGGAGAGCATTTGCACCCAGTTTCAATGTGGGCTGGGTTTCCGGGCTCTGGAGGAGATGGGTGTTTTGCCAATAGCCTACATCAGTGGCCAGGCTGTTTCCATCCTTGTTCATCCTCTCACATTTCTCCTGCCGTGGCCAGCAACCCTAAGAACCCTCTCACAGTGCTTTTGCAGTTTGGATAGGAGGATCTTCTGGACCAGTTTCCCTCCCCCCCCCCCACCCCACCTTAACCTCTTTTTGAGTTTATGATCCCAGTAGTGTTTCTTGACATTTTCTTCTCCAGAAAATATGCATCTTAACTATGCTGCTGTTATTTGGCTGCATGAGCAGATGGCAGCTGTTGAACCCTCTCCTCTTAGTAATGGGGATGTGAGCTTCCAGCTCAGCAAGGCCCTTGAACCGAGGTTCCAGCTGAAGTATATACGTACTCTTCAAAACCAGCCCTCAGCTTCGTGAAGATGTGCTAAAGGTGAGAGGGACAGCCTTTCTTTTATAGCATTAAACACCCTACAGAAGGAGAAGTGTGGAAGATCAGCTGTGACTCAGAGAGCATGCCAGCAATGGGAAAACTCAGTCCTCTGGCTTTGTGTTCTGTTTCCCCCATTGGTGAAGCTGTGCCTTTTGTGGGAGGAGCAGGACCCACTGAGAGGCAAAAGCACCATGCAGACCTGGTCACGAATTGTTCTACAATAGGAGCTCCAAGAGCCATGCCTGAACCATCTTGTGCCCAGCTAGGTCAGAAACTCATTACTAGTACTTAATTAGATTTATACTCAATGTGAGTTCCTTGCTATCATGCTCTGACCTAGAGGTCATGATTTCTCACTTGTTTTTTTTTACTTCCCTCCATGAAGAGGTGCTTCTCTCAGCCCTCATGCCCTACCAGCAGCAGCCTGTACCCCACACTGCTCTGCAGTGGAGCAGATCAAAGGTGGCCAGTCTGTGACACCATCCCCAATACCAAATACCAAACCCTTGTGACGATATTCCTGTAATGCCAGCAGTGGGCTCAGCCAGCTCCCATCAGTGAGCACCCTAAGCACCCTGTGGAAGGTCACCTCATGTTGGGCTGACCAGTCCCATCCATCCTCCCAGCAGCCTTGTGCTCCGCAGGAGGCTCGAACAGAAAACATCACGTTTATTGTTCACGATCAGCTTTACAAAAGAAATGTCCCGACACGGGCGTGGTCAGGGGCCCTTTTCACAAACGTGCATTGGAGAAAGCGCGAGCGAGCGAGGGAGAGGGGGCAGCTCCTCAGGGTGCACGGAGGTCACAGTGCTCCCACTTGGCACAAGGGCTGCTCCCCATCCCCGCTGTGTCATTCCCAGCGGGCTGAGCCACCCCAGCACTGGCAGAGACCCTGGACAGGGAGATGGGGGTGGCAGGGCTGACCCTTCTGCCAGCTTTGCCTCCCCTAGGGGCAGGAGCAGCTGTCACCCAAAGTGGGACTTGGGGTAGGCGGGAACACTGGAAGCTGAACACTGCATTGAGCAACCATGAGAGCCCCGAAATAACCCTCCCACCCCGCCCCCAGACACACACACATGTGCACGTACACACACTCACATATCGAGATGTCGGTGACCACACAATGTGGAAACAGAGTATTCTCAGGCACTCCACAGGGAAAACACCAGCCTGTTCTTTCACCCTCCCAGTTTCAAGGCCACTGGCAGCCCTGTTCTTGGCAAGGAGCAGCTAAAGAAGGGGAGCTGGGTGGAACCAAGGGCAGTAGCCCAATCCAGTACTAAAAGACAGGGGGATGGATGGCAGGGTTCCTCTGACCACCACCATCCTCCATTTCTTCTTTTCTTGCTTTTGCTCCCTTTGGTGGCAGTCCTGCCCACTTTCCCCCTCGGCCAGCGCTGGGGGAGATGTTTGCCCCTTTCCCCCCATTCCCTTGGTGGCTGACCCATCCACAGCTTGGAGGTGGTGGGGAGTGTCCTCTTCACTCGGCCTCAAAAACCTGGCTCCCCTGGGGCAGCCCTGCCCAAACAGGCAGCAGAGGCAGGGAAAGGGGTGCAGGGGGTAAGTGCCACTGACTTTCTGCCATTCTCCCTCAGCTTCCCTGGGGCCACATTTGAAAAACCAGGGCAGCAGGAGAAGGATGGGGATGAAGGTGAGATCCTGGAATGCAGGCTCATAAAACTGGACAGTGAGGTTGTTAGAAATAAATAAGGAAAGGGGGATGTGTTCAGGTGATGCCTGCACCTGGCATCCCGCTGAGGCTGCATTGCACTCAAAGTGGATGGAGTTTTCCTTCCCACTCCCTGTTAGGTCTGGTGAGGAGAGGACCCTCACTGTACCAAGGACACCTGCAGGTACGACGAGTTCCACCCAAAACAGAAGTGGGGCAAGACGAGACTCAGGAGCCAGCCTGCCAGAAGTGAGGACAAGCCACAGCACCAGCACAGGGACAACAGGGAGACTTCCAGGGGCCCCTCTCCCTCCTGGGACACCAGCACAGGGGGCTCAAGCACTGCCCCAGCAAGGCTCACTGGTCTGGGAGGAGAGAAAGGGGCTCCCACTTCGGGGCTGCCACCGGGCTCCTTGGTGCTGGGGAGAGGGCTGGGGGTGCTCATGCCTTCCTGCCTTCCTCGCAGGCAGCAAACCCTGCCTTGCTGGCACCTCCAAACACCTCCACCGCCTGCTCATCCCACTGGATCACATTCCCTTGGAGGTGGGAGGTGCAGTTAGCCAAGGCCAGGATCTCCGCTGGTGCCAGCATGTGGTCCCACACGCCAAACTGCGCCAGCTCTCCCACGAAGGCTTGTGTGGCATCAAAGCGGCCCCCCAGGGTGTCCTGGGAAAAAGCAGGAGAGGTGATCCAACAGGGATGGAGAGAAGAGGAGGAACATGCATCCAGTGGGAAATGGCAAGGGGGAGAGGGAGAAGTTTGGGAAGAAGCAGAGCAAAGTGTTTGATGGCAAGGAGGGGATGAATGCATGGAAGAGATTGAAGAAGATGAGGCAGGGAGGCCAAAAGGATAGGGAGAGGGAAGAGAAGAGAATGAGGGCACATGGCCAGCCTGGAGGCTGGATGAACAAGCAGGAGAGCCAACTGCCATGCTAAGGGCTCCTGCCCACACTGCCCTCTCTCCTCACCCCGCCTAGGGGCTTTTCCCCCCAGCCAGTTCCATAGAGCGATGCTAACTGGCAGCTCTTGGTGTCCAACTGGTACCTACCTGCTCCTGACCCAGGATGATGACGCCCTGGGGCCTGATGGAATGCCAGGAGGCCAGGTACTCTCCGGCACCCCGCTGCTCACCATCCTGGTACGCCAACCACTTGCCGTCCCGCGTGGTCCATGCCACGCAGACGTGGTGCCAGGCCTTGTCCTTCAGATTCAGCGGCAGCTGGGCAACCTTTGAGAGAAGAGCAAGGTCCCGGTGCTCAGTAGGACTGCTGGGGACCCCAGAGTCTCCCCAGCCCCTCACAGAGCAAGCAATGCATCCCTGTGGTGGTAGTGGCATCCCAAAATCTACAGACATCCAGATGGGCTGCTTCTCCGTCTCAAAACTCATCCCAATGAGCCATCCTCCCAATCCTCCAGCCTCCCACCATAAACCTTGGGGCCCCTTCCTCCCAGCTCCCCCACACCAGTCCCCCCAAGAATATAATTTCCTAAGGGGATTGAAGCAGGGAAGATGAGGGCAGGGCTTTCTCTTCTGTCCCTCCTGCAACTGGGCTGACCTTGTCATTGATGAGCAGCTCCAGGGGGTTAGAGCCCCACTCCAACAGCACAATCTCGTTGGCTTGGCTTGAGACAGAGTAGGAGAACGGGGTGCCAATGCCTGCCAGGGCCTTGGACTTCAGCCACATGCAGATGGTGAAGGCATACAGCTCTGGCAGGCTCTTCTTCATGCGGGCATACATGTAGTTGTTCTGCACCGGGATGGTCACCTTGAAGGCATCAGGAGGGCTGTAGCCCAGTGGTCCTACATATCAGGGATGGGGAGGAGAGAGGAAGGTCAGCACCTGTAGCTGGGATGAGGGTGAGCTGTCCTGGGGCTCTCCTGGCAGTGTGCCTCAGGGTAGCCTCATCTCCATCCCCGTGGGCAGGACTCACCGTGCTCCAGCTCCGTCACCCGGTTCTGCAGGGAGTTCAGCTCCTTCTCGATGTTGTGCTGCTGCTGGCTGCGGTCAGTGCTGGCGGCCTGGCGCTCCTTCTGCAGGGTCAGGATCTTGGAAAGGAGCTGCTCCTCCAGCTGCTCCATCTTGGTGTGGAGGGCATCACGGGCAAGTGCTGGGGCAGTGGGTGCTGAGCCATTGGTGCGGGCTGGCAGCTCCTGCTGCACTTGGCAGCAGTCACGATGGCAGGAATAGAGGCACAAAAGAGAAAATTCATCACAGTTTAAATAAGGACATTTATTTAATGCCCAGCCTGCAACACTACAGGTAATGCTGGGATGACAGTCCCATATCCGCACTGGGGTCTTCTCCAAGAGCCTCCAGCTGACTTTGTACCTCCCCTCTCAGAGCCCCCATTGAGCAAAATAAAGCTTGGCTGCTCTTAATGACTTTCTGATGCTTCAAAGCCAGAGCAAGGATGGGATGTTTGGGTCATCCCTTGGCTCTGCTCCTGCAGGCAGCCTCCCACGATGAGGAAATGATGCAGGCAGGACCTTGGAGCTCACAGCCACTCCTGCTGCTCGTGAGGCTGCTTACCTATAGCCAGCACATTAACATCACTTAATGGGACTGTAATCCTCTTAGCTGAGCTCAGCTGGCGTGCGGGGGTGTGTGCACGTGTGCCAGGTAGCTCTCCATAAGCCAGTCTCTCCTGGGCCACCAGGATGCCAGGGAGAAGTGGGACTGGTGCCAGGCTGTCGTGTCTCTGATTCTCAAGGCATGAACCATCACCTGAGGACATTGAGCCTGTCTTGTCTCATCAGGGTTAACACTCAGACCAAAACTCTCCCCATCCAAATCCAACATGGCAGCTGGTGAAGGCGCTCCCAGCTGCTACTGCACTCTACAAAGACCCCAGATCCCACCTTACTGGGAGACCCCATCCCAGCTGGAAGAAAACCAGTCTGGAAGGGAGAAAGTGACCCATTGCCATGCTCCTGGAGTTTGTAAAAAGGAGCCCTCTTCTGTCCCCATGTCCTTAGTGCATTAGTGTCTCTGCCACGGGCTCTGAAAGAAGACAACCACCTTCTTGGTGTTGCCAGACCCTCCCAGAGGTGCTGGAGCAGCCATGGCTCCAGCCATCACTCCTTGCCTTGGCTCCTCCAGCACTGAGGGATCTGCATGGCTGCTTCAGTCCTGGTCATTCATATGGCTTGTGCGGCAGGACAAGGGGGACACCATCCCTGTCAATGTGAACAGCCTCCTCCTGTCTCAGAGCTCACCTGTGGTTGTGGCTTCCTGCTTTTTCTTCCTTCTTATATCCAGCTTCTCCAGGCTGGACAGGACCTGATCATCATGCACACAAAGCTGAAGGGGAGGGATGGCTGCTTGTGTCACCCCTAATCTTTGCTATCCATTATGAGCAACAGAAGGGAGAGGAAGGCTGGAAGAGAGTCAGGTTTGGCTGGGCAGGATGCAGCCTTGGCGGATGGAAACAGCAGGGAGAGGAAAAGTGAGAAGATGGTGTTGGTGTGAGCACAAATGCACCCACTCTGGGGAGCAACATGCTCAAGCTACCAATAAAATAAAAGTTGGGGTGACCCAAGGTCTGTAAGAGCTGCCAGCAGGATCTGCTGGGGCAAACCCACAGGTTCTGTGTGGAAAACCAACCTGGAAAAGCAAAACCCAGCAAGAAAAGAGATATTGGGCTGGGGACATCTGCCAGCCCTGACCAAATGCCAGGTCTCACTGCCAGCTTGCTCTGGGCAGCACTTAAGGGTGCTCTTGCAATGAGAGCAAAATCTCCCTGGTAAAGGAAAAGCGCCCAGCAAAGAGCATCCTGCCTTCAGCCTTTGCAAAATTGAAGGATTAGCCTACAGGAAAGGGGCTTTAACTTTTTTTTCCTTTTTTTTTGTAGGGGGTCTTGGGGATCCACTGAATGAAAGGCAGGGTAGAGATGACATGAGGAAAGGGAAGTGGAAAGGTTAATTCTCATCCTCTTGGCAGGGATAATTCCTGGCTGAGACTCTCTGCATTTGTACCCAAACTGAGCTGGCTGAGGAGGCAGCACAGGTGGGATGGGGTTGCCTTTGCCTCTCTGGCCACATCCCATGGGCTCCAAGCTTTTTTCCTGCTTTCAGGCTGCCTGGCTGCAGCGGAGGCTGGCACGCTCCTGTCTGCCGCACGCTTTGATTGCTCGAGCTGCGGGTTGGAGCCTACGTCCCTGCTATCATGCATGGCTCCATCTGTTAATGACGAAAAAAGAAAAAGCTGGGAGATTTTGTCACTCTCACTAGCCCCCGATAGCCTGCCCTACATTATTCAGTAGTGATTGAGTACTTTTTTTTACCTCCCTCTTCCTCCTGCTTTTCTCCCTGCTGCTATTTTCTTCCCTCTGTAACTTTTTGCCCTATGGCTTTTTCATTTCTCTGGCTTTGGAGCATCTCTTCCTGATGCTTCTCTCCATGCACACACACTGTGTCTTTCCCCTTTCATTCACTTTCTTCCCCCTTACTGAGTTTTCCCCCACCCAGCCCTCTCTCCAGCTGTTGCTGGTCCTTCCAAGTTGGCAGCCAGGGAGCCACATGGCCAACTGAACCACTGCTGACCCCCTGTTCCTTATGGAAAGGATTGTAGCCAGTACCCTCATCTGGCAGGGTTTCAGGGCCATCCCAGCAAACACCATCCGTGTCCCTAAAGCCAGATGATGGCTGGAGGGGAGGCTGGACTCCCCACTCTACCCTGTGCAGCTGAGTTGTGCTGGATGATCCCTGCAATGCCAGGCTAGGCTGCATCCCCGAGCCATGATCCTCATCTCCGAGCACCTTTCTCACAAGGCAAATTATTTACACAATTATTAATGGTTGATGTGCAGCTGTTATTTAGTGGTGACCTTTGGGGAGGGGAAGGGGGGGAAGCGCCTTCTCCCTGGCTGTTCAGCAGGCACCCGGCTTCCCATCTGCCGCCGCGCAGGCAGCCGGGGAGTGGGCAGTGGGTGTGGGGGAGGCTTGTTCCACGCTTTTTGGCCACCAGAACCGGCAAAAAAAAGACTGAAAGATGCCAGGTGATATTAATCACGTTAAATGTCAGCGGCTGGCAGGCGGTGGGGAGGGGGAGGTGGGGGCAGGGGGCTGCAGCAGCCACGCCGGCGTGTGCAGCCCTCAGTCGGCAAATGCACTTTGATTTACATAAGGAGATCAGAGCCTCATTTACTAATGCACCGGCGAATCTGGGCGCTGCTGCTCCCCCTCATCCCCCAGCACAGCAGTTCCCACCTTGGCTGCTGGGACAGGGCAGGCAGGAGCACAGGATGCCTGCGGGATGGAGCCTGGCACATCCCAGGGAGCATGATAGGTGTGAACACACAGCAGACCCACCCCGTTACTTGGACCCATGAATCCTTACAGCTCCCACAAAACTCCTCCGTGGCTGCTAGCCTGGGATGCTCACTACTGCAGGACACCTGCTGCACTAGGGTTTTTTGGACCCTGCCATCTCTTTGGACCCAGGAAGGAACTTGGGGATCATTAAACTACATAAGGGACTGCATGGAGTAGAAGAAAAACAGAGACTTTTCCTCTTCCTCACAAGAGAAGGGCTCACTGTTGATCCTGTCCCCCTAAAACCATTCTTGGAGGGGCTGGGACTGTCACAGTGTTTACATCCCTGCAGTGCTGGAGATGAAAACAGGAGGGAAGCAGCTAGGTCACTATCATTCCCATTCCCTTTCCCCTGGGTTTCCTGCCAGCAGGCAGGTCACCAGCCACAATGGCAGAGCCACGAACCAGCTGAGCAGCAAACAGGCTGCTGCAATTCCAGCAGGTGCCCCATGGAGCCCATCAGGCTTCTGTCCCCTCTCCTGCTCCACTCTCCTGCAAGGGATGATGGGGAGAAGGGAGGCATCTGCATCTCGGCACAGCCCAGGTGATTCTCTCCCTGATCCCTTTCCATTTACAGCAATAACTAAAAGCATGGAAAAGAAGAACCTGGGTCCCTTGGCTCTGTGCTCCAAGATGCACCTGAGTGTACATAAGCACATGCTGAGAGCAAGGGGGGACCGTCAAAACCAGGATGAAGGAGCCTAACTAGGATCAGTGCCTGGGGTGGCATTAGGAAGAGGTGAGGGAAGATGTGTGAATGCTGTGCTGATGCTAGCCCAGCCCCACAGAAATGGCAGGGGACAAAGAGCGAGACCATGGGGGCCCTCCCTGCATCCTCTCCTGGGAAATCCTTCTGCCATGCCGACAAAATTAAGAAACAAATGCCTTAATAGGTTTTTCAGTGCATGAATAAATCTTGTTATGCCTTACAGACAGGGCTGAGAGTGCCCAGATTAGATCAGCAATCTTCCCTGCAGTCCCAGCTCTGAAGCATCCAGCAGTAATCCCTGCTGGCAAGCCTGACTGGAGACTCCCTGGGATGCAGCCTTCCCAGAGGGGCTCGTGGCATTTTGTGTCATCTCTCTTCTGAGACTAAGCCACTACAGACTTGGCAGCATTTCCTCTCCCTCCCAATGGGTTTTGCAGAGTCTTCATCACATGGGGGCCACCCCAGGACTGTCCCCACCCAGGTCACCTTTTGGGATGATCATTGCCATCATCCAGGGTAGCTGTGGAGGCTGAGTGCCTCCCATGTCATGGGGTATCCCAGGAAGCTCCCAGGGCTGACAGCTGGAGCCATGTGGGACAGAAGAGTGCAGGTACCCCCACCATGAAGTTTTTAGGTGTCTGCTCCTGGAGTGGGGTGAGAGGCAATTTGGAGAGGGAGGCCACAGGCAACCATCACTGGATGGCTGAGGTGTGGCCACAAGGCTCAGCTGGCTGGGCTGCAGCCACCACAGGGGTGTGGCACACACAGGTGACACTTTTACCAGGTGGGAGCCACGACAAAGTCCAGCCCACCTGTAACACACTGCCTTATTTCCTCACCTGGCAGGGCTCACTGAGCCTCAGGTAAGCCTCAGGGTGCTGTGTCTCCCCTGCAGAGTATATTTGGGACCCTCAGGCCCCTGGCAACACAAAACAGAACATTTTTGGTCATGTGCTGCTTGGCTTTCTCATCAGTGTGTGCATGAGCCTCATCCCAGCACTGTTTTAGGCTCCCTAGGCACATGTGACACCCTTCTCCAACCCGTGTGAGCTTCACCCTCCTCCTCCACCCCAAACCTGCCACCATCATCAGACACCACTGGAGAGGGGCCAGGGCAACTTGTGGATGATGCTGCCCCACAGAGAAGAGGAAGAGCATGACTTTATGGCCTGATGCTCCCCGAGATCCAAACTGATATACTGGGCACCATCCCACAGTGCATCATCTGGTGTATGTGTGCAGAGACTCATTTGCCCCCTTTATTTTTGCATGAGCATACCTGCTGTGTTATTCCACTGCTGGAAAATCATTTCTTCAGGGCTGCAGGGGTTTTTGTTGGGGTTTGTCCCTTGCTTTGGCTGCCTTTGGCTTGGCAATGTGTCAGACAGGCTGCACATCCCACCCTCCCTGCATGTTCCTGGCATGCCTGTGTTTCTTCTTGTACCTGTGTGTGCATCACCCTGGCAGGTCACAGGTGCTTCCTCTGTGGTCTTCCAGCTCTTTTCCTTTTTTGTGTTCATGTGTTTATTTGTCTCTCTGTCTTTTTTTTTTTTTTCCTGTTCATATCTGCATCAATTACAATAACCCTCTCTCCCAGTCTTATTTCTCAGTTTGTGACCTTAGTGGCTCTGAATTTCCCATCCATTGCCTGCTGCTGCTGCTGCACTCACATATGTGTAGTGTGGGGTGCAGAAGGGCAAAACTGAAGAGAGGGACCCCATAGATGCTGCATGATCCCCCTCCTAGCTCCACACTACTGACAAGAGTGGAGAGGGCAACGGGGAACTGAACAGGAAGATGAGAAGGTTGAGGACTTGCAGGAGGCTCTTTGCTTGTGGCTCTAACACCTGACACACCTCAGGGAACAACCTCTACATGGAGTAATTCCCACAGGGAAAACAGACAACTCTCCTCTTACAGCTCCCATGTGCCAAAACTATTGCTACAGCCATATCCTGCAAAGTCTGCCAAGTTCTGTGGGACTGCTGAGCCCAAATAAATTAACACTCACATGCACTCTGTGATGTGCCCCAGGACAGGCATCATGGCAGAGCCTTTGGTGCCACTGGATTGTGGCTGGACCAGGACTGAGCCTGCCAGGCACATGCTGCACAACTGCTACAGAATGGGGTCTGCATCCCACGTGCCAACAGCACAGTGCCACAGGAATGGCCACAGCAAAGGATTCCAGCTGTGCCCTTCTCCCTCCAGCTCCTGTGGACCATGTGGGGAAAGGGTGCCAGGCTCACGGGGGTGGCACTGCACTTTGCTTTGTGAGACGTCCCGTTCACAACCATGATGGCATCAGATGGGATTTCTCTTCTTGCTAAAGGGCAGGATCTGGCCCTGAGCTGCCAACCTGCTCTGGAGGAGCCCTTAGCAGCTGCCATGGGGCAAGCAAGGTGCCCTGCCTGGGTGCAGACCGGGGGCAACTGGGGCAGTCCTGGTGCTTTGGGACTACCCTGCACGGAAAGAAGAGAAGGAGGACTCAAGGTGAGTCCCTTGCCCCTGGGCAGAGATCTCAGGAAAGAGGGAAATAAGGACAACCTTCCTGAAGCCTCATGAGGGGGACGAGCTGGCCTGGGGAATGGCACGTGTGGGAGCATCTTTCCCGGGGAGCATCCCTCCCAGAGCCCCGGCAGCATCCCTCGCACCTCTATCCGGTCGATTCGGTCCTGGAGGGTGCGGACAGCCTCCTCCAGCTCCCGCACGGCGGGCGGCTCGTCGGGAGGGTGGCCCATGGTGCCGGGGCGCGGGGCGGCGCGGAGCCCGGCGGCGGCGGCGGCGGCGGCGGGGGGGCTCCGCAGGCCGCCCTCGCAGCGGCTGAGCTTGCCGGTGAGCTCGCGGATGGTCTCCTGGTCCATGCGGATCCGCTCCTTCTGCTCCAGCGCCGTGCGCCGCAGCTGGGCCGCCGCGCTCCGCAGCGCCAGCAGCTCCTCGGGGCCGGCGGCGCTGCCGGTGCCGGTGCCGGTGCCGCTGGCCGGGCACTCGGTGCTCAGCGGAGTGCAGACGAAGCGGCTGAAGAGCGGCGGCCCCCCCGGCAGGCGCGGCCCGGCGCTGGCCAGAGCCTCGGCGGGGCCGTGCAGCGCTCCCAGCCCCTTGTCGGCGGCGGGCAGCAGGGCGGCGGCGGCCGAGTCATTGTCGGCGGCGGCGGCGGCGGGCGCGGCGGTGCCGGCCGGGTGGACGCTGGCGATGATGCAGATGATGGCCCCGAGGAAAGCCAGCATGCCCGCCGCCAGCAGCACCGCCAGAAACTTCAGGGTGGCAGCGGCGTGGGGGGCCCGAGCCCGCGGACGGCGAGAAAAGAAAGCGGGCGGGGATGGAGAGGGAGACGGGCGGTCGGAGGGATGGATGGACGGGCAGCCCGGAGCGAGCCGGCGGTGAAGGACGGTACCGGCAGCAGCACCGGCGCCGGGGCCCCGCCGCGCCGCGCCGCGCTTATATGTGCCGGGCGGCGCCGCCCGCACCGCGCCGCACCGCCCCCGCCGCCGCCCCCGGCCCGGCCCCGCCGTGCCCCTCTCAGTGACACCCCTGCCCGCTGAGCTCCCTCCCCGGGCGGTGGGAAGCCAGCGGGCAAGGGGATGGGAAGGGCAGGGAGGGCGTCCCGGGAGCCTCCAGCGAGAGGATGCTGCTCCGGCGCTGCCCAAGGGATGGTTTTCCCCTGTGAGATGCCTGGGCTGGAAATAAAGGACCCCTTGATACCCCAAGGGTGTGAGAGTCGTAGTCTTTCCCTGTAACAGTCTTTCCTTCTCCGCCTTGCCTGCCTCCTAAAAATTAAGCTAGCAAACTTCCTAGCTCTCCCGTCTCAGACAGGACTGCTGCAGAGAGCTGCCTCACCCTCTGCCCTGTATGCCCATGTTATCCATTTGGGAAATAAAGATACATGTTTAGTCTTCCCCCACCATCACCCTACTCTGAGTGTTAATAAAGTGGTTGAAACAACCACTTTCTCCTTGCCCCAGCAGAAGCTGTGCCATGCCCTCTCCTGTTCTCCAGGCACAGTGGGAACGTGGCAACAGAGCCCTGCCGAGACAAGAGGAGCAGGAGAGGGAAAACAAACAAAATCAATTTCAAGCGCTACTCAGTAATGGCAAGAAATCCTTCCTAGCCGGCAGGGAAGCAAGAGCATGTGTGCTTAAAACAGCTCCAGTGCTGGCTATGAAACAATGGTAGAGATTACCTCTTCTTTCCCCCCAGGCATGTTTGAGTGGATAGCAAGGGAGCCAGAGCTACAAAAGACTCCTCAAATTTGGCTGTTGCCAGGCTACAGTCACCCTTTCTCCCCACAGAGTGCATTGTAACCCAGCCCCTCAAAACCCTCACCCCAGAGCCAGCAAGAAACTTGCCTGACTTGTGGTGTTGTAAAGCTGTGGGGAGGAGGAGAGGAAGACAGATGTGGCTGTTCAAGGAAGAGGTAGAGATGAAGGGAATGCTGAGGAGGAAAAGTGGAGCCAGTCATGGAGTAGCCTGGGCAGGTGGATGTGAAGAAAGCCCAAGCAACAGGTGTCTGGCCCTGGTGGCGAGGCCAGTGAGAGCTCTGGCAGGGTGAGTGCTTGGAGTGCTGGGACTGATGTGGGATTCAAAGGAAACAGAAGCCTGCACCCCATGGCATAAGGGGAGGCCACCAGCCTCCAACCTGTCCCTTGCTAGCAGTGGCAGGGGACTGCACCCTGCTGTGTCACCCCATGCCTGCTGCACATCCACCCTGCAGCTGCCAGGATTTGGAAGGAGCCCATGTGAGTGCTGCACCAGGCCACCCTACCCCACAGTGTGCAGATCAGGGTGGGAGGGGTGCCTTTTCTGCAACCCTGCAGAAAAAAGTGCCATACCCTTCTACAAAGCTTCTTGCCAGGGTGATACTGTGCTGGGGACTTTGCACTGTCCAGATTTTATTACCAGAGGTTGCAGGGTTGTGGTGGCAATGTTCATGCCTCTGGCTGATGCTGCTCTGGCAGTGAGGGGAAGGGTGAGCCCCTCTGCACCAGCCCAGCCCCACTCACCCATGCTGGGATGGGGGAGAGTTGGGTATTGCAGCAGGGCAGGGCTCACCTTTCCCATGGTCCCGACCTGTCCCTCAGCAGGGACCACAACTTCCTCCCAGAGACAAAGCGGTGACAAAAATAGATTTTCACAAGGGGTGATGACTCAGACTGGTGAGTGGCCAGAGCAGCCTCCCTGTCCCATGAATAACAATTTAGAGATGCTCGGTGGGCAGCCGGCCCTTGCAAGGACACGGTGTGTGACAGTGGGGAAGGCAACATGGGGCTTTTTTAGTTTCTGTTTTGAGCAGGATTGGTGACAGAAGCTGGATTTAACAAGAGCTCATGGATTCAACCCAGAGGGACGGGGAGCAAGAAAATAAGGGATTTTCTTCCATCTAATTCACACCCACATGGTGACTGGGGCTAGCTGCTGTCCCCAAGGGGTGGCTGCAGGCAGGGCAAGGCGGGACAAGGCGACACCCTGCTGTGCCCCCTGGGTGAGAGGGATGTTTGGGATGGACTGCTGGCTTTAGGGGAAAGATATCCCCTGCTCCAAGGCTGTCCTGCATCCAGCCCTCCCCACAGGAACCCTGGCCCACTCATGTTGCCAAAGCCAGCAGGGTGGGGGAATGAGGGAAGGGGACATTTTCTCAGGGGAGTGTAAGCTGAAGCCTCTGAAGGGAAATTCCCTCCTCACAGGTCACCCAGCTCAGGAGCATCCCCAGGGCCACCCTAAGGACATGATAGGGCTCCTCTGCCACTGCTACTCCATGGACTTGTCCTGGGGATCTGCAGGTCCTACACAGCATGGAAATCCTGGCTTCTTTCATTTCCAGGTTTCTCAGCCCTGCAGATGTGACTTGCATCACCTTGCTCTGGCTCCTGGGAGTGCCTGCACCAGTGTACTGGTGCAGGACATCACTGGATGTGCTCAGTCAGGCTGGGATCTCTCTCCAGCCTTCCTTCTGCTCCAGAAAGCTTGGGTGGGAGTTGGTTTCATTTGGTGCTCTCAAATCCAGCCAAAAGCACAATGGCTCCTGAGCAAAACCAGGGTGCAAGGGCAAGGGAGGAGGGAGCTTTGTGATTTGGCACACAGAGGAGGCAAGGTGAGCCTGATGGCATGACATGAATGACACCTGGGCTGTGCTTGGCATTCCCTGCTGCCAGCTGTGTCACCACTGGAGCAGGCCCTGCTGTGGCTTTCCAAAACTCAGACACAGCAGTACTCGAGGCAGCAACTCTCCAAGAGCACCCAGCTCAGCCCAATCTCTCCCCTTCCTTATATCAGCTTTACTGAACCAAATGCTAGGTTCTATTCGTTCTTAAAAGAAAAGGATGTGGGAGACCCATTGGAGATTCTCCAAAGCACTTGGGAAGAGGGTGTTCAGGTTCCACATGCCAAAGCTGGGCCTTCCCAAATGCTCCCTCTTCCCTTAACATTCTGGAATAATCCCCTATCTTTTGTCAGTTTCTCAGTGTCCAGAAAGGTCCACAGACCAAACCAGGGCTGATCCGTGGTGCCCAAGAAGGGTGCAGGTGCTTGTGCTTGACTGCAGAGCTGATCTGTGCTGGCTCAGGGCAGGCAGCTCTGTAGCCCTCCTCCCAACCTCCACAAATCACAGCCCACACCAGGAAAACAACAACAGGTTTTGGAATGTAACAATTTATTGGGGTTAATTTTTTGTTTTAATTTTTAACTCCCCATTTCTGGCATTGATACAATATTCAAGAGCAGCAGAAAGAACAAAATGTACAAGAATACAAGAGTAATTAGCACAACCCCCACCCCCAAACCTGGAGCAAACCAGTTTCTTGTAGGAAGCACCAAGGGAAGGGGTGATTCAATCACCCTTCCAGTGGCTCTGCCTCCCACCCATCCACTCTAGACAGAGTTTAGCCAGCTGGGAACTGGATTAAAAAAAAAAAAAACAAAACAGAACAAACACTATACTTAAAATGAAAATTGCAAGACAAAAAAAATAATATATAGATATACAATTCATCCGTGCACAATCCTTAAATGCATTTTTTTTCAAAATAATAAAAAAATTACATATTTAGGTTTATTTTAAATTAAAAAAAATACCACCTTCACTCTGTATGCCAAGTGAGGGGAAATGAAGAGACAGATGGGTTGCACCAGAACTATCAGCACTCTTAGAGTTAGGGCTGACCTTCTCCAAGAGAAAGGAAGGGCTCTGATGCTGCCAAAGCTCAAGCACAGGCAGAACCTGAAGCACCCAAGTACCACAGAACTCAGGGGGTCACTCGCCTGCTCCAAGCTCAGTGTTTGCAGGAATCTGCAGCGTTTGAGCCCAAGCTTGGCACAGGGGAAGGTGAAAGGAAGGAACAGATGAAGCAGGCCCCTGTCCTCCACCACCAGCAGACAACTTTCTATGCAAAAATAAAACAAACAGGTGGAAAAAAAAAATCCCAAAGCAGAGAGTCTCCTCTATTCTTAGGGAGTGTACAAAGCTTAATGGCACAGGGGAGAAGAGGAAGGAGGACAGCACACCGAGTTGATTTGCCTGGGGGAGGTGCAGGCATGACAACTCTTTTCTAAAAAAAGTCATCACAACGATTAATTTTTTTGTTCTGTTTGAGAACTTGACCTAAGATTCTGCCCCGCTTTGCAGCTGGGGGCTGGAAGCAGCAGGATCCCCCCAGGGCAGCTGAAGAGAAAGCTAACTGTGCAAGAGCACCTACCTGCTGCTCTGCCCAGAGGGAAACCCTCAGCATCCAAGAGGGCAGGGGCCAGCTGGGGGGCTGCTTGGGAGCCTGGAAAAGCCCCTCTAGTCCCATGAGACCTTGAAGCCCCACCAAGTGCTTTGACCCACCCAGCTGTGTTCCAGAGGTTTAACGTGAGCTCTAAGTGCTCAGCTGAACAAGGAATGAAGTGAAGAACCAGGGCTGTGCAATGGGAATTAACACTTTGCCTGCATGTCCCACCATGCCCCTTTCCTCCCAGCAGACACATTTTCTCAACAGAAGCTGAACATTTTCTGCAAAAGCTGGTAGCACTCTGCAGTTCTGTCACTTTCCTTCTTCCCTGTGTTACAGCACGCTGCTTGCTGCCCACTCCCCAGCTCCACTTAGCCCAGGGGCACAGAGGGCATTCTGCTCCTCCATCCCAGGGCCATCTGCCAGTGCCTGGAGGGTGTGGACTCAAAACACACAGCTCATCGGGGGTGGAAGGACCCTCAGCCCAAGGACTGTGCTTCTGGATGGCCCTGGAGTAGTTTTGTTTCCCACCACAGAGAAGCTGGAATGGACAGAAGAGCTGCCAGAGGCAGCAGACTGTATCTCCCTTCACTCCTGGAAGAAGTTTAGAGAAGGGAAGAAAGAAGAACTCAGGGCCCTGCTGCATGCTTACAGGTGAGGCAGGTGGGACACAGGGCACCTCAGAATGCACCACACAGAACACAGGAGAAGCTCCTGGTGACCAGACTGACCCTGCACAGAAAAGGGTGCAAATACTTCTGACCACATCAGTCTGACACAGGGCAATGCCAAATGTGAGAGGAGCAGAGGACAAAAAGGCAAAGGTGAGAATGGAGACAGACTCCAATGACTCCAGCCATCTACACCCCCAAAAAGAAACCATACACACTGCACTCTGGGGAAGGATCTCAAAAACAGAAGTAAAAAAGAAAATAAAAACACTTATTTTCTCAACCTCAGAGCATTGGTGAAATGAAGATATTTCCTGGAATTACCTGGGAAAAGAAGCACAGACAGGGAGCAGGGGATTTCTGAAGCAACACTGAGCACTGCATCTCTGTGCAAATGCCTTGAGAGTTGGGCTGCCAGCACCCTCAGCAGGGTGGACTCCTCCACCCCCATCCCCTCTGCACGAGGGAGACAGAGGCACAGAGCAGTGACACAGCTGCCAGGAAAACCACGGCAAGCCAAGAAGGAACAGAACTCAGGAGGCACCGAATCCCCGACCCCAAATTAACCCTCTACAGCAGATCACCTTCAGAGTGGAGATCAGGGTGGTGGGTGAGATGGGGATGAAGGGGGGAGGCTTTTTATATTCATATATTTATATATAAGAAGTAAATAAGATCCCAGCTCTTGCGTGATTATTGGGCAATTGAAAAATGCAGCAAAAGCAAGCGACATTGGAGTAAAAGGATGTGCCAGGCAAGGAGGAAAAAGTCTTGTCAGAAGGTGGGGAAGGAAGCAAAAGGGAAAATAAGCACTTAGCCAAACACACACTCCAGGTTTGTTACACCTCCCTGGGAAGAAGGACCTGCTCCTGAGCAGCCTTACTAATGCCACAGCCTGGGGTGGGCAGAAGTGTGGGGAACTCAGGACACCATCCTCCAGGCATGGCAACCTCTTTCTGCCAGGAAGTCCCCAGGAAGGTGATAATCTCCAAACTCTGGGAGCTGCTGAAGCCTCCTCTACAAAGAGGGGCTTGGAGAAGGGAGTGAAATCCCTAGGAAGACTCAGCTCAGAGACAGCTCCTACTTGGTAAAAAGCATGATTGTGGTTGTGAGTATTTTTTCTTTTTTTTTTTCCTTTTTTAAAATTTTTTTTTGTTTATTTCACAAAATCTCCCTGGGAACTTCAGTAAGAGGAGACACAGAGACATGCTCCCTTTCTCTTTTGAAAACAGAATTTAAGCAGTGGCTCACCACAGCTGGGCCTGCTCACCACACTATTTCTGTTTTTCATCCCCACAGGAGCTTGCATTTCATTAGCTTCATGCCCCTCCAGTCCCACGCTGCTCACTGAAAAGAGAGCACGAGACAGGAGGTTTCTGTTCCAAGTTGAGAGCCATGGGAAGCACGGACAGAGTTTACCAGGCAGAGAGAGAAGTTCCCAAGTGCAGCCCAGGCTATGGGAAGCATCAAGACATCAGTTATCTGCCACTGCAAAGGGCACCAGAGATGTCCAGGCAACCAAAGCTGTTCAAGCGTCCTTGCCCGCCATCTTCTGTTCAGACACCAACATCTGGTGGTTTCCCTCTTCCCTGCAGTCACTCCCACACACCAGATGAACACCAGAGACAGCTTGGACAGGGAAGCCAGCACACAAGAGCTGCCTCCTCGCTCTGAAGGAACATTCAGGCAACTCTTCCCCACCACTCCGAAGGAAGCTGGAGAAGAAGGCTGCCCTACTTGAGCACAGTCCTATCAGGGTGTTCTCTCCCTTCTCCAACCTAAAAACTTCCAGCATTTACTGGCCTCGAGAAGAGGGTGCACGTCCCTCAGCAACACAATCAGAGCACACAAGGCAGCTCTCTCATCTGCCTCTAGAGATACAGCTGGAAAAGGGGTGCTGGAATACACACCAATGGGACTCAGTTTTCTGTCCTGATGTGGTGAATCCCATGCAGAAAAATGCCACCCCTCACCTGGTATTGGAAGAAGTTAAGAAACCTTACAGAGGGGAGGCATATCTGCTTCCCAAGAAATAAGCCCACCATGATTAATTTTGCTTGGATACAGGGGATGGAAAAGAGAAGAGACAGCAACTTGGCAGGAAAGGTACATGCCAACCCCAAACGTTAGCAGCTTGCTGTGCATGCAAAGTAAGTTAACTGTTTCCACGCTGATAGCCTGATCCACTTTCTGTCAAAACGTGACCGGCCATCTCTGAGGGCTGCTCAGCCAGAAAACCACTTGGAGACTCCACCTTAGCTCACAGGAGAGGTATGGGAGGGAAGGGAACTCACTCCAACACTTGGGAGGCAAGGACGGGAAAGGTTTGTAGACAGGGTTCCTCCAACATGCAACTTGCCTTTTCAGCTCAGAGATCGCTGCTTAGTCCTAGAATGCCTTTCCCTCCAGTTCAAGCAAGCCAAACACCATCCCAGACACACATGCTTCAATACTACAAAATACTCTTTTCTCTAAGGACCATCTAATACCACTACAGTTTGTGCAATCACTGCATTTATTATTCATTTTTAAACTCTCTCGCTCTCTCCCTGTAGAAACTTTTTTTAAAACTTTTCTTTTTTTATGCAAAACTAATCATTTCACTTTTTCCACTCCATCATAAAATCTCCTCTAAAAACACGACGACGAGAACAAACATGGCACAGACACAGAGAATATTTCCCTGTTTTTGTTGATTTTTTTTTTTCCTAAGGATTATAGGGAAAGGAAGGGGATACTTTCAAATAAACTCCTCCTTCAATTCCTTGCCCATTTTAAAAGGCAGGGATGAATCTTGTTTCCTATCTCCCTTAAGGAGCAAGGGCAAAAATTCAGAAGGAGGAGCGCAGCCCATGAATATGAAGGTAGGTTAGTCAGCCTCAAGTGTCTTGTCCACCTGAGGGAACTTGAGGTGACTGCTGCATTCAAGTTAGCAAACCTCTAACTCAAAACAGCACGGGATCCTCATTTTGGATCCAGAGGTTCAGGGTTTGGTTCCCACCTGGTGACCCACCCAGGGAGGGATTTGTCACACAAGCAGGTGAGCTGTGTCTGCAAGCCGGATCATACTCCTTTCTTCCTCCACAAAGAGGATCTACCACGCGAGTTTCTCTGCTGCAACAAGTCCCCTCATCTCCTCACCACAGGAAGAGGGTCCTTGCGGAGCATCCCTACAATGACCCACTGTTTTGCTCTTCACAGACAGTTCCCTTGCTTGCCACTCTGGAGAAAGGCAAAACCCCTTCAATTAAACAATTCCTGCCCCTTGCCCCCAAAGAACACCATACAAGAGACACTGGGGAAAAGAATTCTGCCAAGCAACACATCTTGGCCAAAACACATCAAGAGTTTCCTATTAAAGTTCCCTTTTATCTCCCACTTAAACGCTTCAACACTTTTTTCAGAACCTTGATACCACAAAACAAAACACATCACCACATACACACCAAACAGTAACTTAACAATCTAAAGTGACTGGCCGGTTTGCATCCACCCCATAAAGCAGCTCCTTTTATCTCACAGCCACAGATCAGTTCTTATTCAGAAGGGGGAGGAAAAAGAGAAGAATCTCCTCACTATTTTCCTAAGAAAGAGCTTTTCCCTATGCCTATAAACTGCTCATTTTTGAAGCTGCAGTCAAATGGATAGGCTATGCTAACATAAGGGATCCCTGGGTGTGCCAGGCACAGGAAAGATGCGCAAAAGAAAACCCAAACAAAAAAAAACACCCACAAAAAATACAAGCAGGTATTAACACGGACACGCACACAAGTCCAACAAGTTATAGAAAGCCTTAGCTTGGTGAATGGATCAGGGAAGTCTCTTTCTCCCTGCCCCCAGCTTTAGTTGTGAATGAAAGCACATCCCTGAAGAGTCTACTAAGCTCTTTAAACCAAAGAAAAAGGAAGAGGTGTACCAAGGGTAGTGCTAACAGCACCTGGAATGCCCCTCAGACGGTCTGCACAGACACCCAACTGTAACTGGTGTGAATTCACCATTTCACACAGCTTGCCACCCACTGCAAGGCAAGGTTTGTGGGGAGGGCAGCACAGATTTTATTACACCAGCCCAGGCACTGGAGGCAGGGAACACACAAGCTCTGGGCACAAAAGCCCTAATTAAGGTCAGAAGCCGGTCTATCCCTCTAACACCCTGACAATGTCCCTTGGGCAGACAAATATTACTTCCCTCCCACAAATTGCCTCCCTTCTATGCTCAGATTGCTGCAACTACAAAATCACTACTGCAGGAGAGCACTCCTCAGAGCCAGCAGCTCCTAAACATCCTTGTGTGAAAGCACCAGAGGGGCAAATTCCACCTGTGTTCACCTGCCCAGGGCAGGTTTGTAAGTAAAGGAGCCCTGGCATGAGGAATTTTTCCCACCCTTTACACCTCTGTAGCATGTTAAGTAGAAGTGACACCCCTCTGCCCCATCCAGGGACAGGGCTGAGAGGGTGAGGCTCTCCCACCCTCATCAGCACCTCCTTTCCTTGCCTCTACAGGCTCAGTCCTATGCAAGTAGAAGAAGAAAGGAGAGCAAAGGAATGGCTTCTCACTGTGAAGCTTGGTACCCACACAGAAACAAAGCAAGCCAGAAATGACAGGCAAAAAAATAGAGCTTATTTTGGATGTGAACAAAGCTGGTCAGGGAAAGAGGGAGCTGTGGAACAAACAACAAGCTGTGGTCTTGCTCCCTCCTGTTTGCTAGGGGTGAAGAGAAGGAATTTCTAGATCAGCTCACAGGAGCTTTTTAGGGGAAGAGATCCAGCGCACATGCATACAATGTGAGACAGGTATTTCTTATGAGCACCTTTGGTTGACAGTTGTAAGGGCTGTTTCAGATGCTGAAAAGACAGAGGGGAAACCTCTTCCAGGCCACCCACCAGAGGGAGGGCAGAGCAGGAGGGGCAAAAGAAAGCAGGAAGAACAATCGACCTGCCTTAGTATCCACCCCTCCTTCCTTTGGCAGGAGCAAGAGGAAGCAAAGAGGGCCGGGGGAAGCTTGCACACCAGGCGGGAGAGCAGCCTCACGCGGCTGTTGGCATTAACTTCCACAGAATGAAGGATGGATGCACAGCCCACTGCCCCTTTTGCCATGGAAAACCAGGGAAAGGCATTTCATGTTCCTCTCTACAAACAAGTGCAAGTGATGAACATCAGGTGGAAGATGTTGGTTGGAAGCAGACTCCTCTTTTCTTCCCCTTCTCCTGAGGAGCTGAACAGGTTGGAAGATGCAGGAGAAGAGGAGGGATCAGGGCATCTGAAAGCGCCCATACAACTGCCAAGGTAGCACCAATAGTCAAAGGAAAGGGGAAGCCAATATGAGGCATAGGCTGCTTGGGGCACCCCTCACCACCCCAGCTTTGTCTCAAGCACCTTCCAGGCATGACATTTCTCCTGTCCTTCTCCCCCTCACTCTGAGGGCATCTGGATCAGCAACTGCCCCAAGGACAGCAGAGGACAGGCAGATCCAGGCTGCAGGTGACGAGGGGAAGGATGGCAGGATGGTAGTCATGGCAAGAGGTAAACAAGAATGGAAGAGTCTGCATGCACGTTGTGGGAGAAGGTCTGGAGGACATGGGCAAGGGCTCCAATCCTCTTACATTGTTCCCTCAAGGGTTTGGAGCTCCTCTTCAGTTTTTGTCAAAGATGGAAAGGGAGTGAGGAAGAGCAGCACCTTCGTCACCACCTGCACAGGCACACAGACACATGCTCACTCATCCCTCAGCCCCAAAGGCTCCACCGCCCGTTGGACAACACCACACTCAAGGACAAACAACCACTCCCCAGCCCCACCACAACCCTCCCTGCCTCCTCCTAGCAGTACCAACACCCAGAACAGTGGGTGCTCCCATACCCCCACCGACACACTCCAGCCTCCAGGCAAAAGGAAGTGGGCAGGAGGAAAGGAGGAGGAAGGGTGGCAGTGAGGGCAAGAGGGACAGCCAAGGGGAACAGGAGAGAACTAAGGACAGCCATTCGCAACACAACTTCTCTCAGGTAGAGCTCCCCCCACACCCCTGGAGCAGGGGGACCTGGCTGCTCACTTGCTGCCTCCTCCACCACCACCCGCCGCCACCTTCTCAAAATCCTCTGCATTGCAGAACTCCTTGATGGTTACAGTGAGGAGGTTGCTGGTGACATCTGTGACCACCACATTAGAGCAAGGGGACATCTCAGGACGCCAGTCGCCGGCCTCCTGCTCTGGGTCAGAAGAGGAGAGGGACAAAGAGGGCGTTTGCCCCCCACTGCACCCTCCCGAGGGAGAACGCTTGCTGGTGGCAGCTGACTCAGGTGGGATTGAGAGGTCAAGGACCTCCGACTCACGCCAGTCGGGGATGGCTGGGCTGAGGGTCTCAGGGAGCAGCTTTGGAGGGGAATCATCTGGGTCAGAGGAGGAGTGAGGAGCGGGTGATGGGCAGCCAGAGGAGCTGGAGCTGGGGGCATCATAGGGGGTGGAGCCCACAATGAGCCCACAGGAGGCTGCCTGGGAGCCTTCGGCCTCCCCCTTGTCCTCCAGAGAGGGGGTAGGTGCAGCAGACGGCTTATTGTAGAGCGCAAAGGTGCCAAACTTCATGTGGCGGATCTGAGTGCGGAGGACGCTCTCGCTGAACTTTTTGCTCTTGCCAATGACTCGGTTTCGGGACGGGATCTTGGGCCGGGCCAGGCCCCCGGCCCCGTTGGCTGGCTTCCCACCTTTGTCAATGACTTTGAGGTTGAGGATGATGCGGCTGCGCTTGGGCTCGCGGGGTTTCACCTTACGGTTGATGATGCGGACGGTCTCCGAGAAGGGCGAGACGGGAGGGCGAATGCCGGCCCCGCCGCCCACGCTCCCGCCGTTCTGGGGGTCTGGACGGGGCAGGGGGCGCCGGGACATGCGGTGGCATCGCCGGATGTCCTTCTTGAGCCGGTGCACGGCGGCGCTGGAGTGGAGTTTGGGAGAGGAGGTACTGGAACCAGGCTTGACAGAAAAGTGTACATCCCCAATGTGGAGGGCCTCCGCTTGGGCCCGAGCCTGCGGTGGTGGGGAGAAAGAAAACAAACAGGGTCAGAGAGGCAGCCTAGGTGCAGCCAGACCTCAAATCGGGCACTGCTCACTGCAGGACAAGCACTCACTGGCAGTACCGTGACACATTCATACCCAGCATCAATGACAAGCACAGGTACACACCTACAAACTACTGATAGCTCCAGCACAGCCCCCAGACGGGCACAGGACACTGCCTATATAATTTTTTGGGAAGCTAATATTTCCCTAGGCTGTATCCCTGTTAACACATGCTTTCCCCAGGGGGAAACTGCTACTTCCCAGGCATGTTTCAGGGTTAGAATTATTCTAACAGCCTCCCAAGCCCCCCTTGGTCATCATCAGTCAATGTGCACAACCCACCACAGTCAGCCAAAGAAGCCAGCATCATCCTAGGCACTTGGGGCTGTCAGTGGTGAGACAGCACCCAAACTTACATAGGTATTGTACCAGGTTCTGTTCAAATTGAGCACAAGTTAAGAGGGAAGAGTCAGAGTAATACCTAAAGAGAATTGTCTCTGAAAAGTGTGATAGAAGGGGGTCTTGAAGAACACAGATGGAGGCTGGTGAGAATGGTCTGATGGAGCTGTCTTCATTAAACACAAAAAATTTAAAGATCTGGTTTTTAACAAGGGTCACATGCAAGTCATTCATCCTCACTGTACTGTAGGAGCAAGGTCCAGTGTAAAAGAGATGAGGCCAGCTGGAAACCAAGTAAAATTTAACTGCACCTCTATAGCAGAGATTGACTTGTCTTGTTGAGCACCACGCTTGCTTGAAACTGGATCAGAGCAGGAACAGCACCTGTTCAACTGCTGTATGCCAGCCCTCCCCAAGAGCCAGGCCAGGGGAACAATATTTTTAAGTTCTTCTGATGCTAAAAACTGTCCTGGTTCACGCACTAGAGACAAGAACATTTTCTGGCAGCAGGAACAACTGTTTCATTGGTAAGCTGGTGCTGTATGACCTGTGGGCATGGAAACCCAGAGTATATTCTTCCATCACATCTCATCAGAGCACTCTTGCTTGTATAGCTCATCCTTCCACCTGCACCCCAGCAGTTGCCCAAACTAACCCCTTTTCATATTCCCTCTCAGCAGTGGTGACAGGTAGAAGCCACACAGGCCTGGAGGGGACAGGAAAGCCCCCACCCTGTGAGTGCCCATCCCGCGAGCAGCTTCCCCCACCTCGTGGGCACAGCAAGAACTGCAGTGCTAGAAGACGACAGCTGCTTTTCCTCCCCAACTTTTCCATCCCGTTGCCCCTTGCACACGCCAAGATCGGGATGGCTTCTTGCCAGCTAAGAGCTTAGCACTCAACTCCATCTCCTTTGTCACCCTGCAGGCTGTGCCTCCTACCAGAGAAATGCCTGGGGAAAAAAAATGTGCGTGTAAAGGCAGGGATCTAACAGATCTAAGCGAGGGGCCCAGCCAGCCCCTGCACAAAAAGCTCAAAGTCCTGCCCTACAGCTCCAGAGCTTTGCTGCTAGCCAGAGCCCCTCTTCTCCCACAGAGATATGCATGGGAACCGCAGAAGATCCTGAATGAGCAGAGAATGGAGACGTGAAGACATTTTGTTCCCCTCTGACTAACACTGGATGATCACAGCCTCCAGTACTAGTTGCATTCTGGCTTTAAAAGGACTACAAAAATGAGGTCTCCTTCTCTGACTGTACAAGAAAACACAGACTGAAGGCTCATCCTTACTGGGGACCTAGACTCTCTGCTAGCCAGCTGACAAAGAAACAGACACAAGTGAGCACAACTCCAAGGCAGGCACAGACATTCTGTACATTAACAAACAGGGCTGTTTCCACCTAGCTAAAGGGAAGCGTTCCCAGCACACACAAACCCCAACACATCCTGCTGTAGCAGAAAGCATCCTAATGTCCATCTAATTACTCTCCGTCCAGCCTCAAATGTTACTCCATGCCCAAAACTGTTGAGAAAATAAGATATAGTTCCTGTAACAGGCATCGTACAGGCCTGAGCACAGAAACAGCACCAGATGAACTCCCTGCACCACACATCAATTCTATCCCTCCCATCTCATCAACACACAACCTGGAGACACTGCAGACCTGGTCAGGAGGTCACAGGCACAGGCAAATGCACATTTGGGCGGTGCTTGTTCCATCTCTTCACAGGTTCCTCTGAAGCAGATGGTAGACACAAGGACAAGCTAAAGGTGCCTTCTGACATTACATACCAGTATAGCCTGAATTAACAAATTTGTTCCTTTTCATCCTGCTCCACATCACAGCCAGCCCTTCCAGCATTGCTGCTCTTGTGCTCTGGGTTTCTCACCAACTTACCACTGCTGAGCCAAGAGCAAAATGCAACAGTGTCCCATTCCAAAATACAGGTCAGAGAAGCCAGGCACAGGTTACAGACAGGTGCATCATTGAAAATTCTTCTACAGCTTCAATGGATGGAAAAAGTATGCTTCAGGGCCTGTCCTGTTGCCAACACTGCACATCTTTCAGATTAATTGCCTACCCTGTAATCATGCCTTTGAGTTCTGCCCGCTCTGTGCCATTCTGCTCCAAGTCAAATCTAATTGCCACCTTCTACCAGCAGCACCACCTCCATCACCCAGGAAAGGTGGCAGGTTCCCAGAAGGGTGGGGAAGCAGTCACAAACACCCTCAGTTTCATTATACACCCCAAAAATTTCTAAGCAGCACTTCCCATCAGCCACATTAAACAAAGTGATAATGCTGGGATGGTAACTACCTGGCCAGTTTCACAGCCCTACCGATTTTACTTTATCTGCCGGTACACATTAATCAGCTCCTGTCCTGTTTTCACAGAGAGATGTTTTGGTTTTGTGCTTGCACAGCAGCTAGGGCAGAGCCCTGGTACACTGCCCTGTACATTTCCAGTGTGCCAGAACCAGTAGGTCTCACTTACATGCTATGTGTCTGCATTTCAGTTACTTCTGGGGCACTTTTTCAAGGCTGAAGCTGTTTCTAACTCATGTTTCAGCTATCTGCCTTTATTAAATTCCAGCTTCAGTAGTCTCCAGGTAGTCTACATGCAGCATTGATACTTTGGTCAGATTATTAAGACAGAAGGTAAGTTAGGGCCCAGCAGTCCTCCCCTGCTGCTACACAGCTATCTCCAGTGACCAGCTCCAAAGAGCATTATGCAAATACTCAGCTTACCTTGAGACTGTTTTTCCAGGTAAGGTTTCAAGAAAACTCTTATCAGATGCTTTATCTAAGACCAGCCCCCAGAGCTTTCTCACTAGGGAAGCTCAGTATTCCTACCACAGGATCAGGTTTATTCGGGCATCATCTACATGAACTCGTCCCTTCACTGCAGAGGACAGCACAGAGACTCTCCTTCCCGTTTTCAACTTTAGATTAAGTAACTTGCTACCTTTGGTTTGTAGAAGACTCAACATTCAGTTTTATCTGTCGGAAATGCACTTCTCCCTGCTCTGGATCCATTCCTCAGTCATATTCACAGCCATATGAGGACAAGGTCTTTGAAAAACAAACCTGCTGAATCCTTTCAGCTGTGTCACTACAGTTTGCTACTTGGCTCCCAAGTTTTCCACATGGAAACTACCTCTCCAGGTTTTGCTGTTCACCCACAGGATGTGCTCGCTGCTGAAGAAGTGCTCAGCATGTATACGAAGTAATTCACTCTTTGCTTACAGCTCAGCCTACATCAGGATGCAGCTTCTGGAGGCTTGCTGCAGTGCTCTGTCATGAGAGCAAGCCAATTGCTGGGATTGCTTCCCTTCCCCCCCTTCCCGTCTGGGATATGTATCACCTTTATTTATCTTGTACAGCTCTCCCTCACTGCCCCTGGGAACTAGTGTATCTCCCCCATTCCCTACTATTTCTGAATAAATGTCCCTCGAGGCCCAGCAAGCATATTTGTTCATTCATTCCCTTAACGCACTGAGGCACACAAGCACGTACACAGACACGTGCTCAGAAAGGCCTCTCTTACCTGATTTGTATCAAAATCTCTCCCATTTGGAAGAAAAAAAACAAACCAAAGACCTTGTAAGGCAATGGATTTCTAGTGAATTATTTCAAAATCTCGCCAACTCCAGTAACGCTGCTGGTCCATAGCACTACTCTCTCATAAATTACTGGCTCTGCTTTGTCTTTTATTCTCCACCTGCATTCCCACAGTCTTTGCTCCAAACAGCATTTGCAAGAGCTCTTCTTTCCCCTTTTTGGCTGCCATTCTGCCTTTTTATCACCCCCTTTCTTCAACAGTCTTCCAAGTGACAGGGCAAAAGCAAGCCAGTTCATAGCACAGTTCTCCCAAGCAACACTGCCATAAACTAAAGTTTCCCTCTGGATTGGAAACAAAATGCTACAAAAGGGGAATGGGCTGTTTTCAAATTATTCAGGATAATTTACGAACAGGGAGGAGATCAAAAGAAACCCAATTCCAGCTTGGGAGTTCAAGAAAGGGCAAAAGGACAGAGCACCATGCTGCTCAGCCCCTTCTTCCCCCACTCTCCTACTCAGAATCCCTTTACTCTTGTTCTCCCTTACTTCTTCCTTCCCATTAACCTTCTTCACTCCTGTCACCTTAGTATTTATGACCACCCCAAGCAGGGGTCTTTGCCAGCCACCCACTGAGCTTGCAGATCGGGCTCTGTCTCTGAATAGCACTTGCTAGACTTTATTAGATGAGTTTGTGCGGTTTGCATTCCACACAGCAGAGTGCCTAGAGAAAAAAAGCGAAATAAAAAGCAAACTGAGCAGGAAAAAAAGAGGAAGGTCACTACAGCACATGCTATGTCTCTTTCTAACCTCACACCAGCATCCATGCTGAAGGGCCTGTCCTCAAGGATGACTTCTGCCAGACACCTAAGGAATAAGTAAGAGCCTTGCGTACAGCGCTGCCCATTTCAGACCAAGAACTCTGCTCCCCATCCGCTCAGCGCAGGGCTGCAGCACACCAGCAGCCTCTCAAGAATCACAGCCTCCCGCCAAGCCTGAGCTCAGCGCTGGGAAAGTTAGCCCCTAGCATGCAAAGGATAAAGACCCATTTCCTGCCCAAAACTTTGCAGTTGCAGCTTGCAGGGGTCGCTTTCAACACTGGCGATCTTGATAGCGATATTACAAAGCCTGGACTGTGATGTGCCTCTGCAGTCTGATCGAAAGGGCAAGTGTTAGACAGCTCTCAGAAACAGGAGCCTGGCTCACAAAGGCAGCAGGTGGTCAAAGATGCAGCTTTTCAAAGCTTTTCCAAAGGTGTGGGCCACTAACCTGCTGGAATGCTTTCTGCAAATCCCCCTGGTGCCTATCTGCAACTTTTGAGAATTAATGCCAGGATAAACCTAGTCCCAACTGCAAGCTAAAACACAATCCGAAGGACTGAGTGGCATATCAGGGCACTTATTTTGACGCCATTCTGGAGACTCAAAAGCCTAGGTTTAAGTACTGATACATAAGAAAAATCCTAGCAAGTCACCAAGTGAAGGTAACTAGTCTATCAAAGCAGTCCTACACCAGATTTCTGCTTAAACATCATTGCATCCAGGCCTAATCTGTTCAGTTAACAGATCAAAAAGAATATTGTTCTAACTGCCAACTCCAAATACTCCCTCTGGGATACAAGAATCAAATTTCTTCCCCTGCTTCCGAAATTCTCACTGGCAAGAGATTCTGCAGCTGAAAGAACTAAAAACACTGTTAGTAATGCACGAGGCAGAACTCAATCCCACTCCTCCCACAGCAGCACCAGTGCTGCAGGGCTGGAAGAGGTCAAACGTGCATCTTTGGGGGTCAGAAGAAGTGAGTTCAAACCACCTCTGTCATAACTCTAGCCGCAGCTGTGTTGATTGTGGTTTGCCTGAACAGAGCTCAAACAAGCTCAGATGGAGCTGGCTCAGACAGAGTTACTTCTCGCTGCCTGGTCTGGGGTGTTATTTTTAGAGTAGGATCCGAAGTCACAGAGGAACAGCAGCTCAGTGCACAGCTCCACCAGCTCTGTTTCCCAGAGGTGCAAACCAAGTGGCAGTGGTAGTGCTCTGTCCTGCCAGCCTCTCCCGTGTGGAGCCAGCCTTCAGGAGAGGTGATCTTGCTCCCTATCACGATTCATCTTCTACAAAGTACTGAGCCAGCTCTGTAAACCTACAGGTTTCCATTACCGTTTGAGGAGCTGGCAGAAGGAAGATGTGCCACAGAAACAGTCATGATTCAAGGGATGCTGCTGAATAATTCACGTTAAGTTTAGGGGGGTTTTAAAGGGTAAGGGGAAAAGAGAAGCTATGAGTGGGTTCTGAGTATGTGGGCTGATTTTGGTTTTTTAAAATGAGTGATACAGCAATAGATATGGCTATATCACATTCAGAATCAAAATTAAAAGAAACTGATTACACATAGCATAGTCACCTCTCTACAGCTCTGAACAGTGTCAGGTGTTACAAATACCAGTATTTTTTAATGCAGGCAGAGAACTATTCCAAGCTGGTGGTTTTCCCTTCAAGTGTTCCTTTGCCTTGTTGGAAATTTATACACAAAGCATGACTGCCAGAAAGAAGAAAACCAACCATTCTGTGTTCCCTGAATACAGCATAAGAGGTAGCACATATCAGATACATTTATAATTGTCAGGCTACAGATACAGAACAGTGTTAGCAGAAAAACAGGCAATGAGGGAAGACAGTTCCATCAGCAGGACTTCCCAAGGATTACCGTGGTCCCTTGGGTTTTAGGCAGAGCATCAGAATACGCCTGCTCCTGCACTTCTGTGTGCTTCATTATGCCCTCTCCAAGCAGAGAAGTGACACCCTACCTCTCTGTGCTTTCCGGTGCTCATGCAGTTAAAAGTGCTGTGCTGACTTGAGTAAAGCTCCTACTGCTGCCAGGCAAAGGGAAGTATTAACCTGTTTCACAGATGGGGAAACACACACAAAGCCTAAGTGACTTGCCCAAAGCCACAGGATGACTTGGTGATAGTGATGCCTTACTACAGGGTCCACACTGACTGTTCCAGGGTTTCCTATCAGAAAAACCAGGGGAACTGTGGACTTGCTCATCTGTCTGAAATATACAAAGGTGTGTTCTTTCTATGCTTATTTGGAGCCTGAGGTTGTGACACCTAGAGAGGAAGGGGAAGGAAGAGGGGAGCAGAGGAAAGCATTTCGTTTATAAACTAATAAATTCACAGAGCTCACATAACAGTCACACAGCTACCAGAGTTCTTAATTAAAAGGAAATAAGGTAAAAATAAAGGGCAAGAAGGCCTGCACTAGGGACTACCTTCCTTGCTCTTCTTTGCAAGCAAGCAGAGATGCTACGACATATTGCAGAGATGCTGAGTCTATCAGAGGGGAACTGGAAACTTCAACTGCCATCCTATGCAGAGGTGAAACACTCATCCTCCTCCCAGCCATCCCCCACCCTCTGCAAAAGCAAAACAAGCCTTCAGTTCACAGATCAAAGCATGAACCCTTCATGAAACTCCCGCGGAGCACCTACATCCTTAAATGCAACCAGAGGAGCACAAGTGGCAGCGGAATTCCCGCCTCTGCTGCCTGACCGCTCAGCGTGCTGCTAAGTTGCAGGGCACGGGTCAGATGGAAGTGCCTGCTGAAAGAAGAGGGATCAGGGCTGGCTAGCTCTCCACTGCGGCAACAGAAGGCCACGAGAAGGAGAGGATATCGGAAAGAGAGACTGCAGGCTCGCCACGCACATCTGCGTGCGCTGGCCGTCCTGCTGAGGCACCCGCCGTCGCACGCACACGCGCTCTCCCCTCACACGCTCCTGTGCCTCTGCCCACCCCCCCTTTCCTGTCGGGTTTTCCCCGCGCTCCCAGAGCCAGGCATCAGGCACAAGTCACTTGAAAGTCCAGTCCTTCCAAGGGCACGCGCCAGCAAGGTTGGAGAGATTTGATTTTTTTTTTTTTTTTTTTTGCTAGGCCTAAGTTATTTAAATAAGAGTTACCTTCAGCAGAAAAGTTTTAGGTTTAGGTCCTCTCTTCTTGGGCCCGTACAGCTCACGCTCTCGTTCCCTTTAGGGAATCAAATTTGTCAAGAAGTTAAAACTTTTCCCAAAGGGAAAACAGAAGCATACAAGTCAAAGGGGAAAAAATATAAAGCAGAGAAAAGAAAAAAAAAAAAAAAAAAAAGGAAAAGGAAAAAAGGAAAGGAGCGCCTGGATGCTGTTTCCCGCTCGCCCACCCAAAGCCAAACCTGCTGCTGCAGCCCCCCCAGCCCAGGGTGGGGGATGAACACTCACTTCTGCTCGAAGGCGGCGATGAGGCGGGAGTCCAGGATGTTCTCCTCGGGTTCCCAGGTGCTGTACCTGCCGGGCAGGAGCAGCGGAGGGGACAAGCGAAGCGGTTAGCGCCCAAATCCCCCCGCAGCCGCACACTCAGATACCTCCCCCTCCATCCCATTCCGCCCCATCCCCGCAGCCCGGGAGGAATACACTCACTTGATGGCCCAGCCTTTCCATTTCACCAGGTACTCGATGCGCCCCTGCAACACACGGGGGAGAAAACGGGGGGGGGGGGGGGTGTGTGTGAGGCGGGGGCCCGGCGGGCGGGCCAGCGGCGCGGCCGGGGCCCGGCAGCCAGGACCGAGGTTGGGGGGGGGGGCCCGCAGCCCCAGTGGAGACGACCCCTCACCTTTCGGATGCGGCGCTTGATGATGGACTCGGCGGCGAAGACGCGCTCCCCCACTGCAGACAGCTCCATCTTGCAGCTCCCCCTCAGCGGCGGCGGCGGCGCCCACAGCCCATAATAATCCCGCCCGCCCGCGCGCGCCGCCCCGCCCCCTGCCAACGGCCCCGCCCTCCTCGTGCCGCCGTCGGCTCGCGCACGCCCGCGCGCCCCCTCCCGCCGCGGCCGCGCGTGACCCGCCCCCCCCGCGGTTAAAGGCCCTTAAAGGGGCCGCGCCTCGGGCGGGGCGCGGGGGGCCTGCATCCCCCGGCAGCGGGGAGAGGAGCTGAGGGACGGGAAAGAAGGGGAAGGGAAGCGAATCCCGCCCGCGCCGATGCCCGGCATGGCGGCGGGATTGCCCCTTCCCGCCCGAACGGGGCCTTTTTTTTCCTTAAAACAATGGCGGCAGCGTCTTCTCCCGTTGCAGATGCACCGTCACCCCTCTCGCCAGCGGGGAAGCGGCAGCCTTGAAGCACGTACCAAGGCAAAAACTAGCAATAAAAGCGCTTAAATATTTTCTTTCCTTTGTGTTTTATTCCGTTTAGCTGGCGTGACTGTGTGCCAATATAAGGTACAATTTTTGAGCCAGTGTAAGGTACTGCGAGGTAAATGGGCCAACCGTGCTACATAAACCTGAAGGAAACAAGAAAAATGTTAAGTCACTTAGAGGAATTCCCTGCCCTGACTATTACTGCAAACCCCTAATTAATTTGCAGCATACTTTACACTCTCTTGCAGGTGCTAGAAAAACAAAAATCTCAGTGAAAAATCGTTCTCTGTGATTCAAAATGGAAGCTCGCGGCTCTGCAGCTGTTTTTGTGTGGAACACATGGTTCCCCCTTACCTGGAGGACCTTACCTGCTTTCTCATCTGTTTTTTGGGTTGCATTTCAGATACCCTCTGGGAAAAGTGGGAGCTGTGATGAGGCAATGGTTATCCTGCATTTGCTGCTCTTTGTAAACCTACTGTGACCTGCAAGGTGCCTTTGGAGCAATGGAATCCTGCTACCTGCTCCTCAGCTGGGCTGGCAGGGACCCCTCACAGCCCCTGTGGCTCTTGTTTTCCCTTGCTCCATTTGCACTCACATTCTCTTTCCACCTCTTGCTCAGGGATTTCACCCAGAAGGAGGGAATTCTGGAAACTGCTATAGTATGGCACTAATATCAGTACTAGCAAGGATGGACAATGAGGAATGTTTTCCTCACTGCCTGTGATTCAGGAAAGATCTGTCAGTGTTTTGTTCTTTTTCACCTTAGCAGCTGAAATATTGCAGCCAACACAAGCTCTGTGCCCAGAGGAAAAGTGACTCAGGAAAAGATGTGCTCCCCACTGCCATGTCCCTATTTGAAGTGGGGTCAATGGAGAGGTTGCTGAATGCTGATGGAGACAATCACACAGACCCTGGCTCAGGACGTGAGCAATTCGGAGAATGACGTGTTTCTGCAGTCAGGGACTGAAGCACAGCATGCTTCATCACTGATAATTCTGCATTTAGGTCATACCCCTCACTTTGAGAAAAGGCTCTAAGAGGCCCTTTCTCAGGTGTTTGCCATCACAAGCCAGGCAAGAACAACAGCCCAAGACTCTTACCTAGAATGGGTCAAGTCCTTCTGGACTGCCCCTTTTCTCTAGGAACCATCTTTTTTTAATCTCAGTTCTTCATATGCTTGAATGTAACTTCAAAAGAACAAGTCCATCACACCCATTGCATTTTGCTTTTCACTTTTCTAATTTTGCACATTAAGTGTTCATTAACACCATCCATGTTTAAATTAGCATTACTGTTCACTTTGCTTACACAACTGCTTTTACATTTGTAGCTGAGTGTCAAGCAGCTGAAAGTTCAACCAGCAACATCATCCACCCTCAAAAGCAGGCACCCTTAAATCAAAAGGGGGAAGTATTTTTTATGGCTACACAAATATATGTGCAGCAACCAAGACTGTTGGCTTGTCCCAAAACAGATGTGTGGGTCACAAATAGCACAGCCCACCTCAGGACAGGGGCAAAAGGCACCATAATCCATGGAGCAGAAGGGGCAGCAGCTTTTCAGAGAGATCCATGTACTCTTTCTAGTTATTTTCTCCTTTCACCTGTGAGCAGAACCTTCTTTCCAGCCACAGCCACTGCTCAAATCAATGCGAGCTGCCGTATGGCCTAACACTTTCATCTAACTTTTACTCTCACAAAGCAAAATAGTAGCAGAATATCCAGCTGTTCAGGGCATTGTTGGGCATTTCCTTTGTTTCATTCACGTTTCTAGTAAAACACTTTAAAAAAAAAGCCCACCCACCTGGGAAGACAGCCCTCCCTGAACAGCTATTGTTCACTACAGACACTGAAATAAAATATTTTTCTTGCAACTCACTGCCTGCAAAACCGTAGCACTTTACTAGCACCAGGAAGTCAGTGCCTGGAAGCATTAAGATTTGGGAGAGCAACAAGATCTTCCACATCAAAACTGCTGCTGAGTGGGACAGCACAGGTGCGAGAACATTTTCATGTGTTTTTGAAATGATGCTTGATAATGGGAAACTCACTTGCTCAAAGTCAATAGCCACCTCCAAGCTCATTTCTTTGTGGACCTGGCAGGAGCAGCAGCTTTTGGAAAGCAAATGGTCAGTCCCTCACCTATACAAGGAACAGCTTCACACAGCCCAGCCCCTCAAGCAAATACCATATACATTTCCAAGGAAACCCTTGGCACTATGGGCATCCAGGTGAATGGGTGCTGGGATTTCCCTGCTGCAGTTCTAAAACACACCAGCAAAGGCAGGTCCCTTGGAACTGACCCTGTGCACCAGGTACAGGTGGCTCTGCAGTGGCCAGAACAACCAGCCCTCCAGCCCAATAACTTTTTGATGCAGCAGAGAGAGAGGGTTGGTGCTGTATCTACACCAGTGGGATGCTATGATATCCCTGAGGCCTGCCTAGGAGTTTCCAAAGCAGGCCCAGCTGTCCAGGCTGCTACTGGCTCAGGCTGAATACACAAGTCCCCCAGATTTCTTGCATTCTTTTTCAAAAGCAGTCACTTGGCAAGCAAAATGCTGTGAAGAGCAGGGAAGTTATGTGGCACTGAGCAGACAGGAAGTGACTGCCATCACAGGGGTCACACAGGCTGCACTTCACTCTGTGCTTCTCAGAGAACACCAAACTGCTCAACCCTTGTGGTTTCCCCTTTCACCAAGTGCCCTTGTTCTCAGGCCTCCGATGGGGAGAGCTGTGCAAGGCAAGTCGGCTGCACTGCACGGATCAGAGGGGCAGCATAGCAACAGATTATTAAAAAAAGAGGACTGCCCAGATTAACCTTTAATCCAGCCAACACATGCATGCAAAAGGACAAGCTGTTTCTGGTACCAGCCAGCCTCTGCAGCATTGGCAGAGGTAGGAAGACACAATCTCCAGAGCAGGCTTTCCCGTAACTCTGCACTGCAGTTTCTTACAACTTCACCTGACTCGCTAGCTGCTGCCAGAAACTAAGTGGCTGGCTGGAGTCCTGCTCTGATGCCATCACTCAGCTCCAGCGTCCCTGGCTCAAAGCAAGCATGCTGATGGCATTTGGTAACACAGGCAGGACCTAGCCAGGCTGCCTTGAGCCATGACTGACTCAGGAAACACACCCCATTGCCCTCTGCCTTAGCTCCACATGGTTTTGTGATTGATGGCATAGCTGCATTCAAGTGCAGGGCTCACCCCCACATTACATCTACTAGAGGTATCTCAGACAGCCCCATTGTCTTGCCCAGGTACCTCAATAAACACCTGGCCTCCCCCTCCACAGGGGATGGAGTGGGACACACCTTGAGGGAGCAGGCCAGGTATACAAGTGGACTAAATGACATTTGGGCTTTGGAATATCAGCAATTCTAGGACTCAGACTTCTTGACTAAACCCTGGGGTGAACCAAGGGCCAAACAGTACCCAAGGGTAGCTGTGCTCCTGAAAAGGTCCCTGAAAGCCTTGCTGGCCAAACCACTGGAGGTGTTGGCTTGGAGGAGAGCTGCTGGCAAGCACTGCAGAGCATGCCTGGCAGCCCAGGCCTCACCTCAGACTTTCTCCATTCCAATGAAATGCAGGATATGGGACACACCAGGACTCTCCTGGTGCTGGCAGGGCTGTCCTGGCACCTCAGCCTTGTGCAAGGATGGAGAGAATTCCCTAAACCCGGAACAACAGCCACCCTGCCATTGGCATCCTCCTCTTCAAATTATAATCAGTCAACCCAGGCCACCCCTGGGCAGCTCTAACTTACCAGTGGGTTAAAAATTAATAAAAATTTCCTCCAATCAAAAGTAATGAGTAATATCAGAAACAGCCTTTTTTAGGCTCCATTCTTCATCGATCCTTCTTTACTGATCTTCACGCACACATGCATGTTTTCCATTGTTTTTCCAGCTGCATTGCATGTTTATACACCAACAGATGCAACTGTTGGAAAATAATTCAGCTGTAGAATTAAAGCAAAGGAGGGTAAATAACCACACAAACATACCATGAGGTAAATGTCAGTTCTCATATTTAATATTTTAATAATTTTGTTTGCAACATTTACCACATAAATCATCTAAATAAATAGATGCTGTACAGTCTCTTATCCATATCAGTACAAAAATAAAACCACACTTTGTGTCAAATTATACTTGAGCCTGCCCTCCCTTTGCTATTACAATCTCCTTTTACAGCACATACTCGCTCAGAAAAGGCATTATACTCTGATTTGTTTGTTTGGAATTGGTTTACTCCCTATTTCCCCCCCTCCCCAAATACATTCAATTAGTCTGTACAAAAGCTAGAAGCTCATTCTGTGCAAAAGGAAGCTTTCTGTGTGCAAAGACTCCAATGCTCTAGCGTGCTGATGGGAACAACAGCAACAACTGAACAGACAGGAACAAAAATAATCAGGGACCCTCCCCTCTAACTGACCCCACTGTCCCCCATCCTCCCCCTGCAACAGAAAGGGAGCACATCAAATTAGATGAGTGTGCAAAAGCGTTCTAATGATGTGCGTATGCTGAGGGAAAAGGTTGGTGCTGAAAACCCAGTGAGAGAACTGGGCTGCTGAACCCCATGCTGTAGAGCTGACTGGGTGAGGGAAAAGGGTTTTCTGCCCTTAGCCTGCTCAAAAGGTTCTTGAGACACACAGAACAAAAGCTTCATCTAAATTATTTTAGTTCTTTAGTTGCTGTTCTGTTGGAGATGAGGTGAGGAAACAGCCTGTGGAAAAATCCAGCAGCTACTGAAGATAACTCCTGGTTCACCCTCCCTTCCTCTCCCCAGACTCTGCAGAAGGACAGACATCTCCTCATTCCTCAATTAAGCTAATAAGGTGCAATTTTTCAGACAGGAAACTATAAAGATGTCTCCAGAGCTGGAAGAAACGGTCATAGTTCCAGACTAGGACCACTCAAACTGAAACTCAATTTCATTTTTCCCTTTCCTCTATCAAAGGAGGTGAGGAGGGAGGAAGCCAGCTTGTGCCCCAAAGGCAAATGAAGCAGGTTTAGCAGGACTCCTCCCTCAGGGAACCCTCTGCTCCTGGCGTGGTGGAGTACACTCTCCCCCATGGGAGGGAGGCAAAGGGCTGGGTGGCAGCTCTGGAAAAATAATAAGGAGCAGCCAGCGGCCTGAAACAGATACATCTTTTGCTTTTCAAATGCCACTTCTAGACAGACGATAAGGAGTACTTAGCACTCCTAGTTCTTTGCATTTCCAAAGTGCTTCAAAACATACTTCAGATTTAAAAGCAAAAAAAAAAAAAAGCTGCTTAACATTTTGACAGATTTGCAAAAAGCTTCTTTGTGCTGACACTACATTTTCTGGTTAAAAACTAACAATAATAATAAAAAAAGGTTTTCCACCTCTACCAAAATTCCCCTCCCAGCCAAAACTTTGCTACCCCAGTAATGAGATAAGCTGTGATAGAGGTTCCCAACAATCTCAGGAATTCTACCCCATCCCAACTTTGCAGCAATCCACAGCAGCCCCAAATGCTCCCACGGAGCCCTGCAACTCTACCACTCCCAGTTAATTAGGGATCATATCCCGCCTGCTCCCTGCATTTCAAAAAGTTATGGGGAAAAAGAGAAAGGTGGAAGAGAAAAAGGGGTCATCTCTACAGCAAGTGCTAGTTATAGAAAAGGATTGGAAGGGTCTGAATTCCATTGTAAGTGATTGCTTCTCTCTCCTTCCAATTGTCCTGTGGCTGTTTCATAAGCCTTCCTATCTTGACCACCTTTATGTGTGGAATCCAGGTGGTTTGACACCCAGAAGCTCACACTTTCCCTGTGAGAACAGTAAGTTCAGCCACAGGACAATGTAGCCTGTTGATCATAAGCTATTATCTCAAAAGAAGTTTATCATGCCCTCGAAAACCTTTACAGCAGGCATGGCAAAAGCAACGTGTTCCAATGCTATACATTTTCATGTAGAAATTACCCTATGCAAGTTGTCAACATACACATCTCCCTTGCATTCCCAAATGGCAGAACAATGATATGTAAATGCAGCACTCGCCTCTCTGCAGGCCCATTCAGAACTCCGCTCACAGATGCAAGAGATCACTTTCACTACAAGTTTTTTGTTTATAACACACCTTCTCTCTCAACACCCAGCTCACTCAAAGGCCCCTCCTCAACCACCTAGTGAGAGCAGCTCCGAGGCAACTCTGTCCCTCCCTTCCCTAACCAGTATATGTCCCTATTATTTTCCCAGAAAGGCCCACTGCCCTCTCCTTCCTAGGCTGCAGGCAAGCCAGGGAGGAACAAAAGATGGGTAGATACCAATTAGCTCTAGAAAAGGAGGTTTTTGTACTTTCCCTACTTCTGAAAACAAAAGCTCAAAGCTTGAGAGGAGAGGAAGAGGTGGAGAGGTGGTGGTAGACTTTGCTTTGCTTCACACACAGATGTGGCTGGCAGCCCCCACTGCCTTCCGCAGCCCGGCCTCTGTTGTGGCTACCATGGAGGGACTTGCCTGAGCTACCCTGCCTGTTTTTTGACCTGTGTGAGGCCTCCCTTCTCCTCTCCAGTGAAACCACCAAGCAGCACTAGCTGGCATACAGCATGAAAGCACTGGGACCAAGGGCCCCCTGTGAGGTGAACAAACAATTTTATACATCCAGTCACAAAACACCAGAAGAACAATTCTGGACAGTTTCACAACACTAATAACAAAAAAAGCCATTCATTTCTCAATAAGCTTCTCTATGACTGAGCTCTGACATAAACAAGACTCAATTCACTAACAAATTTGGGCTTATTTTGGCAAATGGAACTGCTTTTGGGTGTTCTCACAATAATATCCTGATCTTTGTTGGGAAAAAAAAAAGAAGAAGAAAAAAATCACCTTAGTCTGACTTCACAAGCAGAAGGGCCCCCAAGCAAACGAAAGACAATAAGGAGCATGCAGGAGGCTACTTAATGCCACAATTCACATGTTAAAACTTGCTGTTCCAAGGCATCACTTGTATATCAGAGCAAAAACATCTAGTTTGCAACTATCCAGGAACAGAGGCACTCCTTTCCATGTGGATCTTTTTTTTTAAACACAGTGTTAACAAAAAAGGCTTTCCAGTCTCATGAAGTCCCTCAGGTCTATCACATACACAGTGAATTCACTGCAAGATCTATAAAAGAAACACTTCTGTCCTGCAACATTGCTGGTAAATTTTCACATGGAAACAGTTCTAAGAATGACTCTTAGAGTAGTTCTCTGAGAAGGTTGTTTCTTGTGTACAGTTCAGTAATTTCCACTGGCTGAAGTTTATTTTTCTTGTTTACAGCCATGGAGCCAAACAAGGTATGGGAGAGTTAGTCCATTTCTATTCTCGGCTTGTGCTTCAAATAGAATTATTAAACTCAGCTTCAGCTGGATGCTATTCTGGCTCTCCTAATCAAACGGAATGCTTAACAAAGATCCAAACACAGCATCTGATTTTCATGATAGGTTAGCACAGGAGGTCCCAATTCAATTGCCAGGGTTCGGGTTGAACTGGCAGATGGACATTATTGAGGAGAAGAGACAAACCCAGACAACCTGTCTCTCCATCACTAGTAAAACCCTCTCTACACCTGCAGAGGTGGAATAAAGCTAATTTTAAAGTCCCTGAAGACCATCTCCACCAAGGAAGTTTACAGTGACATGTCAGCAGACAATGTGGAACAGAGCCACACTTTAGAAAGATCAGGAGAAAAATCTTCGTGAAAAGTTCTTTGAGATAAACAAGAATTCATGAATGTCAAAAAAAAAAAAAGTCCACGCCAACAAAGTAACTGCTTAGTTTCCTACCACAAACTCCTCTTCACACCCTCCCCTCCAAACCCACGCACATGCAGCTTGCTGTGCCTTAACCCCACTATGGTTAGCTCCTCATTGACACAAAGCAGTGTGGCAGCCAGGTACTTTGTTCCACGCTTTGTGTAGCAAGATGATTAGTCACCAGCAGAACACTAGATAGTCTGATCCAAAAAAATGATTAAGATATGAAGCTGTGGGTGGATCCTCTTTGAAAGACCACCACAGGTCTTTGAAAACTCCACTGCAAGAGAAAGAAAATATGTTTAAAGACAAATGCCAAAACAAAGTGTTGAGAAGTGTCAGCTGGAGAGTGGAGAGAAAAGCAGAGGATGAAAATCTAGTTTATTAGGACAAGTTCTTTCCTGCTGCAGGATTGATATTGCTTCCAATGTCAGCCAAACCCAGGAACTTAGTAAATAGGAAGCTTTTTTTGGTGCATTTGTACACTGAGATGAAGACATGACAAAGGAGGCAGTTGCTGCATTAGAATAAAGAAACCAGATCCTATAAATGCCACGAAGATTTAGCAGGATGAGCTGCAGTTCAAGACTTATTTTTAAAATAAGCTAAAAAACTACACTTCTGCAACCATCACTACCTGCTCCAACCTACAAGAGTGGACTTGGCCATGTGGTGCATCCACTGGTCACAACAGAAGAGAGATGCAGGTATTCAGCATATTTGGCAGGTGTCAGGAAGAGGGGGTGTGTGGGTGATGGTAACAACACTGTCTGACCCCACATCCTGCAAAAAAGGGTGCAACTCCAGACACAGAAGCCTCGCTCTGGACACCCACGTTCAACAAACATCCTGCGCCTGCACGCTTACCTCATCAGCTTGCCCTTGCTAGCTATTGCAGGCTCCTTTTCCACTCACTCTTCCTCCCACCACATAATTCCCCCCCACCTTCCACTTCTCACCCTCTCAGATTTCTCCATAATAAAACTCCCTTTTACTCCTTTCAGAGACAAAAGGTCAGTCCAGAAATTCAAGATCTTCCCAGCGATCCTGAAACTGTTCTGATGGCATGAAAGATAGACCTGCTCCAACAGCTCTGAGACAGAAAGGGAAGTCCTAAATCTGTACTGAGCTGCCATATCCTAAATGAGGTAAAAACTGATTCTAGTAAAATCCCACAGTGGTAGCCCAAGCACTTTATAATAAGTAGATGTTTGGAGGACCAGAAACCCTAGAGCTCCCAAATTCTTCAGACTAGGAGCCAAGCCCCTCAAACAAACACACTGAGGATTTCCACAGGTGTCTTTATCTCAGAGCTAAGGCGCATAGCTTCATTTTGAATAAATACAGCAGGTAAGAGATGCTTCAGGTGGGGTGGAGTAAGGAAACAGAATCTGAGGACAGTAATCATGACAGTAGCCAATGTTACCCTGCAGCACTCTGTCCCGCAGTTCCCACTTTAGACTACCTTGCTTTTCTCGCTTTCCATTGGAAAAGGTCTGTATTTTAAAAATTACGTTATTTAAATAAAATTTGCTTTTAAAAATGGAAGAGAACATGCATGTGCAAGAACAGATGCTATGCTAAACTACCAACTCAAAATACAGCAATTCTTCAAAAACCTCAAAGTGTCACAGACAGTCCAGCACAAGGCATTTTTAAGTGCAAGATCAGGCGGGTCTATTAAAATGCAGACCGCTTTCCTTGGCAAAGATTTTTAAGCCTTCCAAGGGGAAGTTCCTATCAGTCAAGTAGTAGGATCACAGATACTGTGAGGATACTGGAGTTATGGAAGAGTATCACTCAGGCAGCACAATCCAAGAATTTTCATTGCTAAGAATTAGGAATTTTTCCCCTCCTCAAATCTAATACATGCCTTCCCCACATGTTGTTTATTTTGGATCTCTCTATGGGATCCAAGAACAGAATTTGCTACTAATCAAGGTCCATTTCTAGCTCAGTTCTGTCCAACTCCCATGTCCTGGGCCTGTGCCAGTATTTTGGATAACTCTGCAGTGCCAGGCAATGCTTCAGTTGTCCTACTAGTCCCTCCTCCCAGGGGACAGGAGTCAGTTTTCAACCAACTTATTACCACAGATTCAGGGCAGGATTTGTTATTAATACTGAATTTGGCAAAGGGTAAGAAAACCCCACTTTCCATAATGCATTCCTCACGCAGCAGAGCCGAGCCTGGAAATCCTGTTTAGCATACACAGGATGGTGTGTCTCAACTATGCTGGCTTTCTGAGCTCTTAATGAGGGCAAATTGAATTTATGTTGCCAGTTTGGATTTCAGAGATGCATTTCAGCCTTTCCACACGATCAACAATCAAAGGGAGAAAGCTCTGCTGTCTATACAGACCCGTGCTGCAAAGACTGACTTACCACAGACAGGCTTCTGAAGTCCTGACAACAGGCCACAGGGAAAACAGCACTGGAGAGAAACTCTTAACAGGCTGGAGTTATCTACACAGGTAGGATCCATCGCCTCTCACTGCTGCAGGAAGAGAGGGAGGAGGAAGGTGGGAAGAGCAATGTACAGAGATGTATCTTTATCTGAGGGATATCAATTGCAGAACAAGGCAGCAGGCTAGAGATTCAGCTCTCTTTCCACCTCCGCATGCCCTCTCCCCACAAATGCAGCTGCTGCCACTTAACAGGATAAAAGGCAAATTGTTCGGCTTGCTGCTTTCACATCAAGGAGGGGAGTCTTTGCCAGGGAAAGGGCTGTCAGTTTTTCAGCTGGACAAAGCAATGACAAACACACACCCCCTAGACTGCCCTTTTTTGCGTATCTGAAAGGGGAAAAAGAAGGGGGGGAAAAAAAAAGGTCTCTGTAAACATTTTTAGAGGAGAGATTTTGGATTTTTTTTCTCTTAAGGGATAATGTAACCTTCCCTAGCCCCACCCTAAAAGCACTTGTTTAGGGGAGCACTGCAAACAGATTCAGAACTGTGCACTCCGGTCTCGAAAGAAGCCCTCAGCCACTTGTGCTTCTCTGAAAGTGACGGTAATGGAGTTTGCTGTGATGTCTGTCACTGTCACTTCACTGGGGGGCACAGTGGGGATCCAAGGGAGACTGGCATCCGCATCTGCTGCAGAAACAAAGGCACATAAGAGCATATTAGTGAAACAGAGAAGGTGAGGGAGAAGGAGGAAGGGGAGAGGGAAAGGAAGGATGGAAAAAGGGTCTCCTTTCTGACAAACCATAGGTGAAATCAGCCTGTAGTGAATCTGCACGTACAGTGCAAGAAAAAACATGTGCAAGCCCTACCCTCAGAGGCTAGGGGAAAATGGAGGATCAGGTGTTCAGATGCACAGTGGATCACAGCAGCCTACGCAGAGGTCAAAAGATTCTGTAAAACCACCAAGTTCATCTAACCATCCACAGTTCCCTCATACCCCTCATCCCCTCTCAGCCCCTAATTTGGTTGTGTGTCAGCAAAGCACACTCACCCTGGTTTGACTCACTGTCTTCTAAATGCTCTACCCTTCTGAAAAGGCAAAATTTAAAATCTCTTACACACACTCTTCAGATACTCCTAGAGCATTCAAAAGGAGCCAAAATGGAGGATCTGCCACCTGAAACACAGCCTGGGTGTGATGCTCTCAAAAACCCTCAGCAGTGCTCCATGGAGAAGCTGTTCTCCCTTTCTCATATGCCTCCTTACAAGAAACCCAAGCACTCTGCACTTTCTCACTGTAAGAATAATTATCAGCCCCTCTGCTACCCAAAGGCTCACTTCCCCACAGCCCCCAGAGACTGTCACATAATGAGAGAAAGGAAAACACACCCTCTCCCTGTTACTCTACCTATACAACACGTATATATCTTGTTGTCCTAACCTGGGCAAAGAATAAGAACCCCTTAAGAGTGTATTTCCTGGCTTCTGTCTCAAACACTGGGGTGTCTACTTTCCCCCCAGAAAGAGTCCAACTCCCCCTAACAGTAACTGGGATTCCATATAGGCCATGTGCCAAGAGGAGAACAAAAACAGTTTTACAATACTGCCACTCACTCTTCTGATCTCCAAGTGCTTTAGTGTCTCAGACTTCTGGGGAGAATAGCCCCACACATTTCCTCACCACCAGGATGTAACACTGGGTTCCTCTGTGCTACTCCCATTGCTGCCTCCATGGATTCTGAGCACCATTTCAGTCTCCCCCAGAATGGAGGGAATAGCGCTGATTTCCAGAACACAGCCCTCTCCCTATGATCCAGCCTAGCTAACAGCTACTCCTAGCAAGGAGTAACAGGATTCCCTTAGCTACTACAAGCAGCACAAGCTCCGGTTTTCCACTCCTCAGGAAAGCTACGCCTTCAGAAGCTCTAATAGTGCAGGGATAGAGTTTCCCTGGTAACTGAGAGGAACACACACATCCCACAGCCCTCCTGCACAAGATGCTGGTATCCATCCCTAAAATGCCAAATGTGCTTGGACATCTACCATGCCTACACTCATGCTGCCTACTCAGTGGGATCAGGCAGGAGTTACCATCCTCACTTCATCTCTCTCTCCCCTTCTCGCATAGTTCAATAGCAAGAGGCTGTAGAGGGGAATGGAGAAGAAAAGGAAGGAGGGGGCAAGGCAGTACATTGTGAGTGCCTAGCAGCATTCCTGTATGCTTCTTAAAGCAGCACTATGAGAGGAGTGCTGCTGTCCAAGCTTGTCCACTGCCAGTAAAGTCCTTTGAGCCAAGCTGTAGGCTGGGCACATGTGGATAATATGGACAGAGGCAGAGTTCATCTCTCTCACACCTGTGTGAGACTTCTCCTGGAAGAAAATTTTAAGAGAGGAAAAACTTGCAGTATCTTCTTCATGTTTTCTAACACTGGGAGGGGCATCAGGGATGTAAGATCACAGAGAGGCAACAGAACCAAAAAACCCCAAATTATCCGTGCTCTTCAAGCAAGAAAGAAACCTACAAACAAGAGGGATATAATATTGGCCAGCAAAGGCTGCCCAGAAGAATTGACCTAAACCACAATCCCAAGAGGATGTAACCAAGGAGGAAGGGTGCAGAACATCCTCCACATGCCCCAGAATTTCATCAAAGGGTGACTGGCCTTACCTTCTTTGCTGGTGTTCTGCGTGGCCTCCCAGTCCTCAGGGCTCTGCCTGGCCTCCAGGCCCACTGCATCATTCAGGAAGAACTCATGCCTGCAGTTTCGGTTCTCCAGACTCGCCATGCGCGGGAACTTCTTCCTTGACAGTCGCAGGTACTTCTGGTTTTTGCGTTGCTTCCGGAGAGAGAATGGCAGGACTGCACCCCCAGTCTTCTCGGGGAACTCTGCCTGCCCTGTCTTGGCCCCTGGCAGGCTACTGTCTCCTCCAAACCTCCGTGCAAGAGAGAAGCACAGCTTCTCCTTTCCCTTGTGAGCACTCCTCAAGTCCATGCCATACAGCCGCTGCCAAGACACCAACGCAGCAAGGGTCAGAGCAGACATCTGATCATGCAGTCAGGGCTCCCCACTGGGAACCAGGAAGATATTCTTTGTTCAGTCTCTGAACATCTAGATGAGCTAGGATTAGGTGTGCTGCTTCAGCAACACCGTTTCTCTCCCCTCTCCAACTGCCTTCTAAGCTCTTCCTAAGATCTGCTTCCTAGGATTGGCTGCTTTGCTTGGCAACAGTAAAAGCACGCTGAAACGCTGCTTCCAACTACGGGCTACCTTTGTCTTGATGGGAAGTCCAAGCTCAAAGGGAAATTAAAAGAACACACAAACCAGGTAACCTGCAACTACACAGGCCCACACTTTATAAAATCCTAGCTCAGAGAGAAAGAGCTGTTGTTCTATTTTGTTTTGCTTTTTCAAAGACAAATTAGCTAGCTCTTCACCTAAGAGGTTAAAACTATCTGCCTGAACACTGATTTCATGATTTCCGTGTTATTGTGTTAACTTGTTACCTCCAATTTTGTCCATGCAACAGCAAATACAGACAGTTTCCACCTCACTGAGGGCAGGGGAGCAGCACAGCAGCTAAGGAGTTAGAAATACACAGAAGAGCAAGAGGCTACCTGCAGTAGGAGGCGCTTTGGTTTGGGACCTCTTTTCCTGTACCCTGATGCACGGTCTCTCTCTTCCCTGTGAAAAAGGAATACAAATCAAACTGAGTATTAAATACTACAGCATAAAATCTAGTTGGGACTTCAACTTTTGCAGCATAGTTCCCTCAATTTCCTTCAATAAAACCCAATGGTGACCAGTGTGAGCTTGGAAAACATCCCAGAATTGTTTCTTCTAGGAGTGAAAACCTTGCAATAGGGGAATTTCTCTGACACAGCTAATCAAGGATGGGTTAGAGAAACTTCCCACCTCACATCCCTCCAGTCCAGCTCTAGACCTGATTAGAATGTGAATCTGATTTTTTTTTCTGGCTCACTGTTGCCTGTTTTTGGCCTCATTTCCTGAACAGTGCCAATCTAAGCTGCTTTAACCTGTCTTTTTCATCTCAACCAACACCAGGGTACAAAAATCAAGCAGGATTCATTGCTATACATCTCATCTTTAACTGAAGTAGGGACAACAGGGGAACTTTATGCATATAATGAAATAAAGACACTATTTTTTTCCCTGCATCCAGGGAGGGAAAGAACATGTGCCCTTACTTTTCTTCGTAAGCCACTACCAGGCGAGGGTCCAAGATATGATCCTCTGGCTCCCATGTGCTGTATCTGAAGAAAAACATAAGGAATAAAAAGTAAACAATATTTTAATGGAACATTCTCTCCGCAGGCCTGCTACCAGTGTGCTGCAGCCCTGGATACTGTCTTCACAAGGGTCGGTGGGGCCTGCCACAACATGGCAAGAGCTCTGAGGAATCCCAGCCATTCCCTTCCCAGCTTCCCACAGACACCACCTCCCCTTCCCAAAACAGGCAGGGCCAAGCATCAAGCGGCTCTTTGTACGAAAACAAGGAAGACTTTCCTCCCCAGGGCCCCCTCCACACTGTGTGCAAAGCCTGTGCAGACACTCACAAACTGTTTTTAAGTCCATGCCTACACAGATCTCATCTGCAGCACTCCCTCAAATCCCACAAACCCCATGGAACAATCAGGCAATAGTCTGATACATCTTTCTGAAAAATAGGTCTCTCTTAATTTAGAGTGCTCGAAGAATAAGTACGCTTTCTCACCTGCATTATTAATTACTTCTAATCACTGAGGCTGAAAGGATTCATTTAAGATTTTAATTTTTTCCACTGATGCCGTTCAACCAAACATGTTGGGAGCTGGGCCCTGGGGCAAGCTGATGGCCACTTGCCAACGTCTCCTGCTCCTGCTCTGCTCCCCCTACAGGTTGTTCCTATCGAGCGGAGCTCATCGATACAAAGTGCCCCAACTGCACTGCGGGCAGGGCCACCAACACTGCTCCGAACAGGCTTCATGCTCCCAAAGAAGCTTGGGAACAGCGTCAGCACTGCCCCAGCTCCCTCCTCCACAGCCAGACAGCTGAGACAGGAATCAGATGCTCAGGACTGAAGCCACCCAGACAATTCTGAAACCAGTTCCCAAAGTGCACAGATGCACTTAACACTAGGGAGAAGCAGCCAAAACACTCCCAACTCTGGAAGCTGAAAGACCACAAAGTGGTCCTTGGGGCATGTTTACTTCTTGGGGGTCATGCTTGCCCAGAAAAGGTGGGTGTTGTGTCTCTCCCATACAAACTCTAAGGCAAGACAGCAAATCTGAATCCTCAAACACCTCAGAACCCTGATTTCCCCAAAATGTGAGATTCAGGCCTGGAGGCAGAGCTTTTCCCAGACTCTAGGGAGGAGCAGAGGAGTCACATGCGGGGGCATAAGGGTGCATTTGTATCAAAGCCTTTAAAGAGCAAGAAAGCATTCTTGGATGTTTACATTTCTGGATGAAGCACAGACTGCATGTGAGGGCATGGGATACACAGGGTACACAGGGGAGGCAGTTTGGGAATGCTTTTCCCTTTTATCTTTCATTAGAGAGAAGAAAGATACAGTAATACAGGAACATTACTGGAGGGTGGGTCTAGAAACGAAAATACAATTCTTTTACAAAAGGGAGAAACAAAAATCTGACATTCAGATATCCCAAGGTGCATTGTACATCAGAGAGTTAAGAACAGACATGTCTTCATAATCAGCTGATCCATCCCTCTCTCCCCCCCCCCTTCCTTTGCTCATGCCTCCTGCAGCAACCTGACTATGAGCTGTCAAAGCCAAGATACTGTTTGAAAAGAGGAAGGTTGCCTCCCAGCTGCAGGGATTCTGGCACTCATCCTACAAATTTAAGAAAAATAACACCACAAGAGGGGCAAAAGGTCACTGGATTGCTTTTCATAGGCAGAAGAAGAAAAGGGATTTGCTTAAGAAAAAAAAAAACACCCTGGTGGGTGTTGCCTTCTTCTCTGCAGTTCAGATTCTGGCTTCGCTGCAGTGGCAAAACACTGCATATAAAAAAAAACATGGTTGAGTTTGCCACGCGCGCGCGCACACGGAGCTTTATATATGGGTACACACAGCCCAGGCTGCAGCAAACTGCAGAGAGCAGGCACTCTGGAAGATCATATGATCTTCCTTCCCCCTCCTCCTACTCCTCCTCTTCCCCCTCCTTTTAACTCCAACACAAGTTGTAAACAAGCTTGTAGCTAGAATCAGATTGTCACTGCTCCATTCCCTGACTCCAGCAGTGCAATCCATAAATCTGAGGGGTAGGACATGAATAAGAATTTTTTATTAGGAAGAGGGGGAAAAACCCCTGAAATATTAATTGCATGTGAAAGCAGTAAATTACTGACCTATCCTTATTCCCTTCCATGATACTTCCAATGTGAATGATGGGATGATAGGTACAGAGATCACAAAGAGCAATGCAACAAGATTGGTAATTAAGGAAGAGGATGATGTGGATGAGGAAACAGACACAAAGATATAAACAGCTTGTGGTGCTGCATGCCATCACGGGCATATGTATGTTTAGAAACAAGGAACAGAGACTGCTAGTGGGATGAAAGTGACCCCAATGCTCTGAGCATCTTGAGTTTAAGTAATTCAAACCACTGAGGCAACAGTTAAAGTGGAGACAGGCAGGAGGAAGGAAAAAAAATCAGCAGTCTTCTGATTTGGAATTTAGGGGAAGAGGAAAGATGCTTGGACATGCCATACATCAAAATAAGAGAACCCTGATATCACCTTACACCCAGGGGAACTGTGCTTTAAATTCCTCAAAGTGTTTCAGTGCTCCAAGGTGCAGGACAAGGAAAGGCAGCAGTTAAGAATAAGGCCTACTCTGTCCAAGAAACATTACGCCATGCCTCAGCTCACCTTCTTGGCAAAGGACTTTATAAGAGAGGGACTTCAATGCATTTGTTGAAAGAAGAATGGGATAAACATCAGTATTCTGGCCAAGAGGGGATGAGGCCTTGCAGGCTCCAAAAACATTTCCCACCCCTCTATCAGGGATGAAGTAAGACTTGGCAATTTGAGCAGTCCAAGAAGTGACCCACATCACATGGCAACTGGTGCTCAACAAGTGCATAAGGTTGTACTCTGAAAGCAGAACACTCAAGAAGAATAAAGTCACCCTCTCCCACCACCAGCAGAGAGGGGAAGCTGCTTATCTTCACACATAGCCTATAACCATAAGGATTAGGCAGGACAATTAAGCACCCAAGAACACATTTCAGCTCCTGGGACATCAGGTACAGCCTGACAGGACCATCCTGGCGGGCCCCACGTTGCAGCTGCGAGGATGAACCCGTCACAAGCGGCTCCCTTTGCTTAGCAACACGCAGAGCAAGTGCGTGTGTAACGCTGCTGTACCCACGCACACTGTGTGTGTACACACACTGCACAAACAGAAAAGCAAAGACAGGGCCCCATATGGGTTGGCCAGGAGGCTGTTCTACTAGACTGCTAGCTGACATAGTAATATTCTCCAGTTACCTAATCCTTTTAATCTCAAAGCATTTCACAGACTGCTTAAGCACAGAGAAATGGCTCTTCTTCAGAAGCAGCTGCATTTTAATGAGAGAAGTGTCTGTAAACAGTGCACAGCAATGCCAAAACCCCCAAACTTTTCTTCCTTTTTGCAATGGAACAACCAAAGCAAAAGCAGAAAAGGCACTCAAAGCAGCAGGAGGTTTCAGACAAGGAAACAAAGGCATGGCGGCAATTTTCAAGGGACAAAGATCACCTGCATTTGGCTACAATCAATAAATCTGAAACATTGCCCCTTTCCGTTGGTGAATTGCAGAGGGGAAGCAGTAAGAGAGGAAGACAAGACCATAAATATTTTTTCTATTTTAAAAGACTGCAGACAGCTCTAAAAATAAAGTGGGGTCCTCTTGGTGGTGACTCAGAAAAGCAGGAGCCATTCCAAGTTCAGAAGAATCTGGGTTCTTTGTTGAACTCATAAGGAATTTAAAAACATTTGTATCTAGAAAGCATCTCAATGAAATATTTCAGTGGTGGCAAAAAACAGTCAGAATAGACTGGCATGCAATTTGTATTCCTTAGCTGCCAATTGACAAACACATTTGGGTTTGGTTTGTGGCTCTCTGGTTTTGTTTATTGCTGTTGAAATGAGGACAAGCCATTACCCATTATGAATGAAATGCTCAATTGCAGAGACACAGGGCAAGCTATTAAGGAATATCAAAGAAGAAACAGACAAGTAAACACAACTTACTTTGGGGGCCATCCTTTCCACTTCACCAGGTATTCTACTTTACCCTGAGAGTGGAAAAAGCAGAAGAAAACAGGTGAACTATGGAACCAAATATGGGCTACAGTAGGAGATGCAACCAATCAACAGACTGAACTCTGCAAAGAAAATCTTGTTTCCCATCACTTTATTTTCAAAACACATCCATTTATTTTCAAAACTTCCCCATTCAATTACACTTGCTATACCTTTTTCTCTGGGCACACAGAGGTGTTTATGCATGCTTGTATTACCATCAGCTTGGAGCATAGCTTTGCAGAAGGCTTGCAGGCAGAGCACTGAAAGCCAACCAGAGAGCAAGACTTGAACCATTCATACATTCACAGGCAAACCTACAAGAAGTCAGCACACATAAATGCAGGAAGGAGATGTATGCCAGGAGCAAATGTCAGATGACTATTTTTTTAAGCAGAGAGGAGAAATACAGTATATCAGAACCTATGAAGCATCTCTGGCATGTTCTTTTCCATTTGCTTAATGCTCTACTCAAACACTCTTCCATCCATCACAGGCACTCATCCTTTTGACCCAAGCAATCAGCAGCACAGAGTTGAAGTTCAGAGCTATCCCTTTTTTTTTTCCCACTCTAAGTACAAGATTTAAAAAAAAAAAAAAAAAAAAAAAAAAAAAAAAAAAAAAAAAAAAAGGTGTAGTGATTGGAAACTGCATTCAAGGGCTCTGCAAGCAATGTGAACAACTATCAAAATATTGAATGTTATTACTGAGGGGTTTGTTGAGCACTTGCCAAAGCATGGTAAAGGCCTTTGTGCATGCAGGACGACCACTCTCCCGGAGCCGCTGCTGCAGGCACAGACACCTTTACAGGAGAGCAGAGCAAGGAAAGCACTTGAGGCAGAGAACAAGTTTCACTTTCCTCCTGGGGGGCTCATCAGCTTCCCAAGGTTGGAAAACACTGCCCTATAAGGAACTTTCCGCCGGAGGATCTCTACAGGTTAATCCTTGCAACACTCTGAGAGGACGGGAGCGCATCCACGGCTGGGGAAACTGAGTCACGGCAGCCTTCCCAAACCCTCTCCGGCTCGGGCTCGGTGTCAGCAGCACTCATCCTGCATTCGGGCCGAACCCCAGCAGCGACAGCCCGCCCTCCGCCCCGCACCACCTCACGGGCAACACGTGTGCCCGCCGCCCGCAGCCTGGGGCAGGTGCCGGTGTGAGGGACCGGGACCGGGACCGGGACCGGGCGGCCGCGTTCCCGGTGCGCGGCGGGAGGGGCGGGGGGTGTCCCGGTGCGCTCCCACCGCCCCGCCCCGCCCCGCTCCGCTCCGCCGCTGCCCACCTTCCGCACGCGCTTCTTGCGGATGCTCTCCACGGCGAACACCTGCTCGCCGATGGCCGACAGCTCCATGCGGCGGAGCGGGCGGGCCGAGGCTGTGCCGGTGGCGGCGGCCGTTCCCCGCCGCTGCCCCTCACACGCCCCCTCGCGCGCGGCCGCGCCCCCGCCGCCGCTTTAGAACCTGCGCAACGTTTTCCCCGGCGCGCGCGCGAGGGGGCGGGAGCGGGGCGTGAGGGAGGCACGGAGGGAGGGAGGCGGGAGCGGCGCCTCAGGCTGTTCCCGCCCCGGCCGCACCGCCTCCCTCCCGCCTCCCGCCGGGGGCAGCGCCGTGAGGGAGGGAGGGAAGGAAGGAGGGAGGGAAGCGGGAGCGGCGCCTCAGGCGGTTTCCGCCCCCTCAGGCGGTTCCGCCCCGGCCGCACCGCCTCCCTCCCGCCTCCCGCCGTGAGGGAGCGCTGCCCGCCGCCGCCGCGCCGCGGCGTTTGCGGGAGTTTTCCACAGGAACGCTGCGGCAGAGCCCGGCGCGGTCCCTCTGCCCAGACCGCCGCTCGCTGCAGGTGCCTCAGCGCCAGGCGCCTGCCATGGCCCACCACCGAGGGAAAGGAAACAGCCGGGATTCGTGCGAAGCAAGGAAGAAAGTCTGAGAGCCCGCTAACGATCGGAAAGTTTTGCTAGTAAATTGCACAACGTGCGTGGGAATTGGTGTGTTAGTCCCTGGCTTACTGTATAAGCACACGGCAGTGGGTTTTGGAAAAAGGGGTAAGATGAGAAGGAAGAGAGAAAAAAGGAGATGTATTAAAAAACGCGGGGGGATGCGGAACAGGGGAGAGAGAGAAAGAAAAAAATGGGAAGAAAGAGAGAAAAAGAGATCACCAGTCCTGATTCCAGTGTCCATCCAGCTGGTGGGATGTCAGTCCTGGTTTCGGCGTCGATCCAGTTGATAATCCTGGTTCCAGCGTCCATCCGGCTGCCTGCCTCCAGCCGATGTGGTGTCCAGGGTCCTGGGGGAGCCTCTGTGCCTCCACCAGCCCGGAGAGGCTCCGAGGATGCTGCGCACATGTGGCTGTCGGTCATGGTGGGACAGGCGGGACCCCAGGCCACCTCTTCAAGGCAACTAAGGATTTCTTGGGTGAGGCATGAGAAAACAGGGACACCATGAGCAGGCATTCAGGTATCCGAGCTCCCTTGCACACCAGTCTGAAGAAACGTCCTTTGGCTTCCCAACCACTCCTTCCAACAATAGACCGAGGGTTTTTTCTCTGAAGTCTCCTAGGAAACTTTTTACATCAGAGCAGGGACTTATTCCTACACATGCAACTACCTACTCTCTCACAAGTGTGATCAGTTGCTCCTCTGCTGTGACTGAATATCACCGGGTGCTGTTTGCACACGAAGTCTGAGACAGGCCAAACCTTACTGCAGAAATGGCACATATACAATGAGAAGGTGTTAATCTCAGTGGTTTATTCTGCAAGAATTCATTTGCTCACAAACATGCTGCATCACAGGTGTGGATTGGGTAATTGGCAGGGTGTTTACCCTTGCTGAAGACGTCTAAGAACTCAAAGTCCACTGTCAAGGAATGGTGACTCTTTGGATAATCATTAGGCAGAACTAGCTGTTTATAACTGGGTTTTGGTACTTTAATAGCATAGCTGTTGCAAATTCAAGATGTTTATATTATATTACAAAGTTATTGTTAATATTAATAATAAAATAAAAGCTTTGGTCTTCTTTTTAATTCTTCCTTTCTCATATTCTGTGTCTGTGTTTTAGAGTGAACAGGGAAAATATTTAAGGCAAAATTTTTCTTTGTTTCTCAAAATTAAGATGACCAGGAAAAGCAGACATAAAAAACAGAATAGAAGATTTCTCTGAATTGCAAGGATCTGCTTGCATTCCTTTTCCTCACATTGGAATCCATTTACTGAGGTGTCAGACTCAAAAAAGAAAGAAACCATGCCCCAATGGCCATGTAAAGACCAAATAAAAGAAAAAAAAGAAGCAACAAACTTTCAGTTATTATTATTTCAACTATTGATAAACTTTGGTATTTCTTAGTCTAGGATGTTTACAACTTATTTAATAATAATAATAATTTATATTATATATAATATCATTACATAATAATAATAATAATAATATATGTCTCCTTAAGGTCAAAAATACATACATACATGCATATAGATAGATAGATAGATAGATAGATAGATAGATAGATAGATAGATAGATAGACAGATAGATAAACTTTGTTAATGGATACCAAAGGAGTTCTCAAAAACAAATTGACCTGCATTTTGATGACAAGCTCTTTTTATAAACAGAGATATGTACTAAGAACCCACATGCTTGGTATTATCAGTGTAATTTCCAATTGATTTTCCCCTTCTTTGTTTCTGCTTTTCCCACACCTGCAACTGACCCAAGGGAAGTTTAAGCAATATTTACACCAGTTATGCCACAGCTTTCAGAAAAGCACTCCTTTGCTTGAAAGTGGTTGTCACCAAAAGCTAGAGTTGCTCACTGCGGTCTGGCCAGGGTTTTGCGTTGGCTTGGGGTTTATTTTGCAACACTTTGGACAAAATGTTACCTTTAAAAGCTGTTCCACCACAGTTACTTTTCATTCTACTAATGGTTATAATGTAATTTCAGTGGCGTTTGGGGTTTTTTTTTTTTTTTTTTTTTTTTCGCATTGGCATCCAAAACCTGAACGCTGAAGGCAAAGAGCAGGAGCATTTCCCATCCTTCCACCCCATCCAAATTCTGAATTACCGTTAAGTGAATGTTGCTAAGCCATTCGTTTGGGCTAGAAATAATTAAGGCAAACAATTTAATCAATCGAAGTTTTCAGATCTTACAGCCTGTTTTAGCAGTACTTTAAAAGCCATTCTGTGATAAAAGACCTTTCTGAAGTATATCAAGAACTAGATTACAGAAATCTTTATTGGAGTTGTTCTTGTTACCACTAATTGTACAGTCACACTAATATATAGCGGTGAACTCCATGTGCAGAAAACCAAAGCAAATATTGAACCTTCCTTAGTACAAATTCAGAGACCCAGATCCAGGAGGCTTTAATCAAAATTCCAATTAACTTCAAAGAGTTTTACTTGACTAAAAAATGCAAGTAAAATCTAGTACAGAAAAAAATTACCATTTTAATTGCTGCTAGCCTGATTAAGCGGTTCAGCTTCCAGTTGATACAAGCACTTACATTAACACTAAAAATTTATTAATGGTCATTTATATTCTACAAAGCCTAGTCCTGCCAAAGATTTATTTTTTTTTTTCCCCAGAAGACTGCAGCAAAGATCAGCATAGCTTCAAGACCACTCAGCCTCCGAACACACCGCAGGAGCGAAGAGCAGTAAACACGCACAGCCGGCGCTGCCCTGGCCCCGGGGAGCCCCTGTGGTGCCCCATGGAAGCATGGAAAGCACACGCAGGATACACCAGGTATCGGTGCAGTTAAGCCAAGGGCACTAGAAAAAACACCCTGTCTGTATGCTCATATCAATTAGTATTTTTAATGTTTCTTAAAACGCGTGGAAGGAATGCAGCTGCCCCCTCCTGCCAGCTGGCAGCTCCTCGGCTTACCCGGAGCCTTGGCACCAGCAGCCAGCGAACAGTGTGTTTAAACCTGTGCTGCTGCGTGTTCCTCACCTGGCTCTGATCTGCTCCCAGAACAAGGATTTCCCCACGCTGGATGGCCAGCCCAAAGCAGTGCTCTGCCTCCGGTGTTACATGGCAGACACAAGGAAAAAGTCCCCCAGTCTTGCCAAAGGAGATCGTCCTAGGGGACGATCTGAGAAAAGATCATCTGGCCCAAGCAGAGGACCCCCTGAGAGCTCTGGTTGAGATCCGTCATGAAGAAAAATATTTTCCGTGTCATTTTGTTTCCATCTGTAACCACTCTTTGCCCAGCATGGGGTTTTCTCCCCTAACACAGCATGCAGCGCAGCTGTTAACTGCAGCCTTCCATCCTCTTCAGATGTGAGCACCCAGCTCTTCCCTTTAAATGTGGCCGTGCCTTGGATGCACATCAAAGGCCCCGAGAGCACCACTTTAGTAGGCTGGTAAACCAGAACCCTAGACTCTGTTCCTCTCAATTCAACACAGCTGGAAATTGCCCTTTGGCATTAGATCAACCTGATGGGCAGCTGTTTCCTTCTGCACTTTGTCTCAGCCAGGTGTGGCTGGGAACTGCCAGGCAGATGTTTCTTCCCAGACTTTGTTGTAGAGCTTAGCTACTTCCCAGAGCAGGATCAGTGCAAAAAATAGTAGCTATCACTTTTTGCAAATGCCACCAGAAGGAGGTTTGTGGTCTTTCTACCTTTTAAATGACAGCTCAGCAATTATTGCACAAACCCAGTAGTGTTGATGATCAAGGTCTTGTCCCTCCTCTGTCTTCAGAGCTATAAAATCCTGCCTTCTGAGACACTGCCCCTGAACAGCAGATTATTCTCTTTTTCAAGAGCAGGGACAATACATATTCACCCACTGAATCACCTGCTCAGTGCAAGTCAAATTCAGAGTTCCCTGGGCCATGGAGCAGCTATGGCATGGTCCTTTTCCTGGGCAAAATGAGATTTGTGTCCCAATCCCTGCTCCTGGTTGTGTGTACATGTCATCTAGTGCCTGAGTCATGCAAAAATTCCTAAACATATCCTAGTGGAAGTATTGAAATACAGATTTCTGCTTTCCAAGATAAACACTTAGCTAGAGATCAGTCTTCCTTCTCTATGGGCCACTTCGACTGTCACAGCAAGAGTGACCCTTGCTGGTGTGGTACACAAAACACACACTTCAGATAAATTCCTCTACAGGAAGCTGTAGTAGGATTTTCATTGCTCTGAAGCCTAGACTAGAAGTGTGGGTGGGCAAGAGAAAATAAGTGCTTTTGTGGTTTGTTTTCTTTAAAAATATTTTTGTGGTTTCAATGAAATTGAGTTTTGTTGTTTCAATTAATTTGAGTTTTGTTGTTTTAGTGAAAGCCTGCCCATCTGTGGACATATGATATGTCTTTGAAAAGCCTTGGCTCCCACATGCTCTATGGAAACTTCTTCAGCTGTTCATTGCTTAAAACTTCCAAAGACTCCCACTCCCATGTATGATCTTCTCCTGGCACCGACTGTTTGTAGAGCATCCAGCCCTAAAAATGTTTCTTTTCACAGGGAACTATTTGCAAGTGAGACAATGTATATCCCCTCTTCCTTCATTTGTGAAGGTCAGAATGGCAGTGCTCACTTCCTTCACCCCTGAAACGCTCAGAAAAATTTGAACGATTTTAAAACTACCTATGGGGCTAGAGCCTGTTTCACACTTAACTGGGGGTTCAGTATCTGTGCAGTCATGACATGACTGGTGTTTGAGGCCAGATCTGCTGCTTTGGAGCCAAATGCAGGCTCCCAGCCTTCATGCCAGGACATGACTGGGTTGTGCCCTTGGCATGCTGAGCCTGGGAGGTGCTCTCCACCCATGTTACAGACCCATCATATTAAACCATGCCCTGCCATGCCATGCTGTGTGAGGTAGAGCAGAATGAGCTGCGGGAAAGAGTGTTACAGTCCCTCCAGGATGAGGAGAGCACTTAGCTGAGACCCCCCATTCCTGGGGAAGGGCTGTGACCACACAGCTTCCATTTACACACATGCTGCACTCTGCTCTGGTGGGTGCCTGACCTGAGATCATGACAGAAAAGGCAAAGGGAGAAGGAGGAATGCAGAGCCCTAACTGCTAAGCTTCAGGGAGAGACTGAACTCCCCACACTGTCTGCCTGCTGCCTGTTCACAGAACAGGGTTATTATTATCTACTGCCTGACAGCAGGGTTGCGAGGATCAAATAAGCAATTTTTGAAGCACTGGGTGAGGAATGGAAGGCATTAGGGAGTAACAGAGTACCCTATCAAGTGCCTTCACCTGATTTCTCTGCACACAGCAGCATCCATGTGGGCTCTGAGCTGCGCCTGTTCATTAGGTGGCACTACAGGCCCAAGATTCCATCTGTGAGAGCGTCTCCAGAGGGCTCTGCTGGGTCTGGACAGGGGTTTGTAGGCTCGGACACTTGGCTGCTCTATGGACATGCATTTTTCCTGGTGAAACATGCTGTCCTGAAAAATAGTGGCAGAACACAGGCTGGGTATTGCAAGTGCAAAGCAGCACAATTGAGACTTCTGATACAGATGTCCGGGATTGAAATCTCCAAAAACTGCAGGGGGAGCCTATGATTGCTTGGGGTAAATCCCATACCTGGGACCTGCAGCCCACCCTGCTCACCCTGGCTGCACCAAGGCAGTGCAAAGGGGCTGCTGCTTTCCTCTGACCTGGGAGACAGCACAGTCAGTCCTCTCAAAGATCTCATCCATTCTCCATTGGGCTGTGGAGAGGCCTCAAAGATGATCCAGAGACCCGTGATCTTCAAGGAGAGGGCACCATGCCACTGTACCTGCTCTTTTTGCCTTTGCTGCAGGGCTGGCAGTGGTGCTTGGCACCTGCCCCAGGGTCTGGAGCCTTCTGTGCTTTTGAGTGAGAGATACACAACACACTTCAGGTTGTGCTTTTTTCACTGAAACCTCCTGAGCTGAGCTCAGGTTGGGAAAGTGCCTATGTTCTCTTACAACCCTTCCAGCCACCTTCTTTCTCACCTTGATTTCCTTGGCATTTCCCTGGTTAAATGTTTACACAAGTTTTCAAAGCCAGGGAGTGTGCGGGCAAGATCTGGGAGTGCTTCCCTTGAACAGTTTGGTTTGAGGTGTTTTAACTCCCTCCTCCCATGTTGCCAGTTTTTCCAGGCCTGGCACAGTCTTGGCTCTGCCAAGGCACACCTGACTTGGCTGACAACTGACATGGCTGTTCCCATCCCAGTGCTCCACTAGAGCTGAGCCTGGGCTCCCTCATTCCAGCTGGCAGCTTAGTCATTCTCTAGCCCTGGGTCAGTAACCTGCAGTCTACTCAGTGCCCCTCTGTCTGAAGCTGAAAGATAAATGCCCTTGAAATCTGAAGTAACCACGATAATTTTATTTTGAACAGGAAAATGGACTGTTTTTTCCCCTTATCTAATTGATTAGGAATGTCAAATATTCTTTTCTGTACACTGTGCATGCCTCTTACTTATGTAGGAAGCAGCTGGTCTAGGGAATGAGCCAAACACTTTTTTTTAACTAGAAAAAAAACTGAGCTTTCTTTTGGGACTTGGGGGGCTGTCATTGTATTTCATCGTGAGCTGACAGATAGAATCCATCTCTCTGCTTTTCCTTCTGCGTCCTGACATGTCTCTGGGAAATGTCTGCCATGTCCCTGCTTCAAAGAAAGCTGCAGGTGTCTGGGAGAATGGGGGTGAGAAGGGGTCTCTGGGGCAGTCAGGTCAACGGGATGTTCACACTTAGGAGCCACGTCTGGCCACCTGATTGACATTAGGAAAAAATCTTGGCTTTTGTCCGGGTGGATTTCTGTCTACTTCTATTTTTGCACATTGCTGAGCAGTACTAGATGCAGCAGTTACTATCTAGAGGATGATATAAGCTTCGCATCCGCGTGACTTTCTAATTCTTTCTGTAATAGGCTTAAAATGGAGTGTATGTTCCCGTTTTTCTCAGTAGACAGTTATGCTTCCCATCTGAAATTGTTCAGCCTTACACTGCACTTCAGAGAAACCTTTCTTAGGAAGAGCCTGAAACTGAAGCGTAGGTTGCTTCTAAGAAAAACTGTTGCTTCAGCAAGATTGTCAGGTACAGCACCATCTACTTGCAAAACCCAATAGAAAGTTGGTTCTCAGTTCAGTTTGACCAAATGGGTGGGTGAATGCCCTTAAAAGATGTAGGACTCTGTAGGATCACTGGTCATTGTAACCTCTGGAATTTCATGTTGAAAAAGTTGCCAATGAATAGAACTATTTTAGGATAACTTGTAAAAAATAACAAAAAAAAAAAAAAAAAAAAAGAAGAAAATCAGTGTTACAGATGTTGTCATAAAGCTGTCACTATGCATATGCCTCATCCCAAAGCAGACTGCTGCAGCTCCTCATGACCATGGCCAGTGATTTTCATAGAATCCTAGAATGGTTGGGTTTGGAAGGACCTTTAAAGACCATCTAGTCCAACCTCCTTGCAATGAGCAGGGGCATCTTCAACTAAATGAACCTGCTCAGGGGCTTGTGCAACCTAATGGTGAATGTTTCCAAGGATATGTCATTCACCACCTCACTAGGCAAACTTCACCAGTGCTTCACCAGCTCATGAAGCTTTCTATCTAATCTGAATTGATCCTCTTTCAGTATTGGGAGTTGGTAGTTTGTTACGAGGGGATGTACAAAAGACATGGTAATGAAAACATAGAGAAGTTATTTTATCTCCAGTAACATCTCTGTTCACCAAAGGAGAGAGGAGCAATAGGTCATGCACTGGTGGATCATTGAACTACTATGTTGACATCATCTGCAGGAGGTTTGTACCTGAGTGAAAGGAGCAGGGAGATAGCAGACAGATGGGGTAGTGTCCTACATCTCCTTTTGTGAATGTTCATGTGATTTCTCAGCACTCAGCTATGGCTGATGTCACCACCATTGCTTCCCACTTTCTGTGAAACAGATGAACTTGGCAGGTTTCCATCATGCACCCCAGATGTGTACCTGGTGCAAGTGGGGGACAAAATAGAGCTAGGGATGGACTTTCCCAGTCAAAACAGCACATAGTCTGTGTGAGAGGTTGCTATGGGAAGTGATCATTCTGATAGTTACCTTGAAAATACCTCAGTTTGTTGAGTTGGCGTGGCATTAACACAGCTCTGAACAGGTTCACATATGCAGTGTCCATGACCAGCAAAGCCCTCCACTTACCTAATAGGTCTCCAAGTCTGAGTCCTGAAGAACATTAAAAATGGTTTAAAGGGCACATACACAGCCTGACCTGAATATACTCCTTTTGTGTTGTAATTGTCTGGTGCTTCCAAGTGCCATTTGAAATGTGGATTCATGGTTATTAGGGCTATGGCCAGACTGACACTCTTAAAGCTGAATATTCAGCAGTAACTGAGCTCCCGAATGCTGCTTGATGATCTTGTAAGGACCAGGGAGTTGAAAAGGATTGATTTCACCTGGTCTGGCAGAAAACACTGGAATTTATTTAATCAGCTAGCCAAACAACCTGCAGCATCTGCTCCCTTAACAGAAAAGGCCAAGCAACAAACAGTTTCTGGATAAAAGTTTCCACTGAGGTCCCACTGGCAGGAGGGGGAGCCAGCACTGCAGCTCTTTGTCACTGAGATGTGGTGTCCAGGGGCTGCCCTGGACAGAGGGGCAAATATGGACAACTTGGTTGTTCCCACCAGGCACGAGGTCTCCTGTATGTACACAGTAACTTGGCCTAAGTGTTTGGATTTGTCTTTTCCAGGTTTTTACTTGTGTTATCAGGAGCTGGTGGATTGCCAAAGGTTTGGCAGCTGATAAAAAACAAGTGCCATGCCAGATCCAGGGAAAACCCCACACTCAGATGCAAGTTGCTAGCCCCAGCAACTCTTTCCTGTGTGTTTTGAGGTCCCTGAGGGACACATTCTTTGACAGCACTGTTGGAGGACAAGGCATACTCTGCATGTTAAGCAAGATGGATTTTGCTGAGGCAGTGGTTCCCATGATCAAGTTTAAGCAATAACTGTAGCTGTTAAATAAATCAAGAGAGGAGCTGTGCTGCTGGACTTGCTGCTGCTTGTCGTACAGTGGTACATTGTTCTCCTGAGGTGGGATTCACTGTTCTTGGCATTTGCCAGCTAAGAATTAAGCATCTTAAATTAAGCTGAGTGAAAATGAAGCAAGTCAAACACTAACAGCTCTTGTCTTCTTCTCAAGACAAAAGAGAGCGTTGAGCACTGCCACAACATGATTCATCTCGAACTTAAAAAATTTAAGCCAGGGAATCAAGTTCTTTTTCTGGACATGCCCATCTCACTCTGTAGATTATTGAGGGAAATGAGACAGCTGGCTGAGACTTCAGAGCCAGTGTTTAGATATCTGTTTTATGGTGAATCCCACTGATGTCCACCACACAGATTTGGGAATGCATGGAGGGCACAGAAAACACGGGGGCGGTACAAACACTCAGGCTTCTCCAGGGCTGCATGCTATGTTCCTGTTCTGCCCCAATTTCCTTTCTAACTCCTGCTGATCTGTCTCCAGCACCTCTTTGACATGGTTAACTTTGTTCAGACACCATCTTTCACTGATGAAGAGGTTGGTCAGTGACATCACTCTGACTGCTGATGTGACTGACCACATACACCCTTGTAGCAAGGGACAGGCTAGACCAAAACATTGCCAGGAATATCTCACCTTCACAAGGCATTTGTTTTTACCCAGAACACAAATCCTTACTCAGAGGCAGGAACTGGTGTTTGAGCTCAGACAATGCAGGTAGGTGGGACCTTGGATCTGACTTTTCTGGATTGCCTCAGGAACGTCAGTGCACAAAGTCAATCCTTGAAACAAATGAGTTTGCTCAACTTTGGGCGTCAGGGGGCAAGTGCACCAAGTACCTACTGGACCTGTCACCTGCTGTTGCACTGCTGCTTCTGTCCCCCTTGCTTTGTGCCAGGACAAGGCTGGCCAGGTGAGCGAGCTGTTGACTGAGCATTGAGCCACTGGGTCCATTTTGCCCAGCAGCCTGTGTCCTATGCAAGAAAGTAGAAATCTGAGGAGACGCATTTACAGCTGAAGTGATATCATTTTGTGTACAAAGGCCTCAGTTTGGTTTAAAGAAGGACAACCCCTTTCTTTCTTGCACCTGTTATTTAATCAGCAATCCCAACAATCCTCAGACATAAGAGATATGGATTTGATCAACCCTTGGAGACTGTTGGTTGACACTGCAAACAAATGAGAGATGTGGTATCTCAGATGTTAAATTTTTCAGGAAAGAAGTTAGAACAAACAAAACTAGTTTTACTTGGATTTCTCTGCAATGCAGACATTTAAATACAGTCTGTTGGGTGCCAGTGACACTGTCATTGCAAAGAGAAATCCCGAAGGAGAGAAAACTGACCACAAGCCAAATGAGAAGTGAAGAGCCAAGGTGCAAGTAACAACACGAGGTTCCCCTTGTCCCAGCCTGGAAGTCTGGCCAGAAATATCATGAAGCCATTCATCCCCCATGTAATGTATATTGTTCTCTTTTCTGTTATATTTAATCTGGCAATAAATCAGCATGTGTGATATGGCTGCTGGGATTAGCTGGTATGAATGCCCTCATAGCCTGAGTATGGTTACAGGGCAGGATTTGGGATGGCTACCTAGCTTCCCTGGAGGAGATGCCATCCTGCAAAGGGTGGGAGAGGTCAGGAGAAGTGCTCAAGAAAGCTGAGGGGGAGGTGAGCAGCCCATCCATGGCAGTGGGGATGAGCAGCAGCCCTCAAGTGCCAATGCTCCTGGGAGCCATTTGTGCTGACCGACCCCCATGCAGCAGGGGAGAAAACCAGAAAACCAGCCCAGGAGGGCCTTGTTGTGAGAAGGAAGTATTATTTAATGTGCATTGTGTTGGGAAAGGAAAACAAGGGTCCTGGCACTGAGCCAGGTCCATTGGCCTCTTTTTTTTTTTTTTTTTTTTTTCTCTTTTCTATTCTTCTGGGCAATTGTTCTAGTGAGGACAATTTTTTTTTTCCTAGTGGTTGTTTTTTTTTTTTTTGCTTTGTTTTCTTTGGTGTTTTTGGAGTTGACAATGCACAGGGTAATTTCTTGGTGCTTTTCCTGTGTTTTGGCACAGGGACTGCATGAATGCTTGGCCATGTTTCCTGTGACACCAACACCACTGGCCATGTCCACTGGCACCAGAACCAACACCAGCACAGGTCCGAGGGTTGCATCATCAGTTAAACAGGGGCTTCTGACTGCCCCAGAGCTGGGGGGCAGCAGGGAAAGGCAGAAGTGTGGGCAGAGAGGTGAGTCAGTGTGGAAAGGCAGCACACATTTCTGCAGGGTGACTCACCAGCCCTTAGGAAGAAAAAAAATAATAAAAAAAAATTCCAGCCAAATTCTTTCGGGGAGGTAAACAAGGTCACACAAGATCCTGTTTACCTGAGACAGGACGTCTTTGCAGAGCCTGTGCTGGAAGCTGGGACATGTTGACATGACTGAGAGTGGCCAACACAAGGAAATGGGGCTGGGGGCAGCCTGAGCACCCCAACCTCACCACAACAAGGTGAAACCTTGCAGTGGACTGGATGCTGTGCTGTGTAGAGGCTCTCCCTGCCACCCTGTGGCTCTGCCAGGAGGAAAGCAGCTCTGGGGGTGATGGCAGGGCTGTGCTGCCATTCCATGCTCACCTCCAGCCCTTGTCATGCTGGGGGCCTTGGAAGATCGGACCCACAGCTGCCCCCTTGCCCGTGTCCCACCATGAGTGCTTTCCCCACAGTCCCACAGGGAAGTCCCGGTGGCCACACAGTTAATGAGAGCCCATTCCAGACGCTGACTGAGTGTTTTTTCCTGATAACAAGACGTGTGTGAGTGTGTGTCGCTCGTGGCTCGGTGAATATCCTGTTCTTGCGACGGGCCGGGGAAGCGGGGGGCAGCGGGGGGGACAGACGGGGACGGGACACAGGGCACTGTGCCGGGACTTCGCATTCCTGGCATTCCTGCCTCGGCCTGAAGCTGCAAAACAGCCCAGTGGAAAGAACGGGGCACCCACTGCATGAGAAAGTCCAGCTCTCTTTCCCACTGGAGTGTGAGCATGGGGAGGACAGGTATATGCAGGAGCAGAAGTTACCTTGGTGTGAGCACTTGAATTTAGCTCACAGTAAGCATGTTTCTGCTGCTCCTTCCTCTTCCACTATCTCCAGCTCATCAGCCAGACTGCACTCTTTCCCTCAGCACTGCTTCAGTTGTTGGGGGTATAGGAAAATCCCCACAGCCCAGCTTCATTTCTAAAGAAAGCATAGAGCCAAAGAGTGCCCCTTCCTTGGCTGCCTTGACCTGTTCCCAGCTCCTCCACCCTTACAGAAGTGAGCCAGGATCAGCAATTCAGATATTTCTAGACCTCTTTTCTTTCTTTCTTTCTTATTTTTTTTCCTTTTTTTCACTGACACGCCAAACCAAACAGGGCCAGTGCTGACCTTTGGCCAAGCTATGTTCATGACGGTTTTGTCCCACAGTCAAATCACAATCCTCAGTCTTGCACAACCAGGTACTTGGAAAAAAGAAAGAGCTCTTTCTTCCTTTAAAGCACCCCCTGTTCCACCCTACTCCAGCTTCCCACTTTCCCCTTTCACAGCCTTCTGTGGTTTGGTACCTTTCTCAATGAAACAGGCACATGTCACAGCCCCACCTGGCTACTGACAAAGAAGGGACTCCCTGGCTCCTATCAGCAGCTGCACACATGTGTTGTTGGAAGGGAAGAGACCTCAGGCAGGACAGAGGACAGGGCTTTTGGTCACATGCAGAACACTGGTTTTGAGGAATTGAAAGCATGTTTCTGTCTGCAAGATTGCAGAAAAAAAAAACCAAAGATGCTTCTACATTTTAGGAAGTGGCCAGCACAGCCATTCTTAGGCCTGGACAGGCTTTTGGGAAGCTCTCGAGGGAGTCCTGGTGACAGACCTCCCTGCAGCCATCAGGAAGAAAACCTGCCTTGTGCAGTTTCCCTACCACATGGCTGGGCATGCAGCAGGGTCTCAGCCTCACCCAGCACTGGTGCCTTTGCCCTGGCACTGGTGGGGTGAGGAGATGGGGAGGTTTGGTGTTTGCTTGGTTGGGGGGTGGACACTTGCCACAAACGCTGTGATTTTGGTAGGTCTGTGTGTTCCTTGGATGCATTGCTGGTGGGGGAATCCCTGCCACACCAGGTCAGGGAACTGCTGTGGGACTGCAGCCAGCATCAGCTAAGATGACTTTGCTCAGCAGGGAGGCAGGTCTTTGCTGTCTCAGGGCCTGTTTCTGTAGGGAAGAGCTGCTGTGCATCAATCCCAATTTCTTCCCAGCATGATTTTTACTCCTCCCTGGGAAGGGACTAAGCCATGCTGCAGAGCAGTGCTGAGTGCAGCACAAGGCAAAAGAGGCTTCTGCACTTTGAATCAGCCTCCACTGCAGCACAGAGGCTCCCTCCAGGGCTGTTTATTCCTAAATTCATTACATTCAACTTTTTTGAGAAATGCCTTTTATGCCTACAGCTGAGAAGACCCCTGTCATTGGGGAAAGTCAGGAAGATTTTGGACACCATATTGACAAGTGCCTTAAAAACACATTTGGGTCTGTAGGAGAAGCTGTGCCAAAGTCTGACACTTGCTGGCAAAGTCAGTCCCATCCTGAGCTTGATTGGGAAGGGGTGTGCATGTGTCCTGTACTGCCCAGAAGAAATCCAAAGATCAGGAGGTTAATCAGTGGCACAAAAGCTCCAGTCACTCAAGGATTTCAGGCCAGCCCAGAGCTCCCAAGCAATCCAGCTCCTTGGAATGGGAAAACCCCTGCAGGGATTCACTGGACTCCCAGAGGATAACAGTCTGAATGACTAAACCTGTTAGGTCACTCGAATGATCTGCTTCCTTTTATGGTCAAAATCAAGTGTCACAAACACAGATTTCCTCTTTCCTTAGAACTGGGTTTTCTCAGTACCACAAATCAGAGGATGCAATGCTAAAATTAAGTGTCTGAAAGCACATGCATAGTGTTGCAATCTTGCTGCCTTGCCTACTGGTCTGTGTAATGCATGAGTTGGGTAACAAACAATAGAGGTTGGAAATAGCCAGGATGGAGATTTCCTCTTTCAGTTGCAGAATTGTTTCCTTGACTGGTGCGTGCATAAGCCAGGTGGCAAAATGCTTGCCCCAACCAAGTTTCCTGGCAAGCAGAGAGGGTCCTTGGGTGAGGGTGAAAGGAGTGATAGAAAAGTTCCCCAAAAAGAAAATCCTTCCTTTGGGCATTACCTTCATCCTGCCAGTCCTTTACAAGCTCACAAGTGGCCTGCAGAAGCGCCAGATGGAACCTGCTCTGGCATCCAGGCCTCACCAGGCCCTTGTTTTCCTCCCCTCTGGTTCTTCCATAAGACTGATCACATCTGAAATTCAGGACCCACCTGCCTTATTCACAGCTCACACTTGTGACACTTTGGATTTGTGGCCAAACGCCAGGGACACTGCCAGCAGTGATGACATCCCTCCCCATGTGCACCACAGCACAGAAGGTGCATCACAGTGGGCACAGCAGCACTGTGCCAGCTCCCAACGTTTGCTGCCTGAGGGCCTCCATTTCCTGGATAGGTGTGCACATGCACCCAGATTCCTTGGAGGTTTTCCTAACACAAGCTCACAAATATTCATGTTTTCCAGCTAGGAAATAAATCCCCTGTTGCTGGAAGTCCTTCTACAGGGATGGTAGGTGTGTGGCACCAAAATCTCCAAGCACCCAAAGCTTCTCCTACACCCTTCCCCCAACCCTGGTCTTTCCCCAAAAAGAGAAGAAGCTCCTTAATTCAAACCACTCAATCAGCTAACCTCTTGCTTGAAAAAACCACACAGGATGAACTTGCAATGAAATATTCCATTTTCTAGGTTAGAGCAAGGGGGAAAGGGAACAGGGCTCAGTCCTGGTTTGGGGGTTGCACCTGGCTTCTCATCTGTGTTCAAAGTGGGAAACTGGAGCAGATTTGTGTCCCACATGGCAACAGCTTCTTCCTGGACATGAGCTTTGAAATAATCTACAAGACCTGAGTAAATAAATAAGTACAACAATAGGTCACAGCAGTGTGGGACTATCCATGGAAAAATAGGGGATCCGTGCAGATCGGCTGTCCTGCTCAGCCTTTTCTGTTCCATTTAACACACTTGAAGACAGCCATGCTGGGAAAATGCCTTATTCAATTACTGTTCACATCTGCCTCAGTGGAGCCAGGAGAGCCTCATCCCAGCCAAAACTGCATGCAAGGAACCCTTTTCAGTCCTTTTACAGGCATCTGACTGCATGTCACTGGCTAAAGCTGGAGAGATGCTCTGATGTGTAAAGCATCCCCTCCCTCCCAGGGGACAACCTGCACTGCTGGCTGTCACCTCACTGCAGCAGGCACTGGTCTGCCCCTCACAGACCAAGAGCCTCATCTGGATTTGTGCATCCTTGTGGGAGGAGCTGCTCCCCATCCAGCCTGGGACTGGAAAGCAGGGTCCCCTGTGAGTGAGAGGTGTGCTCCTGCTTCGCTCCACTGGCCAGAACTGCCTCAAACTTTCCAGGGCAAGGCTGTGCTGTGATTGCGGTGTTTTGTCCATGGCTACCAGGTTTATGGGACACCAGGGAGACCCCCTTTTCCTCCCATCCCCCTCCCAGTGCAAGCATTTTGTTTTTCTTCTTAATTAGTGGAAAAAATTCCTGAACCTGTCAGAGGGAAGGAAGGTCTTTTCTCTCTCTCTCTCTCCCCTGTGTGTCTCTCCTCGGTCAATTACTGAAATACAAACAATATCCATGGTCATGGTGAAACATTTTTTCCAGCTAAATAACACCTCTGCAGATTTTAAAGGCACAGGCCACTTTGCACAGCCCCTGAGCATGAGAGATGCCCAGGAGGTCCTGCAGAAATGCAGGCACTTCCCAGAACTTTTCCTCACAGACATCAAGCCAGTGTGCAGCATCACAGCAAACCCCCTGCCCTCCTTTGGGAGAAGCTACCACCCCAGCATGCCCAAATGTCAGCCCTCCTGAGCATCCTCCCAACCTGCTGATGCCCATGAAGCCTGCTGACATTCCAGGACCTGGATCCCTGACATCCCCTCTAGGGGGGATGCAGGTGTGAGGAAGGACTTCTTTCTGGGAGCACACCTTGGTTCAGTCATCAGCACTTTTCCTCTGCTGACCTAATTTACTTTTGTCGCTGGTGTTGCTCACAGCTGGAGAGACCAACAGTAGCTGACACCATCTTCTCTGCTCTTCCCTGGGTCTGTGCTGAGATTCCTGATGAAAAATCATTTATTTTCATGCAGAAAACAGCCAAGTAGGTCCTGAGTTTGGGGACCAGAGCCTGCCTTCACTGACTGCATCAGGCAGCTTTGGCCAGGGCCAGAGGTTGGGTACATTTGGGGACTTGGGATTTTCCAAAGCTGCTGGGACAAGACCTATGGCCAAGCTGCTTGCCTGGATGCCTGCACCATCCATTGTATTTTTGCAGCATGTGCAAAAAAATTTGCAGCAAACATTTTGAAAAGTGCATCGACTGTCAAACCACAAACCTCCCTGCTGCCTGGGTCCCTGCTGTGCTTGGGTTGCTGCTTAATCCCTTGCAAACAGCTTTATTGAGATGGTAATAAAAAAGTAATAAAAAAAGGGGGTTGTTTCCCTTGAGGCTGCCTTTACTCCAGACTTTGCTGTGAATCCAAGGCAGTCCATCATACCAGAACCCTATCTGGAATTTGCCTGACTGAGGGAGGAAAAATAGCAGGTGAGCCCTACCAAAATTTTATATTTTGGTATCTTTAATCTCCTGGCTCCTCTGACAAGAGCTTCATGCATTTACTGCTGTGCCTGCTAACTTCTTGTGTTAACCCAGGGTCTGCTCTCCCTGCAGGGACATCGCAGCATTTGGGGTTGCCTCCTATTCCTCTCAGCACTCAGTTTTTGCAGGGCTCTGCCCTGTGACAAAATCCACAAGCAGCTGAGGCTGCCTGTCTTCCTTGCAGTGTCTCTTAAGATGGGAAATTCCCAAGCCTGCAAGGAGTTCACTTGGTCATGGGCAGACTGTGGATCAGGGAGGGGCAGCACCCTTTGGTCACGGGTGGTCTGAAGGCCAGTGAGGAACAGCTGCATGCTCAGGCAACCAGTTTCTGTTGTGGGGTTTTTCCTAAACAGCTTTCAATTCTTCATATTTTTCTTTCCTCCTTCTCTGCACCCTGATTTTGTCTAGGCACAGCTGGCTTCTCCATCCCCAGGGACCACTGGATATTGGTGCATGGGCAATGAGATGGGGCCGTGCTCCAACACATCCCTATCCCACCCTGGGATAAAGAGGGAAAGTGCTAATTTCCACTGAGCTGTCTCCAGCCAGATCTGGATAGTGGGTAGGTGAGGCAGCAGTGGCCATCATGGTAAGGGCACAGCTCATGCCAAGGAGGCACTAGTACAGCACAGGGAGGAGAATGCCTGTATGGGGTTTGTGCCACATGGCTGGGCTGGAGGAGGCTCTTCCTTCGAGCCACAGCCAGGTGTGGGGAGGGTTTAAGCTGTTTGTATTCCTGAGTGCCAATAAAATAAGCAGTCAAGGGTTTTCCCGAGCCTGTTCTTGCAAACTGATTTTTCACTTCATTTACCCATGAAACAGATTTAGTGTTGCAAACTGTCAGTGCTAAAACCCAGGAAGTCTGGCTCTAGAACACAGGGGTTTGCTCCTTGTGTCAGAATAGCCCCCAGCCTTGCTCTCCCATCTGCCTGCTGCTTTCAGGAGCTGTGCTGTCAGGGGAGGATCCATTGCTGCAGCCTCTCTCCACTGCCTGGAAGGCTGGATGCTTTTCCTCCACCAAAAGATGAACCTTCTGTTAAATGACATATCCCAAAACTGGGCCTTTAGGTAAAGTTGCAGTTGAGCAATTAAACCAGGGACAGTTGCCAAAACTCCCCAGCATCTCTGAGATCACCTGTAGTGGTGGGTTCACCAAACTGCAGGAGACAGTTTCCAGCAGCATGCTGCCAAGATTTATTTCCTAAGCCTGGCTTTATGGGTTGGGTTTAAACCACCTGCTCCAGCCTTGAGAAGTGGTACAGGTCCCTCCTTCCTGTGCTCCTGTGCTGAATGCACACCAGGATGCTGTGGTGAGCAAGCAGCCCCTGAGCAAGCCCATGGACAAAACCGTGGACAAAACCGTGGACAAACCCCTGGAAAAGCCCCTGGACAAATTCCTGGTCAAGCCCCTGGACAAGCAGCTGCTGCTCGTGTGTGCCAGGCACTGGGCAGGGCAGGGCTGCAGGTGCCAGGGCTCGCAGCCTTTCAGCACCAGCTCGTTCCAAGGTGTTAAAAGCACAGACTGCACTTGCCATTGAGGCTGCCTGGGGACCCCCATGGACAGGCAGAGTGCTGGATCCTGGGACACTGAGCCATTCCTCCCACTCCCCAGTCCAGGGTGATGCTCCCATGCTTCCTGTGCCTTGTACCCCTCTTTGCATCTTCTTCTCAAAGTCCCTGCTGACGGGTCCTCAAGCCCAAAGAAGTCTCATGCCAAAAATCTTTCTTTTCCCTGAATTATCCTCTGGAAATCGAAGTGGGGATTGTGATTTTGCCTATGTACTCATTCTTGGGGGCAGATAGAGCTCACCATTACTCTCTCCCTTTGGAGGATCAGAGAAAGCAGGTCATGAACTTTGTCCAGCAAGGTGCACACCTGTGAGCATCAAGCTTGTCCTTTGAGGACATCCTGGATTGCTCCAGCATGCTAATGCCCCCAGTTTCACCACTGCAGCACTCGTCTCTGCCTGTGCCTGTGCTCCTCATAGCTGAGCCATGGACTGATGGTGCTGTACATGTGCTGGAGGGATGTCAAAACTGAGGCAGAGAGCAGGACCTGCCTTAGCTCTCCTCAGCATGGCACCCAAATGGCAGATGTGTGATCCCTCCTCTCTGGGAGGAAAGGGAAATGCAGCAGCCTCTGAGCAAGGGAAGGACTGCTGCTGTCTAGACGATGTGACTAAGGAGGGAAGAGGCCAACTGTTTACAGCTTTGGGAAGTGTAAACAGTGCTGCCTGTCCCAAGCCCTTCAAAGCAGAGGAATCCGGAGATGGGATGAAAGCACAGGGAAATTCTGGCTGGGAATCCTAGCAGAGCAGCTAAGGACCTCTTCAAGACAAAAATCCCAGCACCTGAGTAATTTCAAACCAGCCCAAGTGAGGAAGGAGGAGCACAGCTCGGCTGGCATGGGCAGGGCTGTGTGTGGGCTCTCAGGACTTTCCCAGCCTTGGTTGCTTCTCTCTGCAATATCAGAACAAGTGTCCTGAAAAGGAAACTGGAGGCCCTGGAAATCACTGCTGTGCCCTGCAGTGAGCTGGTTTGGCCTCTGCTGTTCATTCAGCTCACGAAAGAAAGAGAAAATGCTGTTCAAGAGGTGATTTCCTTTTCTCTCTTTTTTTTTCTTTTTTTTTTTTTTTTTTTTTTTTTACAACTTTAAATACAGTACTGAGTATAAATTAATCTTACATTTTAAAAAAGGCAAAAAAATTATAATAAAATAAAACAAAACCTCACCATATTTACAAACTAAAAGAAACATTTTGGAACAGGGTAAGAAAGAGTCTTAAGACTTGAGGGCTTGGGCTGGAGGGAGGGAGCAACGTGCTGCCTTGGCAGTGGTACAAGAAGTGCTTTGGGCTTGCAGGAGGTGAGGAGTGGGTCCCTCCAAAATTTGTGACAGCTCCCAGGCTGTGGCTTTGGCTGCTTTCCCCACCTCCCTCCAGAGCTTTCCCCAAAAAGCCCACAGGGGTTTGTGTGTGTGAGGGGAGAAGTGTCATGAGATTGCTCTGGGCAGGCTTTTTCTTCATGTATGCAGCACCCAGTGCAGCACAATCCAAGACCCTGACTCCTGGTTGGTGCTGGGAATTCCCACCATATGTAACAATTCTTATAATGGTTACTGGCTATTACTTGTGCAAAACCAGCCCTTGCCCACAGAGTCCTCCTCCCTCCTTGGAGACAGGCAGTGGCCCAGGAGGGACTCTGCAACTGACCCTCCAGTTGTTCTCTGAGTCCTCCTCACTTAGAAGAGCTCATTTCTGTCTCAGACAGCTGCTGCCAGCTGTGAAGACCATCTTCACTTCTTTCTCTATACCTACACAGAGCTGTCCACATCATGGATCAACTTTTGAGCTAAATGGGTTGGGAACATTCAATAGGTAAAGATCAAGAAGGAATTTGAGAGGGAAGATCTGAGGAAAATGAGTGGGAGATGTGGGGACATTGGCTGGGAAAGATTAGTGCAGGACATCCAGGAAGGGGTTAAAAACCTCGTGGGAATGACAAGATTCTGCTTTCAAGACCACAGAGCAGGCGGAGCTCACTGAGATTAAGTCATGCTTCTAAGTTTGGCTGTCCTTGGTCTTGCTGTGGTGCCACTTCACCTCCTGCAAGGAAGTTGTGCTGGGTGGGGGGTTTGGTGCAGAGTGAGACAAAAAGGTAACAAGAAAAGGAGAGCTCAGGTGATGCCTCTGCCTGCCCCATCCCTGGCCTCTCAGGCACGTTGCAGTAACAGTGTGCTTTTCTTTTCTGCCAGTCCAGTGAAGCTGATGCACGCACGTGCCTCTGAGCTCCCTGCCACTGGGGAATGAAATCCATTTAAGAACATATATATATATATATTTTATATATGTATGTATAAATACACATACACACACACACACATGCACACGTATATATATATATATATATACACACACACACACATGTACACACGCACACATCCAGAGTGAATTTAAAAAATAATTTGAATCCGAGCCTGGAAAGTTGAATTCTCCACCAGCATGTGCAAAGATGGCTCCCCTTGGCAGGGGCCGGGGGCGTGGAGACGATTCTGCCACCGTGTGCTCCTTCCCCACGATCCAAACACCTTCCAGTCAGCACCAGGAGCAGGGGAAAGAGGGAGTGGGGGAATGCATTTGGCTTCTTTGTTCTGTTTCTTTGCTTCTTTGTTCTGTTCCCCGAGATGTTGTACATCTTAGTGGTTTTGGTTTCTCTTTTTTTAAAAATAAAATATACACACGCACGTTAAAAATATATATCTGTCCAGGTAGGGCGAGAAAAGTCCTTAGTGCATTTTCCATCATTGGTCGCCGCTCGCAGTCGGAGATTTGCCTGTTTCCAAAAGGTCCAACACAAGAGTAGATCTCAGCTGGGCCCCCCCAGCCTTACCAGAAGCATGAGGGAAAGGGAGAACATTCCCCTTCTGGCCTCTGTCCATCTGTTTTTCTTCTTGTTTCAGAAGAAATTGGACCCGCTTTCCTTTTCACATTTCCATCCCGTCCTCCGTAGCAGGGAAGGAATTGTCCTGTTCTCATCGCAAGTTGTGGCTGTTGGCATTCATGGTTTCGTTTGTACTTTGTTCTTTTCTCACATATATATGTATATGTAGGCCATCCTTGTCCTTTTGTGTGTGTGTGTGTGTAAAACTTTAAAATTATGCTAATAAATGAAAGGGAGGCTTTGGTGGGAGAAGGTCCACTGATGGAAAGGGAAGCACCAATTGCCGTCTGAATCAGACGTCGAGGCAGATGGACAAAGAGGAAAGTTATCATTCCAAGGACCCCATGGGGGCAATACAGCAAATATATTAAATAAACCTGGAAGTGAACAAAACCAGACCCAGCATTAGAACACATAACTCTTTGCCCCCTGCAACTCCCCTCCCATCCCCTTTTCTCCTCTGGAAATATTTGTACCAAAGAGCCAGATTAGAAGCCTGGGAGGACTTTTGACCTCCTCTGTTTTTTTCTCCCCTGAACAGCTTGAGCCAGAGCTGAGATTTGCATGGGTTTGTATAATTTCTACCCTGGGAACTTTAGGCTGGCCAGAAGAATCCTGGGATAATCAGAGCCCTCGTGGTGCTAAGCGTGGGAATCCCAGTCTCAAGACACTGCCTGGTGCCCCTTGTCCCCAGCTCCTGAAATGCCACTTGTGGAAGCCTGCTGTTCCCTCTCCCTGGGTGAGGGGAAGTGAATGTGGTGGCCTGGCTTGGGCTTATTCAAGTGGCTGCAGCAGAGCTGGAACTGCTGAGCTGGGAGCCAGGGCTCTCCCTGTTCAGCTGTGTCACCTCTCTCTAAATTCAGCTGCCAGCAATTTGCACCCTGACTACTCTTTCCATCTTTTCTGCACCTTTTCCTTGCATGGGGAACCAGAGCTTAGCCTCCTTCCCCTTGAACCAGCAAAATTCTTCTGATGATGAGGGAATTACTCCTGTTTACACAAATCACGGAGAGAAGAATCAGACCCTGGCCTGACAAAGTCCAGATCTCTTGCCAGAGATTCCAGCTATCCTTTCCCTGGTATGACCTTTCTCATGCACTCTCCTGTAGGAGAGTGATGAACCAAAAGTGTTGCAGCTTTTCATTCTTTCTGCCTACTCAACTAATTAAATAAAAGGAAAAGGCATCCCTAGAGCAACATTAATCCTCTGTTTTCAATGGTGAACCAATAGAGAAACTAGATCAGGAGTTGCTCCACAGCAGAGATGAATTAGATGGACCCCGAGGGGATTTAGGTGTAGGGAGAAGTCGGGCTTGTTCTCTGCCCGAAAGGGAAGCAGAGAAAGGAGAGGCGGGGCCTGAGAGCAAGGATGACTGCAGCAGGATCATTCCAATTTTGCAAAGAGCCTTAATTCCATAAATAGAACGCACATGTTGGCACCCAACCCGGTCCTTCCTCCTCCTCCAACCCAGATTGTGCCCTGCAGTAGCCCCACACTGAACGAGCGGCTGGCAGTGTGGGAAGGGTCTAAGATGCCGTGTCCCGTAAGGACATCTCTCCTGACTGGGAAAGCAGCTTGCTGTTACCTGCCTTGTGCTCTCTCTCCCCTGCCAGCACTTCTATGCTATGAGGATTTCTTTCAGCACTTTCTTATCGTTGACATGCTTGTACTTCTTATGTTTCCTCTTCTGTGCCGGCGGCCGGCGCACTCGCCGCCTCTGTGAGACAGCGGCTGTGGTAAACGCGGGTGACAAGCCTGCCAAAACAGAGGGGAGAGTGTCTGTGCAGCCAGGCCAGGCGGCTCCTGTTGAAATACCTTCTGCACACACTGTCAACAAGGAGCTCTGCAATAGCAGGGCCACAAGGCCTCTTTCTGTTCTTCTGCTCCTTGTCCTCTGTTCTTCCCAGTCTCTGCCCTCTCCCTCTTCCCACCATGCCCTTCCCCTCACCTCTCACCTTCCCCTCCTTCTTTTCCCTCAGTTTCAGCCCCTTCCCGGCAGGCAGACACCCAGGGAAAGGTCCCTCAGCTGGTATAAATCAGTGAAGGGATTCACTGAGCTAAGCAGATTGAAACAGTGAAGGTGTCCTTTCCCTCTGCCCAGCCCCTCTTCTCCCACCCCCTTCATTCCCAGATCCTTACGTCTCTGTTCACGCGGCCCGGGGCGGATGATCCTGGGGGGCGGTCGGAGCACGGCCTCACACCGACACTGCACGTGGTCCTCCAAAGGCACAACGACTTTTGTGAATTTTGGCTTCCTCTGCACAAATTCGATCTTGTTCACCTATTTGCAAGAGGGAGGCAAGCAAACGATTACTACAGCCACGGCTCCCACTTTGCAGAATTACTCAGTGTCAGTGCACTTTGGTCCTGGCTTTCTTCCTGAAGGGTCAGAAGGCAGCTTACAGAGCGCTGTTCAAACTCAAGACTCAGACTCAGACTCAGGGGTGGTGTGTGTGTGAGATAATTCTGAACATGGTAGCAGAGCAGACCCAGACCAGGCAAGTTTGGATGTCTCTGGTTGGTTCCCCTGATCCAGACTATTGCCAGAGCTTAAGCAGGATGACTGGTTGAGCAGAGAGAAAACATGGAACACGCAGGACATGCTAGCCTGTTTCTGACAGATGTGATGGCAGAGACCTGGGCCAACCAGGATAATTCCCACAGGAGCCTACAGGAAGGGCAAAAGGAGAAGAACTCAGGTCCAAAGCAATCTAACACAGCCTCACCAGCTCTGCTGAGGCCTGTCTGAATTTGTCTCAAGCTCTTTAATAACTCGCAGGGCTGAAGCCCTCGGCTCTTCATGGGAAAGGCAGTGCTCTGGAATTTCCCCCGGACTCTCCACCAGTGCTGACTCAGAGGGAAGACTCCACATCCCACCACAGGGCAAAAACTTCCTAGGGGGTCCTCCCACTGCAGCAGCAGCCAGGCCTGACCCCACTCAGCTTATCTAACAACTCTGCGGTCCCTGAAGTGCTCCACAAGCTATAAATACTCGCTGTGCTGTGCATCTGGGATGGAATTCCTCTAAACCCACTGCCCCCAGCAGCATCCCTCAGCCAGCGCCAGAGCAGCCAGGCTGTTTATCTTTCCTTGAAAGCCCACTCCACACGCTTCAGACCACACGCTGCTCGCTCGACAAACACTTCCAGCCAAACAATAGAGAGACCTCTGTCCTCAAAGAAACCATTTCCAGGTCACTTTTTCAGGCTGGCTTTTGACCTCTCACTTGTTTTTTTTCCAGAAAAACAACTCCTGCTCCCCCCCATTTTTTCCTCGTTCAGCCTGGCTTTTCTGAGAAAGGAATTTCCTGATGAAAAGGGCTGTGTGTGAATACAATCTCTCCCAGCCAACCTCTGCCGCCTGCCTGGGGGTGCCTCTTATGGCTCAGGCAGAGGATTAGTATGGGATGAATATTATTTTTAAACAAGCTGTCTGGGAGGAAGCTGTGAGGAGATCACTGGTAGCTGTAAGGGGAGGATCAGAGCAAGAGGTTAGCTGTCAGGTGTCTGCTGGCTGATGGAGCGGGTCAGGAGGTAACTGTGGGCTGAGAAAGAGAAGCTGTTCCAGTGCACGTCTAGGAAAGAATCTGCAGCATCAATACCAGCTCTGTGATGAAAGCACCCTGCTTCTTCTGCTCTAACACAGCAGACACCTCAAGCCACAGGAAGGGCCGCGGCACGGAGCTGCAGCTGGGGACGGTGCCCTGCAGCAATGCGTGGTGACAGTCCCCAGCTGCTGGACAGCACCAGCCCTTCCAGCAGCGGCAGGGATGTCACCTGCAGCGTGGCCAGTGCAGAGGGGACAAGGGCTGCACGAGCCCCGCACCCCAGACCCGCCCCAGGCTTGGCTTTGGGGCACGGGGCTGGCGGAGGCAGGGAGGGCGCAGGTGTGTGCCCTACCTGGACGTGCCGCACGCGGATCTGCGTGGGACGGCACTGCACATTGCGGTTGTTGCAGCAGCCGGAGCAGCGCTGCACCTCCACGCAGGGCGGCCACACCACGAAGTTGGCGTTGGTGCTGTCCACCATGCTGCGGGAGATCTCGAACACCACCTCCCGCGTCTTGCACTCCGCCAGGACCGCTGTCTCTGCTGCTGCCAGGGCATCTGCCAGGGCCAGGAGAGGAGCAGGGGGTGAGATGGGCTTTGCAGCTGTCGCCACCCCACTGCAGCGAGTGAAGGACCCCACATGGCTCTCACGCCTGTGTTCTTTCTGTTTCTCCCACCCCTCCAGCTCTGTCCCTGTACAGAGCCGTGCCCTGAGGAGGAAGCCCCAGCACAGCCATGCTTCTCACTGCAGCCCAGGCAGGAGATGACACTATAGAGCAAACAAGCATCATCAGATTTGAAGCAGAGCAGTGCACAGAAGAGCAGTCTCCCTCCCCTGCCCTCCCAGGGTGAAACACCCAGCTCCCTCCAGGCCCAGACCCTCATTCTCATGCCTCCAGAAATACAGGTGCACTATAACCTCTACCCCTACATCTGCAACTCAGACACCCGTGTCTGAGACCACCCGTGGCTGCTCAGCTGAGTGCCCCAACGATCACAAGGTGCCCCAGCTCACCTAGGCTTCGTCGCTCTCGAGACAGGGCCACAGGGTCTTGATCGGGCTGAGTTGTGTTCAGGTTCAGGCTCGAGCTATCCCGCTCTGCAAAAGGGAAGACATGACCTAATATCACCAGGTAGAGGCAGGAGACAGCAGGCACTCGTGCTCTGATCACCAGGCAAAGTGCAGGGATAAGCCACAGACCCAGGACGTCATGCTAGGTGTAAATCCACAGCAAGGTCACAGCTGTGCTGGGGCACGGGCACTCTTAGCTCAGACTAGACAGCAACAAGTCTATCATGAAAGAGGGAACCCACTCAGGTTTTTGGAGAGGAAAACTCAAGCTCAAGAAGGATAAGGCCCATGTTACAACTCTCTGGTGTCAGAAATTGCAGAGGGGTTCTGATTGGCCAGCTGAGACCAGGATAACACCAAGAAGGATCAAAAACCAGGCAGGACAAGCAGAACACTTGGTATTTAACACTGAGGTGACTTGCTGGGATGGCTTTGGACTGGGAGAGGTGAGACGGCAGGTGAAGGGAAGGGGGGTGGTAGGTAGGGTGCTTGTTTTCTCTCTCCCAACTCACCTCAGCTGCTCTAGGTAAGAGCAGTTTTATGACAGAAGAACAGAAAAATATAGTTAAAATGACTTTTTCTCTAGACTACTCTAAGGTAAGAGGCAGGATCTGGAGGTGGCTCAGCCGGCGATGGGAGAGGAAGACCGATAGCATTCAGGCCAGCCCTGAGCGGTTCCCTCCCACCCCACTGCTTTTTCCCATAGGAAGTGCTGAATAGAGAAGTGCCCATAATCCCCATGGAGCACTCCAACAGCAGCCCCTCCTGAGTTCGGGACAATGGCTGCGCTTGAAGATAGCTCCCACCCAGCCACAGCTCCTTCCTTCTCCGACCTGCTTTAGCAGCTGAAGGAAACTGAATGGACGTCAGCATCAAGGGAGCAATTTTCTTAAAGGGAATTAGGGGCCAGTGGAAGATCTTTGTTTATCAGATGTGTGGTGGAGCAGACTTCCCTTACCTATCATGTCCCATTCCTCTTCCTCAGCCCTGCCCTAGTGCAGCCCTCTCATAAAGGGGAGCAGAGACTTTGCTCCCTGCTCAGGTCTCAAGCAGTTGATGACAGATTTGGGATGGGTTACACAGAGGCTGCATTCAGAAGGCAGGAATCATGTGCCTGTCAATGAGCAGTCAACACCTACAAGGGAGGTGGACAGATAGACACCCTTTAAAGTGGCTGGGAAGGTGGTCAGTTCTAGGCACCATCTGTCTCACCCTCAGGCAAACTCCTAAAATGAGAACTGGTGGATCACGCTTTAGAAGGGCCAGCCTCCTTGGGCTAGAGAAGGTGGCTGGATGACTGGTTAACATGGGCAGCCATTGCTTTGTGGTCAGCCACAGCTAAGGAGATGACTGCCCCCCTACACCCTTCTGCTGCTGGGTCTGCAGTGGAGCCCAAGGTCAGGAGAGCACTGTCTCAGCCCACCTGCCTCCTGGAGCTGCCCCATGCTGGCTCCTTGTGCAGTTAGCGGAGTGAAGCAGCTGTGACACACACAGGGTGCACAGACAGCACAAGGAATAGCTCCAGCCACTTTGGGGTTACTTTAATAACACACTAATTTGCTAATTCCTCACAGGGAAAATGTCAAATGTCAGTGCCCCTCAGTCAGTACCTGGGAACAGATGAGAGCCACGGGGTGAAACAAAGAAACAGCTTCACAGCACCACTGTTTGCTTCCCTGACCAGCCTTTCCTATCTGGGGCATGAAGTGAAACCAGTGACTCAAATCTCTCCAGCCTTCTCTCATACCCCTGGACTTCTGGAGCCAGCCAGATAAGCCCATTTTATTTCTTGCGGTTAATAGCCACAGTAGTGATGCATCTGTTGCTTAGACACTGGGCCTACAATGACAGATTGGATGCATCTTCTCAGCTGCTCCTTGCCCATCCCTCCATCCTGTGGCATTTCACCAAATGAAGGTGAGGGCTGCCTTTGGTGCACGAATTGACGAGAGGAGAGAAATGGGGGGCAAAAAATTAGCAACAACTGTTGGCTCTAAACAAATCTGCTGAGAACCATGTCCCTCCCTCCTCTAGGTTGTCCTTCTACACCCTGGATCAGTTCTGAAGACATTTGGGGCGGGGTGGGGGGAGCAGCCTGGGACAATCCAGCAGGGCTAATTTTGGAAGTTGCCCCATTGTGTGGCTCGTGGACAAGGAGGAGGGAGCTGGTGAGGGCAGGGAGCGGCCCTGGCAGTGGTGGGGACCCTGGTCGCCTCTGTCTAAGACAAACAATAGCTGAGCGCAGCTGGTGCCCTCCCCCTCGCTTTCCCCCCTGCCCCTCCAGGGCCGTTTTGAAAGGCAGCGGGAATGCTTTTGAGACTGCGCCAGTGGTTGGACTGGCATAGGAAACAAAAGCAGGAAATTCTGTTCCCCCGTAGATAGTGTCTCGGCAAGGATTACAAAGCTCAAAACAGACAAAACACGAGAGAGAAGTCGAGCTGGGGGGGCTGGGGGACGACGGGCGGGAGCAGGGTTAGAATAGAAAGGAATTTGCTCTGAAGAGACCGTTTATAAATAAATTCCTGGGCCAGCCCAGCCGCCGTGGCGCGTGCTCCGGTTCCCACACGTGCCGACCCCTCCACGCTTCGCCGCTCCTGCTGCTCCCTGCTCTCAGCCTGGCCAAGTGACCCCAAAGCCCTGGAGCCCCTGGAGCTCTTATCTACGGGCAGGAGGTGAAGCAATGCTACCCTGGCTTAGCCCCTGCCCCGTGGCTCACCCATGGACACGTGCTCTGCTGCTCTCATCCTAAGAGCACCATCTGGGAGCCTGTGGCCTTTTGTGGATGCTAAACCTGGAAATCTACTCAGCCCTTCCCTCCTCTATCACTCTATTTCCACCTCCCATTTTGCTGCCTCCTAAACTGATCCTTGCCCAATTCAAGCCCTGCTGACTTAGCATCTCCCAGGATGAAGAATGGTCATCTCAGATCCTTGTGCTCACCTTGCCCATCTCCTACCATTTCTGGAAGCCAGTGTCCAGACAGTTAGGACATCTAGTTACCTCTAACTCCCACAAGTTTCAGGGGGACTAAGTCTGTAAAGAGCCAGGTCTTGGCTCCTCAATGGCTCCTATATTTACAATGAAGTCTGTTGATAGTGTGCCTGCTGAAAAACAGAATATCCCCTCCCAGGCTCCCCAAGGACTTAATTAAAAATAGAGGAGTGTTTGGCAAAGAGGAGATTTACCTACGGAGTCTATCCGCAGGGCGCGCTGGAGGTCGCTGATGGAGCGCACTGAGCTGCCCCCCAAAATCTCATAAATGTCTTCGGGTATGGGGTCCCCCTGCCAGATGACAAAAAGAAAAGGGAGAAACAAGCATTAGAGAGATGATCTGCAAATACTGGCGGTGTCGTGGAGCAGGAGCAGGGAATCAAGCACGGGGGAGACACGACAGAACCAGCAAAACGCAAAGACGTGCGTTGTCTTGTGTTGGATTTAAACCTTGAGGGCTTTATTCCTCGTGAAGGCATGAACCTGAAAGCTAAGCAAAAGCAAGAGAGCCCCCCCCCCCGCCCCTCACTGCTTCTCACAAAGCTGTCAGGAGACTAAAAAAGCCAAAAAAGCCCTGGACACTGTGCAAGCAGCCAGCAAGGCTTCCTTCTCCGGTGGTGTATGACTTCTCCAGGTGGCTTCTCATTCCTGCTGCCTGCAGCAAAGGCGTTTTAACAGACTTCCCTTACACTATCAGATAAAACCTTCCCAATATTTCCCTCCGTTATGAAACTCCTTCACGGGCTTTGTCAGTTATCGTGTGTGTGTGCGTGTGCGCGCGCGTGTGTTTTCAAACCACAGAGGCCCAATAATATACATCATTTGCATACTCTCTTTTAAAGGAAAAAAAAAAAGGCTGGGGGTGGAGATGAAGATTGACCTTTGCGGCTGAGGCTGCCCCAGCGTGAGCCCGCGGTGAAACCACAGAAGCTGCAGGGAGGTGATGGGCTGAGGAGCTGATTTGGAGGAAGAAACATATGGGAGGTTGGATGTCATTGCACACCAGCACGAGAAAACCTTAAGTAAACAGGTTCAGCCACATCAGACAAAGGGCCAAATACAGAGTTAGTGCAGGCAGGTGCAATGCCATTAGTCTCTCGGGAATTTTACTCTGGCACTAGGCTAGAGCGGGCCCCAGTGACAGCACTTAACAAGAGTACAAAGGAGCGGTGTGGGAAAGCAAGTGCTGATTAAAACACACTTCCGAAAGACTAGAGAAAGAGACAGAGGAAAGTACTGGCCAAAGTGTTTGCTTAGCTCCCAGCTCTCCTCATTCAGGGCTACTCGAGCGGAAAAGCTGCTCTTTGAGCCGGGTGCGGGATGGCGTCGGAGGCACAGCCCTACGCATGTCCCTGTAACTGAGAGGAGAGCCTGGCTTGTGAAACGCAGGGATTTTCGTGTGGGTTTTTATGGACAGTTGGTGGCATGTGTGTGGTCCTCCTACTGTACAGCTATTCCCTCCCTGCCTGCCTTCAGCACAGAACATTTTCCTTCCGCCCGCAGCTGAGAAAAGCCACCAGGCAGGTGGCTAAACGCTGGCTTTAAACCTTAAGAGCTTTGGCCCAAACCTGCAGCCACTTTTGGATGGCTGCTTGAGCCTGGCACTCTCTCACACGTGCCTGTCCTTGGCCACCCACCATTTGTTTCCATAGTAGGACAACAGGAGTGCTCCCTCCTCAGCCCTGCCAGACCACCCTCTAATGCTGTAACTTAAACTGGGATGCAGCGATGTGGAGGTTGCTGCAGCCCAAGGAGGTTCAGAAACCTCCTGAAGAGAGCTGCAGAGCAGACAACACCAGTGCCCTAAATCTCCACAGCCAGACCCACCAGACAGCTTCAGTCAGACCAAGCTTTCGTGCCCCGCTCTCTCCTTGTCACTGTCACATCTCACCACGGATCTGGCTGTCCGCCTGCAGCAAAAAGCAGATTTTACATCCCCAGGCATTACTTCCTCAGTCTCTGAGGGAGAGGGAAACAGCATCAGTGATGAATGCACAGCGAGAGAGAGACTTGTATAATTCAGGGATCACTGAATAGCTGCGAAATGAAGATGCCTTCTGACATCTCCTGCTGCGTGAGGAAGAGAGGGACCAACAGCCCAGTGCTGGAGAGGCTCTGCAGCACTTCCCTGCCTTGTGCCACACACATTTACTGGAAGAGGGATCATTTGCAATTCCCAGTACTTGCAGTCAGAGCTCAGTGCTGGGTGGTGAAATTGCAGGCTTTCAATGTTTGCACCTGTCAGCCAAATGCGTTTGTGTACAAATGCTGCTCTGCACGGATGCCCCTGGACCTTCCTGACACTTAATACATGTAGGAAATGGAACTTTATTTTAAACTCCGGCACTTGCTGGGGGGAGAGCGTGGGCAGGTGTTACGAGACTCGGCGACTTTGGAAGCGAGCTGGGAGGTGTCACCTTGCTAGCTGAGCAGGGGGAACAGATATGAATCAGGGATTGGAAATGCAGGCCCTCAGGAGCCGTATTTCTGGTGACTGCCTGGAGCAATCAGCTCCACTCCCTGCTCACGGCAGCAGTTTTAGATGCCAGTTTTTTCTTGTTGCAGACACTACCAGCATGGCTATGGTGTAACACCAGCCCACACGGCTCATAATCCTGTCCTCCTCCCCCATTTTTGTAAGGCAACTCTGCCAGTGACAACTGCAAACCTGTGAAGCTCCTTATTTTAGCCTTGCAAACCAAGACCAAGGCTGGCCTAAGAGCAGCAACAAACCTGGGCTGTGTGCCTTGTCCTTGCTCCCTCTGGGTCTGTCACTGGGAACAGCCATGCCTCTGGCCCCCACCCCAGCCCTGTGCCTGGGAAGTTCTGAGATCAGGCACCCAGGTTTGGGACACGTGTGGGATGAGACACAGGGAAGCAGAGGTTCATCAATCACCTCCACCTAATCCCATGGAGACAGAAGGTAGAGGAACATTGGAAGGGAGGTGGGACCCCCAAGAGACCAGCTCAAGCAGCTGGTGCTTTTCCTGCTTAGCAGCTCCTCTGGAGTTATTTGTCTAACACAGGTTAACAATCTCCTTTTTTAACTGTGCGGCAGATCAAAGAAGACTTTTGTCTCAATGGACTCTTGGCTGGCTGTCAAGTGCCCCAAGGCCTGGCCTCGTATTCCTGCGAGGCCCTGAATTCTTAGAAGAAAGTTTGTTCTTCCCTCCCTCCCTCTGCTCCCAGTTTCTGACCCTGACTCTCCCCTGAGTTGCAAGGGCACCCCCAACCTGCCAACCCCTTAGCAGGGACATTCACTTCCCTTTCCTGCACTGTGGCTGTGACACTGACCTCTCAGCACATCAGCTTTGCTCCCCTCCTCCCAGATGTCCAGCAGCATGGTTTGACCACTGCAAATAAATGCAGGTGCAGCAATTCCCCTGTTCCAGCTCCCCACACATGCACTCCCCCAAAATCTGGTTCCTCCCTATCCCCACCATTTCTTGCTCTGGAGTTTTTCCCCAACTTATGCCTTTGAGCACCAGGGATGCTGAAAGGTCCCCTTGCCATCAGCAGCTGCCAAGCTGGTGCAGGGAATATGCAGTGCTGCTGTTTGCACTCTCTGGCCAGGGTTTCACAGCCTTGCCTGAAGGTGTGTCTCTCGGTAGGTACAGGGAGGAGGAGGGAGCAAAGATTGTGCAAACAGCAGGGAAAGCAGACCCTCAGGGCTCAAAGAAATCACACAAGGATACTCCCGAGGTGAGGACTCCTCCAGTTCCTTTTTCTAAAATGGTGTGACTGCACAGAAAAGGACAGAATGGCATCAGCAGCGCCAGTTTGTAAAGGGCAGGGAAGCACCCACCTATTGGCTCCTCTGCCCAGGAGAGGAGGACTTTGTGAGCACCTCCACGCCGACCCTGGCAAAGGATCTTGGCAGCAGGGTCTTGAATGATCAGCCAGGCAAAAAACCCCAAACAAACAGCATTTTTTAATTCCCTCTGAAGCTGATGTGTGGACCCTGAGGGGAGACTCCACCGCATTCCCTGGCAGAGGGCAAGACCAGCAGCACCTGCCACCAGCACAGGGCTTCCACCCTCCCAGCACCACTCCTGGCTGCAGGGGGACCCTGGCAAACGCCTGCCAGAGTGCTCTGCAGCAGGTACAGCCCTCTTCACATGAGCCCCTTCCACTCGGAGTCACGGCTTAGGTTTCCCCCCTCCCTTAAAATAATCAAACAACGTTTGATCTAGTCTGTGTTCCTAAAATACAGCCAGACCTACCCACCCTTTTTCCATTCCGAGGGGGACTCCACTGCTTCTCCCACACCTCCGCTGCGAGGGCTGGAGGCATTTCCACCCCCGGGGCCGGCCGTGTACCAGCAGCACTGGAAACAGCGCAGGAGCCCTGTCATTGCCTCCTGCTGCCGCACATCAGCTGACGGGGAGAGGGAGGCAGGGACGGCTCGCTGGCTCCTTCCACGAGCTCACCCCAGACGTGTCATCCATCCCGCCTTCCACCGCTTTGTCCTTGTCACTGCCTCGTGCTAGGAGGACTAGGCAGGAGCGCCGGGGCCTCGCAGCAGGAGGACACAATGGGGAGCTGGGCCGAGGCTGTAAGCGAGCGCCCAGCCGCACCCCATTCCTTGGGAATTCCAGAAAGCGCTGCCAGTGGGGCTTTACCCCGCTACAACCACGACTGGCTCAGCCCAGCTCTGTAAATGTTGCAAGGCAACTATTACAGCCCGTGGGGCAAATGCAAATGGTTTAGCATCCTCGCTTCCCAACTGGCAAATACCTTCCCGCTGAGGCTTGTACTCCCTCCGGCTGGAAGGGCTCCAGGGCCCTCCAGCTCCAGATGGGTGTGATCAAAGAGGGAGAGGGACTCAGGAGGCTCCATCTCTTTGCTCAGGGCCTCTGTTGGTCTGGGGAGCTGCTGCTCCTCACGCACTTTCTCCGGCAGGGCTGGGGAGGAGCTGCAAGCCCCGTTCAGAGGTTCAGCAGCCGGGTGGGAGCTGTGCTGGCTGTGCCTGGTGCAGGAGGTGCAGCACACTGCCCTCAAAGGAACTGTGAGCGCTGGCTGCAGGCTGAAGCATCTACCCAAGCAGAAACGTTCTTGGTTCTCCTGTCATGCAATGACAAATATCACAATTCCTCCCATGAAACCTTGGGCCAGAATTACTGAACTCTAACTCTTCCAGGCTATCATGGAGCTGCGCAGTATTTCAATCTGATCATGGCAACTGAGTAACAGCTCCTTGGGATCAGACACTTCCATCTTCACCCTTCCCTAGTGCCAACCCTGGATGATGTTTCATGCTGCATGAGAGAAAAAGATCTGAGCCATCCACAGAGGAAATGCTATCCCCTGCCCCCCTCAAAAAACATGACTACTGGGTAGCCCACAGATCTAGCTGCTTCCTTTTGTGGCTTGGGCAAGGGCAAAATGGGCCCATAGCAAGGTGACGTGATGTTTTGCACCCAGCCTCTGCTTTGCCATCCCATGAGGGGTGTGCCCGCTTACCCTGCCCAAAAATGAGGAAGGAACAGAGAAAAATGATGCAAAGAAGGGAAAGTTTTGGTGGAAGGATATTTCCTGCCCCTGACAATCAAGCTGCTGATACAGCTCAGAGGTTTGCCATCTTGGGTAGAGCTGAAGGGGCAGCTGTGTGGGGCTTTATGACCCCCTCAATGTGTGTGCAGTCAGATGAAGAAATGTGACAACAGAGGTCAAAGGGTTTGGGGGTTTGGGGCACCTTTTCCTCATCCAGGGCTGGGGATGAGGCTTCAATTTCCACATAGGGAAACCGAAGTGGGTTGGAGTGTTTGTTCAATTCCACCACCTGGCCCTTACCCTCTGCTCAGCTTCTTCCTGAGCAGCACATTCAGGACTGCAGGGCACAATGCTTGCATGACCATGGACATAAGCAAACACTCACCTCCTGCCCCTTCCCCCAGCTGGGCACACACCTTGCTGAATAACCACACCACTCTGTGCAGAGCCTCTACTCTCACTGTCCCCCTTCCTCCCCATTTCCAAAGCCCCACGCCCTTTCTCCACTGCTCCCCTGGCAATGCCAGGGTGGATTTCACACTGTGTGTTATTCCAGAGGTGTAAAGAGGGCCCCGGTCCCTGCTGCACCCGCACTGCCGCGATGCCAAAATCACCGGGTGGGGTGAGAGGCTTTAGGGAGCCAGTGCCCGCCCCGGGGTGACAGCCCTGGGCGAGGCAGGGCGGGAAGCTGCGGGTTTCCCGGGACTCACAGAAGCATCCCTGCTCCCACACTAACCAGGGACCGCTTCAGCCTGGTCTCCCCTGCCCCTGCAGCCGGGTCCACACACGGGGGTGGCTGTATTTCTAGGAGAGCCGCCCTTGGAGGGCCCGTCCCTACCGGAGCGCCAGCTCCAGAGGGGTGCCCAATCCAGAGGGGCGTCCAATCCAGAGGAATGACCAATCCAGAGGGGTGCCCAATCCAGAGGGGTGCTCGCTCCAGAGGGGTGCCCGATCCAGCAGGCGCTGCCCTCCGGGCGGGGGGCGGCGGTCGCTGCCCGCCATTAGCGCGGCCGAGCCCCGCCGCAGCCCTTCCCGCGGAGGGGGGCCGGGACCGCGCCCCCGGGCTCCACTCCCCGGTCTGCGCTTCCCGGGCTCCGCACCCCAGGGTCCGTTCCCCGCTCTCCGCTCCCCGGTCTCCGCACCCCGGTCTCCGCACCCCGGTCTCCGCTCCCCGGGCTCCGCTCCCCGGTCCCCGCTCCCCGGTCACCGCCCCCGGGCTGTGCCCGCCGCACCTGCGGGCCGGAGCCGCGGGCGGCTCTCGCCCAGCGCGGGGCTGGCAGCTCGGCAGCACCGCCCGCTGCCCGCGGCGGAAACTCACCTCCATGCGGGCCAGGGGCAGCGAGAGCATGAACGCGAAGACCACGCCGAAATTCATCCCGACTCCAGGCCCCGCCGGCTGCGGGCACATGGACGGCGAGCCCCGGCAGGGAAGCGCTTCCCGCAGACAGCCCCGCGGCCGCCCGGCCTCAGGCATCGAGGGCTCTGCGCGTTCCCATGGCCCTGACAGCCGGGAGGAGGTGGCAGAGTCGCAGGAGCCCTTGGAAGAGGACGTGGAGGTGGCGGTGATGAGGGGAGACAGAAGTAATTCTCGGTGACTCGGCTGCCTCTGCGCTATCTCATAAACCCGGTGGGAAAAAAATGCAGTCCCTCGGAATTAAACACATCCAGAGTCTGGATCCCCCTTGCCTCAAGGGATGCTTCAGTGGTGCCTTTGGCTAGGTGGTCCACATACTATTCTTCCTCTTGGTTTTCTTCCCTTCAAAAAATATATATATCTATAAAAGCTTTTACATGCAGGTAACAGTGTCTCTGTTCTTAGAAGAAGGTGCTCAGAATAATAAAAGAGAGAAAAAAAAAAGTTTTCCAAAGTTTGGTGTGAAATCCAAAAAAAGAAATCTTCTTCCTTAAATTCTTCTTAAAATGCTCCTTTCATTCCTTTTGACCACTTGCTTTTTATAGAAAAGTTGCCAGTGTATACTGAATTTCTTCCCCTTACGTTAGATTCTGGCTCGGGTGCCTTCTCATTCCAAGTGTTGGCAGTTTGCTTGGACGGGAGGTTTGCTTTGGGTTTGGAGACAGGTGAGAGCAAATGTTTTTGCTCTGGGTTATGAGTGTGTTTGTGTGCGTGCGCTGAGCCTTGATAAGCCTCAAAGTGGAGCCACTGATGCTGCCTCCCGCACTCTGTTGCAACAAGAAAGGAAAAACAAAGCAAAATAAAAAAAGGCAGAAAAGGTAAAATCGCAGGAGAGGTGAGTGAGCAGACGGGTCTTTATTTTCTGCGAGCTGCAAGAGAGACTAAGCTGGCACTCGGGGCTGCTCCTTTTATGAAGGAGAGGAGATGGGTGGAGCATAACTTGCCATCCTCCTCTTGGCTGGGTATCAAGGAACAAATCTACTGAGGGAGTAGCAGTTCATTGCTGAAAATAAAAAGTGTGTTAATTTAAATGATAAATTAATTAAAAATGACTAATGCTGCAGCAACCTGTATAATGCGGCTTTAATATCGCGTGAGGAATGGGGACAGAAATTCCTGCCTCCTCGGCAAGAGATAAGAAGAGAGGAGTTCCCGGCACGGTAGTTTGTTATTTTTTTTGGCCCCAGGTTCTCGCTGTTTCAGTCTGGAGCCCGTTTCTCTAAGCTCCACTCGCCGCCTTCCCTGCCCTGCTACACCACTAGCTCCAGGGAGAGAGATGACTTTAATATCTTACATCTCTTTGTGTGCAGAGGGAAAAAAAAGAAGCCAGAGAAATTTACACGTTGCTATAAGACAATCTGGTGTTGCTCGTGGCACCCGGAGGTATTTTGCTGCATGATTATCTCCCCGATGCAATAAACATCTGAAGGGAAATTAAGCCAGAAGATATTTGCTGTGGGGGGAGAGGGATGGGGAGGGGAAGGCTGCTAACAGGTGAGTTCAAGAAAGAGTCACATCCTAGTGAAAAAACACCCTCTCACGTACATAGGAGTGCAGGCTCACCCAGCACACTCCAGGCACGACCAGGAGGGATCTCTGCACCATCTTTGTGCAGGCTCCAGCGAGGCATTCCTGCACTGTCATGCACGGCAGGCGCTCGGCAGGCGTTTGCTCTGAATCCCAAGCATCTTCCCTGCTTTTCCTATGCTACGCACACGCTTCTGCTCGAGCCGCTCGCATGCACAGCTACGTGCAAATTTCGTCTCATTCACACATCCCTGGGCATCCATGTGTTCTCCTTCACTCTCCCCCTCTCCCTTCCCTTCTCACATCCATACTCCCACTGGCATACCGGTGGCCTCATCTCACAGCATCACACATGCTCCCTTAGACTCTCTGGGTGCCTGCAAGTCTCCTGCAGCCAGCCCTCCCTAAAACACACGGTCTGGCACCAGCACTCCCGTATGCACCATCCCAAGTGTCCGGGTGCAGGAGGAGCAGCATCCCAAATGCTCCCCTGTAGCAGATGACAGCACCTCCCAGCTTGGCTAGCTAAGCCCCTGAACCTGATGTGGGTGTTGGTCAGGAAGCACAGGGACTCATGGAATACTGGGGCTCCTCCATACAGCTTTCTTAAAATAGCCTGGTCCTCTGGGGAGCATGCCAAGGTGCTCTTGGGTCACAGGGGCTCACCCTCATTCACCCTAACACAGAGGGAAAGTGGGCAGATTTCTCCACAGCTGGGGAGCTGGTCAGAGCCATGTCAGCTCCAAAGCCCAGGCCATCTGGGGTGCATGGCTGCAGGGATAAGGAGGGTCCTGGGAGTCCCTCAAACCAAGTCTCAAGTGGCTCAGTTCCAACATTGGAGCTCAAGGGGAAGGAAGTAGAAATGCAAGGCATACCTTTGCTCATTTCCACCCCCAGAGACCTTAACAAGGCTTTATCTTAGATGCTCCAGCCATGTTAACCCTGTCCCACCCCAAATTCCTCAGGGCACTCTTAGAATTCCCCTCATTCTCCATCCTGGCCCGCCAGCAGTGTACCAGCCATTTCAAGGGATCTAACCCCCCAGCTGGGTGGAGCTGCAACCCAGATGTCCACCTGGGTGCTGAAACACCTTTTGAAACTATAGAGGGCTTAAAAAAAAAAAGGTTTTAAAAGGACCTTGGTCCATCTCACCTCTTTCCAGCCAAAGAAATGCTGTAGCCTTGGGCTCCTTAGCAGTCAGCAGAGGGAAGGTGAGGATTTGAGAAGTCCTTCTATCTCAGGACAGCTGGGTCCTGGATGCCCATGACCCTGTTAGGTGTTGAAGGTTCCCACGGGGTCAGTGGAGGCCCAGGTGCCTTTTGAGGATCTCTGCCCTCAAAGAAGCTGGCGTGGCTCCACCACCCTCACGCCACCTGTGTGGGGAGTCCCCCACGCTGCCGTGGCTGCCTGGCCAGCACTGAACAGCCTGCGTGTGGGAGGGCTGAGCAAATTCCTCAGCAGGCAGAGATACTGCTGCCAGGGAGGAGAAGGTCTCAGCAGAATGCTAGCAGGGACTGCTGCAGATTTCTTGCTTGCTGCAGGGCCTGATTTTGGGGGAGATATGTGTGGTGTGCTTTTTTTTTTTTTTTTTTTCTTTTTCTCTGAATATCCGGCTCTATTACATGCTAGATGGGATAGAAATAGAGTTATTTATTTTCATGTGGATGATGCTGGGCAGTTTTTAGAAGCTCGACATCAGAAACAAAAAGTTAATCCCTGTTGAACCCCCAGACAGCAAGGAAGAGGATGTTTGGAATTTGACTAATCATCTACCTATGACCCTGCCTGGAAATAGAGCAAAGTGATACTCAAGCTGCTCCAGCTTCAGTGGTTTTTCCTGACTCTTTCTGTTTCTAACACAGGGACAGATTTTTCTCTGGTGATGTGTTTGGACTGGCTGGGTCAGTCTCACTGGCACTGAGTTCAATAGGGGTGCATGCACCTAAAACTGCTGTGCCTTGAGTCTGCTGGGGGCTCCTTTGATTCTCTTCAGTGAAATTATTTGAGGTCTCTCCCACAAACCCCTAAAACTAATAGGGATGTCTGGATGTCTCACCTGGCCTGTGGGGTGGGTGTGGAGGCTTGAGGGGCTATTGGTGTCCCAGATGTCTGGATAAGAGTCTGAAACCACCATGGCATATATTGGGAAGGTATTTTGGGGCTACATGAAGCATCTGGACCATAAAAATGTCCCATTAGAGCAGCATGACTTCAAAAGATCTGGTTGTAACTGTGCTAGCTGACAATGGCTCTGAAAAAAAACCACAACAAAACCAGTTTGCCTGAGCCTGCACCAGGATTTCTTACTGAAATGCTTTCACCACCACTACAGCTCTCAAACCTGCAAACAGCTGAACTCATCTCCCTGGTTATTCTCTTATCACTAGGGAGGAGAGCAACACGTGTCTGAGGACAATAGGCAGTTCTTTGCTGCAAGACTGCTCTCCCCTCATCTGGTGTTGGTGGAAAAAATGATCATACTAGCCACCATCCACAGCAGCATGAAGTGAGGGGTGATACATATTTATATTTTTAATTTATTGCCATTTTTTTTAAGAGGGGGTAGAGAATTATGAAACAACAGGAAGAAAAACAGGGCTTACAATGGAAAGCAAGACTCAGTCTGAACAGCTGAGATGTCTCAGCCTCTCCATGATGAGCCCTATTTTGAAAACAATCAATGGAAAGAAATTAGGAGGTGTTGACAGCCAACAGGAGGTGTAGTCAGCCCGCCCACTCAAGGTATCTCGCTGAGGTGCTGCTGCTGCTCCGGTCCCGAGGTTCGGGGGGAGGATGAGCAATCCCTACGCCTACCGCAGCCGTCAATGGAGGGGAGACGCCCGGAGCCCAAAGGAGGCACCTGGAGTACGTTCTACACCTCCTTTACACCCGGGAATCCCTTCTGGGGGCGAGCTGGGTTTTACACAGCAGCCCCCGGCTGGGTGGGGTTTATCCCGACTATCCCAGGTGATGCGCACAGGGATACTGCACATAGCTCGTACTGTGCTCTACACCATCTGCCCCAGGGGTGCTGACATCCCACTTCTAATAACTGAGCTCAGCCTAGTGCAGGAAGGAGAAAAGGAGAAGAGACACCAAAGGAAGGAGACAGAGACAGACGCGGAGTTTGGTGTTTGCATTTGGTGCTGGAGAAAAGCAGAGCCTCGGGGTACCCAGGGCTTGCATAATTTGCCTTCGCGCCCCTGGCACTGGCAGGGAAAACGCTTTCCAAGGATGAGTAAAACCCTCATTTCCCTCAGGGGAAAGGCAGGGAAGGTGTCACCTGGGGAGCAGGCGTTGGATGGGACCCGCCAGGCTTTCCCTGGGAACCACACCCCTCTGCCTGTCTCTCCGTCAGAGGGATTCCCCCAGCCCCTCACCACCCCCTTCATCTCTCCCATTGCTGGCAGGATCCGGCAGGGAGGAGAGGATGGGGAAGGGGGACGGGGACGAGCGTGCAGGCACAGGCAGAGGGCAGAGCCCAGCCCCTGGCAGCGGCTCGCTCCGGCTGTGCCTTCCTGCCCCGTGCTTCGAGCTGAAGGAGGAGGCAAAGGCATTTCACATCCCTGCGGATGTGCGGCTCGAGCAGGATTCAAAGAGAAAAGGCAAGGCTGGGGGACACTGATTTCCCAGCACTTTCCCGTGTGCACACACGTTCCCGCATCAAGTGGGGAGGAGGGGATGCAGCCTCCCCTGATCACACTGCCATGTATTTCTCCCCCACCCCAACCCCCAAGTTTAGGGTAGAACGGAACAATTTCCTTACACTGGCAACCATCCATTATGTCTATGGATCTGCTCCCCACCCCATTCCCCCTCTCTTTCCTGTTTTGATGAAAGGAAAAAATGTTCTGCTTTCCTTCTTTATTTTTCCAGACTGGTGAATAGCACTCGAAAGGAATTTCTCTCCCTACCCCCTTCCCCTCTCCCAGTATAATAAATACATACGTATGTGTGTGTGAACGCAGCACACATCGCAGGTCATCTGCTGTTTTTCAAAAAGCATATACTATTTTTGTTTCCAAATTGATTCTGTGGGCAGCAGTCCCCCTTTCCACTGGCACCACCCCAAGCACTGCTTCCCCTGCCCTCGCCCTCTGCCACTCACCATGTCCCCATCCTTTGCCCCCGGGTCCTCAGCGAGCGGCGGTGGCGGTGGCAGCAGCGAGAAGGAAGCTTTGCTGAGCTGGAGTAAAAATAGCCCCAGCAGTTACTCAGCTCAGAACGTAACATGACTCATGTGAAACGAGGATGAGGGTCGAAAACCAAAAGCAAGCAGCTCTCCCCCCCGTCCCAGCCCCCACCACCTGCTGTTGCTGCTCACGTCACAGAGCAAAACCCACTCAAAGTGCTGCTGGCTGGGGGTCAGGGCATCAGCCACCGTGGAGAGCCCTGCTTGTGCTACCTGCAAGAGCCAGTCCTCTTGCCTGCACCCATCTGGTGGTGCTGACACCAGCAGCAGGCAGATTTGGTGATGCTGCAGCCGACTCTCAGCTCCTTTAACCTCCCTTAAACTGAGCAAAACTGACATCCCCTGACACAGTGGGACAAAACACTGCAGCAGCCTTGTGCCAATGCAGCCAGGCACCCAGGGCTGAGCCTGGAGACACCAGGGAGGTCATGCCCACCAGAGCCCACCCTGCAGCCCACCCCATCACTGGGTGCCCCATGCCCAGGTGTGGGGCACAGCTGGGCTGGGTGGGAGAGCAGCACAGCAGGCCTGGCTGGCCACCCCTATCTTGTGGCCTGTGTAATAAAGGAGGGAGTTTAAAAATAGACTTTGAGCTGCAATGCCGGAAAGGCAGCGAGACGTATAGAGCGGGTGTGTGTTTATCCTACACGCCCTGTGCCTGCCAGGGGAGCTGCCCCAAAGCACAGGCACTGCTCTCTGCTCAGGGACTGCCTGGCCTGGCAGTGCAGGGCTGAGGGGAGCCCTGAGCTCTGCCTCACAGCTGCCAGAGCTGCTCAGAGGTGCCCACCACCACCCCATCCCAAAGCCATTTGGGACATGCACCTCTCCCCCATGCCAGCCCTACATGATGTGTGGCTCCTCCACCCCCTGTATATCCAGACAAAGTGGCATCTCTCAGGACAAAGCCTTTCAATAGATCCCCTGCCCTCTGCCCTCTGCTGAACAATGAGAAATCAAGGAATATTGTCCGAGCTGAATAAAAAGATCTAAATTTAGAGTGTCTGATGTGTTCTTGGTTTCCTGCCATAACTCCCCTCCTCCCCGTCCTCCCTCTTCATTGCTTGCTTAGCCTTATGCACAGAAAGGTTTCTGATGGGGTGAGATCACCACCAAGACCCTGTCTCCCCAGTGATGAGACAGAGGGGAATTCCAAGTTTGACTCTAGTCTCTGTTTTTGTAAGACAGGGAGGAGGGGAGTGCACTGGTTTTTTTCCTCACCAGCTTAGATGTGCAGAAAAGGGAGGGAAACCTAAGATCAGGAGAGAGGAAACTTTCTCTCCCACTTCAGCCTCCTCATGCCATGGCCCTGACCTGCCCCAAACACTGTCCATATGTTTCCATCTGCTCATGGAATCCCCTCCTACAGCCCTGCCACAGCAAATTTTCAGAGCAGTGCTGCCCCTGTGCTGTTCCAGCCCAGAAACTCAAGCCTATGGGACCTCACTGTCCTCCCACTTTCCCCAGGCAGGCCTGGCCAGAAACAAGAAGCTCAGAAAGAACAAATAAAAGCAGAAAAAAGCCTGACACAGCCACCAAAAATGCCCAGAGGGGAGGGAGATGAGGGGTGTTATCCAGCAATATACTCCTGATGTTTAAACAAGGGACTCCCTTGGGTTTGTGCCTGAAAAGTCTGGGTGTCAGGGGAATCTATTCATTTGTTTTCATTTTTAAACAAAAAGGTCTTCCCATAACCACAGTGAGGAGGGAGCCAACACCTCTTGACAAACAGACATGTCTTAAGTGCACACATGGGAATCCTTTCAGCCTTGCTCCTGGAGAGGAAAAAAGCCTCGACTGCGTACTGACCACATTGCTCAGTGTCAGTGGGAGGGGAAACATGGGCCAGCAGCATTTTCTGCACAAAGATGGACACCAGCAGCTAACTCATGCTTGCCAGCATGTCTGTGGGGTGTCTGGAGGTACAGAGATCTTTTCCAATAGTGGAATCCAGGCAGGTGGGCTGGGAGACTGACTCAAAAGCAAGGAAAACTTTTCTCACTCTCCTTTGGCTTCAAACAATGTCTCCCCAGAGCTTCCCCTGACCCTTCCCAGCTTGGTCACTGAGCTGACAAGCAGGTGGAACAGGACTTTGAGGCCAGCCAGGCCCTCCCTACTTTGCTCTCTTTCCCTGGCTGCATGATGTGTCTGGGGGGATTATGAGTCTTTTTTATTACTATTATTGCTGATTTCCCTCTTGCCAAGCATTCAGGCACAGGCTCTTTAGAATGACAGCACACCAACAGTGCCAGAGCCATTGCTGGGACAGGAGAGGGGAAGGAGCAGCACTAGGAGCTGCTCATAGGGAAGGGGAGAGCAGCCACAGCCCAGCCAACCCTGGCAGAGAAGCCAACAAGGGCTGGACCCTCTGGGGCAGAGAGAGATGCTCCCCTTCATTCCCTCTCAGAAAGACTGGACAGCACATGGGACTCAGGAAATGAGAGGGAGAGCTGGGACCTGTTTGCTGCTGGAGAGTGAGTTTAGTGCCCACCCCCAGCTCAGAGGGATTGGCAGTGCTGGAGGCTGGGGAATGGAAAAGTTCAGGTCTCCAGTTCCATGTGCAGCTGCTGCCAGAAAGCAGCAGACTAATGGATGCAGCAGGGTGGGAAGGGAAAAACCAGCACCAAGGCCCCTGGAGAGGAGGCTGCCTACCATGGTCTGGCTTGTCACCAGCAAGAAGAGGGCTATTCCACAAGAGGGGACACACCAGGTGTGAACCCCCTATTCCAGGTATAGCTCCTTGGTACCTCAGCAGAGACAGGGATGGGGCTGGAGATGAAGTGACCACAAAGCAGGTGTTGAGTCTGTCTAGGAAAACCAGACAGGACAGGAGCAGGCACAGATGTACCTCCAGCACAGCTGGGGCTAAATGGAGCAGAACATCAAGGTGTGTCCTCACACCCTGTGGGGGTCTGGGCTCCATGCATGTAAAATGTCCTGGCTGCTGTGTTGGGTCATGGAACTGGGTGAGGATGGTGGCACAGGACCAGCCAAAGGTCACAGTGTGAGGACAGGGAACTTGGAGCCAGGCTGGGATCATTACTTGGAAGCAGTGCAGGCACATGAATGTGCTTCAGAGAGACAGAGATGAAAAAAGACTCCCAGAGTCAGGCAGACATGGGGAGGGATGCCAAGGCCCTGCTGTGGAGAGCCAGGGAGTGGGAGGGGACGTGGGAAAGCCAGTGTTGAGAAGCCATAGGGACAGAAAAAGGGATGCAGTATCACTATATATCACTAGGGAAGCATGGGTGCAAGGTGCACAGTCTTCACCCAAGAAGGAGGTGTGGGTGTGGGTCACACACAGGCTCCAGCACAGCTCAGGAATGAGGAGAGCTCAGCTCAGGCCAAGCACACCCCCAGCAGGGTCCCACAGGTGATCAGCACCACCAAAGTGACAACAGGGACAGATTGCAGACCCAGCCTCAGACCAGTGAAGATGCTGCCAGGAGCAGCAGGAGGGCTCAAGGCAGGGCTGCATCACTTGCCCAAGGTGCATCTTGGAGACCCAGCTACCACCAGCTAAAGACTGAAGTCCACTTGGAGCAACCAGCCAGGAGAGCAGGACAGCTGGGGACAGCACAGATACACCCCCAACAGAGCTCAGGCCAGGAGCAGGTACCTGCACCTGAGCCCAAATGGAGCTTACATGGCCTGAGGGTCCCAGGTGAGCCTGCCTGGGATCATTTAGCCCCACCAATGTGCTCATGGCACGGCTAAACATTAGCCATCCCCATGGCAGGATATTTCCAGCCTCTTCAGGGTGTGGGACCTGTAAATCTGTTCCTGGTGAGGCTCACCATCTGGGCAGGATGTTGATTACCTAAACCAGCCAGAGGGAAAAGAGGCTCAAAAGCCAAGACACACCTGAGCAACACGTAGTCAAGCTCAGTGATCCTTGCCTGGCCTCATCCTTCTTTCCCTCACTCTCCCTTACTCTTTGGAGTGACAACACTAGATACTGCCTCCATCTCTCAAACCTATGCCAAGAAACTTATTTTTAAATTCACAAACAATGACCTAGCAGCTGGTCCAAGGCTTTTTTTTTCCCCTTGCTAACAGAGTGGAAATTATATATATATATATTTAATTAGCTCATTGGAGCTAAATTTCCCTTCCCACCATTCTTCATTAAAGGCAGATGTAAAATGACCCCCGACTCAAATCTCTATTGAAGGAGGTGTGACCCCCTTGCCATCTAACAGAAGTTTCCAGAAAACCAGCTTCTCCCATCCTGCCTCTTTGCTTTGTCCAATTGTTGGTAGAGGGAGCCAAGAGTTTAAAATGCCATTTTGGCTGCCTCTCCATTATCTTGGGCAGACAGAGGGTTGAGATACCTCAGAGAATGGAAAAATCCTGATAAAGGGCTGTGGTACAGATATACCCTCACGTCTTACCAGCCCTTGGACCCAGCTGGGATCCAAAGATGATTTCTTGCTGCTAAAAAAAACCCCAAACCTATTATTTCATAAATACCAGCCATCTCAAGTTCTGGCTGCTCTTGAAGTAAAGTCCAGCCTGCAGGCCTTTAGCTTCTGCACCAAATATTAGTCCTTCCCTATGGGCTGGCCATGTGCCATTCCAGGACAGCTCTCCTGACCTCAGGAGAAGGGGCTGCCTGCCACCTTCAGACACACCATGCTGCCACCAGTGCCACCAGTGCCACCAGTGCCAGCATAGTCACTGCACAAGGACTGTCCAACACAGGTGCATGCATTCAACCACCTGAGGCACAGCAAGGGGATACAGTAGTTTCTTCATACCTCTGAAAATTGTGTTGAAACCCTGTTTTCCTCATGTTCCCTCTGAAGATATTCCTTGAATGCATTGCTTTTCTTCTCCTAGCCCCTTTTTTGAGGAAAGGTACTGGGCTGACTGTTCTGGTCCCTAAAGTCTGGAAGTGGCAAAAGGAGCACACATTCCCTTTTTCCTGCCCTTGCCACCCTGCCCAGATATTTGTGTGAGCAGCAGGAGACAGAATTCATGGCACACACATCCTGTACAACCACTGCTCCTCCCCTTGAGAAGGGTCTTGTGCTCCAAGGTTCAACAAGACCCCCTCCTTCCCATTGGAGCAGCCAACCAGACATACCTGAAACATGGATTTTGGGACCTTTGCTACATCTCAATCTTTCTGCCTTCTTCTCATTCTCTCCCCACAATTATTTATGACCTGGATCAGGACTTGTCTTAACTCAGCAGAAAATAATGGCATGATGGATGTTTCTGGCATGTTTGGGTACCACAGTGATCTGGACTTGACTCTGAGCCATTGGTGGTGGTTGGCTCCTGCTGGGAGAGGTGTCGTCCAGGATTTTAAGATGAGCAGTCACTACATGCATGTGCTGTGAGTTAGACCCTCCAGATGCCCCAGGCTCCCCAGCCACTCTGCTTGGTGTAGGACATGGACATGCCAGATGGGCTGTTTTGGACCTGGCAGCAAGTCTGGGCTTCTCTGCATTGCTGTGGACCCATGCTGGGAATGCCTCAAAGTTTGGGAGTTGTTTGATCACTGCCTTAATCTCCTTCAATGCTTGAGCCACAATAGAAGGTCAGGACAGACGTAAAGGCCAGCTCCTGCTGCTGCTCTGGGGTGGCTGCAAATAGGTCAGACTTATCTCAGGAAAACACAGCACAGGAATGGCACAGACCCTCTTGTCCACCTGTCTGCCTTCTTCTCCTTCTCCTTCTCCTTCTCCTTCTCCTTCTCCTTCTCCTTCTCCTTCTCCTTCTCCTTCTCCTTCTCCTTCTCCTTCTCCTTCTCCTTCTCCTTCTCCTTCTCCTTCTCCTTCTCCTTCTCCTTCTCCTTCTCCTTCTCCTTCTCCTTCTCCTTCTCCTTCTCCTTCTCCTTCTCCTTCTCCTTCTCCTTCTCCTTGTCCCTCACTCCCTGCAGGTTTCTCTGCAGGGCTGCCAGGGCTGCAGAAATCTCAGCAATGCTGGTCACAGAAAACTCTCTCCAGTGGCAATAGCTCCTTCCTTTCCTCCTTCCCCAGTTCCTCTTTCTTTAGCCTATTCCTTCTTGCACCTCTGCAGCTCTCACACATTCCCAAAGTTGGTCTCAGGAGTTTCCAGAAGCTCCTGAGCCAAACCTCCTTCCCACTCTGCTTCCCCAGCAGTGCAGGTTGCAGCCATGCAGGGCAGCCAAGTGGGTGCTTTTTGGGGAGGAGAGGTGTCCCCACCATGCAGCTCTGCTTGGGAACAGACATATTTACATCTCTGTCTGTGACTGAGGGTGTGGTTTCAAAAACTGGCACGAGTCACTTGGAAAAAAGCTTCTGGAGAAAGCAGCTCTCCTGCCTTCTCCCCTCTCCTTCCAGCTGTGCATTCTCTTTATTTTTCCTTTTATTTTTTTTTTCCCCGTGGTTCATCCATTTTGCAGGGATTGTTTTCAGCCTTATCATCTCCAGCTTGCCACCCTGCCACCTGCTCTCTCATGATGACACAGAAAGATGGAGAAGACATGGCCAGGCTGGAGGAATCATCCCCTTTGCTGTCAGCAGAAACCAATCCTAAAACCACTCACTCCCACTCCCTCTCTCTTCATACTGGGCAGTATCCACATGGTTATTTTGGGTAAATGTACCTGTGGCTGTGTCTCTGAGCAAAAGATGCTCCACACATCTCTAAAAGGCCACATGAGTGTGTGCAGGGAGGTTTTTGCCATACCATCTCTTACATGGGAATGGATGCCATGCAAGTGGCCTGAAGGTTCTCTGTGGACTCACATGTGTCCCTACATGGGACACATGGTCTGTGGGATTATCTGTGTTTCTTATGTGAGGCAGCCACACACAACTTTGATTTTTCCTTGCCCCCATGAAATTTGATGGGCCTGGGAGCTGGGACTCAAACCCACTCAAACTGCTTTGCTCTTCCAGACTTGGCCAAGGGAAGAGAGCCTGGGAGAAGCAGCAGGGCTGCTATAACCCACTCCCTTCTCCCCCTCCTCCTCAGCCTGTTTCCTGACACAGTTCCTATATAGGACAAGTTTCTGTTGCAATCAACTCTTAGGTTAATGAAACCCTGAATTAACCCCCCTTTTCTCCCACCTCTTTAGGGAAACTGCCCAGCAGGCAAAACAAACCCTGGGTATCTGTTCTCTGCTCTGAGGGAGGGACATTCCCAAGGACACGTGTGGGAGCTCAGGCTGGAGTGGCCTGCAGGTCGAGGACCAGTTGATAAGGACCTTTAAACCTTTAAACCCCACTGCACGTGAGAACACAGGGACATTTGCCACTCTCATGGAGGATGGTAGGAAGAGAGGGAGAGGCAGGCTTGTGCAACTGGGACTCCTTTATCCCACAGACCCCGAGGGCAGCAGCAGATAAGGGGCAGTGAGATCTTTCAGACATTGCCAGCAAGGTGTTTGCTGGCCCCAGACATGCTGGAAGGGTGGCCTGGCTGACTGGCTTGGAATAAAACACTGGATTTGGGGAGAGGATAGTCCTTTCCTTTTTGAGCTTTTCTATCCAGCTGTTGGCTTAGCCAGGTGTGGTGAACACATTTAAAACCTTTCTATGTTGGACTGATCAGTCCATTTTTCAATATGGTGTCTTTCCTTGTTTAAAGTTTGCACTGAAGTTCCTGCCTGACTCCACAAGTTTCCAGAACTATTATTTTTACCTTTAGCACTTTACCAATCTAAAGACTTTGGTACATTAATGCTATGTATATGTTTTCCTGCCTCTTCTTCTGGGTTGAGAGGCTGCAGTTTAGCTTGTGGTGGGGCTAGCAAAGTGCCTCTGCCTGTGATGTTCATGCAGGACACGGAGGAAGCAGTGTCCCTCTCATTTGCACCTTTACTGCATCCTAGATCTAGAATGATGCTGACCTCCTTCTGCTGAAGGGCTGGGCTTGTCAGGAGTGAGGTGTTCTCTACTCCTGTTTTAGCTCCAGGCAGAGATATAGCAATGGGCTCTGAATCATAAAGACCTGTGATTTTTGCCAAGAGGTGGTGCTGGGTAGAAACATCAAACTTGAACTGATGCTTCTGGGAAAATGCAGAGAAGCTGGAAGGGGACTGGGGCAGGGACCATGAGTTGTACAGAACAGATCCTTTGGTCCTGCCTGGCACCAGCACTTTGAGCAACAATGGTAATATTCATCATCATCACAGCATTCAGATAGCAATTTCCATCTTGCAATTGCTGTGTGTGCACTGACTCATTTATTCTCCCTGCTGAGACAGGGAGGAATTGTTAGCCCATGGCTAAGATGTGGGGAAACAGACATCCCAAGCCCTGCAGAAAGGGTCAGTAGTGGGGTTAGTTGATAAAATGGTCCCTGCCTTGTAGCCCCACATCCAAAAGACTGTGTGAAAAGTGCCACTAAAACACAGCTACGCTGTCATGGTGCCCAGACACAAAGGACTCAGTGAATCAAAGCGTGCATCTCTCCCAAACTATGTGAGACATATTTTTCCCTAGCAAAGCTGTTTCGGTGCGTGGGCACATGGGAAGGATTTTACCACCACTGCAAGCTCCTAAAGCCCTGATATGGGTGTTAATTTGAAGTGTTGAGGCTCTGGCACCTCGCAGTGGGACTAAAGGGCTGAGAAGCGTGTCTGAGCACGGAGCCACCCGTGTGACGCACAGGCCACCGAGAGCCACGAAAGGCAGGCTGGTGGCTAACCCCTTTCCCAGGGCAGCCTCCCCCACTGCCAGCTGTGCTGCCATGGGACTGCTGTGTCTGTGGCTCTGTGTCATCGCTGGACAGTCAATAGCAGCCTTTGTCCCGGGAAAGGTCAGCCCAGCCAGGCACGCAGGGAGGCTGTGCTGGAACAACCGGGATGGGGAAGGGAAGAGGGGCAGAGGGCAGAGGGGATGAGGGGGTAGAAGGGGCAAAGATGAAGCTTGGGGAAGGTCTGGGCTGCCTCCTGCTTGGGGGAGGTTTTGTGTCTGTATGCAGCGAGGAGCTGGATTTCCACAGGGTTAAGCTTGAATATGTGTGGGCAGCACCTGGAGCCTTGTTGGGAAATATCTAACACCATAAAGTTCAGGGCTTTCCTTGGCAATCTGCTTTTCCCATAGCTGGCTGTGCTTTTCTCTTCTTCCCATCCTGAGCAGAGCTCTAATGACTTTAGCACCACACCTGCAGCCAGCATCACCTAATCTCCTCTTACACATCCCAGTCCCCAGACAAGTGCTGTGATTTGTTCTGTCTGACCTCCTGCTGTGCCACACAGTGAAGGAATGTCCTCTGCACAGGATCCCATCACCTTCATCACCTTCATCATCCCAATGAAGTGCAACTTCACAATGCCAAGGATTTTTATGCCTGTTGAGCAGGACCTTCGCTCCCTGGCCTGCTTACATTGGGTCATTTGTGCTTCTTTCTGAAGCTGCACAAAGAAAGCAGGGCTGGAGAGATTCTGGCAGTCATTTCCTTTCCCCTCATCCCAGCTCTCTGGAAAACACACTGGAATTTCAGTAACAAATATTCCTCCAATTTCACGTTCAGATGTCTGTGAGTCCCACCCTGGTTTCTGAAACACAGAGTTCACCAGCCCAGAATGGGTGTCTGCCTCACCAATTCCTGAGAGGGTATCCATGAAACCACTCACAAAGTCAAAGCAATTGCCAGCATTTTTTCCTAATCTATTCATAGTTCTGTAGGGTTTCAGTCAATGCTCTGGAAGGATATGCCATTGGGTGATCATCTTGCATTTGAACAGCTGCTAATCTCTGCAAACTTGCATTCACCGCATTTTTTTAGCCTCCTCGTTAATCTCAAGGCATTTGGTTTTGGGGTTTCTGTAACAAGTATTTTTTAATTTTTGAAAGCAGTTCTCATTATCAGAGGGATCACCCTGGGACAACCATTCTCCAGGGAGAATAGAATGGAGATAAATTAGAGATGCGTTTAATTTTAATTCATTTAACATGCCCAGGATGAGCTGGAGGGTGGGCAGGGCAGGAGGAAGGGAGAAAGAAAAGTGAGAGCAGTTTGCCCCTGGGTACCTCTAGAGAGAGCCTGGCTCATTACATTATGAGACATCCTCATTTAGGAAAGATCACAGACCTGGGTTTTGCCCCAGACCCTGTGGAACCTCGCTGTGTCCCTGGATACGCCTGCAAACCTCTGCTTTGGGATCCTTCTTCACAAACTACAGCCTCCCAACACTCTCCATATCCTTCTGCAAGCCAGGGGAATAAAGAATAAGGAGAAGCAGAGCTGCTCCTCCAAACTCAGCCTGCAGAAGGAGGTCCACCAAAGTGTGCTGCCAGCAGGAGACCCCAGGAGTGCAGAGTTCTCTGCTTGCATGAGCTGGTGAAGCCTCCAGAGCCTGACTGCCCCTGGCTGAGCCTGCTTGAACCTGCCCCTGTGCTCTGCCAGCCTTCTCTACATTGGCAGCATCTCCTGCTCAACGAAAAACCAGGGGACTTTCCCAGGCATTCTCCTGCAATGCACCACAAAGAGGCAGCTCTGAGAGCTCTGCTCTCAGCCAGGAGCTTCCCTGGCTCTGCAAGGGCTTCAGGGTCACTCTCTTACGCTGGTATCCTATTCAGGCTCCAGTTATGGTTTCTGATCAGTTTGACTCCAAATCAGCATATCAGCCACAGGCATTTCTAAACTCTCAAGTCCTTCAGACAAGTATTTCTTTGAGACACCTCAGTCACCAAGAAAAGGGTCAATTGCAACATCCAATGTGGAAAAACAGAGTGGAAATATTTGCACTTTCTGTGACTTTGGCTCTACAAAGATTTTCTCTCCCAACCCTGTGCTGAACAGACCCTTTTATTTTGATTGATTTATGGCCACTTCATTGGAGGTTTGCCTACCTAAAATCCCCAAGGCGCTGTCAGAAAAGGACAAAAATTAAGCCAAATTAAATATTTTCTTCAGTGTATTCATAATCTTGGGATCTTGTTGCCAAAATGAAGTGGTTTGGAGTCATTTGAGATGTCTTAGGGCATCTGAGACACAAGAAGGGGGCTGGCAGATCTGCCATGGAAGTTACTGGAGCCCAAGACCGTCTGGAGTAGCAGCTGGAGGCCAGGCAGGATGCACTACAGCATCTGAAATGAAACTGGAAACCAATATTTGGGCAACTGCATCAAACCACAGCTGAGTGAGTTGTGAGTGTAGCCCCAACTTGAGAGAAACAACCTCAGGATGAAGACAAACCTGAGAACTGAATAAATGTGGCCCTACCATGCCTTGCAAGCACCCTGTCTCCTCTGCCAAATCAAATCTGGTTCTTGTACTAACACTGAATTGAGCTGCTTGTCAGATCTGCTACAAAATAATTTCATCCCTGCTCGGGCTGGCCATCTGTTCACTCTTTGGATTCACATGATTTTATGCCACCACTCTGTAACCTGATGATCAATAGTTTCACCATTTCTGGCAGCTGGTGTGCTGCATAAAATCTTTCCCAAGTGCTCTTCTTACAGGGATGGGTGGAAGGGGCCTTGAGATGTCATGGTGATGTTGACCAGCGTTTTTTCCTGCTCTGCCAGAATGGAGCATGGGTTTCCTGCATGTCTGCCTCTCCCTGATGTGATGTTAGGGACTATTTCAGCTCTTCTGCCTGCCCTGAGGACCTGAGTGCTACAGGAGCATCCATCCACCTGCTGCTGCCTCCTCCTGCCCTGATCCAGCCCGCTCTGCTTCTCTCAGAGGGTGATTTATTTAATTGCTCAGTTAGTGCTGCTGATGGAGGCTGAGCTGTGTCCCTGCCTGCTCTGCCACTTCAGCGTGTGCTGGGAGCCACGGCGCTCCCAAGGTGAAGCAAAAGGCTCTCCATGACCTGGGGGCTCCCTGGTGTGTTGGATGAGGGCTGCAAAACCCAGAGGTGCTGTGCTGGACACTCAGTGGGGGCAGAGGGTCAGGGAATGTGTGCCCAAGGGTGTGCCAGGAGCCCCCATCACACCCCCACAGGGATGGGAGGAGGGAGGAGAGGCCCCCCGAGGAACAAGGGAGCATTGAGCTGCTCCTATCTCTCCAGGGGGAGGGAAGCGGAAAGGTGATAAGAGCCCTCTCAGATGAGGAATTCCTTCTCACTTTCCCCTTTTTGTTTGCCTTGCATCAGAGATAATGAGGGTCTCGGGCAGCTCACCTGGATTCTGAGCTGCAGCAGAAGGGGCAGCCACAGCCTGCCCTGGACCTGTCCCCCCGGGCACCCCTGGAACTGCCACTGTCCCTGTGGGTTCCTACAGCAGCAGCCACAGCCCCTCTCCTTCCCCACCATCTGCTGTGTCCCCCACTCTGCTTGCACGGCATCCCATCGAGTCACATCAGCAGCTGTAACCCGAGGAGCAATTCGGAAAAAGGGAGCAAGATTATGGGCTGCAAAGCCGAGGCTGATAAAGGTGGCAGAATACTTGGGTAGCGTTTCACAGCACATGCACCAACTTCCTGAGAGGGAGAGGGAAGCATCAGAATGCCTGCCCATGCCACCCCCAGCCTGGGCTGTGCATGGCCAGGCCATGACCTCAATTCCCAGAGGACTGAGCCTGTCTGCTGCCCCCACAGCTGTGATGGGCTTGAGCTGAGCAGAGCTCTGGGAAGAGAGGCACACAGAAGCAGAGCTACCAAACCATAGGTCCCTTCTGTAACCATGAGAACAATCTCCAGAAGGAGAGGCTGATTTCCAGCTGCCTTTTCTAAACCCAGAGACTGCTCAGTCCAATCCCCTCATCCTCTGCATGACACAGCTCAGAAAATCTTGCTTGCCAAGCCTTTTCCCCAGCCCATGTTTTTGTGGCTGTGGTGCCCCCAGTGACCAATATTGCAGTGTGGCACAGGGAGGTACAGGCATATTATGGGATCCCTGGGAAGTGGGAAGAAGATGGGAGATTTGCAAGCAGTCAGACCCAGTGTGGCTCAGGCCATTGCCAGTTTTCTGGAGAGGCTCAGCTGCACAGTGCTTAGGAACCCCAGAGCAAGGGTGGACTTGCCTCCTCAGCAGAGGTGGCTGATAAAGTTTGTCTGGAGATTTGGGCTGTGGTGGTGCCCCAGGTCCTGCCTGCAGCCCCTTGACAAGAGCCAGGACATTGATCATGGAGTCTGGCAGCTCCAGAGGGAAGCTCTGACAGCTTGGGGTGGGCACAAACATCCAGACCAGGGTCTACCCATTGGTGTAGCAATGAAGAAGTGAATGAGAGGAAAAAAAAAAAAAAAGAAAAACCTGGGTGATGAAGAAAGAAGACCAAAGCATGGAGCTGGTGTTTTATCTTTGGTCTGGACTCAAACCTTTGGAGAAGGAGAGGGATCCTTACTCTGTCCAGAGGAAGCCCTGTGAATGTCCCTTTGTGGCTGCAAAAGATCACAATTTGAATTCAGTCCTTTTAGGAAGGGAATTCTTAAGCATAGCTTCCAGTGAGATGGCTTGGAGATTTCTCTGTTCCCTGGGATCACCAGGGATGCCTGTTCCCAGTTCCCTGTGGTGCTGGAGCTGGGACACATATGCTGGGATGCCCAGGAATGGATTTCTGGCCCCTCAGCTACCCTGGCCTCTGATTCATTCCTGCTGTTTGCTGCCAGTCCTTGCTAAAGGGAAGACTGAAGAGAACATGGGAAGAGAGGGTGACTCATCCTTGAAGTCCAGGTGGCTGAGGGATACCTGAGGGCTTCCTGCATCACAGGAAAGCTGTAGGAAGGGCAAACATTCCCAGAGAAGCTGTGCAAAATAAAGGCAGGAGAGCAGGGTTTCCCTGCTGCATTGTGTGCCTGTGCACCTGGGAATCTCATCAAGCCCACGCAGCAGGGTGAGCTCATAGCCAGGCTGGGAAGGCAAACCCAGAGCCTTTGTCTGCCCTCAACACCCATCCAGCCATGGCTTTGGCTCCCTGTTGTGCTGCCAGGGCTGGCAACTCCTGAGTGGCACCACCCTGACCCACTCATGGTGGGATGGGGAGGTAGGATGGTCCCAAAGAAGAACCTTCCTGGAGGTGCAGGCATTCCTTCACCAGGATCTGTCACCTCCCCGTGCCAGCACCTCCAGAGAGCAAATGCTCAGAGCAAGAGGGGAGGACACAGGACTTGGGAGAGCAGAAGAAAGGGAGGAGGGACAAGAAGGTGTGGATGAGGGCAGTGGAGATGGTGGTGCAGCAGAGGGATAGCTTGGGGCTGGGTTTTGGAGGAGTAGATGAAATGGAGGTGGAACCAGTGCTAATGAATACTGTATTCGACCTGGCAATTGAGATAGATCGTACACAAGATTAGAGGTCATGGAAAGTGTATTACAAGCTCTTGCATTGCTTTTATTCACTGGAGACTGTTGGAAAAACAAGCAGGAAGGCAGCACAATGGGTCCCCCAGCTACGGACATCTCAGCACACATTTGAAAGACAATGGAGAAAACTATTGACTCCAAGAGTCCTCTATCCTGTCTCCAGTAAGATGCATTCCTTGTTTGGCCTGGATAGGAACTAGGGATCAAACAGACAAAGCCAATTAAAAAAAAAAAAAAAAAAATCTCGTAGAAATTTCTTCAGGGGAAAAAGGGGGTTGGGTAGAGGGGAAGAATGACACAGCTGCCAGGATTATGCACAGCCCGAGCAAGGACCCTCAGCACATGTTGACTGGCAAAGAAAGGCAGCTTTGCACACAGCCTGGTGCTGTGGGATCTCTCTATCCTGGGAATGGAACACTTTGTTTTGGTCTGGCTGCTGGTCCCCAGCATTCCCATGAAGCCACAGAGGGTCCTGGGGACCCACAGCTTCTCTTCTTGCTCAGGCACTTGGCCTTGACAGAAAGGACAAGGTCAGAAACATCCTTGCTTGAGGTCTCCACAAAGGTCTCTCCAGGAGGGAAATTTGCATCCTGTCACCTGTCTTAATTAGAGAGATTATCTAATGAAATTGCTCTTCCATCAGTATTCCTCTTTCTGAAAACAGATGGTGGCTTCCTTTCCCAGGAACCAGGAAAGCTGTGCATTTCTCAAGTTCTGCCACAGTCTTGCTCATGGCCACAGCCCCCTCTCTTTGGATAACCACCAGCATTTCACAGGGCTCTGCTGCAGACTTTAAGGTTCAAACAGTCCCATTTGTCCACTGGGTGACTGAAGGGATCCCTAAGGGACTGCCCCACCTTCCTTGCCTGAGGTGATATGAGTCTTTCAGCTGTAATTTTTCTGCTAGACAGAGGCAGGCCAAGAATCATGGGCACAGCCCCTCAGGGTTTCTGCTCCCTGTGCTGGCAGGGCTTCCCCCACCTCCCTGGGAAAGCCCAGGTACTTGAGCAATGGCAAACTGGCTCAAATGGGCAGTGGAATTGGACAGGCTATTGTGCTTGAAGGGTTCAGCATGATCTTCAGGCTGCTCCTGCTTCCTCTGCTGCTGCAGCACAAGCCTGTTTGCTCTTCCAAACCCCTAAAACCCATCACATTGTCCCTATGGCTTCTCAGCAACCTCATGACCCTGTCATTACACCACACCCTGCTCAGTCTCGACCCATGTTTATCCTGTTGGTTTGGGCTTAGAAGATTTCATTTGCTGCTTCTCATGTTGAAATGAAAAAAAAAAAAAAAAAAAAAAGGGGCAAGGGAAACCAGTGCTGCAGTCAGAGGAAGTCCAGAAAAAGTGATGGAGGTGGGGAGAGGTTTGGGGCAGCCTCTCCTGCTGTAAGCAACCCTCTCACCACTGCTCCCCATGGAGCCCTGGGGAGGTGCTGTCACATCTTGGCTCTGGAGGAGAGGGGATATCCTTAACATCATTTCTTAAGGTATTTTGGCCAAGCATCCTGTCCCCTCTTCCTCTCCCTGAGTTCCTGTCATCTGCAATGGCCAGTGACCTCAATTTGCACAGCAGGTTGTTGAATTCAGAGGTGTGAGACCATGAGACCTCCCCATGGTTCCTTCTGGGCCTGTGGGCTACTTGGTTCATTTCCTAAGTCTAGAAATAACCTGTTATTTCAAAAGATCCATCCCAACCTTGAAATTAGCCTCCTCAACAGTGCTGTTTTTGTTGTTTTGACTCATATCCCCCCTTCATGCCCCAGCCTGGAAGGTCTCAAACCCTAATTTAACCATGAGTTGGTGGGGTGCTATGAGGTTGCAAAGAACTGGAGAGTCTGCAGTTGAACAGATCCTCCCTGGAGACAAAAAAAGGTTTTGCCATTCCCTACCTTCTCAGCTTCCCCTCAGCAATCCATTTCCATTGCCCTCTATTTCTCAAGCTTGCTTTTGGGGGCACTCTGAGCAATTCAAATCCCAGCATGGTCACTGAAAGAGAAGTCTTCCCTGATCCAAAAAGACCCCATTCAGCACATTGCTGATCTCCCCTTCCTCTGCATACCCTTCCATAAGTTCTTTCCCAGCCCTGCTCCTGGACACATGTGACAGTTCCAGGTTTGCTCTGCAGTAAAATGCCTTCCCTGCTCTCCAAGACACCACAGACTCCTATTACATCCTGGGAGCACCTTATCTCCATGATTCCCATCCCCCCTGATCCCAGCAGCCTCACCCCTCCTCCACCACTTGCCCCAGGAAATGCTGCTCAATATGAAGAGCAGCAGTGCTGGATCCTGCTTCCAGATCAGCATTTATCTCATGCTGGGTTCCATCCCCCAGAATCCAACACACATCCTTAAACCTTTTGTATTCTGCATAAACATCTTTGCCCAGACCTTCTAAAGGGCCAGGCAGGAGAGGAAGCAATAGTCTGCAAGGAGCATGAGACCTTTGTTGTCATGGTCTTATCCTCCACAGATGCTGAGAAATGCAACACTGCATGAGGCAGGGGCTGCACAGGGAGGTGTGTAGGATTGGAATATGTGTGAAAGGCCAAAATGTGCCAGTGATAGATGCAGAGCATTGATTTCCTACATCTTGAGCCCCCAGTTTCCCACCTGGGTCCCACAGGACACCCCACACCTGCAGCATCCTCCCTGTAACTCCTTCAGGAACTCCTGGAGCACACACCCACCATGGCTTTCCCTGCCTTCCCAGGTGGCCAAGCCCTGCCTGGCAGAGCTGGGCTTCTGCATTCACACATGCAGAGGGAATGTGGCCCACGCAGGAGGAAGAGCAGGTGTGGATAAATTTGGAGGAGGAAGAGTCCTTGCAGCCTGAGGAAACCAGCTGCCAGTGCTGGGGTGGCTCAGGGGAGGCAGCAGCAGCAGAGCACAGGGCAAGGCTGCAGGAGCTGGGGGAGGCTCAAATCAGGAAATTAGTGAAAAGCATCTGGAGATTTGAGGTCAGGTAATTCCTCATATAGCAGTTCCTGCACGGCTCTGGGAACGGACAAACAAGGCCTTCCTTCCTCCCAGCTTCCTCCTCCTCAGCAGCTCTCCTTGTCAGGGAGGCAGCCAGGCAGCCCTTCCCTCCCTGCATCCCAGGGGTGACTCACCTGGCCCTTGCTGTGCTCCAGGGCTGTGCAGCTCCGTGGGACGTGTGAGCAGCGTGGGCACAGGGGTTCACTCAGTGCTGTCCCACGGTGGCACTGGGTGGCCAGGCAGCAGCTGGCATTGCTTTGGGCAAAAGCTGGAAAGCACCTGCCAGCCTCCCAGTGCAGTGAGGTGTGGCTGCTATTTTGGGCTGGGAAAGCACAGGAGAATGGATCTGAAATCTCCCTGCAAAGCTGCGGTGGGCACTCAACCAGGTGTCAGCTCCAGCACTGGTGGTGCTATTTTAGGAATGTATTCTTTTTCCCTGCTAGGCTATTTTTGGAGGCTGATAGGTACCAAAAGGACCCAGATACTTTGCAGATAAGGGGCTGATGACATTTTGACGCTTATGTTCCAGCCACAAACACTGCTCACAAAGGCAGACCCTGGGGACTGGAGGCACTCCTGGCAGCAGCAGCATCCTGGCTGTGCGGCACTTTTCTGCAGGCAGCAGGGTAGAGGTGCTGTAAGCTTCCCCCAAAAGTGCTGCCCCAAATGGTTCCATGGTCCCCACTGTCCCACAGCATCACTCAGCTTCATGACATCACTGGTGGGGGAAATCCTCCTTCCTGGCTCTGGAGCAGGCAGTGCTCGTGCCATGGACATGGGGTTAGGGAGGGGAGGGGTCTCTGATGGAGCTGGAATGGGCTCTTACTCCGGTGCCATAGAAGGATCTGAGATGCAAAGCCAGCCCCTCGTAACAGAAAATGTGTCTTCATTACTTACAGCTTTGGTACACATCCTTTTCTTGGAGTAAGGGATGTGGGAGCTGGATGGGGGGAATTACCCTGGTTGTGCGTGTTGAGGAGGGGGCAGTGTCCACTGCCATCACACCCCACTGCCACACACATGGCCAGGACTCAGAGATCTTCCCAGCCAGACCTGGCTGAGGCACTAGCACCCCATAGGGCCAGCAGCTAGGAGACTCAAGGGCTTTGCTCTGCTCTGGGAGTGTGGGTTTCCTGTCCCAGAGGCACAAGAAAGATTCCTTGGCACTTGGGATGCATTCCTGGCCTGCACCTTCAAGAGAGGAAGCACATGGGGACTCCCTTAGGACCTGAACTGTGCCATGGATGGGGATGAGGACAGGGGCAGCTTGTGGCCCTGCCAAGCAGGGGCTTGCATGCTCCTCCTGGCCCTGTGTGAGATGGATGCCAGGCCCTCTGACCTTTTTGCTCAGAGTTTCCTTTTGTGCCTGGGGGACAGAGGGCCTGTTGTGCGTGCAAGGAGTGGGGACAGCCCCCCTGGCATTGGGGGGTGCTGGGGGGAGAGCTCTGAGGCAGCAGCTCTCTGACCACGCTGCCACCGAGGGCTGTGCTGTTCCCATGGCCACCCTTGCTGCACCACACCAGCCAAAGCTCCTGCAGCAGCTGGGGATACAGTAAAGGACATTCCCCGGATCACCCCCTCCAGGGCTTCTCCATGGCCAGAGCACCATGTGTGTTAGCTCACAGCTGCCTCTCTCCTCACCTGGGACTCCCCAAGGTCTCTTTGCACCCCAGAACTCCGTGCAGGAGGTTGGGCTGGGGGAGATGGAGGTGCAGTGTGCTGGAGGGATGTGAGGTGTGCCAGAAGATGGGACTGAGACTACTTGTCTGGGCTGTCTCCAGCACAAGCCCATGTGTAACTCCTTCTGAATCTCTTTGTTCCCCTCAGTGGCGTCAGCAGCTCTTCGCTCCCTCCAGGAGATGATTCTGCTTCCGTCGCGAGCGTTTCCTGTGTTTCTCCCCCCTCACTCCAGTAGAGCCAGGCAACACCAGCACAAAAACAGGATTCGAGTGGCTGGGGAATTATCCTGATAACAATGACTAAGGAGACAGTGCTCTGGATGGGACCCTCCCTAGAGTCAGACCTCCAAACAGCTCACACCAACCTTTGGCGTCCCCTTGCCTGCTCTGCACAGGGCGGGAGTGAGCAGCCAGAAAGGAAAACTGCTCCATGCCAGCAACTCCTTCCATCCCCACACCTTGGCCATGGTGCCCAGGCTAAGCAGCTCTGACTGTCCCCATCTGCTGTCCCCATCAACAGTCAGCACAGCAACCGTGCCATCCTCTCCCTAGCCAACCCAGCTCCATTTCCCAGGGAACAGAGCATTTTTGGGGAAGAGTAATTGCAGGCTGTCTTCACCCAAGAACAGAGCTGAAGGCAGCTCTGGCTTACAGGCAGGACTAAAGGAGCTAATGCCTGCAGAGTGCTCCCATGCAGCAGCAGTGCTGGACCTGTGTGTCCACCTGTCCACTCCAGGCATGCCCAAAGGACAGCTGGGATTGCTTAGCATCCCACATGGAGATCTGGAATTCAGGGAGCTCTCACTCGTGGCCCAAAATGTTTGCCTGCATCTTCTGAAGGAGGTCCCATGCCCAGCTGCTGGCTACCACTTTGTGATGAGGGGCTGCCTCCCTCCCAGTGGACTGCTGGACCACGGGGGAAGCTTTGCCCCCTTCACTCCAGCACAGCTGGGGCTGAGCGATCCTGGCTGATGGTGCCTGGAGCAAGCAAGGAAGCACATGCACAGACTGATCTGCTGGCAGCTCTGGAGGCAGCCACAAGCACTGGGAAGGAGCTGCAGAGCCGAAGTGCAGCTGGAGCCTGAAGAAGGTGCATCTGCAGCCACTCTCCAGCTTGTTGAACAAGCCAGGTCTGTGTCTGCACCGCCCTCCCCCTCCCAGGTGCTGGGCTCCTGCTCCCTTTGCCTCGCAAAGCAGGGACCTGCAGGCTGGGGACAGCAAAAACTGGCTCTGTGTGTGACACCCCCCTGGCTTTATGGCCTGGAAACCTTCCCACTGTGCCCACTCCAACACAGCATCTGCTTCCCACTGGGACTCTAAGTGGCTTGGAGGTGCTATAACCCAAGAGAAGTCCTGCAAATTGAAGAAGTCCTGCCTGCTGCAACATCCAGTGAACACCAGACTTGCAGAACTCATGGAGAGAGCAAATATTGCCTCCAGCCTTACTGATTCCTCCAGCCTTACTGAACCTTCCAGCCTCAGCCCTGATCTTGCTGTTCCAAGGGGAAGTCACCACTGCCCTACCCTGTAGATGCCCAGCAGATATGCTGGCCCTTGTAGCAACTGGTGGGTCCAAGGCCAACTGTAGACAGGAATTTGTCCTGTCAGGGCTGGGGGGTTGTGATTCCCTCATTACCATCAGTGCTACTGATCCATAAATTCCTGGCAAGGGAGGAAATCTGATTTTTGGCCAACACAGGAGGTCTCTGACCAACAGAGGCAGGAAATAGCTACAGTGAGCGAATAAATAAATGGTGCAACAGCAGCTCTGCCTTACATGGTCTTCATGGGGAGTTTTCCTTTGTTTTTCAGGTTGGCTATTTATACCACAGAGTGTGAAAATGATGTCAGCAAAGCCTCTGCTCCTCGCCACAAAGAAAACCAGCCTTGAGAATGTTTGCAGGGCTGAGAGACCTCCTTGAGCATAAAGGTTCAGAGGCTGTTCACAAGGCTGGTGGACCTGGCAGGAAACCTCAGCTGCTGTGCAGTTTCTGAGGAGTCCCCTCTACTTCCACACATCCAGCTCAGGGGGGACAGTTGTCCCAAATCCATCTACAATATGGCTTTGCCCTGTAAAAGTCCATCTTGCCTGAAATGTACTCACAACCCCTTCCCAGAACATGTCTAACTCCTTCACAGCCTCCCTTTTCTCACTGTCTCTTTTGCTCCCTTTTTTTCCTATCCCATTCTCCATTGCAGCCTTTAAGGGTTTTGGCTCATCCTGGCAATGTCAGTCCAAGTCTGCCCTTGAGGACAGGAGAAGAAGGAATGGGGAGTTCTCTTCGTGGGACTTTGCTGCTCCCCTGGGAAATCCCAGGAGATATTTTGGAGAGCCCAACTCTAAGATGTGTCATGTCCATGCTCACAGGAGGAAGGAAAGTACAGACTCAGCCCAGAAGAGGAAAGTCCACCGAGTTCAAGCAGAGCTCATTCAGCTGTGGAAGGTGGGCAGCAATGACCATGCTTTGGGGAAGGAAAGGAGGAATAAAACTCTCCTTCCCACCATGTCTGCCCCCTGGAATTAGAAGTGGCTACAACAAGCCCCCACCAGCCAGAGTCGCTCGGTTGCCAGCAAAGCCTCGGTGCCCACGGGCAGGGGCAGCCAGGGCGGGAAGGGAAAAGCCAACATGAGTTCAAGGATTGCCGGTGTACTTGAGACAAGAAAAACTCCTTCTGGTGACACATGCATCAGGTGTTTCCAGACGATAACAAAACTTGCCTGAGGTCATCGATATTTAATTAGCAATGAGCTCGGTTAAACATTATCCCGGGGGCAGGAGGGAGGGGAAAAGGTGCTGAATTGGAGAGAGGTTTAACTCTTTGAGGAGAAAGAGAAGGAGGAGGGAAGGTTGCCTGCAAGGAGAAAGGGTTTCTATGGCTGGACCCCAACAGATTCTGACCCTAGGCTGGACCCAGGTGTGGAAAATCTTTGGGGTACGTTCATCTCTTGGGTCTCCAGGGGAAAGAGGTGCTTTGTTGTTTTTTTTTTTATTTTCCCCCATGGAAATGAAAAGCACTAAATTTGACAGCTCAGTGCTCCTGCACCCCAGCAGCCCCGGGGCAGCCAAGCAGGGCTGCTGGAGCAAAAGGCAGCTGAGCAGTGAGGCTGGTGGCATGTCTAGTTCCCTGGGGGAGCCCTCCCAGTGCCAACACCGGGCACCAGGGCTGAGTCACAGCCCCGTACCTGTGCAGTTCACACCTGGGTCCCTCCCCGCCGTCTCCTCCGCTTCCTCTGGCACACATCCCATACTCCTCACCGCACAGACCCAGCTCAGCACCCTGGGGGCAAGCAGGGGGAGCAGCAAGGCATGGGGGAGCAGTGCTGAGGGTTTTCTTTGTAGGGGTGAAGCTTGGGTTGAAGAAAAAGGGATGCTGAGGCTCGAAGTGGGGGTGATGTGCATTTTGACCTTCCAAGCACAGACTGAAACTCCAGCACGCTCAAGGAGGAGATGCTGCAAAGGTACTAAAATCCAGCTATGGACCACCCTGCTCTGTCCTTCCCCAGCCACTCACACGTGCTTCTCCCTGTTACCTCCCCCCTCCAAAATCCCCTCTTGGCTGCCCCAAACCTGACACCCATAATTTACCCCTAGATCACAGGGAGTTGCTGAAAGATTGAGCATGAGCTGTGCTATGAGGGGGGACATGAAAAACAGCTGTGTCTCCTGTCCACAGCCAAGCTCCCCTGCCACACCAGCAGCCTCTAAATTCTGGGGATACCTGGGAACACTCCTGCTTCCCAGAGCAGGAGTATTCCCCTGGAGATGGTAATGGAAACCTCCTTGGTTTGGACAGGACAGCACAACATGGCTTGGGGTATGATCAGCCACAGCTTCCATCAGTTGGCTGATATCCCTGGGGCCTGCCTAGCAGGAAAATCCTTCTTGAAGAGGAGGCAGGTGAAGCTGGGCTGGTATTTGCCTGTGGCTGGGTGCCAGGGGATGATTTCACTCTGCTTCAAGCAGAGCCTGGGGGACAGTTGGCCTTTGCCAGTGTTCAGTGTCACCTCCCTAGGGATGCTGCATGCTGTCCCTCCTGCATCTCTGGCCTCAGTGGTGATGATGGTCTGCCATTGCTGAGCACCTGAGAGGGATCCCCAGAACAAAAGAGCCTTTGGTGGAAGGGTCTAATGAGATCCCCAACACAACTGCATGATGAGAGCCTCGGGCTGGGATGGGGCCAGCAGCCAGAGGTTCCAGCAGCAAGGATCCTGCCTCTGCATCACCTGTGATGCAGACAACCTTCCCAGCATAGGTGTACTGCCTTCCTAGAACCTCATCCTCTCCTTAGCCCTGCTTGTCACCAGGGTCAGGCACCAAAGAAGAGGATGTATGTGTGGCACAGATAGAAACTCCAGCAGGCAACTTGCTCTTGCCATGGGCAAGCATACTCCTGCTTTCCTGCTTTACTTGCTGTGACATCCACGAGCAAAGTCCATATGTGAACCATCAAGCACAGCTGAGGTCCTTCAGAAGTGGGGAAGGTGTGACAGTCCTGTACCTCTTGCCCATAAACTCTGAAAATGGTGTGGAATGAGGTGGGAAAAATGAGCAAATCTCCAGTTTAGGGGCAGAATAAACAGCAGCAGCAACCCTCCAGGTCTTTGAGCGAAGGAAGAGGCTGCAGCCCCGGGCAGGGCGGAGCAGGTCGGCAGATGCAAGAATTTCATCTGCAAGGAGCAAGGAAATGTCCCGGAGCTGTTTGATCTTATTGTATGGAGGGAAGCGGGAGTGGGCGTCCAGCCTGGCTGGAACCAAACAAAGATTATAAATACCTCCACCATCAACAGCTCCTCACCGACCTGCCAGAGCCCCGGCTGCTGGCTGATTCCCAAGAGGAATAGTGAGCTTTGCCTTCCATCCACCCCTTGAACACAGCAGAGAGGAGCAGAGTGCATAGCAGACAGCTCCAGCCACAAGGCTGAGGGGGGAATTACCCCGTGGAATGATACTTGTGGGGGTAACTCCTCACTGCTTGCCTGCATGGCTGTGCCCAGCAGCAACAGCCCATGTTGGCTTAATTCAGTCTCTACTGCCACTGGTGTCAATAAAGAAGTTAAAAAATACTTATTTTAGGAGCCCTGTGATGTGGCATTTGGGTGTGAAGTGATGCCTGAGCCTGATGGACAGCCTCAGAGGTGTCCCTTAGATCTCCAAGCCCGATCTAGGTATATGTCTTTCCCTGATTCAACCCTTAGGTTTGAATTTGATGCCACACCAAGATGCCATACCAAGAATGCTGCCTGACATCCGAATGCTTTGGGGCTTGTAGGGAGCTGGGTGGCACCTGGGCATCCAGGGGACCCTGGAGCTGTCCCTACCAGGAAGGAAGGACAGCCTCACACAGTTTTGGGGAAGTTGGGAGCCTGTAGAAGACAAATTTAGTCCTCTCCCGTGCACCCATCAGTCACCACAGAAACATGTGATTCCCCAGCACCATGCTGGGGGAAGGAATGAGAAGACTTCCCAAAACTCATGTGGACTGCCTCCCATAAGTCCCGTGCCCAGCCAGGGAGCAGTGCTGCACCAGGACTACCGACACCTCCGTGGCAAGAAGGCCCTGGTGGCCATGGGAATGGGGAAACTTTAGCTTTGCTTTGGTACAGGGAGCTGGAGTCCTGGAGCAGGGCTGCCTGCCATCCCCCTGCCCCACGCTGGGAGTGCCTCTGTGGGGAACCACTCCCCACCACATCCATGCCTCCAGGTCCCACAGGCACTTCTAAGGGTTGGTGAGAAGCCAGCAAGTTGTCAGGTACAAAAGAAGTCCTCGGGCTGGAGGGGGGGCTGCAAATCAAAGGCACGCCGCCCTCGGAACAGCCCCGTGGAGCTGCTCTGGCAGAGAATCTGCTGCGGTGTGAACCCAGCCACGGCTCCCCTGGGGCACCTTTGTCAGCCCTTCTCCCCCACCGAGCATACTTGAAGCTCCCTGCTTGTCACTGGGATCAAAGGCAGGGGCCGGGCTGGGAAGGCAGGGTGTCAGCTGGGCCACTTGTGAAGCTGACTGCGGGAGCCAAGACCTCCAACTTGAACCCGATTTCCCCCCCGCCCAAGGCATCCTTACACACTTCTAAGGTCTCTGCTCCAGCATCACAGCTGCATCTCGTTTCATCTTCGGCGAGGAACAGAGGCAGCAGGGCTGGCTGGGGCCAGATGCCGCTGGAAAAGCAGCTCCCACCCCCTGGGAGTGCCGGGTCCCAGCCCGCTGCTGGCAGCTGGGGAGCACCGGGTGCGGGGCTGGAACCCAGCCCCACTTCCCAGCGCTGCCCTCCCACCACCAGCTGGGACAGGGCACGTTCCCACGGCTCCTGGTGTTATTCCAGCAGGGTCAGGGCTGTCCCTGTCCTCCTGTGGCTCTCGGGTCGGTCTGAGCATCACCAGGGTGTGGGATCTCTTCTGACTGGCCTGGGATGTTGTTGGATATTTTGGAGCAAGGAACATGCATGCAAGCAGCACTGCCACAGCACTCATATGAGATGACACTGCCAAGAATAAAAAGCTCAACTTAAAATAAATGTAAGTCACCCTAAAAATGCTGGTGCTCAGGAGCTGCTGGACCAATGCGTGATCTGCAATAACTGCTGTCTGTTGCACTGGGGATTGTCCCCAAAACAGAGGATACATGCTCTGCAGGAGCAGGAAGGCTGGGAGATCAGAGTAGCAGGGTGGACACAGGTCTTAGGAGTGGGAGGCTTTGCCAAAGCCAGCGTGGCATCCCATGGCTTCACTCCCTACCCACATGCCTTGGCAGGGCCCTCCCACAGCAGATTCCCAGGAGCAGCCCTGCAAAGCAGCCGGGTGTTACCGTGGGGCTGCAGGGAGCCCTGGAGGGATTGAGAGGACCCACACAGCCCAGGTGCCCCGGCTGAGCACGGCTTTTCTCCAGGCCAGCCCCAAGTTTCTACAGAGGAAGGAGCGCCACCTCCTGACGCTGCATGTCCCCAGGATTCCAGGAAACCGCTTTTGTGGGTTTCTTTCCCCTCACCATCCGCTGTTTTATCAGTCAGCAACAATCGCTTTAAAACTAAACAAACACAAGTCTGGCACTGAGCTCCAAGACAAAGTAACTCCTGCCAGACACACGCCAAGCATCTTCAACAATGACATTCCTCCAGGACTGCTTCCACCTACTTAGGTGCCAGTTTGACTAGAAATTCCCTCAGCTATCATTGTCACTTAAAATCAGAAGCATCCCAGAGCTCCCACCACAAGGTATAGTAAAATCAATGCTTTTAGAGATTTTCAACAAGGTAGTCCATAGTTTGTCATGGATGCTCTCTCCCCCAGCACATCCATCTATCCTAATAATCCCAAATCCCTTGGATGCATCTGACTGGTGAGATGGAAGCAGCAGCAGGCAGGGCTGGCTTGAAGCCCTCCCTAGTCAGCTAACACACACCAGCTTTAAAAAGTGAAAAGCTCACCTAAGGCTTACAGGTGGGGGAAAAAACCCTCACTCCTCAGAGCTGCCCATAAAACTGTAGGCTTGGGATAGACAAAGGTTGGGAATTCATTCCACTTTTCTGCATCAGAGGAATACTAATTAAAGGATCTTCTCCAGCTACCTGCCAATTTGAGACTTGTGACAAGGCAAAAAAAAATTAGCAGGTGAGACCTCTCTTATTTCACTTGGCTGAAATCAGCCAGCAGGTTCATGTGTTAAATGAGGCTGACAGTGAGCCAGGCAGCTCTTTCAGTCACCCAGTCTGGTTTCTAGGGAAACAAGGTAAATGTTTTTCCTACTTCTTGCCACCCTTTAACTCTTAAAAGGCTTTCATGCATCACCACAGGAAAAAATCTCTACATCCCACCTTTCCCCACTTCAGCTAAGAGCAAATAGGGCCAACCCAGGTCTGTTTCAGGGCAGTGCTACATTTTGGTGTGAAGGTCGGGGGTTATTGTCTCAATCTCTGCCATGTCTCCAATTATGGTCAGTGAAGGACACACCAAACATCTCCCCTGGAGCCAGCAGGGTATTTTAGGTCAGGCAGTAACACAACACCAGCAGCACTCAGGGATCTCCTGCCTCCTCAGAGGGTGGGATGCAGATCATCCCCCTCCCCACCCAGGCAGGCCTGCTTCCTGCCACCTTACAGCAGGGAAGCTACGTGCATTCAGAAAAATCCAGCTGTTGAGGGGCTGGGATTCTTCAGAATACCTGCTGCATTCTGCTGCTCTCAGGGACAGCAACAAACAGCATTTGCAAAGTGCAGGCTGCAGCCCCTGCCTTACAGACACTGAAAGGTTTCCATGGCAACAACCAGCAACCTAAAATTTAGTGGTTTGAACTGTGTGGTTTATTTCAAAATCCACTTGACTCAAAGCTCTCTGTCCATCCAGCAGAGTATTGACAGGTGGTCTAATACCTCAGCACCTGCACATTTAGGGCCTCTGCTGCTTCACTATTTCACACAACCAGAAACACCTTGCTCTGACCCACAGCATTTGCTCTGCAAAACAAGCAACAGCAGCTTCAGTTCCTTTTAGAGCAACCCTTCATTAAGGTGGATGCTCATGAGCTAAAACTACATGCTTCTTTGGTGTGATCCACACGTAGTACCTGCAGACAAAGTACCAGGCTTGAAATAGCAATGTATACACAAAGAGGCAAAATTAATTTCTTTAAAATATTTATTTTTTGGTCTGAGAGCACACAGGCCACAGGACCATTCCACCCATTAGGCTGCCTCCTCTTTTGCAATGCGATCCTTCTTGAGTGGTCCCTGAAAAAAACCCACAAAAAAACAAGCTATGTAAACAGCAGTCTGCACAAAAGACACAACATCTTAATCATAGAAGCTGTAAAGTAATCAAGGTAAAAGAAGCCCTCCATGCTGCAACTCACTGGAAACCCCACACCCCATGCCCACAGCCAGAGGTTCTGGGAAAAGCTGAACCTGGTGCAGCTGCACTGGGCTGACTGGGTGGCTCTGGATGTGCCTGAGCAGCAACGCTGGTGCCACCTGCTGGGGAGGCTCCTGCTCACAGCAGTGCCGCTGCTTTCTCCAGTAAGTGACAGACGGGGAATGCCACCACTGTGAGCACCCTCCTCCCAAGCTGCTCTTAAGGGAAATAGAGCAGTGCTCTTCTGTGCTCCAACACTGAAGAACTTGTGCCCGAACATGGCAACACCCTTCAGACACCAAGAGCTGTCACAGGGAAATAAGACCCCAGGCCCCCTGCAGTTATAATCAAGTTGGCAAGAGGAGGCCTCTCAAATGAAGTTTCTGTTTCACAGCAATTCAGGCCACATGACAGCCCAAAGGCCAAGCTATCAGCTGCCATGAGCTCAAAGACAACAGTGATACACAATGAACGTGCCAGGAAGAGCCCTTACCATGAAAGCCTTCTTCTCCTCAGCTGTCTGGAAGCGGCCATGACCAAATTTGGAGGTTGTGTCAATGAACTTCAAGTCAATCTTCTCCAGGGCCCGGCGTTTGGTCTGCACAAGCAGGGACTAGAGAGAGATACCAGGTGAGTATGCAGCAGAGCACCCTTTTATCCTCCAGTACACTGGCTACTTGTCTCCTCCATGGCTAATGCCTCCTCAGTCCCACTAACTTCTGACTTCAGCTGCTGCCCACATGCAAGGAACACTGACCATTACCCATCTACCCTGCACCTTTGGCCTCCCATGCTGAAGACTGGTCAGCTTCCCACAGCATGAGCTCCACTCTGCCAGTATCCTTCTGGTCACAAGAATTCTCAAGCTTAAACTACACCCATCACTACCAACAACCCTGGATGGAGTTATCTGCAGAAATGACATCGTGCCACTTCCATGGCCATTACTATGAGGTGGGTTGGTGTGGCAGGCTTTTCTTTTAGCAAGCCACCTGATTCCCCAGCACACCACCTGCACCAAAGGCAGCACAGCTCCCTTGAACTGCTCCAGCCCACGTGGCAGCAGGCTGCACTACTCACCTTGCGCAGGGTCAGGACCCTCTTCTTGGTCCCCACAACACAGCCCTTCACCATGATGAAGTCATTGGTCACCTCACCGTAGTGCACAAAGCCTCCCTGAGCAAGGAGAGAACAGTCAGTGCTCTGTACCAAGCAGGACCAGTGATCACACCTGCCTACAGATCCACACAATTTCTGGGCCTTGGCCATTCCCACAACCACTGAAATCCTGTTTCCAGTATTTCCTTCCACTGGTCAAGTTTCTCAATGCAGTCATTTACTTGTTCCCATAGGGTTTTGATTAAGAGGATGACAAAACAGCAAAAACTCTTCAAATTATTCCTTGTACAAGTACCATTCAAGGTTTGCAACATCTCTGTCCTATTGCCACATAACAAATGCAATTTCTATGCTATAGAAGTCAATACTGAGGGTGACTAACACCACTACTTCAAAGAGCAGCTGACTTACTTCAAGAGCTCTTCATTCAGCCATTTTGTGACTTATGCCAGGCCCATTTGCCTCTTAGGATTGCAGCTCACAACAGACTCTTGGCACAGAGCTGCAGCAACTCACCAGAGGGTTAATGCTCTTGTCAGACAAATCATAATCAGTTGATGCATTGTTTTTGATCAGCTTTCCATCCTTGATTTGGTAACCTTGGCCAATCTTGTAAATCTGAAAACATAAAAGAAAGTGTACTTAACAGAAGATAGGAGAAAGAGCCTGTCATCAGATAAACTGCAAGAATTCTATACAGCTTCAAAGGAAACAGTCCTCTGCACTTGGAAAACACGTGGCCATGCAAGAATTTTAATTATCCAACATAACAAACCACAGCCACTATCCCCAAGACAACATTCTAACAGAGCAAAACACCCCGAGCAAAACTCGCCACTCTGCTCACTGTCAGAGAGGAGGTGACACCAAGCAGCTCTGGCTGTTTCCCAGCAGCAGAGAGGCACCAACCTTCTTGTTGATCTCGGTGCGGTGGTGGTAGCCCTTCTGGCCAGCACGGGCCACCGAGAAGGCGACGCGGGCAGGGTGCCAGGCGCCAATGCAGGCCACCTTGCGCAGCCCCCGGTGAGTCTTGCGCGGCAGCTTCTTGGTGTGCCAGCGGCTGGTGACACCTGCAAGGGACCAAGGCTGTCAAGCTGAGATGTCACCAAAGTCTTCAAGCACCCTTCAAGGTGCAGTCCCTCCCTGGCTGTCCCTGGGCTGTGTTCTCAGAAGGAAGGCAGCATGGAATGACTCCTCACGGATGTCAGGCGCTGTGCCCAGCGCTCATTCCATGGTCTCATCATTGAACTGTGACAGCAGTACGGATTTACCAAGCCAGCTCTTGGCACATGGACTTGGGAAAACTCAAGGCCAGGATTTTATTAAAAACTGCATCCTAGCACAAACAGAAGGACTTCCATTTGTTTACCTTTATATCCCTTGCCCTTGGTGACTCCAATGACATCTATCATCTCATCCTGGCCAAAGACTGTTGACACAGGCACCTGCTGCTCCAGCTTCTCCCGGGCCCAATCCACTTTCTCAGCAACAGTGCCACCATTCACCTGGATCTCCATCAGGTGAGACTTCTTCTGTCTCAGGGGGAGCAAACGCATCTAGAACACAAAGCATGACATTCAGTTCCTGCTCTTCTAAAGTGGACCCTCTATTAATAAGCCCAGCATCCTTTCCCAAAATATAAAACCTAAAGAAGGCCCTACAGTAAGGGGGAAGGTTGTGTAGTGGCTTGCAAGTCATTGCACCTGGAAGTTATATGCCTCCCACAGGAGTAGAGTTCTCTAACCCCACAGCCATCAGGCAAATTCCACTAAAGAAGAAGAGACAAGGGGCAATAGTTTTAAACAGAAACAGGGTGATTTAAATTGGACCTAAGAAGGATTATTTTTATTATGAAGGTCATGAGCCACTGGCACAAGTTGCCCAGGAAAGCTCTGGAGGCCCCACCACTAGAACTGTTCAGTGAAGTTAGATAGGGGCCTGAGAAACCTGGTCAAGTGGATACTGCTCCTGTGGGTTGAAACTGGATGGTCCTTAAGATCCTTCCAATCCAAACTCTTCTGATTGTTTGATAAAGCCTGCCACACTTAAAGCCACTTTGGTTGGATAGCATTTACAGTTACTTCTACTGTTATTTAGTAGAGGGAACCAGTGAGAGAATCAACGGAAGATGTAACACTACCTGTACTGTCTACCATAAGAAATTAATTTTATAAAATTAGTCATCTTATTGCACTTCGAGCCAACTCAAAAGATTTAATGCATCTCCCAAGAAAGCAGTCAGAGCACTGACAGCCAGGGAGACACTACATCACTCACAGAACACCTCCACCAGCTGAGCAAGAGAAGCTGCCAGAAGTCTGAGTGCTTGCAATCCCAACAGAATGCAGCCCGAAATGATGCTGAGCACACAAACCCGAGTTCAATGTTCAGTAGGGTTTTATTTGTAGCCGAAATTAAGAGAGTCCAGGTCTAGATGGTATCAGCAAAGGACTGAGTCCAAAAATTTACTACTACAGCTCAGCCTCTTTTGGATACTCCTTCAAAACCAGCCTGTGGTTGCCAAGGCTCCTCAAACATCCTATAAGCACAGCTCTGAAGAGAATGAATGTGTAATGTGCTGAACAGGGATCAAGCTGCAGGGAAGGCAGAAATCTCCCTACAGAGATGGATCAAGTTTCAAGTGTGCTCTCTCAGCAGTTTCCAGCATACCTGAGCCCACAGGCACTCACCTGAGTGTGAGCCATGACTCTAATAACCTGGCAGTACTTCTTCATGCTATTGAAATCTTTCTCCAGCTGCTTTTTGCCCTCCTCATCTTGCCACTTCTTGCAATATTTGGTGAAGGCCTTCTTCTTAGACTTGTGCCTTCAGGAGCAGAGCAGAGACAAGGTTTGGCTAAGCCCTTCATCAATCCCCAGGGAAGTGGGGTGAGCGGAAGGAGCTGCCACCTCAGTTGGTTTTGGCTCATTGCCAGCTTCTAATGACTCTTTCCACTGGCAAGCGGAGCCTGGAGCTCATCAGACAGTGGCGAAGTTGCCAAAGCTGAGCGGAGCTGCCATGAATTCCAAAGCACATTAACATTCACACTACAGAAAACAAAAGACTGTAAGGAGATGTCAAACAATAACAGAAAAAAAACAGATCTTTAAAGCAATTGTGAGAAGACTCTGATTTGCTTCAAAATACTCTAATTTCCCTCCCTTGTGTGCATTCCTAAAACACCCTTGAGAACTTTATTGCTTTACTCTGACGTCTTTTCAGCCGGTCAAGTTCATAAACAGGCTGGAAGCTCCAGACACGCTGGAGCCACCTCGGGCAAATGCACACTCTCAATCACAACAACAGTGCCTGGAACGGCAATCCCAAGTGACACTTGTATTCCCCTTTCCTGAGAAAACAGGGCTACAGTCAGGACTCGACACTCAACAACAAGCGCCAGAGGCGATTTCCTTATGTCCGCCCGTCGAAGTATCATCACGTGTAGCCTGTTAAGGCTCTCAGGCAAACCCGAGGCCACCACACCAAGAAGGGCACTACCCAAAGTTATGCTGCCACCCACATGGAGCCATTCCTACAGCCTACCCCATTATCAGGCTAGTCTGTCAAATCACCTCTAATTGCTAAAACGCTGTGCTAGGATCATTGCAACCCAGCAGTACAAATATGAACCACTGCCTGAGACCAGGCAAGGGCCTGCACTCTCTCTCACCAGTTCTTGTAGAAGCGGCGCTTGCACTCATCGCTGATGTGCTCAGCAAAGACGGTCTTGAAGCTACGGAGACCACGAGGAGTCTGCACGTATCCCACGATGCCCACAATGACCATGGGAGGAGTCTCTATAATAGTGACTGCCTCCACCACCTCCTTCTTGTTCACCTCTGGATGGAAACAGAAATACAGCACCATTAATTCCAGCAGCAACTCTTTATCACCACCTGTTTTCCTCTCGCTCCCAAGTCCTCCATAAGAAAACTGACTCAAGTTCTTTTCACAGAGATGATGCAGGGTTAAAGGAACCAGCCCTGAAGTCATAATTTAATTCCTTGCAAAACTGAGGCTGGCTCAGGTCAGCAAAGCTGGACAGGCAAAATGGATGGCAGCAAGGAGTACATTCAGGACTGGACAATCTCCAAAAAAACACCAAAAGCAGCTGACTGATGTCCCCCTATTCAGAAGGGCCATCCCAAGGAGCCTGTTAGTGTACAGCTAAACCAAACTGGTGGTTACAGCAGAAATACACCACCTACTTGGACTTGGAACAGGGTGAAGTCAAGCTTCGACTAAAATCCAGAGCTGCTACTGGGCCACCTGTCCCCACTCCTGACCAACCCCACCTCCTGTTTTAAGAGGAACATTAATACATACTAGATCCAGGTCTGTCCACTTCCCGGACAATGTGGGTCATGCCAGCTTTGTAGCCCAGGAAGGCTGTGAGATGCACAGGCTTGCTGGGGTCATCCTTGGGGAAGCTCTTGACCTTGCCCCTGTGCCTGCTGCTGCGCTTGCGGGGCAGGAAGCCCAGGGAGCCGTGCCTCGGGGCCGAGAACTTGCGGTGAGACTGGAGAGAAAACCAGCATTCAGTGCTTGCTACAGACTCGCCTGTGCCCGCTGGAGGGCCAGGGCCAACTCTGTCCTAGCCTTAGAATAGGAGTCTTACAGCTATCCAAATCATTTCACATTCTAGGAATTTTTAGAACTGCAGCAAACCAGCATCTCAACATTCACCTTTGAGCCAGTTGCTCTGGGTGGAAGTGCAATTTTTTTTCAAAAGGTTTTTTTCTCGAGTACCACCCCTGCAGCCTCTCTCTGCAACCTAAGAGCCAAGTAAGGGCTCCATCGGGAGAACTCCCAGCCATAAGCAGCTACACACGCAACTAAAAGCAAATATGGCTTTATTTTAAGAAAAAAATACTCGACACGAGTCGCCCTACGCGAAGTTTAAAGCCCCAAAAATGCCATAACCGTTCCTAGAAAAGAGAGCCCCAAATGCCCCCACAGCCCCCCGCGCCTCCCGAACACCGCGCCCTGCCCGGCCTCCCCGCGCACCGCCTCGCCCGCGCCCCGAAATGAGCCCCGCACGGCGACCCGCAGGTGCGGGGGGCGGCGGGCGCGGGGCCGTGCGGCGGGCAGGGCCGGGATGGCGGCGATGCCCGCGGGATGCGCGGCAAGGCCCGAGCGCTCCACACCCACCATCTTGTCCACGCGCCGGGCCGGAAGGGCCGCCAGTGCCGCGCGCAGCCTTTATAAGCGCCCCGACTCGCGCTCTCGCGAGAGGGTGGGCGGTGCCGCGGTGCGCGCGGCGCTACGGGTGGCGAGCGCGGCCATAAAGGTGCGCGGGCAGCGATGCGCGAAAAAGCAAGACCATCAGGCGGGGCTTGTGGGGAACTTCCGTGCGCACGGTCACTGGTGATAACAGATGTTTATGTCACTTTCTTCAATTCCATTTCATTCTAGATATTTCATGAAATTAAGGAAATTTTGACATTTTATTTCATGTCATGAAATGTTGACGTCGTTTCATTTAGTTTCATCAAGCTTCGCTTCATCGTTTCATTTTATTTCATTTAATTAAATTTTATTTCGTTATGTGAATTTCATTCAATGAATTTTCATTTACTTTGATGAAATGGAGTTTCAAAATTTCATTTGGCGAAATTTCATCTGTGTCATTATAATGAACATGGGTCTTAATCCACCATTGCTTGTGGTATGGAAGGGGATGCAAACCCAAGGTATCAGTGGAACCCAGAGCGAGGTGGTCTGGAGCATCCCACTCGTGGGGCACCCAGAGTTTGCCCTCAGGATCTGCTGGGGCTCACAGACAGCAATGTGTTTAACACGACACCATGGGGAGATTCCTGCAACCAGACTGAACTGGAGACTCAAGGATCCAGCTGTTCTGACAGCTCATCTTCCTAAAACAGGGATGCTCCATCCCTGAAAAATCCAAGGTCATGTTGAACAGGGCTCTGAGCAGGCTGATCTAGATGAAGTTGTCCCTGTTCATTGCAGGGAGGTTTGGACTAGATAACCTTTAAGATCTCTTCCGGCCTCAACCATTCTAGGATTCTGTGGCAGGATGTGATGGAGGAGTGTTTATCTTCCACCACCAACCCACCTCACAAAAGGCTGCTCACTGTTTGGAACTCGCAATGGGAGCCCATGGGTTGGCTCTAAATGCTCTTGCATCTCCCTCTTACATTTGCCTTTAGCTCTTGTACATTTTTGGCTTCCACTGCTGAGCTTTGGGAACCCAAGGGCTTGCTTTCCATTTCAGTGCAGTTAACACAGATTTTCAGAGGCTCTGCAGCAGCCAGCAGACCACAGATATGCAGCTACTCTGCACAGCAGGCATGGGCCAAGGAGCTGGGAATGCCCCTAAGGCTGCCAGGCTTCTCCCCACACATCCCTTCCTGGCCATGCCAGGGGCCGTGGTGGTAATTTGGGCAATGGAGAAGCCCAAGTTACTCTCAAGGCTGCAGTCTCTAGAGCACAAGGTGTGTATCTAGCAGTCTCTGTCTCCTAGAGCCAGGGGGTGTCCCCAAAGTCTGGATTCCCACATTCAGAGAGGGCTTTTTGCTGGCCTTTCCCATGGACACAGTGCAGTAGGGTGCTGATTGTGGGGAATGTGAGAGAGCCCCAGGCTTTGCTGCAGAGTGATTTTGAGGCTCAGCAAGCATCTTTGTCCATCTGATGAGGGGTAATGGGCCCAAGGGCCCAGCCTTACCCCTCTGTGGGGCAGCATCCCAGAGTGACAGAATTGCTTGGGTTGGGAATGGCCTCTGGAGCTCTCTAGTCCTTTGGCAGGGACACCTAGAGCAGGTGGCATGTGAAAGGTATCCAGGTGTCTCCAAGGGGAAACTCCACGACCTCCCTGGGAAGCCTGCTCCAGTGCCTCTGCCACCTTGAAGGTGAAGTTCTTCCTCATGCTGAAGTGAAATTTCTCGTGTTTGAGCTTATTGCTCTGCTGGGCAGCACTGCAAAGCGTCTGGCACCATCCACCCACCTTTGAGATATTTATACGCTTTAATGAGATCCCCTCTCAGTCTTCTGTTCTCCAGACTAAACAGGCCCAGCTCCCGCAGTCTCTCCTCCTAGAGATGCTGCAGACCCCAAATCATTTTTGTGGTGCCTGCGGGACCCTCTCGGGCGGCTCCTTGGGTGTCCAGACGGGACACGGCCCCGGACGCGGTCTCACTAGGGCCGAGCGGGGGGTGTGGGCGGGCTGGGCCCCACACACACCTGCAGAGGCATCGGCCCCATCCCTCCCCCGGGGGTCTGGGGTGTCCCGCCGTATAACCGGGAGGCCTTCCCAGCCCCCAGCGCCCGCGCCCTCCAGCCCGGGCTCGTCCCCGCCATGAGCGGCGGCGGCGGGGCGGGGGGAAGGGGGGGGTGCGCGCTCCCGGCGCGGCGCGGCCCCGTGGGCGGGCGCGCGCGGCTCGTCGCCGCCGGGCTGCCAGGCACGGCTCGGCTCGGCGCGGCTCGGCGCAGCCCGGCTCGGCTCGGCGCAGCCCGGCACCGCCCGCCGAGCCCCCCGCCTGCCTCCCGCCCACCCCCGCGCCGCCATGGACGGGGGCGCCTTCGGAGCGGGGAAAGCCGGCGGCGCCTTCGACCCGCAGGCCTTCATCCGGCAGCCGCAGACCATCCTGCGGTTCGTCTCCTGGGTAAGGGCCCGCGGCGGCACCGGCACCGGCACCGGCACCGGCACCGGCACCGGGGCGGGGGGCGACCCGCCGGGCTGCGGGGGGCGCGGGGCTCCCTCCGGGGCGGGCGGCCGCCACCGGCCCCGAGCTGACCTTCCTGCACCTGCATGTACACACACACACACACACACACACACATATATATATATATAGAATCACTTCGCTGTATGTTATATACCATTATGTCTTATTATATGTTGTCATCATATGCTGTTATGTATTATATAATTATTATTATTATATTCTTTATATGTGCATGTATCCGTATGTCTGTGTCCGTCAGCATGTCTCCACACAGCCTAGATCTGTACACAGAGATATCCTTCGATAGCATTTATGGCTGTGTCTCTGTTATGTATATCCGCAGGTGTGTTTGGATGTAGGGATCTGGGTTTATATATCTCCGTATGTATAAATCTCCGGTATATCCACATGTATTCACGCACACAGATGCACAGCTGTATGTTTATGTCTGCCTGTGTGGATATAGGGCCATATAGGGGGAGAGCAGGCCGGCTTGGGGTTTCTTCCCTGGGGAGGGAAGGAGTGAGTCAGGTTGCACCATGACCCGGTCTCCATCTCTGGTGGTTTCCAGGGTGGGGTGTCTTCTCGCTGTTCCGTGCCTGTGTGTTTATGGTGGACGCAGGGAGACAGGATATGGGGTGACAGGGGGAACCCGGGAGGGGGAATGCTGCGGTCCTGGAATTGCTTCCCTGTGGCTCACAGGGTGCTAGGGTGAGTTCAGGGGGCTGTGGGGGCTGGATGTTGCTCTGTGTTTTACCCTTACCCTCTCAGCCCCCTAACCTGCTTTCCCTGCAATGTTTTCCTGTTCGCAGTTCGTGGGGAAGGGGGCAGGGGGAAAGAGGAGCCTAACGGGAGTGTCACGGGCTGGTTTCTCGCTCTTCCCGTGACGCTGATCCCATGGCTGCCCATGGGGCTGGCGCGTTTGTTCAAGAAGGTCATTGGGATTAAGGGAGCGGGAGCTGCAGCAGCGCTGGCGGGGGAGAGATTGAGGTCTGAGCCGGGGAAGGGAGGGCAGGGACACAGCGCCGGGGAGACACATGCGCATGGGAGCTGGCAGGCAAAGCGCAGGCTGCCGTCGGGAAAATAAAATAAAAGCAGCGCCAGGTGGAAACAGGAGGAGAAGGGAAGGTGGCCTGGCTTGCTCCGGGTGGTGGAGAGGCAGCCCTTGTCCTGCCCGCCGGGTGGGTGCGTGATATCCCCTGCAGGTGACTCGGAGGGTGGCCGGGGAGCCCCAGGACAGCTGAGGACTTGATTACTGCGGGCATTCTGTCTGTCAGTCCGTCTGCCCGAGCTTGTTTACAGCTCAGCACATCGCGCTGGAGCGGGTTGGCAGTGCCAGGATTGCTGCTGGGCACAGGGCGAGGGGGTTTTTGTGCCCCCCGCCCCGGCAGGCTGGAGTGGAGCCAGCCTGTGTGCCCAGGCATGATGGACGTGATGTGACCTACAAAGGCTCTCCCGTTGCTAATCTCTCTGGCAGAATTTTATCTTTTTTTATCTGCCTCTCAGTCTGGTAGTTTTTTTTACCCCTTCGTCCAAGCACTGCAGGATTTTGGCTTCCCGGAGGCGCCAGGTGAGGGAGAGAGAACAAACAAAACATTTGTTTTTTAATTAGGCACCTAATCTGCTTCAGAGTATCTCAGACACTATTGGCTTGTTTGCTGAGCTCATTTCTGTGCCCTGCAAGGTCTCTCCTGGCAAGAAGTACTTTCTGGAGAGCAGCATCTCCTTGGGACTCCGTGCTATTTCTCCCTGCCCATCTGACCTTGACAGAGGACAGGATGGGATTTACCCCAGGCACTTCACTTGGACCTGGAAATTAAAGTCCTTTTGCAGAAGCTGAAGGTGCTCCAGGTCAGCAGTTTAGCAAGGGAGTGTGGCATGGCCATCATGGTGCAAGGCTATGCCTTCCTTCTCTTGCTTTTCCACTGGCTTGGTCTTGTATGTCCTCCCAAGCATCTCTCCTTTAACAAAGCAGAGGAACCCAAAAGCTCACCCCAAGTATTTAGTTATAGTTTTGGTCTTTTCTTTAAACTTGAGACCAAGAGGGGTCCTTGTTGGAAGTGAAATCCCCTTTCAGGCTGTCACAAGCATCAGACCCTTTATGGCCCCTTCCATAAATTGGATGAACTTTGCTGAGAAAAGACTAGATTGTGGTTTTCTTCCCTTCTCACTTCCTCTGAGAGAGGGTTCCGTGTTTCCCGTGGTCAGAGGCTTTCCGCTGTAAATCTGTTTGATATCTGTTTACTTTTGTGATCTTTTGCCCTTCAGTTTAAATGGTGCTTTTCCATCCCTGGTGTTTTCCCCTGGGTATTTATAAATTGTGATTGCATCCATACTTAGACTTTCTAGCGCCAGCCTCTATGAGCCAAGCTCTTCTGGTGGCCATGGGCTCTCCCTCCTCGTGATCTCTGAGAATCCTTCCTTTCACATGCTTTTGCACACACTGAAAGTATTTTGCCTGCCATCTCCTGAGATCTCATTTGCCTTTATCCTGCTCATGGCATGAATGGTTCATTGTCTCCAGGGCAAGCTGGAGACTCCTTTTGGCCTGTTTCACATGATGAGCTTCTCCTGAAGCAGAAATTCTCATGATCTCTTCCTCAGGCGGTGACCTTGTGCTTGGGTCATGCTGCCTTTTAGCAGACTTCATGATGGCACAAAGGTGTGTATGGCTTTTTGCCAACAGGTACCAAAACTGGCTCCTGCCCAGGGAGTTTGCAGCCCAGTTGAGGTGGCAGCAAATCTCCAGGGAGAACTGCAGGATCAGGAACAGATGGATGGGCTGACCAAAGATAGTTTATGTTGCTCCTTGCTGAAGAAGAGATAGGATAAATTTGACAAGGAGAATGTTAAATTATGGAAAGAGTTTAGCAATTCTGGAACATCTGCCCACCAGGACAGTGTTGTGAGGCAGCTCAGGTTTCGTGGGTGCTTTGGATGCCAGCAGGCACAGCAGAGTGAGTGTCTCCCTACAGAAAGGTTGCCTGCTGTGTGTGCTGGTGATCAGTGCTGGCTCTGTGGGGCTCCCCTGTCAGGTTTGGATGTTCAGGTGACCCAGAAGCTGGAGCTATTGGTGCTACAGCTGGAGCTAATGGCGTTGGGTGACCCAGCTGAGCTAGGGCTGCACAGCTCCAGGATTGTCCTTGAAATAAAGCAGGTGAGTGTGAGCACATCCCTACCTATTCCCATTGTGCCCTGACCCACAGGGCAGTGCAGCAGTGCTCCCCACAGCTGGTGCAGGGTGGCTCCTCTGCACCCTGCAGACATTGGATGTAGCACTGGCGCCATAAATAAGTAAAATGCTAATTGAAACAGGTTGTTCCAGGTGCTCCTGTCTGATTGAAAACCTGCTCACTGGAGAAACTGAAGTGCTGCTTGATGTAAAAGCCTAACAAGGCAAAAGTAACTCAGTTTTTGGAAGCAGGCCCAGTTTGCTTTGACGTGGGCTTAAGTAAGAATATTTCTAACCAGAGCTGCACATTAAAATTTGTCACATAGGTTGAGGTGCTGAGTCCCCCTCCGACACCAAGGTCACTGCCTCTCCAAAGGGAGGTTTGGTCAGGAGAGGCACTCAGTCTCCTTTTCCATCATTTGCTGCTGTTGTCACCAAGTCATCTGGCTGATAGGAGCATCCAGAACATTTGAACTGGTATGGGAAGGGCTGTCCCTCGTGTCTACAGGCACAGCACATCCCAAGCAGCTCCAGCTGAGGGGACAAGGCAAGTGAAGGACAGGAACCACATTCCTGGCTTCCCCATGAGAGGTTGGCACCTGAAAGCTGGAGGATGGGAGCTAGCCATAGCATGGCAGAGAGCCCCATCTCCTGCCTTGCCACACTCATGTTTGGCTTACAACACCACTTGTCTCTTCCCAAGGACATGTAATATGGGCTTGCAATGGCAGTTAAACTGAGCCCTGGAGCCTGGAGGCCCTGTTAGTCTAAAACCAGCTGCAACTGGGCCCTCTCCTTCTTTCTGTCCCCAGTTAATTTAGCTGAGACATTGTTGTGTTCCTGACCCACAGCTCATGCTTTCTGCCTCTGCTCCTCCACTCCATTTTTGCTGCAGCCACCACGTTCACTGGCTGTGTGCTTGTGAGGTAAATTGGTGCAGATGAAAGAACACAGTGGTTCAAAGCACTTTCAGTGCTTTCAGTCAAGCCCTAGGGACAGTTCTTCATGGGATGTCCTTGCCTAGGTCAGCTTCAAAAGGATTTTTGGAGTTTTGTTGTCACTGAGATTGGGTGAAAGGCTGTGTCAGAAGATGAAAACCAGATATGAACAGTTGCACAGTGATTCAGGTTGGATACAGCAGGTTGTGTTGTTTCCAGCATAGCATTTCCAGGGAGGATCTTGGAGCAGAAACAAATCTCTCATTAATGACATTTTCAGATAAAAATCTGAGAAGTAGCAATAGGGACCAAAGACAGTCAGAAACATGAGCAAAAATAAGACAACCATATGTAATCTGTTTCAAAACATGAGAAGCATACAGGGGAGAAGCAGAGGAACTGCGTGGTGATGGGCCATAGCTAAAGCAAATATTTGGCAAAACAAGGCTGCAAGAGGAGCAGGCACTGCAGGTGGCACAGGGTGCAGTTCTCTGCCTATGCTGACACAGCCAAGCCAAGGAGGGGAGATGTGTTGCTAGAAAGAAAATGGAACTTTTCATCTAGGAAAAAGATGCAGCTTTTGGGTAGTCACTTTGCTGACCAGTGGCACAGGAATGTAGGGACCAAGCACAGAAGAACCTGGATACCACCATGGGTGTGTGATTGTGGAGGGTTGTCACCAGCAGTGGTGGGACAGAAGATGCTGTTTAACTGTGGGAAGTGCATGAGACCTGAGCACAGGTCTGGTGGGAGGCAGAAGGGTTAATGGCCAGGCAGTCAGCTGCCAAACCATGTGTGAAAAAAAAGCTGGCTGGCCAGGAAAGTGTGTCCCAGATCCCATGGCAGGAATTAGGGATGTGGAGCCTTTCTGTGTCCAGTCACCTGCTCCGGCTCAGCCCTGGCTGGGGAGCTGGTGCCACGTGGCTGATGGCCAGGGAGGGTGAGCTGGGAGGGAGGTGCTGCCATAGCCATGCTTTTCCCCTGTCCCACATTCAGGGAAATGGGGTCCAGAGAGACTGGCCTCCTCCAGCACCTGCACAAGGCTCAGATTTGTGGGCTGGAGTTGTTTGCTGCCTGTGTGGTTCTGGCTGGGGGGAATAAATAGAGGCCACCTGTTTCCAAGCTGGTAGTCCCATGCATCTCAAAAGCTGCATGTGTTTTCTTCAAAGTGAACTAAATACAAATAGATTTAATGACAATAACAATAATAATATTCCATGTCTGTGCAGGGCACTCCAAAGCTTTCCAGAGACTCCATTTGCAAGTGACTGAATGAAAGGAAAAAGCCAGATCATCTCTGCCAGTTTATCATTTGCACAATCTCCTGCTCTTGCTTTCTTTTTAAACAGATTTATTTCTGGTCGTTACCAGATCAGGCTTAGAAGAGGTTATGGCTTCATTCTGCCTGAGGGGGATTTGATTTGAAGTCCCATGAGGAATATTATGTCATCAAACTATTTCCTCTCTATAACAGAGTAAAAAAGGGGGTGTGTGAGAGGGAGAGGCAGCATGCAGTGCGACAGAGGTTGTGACTGGAGGGCATTGCAGTGAGCCCAAGCAGGCAGCTCAGCAGAAACCCTCTTCAGCCTCATCCCCACCACAGCCATCATGGGGATCTTGGCAATGGAGTCAGGAGGACAGCATGACAAAGTCCTGGGATGAGGTGCAGGAAAATCCTAGTGCACTGCCAGAGGCTGGCTGTGCTTTGCATCCGTCACATGATGCACGGATGGGTATGGGCAGCATGGTGGAAAACACCTCACATGATGCTCAGGAGGTTTTGCCTGGCTTTCTGCAGTGGGCAGGGACTGGAGAGCCTCTCTTCTCATCTCTCACCTTTGGCAAAATCAGATCACCTCGTTTACCAAAGGGGAAAAAAAAGGTATTTTATGACAAGGTGCAGAATTTTGCCTGGTTTGCACTTTTCTCACTGTAATGAGCCTTTACATGCCTGTAATGGCCAGCATGAACCCCTTAAAAAACGAGGAGAGGAAAACTCTCAGCTTCTCTGTCTCCTCCCTGCAGTGCTAAGCATTAAGTTCATTTTGCTGTGTCTTTTGGCACGTTGCTCTGCCTGTGTCAGCTTTGCAATGCACCTGGCTCTGGGCTGCTCTTGTCTTCGAAGCTCTTGGATGAAAACAGTCATCGAGGAAAGTGATTGCAACAACTTATGTGGACATGGTGTTTAAGGAGCAGTAAAGTGGAGCAAAGCTGGTCCCAGCAGCAGGGCTGAGTTGGTCAGGTCTTTTCCAAGTGCTCTTTTCTGTCCCTTTTTTGAATACAGCCAAATATATTGCTGCTTAATGAATGTGTACCTCCAGACAGGCTGCACACCTGCCCAATTAATGTTGCTCCTGGGTGCTTAAAGAAACTCTCTCAACCAAAAAATCTGGTTAGTTCAAGTCTGTTAACTGACTGAAGCAGCTTTGCTGAAGAAATGAGGGAGCTTAAGTGCACAAAGCTGGGGATGGTTGGCTGGTTTTTGTTTCCAAGTAAAAGAAAGTGGCCAGGGATCTCCCTCTCCAGAGTGGATGGATGGGCTGCATTTGGGAGCCTTGGGAAGCCTCCTGTTGGCCTGTGGACAAGCCACTCACCTGCATCTCACTGCTCAGTCAGGAGAAGAGTTCTGTCACCTTCTCCTTGCCTCCTCTTTGCAGCTGGATGTGTTTTTTGGGCCACTTTATCAGTGGCCATAGGCAAGGCTTTGTGCAGGAAGTGCCAAATGGGAGGAGAATACACAAGCAGTGTAAACATACAGCAATAAGAGACTTGTGCTGGTGCTGGTGGTCACTGGCATTTCCTTACAAGTGCTGCAGATGTGATAGGAACAGGAACTTAAACAGTCCTTGTAAACTTGGTGCTTTGTGCTGGGCACTCATTCATTCTGCATCTGCTGCTTGTATCATCTTGCAGGGCATGGATTGTGAAATCAAGGAAATAAAATACTTGCTCTTTCTAAGATGACTTACCACATCATTGAGCTTCACCCAGCTTCACCCAGCTGCTCCCTTACCAACAAGGAATAGCTGCCATGGATGAAGTGTGCAATTGTCCCTCCTAAAGGCTGCAAGATCTAAGCTCTCATAACTATGATTTTTTTCAGAAAATTGTTTGTTGCAACAGATTGCGGATATGGACATCATGGGAATAAGACAGGTGGTGTTGCCTGTCAGCAGCAGCAGCAGCAGGAGGAGTAATTGCTTCTTTTGCTGTCCAGCTGTGCCTGGAATCTCTGGTTTGAGCCTGCCCAGTCAGTGTAACCCAGCCCAGCCCAAGGCTCCTGTGCACAGTGGGTCCTCACAGCGTTTTGCTGTGCCATCAGGCTGGTGACAGGCTGGCAGAGGGAGCATACCCCCTCTTTGCTCTCTCTGCAGTGCCAGGGAATGGAGTGGGGATCAGAGCTGATGCCAATGGTGAGTTGAAAACACAGAAAGGAGACATATCTTAAGCTACTGTTCTTTGGTCCATAGAAAGCTTTCCTAAGGACAAAGAGTCTGGGATGGCTGTTTCAGGACAGAGAAGATAAACATCCACAGTGAGAACATTCTTAGTGGAATCTCCTCAGAAATCTCCTAAGATAATCTGAAATCAGATGCTTGACTGTAAATCATACATTGGGCACCTCCAGGCTGTGAAACAAGTTTCTCTTCAAAGGAGAGAAGTCTGGCATCTTCACTGACTGCAGATGGAGAAGGGAAGTTAGGAATGCCACCTCTGCTTGAAAATTAGGGAGAAGGAGATGTTCCTCTAGTCTTGTGACTCAGCTGTGCCTTTATGATGTGCCAGCATAAAAAGGTATGAAAGAGCAAATGCAAAAAGAAATTATTCTGTCTAGCCCAGCAGCAAACCCAAAGGTAAGAGCAGAGAAAAGATGTGTATCAGGATGTATCTCCACAGATGTGTCTCTGGAGGGAGAGACTATTACAGTTCATTCATCCTGAATGAGTAAGCAGAGACTCACAATGCAGCTCATTGCAAGGGTTTGTCTGACTCAGGGAATCAACATTCTACCAGTTTTGAGTCCTAAGCCAAAGCTGAACACCTGACTATGCTACTTTAGAGGCTGTTCCTCATCTTTCAAAGAGAAGGTGAGCTTTCTGTCTAATGCTGCAGAAAACAGGGCACCCAAGCTTATTTGTAAGCTCAGTATATGGAGGTTGGTACTCCAGGTGACACCATCAGTGCTGGTCACAGCCTCACATTGGGATGTCACTTCAGGAGTCTGTCAGCTCTTCCTCGGGTCAGAGGAAAAGGGTGTCATTGCCAATGACCCTAAGCAGACCTGTCAGCCCAGCCTGTTGTGAGACATCCCACTGAAAGAGCCTTGCTGTAATTGTCTGCAGTTTTGCTGCTTTCCAAACTATTCAGGCTGAAATTTTGAGAACTAAATCTTTGCTTCTAGCAGAAGAGATTCTTTTTTCACAGGCAATTTCTGCAAAATATGATCAATCTCAATTTGCAAGAAGAAGGAGGAGGAGGACAAATGGGTTATTTTATTCTAAACTTAAAAAGCTCTTGTGATTTGCAGAGAACCCATACAGCTCCTACGCTTAGGAACACCAGCTTCCAGCTTTTTTTAGTTTGCTCTAGTGTGATACACCCAATTTCAGCAACCCAAGTGTGACCCAATTATGAGACTTGAAGTGAAAAAATAATATTGGTGTCAGTGGATATTTGTTAGAGGTAGGCAGGTGAAATGTGGTTGATGTTGAGCATCTGCCCAAGAGCTGTTGGGGGACTTTGAGTAAGGCTTTTCCTCTGATTCTTGATGCCACAGGCCAAGCAGCAGAAGTCAGTGCTTTGGATCTCAGGTATCCAGCCTCACTGATGATGGGTGGTGTATTGGGTAGGCATTAATCAATAATATTCCCTGCACTCACAAAGCTGTTTCTCTGATTTCTGCGTTGTCTTCTGGTACTTGGTTGGGTTTAGTGGTATTGGGGTCCTGACTAGGCAAACACTTAGGCCTAGCTCCCCTTCCTGCAGGAGACTTGGCCTCCTTGGGGTCCTCCTTGGCTTCTCCTTGGGGATGGGGTGGTTGTTCCAAGGTGCCAGCTCTTGTTGTGCAGACATCTCCCAGGCTGGCAGAGTACCCTGGTGATGTCCTAGTGCACTTCATATATGATTTCATCCCATGCTTGAGGTCCCATTCCCATTTCCCCGAGGCTCTCCTTGCAGGCAGCATCCAGTCAGCTGTTCCTAGTGAGGATCTCCAGGTGCCCTGCAAAGGAAAATCTGTACATGCTGCCTTAGTATTCCCCTCTTTCTACAGTGGGGAAGGGGAAGCTGTTTATTTGAGATGCAAGGTGCAAGACTGGGGCTGCTGTAAATAGCTCTCTGCTTTGGTGAACCTGCTGTGTCAAAGAGGGACAGCCTTGTGGCAGGCAACAAAGGCTAAGCCCGTGAGCAAAGATTAGACCAGCAACTGTGGATTAGGGCATTTCTACCTGGACTCATCCTTAATTCTGCCTGACTTAAAATAACATGTAGTGGCAGTGGTGGTGACAGGTGGGGAGGACTCACACTGACAAGTGGACTTGGAGCAGGGATGTTTGGCCCCTGAAATCTGTGGGGAAGGTTGGAGGCTGTTGGCATCTGGGTGAGTGAATAGAAGGATAGGTGGTGTCATGGAGTGAGCTGGTGGAAAACTGGTGGAGAGAGGTGTGTGGTGTGGGGAAATGGGGAGAATGGAAGTCCAGCAGAATGGAGCTGCAGAGCAAGCAGGACTGTGGATTGTGGGAGGGTGGGTGAGGAAAAGAGCATAGTAGCTTGATAGATAAAATCAGAGCAGATGCATGGTAGAAACAATTAATCTCTTGAAGAGAAAGGAGTGAGTGGGAGAGTAAGTGCAGACTAAGCGGATTTCCACTGCTTGAAGCCATTGTATGCAGGCACCCCCATCAAAACCATATCCCAGTTTACACTCCATGTCACCTCCCTGTGTGTCTGTGGGAGGCCACCCTTACTCCAGACTGCAACTGCTTTACATCGCTTTAGGTCAGATGGATAAAAAGGTTCAATCTAAAAATGTCCCATTTTAAATTAATCCTCAGAAATAAAATGAGACCATGTTCCCAGTAAATTCCCTGTGCCTACAACCCAGGCAGCAGGGCAAGAGCTCAGCAGAGCACAAAGGTGCTGCTGCAGGGTGTCTATCCCCTGCAGAGCTCTACCCCTTTCTGCTGGTCCAGAGAGATGGGGCTTGCCCTGATGTGTCTCCCTCCCCACCAGGTGTTCTCTATCGTGGTGTTCGGCTCCATTGTCAACGAGGGCTACGTGAACCGCATGGATGAGGTGGAGGAGCACTGCATTTTCAACCGCAATCACAACGCCTGCAACTATGGCATTACCGTGGGTGTCCTGGCCTTCCTCAGCTGCCTTCTCTACCTGGCCCTGGATGCCTATTTCCCGCAGATCAGCAGCGTCAAGGACCGCAAGAAGGCAGTGCTCTCGGACATCGGCGTCTCGGGTGAGCTCCCCGGCCCTGGGGCCCTGCTGGCTCCTTCCAGCCATGCAGGCAGGCTGAGCAGTGTCAGGTTCTCCCCTGGAGTATGTCAGAGGGGCCAGGGGTGGGGTGAGGGCAGGATCAGGTGAAGCACTTGAGTTCTTTCACAGTTAGCCCCTTGCCTAGCAATCCTAGCTGACAGGAGAAGGGGAAGGATCGTGCCCTGTTTATCTGTTGCTTTAGAATGCCCGTTTCCCTCACTGCCAGGTGTCTGTGTGTGCTTGGCAGAGGGTGAGTAGCTCCTGCCTTCACCCCTTTCCCGAGGGCACAGCATGTTAGTGATCTTTCAGCATCTTTCCTTGATGTGAGTCCCTGAGCTGTTCTGTCCTGAGCACAAGCTGGTCTCTCTGTAACTGCAGACCAGCTGCTTCCCACTCTTTTGGAGCTTCTGTGGAAGGCATTGCTCTTTGCTTGTCCTTGCAGTGCCTGTTTCATAGAGCCCAGGTGATTGCTCTAGTACTGGAAGCCCTTCAGGCTCCCTATCAAGGCCAAATGCAAGTCCTGTGATCAGTCCAAACTCAAGCAAATGAACTCTCCTGAGGTGCTCTCTGCAGACATCTCTTGGTCACCTTGACAATTTGCTGTCAGGGAGCCTGCCAGCTCACTTGGGCTCAGACTGGCTGAGCAATCACTTTGGCCCAGCCTGCAGCACAGTGGTGGGTCTCAGAGGGTTGAAATGTCCAGAGAAATGTAATATGTATATGTTATGCTCACACATATCTTCATGTTGTCTTTGTCCTTCCCTTTGGCATGCCGGTGGTGGTCCATCCCAGCCTTTTGGGCATTCCTCTGGTTCGTTGGCTTCTGCTTTCTGACCAACCAGTGGCAAGCTTCAAAACCAGAGGACAACCCACTGAATGAGGGAGGGGATGCAGCCCGAGCAGCCATCACGTTCTCATTCTTCTCCATCTTCACCTGGGTGAGTACAGTAGCCATGATGTTGGTTCAAATGCCCTCTGTGGGGAATGAAAGGTGACTGGCTAAGAATGGTTCCTTCTGGGATCTCAGTTCACATGGCTTCTGAGAAGGAAAAGCAGGAGAGGAGGTGGTTAGGAAGTAAACTTGGGAAACAGAGACTCAAACTTATGTGGAAGAAGGTTTTAGAGCACTAATAAGCACAGTGGTAAAGAGAGTTCCATATCCTGGTAAGGAGTGTTCTCGACAGACCTTTAATATGACCTTGGAGAAGCTGGATCCCAGCCACCATTGTCATAGAATCATACAATAATTTGGGTTGGAAGGGACTATTAAAGGCCTTCTAGTCCAACCCCCTGCAAAGAGCAGGGACATGTTCAACTAGATCAAGTGGCTCAGAGCCCAGTTCAGTCTGACTTTGAATGTTTCCAGGGATGGGGCATTCACCACCTCTCTGGACAACCTGTTACTGTTTTCTCTGTGTGTCAAAGGACTTCATCAGCATTTTCACCTTACAGACACTAAACAGAGAAAGGAGCTGCAGGCCAGGGGTTGCACCCATCACCCTCCCACTTTTGCTCACATCATACAAGATGTCATCATTGTTCTTCTGGATTCTGCACCCACCACTGGAGTGCCACCTCACTGGGTCGCCTATTTAGGGAGGTGATGGTGCTGTCTTAAGACTGCCCTTTCCCCAGCAGCTCTTTATTGCTAGTTTCCTGGAAAAAAATGTTGGGTGCAATATAAATATCTCTGATGACTTCCTCCTGCCTGAGAGCACCGAGCACAAGTGTTTTTTTCTGAAGTGACGGGCTAGTGCCCAGCAGGAAAGCATTTTAACCTTGTCTCCATGCATAAGCTCTTGTGGCTTTATCTTCTCCTCTTCCTACAGGCCCTGATGTTGGGCAGGGGCAAGATAGGGAGGGTGCCCTAAGACTATGGAGCTCACAGAGGAAGGGGGGCTGCAAAAGGTTGTGCTGTCAGCACCCTCACCATGGTGACACCAGACAGGATTGAGGGACAGCAGTGTGTGTTCCCTTCATGAGCTGTGTCTTGCACTCAAGTGCTGCCAGAAGCCCCTTGCAAGCTCCAGCAGAAAGTGAGACAAGGAGCAGGGTTTTGCAAGAGGTCCCTCAGGACACTTTTGGAGGTGTCATCACCTGCAGCAATCCTTTCCCATGCACAGACTCACAAGTGGCCAAACAGGCGTCCTCGTCCTCTGGTTCCTTGGGGTTTGTTTTTATTTCAGTCAAACTCTCTGGTTTGCTCTACCTTACTGATTTTCCTTCCCACACCCCTCTCTCTCCTCACAGGGCTTCCTTGCATTTCTGGCTTTCCGGAGACTCAGAGACATTAATTTTCAGGAGGAATACAATACCCTGTTCCCTAACTCCCCATCCTTGCTGCCTTAGTGCCCCTTGCTGATGGGAGAATTTGGGGGAAGGGGTGGAGGGATGCAGCTGGAGGAGGTCACTGAGCAGAGCTGGTTCCAATGCCCTGACTATGAGTGTGTAGTCACTGCAGGGCATGGGATGGGAAAATATGGGCCATTGAATTGGAGTGGGATTGTCCATTGAACAGAGGGATCTCCCTCTGGAGAGTTGGAACTAGCAATTTCTTCTCCTCTTATGCTCCCTTCTCTCCCTCACCCATACCCTAACTAATGCTGTAACACCACTGTGCCTTTTTTTGATGACTGCTCAGACCTAATTCTTCAGCCAGGAGATGCCCTCTGCCCCCATGATTTTATCTCTTCCATTTCTTCCCAGACCTCATTCCCCAAAAACCTCTCCCCCATCACCTGCTAGACTGCTTGTCTCTCTCAGGGATGCTCTGGGACAATGAGCCACGCCTGCTGAACCTTATGCCCAGGCTCCCCCAGTCCACCAAAAGCTGCAGTGCCTGAGGCAGGAGACAGCAGTTTGCTGCTATCTGTCCCCTGGTCTGGGAAGCAGCTGCCTTGCTTCCTGCTGCTCCTTCCCAAGCTCTGTGATACACCTTGTGGATGAGGGTGTAGCAGGGGGTGACCTCTACCTCAGTACTTGGTGTCAAATCCTGCTCTCCTTACTGGCCTTTACAAGTCTGGCCTTGCAGCCCAGCAGCTGAGCCCTCTGGTGTTGCTGAGGCAGATTGCCTTCCCACAGCCAGGAGGGGCTGACTGGGATAACCATGAGCCAGCTGAGCCTCTGCAACCCGTGCGATGTTGGTGAAACCCCACCAGCAGACAGGAGGTGCCCTGACCATCCCAGAGAAAGCAGGGAGCCTTGGCAGGCTGCACACAGCCAGCTGGTCTTGCAGCCATCCCTGCCCAGTCCTCCTCTCTCCTTGTGGGCTCGTGCTTTCTGTGGGAGGGTGTGGATTTCCATGCTCGTGGGGCGTTTCACCGGCAATCTGCCAGGCGGGCCTCGCACACTAATCCATAACCACTACTAACCCCACTTTTGTTTGTTTCTCTTTTCGGTACGTTCCTCCTCTTTCTCCTCTTCCCTCCCCTCTCTGCTTCCCATCTCTTCCCTCCACCTCCTCCCTTAAAGGTGGGCCAGGCATTCCTGGCGTATCAGCGTTTCCAGCTGGGTGCCGACTCGGCCCTCTTCTCCCAGGACTACATGGACCCAAGCCAGGACTCCGGCATGCCTTATGCTCCCTACACCAACGAGGAGGATGCTGCAGATGCGGTGGGGACGTACCAGCAGCCCCCTCCAGCAGATGCTTTTGACACCGAGACACAGGGGTACCAAACGCAGAACTACTGAGCCACTGACGCCCCTTCCCCTTCCCCTTTCCCTTCTGCCCCCGTTCCCACTGCCGGCAGAAAGCCGAGGCACAAACAAGACACGTGCTTAGTGGTACAAGAGGTGGCTCTCAGCTATGCTCCAGCCTTCTGGGTCATCTGTTTTTATTTATTGTTTTTAAAAAAGGCAAAAAAAAAAAAGAAAAAAAGGAAAAAAGGTTTCTCCATCACCTATTCCTTCTCCTTTCCCACCAAGCTATCTGCCAGAACTGAATTTTTCAAAAATCTGCATTTTGATAGGGAGGTTCCCACTTTCCTTCTCTCCCTCCTGCCTTGTTACAGAGGGCAGAGTCTGTCTTGTGGACAGGAGAGGAGCTATGGTACTGGCAGGGCAGGGGAAAGGGTGGTGGAGGCAGAAAAGAAGAAATTAAAGAGATCAGGGACCTTCCTAGAAGAGATGGTGTCACTAAAGGTTGGAGTAGATGTGCGAGCATCCAGATTGGTCTGAAGCACCTGGTGGCTCAGGGAGGAGAATGGTGTTGGAGTCAGCATTCAAGAGTGTGAGGAGGGGCCTGGAGGACAGAAGGAACAGCGTCCTCCATGTAAAGACAGGGGAACTTTTCCCTGCCACATGCTTATGAGGGAGGAGTGCTTTATTTTCAGAGGGTTTGGGAGAAGTGGTATTGGGGAGGGGGGAAGCACAACGAAAGAAAATGGGAAGGGAAAAAGGTAGATTTGCAGGTACAATCAGAAATCACAGGCATGTATGTAGCTTACAGCAAGAAACTGAGCAGAGCAGAGGGGTAGTGCCTGGAGATTCACTCCTTCCTCAGCCTCCTCAGATTGAGGTGGAGGTGATTCCCCTTGCCTGTGCATCTGCTAGTCACTGCTCTTCCCAGACCAGTGTTCGATGAGGCAGGAAGGGAGCCATGCCCAGTCTCTGGGCTCAGATACAGTGCCTGTGGGAGGAATGATGGAGGGGTGGGTTCCAGAAGAGCCCTGGGAGCTTTCAACCCCAGCTGGGCTGGTTCAAGGGGGAGAGGGGACCTTTGTCATTTCACCCAGGGCAGAAGAAGAGAGACAGTTTTGCTCCTCAGGTCCTGTTGAACCTTCCTCTGTTCCTCTGTTCCTTTGCAATAGTGCAAAGCCTCTTGCTGACACCATCTTTGCAGCATACAGGAATGGAGCAGGTCCCCACTTACAAAGAAGTACTGCTGCTTGGGATGGCCAGCTTGTGTCTGGCTCTTGCTCAGAGGTACAGCCAAGCTGCCAAGGGCCCTGCCCTATACAGCTGCACTTTGCCTCCCACTCAGATAGGGAAGAGGTCTTGGTGTGCAGAGAATTGGTTGGGGCTAGACTGAGTTGTCTGAAAAGTAGTCTTGCTGTACTTGCCATAGACCATACCTTAGTGCTCTTCTGCAGCATCTCAGATCCTGGCTGACTTTAAAGCCTCGCCTAGGTGGCAGCAGTGACTCTTAGATAGAGCTCATATGGGTGTCATTCCACACTCCTCATGATTTTGCTCCAAGTAAAGACACAACTGTGGAAGCCCACTCTCTGTTCCAGGTTAGGTCTGCGGTGAAGACACATTGCCAGATTTCCCCTAAATGGAAATGGTTCAGCAATAGCTACCTAGACAATTTTCCCAGGCACAAACATCTCTGAGAGCACAAGGAGCAGGCTTTACCTTGCAGCAGTGAGGAGCTCCATCTCCCAGGCAGCCACCCTGCTTCATGCAACACTGGTCCCAGTAGCAGAGATCAGGAGCAGATCCAAAATCTGTCAGTGCCTGCACTGCACATCCAGCCTATTCCTCATAGCCCCCTTAGGAGTGGGGAGAATGGGACACAGTCTGGCCTGTGGCTGTGTGAAAATCTCATCTGGAGGACACCAAGATTACCAGTCCTTCCCTCTTCCCAGTGCCCCACAGAGATAGGGAAGGGGCAGCAACTGTGGAGCAGCAGGCCCCCAGAGGGAAGTGGAGCAGTATTCTCCACTGTATACAGGCACCATTTCTCCCACTTCCTACCAGCAGACTTGTGCTCCTGCCCCCATGGGTTGTCCTCCCCAGGCTTGCCCTGCCTTGCTGGTGGTTACCTACTGGTGAGGACCGGAGTGAGGAATCAGGTAGCCCTAAGCTTACAGCAGGAATGACTAGGCACAGGCACACATCCCTTGCTCTGTGGCTATGAGTGAATGCAATACTGTAAATAGGAGGGGTGCTTTTTGGAAGGAAGCCCCTCAGGCTTCATTTTCTGGGTTTCAGCCTAATATTTAGGCTTGGGATGGGTTTACTTTATTGAGAGAGGTTTGTTGTGACTGGATGTGGGGGGAGCACCCTCCTGTCTGTCTCCCACCAGGGGAGAAGAACGACTGAATGATGAGGTGGAGGAGGAGAGAAATTAGTTGTACTCACCCAGACTCATCTGTGTCATCCTTCATCCTTTCCTTTGGGGTATGGGGAGGGAACAGAGAGGAGGTGGAGGCTATAAGTAACCAGCCTTCAGCACAAAAATGTGTTGTACCTTTTGAGGTCCCCCTTCTGTGAATGACTAGGCACATAAGGAGAGGTACAGGCAGTATGTGGGGAATCTACCTGGGACTCTGTTCTGGGGTGTGATGCAGGAGCATCTTGCATGCCCCTTCTCCCATCAGTTACGTAGGTGGCTAAACACCATTTGGGGCTGACTAATGAGAAAGCTTTTCTTTATCCTCTGGGGCTTGCTTCCCTCATGTAACCAGCTGATGGGCTCAGGTGGGCCTGAAGCAGGAATGAGCCTCCCCCTCAGAACCAGCACTTCAGTGAGACATGAGCCAGGTGACTTCATCTTGGCTTACTTCCCATCCCTCTGTTGATCTTGCTTGGTGTCATGAGAAAAGCATTGATGTGACTGGGGACACTACAACAGTAGATACTTGGACAACTTCTTGCCTTTGCTCATGGGAGAAGACATCCTCTGCTTGGGTTCATGTGCTTTCAGCCTTTGCAGTGGAGGGTTGGTGGTGACAGACCTGGCAGTGGGACTCTGCTTATTTTGCATGTAGCCCTTCAAAATGCAGAATGCAATTTCCAGTGGCATTTGGCTGGTTCTGTAGCTGATGAGATATACAGACCTATGCAAAGGGCTGATTATCTTATCTTAGGTGCTTCTGATAAGGTGCTGCCTATTTCTGGTGATCATAGGCAAGACCTGAGCAGCTGACTGGAGCATTTCCCTTTTACATTCTAAGTGTGGGTGAGATCAGCCCCACTCTAGAGATTAGGAGATCACAAGGAAGGCTGTATAAGCAAAATGATAGGGTGGCTTTGTTTCCCCTCTGCCATTTGTTCAGATTACAGAGGATTGATTACACATGCCCTGTTGGGAGCAATGGCCCCTTGATGTCATCTTATCTTACAAGGCCCCCAAGTAAGGGACTGTTCTGTGGAAGCAGACGCTGTGAAGGGCAAAGAGATGATGAAACCTTGCCCCAGTTCTGTCTGTAGATTCAGCCTCCTGATGTGTCTCCATCCCTGGATCACCCATATCCCCACCACCCTGTTCATCACCTCATCACACGCCCTTCCTCTCTGCAATATTCCTGGCAGTTCCCACAGGGGAGGAGGTATCTTTGTCCCTGTACCCTTGCAAGCACTTGGGAGGACCCAGGAAGGCAGCATTACAGGGTGGTTCCCACAGGAATCTCAGTTCCCATCCCCAGAGCAGGTACAAGGTAAGGAACCCAGTGAGGCCACCTCATGCAGCAAGTTTGAACCATCCATCCAGACAACTCCCTGCTGCCTGTGTGGCATCTGTAACACCACCTGGGCTGCCCTGCCTCTCCCCCTGCCACATTACTGCCTGTGTATAGTATATATATTATATATATATATTTAAAAAGATGTATAATATAAAGCTATACATATATACGTATATAGGATGACTCATGGATGGCCTGCCGCATACAGGATCCTCTGAGTGGTCTTGTCTAAGCCCGAGTGTCCCTTCACCCCTCCTCCCCCTGTCCCTGTCCCCATCCCTTCCAAAATTCGACTACAGCAAACCCCGCCACCTCGGCACCTGTGTTTACAATGTCCTATATATTTGTGGTTAACAAAGTGAAGGTGGTAACTACTGGTGTCTCAATAAAGTTATGACGTTCAAAATAACCATACTATATGGAAAAAAAAATGGTCTGGATTTTCTTCTTTGGGGAGGGATGGCTTTTTTGAGCTTGGTTTGCTACAAGAGCATTTAGCTGCTGTGCTCCTGCGTGGTCAAGCTGGCAAGTTGAATGACAATCTGTGGCTTGGATGGAGGAAAGAAACCTAAAGAACTGCCCTTATTGAGGTGTTTCAGTGGAAGCTAATGGTTACATGTTTTACTTGGCCTAAGTTTCAAATCACACACACCATCAAGTGTCTCTCACCTAATCAGTAGGAAAACTTGAGGAACCTGACATGCTGTGTTAGAAGTGGATTCTCAATGTGAAAAAGATGTGGCAATAGGAGGTGTGGATGGGAGACTTACCAGAATATAGGATACAAATCCATATGAAAATAAACACCTGTGTTTTCACACCCAGGGAAGCAGATCTGTTTAGTCCTTTGATGTGTCTTTATTCATCTATGTGTGACCATTGCTCAGGTGTCTGGTGTACTGCAGGTTTTCAAAACATAAACAAATCCTGGGAAATAAGCCCACAGTGGGTGTCAGTGATTGGTAGCCCACCACTAAAAAGAGTCTTGTTTCAACAGGCTTTGCAATAAAAATTAAATTCAAAATCCCATCCTGTGCTGATGCTTAGCTAAAGCTGCCTTCTCATCCCCTTTTACTGAGGCTGTGACCTGAGTACCTGAGTACCACATTTCCCAACCTTTGTGGGGTTTGAGGACATCAAACAGAGGCACATGATGGTGAACAGGCTCTAGCCAGTCCTCCAAACTGTCTCTTCTGGGGCCACTGCTGAGCACACACTGCAGCACATGCACACGAGATTTTATGCAAAAGTGTTGGTGGACCGACTCATCTGTTTCATGATTAATCTTTGTTTGGACAAAGACCCTTCCTACAGTTACAGCTTTTGGGGTGGATGTTTTGTGGAGATACCAAGCCCACAGAAAGGCAAATGTCTGTGTTGGCAACAGGTGGAGTTAAGAACTGGTGAGACAAGATGTTGCCAAAAGCAAGCATTTCAGATGAGTAGGACTCCAACATTACTAGTTTGTTTGTGTTTTCTAATCATTTGAAATCTCTTTAGTTTTGCTCTGGTATTTCACATGCTTATGAGTCATGTTTCAAAGCTTCTCCCTGCAGCCATGACATCTAGAAACAATTGTGTTATAAAGTTGTTTTCTTTTCATTTAAAGTTCACATAATCCCAGGACTCAAGGAGACGAAACTCTGTTTAGTGTATCAAGGAGTTCAATAAAATTATATGAAACAACCCATTTCCCTCCCTCAAAAATTCAGCTGGTCTAAAACTGTACAAACTGTTTTGCAGAGGTATTTGACTCTCTCCTGGGGGGATCAGCACACTCTCATCGTTCCCCCTTTCTCTGGCAACAGCTCCCCACATTGGCTCTCCAACTCTTAGAGGGTGCTGGGGGAAGGAATCTGTTGTTTCCAGCTTTCCTTCCTTAACACTTGTTCTTTTTATTGCCCCATCTTATTTCTCTGTCCTTCCAGCACGCCTGCAAAGAAGTGAGGAACATTAGGGCACCTGTGCCTGTGGGAAGCATCAGGCTGAAGTTGGAGGTGACCTCGGGGTGGAGCTGTGTGAGGCCTCTCAATGCCACCCCCACCTTCCTTTCTGTCTGCAGTAGGAGCAGAGCAAGTATGGCAAACTGGCCCTGCCTGAGAGACCCCTCCTTTCTTCCATCCTCCTGCAAGCTTTGCCAAAAATCATGGCTTTCCTTTCTAGCTCCAGCCTCTGTTAGCATCAAAACAGAAAAAAATCTCCCTAAACTTATCTCACACATGATCAATAGAGAGAAACTAAATAATGTCATGGCTTCTGCCAGGAATCTGGTAAATGCTTCCCAGTTTTTGAATACCTGCAAGAGCACTGTGCAGGGGCTGCCCTGAGCTCCCTGCTCCCCATGGCACATTGCTCAGTCACACTGTTCATCTTTCATCCAGCAGACGAGTAGCCACCATGCTGCTTCCTTTCCTGCAGAGAAAGCAGCCATAAAAACAGGAAAGCAGCAATACAGCTTGGCACCAGGAATGCTCTGTGTGTAATCCTAGCACTGGGGACAGAGAAAATGGGAGAATAATTGCAAAAAGAGAGAGAGGGAGGAATGAGAAATGTGGGAATTTAACATAAGAGGGGAAGCTGTATATCTGGTAGCCACTGAGGCATGTAATTCATTTACTCGTGCATGGATGGTGAAGTTCAGTGACCAATGTCCTGCATTCCTGGGGAGATCTTGGCTGCATAGGAATACAGCACAGCAATTTCTGAGAGGATTTGCGGAAAATAAGAAGCATAGAGGTTAAAAAACCTTGATCAATACAGCCAACAGAAACTTGGTGCACTGTTTCATCTTCCAAGTGCTGCATAAAGCTTTCAATGAGCAGACATTAATGGAGCAACTCACCGGTTTCTGTATCACTTCCCTTTGGAGGACTTCAAAATGCTGGACAAACATGCATTTAATGCTGCAAATGGCCTCGTTTGCTAAATCCTAACATGCACTTTTTTTCCAGGTCAAGTAGTTAATTGACTAACTCAAGGTTAGGGCAGAAGCTCAGTGGCAGAACTACAGGAGTATCCAGGCAGAATCTGGCACAAGTATTTTCACCAAGAAAAAAATGCTTTGCACCAGGTCTGCATTCCAGCGCAAACTGGCAGGAAAAGGATAAACCCAAATGACAAAGATTAGTGACTACAAGCCAAAGCCAGATATTTAAATTAGGAACAGGGCACATTTTTAACTGCAAGAGGTGACAAGCCATTGTACAAACAAAGAAAGTGGCAGATTTTCTATCTTGTATCTTTAGGAAAGTGGTTTTGCTCTCTCATTGCCTTCACATTCTGCTTTATCGCACTCTCACACAGACTCTGCTCTTGTTAGTCTCAAAAGGACTCACTTATGGATAGCAGGAGACAGAAAAGACTCTTGAATTCTCAGTCCTGCAATGCAATACGTGCTGACAGTCTCTGGGCACACCCAACGCCTTGCTGATTGCAGTGTCGCTCTGAGCAAGGACGGAGCCTGACTGCTCATCAAGGTGCACGACTGCAACCTTCAATGGCATTAAATAACCATAAGCTGCTGCTGCAATGCTGAAAAAGTGTCATCCTGTTCCAAAGCAAAGACACTTGCCTGTAGCTTTTTAATGACACGGACAGTGCTGTGCTATGCGTTTTTCTGCAGCACTGGGAATTCTTTTTTTGATACTGGCAAGAAAACAAATCTTTGTCAGTACTAAATCTGTCCATCCTACTTCTAATACAGACTTCAGACCTATTCCTATAATTATTTGTACCTAGTCACAGCTTTACCCACAGGAATACTCTGAATGACATAACTGAGACCAAACTTACACAGAAGCCTAAACCTGAGGAAACTTGTTTGTAGACCCTGCCTCTAAATTTATAATTTTCTTCTATCTTTGCATAATATAAGCTTTTAAAAAGGTAATTCTGCCTGTGTACCTAATTCTGGTTGAATCTCTGTATATTTGTGAGCCTTGCATGAAGGGGAAGGATCTGTAATCTTTGTATATTTCGAAGAAAGAAATTAAACAATCGACAAAGGATTTACAGGAAAGGAAGCTGGAGTCCTCTGGCAGAAACCCCTGCAGCAAAAGCCATCATTCCATAGAATGAGATTAATTAACTGACAATTATATCTGAAGTGCACCCGAATCAAATATATCTGCCACAAAGATGTCATTATAAGTGTATCAAGCCACTGCTGGAAGTCAAGACTATTTAACACTCCCATCCTCACCATGACTGCACTGCTGCCCATGACTGAAACTGCACATCTCTCATGCTGGAGCCCCTGCAGCCACAAAACACACAGGGAAGCACACAGGGCTCTTCCCGAAGCCCTTGCTGCCACAGCCTGACTGCTGGCCATCACTCACATTAAGATACGACATTCACACTCCTGGAGGGCTCTTCTGCTGATTTATAATATTGAAAAGTAGTGATATTGAATTTTGTGTCTTCCCTCCTCCCCCAGTTGAGCTGATTCAATGGAAACAGCCTATGCATGCCAAGAAAGGATCTTAAATAAGAGCAAAATCAGCGATCTCTGATTTTATCTGCATTACTCAGGCAGGCACACAAGTGATTTTACTGTTGTGCCTGGCTTGAGACTACCAAGAACTGCTCCAAAGTGCGGTGAGGATTGAGAACCCCTTGTCATCTGTCCTAGACACCTTCCTGCTGCTTCCCTGAGGACATGTCCAGCTACATGTCACAGCCTGCAAAGGAGAAAGGGAAAGTGCAGGACACAGGCTGCAAGCTAAGGCACGTGGATGCCATGGATGTGGTGCCTGTAGAGCTGGGTGCAGCTGAGAGCTGGTACCTGGGCTGTCTTCCCTAGAGGTTCCTTGGAACATGATGCACTACTAAGAAAAGCATTTCTTACAAAGCATTTCTTACAAAGCATTTCTTACAAAGCATTTCCTACAAACACCAGGGTGCCTCAGGGCTCTCTGGCACTCAGGGTGACCCCGTTTCACAGGGTCCAGGATTCACAGTACCAATTGCACCTCAATGAGTGTGTTCAGTCTTGGGCCCCTCACTTAAAAAGGACATTGAGATGCTGGAGCAGGTCCAGCAAAGGACAACAAGGCTGGTGAAAGATCTAGAAAACACATCTTGTGTGGAACAGCTGAGGGAGCTGGGTTTTTTAGTCCAAAGAGGAGGCTAAGGAGTGACCTCACTGCTCTCTACAGCCCGTGGAAAGAGGCTGCAGTGAGGTCGGGCCGGTCTCTTCTACTCTGCCTCCAGTGAGAGAACTAGAGGAAACGGCCTTAAGCTGAGACAGGGAGATTCAGATTAGCTATTTGATTTTTTTCTTTTCTCCCACTATTACGGTGGTCAGACATTGGAATAGGCTGCCCAGGGAGGTGATGGACTCGCCATCCCTGGTGGTGTTTAAGCATCACTGCATCTGGTGCTGGGTGATGTGACTAACAGTGGCCATGCTGAGTGGACTGGACAATCTCAAATGTGTCCCCCAGCCCTGATGATCCCAAGATTATATGATCCTCATGTGATAAATGAGAAACAAAACTCTCAATATTCAGCAAAATTTAGATTGCTTTATTTTATATGGACAGAGCAATGGAGCACTGGGTGGGGGGCAGAGGGGTCACAGCACACTCCATGCTCCACTGAACTTTGGTTTGCAGCTCCCTTTTATAGCATGGTTTCCTTGTAGTAATCAGTAATTGTTATTGTTTTGTTGTCATAATTCTGCAAGGTAGGCAGTGATGGTCAAAGAAACTTCCAAACTTCCGTGGGATGCTCTTCGGACAATTCATCTGGTCTTGGTAGATAAAAAACAGAAGAAGATAGTTAGCAGATAGTTTGCAATTGATTACACAAAGCCAGGAGATCTGATTCTGCAAAAAAAAACCCTTTCAGACTATGGAAAACCCCCTTTTTTTCCTTTTACAAAACGGTATACACAATATTCATAAGAGGGGGATTTAAACAGAGTGGGTTTAATCATATATTTCCCTTTATCTAGGACCATGTTCTTTTCTTATTTTAAGTATTCTGGTTTATACAAACTCCAAAACTTCTATGATTAACACGATTCATTTACCAATTATCATATAAGACACGGAGACGACAGCGCTCCGCCGAGCCCCGCAGGAAGGTGCCAGACAGACACCTTTCCCAGCGCTCCGGCTCGGCGGGCACCGCCTCGGGCGGGCGGGGCTCAGGGCCCGGGCCGTGCGGGCACCGCCTCGGGCGGGCGGGGCTCAGGGCCCGGGCAGTGCGGGCACCGCCTCGGGCGGGCGGGGCTCAGGGCCCGGGCCGTGCGGGCACCGCCTCGGGCGGGAGGGGCTGAGGGCTCGGGCCGTGCGGGCACCGCCTCGGGCGGGGCGGGGCTCAGGGCCCGGGCCGTGCGGGCACCGCCTCGGGCGGGGCGGGGCTCAGGGCCCGGGCCGTGCCGGCGCAGGGCGGGACGGAGGGACGGAGGGAGGCGGCCGCTCCCGCTCCAAGATGGCGGCGCAGAGGAGGAGTCTGCTGCAGAGTGTGAGTGGCATCTTCCCCCCCTCCGTGCACACGCACCCCCCAGGTGGGTGCGAGGCAGTCCCCGGCCTCCTCCTCGCCGCCCTCCGCGCTGCCGTGTGGGAAGGGGGAGGTTCCCCCGCCGTGGGGCGGTGGGTGCTGCTCTCCCGCCCGCTGTGCCGCCTCAGGGCAGGGGTCGCGGTCGGCGGGGCGCGGGCCGGGCTGCCCGGGCGCTCTGCAGCGCACGGCGGGCGGCAGGTGGCCGGGGGCCGTGCCGGTGCCGCGGGGTGCCCCGCTGTGTCAGGGGGCAGTTGGCTCTGCAGGCCGAGCGGGACATGGCGCCCCAGGGATGGCTCTCTAATTGCTGGCTGCAGCAGCAGGCCCCAGCCCCTTGTCCCGGTTGGGTAGTCCTGGGAGAATCCAGAGCTTTCCCTGCACTCCCGTGCCAGGGGTGCGTGAGGATCTGATTCACTGTCGGAACGGCTAAGCTAGTGCTGTGCTGTATGGAGTGCAAAACTTGCGTACAAATTTCTGGTTTCTTGTTAACAAGAGCTGAAGTGTAGTCAGAGCTCAGCTTCAGAGGAAAGGGATGTGGTAAGTGGTGTTGTTCTGCAGCAGGGAAATGCAGAGCTATTGGCTGTGCTACTAGTTAGCAAAGGCAGAAGGGTTGAGAAGAGGGTGAGGCTGGACTGGTGACCTGTACTGGACCATGATCTTCTCTTCACACTGCTTGAGGTTTACGTGATCTCGTTCCTCTTCCCGTCTGCCAGGAGCAGCAGCCCAGTTGGACAGATGACTTACCATCCTGCCATCTCTCTGGGGTGGGCTCGGCTCCAAACCGTTCCTACAGTGCAGATGGCAAGGGGACAGAGGGTCACCCCTTAGAAGACAACTGGTTAAAATTCAGGTGAGTTGCACCTGTGACACCGACTCCTGCTGGCACAAGGACAGGTAGAAGAGGTATTTAGTTTGTCACACAGGACGTGGAGGAAGAGGGTGAGGCCTGAGCATGCTAGAGGTATCTGCAGGAGCTTGCTGCTGATAACTGTTGTCTTACAGAGATCTGTGACCTCTTTGCTTCTGCCCTCTTGGCAGGAGTGAGAACAATTGCTACCTCTATGGTGTCTTCAATGGCTATGATGGCAACCGAGTCACCAACTTCGTGGGTCAGAGGCTCTCTGCAGAGCTGCTGCTGGGCCAGCTCCATGCGGATCACAGCGATGCTGACGTGCGTCGAGTTCTGCTGCAGGTAAAGGAGCTTTGAGTGGGAGCAGCTCCTGCTTCTTGCACTACCCACCTCCTCTTTGCCATCAGGGGAGCAGCATCTGCTTTCTGTGGGGGTTGGAAACATCTGGTGGTTGCAGTTGCACTCATCCTGAGCATCTGTAGTGCTTTGTTTCACTCCTGCCTCATCCCATCTGTCCCCTGGCTCCGTCAGCACAGTGCTGAGAGCTCTCCAGGAAGCTGCAGCCTGGACGTGTAGGAACAAGTCATCCTGTGAAGGAGATGACAGTGAGTGAAGGGGAGAAGTTAATGTGTGGGGAGATGGATTTGTGAGCGCGCTTTCTTGAGTGGCAGAATCAACACACAAGATCAGATAGGTCTCTGACATTGCTGTGAATGTAATTTTTATGGTGTTGTCTCCTGTTTTGAGTTGTTGCAAATTGTTTTTACAAGCTGTTAACTCATTGTGCTGAAACAATTGTGTTTCAATGTGCTGTAGTGGTCCTTGAAAGTCTGTATGTACAGTGAACATCCACTCTGATGAGTTGGTCTTAGAGAGGTGAGGTTGGGTAGCCCCAAAGTCTGTAGGCATTGATAAGAGCTTAGTTTATCTTTATGGACTTTTTTAGGCTTTTGATGTGGTGGAAAGAAGTTTCCTGGAGTCCATTGATGATGCCTTGGCAGAGAAGGCCAGTCTGCAATCTCAGCTGCCAGAGGTAATGTAACCTTAAGAGCAGAGCTTGCTGGAGGTCCCACCTTCCAGCTTGCTGGATGAGGTTTGGGCATATTAGTCTGTTTAATCCAAGGCAGGCTGTAAGTGAAAGTTACTTTTCCATACTTCTCTTCTGGAAGCTTTCATTTAGTGAAGCAAATGCCTTGGTCCATTTCCCGGAGTTGGTTATCTGAGTGAGGAACTGAGTGTACCACAGAGAAGAGTTCAGCCTGTACATGTGGCTCTTCCAGGATAAAGCCATGCAGATGAGAGGAAAGGCTTCAAATTTACATGGCATCTGGGCAAATATGAGCTCTGTTCTTCAAGTGTGCTGGAATATCCTCTCCAGAATCACATGAAAGCTGTGTCATTCACTGGGATTGAGCAGAAAATTTTGTGTCTTGTACAGGCTAAGGCTAAGACATGTCAAGATGAGTCCCCTCCCTACATAATTTTTATTCCAGCTGTGATTTCTGTGTTGTGGACTGTGTGTTTAAGCTTCTGTGTCATTTTGGCTTCCAGGGTGTCCCTCACCACCAGCTCCCTCCTCAGTACCAAAAGATTGTGGAGAGATTGAAGGTTGTAGAGCAGGAGATCTCTGGAGGAGCCATGGCTATTGTGGCTGTCGTTCTCAACAACAAGCTCTACATTGCCAATGTGGGTGAGTTGGTTTTTGTCAGTGGCTCGGTATCAGCATTCCTGAGGATGGCAGGGCTTCTAGGAAATAAAAGATAAGTAAAAGATAGTTTCTTTGGTCTGTGCCAAGCAGTGATATGTTTGCTACTTACACAAGCAGTTGAAATCAACCTGGCTCTTCATCCCTGCAGATATTGGTTGATGTGGTGCATATGGCCAAAGAACAGAGGGAAAATGGGTCGAGAGGACTAGTGCAGGTTCCCTGAGAAATAGAGAACTTGCTTGGGAGGTTGTGGCTCAGGTCTGGGTGGAGAGCTGCCTAGCAGGCCCACTATACTGCTAGCAAGGCTGCGTTTTGGAGATCATGAGGAGACAGTACATGAGCCTTTCTCTTCTTTCCTGTCTTTCTTCCCATCTCTGTTCCTTTCCCTTTGGATATGTTGTCCCTGTTAACGGCAGAGCTATCTGGTGCCTCATCTCGCTGCTCCCACTGCAGGTACCAATCGGGCACTGCTCTGCAAGTCCACAGTGGATGGGCTGCAGGTGACTCAGCTCAACGTGGACCACACAACAGAGAATGAGGATGAACTTTTTCGCTTCTCTCAGCTGGGTGAGCATTTGGGTTTCGTGTTCTTAGCTGAGAACATCGCATGACTGTTTATCTGGGGCACCAAGAATGACTCAAACCACAGGAACAATAAATAACCACAAAAAGAAGCTTACTATGTTTTCAGATGACAAGTTCAGTGCCTTTTTTTTGTGCCTTTCTAGCCATTCTGGGGCTACAGGGTGAGTAAGCTCATCTCACTGAGCCAGCAGAAAATGATGCTTTTGTTTCAAGTTTTGAGTGTTACTTTTGTGTCCAGCTGCCAGAGTGGCATTGATTTGCCCTCCAGCTGTTGCTGTAGTCGATAGGAAGGCAGGAATGGAAGCACAGAGCCAGAGGGTAGAAGTGGAGCAGACATTGTATGACGGCTCCTGTGGAGGCAAACTACAGTTATGCTGCTTTAAGTTCTGTGTGATGCCTCACCCTCAGGATGGTATATTTCAGTTTGCCTTTGTACAAGCTGCTGCTGAAAAAAAGCAGCTTCACTTCAGACAGAGCCAGGCCAAGCACTGGCATTTACTCCTCTCACATCAGTAACTGCTGAACTCCTAATGCTGACATTTTGCTTTAGGCAATTTCCCTTTTCCTTTACAGTGTTTGACATGTTTGCTTTCTTGGTCTAGAGCTAACCCACACCACTTGTGTGATTGCCAGTACCAAATTCTTCTTACTGAGATACTTGAGTTGTGTACTTTTATTTAGGTAGATCTAAGGTGGCATGCTTTATTAGATTCACCTGGCAGATATATTCTTATCAGTGAGGCTGTTGATGTGGTAATTTCTGCTACTGGGTCTTGTTTTATTCCATTTCTCTTTCATTCCCACTTTTACTCCTACGCCTGCACTAGGGATATGTGCTGTGAAACAGAACACTAAATACAAGAATCCAGGGAAAGAGACTTTTTGAGTGTGTTTTTACTACCAAAAATGCAGAATTTAGCTGCAGTCCATAGGAGAACAGGGATCTGTTAGATGTACCAACCTTAACTTAGCCCAGCACTGGTGCTCCTGCTTACAGTCCCAGCAGAAGGAAGATCCTGTGGAACAAAACAGTATGCACAAGCTGTTTTGGGGACCCAAGGGAAGTTAGTTTTGGGCTAGGTTGAAGCACAGAGATAAGAGATACTGGGAATAGGATTTTTCATGACAGTGCCTGTGCCACCCCTGTCTTGAGGGAAGGGTGGGAGAGGTCTTGTGCTTTTATGATTCTTCAGCTGGCACATCACAGCTCGTTCAGTGCCCTGGGAGAGTTGTTGTGATTTAGACACAACTTCTCTTGGTGTCCTGTGAGCCTCCCAGTGTTTGTGTCTATCAGTGGCATGTACCTCCCTGCCAGGAGCTGGCAAATGAGCCAGGCCATGTTGATGAGTCAGTTGTGGTCTGCAGCAGATGGAGGACTTGTGTCTTACTGCTGGGGTAGGTGTGGAGCCATCTGTGCAGCAAGGCTTGGTTCGACTCAAAGGGAGAATTTCAGCTGGACCCTTGCCTTCACCTTGTACTGAGGACAGCTATCCCTAGATAAAATCTCTATGTTTTCTGGCTGATGGCTCTAGGTATAATGAGGAAAGGGGGTTGCCAGAGCAGACCAGGTAAATGGATCATATGCTCCAAGTCCTGCCTTGAATAGTAGCAACCCTCAGATGGTCCCTGTTAGGACCTTCTTCCAGATGGGATTACTTCCTAGCCCCTGCCAGAGCTATATCACTGTAAGTTTATTTAAATAAATGCTTGTTTGATCATTGTTCTTATTTTAGGAGTATCCCACATCACTTTGAGCACTTGAGACAAGTTCTGCCTCTCACAGATAGTTCCCTTTTTTTCTCGGATTCACAGCATGGGTAAGGTTGGGAGGGGCCACTGTGGATCATTGGTCCAAGCTCCTGCTCAAGGAGGGTCATCCCTGAGCGCATTGTACAGGTTCTTGAATATCTCCAGCGAGGAAGACTCCACAGCCTTTCTCTGCAGTCTCATTTAGTATTTAGCATTAGTATTTAGTATTAGTGAAATTGCCGTGTGGAGCTTAGGAGCAGGGGTCAGTTACAGGTGGAAGAAAACACAGAATCCTTCACATGTTTTCCTCATTCCTGCCTTCTCCTCCCTTTACACTATACAGAGCTGACGGGCGCAGATGTTGCCCTGCCTTTTCGGCTGCCTGTGCAGCCAGGCCAGCAGTGCTGGTGGCTTTGGACCAGGATGTGGGCTTTGTCTCAGGGCCAGCTGTTGCATTCAGAGTATGCCTGTTGGGCTGTGTGTGTCTCCTTCCTTCTCTCTCACTAATTAAAAGGTGGCCCTCGGAACACAGCTATTCCTTTTCTCCCTGTTTAGCACCCAATGATTCTTCCGTGTCTCATTTTGTTGTACAGTTCTTTGCAACTGTGGATATTTCTTTTCTCAGAGTAAGTTCTGCAAGTTTCACAAAGTTAACGAAGCATTTTTGATTTTCAATCTGGCAGGCTTGGATGCAGGGAAAATAAAACAAGTGGGAACTATTCGTGGGCAGGAAAGCACTCGGCGCATTGGAGATTACAAAGTCAAATATGGCTATACTGATATTGAACTGCTCAGGTCAGAAAAACTCGACTGTGGGGTTTCAAGCCCTCCTTTTCTTCATGATCACTCAATTCTCACCTACTATGTCATCATTAAATGCTGCATTACTCTCTCTTTCCAGTGCTGCTAAATCTAAACCCATCATAGCAGAGCCTGAAATCCACGGCGGGCACTCGCTGGATGGGGTGACGGGCTTCCTGGTGCTCATGTCGGAAGGGCTCTACAAAGCTCTAGAGGCAGCTCATGGGCCTGGGCAGGCCAACCAGGTGAGGCTCCTCACAAGGGAGACATTCTTGTGGCTTTTGACTCACTGCAGCAGTGTCAGCTGTTCTCATATAGGCTATCCTTCTCATCTGTGCTGTCAGTGCTGGCCGGGCTGAATGCCTGTGCCACCCCATTCCAGTCTAATAATATGGGAGCTGCTTTGCCAAGCCAGTTCTTCTAGGCAGCTGCCTGTCTCTTAGGAGTAGCCCATTAAAGAGAGTGGGAGACTCAAGGCACAAAGGCACATTATCAGCAGGTAAGCATCACAGTCAGATGAGTTGCCATAAAAGCTCTTAGATCAGATGGCAGGAAAATGTTTCCTCCACAATCTCCTAGAAATCTTCTCTGGTGATTTTTTTTTTCTCTTCTCTGCTCAGGAAATTGCAGCCATGATAGCCACAGAGTTTGCCAAGCAGACGTCACTGGATGCTGTGGCACAAGCAGTGGTGGACCGCGTCAAGCGCATTCACTGTGACACCTTTGCCAGCGGTGGGGAGCGGTCCAAGTTCTGTCCCCGTCACGAAGACATGACACTGCTTGTGAGGAATTTTGGGTACCCTCTGGGTGAGATGAGCCAGCCCACGCTGACACCAACGCAAGGTGTGTTGGGGAGAGAATGAAACAAAATGGGGGGAGGAAGATAAGATCTCTTGATTGATCCGGCACTCACCTCACATTGGGAGAGGAGGTAGTTGGTGTAGAAGGAATTTTCTTATTAGACAAGATTATTGGCTTTTGAGATGTCAAACCTGTGACAATTTGATGGGATACAGTACAACATCAAGGGCACTTTGATACAAATTTTTGGGGTTTTTTGCTGCTGTGTTGCACCCCTGGTTGCTCATGTCTGAATTGCATTTTATAACTTCTGTTTTCTCCCTTCTCAGGAGGCCGTGTTTACCCAGTCTCTGTGCCATATTCCAGCTCCCAAAGCACAAGCAAGACAAGTGTCACGCTGTCTCTTGTCATGCCTTCTCAAGGCCAGATGGTCAATGGTGCCCACAGCAGCTCAACTCTGGATGAAGCCACCCCCACCCTCACTAAGTAAAGTCCTGCTCTCTTGCTACCCACTGTTTTCCCTGCACCTCACGCTGTATAAAGTGGCTGAAAAGCAGGGACTGCTGTCAGTTACCTGTCAGTCAGTCCCTTATCTGGAGTGTGCTCCCCCCACTACCATATTGACAGCCAGCATCATGTGTTAGCTGGAAGGCGATTGTGTGAGGAGTGGGAATGAGCAAAGCAACAGCTCTGAACAGCTCTGGCTATGTGCCTTGGGAGCAGCATCTGCTGCTGTTTGTGGAGGGCATTCTGGCAGTGAGCAGCCCCTCTCTTGGCATCTCATGTGCCTAGTGTGTTGGGTGTGTGCACAGAGGCAGTGTGGGTGCCCTTCATTTCAGCAAGGAAGAGGGATTATGCAGGTCACCTGTAAAGCTCTTGGAGAGGCTGCACTACTGAAGTTGATTTTTTTACAGGCACAGCCCGGGGGAAAATTGTGGATAAAGGTTGGAACTGGGTCCTCTTTGGATCTACTCTGCAGGGTCATACTAGTTAGTGGCTGTAGTTTAGGTTGAGCCCTTGGCCCAGCATGGTGTGTACACACTGCACAGTGAAGAAGCACTGTGGGTATTGTGCTCTGTAGCTCCAGAAACAATGAGGCTGACGCACTAGAGCTGCTTTGGCTGCAGCACAGGTCATGCAAGAACAGCTTTCCTTGCTGCCAGACTCTTCCCGTAAAGCTCATACTGTTCTGGGTATGGGGAGGCCAGCAGAGTGCATGCCTGGTTTTTTCTGCTTCCTTTCTGTTCCTTAGATGCCTGGTTGTACTTAAGGCCTTCCAGTTAATGTGAATCAGATACCTTTGATGTTTGTCGGTTCTGACAATCAGTTCTCAACACTGAGTGCTCTCGTAGAGCAAGTGACTGCAACTTTTTATCTGTCTGCTAAGATAGCTTGATCGGTGAAGAAACGGGTGCTTGTTCTGGTGCTTTTCTTGTCCACTGCATCAGGTGAAGTAGAATGAAGATGTTCATGTCCTCTCCTTTTCCCTCCTTAGCCAAAGCCCAACTGTGACGCTGCAGTCGACCAACACTCACACGCAGAGCAGCAGCTCCAGTTCAGATGGAGGTCTGTTCCGCTCCCGACCCACCCACTCTCTCCAGCCCGATGAGGATGGGCGTGTGGAGCCCTATGTGGATTTTGCAGAGTTTTACCGGCTTTGGAACATGGACCATGGCGAGCAGGGAGCACTGACTGTGTCCTAACTTGTATCTGCTGCCTGCAGACACCTTGTGCTCCTCTGTGTGAGCAAAGACTGAGCAAGAGTAGAGAGTGTCCCACCGAGGGCTGCGTTCTGCCCAGAGCTAACTCCTATCCAGGACATGCTGCACGCTGAGCAGGGGATCTTGTGCACTACACACGTGTTGCCTGTGCCATGCTCCCGATGCTGCCCAGCCCTGGGAAGCCCTGTGAGTAGGGGAAGGGGTCTTGAATGCAGCCCTCACTGCAGGTTTTTGCAAGTAAAGGTGCAGAGAGGGCTCCTTGTGGATCATGCAGGAGCCGGGCCCGTACGAAGGCCGCGTGTGTGCGCGTGTGTAGGTGTACACGTGTGTGCCTGCGTGTGTGTGTGTGTGTGCTGTCATAATGTTTCCACAACTCAGTTCAAAATGCTGTGATTCCAGTGTTCAACTCCATAGAAGATACCTCTATTTTGCAGAATAAATAACTTATAGCTACAGTCATTGGCACTCTTGTGGCTTGCTCTCTTCCTCGTAATGTCGTGTGTGGGTGTGACAGCTCCTCCTGGTGAAACCTTCTACTCCTCCTGAGCAGAGGCTGGCACCTTGCAGGAGGAAAGCTTCTGCTGAACAAGTGGCCTGAAGCCTTGCAGGTGACTTAAAAGCATAAGCTCTGTTTACTTGCTGAGCTTTCGCACTGAATTATGGCTTAGAATCAAACCATAAATACAGGTTATTGTTTTTTGCAGCTAAAATGCACATTGTTTCCCTTCATGTAGGCCATCTGGAAAGGTGTGGAGGGCAGATGGAGTTTGTAATGAAGTTTCTCTGCACAGCTAGAAGTCAGAGCTCTGCCGTGGTGCCTTGAAGATGCAGATGGGTACCCTCGTGTTGGAGCAGGGAGATGCACAGCGACGGAGGAGGGGTCCTGCTGGCTGCACACTTGTGTGAGCCCAGCCTGGCTTGCTGGCCAAGGCGCCAGGATCACGGCAATCCTCCTCTTCAGTTCAGATTTCTGACGGCAGGCGGCAAGCGAGGCTCTTCCCTCCCGGCTCCAGCCCGCCTCGCTTTTCCCCAGCAAACTCGGGAAGCCTCAGGGGTGACCTGCAGCACCCGGTACCTCTGGGGTGTTGTGATGAGGCACCAGGCAAAGCCAGGAGAGGGCTAGAGGGGATTAGAGGAGAAAGGGCAAGAGTAAGAACTGGCCAGGGCTCTTTCCTGGGTTTATATTTGCATTCAGGCTTGGCACCTTAGGAAGAAGGGAAATGAGAGTGGCTTAGGATGATGTAGCACGGGATGCTGTAGCCAAGTGTGTAGCCAAGCCCCGATGTGTGGTGTGTGGGTTTGAGGCACTTGTGGCATGCCAGCCTGGAAAGTAGGAGACGAGGATTTATCCCTTTGGATAAATTAAGTAGCACTGAGTGCCCAGAGGCAAGACCTGAGCTCACTGAGAAATACGTGGGCAGATCAGAGCGGTGAGAAGTGCCCGTTTCCTGGCAAGGCAGGGCAGGGATCCCTGTGTGCCCGTGGGTGGGTGGCTCTGTGCCTGTGCCCCTCCAGCTCCCGCTGGCACAGCTTTGCCCTGCGGGATCCCGTGTGCTGCCGGACTGCCTGCAGCAGCTCGCGTTTCCCTGCTCCCATGTAATTCCCAGGGAGGCTGGGTGTGCTGGATGTGCCAGCACAGGCTCCTCCTGTGCAGACCCTTCCAGCCCTGCCAGGGACCTGACATTCAGTGGCCTGGAGGCAAAAGCTGCAGGGTTGTAGGAGGTTTGGTGCCTTGTCCCCAGGGCTGAACACGGTAGGGGCTGGCAGTCCCTCAACCCTGTCCTCAGCCCTTGCCTCTGCCCTGCAAGGTGCAGAGAGCTCAGGTATCTGAGCCCAGCCTGGCCTTGCTGCCCAGGGCTGCTCCACAATGTCATTTGACCTGGGGGTCCTATCCTCCAGGGTGTTGTATGGCTATTTAACAGGGTAGTGTGATCCTGGTATGGACTAAAATGGAGTTGGAAAGGTTTTGTCTTATTCTATGTTCCCTAACCTGGCACAGATCTCAATAGCTGTATAAACAAGTTTTTCTTGCTTGTTCCCCCATCCCATTTATCTCTGGTATTTGTGAACTTATACTGAGAACTGTTCCAATGGGAAATATTCCAGCAAGTGGATACTCCAGATAAAAGTTTAAGAATTGCCAACACACTTATATAAAGCAGATCACACAAAACAAACAGATCCTTAGGCATCATTACCAGTTTAGGAAGTGCAAAAAAATAATGCGGGTAGGAGCGGGTGGATCACACTAAGCTGTGCTTGTACAGCCACTGGGAAAAAAGATGAGGAAAGTAGGTTTTCTGTGCATGCTCTGTAAGCCATGGCTTAGGAGTTCAGGTCAAAGGAACAGACTGAACATTGTGTACAGGGGCAGGAGGCTCATGAGCCAATATTGGTATTTAATATTGTCCTCAGGGAGTGAGGGGAAGATGCAGGTTGTAACAACAGTGGAAAAACCTCCTCTTCCCTGCCCCTTTAAAATGAAGGAGTGGATGGAAGAGGAGAGAACCAGAGCGATCTCTAGAAACAAGAGCAGGGGCCTTTTTGCATTGTAGTGAAATTCAAAACCACTAGAAATGTAAAGACCTAGGCAGAGAAAAACAGTGCAACTATGCTTCACAGGACTGCTGCAGAGACGCTGGCAAATTAAGACCTGAATATGAGGGATAAGTTTGTCTTAAAGGCAGCTAATACTATTTTTCAAGAGCCACCCCCCTGCAAGGCAAGGGTAGAAGTGAGAAGTTTTATCCCTAAAACAGGAGTAGTGGGAATGCTTTGCATGTTCCTGAGCTCTGGTCACTGGAGGTGCTCAGGCCAGTGAGACAGGCCTTTAGAGGCCACCTAAAACCAAGGTTCTCAGCATCTCTGTGGCTAAAGGATCACCAGGGACTTCTTTATTTTAAGCTCTCCCTTAGCTGAACAGCACACCCTTTTATAACAAAATCTTTAAATAGCAGAGAATAGCTAGGAAGGGCCATGGCCAACAGTTAATGCTCAGCTCCAGTACATGGCCTGTGGGTAAGTCACACAGGGCTTGGATTTCTTCAGCAGCCAAGGCATCAGCTGAAGCTAAGACAGGCTGCTGTTTTTTCCCATTCACTTTGTTGCTTTTGTCACACCTGAACTTTCCAATAGGGAAGAGGCATATGGTGAACAAGTGCCACTTGAAGCCACCAGTGCTCCCTGGATCACACAAGGGTAAATGCAGCATCCTCAACCAGACTCCCTGCTCCCTCAGCCACCATGCTTGGAAAAGGAAGAAATGTGTTCCTCTCCCCTCTCCTCTATTTTTCCCCCTACCACATTAAGACTTTTAGTGTTAGAAGATCCAAGAGTTTGTGGCACCACTGAAAAAACACCACTTGGCCTGGTGTCTTCTCAGGGTGGAGACAGCCATAGCTGAAGGGTGAATCTGCCTAAAAGATATAATTTCGTTTGATAGATAGTAGGTAGTTGTTTATACAAAATAATCTGATTCTTTCTTCCTCAGAATGTCTGAGGAGGGGCTTGAGAGTAAACCTGTATATTCATTACTCAAGTGACTCGCCTTTTTCCAGTGAAGAGCATCCCTGGCACCCTAAAGCATCCATGCCATCAACATGAGTTGTAAATAAACCACCCGGGGCGGGTAAGGTATTTTAAATCCTATAGCTCTTTCTGTAAGCATAGGAATGCTATTCAGAGCATTCTGGCAAAAATTCAGCATGAGTGCTTATATTCTGCCAACTCCAATCCCCTCCTGGAGTTTCAAATGGATACGATATTTATCTTCACTTCCCGTCTTGACTATTGTGTGTTGTCACTGTAGGTTGCTAAACAACTGCTGCCTCATCGGTGGCTGCGCATTGCTGGCGAATAAAGCGAGCCCCGTGTGCATATGAACCATAAAGCTATTTGGAGCCCTTGCATAAGAACCCCAAGATACGTGTAAGCTGTTAATATTTATTATGTGGAGCTGAGAACATCACTGAAGATGGAGGGATTACAGTAACTGAGTTCAGGCTGCTGAACAGACAGACAGAATGAAAGAGAAAACAGATGCCCTGAAGGAATAAGAGCAAAATGCATGAGGAATTTTCTGCATGCAGGATTAGACTCCAGTGGAGCATGGAAAGAAAAAGGCAGGGAGTGCTCCAGAGAGCCAGGGCAGATAGGATGGAGGCAGCACTACTTGCTTGGAGGTGAATCTTTCCTGTCCTGGTTTGAAGGACAGGTGTCTGCCAATAAAACTGAAGCTTCTCTTTGAAATGGAGAATGTAAAACCCCTCCCTCCAAATTATTATTATCATTTTAAGGGACTTTCAGGCAAAGATATGGGAATTAGGAATAACAGTTCTTTACTAGGAAAATTAAAATAGAAATACAGTATTACTAAAAACAATCCCAACCCTGACAGAGTCAGAATACAACCTGACACCCTGTCAGTCAAGCTGTTGGTAGCAGTCCCATTAAATGGTGGCTGCAGTCCTCCTGCAGTGGAAGATGTGGTTCAGCTGAAGCAGTGCTCCTGTAGAAGGGGCAGTTTTCCTCTGAAGGTCCAGTGATGATGTGGAAAGGTCCAGCTTTCCTCTGGAATCCAGTGGAAACACGGTATCTTGCTGTCCAAAATCTCAGTTTTTATCTAGGTAGGAAAGGCTTGGCTCCTCCCTCTGGCTGGAGCATCTCCCAGTGGTATGATGTAATTTTATCAGTCACACAGTGGGACTCAATGGGCCAGCAGCAGATGATCTTCCTGGAGGGAGAGTGGGTTGTGGAAAAGATAAAGATGATTGCCCCACCTGGTTTTAAAGATGGCCCATTAGCAGATAGCATGTGCCACAGAGATAAGGAATCACTGCCCCACCCGGCTTCAACAGATGGTGATAGAATACACATTTCTGGTCACATCCTATATTGCAACCCAAGAGATTCCCCTCTATGCTTCCCCCAAACAGGCATCAGCTCACCCATGGGTTCACTGGAGTGCAAACAGGAGGAGCCCTATGAGAAGGGACAAGGTATTTCCAAGGCATGGGAAAGAGGATTTGATCTTCTGGGATGTGCAACGCTTGACCCTCTTGCTGCTAGGTGTTTCAAGAGTCTTCTAAGCTGTTTTCTCTTTTTGTTTCATCTCTCAAAAACAGCATGACCCAGAAACCCTGCCAGTTTTCCCTAAGCTGGGCAAGGAGTTTTTCTCTTCCTTACAGAAGACGATGGTGCAGAACAACACTGAGCCTTTTCTGCAGAGCAAGGTCCTCAGTGAAGCATCTGCTTTGATGGCCAAAGGACTGGTAACGAGGAAAGTCAAGACTCAGAGAGCAAGAGGTTCTGGAAGGGCAGACATCGCCACAACTCCTACTTCAGAAGTCACAGAAATGCTTCTGCACAAAACCCCTGTGGTTACTACAGCACTAAGGTGGCCATCAGCCACCAAAATATCTTAGGAAGCCACTGTGGTTTGTTTCCAAAAGCAGCCACAAGCCCAGTCATCCAAAACTGAGGTTCCTTGAGGTAGTTGCGCGTTTCCGGACACACAACTCAGAGAGTTCCCAACCAAAGTGAAAACGGGCAAAGGTGCAGCCTCCAACCTCTGATGAGAGTTGGTTGCTTTGGAAAATTCAGGACTCCTTTCCAAGAAGTGGGATGAAAACTGAGCTATTAGTGGTTTCATGCCTCAGAGATTGGGAAAGTCCCTGCTCCCAGGGCAGCTGGTGTTGAAGCACAGCAGGTAGCTGCTCTTGTTTGCCTGTGTGCTCGGGCTCCTCCTGCCCTTGCTGCTGCCAGAGCCTCTCAATGCCTGTCCTGGCTGCAAATCTGCTCAGCATGGGGCCAAAGCCCCCATGCATCCATGAGCTCTGAGGCAGAAACACAAACTCATCTCTGAATGGACTTTCCAGGGGCTGCTCATTGGTTCAGCATGGAGAATGGCCCCAGTCCAGCAGACACTAGCTGTGTGAGGAGAGAAGTGGCTCATCCCTCTCTTTAGAGCAAGAAACATACAGAGAAGCAGCTTCAGAGCTCATCCCTAAAATACTTACAGCTCTTAAATGCAAATGAGAGTCAGGCACTAAAGCAAAATAGGTTTTGATATGAATTCTCCATCCAGGTAGTTCAATAATTTATTGAACTCCCGACCCTTTAATCCAAATGCATACTGGAGCCAACTCTGCTTTTCCTTATTGTTCCTGTCATTAGCTTTTCCAGGATTTCTCAGCTGCTGCATTGAGGAATAATCAAAATAGCTCCACAAGGGACTTCTTGGAGATCTGAAGGCTTGAAACAGCAGTAACAACAACAAAAAAAAAAAAAAAAAAGAAAAAAAAGAAAAAAAAAAGAAGGAAGAAAAATAAAATATGGGAAATGGAAAAGGTGAGGAGAAAAACCCACATGCAGTCAATGAAAGCTTTCAGAGGAGAGATAAGAGCAACAAAACATAGAATGGCTTACTGCTTGCTAAAGGTGTGATGGGAATATGGAAAGAGCTTTTGCAAATGTCTGGAGGGGAAAGAAATTAGAAGAGAAGTGTATCCATTAGTAAATGAGTGTGTGAGTGTATTATTCATGGCTGCAAATATCTGAACTGCAAAAGTGTGACATTTTTGTTTCTGTCTGCCTTTAGTGGCAAATTTAAGAATTTTGGGTAGCAAGGATGTAATTAAGAGCTAATAAAGCAGCTTGTGCCTGCTGCAGCAAGCAAAGAACGTGGCAGTCTCCCTCCCAAACTCCAAAGGGCTGCTCACCTGCATGGAGTGACTGCTTTTGCAGAACTGCAGTTCCATTCAGCATGAAAAAACCCAAAGAGATTCTGCACTTAGGCAGAAATAAGGCACAATATTCAACGATTTAGCTGAGGCACATGTGTGTTGGGTTGATGTGGCCAGAAATGTGTATTCTATCACCATCTGTTGAAGCCAGGTGGGGCAGTGATTCCTTATCTCTGTGGCACATACTATCTGCTAATGGGCCATCTTTAAGACTAGGTGGGGCAATCATCTTTATCTTTTCCACAACCCACTCTCCCTCCAGGAAGATATCATCTGCCCATTGAGTCCCACTGTGTGACTGATAAAATTACATCATCCCATTGGGAGATGCTCCAGCCAGGAGGAGGAGCCAAGCCTTTCCTACCTAGATAAAAACTGAGATTTTGGACACCAAGACAACCTTCTTTCCACTGGATTCCAGAGGAAAACCAGACCTTCCCACATCATCCCTAGACTTTTGGAGGAAGGCCACCCCCTTCTACAGGAGCACTGCTTCAGCTGAACCACATCTGTCACTGCAGGAGGACTGCAGCCACCATTTAATGGGACTGCTACCAACAGCCTGACTGACAAGGTGTCAGGTTGTATTCTGACTCTGTCAGGGTTGGGATTGTTCTTTGTAATACTGTATTTCTATTTTAATTTTCCTAGTAAAGAACTGTTATTCCTAATTCCTATATCTTTACCTGAGAGCCCCTTAATTTCAAGTTTATAGTAATTTGGAGGGAGGGGGTTGAGGGGGTTTACATTCTCCCTTTCAGAGAGAAGCTTCTGCCTTTATTGGCAGATACCTGTCATTCAAACCAGGACAACATGTTAGCTGGTGGGACTTCATTTTTGGTGAGCCGTGGAGGTGCTGCAGCTACTTGGCACGCCTTGCTGTGATCTCTTTGGCCCCAGCAGTGTCTCTTGGAGTGGTGCAAGAGGACTTTTCCGTACCTGGAGCAAGGTGGGCCCACAGTTTGCTGCTGCCATTGCCAACCCTGCCGTGAAGCTGCTGTTAATTGTTATGCTTGGCACCTCCAGACAGCCTGGCTACATCTGCTCGGCCGCCTGCCAAGCGCGCGTCCTTCTGGGGAGACGCTGCCGTGCTAATGGTCTTGTGTGGAGCTGTAAGTGGGCTGGGGACCTGAGGCTCTCCAAGCAGGAGAAGCATTTCACTCTTCTCTAATTAGACCAATTTCTCCAGCTGGAGCATTGGAGCAGGGCTGTGATTCCTGGAGAAATAGATGGTCCCGTGGGCTGTTTGCCAAACTAGCTCACAGGATCCCCCATGCAGGGAGGGTGGGAGTCACAGAGCCTTTTGCCACAGCCTTGCCCACACTTCACTACCAGATAGACACATGGTCCTCAGGGCAGTCAAACCCCACCACACAAATCAAAACATGGTGAACATGGCAGTGCTGGGCTGATGGCTGGACTTGATCTTGGAGGTATTTTCCAGCGTAAATGGTTCCATGACTCTGTGAGAGAGTCCAAGGGTTAGTAAGGTTCTGCATCCATTGGGAAACCGAATTTGGTACCCAGTAGCATAGAAATGAGGGTAGTTTCCAGAAGAAGAGCAGCCACAGCTAGTCGAGATCAAGGGATGAGAGAAGATTATGTTGTGACAAACTTTGCTTGAGAGGTGGCTGGTGTTTATTGAACCATAGGTGGGTGGCAGCTTCGACAGGAAATTTCAGCAGAGGATATCAGTACTTCTGTTTCTGAAAAAGAGAATGAAAATTGACAGGGCTATAAATACAGCTATGCGAAAGCGCACTGCCTGGAGGACCTGGGCTGTGGTGATAAATGACTGCTGAGTGCTATTTAGGGCACAGAGGCCTAAGGACGTGCCAGAGAACTAAATATCCAGTCAAGCCTTGGCATCTTCACTAATGAGTTCAAGGGAGGATGGCAAAGGGAGCTCTGCTGCAGGCTCCCAACTTATCCAGCACTGATGAAGTCCCTGTGGTGGAAAACAGCTCTGAGAGGCATGAACTGCAGCAGTGTCGCTGCAGAAACACTGCCAGGCAGCAAAGATGGGCTTGTGATGGCCTCATTAGCAGGCATGTCCACCAATCTGTTCAGAAGATCACCTGGTGTGGGCACGTGGCAGGGAGGCAGCGCAGAAGGGGCTCTGGTGGGGACAACCTTAGGGAAATATAGTGGGCATCAAAACCCAAAGGGCTGGGTGTGACACACCATGTGGGACAACCTCTGGAGAAACAGCCCTGTGGAGCTGGGGTGGCCAAGCATCTTGATCTGCTGATTTCTCCATGCCCACTCCAGTGCCTCCATTTATTTTTGCTGGCACGATCTAAAAAACCAAGTCAAACCAAGTGTTTTCAAATCAGAATAATTCCCTGGCCGAACACCAATGAAATTCCGACTTTTTATTCCCGCCTGGTATGTAAACACATTTCAAAGGGCTTCAGCAGCAGAGGAGAAGGAATCTCTAGTGTGAGCCAGCTCCTGTGAGCTGGGAGCAGTGGCTGTGCTCCCTGGGCACTGGCTGTTCTGTGGGAAGGTGTCACTGATCTGTGGGGAGGAAGGGAAGAAAGTGGCTCCAGAGCTTGGTGTTCGAGCTTGCCTTGGAGTGCTGACATTGCAGCTCTGTTGCTGGTGGGCTGAACTCTGCAGTGTCCTCATCCTCCAGCCTACCCCCAGGCTGCCCTTCGGCTCTTCTGGAGGAAACCAGGTCGAGGAGCTCATCTGGATTAAAAAATAACCCGGGGAAAAAAAGACATTTAAAAAAATAAAAAAGAGAATATTTTTCCAGCCAGATCAGTTCCCCAGCTGGGCTTGGCAAGTGGACTCACGTGCAGCCAAGCTGCTTGCAGCCCTGGAGTTTGGAGTCATTCCCACCGTGGGGGTTGTGCTGTGGATGGCAACTGCAGCAGTGCACAGGGCTGGGAAACATCAGCAAACAGCAAACTCCTCTTGGCCTTGCTGAGCTGGTACCTCCCATGTGCTGCTGGTGCTTGTTTGCAGAGATGTACAGCAATGTCTTGCTCATCCCCAGCTGCCTTGTTCTCCTCTCAAATCCCCAAATACCTCTAGTTTATCACTCCAGCAGCAGTGGCATTCCCACCGGGGAGCAGGTGCCAGTGTTGGCTAACTGAGGCATGTCAGAGATGCTCTTAGTCCCCCTTGTTCTGGCTACACTGAGCACACAGGTTGGCTGGAAATGAGGGAGACCAGGGGAGATCAATCCTCTGGGGAGTGTATCCTCCCCACAGCTCCCAGGGAGGATCCACAACAGGGATTGAGTCAATTCTCCATTATCTGCAGCACAGGGAAGGCAGCTGGGGCTCATGACGAGCTGGCAGGAAGATGGAGGAGCTGAAGGGATACAGCAGAGTTTGCACTGTGTTTACCCAGTGTGTCTAAAACACGAGGCCAAACCATTTCTTTATGGCCTGGCTGATGTGCAGCACTTTGACCACGGTGACTGCTGCTGGAGAGAGACTAGTTACCCTCAGAAAGGCAGGACAAACCCCTGCAGCTCCTCCTACACTGCTGCCAAAGGCCAGCACAGCCTTGCAGGAGCAGCACTGCTGCACACAAAAGTGTGGTGCAAAAGCACGAAGATGCAAGTGTCAGCAAAAGGAAACTGTGCTTGGAGAGCTGCTCTCAGCTGCTTTGCAGGAGCCCGAGCCTTTGTGCATGTCCAGCCCTGAAACTCCACAGCTTGTTCCTAAATGCCTGTGATGTGCCTGGCCTGGCCACTGCACTGAGCAGATTACCTGGAGGAGGAGAGGGGGATCAGTGTAATGGGGTATGTGCATGGAATGAAGTGGCCAAAAAACACCACTGTGGCCACCAACAGTAACACAGACCTTGCTGATTTAACCAAGCCTCTACATTAATTCACTGATCCATCATGCATTGATTAGAGATTGGCTAGAAGATGTTTGTTTCACATTATACACAGGGCAACTCCAGTGCTTCTGAGGAAGCTCTGCTGTGTATCACGCCCAGGTGCTCAAACACATGGATAAGATTGCTCAATATTCTTGTGTTTGGCAAAAATAATACCAGCTTCTTTCCATTTGTGTTCTGTTCTTCCAGCCTCTGAGGTGCCTCAGGTAGCTTATCCAAATGGTTCTTGGCATTCCCCAGGGCCCAGAGCTCCCAGAAAAGTGAAAGGGGCTCAGCAGAGGGGATGCAGACATCATCTCCTCACCTTTCTCCCCACCTCATCAACTTCCCCCATCCCACTGACGCTAAATGCAACTTCACCAGGCCTGAGCTTGTTCAGTCCTCAAGGCATCTGTGGTATTTTGGACACAAACATGTTCTTCCCACCCTCCAGCTCCCGAGACCCACCTGAAGGGCTGAGGAGGGGGGCTGCAGCTGCCACCAGCAGGAGCTCCCACAGCTGCTGCTTGGCCCTGAGTGCAGGGCCAGCACATCAACGCAGCCTTGGGTGTGAGCAAAGAGCTTCCTGCGAGCAATCTGGCAGCCCTGGGGAACTCAGACTAAAGCTGGACCACAGAACATCACTCTGCATCCCTACCAGCTGCAAGGGCCGGGGAAGACCTTTTTAAATAGAGTCTGCTGATCCCTCTTCAGTCTGGAGGAAAGCTGCACCAACATCTAAAAGCTGCCTGCTTTCACGTGCAAAAATTGTTCACTACAGGAAAAACAGGTCTAAATAAGTAAAAAGAAAAATAAAAGAGCACTTGAAAGGGAAATAGTTCTGCAAATTGAGACCCAAAGAATCCCGGAGGTATTTGATGCTTGAACGGCTGAATGAGATGCCATTCTGCAAGGCGAAGCATTCAGACTCATTTATTTATTTAAATTGGCATGGAGATGCTGCTCAAATTTGCTGCCTGCAGCCATCCATCAGCCAGGATGCAGCAGGCTGACAAAAGCACCTCAGGCACAGGGGGATGCAGAGCCCCCCTCAGTCACCCTTTCCTCGGGAGGGATTTCTGTGAGCTGGGCACGGCAGCAAGGGTAGGCAAAGTGGGGGCAGCTCACCCTCCAGACCAGGAATACCCCACCCTCCACGCCAGCCATGGTTTTCCTAGCTGGAAGCAATTGGCTCTTGGGAGACTCCTGGGGATGGGGCCATCCTGTGCTCCCCCCAGGCTGTGACACTTCTGGTATCACATCAGATGCTGTTGGAACAGCCAGCAGCAAGGAGAGCGATAATTCTCAGAGCGGTCTGGCCCTTGGCCAACAGCAGGGAAACCCAGCTCTGGGGCACCTGTGAGATGGGCAGCCTGTGGCAAGCTGCCCCAAATTAATTTGGGAGTGGGAGTTAGCAAAGGCAGGAGCAGCCTGTCAAACCAGTCCTTGGAGGTATCAGAGTGCCGGTAGCAGCTGAACCTGCCCAGACAAGCCAGCAGCTCCAGGTGGGATGCAGACCCCATGCAGCCAAGCCAAACTCGGGCTGATGGTCCAAAAACGCTGCAGTCTGCCTAGAGGGAGTGCCCACAACTTGTATTACTGCTTCTTCCACCCTGTGGTGGGCAGGGACAGAGTTGTTTTGGCCCTGGCATGGGAGAAGAGCTGAGTGAAGAGCCAATTCTGAGCATTCTCCAATAACTCTTCTGAGCATTCTCATCGCACTCGCAAGGCTCCCAGCACCACCCCACAGATGGAAAAGGTGTTGGTTTTGGGGGGTGGGTCCCCCAAACACAGGACCCACTTTGGAGGTACCTTCTAGCCCCTGTCCTGCGTGGCCCAAACAGAGCTGCAGTGGTTGGTGAGGACAAATGGCTGTCAGGGCAGGAAGCAGCAGGAAATGGGAATTTGTGGCATGAGGTTTGACACATAGGACCAGACCAATGCATTTTTGGCCACCAGCCTCTTCCTGGCCCCTCATGGTTCAGGATGTGTAAAACACCCCAAGGGTTATGCAACATCAGCCTGTCAGGAATGACCCTCAAAAAATAGGGCAGCTAGGAAAAGGTAATTTTTTTCCCCATTACCAGCAGGACCTGAGCTCAGCTGCAGTCAGAGGAGAGGTCTACCAGTTGAAGCTGGAAATAAAGGTGAGCTAACCCAATCCAGGCTTTGTTTAACTGTGTTACATTCCTCTCTTTGGGGCTCTGCTCACATTATACATTGTTTTCCAGACTAGTGCCGCACATTTTCCATGGACATGTTCCCAATGGTTTTCCTAATGAAAATCTGTGATAAAACCCTCACCTATTACGTTGCAGGGTACTTCCTCTTCACCCTCACATATCCCACAAATGGGATTTATTTGGGATATTTAGAGCTGTGAAGGAATGGCACCTGGGCAAAACACCTCATGAATCAAAAAAGGAAACCCTACAATTAAAATGCAGTTAAAGAAAACATGTGAAACCCGAGATATAGAACAAATCCCAGCTTGAATCATCTGGTTCCAAGACCTTTGTGGAGCTCATTGAGCTTGAGCTAATATCTATTCACAACATGCAAGAAGCAAAGACAAATAGGGATGGCCTGGAGCTAAAGTTACACGGGTGCTGCATCCGGAGACGACACCAGCCCCCTCCTGTGCTCTGACACCTGGCCAGGTATTTCTCCCACAGGAGCTTGTCAGAGGGGCAGATGCAGCAGCCTCTTTCACATTCCTCCCTACAGGTGCCCCAAGCACAGCAGTCAGTTGTGACACCACATCTTTGGAGCGTGCACACCTACCAAAGCTGCTTTGCAGCCCTAAGTGACCCACAGGGATCAGCTGGCAGCTGCACCCTGACATAAAGTCACTGCTCCCTCCCTCTCCCCTGGCTGGGACAGTGCTGGTGCTGGCCAACCACCCCACGTGAAGCTTTGCTTGCACTGGCACAGGCAGCATCAGCTGGGCAAGCAAAGGCTGGCCACTAAACGGTTGTGGTTAACCTGAGCCACTACTGACCCAGTAATTTTGGAAGTGCCAGGGAGGAGGCCAAGCCTGCTGGTAAGGAGGCTGGTGGTGACAGCAAGTCGGGCTCAGCTACCTTTTAACCCTGCTCAGATGCAATCAGATCTTTCTGTGTCATTTCCTTCCCAGCTCTCCTTGGCTGTCTGAATCCTGTTTCTGAGCAGTTGGGAATCTGCCCTGGCTTGGAAGATGAGCAAGTCTCCATTGAGCTGGGCAGCAAGCCTTCCTGCAGGCAAGGGCTGTGGGTTCCTGTGAGAGTGTGCCAGGCCAGGCAGAGCGTGCAGCTCACGGCAGCACAGCCACATTAACCCTGCAATAAAGCATCACCCCGAGCAGGGTTTAATGCCTCAGCCAGATTAATGAGCCTGGAGAGCCGATCTGCTTCACTCCTCACACGTGTGGTTCACTCAGTGCAGCCCAGGAGAGCACCATGATTAAGCCAATGCAGCCAAAATTTGCTAAGAGACTGCAGGGTCAGAGCAGTCCTGCTGATGGTGGCTCTGCTGGCTTTCCTGCCTGTGCCTGTCACCCCTCCCAAGACAGTTTAAATGGCTCTCTCTGGGATGCTTTGATAAGCCTCTGTATCTGACAAGTACTTCAGGAAAGAGCAATAAAATGAGATGTAGATAGGCACAAAAGGGGAGAGGAAATTGCCCACTGTTGTAGTTGCCAGTTCCAGACACAGTCCTCTCCTTGGGGGTCCCCTTTGAAGGGAAGGCAGCTATTGGATTTCCAGGATGTCACTGCTCTGTGTCCCCTTCTTTGCCAAGGGTGGAGGAGCTGTGGGTTGATATGGCCGAGTGCAAGCAGGGCTGAGGCAAGCAGCCTGCCAGCACAGTGTGGGGCAGGCTGAACTCTCCCTCATGTCCTGATTGCTGACAGTTCCCCATGGGGCTGTCCTGGCTGCTCACTGCTTGTAAGGGATGTCTTATAGGTGCTGTAAGCACCTTCTGGTACCTGCATCCATCCCCCCTCTACCCATGGTGAAGGAACAGTACCTTGATTAACTCCTCTCCACAATGTCATCAAAGGCTTGATCAATGCATGAAGCTGGCACTGGTTACAATAAAATTGGTTTCAAGCCTGTTTTCTTTACAGTTACCTGTCTGGACATGCTTGAATCAGTCACAGGGGCTGGGATAATCAATCCAGCCCCAGTGAAAACCCATTCAGTCAGCAGCAGCAGTTTAACTCATTTGGCTGCACGTCCCATGGTGCCTTTGCCTGTGTTGGAGGCTGGATGGGGCAAGGTGAGGGCAGCAGCAGCTGTTGTGCTCAGCTGCAAGGTGAGCCAGCCTCACCTGGCATGGGGCTGAGCTTCCCAGGGGCTGCAGGACTTCTGGCCCTACCCTCACCCCCTTCCAAAATCCACTTGCTGTGTCTCTGCATGTTTGGGGGGCCAAAAGTTCAGCCTGTGGCTTTTTGATAGGTGTGTTCACAACCAGACAAGAAAAGATGCTGAAAAAGATGTGAAATCAAGGAAGCCTCAGATCAACACCAAGGCCTAAGAGGGGAGGGCAAGGGAAAGCAGAAGGGATAGCTGGACTAGCACCTCACCTGAGACCCCCAAGGCAAGGATCTGCTTTCAGGGAGGCTGTGGTGGAAACCACACTGTGGGAAATGTTTCAAAGCTAACCCCAGAAAACATTGTCCCAGGAGCAATTCTGCAAGTATATGGGGATGGCAATGGTTCAATATGTTTCTCCTGTTTCTTATTTATGAGAGAAAAAGTCACAATTCAGACGTGTTAGGGCCATCCCCAAGCAACAGGCAGCCAGAGAAAATCCACAGCTTGAGCTGAGGCTGCCTGGTCCTGGTCACAAGCCCCAACTCCCACAGAAAAGGAGTGAGTGTCCCTTCCTGGGTGCCCCAATGTAAATCTCCCGCTGCTGGTGAGCACTTTAGGCCCCCACAGCATGCACAGAGGAGTTAATGCTGTTTCACCACGCCACAGGGAGCTTCCTGTGGTTTCTCTCACCGTTTTCCATCCATGTCTCCACAACTATCTCACTCGTGCTACCCAAGCAGCTCTTGGCATCCCTCTGGCTGCAAGCTGAGCACAACTGCTCATCATGAGGCTCTGCAGCCAAGCACCTGAGCTGCAGGTACAGGTGAGAGTTGTGGTATGGCTCAGGCTTCACAGCATGGAGAGGATGTGGGCTCTGGGATTTGGCCGTGTCCGGTCTGACAGCACCTTCCAGCATTTCCCCAAGGTTCCTCCTTGTCCCAGGTTACAATCTAAAGTTGTGCCCAAAAGTATGTATTCTATCACAATCTGCTGAAACCAGGTGGGGCAGTGATTCTTATCTCTGTGGAGATATCCTCTGCTAATGGGCCATCTGTTAAAAACCAGGTGGGGCAATGTTCTTTATCTTTCCCACACCCATCCTTCCTCCAGGAACATATCTTCTGTTAATGGGCCATTGAGTTCCACTGCATGAGTGATAAAATCACATCATCCCACCGGGAGATGCTCCAGCCAGGGGGAGGAGCCAAACATTTCCTACCTAGAAAAAGCTGAGATTTGGAACACCAAGGCAGCCTTTTCCTACTGGTTTCTAGAGGACAAGAGCTACCAGACCTTTCTACAGGATCACCACTTCAACAAGACCACTTCATCTGGATGCTACCACCACCCTAACTAATGGGGTGTCGGGTTGTATTCTGACTCTGTCTGGTTTTTCTTTTGTACTATTGCATGTAATTGTTTTTCTCTTTTTTTCCTATTATATTGCATTTCTGACTTGGAGTCTGTCACTGGTTTTGCCTTCAAACCATCACACCCTCCAGCCCCAGAAGGTGCTGATGGCATTAATCACTGAGATCAGCAGCAGGCTCTGGGTCAGAGGCACACACCACTGCAGTGCTGTGGCACCAGAGATTTTCCTCCTCTCTGGGTGCAGGATATGGGCAGCATCAGACACACCCACAAGTTGATGGAGGTGAAGATTCATCTGGAATGAATGCAAACAGCAAAGTAAAACTCCTCCAGATTATGGCCCCCAGACACAAAACAGCCCAGCATGTCCTTTTCCTTCCTGCCCATGCTGGTAAAGGGACTCTGGCATCTCAGCATGCCCCAGCACATGGCTGGTGCTGCACTGGATGAAAGAAATTGGGCATTTCTCAACATATCCCTGTCTTGGCTGTGGTTACTGCCTGGGACAATGCTGGGAGGGAACATGCCTGGAGACACCGTGACCGGTGAGTAACTTGACATGTAGGTGCTGGAATTCAGGTCTGGAAGAGGCCCTGCAGTGGGGATTAAGGACAGCAAGGCTGGATAGAGCATGCAATGGTCTTGTCTTACCCCTCAACACCTCCATGGGACAGGCACTTCCTTTTCTGATGGCATAGTTCCATTTTAGAGGATTTGGAAACTATACCCAAGTGGCAAGTGAGAAAAATGAGAAAACTCCCTTTCCCCTTTCCCCTACCTTCCCCAAGGTACTTTTCAGCTCTGCTTTGGGAGCCCCCAGCAGAGGGGGATAAGAGGAGCACTGAGATGGGGAGCAGCAGACCCAGAAAAGCACAAAGGTGGGTCAGTTTAACCTGAGCCTGGCTTAGTGAGGAGAAACACAGAATAAGTATCTGCAAAATTGTGAACTGAGGACTGGAGAGGGGTGACAGGTGACAGCCACAGGTGCTGTGTGTGGAGAGAGAAGTGCAGTTCACTTTTCTCCAGTTTTCTTTTTTTCCCCTCGTGTTGTGATAATTAAAAGCAAATTAACGCTCAAGTGTGAAGAGCAAAGCTCACCTTGGGAAGGAGGGAAGGAGACAAACTGCCTCTCTCCAAGAGGTCACCTGCCTCTCCTTGACCCTAGCAACAGCTCCGTGCATCCCCCAGGCTCCCAGCCATTCCTTTGGGGTACACATGACTTCCAGAATGTTCCCAGAATCTTTCCATCCCCTGCTGTCGCACCATTCACAGAGATGTGCTCCTTTAGACTTCACCTTCACCTTTGCTTTGTCCAGTTCTGCACACTGAGGGGAAAAAAAAAAATTCCTCTGGCTTATCTGGTTTCCAAAGACAAATAGTGATTGCCTGTTGGCTCATGTGTCCATTGCTGGGAGAGCTGGCAGCTCCTGACCCCCTGCACTCTGGAAAGTACAGGATAACCCAAGCTCCAGCTGCAAAAAGAGCTAGAGAAATGAAGGCAGACAACATTCTCCTTTTCTGTTTGCTGTTGCTCCTGAGGGGGAGACACCAGAAACCACCCAGGCAGGCAGCATTTCTTCCACAAGAAGGGTTTGCTGTCATTCTCAGAGCAGGTGATTCAGAGCAGGAGCATGCAGTGACATCAGGATTCTCAGTGCCCTGAGCTGCTTATATTCTATTGCTGTTGAAAACCTCCTCTGCCTTGCTGCAGAGATGCCTCTGAAGCTGCTTTCTTCTGTTTTTTACGGTGGAGCTTTTTATGAAACTTGTGTTGAAACACATTCAGTTGCTGCCAAGCCAAATTTTTGCTTCACCTTTCCGACCAGTGACTCAGTATTACTTACATTTCCGCTGTTCTTTGAGGCAGTGGTGGAAGCTGTGATACGTCAAGTGGTCTGAAACTACCACAAAGTATAGCTCCATGCTAAGGAGTTTGCAGGTTGGAGAGGCATTAGCAGGTACATGTGATGTGAATGGGGCCTGTCAGGATGCTGGTGGCAGCAAACACTCTTTGTCTCTGCCCACTGTCCTCCTTTGCCCTCCTAGCTGCAGAAAGACTGGATTTTCAGAGTAGTCCTGCAGTAGGAGATGAGGATGAAACCCAATCTCTTTGCCTTTAAGATTGCAAACCGAAAAAGAGCCAAATGCTATTTGCATTTCAGCAAATAATCCAAGGAACAGGGCTGCCAGAAACCCATAAATGAGAGCAAACAGTCCTTATCTGGCAAAGTTTTATATTACTTAACACCAGTGCAAGTTTAAAGGCATTTGTTTGTTTCTGTTGCACACAAGGCATCTTTTCTGGGTGGATCCTGCTATTAGGGTTAGTCCCTGAGTAAGTGTACCAGCACTTGTTCATCTTCCCACTTGCTCAACTACAGCCTGATTGCTGGAAATGGTGATTGCCAGTGACTGTAATTTTCTTCGGATACAAGGCCTCAGAGCACTCAAGGAGGAGATAAATATCATTGTCTTATGCCGTTTGCATTGTGGCTGATAGAAATGTCACTTTGTTGTTTCCCTCCCTGCCACCAGCAGTGCAAAGTGAACAAGGGCATCGGATTTCAAGATTGGTTGGCTCAAAGGAGGACTTTGTTTGCAGAGTCTGGCTCCAAAGGGCATTAAAAGGACTCTAATTCCAGAGGGGGGTTGGGGGGAAGACGTGACCTTTCGGTGATCTTCTGGAGAAAGGGCGACAGTGAAAGTTTGGCTCTGCCACCATCAACTCTGCTCTGTAACTCAGTGCGAAGGTGTTCACCGAGCGCCAGTGACTTGCACACAGCGAGACCAAGAGCCACTTATCAGCAAAAAACACAGGGTGAAGTTACCTAATCACATCCCCTTGGGTGCCAACCAGGTTCAGCCAGGAGTGATGGAGAAGGGCCTTTCCTTGCCCTGCCTTTGGCTGGCAGGTTGGAACTACCAGCTCGGCCGGGTTTGTAAAGCCCAGCATGTGCCTGACACCCTGCCTGCAGGCTCTTGCCCCACACCAGCCACTTTTGGCATTGCCCAAGAGGAAGAAAATAGGGCATGTCACAGATCGTGGCCACCAAAACATAAAGGAAAAAAACCCCAACATATAGAACAATATTTTGCTTCAAAGCCTTGTACCTGGCAAGGCAGGAGCACGAAGTGGGGAGGAGCAAATCGTCACAGAGAGCAGCACCTCGGCTTCAGCTGCGAACACAAAAGTGTCTCACTTAGTAAACAGGCTCAGGTTTACTGCGGCTGGCTGGTGCTTTATCTCGCTGCTTCCATCAGAATTCATTTGCATGCAGACATTTGGGTTTTAGACCATTTAAGGTTAGCTCATTGCAATATGTTAATGGGCTGTTTTCCCCGGAGGAGCAGCCGGCGGGGCTTAGGGAGCGTGGAGAGCAGAGGCTGCTCTGCCAGCGGCAGGATGATCAGCTCTGCTACGTTCATGCCTGGGGTTGCAGCATGCCAGGACATCCCTGCAGCGTGCCCAGCTTCTTCCTGGCCTTACCAGCCCCACACATTGACCAGAACTGTGGTGTTTGGATGCCATGCAGCCCACAGGCACACAGGAGCATTCTCTTCCTTCCTCTCTTCCCTCCCCTCTTTTGGCTCATCATGGAGTTCATCTGAATTGTTTTGCTGTCAAATCCCTTCCTTGCTGCTGGGTTGGGTTGGAATTGGCCAGTGGATTCAAACCATATTGTGGGTGGCTGATAGACAGGCAGATAGACAACGTGATTGTGAGAGCTTCATTTCTGTAAGGAATTGGGCTAAAAATGACTCCTTTTCCCAAGAGAGCTTGTCCAGCATGCCTCAAACCGAAGTAGGCAAAACAGAGAGAAAATGCTTCGCAGACAGCAATGGTTATGGTGCTAATTCAAGATCCACAGTCAATTTTCTACCCTACCACAACCTCTCTGTTTGGCCTCCAGCAAATCACATAACTTTTCTAACCCTCTGTTTCTCTTATGTAAAACAGTGGCAAAGGTTCGGGGTTTTATCTTTAGGAGAAGGGATGATAACTGAGTAAATGAGAAATCACGAGATGCTTGGATACTAAATCTAAGAACTACAGCCTCATTCTGGTGCCATCAAAGCACACAATACCATCAGTAAAAATACATAAACCCCCCAACTTCTGTGTCTGGACCCACAAACCCAGAACCACATGGTTTTGGAAAGCAGGTCCCCCTTTAGAGGAGGTACAGATGCAGTAGCACTGGTGTGAAGGAGATACCAACATGCTGCTGCATCTGGCGGTGTGTAAGCACATGCAGGAACAACAGCCTTCTGCATCATTCTGCCCTGGGGTCAGCACAGGAAAGAAGAGCAAAATCTTGTCTTTCCTCACACAAAGATTCAGAGGCAAAGCTAAAACCCCACATTCCCCTGCACGTTGCTGCATAGTGCAGCAGAGGGGCAGACACCTCGGGGAGGCTGCAGGAGCCTGTCTCTCTTGTTAGGAGCACTGAGTGTGGCAAACACTGTCACAAGACTGAGGAGCTGTGGTATTGCAGATGCCTCTCTGTGCTCAGAATGTTATTCTACCTCCAGGTTTGTGGTCTGATGCTCTTGAACATTTGCAATCTCTGGGTGAGCCTGTAAGCCTTCAGTTTTATCACATTAACATGGGAAAGTGCTAGCTGTCTTCACATCACCCCAGGGGTAATATTTGAAGCAAAGGGATGTTTTATGAGCAAAGGAGGTCTGAAATAGCGGTGTTTTCTTCCCATTAGTACCAACCATCCCTTCTGTGATGGGTGTTTGCTGGCTGGGGGAAATGAATTGGTGATGGCTGGCCATCCCTAATAGGATTTATACTCCCAAAGCTGAAATCACCCACACATGCAAGGCTAGTGCTGTCACTTGCCAGCCATCTCAAATAAAAAAACTAAACCAAAAGCAGTCATGGACTCAATGCAAGTTGAATCATGGCTGTCAAATTCCTCCTAGGGATGTGTGAGCTGGGGACTCCCTTCAAGCCCAAGAGCACAGTCTTGTCGGAGAGCAACTTCATCCCAGACTCACAGAGATGGGGATGTTGTTGTCCTCCCAGTGTGCTCCCACCAATATGATATTGGTGACATCGGGGTGGAACCTTTCACTGTCCTCAAGGACTTGTGCTGGTGTGGTGTTGTGTCTGCCCCAAAATGACCTCCCTCATGTCGTGAGAACTTCCCTTGCTGTATCGTTGTCTTCGTCCTATGTCCTCATTCCTTTCCCTCAATACTTCTACAATACTCTAGAGGCACTTCTGGATCCAGCTGACCTCTGGCTGTCTTTACTCATCCTTCTAGCTGAGTTTGCATCGGGGAATATTCCCCTTCAATTACACTGTCTCTTTGCCTGAGCTCTGACACGTTCTCCATCTTGGCCTTAAAACCCAAAATTAGGGCGACCCTTACCCATGGAAACCCTCTCTGGTGCTGGCCAGGCAGCAGATCAGAGGGCAGGGCAGACTCCCGTGTGTCCCTGTTGGGGACAAGTGCTCGGAAGAGGCAGCGAAAATTCGACAGAGCCACTTCTCGCTTTTGCCCGGTGCGCCCACATGATAAATGGCAAGCTGCAGAGGCGTTGGCACCGAGGCTTTTTCTGTAATGCTTTGCTTTTCCAAATTCCCGTGAAATGTCGAGGAAGGGTGTACTCTAACTCTGCTTCCTTTGACCTTTCGCTCGCTCTTGGCTGCGAGGGGTGAGGTCCCACGGCTGTGTTTCGGCATGTTTGTAGCGGTGCCGTTCAGCCAGGGGAGAGGGGGTGCTGGCGTTACGGTTTGGCTTGGCTTTGTTCTCCTTCCCAAAGATGGGCCCGGCGTGGAAGAAGGCAGGGAAAAGTTGAATTGAGAGAAGGTAGCTTTTGCGGTTAGGGTGCACGGCCGGGAGTCAGCAGACGCAGGCTCTATTTCTGGCACCGCAGGAAAACTTCCCGATGTGGTTGGGCAAGGCAGCTCCCGCACCCCCAGCCCGCCTGGCCTCCCTCCCGCCGAGCAGCGAGCGCTCCCGCCCCGCTCGCCCCCCGGGGCGCGGAGCGATGCTGGGGAGGCGGCTCTGCCCTGCCTCGGCCCCGCAGCATCCTCGGGCCACCGCCTGGCCCGGCGCTCGCCACCGCAGCCCCTCGCCAGCCTTTTGTGCGGGGGGCGGCCGGGCCGAGCCCCGGGGGGCGGGCGGCCCGCGGCGGCGGCCCGGGGGGGGCGGGCGGGCGCGCCGGGGGAGGAGACAGGCGGGGAGGGCGGCACAAAAGGGGCTGCTGCAGCCCTGCCCGCCGCTGCCGGCGGGGCTCGGCGCGCCGCGGCTCCGCAGCGCAGCAGCGCATCCTTTCCCGCGGCCGGGAGGAGGTGCCGGGCCGAGGAGAAGGAAGGCGGAGGAAGGCGGCGGGGGGCTGCGGGCTCCGGGCTCGCCTCTCGCCTCGCCTCGCCGCGGCCGGCGCCGAGCCATGCCGGGGGGCGGCGGGCGGGCTGGGGGCGAGCGGCAGCCTCGCCCCGCCGGGGGCCCGGCGGGCACCGACAGCGCGCCGGCCGGGGGTGAGTGAGCGAGCGGGGCCGGGCTGCGGGCACAGCGCGCCCCGGGGCTGGGGCAGCGGCGGCGGGACCCCCATCGCTCCGTCCCCCCATCGCTCCGTCCCTCCTCCCCTCCCCCCCCCCCCGCCGCTGTCGCCACCTGCAAGTTGTGCCTCGGCCCGGGGGTGCGGCGTCATGCGAGCGCTGCCGGAGAGGCTTCCCCCACCGAGCCCCCACCTTCGCCCTCCTTATTTATTTATATTAGTGCTATTTTTTTTTTTATTCTCTCTCCCCACCATCCTCCCCACTCCCCCCCCATAATCCCGGCATCCCCTGCTAGGGAGCATCGGCTGTGGGGAGGAGGGCGGTGATGCTGCCAGCCCCCTGCCCGCAGCGGAGGGCTCGCCGGGGATGGAGCACCCTCCCTGCGGCCGGGGCACTGCAGCGAAGGAAGGCCCATCTGCTGCCCGGGCTCGGCTTGCGGGAGGGCACGGGCTGGGGATGCGTGCCAAGTCTGCAGCAAGCGAGAAGGAGTAACAGGAGTGCGTGCGTGGGAGGGAAAACATCCATACAAATAAATGTGTACCGGCGAGCGTCCCCTCTGCCCTGCTCGGTCTCCATGTCAGGCAGCCGCAGCTCCCCCGGTCGGAGCTGGCGCTGGCGCCCGAGCTGTCCCCGCTGCTGCGGGGCTCTCGGGCTGTTTGTGGGATAGCGGTGTGTCCTGCCGGGGTGACACAGGCTGGGGTGCCCCAGTCCTTGGCAGAGTTTCGCTCCCTGGGCGAGTCTCAGGTTGATGGGGAGCACGGCATCTGCTGCAGCTCCAGCTTTCCTCAGCTCAGTGAGGGAGGGAGCGTGGCGCGGGATGGAGAGCTCCTGGTTTTCCTTTGGGGATTTCCACACGCTGCTTTTCCTCAGGTCGCACGGGAACCTTGCCTATTTCCCAGAAATTATACTGAGGTCTTGCATTTCTCCTTTGCACCCTAGGGCAGACCTCGGGTCAGGGGCGAGCCTGCCCTGTCTCCAGAACGTAGCGTGGGTGCTGAGCACCTCTCCTCCTGTAGAACAACCCTCCAGTTAATTCCAAATCTCTCGAGTGGGAAGTTCAAGCCTGTGAAAACACTCGGTGGCACTCTGCTAACAAATATGACTTGAGTCACCAGGAACCCCCAATCCTGTGCAAACTGAATTGCAGATTCCTGCGTAGTCTTGCCCCTGTGTCCCTCTCCTTGGCGGGGTCTGAGTCAGCAGGAACTTTTCGAGTTCTCTCTCCGAAGTGTGTCTCTTGTGCTCTGTGGGTCCCACTTGCAGCAGTGGTGTTTAAGTGCAGCTGGCATCTGTGATTTAGGAAGCACTTGCAGGTTCCTGTTGCTGCAGCCTGGCTGCTGCCAGCTTCTGAGAGAAGGGCAGAAATCAAGCAGGATCTGTTGTTCATTGCTTGACCCTCAGACAATGGAGAGATCTCTGAGGGGAGGAAGGACTATGGGTGTCCCTACACTCCAGCAAACCTCCAGTTTCTAAAGCCTCCCTAAACACAGCTCTAGCACCTGTGTTTGTTTCTGCCCTAGCAGTAGATCTGGGAACATGTCCTCCAAGCTGGAGTGGGAGAGGAGCAGTGCTTTGAGCTGTTCCTGGGCAGGGAGTCTCCATCCCCCTGTAGCACTATAAAACAAACGCCGAATGAAAACCATTGCGAACTGCAGGAGAGGAGTGAAGCTGTGGCTCTTCTTCTGCATGTTGTAAAAGTCCCTCAAAGATTTATAGCTCCTCTACAGCCTCAGGTGATTTTGCAGTAGGGGTGAGAAATCCACTGCAAGGTATAGCATTCTTCCCTTCGAGGACTCATTTATACCTGCATGGCTTGTTTATTAATGCCCTGGAAATGGCAATTATATCCTTGGGAGAGGGGATGGATCATGGCTAGCTGCAGGTGTGTTTTCTTGCCCAGTTGCTAATTTGGTGGCCTGGCTGCTGCCTTTTGGCTAGTACACCTTTGTTTCTGGGTGCTGCCATGGCTCACTTCCATTGGAGGTGCCCTCCACACTCTGTTTCTGGAGTGGTTTTGGTGGCTGAGTTGCCTCCCTGATTTCCTCCCTCCCTGAAAATGCTGGGAAGATTGGAAAAAGAGTTGCCTTTGTGGCAAGCAGGGACTGCCTTAGCAAGGAGGTCAAGAAGAGCAGGTGGAAAATTGTGTACTTGCAGGAATGTTAGCTTCAGTGGATGCTCACAGCTATGAACTTACCTGGAGCACTTGTGCCCAACATGAGACAGGGATAGGGGGTCTGGAGGCTTGCTGGGGCTGCATGCTGAGCACAGAGCCCATTGAACCTGGCACACGGCAGGCACAGACACACTGAGTTTGCCCAAGGATCGTACCTGTGGGGTTTGTGTACTTGTGAGCTTCCCATGTGCCTTGTGTTTACCTTTCTCCTCCTTCTCCCACGCACAACTGGCTAAGTGCAGTGTGGCACTGGGGCCTGCCAGATTGGTGTGACATGCTTACTGCATGCCTCTAAGGGATGCTTGTGTTGTGTGACAAACGTGGGTGGCTGTTTGCTGGGTGTGTGTGGCAATGCACACGGGTCCTGCTGGATGCACTTACCATGGAACACAGGCACTTCTGCTGAGATTATGGCTGCAATAAATGTGGAATGTTTAAATATAATAAATGTAAGCAGTCATGGGTATGGCAATTGTTCAGGGCAGAGCACATTCACATTGTTGTGCGTGTGCAATAGGTGAAGGGCACCTTAGGATAGATATGTTTCTCTCTGTCCCTCCCTTGCTTAGCAAGCAGTGATAAACTGTCTTGTGGAAGGGTTTATAGCTGAGTTTTCAGCTTGCTGTGTCTAAACTTCCTCCTCTCTTGAGAACAGCATTTTAAAGTGCACCTGCTATCACAAATTGACACCCCTACACCTCCCAGCCTCTGTGCTGGATCATAAAGGTGGAGGAAGGAAGTGGGAGAGTTTGGTGATGGATAGATGGGGCAAGCTGGGCCAGCATTCATTCCTAATGGCTGATTAGGTTCTAGGTGGGGTTAGTGGCTCTAAAATGAGCCCTTTGTACATTGTTGGAATCTGTGACCCAATCAGTGGGATGTAGCTGGAGGAGGTGGTGCTAACGAAGACTGGTACAGCTGTCAGTAACTCTGGCAGAGAGTGGAGGGCGTGCTGACTGGCACAAGAGATGCCTTCATGACTTTAGGTCAGTGGAGGCACCTCAAAGGGCTGGTTCATGTTACCAGCTCTGACTACAGAAGCAGAGAAGTGTGAGTAGTTGTGCCCACGTGTTTTCTGCCACTGTCACCCATCAGTTCTGCACAAAAGGTCAGGCTGTACTTCACTAGCACAAAATGCCATCAGGACACTACAATGAAATATTACAGTGGGATCTGAAATTTGAGGAGGGTAGGCATGGGGGCAGTGCAATCTAGGGGGATGGGGGAGTGTCTTAGGAATGTCTGCTGTTCCCCATGCTGGATGTTCCTGGAAAGGTGGTGACATACCTGCAGTGCACATGTGGACTGTGCTGTTGAGTCAGTGAAGCAGGCAGGCCTTGAGGAGCTGCATGGAGGGGCCAAGCCTGGCACTGTGGGCAGTTTTGGGTCAGTTTGGGGCACTTTGATGTCATTAGGTGAGTGCCTTGCAAGGAGTGGGCTGTGCCACAGCAGCAGTGCTCGTGGGGTGCCAGGACCAGCTGCTTGACCAGGGACCAGGGCAAGAGGTGCTGGCACAGAACTGGTGAGCTCCCCCTAATCCAAGGGAAGGTAAAAAGAAAAGCTGTGTGCTGGACCAGTGGTGTAGGATTTACAAAAGCACTCTATGCCTCTATCCCTGTGGAATAAACTCCGGCTGCATATCTGAGGAAGGCAGAAACATGATTTCTTTACCTTTTTTTTCCTGACTTCTTTGTGTTCCTTGGCATGCAGACCCTTTACTTCCCAAAGCTCTTCCTGAAGTGCAACAGGTACCTCCTGCTCTTCAGGCCTCTGAATACCTGTAGCAGGGTGGGAGTATTTTTGTGCTGAGAAGCTTGCTCAGTAGAGCTGATAGTTGAAAGGGAGTTCAGCACTGCAGTTCGAGATTTCTTTTTTTTTTTTCTGGGAGAAGAAGCAGCATGAAGGGAGCCGGCTGCCTTACAAACAGCCAGAGCTTGTTATAGAGTTGTGATTTTGGAAGTGATTGTTTTCTGCTTCAGGACAGCAAAAGTTATGTGAGCTGCTCGCTGTTGGGGCCTTGACCTTTTGTACCAAGATAACCCCCTGAGCTGAATAGGCAGCTTGATGGCCTCAGCTAAGGTTCCTTGTTTCCCCACCTAGGGGAATGCTCAGGTCTTTGTCTAAATAGGCTTTTTCCAAAACATCAGCCGTGTCTGTGGGGTATGACCACACTGAGCATTGCCAGAAGTCATTTTCAGTCTGTAATGCATAAATTGCAAGCAAGAGGAGAGGTGAGAAGAGGTGGACGTGGCTGGCTGGAAGAGACCAAAGCAGAGTGGGCTTCTCCTCTTTCTGAGTATCATCTCTGTCTTGCATTTTGACAGAATTTCTCTCCAAGGACCTTGAAGTAACCTATTCCAGTTATTTTAACTAGGTAAGTCCTTACTCGGAGTAGAAAAGTCCCTCACATTTCCCACACAGGGAAACTGAGGCATGGAGCAAGGCTGTGCTATACCCAGTGGCAAGCACAGGGGCTTGTCAGGAGAGCAGCAGCCAAAGTGCCACCCTTCCTGTACTCGAAAATCCTGGAGAACAGCTGGGTGTGGGTGCCAAGCCAGGGGTTATTGGTAATTTTCTAGTCACTGGTTGGGTTCTGCAGCCCTTTTCACCATGGATATCATCTTCTTGATCTGCTGTCTAATCTATAATCCCAGCTCCCTGCTGCTTTTCCTTCAGTGTTGTTTTCCCCTCGGTGTGTAAATCTGTGCAGGTTGGGCTGGGATTAGCAGGCAGACTCAAACTCCTTGCTCCCTTCAAGTCTTTGGGTTAATTTTGATCTCGGGGTATTGCTGCACGTCTCTTGCATGATGGCAAGGCTGCAGCAAGCAGGTTTTGAGCACACCTGAGAGACTGATGCAAACCTGCCTCGCTGCCCCTGTGAAACCTGTGATCTGAGCACAGGTGCTGTGTCCTGGTGTGCAGATACAGTACTGAACAGAAAGCCAGGGAGACAGCGTGGCAGAGTCATGAAAGGGAGTCTCTCTCCTAGATGCTGAGCCCTTTAAGAAGGGGAAGGTAAACTAGAGCCCTGAGGTTTTAAGTTGGTTGTGCTGAGGCTGAGAAAGGGCTATGGCAGTGCTTTCAGTTCTTCCTTTGTCCAACACAGATAGCTCTAGCTGGGCAGCAGGGAAAAGGAGCAGGATGGAGGTCAGTGCAGGCTGAGCACACACAGATCTTGGAGGCTGCAGCAGCTAGGAAAGGTAGGGTTTTGGAAGAAGGATTTGGCTGTAGGGGCTGAGAGTGCGTGGTGCTCACTGTGTGTGAGAAGTTGTGTTTTCGTGGAGCTTGTAGCATGAGGGCTGGCCCTGAGGCAGAGCAAAGGGCAGGGTAAATGAGGAGAGCGGTGCCCTGGAGTGATCAGCATGAGCTGCACTCTGCTGCTTAATGACCCCATTTTCAAGGGAAACTTTGGAAGCCCTGATATTCAGGGAAGCAGGATCTCCTGAAGGCAGAAGACTGGGGAAGCAGAGCTGGCCGTGTTTCTCTCTGCTTTCAGCTCAGCCTTCCCTGTATGTTATTTGTGTTAGCAAAACTCTTCTTTCTTTACCACTCCAGAGCTTTTTTGTTCCCTTTTCTCCTTCCCACCTGCCCTAGCAGTCCTTTCTTCCCTGCCTCGCTGTGCCAGTGCTGTCCAGCTGCAGCTTTTGCCAGCTAATCCGATCCTTGGAGGCCAGACCTACTGAGCAGCCTTGCTCAAAGGGGACACGATTTTCCACACTTGCTCCTGGGGCCATGCGAGGTCTCTGGAGAAGAGGTGGGTTAAAGGAGCTGCTGTCTCCCCATCAGCCCTGTGTCCCCAGATAGCTCCTCTCGTGCTGTGAGCAAGTGGCCAGTGTGCTCTCAGATATGTGCTGCTGGCACAAAGCCTCTGTGGCCTCAGAATCCCCATCTACAGCAACTTCTGGAGGAAGGGTTGACCACACCTGCATTCAGCTTGGCCAGGGGGGACGATGGGATTGCTTGTGCATAATTTAGCAGTCTTAAATTATTTATAGTGCAGTTGTGCTCTGGAACAGAGTCTTCTCGCTTCCCGTGAGTGCTGGTGGGGGAGGGAAGGGGACTTTGTCAGGCATCCAGAGTCTATCACTTAGTGATGAGGAAGTGCTGTGGGCTTCCTTTCTGCCTGTGTTTGTTTGCCTGTGCAGCTGAACTGCCCTGAAAATGCGGTTCTGGTTTCTGCATCGCTCAGATGCAGTATCAGTGTGATACTGCTGAGCATCTCTGTGGCTTGGACTGTGCGAGAGGTTCCTGAGTTCAGAGTGTTGTCTTCACAGTAGAGAGACTGTGACAAGCTGCAGACAATGGATCTGCTGCAGGGATTTGGTCCCTCACTCAATTACAGTGCTGCGTGGTGGACTGGGGGCAGGCATCTTCTGGACTGATCTCTAAAATATTTAGATGCTTGAAAGCATTTTTCTTCTTTCAAAGGCCCATCTTGTCTTGCCAAAGTGTTTTTTAGATTCGTCATGACACGGTCCATTGGACTTTACACAAGATCATCAGGACCTGAGCACTGGGTAGATCAGGTGGTTGGGTAGTGAACCGTGCAGCAGAAATTCCTATCAGTTCTCAGTGATTAAACCCTGAAGAGAAACCAACTGAGGGCAGAGGCAGACTGGGGCCATTCTTTGCAGGCTCTTGCAGCAGTGGAACATGATGGAGATGAGCTGGGTATTCCAGCTGTGTATGACCTTAATGCCCTTTGTGCCTGTGCCTCACTGTGGCAGGTTGCTGGACCACACAGGTGTGGGCTGTCCTGCTTCTGCCCTGCTTCTGCCCTGCTTGTCCTATTGACTTCAACCTGACCATAGCTCCCCTCCTACACATCCTTCTTGTTCATAACCCATTTTCATAATGTGCTTACACATGAGTTCTGTCTTTCTCCTTTCCTTCCTTTTTGACCTGTCTGTGGCAGCTGACTTCTCAGAAACACAGTTCAGTATAAATGTTTGTGTTACTGAAGACCTGAAAGGAGAGGAAAAGAGCTGAGGGTGGGGAAAGAAACTTGGCCTGTAGTCAAGTGATTGTGGTAGTAAACTGCTCTGTCTGTTGTACAGTTGAGCAGAAATGCTCAGCTTCCCTGTTTTTATTTGCACAGTGTCCACTTGTGGCTTTTGTGTTTGGGGCAAAGTTGGACAAGTCATCACTGTACGTTCCCTGGACAAGCTGTGCTGTCCCACCTTGTCCTGGCCTTGTTCCTGGTATCATCAGCCTGAAAAAAACCCCATTCTTCCATTAAATGGTTTTACCTTTTGTCAGGGGCATCACCATCTGGCTAAACACAAAGTTCCTCCTCATCCTTCTCAAGAAATAAGGCAACCTAAAGGAAGAGTGTGAATACAAGTGATTCCCAAGTCTGTGTGATATCCAGGATAGCATTTGATTTTGCTGATGAAGACAAACTTTCTCCTTCTTTCCCCATTGACCTGCTCCCAGCTCTTTCTGCTCGGATTAATCTGGAGAGATCAGGGTACTGCTTTGCTTAGTGAAAGGGACTGCTTGTGCAGAAGTAGTAAACATATTGTTGAGACCCAGGCCTGCTGCAATGCCTGTAAACAAGATCCAGTTGTCTGTGGGAGGCAGAAGGGAGATTTATGTGACCCTGAGCTAAGTGCATTAGGAGGCTTTTGATTTCATTCTGGGAACCTGCCCCTCTTGGTGGTGCCATATGCCTGTTACCGGCGCAGAGCCGTGGCTGCAGAATTGATTCGTGGAGGTTTAATCCGAGGGGCTGCAGTCAGGATAACGTGAGCAGGGGGCTGTCTCGGCAAGCCAGAGCCCCAAGCTCATGCCCTTTGTCCACCCCGGAGGTGGGAGACTGGGCTGACTTATTCCTGCCTTGGGGCAAGGCATTGAAGAGCTCTCTGCCTATCAGCACTTTCTTTCCGAAAATAATAACAAAGTGAAGCGGCAGCGGGGGATCCAGGCAGCGCTGTGTCGAGGTCTTGCCTAAGTCTTGAAAGAGGAAATGAAGAACAAAGGCAGAAGAGACAAATAAATAAGGGTCTGTTCGTGGTCCAAGAAAAATTCCCATGGGCTTGTGTAACACTCTCGGGAAGATGTGACACTCCCTGGGCTGGAGTTAGTTTTTGAGAAATGAAATGAAAGGGAGGGGGGAAAGGCGAGAGAATGAGCAGCGGGGGTTGGGGAATGGGAGGAGAGAAGGAGGGAGAAACACCCTGGAGAAACCTCTCAGCATGGAGTCGGATTTCTCCGGCTATTCCTGGAGGAGAGGGGTTAATGCTCTGTGCGTGGGATTGGCTGGTCACCAGACATTCAGAGTAGAGGGGGATCCAGGGGCTGCCAAGCAGGACCCCTGTGGCCTGAAAAGGAGGGGAGGAGGGGAAGGAAGAGGCTCTTCCAAACAGTAATAGATCGGCTACTGTGGGAAAATGAGCACGCTGCCAAACCCCAAGTCCTTGGTGATGGATGGGGGAGGAAAGAGGGTGGGGATGGAGGGCTAGCTCTTCTCCTGGTCACTGGGATCTTGCTGCTATTCCATGGCCTCTCTTATATATTGTCTTCCTGGGGTTTAATTGTTCCCCTCCTCCATCCATCCTGGAGAGCCTTTATCCTGGGGATGCACAAACAACTGCCACCCGCTTCAAAAATAGCTGGAGTTAATGTGGTTTCTCCTGCCTGCGTGGGTCTGTGCACTTCACCCATCACCATGGCATCGAGTGTTTCTTGCCTCTTTCCTCTTTTAAATGCCTTGCTCTGGGCCCACAGGGCACACACTTCACCTTCCTCCGGGCTGTTCAACCTGTATCTCCCTGCTGCTGGGCTGTGACTCAGTCCCTGCTTCCCTTTGCACAGGGTTTGTGTGCCTGATCCGGCGTGTCTGCCACGTGCCTTCACCCACAGCTCTGGGGAGAGCCCGGGCTGTTCATCTTGGAGCTGTTCTCAGGATTTGTGGTTGTACTCCACTTGCTTGGCCCGCATGGAGTGCCTGCCAGGATCTGCATCTGCTGCTGCTGGCTCTCCCAGTTCCCTCCTTGAGATGTGCTCTTTCTCTGGGAAGAATTAGTAGGCTCATGGTGGTTGAATTGCTGGAGATTTGGTTAGTTGAACAGTGCCTACAGTTTTATAATTTTGAGTGTCTGAGGATGTATCCACATCTATGTGTTTTGATCCAAAGTGAGCTGGTAAAATAATTTAGAAAGTTTCTGCTGGTCAGCTGCTTGTTCCCATGCCTAGGCGTTTTCTTCGAGTTTATTTTTAACCCAGTTAGATCTGCTGCTGATATGGCTGTAAAAGCAGGCTTTCATGTGATTGACAACTTGAATTCATACAACTGACAACTGAGGGATGGGTAAGCTGTGATGGTGGTGAGTGAGGGGGGAGAACCTCTGACACAACAGCCTGTGTTATCATGCCTCACTTGAAGTCTCTGAAAGCATGATTTGGTTTTGACCTGTCCCTCTTTGCAAGGCACCAAAACCAGCAGGGAGATCTCACATACTTGCTTGATTACCCCATGGTCTGTCTGAAGACATAAGTCAGGGGTTTTTTTTGAGTAGTGTTGTCCCTTTTCCCTTTCCTGTTCCTCATGATGGAGTATTCCTTCCCTGTAAGATACCAGGAGACCTAACCAGCTGTGGTGCAGAGACTGACTGCTGTGCAGTTGGAGCAGTCCTGTGTTTCTCATATCCTGGGTGAGTGCAGTGAGCAGTGCCTCATTTGCCCTCTGATGTGCAGAGAGGCACAACCTTAGAGCCAAGTGCTGATGCAATCTCCAGTGCCATCACAGCAGACTTCATGGAACCAGATGTTTTGGGGAGGCAATAAGCAGGGGTGAGGAAAAGTCCTTCCACCACATCAGGCGTAAGTGAGGGAGAGAGGTGCTGCTCAGACTAGTGATGCTGAGAAATCAAAGGTGCAGCTTCTGAGAGCCTCTGAAGGATTAGAGTGTGCAGAAGCATCTCTGAAACAGTCAAAATTCCTATGGTGAGACTGGATTTAGCTGGAGAGAGAAGATTAGCTTTAAGAGAGCCCAGCGTATCTGAAGGATACTGAGAATATTTGATAGATTTTGGTGGAGTTGGAAATCCAGCTTAGTTTCCTTTAGCATGCAGTACTGCACCCTTGTGACGTCCAAGTACTTCTTGGATAAAATTAAATTGGTATCTTGTAGGCCATTACTGGATTCCACTAGAGTTTTCTAGTCTTTTCTGAGATCTTCTTTTAAACTGGGGGTTGAAGAATTATATAATTATGCTGCTATTAGTAATATGGTAGCTACAGTAAGAGCAGTCTGTTTGAGTGGAGAGTTTTATCATGGACTCTGAAGGTGTTCAGATGTTGGTCTGCTCTGCTGGCTTCTGGAACATCAGTCTTGAGACAAAATCCTGTCAGCAAAGGCCACTTAATCTCCAGGTCCCAAGTGTTCTGTATGGAGGGTTAAGAGCTGCTTTGTCCCATGGTGTGCACCTGTCTCGCAGCATCTAAAATAACCAAGGCTTAGTCCACTGAAGGGCAGGACAAGATGCTTGAGAGGGAAGTTGAAGCAATGCAAGTCCATGGGAAGTGTGGGTTCTGGAGATACTGTGCTTGCAGAGGTGAAGAGGTGAGCAGCCACACCACTTAAAAAGCTGGAGGCTTTGTGTTTCATCCATCTTGGTTTCTGTGTGCAGCAGATAGTAGCTACTGGTGTGGAGAACTTGGGTCTCCTAGAGGAATGTATGAAAGATGCTTGGTTTGGGTTTTTTTTTTTTATTGTAGATGCTGCAGGTCTATTGAGACTTAGCAAGGTCTTGCACAAAATCTGGAGGTTTGTGGTTGATATGTATATCCCTGGGAAGGGGAAGGCAATGCCTTTCTTGGTGCTGTGCTGTCACCCTTCCCTGGCTGACCTCAAACCTTGCTTTTGTGTAGATTCACCCTTTAGGTGTCTTTTTTTTTTTTGTTTTGGTTTTTTTTTTTTCCCTCAATCTGGTTTTCTCTCTGACTTGACAAGACCTATTGCTGGTGTGTGGATGGCAGCTCTGGGAGGCAAATGGAAGTTATGGTGGCACATTGAATGGTCACTCTTCTTATCTGTCTGCAGGAATGGAGGGGAGGTGCTTAGGGCAGAGCCTTGCTCTGCCTCAGCCTGACCTTGCTTGGAGAGTGGCTGTGCTGGATGTCTCAATCCAGCTGTTTGGGCTGGCACAGAGTCAGTGGCACCTTGTGGTCGTTTGCCCTGAGGCTGAAAAGGAAACTCGGAGTGTGAGGTATTGCTGTTTTGCATTAGTGCTGTGGGCAGCAGCTCTTGATGAAGGACACTGAAGAATGTTTTATTCTGTCCTTGGAACTTGAAGGGAAGCCGATACAGACCTGCTTACATTCAAACCACCTTGTGCTGTGACTGCCAGAGCTTCTTGCTGATGTCCTTGTAGCTTGCAGTCCCTGAAAACGCTGTGGCATCCTTCATGTGAGAGATGCTGAGCCTTAGCTACCTTCTGGTACATCCTGCTTCTCTCAGATTTTCCTGCAATGCCAGATAATCTTCTTTTCCTACCTTTAAGCAAAGTGCAGTCCTGCTGTCCCTGAGCTTGTTTTAGTTGTTGACAAATACTAAGTTTTATGGTTTCTCCTTCTATGGATTTTGCAGGACAAAACTAACTTGAGAGTTTTAGAGTGCTTAGAGGTACTGTGGCTCTGATGCCTGCTTGATTCCTGTGCTGGGGATGGCAGGCAGACCTAGTACTCCAGAAATGTGGAGCCTGTTCTGTTTGTCTCTAACTGGAGTGGAGAGAGTTGCCTTCTGCATGGAGTGGGGAGTGAAAGTCATACTGGGTTTTTAATCTGCCTTGTGAAAGTGATTCTAATTTAAATTGCTGCTTTGTGTTGAAGTGTCTGAGTGATCTGCAGATATGTTACTGCATGGGTGTTATGGGATAACTTCAGGCAGAGGAGATGAGCATTTTGGTGTCAGGGGAAAACCAGAAGCTTCTGCTCTGACTTGTTCTCCACAGCTGCTTTTTCCTTGTAACCATGGGGGAGGTCTAAGGAGTCTAACAAGATGGAATTGCTTGTACCAGCAACCAGCTCTTACTGGTGCATATCTTTTTCTCTGGCTTCTTGAAACATAAGTCTATTATTTCAGGATGGTATAAATCAACTGGTCACTAAAATGGTAACAGGTGCCTGGGGATAACTCATGTGCATAACACTTCTAGCTTTCCTCCTTTTCTGAAAGCACTTCCCCTGCATGCTAGAGACAGAACTTCAAGCAAGGAGATATCAAAGGGATCCCTTACAAAAAGAAGCTTTCAGCTTGTCTCTCCAGGACTTAGTGTTGCTGAAGCAGTTTATAACTGTGCTTTCCCTAAAGAGCTTTGTCTTATTGGATCTGACTGTCCATACTACTTCAGGCTTTTTCTTCTACTTGAACATTACAGCTTTTCTCGCTGCTGTTTTTAACCTGACAGCAACTTGATCACTCTCCCAGAGATCAAGTTGACTCCCCCCCACCCCTTCCTCAGTCAAAATTGTCAGAAGGGAAATACCTCTTCTTGCTGTTTTCTGTGTTCCTGGTCATTGATGGCTGCTTTGTGTTGGAGCAGCTGGGCTCTTCTGTGACAAACTGAGATGTCTCCCTGACTGGCACCTCCTTTCTCATTTCCACCACATGTGAACCTTTTGGATGGAGAGGCTGGGTAATCCTCCCATGCTGGCCTTTGTCTCCAGCTGGCTGCCACCAGACGTCTTTCACTGCAGGGCTGATCAGAGGATATGGGAAGGGACACATGCTGGTATTTAGTGTCTTGTCTCACCCAAGGGTGCGTGAGTGTTCTCCACGCCCCAGCAGAAGAATCCCTGGCATGTGAGAATGAAGGTGGTTCCCAGGGAAAAAATTTTGAAAAGGACACACCTTGCTTCTTTGCTTCCCCTCTTCCAGGAGGGGTTAGGAAATGGGTTTGTGTTCCCCCTCCCTAACAAACCAGCGGAGCAGTGGAAGTTGCCTCCTGGGCTGTGTCAGCAGCAGAACAGCAGAGGGTAGTGCAGGGCCAGCTGGCTTGGCACAGCAGCTGGGCAGGGTGTGCACACCAGCCCAGGGCAGCCCTGCCCGCAGCTCCCTGTGCCCCTGGGTGAAGAGCTGCAGAGCCACACGCTGAGCCTGACAGATACTGATGGATGCAAATGCCAAGTGAGGGAAATATGCTTTGCCTCCTAAAACCATGCATCCTGCTATGTTGACACGGCGTGCTGCCTCTCAGAAGGCAGAGCAGCTTGTTGAATGTCAAGAGCTATGGCTTTTTGTCTGGGAATTTACTGTGGCATGCAGAGCATCACAGCCATCTGAGAAGTTGTGCCTTGTGTGATTCCTTCAGCCAGCCCAGAGGAAGCTGGTTGCCCTGCATTTGTGTGTCTTGTAGGAACTGGAGCAAAACCAGCATTACCTGGCAGTCATTGGGGTTGCTGTACTGGAGCAGGTCAGCTGTTCATCTTGCCTGGGTTTCAGAGAGAGCAGCCTGATGGTTGGAAGTAATTCCTTGGAGAAGTCACAGGACACCTGACTGCAGAAAGCTGTATTCATTTGCCAGTGAGGGATACTTCTTAGTGACACCCAGTCACCATTCACTTAGTGGGCTTTTGGCTTCCTTGTGCTCTTCTCTTCCCCACAATTCAAAACAGACTGAAAACTGGTATTGTGCAAGGAAAAGGCACTAAATATTCCTCTAACTTACAAGTGATCTTGCTGCTTCTGCAAGACATTAACAGAACCTTAAGAACCGCAAGAAAAAAAGGTCATGGATAGAAAGAGATGCTTGTGGGATTTTCTGCAGCCTCTTGTTTTGCCCCCATGAAGAAAGCTTGACAGCGAGCCCCAAGATCTTTTATGGCTTTGAACAGAAAAAAATATCCAGCCCCTTAATGGCCAAAGCACTACAAAGGTGATGTCCCACCAGCTGAGCCATGACCAGGCATGTGAGGTTGGGTGAATGAGTGCTGGAGGTGAGTGTCTGCTGTGGTGCAGCCCCCTGAGGAAAGCCATTTCCTCCCTTTCTGTGTGCCTGACAAGATGGTCTCCCAGTGGTGCCCAGAGCCAGCACCCTGCCCTGCTGCTGACTTGTGTTGTGGCAAAGTATATCAAAACCCCTACTAAACATTAACCAATAGAATCAAGCTCTTTCTTCTTTTTCCTTGTTTATTTTTCTTACAATTTTTCCCCTCCCCTGGCCATGTTGTAACTTCTACACCAGCTTCAAGCTTGCAGTCCTTCAGCCAGAGCTTAATCTGGGACTCCTTGCCCTGCCACATGAGCACTGGGGACCATGTCAGTGGATAGTGGATAGTGACTTCCACTAAAAATGTGACCACCAAGTGTCCAGAAACGCTGTTGCTGAGCTGTAAGCTGTAACTGTGGACAGCCCCTCTACCAAAGTCCATGTCAAAGCCATCTGTGGAAAGCCAGATACGTTTTCTTTTGGGCATTTGCCATCTGTCTGAATGCTTTATGGCTTTTCACTTTGGTATTAATTTCTCCTCAAGTTAATCAGTAAACATGCTTTGCTGTATTTTACCCCGTACCCTCTGAAGTGGCAGGAGCAGTTTGGGTGCCCACAGCCTGTGGGGCTGGTGGTGTGGGGCAGCTCCCCCATGACCCCCAGAGCAGGGACTGCCTCCAGTGAAGGCGTTGCTGGGACCATTGTGTGCCAGGTAGAACCTTTATAAGTGTTCTCAGGAACTTTGGCCCTGGAAGGGAGACTGCACCAGGGAGAGAATCGCCAGAATGGAGCACGTGGAGCGGGTGAAGTGGTATGTGTCACATGTGTGGGGATCTCTGCCTCTTTGTCTGCCACTGCTGGAAGGGTGTCATGCTCCAGGACAGCCTCTGCCTTGAAAACTACTTTTAGATTACCTTTTCCCCATGCCTACTTTCACCCCAACTTGCCTTTCCCTAAACAGGAGATGGTGAACTTTTCTACTTTTCCTTGGTGAACCACTGTGAGTGATTAGGTTTTATTTTTTGGTTTTTTGTTGGTTTTTTTTTTTTTTCCTGAATTGTAGTCTTCAATCACTTCTCTGCCTGACAGCAGCTCTGTGTTCCCTGCCTGGGCTGGAGGAGGGGAGGTTGTGGAGGGGAGGATGAAGGCAATATTTCATGTTGTTTGGAGGGAAGGGCTCTGCACCACTGGCTTCTTCCTGGCCTGACGTGGATCCATCACGATGGCACAGTATTACCGGCAGAGACAGCTAGGCATTTATTTCTGTCACCTTGATCCAGGTGCAGAAAAACCTCAGCATCTGGTCCACAGAAAGTAAAAAACAAGCAGCAACATGTGGAGATACACTGGACTTGAGAATCACAGGTGGGAGAAGAATAAATAAGAAAGGATCTTTAATTTTATATTTTGTTTTCCTGTCCTCCATGTGAACTTGGGTAGTATTTCCTAAGAACAAGGGTGGTTTTTTAGGGTGTGAGTTGAACAAACACTGTAAGGATCTGGAGAGTGTAGGCTGCCTTTGGCAGTCTGACTAATGATCTTGGTCCTTTAAAACTGCCTTTCTTGCACCAGTCATGTTTCAGCTCTTTAACCCTTCCTGCTCTCTGATCTCTTCATTTTCCCCAAGCCCTCTGGTGATGCACCTCTGAGGAGGCTTACATTAATTTAGTTTCCATTGGTGAATAGGGACAAATCTGCCGAGTGCGGTGAGTTCACTAGATCGTGAGTTCCTGTTGGTTTGGATTTCCTGTCTTTCTGCCCCGTTGCCAGTGCCTTTCTTGTCTTTGTGGGTTTATGAGACTGATCTAGCAGAGGTTCATCTTGGTGTAACCCAGCTGAAGTGAAAGGCCCACTGAAGAAGGCAGGGGGTGGGGGTGTAATTCTTGCAGTCAAATCTCTAAAGATGTGTGCTGAATTTGGACCAGCATTCCTGCCTTCCCCAACCTGTTTTTTTAACAGTAAATTTTTTCACCTCAGTAACCATTGAACATGACTTTCTTTTTCATGGCTCTTCCACAGGATGAAGATGAGACGCCATAAACTCTTTCTGACTCTCTGCATGGCTGGTCTCTGCCTCATCTCCTTCTTGCACTTCCTCAAGGCCCTTTCCTATGTCACCTTCCCCAGGGAGCTGGCTTCGCTTAGTCCCAACCTCGTCTCCAGCTTCTTCTGGAACAATGCCCCCGTCACGCCCCAGGTCAGCCCTGAGCCCGGGGGTGCCGAGTTCCTCCGCACACCCCTGTACTCCCACTCCCCCTTGCTCCAGCCCCTGTCCCCCAGCAGAGCCAGCGAAGAGCTGCACAAGGTGGAGTTCGTGCTGCCAGAAGACTCAACGGAGTACTTTGTCCGTACCAAAGCCGGCGGCGTTTGCTTTAAGCCGGGCACCAAGGTGCTGGAGAAGCCCCCGGCGGGAGGCCGGCAGGAGGAGCGGGCGGATGGCGCGGCCTCGGGGCGGCCGGCTCGGAAGCCGCTGAGCGCCGGCGGAGCCAAGCGGCGCAAGTGGGTGGAGTGCGTGTGCCTGCCGGGCTGGCACGGCCCCAGCTGCGGGGTGCCCACCGTGGTGCAGTACTCCAACCTGCCCACCAAGGACCGCCTGGTGCCGCGGGAGGTCCCCCGGCGCGTCATCAACGCCATCAACGTCAACCACGAGTTCGACCTGCTGGACGTCCGCTTCCACGAGCTGGGAGACGTGGTGGACGCTTTCGTGGTGTGCGAGTCCAACTTCACCGCCTACGGGGAGCCGCGGCCCCTCAAGTTCCGCGAGATGCTGCTCAACGGCTCCTTCGACTACATCCGCCACAAGGTGCTCTACGTTTTCCTGGACCACTTCCCCCCCGGCGGCCGCCAGGACGGCTGGATCGCTGACGATTACCTGCGCACCTTCCTCACCCGCGACGGCGTCTCCCGCCTCCGCAACCTGCGCCCGGACGACGTCTTCATCATCGATGATGCCGATGAGATCCCGGCCCGCGACGGCGTGCTCTTCCTCAAGCTCTACGACGGCTGGACGGAGCCCTTCGCCTTCCACATGCGTAAGTCGCTCTATGGCTTCTTCTGGAAGCAGCCGGGCACCTTGGAGGTGGTCTCGGGCTGCACCATGGGGATGCTCCAGGCCGTCTACGCTACCGACGGGATACGCTTGCGGCGCCGCGACTACTACACCATGCCGGGGTTCCGGCAGTACGAGAACAGCACGGGACACATCCTGGTGCAGTGGTCACTGGGCAGCCCCCTCCACTTTGCTGGCTGGCACTGCTCCTGGTGTTTCACCCCAGAGGGGATCTACTTCAAACTGGTGTCGGCCCAGAACGGGGACTTCCCCCGCTGGGGTGACTACGAGGATAAGCGAGACCTCAATTATATCCGGGAGCTGATCCGGACTGGTGGCTGGTTTGATGGTACTATGCAGGAGTATCCCCCTGCTGACCCCAAGGAGCAGATGTACGCTCCCAAGTACCTGCTCAAGAACTACCAGCGGTTCCGCTACTTGCTGGAGAACCCCTACCGAAAGGTGGAGGGTGCTGGGTGAGGCCACCGAGGCTCAGGCTCGGGTGGGAAATCAGAACTTCGCAACAAAGGGAAAGAGTCAGGTGTTCTCATCTGTTCCATTTCTTCTTTTGTTTCCTTTGTTTATGGGCAGGGTGTGTCGTTTTTTTTGGGCCTCTTCCCTCCCTTGCTTCCTGTTCTTCTTCCCTTCATCCCAGGGTGATGCCTAGGAACCCAAATTCCTCAGTCACATGAAGGGAGGCCTGGACAGGAGGAAGAGAGATGCTGAGGACCTGTTCTGTAGTAGCATAAAGACTACCTTGCATCTTCTGAACCTCTCCTGCTGGCTGCAGAGAATCTCTGCAGCCAGCTGGCTGATTTTCCTCCGGGGGAGGCTGAGAGGGTCCCATGGGGAGAGAAGGCAGCTATTCCCATCCACCCTCATCCTTTGTGGATTGGAGCAAGCATAGATGCAAGCCTGGGCTATTCAGTGAGCGTGTGAGTCAGCAGGCACAAACTCTTGTGAGTGGTTGCGTGTGCAGATGTGTGTCACTGGCATTTTTTGGATGAGTGAATGTGCAAAAGCATCTCAGTGTGCTTTTTTTTTTTTTTTTTTAATACCTCTATATTCAAAGGGTATTTGGGGGAAGGGGAATCCTTTGCTTCCAAGGTGTCCTGCTCAAGATGCAGTCCTTGCCCAGGCTTGGGCTGGCTCTTGCCCCAGTACTCTACCAATCTTGGAGCAGACAGATAGGAAGCAGAGGAGAATGCTGGGTTTTGAGGGGTTTTTTCTGCTCATTTTTACCCCCCTGCCCCCACAACACTGCATGGACTTGGCCTACAGAAGCCAAAGCATCTTCCCTGCAGTACATGCTTCTGTTGGGGCTGGGATAAGCTGCAGGGGACCCAGTCAGATGGTGAGAGTGTATGTTTGCAAGTGCATGGTTGCCTGTGTGCATGAGTGCTCACATGCATGGATTTGGTGTGCACCTGGGTGTTTGTTACCAGTGTTGGGGGAGGGAAGAGGGCATAGTGGGGTTTGGCTGTGTGTGCTTTCAGAAAATGTTGGGATCTAGAAGCTGTAATCTCAGTATGGATCATCAGGTATGGATGACTTGGGCAATTCAGAGGAGAGGACCAGAGCAGGCACAGCTCGGCTCTCAGAGCAGTGCTACACATGTGGGACTGTTGCATGCCTCTCTGGCTGCCTGCAGACTGTGCCCACAGCACAGTGCTGGCTGCTCCTTACTTACCATGGGCTAATAAAAGGGAGAAGAGGAAGGGCAAAGTTCTGATTGTTGCAGACAAACAAAGCCTATCAAGGCACGGGATCCATCTCTCTGCCCTTAGGGTGTGAGGGAGGTCATGAAGAAACAGGCCATGGGTCAAGAAACTGTTTGGGGACCACCGTGCAATCCAGAGTGTATGCAGCCCACATCTGCAGCCTGGGCCATGCAGACAAGGTCATGGAGAGGAGAAGGGATTTAGGAGGGTGCTAGCTGCAGCTGGTTGGGCTGGTGTCTGTCTCCTCAGTGAGCTGAACAATCCAATACTACAGCAGATCCTCACTGCCCATGCCTGAGCAGATTCTTGTCTCCACCCTTACCACCACCCTTCCTCAGCAGATGGCTTGACAAGGTGCCCAGAGTCTGGGTCACAGTGGGCAGAGGGTGAAAAACATAATGAACTTGCTCTCTTAGCCTTGCAGTGGAAAGACTGACTCATGTTCCAAGCAGAAGTCATATGGAGGAGGATGAAGAGAAAGGCCTTGGCACAAAGCAGTGTGGCCCTTCTGGCCAGCTGTTCTAAAGCAGGAGGGTTTTCATTGCCCTGAACTCCATCAGGGCTCCATGGTCCTGTGTGCCACTCTTGTGCTCCATTCTTACCTGTGTCTCTATCTCTTTTTCCCTCCTAGTCCCCTCTCTAGAGAAGAGAAAATTTTCCACAAGAATCACTCTCTTGCCTAATAAGGCTGAGACTGGAATAGAAAGATGACTGACTTTTTCTGATCAAATTGAGATGCAGCTTACCTTAGCTCCTTCCCTGTGTTGTGTGCCATAAGGCCTGCTTAGAAGAACTGAAGGAACTTATTTTTTGTTACTATTTTTAGTTTCATTAAAATCACTGTTCTCAGTGATTTTGTTGTCTCTTCCCCAAAGGCAGAGAAGCCCCTTTAGGAACTGGGTGGAGGAGATTAAACTTTGCTTGGCAGAACCCTCTTCCACCAAAGGGAAGTTGTGGCTTTTTAAAGTCCAGACTTACTGATCTAGCAGAGGGAGCTCCTGTCACAGTTGTGGGGTTCTGGTACTGAGAAACTGTGTGGAGGTCTTAGAGAGAGAGATGGGGTCCCAGCTGAGAAAGCAGGAGCAAGATAAAAGCCACAGCACTGAGGATGCAGCAGGAGGAAGATGCTTTCCCCAGGGGCAGCTGGAGGAGAGCAGGTGTATCAGCTCATGCAATTCAACAGGCAGAAAAGTATGGAAGGAAGAAGCCATTTCTCATTTTTATTCTGAGGAGGGGAGCCTGAGCTCCAGTCTTGGACATTTTGGCTTTGCTTTGGCTCAGTGATGATAATACAAGGCCAGTACCAGGCTTTGTTGGAGATAGAAGAGAAAGACAAGTCAGTCTCTGTATGGGTGCTTTGGCAGCACCAGAGCCCCACTTCACATGAGCCAAAGCTCACATGTGCTGGGACTGCACCTTCTTATCCTCTCACAGTGGGAGCAGCCTCTCCTCCAACATCAGTCCTTCCCATTCACAGCCATCCTTAGGGATTTTTAGTGCACAGCAGTCATATTTTCAGTGTTGAGGTACAGCCCTTGTCTCTTGGGAGTTTGATAATCCTACAGCTGCAGTATCTGCTTCTCCTGTTTCTGAAGAACAGTCTGTTGCCTCTTCTCCACCATTATTTGCTCTACCATTCTCCTCTTCTATCTCTGATTTGTCTCTCACTTCTCCCTTGGGCTGGAGAAGGTGTTGCTGGAGCTCTTCTCCAGAGCTCTTGCCCTGCCCGCCTCCTGGACTTACTCATTTCCTTATTCTTAGGAAATTAAATTTAAACCAGACTTCTGTTGTAGTGGGAAGAAGGGGCTTTACAGATGAAATGCATTCTTTATAGTTTCTTTCTCAAGAATTGTTTAAACGTTTTTTGATTTAAGGCCAAACCAGTCAATGTTTCTGTCTAATTTGTCTGGCTAGCCCTTTGTTTATTATCCTTAGGGAGCTAGAGTGCTTGTCATTAAAAATCTTGTCCCTGGAGGGAACAGACACTACTGAGCTGGCTTTCACACAGTGGTTTTCCAAGGTGGTGGCTTACCCTCTGCTTAGCCTTGCCTGTGCTGCCTGCTGGGACCTCTGCAGCCAGCTCCTGGTGGCACAGCCACCCCTCCAGGCACCTGCCACTAGAGGAAGTCAAAAGTGTGTGGGTGTGTGAGGTGGTGAGAGGCAAAACAGGAGGCAGATTTGTCAGATCCTTGTTTCCCATTGCTGGACTCTTGAGGTGAGCACTGAATCTCCTTCATCTTATGTGAATTTACCTCAGGTTCTGAGATTTGAGAAGGGAAAGACCAAGAACCTTGTCCTGGCACTGGGCTGGAACTGGGATCAGCTTACCAGAGCCTGATGTCTGTGGGCTGTTGCAGCAGACAGTGGGCAGTGAATCCTGCTGTCTCTGTTGGACCAAACTGTCCAATGGATGGAGGGAATGCATCACCAGCCTTTTCCTGCAGCCCTCTTCAGCCTTGTGCTTTTTCATTCCCAGAACCTTTTTTACCTTCAAATTGGTAAAAAAAAGGGGGGCCAGGAAACATGTGAAGCAGTGTGTGGCACACCCAATCCTTGCACTTCTTTTTGTCTGTCTCTTGTCTGTCTTTGTGCTTCCCACCTAGAAAGAGATGGTGTGCCTGTGCATGGCTTTGGACTGGAGAAAACCTCTTTTGCCCCAAGTGAAAGGAAGGATATGGGCTTGGTGGACCTGTAGCAGGTGAGCTTGCTAAAGCAGATTAGGGCAGGTTAGGCATATTTGCCCATCTGGGGGTAATGCCACACCCAAGTGACAGAAAAGAACGGTGACTTTGTGCCTGTGGTTGGTATGGAGGATGACTTGCTCAAGCCCACTCTTGCTGTTGCTTTCTCTGATCCCTGTGTCCTGCTGAGGTGTTTGCTGTTCTGCCCAGGACAACCTACTCTGTGTCTCTGTGACAAGCAAACAAGGAAACCGAGTTGGCATGGAGGGAGAGTGTGAGAGCAGAATGGGTGTTCATCCCCCTCTGCCTGCCTGTTGTTTCCTTGTGGGATGGTGTCTCTTGCCCTCCTCAGTGTCCCCAGCTGTGTCCCAGCTCCTGCTGGCAATCTCTGTGGCTGCTATGCCTCTGCACTGTGAAGACACGGGTCCAGGGTCACTCCTGGTTCCAATAGTGAACACTGGTGGTGAAGAGGGAGGGGATGGCTCGTCCTGACTTCACTGACCTCTAACCTTGGCAAGAAAGGAGGGAAGTGAGTGGGAGAATGGATCCTGTATCCCTCCATCATTGTGTTCTCCCTAAACCCCTCCTTTCTGATTTCTGAGACATTGGACAAAATCACTGCTGATAGGGAAAGGGAAGGGGGTGGCAGGAGGGGCTCAGATCCAGAACTGTTTCCAATGCAATACACTGACATTTTAAAGCTTTGGGCACTACAGGTAATGGATTAAGAAGGGATCTGAAATACTCTGAGACTAGGAATTCAAACCACTGTTTTTTCCTGCCTATGTGGATGATGATGCAGTGTCATCCTGGAGATGGTCCAGCAGCACTTCTGAGCCTGGGGTCCACCTGGACCTACTGCTGGTGTTGCTCCTGGAGGAGCTCCAGGACACCCTGCTTTGGAAAAAGAATGCGTGGACTTGCCAAAAACTAAAAAGAAAAGAAAAAATAAGAGCATCTGCAAAGCTCCTTTCAACTCTGTAATTTATAAACAGCAAGTAATAATGAACTTTTTGTAAGGATAAATCAAATGTACATTCTGAAATCATTTTCTCTGTAAATGGTTGGATTTCATTTCACCCTTAAAGGGATGCTTAAAAGGAGGAGATAATAATAAAAATTAAAAAAAAAAAATTTACAAAGTATGAAAAGAAACCAAGGCGTGTGTGACAGCTTTTATTTCTGATTGTCAGGCTGGCGGGGGGGCTGGAAAATGGAATGAGGGAGCTTCCTCTCTTGGCAGAACACTGTTCCCAAGAAGGGAGATTGAAGCTGGGCTGGAGACTGATTTTGTAGGCCCATGTCAGACCTAATTTGCATGGTAGGTGAGTGGGGCTGCTATGTGGCTCTCAGAAGAGCTGGTGGATGTGGGAACCAGCAGCATCTCATAAAATGGTCCCTTGACACTATCTTTGCTCCTTTGGATGCATCCATTTTTCCAAGAAAAGCCTGGAAATCCTGGAGCCCCAAATTAAACCTCCCCACTGCAGACCTGCCTCTCTGGTGGCTGACTTTTGGCACGGAGCATGAGAACATGACCTCCTTGTTTTGGTTTATTTTTAAACCTGTCTGCTGTAGTTTTGGCTGTTCCCATTACTTGGTATCAAAGCCTTGTCCTGCTCTAAATCCTCCTAACCATCTGGCCTCTGCAGTGCTTTTGGCAAGAGCCTTTTGCAAGCTCATGTGCCATCCACAGCTATTTAATTTTTTACCTTTGTAAGTGTCTTATGCTTCAGGTTCATTCCTGATTCCATTTAGAGGCAGTGACTGTAAGCATCTTAGGTTATTTTCCTCATAAGTATTAGCTCCAGTGAATTCCCTCATCTTTTTCATCCATACCAGTCTATCATTTTCAGTTCTCCCCTTGTGGAAAGGTCTCATCTAACTAGAGGCTTGTGTTATGCATTGCTGAATGAAATTCTGCTGCTTCTGTGTCTGGAACAAAGGGTGTGAAAGAAACCTGCCACTCAAAATTAACAATTAAATTTTCTGTTTAGAATTTTTAGCATTCTTAGTGATCACTGTATTTTTGTGCCTGAACAGGGGATTAATCTAAAAATAGGTGATGACCAGCATGCTTGAAATTTCAGTTTTTCAAGCAGGGAGGTATAAGTCTGTAAGCATAGACCAATGGCAATTTAGTGAGACAGTTTAAGAAATGAGAGTTGACTAGGTCAAAGGTTCTCCCACATTTTTCTTGCCTCTAAAACAAAATCTTTACTGACATTTATATTATTTTAAAAAGTAACATAAATTACATTTCTTTTGTTTCTTTTGAAAAAGGCCTTTTTTTTTTTCCTGGAAAGCACGAGCTTCTGCTGCAGAAGCTTCAAGTGCCTCTGTGAGTGAGAGGGGTTGACTCTTGGACAAACCAGTCTGGGGTGGAAACCTTCCTTTGCAGGAGCAGCAGGGAGCATGTGGCCCCACCACAATCCCCATTTACCATGTCAGAGGGTCCCTCAACACACCAGAAAAGATCTTGGTACATGCAGCGTGTATCCTGGGTATGGATATGGAGCCTTAAGCACCATTTTGCATCAGGAGCCTGCAAGCCATCTGATGCCAAGCAATCCTGTGTGTTTTGCAGAATTTCAGTATTCCAGCAGATGTGTTAGATGGGGTGATGCAGCATGGAGGAGCTCTGGCATGACCTTGCCTGGAAGTCAGTGGTTTCTCCCAAGCTCTTGCTCTCTGTCATGGATGTCTGGTGCTCATCCTGGGCCTGTGCAGCCCTGCTCGGTGGGGAGGCTGCAGGAGACTCTTTGTCTCTGGCTCATGGAGGGGCTGGCTCCAGCTGATTCCTTATTGATGCCTATCAGGCCAGCTGACAAAGGGATGGACATGCTGTTTCCAAACACCAGGGTGCTTGGAAACAAAGTGACTTCATTATAAACTCAAAACACCTTTCAAAAAACTGGAGAGGGGATGCCAGACCCCATTTTGCCAGCTGTTTGTTTTTGTTGCTGGGATACATTTCTTCCCTGTGTAAGGACACATTTTAATGTGCTGCTTAGCAGGGACAGTTGGTTTTTAAGTATTAATGCAATTTTATATTATGCTCCTAAATCTTGCAGCTTTAGCAGCTCAGCTGGGAAGCAGTGAGGTCTCAGCTGGCTGGCAGGCAGCCCATGGAGCAGCCAGAGAGAGTCACCCCAGCCCCAGAGAGCATCACCAGCAAATGGCTTCATGCTCACGTGCCCACAGCTGCAGGCAGTGGCTGCCCTGCTTTCCTGAGCACTGCCACAGAGAGGGTTTGGCCACAGCCATGGCAGAAGGGAGGCATGGAAGGTTCTTGCTCCCTGGCAGTGGTGTGTGTTCCTGAAGGCTCCTGGGTGTGCTGAAGGCAAACCTTCCCCTGGGAGCTTTGCAGGACTTTGCTCTGTCGCTCCAAAACTGTTCCATCTAGAGAAGGGGCTCCAGATCACTGAAGTGAGAGGCTGACATAAGGAATATAACCCATGGATGCTTTGTTGAGGAGCCTGGCTTGGGGCCAGGCTGCTGCAAGCTCTGCCTTTGAAGCTGCAGCAGGGACAAGCACATCAGCAAAAAGGTAAAGGATCAGCCCTATTCAGCTAGTGTTTGGGATGTTACTGTAAGCATCTCTGAGATCCCCAGACATGAACCTTTACTTGGAACTAAGGAGCATCTGGCAATCCAAACATTTTCAGCATTTCTGTGTGTGCTTATTTTTTTAAGCAAAGTGAGAAGGGAAAATAGTTCTTGCTGTCTTTTAAAATATATTACAGCTATGTAAGAATACAAATCTTTCAAGGCCATATCTCTCCTCACCCTGCCAAATGAAACACAATATAGAACTCTATTGTTTTACTCTTGTGTTTCCTGTGCCTTACAGCCTGAACCATGGATCCTCTTGGCTGAAGTCCATCCCAGTAACGATTTAATTTGGGAACACACTTCACCTTTCTAAAAATAAGGAAAACTCAGAAGAAGAGCAAATAAACTGTGCTGAATAAAGATCTAAAATGACTTCTCCAGGATCTGGAATTAAAGAAAATATGTTATGAAAGGAATGCATAAAATAAAATAACATAAGCCTGCCTCTATGCAGCAAACTCTTTCCTGGCATTTTAGCCCTGTTCTACAGTCTGGACTTTTTCCAAAGAGAGAGCAACAAATCATCAGTTATATATATATATTCTTTTCCCCCCTCAGACACTTACTAAGAACCAGGCATACACACAAAAATAAAAGAATGTAGAAAACATCGACCCACTTCTTTCTGCTTTGCAGTGTTTTTAAGGCATTTATCTCAAACTTACCCAGAAGTGAATGTCAGACCACAGCAAAACCAAAACCAGGTAAATGGGATAGAAATAAATCTAAGGGCATATGACTTAATGGGGCAAGGTGTGCAATAGGTGCCTTTGCTTAGAAAAAGAAGAGAAGCAGCAGGATGCAGCAGCCATGCTCTTCTCAGATGGTCTGTATGCACATGGGACCAATCCACACCTAATGCTGGAGTCCAGATAACCCTTACACAAAGCAAAATCCCATGAGAGGGCCTCATGCCAGCACACAGCAGGTGAAGGAGCACAAGAAAGCCTGAGGTCAGCATGTGTAGTTCAGCTCAGGCAGGTGGTACCACCAGCTGCAAGCCCTCTGCTCTCTGCTGACACTTCCCCTGCAGAAAACAGGGGCTGTTGTGGGGATGCAAGATTGCAAGGACAACAGCACTCAAAAGCGAGGTCCATTAATGGCTCTGTAAATCTGCAGCATGCAGCTGGTGCAAAGTGAAAAATGGGGTGGTGAAGGCCAGGGGATGGAATCTTACTGGTCAGGGAATAATGAGAAAAGTCCCCAGTAAAAACCCAGGCACAGGGAAATTTGTTTGAAGAAACACGAGTCGTGCTGGGAGTGAAGGTGAGCACAACCCGATTGTAAAAGTACTACTGATGCAATTTCAATGTGTTAGGTAGTAAAACTGAGCATCCTCAGTGAGTGTCAGCACATCCCCTCATGGGGACAGCAGCTCTGCTTCACACAGGAGGCCACTTGCTGCTGACAGTGTCTGCAGCCCCCTGCACTGCAGGGATGGAAGTCTGGGGATCTGAAAAGCCCCACTTCAGCTGCAGCAAGGCTGGGACCTTTCCCTTCTTCCCCCTGTCAAAAACATACCCTGAGTGTGGCTTCCCAGATCAGACATTTACTGTCCCTACTAAAACGTGGGTCTTGGCTCTAAATCAGGAATGCTCCTTGAAAGGTGGCTATGGACCAGTGGTCTCTCCTTCCCCACCACTTGTCTTCCTTCCTACATGCACTCAACATCAGAGCTGCTGGGGCTTCAGGGAATGAAGCCAGGTGTGCCACCCTTGGGTTGCAGCTGGAGAGCAGGAGCCCAAATGCCATTAATACTTACAACTGCTCAAGGAAAGTAAAGAAGCAGGGCTGCAGTTAAAGAGAGAGTGTTGAACAGGGCTGAGACTGCCAAAAGGCCTCCTACAAGGTCCATTTACTAGAACATGCTAAGGATATTAAGCTCAAGCTCAGATACCATTGGTGGGTCACTATCCATCCTCCCCCTCACATTTTAGAACTGCTTTCTGGCTCCTCTAAGAGACCAGCCTCCTGCTTCCAAGCACAGTTTGCTTCCTAAGCCTGCAGAGCCCCTTCAAGATGCCATTTGCAGCTCTGAGGCTCACATTCACCTCCCTGCTGCCCAGGGAGGGTTTTTTGGCTGGTTACAGGAGTGGCAGCTCTGGAGACTTCCCGAGGAGGCACGGGACAGGGGGGGATGTCTTAGTCTTATTCCAGCTAACAGCACGGGTTATTGTGCCCTGTCACACATGGTGCCTTTGATATTTCAAGCTCACTTGGTCATTTTGAGAAACAAAGGTTGTTATTGTTCTCCAGGAGCACAGCAAAGGTGTGCTCCCTCCCTTCTGCCTGCACCTGGCCTGCCAGGGCAAGTAAATTCCCTTTTTTACAGGGACACAGGCTGGAGGTGCAGGGGGAACTCCATACCCAGTGACTCCATGGGTGAAGGTCCCTCGGGGCAGCGCAGGTCTTTGGGGGTGCTGGGTGGGTCCCACAGCTGCATGCAGTGGGTCAGCAGCGTTTGGGAAGCCCTGAAGCCAGGGGGATCTTGTTTCACTGTCTCAAGGCAGAGTTCACACTCACAACCCCCAGCATGCCACCAGAGGTTGGGCACTCACACTGCAGCTTGGAGTGGCATCAGTCATGTGCTGCTGGCCCTGGCACTCACCCTGCTCTTTGCAGGAGAGAAGGGGCAGGTTGAGGTACCCCTGCCCACACCGTGCAGGCGTGGGCAGCCCCCGAGGGCAGCAGGCACAGCGAGTGAGGTCCAGCAGGGGCGGGGGCACTTTGGACACACTGCACTGTGCCGGTGGAGGAGCTCACAAAACACACACACAGCTGCTGGCCAGGGGCCCGGGAGCTGGCAGCCAGCCTGGGGGGAAAGCACAGAGAGAAACACCAAAACAGGCACAACCCAAGGGGGCTGGGCTGGGGAGGGGGCGCTTAGGGAGGTGGCAGTCCTTGGCTGCCACGGCAGGAGGGCAGCAGGGAAGTGCATCACTGCATGGCCTGGCCCCACTGGTACTGCACCAGGGGTTTGCCACATGTGGCTGCTCAAGTTTTGATCCAGATTTGGGAGTTTTGGGGTCTGGGCTCATCAGCACACGTGCCCAGGGGTGACAGAGCCCGCTTGTGAGAAGGGAAGTATTTCTGAGGATTAACAACCCAAGGAGGGGGCAGGAAGCCGGGAGGAAGGTTCAAAGATCAATTTTCATTCTTGCAGCAGGTAAAGAGTAGGGAATTTGAATGCTGGCTCTGAGGTCTTGGAAAACCCAGTATATGAACTGATGATCTGGAAACAAAGATGAGCAACACACCGAACATTTTTAAAAGATGAATCAAAGCTATTGACTCTTGAGGAGATCGAAAAAGACTGAGTAAAATGCAAATGTGGCAAATGGGGAACACCACATATTTGCCAAGGATTAACTGGGTATGTGCAAGGTCAGAAGAGGGGAAAACCAATTGCACATAAGAATTACAAAGCTCCAGATGTTCTCTAGCAACCCAAGAAATAATATGGATGTCACACAAATTCTGGCTCTTAGAGTAGCTGCAGGTTAAAAAAAAAAGCGCACAAAAATATTAGCATGCAGAAGGAAGGAGGGAAATAATATGGAAAATATGATAATGCTATTATGTAAATCACTAGTGCGGCCTCTCTGGGAATACTGTCTGCAGTTCAAGTAAGCCCTTCTCAGAAAGGGCTGATTAGGGGCATGGCAAATTCGTTCACAGAGAGATCAAAACGATTGGGGTTGTTTATCTCAGAAAGGAAATGAACAAGACGAGATTGGCACAGAGTGAGCCAGTCCAGAGCTTCTGTTTTTCTTCCTGTTCAGTTCTATCACTGTCATATCTGGTGTGGCTGAGAATTGTGTGAAGTGATGTGGCTCTCCTCTGTCACATACCATTTGCTCTTTCTCTCACTCTCCCCTCCAGGGGAGGCACAGCACATTATGTTTTATATTTAGGCAGGACCTGGCAAGGAGGGGATGGCTAAGGAGAAATATGTATGCCCCAGAGATGCCTCCTAATAGAGAAGGTGAGAATGGAAAAGTGGGATTTGCACCTGGACAGTGGAGCAAAAAGCTCTGGCTTTGGGGTCTCCTTCCATCAGTTCAGACAGGCTGTCAGCTACGGCCCTTCTCCGAGAGCCTTGAGGCCTCCGGACCAAGCCTGGTCCCTGGGGAATCCTTAAATATAAGGAGCTTGAAATTGGTAAATTCGCCTGTAAAAAACATCTCAGAAGTCACAAGTATCTTGAGATGCAGCAGTGACCCACTGCTCTCTTCCAGGAGAGGGTCAGGTAAGGTGTTAGGGGGAATTCCTTCCCCGAAAAGGCGATTAGACTCTGGGATGGGCTGCCAGGGAGGCGGCGGATCACCGTCCCCGGCGGCGTTCGAGAACGGACTGGACGCGGCACTCAGTGCCGTGGTGTGTTTGACAAGGTGCTGTTCAGTCCGAGGCTGGACGCCATGGCCTCAGAGGCGCGGCACAGGCGCTCGGAGCCCGCAGGGCGCTCGCACCGGGGCTGCCCGGGGCCCTCCCCGCCCGGCCGCATCCCGGGCTGCCGGGGCGGGCAGCGCTCCTCCCGGCCGCCAGGGGGCGCCAGCGCCGCGCCGCCGCCCCAGGCCCGCGCGGCTCGCTGCCCGCGGCGCCGGCGCTGCCATTGGCGGCCGCGGCCCGGAAGCGGCCCGGAAGCGGAAGCGCGGCGCTGCCGGTGACCCCGGGAGCGGCCCGAGAGCGGCTCCGGAGCGGCCCAGCGCCCGCGGCCCGGTGAGAGCGGAGCGGCCGCGCTCCTCCCGCGGGGCTGCAACGGCCCCGCGCCCCGGCCCGGCCCCGGCACCGAGCGGCGGCCGGCGGGGCCCTCGGGAAGGGAGAAGCTGACCCGGATCCCGCGCTCGGTCACTCCCCTGCAGGTCGCCCGTTCGCCCCGCACACTTGTCCCCCATGGCCGCGTGGTCCCGGGAGGCGGTGCTGAGTCTGTACCGGGCTCTGCTGCGCCGCGGCCGCGGCCTGCGCTACACCGACCGGGATTTCTACCTGGCCTCTATCCGCCGCGAGTTCCGCCGGAACCAGGAGCTGCAGCGGCTGGAGGACAAGGAAAGGCAGCTGGAGAAGGGGCAGGCTTTCCTCCAGAGCGGGCTCGGGGGCCTGGTGTAAGGATTCCCTGTAGCTCCCACTGCGCCCACCTACCTCCCTCTTCTTTCCGAAATCCCCTCGCCAACCAGAAGAGATGATCAACACTCACTACCCACCGCTTTCTTGAAAGAAAGCCTGGAGGCGCTACCACAGGCACACCAGGAGGGCTCTCCTGTTCTCTTCACAAATGCATTAGGTCACAGGTAGGTCATTTACAATGATATAACTTCGTTCTTTGTGCTGCTGTTACGGTGAGCTTTGCAAAAGTGCCGGGTTCTTTCTGCATGGGGATGACAAGTGAATGTGTTCTTGGTTCATCCAGGCAGGAACATTCTCCCTGGCTTGGCTTTAGGGAAAATAAAGGGCAGTTTTAAACCACCTCAGGCAGGCAGGCAGGATCAGAGCCTTGGACACTGACTCAGTAAAATGACCTAAAGTCACAGTGCAGTTTCTTGGTGTTATCATGTAGGTTCACTGAGGATCCACCTATGGGTACAGGGATGGCAAAGTGTGTTTTACAGCATCACAGAATCATTTAGGTCGGAAAAGGCCTCTGAGTTCATTGAGTCCTATCTTTGACTGATGACCACCTTGTAACTAACATGGCACTGTGTGTCACATCCAGGTTAAACACCCCCAGGGATGGTGATGACTCCATCACCTCACTGGGCAGCCCAATCCAATGCCTAATCACCCATTCTGTGAAGAAGTTCCTCCTGATGTCCAGCCTGAGCCTTCCCTGGCACAGCTTGAGGCCACTTTGGCCAGAGAGACTTTAAATGTAAATCTCAAGGTCAGGTTAAATGGAAATTTGAGGACACAAAAGTACACATGCAAGAAAATATTCATGTCAGTGTTTTACATGATTTGTCTGAGAGTTTAACCCAGCAGCCTCCAGGGTAGGAATAAACATCAAATTAAGGCAAGGGAGCTGTTCCTTTTATGAGGTGTTGCGGTCTCTAGTGTTGATTCTTGGGAGTCTGTGAAGTATCTGGGATTGGACACTGTCTATAAATTAATCTGTGAATGGGAGCTTTGAGACTGCCTGTCAATTCTTGGGGAAGATTCCACTTTGTTCCAGACCATTGACCAACCCTGTATTACCTTGTCTGTGAGCAAAATCACACTTGTTACCTTAGAAATTGGAAAATAAATTTGCTGTGCTTTGGTTGAGAAGCACAAACTGTATGAAAAATACCTGAATTTTGCTTAATACGCAGGATTTTTTTGCAAAATACTGCAGAAGTAAATTCTGCTTTCTTTCATTCAACCTGTTCAGTTATTAGGAATCTTGGAAGTTTGGATCAGGTATTGATGGTTGTGTGGTCAGTCCTGCCCTGGCACAAGCCGAGCCGGGGGCAGCGGGTGCGAGGTGAGGGATAAGGGGTGAACCATCGGGGTTTTGACTGGTGCCTGTAACGTTCCCTCTCCTTGCAGGTGGGATGGCGGGCGCCGGGCAGCGCAAAGGGAAGAAGGATGACAACGGCATCGGCACCGCCATCGACTTCGTGCTGGCCAACGCGCGGCTGGTGCTGGGCGTGGGCGGCGCCGCCATGCTGGGCATCGCCACGCTGGCCGTCAAGAGGGTGAGTGCCACGGCCGGGGGCTGGCCTGCTGTCTGCCAGCAAAGGCAGAAGCTTCTCTTTGAAAGGGAGAATGTCAACCCCCTCCCTCCAAATTATTGTCATTGTGAAATTAAGGGGCTCCCAGGCAAAGATAGGGGAATTAGGAATAACAGTTCTTTACTAGGAAAATTAAAATAGAAATATAGTATTACAAAGAACAATCCCAACCCTGATAGAGTCAGAATACAACCTGACACCCTGTCAGTCAGGGTGTTGGTAGCAGTCCCATTAAATGGTGGCTGCAGTCCTCCTGCAGTGGAAGATGTGGTTCAGCTGAAGCAGTGCTCCTGTAGAAGGGGCAGTTTTCCTCTGAAGGTCCAGGGATGATGTGGGAAGGTCCGGCTTTTCATCTGGAATCCAGTGGAAAGAAAAGTAATTTCTGTCCAAAATCTCAGTTTTTTATCTGAGTAGGAAAGGCTTGGCTCCTCCCCCTGGCTGGAGCATCTCCCAATGGGATGATGTAATTTTATCAGTCACACAGTGGGACTCAATGGGCAGATGATCTTCCTGGAAGGAGAGTGGGTTGTGGAAAAGGTAAAGATGATTGCTTCACCTAGTCTTAAAGATGGCCCATTAGCAGATAGTATGTGCCACAGAGATAAGGAATCACTGCCCCACCTGGCTTCAACAGATGGTGATAGAATACACATTTCTGGCCACATCAACCCAACACACCTGGGTAAAATGCAAGCCCCTGGTGATTCAAACTCTTCTTGGTTTAGATGTACGACAGGGCCATCAGTGCTCCCAGCAGCCCCACTCGCTTGAGCCAGTCGGGAAAGAGAAGCTGGGAAGAGCCAAACTGGCTGGGCTCCTCCTCCCGCCTGCTGACCCAGGACATGAAGAGCAGCCTCAGCCGCTCCCTGCAGACCCTTCCCACTGATCCTTCACCTGCAGACACAGGTAAGAGGCATGGCCATCCACCTGCATCACAGGGTCATCCAGGCCTATAAACCTATTTCTTTAGAGGAATGCAGGGAAGGAAGTACCCTGTCTGGCCCTGGACTTTTATGTTTTTCTTTTAAGCAGGTCCACTGGTAACTTCAAGAATCAGAACTGACACTGGGAACTAGTCAATGATGGTCATCTTTTTGCACTCTTCATTCCTCTTATGACTCCATGGTGTTAAGCTTTATTTTCCCTCATTTTTTTCTCTTTCAATCTGAATATCTATTCTTTCCTGATAGAAAGCTATTCCATTTGTTTGAAGCACTCTCTTGCCTTTCTTTGGGCCATTCCAGTTTGCTTGCATCTTTTTAAGGGTGGAAGGAGGTATTTGACTTTAGTAATTTATGACACTATTTCCTGTATCATATATATATATATATATTCCATTTTCCCAATAATTCCTGGACTGACATTTCCCTGTTTAGTCCTGCTTATCACTGCATTTGTCTTCAGTAGTCTGCAGAAAGTGTCCTGTAGTTTTCTTTCTGGGTCTTTTCAGTAATTTAGAATCCAACCATGTTCTTTTTTCACATGTGCTTGGTTCTTTGTTCTCAATGGTTTTACTTTCTATTCCTGGTCACTCATTTCAGGAGATTTAAACCAAAAATCAGAATCAAGCTATTCACTTGGTTTCCAGATGATTTTAAAGGAAGTTATCTTTGGGATGGCAATAGGTTTTCTGTTGAGGAAACATTAAAAACTAGACAGCTGTGTTAAATGGGTCTAGATCATTTGATTGGAGTCCCCAAGCATATGGACTGAGTAATAAAAACATTGGTAATGGTGCCTTAAATTCTTCAATTAGAAGTAAATTAAAACTCAGTATGGAAATTATTTTTTTTTTTCATAAATAGGCAATGAAATGCAGTTCCCTATGGTTTTGTGCATTATTTCCTTTACACATAAAAAGTTCAAATCTGTCCAAAAGAACCCAGTGGGACAAGAGGCAGCAGCTGCTGAGGCTGGGCTAGATGGGTTTGTGTACAGCTTGGTCAGCCATTCCTCACGTACTGTGTGGCCAAATGCCTATCACAAAACAAATCTGCAACAGGCAATTGCTTTAATGGGACCAGTGACTTGGGGATTTCTCCTGCACCCCTTAGGTATCACAGCCCTTCCAAAGTGCTCTTAGAATCTGTAATTCCCCTTGAATTCTCATTGTTAACTCTTCATCCATGTTAAGAGAAATCTGAAATGGATGGGAAGCATTGATTTATTTAGTTGGGAAACCAGTCAGAAGAAAAGGGGACTCAGAGAATCTGTGCGGGTCAGACATTGTTTAGTAACGCAGATGACAATGTAAGGCTTGTGTTGTTGCATTGTGCCTCCGAGTCTCTTTCCAGTGAAGGTTTCAGGGGGGTGTCACTGGAGCTATGATGGCCTGAGCTGGGGCAGCCCCAGAATCTGTCAGCTCATCATCCTAATAACTGTGCTGATCAGACTCCCAACAACTATTTCATTTCCAGGTGGCAGATTCTGTTCTGCGCAACTTCGCCGCGAAATCAGCTGCAACCTCAACAGTTATCCCTCTGTCTTGCAGACATTTTCCGACCCACAAAGCCCAAGCCATCTGCCAGGAGGAGCCAGGTGGAGCTGAAGAAGTCGCGGCTGCGGCTGTCGCTGCAGGAGAAGCTGTTGGCGTACTACCGGCGGCGGGTGGCGATCCCGGCGGCCGAGCAGGCTGGGGCCAAGCAGGCGGCCGTGGATATCTGCGCCGAGCTGCGCAGCTTCCTGCGCGCCAAGCTGCCCGACATGCCCCTGCGCGACATGTACCTCAGCGGCAGCCTCTACGACGGCCTGCAGGTACCTGCTGGCACACAGCACGCTCTGCTCAGCCTTCCCTCTTGGCACTGCTGAGGCCCCTGGTGTTGCCTTTCCCGCTGTGGAGCCGGGCGTGGGTTTCCACAGTGCTTGAACAGGAGTGACCAGGCTGCTCTGTCGTTGGCTGCTTTATTTCTCCAAAATAGCTCAGTCCTTCTTTGCTTCCTTTCTGTCTCTCCTTGTAGTTGTGCTTTTCTTGTTGTTTCTCCAGTAGACATCTGTTTTCTCTGCATCCCTCTGTAACCATCCAAATACATTATATTCCCTTAGAACTCACAAATATTCATGTAGGTCTTTCCTACCTGGTTTTTTTTTTTTTTTTAAACGCATGACAGACCTGGATGGCACAGCAGTCCCTGCTGCAATATCTCCCTGATGGCAAGATGCCCATGGCTATAGTGAGTGATTCAGAGGCACACTTCATTGTTTGAGTCAGAGCTCTGGAATGGAGCGTGGAATGTCCAGGGAAACTTAGACCTGGGGTCTTGATCACATTGGTGAAAAGGGATCTTTAATGACCCTTTTCCAAACAATGTGGCAGACCAGGTGAGGGCAGTGTACCTAGCTGTAGCATTGGATTATTAAACCATGGCAACAGAAGCTTGTCTAGGAACTTTATACTCTGTTTAAATAGTGTGCTGTTGCCATGCCCTAGGCCAGCTGCATGTCACAACCAAGGAGCAGACTTAGAGCAGTATGAGGCAGAATGATTCATCTATATGCAGTCCGTGTCAGGTCTCTAAATAGCACATTCCACGTAAGCACTAGCTTTGGCTATACCTTGGAATTATCCCACTGATGGTTGGAAATAGTTCTTCAGAATGCCTTTTAACAAAGGGAGACTGGGAATCCCACGCAGAGAGGAGAATGAGATAGCTGAATCCATATTCCAGGTTCCTTTGGACAGAATGCTAAAGGTGGTGAGTAAAATGAATGTGGAGAGAGAAAGCTTATTCTTACTGACTTTTCTCTCTTGTGAAAGGTAGTGACAGCTGACCACATCCAGCTCATTGTACCTCTCATGCTGGAGCAGAACCTGTGGTCGTGTATCCCCGGGGAGGACACCATCATGAACATTCCTGGCTTCTACTTGGTGCGTCGAGAAAACCTGGAGTACTTTCCTCGTGGGAGCAGCTACTGGGACCGCTGTGTGGTGGGAGGTTACCTTTCCCCCAAAACTGTAGCAGACACCTTTGAGAAGGTTGTAGCTGGATCCATCAACTGGCCAGCAATCGGGAGCCTCTTAGACTATGTGATCCGTCCGGCAGCTCCCCCAGCAGATTTGACACTAGAAGTCCAGTATGATGCAGACCGGCATCTTTTTATTGACTTTCTGCCATCCCTGACACTGGGGGACATCGTCCTCGTTGCCAAACCTCACCGACTGGCCCAGAATGACAACTTGTGGCGCCTGAGCCTGCGGCCGGCGGAGACGGCTCGCCTCCACGCCCTGGACCAGGGCGATTCCGGCTGCCGCTGCCTGTGCCTCAAGATCTTCAAAGCAGTGTGCAAGCTAAACCCAGCTCTTGGACACCTCACTGCCAGCCAGCTCACCAATGTCATCCTGCACCTCTCCCAGGAGGAGTCCGACTGGTCCCAGGACGTGCTGGCGGATCGCTTCTTGCAGGCGCTGAAGGGGCTGATCCGCTACTTGGAGGCAGGAGTCCTCCCCAGTGCCCTGAACCCCAAGGTGAACTTGTTTTCAGAGCTCACTCCTGAAGAAGTGGATGAGTTGGGCTACACCCTCTACAGCTCTCTGTCAGAGCCAGAGGTCTTGCTGCAGACGTAATGGGGCCTTACCTAGGGAAGTGTTGATAGGGTTTAGCCAATGCAGACTTTGATTACTGCGAATTATGTCTCCTCCACTTCTCCCTATCTCACTCTCTCTCTCTCTCTCTTCACCACTCCCCCCTTTTGGTTCATTAGTAATTCCTGCTGTGGAGTTGGTGCTCCCACTGAATTTCTTGGTGCTACTGGTCCATTTCCACCATCTCTGCCCCAACAGGTACCCATTGACTAGGGAAGAGAGGCTAAAACTGCAGCCCTGAGATCTTCACATGAATTCTGCTGAGTTTTAAGTGTCTACCAAAAATATAAACCAAACTATGCACTTCTTTATTCTGTAGTACACTTAGTGCAGCAAACCCTCTTTGGTCTGAAGAAGGTGGAACTGGGCTGGTAAATCCAGTGATGATTTTAACAGACTTGCACTGAGGTTGTTTAATTTCCACAGCCTGACTTCGCCCTGTGTTTCTTTTTTCTCTGCTGTCCCACACTGTCTCACTTTCCTTTCTATTATGTCCTTTTGGCCCAGTCATGCAGGGCAGACTGAGTGAGATATTTTGGATAGGGTTCTTTTTGTATTTCTGAGTGGATAATGATTACACTGGCAGTATTTAGGGCTGTAGAGCTTGAAATTGGAGAATTTCCACAGCTCCTGCTACCATGGAGCCTTCTCATCCTTTGCAAGCTGGGTTTGGTATTAAGGGCCAAAATTTGTTCAGTCTGCTGCAACAGAACCTCCTGTATGGGCAATTCTTGTTGAAGCTGTCACAGGGGAGGAAGAAACCTTTGTGGTCTGGCTGTATAATGAGGTTGAAGAAGCAGAGCTTGCTGCTCCTGCCTAGCCAGATCTGCTGGGCATGGCATCAGGAGTGGAGAACAAGGCAGCTCTTTAGTTGTGTCTGGCCTAGAGGAAGAGAGGGTGATTATAGGGGAGGGATGGGAGACAACATGGGAATGGGGATTATTTTTTTAATCTTCTTCCCAAGAGTTTATGGCTGTTCTGGTTTACTTGAGGTGGAAACAAGACTGCTGCCTCAAAGGGCTTTGGAATAAGCACACACGAGCCAGATTCTCACCAGCTCTTAAGGCTGTTAAGGTGAAAGAACTGAACTGGTGTCATCAGCAAGGTTCTGTCCCATACACTGGTATTGGGTACATATACTGGTATTAGGGTACATATACAAAGCTGGCATTTAGGGATATATTAGCTTTGCCATCTGCTCTGTGTGCTTTAGTCTCCTCCCCAGAACTGAGGCTGTCTGTCCCCTTCCTCATTACCATGTGCTGACTTTCCAGTGCTCCAATTACACAAATACTCTTAGAAAGCTGGTGAGGGCACACCTTCCCATTTGTTTGGACCTGTTGGCAGTGCAGTTCTGCCCACTCCTGTCTATGGCTGCTCTCAGGCTGTAGACTCTGCCCCCTACTGTCTTCAAGAAGTGGGAGAGAAGGTGTCTCCCTGAGTCTGGAGCTCTATGTGTATCTCAAAAGACCAGCATAACTATTGTTTCAGAAACATATTTGCCTTTTCCCTGCTTTAGCAGCTTTTTTCATCCTTGCTGTCCAGCCTCCTTAGCCAGTGGAGTACTGCCGCAGCAGAGTTTGGAGGGAGCAGGAATCCTTTTCTCCTTTTCCCTCCCTTCCTCTCAGGACTTCCCCCATCTTTGACAGACAAGTTTCAAGGTGAATTTCAGGAGTGGAACCACGAGGGAAGTCTTTCACCCTGGGTTCTTTCTAGAGCAGTGCTGGTGAGGTGAGGGAGGGAGAATCTTTCTTGGACAATCCGTCCATTTTATCCAATGTGTCAGGTAGCATTCTGTATACAGTGATAACACAACATTGCATTTAAATTATTTAATCCTTAGGGTACTGGTATTTTCTAGACTCCAGATGTGTACTTTGAAGTGTATGTGTATATATCAAGTCTATAGTCTATCAAAGGTTAACAGGAATCCCATTTGTATGACTTTGTGTTTTGTAGGTTTTGCAGCAGTCAGTGTTGGTCAACTGTTGATTGCTCTTCACTCTGGTTCCCAGATTTTTTCCCCTCTTCCTTCCCTTGCTCCCCACTGCCTTTCTGATGTCAGCCTTCCTACCCTAAAAGCAGACAGATGAGACTTGGAGCCTATAGGCTATTGGGGGGAATTCCCCTTGTTTTTAATTACTTGAAGGTCAACAAAAATATTAAAATATCTGGGTTGTCAGGAGTTCCCCCAAAGCTCATTTCTTCAGTGTGATGTCACCCCTCACTTGGTGCTGACTCCAGTACTGTGGTCTTCACATTTTAACAGCGTGGTTGGAAATGACTAAAACTCTAGATTAAAAAAAAAATAAATAAAGGAAAAAAGGTGATATATGACTTGAGAACAGTTGTCACATACATATCTGTATATATAAGTTTTTACATGAATGTTTTTACTTCTTCCTGGCAACCTAATGAATTAATATTTTATGGCCATTTTTTTGCTGCTATTGAGCTCAATTTGTATCAAATAGAGACTGAAGCTGCCTTTTTGCCTTTTCTGTAGACTCTGCTCCATTTCACTTCCATCAACCATCTCCATAATTTCTTCCCTTCAGTTTTGCCCTCCTGTGAGCTACCCACAAGCCTGTTCTCAGGAGGCAAACGATCACTTCCTACAGGCAGCCACCACAGCAGGCAATAGCTGCCCTGGCAGTGGCAGTCTTGACAAAGGCCAAAGATGTGATGGGTCACAGGGACACTGCAACTAGGGATATTTTAAGAGCAGGGTCAGGTATGAGGGGCAATAGAAGCAGGGAAGAAGGTGTAGGGTGAGTATGCAGAAAACTTGCAGTAAGGCTGCACCCAGCCTTGTGGGTCAAACAGAATGTTGCAGAGTCTTTCAAACTGGCACCTTTCAGTGTTAAATGCAGTACATGTGTTGATGTACAGCCTGGAGGGCTGTCTTACTTCCTGGTCAAATCTGTAGCACAGAGCAGGAGAGCCTAAAGCTGAATGTGAAAAGGGCAGCTCCCAGCCACCTTCCTGGCAGAGCAGCTCAGAGACAGATTGATTGTAAGAGGCCCAGGGCATGCATTGGGTGAGTGGCTGCCTCAGCTCCAAGAATGTGTCCGTGTGTCCTGCTGTAGCTTAGCTCACACAAGCTTCCCATGAGATTGTTGTCTTGTTCCCTGTAAGCACAGGGTGAGGACCAATTTGCTCAGCTGTGGGTTTCACTGCTGCTGAGCTCCACTGCTAATCTTTCGAGTCAGATGGATTTCTTTTCCCGTGTTTAAAAGCAATTATGGAATCAAGAGGCTGCTTTCTGCCCCCTGGCAAGCTGCCATCAAGGCCCTCATTCTTAGCATGTGGGCACGAAGTGAGAAGTGAAGAGATGATGCCTCATCTCTCCCAGGCCTGGAGGCTGTGGATTTGCAAAGGGGAAAGTCCAAGTGCATGATCTGTGACAAGAGTGTGTGGAATTCTGAAATAAAATTACTTTCCACAGTAACCTGGTTGTCTCTGGCATGTTTATAAACAAAGGAAAAGGTCTCTCTGCTTTCATCTCGGTGCATCACCTTCCTGCTGTTATAATTCTGCGCCACACCAGTGCTTGGGGGCTGACTTGCCCCTTGCTGATTCACTTGCTTTCCCTTTGCAGCTCTGGGCACTCAGCACTTTGCAGCTTGTCCAGGGAGCAATCAGCTCCAGCAGCAGCATCCTGGCTCCTGGCAGCTTTCACACCAGTCACAGGATGATGCGTGATGGTGGCGCTGAGCCTCTCATCCTCCCCGATAGTCTGCCTGCCCTGACAGGCACCTGCTTTTCTTGTGGTTCCCCAGACTTCAGAGGCTTCTGCAATATTAAACTTCCCCACCCTTCTTCAGGCACACCTTGGTTTTGGTGTGCCAGGCCTCTCCCCTCCCAAATGCACTCCTCTTATCCAGGCATCAGCCTGGAGGCAGCGAGGAAGCTGCTTTGCCAGGAGCCCGTGTCTGGTGCCTTGAAGTTCTTTACAGTTAAACTCAGTTTTATGTGCCTGCTTGGGAAGGTGGAGTGGAAATGTTGAATGTCAAATAAAGTGTGAAGTTGTGCTGCTTTTGATGGATCCCAGGCTGCTTAATTCTTGGAAGACTGGCAATCTGTCCTGTAAGACTTGTCTTAATGAGGGCTCTGTAATTAATTATTTTGGAAGGTATTTCATGATACAAAGGGAGTCTACATCTCCAACTTTTTTTTTCTGATATCCCTTGCCTGAGTTGCTTTGTTTTTTTGGGTTTTTTTTTCTTCTTTTAATCTCTCCTGTGGTAGAAACAGATCAGATGAGATCAAGCACATTTCATGCCATACAGAGCAGCTAAAATAAGCTGCTCTGTGAAATCTGTGACAGGTATTACCCCCTCAAGTTAAAGCCCCTGGAATGCCTAGAGCCTGCAATGCATGGTTAATATATACAGTGGTTTGCATCTTTGCATAAAAGCTGTCCTGGCATGAATAGGGAGGAAAGATCAAAAAGATAAGTGTCTGTTTCATGTAAAGAAGAAGTAATTGAGGGGAGTGATGATAATTATTGCAAGTATGGAAAAAATTGCTACAAAGAAGAGCTCAAGTAGTTCTCCAGGCTGCAAAGACTTTGAATCTCTTTTGTTCTTAGCCTAAGGAGCAAACGGCTTAGGAGGAAAGGGAATTTTGGAAAAAGAAAAATATTTCACCCATTTTGTTATATAACCACAGTCCTGTCCTGGATATTAATGCAGCTGAGTTTATAATTTACTTACTTATTTTTGCATCTCTTAATTTTAAAAACAAATATATAAATTCTAGCCTATTTTGTATCTAATCTTAAACTGGGGAAGAAAGGATGACTGAACCCCAGATTTGAGATAATCATGCTAAACTGTTGAGCTGCATCAATAATGTTTCTTTTTTTGTTCTCAAATACTTAGTTGCATCCATGGCTTTTTAAGGTTTATTTTAATATTCTAAGCTTTATAAAACTCCAGACAGCTGCTGCTTTTTAAATTTAGTCTCATAGAAAAAAAAAAAAAAAAAAAAAAAAAAAAAGAAGGAGCCTCTTCCAAGTGAGGAATTTCTTTCCAGATAAGTTATGTTTGCTCACTGCCTGCACTATTCAATGGCTCTAGCATGGTTCACTGAATCTGGGGCTGGATCTTGAAATGTGGGGCTTTGCTCACAGATGCAGCAAGCAAGAAATGGGAGATTCTGCCTCCTATACCAGTGACACCCAGTACTGGCTTCCAGCCATCAGAAAACTGCTGCAGTCCAGACAATCAGGGAACTGTTTGAGATATCTGGATTTTATCTTCTTTATCCTTGTTAGGTTGAGTTACTATCTGAGTTTACAATTTGAGGGATTCAAGAAATATCCTTCCTTTTACCTTTGGTACTTTTTTTTTTTTTAAGATGCTACACCTTTTAGAGTAGCTTTCATTTAACAACTTACACAATCAAGGATACAATTTTTACTAGCATACTTTGAGAAGGACAGCATTACTCACAAGTCAAGGACACAGAAATATGCTGGTGAGCAGGCTATTATTCCTTTCTTTACAATATGTGATCCTGTGGAATAATCTTGCAAACAATAAGGCAAAGGAGGGTAACAAGACCAATGGGTAAGGCAGGGAAGTTCTGAAATCATTCTGTAGATAGGAAACGTTCCCATCATTTTACAAAAAGCAAAGAGAGTGGGACACAGAGTTTGGCTCAAAGAACTCAAACTTCTCATGATCTTAAGCTTTCCTAAGTACTCATGCAGAAATTCTGAACAAAATCACATTAAACACACTAAGAGTTGGATTGATTTTTATTTTGCTGCCCTGGTTCACTTTCCCTGGCTCCTGAGGCTAAGTAGCTCTTTGATCTGTCTATTAACACTCAGTGCTAAGCTTCTCAGGGGAAATATATATATATGAATTCTAACTACATTCTTCATGAAAAGCCTTCTCCATGCAAATAACGGGCAAAAGTTGCTCACTTGTGTTAATTGTTTTGTTTAGGATTTTCTTTTGTGTTGCAACAATTCCCTGGCTTCAGTGCAATTCCGCCCTTCCCCTTCCTCTCTCTCTCTGGCAGGATTGTCACTGTTCTGCAGAAGCACAGGGGTGATGCTGTCCCATAAGGCATCCCACCCCAGTCTTGTACAACCCTCTTGTCTCATTCTGCTCAGCATTGCAAAGGACAGGCCTCAGAGGCAACAGGCTCGAGGGCACAGATGGCAAATGATGGGCTGTGTTGGCTTTTTACCTCTCCCACGTGGGCATTACTTCACAACTCTCAGAGCCCTGGTGGCTCCTTACCTCCTTTGAAAGGCAAGAAGCAATTGTTCCTGTAAGCACCATGGCAGAATGACATTTTTGCCTTCAGATTCCTGAATTTATTTAGCACAGGGGACGTGGAGACGGTAAGTACCAACACTTACATGGATAATAAGATGTGAATCATATTTAGCTGCTGCTTGTTTGCAAGCACTGTCAGAGGCCCTGAGGTGCACTGGAGCCAAGGCAGGACAAGGCACAGCATTCCCAGAGGCTGCAGAGCTGCAGCTCCCATGGTGCTTGTTAGAGAGCACGCTGGCAGGGACCCAGCTCCCTGGCATTCACAGGGAAGCTGCTTTCTGCTGAGCAAGGACATGACCAAGGCACAAACCTTCTCTTTTCCAAACACTGCCTGTGGTCATGACAGAGACAGCAGAAAGCATCCAGTCTGGTGCCTTGTCTTGAACAAGGAGCAATGAGATTATGTTTTGGGCTAGGAGCCTTTCTCCTCTTTTTTTTTTTTTTTTAATAATTTTGTATTTTTTCTTTGTTTATGTAAAACAAGATAATGAATGAAGAATAATGTATCCTCAGTCCATCACTGTGCACTGCCAAGGAGGATGTTTGGTGTCACCAGCAGACTGGTGAACTCCCAAGCCTTTTGCCCTGGGACAGATTTACCTTTTTGTGAGCCTGCCCTGCATAGGGGAGACCTGTATTTCTGGTAAGTGCTCAGCATCCAAATGTGTCTCACTGAGACTGCATGACTGAGGAGAATGGCTCAAATGTTCCTTCCTGAATAGCACCAGCATTACCTCAAACCCAGAGCTGTCTCCTCTTGAAGCAGGACACAGCCTCAACAGTCTCACCCTCTGAGTGCCAGAAGAGCAGGCAGCTGTACCCCCCAACAGAGCTGAGCTGCTGTGGCTGGCTCCTGACACACCTGGGTTGAGTCTCAGACCAGTTCTCTCAGAAACCTCCTCCCATTAAGAGAACTGCAAGCCTCCCTCACCAGGCACCACAGCAATGGCAGTAAGAGGGCAAGGTGGGTTGAGAAGCCACAGCACCTACTCAATATGCTACTTTGGCTGCAAAGTCTGCTTTGGGGACTATTATCCAGCCTGCCCATGGCCTGTAGGACACCTGAGGAGGCTCTACTGTACATCAGTCCATGTACAAGTGCAGGGAGCAGAACAGGCTCAAAGTCTTCTGGAAGAATCTTTCTGATGTAATTTGCCAAATTCCCTAACACAGAGACCTTAGAAGGGAAAATTACTTTCCTTCAGGAAAAAGCTATAAACTCAATGGTATCACAATTGTGTCAACATCCGGTTTTTTTCTCTCCTCCCTTGTAAACAAATATATGCTAAAACAGTACAAAGTTCTGCTGGTAAATCACTGAGCAGCTGCTGCCTATGGAGAGTGGAAAATTATTAGTGAATAATGGCTGCAGCATTCCTCCCCAGGGACCTGGGCAGCAACAGCCTCAACAGTGACTTATTCTCTAATGAGTTTCAGAGCTTCATCTGAACTACTTGGGTCAGTGTTCTTGCTGAAGCTGCCTGCCAGCATGAGAATGAGAGATCTCACACATACCCTACAGATCCCTAGAACTCTGTTTTATTTCACTCATAGGGTACACCTGTGCACAGTCTGTGTCTCTGGCCTCATCAGAACACTGAAGCGACATGAAGTGAAAAACAAATCCCCCAAAGGAGCACACAGAGCACAGCCTGCTATTATCATTTCACTGTGCAGAGAGGCTGAAATAAGCTCAAATAACCTTTCCAGCTGAAGCTGCTGCTTCAGGCACCAGGTTCAGGAGTGCAGTGAGCTGCTGCTGGGCTGCTGCAGCACGGGGCCCCCATGCTGACCAGCCTAAGGGACACAGAGACACTGAGAGAGCTCCACTGAAGTTACTCACTCACTCACTGGTGTCTGGGCAGAGATGCTGCAGTCTCATAACCCATTCCCACTTGTCAGGCCTCAGCTCTTGCTAACTTCACACTGCTAGAAAATAAGCAATGTGCTTCATCACTCTCCTCTTCATCCTTTTGCACAGAAGGGCACAAAACACCCGGCAGGTGTGACTCCAGCAGATCTGCTAACCTACAGGTACATACATGTTGATACACACCGAGCACACAGTCTGCACGAAATGTGTTTCTGTTCTGTTATTGTTGGATAACTGGAAGGCTTTCATCTGTGAGCCCACATCTGCTAATGCACATGAAGGATGATTCTTGACCCCTTTCATCATAATAAAACAAGGCTGGACAATGAGACAACTAAAAATATCACCCAATGGTCTGAACAAAAGTCATCACCCCCTCCTCTCCCTCCTTCATGCATATTTTTTGCTAAACATCATTTTTAGCCAGTTGTAGCTTTGCTTGGGCAAGTTACAACTCACCTCTCTCTTACCAGATTTGCACAATGTTTTCACTTGTGGCAGCTGGCCACAGCCTGGCTGATTCTGAGTAACTAAGCCACTGGAGACATGTATTTTGTGAGCTATCAGCATGTGCTAGGCATGCCCAAGTTTGTTCAGTAAGAAAAATGTAGGTGGAAAACCAGAGTTGTTTCCATAACTGTGTGAAATAATTGAACTGTAAGTTGCAAATGTAAATTGCAGATTTAATCCTCTTTTTTATTAGTCTCATTTCTAATGTCAGGGATATTTACATTGCAGGATGAAAACAGAAGACAGTGAGGGGGTGGGTAAGCAGTGAATGATTTATTAGAGATTCCATTCGGTGTAGTAGTCCAAAACAAACGAGGCAGAGCATATGGATAACTTATTTTGTATGTAATAAAAGATGGATGTTAATACCTCCCAGTCTGATCTTTAATCATATATATTTGCTTTTTGATCTAGTTTTAACATGGAAGATGAGAATCATTAAGAATCTGGTAGAAAAGATCTTTCAGAAATCTGTTTGTACCACATGAGGAAAGAAGCAAGCAAGCACAGTGAATTAGAATGTGCCATAGAGGTTGTAGGTAATTCTCCCTCAAAATTGCTCAAAATGTTTCTCTGCTTTGCCTTATTCCTCCCTTGTGTTTTCCGCAGCACTCTGTCTCCAGGAAAAAATTCCTGCTAGTCTCTGGAAATTCCTTGTTCATTGAAATGCAGGACAAGGCTTCCTGTCCCTGCTGATGGAAGGTCCAAAGGACTCAAGTTATCCCTGACAAGAATCCCCTCGGGGCTTGCCTCGCACTCACCCCTCTGCAAAGCAGGCAGCGCCCCGTCCTCCCCAGGACCTCTTTTCCTTTGCAATGTTTATATTAAAAAGAAAAAAAAACCCAAACCCAAAGAGATTATTAAAGCCCATATATTGACCTTCCATCCTAAGGATGAGGAGGAGGAATGGAGAAGTATTAGTTTTCCACCTCCTGGTGATGCTGTTTGGCTGGAGGTGGCTCTCTGCCGTGCTGGATTTATAAGGGCACTTCAATGCTTCCTCTCTCCTGCAGTTTCTCCTCCTCGTTTCTGTGTCAGGATGGATCCTACTTATCCCTATGCCGAGGTGTCCAGGACAGGAAAATAACACCCACAGCGATAAAGCTGTTAATAAAGACAGACTTCACTCACCATGCACACAAATTGGGTGTTCCCTCAGAAGCCACCTTTTGGGAAATTAAATTTTCTACAGAGCTGCTCAGTCTCTGAGCCACAAATATATTTGAAAGAATTTATTTTTTAACTTCTGAGTTAGCAAAGAGTAGATAGTAGTCCTGTGCTTAGAAAATACTTGTACAATCTTTTGTACAAAAAATCCCAAAAAATTGTTGTTTGTGCTTAAAAAAGTGTTTTCTACCTTGGTCCAAAAAATCTAGCCACAGTGGAGATATCTCTGATGTAATATCTGCAAAAGAAGAAAGACAATTTATGACGAAATTGCAGTCGTAAGTCATTAAATTATTTAACAACAGTTATTATTCAGTCCTGCAGCAAACACGGAAAAATATGCTTTTCTCTAAATGGCTGGCTTCTTGTCACTAGATTTCACTTTCTGGATTGGAGATTGTTACAGAAAATCTGTCTGGGACTCAATGCAGACAAATTTCCACCTCAGTTCACACAGAAAAGGGAAAGCAGGCAGCTAGGAAACAGGCAGATCTGGGTTAAGTTCCTCATTGCATACTTCATTTTTGCTTACGTGATTCTTGCGCACACATTCCCAGAGTCCTTTCAGAGAAATCTATAATTATCTTTTCATGATGAAGGATTGGGTGTATATCTATTGGGTGCATTTCTGTTTGTTTAGCTGCTATTATGGTCATACAATCGCCCTTTTCTTTCCAGTTGAAGGAGGAAGGCAGGCACAGCAGGGGATGTGAGAGCTCTCCCATAGCCAGTGAGGACATGGAAGTGCTGTCCACCCATCCACACAGCCAATCGCCCACTCGGCTCCTTTAAAAGCTGCCACAGCCTCTCAATTTTCCTTTGAAGCAAGATCTGCCTCCTCCTTAGTGTATTTATCAGAACAGTTATCTCAACTGCTACGGTGGTGTTTTTTTGGCATTGGAGGACATTTTTCTCTGCCTCCTCTATTTTAATGACTCATTTCAAGTTCTATGCTTGCAGAGAAAGAAAGAAAGAAAGAACCAAAACCAAACAGCCAAAATAAAATAGTGACAAACCAACACGTAGGGAAAATTGCTGTTTTTAATTCTGCAGCCAGTGTTCGTGTTACAGATGTGGAGTGACATACCCTGCTTTGTAGTGACAGTGCTGAGACTAGATTGCTAAAAGTAGAAATTGGGTCACACTCCATCCTTGCAAATCATCAGTCAAGTTAAGATGTTCTAGGCAATTAGATCTGAGCAAACAATGTGAAGGCTATGGCTTTACACGACTGTTGCTGAGGCTTTAACTGGAAAATAGTGGAGCCATTTGCACAAGTAGCTGAGAGCAAGCTGAGCTGCAGGGTGAGCGTGTTTGAACAAGCAAGGTCCCACTGCAGAGCTGATGGCACTGTGAGGCTGGCAAAGTGGAAAATCAACCTTTTGCATCTGGATAAATCTGACACAGTGAGGAGTGACACAGGTATAAAAGCCCCAGCTCAGCGGAGCTGTCCTGTGCTTGTGTGACCCGGCAGAAAGGACGATGAAGGGACTGAAGCCAGAGCAAAACTGCTGACCCGTGTGATTTCCTGCTGTGAGCTGTCTCTGTGGGGGCCCGGCCCGCCGGTGGGACTGTTTAGCAGGAAGAGGTCTGACTTCTTTCCTAGAAGCAAGTTGATTTGGATGAGATAAAACTGAGTGCAAAACTTCACTTTAAAAGCTACCCAAGGTAGCTTTGCCCTTTGTAGCCGCGAGCCTCTATAGGCGATCCATTAATGCTCACACCAGTCATGTCTGCAGAGAGGAGAGAAGCACCTGCAGCAGCATGAAACTGCATGGCGGGAGAGGCGACTCTCATTCCTCAGCTGTGGCATTTTCAGCCCTTGCATGGCTGAAGGCACTAGTTAGGGTGACACTCTGGGCTGTCCGGGGTGCGGCTCTGCAGCCGGGCTCCCCAGCAGCCTCTCAGCGCCGCTGCGGCGCCATGGCTCCGGGCAGACGCCCTCCTGCACGCACACAAACACCCAGCCCGCAGAGCCCCTAATCTACGCGCTCCATGTGTGGGGCAGGCAGGGAGGGAAGGCAGCGCCTTATCTCAGGGAGCGGGAAGCCATGGCGGGCTGCCGCCGCCTCAGGGGCGCCATGCCAGCCCCTCAGCCTGGGCCGCAGCCGCAGCTCCCGCCTGACCTCAGCGCGGCTTTGTGTGGGGAACAAAAGGGGCTGTTGGAAATCAAAGTGGGGAACACACAGTGCTTCGAGAGGGGCCTGTGAGGGGAAACGCAGGACTGCCGCGACTAGCAGCCACTCCCCTGCCCGGCTGCTCGTTCTCCACCCGCTCTCAGAATCATCTTCATTGCCCCCACCCCATCCAGCCGCCATTTCCCCAGCCCGCTGCTCTTCTCCCCCTTCCCCTCCACATTGGTCTCCTGCGGGCCCTGGCCAATGACAGCTCACGGTGCACGTGAACGATTCGCCGTAGCCAATGAGCGCCGCCCTTCCCACGTGGCGAGCTGAGTGACGTTTTCAGCGCGAGCTCCGCGTCTTTGTTGGCGGGTAAAATTTCCCCCACAACACTCCCTGCGGGGGGAGTGTCCTCAGTCGGTGTGGTCACGTGGCACAGCCGCGCCCGAAGAGGGGGTGTCAGGCGCGCATGTATACATCATATAGTCCCTTCTTGACTGTCCCGCCGCGAGGCCGTGGTGTCTTGTCGGCGACCCCTGTGTTTAACTCATAGCAGAAAGGCAGGAGAGAAGTGCAGGAAGAGAGACCACAGGCTTCTAGGTGCGCTGGTGACAGGCAGGTGACGCTTGGCGGAAGGATACATCATCGTCGCAGCCTGTTTGACGACTCTCATATATAAGAGCGGAGCACCGCCTGTGCCACCTCATTGTTTCCTGTCTGTGAGTGGTGAGGTTGTGTCAGTGTCCGTGTTAGTGCGCGCAGCACCTCCCGCGCAGCGCGGATACGAGCAGCCCCCCTCCCCTGGCCGCCATGGCTCTTTAAGGCGGCAGGGCCAGCGGCGGCATCGGCCAGTGCAGCAGGCGCAGCAGCAGCGGCGGCGGCCTCAGCACACCCCCGGCATCTGCAACCATGGCGTGAGTATCATGTGTGAGGGACGGCTGCACCCTCTCTTGCGTGTCGATAGGCGCCCCGTACCCTCTTGAAGTGGGCTTCTGGGTGGGTTTATTACGCGTGTATCTCACGGGGAGTGGGACGAGATGCCTCGGTATACCAATATGATACCTAAAATTAAAATAGATAAACTTAGTTACGGCGAGATGGGTGCATGGTGGAGAGATCCTTGTGGTCCTCAGTATCCCTGGGTGCGGCGGGTTTCAGAAATAGCAGGAAATGCCATTTCGAAGAATTTACGAGGAACATCTGTGTTTCCTAATGTTAGAGAAATCTTGGTTTCGAGAAATCTGGGGTTTTCATAGTTACTATTTTTTTTCCTGGGATTTTCATGGGAGTAAACGAACATTCCCAGGGAGGGTTTTTTCCCTCTCGTGAGGGGAAGTGCTGGGAAAAATGGGGCATTAGGGGTTTTAGGGTTTTAAGTGTAAGGACCACGTGGTATAATCGCAGATAGGCGAGCGGGGATTGTCACTGGTCTGGCGCCAGTGCTAATTCTAAATCCTGTGGTAGTGTAGCGTTGTCTGCCCTGGCCGAAGGGCGCAGAGCGCTGAGTGGTGGAAACGTGGCAGGACACAAAATGGCGGCGGCGCCGTGAAATGGCGGCGGGTGGGCGGGGCCGGCCCCGAGGGAGCGGGGACGCGCGGCGGCACAGAAATAGAAACGTGAGATAAATCCTTGGAGTTCCGCCATATTTCTGAGGTGCCACTGCTAGAAAAGGCTAAAATGTCGGTCAGACCAAATACTGATGGGTGTAAGTTCTGTTTGCAGGTTTTTCACGGCACCGCACAGCAGCATTGCTGTAGTCGACGACAAAACCTTCTACTTGTCTACATCCTTCGGCGTCAAAGCGTTAAAAGCTGACGAAAATGAGCTTCTTGAACAACGAGATGCTGTTGGGGGATTCAATATCCCCCTTCAGCCAGCCGTGTTCGGTGGCTGAGGAAAGTCTGGGACTCCTAGATGACTACCTGGAGGTGGCCGAGCCCCTCGGTTCGCATGGGTTCTCCAGCGACAAGGCTAAGGCAGTCTCCTCCAATTGGCTTGCTGTGGACAGTATAGGCAACACCATAGATAGCAGTCAGGGTAAGGTATTACTTACTTTCATAAAGGGCTTCAATTACATAGTACCACAACATTCCAGTTGGAAACAAATTGCTAGGTTTTCATAAATTTAAAGTCAATCCTTCATGCCTTACCTGGGCTTGGGAAGAGTGTGTGCTGTGCTGCTTACCCCACGCACAATTGCTGGTTATGGTAAAGTGCCACTTGTGTTGCTGTGAAATAACAGCAGATGTCAATGGTACTGTTTCTTGACAGAGGTAGCAATAAGAAAGCGTGGTTGGCATGTTGCAAATTCTGAATTCTTCTGGTCTTTAAATAAGAGGGTTGGAATGTCACAAGAGCTGCTTGCTTTATACCCCTGCAGTTTTCAGCTCAGTGAAAGAGTATCTTTGTTTGGTATTTCTTCTTTGTGCTAATACATGGGAAAGATGCTGAAATTAGAAACTGCTAGATGGTTTTCATAAGGTTGAGCTGCACTGTGTGATGGTTTACTGAAGTGGTAATTTACTTTTTGTGTTGTGCAGAGGATGCCTTCTCTGGCATGGAGTGGATGGTGGAGAAGATGGATCTGAAGGAATTTGATTTTGATGCCCTGTTAGGTATGGAACATCTGGAAGCCACCGTCTCACCAGACGAGCTGATGGCCACGTTGGAAGACACGTGTGATCTATTTAATGCTACCATCCAGGAATTTCACAACAAAGAACTTCCACTGATAAATAATGTAATCACCCATGTCCCTGAATCCCCAGTTGGAGCCGATCCAACAGCCCCACTGACTTCCCTTTGGTCTTTTCCCCTCTGCCCAGGGTCTCTGAGTTCCACTCCAGATCACTCATTTAGCTTAGAACTAGGCAGTGAAGTGGATGTTCTGGAAGGAGAAAGAAAGCGAGAGTTCCCCACTGTTGTGGTGGTGATCACAAAGTCTGAGAAGGAGGAGGAGAACCACTCTGATGACAGTGGAATATGCATGAGCCCAGACTCCTACCTGGGAACCCCCCAACACAGCCCCACCAATTCAGTTGAATCCCCCAATGGCAACCAGTTCCCTGCAGATGCCCCCTGTGGCTCTGTGCGGTCCAAACCATACGATCATCCTGCAGAGAAGGTAGTGTCAGCAAAGGTGAAAGGAGAAAAGAAGATAGACAAGAAACTAAAAAAGATGGAGCAGAATAAGACAGCTGCCACACGTTACCGGCAGAAGAAGAGGGCAGAACAGGAGGCACTGTCTGGGGAGTGCAGAGAGTTGGAGCAGAAGAACCAGGCCCTGAAGGAGAAAGCAGATTCCCTTAGTAAGGAGATTCAGTACTTAAAAGATCTGATAGAAGAGGTCCGCAAGGCCAAGGGCAAAAGAACTAGAGTCCCCGAGTAGGCTAGTCAGCAGTGTTGTGTGCATGTATATAAGCTTCCTGCTAAAGCTGTGTATTGCTGTCTAATAAATAATTTTGTAGTAAATGTGCAATGATTGTGTGTGATGAGTGGTACCTGTAAAACCAGCATAACTCGAACAACACCTGGGAGTAAGTACAAGCACAACGAGCTATGGGGTGTTTGGAGAGTGCAGTGTGTCATTTGTGCTGCGTGTTCGGGTGGTGGGTGCAGTGCAAGTGCAGAGTGCTTTGACCTGGAGTGTGTGCAAAGTGTTGAAAGCAGCAGGAGCCCAGGAACACCCAGGACACTGTCACAAACTGCAGCCCACAAGTTGACCTGTTCCCCTCTGTAATTTACGTGCACCCTAAAGTGAGGGGATCCTACTGGGGTGCCTCAGGGCTTTCAGCAAATTTGTAAGCCTGTTAATTGGGATTGGAGAGCCACAAGGTTGGTGGGAGGTAGGAGGTGCATATTTTCAGGTTTGGATATTTCTCTCAAGAGAGGGAAAGTGTCTGAGGACAAGGTAAAAGTTAGGAACACTGGTTTAAGGAAGCACTTGAAAGTAGACAAATCCAGAGCGAGTACCTAAGAGTGAGAGTTAACTGCACGTGGATTTCTCATGTCGCTGAGTGTCCAAAGTGCCCAAACCATGAGCAGGAGCTGTTGCCTGACCCTGGCAAACTGGTGTGAACTGGGTCTGATGGATGGGGTTACTCTAGTGCTCTTACCGATGGGTCACATTCCTGTACCAGTGTGAAAGTCTATTTCTTCACCCAGGCGCTAGTCAAATTTTAAACTAAATATAAATTTAGTTCAAGGCTGTAGCTGAGTTAGTCTATAAAACTAGTTCAGCTCTAGTCCTGCCTCAGCTGTGCAGGGGAGGTAGTAGTGTGCTGGAGCAGCACCTTTGTGTGGGGATGTTGGGGGTGCTTTAGGATTTGGGATGTACTGTTTTTATCTTCATCATGTGTGCTTAATTTATTTTGCTTTGCCACTGCTACCGCCATTTGCCAGTGCTTAGTCCCTTTGGCATGGGGACACACACATCTTTCCCAGAAATTGATTCCTTCTCGCTTGCCACTAGCATGGCTCCCTGAGCTGCTGGGCTCAGGTGCCTGGACATCCCAGCCTGGCTGGCACACACGTATAGTGTAGTGGCTTCAGGGCTCCAGTCTGCTGGAGTGGGGAAGGAAAAGCATATTAAGGGAACCTTGGGGAATGGCTTCTCCAACTGCAGCCTGCTGGATGTCCTGGTCTCAAGGACATTTGAGCTCCTTATGCCCTCAATTTAGTGCTGCAGTCCTTCATCCCTGCTCCTTGCCCAAGCCCTTACCTGCTGTGGGACACCAGCTGGGTGCTGGTGTGAGGGCTGCTCCAGCCGATGGATGGTGCAGGTGGCTGCTGGCAGCAGGACCTGATTGCTGCCATGGAGGGCTGAGTGCGCCGGGCCCTCAGTGGCACCTGTCAGTGCTTGCAGCTGTGCCTGGGTGGCTGGGAGCTTTTTAAATTACAGCAAGAAGGGCTCATGCCACACTGAGGGGGGGCGGATAACAGACATGAGACAATTTGAGTAGTTTCAAACCTCCTGGGTAAGGGCACTGGTGACCATGGGACACACTGCAAACTGGGGACCACAAGCAGGGACAAGGGACTCTGTTGTGGTTTAGGAGGTAGACCAATGCAATAGGTTTCCTTCAAGTCAGCTGGATCAGCCAGGCTGGGGATGGGGATAATTAGAGGCAGAAAAGCCCCAAGGTTTTGGTCAAATTTGCACCTGAGGTGACATTGTGCTTGGACTCAGTTGAGCCACAGAAAACATAGTAACTGCTATGAGTTTATGAGCTGGTGGCTTCCCCGTGCAGGGGAAAACCCTCCTCTGCTCATACTGATGCCCCTTTTGCACCACAGGGCAACCACCTCCTCTTCCATTAGAGCCATAGCAACTCCTGCTCACAGCTGGCAGCAGCCAGGGCTGAAGGAGCACCTCCTGTGTTCTGCTGCCCTTGCTCAGTTCTCCTGAAGTCTGGAAAAACTGTCAGCACAACTTATTTATCTCCTCCCCACCCCATGGCAGGGCTGTCTGTGAGCCACTCGCGGCTAAAACCAATTTCTCTTTGCATTCACGCTCTGCGGGTGGACAAGGCAGTGCCTGAGCTGGCCAGTAAGTACACGATTCTGGTTTCTACAGCCCTGCAGAGGGTATGCAGGTCCAATTTACCAAATTGCACTCACTCTAGGGAGGGAAGATTGGAGCTGGAACAGGCAAGAAGGAATGTGTAACACATCTGTGCTGCTTTGCTCTCTGCAGCCCTGTGTGTGCTTTGTAGAACTCCTTGCAGGAGAGTCAGAAACCTGCCCTTTAAGAGCCATCAGCACTGTCAGTGCTTGCTGAGCCTCCGAGCTTGTGGCTTTGCAGAGGCAGCCCATATGGCAATCTCATGCAACGCCTGCTGAAATGATGCTGTGTTTCCATACTTAGTAACTTAGTTAAGATTTTACAGGGGCTGGAGATCAGGGCTGACTCTTCCTCTGCATTTTTTATCTAGACTTTTCCTCCAGGCTTCAGTTAGGCACAGCAAGCATCCTGCCACTTGGCTCTGCAGCCCAGCAGCAGGAGCCAAGGGACACCCAGGACACTGTCACAAACTACAGCCTACAAGCATAAAAAGTCTGATAGCCTCCTGCCTAACAGCTGATTTTATATTTTGCAAACTGCAGGAACTCTCTCCTTTTTCTCACAGCCTCACAGAAAAAACGTGCTTCAACTGATTCCCTGCAGCTTGCACAGAGCATGATACCATGTCCAGAATTAGATTGTAGTGCATGAAATGCAAGCTTTACCTGCCCCTGGAAGAGCCTAATTATTCTACATCCTTGGAAACAGCAGAACTCTCCCAATCTGCATTATGTAAAAGCTGTTTGAATCGAAGTTGGCACAGGTGATGGAATTTCTGTCTCAGTTATTATTCCTCTGAATTAAGGGCAGTGAAGTAGACTTGACACACACAGTGTGCATGACCCTCAGGCTCCAATCCCTCAGCCAATTTTGTGCTTCTTGGTAAACAGGAGTCCAATATTCCCCCACATAACCAAACAAACTCTTACCCTACATTGCTCACAAAGCCCCTCCTCACAAGCTTGTTTTTGCTGTTATCACAATATTTATAACTACCTTCCTTTTCACCCTGCCTTTAGAGAGACCAGGTGCACGCCCTTCTCTTTCAAAAGGAAGAGGGGAAACCACTGCTGACAACTTTTCATGCCTGTGTGGAGAATCAGATGCACCTTTGCAGCACTCTTACAAAAATAAATCCACAGCTGCAGTGTTGAGGAATGAAGAAAGAATGATGATAAAATCTTTCAAATAGCTTTTGCCCTGGCAGAAAGCCCAGAAATAGCTGCAAGGACAGGCTGTCCTTTGGGAGATGAATGCTCCTCCAGTGCTCCCAAGCTGGACTACAGAAAGAAAATGTGGCTTAGTCTGATACAAACAGTGGTAGTCCATTCATAGCCTTTTTGGGGGGTTGGGAAATCTATACATTTTTGGCCAGAAGAATACCAGTTTTCTTTATCTTCCCATAGACTTAGGTCTTCAGAAAAACAAACAAACCCAAAACAGTATCTATTATGCTTTCTATAGGCATCATTTCCATCTTGTGCATACTAATTTTTTCTCAGCAGCCTTTGGGGATATCCTTCCTTCCTTTGTCTTGCTGTATTCACAGCCTTGCCATGCAGTACTGTACATAAACTGTTTTTGCACTTCATTTCCAGTGCAATGGCAGTCTTTTCCAGTGCTTGGGGTCTTACCATGAGCATCCCTTGCTGGGTCAGAAGTGCTCACCATTGCTGACTTTCCCATTGAAATCCTTCAGGCCCTGTGAATTAACAGAGGAATTCAGTCTCCTGACCTAGGCAATACTATTTTGGCTGCTCAGATATGCCAAGTATGCTGCCTTTGCATGATTTTCTGTGCACTCATGCAGTGTCATAGGTGAATGAAGTCACCGAATGAAGGAAGCTGGCTGCACCCACAAGCTCCAGTTTCCCTATTACAGAGGTGCATGCTCTCCAAGTGAGGGCCAGCTGCCTCTCATTTCTCCTTCAGCTGCTCTCTTCCTCTCTTTTCAGGCACACACCCTTTTAAGGAATGGCAGGAGTGAGTTGCAGGCGCCGTAGATGTGTCAGCTTAATTTATATAGGGCAGAGAATCTCCTAGTCCTGAAACTCCTCTGCCTCTCCATTGCAGCGTGCAGGCAGCTGGAGAAAGAGCCCTGGTCTTTGCCTCCCATTAAAGGAGATAAATGATCTTGCTGGCATGCAAATGGTGCAGCTCAGGACAGACCAGCTTGGCTACATTACTGCTTAGCCTGCCAACAGCTTATTCCTTCAGAAAAAGGTGTCACCCCGTAGACAGCTGCAGAGCAACCTTCATACTTTTTGTGTCCCCTGCCCCCACCAGTTAGTGGTTGGCTCTGTTAATCCTCTTTAAGGTAACTACTCATAGACGTGCAAACCTTTAATCCCTCTCCAACCTGCCAACCCTTCAGCCTGCCTTGGCTGGAGTTCCACATTTTGAGCTGTAAGCAGACAGTAGGCAGTCTGCCTTCTTTCACACTCCTCATTTCAACTTGAATTGATGGGTCTTTATGTCGCAAAATGAGGAACTTCCTTTCGCTGTAACTTTTCTGAGTTATTCAGGGCCCTGCTGCTGTGCACCCTTTTTACAGCCAGTCCCCTTCCTGAGGTGTTAAGGAGCCTCTAAGTGCTGTAGGTGCTGATGCTGTGTTGTTTATCAGCAGACTGGAATGTAAGGCAGCCATGGAAAAACACCCCAGAGGGTAAGATTGGCTAAGGCTTCTAGGACCCTTCCCTACTCCTTGATTTTCCCCAATAGCTTTTTCAATGTTTTCAATCTCACTTGCGTAAGCAAGTTCATTGGAAGCCAGGTTTGTTACTGCTATGTTATTTCAGAGGTGAGAAGTTGATGTCCTGAACAAATGTGTTTTCTTGGTTTACTTTTGCAGTCCTCCTCTCTCTGACACACACATAGTGCTGGCAGTAGCTGGTGCTGCTTTCTGTGGAAAGGAAGTGGAGACTTGCTGATACAGCAGAGGCTGTATGGGCTTACATTAGTTTGTACCCACTGGAACAAATTTCCCTTTTTTGCTTTCCATTCACATAACAAGGGAGCAATAGGCCATTAAGAGGCTCGATGAATCTTATTCACACTAAGCTAGCTCAAGGCTGAGCATCTGGGAACTATTTTAAACAGTTTCTCTGGAAAGGTTCTACCACACTAACAACACTCCAGAGCTTTTATTTGCATTCATATTAAAGCTTCTGCTCCTGCTGCCCGTTCTGACTCCCTGCTGCGTGTGGGTGGAGATGCCCTGTAAGATGGCACCCTCCCCATTGCCCAGCTCAGCTACCTCTATTTTCTGCTGCAGGATGCTCAGCTGGTGTCGCAGAGCTGGGAAGGGAGCCAGCAGCCTGATGAGCTCAGCCAGCACGCGGCGTTGGCCCGGCAGCAGTGGGACACGTCCCTGCAGCTCGCAGATGCGCGGCAGAGAAATGCTGTCCAGCAGGTCCAAAGGTTGTTGTGGCCTGCAGCCTGTCAGCTCCCAGCGTGGGAAACATGCTGGAGGCCAGCTAGGAAAAGCAGATACAGCAGCTGATTCTTCCCTAACCCCTTCTTGTCTCTTCCATCGGGCTGAGAAGTCTGGCTGCAAAGAACAGAGATGATGGAATCACAGAATGGTTTGGATTGGACAGATCTTAGAGATCATCTTGTCCCACCCCCCCTGCCAGGGACACCTTCCTCTAGAGCAGGCTGCTCAAAGCCCCATCCTGCCTGGCCTCAAATACTTACAGGGATGGGGCAGGTTTCTCCAAGGTTCCTCCTAGGGTTCCAGCACAGCCAAGGAGCTGGGATCCTCTGGGCATGGCTAGACAGACAGCTGGGAGTGTGAGAAAGTGCCTGGCTTCAGCTTAACACCAGGCACATGCAACAGGCTGGTACCTGTTCTCCCCTCTCCTTTGAAGGCATTCCCCTCACGGGGCATCACCTGTCCTTGCCTACCCAGTCTTCAGGTGGCATTGCTCTTCTTTCCTAGGAGCTCATACCCTGACAGAGAGGGGGAAAGTCAAGGCTGCAACATGTCAGGTCTTTGCCCTTGCAGATGGCATCTCTAGAGCCACCATTCACTTCTGCTTCTTTTTCCATCCTTCCACAAATATAAAGTTTAATTTATTTAAGGATACCGTTGACTCTACAATCAAGTTTAGTTTCAAATGGCAAAATTCAGTCTGTCAGGTAGCTTTACCCTCCTTGACAACATAATGCCTGAAGAAATATGTTGATTACTTGTGTTGGCCCTAATAGTCTTTCCAGCCAGGAATGAGAGCTGCCACCCAATTCTGGAACTCCACTGATTTGGGTGTTATTATCCCTGTGTAGAACTGCTCTGGGCCCTACTTTAAAGTCCCTCATTAACTTTGAAAGAAGAGCTTTCCTGTTGCTTACATTTGCAAACAAACAGGCTTGGTTTTGTACAAAGAGAGTGAACCACATTACCTTCCTGCCCTTTCTTGGAGCAAGGAAGGATGGTTTTGCTTCCCACAGCCTGCAGAAGGGCCCAGGAGCTGAACAACCCAGAAACAAGGCTGTGTAGGAGGAATGGCTAGAGGAGGAGCAGGAGAGGACATGAAGGACTTCTCTAGGTCACAGGAAGTGCCAAATACTGAAGAGGAAGGCTTAAAACAAAGTAACACCCCCAAAATCTACCTCTTTCAGTCAAGTTGTGGCACAGCCAGCTTTTTCACACATTTAATTATCCTCCTGACAGTTCCACAGAGAGCTGCTTGTGTTAGTCCAGCTCACATGCACTGCAGCAGGCACACAGTGCAGAAGTTTTAGGGAGACGTGCTGAATACACATTTTGCTCAACTGTTTTTTCAAACCATAGTGCTTCCATTCTTTCAAGGAGTTTTTTTTTTTTCCCTACATTTTTAAAATTTTGAAAGCTGGAACAAACTAAAAAAAGGGGAAATTGTTCTTTGAACTGTTCTATATTTACCACTTTCGGCTGCAGATAGTTGAACCTGATCCTATTACAAGAAATCCCCTCCCACGTGCTATTACCGAATTTCCAGTACTTCAGTATGGTCATAATTTCCCATCTGGACCTCATACATCCAGTGACCTTTTCTCTGCTGCAGACAAGAGGAAAATAACTCAAGAGAGGAGGAACAGACTTAAGAGGACAGCACCAGGAACTATAATCAGAGGCAGGGAAAGGATAAGTGAATTCCTGCCTGTGGTGGCATGAAGCAGCTGCTGCTCAGGTCAGACAGGGCCCTTGCAACCAACTCCTGGGCTTAACCAAAGCTTGGCATTAATCCTTCTCCTTACCTTTTTTTTTTTTTTTTACCAAGGGAACACATTTCCCATCTTCTTAGGTAAGGGGAAGGAAAAAGCAGAGCTCCCCAGAACATTTGGTGGTTTAGTGAGGAAGTTCTGGAACAACACTCCCACCTGCTGGGCCTTCTGTTTGTTACAGTTGTGAACTTAAGTGTTAGTAGTCTTAGAGAAAACTTCCCTTCACCCCAGCACAAGCCCAGACTCAGTTTGATGCCAAGACTAACATCTGGGTCCCAAGTGCTCCTGGCTACAGCACCTGGCAACACTCAGCAGATGTGCCCTGCTGGCATGGCCAAATCTCGGTGGGACACTCTGCTATAAACATTCAAAGGAAAACTTTCCCCATGTGAGAGCTCCCTTGAGAGTGGGATTGTGAGTAACCAAAATGGAAGAGTCATCTCCATTCCAACCTGCACTCTTTGAAGGCCTAAGCATGTCAAAGAGATGATTGATATATGTGTTAACATGAATCAGAGAGGCCATTCACACAACTGAGTCACCCTAAAGAGAGGAACGCTTGGATCACAGCAGTGACATGGTTCATCTTCATCACCTGTCATAATAATCACTACTACAAGAGCAAAGGGACACAGTGTCTGCAACAATTATTTAATCAAATTACATATAAAAAGCTTGTGCAATGACTGACAGACCTGGCAGGGGCTGTAATAAGAACCCAAACTGCAGGGTTACTCAAGTTTTAACAGTCTTTCAAAGCATCCTTTCCTTCTTAATGCTGGTCCAAAACATTTTTCCATTCAGATACAATACTTCCAATGCTTCCTGCCAAATAACACAGGTAGCAGGAGCCTTATATTCTGAGGAAGGGGAAAAATATTTTTATTTGGCTTGGTCCCACCCTTCTGCATCAAGAATCCAAGACATGCTGGCTGCAGGAAGATGATTTTAAGGACAACACACCTCAGAGCCAAGAGCACCTCTGTGGCTTTAGCTGGCCAGTAACAGGCTCTGCCCAGATGCAGAACAGCTCTGTGAGTCCCACACAGAGGAACATCCCCCATCTGCCATCTCAAACACACCAAGGAAATGCCCAGGCCTGCAGCCAGAGTGGAGAAGCTGCAGAGAGACTGGAGCTGCAAGAATCCCTGTCATGATGTTTATGGGACTCCAAAGTATTCCCTCTCAAATTTACGGAAATCTTCCTCAGTAAACACGGTGCCTTCGGGCTTCTTCTTTTCTTTCTTCTCTGGAGGCTGATCTTTGGACTTCCTGCCTCTGTTCTGAGCAAGAATCTTCAGACAACACAGAAATTGAAAAAAACAACAGTCATTGTTATCCAGACCAAATCCCAAAACAGTGATTTTCAAGCTCACCTGCAGAATCCCACTGTTCTACAAGAACCCTGCTATTTTCCAGACTGCCTCCAAAGGAAACCACTGATGTTAACCACAGCAGGTCACTGGGACAACAGCAGATACCAACTTGTAAATCAGAGTCAAATATGAAAACTATTTTCTATTAATTGTCCAGAGATAAGAACATTTATTTCAATTCAGAACTTTCTGAAACTAGGACCTTCTTTTTTATCCCGTCTCTCTATCACACAAAGCAAAAAACCAACAAACTGGTGGAATTCCCTCAGCATTTTCTAATACACTGCCACCTCCTGTCACAATCTCCAGCCTGAGGAACACTGGCCTAAATCACTTTCTTTGTTTATGTAAGTTAACAAGTTAACAGCCCAAGATTCTAGCACTGTCAGCTATTCTTCTCTTCAAATCCTGGCATGAGACTACCTTTGGGGAAGACCATTCCAGAAATTCTCAAGTTATGAGAAATATAATTTAAGAGGCTGAGTAATTCCTATTACATGAGTGAGCAGCACATCTGGTTCCTCATTAATCAGCCTCCAGGTACAGAGAAGGCCAGTTTGACCAACACTAAGGAGAAGGTCTGAATCAGGGCATCTCTGCCAGCTGAAATTAAGAAATATCTTTTGTAATTCAGAAAAGCTAACCAACAGCTGTGAGGATATTTTGAAGAACCTGATGTAGTGGGTGGCATTCCCACCCATGACAGGGTATTTGGGACTGGATGATCTCTTAAGGTCCCTTCCCATCCAAACCATTCTATGGTTCTGTGATTTTGACTAGTATCTGAGAACATCATAGGGGCTAACATATCAACAACAGCTTAAAGCTTAGTAAGATATTTTGCCAGTGCAAACAGAAATTCCTCAATGCCAATTGTAGACAGAAACTTAACTTGACTCCCTTCTGCAAGGTATAAATCTGAAAGATGCAGGGATGTTTCCCATTCAGCGTTCCTCAGTGGAAATAGACCCTGCCCCTCAACAGAAATTACAGACTTACTTGTTCTGCGACAGCTTTGTCTGCAACAACTCGTCCCTTTAACATGTACTGCAGGTTTTCTCTCAAGTGATTCACAGGCTTCTTCTTATGGTATTCCTCTGGGACAAAGCAGAAAGGGACAAAAAGCATCAGCTGCTCATCCAGGCAGCTCACAAGGAGAGACACAGGAGGATCAGCGAAGTCCTACAGCTCAGGGATAGCCACAAAATGAGGCTGCATTTAAAGTGAGCGACACCAAGTGGGCATGGATGGGATGGGATGGGACGGGATGGATGCAGCGACCGGCAGCGCGGCTGCGGGACACCCCAGGGGTCCCCGTGCCAGGGCTGTGGAGCGGCCGGGACTCACCTATCGCCGATTTCACGACTCTGCCCTTGACCGTGGCCTTGTTCCTGCCGGGCTCCGCTGCTCTCTTCCTCCGCCTCGCCGCGCCCGCCGCCCTGGGGCCGCCACGGCCCCGCTGCAGTCCCGGCGGCGCCTTCGCCCGGCCTGCAAGGGGAAGAGGGACGGAGTGACAGGAGCCGTGCCGGGGAGCCCCTCTGCCCGCCCGCACACCGGCCCAGGGCTCACCCGGCGGCTCCAGCAGCTCCAGGCCGCGCCGCAGCAGCGCTGCCGACATGGCTGCTCCCCGTGCGGCCCCACAGCGCCCCGTGCGGTCCCACAGCGTCCTGCCCAGCCCTGCCCAGCCCTGCCCAGCCCCACAGCGCCCCGTGCGGCCGCACAGAGACCTGCCCAGCCCTGCCCTGCCCAGCCCGGCCCCACAGCGCACCCGCACCCTGCCCGTGAGGGGCGGCGGCACCTCCCGCCCGGCGAACCGTGGGCACAGACAGGCTCCTGCCGGTGTCACTCTCCCACAGGACACACAGCAGCCGCCATGAGATAAAACCGCAAATTTCACCCCCAAACCAGGCAGAAGTTCTCCGCGTGTAAAGCGGAGAGCTGGAGCAGGCCGCCCGGGGAGGCCGCGTCTCTGGGGACATTCAAAATCATCTGGGCATATTTCAGTGTCATGTGCTCTAGATTATGTGGATATCAAGATTATTTTAAGTCAGGATGTTCTTTGATACAAGATCTTTGAGTACTTTCAATGCTAATCAGCAAAATACTTGATCGGTGGAATAGGCAGCAGCCAGCATCCCTCTGTCAAGGACATCGAGGAATTAACAAACCTTAAGGAGGCAGTAAGTCAAGATGTTCTGTGTCAATAGAACAGAGAGCAGTTAGTATTCCTTACTCAACCATATCCTGCAACTAACAACCTTTAAGGATGTAGTAAATCAAGATGTTGATGCATGTCTATGTTTACATTGCTAATTTGGCAAAAAAATCAAGGTCCATGTATGTTTCCTACAATATTAAAAGTCATGCACAAAGATCAAAAAGACCCTGCCCAGGTGAAGATTCTTCCCCTGAGCCTGCACAGAAATTAACTGGGGTTATGTAATTACTCCCACTAACTCATCCCAACACAGGGCTGTCATTGGAAAGTTACAAACCCTGAACTTCTAAGTATAAATGATGAAATGGAAAGTCTGGTGGCTGTACTGGGTTTGGCGAATGTCACCGAGCACCGGGGCTCACACAACTTTGAAATAAATAATGAAATCTCTCATAAGTGTGTGATTATTGGCTTGTTGCACACTGTGTTATAAATCTGATTTTGTGGACAACACAAGGGGTCATCACATGCCAGGAGGAAAGGGATAGTGTCATGTTTTGTCTCAGCAAGGCAAAATCCAGATTTAACTGTGCTAGACTCATCAGGCAGAGAGGTTAACTCTGCCATAAATTGCATCTATTATTCAGGGTTACTTTAGTCTATTTGTTTAAAGCTTTCTTCTCCAGTTTTCACCCCTCTAGAGACTTCATGCTAATATCTGCTAAATTTAGCTATCATTTGAATAAAGCTTATTCAATTATAGCCAGTGCTGCCAGTAACGAGCTGACACTGGAGGAGGAAAGAGGTTTATTCTCCCTCAGACATGTCCTGCAGGGAGAAAGGGATACAAATGGCTCCCATTGTTTCTCATGGTAATAATCTATAACAGGGACTAATAACAGTAAAACTTCTATGTATTAAAAGACAGTCATTCTCTGGAAATTGTTCTCCAACCCCTGCAGATGTCAACTCAATGTCTTTTATTGTTCCTTCTCTTCTGAATCCCTCCCTGGATGGATACCAGCATCATGTGTTGGTTTTTGCTAATGCTTCTAAGACATTTTTCTGGACAGGACTTACATGGTGCCTGTTCCTGGCTTCAGAGCTGGACAACATTAACATTTTTAGCCCCTAAAATACAATTTACAGGTTCTATGTAAGCTGTTCATGGTTTCATATTGCACAGTATATTCAAGATTATTCTCCTGATTAAACACTATATTTGTATCATTTATTAGGAACACCCAATACATTGTTACACAAGCTTTGTGCCAGAACCGTGCAACCTCTTAAATGCCTTGTGCAGACATTTGATGCAAAAACATTTTTGTTACTAACACTGCAAAACATGTTTAACAAATTAGTGTGATGGAAGCTGCACTGATTTATTATCCCGTTCATGGAACACATGCCCCCTTTTCTACCTCAAAAGTAAACCATTACCATCTCATTTCCATTTCTGTTGTGCCAATTAATAAGGCTCTCATGTATGTAGTTGTCTCAGAAAATCTGACTCCCTTCCTATTAAATACTTTCAGTAGCAAGAACCCATAATGCAGGCAACTCCTCCTTTGACCAGCAAGGCTGGGTGCAGACTTGCTGTGATTCAGCAATTACCTGCAGAATAAAATTTAATGAGCACACAGGGGTCACTTTGCTGAAGAGGGAAGGCAAGGCACTTTCTTTAACTGCATTCACAGTCTCCTGCCTCAGAGTCTGGTCAGGCTCTTGCAACTGGTTAGTTCACCAAGAAGTTAAATGGATGCACACTTTGTGGTTTGACATATTCCCCAGGTTTGGATCTGTTGCCAAAGATCATGGTCTAAAGCAGGCTGTGGGTTGTTTAACACTTGGTGAAATCACGTACTTATTATTAATACATTGCATTTCTTTGTCTCCTTTTAACAGGATCTGGCAGCTCTTCTCAGGGCATGATCACTGCTGTTTCTCCTGACTGTTCTGGTGGCAGCTGTGCTTGGTGTTACCAGACATGCTGATTACAGCATCTGTCCTGTTTCTGCAGGGTGGCTCTGGTACAACCAGCACCTGCCACACTCCTGCAGACAGAGGTGCAGAGTCCTCCTTTGCTCTTTGGCTCTAACAGAGAGTTATGCTCACGTCTTTTCCCTGCACTGCTAAACAAGATTAACTTGTTGGCTTATATTAGGAATGTAAAATCATCTCTTAATATGAACTGGATTTTGTCTGCCTCGTATATGCTATTTCTCCTGTAGCTGTAGAACACAGGCATTTGGATCACGTTTTCTCCATGTTGTAAACTGTTGTATCTTCTGCTGACCTTAGATTAAGTCAGCTACCTGTTTCTGATAAATCTGCTTTATCCTGAGCACAGCTGTGTTTCTCTTTACAGGAGCTTCCATGGCTTTATCAGTCCATCAGTGGTGATATACTCTTTGTGTCATCATGATACATACATTTAACTATGCCTTTCTTTTATTCAGTCACTGTTGAAAACATCTGAGCAGACCCTACAAATAGCTTTTTCCAAACTAGTATGTACTATTAAGAACTTAATGTTATGAGACTTTATCTATGTCAGCATAAAAAAAAAAATCTGCATTTCATTTTACTGTTTTAAGACCTCTATTCAAATTAAAATTTCATCCAAGATGAATAAAATTAAAATTTAATCGCTTTGCAATCCCTCAAAAATCAGTTCAGTTAGCTCTTTGAAGCACTTTGGGGACAGAATGAATGCCAAATGGTCTTCATTTAAATGTATAACATCCAAATAAATCACTATCTTAGAGCCTGAATAATCTGAGTTTGGATGGCAAAAACCACAGGTGCTGCATTTCAGATTGAGAATGCCTTTCTTTCTGAGATTTAAGATGTCTTCGAAAGCTTCCTGACTCTAATGTTCCTGTTTATAGCTTTCTTTAAATCTCATGCCTCAGTGGGTAGCTGGCTTTTCAAGTACTAAATAACCCAGCCTACAGATCAGTTGGAGTTTTAAGTAACTTCCATATGTGAATATTATCAGTTCACTTTCTGGTTGCTTTTTTATGGCATTGAAGAATTGTAATTTTTCCTGCTTGAAAATGCAGATAAAGTTTCTGGTTCATCTTGGAATGACTATTATTTCCCTAATATTCTGGGCTTTGGAAGACATCTGATTTAGCTTGTTCCACCTTATAATTCTGTATTGCACTCTAACAAAGATGTACCTGATATTCATGTCTAATCATACTGCTGTCTGTGGCAGTTCATAACAGCTGTCTGCTCTTGCTTTATGTTCCAGCTTCTGGATTCAGGGGTTTATGTAGGAGTCTCAGTCTGAGGGAATGTTGTGAAGGATGTGAGGAAACAGAAGCTAAGGGCAGCATTAGAAGTAAAATATAACAGCCACAAGCATTTATTTAGTTTAGGGCTTAAAAAAAAAAAACAAACCCAAAAAAACCAAGCAAACAGTTTTATGATTTTGGGAAATGGGATCCTGCTGCCTAAACACTTGGTACAGTCCACACTGACACATATATCTGTATTGTCTCTTGCAAATGAAGCAGACTGATTTTCAAGCTGATTTATAGCAGATTTTTCCCTCAGCATGTTTCTTCACATGTGGATTAGGGAATGTGCTTTGCTTTAAGCATCTGTCCAGTTTTACCACTCCCCGTATTCTGCATTTTCCCTTGAACAGCAATACCCAGTGCTGTTGTCATTAATATTTAGCTCTGTTCACCAACCTGAAGCAGTTTGTACTGTAGTCACTGTTCCTATAAAGAGCCCTGAATCACTGCCTGCCCTGTACCTCAAGTGCATAGGAACCTTTGTCCTTTAGCAGTGTGACATGCCTTTGAAAAACAATTTAACTTTCCAGTCTACTGAATTTGAACAAGGGCTGGGCAATGCTTTGATTCATACACTTGCATGGTTAAGTAACTAGTTATTTTAGACTGACAAAAAGTAATTTATTCTGGTGGGTTTTTTTTTTTTTAATTTTGTAAATTTTTTTTTTTTTTTTTTTTTTTTTTTTTTTAATCCAGTGCAGACATCTACTTCTCCCATTCACTTTTCAGGGACTTATTCCAGTTCAGCAAGAATCTGGCTCTGCCTTGTACAGGTTCTGTGGATAATGTTGGAGCAGGTTAAGATTAAACCAGCTTCCCACTGTACAAGATGCTGTGGCAAGAAATGAGCTCTGCCCCTGAATGAGACATCTAATGCAGAGGAGATAAGGAAGCACAAAGATTAGGCAACTCTCCAAATCCTTTTCATCTGTTTACTTTTGCTCCAAGTGGAAAGGGAACAAGCATCAGTAGTTCTGCTGGTACTGTAAGAGCCCACTTGGTAGATAGAGGAAATAATTTTAAGTACATAAAATGTTGTATTTGGAAAAAAAACCCAAACAAGCCCTTCTCCAGGTCTTAGAATACCAGAAGAAAGCACTTTGCTAGTAATGATTTGTGTGTGATACTGAATTGATGTCATAAGGCTTTTGTGACCAGAAAAATGGGTTTTGGCATCCAGACTCATAAAAATGCCTGAAAGTCCAGTGCCCTCATATTTTCTATTTTCCCCTGAAGGGAAAATTCTCTTCAGCAACTGCTGCTCTCTCACACCTCCTAGAGTGGAGCAGGCAAAATTGCTCTGCAGCTGCAGGGGGACAATTTCTCTCTCTGTTTCCCACTGCTATCCTTAAATGTCAAAAGGATGAAGGAGTAGAAGGATCCCAGGGCTCAGAGTGATTTGCTTTCCCCTGTTCCCTCTGTGGGTCATGGAATGGTTTCTAGGTCTTCCTCCTTCCCTCCCCACCTACTTCATTCTTGCAACATGGGCTCTGGGAGAAAGTGGCGGACCTCACTGCCACTGTTTCCCTTTTGCAAGACCAAAATCTATCCTGCTGTAGTTGCTTTTCTTTTTCCCTAAGAACCTAGAAGAAAATAATAAAGATTCTTTGGAGCAGGGATGGGTATGAGTGAGCAAAACATAGGGGAGCTCTGGACCAGGAGCTGCTAAATGCTGGAGAACAGGTGTAACAGATGGCAGATACACAGGAAGGGCTTGGAGAGAGTACAAGCTTGCTTGGTAGATTTTCAGGCTGAATGAAAAGCATTGTAGAAAGATGAGTAAATTGTGGACAACACTTACTGCACGTGTACACATTGGGAACGACTGACAACTTGAGAGATTTAGGCCCCATTTTGCTTATTGGGGATCTGACTTGTTAGTTTTTGTGGTTTTGTGTCACTGGCACTGCTGCATCAGAAGTTTAGAGCTGTTTCATGGAAGTCTTCACAGACTCTTCCAGCCCTTTTAGAATTGATCTTTCCTTTTTAAATTGCAGACTGACCTCCCTGGTTGACACCTGGCCTCCTTTTGTTTCACTTTTGGCTTTCCATTTACTCTTTATTCCTTCCTTACATTGTTAGTTTCCTGCTTTGTGGCTTTCTTTTGTGTTTTAGTCAGAAATATAGGTCTTCCATGCCAGAATCTGAGAAATTCACTCCCAAAAAGTTCCCCCCTGAATGCAGAGAAAATCAATAGAAACTGAAATGAGGATTTTGGAGCAAGGTTCAGTGTATAACATTCTTTAACTAGAGGGATTTGAAAAAGGTGGTAGTGGTTCTCTGTTCTGGAAATATTGTGGCCTTTGATGAAATAAAGTCTTGTTTCTTCCAAGAAGGATGTATTTTATCCTGGTTACAATGGAATTAATGAGCTTGGAAATACACAGAGAAGAAGTTGCATTAGAGCTGAGATATGTGTTCTCATGCTGCATAGATGTGAAATTGAGGAATGTCAGTAGCTGCTGAACATGGCTTCTTTCAAAGCAGTGACAATGAGGTGGAAGGCTCTGTGTTTTGTTCCCAGCCTCTCTGCTCCTTAAAATGTTTACAAGCCCCAGAGCTGGCTAAGAATGCAACAAAGTTTAGCTAGTTATGCTTGTCATGAATTATTAAGGGTTGGAGACAGGAGGTGGGCTGGGGCCATCACGGGTTTTGCAGCCTTAGGCAGGCCTTGTTAGAGGATGTCTGTGCTGCTTGGTGCAGAGCAGAGCCAGGGCAGCTGGGGCAGCATTGCCTGCTGCTATTGCAGCTCCTGTCTGCTCTGTCCTCTGCTGGCACAGCCTGATCTTCCCATGCCTGCAGCTGCATTGTGCATATCCTGCTTCAGTTGCTAAAGCTGGACCTCTCCCCTCCTGTTCCCTGTTTATAGCTGCATTGCACACTGTGGCTTCCTAATTTCTGGGATTTTTCCCACAGAATTGCTCAGAACTGCACAGAATAACTTGTGAGGCTTCTCAGGTTAAGGGAAGATATTCTGTCCAGTGGCTGGCATGCTGCATTCATCAGTGTAGTGCCAGGTCCCTCTCTCTGCACTCTGCTTTTATAAGTTTTTCTCTCTCCTTTTTTCTCCCCTTGCCTTCCTTTGCTCTCTCTTTCTTTCTCTAATATCTGTATTTTGTCCTTCCTTGTCTTATTCCCTGCTTCCTTGAATGCTGTGTTTTTTTACTGCTTTTGCTTCTCCAAACAGGATCCACAATTTCTGAGGCCATGGGTGCGTAACAATTCAACCTGACTTTTTACTATTTATTCTTGACTCCCAACAGCTGAGTCTCTCTAAATTATATGTTCTCCTCTCCTCTCCTCTCCTCTCCTCTCCTCTCCTCTCCTCTCCTCTCCTCTCCTCTCCTCTCCTCTCCTCTCCTCTCCTCTCCTCTCCTCTCCTCTCCTCTCCTCTCCTCTCCTCTCCTCTCCTCTCCTCTCCTCTCCTCTCCTCTCCTCTCCTCTCCTCTCCTCTCCTCTCCTCTCCTCAGCACTGAGAATCCACTAGCAGGTACTTGGGGCATCCTCACTCTCTCGGGGTGCAGGGGCAGCCCTGGAGGTGCAGGGTGTCAGACACCCATGCTCTCTGCACATGAGACCCCCGCGGGCCAGGCTGTCTTTTCCTGCTGTGCCTCTGTCCCCTGAAGTCCGAGGAACAAATGCCAGCGGGAGACGAGGCTGCTGCCATTCCTTGCAGGAGTGCATGGTGCCACTAGAGCTCTCCTCACTAGGTGTCACTGTGAGGTTGGGTTTTGCCTGCCACGAGCACCGCAGCCGGGAGGGACAGGAGTTGAGTGATGAGTTTTAGGAAGGCCTTGCCAGAAGCAGGGGGAGGGCATGGAAGAGGTTTTCAGGATAAATGTGGAGTTGCTGTGGGTTTTACCCATCCCTGACAAGTTTTGGGAACAGAACCAGCAAGATGCACGGGGGCTTTGGAGTGCAAATCCACACCACTGCCTTTGAGTGCCCAACCTGTCCAACAGTCATCAGGGCATTAGGGTGACTTTGGTGTGAGTCGTGCTCATCTCCTGTCAGCCACCATACTGGTTTGGCAGCAGTTAGTGCTAATTGCTAATAATCTGTTAATTAGTGCTCATCCCTGAATTACTGTTTACTGTCCCATATGCCAGCACCCATGTGTCTCAGCACCACTGGCCCCAGCACACCTTTGTACTCTAAATGGCCATGGTGCTGCCTCTCTGACAGGGCTGCTGTGGAGAGGACCTCTGGGAGGCACATGGTAGCCCCCAAGGACAGAGGGGGTGAGTGCTGGAGGGAGGCTTGCCAGGGGCTGGTCTTTTCTCTTGCTAAGGAAGCCAGGTGACAGAAGGCAAGCCAGTCATGGGCCCCTGTTGCTGAAGATGTGGGGCATGAGAGCAAGGTGGGCCTTTTATCTCTTGATCTTGATGCCCAGCACCCAAGTCCCTCTAAATCAAAAGACCATCTCTTTCTGTTCTTATATCCCTTGCTTTGCTCTGTGTTCCTAAAACTTTGTAAACTGGATCATGTCTCCAATCTTTGAGAAGTCCCTAATTGTAGGTGTAGAAGAAGGAATTACAGACAACCTCGTCTCTGGTAAGTCACAGTTGTACTAATTACCAAAGAAGAGAAACAGCCTTGCCCTTAATGGGTTGCAGCTGTGACTAATAAAGATAAGTGTGATAAAAGGGGTGGGTTGGCTAGTCAGGGAGATCCTTGAGGAAGAGTGCTTGGAGAAAGAGGACCTTGGGGAGGTAGGGAAGCCTGGAGGAAGAAGGAAGGATCCAGAGAGACCCAAAGAAGAATTAAACAATGAGAGAGGGAGTTGTTGCTGTAAAAGATCTGCAATGAGGTCATTCTGGATCTGATACAGTTGGAGCCTGTAGTCACAGTTGATCCAGGTAAAGTCCTGTCTTCAGAGCATGCAAACCAATACTTGCAGTCATAGTCCAGCAGGAAATAGCTATCAGTCAGAGTCTGCAGTTGGACCTTACAGTAGGATCTTGCTGTAATCAGAGTCAGGATGGCTAAGCTGTAATGAAGAATAAATAGGGACCCTTTTCGTCTTGTTAAATGAAAATCTGCATCTTGGCTTATTTCTATCCCTAACAAGAAGTCTCCTGCAACACCTACTGTGCAGAACATGTGAACTGTGTCCTATGGGAGAGGAGCTAACTAATAAATGTCCCATGAACCACTATATCAGTGGCAGAGATGGTATTTAGGAGAGTTAGTTTGTTTTATTTTTAAGTTAATCAACTGCAAGTCAAACCAAGGGAGCTAGGGTTATGTGGAAAGCCGTTGGCTCCAGGGAAGTGTTTTGGTCTGGTTGTGTGTAGCTGTACAGTCTCTTGTCTCACTGGGTACACCATGATTTACACTGGGATAAGAGTACACTCCATATATGAGTTAGCATCCATGTGAGTTTCTCCCTGGGTGTGCTTACATGGAAGGAGACAGTGCTGTGGCAGGTACAGTGTGTGAGCTCCTCAGCTGGTTTTGTACTGCCAGTTCTGATGGCTGTAGGTAACTGTCTGTGTTTGTGTGCAGCCTGGCCATGAGCATTTACATGTGCACCAGTGCTAGAGAGGATGGGAAAGCAACTGGATCCAAACTGTCAGGACCTGCAGCCTTTGTGGCCAGCCAAATTGGTGGGGAGCCCCAGAGACTCCTCTGCTGGGCTCACCTTGCCCTGCTCTTCCAGCTGCATGCTGCACTGGAGGCTGATCCAGCTCCACTTGTTCATGTGCCAAGACACATTAACAGTCACTTTATCACAGTGCAGCCCAATTAATATTTGATTCTGGCAAATGAAGGAGGGCAGAGAGATTAAATGGGGTTGCTAGCTGGGATGGTGGGAGTGGTGAGAGGCAGACATACTCTTTTTTTGTGCAGCCCAGAGGAGTAGGATTAAAAGACTTTATTGGAAGAGGAATCAGGATTCCACTGGGCTGACTACCATGAGGGATGATGGAGGAGGAGGAGGAGCAGTGAGTTGCTTGAACCCTCTGGGCCCTAATTGTACAGCTGTAATAGAGGGGACATAGCTGGTTAGCCAGTGTTGATAGAAGGTGCAGGACTTGAAGCAGACCCCTTGGAAAGCTCTCTGCAGGAAATAATGGATGGATCCAGGCCACAGAGTTCTGAGAAGCAACTTTTGTGTCATTTACTTGATGTGTTGTCAGATAGCAACTTGGTGTCAGTGCTGCTCAGCAGGACATGTGGCTTTGCTTTCATAGCCCAGGCAGGTGAGATGAGGCAGATGGACTCTGCCTCACAGCAGAGGTGACTCCTGTCCTGTCCCCCTCTTAGCAGAGCTGCCTGATGTCTCCTGAAGGCTGAGTGGCCCACTGGGGTTCATCTGGGTCAGGAGAAGTTGGTCTGGGCTGCTGCTTTAAGCCTCTTCCAGGTGTTTGTCCATACCAAAGTATGCATTTCACTTCCCAATTGAAAAGCCAAATGAAATTTCCAGGCAGTTTGCAGTTTTTCTGATTTACTTGTTTGCTTTTCTTCTGTTCTCTCCATTTTTATTTTTTTTTTCTTTCTCTCATCTCTCTATTTGTTCCTTCCACCAGCCTGCTTGGAATTTAGTTTGTTTCAAGGGCAAGAGAAATTAGTTTTCTGATTTCATGTTTGGTGCAGTATAGCTTCTCCCCCTCCTTCATTCCCTTTCCCTGCCTTTTGTTGGAGTAAAGAAAGATGTCTTGGCAACATTTCCTTTTTAAAATCTCCTTCTGCCCTCTTGTAGCTATTTGGCCTCCTGGCTGACAGTGTGGGGCAGGTGCTAACAAAGAGCTCCTTTCCTGATCCAAGAGCTGGAGAATACAGTCTTGGGCATATTGTAGGAAACCAAGTGAGAGTGCATCTCATGACAAATCAAGTGAAAAACAAAATTAAAATAAATATCAGGACAGTTGGAGAGGGAGAGGTTTTTTCATTGTCCCTGTGATATAATTTCAGGGGTATCTTGGGGGTTGCTGAGCCCCTGGGAGCTGTCAGCATACGGAGAGTATCTCAGGGTCCAGTGTTGTGACAGCAGATTTGGGGTGACCCTGCCTGGATCTGGGAGGACAACAGCCACAAAGTGATGGTTTGTGGCAAGTGTCTGGAAACTCCAACATTGTATTCTGGAAACGGTGGGATTTTGTGGTGGATTTAAAACTTCCCAGCTAGGCATGAAGGAACTGAAAGCAACTTCCCAGCTCCCACAGCCCAATGATGTATAGGCTCTGTGTGTGTCTGTGCAATACTTGTTGGTAGAGCATATTTGTGAGATGTGGCGTTTATGTTACCTTTTATCGAGGAAGAATCGTTTATCTCAGCATTCTAATTATGTTCCATTAAAATGCAAATTTGGGTTTATGCGCTGAAATTGTCAGTACCATTGCCATGGAAACAGGAGCTTGAGGGAGGGGAATTGGAATAGGTGGGACTGTGCATCTCACTCAAAATCCCTCTCAAATATCTCCACATAATTGAAATACAGTGCCCTTCCCCAGGAATTGTGGCACTTTTCCCCTAGATAATTTGAGGCATCACTGAAGTTCTTCATGGAGTTGTTCTAACAGGGCAAATGTGTGTGGGTCACCAGGTAACTTCCACCAAAGTGTAAGAGAGATTGTATAGGTCTGTCAGAAGGAAGTGAATCCTTCCCGTTTGACCCCCATGTGATGCTTCTTTTGAAGTGTCTCACAGGGAAGAAGGAAGAAGAGATCCCTAACGACTTCACAAATGTCCACCTGGAAGCCCTTAGATGCTGCCACAGTTATTGGAAGGTTTAAATGCAGTCTATGCTTTTAAACCCACTCACTTCCAGTTAAATGCCCACTCAAGCTGCTTGCACTGACAACGTTCTTCAGCAATGAGCTCCTCATGCAAATCATCCTTGGTGCAGGATGAGTAGAGCCTACCCCATGCCTCTGTCTCAGGGCCCTGCTCCTTTCTCTGTTTGTTTTTATGTCAAGATGGTGTGAATCTGTATCTTCCTCCTCCTTTTACCAAGTACAGATGGAACTCCTGAAGCTTGTCTCTTTCCTGTTTAAGAATCAAGTGAAGGGGTTTAAGGATGCTGGGTGGAAGTGAAGGCTGAGAGAGATTGAGACATGGCTGAATTTAACAGAGTAAAAATGTATCTTTCTGCTTTGGTTGTTGACTGAAAATTTTGATGATAAATAAAGCATGGTGAGTTAATTCCCAAACCACAGTGACAGCTGGGCAGGAAACACAAGACTAGGTCTGTTTTCTGACTCCCCATCCCTGATAAGAGGTTTGCAAAATCATCTGATACCTCATCCTGGTTTTGTCAGGGGCATTTTTTTCTGTGCACTGGGAATCTGATTTGCTGATAGTAAAATCTAGATACAGTCTTATGAACCTGGTGATCCAAACTCCAGTTTCTATTGAGTATATTTGATTTGGATGGCCTGAGGCTGGTTATCATCCATTTAACGTAAAATAAGGAGGAAATATTCAGAGCAGGGTTTAGTGCAACCTGGGGAGATCCTAAGCAAGGAGAGGTAGTGGCAAACTGGAGTGGGTTCAGTGAGGGCCATGAAGATGACTAAGGACTTGTAGCATATAACATGTATGGAGATGCTGAGTGCTGGCTTTAGTTTAGCCTGGATGAAAGCATTTTAAGGGGGATCTAACTGGTGAGGCAATGGGGGATGTGTGTAGAGAAAATGGGACTGGTCTCTTCTCAGAGGTATGCATCAAGGGCAATAGGCAGCAGAGACAAGTTGCAGCTTGCAAAATTTGAACTCTGTATGAAGGAAAACCATAAATATGAGGGTGAATCCAATGTGAGATGGTGGCCCAGAGGTGTTTTGGAGTCTGCCTCCTTTGAGATACTCAAAACTTAGACAAGGTGCTGAGCTACCTGCTGTGGCCTTGCAGTTAGCCCTGCTTCGAACAGGAGTTTGGACTGGAGGCCTCCTGAGATACCTTTTGACAGCAGTTGTTCTGTGGGCTCCCACTGGGGGCAGGTTCTGTGACGCATAGTGAAGTGGGGAGCCCACACTGTTCTCTCTGCTAGGATGAATCACAAGCAGAAATAATCCGTCAGCTTCTTCTACTGGAAAAAGCATGACCCTACTGGGGACCATCAGCTTCTGCACTGGGGGAGTTATGTCTCTGCAGTGAGCAGAGAAGTGATGGGGATAGGGTCTGGGCAAAGGTCTGGGTGTCAGGAGAAAAAGGAATAACATTTGCTACTTCCACACTAGGAAAGCCATTAATTTGAGGAGATTGACTTTCCCAAGAGTGACATCTGACTGGGAATGAGGGATGGGACTAAAATAGTCCATTTTACATCTCAGAATTTCTCAAGGAGCAGATTAAAAATATATGATGAAGAATGTCCTTCCCTTCCAAGAGGAGAAGATGGTAGAGTGGAATAAAAAAAAGTGATATTTGAGTTTCTGCATGTGAAGTGACAAGGAGAAGCATAAACGTGGCTGGTACCTGAAAGCAGAGCAATGAATAATTGGTTTTGGTGTGAAAGAAACCATTTCACCATGTTCAATATTATCATCATTATGCTGATCAGCTTTACCAGCAAGGATGATACTGAGAATGAGAGAGAAAATATTGTAAGGGATACAGAAGAACACACATTCAAAATAACTATGTTTTGGAGAAGATTTGCCAACAAGTGATTACAGAGGGAAAGACAGAAGGTGAGACAGAGACCAGAAGAAAAAGTAGAGAATAGAAAATGATAGGGTGGAGGAGAGTGGGAGAAAAGAAAATTTCTATAATTTCTGTAAATCTCTGCATCCTGTTCCTTCACACACACGGGTAGCTCCCCTCCCTCAGCTGTGCTGAGTACTTCCCTGGCACCATCCTGGTGTCACTCTGTTTCCTCTAATGATGAGCTGAGGGGCTTCAGCCCAGAACCTCTGCTCCACATCCCTGCCTGCAAATCCTGACTCCCACCCTCCCCTCCACCTCCCCAGGCAAGCACTCTGCTTTAGAACAGAGTGTTTGTGCCACATCTCCTTCTGACAGGCACACCAAAGTGCATGGAAGCTTCCTCTCTTACTGGGCTGATGTTTTACTGACTGGAAAGATTTAACCTCGTGTCAGCTGATGTGAAGGAGCTTTCTAAGATGAAGAGTAAATGCCTACTTTGCTAACATATTAGCAAGAGGTGGTTTTTGCCTCTCTGATTTGGGGAAGAGCAGACAGACTCACTGACCCATGTAGTCCCTTGTCACCCCACAGTTCTGTAGTGATTCATGTGACACTGTGTGAAAACAACCAGTGAGCCCTGTCCTTGCTGTACAGGTTGACATTGCAAAATACTGTATTTAACCTTAGCTTTCCCAAGTGAGGTTTTCTAGTGGCAACCAGGGCAGAGATGCTGAGATCTCTAGCAGAGGTGTCAGAGCCAGGTGCTGCCTTCCCTCAGTACATGTCCTGCCCCTTCACCTGCAAACCCAGGGTGCTTGTGCATCTGCACCCATCCAGGCTGGTGGCCCTGACACAGCCATTCCATCATTCTCCCTTCCCTCAGCCTGCCAGAAACAGATAGCCATGGGCTGCTTTCCTCTCACACCCCTGGCTGTTCTAACATATCCTCGGGGAAGGTGTAAGACTGGCTGTGGCAATGAGATTGTGATCTTTCTCTTTCCTTTTTTATTTTTTTAAAAGTTGTCGGTGGAGTTTCCCTTGCCATTTTAAGCAGCTCTAAAAAAACCCCTTCGTTGAATATTCAGCATCTTCCTGGAGCTCGTTGGTAGCCAGCAGGGGCTGTGGGTGCACAGGGGATGACTCATGAGTCCCGTCTTGTTCTTGGGCCCCCAAGACTCCTCTGCTTCTCTCCTTTTCTCTCAGCCAGCAGTTTGTGCTGATTGGCCTGTGGCTGCCAACTCTGACAGGGATCTAGTCACAGCAGTGCTGGAAAGAGATGGGGAGAGGGAGGCAAGAGGCACTGCTTGCAGGCTGTGGGGATGGATGGGATGGGAAGTTTTTACTGGAGTGTGGGGATTATTGGAGGAGGGTGCCTGGAAGCTTTACACGTGGTGCTGGGGGTGGGCTATGGAAGAAATCTGGTTGGCAGATGTGGTGATTCAAGAGACCCTGATTCAAAACCTCCTGTACAGATCCCCCTCAGCTACCTCAGGCAACTCCCTCATCCCCTCCCACAGTTCTTGGTTTATGCTCATTCCTAATAGAACCTGAGCCAACGCTGGCTCATTTTCACACCCTGTTGCTTGGTCATTGACTAAATTAAATTTCAATTACTTTTTTCTTCTAAAAAAACCTGGTGAAAACAGCAGCTTTTAATTGGAAGCAGCTACTCGGCCTGTTGCAGCAGTGAAGGGTGTGCGGGTGGTTTGATGAGGAGGAGGAGGCAGAGGGAGGTGCTGAGTCACAGGTGGAACCTTTGTGTGGACACGTGAGAGGGCACAGGAGGGGCTGGGTGTCTCACTCGGAGATGTGGCATGACCTGCTCTGCTCCTTCCCAAGAATGGAGGCTAAAAATGCCATCTGGTGGCCCCTCACTTTGGGGTTGTCCACCAGCTGCCAGCCCTGGGAAGGGGAGCCATGCTGTAGGGTGAAATTTGTCTTCTTCAAGAGATCCTCTATTGGGGGTGAACATGGACAGCTGTTTTTGATATCCTTGTCCTGATGGGCTGCTGTGAATGTAGCTTTCTCATCAGGAGACCTGGCACAGCCTGACCTTACCTCTCTGGGAATATGTCCTTCATGGTCTCTCATCAAGCTGAGGAAAGACAGTGAATGTCTGTGCAGCTGCTGGGGCTTGGGGAAGAAGCGTGTCTGTCTGGAGGCACGCATTGCTTAACTGCTCCCCTGCCCCTCAGATGAGCAGAACAGGAGCTGTGCAGCAGGCAAAGCTGTCCTGAATCCTCTGGGAACTCCAGAGGTGTATTGTTTAGGATCTCTAGTTTCTGCTGTTGCTCAGTTTTTTCTAATCTCTTAGCTGCTCATCTCTGAGAATTGTAACCTCTGACTTCAGCCTTCATAACTGTGTCAGCCACATGGGTCAGGAGCACCTGGGGCCCCTTTTCTGCTGGTGACATCTCCTGAGTGCACACTGACAGGTAGTCAGGACTCATTGTCTCTCAAAGAAACCAGGAAAATAAGCTTGTGTGTGAATCCCAGGTGCAGAGAGGGTCTGCCTGTCACAGCCAATTCAGCTGCTGTTCTGCCTGGCAGTGTTGTTCTATTTTATGGGTTCCTACTCACATTGCTCTCTCTTTGTTTTGCTTGATTTCCCCCCCACCCCTCACTCCTCTCTTTCTCCCTCCCTCTCCTCCCTTAGCTGCCTCCCAGCAGAGATTGGCTATTAAACCAACTGTACCGAGGCTGTGAGATGCACACAGGCATCAGGAACAAATGACACTGAGCACTCTGGTGCAGCAGTAGGACACCAGGAATCTCCAGGAGCATCCTCTGCCGGGGAGTGTGTGTGTTCTGGGAGAGTTGAAGAGCTGCTCCTTGCATCCTGAAAGCCAAGGTGTGAGTCTGTACTGCTTGAGCTGCTGACATATGGGTGTGCAAATTTCTGCCATGGTTCATGGGGCCAATAGCTGCTGTGTGTCAGGGTGTGTTATGCACAGACTTGTGGCAATGGAGTTGCTCAGTTCCCTCATGCAGCTGTACAACAGCCAGGGTAAACATTGTGTGAGCTGCTCTGGCTTCCCCTCACCTGTGCCCAAAATGTAAATGCAGATGCACTTGTGGTGTCTTCTGGCATTATGGGAGCGCTGGTTGGAAGGGCAGTGGTGTAGAGGAAGCATTACAGGTATGTCTATGTCTGTCAAAGTGATGAGAGCATGGAGGAGGGGAGGTTTGGAAACACTGGTTTTTGGACAGCTTACAGCAGCCCTCTTTGAAGGATGAGTGAGGTTTTAATGTAGTCACTTTTTCCCCTTGAGAAATTTATTTTCCTTTCATAATGGCAATTTCTCAGGTGTCTGGACTGTGAAGGAAGTGTGGTGGAATCCTTAGCTGCAATGATGATGGTGGGGACAATAAGGGTGGGAAGGGTGAAAGTCTGGGCACTGGGCAAATATGGACATTATCCTGGAGGAAGAGGCAAGAGGAAAGAAGCAGATCATCAGATGAACAGACTGAAATGGATTTTGTGAGGTATTTTTTATGTGTGAAATTAAATACCTTTCCCAGATAGGCACCAATGATTTGGCCAGAGCTGTGTTTAGAAACTGTGTTGAGGTGGCCATGGTTGCCATGGCTTCTGAGCACAGCAGTGCAGGGTGCTGATACTGGGAGAGCCAGGGACAGTGACATGGCTATAGTGCACAGCCACCTGTGCTGGTGGCAGGCAGGGTGTCTCCTCTTTGCAGGGGACAGAATCACCAAAGGGTCAGTGCCTGCTTGGATCTGTCTCACTGTAAGGCTATTTCCTTCACAGTGGTTCTCCCTCACTGTAATTTGTTTGGCTTCCAGGGATTTGCCCAGGAGTGGGTTAAACTTCCTCATTAATAACCAGTCTGATAAAAATCACTGGAAAAGGTAAATGAAATGCTGCTCTGACACATCTGATGCAGTGGGGGAGGCAAATTCTACAGACTGGAAAGCCACTGTCTCCCAGGGGTTTTCAGATATCACATCCTCGATGGAAGCAAATAGGACATGCCAAGCTCCTTGAGAGCATCTGGAAATGTACCATGGAGGGAAGCTACAGGGACAGATTGGGGCCAACAGTACTTTTTGATTTTATTTTGGGAGAAAGCTTCACAGGACAGAGGCAGGCACTGTTTTTAATCCTTGAGCTGAAGAATAAAATGCAAGGGGCAGAGGCAAGACTAGATGCAGGGCTTCTATAGGGGAGACCCTGTGAGTGATGAGCTGTGCAAGGGAAGAGTGAATCAGCCCCTGCAGGATGGAGTCATAGACCCAGACTTGGAAAGATCAGCAGTGCCCAGTGCCTGAACACTCAGTTTTCCCTAGTGTGAGCAGCACCTCCAGAGACTTATTTCCCTGTGGCATAGCCTACAGTATTAAACAAATTAAAAACAGTTAGAGAAGTATTTCAGCTACCTTTTGCTGTTGTGAAGGCAGCTTTATTGTAGGCAGTGGTGAGGACAGGCAGCAGAGGCTGACTGGCTGCTGCTGGGCAGAACACCCCTGCGGGACATCACACAGAAGGGTGTGGTGGGCCAGGGTTTGGAGCTGGGGATGCTGCTCTAAGCTCCTGAATCTTCATCCTAGTGCTCACCTTTGTCAGTGGCAACCAGGCAAACTGTGGCAGATCCCTCCCTTTCTCCTGTGCACCTACTCTGAATCTGTTCAGAAATAAAAAAGAAAAAGATGTTAAAGGGGGAGGGGGGGGGAAGATGTGGGAAAACTGCCTTGAAAAAATAGCTCTGCTGTAATATAGGGAAAATTGTGTCTTATTTTGTTGAAACAGACTCACTTTAGAAGGAGGAACATTAAGGAACACTTCAGGGAAATCTTTAATCTGGTTGCACCGTCCAAGAGAAACAGTGTAGGAGAAAAAGACCTGAGGGAAATGAAGATACAGAGATGCATTAGCAGATAAATAGCATGTAGCAGTCTCTGGGCACTTCCCCATAACTGTGCTCTGGAAGGACCATCTGGGTCTTCCTTCAGCAACTCCAGCTCTCTGGTAGAGCAAGAAAGGGATGTGTGGCTTAGCTCTCCCTGTCCTCTGCTCAGCAGAAACTCTTCCTTGACCTGGTGTCTAATTCTAATATCCAGAGCTTGTTCCTTTAAGCATTTATGCCTCTGATCAGGCCTCCAATCCCATTGCCATGTGGAGCCATAAACAGGGATAAACACTAATTAGTATGGTAAATAGCTTGGCCTTGTGTTTTCTGGTTACAGTATCATGGTAATTATTTCCGGCTCCCTGCCTGTGTACTCCTGCTGCTTGATTTTGTGCCCTGTACATCCTTGCCATCCTGATTATTGCTGGACACATTAAAATTGGCAATTGCCCTCTCCTGTCTCCCATCCGTGTCTTGAGGAGGGGACTGGCCTAAGCCAGTTTCACTGAGGTGATCAGGGATGATTGAGAGGCGATGGGTAGCATCACACAACTCTGTCTTCTGGAGGCTGTAACTTAATGTGCAGGATGTGGGGTCATGCTGAGATGACACAGCACAGCATTTTCAGGGAGTCTACTGCTGAGCACCAGGGTTTTGTAAAATATGGGAAGAAAAATGACCAACTGGGCAGCTCCTACCCATGACTCCCGCTGCTGAGATCTTTTTCTCTCTCCGTTTTGGCTGTCTTGCTTTAGCAAACATCTTTGTCTCTAACAGAGTGTGACCTCAGCCTGGATGTTGGCCCAGAAGGGACAGCTGTGCACATGCACATGAGTGTACATGGGGTGGCTGAAGGTCCTGCCCACTGAGGAGGGATAGATCAAAGATTCCTCATTTTGGTCTCTTGGCAAACATCCCAAGCTCAGCTTCTCTCTAATACAGTGTAGTTGCTTTGGCATCTACATACATGGGCTGCAGCCTGTGGAGAACATATGGGTTCAGGGATCTGTGACCTTCTGACCACTTGTGTATAGCCTGCTCCAGCTTGTGAGCAAGGACTCTGGTTTCTTTCTGAATTCCTCCGAGTGAAAAAAAGTCTCTGTATTGCAGTATGCTGTGCTCTTGTCTCTGTTCTTCCCCAACGTTCCTGACTCATTTTTTCCTTCTGAATGTTCCTCCTTAACCACCCTCCTGCACACTACAGTAGGTAGGTACGTGTCTCTGGTTTTATTTGCACTTAGCCCTTTCTGATATGTATGCACACAAATTAGAGGCACTGGAGGCAGCTTCTGGAGCTGGGGTAATTGCACATTCACTCCCTCTCTTCCAGTGGCCAGGATATTAGTATGAGCAATTTGTTAGAATCTTCTCTCAGGTTCTGTTTTATTAATGATTTCACCTGTGAAATGTCACTAGAGTGGTTGTGTGTTCCCAGTTATAGATGAACTCTCCCATCTTTCCCCTATGGAAGCACACTGGCTTATAAACCCTGTGGGCCTGGTGGGTTGGATTTTGCAGCACTGTAGGGCTCATTGGCAGATGCATTGGCTGCTCCTCATGTACACAGGCATATGCCTTAGTTGACCCAGTTTTTTTATTTTGCTGGAGATATGAGTGTTATTATTCACAAAGTGTTGCAAACACATGCTGGGCTCTCTGAGACTCTCAGGAAGACAAAATGAATGGGTATTGCTCTGGAAGAAATGGCCAGGGGAGAAACAGCTGCTGTTTCTCCATGAAAAGCACCACAATAGCAACACTTGATCGTGGTGGTGGCCACAGGCCATTTGGGATTAGACACCCACAGAAGATAGGCCTGGCTGTGTCCTCAGGATGCTACTGACTTCATATTCATCTCAGAATGATCAATGCATGCATTGTTCCCAAGAGGTTTGGGCTGGCCTGGTTTCAAAGCCCTGAAGTGCAGGATGATCCTCAGGCACGTTGCAGTCTGAGCATTGTACACCTTGCCCTCCTCACCACTAAATGCCCTGTACTGCAATGTAAGCCTCTTGTTGCTTCTGTCCACCGTGGACACTAAGAACTGAGAACTCTTGTCCTGTTTTAGCAAACCTGTATGTATTTGAAGATGGTTGTTACACCCCTTCTCAACCTTTTGTAGTCTAAACAGATTCATTTTGCTCAGTGCTTTTCTGGTAGATGCTTTCTGCATCTCTGCTCATGGTGGCATGATTCTCCCAGCTATTTGAAGGAGTGCTGTGCTCTCCTCCCCCATTCCTCTCAAGCTGATGGAAGAAAACCTGTCCATCACCCGTGGAACTGTAAGTCCTTATGGAGAGGCATGCTATCCTTCACTCCTCAAATACAACTTTGACTGCATGTCATTTTCTGAGACAACCAGAGTCATTCATCAGATTTGCCTCACAAGGCTTGGATTGGAGTGCACTGCTGTTCACTAAGGCAATTAATTCTAGCTAAGTCTTGGCTTAGATGTGAGCCAAAAAGGTGTCTAAAGGAAAACTGATTTTATGCGTGTGTGTGTCCTTTTGAAAGTGTCTGTAGTGCCGATCTAAGGGGCGGAGAACCTTTCAATCCATTCTGTGTAACTCCCATGCTGCTTGGAAAACGTCTCAGCAGTGGCAACCTGCTCTACTGCTTGGGGAGTTTGGCAGACAGCAAATAGATGAGCTTTCCCTGGGTGGCTGCTTTCAAAATCAGCCTCGAGGTCCCCTCAGCCAACATACCTGCATGGTCGTGATTTTGTTTCCTCTGTCCAGGATGCCAAACAGCACATGAAAATGATACAGTGAGAGTCTGCCAATCTCACCCTTCCAGAGTTTTTTATCCCCATGGTTTTTAATTCCCCCTGTCTGTTCTATGGGCTAGCAGAAACACATTCTCCTCTGATATCTCATTTGCTTCAAGCACCTCTCTTTACCTTCATCTTCTTTCTGCTCACTTACAGAAACATAGAATTATAGAATGGTTTGGGTTGGAAGGGCCTTAAAGATCATCTAGTTCTCTGGGAGAGGAGACATTCCACTAGCCCAGGTTAGCAAGAGACCCATCCAGCCTGGCCTTCAACACTCCCTGGAATGTGAGCCTTTTACAGGTTCTCTGAGCAACCTGTTTCAGTGTCTCACCACCCTCACAGTAAAGAATTTGTTTCTAATATCTAATCTAAATCTATCTTCTTTATGTTTAAAGCCATTACCCCTTATCCTATCACTATGATCCATGGTAGAGTCCCTCACCATCTTTTTTGCAAGACCTCTTTAACTACTGGAAGGATGATGTAAGTTCTCTCTGGAGCCTTTTACTGTAGGCTGAACAACTCCAACTCACTAAGCCTTTCCTTCCAAGGGGACTGCTTTAGCCCTTGGCTTACCTCTGGACCTGCTTGAGTGGATGCCTTTCTTATGCTAGGGGCCTCAGGTCCAAACACAGTATTACAGTACTTGTGGATGTAGGTTCTGCCTACCTGCCATGGCCAAAGCCTTCTCAGTCTTGATCTCATTTCCCTGATGCTGTAGTTCCCAGTTTTGAAAAGTATTTCCTCCCTGCTTGCTTTTCCTTATGCTGCTTTCTTCCTTGGCATCTCACCTCAGTGTCTGTAAGAGCCCTAGCTGGCACATGTATTTTGGTAGCCCCCTGCCTGCACCTCTTCACCACTTCTGCTCCAGCTGCATGCAGCTGAAATGTCTCCTGTCCCCTCTCCCTCCCTCCTTCATTTCCCTTGCTGCTGAAAGTTCAGCTCATATGCAATGATGCATGCAGGAGCAGTAAGTGTGCTCAGGACATGTAATAAGCACTTGGCTCTGACAGGCTGCTTTTCAGCTCTGGGCTCCAACACACTTCAGCAAAATGATTGAGGTATTACCCTCTGCACAGAGGGGCAGGTGACTCACAGAGAGATGCCCAGCCTGCCTGTGCCCAAGCTGGGGGGAACATGCAGGTAGCCTAAGCCCTCCTGATGCTTCCCCTTGGGTAAGCAGTCCTGCCTGTCTCTGGATGTGCTTGCCTGAGAGACTGTGGCTGTGAGTGGTTGTGCACACATGCAGATGGACGTGTGAATGCTGGAGGGCATTTCTAGGCATAGAGAGGCCTCCTGACCCTGGTGGCTTTCACAGCATCTGAGCTCTCTGCCTGGCTACTTTTCAGACCCATGGTCACCAGGAACTGATGACAGCAGGGAGGCTGGAAGGGAGTGGAAGACAGTCTGTGCCTGCTATGCCACAGCAGTTTTCTGGCTAGCAATGGCCCTATCCCACCTGGGCTGGCTCCTGAGAGCTCTGTATTTGGCTTGGAGTGCCCCAGTTAGTCAGCTTGATAGACAGGCCAATTAGTAGCCATGGATCTTAGATGAGCAGCCTTCTCCCTGGAGCTGTGTGGCGGCCTTTTCACTAAGGAGGATGGTGTTGTGCTCTCTTGATTTGCAGATGAGAGTAAGCATTTCTGAAATGCTCATGGCCAGTTTGGGGCCCTTGCCCTGCTGCCCAGTTATACCGAGGCATCGCCTCTTTGAAATGCTGGCTCTGAAGTACTGATGGAGACAAGAAGCCACGTATTTTTTCTGTCCTCACACAGGCAAAGTATTTTCTGGGTGTCTTGTTGGTGTATTGTGGAATTGTTTCACATGGAACTCTTCTTACTCTTCATGTCACAATTTAAAATGCTGGAGTCCTTTCCTTCCAGTCCAACCCAGTAGCACCTGCCTGCTCTGCACATTGCTGGCTCAGACCTTGTGTCCCAGTGGCCAGAATAGGAGAAGACTTTTCCCCTGAAAGTCTGCACAGCAGAGAGGGCAGGATAGGGTGACAAGAGGCATGTTTGTGCTGCAAGCTGGAAATAAATTCTGCTGTCCCTGCCCAGACCTCCTGAGCAGCCCTTGGGCATATACAAAGCACATGACAATGCCATGCAGGTACTACCTGGGTACCAGCACCAGAGCAGCTGCATCAGCAGCCCAAGCTGCTTTGGCTGACTGTGCATGTCCTTCAGCTCTGGCTGTCCTGGGTGCTCAGACAGGTCACTCTCCTTGCTCCATCATCAGCCAGCGCAGACCTCTTCCTTCCAGCTCTGGTGTGGTCCAAGCACTGCTTCCCAGCCCATGGTGCAGGGCTGACAGGAGGATCAGTGAGCCCAGGGAGCAGTGCTGAGCTGGGTCAGTGCTGTGAAGCCAGAGGAAGAGGCAGGAGCCTCACATCAACTCCCCAGCCTGACACGAAGTGATGGAGCAGAAAGAGTGATGGGGAGGGATGGGAGGAGGGGAGTGAGAGACTGGGCTCCAGCCTGGGAGCAGAACAGCAAACTGGCTTATTATTAACCATAACCCCTGTCCCTTCCTAACCATCTGATAAACTGTTCTCTGATTTGATTTTTTTATTGTTTTTGTGGGTTTTTTTTTCTTTTTTTTTTTACTCCCTTAGGCACTGCTGTAGCTCAAATTTAGCTTCCAATATTTATATCTTTCTGTCTCTTCTATTTCCTTTCTTATTTAGAAAATATACCCAAGATGTCTGTGGACTTGGGAAGAGGGTATGCTACATTGGATCAGCTGATCTGCTTCAAGATCTTAATTTCTGCTCATACCCTCCCTTCATAGAAAAATTAAACTGCTCATCCCAGAGAAAAAAATAGCTGTGTGGGATGGAAAGTTTGGCAGGAAATACCTTCCTCACCCTCCCCATGGCAGTGCACACCTTGAAGTGTCAAATTTGGTTTCCATTTGATGGTATTTGTTATCCAGGGGATCTCCCAGCTGGCTTCTGGTAGAGGATGGCTCACTTTGTGAGTGCTGAGCTGGAACTGGGCAGACCTAGATTTCCATCTGCTCTGCAGGGTGATCTTGAATGGACCACCTTCTTTCTCTGGACCTCAGTTTCCTTGTCCCTAAGATGAGAACTAAGTGCTTATGTAACATTTCTCCAGCTGAAAAATGCTGGAGGAGATGCCTTGTTTTGTACTTCAACAATAGAAGAGAAAGTATATCAGCAGTCTCTAGACTTGGAAATTTCCTTACTGGTAGCCTCAAGTACCTGCAAGGACATATTCCCCTTGATGAGGGAGAAATCAGTATGCACCATGTTCAGGTTGAGCTGGAAAGAAATAATGTTGGGGAGATAATCACCCCAATGGGAAAGGTCCCTCTAGGCTTATATCCTGGGGATTTGATCTTGTTTCTTCCTGCTCCAGAGTCCAAAATAAGGATCATTGGATGAAATAAATTTTCACTTATGTTGGAGAGCAGGTGAGTTTCAAACCTTTCATGTTGTGCCAGTTTATGCTTTTGATTCAGCAAAAGGCATCTTTGCAGCTACCCCTCCACTGCAGTGGTGAGTCCTACAATAAAAAACACATATTTCTTTTCATTCCTATATTGTTTTGTTCCTTTAGTCCATGGCTTCTCTGCCAGAGGGTACAATATGATGGAAAAAGGTTGAATCCATCAGTGTCTTAGGTGTCCTCTATCATTTGTGCTGGGAGTTATCTACTGCCTTCCCTGGACTTTTGTTGCTCTCAGAAAAAGCAATGTCTCAGTCAAGGTCATGCCTTTCCTGAGCTGTAACAAACGTGAAAGGGTCTCACTTTTTGTTGATCTTAAATCATACAGACTTCTACCTCAGTACTTTTCCACTTCTCTCCTTGGTCCCAGGACTTCTTGGCCCAGGCTACATTGTGCAAACCCATCATGAGGTGGCACCACAAAACTGCCTTTCTTTTTATTTTGCCTTTAAAAATCTTCCTCCTCTTCCTGGCTGCAGCTCTCCATTGCTGCTCCCTGCCACACAGCTGAGTGCAGATATTTGCCCTGGCTCCGAAGCTAGATGAGACAAAGCACCTGTGCAGAACATGGCACAGAGCCTCAAAGAGTTAAGGCCAAAGGATGGATGGGTGATGGGAAGGGCTATCTGTTATTTGAGGTACAGATTTTTATTTTTATTTTTTTTTCTTTTTAAGGAACAGTCTGCCCTGGGGTGCTCCCTAGCCCTTGCTGCCTTTTTCTCTGCTTCCTGGAGTAGATGCAGATCAGAGGATGCCTCTTGCCTGTTCTGGCCTCCCTCTGGTGTGAGGGCAGACAGACTGCCTGACAGAGTGAAGGAGTACAACTGAGCCAAGGGGGCATTTGATCTCTTGGATGCTGTTGACCTCAGCCTAAACAGAGCCTGTCCTGTAACAGGCATTTTGCAAACACACTTGTTTGATTTCTTATGCTCTCCAAATGAAGTGCTGGTGCTTCTTGCATGGAGAATGTGCAGATTGTCCACGTCCTTTGGATGATCAGTGGGGTGAAACAGGTCAGAATGGCTCAGCTTTGATACTTGCTGGGAAATAAACTCTAATATTTTGATTGAAGATGAGATTTGGAGCAAGATGACAAATAGGAAATTTATGAGACTGTCCCTTAGAACTGGCATACCACAGGCTGGGTCCAAACCCAAAGGATGCCTTAGGGGAACCTCAGATCCAGATTTCACCATTGGTCCCACAGACTTAGGTCTAGAGAAGATTCATAGAGGGCTTTTGATAACAATGTTCCTCTTCCCAGCAGCTGCTTAGCAAACTGAAAAGGTGATCTTCCTTTCCTGGGCTGAGCTGTTGTGTTAAATTGAATTACATCCCTTGGAGACCTCTCCGTCAAATACACACTCTCTCATTATGCTTTTCTTCTCCACTGTTACTTTTCATAAAATCACCTTTTTGTAAATGGTCTTTGTTTCTTATCTAGAAACTTGTCTGCCACCATAGTTCAGAGCTGCCCTTTGGGGGTGGAGATTCCTTTTTCTCTTGCATACTCTTTGTTTCTCTTGTCTGCTGGAGAGATTAATTTATAATTTACCTCTTGCCTCTTTGAGGGTTTTTTTTTTTTCATCTCCTTCTTTGCTGTTTCAGATGAGGAGGGATGAGATAAGGGGATATTCCAACCTGAAGATGTTACAGACCCACAGTGACCTCCTGTGCAGCTGATGGACAGTTTGCAGCCTGTGCCTGAAACATGATGATTGGCAAATGGGAGAGTGACCACAGCACCATTGTGCCAGCAATGTGCAAGGTACAAGGGCAGGTGTGAGGGACAGTGCTGGGAGCACCAGCCATGCACTGGAAAGGGAAAAGATTTATGGAGGTCTCAAAGAGCTGCCTTTTGCTGATGACAAAACCTGTTTTCTGGTCTCAGAAGTGGACAGTAGCTGGCAGTGGCTCTTCCTTATGGAGCACCTGTTGGTGCGACACTAGGGCCTGAGGCATGATGGCAAGGTGACTTCATGGCCCAGGGTGGTGGTTTGGAGAAGACAGTGTCTTGCCAGCCCTGGGACACATGGGTGGGGTCAGGAGTGGCGCTCCATGCTGGAGCAATGGGACAAGGGATCCCTGGGAGGGAACTGGTGCTCATCCTGAGAGCTGGGTAGCTATCAGGACCAGGGGATCAGGAGGCATCACAGGATCTGATTGCCAGCACCATGGCTGGGAGCACTGGGCCAGGTCTGAAATTCATTGGCAGATCTGTCTGAGGAGCTGTGCTTAAGAACCACAACACTGAATCATTTCAGAGAAATCCCCTGTCAGTCTAACCATAAACACCAGAGTGGAAGGTGGGGACATGTGTTTCTTCAATTTCCTACAACAAAGCAAGCATAAAGGGGATTAGGAAGGCAATGCTGGGGGAAAAGAGAGAGAGATTTAGTAGGGAAGGGAACATTAAGATTTGGATGGATAAAATGCAGATTGAAGTTGTTGGGCCAGAACAGAAGAACTTCTCAGTCTATATATTTAGCTCAGTGAGGTATATAAACAGAAACCTACAGCCAGCTCAGCCACTTCTCCCCCAGTGGAGTGAGTCATCAGCCCTTGGATCTAAAGTTAGGCTCACGTCAGAGCTTACACTCTCTCTCTCATTTTATTTTTCTCTTTCTATTTTGAAGGGTGTGGGAAAAGCTGGGCACTGTCTCCTGGAAGCAGCAATCATAAACCCACAGCAGCAACAGATGCAGGACCTGATGCCCTACCTGGGAGCACTGTGACAAATATTGCTTTCTGTCTGACTGCTCCTCTTCCTTGTTGCGTGCCTGGGGATGAGCTTAGGCAACATGCAGCCATGGCTAATCTGGGCATGCAGGGAAAGTGGACCCAACTCCAAGGGCTTTTGTGCACTGTGCATGAGATGAGATGGAATATGGAATGGGCTGCACAGCTATTCCTGGGGCTGCAGCAGCAGGGTTCTCAGTGTTTGGCTCCCATGTGCCATGCAGGGGAGCAGGATCTGTGGTCAGGGCTGTCAAAGAAGGGCTGGGCCAGCCTGGCAGGAGGCCTGTGAGACTTGGCTAGAAGATGCCTTTAAATCCAGTGTAGGTTGTTGCCTGGTGGGCTCAGTCCACAGCCACCTGCAAACCTGCAGAGGGGAGGGCTGCATCCCACCAAGCTATCTCTGCTGTCTCTGCTTGGATATGGCTCCCCCTTTCCTGCTTTTCCCTTCTCCACTGGTCCACCTTCTTAAGCAGTTGCAGTGAATCACATACTTTCCTTACTAACTCACCAGCCTGTGCTGCTCAGGTAGTGACAGGAACAATGTGGACTTTCCTGTTCCTCTCAAAAAATCACACAGAGGACAGAGGGAGACCCTTGGAAATGCTCTGGATGCAATGGTAGGACTAGCTTGTGCCATGCTCACTTCTGGTGTGCTCTACCCCCAGGTCACTTCCAAGTGAGCCCCTATTACTCAGGGCAGATGACAAAAGTCTCTGAAAGTGCATTGGGGGTTGAAGATGGAGCCCTGTGACTACTGTGAGCTGCAGGACAAGGAGAGCACCTTCAGTCCCTTCCCTTGTGCATGGTGGAGGGGAGGGCCTTGCTCAGGGAGGGCAACAGACTCCCAGCCCAAGGCTTGGAATTGCTGCTCTGGAGGGATGCTTGTGGTGTATGCACCAGCAAGCCCATGGAAATCCTGCCCAGAATGTATGGAGAGGGGTGTGGAGATAGATGGGCTCTGCTCTGGAGCATGAGCTGCCCTGGGCTTGCTCTTTTCACCAGCTCCAAACTTGTGACATGTTGAATGGCATGGCTCCATTTCCCCACCCAGCCCCTTTCCCCCTCCCTTCCTTTCAGGCTTGTTGCATGTTTTTATCAATTTGGAGGGTTTGTCTGAGTGAGAGTTCAAATGTCTCTTTATGCCTGTGCTGTGGATATGCTGGAAGGCAAACAGACATGATGCTGGGACAAAGACATGAGAGATGACCCACAGATTGTCCTGACCCTGTGTTTATGTGCCTCTGTCCTCCTGTGCCCTTCTGCATGTACTCTGCATCTCCCTTTAACATTTTGTTTCTTTTGTCTCTCCTTACTGCCCTGTTTTTCCACCCTGTCTCACCCTTTCCCTCTCTCTCCTGCCCTCTTCCTCCTCGTTCTCTTTTTCTCATTTGATATTCATGCATGAATAAATCCAATTGCATTTTTCCCTATTTCCCCTGAAGGGGCTTGTTGGTGAATTACAGGCATCTGAAATCATATAATGCTTAGATTCATCATATCTGGGACAGAACTGAAGCCCTTCTATTTCTTGGGAAGGAATAATAGATTATTTTTATGAGGAAAGGGAGTGGTGAGTGTCTTGTGGCTGGTGAGGAAGAAGCCAAGGAGATTAACCTTGGCAGCACAGAGTGGACCTGCTAGCAGAGGGGACTTAAAAGGTCAGCCAGCCCCTCCTCTGTTTGCAGGATTGGGGAAGGCATGTGTAGGTGGGTGTGTGTGTGGAATGTGAGTGCCTGTGGTTGCTGCATGTTTGCCGTGTGGTGCTACTGGGGCCCTTGAGGAGGAGTAAATCTCTTAGGGGCTGCCCACAATTGCTTGAGGGAGGAGTAGTCTGACACCTGAGTGGTTAGTTTGTCTAGAGATCTGTTTGGGCACATGCCTCAGCCAACTTTTGGGATACTTGCACAGTTCTGGTATCACCCCAAAGTCTGCTGTGGGTCTGTGGTTGTGCCCAGCAGCACATCCCCTTCACACTGAGAAGATGAGGTTGGTATGTCACAAAATCCTCCACTTTCAAGGGATTCCTGTTGTGGATGGGCTCCCTGCTGCTGATGGGAGCCTTCCAGTTCATGAAAGACAATGAACTCAGGGTAACCACAACCATCTTTGGGACTGAAGGTGACCAGAGATAGTGTCTTACACAGCTCCCCTACAAACAGGCTCTGACACTGGGCAGGGAGAGGTCTGACCACCACAGACAACTATTATCCTGGAATACAATACCTTTCCAGCTAGTGGAAGATGCATGGGTGCACCATGGAACTGCAGCCCTGGTCAGAATCTATGGAAGAAGACAGGCTGGACTTGTCTGAGGAAGAGCTGCTTTTCGTGGAAGCTGTTAATCAGGTAACTTTTGATGCTCATGACATTCCTGTTGTTTATAATACTTCCCTCTTTTCTTTTTTTTAGCACTTCTGAAGCAACATGAGGATCCTCTAAGGGATGAGTTTACCTTTCAGGGGAGGTAACAAGATTAGACACTTTAAAAAACACGAAAGTGTTGAGTTAAAAGCAAACAGCAGCTATTGTCTTGGTTCAAAAGCCTTTTAAGGGCCTCATGAGAGACAGTGATGGTGCCAATAATGTTGCTTAAGCTCCAAGGAGCCTGGATTATGTGATGTAAATGGCTAGAGGCTCCTTGACCTCCCTCTAGTCCCTGGCACAGCAAAACCAAGCCACACAGAGATGAACTGAAGAGGATATTTACAGGGCATTTTTCACCCTAGGTGGTGAACATGTGTGAGCTACTTTGATGTAAAACTACAATGGTCCTGACTTTACCAGAAGGTGGTTTGCTCCACTGCCTTCCTGTGGGGAGTTAACATCCAAGGGCCTGTTTCTCAGTATTATGAAAATGCTTGATTTCACAGCCATTTTTAGTTTAGATGTGTTAATTACCTGAACCCATCTATTCTATTCATGCACTGCAAAGTCTATGACAGCTGGATTGGACACCTCGTGGTGAGGAAGGTTTGGAGAGGCTTTGTGGAGCCCTGCAAGGAAGCAGAGAAGTTTCTAGCCTGTAGTATGTTGTATCATACCTTAACGGGCAACTGGGCATTTTTTTAGCTTCTTATTTACAATATATGCCCCTGGTAGAAGCAAGAATGTCTCTGTCTCATAACACATGGAATTGTATTGGCTTGAACAGGAAAAGCCCACAAAAAGCCTTAAGGACTGTCATGGCCTCCTATAGTGTGTCTTTCCCAGAGTTGATTTGAGATGCCCAGTAGGAAAACTGAAGGTTGATGCTTCAAGAATGAGGGGCCTGTGCTGATGTGGGGTAGGGCTGTTCAGCTGCAGAATGGGACCAATGGGGACAGATGGCTGTGCTGGCCCTCCATTGGATGAGGCTTGGGGAGGCTGTGCTCTGTTCTAGCCATTGTAAGGTGGGATTTCTGGATGTTATCCATCCCTCTCATTTCCCCCTGGCTTCACAAAACGCCATGGGAAACTAATTTGCAGAGGGTTGTTCCCACCCTCTGAGTTCCAGTAGGAGGGGGTGGAGAGGAGGGATTTGTTTTGAAGGAAGAACTTTTGGGGAGGGTTGTTAGTTGTTTTTTTTTTTTTTTTTTAACTTTTCCCAAAAGATAATTCTCTAACCTGCTTGATTTGTGGCCTGCAGAGGGACATATCCTTAAAAGTTCAAGGAAAGGCAAGCATGTTGAAGCCAGTGTCCACCAGAAAAGGAAGGATGAGTGGGCTGAAGGCAGGGGCAAACCAGCTGTCCTGAGACTGCACCATGGAGGCAGGTGTGTGAGGGTGTGCAAGGAGATTTCTTCCTTTTCTCCCGTGCTGTAACAATTCCTGCATTCTGTGCCTCTAATTGTAGGTTCCCCTAAAGACATTTGGTGTCACTGTAAGGACGGTGTTTGGCTCTCCCTCTCTGCCTGTACAGTTATTCTCTCTCTCTCTGTGCAGTTCACTCCATAAGCTGTTGGTGAACATACCATGAGACAGAGAGAGAGAGAGCGAGACAGACAGAAACCACACACCAGCCCTTCCTGCTCACTTTCCCACCATGGAATAGCTAACCTTGCCCCCATCCACACCTCCATCACCTCTCAGCGTCCTGCAATTATTTTGACCCTCTCTCTGATCTTTTTGGAAGGAAGCTTCTGTCACTTCTTAACACCACCTGCCTGGAAACACACACAGAGGCAAAACCCCCAAGCCCTCCTGTGAAGGAAGAAGTCCTTTTTTTAACCTCTTTTTGTTTGCTCTGCTCCAGAGCGTCAGGCTCCAGTCTGAGCAGCCACAATTTCTTACCATGTATTCTCCTTTTAAACCATCTCCCTCCTGCACACGCTCAGTCCTTGCAGGCACGGATCTAACACAACTCCCCGCTTCTCGCCGGCAGGTTCTTTGCTCCCCATCACTCAGCTGATCCTGATCTTTTTTTCTCCTGTTCTCCCCACCCCGGGCACCGAGGTGTGTGTGTGTCTGCGTGTGAGTGTGCCTGTGTGCAAGGGGGGGAGGTGGGGGGGGCCTTTTTTTTTTTTTTTCTTGGTGGGGGAATTTTTTCAAAGCATCTTCATTATTATTTTATTTTGCTTCTCTGACTTGGAGACTTCTCCCTGGGAGATTTCTTTTCCATGCAAAGGTAGGTGAGACGCATGCACACCTGGCTAACCTTGTGTCTGTCTCGTTTTGCTTGGTTTTGCTGTCCTTTTAATAGAAAACTTGCGCCCACCTATGTACCTGCATCATTCCTGTTCTGTTTCATACCTGTTTCCTCTCTGGCAGAAGTAAAAGCTGAGGGTAGACATATCTGTAATGTGAATAATTCGGTCTTTCCAGAGAGGAAAGTTGTTTCTGTGTGCATGTCCGGTGGTACATGTACACCCATGTATGTGAGACTGCCTCTGTTTACCCAACAAGTAGCAATAATTGATTTTGGTGTGTGTTTTGGGCAGTGGTGGTGGTGGAAAGGGAGCAACTGTGTGTCCAGTAGTTCACGTTCATGAGCAATTGCAGCAGAGAATGTGTATCTCACAGATAATCAGCAGCTCTTTATACATGACTATAAATGATACAAGGAGTATAGATAATTCCAGGATTTTCAAATTTAGCCCTGCTTAGTTTGTACTGTTATGATGGGGAAGGATGGTGGGAAAGAGGGAGGGTTATAAAATCTCCTCCCTGGAGAGGTAACTGCCTGAGACTTATAAATATATAACTTTTCCTAAAGCCTTCTTACTGTTTAGGGTCTTCTTGGGTTTGGGGTATTGGTGGTTTTTTTGTGGTTTTTTATTTTTTTATTTTTTCCTTCCCAAAGCAAGAGTTCAGTCTTGGATTCAGGTTTCATAAATTGGCTTTTCTTGTTTTGTTTATGGTTGTTATTTCATTTCAATTGCATGTGCAACATCCTGAAAAGGGACACGGAATAGGATGTACTTTAATATAGCAAAATGCATCATCTTCTGTACATCACTGAAAGCTGTTGGCTGGAGTATGGGGGTGGAGGGGGGTGGAAACAGAAGAATTAAAAAAGAAGAGAAACAGAAATAATGTTAGACATTGTTGACTGGCAATTATCAGGCATATTTTCTACCAGTACCTATTTTCATAACCCTCTTGATGGTTACCTTTTGCTTCTTGGTAACAGCAGCTTTGTGAAAAGTACTCGTGGCTTTAAAAAAATAAAAAGCTAGAAAGGCAAAAAACCCACCAAATATGTATAATTTCCCTGCAAATGATTGCGGAGAAAAATGGTAAACATCTAAAGCAGAACTTGTTGTGCATTTTCTCTCTGCTAATAGGAAGTGTTTTTCTCATTGATCTGGGGGTTGCTACTGGTTCTGTGTCCCTGTCGCTTAGAAGACTGCTATGTAAATTGTTAGTTGTTTCTGTGTGCTATTGCGGAGCTCCTGGACTTAAATTTGAGGATTTAACTGAGGATTTATTATCTCAAAGAAGGAAGGGGTCTGCTGACCCTCCATTTCACTTACTCTCCAGTGTTTTAACTCTGACATGTGAGCTTCTCTATCAGTGGAAAGAAATTCTCAAGCACGTTCTTTTCTCAACACCCTACCTGCAAAGAAACTTTTAATTCAGAGCACTGCAAAGGGAATCCAAGAGCCTCATTTCTGCCTCCCTTCCCCTTTATATTTTAAGGACACCTTCTGAGCATCTCTTCCCCCAGCCAGCACACAGCCCCTCCTTGAGGTCTGGGCAGGCACACAGCCTCAGGCAGGAGGCAGCTGCCCGCTGCCTGCGAGGGACTGAGAGTGTTTATTCCTCTCTCCATTAGATAACAAAACAGTTTCATGGCATGGGCATTGGATGTGAGCTCCCTCAGAAGGGCAGCAGTGCATGCCTGTCAGTGAAGGTCTATTGCCATGATCCTCTCCCAGGTGAGCTGGGAGGCAGGCAGGGATGGAGTCTAGGCATTCCACTGGGTTTCCTGCCCACTGCCAGGCTGCTTGCTCCAGGCTGGCTGGGCAAGGGTGCAGTACCTGTTTGGGAAAGCCTTGGCCCTGACTGCAGCAGGAAGGTGGGGAAAAGCAGTTTTCCTGCAGATCTCACTGGACAGCTGTGTCTGAACACTGGCCACCTCAATGCACCAGAAGATGCACACGAGCCTTGCCAGGAGATCTGGTAGTGAATATCTCAGATGAGAGTCAGGGGGACAGAGAAGCAGCTTTGATCTGCCACATCTAAGGGGTTTGCCTTGTGAAGCCTCGATCAATCTGACAGCCTATTATAAAGGGGGTTATGCCAACCTGTCTCATGTTTTATCTTTCAAAATCTCTCCTTGTTGCTGCCTTGGGAGTGTTTTCAGGCTGTGGATCTGACTGATGCAGGGCCAGGACATCCACAATCAGCAAGGGAGTGAGGGGAGGCATTATGTGAGGGGGATGCTGTCTTGCAAGGAGCTCAGTTCTTGCCTGTGGATGTTTCTGGGCAGGCACAGTGGCCTTGCCCAGGATATGAGGAGACCAGCTGGATTTCCTGGGGCCTGTCACCATGCACCTACAATGCTGGGTGAGCTTTCCTGTCCTCACTCTTGCACCCACCAAGAGCAGCACTTTTCTTGCTGGATCCAGTCCTGAGCATCCTCAAAGTGCCAATAGTGCACCTCTGCCCCAGCTTGCAGTTCTGGCATCTCCTGTAGTCCTGGGCTTGCTTGCTTGTTTCCTTCCACCAACCCACTTCTCCCCTGGCTGCATCTCTGCTGCCTGATCCAGTTTTGGAGAACCCACATGTCCATGCCCAGTGTGACATGGTGCCAGCCTTCAGCCCTGTTTAATGTTAGAGCCCTGCCCTGTCTCATTGACAGCGAGGCACACCAGGAGGATGTCCCTCACCAGGGTGGCTTATGTTGAACCATGGCCACCCATGATTTTGGAAAAGCCTGCAATTCTAGGCTGTGCTGCAAAGAAGCCACATGCTTGGTCAGCTTTTTCTTCCTGGTGAAAAAAAAAAAGTTTAAACTAATTTTTATTCATTTTTCTCAAAGAGAACAAGTGTCTACAGCTGGAAGCTCATGAAAAGCACACACAGTGTTAGGAATCTTTAAAAGAGTGTGGCACTGATTTAAAATAAATCTACTATTTTATTAAATCAAAGTCCCAGTCCTGCAAGTAAGCAGGTGAATTTCTGCAGTTCCCCAGAGCCTTACTAGAACCTCTGAGTTCATAGATGGGTTCAGAAATCAAGTGGTACAGGTGGATCTGCAAGATCATGCAGTACCATTTCTTAGTTGTATTTTAAAAAAATTATTAGGTGGGATAATGTAGGACTGATTTGGAGGGTGTTCAAGATCTATGACACCCCAAACTGCTCTTGGAAAGTAGGAATTTATTGTCAGTTATGCAGAGGTCTGTTGCTGTTTATAATGACCTGATACAGGCAGCTTAGTTTATTCATCTGTGTCTGAAATGCATAACTTGAAGCTCTTACAAATCACTTAGTGGTTTGAAAAATGTCTTTTATTCTGATACAAAATTTACTTAAGCCCTCTAATCATAACTCAAATTGCATAAATCAACCCAGTAGTTTTGTAATATACTCACTCTCCTGGTACTTGTCAGGCCCCGGTGTTTGAAGCACCGCAGTGTGCCCTGAAGAGCAATCAGCCCAGTGTATCAGGGACTAATTGCAATGAGAAGATGTCAGAAAATGCCTTCCCTCTAGCCTTGAAGAGGAGGTGTGTGCTGCTGTGGTGGCATGGGAGGGTCTCTGGGCCAAACCAGGCTCAGTCACCAGGGGCTTTGCAGATTCATGCCAGTCCTTGCAGCCTGTGGGTGAGTGGATGTGCTGTGGGCTCCTATTGTGGAATCCTGCTTGTTGGTGTTTTCTGTAGTAGCTTGTGCTTCCCAACACCTGCAGAATGCAGGGCTTTTGCACTATCAGGGCAGGATTGGAAAGGGGCCTTCAAAAGCAGAGGTTGTTACCCGCTTATCAAGTGTGTGCACATATTAAAAAAAAAGCAGTACTGAGGATACTGCTGGTATCTTCTTCTCACATAACCATCATCTGTACCATGGGCACCACATCCTGCTCCATTGTGCCTTGACGTAAAGCTCCATGGGGGCATCCCTGGAGGGCAAGCAAAGGGCATATCCTTGTGAAACTACTGGATTTGGAGCCATGGCTGTGGGGTTGAACAGGTTGGAGAGGAGCTGCTGACCTGTGTTGTTGGTAGCTGGTGAGGTGACAAGTGCTGGGGATTTTGCTGCTGTGATGTGACTGCTGAAAGTGCTTGTCTGGTATGATCATTGGGGTGGGGGGCAGAGGTAGGAAAGGTTTAGATTTCCTTTCTCTGAAGTGTCAGAGTTTGGCTGTGGCAACAAAAACACTGCTGTATGAAGAGCACAGGTGGGGTTAGTGGTGTTAAACTTTTTTCAGGTGTTGGCTTAGTGAGTCTGTCTGATATGCTCAATTTAGTTGCTTTCCAGGACAGAGGTTAGGAATGGATTTTCCTGTAAGTCAGATTGTCAGGAGTGGATGGGATCCTTTTTCTGCTGCTGCATGTGTGTGTTTGCAAATGCGTGCACGTGTATACAAGTGTGCAGAATGCCCAGCACTATCTTGCATTTCCTCTCCAAGTGGGGACTTTTGACAGAGTTGATGCCCTCAATTTCTTGTCTCCCTTGGGCATTTTTTTTTCTTTATTTTGCCTTTAAACCCACTCTGAATTTGGTGGTGGGGATGGGCAGAGTAATTCGTTATAGACTTTTATAAGATTGAGTTTTCTGGCAAGGCTGCAAGCATTTGGCTTGGACTGTAGGGGTCCATTTCAGGTCTGTGGTCAGATATGCTTGCATTGGTGTCTGTGCTGCTTTTCAGTGATTGCTATTCAAACAACTGTCCCAGCTTTTTTTTTTTCTTTTTTTTTTTTTTTTTTTTTTTTTTGTTCCCTGGTGACAGCAAGGAGAGAAGGGGACTTTTAAGCTTATGTAAATGAGTAGCAGTGTCAGTAATCAAATCATGTGGGATGCAGAGGAACCATCACAAGCCCTGGTCCATCTATTGACCTGAGATTGAAAAGCCTGTAGGCCTTTGCAGAAGAGCTAGCAACATTGTCTCTTCTCTGCTTCTGGAAGATTCCCATCTTCATAGCTACATTTCTTTCCCATATCCTCTCTCCTTTCTGGAGGCAGAGCCTGGGGCATCATCACACTCCACATAGCTTCAGTTCCCTTCCTGTTTTTGTTTTTGCCAAGAGTTAGTTTGCTCCAAATGCGTAGCTGTGTTTATGCAGATTATCTCCTTTGGAGGGATTGAGGGGGAGCAGTAATTTTTAGGGAGGAGAGAGGTTGTTGATGTAACTCTTGATGCTCCCCAATGCTCTTCATATTGTGTTCCCTTTATGTGTGCTGCTTACTGTCGCCACCTCTCCATTTCCATTTTCACCCCAGGGAATCTCCTCTCCAGATGTGAGTGGTGGCAGTCAGTTGGGAAAAAGTCTGGAGGTGGGATGAGGATGCTTGTGCAGAAGTGGGAAGTTGCATTCAGTGCTGTGCTGTGACAGGGACTAGGGAGTCTCCTGGAGTCTCTCCCCTCCTTGTATGCTGCTGTTTTCCTGCTCCCTCTCACTCCAACAGGTCCTGAGGGGACACTGGGTGGGATTGGGCAATGGGATTGAGGCAAAAAGGGCAGAGAGGTTGATCCAGGAAGGATGGTGTGAAACAGCAGAGCTTCTCACTGTTGGCTTAGCCGGTGTGGGAGCAGCCCCAGGTTGCCCTTTTCCATCCACTTGTCCAGGTGCAATGCTGGCAGCTGCAGAACTGGGCACCTGTCCTTGTGGTGGGCAGGAGCTGCAGCTCTGTTCTCCCAGCGTGGGCTTGGAGGCACAGTTGAAGTATTTGCACATTTTGTCTTTCCTGCTGGCACTTCAGGATCTGGATCAAGGGCTAAGGGGGAAAGGATGGCCTCAAAGCCATCATTGCTGGCAGCCTGTGACACCACTGTGTTCCTCTTCATCATCCTCATCTGACAGTCTTAATTGCCATGTTCATTGTTGACCTGAAGGAGGGAGTAAACAGCACATTAATGACTTTCCTGGGTGATGATAAAACAGGTTTTTGCCTGCCAGAGGAGATGCGATAAAATAACACAAAGGGCACTGAGGAGGTCAGAACCATGGACAGAAAATAACTTAATGAGGTTAATCTTAGGAAGAATACAAGCTAATGCATCTAGGGGCAGTCAAAACTCTGAAACATGGGGTCTTGATGACCTGGTGAGGGGCACGGAAGGGACGGCCCACGCCTCAAGACCGAGATATGACGATAGATGCCACATCAGCCATGGACTGGCAGGGTGGCAGGGCCAGCAGGAGCCGTGGGGCTGGCAGCCCGGCACTCGGCACATCCGTGCGGGCACAGCGCTGCCAGCGACACCCGCACGGAGCCACCGCGGGGCTAAGGGGCTTCATTTATGAGCCAGGATTAAGCGATAAAGATGTGCGGCTCGGCTAAGCGGTGGTTTTAAGTGAGAGGACATGACAGGAATCCTCTCCCGTGAAAGGAGTCTGTGCGCACAAGGAGGAATCACTGGGAGCTGTGCAGAGCAAAGCAACGCACGGGGAGAGTGGGACAGGTTCGAAAGGGAAAACACTGACTCTGGAGCAGTCTCCACATAGATGGGTCTGTTACAGTATGGAGTCATCCCCAGAAGGAGATTTTTAGAGCCTGTTCACTTGGAACACCAAGAATGAAAGTGTTTTTTTTGAAAACAAATATGCATGTTCTCTATGGAGCAGTGGGATAAGGTTAGGATCTTCAGCAGCACTCACATCTAGGACTCAACCTCTTCATATAGTTAAGGTCAGGTAATGATTTTTCAGTGGAAAACCTTCTCCTCTGTATAGCCTACACCCAAAGTGACCATGTTACTCCTAAGACCTTTCTTCTCTCATTGTTGACTTTTTCCTCTCCATCTCTCCAGCAAAATTTTTACCAGTCTCCATAACATCTCCTTTGGCTTGGCCAAGGGCTTCTTAGCAATGTAAGCAGATCCCTGCTTTGCTGGGACAGGGACCTGACCCAGGCACAGGATGGGACTATCTCAGCCACAGGACAGGAAAATGATACATTGGACATTGACTGTGATTGATGTGGGTGGGAATGTCCAGGAGATCAGGGGTTTCTCTTTCCACAGCTGTGGAGTGCTGCCTTCCAAGGAGGTTGAAGGCAGACTATTGTTGAGGCTTCAGGACAGACTGTTTGCTTTTGTCTCCTGTGCTGGCTGGGCTGCTCCTTCCCCTGCTCAGTGAGATGCAGGAATTTCTTCTGTTCCCTGTCCTGAACAGGAGGAGGGGTGCAAAATGACCAGGGTAAAAAGGGTGAGGCTGTCAAGTGCTTGAACAAATCTAGTAGAGGATAATATCATGTGTGGAAAGAAGGCACAGCAATCCATCAGCATGCAGCTGAAATAGAACAGATCATGGACATTTGACCAGGGCAAGGAGCTGGGAGATCTTGGCTCTGGTGCAGGCCATGGATGTTGTGTTCAGGGGTGTGTGGGAACACCAGCATCTGTGAGCAAGGGATTCAGGCATCATTTGAAACACTGCCTGCTGGGTTTCTGCCACATCCCATGGCGTTTGGAGGTGCTGAGACGATGGAGACGTAAAAGCTCCTGTTTCAAATTCAGTGCTAAGAAAAGTGACCCTGTTCCTTACTGGCACTTATAAAACCCCATGCACACATGAGCAGATGAGAACAGGCAGAGAAACATGCCAGTGCCAGATGAACACAAACACAGAGGGAGCTGGGTACCACTGATTATACTGTACCACGACAAACGCTCCAAATGTGAAACCTGTATGACTAACACATCCCTGCAGCCAGACACACGCATCAAAGGTAGCGCTTGCCAGCTACAGCAACAAACAAATTCTGCTCAGCAGAGCACCCCGGGAGGCTCACACAGCTGCTGAATGGGGTCACCCACCCACATTCCCAAATGTGCCACACAGCCAGCGACCTCCTTAAATAAGTCTGGGCCTGTACAAAGCTGGCTGCAAAAGCTGTGCCCTCACATGCTTGTCAACTTTTGGATAGATGCTTGGAGATGATAAATAAATGTGTGCCTCAGGTGCTGCTCCAGCTGATGGGACCATCTTGTTCTCCCCTGCAACACCAGCTGGAGGTTGTCATTTTTGTTCCTCTTCTGCAAGGGTGTTAGCAGGACAGAGTGGCTGCTGTGCTTCCTGCTGCTTCTGAGTAATGGGTGACTGATGGTGATGGATGGTTTGGAAAGGACTTGTGTGCCCTCAGAATGGGGGGGTGCTGTGTGTACACTGGGCTGCTCTTAAAGGAAATATACTCTGCACTTTCATTTTTGGTGTTGACCACAGTGCTGTCTGTGTGAGCAGTGTGCGGGAAGGAAGGAGCTGCTCTGAGGTGTGTGGCCTGGCAAGGGATACAGGATTAGGGATGGTGGTGGGGAAGGTGAGTTCTGAGGATGGTCCCACATGAGAGTGGAGTTGTATCCTGCTGGATTCTGGGTGGATCCCCTCCAGCACTGGGATAGTGCTCCAGGGACCTCTGTCCAGTATCTCCCTCTCCTGGCTGGCTGCAAAACACCCTTTCATGGTCAAGCTGCAATAGTCCAGAAAAGGCAGCATGAGCCTTGTAAAGGTCCTATCAGCCCTCCTTCACCCATGGCCCCTGTTGGCCCCTCTGCCAAGGGGGAAGTGAGTGAGGAGCTGGGATGCTGATTTGCCTGGAGTATGGTGCCTGCAGGACACCTTGGGCTGGCTTGCTCACGACAGGTCATGGCACTGACAACCCTGCGATGCTGGCTGCAGCCCTAAAAGGGGAATGTGTCTGAGCAGAGACCTCCGCAATGCTTTCTAGGAGCCTTTTTTGGACAGACACCCCTATTATGTAGCACTTCTGCATTGTGGTATTTTCTCCTTTTATTCCTAACCAATTTCCACTTCTCATTAACTCCACAACTTCTCTTGCTGCTTCAGAGCATCCTTCTCCCTTCCTCCTCAATAGTCTGGCAGGACCAGGTGCTTCTGGGGAAGGGTTGAGCCAGAGGCTGTCAGCTTCTCTTGTGCTTGACAAGGCAATGTGCTCCCTGCCAGCACGTGTGTCCAGGGCAGGTGTGCACGCCGGATGCAGCACCAGTGGGTGCTCAGCTCAGGATGATGGTGGTTTTAAATGGTCCTTGGGCACGGACAGTGCAGACTTAAGACCTGGCTCCAAAGAAGAATTTGGCACAGGCTGTGCAGGGAGAGAATCAGGAGGAGCTGCCAGCCCACAAATAAATTCTCTTCCCCTGGGAGGGAAGTGCAGCTGGTGCAGCATCACTCCTCCAGCGGTATGTGACTTCTGCAGCAGAATGTTTTTGTGTGTTTGGGGGGCATTTGGCCAGATAAGTCCTGGGTGGGGAGGATTTGATTTTTTTCTGTTAGGTCTGGCCTGTTGCACCAGCTGGACTTAGGCTTGCCTGAGCAAAAGTATCTGGCACCCCATAATCAGTGTCTTGTATCCTTGTCCTCCTGTGTTGCCTTTTCACAGTAAGCTGCACTTGCACAAGGGGGAGGTTAGAGACATCCCAAAGACAAATTCTGGAGATTTATAGTTCTGTTGAGTCATGCTATAACTGCCTTTTATTTGGATAGGGCCTCTCTCCATTGATGCACATTTTTCTGTGTATGCAGATAAATGCATTTGCCAAACTCATTCCTCATTTGGATTTAAACAGGGCTCCCCTGGGTTGAAATACTGTATCAGGCTGACTCCAAGTTATAGAGCAATGCAAGAGAAGGCCAGTGATTGCAGGCCAAGAGAAAACAGTAGCATTGCATGAGTTGCAGCCTGACCAAATCAGGGGAAATAGCTGATTCCAATCTCCACATCTGAAATGGTAGTGGAGACAACCCTGGACCTATCTCTGGCAGAAAAACACTCTTCTCTTCTTTGAAGCTGAGATGGGAGCACCGACTGTGTGAATAGCTTGGAAGTGCCCCACTGCTTGATTTTCCCCTCTCTCTCTTTTGACACAGAATATTAATCCTGCTTAATGTAGGAAATACATCGTGATCACAGCCTTGGGAGGCAGAACAGGATTTAATCTCAGGAAGGAAATGGGCATTACTCACATCTCCAGTGGGGCCGCTGTCATTCAAGGACTGTGTTTAGCTTCAGGACTTCCAAAGGGATTCACCTGGCCCTGTGTCCATATAAGCCCTAATGAGTCAACCTGATCTGCACAAATTAGTGTGATGAACTCTGTGATATATACACTACCCAGTTTGCAGCATGTGTGTTTCACATGGGCAGAGCAACATCCCTAAGTCCCAGCTGCATCTAGCAGTGGTGAGATGGAGAAGAGGCCCTGGATGCTTGCTGAAGGGAAAGCAGGGAAATGCTGATGAGGTTGTTTCTCCCATTCCTTTTCTCAGTTGTACTGGTAATTATGAAGCTTTGTATGCTGCAGTTTGGAACTGTCATGCCCTCATCAGTGTGCATGCTCTGAGCACCATAATAAGTAATTCCTCCTGGCTGTCTCTGCTAATCTTTCTCCTCTGTGCTGTAATGGGAGGGAAGTTGGGCTCAGCCACTGCATGTTAATAGCCTGCAAGGGAGCCAGCTCAGAGTAGGCAATGGGGAGGTGGTGGGAATAAGGAATGGAAAAGGTGATACAAGTAGTTGCATGGGTGCCCAGAGTAAAAAATCTGCTGAAAGTTTTCCTGAAAACAGCAGTGGTAGATGGTGAGAAGGATGCACTGGCAATTTTTTTACAGGGCTTAAAAAATTATGAACAGCATCCCAAAGCCAGTCAGGAGACATAGTGTCTGTTCTTTCCAATAGCTGCAGGCCTTTGGGATAATGAATTCGAAGAGTCTCTCTGCTATCCCCTAAGGGACACTATGTCTGCTTTCTAAACCCCTGCACTTGCTGCTCTTTATTCTGACAAATACCAAGCCTTGAAGAACAAGCAAAGCTTTGAATCAAAGTGTGTGTTGGAAGCGGGAGGCTGAGAAAACAGGATGGGTAGGCAGAGGTTGCAGGGTCTCATATGGCAATGATGGGGCACTGCAACCTAAGGTGGAGTGGTTGGCAAGCCTGACAGATGAGTGGTGTGGAGAGCATTGGAGATCATGGATCCAGCAGTGTGAGCATCAAAAGGGTCATGGGCTGAAATGTCAAGGGTGCATTGCCAAGGCAGAGCAGTGTCAACAGAGCTGCTCACAGGCTTTGTGATCCTAAAGTGAACTGAGACAAGTGCCAGGGAGGATAACCTATGGTCAGCATGTGAGAAGATGAGGTCTGGACAGACACATCTTTCCTGCTGCTCATCATCCCTTTCTGTACTGCAATATGTCTGAGGGCTCTTTGTGGCTTTTAAATCTGTACTTGCAGTATGGGCATTCCAGATGGTCAAACATGCCAACGGGGTGAAGGGAAGAAAATGGGCAGTCATTGGCCAAGCTCTCTTTCCTAAGAGTGTCCATGTAACACAACTCCAAAGACAAGCCTTGACATTTAATTCCCCTCAGTTTGACAGGCCACTTCCACTCTGCTATTGAATGGACAGCACCCAGCAGAAAAGTGATGTTTTCTAGCATAAGTTTGGTGCTCTGCAGTGTGAAGGAGTGTTGTGGTTCAACCCTGGCTGGCAGCTAAGCCACACACAGCTACTTGTTCACTACCCTCCAGCTGGAATGGGAGGAGAATTGAAAAAGTAAAAGGGAGAACAAGGCAGAAAAGTGAGATAATGGCACTTTGACAGATAACACAAAAGTTGTGCAGTCAGGTAAAGCAAAAAAAAAGGAATTTATTCACCTCTTCTCATGGGTAGGCAGGTGTTCAGCCATTTCCAGGAAAGCAGGGCTCCTTCATACATAACACTGACTTGGGAATACAAACTCTATCACTCCAGCTGTTCCCCTTTCTTTCTTCTTCCCCCAGCTTTATGTGCTGAAATGATGTCACATGATATGGAATATCTCTTGGGTTAGTTGTGGTTAGTTGTCTTGGCTGTGAAGCCTCCCAGCTTCTTGTGCATCCCCAATCAACTCACTGGTGGGGTGATGTGAGAAACAGAAAATGCCTTGGTGCTGTGTGAGCCCTGCTCAGCAGTAACTGCATCATTGCTATTATCAGCAATGTTTCCAGTACAAATCCAAAACACAGCCCTACTCCAACTACTGTGAAGAAAATTAACCCTTCCTCAGCCAAAACCAGCCCAGGCTGCCAGTGAGCTTGAGACTTGCTCTTCTCATGCTTACCCATGCTCTCTGATCATTCTCTTTAGTGAAATAACTTTTGCAGCTCATGTTCATGGTGTTTTCACTGCTCCAGCATAGGAGACTCAAAAAGCTCGAGTAAAAGGTGCTTAATGTTTAATCCCACTTCTGGCTTGTGTTACAGCTCATTGTTTGAATGAGTGACATGCTTTGACATGCATTTGTCAGTGTCAGTCTGACGGAGTCTGTGCCATGGTGTGCCACAGGGCCAGCCCAGAGTGCCCTTGGGTGGAAGAGCTGGGCCAGCAAAACTCAGCCTGGAATTGGCAGGACTCTCTAAGGGTCTGCAAGAGCAGGATGGCTCTGTTGTGTTAGGATGGGCCCATACTGTTCAAAACATTGTGCTCTGCTATGGTGCTCAGGCTGCCTCCTAGAGAGCTGGCACCATCCTCTGAGATGGTTCAGCACTCTGACAGGGTGCCTCAGGGGCTACAGGGATGGTTTAAATGGTGATGAAGAGGAGTAGCCACAGGAGTTTGGAGGAGAGAGTGACTGGCAGAAAGGAACTTGAAACTACTTCAGCAGCAAGTGGTTTATCATTTGTCAGAGCCATCAGTCCTGCAGCTCTGGACTTGCTAGGAGAACACAGACGTGCTGTGCTTTTGCTACTGACTCCTTGTGGGATTTAATTTCTCTTTCATGCTTCCTCTCCAGGGGTTCTCACTTGTGGCTGGCATGGCAGAGTACGTTCCCCAGCCTCCCTCCACCTGGCCTGCAGGCCCACAGCCCCCTCACACTTCTGCCATCTGCCCACTGGAGCCTGTGGATCTGGGGATCTCGGAGCAACAAACGCCACCGGAGCAGCCACCGTCCTCCCTGGAGCTGGGGGAGGATGAAGAAGTCACCTCCCCTCCAGATCCTGATGTCCCCTACCCAGACTTGGCTCCAGTTGTCTTCTTCTGCTTGAAGCAGACCACCAGCCCACGGAGTTGGTGCATCAAAATGGTTTGCAACCCATATCCTTTCTGAGCTGCCCCTTTTCCCTCCCCACCTCTGGCTCCCTTCTGCCCTCTCCTCCCCTCATCCTGTCTTCTGGGGTGCCTTGCAGGTAAGGAATAACTTTTATTATGTATTTAACAACCTTCTTTGTTCATGGCTTGTGTTTGAACAGAACCTTTGCTGTTTTAGTGTGCGATCAAAATAAATTGTTTATGAAAAAAAGGAAAAGAAGGAGCTGCTGACAGTCCCAGGAACAGAGACTGGGAGAGTGGAGGTGTGAGGAGAGGTACATAAGAAATGTCTGTTCTTCCCCTTTCCAGCTCCTTTTTTGCCTGGGACAGGCAAGGAAAAGCCCAGGAGCTTTTCAGACTGCCATGAAGGGTGGAGGTGTCTGAAAAACAGGCTTTACTGAGAGCTCACCTTACTCTTAGTGAGGGAACCACCTCTCCTTCTGCAGCCTGATTGCAGGGAATCCTTGGTGACCCCTTGCCTTTCCATTTAATACATGTCATTGTCCTGCCAGTGTCTTGTTGTGATGTCTGGCTAGGAATGAATGAAGAGTGTGTGCTCCACACACCCTGGGAGAGATCTCTAGACATGTCCTCCTTTCCACAGTCAGCAATCACACATGTGTGTTATCACTCACACCCAGTGCCTTGATGGCAGGAGGGTCCCTGCAGCCCATCAGTGCAAATGATGGCCACCTGCACATCACCAGGAGCCTGCCAGCTGGGCTCTGTGGCTCCTGAGTGGATTTGGTATAAAAACTAGGTAGAGAAGAGCTGTTGTTCCTTGAATTGTGGGGTTGCTGATGGCGTGAAGGAAATGGAGAAGATGAGTCATCAGAGAGGTTGGTCTGAGATTTTATGTGAACATTTTCTAGCTGGATATCTCTGGTAGCACTTTCTACCTGAAAGTTTCTTAGTTCCTAGTTAGGTGGGTATTATCTATATCTGTGTTCTGATTTTGATGTATGTGCTTCTGTGAATGTCTGGGCATACAGTGGAGACTAGCAAATTGTTTCCAAGAGTATTTTCAGCTTTAAGAGACAAACCCCAGTGAGGACTTGAAGTAGTGTTAGCAGTAACAGCTGACCTTAAATGGATGAGATTTATTTTAATTTCAAGTATAGGTAAAGGTTTGTGTTTGAGCTCTTGTCTTAAAGTTCAAAAGCCACTGAAGAGATGTTGCAGTCTCAAACACAGGTTATGGCTGAAAACACATTGGAGATTTAGATATTCTGCTTTCCTTTCTACTGGCTGCTCTATAAAATTTTAAAACTTTGTATTGAATTATGCATTGCTTTTCTGTCACTGTGTGCCTGTGCTAGTTATTATGTCCTGGGAATCTTGTCCCAGCTTGTGGTAGAGCAGAACTCTGAACAGGACTCAGAGTAAAGCATGAGACATTTGTGTCATGATAAAAGGCTGGATTTAGGATGTGAAAGAAGAGTAACAGTGTGGGTTTGGGATGAAGGCTTGCTTTTGGATGAGAGGAGGAGGTTGTGGTGGAAGAAGACAAGAGCCTGTCTTTTTGCTGGCTAAAAAGTCACTCAAAATAATCCCTTCAATCTGGTATATTGCAGGGAGTTTGCTTTACATTGTTGGAACTTTTATTCAAGAAACTGGGCAATTTTAGTTTTTAAGTGTTACTTTTTTCCTAATTTGTAGACAAATGTGCTCTTTGACTTAGAAAATGACTTTTTCTTATTAGAAACTAGACAAGGAAGGAAAGAGTCTCATTCAATCACCTGTTGATGACCTTGCATGTGGCTACAGGTGCCACCAGGGAGTGAAGAGCAATGGTGGGGCTGTTGGTAACCTTTAAGAATAGTTGTGTCAGACTGAAGATTTCAGCTCAGCTGTGTGAAGTTGAGAGATTACATGACTAGTGGAGACTGAGAGGTGAGGATTCAGCCTCTCCTCTAATTTCCTTCAACCTTCTGTGTTCCTCTTTTTGAAAGTCTCATGCAATAAATAATTATATATGTATTTTTTTCCCAAATGAGGAGTTGTTTCTGCACCCTGAAGGCTTTTTACATGTAATCATATGCTCTTGGCATCACATTTTTTAAACAGCACCATAGAAAGGGTACATTTGTATGGCCTGGTGGCAGATGCCTGGCTGGGAATCAGACCCTTCATTAGTGATACTTCTATGAAAATCAAATCATGTCTTCTAGGAACTGATTTGCTTGCCTGTTTTTCATCCTTGTTATACTGAGCTATTGGGTCTCCAATGTGCTTAAGCTAAGCAGGGGCAAGATGAGCCACTGTCTTAGGTCAACACCTGGTCTTTCATGAAGTTTCAGCAAGAAGATTGGGGCATTAATTAAATGCCTATTAATCTTCTTGTGGAATTTGTTACTAGGCTGGAGCTTTGTGATCACTGTTATGGAAGTACTGTCAATGAGATTTAAAATGGAAGCTTTGATAGTTAAGGACTATGTAACAATTTTTTTTAAAGCACGAGGTCATTAACTACCAAATTTCAATTTAGGTAATTGCATTCTAACTACTTAAATCCCCCTCTCCTGAAGATTATTTTTCCTTTTGTGAACAGTCCTGCAATTTTGTTATGTGCTATTAAACAGCTGCCATATTGCTTTGCTGCAGTGCAGTAATAGGAGAAAGAACCACTTATTTCTTTGCTTTAAAATTGCTTCTGGAAGCATATTTGTGTAGAGATGTGTGTGATGCTGTCATTGCAAAAGTTGTAGATCCTAATTCCCTTTTAAGGAGAGGACTATGATCTGTGTGAAAGTCTGTGTGTTTGTCCCCAAAGGGAGTATTTTCTGTACTTTTTGCTGTTGTAGTGTGTGGTGAAAAGGAGCCTGCTGCTTTCAAGTTTCATAATTTGCCTGGTTTTGGGATGGGTTTGCATACAGCATAAGTGAATGCTTGAATAACTTCAGTTTATTGGGAAGCAGATTTTTTTATTAATATTTTTTATTCCTAATATACTATATTAGAGACAGCTAAGTGCTGTATCAGCTGGGATGTGCAATGCAACACAGGGCATCACCTGGAGCCTTCTTGTCTCCTGATTAGAAAGGAGTTGTTGTGATGCAGCACATGAGCATCCAGCCAGCTGGTTTGTTTAGGCTAATTTGTGCTTTGATAACTGAAGACTGAACCTCTTGGAATTGTAGATCATGGAGCTGTTAAAGCTACAGCTTAATATAATCAGTATTTGATATATTGCCATGAGAATGGCTAGAATATATATTTTTTTTCTTTTATAAAACCTAAACTCTGTCATATAGGGCTTAGAAGTTAAGCTTGGATGTGGAATAGGATGAAAAGTGTAAAAACATGTTTCCAAACCAACTGCATAGCGTTTATCATGTGAATTTATAAAATATTTGGGACTAACTAATGGATATGCCACGTGGTACCTTACAAGTGGATCCTCATGAGAGGCTCTGCTGTTCTCACTACTCTGTCATTTTCTTGCTTTTTATGTACCAACTCCTCAGTGAAGCTGTTGGCCATTTGGGCTTATGTTTTGCTCTCAAGCAGTCAAGTGTTGCATTTCCAGCTGATTTCATGGTGCAGAGCAACAGGTCAGATCCCAGATGAGCAAAAGCTTATATGCACACTTAATTTTTATTACTGGGAGCTGTGCTTTACAGAGTATTGAGCAGGGTGACTTCCTAAAGCTGAAATGACTGTGTGTACTGAGGAGCTGCCTTGTAGCTCATTAGCTTTAAAATCCACTGAACACAGAATTGCCATTGTATATGCTGCTAAAAATCCCACCTTGCTGCTGAGAGGACCTTTCCTGTAGCTTTTACTGGCAGCATTGTCAGCTTGGACTGTGTGCCCCGTGCACAGGGAAACAGGACTGGCCTTAAGCATTTTGGTTGGAAACAGGCAACCCCCACATCCATTCCCCACCTCTTCCCTGCCTGGTGCCATAGGCATCATTTATGTGTGAGTCAGTGGAGTATAGGATGGCTGGTGATGGCAATACTGGTGTTTCATGCTGGCACTGCCCTCTGAGAGCTGAGTGCAAAATCAAACGTTGGAGCAGAAAAAATGTCTGTGTGTGCATTAGTATTTTTCTTGGTGATGGTGGCAGGTGGTGGACTGTGGACTGCCAAAATCACTGCTTTTTGGGTGCTGTGTGGTTAAGGGGACAACAAATCTGTTGCTCATTAAGCTTTGGGTGAATATGTGTTATATATGTAAAATATGCCCATGTCAAATACCAGTTTGGGCAATTCCCTTATGTCCAGTGAAGTTCTGTGTGCAGATTCTGTAGGATGTTGTTCCTGTTTCTGCCTTAAATTTGTACTGTCAAACCCTGGACACAGCTTCCATAATAACTGGATGTAGCTATATAATAAACAAGTACAATCTGCAAATTTATTGCAACTCTTATAGTAGTTAATGACTGTCTTAAGGCCTGAGCTCCTGAATTGTAATCTGAATTTTACTTTCCTTTTTCATATGTGTGTGTATATATAAATAAAAATAATGGTTTTCTCCATCTCTAGTAGGTAGAGAGAAGCTTGGAAATGTGACCAGAAAGCATAATAATACATCAAAAATTGAGTGGCTTATGAATTTTAAGCAGCATTCATCATTCTTGAGGACCTAGGGATCATGGCTTTCTGGACTTGAGGTTACCAGTATCAGCTTTTATGTGCATATTTGAAAAACAGTAAAATGTATATGTTGTTCATGTGTCTCCATTTTAAAGGCATCTCTCCTGTATCTCTTGAAAAGTCTATCTCAGAAGACACATGAAGAGTCTGGCATTTTTTTAGGACTTCTGACAGCTTTGTATCATTCTAGGTAACCAGGCAGATGTTGCTGCTGTGCCTTCCTTTCAGCCAAGAAGGAATATCTGTAAACCCAAGCCCCACCGAGTGCATGATTTATTTTTTTCTGTAAGGGGTTATCTAACCCCTCTGCACTCCACAACATTTGAAGTCAACTTTGCAGTTGCTCCTGTTGCATGGAAACTGAGCTGGCCAGAGCTCTCCAGTGGGTGTGCAGTGTTGGGGGCACTGGTGTTCCTGTGGGCATGTGCCAGATGCTTTTCAAGCTTTAAGAGCGGGCAAGACTGCTTTAGGTTCTGCTGAGTTTTCTGCCACTCTGCCAGCCTCCCTGCTGGAATGAAGCTTGCCATCAGCAAATAAGGGTGACTTCTAATAAGTCAATTGTCCATTATCTTGATTAATATTTGAAGGCACTGAACGCAGTGAATCAATCTATCGTCAAGTGCACTCCTCCCCTTTTTTGTTAGCAATGTGCCTTAAAGCAGACATGTCCTACCCTTGTGAACTGACCCTTAATTTCCCTGTTAATTGTCCCCTTGAAAAGCTGATAGGCTTTACCCCATCTAACTCTACCTGTCTGAAAACCATCCAGGGTCTCTGTACATATTTGACAGACTACAGCAGGAAACTGAGTGTGCTTAACTGAACTCCTCTCTTTGGAGGGTAAAGCAGATTTCTGCAAGTTCCTGTTCTTCCTTTAGCAATGAAGTAGTTTCTGGATAGCAGGCTGTAGGGTTTGCATTTAGGATTGTTAGGCTCTTTGGTTTCCCAGATGCTCTAAAAGAAGGCAAAGGGGAAGGCAGGGAGCAAGTTTAGTTTTGAAAATTGCACAGTCTGAACATTTTAATGTTTCCATAATGAATTATTAGGTAACCTTAGTTTTGTGGGAGAACTACCCCATCTGCCTGGACTCTGGATTGGGTAAAAGTAATTCTCTGAATTCTAACTTTTTCTTAGGATAGCTGTTTCTGATTGTGGTTTGTAGGCAGGTGACAGGGGAAGCATGATCGAGCTCAGGGCCTTCACAAGTAGTTGGGAAAGAAGTTGTCTCCACAAAACTAGTGGCAAGAGTGCCATTTGTGAAAGTCATTTGATGTGCAAATTTACAAGGGGAATTTTGGAGGAACCATTTGCACAGTCAGATGTAGTGTAAATGGAATTTAAACTCGTGCATTGTCATCAGTAGCACACAAGGGATGGATATGTTTGAAGGGGATTTGCATGCTTGGGATCTATAAGAAACTGGCTGGCTTGTATGTGAGATGTATGTAATTTCAGGCAAGTGGGCAGATGTAAAGGGATGAGGTCTAAATTTGGCTGGCTTGCAAGATGGCCCTGTGTATCTAAGCACAAATGCTGAAACAGGATAAATCCCTGCCTCCCATCCCTTTAGCTTATTCTCTGGAGCTTTTTTTTCTATAGTGAGAACTCAAAGACCATGGTTTGGACATGAAGGAGGACAACAGCACATACAAAACCAGGGCTCTGACTGAAGACTGAATGTTCATAGAGTTTAACAAAATTGGAAATAAGGCTGAAAATTAGCTGTGCATTTCTGCTGTCTTAATTCAAAGCTCTGAGCATTTTTGCTGTTATTGAAGGATGGATTTCTATTGTTGGAGGAAGGGCTAACTGCAAAGCACAGAGAAGCCTGTGGTTTAGGAGAGGGGTATTTCTGCTGTGTGTTTGTATTGCCCTGTTTCCCTAATATGTTTCAAACTCAATAAAGGACCTTGTAGTCCTCCTTGCCCTGATGCTTTAGGAAAGCAGGACTAGGACTCTTACTGCAACAGCCTTTGATGAGATGCCTTAATGTGGTCCTGGGTTTATGGCCAATGAATGTGGAAAGTGCAGGGGAGAGCATAGAACATGTAAGTCATGTAATTGTCTGGTATAAATTAGCATTATTCTGTTATGCCTAGTAAGAACAGACCTCTTCAGGTGAGGCTGTGGAGCCTGGTCCTGTCTTTTCATAGAGCACCTTGTATTTGTGGCAGCCTGGGGGTACCTGGTAGTGCCAGGTCAGAAGAGGGGGATGGGGTGCTCAGCGGGGATGTAGCAGTGCCTGTGCTGGGGGACATCCCCATCCCTCTGAGGAGTGCATTGTTGAACTGAAACAAATGCTGAAAAACCTTTCTGGAGCACATTGTGCTTATTCACTGGAATAAATTTTGCCTTGGAGATGAGAACCATTTATTCTTTGAAAAATGGTCAGTTTGCCTCTTTCAGCCTTTGTGAACACTGGAGCAGGGCGTGTTAGAGTGCCAAAGGGGCTCTTGTAGGAATAGAAAGGGCAATAAAAAGGCTCATTTTGAGTTCAAGACCTATAAAATACTCTGACCAGACCTCTAATTGCATGTCTTGTTATAACAATGTGAATTAATGAAATTAACCACTAACAAATTGACCAGCTGCTTATTTGAGGACTTGACACCCTTCCCTCCCTAGACCATGGGAAAAGGTCTGCAGCTGTGGGCTGTCAGCATAATACTGGACAGGAGCTGCTTCAGGTGGGCTCCTCTGCAGCAAATGGCCTGCAGCTGGTTCCAGGATGGCCAAGATGAGGCTATGAAAACTTGGCCCATTACAGACCTATGGAGAGAACAGGAGCCAAGAGTCTGCCAAGCTGTCAACCTCTAAGCTGGAAAGATCTTTATAGTCCTGGAGAAACACTATCTCTGGATAGGCATTCTCTTTTGGAGTAGGAGGGCTCTAGTCTGGTACAGGATGGGCCAGGCTCAAGCTTGCACCACTTTTGTCCTGTGCTTGCTTTGCCCACTGGTCCTGGCTTGCCTGGAGCACCTTGGCCAGCCCCTTTCAGGAGTGCCAGGTTATATCTGTGCCATTGCCTCTCCTGTGCTTCCCTGTCTGCTGAGGGGCAGGGCTGAAGGAGGGAGATCCTGTCTTACAAGTGCTTCTCTTAATCAGAGTTTTACAGCCTCTGGCTGGTGGGGGCAATGGGATGAGGGCTGAGAGTGGTGGGAAGGGCCACCAGCTGGGGCTGCCTATTCAGAGGGACAGATCTGGTGATGGATTGGGCTTGCTCTGCTCTTTGTCACTGCTGCTCCTTGGGCTGTGAGTTTGTGCTGTGCTACCTCCTGTCAGCTGTGCTCCTCCACCAGGAGGGACTGCTGCCATACCTGCCTCCCCTCCTCGGAGGGGGTCTCTGGGCTCAGCTGTGCAAATGAGAAGGAACCACCTCAGTAAAAGCTTTGGAGGAAGAGAGACTAGCTCAGGGGAATGGATTTTTATTCCATGCCAAGAAGAAAACAGAGTTGTGACCAGTATCCAGGGAATGAGACTGAGATGAGCAAGGAAGGCAGATGAGAGTGCAACTGGACTTGTAAAATGAGAGATGAAGTGTGATGACGATGATGTAAGGTACTGATGACAAATGGTAAGTGGAGGTTATCTAAGTTGGGTACAGATGATGCAAATCCCTGCTGACCTTGGCAGGCATCTGAGCAAAGCCTTGAAATCAATGGTGCTGAAGGCAGCTGATAGATCTGAGACAATCAGCATGAGTGCTTGATCTCTGACTACCATCAAGGACTGGTGAAGTAAGAAGGTGGTGTGATGGCAATGTAAGCCTTCTGCTAGAGAACCTGCAGAGGTGTTTGGATGGCTTGGCTGGCCTAAGGGATGGAGTTTGTGTGCAGTGCTGTGGCTGGAACAGCTTTCAGCTGCCCATCCTGACTGCAAGGTCAGCATTTGGGGATGGAGATGGAAAGCTCAGCTTGGCTTCTCTGCCTTTCCCTTCTCCAGCTTTCTCCATGCCTATTGCATCAGTGCAGACTGGGGAGGGGAGCAGCTCCCTCAGGCGGGATGGGGGATGCACAAAACTGTGATGAGGGGACCATCTGTCCCCCTGAGACAATGGTGCCATTTACACTTATGTACTGCAATTCATCTGAGAGGAAGGATAAATCTGTCCTGGCTAATGATACATCACACTCTCTGCTTATCCTTTCTTCCTCTAGTTTTCTCTCCCCCAGTCTCCCCTTGTCATCACCTACTGTGCTTCAGTCTATAAAAGAAGCCATTGCCCCCCCTTCTTGAGTGTGATTTGATGCTTCTGAGTCCCTGAGCTCCTCTAGCTGGCTCCCCTGTGACTAGTCACCCTGTCTATCCCTTTTCCTCTCTCTCTGTGGCAGTCTGTCATTTTTCCTCTCTTTTATTATTTCCCTTGCTGTCATTCCTGGGTTTTGCTGCTAGCAGCCTATCTGCACTGACTGTTCCTGCCCTTGAATTAGCTCCTTCTGTTAAGCACCTCTCTTGGCTAGTATTGTGGACACCAGGCTTCCTGGGGTGAAAGGTCAAGGCTTAAAGGGAAGACCTGGAGGTAGGATTTAAACAGAGGGCATCACTCTTTGGCTTATTTAGAATGAGGAAGAAGGCCAGGGCTCTGCAGGGTTGTGAGCTTACCTGTGAAAATAGCAGATTTCTGCTATCTCTGGAGGGGATTTCTACATGGCAGGATGGGATTGCTTCTTCCTTGTACTCACAGGCTGCTTCCATCCCCCTTTAGAGCATTCAAAGCCCAGGTCAGCTGCTATCTTCCTGTGCTCTCTGACATGCTAGCACCCCCTCTGACATCCCCATCCTGAACTGTCAGTGTGTGGGAGCACTGAGCTCATTCCTGAGCAGCAGAGCCCAAGGGGGGCACCTGCCTGGGAGCAGGGACAGGTTGCTGGGAGGTGACCACCTCCTGACCCAGCCTGGGTGACACCTGCTGCTGGATCAGCTGGCCCTGGCCTTCTCTGGGATGTAGCTGGGGCTCTGCTGATCCCTGCTAACCAGTCTGGCTCTTGTGGGCTGGCATAGACAGATGTGAGCTCAGCATGCTGCCTGGGAGCTGTGTGGCTGCCATCTCCTGGCCCTGTGCCCCAGCTTGGAAGCTGGGCAAGGCACTCAAGGATTTGCTTACAAAAGTTGAACCAACAGTGCTGTCTCAGCCTTGTTCCTGACCCCTGGACCTTTGGGAGGGCTGTTTCATCTTTACTTTTCTAACTTGGTATTGTCTATCACTGCCTCCCTAGGGTAGGGGGAAAAAAAAAGCTGAAATACTACAAGGGCTTTAAGACTGCTTGTAGAAACTGGATGCTGTGAGAAGCAGAGTGAACCAAATGTACCTCTTGGGGGATTTCTCTTCTCAAAGAGTAACGAATTAAAAAGGCTAACATCAGTATATATTCATCCAGGAGAAAGCTGCTGAATCCAGTGCTTGTAATGCTAGCTCTGAGATTTGCCTCAACAGGCAAGAAGGGAAGGAAGGAAAGAAAACACATGGTAAAATATTAACCTCTCTATTGGAACAGGCAGTTTGCAACAAACAGCAGCTGTTCTCTTTCATGGCATGAAAGATGTAGGAGCTTAATATTTGAGGGTGGAGAAGTATTTTTTTCATGCAGAGGTTGATAGTTTCTTACATCAAAGATCCAAAATATCTGCTCATCTTTTAAGCCCTGCTTATTATCTGGAAGCATACTGAAACATCAGTACTTGGCAAATCTGCCTAGTCTCCCATCATTCACACACCCCAAAAGGAATGCTCCCTGTCTTTACCTGTATCCTGCATCTTGCTTTGCAGCCAAGAATGCCTCACTTCAGTGTTCCCCTAAGAATACCATGTCCTTATTTTCTGCAAAATGTTCTCCAGATCATTTACCAGCCAGCTAGCAGATGTTAACAAGAATTGTTAACAATAATCAAGCTAAAACATATTTGAGAAAAGTAGGTTTTGTGATGTATTTAAGTTTTTATGTCATTGTTTTGGTTCACATATTTACCAACTTCTGGTGCAATTTTTGCTTTAAGTAAGTCTCTTGAGTTTGTAGGTGATTCTGGCAGGCTCTGCTTTGTCCACATGTAAGATTCAGGTCAGACCTTGAAAATATTTGTCGTGTGTGTTATATTTAAAAAGACAGGCTTATAGAAGTGCAACAGTAATAATATATTGCCTTTGGTACTGCCTGATGTTCAGTGCCACTGGCCAACTGTGATATTTCTTAATGAAGGATTTTTTCCCTCAAGGCAATTTTTTCTTGCTTTTTTCTTTCCCTGTGGCTCCTTTCTGATTAATTTTCTTGATGGAAGATGATCTTTCCCAGCTTTGGAGTTTGTTCTTCTCTTCTCTGTACTTGTTGACCCACTATTTAGCAGCCTCTGTGCTGGCAACTGCTCTTATCTCCCCATCTGGACCCCTCTCTGGAATTGGGATTTTAGTGAGTGGAGGAGGCTCTAGATGTTATCCCACTTGTTTCTGCAGGAAAATCCTTTGGAGACAGCAGTCTTTTCACTGTTTTCTTGTAGCTTTTTTTTTTTTTTCATCCCATGCTGTAGTTCCCCAATTTTATTTTTTCTTGTAGGTTGACCCTGTTATCTTTTCATGTGTGGACAGACTCCTTATATTATTTGCTTCCTTCCTTGCTAGGTTCCTATATTTTCCCTTCTTTTCCTACCCAGCAGTATCTCTGAAGAATCTCACTCAGTTCATGCAAGGGCCAGAATACAAACACAACTGAAGAAATGGAAGACATAGTTTCCATTGTTACATGAGGTAGTAGCATGATTTTCAAAAGCTGTCCAACTTTTCCATTGTAACAGTCTTTTTATCCATCAATAAAAGCTTAAGTTGAGGTCTGGGAGGCAGGGACCAGGCAAAACTCTGGGGAAGGATCCTAAAGTGGGGGACTGAGCCCAGGAGGAAGATAAGGCCACTGGGTCAGGCAGCCAGCAGGGATCTGAAGTGAAATGCTTATCCACCAGGTGTCTGCCCTCCAGAGTGGAGGGGCTGGGCAGCAATGGCATGAGGGAGCAGCCTGGAGAGTGAACTGGTTGGGCTGGGTGAGGGTGGTGGAGGGGCAGGTGAGCAGGGTGGGTGAGGAGAAGCTCTGGATGGCAGAAGCTGGCTGAGAAGAGCAGTGAGCCCAGGCAGAGGCAGGGCTGGAGGGCTCAGCCTGCAGCCAGAAGGGGTGAGATGGGAGTGCTCACGGAGAGGAATGAAGTCCTGTCCCTACCCTAGAGCCTGCATGCTTTGCATTCCTATTTATTTCTGATTCCCTGCTGCCAGCAAACTCCTGTAAGCTCACTGGCTGAAGAGGTGTCACATTCCTGTCTTCACTGATGCCATCCCTGCCTGTGGATGCAGGGGTCCTGTGGGAGGGGGGAAAACAAACCTGCACATGTAATGAAAGGTTGTATTACGAAGGTGGTGTGGAGAGGGAGAAACTGAGATTCCACATTCATCCTTAATTCTGTCTTAATTTATTGGATTGAGTCGTATCAGTCTCTCCTGAGCATATTCAAAGCATTTATTTGATTTTTTTTTTTTTTTTTTTTTTTTTTTTTTCTTTTGCTATGGCAGCTGCTAATTTATCTCCATTTGGTTGGGTTGTTAGAGGATGAGTGAAAGATCTTGGGTTACCCTGCTGCCCAGTGTGGAAGCAGAATTTTGGAGCATCCAGCAGCAAGTGCTAGACAAAAAACATCTGAGACACTTAGGAACAGACAAAATAACTTTTTTATTTGCAATCATTGACATTCAACTTGGTTTTTCCTCATAGCAGTCATACCTGCTATGCAAGTTTCAGCTCAAGCTGCCAATCAAATGAAGCTCTAAGCAAATGAGACAGGGTGTTGGAAGGCAGAAGAGTTTGTGGTAGGATTAATTAAAATTAGTGTTATCAGTGTAGCTGCATGCAGCCTTCTACCATATAGGTCAGCTCTCTCTGAAGCCTCAAGTTTTCCCTACAATGCAATAATTAACTATTAAAGTAAGTACTTAAAAAATAAAAATTCCTCCTCCAGAAAACCAGAACCCAGGATTTTTTTTCAAAGCACAGAATTAATTGCATCCTTCCACAGTATCTTTGAGGTGCTGTTATTTCTTTAAAATGCATTTACAGCATATTGTGATATGTCACACATCCTTTAAATATCCAGTAGCTTTTTAACTTTTAAAAATCTATTTCACACTTAGTGGCATGTCTGTAATGCGTTTTTTGGGAACGTGTGGCAGATGTCTGGGGAAACTGTGTTTTCTCCCATATGGGGGTTATTTTACTGGAAAATGAAAGAGGGTTGACACTTCATTTGATTTTCCTGAGCTGTCACATCAGGGATTCTCTATCTGGGTGTGAGACATGAATCCAGATCATACAGAAACTGCACAAGGAAGATGTGCTCTCTTTCCCTGGGTGAAGGGAACTTCCCATTTAAGAACATGCTCTGAGGGCTACAAGGGGGCAAAACAGGATGGGGAGGTCTGCTCTGGGATACCCTGCTCCATGAGACTTTTCAGCAGGCTCTGGACATAGAGAAGTAACACTGTCTGTGCTTGGACCTTCCTCTGTGAGCAGGAGGCAGGTGGCAGCTTTCAGTTACTCAAGCCTTAAGGAAACTCCTGATGCCTGTGACCCAAGTTCCTGAAGTGAGCTGGCACTTCAGGGTTGTGTGATGCTGAATTTGACTCCTGGAGAGGAGTCATAAATGCCAGGGCTGCAATCACTTTAGATGAGCCAGGTCACCATTGCATGGTTGTGGTTTATGGACAGACAGAAGGAAATTTGTCATGTGTTGGCCAACAATCTCTGTCTGCAGATCTGTTTGCAGATCAGTGTTTCTGTTCTGACTCCTTCTCTGCTCTGTCTGAACGTGGCTTTGTGTCCCCTTGTGCTGTGGTGAGTTGTCCCTGTGCTTTCTTTCCTGGCCCCAGACTGAGCACTGTGCTTGGGGCTTGTGCTCTGTTGTTTCCCTGCAATATCGAGGGGAGGAAGCTGAGCAGAGAAATTGCTGCAAGCCCCTGAAGGTAATGCCTGTGCCAGCAATCCCCCTCTACTGAGACAGATGCAGTGGGGATAAATAGCAGGTGTCTCTTACAGAGTAGTTAAATGCACCAGCAGTCCCTGTTTTGCCATGCTAGGGTAGAGCCTTCCAGCTTCACATTTCAAAAGATTGCCTGTGGCACTTGGCACACCCCTCTTGTGCACAACCTGCGAGACACACTCCTGAATTTCTGGGCAGCAAAAATGCCCAGAATCATTTCAATTATATGAATTATATGCGAATTATTTGGCAGTGGCAGCAGTCAGTGTCCTGACTGCTGGTGTGTGGGAGCACAGGTGCACTGCTGTCGAGGCATTTCTGGGCATGGTTTCCCAGGACTGAGGAGCACAGCCCTGGGGATGCCCATTGAGGGCACAAAGCTGGGAAAGCAGGAAGGTGTTGGATAGCTCTGGAAACATAGACATGGAGTAAGGAGATGGGTGGGTGAATGACCTGCCCTGTCCCCACGGGGCTGAGGGTGGCTGTGATTCCCATCAGTGGAAGGTTAGACAGATGTAGCAGGAGAGCACAAAGTTAATTGTTTCCTTCCCCAGCCACTTGACTTCTCTGGGTACTTTTCAAGCATGATTAAGCTGATTAGTGTCATGCACTTGAGACTTTGTCTTGTACCTATGGTATTTCCATTCTTGTTTGCATGCGTGAACGAATTCCTCATCCATTACTGTGACACCTCTCCCCACTGGACTGAGGATATTTCTTTTTTGATGATTGATGTTTTCGTGGGTCTCAGCTTTTTAGGAACATAAAGACATTCCCAGTGGAGGATCTGTGCCAAGTCTTTAGTTGCTGGGTTTAATAGTTACACCTGGGATTATTTCATCCCACTGAATGACCTCTTCTGAGACACTGCTGCTTCCCCACGTAGGTTTGTATTTATAGGCTTTTCTCTGCACCCTTTCCCCACCAAGTGTGCTGCTTATGCCTGGTGCCCTCAAGCACATAGCTACAAGCTTGTGCTTGGAAATTGTGGGAAGGCCTTGTGCACCTCATGGAGCCAGAGTGGTTCACTGAAATGTAGACAAGCAGCAGTCAGAACACCAAAATGCACTGAGAATTGGCCAGAAGAAAGAAAAGGAACTGTTAGTGCAACATACGTACTGCTTTTATACTACTGACTTCTATATTGATACACACACAACAAAACTATTTGACTAAGTGATACAATTACTACATAATAAATCATCTGAGTTCTTTATTACTCTAATTTGTGTGCATCTGTATAAATCAGAGGTGTACTCACCATTCCTTTGCCATCCCTGAAAGATGCAGGAGGATTAGAAACATTTGCATTGATGAGTCTTGGGTAAATATTTGACCTACTGGTGTATTCCTCTGCAATTATCCCTTGGAGAGATTTGCTGTGCTTTCCCCTGTGCATCTGTCTGGGTGATGCCAGAGGGATACAGGGAGAAGGAGGGGGAAGTTTTCACTGGTGTTTAAAATCCTGGGGGAACTGAAAAGGTTTTGAGGGGAAGTGAGGATTTAAACATGTTTTTACTGATCAAGTGGTAGAGGGAGTTATGAGTTGGAGTTATGAGGAAAGAATAGGTCATGGTGTTGGAAATCTAGTGGGTTGTTGTATGCTAGACCATCTGGAGGTCACTGATTGTGAGGGCAGGGACTGAAAGGCAGGAGACAACAAAAAACAATATGCTCCCAAATGCTCTTCAGGTGTGTTGAAATCCCAGTGGAAACCATCAGTGCAAGAAACTGTGCTGATGGTGGGACTGAGGTCCACCTAACTCTTTCTGGGTACCTACCTGTGGAATGACATGCCCAGGCAACCAGTGGAGATTAGAGGTGTGGTTTGGTTAAAAAATGGGGTGTACTTCAGGGACTGGAGTTCATAGCCAGGAAATGGGCTGGTAATGAGAGAGTCTTGTTTTGGCAGAGGTGGGCATAGGGCTGCCCTGCCTGCTGGCTGCATGCAAGGTGTGTGGAGCCTCCAAAGGTGCTGGGCTTAGTGCGGGTAGGTGCTCAAGCATTTGAATTGTATGTGCTGTGGTTAATGAACTCGTACCACTCCACTGACTTAGAGAGATCTCTTTGCTAAGCTCAGTTCAAGGCCTCTTGTGTTTCTTGAACTGGGGTGTAATTTTTAGACCAAGCTCTGTCTTGCAGAACTTTGGCCACCTTTCTTGTTTTGGTCAGGGTGAATATACCATAAAGAACAACATTTGTGTCTGTGCTGGTTTCGTGCTTCTGTTCAAACCAGGTGTTTACTGAAACAAAATTAAATCTGAGCTGGCAAGTTTAGTTTGAGTTTTGGCTTCAGTTGGCTTGTGCTTTGTTCAGATTAATTCTCTTTTCCCCCAAATGCTCGTACCTCCCACCCCATCCCCCAGACAGGGAGGCAGCTGTTGTCATTTCCCTGCTTTCACAAAGGCACAGTGGGAAGAGGAGACAAAGCAGAACATCATCTGCCTTCTCCTCTGGTGGCAGGCAGGGAGCTGAGCTCCCAGAGGAGCTGGTGCCTGGCTGCTGCCTGTGCATCGGTGGGATGCTGCTGCTCCATCGGGATGCTCGTGTAGCACGTCTTGCTGGAGGGAAAGAGGAGGAAGGTCCCTGAGAAGAGGCAACAGTCCAAGCATTGTGAAGGTTCCCAGTTTGGGTACTTCACTGTGTAGCTGTCTGAAGGAGAACTGCTAGGGAGGACCTCCTGGGATGGCCAGGCAGCCTGGAGCGTGGAGACAACACGGGGAAGAGGACCTGGGGGATGAGAGGAAGCAATGTGCTAGTGCTCCTAGGAGCTGGTTTGTCTTTAAAGCTGATGTGTTGCCATGGTGTGCCTGGCAGTAAAGCTCCCTCGTTGCTTCTCTAATTCCATTCAGGCAAAGAAGAATGGTGAGGGGATTAAAAACACTGCAGAGCAAAGGAGCTCTGTCTCCTGCTGTAGTGTGCTCTCCTTGGCTCCTGCACACTTCACCCTTCTGCAACTCAGTCCCCCACAATGGTTGGGTGAAACAGCTTCCCTGCTACCTGCTCCCCCAGGCTAATGTGTTGCTTTCCCATATTGTGGGAGCCTGGGAGAACACCTGCCACAGCTTCTGTATGAGCAACAAAGCAGAGAGAGAGAAGAGAACTTTCTGAGAAGCCAGGAGTGTGGGTGTAGGACTGAAGACAGCAGAACCAATGGCAGTACTTCCACTAAGGCAAGCAGGAACAGAACTGGGTTTGTGGTGGTCTGGTGTTAATTCCTCTTCAGATGTTTCTGAGTGTGTTAATAGTCCTGTAGCAGAAATGTCAAAAGAACCTTGTCTACAAGATACTACAGGTAATATGACCCAGAAAGATTTGTAGCAAGGAAAAGACACAGGATGCTACTTTAACCCTGTAGCTCTGTCTCTTCCATAAGATCATTGTCCACCTCACATTGCCTTGTGATCCATCACTAGTTCTCCTACTTTCTGGTGCCTTTGCTGTCCTTGCCTTGGCCCCTCAGCTGGGTAAGCCACACTGTTCCATTGCAGGGTGTTGGGGAGCAGCCCTGTCAAATCTTACTGTATTCACCCTTGCCCCTCCACAACTTGCTTGCTCTAGTCCTCTGATTGTGTCTTGCCCCACTGCATGTCATGGTCTTTTTCTCTCTAAGACTTGCTGTGATACAGGAGCCCCTGTGCATCCAGAATGGCCCTTACCTGTCTGTGCCTACAATCATCCTCCATCTGCAAAATCACCTTCTCCTTTCACTCCCCTTGTTTGATGGGGAGACAATAGTCACTTATTCCCTCAGCATCTAATGGGGGAAATAATGCCTAAAGAAGGACCAGTGGTGGTAAAGGGAGGAGATGCTGCTGTTCCCCTACATGGGCTTGACTGTTCTATAGTTCTTGAGCAGTTCAGGTGGTGTGAGATGGAACTGCTGCAGGGGCTCCTGAATGAACAAAACCCCTGCTCAGGGAGGGAGCTCCAAAATGGTGAAGAAACACTCCTGTTTTTCAGAGTGCAGCATACTGAATCTCTCCTTGCTTTAATAAGCAGCTGCTTCTCCATGGAGAGGTTCCCTGTCCCATGCCAACTCCCCTTTCACAACAGCCAGAAATATTCCTGTGTTAGCCAGAGGCACTTTCAGTGACAAGAAACCCTTTGCTGTCAGGGTTCAGTGCAAACTCCCTTTGCTTGGGAAAACTGGACTTGAGTCTTGCTACAGGTAAGGTGCCCCAGGGGAGCCCTGTTTGGGGAGCCCTGCTGCTCTCTGGCCCCAGGCTGCTCTCACCTTGGTTCTCTGTCCCTCCTTCAGCTCTGTGGCTCCCCAGGCCCATGTGGAGTTTTGCCACTGGGTCTTTCTCCACTGCCAAGCTCCTCATGCCTATGCTTGATTACTGATAGATTGACAGTGTCTGAAGTTTGGGTTATTAATCCTGACCTAAGGCACTATCTCATTAATGACAATAAAACTGAAAATTAATAGAAGAGGAAAGGCTGAAAGCTGATGAAAAGGGAATTGTGAGGGAGAAGTCTGAAAAAAGGGAGGAAGAAATTCAGTTTGGGACTTGAAGAATCTAAGTCTTAATGGAGCAAGAGAGGACAGAGAGTTGGATGGAGAGAAAGGAGGGTCAAAGGAGCCCTTGCCTAGGCAGTCTGCCGTGGGCCTGCTGAGAAGTCAGCAGGGCCAGGCTGAAGCAGATGGGGAGCTAAGGATTGCAAGCCTGAAGGCTGCATTACTGAAGATGCTCCATCAAACTGTCTTCTCAATGGTGGCAAGATTCTGGGTAGGAGGGACAAGAAAAATCTGGCTGATAAAAAGAAATAATAATAAAGAAATCTGACAACATGTAGCTCTCTTCTTTACATTGCTCCTCTTATCTCTGGGACCCTGGGCAACCTGATCTAGTGGGTGGCATTTGTGGGGGTGAGGGAAGGAGAGTGGTTGGAACCAGATGATCTTTAAGGTCCCTTCCACCTCAAGTCATTCTAGGATCTTATGTTCTCCAGAGGTGAGATGTGTAGTTATGCTGAGCACAAGGACAGGTTTCTTCAACCTCTGAGACTTTAGCTTGCTTTTACTTCCTATTTCCACACACTATGCCTCTTTTCCCTGCTCCCTAAACTCACAGTACCTGTACTGGTCCTTTTGACATCTGCTCTTGGGAGTGGGATGACTTTACCTGCATGAATTCAGTGAAGGCTTGACCCAGAATCTGGTTGTAAAAGTATCTACAAGCATTTCTCTGACTTCATCCCACTTTGGCTGACAAAGGCAAAACTCTTGATATGTAATGAATGTCACAGGGTGTCTGAGGGTCCAGGAAATGGCAGAGCCCAAGAGAAATCAGAAAGCTCAGCTGTCCCAGCTCATGAGATTTTGGACCACTGTATCCTGTATTCTTCCTATATACAAATACCATTATGCAGTGCCATCACCCTTTGCTTTTCCTGCTTCCCTTCTCTCCATGAGAGCAGAGAGGGCTGTTGCCTTTAGACTGGATATGTGTAATCACCATGACCTAGTTTGGGAAGGGAATCTAGAAGGGAGAGAAAACTATGCCCATTAAGTTAAAAAATAAAGTAAATAGCTACTATACTCCCTCCCTATGCTCTGCAAATCCAGTGTTAAATTCAGTTAGAATTTTAGATCAGGCTTTGGTTATCTGTAAAAAAAAAAAAATAAAAAAAAATCTCAGGACCTGTAGTGGATGCTGTTTCTAAATGTAGAAAAGAATTCAGTCTTAACTCTAAATATTTCAGCTCAGGAGACCTCATTTAGGGGTTTCAGGTATGGCATCTTTTTGTGCATGGTGTGTCTGGGCCACTGTTTGCTGCCTCTTTGTCACTGTGAGCCATGCCTGATTTTTATTAAGATGGTGGAATTGTCAGTTCCTGCTGCTGATCCAGCTGACAGGTGACAGGTAAGCAGGTCCAGATTAGTTTTTGGGTTGGGGTTTTTTTTTTTTTTTTTTAATTTTTTTTTTGAGTAGCGTAATAATGGAAGGAAGGATATGAAGTAAGTGAGCTTGGGACTGGTTTCCAGGTTTTCTTGATTGCTCTCTGTCTGGCATCAGAAAATATTACAGGACACAGACAATTGCTACTGTATTTAAAGGCAGGATGTGCCTGGTCGATACCAGCATGAGTTAATAAATGTGAAGGAGTGAACAAAAAGTAAATGTTATCTGAGATGACAAAATAACAGGCTTTCATAATGAACTAGTATCCCTTCCTAGGATTGATGGCTTCCAATAAACCTGAGCTGGTTTTTTCCACCCTTTGGTATTCAGAGAGAAAATATTCAGAAAACCTTTTGGATTTTTCCCCCATCATTTTTGTAAATGTTCCTAGGTACTGAAATATGTGGTTAAGGCGATTGATAAAACAGCCACAGTACAAGACAGCAGCATTTCATCTGATTTCTTCCAAAGATATGAAACATGTATCTGAATTTGCAAGAGCAGTATGGCAGTTCATATCTGAGTAAATTATGCATGGGAAGCCTGCATGTTGATGCTGTCTCTATAATCCTGTATCAAGACTGATATTGAGCATTACCTTAGCTCTCCTCAAATGCTGTTATTTTCTTTGGCTGTTCCCATTCCTCCCTCATTAGGAGGAATCCATGAAGGAGGAGTGAAAAATATAGAAACCTGATTTGGCTCAGGAAGTCCTTGAGCTGAGAGTGGTTGGCAGCTGGAAGAGTGCCTAAGGGAAGTATTGTGTCTGCTCATTCCATTTTTACACACTTCTTTGGGCAGCTGTGTTGCTGCCCAGTCTGGACAGATGTTTTGTCCAACTTGAGATGCTCATTTTTAGGTTTTTTTTTTGTTATATTATTCTGACTGCTCCCTGACTTGTGTAGACTGGGAGTCTATAAACTCTTAGGTCAATTGTGGATTTTGTTTTGTTTTTAAACATCCTTCCTGGTTAATTCTTATTACCATCTGCCATCCCCCCTTCCCCTTTCTTTCAAGACACTTGTCTTTTGAAGGGTGTTCCCATTTAGGGGGACACGGGACCTCCTGCTCTGAAGGAAACAGGACCTGCTCTACTCAGCACCTCTTGGTGGGGTCTTCTTGCTCATGGTCAGTGTGTGGGGTTAGAGACCACAATCTCAGCCCCTGTGGTGCCCACCCCATGTTTTTACCTGCTCCCTAGAGCACTGAGAGAGCAGGCTGGATAAGTGTCCCTGTCCAGGCTCTGTGGTGTCCCATCCTCCATCCCTCCTGCTGAAAGCAGATTTGGGAGTAAGAGCTCTCCCACAAGAGGGAGGTGAATATAGGCTCTGACTCTTGTCTGTAGGGAAAATAGAGATGAACTGCTTGCTTTGAGAGGATGGAATGCCCTCCAAGTGGGGGACTCTTGGTTGGACAAATTAGCCTGGCTCTGATTAACCTGTACACTGGATTCTACTTTAAGGCTTGCTTCATTTGTCATCTCCCTCTCTTTTTTGAGTGTGTGTGAGCCTGTGGTCTAAACATTTAATTATGATGACCTTTTCCTTCTGGGCTGTGATAGTTACAACCCATGATTATAAAGAAAGATGTAGACCAACTTATTTACTTGTTGGAGGCTCAGCCAAGTCTTGAAGCTCATTTGAGGACAAATCTGTAGCACAGCAATGAAGCAGCCTGAGGCTGCTGAAGGAAAGCACTGGCTGGGCAGAAGTTTTTGTTCCACTGCACAAAGGCACAGACCTGTTGCATAACTATTGCATTTCCCATTTGTAGCTTTACACCAGATCTGTATTTTCTGTGCTCTCACAACAGCTCAAGCTCCCACAGATTGGAGTTATGATTAGTTAGTCATATCACCAGTATATGCCAGCAAGAGATAAAGGTGACTTAAATGGAGCTTGTTTTCTTTTGCTGTGTTGGATGGGTGTTTGTGTGAGAGAATCACTTATTTCTGACTTTTCTTTAAAATCATATTCCAAGTAACTTGTGTTTATTTTATATGAAGTTGTCATATCCACCCAACCTAATGTTTTTTTTTTTTTTTTCCCAACCGTCTTTCTTTAGACTCAACATAATTTGAGGTTTTAAGACCTACTAAGGTGTTTTCTAAAGTCAAGCTTACTGTTCAGAACTACACCTAATAAAATATTGCAAGCATGAAGCAGGCTGGAAGGAAGGCAACGGGGTAAATGAACACAAGTTTTGATGGGTAACAAAAAAAAAACCCTTGTAAAGGACAGGGGGTCAGGCAGGAGTGTTATTTAACTTCTTAATGAGAATGACAAGTGCTGTCTGTCTTGGTAAAATCTGCTTTCAAACCCCAGGAGCTGGTCCTTGTTCACAGGTGTTATCCTGAGAGTAACACAGACCAATGCAAATGGAGACAAAAGTGATCAAGGATTTGGAGGGGTGGATCATCAGTGAACTCACTCCCCTTTCTTAGGAGAAGCATCCTGTACACCTAAATAAGTGAAAAGGGAAAATTAAAAGTGTTTGGATACAGCTGATGCTAGCAGTTTTGAAGGGAATTTAGGTTGAGGGCAGGACAGATGTTAAAGGGAGGGATTGATTCAAATTGGACAAAGTGCCTAATTTGCCTGAGAGGCTGCGTAAAGAAAATGACAATTTGTCATAATTCTAGCTAGCACTGGGCTAGAGTTTAGAAGGTGAAAATGACTCTCAGCAGCCGTTGACAACACGGAGGGAGTTTGAGAGGTGCTCTCTTGCCAGCGGGTGGCGCAGCCTGATGGGGCAGGGAACACTGAATCATTTTTTTATCATCCGGCTGAGCTCTCCCTCCTGGGTTATCCCTGTCTGGGCAGAAGACAAGATGAGACTCTGAGAGAGCCCGGATTGAAAGAGGAGGAAGGATGAATATTGAGCTCTTCAGAGAGGGGGGTTTGTAGGCAAAACACTCAGGTGTGTGTGCAACATTACCTTGAAGTCTCCTGTAGTAGAATATAAATGTGTTTGCCTTCTTCCCAAACCACTCTCTCCATCTGTTTGGTATTTTAGATACCTTGGTCCCTATCTAAAGTTTTATCACCTTGATAGCTCTTGCCTTATTAAGTATGTCTGCTTCTATCTCTCTAATCTCTTCACATCACCTCTCCAGGGTGCTTTCTCCTTTGTCTCTTACAGTTCTTCTTTACCTGATGCTATTTTTTCCCACCCCTCACTGATGCATTGCAACCTCAGCTGACATTTCTGCTTTCTCTTGGAGCAGTGGTGAGAAGCACTGCTTGGTGGATACTGGAAAGGGACTCAAAGTGTACAGAATGCAGCTATAGTACCCTGGGGGAACTGGACATCTGGTGTTCCCTGGCTTGGGAACTGGCCCCTCCAGGCTCCCTATGTAACTTAAGTCAGCTCTGACTTTGGTGGCATAGAAAATCCAGTCTTGAAAACCTCAGCTCTCTGTTCATGCAGGGAGGGAATTGATGGGACTCAGGAACTTTCTCCAATGTGGCAGGTGATGCTCAGAGATATTGCAGTAGTGAGCCTTTTGCTCCTGTACTGGCTTTTCCCACACCTCTCATCCTCCAGGTCTTGGATAGCAGCTGAGGGACAGGAAAATATTGCATGTCAAATGAGGAGAGAGGGCTTGACAATGTGAGCAGAAGATAAAGCAACCTGGAGTAAGCATGGATTAAAGCTGTTTGGGGCCTGGGGGCAAACCCATATTTCCTAAATGGTGCAATAGGGAACTGGCCAGAAGGATGTGAAACTGACAGGAGGGCTGGTGATGCTACTGCTCTGCAAGATGGTTTTCTATCCACCTTCAGCAGAGTTTACCTGTGTGATTAGCCAGCTCACCTGAGAGGTAGAGAGCCCTAGATGTCTCCAGCCTGTGCAGACCTGTTCTGCATGGGAGAACTCCCCAGGAGAACTGCTAGCAAGAGCTGCTTAAATAGCAAAGGGGCTGTGGTCAGCTGCAACCTCATGGTGGAGCATCTGCAGCCTTTAGCATGTATCCTGAAGCACCTTGGCATTACAGTGCTTCTTGAACTCAAGTGAGCACTGTGTCTCACTTCAGAGAGCCCCTAGGAGTGGGTTTATTTGTCTGAAAGTTGATTTCTCAGTTTCAGACAGGTTTTCTCTGGGGGTGAGATGTGGAGGTGAATGGCCATGGAAGTGCCATTACCTCAGCAATGACTAGAATGGGAGCCTGATTTAGCAGCTTAAGCTGCATCCCTGCCTTCCCATGGGCTCCCTGTCTGTCTCCTGGCTGAAGCGACATGAGGGGAATATGAATTGGGTGTGTGTGTGAGAGAGCTATCTGCCATTATCCCATTATGTGTAATGAGCATGTACTGTTTGCTTGTTGTCCTGCTCTCCTGGACTGCTATCAGCCAGAGTGCACCATCTCAGTGCTCATCAGTAATGGCATCCTGTCCTCATGGGGTGCTCTCATCAGGGATGAGACTGGCATTTTGAGTGCTGCAGTTGGGCTTTGTTCCCTGGTGCTAGGTTCTAGGAGATGATGAGGCTGTCAGTGGATCTGTGTGTAAGGACACAAGGAACTTTCTCGAACTCCTGAGCTCTTTCTGTTCTTGCCTTTACTCTGCCTTCACTCCCCAGATCCTCTCTATTCTTTGCCTTGGCAGGAAGAGGTGTCCCAGTGTGCTCAAGGCTTAAAAAAATGCAAGAAAAATTGGAAGTGTTTCAGCTTTTTTGTACATGTTTCAATTTTTCCTTGCAGTTTACAGTGCTAGACGCACTGGATCTTATTATATAAAGATGTTGTTTCTTGTCATTAATCCAATGTGTGGTGACTGTTGGCACTCTCCTAATTTGCTGTTCTCCTTGGTGAATAGCTATCTTATGGCATGTACAGACTTGCTCTAATTTAACTCTCTTGAAAGTGCTTGCTCTTTGACCTTAGGGCAAGAGGAAGTATCTTTTCGTTTTTAGTTTTGTTTTATCCTCTGAATTTTATTCATGATTTAAAAAATAACTCTGTCTGAAGCAAGAGAATTCCAGCAAACCTGGACTACTCTTTCCAGGGAGCAAGACTTTTCAGGTTTGTCCATTCAACTTAGGAAAGAGCCACAGGACTAAATTTTGGGTCCTCCAGGATTGAGCACTGGATTTATGGCACCAGTTTTGTCTGGAAATGCCACTTTAAATTGCTGTAAGGATTGTTTTCCACAGAAAGAAAACAACTATGGGTGCTCAGCTGTTCATTCTCTTATAATAGTTACTAGAATGTCAGTATTACTGTTTGAACACTTTTTCCTTTTTGCCTGACTAGGAATGCAGAAAGCATTGTTATTACAGCTTTTGTGTCCTCAAGCCTGGCCTTTCAGTCAAGGATCTGACTAGAACATGAGCTGCTGTGGTGGTTTAATCCCACCTGGCAACAGAGTGCCATGCAACTGCTCAGTCATTCTGCCCCAACTCCAGTGGGAAGGGATAGAACTTGTGGGCTGAGATAAGAACAGTTTAATAACTGAAACAAAGTAAAATAACAATACGAATACTGCTAATTATAATAGTAATGAGGAGTAGAGGGAGGAATAACACCTGACAGAAAAAGGGGTGCACAATACAGTTCATCACCTGCTGACCAGTGCCTCACCTGCTCCTGATCAGTGGCTGGTGGCTTCTAGACAGCTGCCTGCAGTTTATATATAGGGCAGGGTGTTCTATGGCATGGAATATTGCTTTGTCCAGTCAGATCAGCTGTCCTGGCCATGCTACCTTCCACCTTCTTGTGAAGCTTCTCGCTGGTAGAGCACAGGAGACAGAAAAGTCCTCGACTTAGGGTAAAACAATACCTAGCAACCACTGAAACATTGGTGTGTTATCAACAGGTTTCTTGTGCTGAATCCACAACAGCACTGTACCAACTACTAGGAACAAAATTAACTCTCTTCCAGCCAAAACCAGGATAGCTGTCCTGCATGAAAATTTAAGGCTGAAATCAACCAAACTCTTCTTTCCCCTCTGAGGTTGACCTATGGTGTATTTCTGGACTTGCCTATATTTCTTGCTCATCTGAAAATAAAAATAATTGTGCTTTATCATTTGGTGTCTAATTAAGGCCTCTTCGAGGAATAGAAGGAGAGGAGGATGGAAACATAAGGAACTGTTGCAGAACCAAGTCCTCTGCTGTTCAAAGGGGCAGAATTAAATAAGTTGGCCGGTGCTTTTTCTTCTGTTTTTACAGACCATGTTTCTTCCCATTGTTCTCCTGTTTCTGTCAGTTGCTTGAAGGATGGTGTTCACTTAATGAGCAGCCAGATTACACTTTGTTTTCCTGTGTTTGTTCAATGCATGGCTCTGGGCCTTATTGACAACACACTGTGTAAGTCCTGCTCTGGAGATAGGATTATTGATTTCCTCATAGTCCTTTTTATTTTTTTTATCACGGTAGTATCTGAGTGCTCATCGCTATAGAACCCAAGTGCTTCACAAACATTAATTTATCTTTACAATGCTCCTGGGAGGAAAGGGCTTTTCTTGGCTCTCAGCATGTGCAGAGGAGATGGAAGTGGGCACAGATTGAAATCAGAAGCATTCAGTAATTTAGAAATCCTAATTAGAAGTACATGGGATTAGTAATTTTCAGAGTCTGTGGAGTGTAGCACTTGCTATATTCAAAGTGCCTTAGATGCAGAAGTGAGCTGTCAGTCATCCCCCAAGCTGTACTTGGGATTTCTGGTCTGCAGTGCATAATGAAAATAACAGAATTAGTGACCACATGCTTGAAATGACTAATCTTAGAATCACAATTTGAAAAAGACCTCCAAGTTCATCAAGTCAAACCTTTGACCAAACTACCATCGTGTCAATTAAACAACAGCACTCAGTGCCAGTTCCAGTTACTTTTTGGGCACTTCCAGGGATGGTTATTCTACCACTTCCCTGGGCAGCCTGTTCCAATGCTTAACCACCCTTGGTGCTTAACACCATGCTGGGATCATGTGGTGCCAAGGCAGCTGCTCCCTCAGATTACAGTGGTGAGACCTTGGCTGTGTAGCTCTTGCTGGATTTCAGCAGGGCTGGGAGCTGCAGCCTCCTCAGGGACAGCTGATCACTGGGATTTTGCCTTGGCACTTGCACTTGCCACATCCATATATTATTGTTTTGGAGCCAAACACCATGTGTTAAACTCTTGTCAGTTTTGTAAGGGAAATATGGCTTCTGCTTTTCCCTACAGGGAATCTTTGGGAAATTTCCCATGTGGGAAATATAGTTCCACTGAAGGAATCCCATTTTGCTCTATGTACCTGCTTGAACTTTTGTCTGCTTTGTCTCGGGTATTTCAGGTAAATATTGGTTATTTGCTCTTTTGTGCCTTTGTGTTTTGATCTCTTTCAGAGAGCTTCTCATCACAACTGTCTTTCAACAGAAAGTAGTCTTCTCAATTTCATGGAAGCTTTGTCATGAAAAGAGTCTCATTTCACAGGAAAGGATTATGTGGGGCAGCAAGCACAACACCATAGGGCCTGCAATGATTGCTGTAAGCCCTGAGGAGTATCCAGGCACTGCAGTAAGTTCTGGCTCATAACAGAGTAGGTCATCTGCAGGGTATGACAGCAGCCAGACACCTGTTCTAGATGATGCCTGGCTGCCAGGATTTGCTGCTCCTGGCTGCCAAAATAACTGCCCTGCTTTACAAAAGTGGTACTAACAAGGACTGAATACAGGGAGAAGTCCAAATGCTGAACAAGTGGATAGGAGCCTCATGGAGCCAGATTTTAGAATTCAAATGGTAATTTTTTTTCCTGTAATCAGTATTTTGATTTAATGCTAAAAGTAAAGATTTTTCATTATTTTTCTGACCTGCTGCCCTCTGCAGTGCATAATTGCATAGCTAGCAGGGCTAGCAGCTTTGCTTTTTGACTCCCAGCTGTAAGTGTTTGATCTCAGCCATACTGGTTGATTGTCTAAATTATGGTTTTGTATGTCATAGTAAAATTTTGGTTTATTTTGCCTCTAGCCCAGCTGTGTTTGCAAGTCTGGGGTTTGCTCGGATTTGGATAACTGATGTCTTGTGGGGGATAAAAGTACTTGTTTGTCTACTTGTTGGCGTCTGTGATAAGAAATCTAATATTTCCATTGGTGTTTTTCTAGGATCCAACAGAGATAGATATAGCTCTTTATTGTCAGTTTTAGTTTCTTTTGGTCATATGTATTTACTGTCCAGTGGGATGTCTGGTTCTCTGTTTGCATCTTAATGAGAAGGTAAAAAGGTGGAATGAATGTGGTTTAGTGTAATTAGAAAACTTTACAGCTAAGAATTGGTCTCCTGTGTTTCTGTTTACAGTAAATGAATCTAGTGTGCTGTTTGAGCTTTTCTTCCCATTGTAAAATTAAGTCACTTTGTTACCTACATTTTGTTTCCAAGGCAGGAGTGACCACTATGCATTTGAGCAAGTCTCTTTCTCAGTGTGCCTCAAGTAATGTGTGAATATTCCTCTCACTGATCTCTTCTGTTGGTGGTCAGTGCCATCCCAGTTTGTCTCTGCTGCAAGGCATCTTTGGGAAACTGCTAATTGCTGCTTATGCAAAACAAGACATCTTTTTGTCATTTGGCTTGAAATGCTGCACATCTGGATGTGGAGAGATAGCTGCTTTCCTAAGGCTGTGACTGCCATCCTTCAGGTGTAGGCACAAACTCTGGTCACCTGCACTCTGAAGTGGCACTACCTGTGGCACTGCAATGAAGCATTCTGAGTCTTTCCCTTGCTCAGTACCTTGCTGGTGTGGTCACAGCTTCTCACTGCCTCTGAGCACAGGTGTGGAGTGTGCATTGCTTGCCATGCATGGTGTGTGTGTAGCTTCTGCATGAAATGTCCTAGAACTGAGCAGTAACAAGGACAGGGCACGTTGTGGTCCTCCCCAAAGCTGTGAAAACCTGTTTATGTGAGTGCTGTCATCTCTGAGTAGTGTTATGCACACAACAAGCAATAAACACTAAAAAACACCTTTAGCTTTGGAGAATGAATTGGCAATTCTTGTTCTTTTGTTATAATGGTGCCAGTTTTCAAGACTCTGTTGAAATTGCTTGGGGGAGAGGCTTCCTTGAGGCACATTTTCTAATGAAAGCTGAGACAGCCAGTTGTAACGCTTGCATGAGAAATGTAAGTCCAAGTGTTGGTGAGAAAGGGCTCTTGCTCTGCCTGTGGGAGTAGCTGGTCTGCTATTACCTCAATACTGACAATTGCTCCCAAGCAGTTGTTGATGTGGGCGTGCTCAGCTTTTTCATAAAATCACAGAATGGCTTGGCTTGGAAGGGACTTTAAAGCACATTTAGTTCCAACCCTTCTGTCATGTGCATGGACACCTTCCACTAGACCAGGTTACTCAGAGCCCCATCCAGCCTGGCTTTGAACACTTCCAGGGATCAGGTATCCACCAACTCTTTGGACAACCTATACCTGTGTCTTTTCACTACCCTCATAGTACAGCCTTTCTATTATTAACTAATCTAAATCTACCTTCTTTCAGTTTGCCATTCACCCTTGTTCATTGCTACATACCCTTGTGAAAAGTCCATCTCCAACTCTCTTCTAAGTCCCCTCTCAGGTACTGAAAGGCTGCAATGAGATTTCCCCCAAAGCCTTCTCTCCATACTGAACAACTTCAGTTCTCCCAGCCTTTCCTAACAGGAGACGTGCTCCAGCCCTCTGATCATCTTTGTCTCTTCCCTGGACTCACTCTGACAGGTCCATGTTCCAGTGTTGGACCAGAGCTGGACACAGACCTCCAGGGGCTTCTCCTCAGAGCAGAGAAGAGGAGGACAACCACCTCCCTTGACAAGGAGTTTTCTCTGTTTGTATTCTACCTGAAAATAAAGGGCATTTTTTTGCTATCCCCCATGCATCACTACATTGTCATTTTTAGCAAAGCAAAGGGGATCTGTTAGGTGAAACAAGCTCCATTATCTTTTCAGCCTTGGCATTGTATATTGTAGTCTAGGTGCTGCTCCAAAGCATGCTCTTAAGAGAAGCTCAAAGCCATCTGTTTGATATTTATGAGATTGTAATTTTAGATCAGAGAGTTTATTATTCTGTATTAAAAGGTAAGCATAAAATAAACCAAGCTAAAGGGCATACAACCTTTCAAAAGGTTTTCAGCCAGTTAAATCTCTCTCTCTACTATATAATACTATGTTTGAAAGTAAGGTTACAAAACACCTGGATGTTTTTTCTCTTAGCTCTATGTTGAGATTGCAATCCAAATGCAACTGGTTGCTGCTTTTGAGGGGACAAAATGCCTTCTGAACCTTTGGGGTTTTTTTGGGAGCAGTGAGGAAAAGGGATAGATGGTGCTGGCATTACAGCTGACTTATTTAAATTACAGTTTATGGCTAGCCTATTGATCAATGTGTTTAACTGTTCTTTATTCCTCAAACCAGTTGCTGGAGGCAAGCCATATTCCAACAATTTTCTAGAGTGGTTTTATTGTTTAATAGTAGACTTGCATTTTTTAAATTCAGTTTTTATCACATTCACAAGTCTTTGTGACGTAGGTTCTGGTATGGCTGTTTCTCCAATAGCCTTTATTTTGTTTTAAGCTATCACTGCAGCTGCCACAACAAATTTCCTGTATTTCCTATATCAAATTTTCTATAAAAGGGGGATGATCCAGAGCTTGGCTGTTGCTTGGCTCCTAGCTGGGCATAGGTAAAGAATTCTCCTCTGTGGTATCTGCCTGTACTTCATCAGGAGCTTGTGTGTGTTTGTCCTTAGCTGGGCTTTTGAAATGAAGATGAATTGTGATTTATATGCAGAGATGAACTGTTTGTCCTGCAGAGAATACCACAAAGGAATGTCCATATTTTTTTCTGAACCAAAGTGCTGCTGGATGCCCCAGCAGAAGTGAAATGTATTCTTAAGGCTTGCATATAAACATATGTCCATTCATATTAATTTTTCTGTGCATACATACCCATGAAATAAGGTTGCTTTCATGTATGCATGGAAACCACACACACAAGTTTATCATGTGGATGATATATCTCTTCACTTTGTTTCTTGCATGGATGAGTGCAGCTGTGATCAGCCATAGATTATGGATTTTGTGTGTGGGTTGGGTTGAACACATGGCAAGACTTAAAAACCTTTATGTGACTATTGCAGCACCAGAGAGTACCTGTGCCAGTATGCTGAGGTTCTCAGCATTTAATGAGACATTTGAGTGGCCATCCAGTTTTTTCTCATAATCCTTTCCCTCTCAACAAGTAAAGGTTTAGAATCTTTTGGGGCCAGAAAATTTTTGCTACCCTGTAGTTTGAACATACATAGATGAGTGAAGCATTATAAGCAAAAGCCACTGAGATTTGTTACTGTGACAGAATACTTTAACATCTGTGACCTTTATCTCAAAAGGTGGGGTTGAGTGACCTTGAGGAACAGCAGGAATCTTGTCTTGGGAAACCTGTGATGTGGTTTGGAGTTGAGCTCTTGTGTGGCTTGCTGAAAGCTGTGTCATCTCATGAATCTCAGCTGTGGAGAGCAAATGCTTTTTTTTTCTATTATAAGAGTGCTTTTAATGCATTTATTAGTTAATGCATGTGTATTTGTAGCAAAGCTTGTCTGTAGGGTGCTCTTCACCACTTTTTGTCATGTTCATGGCAGAATCCAAGAGAAGTGGAATAAAACAGGGAGAATTAGGCCCTGTTCTCTAATTGTTCCTTTAATGGATTACCCTAATTAGCAATACATTATTTAATAATTAAAATGCACTAATTTGTAATTCTGTAATGATCTAAGTAGTTAGTCTTTGCAAGACCTGGAGAGGAGATTTAAAGCCAGTTAGAGAGCTCTTGTATGACATCCAAACAACGTGCACAATCATTAATTTAAGCTTAATCCTTTTTGCCAAAATGCTTGTATGTACCTGCATATATAATCTCCTGTGTCTTTTGGGAACTTGGCTTTTCTCTTCAGCAGTGGGTTTTCTCAGGCAGTGTTCACACTTTCAGTAACAGCCATAAACTGGCTTTACAGGAAGCTTTTTCTACAGCTCTTCAGACTTTCTATACTATTATGGTTTTTGCATGCTGGGAGCAATAAAATTTCTAGCTCTGTCTCTTTAAGGAAAGTGCCTAGTTGTCTGTACCATCCATCTCTTGAATCCCTTGGTCCTACCTGAGTCCCTGTTGGCAGAGGAGCAGAGGTATCAAAGCAAAGCTAATGCAAGAAGGTCACATGGATTTGAAAGACGATGCAAAGGTCTTTGCAGCAGAAATCCTGCTGTGTGCACTCAGTTTTTCAGACAGCAGGGACTCCATGTGGCTGCTCAGCCTTGGAACACATGCATGCAAGGGAGCCCCTGCTCCCTGCAGAGCTCCTGTGCCTTGGGAGTCTGCTACTCATCTGCTTTAATGTCAGCAGTGGGGAAACCCTCATCCCTCCACTATCCAGGCAGCTTGGAAGAAAGATGAATATTTGTCTACAGCAGAGGTGAGATTTTCTTCAAATTTATTTTTGAAAACTACTTTTTCTGGAGGCTCTGCCTCTGAAATGCATCTGACAGCTGACCTCCAGCCTGAAGGCTGCTTCCACCTCCTCTTCCTCCTGCTTGGAGTTCGTTTTCCAATCCCATCTGGGTGACTCAGTGGTGATTACCCTCCATCTTAATGCAGTTCATGAAGGGAGGGCAGCTCCAGAGAGGAGCCCTGGTTTCTGTGCAGGGCCTTGCAGACAGCCACGCTGCACCAGAGGAGACCTGCAGCCCATATCCCTGTGTCTGGCACTGCAGTGACGCAGGCATCCAGATACAGCACATCAATCTGTGTGCACTCTCTGGAAACTTGTCACCAAGTGCTGCTGCTAATTTCTTTTTTCCTCTCTATGATCAGATTGGAAATAGTTATTTGCACTTGTACTTCGAGTCCTGAATAAGCTTTGCCTTATGATTTCTGTGCATTTTCCTTAGATATGCTATTTAATTTTGATGATTAATGCTGCTCTGAGCACCAGTGTCTGGCATAACAAGATAGAGTTCTGGCTCTGTTCAGCTGCAATCACAGAATCATAGAATATCCTGAGCTGGAAGAGACCCACAGGGATTGTGCAAGTCCAGCTCCTGAAGCAGTTTGTGCTGTGGTCACCACAGTTACCAAAACATGAGGATCACTGTCCCAGTGCTGCCCGAGCATGCAGGAAGTTTTGTCTTCAGCTGTGATACAACTTTGAGAAGGCATTTCTTGTGTGTAAGCACTGATGATGTAATTGACTGAATGTTAAGTGTTTTCTGGTTTTATTTTCCTGTTTGTGTAAAGCTTGTTACAGCTGTAGCAGAGGACTATTTTTTGCTGTGATGAGGTGTGGAGTTGGCCCTTTGTACTTCTAGTTTGATGATCTGTGATTGCTTTGGTTTTCTGTATCTTTTGGCTCTAGGGATTTCTTTGTCTCTTTTCTCAGCATTGTCACCTGGAATAGCTGCTTCTGCTGTCTCGAGCCTAAATTTGCATTTAATTGTAAAATGAATTTGCATTTCACAGGTTTTTTTCAAAATCTCTGTGGCTTGGGTTAAGGTTAAATCAGCTTTCCACATGAGTCTGTGACTTGCTCAGTCCTTTTGTATTCTGTGTATGAGCCTAATCTCTTCACTAAAGAACCATATTTCCCTGAGCTGACATATTTGAGCTTTAAGTCTATCATATGCACCTACTGATTCATCTTTCCATTGATGAAGAATAAAGGAGTAAGGTCCCACACCAGTACCCCCTGCATGAAAGAGGCTCCTGGCCTTCACATCTGTCTATGGCCTGTGCCTTATTTTGTCATCCTCCCCTTCATCTGAAAGCTGTGCATGCCTGCTTTTCTGGGAGCCTGCTGCAAGGAGGGGTTGCACTGCCTGCTCTTAAAGGTCACAGAGGAACACCCACCCCCTCCACCCCAATTTCACATTGTGCTGAGATTTGCTTGGTGGCTCATGATGGAGGGAAGGCATCATCTCTCTTTTTCCTTTGTGCAGCATCTGAGCCCTGACTAGATCAGGGCATGTAAGTGCTGCAGTTGTGCAAACAATTAGTAGTGCTAATTGTAAGGTCTCAGGCAGCAGAGGAACACTTTGGCTGGGCAAAGAAAGGCTTTATTTTGTGACAAGAAGGATGTAGAAACTGCATGTCTATCCTGGGTACCATCAGCACAGATTTGTGGTAATGCCAGCTTCTCTTTAATCTTGTGTGGGCTCTTGGCACTTCTGACCTGTGACTTGGGAGGAGCTAATTTATTTTAGCCTGCTCATAGTCTTTGCTGTGTGCTGTCCCCAAAACTGGTGCTCTTCTCTCCTTGTCAGGTTGTCTCCAAATGAGGCTCACACTTCTTGCAGGGGCAGCCCAGGGTTGTAGGGGGGTGCTGGCCTCTTGAAGTGAGTGGTCTCTGTATGGGATGGGCTCCTCTAGTCTCTTTTTCTCTGGCCTGTCACTGCCTGCAGGTCTATCCCTGCTGACCTCTCACCTCAGTGGCCAAGGATATGCACCAGACCTGGCACAGCCTGCTGCTGCACTGAGAGTGATGACCTGGTCCTGCCAGGTGGACTCCAGTGGTGTTGGGGGGACATGCCCAGAGCAGCAGGAAAGGTTTCCAGTATCTGGGTGAGATCCTTTGTTTTGCTGCAGAAAAATTCAATACATCCTTTCTGTCTTCTTGGCTCCCCTTTTTATTACTTTATAGTTGTTTACGTTTTTCCCCTTTGAGGCTATGTCCTCTTTTAAAATGAGCTAAAAAAAATTACCTCATAAAACCTTTGCTCATGATTGACAGAGCTGCCTTAACAGTGAGGCACAGAGGCCTGATTGAGGTTGGAATAAACAAATGGTGTTCTGGTTAGTCTGAGAAACAAAATTATTTTCTTTTCCTTCTTTTAATAATCCTGTGTGAAATGAAAAGGGGGAAAGGTAAAATAGAGTTTAAATTCTGCACCAGGAAAGATCTTGGTCTGTTCTGTCCCTGTGCACAGTGTGTAATTATACCCAAAATAGAGCAGTGAACTGAGGGAGGAAGGTGGGCTAGAGGACCAAGCAGGGAGGGGGCAGGGTTACTTCAGAAGAACTATCCAAAAATAAGTCCTTATTTCTTTGCTTCTTTGTTTGATAAATGGGCTTGGTCTCATTAATGCCATTTTCTGTTTCCATCTTCATCTGCCCCCATTCTTTCTGCTCTGTCACCATGGGATGTGATGCCCCAGCTCGTGCTGGATCTGCTGTGCCAGAGATGCAGCTGCAATGAAGGAGACTGGCAGCTGTCCGGGAAGCACTGGGGAGTGATGGGCTCCAGGAACTCAGTCTGTGATGATTGCTGCTCACAGCTTTCTCTAATGTCTTCTAATTAGCTCTGTGGGTTTGGCTTTGTGTTGTCTCCCCTGCACCCCAGACTGGAGCCTTTTCCTCTTGGTCCAAATATATTTCTGTAACTCTTCTTTGATCCGCTGTACCCCCATGACTTTTACCAGATTTAAATACTTTGATTCTGTGTCTTATTTAGCTTTGATTTCTCCTCACTTCTTTTTTCTTTGCTTTGTTTACACATCTTCCTTCTTATTCTCATTTTCCTTCCATTTATGCTCTCTGCTTTATATTTCTCTTATTGCACTGCATTTTTCTAGGGCATCACACTTGCAATATAGCCACGAGGTAAAGGCCAACGGGCTTGCGAAGGAAACTGCTTTGCAAGAAAGTGAGAAATTCAGGTTAATTGGATGCAATCAGGTCAAAATTTAGTTAATCTTTGAGTGGGTGGGTGTGTTTGCACAAGGCTGTGCATGCATGCCCAGTCTAGGGGCTGATTCAGGCATATTTGTTTCCAACTTCATATGAATATGCACATTCCCTCAGAGACTGGGAGAGTGATGTGCATCTGGGGAAAACGACAGGAATACAAAAGTGACATCTCTTCATGTCATAGCAGAGAAACTTCTTCCTTTTCTGGCAAGAGAGCGAGGCTGTCAAATTATAGAGTAAGGGTAGCTGTAGAGCTGTAACACAATAAACAGCAGGGAAAGATCAAATAGTGCATCTGTCCTCAGGAAAGGATGCTCTGTAGAGGGCAGAGGGACATTGTCTTTGTGTAGGATGAAGAGAGGGAAGATTCTTTCAGATATATATCTATTGATTTTTGTGTGTGTGTGTGATTAAGGAACAGGCTTAATTTTTCAGAGCTGTCCCATTGTACTTAGCTATTGAGATGTCCACTATATTTGAATGTTGGAATGGATTAAAAGTTAAAGAAATTGGTGCTGTAGTTTTGAGAGCAAAAAAAACCAACAAGAAATCATTGAATCCTTCAGACTGGAAGGGCCCTCAGTGCATCCCTCAGGAGTCCAATCTGCTGCTCAAAGCAAGGTCAGCATTGAACTTAGGCTGGGCTGCTCAGGGCTTTGCCCAATTGGGTTTTGAAAATCTCAGAGTGTGGAGTCTGCACCACCCCTCTGGGCAATGGCTGCAATAGCTGCACTAAGTAGGGAAGACTCTTTTGCTTCCATTTAATTTCAAAATTATTGCTTCCTTTTATCCTTCTATGTACTGCGGTGAAAAGCCTGACTCCATCTCTTCTTTGTACTGGACAGAGGGCTGTTATTTCTCTCAAAACTCTCCAGGCTGAACAAGCCCCAGTCTCTCAGCCTCTCCTTGTAGGACAAGTCCTTCAGCCTCCTGAGGCTCTTGGTGGCCCTAGACTGAACCTGATCCAGTTTGTCAACATCTTTCTTGTGCTGACAGATCCAGAGCAGATCAATGTATGTTCTAACAAGTGTTCAGTATGAAGGGAAATAAACACTTTTCTTAACCTACTGGTGAAAGTTCTGCAAATGCTCTTTGTTAGCTGCCTCTGCTGCTGGGTAGGACATGTACTCCTTGAACTTTTCCTTGCTTTAAAACAAGCTGTCTGATATGGCTAGTGTGGTATGAGTGGGGATCACCCTGCTTGACAGCTGACTGTCCCCTATCTAGGCCCTAAAGGAAAAGCATATGGCTTATCATTTCTGCTATGAATTTGGCAGGTGGGAGAGACAGTCTGCTGGGAGTGGTAAGGGCTCTGAAGGTAAGGTGGAGCTGCTGACCTTGTCATCAGAAATAAAGAGATGATTTGATACTAGGTGGAAACTATTACAAAGGAAATGGCTGCTTCTATAAGAAAAAACTTGTCTCTTTTAGGAAGAAGCAAACAAAATTATCTTTTTCATTGGGAAAATCTCTTATTCATTGGGAAATAGTGACATTCTGGCTTCTATCATTTAGTAAAATTGAATCAGGCCAATTAGAAGCAAAGCACTTTGAGTTTCTATGGCCAGGTACTCCTGTGGCTGAACACGTGCTGCTAAACTCCTGGAATCTTGTTCAGGTCTGCAGAGTAGCTGACAACATGATATCTGTCACACAGGAGGGCAGTCTAAATAATTTCAGTCCTCCTGCAGTCCTAGGCCTTGCTGAGTGTGGTTAAAGGCAGAGAGCATGCCTGCAAAAATGGTGCTCCACTGATCTAGGCTCTGATGTGTATTTTAAATTCCCAGTCCCATTGTGGTGTGACAGATCTTTGCACTTGACACAGTGGATGTTTGTCTTCATGCAAGCAGGTGTCTTCACCTGCATGGCTTGGTGTGACCACTGAGCTGTGGGTTCATGAAGTTACAGCCTGTTCAAAAGATCTTTACTTTCAGTGCTGGGTTTGACTGTGTTATTATGGGCTAGAATCATTCACTTGTATGTCTTTGCATCTCAGTAGAAATATAATATTAATGAACTAAAGGACATTTCTGAAACAATTTGAATATTCAGAAATATGGTAGAAAATCAACAAAAGGAATAACAGATAATTTGTAGGGAGAAGCCTTTCAGAACTGTAAGCTGAGCCCCCTTGCTTTTGAATTTTGTTATAAATCATTCATGATTAGGGTCTGTAGGAGGATGCTAGAAAATTGAGATGTAGGAAACTTCTAGGAAGCTGGAAAGAGTGCACTGTCCTGATATAGCCTCAAAGTTAATAAAAGCCTTGCTTCAAATGTGCTTTGTCCACACCTGGGGGATTCTTCAATGGAGCCAAGGACTTCATGTTGTAAGAGGAGAGGTTCCAGCAATGAATCAGCTGGTTCAACCAGCACATGAACAATCAGCATTCATGTGCTTCAAGTGATTTTCCATTTTGGGTCTATGTCAGAGCAAGGAGGATGAAACAGCTGCTGCACAGGTCATTGCTTCAGGCCTGGGGCAGGAGGTGGATTGAGGTGAATTAGACACCCTCCCTCAGCATGTGAGGTACATGGTGGCTCTTGGCTGCCCGATGTGGTTGGTTGCCACAGGAGCTTGGAGCTTGTCCATCTCCATGTAGTGAAGAAATACCCACTCCATGTCCTGTTGATGCACGGCCTGGAGATTCCCTTATCCAGGATTGAAGTGCCTTTGTGTCAAGGTGGGAGCTAAGATTTAATCCTTGAGGAGTAAAGCCCTGGTATTTTCTGTGCCCCCTGGTAGAGCCCTTAAGCCCCCAAGAAAGGTGGTAAAGCACTCAGGCAGAAAGGTGGATTCGATGTTGCATTAATGAGGGACTAGGTACCTTTTATCCTGTAGCTGTGCAAAGGCAGCCCACAAGCCCCTGGCTAAAACACTTTCAAACATCTTTATCTGTAGCTAAATACTCGTGATTAGTTTTAATTCCAGCTATTTTCAGCTATTAAAGAGCTGCTTTTCTTGCATGGCCTCGTGCTTTTAATTAGCCAAAGCAAACCCAAAATCCTTTCCTTCATCCAAAAGGAGGAGAGTTTTATAATTTCTGCCACAGCTCCTCTTTCAGGCACACAGAACATGATCCAGTAGCTGGGCAGGAGCCTGCACTGCTGCCCACTGTTTCCCTGGCACAGGAGAGAGGGATGGAAGGTCCCCTTTGCTCAGTGTGTCTGTTCTTGGCGCTCATCGCTGGGGACGGTGGGGACCAAGATCTGGATACACAGGTGCTGTGTCCCCTGGCTGCTGAGTGCACATGCAGTGCCATGAGGCAGTGCCCACCTCACTGCTCTAGTCCTCACAGACCTGCTGTTCCTGCAGGCAGCCTTTCTCCTCCTTTCTCCTCTGCTTTAAGCACGGATTTTCAGATAAGTGATACAATATCATCTTATTTTGCAGGCTATCTACTGTGCTAGCTGTATTCTCTGAACACAATAGCACAAATTACTTTACATAACAGAAGTAGGGAATTCAATAATAGCAACAGTAGAGGGAAGGGAGAAGTGAACCGCTGAAAAAACAAGAGATGTTTACAGCTATGAGCTTTAATATACACAGGAGTTAAATTCAATGCGAGAGTGATTTTTGTGGGCCAGTCATGATACAACTGAAACACCTTGATAGGGAGGGACATGGGGAGAAATGCAGGTGTCTGGTTTTGCTGAAATGCAGTGGAGAAGATAGGGGCACAGGTAATGGCCTTAGGATAGATGGGTACTCAATCTGCAAGAGCTGTCAGTGTATCTCCTCCTAAATTGTACCGTGAGATCGTGGTCATAGCTTTATTTTACTCATCCTCCCCATTTCATTTTTCCCCCTCTTTGAGATGGTGATCAGAACTGCATATAATAATCTGAGTGTGATTCCAGCCCTGAATTATAGAGGGCTCAGCACAGTCTTTGTATTGCTTCATCCTGTTCCTCCTGTGTTCTGACATTGTGGTTGTTTTTTTTTTGCCACAGCTGCACAGTAAGCTGAGCTCAGCATTCAGCTGTTCCTATTACCATCTAGATTCCTTTCTTTGGTAAGAGAGTTATTTGATAAATTTGAAAGATGTGTGAATAATATGCAGTTTTCTCCTCTTTAGAGGTATTATTTGCATTTAGCAACATTGAATATAACTTATTATCACAGTCTATTTGCTTAGGACTCACTCAGGTTCTTCCCTATTCCTTTTGGCCTTGGCTACCTCAAATAACTTGGCGTTGTCTGCAATTTTGTCACTTGCTGTGTGTTCTCATTTCCAGCTAAGTGTATTTAAGTAAAATGTGAGACAGCCTAGAAATGAGTCCTTATCTCTCCCAAAATTCACTGCCATAGTAAGGATATTAATGCTGATGCTGTACAAACATTGACTGATTTTATTCATTTACTAGCTTGTCACGTTTGAAATATTCAGAGAGTGGTAAGACACTATTTTCTCTAGTGTATTAAAAAAATAATTTGTCACAGCATATTCTTCCAGATGTTTAGATACTATGCTTTTAAAGATTATTTTATACCAGTTGTGAGGCCTAACTTGAAATTGTATAGAGGTTTCTGAGATGCTTTCCAAATGCAAAGTGTGGCCTGCTAATTCCCCAATTTGGTTTATGTTACTGAAATTTTATGATAGAATTGCCTCATAGTGCAAGTTTAGAGATCATTGGTGAAATATTTGGGAATAGAAGCTTTTGGGTTTTACCATGTTGGTTTGTTCTTGAACTGCTCCTCCTCCTGGCCCCTCAGCCTTCAGCAGTTCGTTTCACTTTTAGTGCAGAAAAGGATGGAAAAGAGGCCAGAGACAAAATTTTAAAAGGGAAAATTTAAACTAGTTTCTTCTAAATGAATTGGAGATTAATGAATCTATTCAAGAGCAAGAAAGATGATAGCTTTTCCTTGTACAACATGAACAATAAGAGGGATATTGGGGACATGGTCGAGTGAAGTAGGACTTGAGGCAAAATAGGGAAATGGGTCAGGAAAAGAGGAAATAAAAGTGTGGATGAAGGTTGCAGTGAAGGGAGACTTAGGAAAACTGTAATGATGATTAATTAGGCTTCTCCCTAAATAACTGTTCCCACCTGTATATCTGAAAGCCCTTCAGGTACACAGCACAGGTTTGGAGAGTCCTACAGGTAATAAAGGTAAGTAGATTAGATATCAAGTTACAAATCAAAGTATCAGAAAAAAAGTTCATTGCAATTTTGAACTGCACTTTTAATGCTGTTACTACTGTTATTTTTAGCTCTGTTTCCTAAGGAAATGGAAGTGATCAAAGCCCCCCTGTAAGAACTTTTTGGCTGATTTCAGTCTCGGGTGGATGGACGGAGGAGATCAGTCCTACTAATATCCTCACAAGGAAGGATGGGCAGAGCAGAGCTGTTGTCTGTTCTGCTTGATCCACCAGCTGCTGAAAGGCAATGACCTGTGCAGGCAGCCTGCTGTGCCAGATGGGCAAACAGCAGCCATGCAGAGCAGGAGCAGCTGTGGTGGCTGCCAACACCTGCCATGCTGGGAGAGCATTTTGTGCTGACTGGGGTGCACTGGTGGGAACAAGGAATGGACCTAGGTATGGTGGCAAACTCTTGAGGAGATATTGGGAACATAGGGAGGAAGCAAAGCATTGTGGTGTGATGCAGAGTTCATAGAGTTGTAGGAGAATTTGACCTGAGATGTGCTGGTAGCTGGGCAAACCCAGAGAGGATCATGAGATTAGTTTTGTGAGTAGGAGAACTAACGGTACCTCATGTTTGTGTCTCAGGTAGGAAGGGTCATCCTGGGGACCACAGGCAGAGAGATCTGTTCCTGAAAAGGGGCCTTCTGGAGGTTAGAAACAAAAATTGCAGAAGCTGAAATTCTGCAGTTCAGAGCACCTTCTCTTACTATTGCATGGGAGGATCAGGAACTGGCTGTGGTAGACCTTGTGTACACCTAGGAAGAAAAAATGATCGCTGCTTTAAAGAGTTTGTTTAGGTGCAGAGTGAGAAATCACATTGTAGAGCTGGCATGCAGTTCTCCTTTCTCCTGTGTGATTGCAGTTGTTACATGTCTAGGTTCTGGGAGGGGGGGAAGAGCAAATTAGGAAAAGCAGTGGAAGAGAAAACAAGGCAAGTACCAAAGGATCTGGACAGATTTAGGTTTTTTTTTTTTTTTCTAGCAAGAAAGAATTAAAAGTTCCAATTATTATTCAGGATTTACAGAGTGTTCAAAAGAGCTTTTTGTGCACATGAAGCTGTTAGGCTGATGAATGCCTCGTGGTGGCTTGTGGCACTCCAAGGAACAGCATCTTTCAAGGGAAAGGACCTGGCTGCTGCACGTCTCTGACACTGCTGACTTTTATCTTAGTGCTGAGATGAGCTCTGCTGCTTAGAGTACAGTGCTCATAACAAGTCATGGGTTTGGTCCTGGTATGGCTACTCACCCAGGGGTTGGACTTGATGATCCGTGTGGGTCCCTTCCCAATAGAACATTCTGTGATTTCTAGGGAGAGAAGCAGCAGCTCAAGCACAAAATTAAGAGGGAATATGCCAATTGTTAGTCAGCCAGACTGGAAGCCCTATCACTCTTTCCTTGGCTCTAGCCCAACTCCATAAGCAGGTGTGTCACAAATGAGTGGAAGCTGGGCAGGAACAAGAGATGCCAGTGGTGAATTGCAGGAGGACGGAGAAGCTCAGCATATAAGACTGTGCTAAGGTCAAAGAAAATGAGCTAAGAGAAAGACTCATGGTTTGCTTTGCAGAAGAGGAGATTGTTAGCTATCCCAGGCAGTTCCAGTGCTCTAACTCTGTCAGAGCCTGATCTAAAAACAGGCTGGGTTTATGCTGTGTATAAAAATGAGAGGCGGTGTTTCCCTCCCCCCTCTGCTTTCCTGAGAAGGGGGAGGGCTGCAAAGTGAGAATGTTAGGGCAAAGGTGGAAATATGCAGGAATAAAAGTACTGACATCTAGCAAGGTGGCAGGAGAGTAATGAAAGAGAAAAAATTTGGAATCTTGACAGTGGGGCAGGGAAGTAGGAGGGGGGTGGAAGAAGTGGGAAGTGATGCAAGAGGAAAAAGAGATGAGGAATACCCTGAGGGATGTGAGAAAGAATAAATAATATCCTGGGAGCAGTGAAAAGCAGCAGCAGGCAGGGAGCGACATTACTGAGATTTAGACTAATCTTATATTGAAAGAAAGCAACATGCTCTAGCTGCTCATAATTACATGTGTGTAAGCTTCAGTCCTGCATGCATACACCTTTTCAATGATAAGGAAATGATTGTCAAATTAATTAGGAACTGGGGGCATTGTTCTCTTTGTCTGGCAATCTATAAAGAAAAGATGGTCAAGTGCCATGACTGAAAAGGAGCTGGAAGCTCAGAGAAGGCTTGGGCATTTGGCAGTCAGGCTAACTGAGCTAGATAAAGCAATGCAAAAAAACTTGGCTGGCAAAGCAATCTACTTAGCCTGAAACTGGCTAGTGCCATTTCAGCAGTTCTCAGTGCAATACTACCTTGTAGCTGCATTTTCCTTGGATATAGAGCTAAGCAAACATTCCTCTGCCTGTTTATCTTACAGAAGAAGCTGATGTGGAGAGGGATAAGGATGCTGGGCATGTGTGGTGCTGGACTGAGTCTGATATGCTGGTCTGGCCTCTCTCTGATAGTGACTGGTGGGGAAGGTGACAAGAGCCTGATTGGTGCCTGAAAGGTGTTCCTACCTTCTGGGCTGTTAACTAGCATGGGAATCACAGTAGTTGTACCAATACAAACAACTGTGTCTATAAATCAAAAATAGCATGTTAAGCAGGGTTTGCTTGGCCTGATATGCAAAGGTCTGACTCAAAATGATGAGGGGAAACTGATCCTGGAAGCAAAAAAATATTTTAATGAGCATCACAGAAGTTAATGCTGTTGCCCACTTTATCTGCTGCGACTCGTAGCTGCCCTTTACTTGCTTCATTCTCTAGCTCAGATGTTGCTTTTCTGCATATGACTCCAATATGCTTAGGCACTTCAAAAAATCAAGCAGTAAATGTGATTGCCTTGATTATAAATGTCATCCAGCTTGGATGAAAGAGGAATGGCTGAGCTGGTGTAGTACATAACTGCTGGTGATTAACCACAGCAGGGAGTACCTCAAAAAAAGGTGTCCAGACCTTGCTGCAGGCAAGTGTGGAATTTATCCCCTGTGTATATGTTAGAGATGGGTGAAGTGATGGGCCTTTGAGTCTCTAGTAATGATAACTCTGCATATGGATTTATTTTCCTATTAATTGATTGGTTCTGTGTTGAGTGATGTGGCAATCCTGATCTTGCTGCTTTATGTGGCAGAGTTCTGCTGTTTAATCCTGTATTGAAATTGGGAGGAGGGGAGTGAGAGCAGAGCAGTATTTCATTTCTGCCAGGTTGGATTTGCCATCTTCTAATGACTGTGTATCCTCTTGGCCCTGTGCGGGGAGCGCAGAATTTTGCCAGTTATTGGTTTTATTATTTCATGCACTTCTATAATTTTTCTGTTCAGAGGAGCTGGGGACTAAAAGGGATGGCTGGAGTTGCCTTATCAGGCACCCTGCAATCATGAGTCCCTGTGCTAAGTCCAGAATGAGCTGCCAAAAATGTACTCTCACACATCAGAGGCTGTGAAATATTTTTGTGTGCTTCACAGCAGATGTAGGACCAATGCAATAGCAGATCAAAAATCTCTGACAGTAATATACTATGGTGACAGCCCTGCCTGGCAGGAATCAAGGGTATTGCTAGTGCAGTTGGTGCTTGTAGAAGGGAAGAGGATTTCCTTGGTAAAAGGGACAAGAAACCAACCCATAGTTTCCCCTCCTTGGAGACAACAGTGTTCCCATGCTGTTCATCACTTCTGCAACCTTTCTCTGAACCCTCTCAGGTTCTGCATAATCTTCCAACCTGAGACAGCCAGTCCTGCTTATTATCTGTGTCCCTCCTCCTTCTGGTCCTTTTGCATCTGGGCACCTTTTCTGATGACACTGTGCTTGGCTGGGCAGTGCTGAGTTGGTACAAGGACACAGCTCCTGTGCACTTGCCTCTCAAAATCCTGTGAGAGGACTTGGAGTAGCTTTAATGTGGGTTTTCCAGGATAATCAGTTTGTTTTAATTGACAGTGTCACTTATCATTGTGTTGGCCATCTGCCTCACTTTAAGTCTCAGTCCAACACCCAAGAATTCTTTCTGGTCTTGAGAGGCTGTTTTGAACTCCTCAAAATAACCTGTATGCTCTACAGACTCTATGACCCCACCACGACTCTCTTCCCACATCATTTATATATTATTTAAACCATCTGTACAGCACTTGCTTCCTTTACACTGAATTAATGTCCTTCTGAATGACTCCTGTTGTGCCCTAAACAGTCTTCTAAAATCTAGTGTCATTTGTGTATCTCGATTCACTACCTCCTCCTAGGGCTCTGAACTTAATTACATTGTGAACCCTATTACTTAAGGGCTCAGATATTGTCACTTCTTGATTTAGTTCCTGCATGTGGATTAAAATTAAGTCAGGAGTTGCTGCTTTTGCTTGTGGGTGCTTAAATTAGCTGTACCAAGAAGCAATTGTTTAAAGAGCTGAGGAACTGTTGAGTTCTTTGTGCCGGCTTACAGGTGAATTCTCCCATCTTAATTTTCTATAAATTGTGTGTTCTTTCAAAACTGCATACCCAGCTGTCTTTAGCTACAGCCCTTATGATAGATGTGCAGTATGGGATTATAAATGTATTGCAACTCCTGGGGTTGTGAATTCATGCAGAGTTGATGGTATGATCTTCTGCATGTATTTTTCCCCCTTAAGAGTTTTAAGGTTTTCTGAGTTAACTCCACTGAGGTATTAAAAAGACTGCATTATTCCTTCAACCCTTTGGCTTGAACCCACTTTTCTGTTTAACTTGCTTCCAGGTATTATAACATCTCATTTGCTTTTTAGTGTTCCACCAAGTTTCTGTCATTCATAGTGTATTAGTCATCATCCATTGCCAGGATATCTAGTTCACCTTAAAATCAGCCTGTTTTGAGACATTTAAAGCTGGGCTTGAAGGGGAGAGAGGGGAGGGAAAAAAAAAGTAGTTGAAGAAATGTTAATGTCAAACCTTCCTTCCTTATTTAAGTCTGGGTAAGGTGTTATTTGATAGGTCTTTCCTGCTTCTGTCTCCTCTGACAATGCAAGAGTTGCTGAGGGAATGTGATTGATTTCTGGGCTTGGATTTGCTGACTAAATGGTTTGTTTCTTTATTTGCTGCAATGAAAACAAGCAAATTGGAGTCAGCAGGTGAGAAAGGACTGCTAGTAATTCCCCTTACTTCACCCTGCTGTGTAAACCTGATAGGTTTAAGGGGTTGGGGGTTATGGGGCTTTGCTCTCTATCCCTGCTACCATAATATACCGTGCTGGGAGCAGGGCTGCCAGCTCCAGGGTATGGAAAACGAATGCAGTCTCCTGCCCCACCCCACCACTGTCCTTCAGATACTGCAAAGCAGCTAAACCCAGTTTGGGACATGGGATTGAGCATCCTGGGGAATCAGGTAGCTTCCTCTGGGGGAGGGCATATGCCATAGGCTCTGAGAGCTATTTTATGATTATGCCAGTCATAGATTATGCCAATCCTTCGCTGTAGGGCTCTGCAGGGAAGAGGCTGAGGGGACCTCCCACAGATTAATCTGGTTAAACTGCTCTTCACAGGACAGATAATCTGTGTCAGCATTTGTGAGTTCAGACCCACTGATGAAAGGAACTCTGCAGCCAGCTGGGAGCTGGATAAGTAGGGCAGACACTGCTGAACATCATGGCTTTCAGCACTCTGTACAAATATTTAAAAGTCAAAAAAAAAAAAAAGGAATCCAGTGGAGAAAATGGGGCCAAAATTGGGTGTTTGAAACTGTCCAGATGTGAGTAGTGGCTCAAATGAACACTAGGGACATCATGATTCCCAGTGGTGCATCTGGAGAATTTTGCCCTGGAACTGGGTTCAGTCAGAAATTGCTGATTCAGTGGAGTCAGCACAAATTTATTGTCACCCTTCTGCCCCCTGGAAATGATGTGCATGTTTTAATCAGCTCAACACATTTCCTGTGGCTTTATATGTTAATGTAAAAGTCAACATGGTAATGGTGGTAGTCAAAACCCCTAGGTCAAAACAAATGTACTTCAAACAAGTCAAAGCAAAATGCATTCTTGAATACATTGTTTCAGGCCATTGCAAATGAAGATGACATAGGCTTATGGCCTGTGATGTTTGACTTCCAACAACCTATGAGGAATCTGGGGCCTTAATGTCCAAACAAATGCTCACTAAGATTCAGTTTGCTTCTCTTATTTTTAACTGAGTTCAGTTTTAATAAAGGCTGTGGGGCTGACAGCTCTGAACAACCAGCCTTAATGTATTTCTGCAACTCACATCTTTAAAGCTTGATGTGTCCTGGCAACTCCTCCCCCGTTTCTGAAGCTATCTTTTATCTTTCTTATTTTTTTTCTTGCAAAGCTTCTAATGTTTCCTAGGTAGACATGAACTACATCTATCAAACCCTTGTTTAGCTGCGAGATGGATGGTGGGGTCTGCAGTGCAGCCCATGTGGTTTCCCACACATTGCTGGCTCCAAGCCCACCCTTGTGCAGGCTGGGAGGGTTTGTAGTGTGCTCAGGCTGCCTGTGACAGCCCATCCACACTGCACAAATGAGAAGAGGCAGCACAGGGCTGAGAGAGCAGTGCCTGGGCTGGCACAGGAACTTACTGTGGCCACCAGGGATTGCAGGAGGAGTAAAGATGAAGCCTAGGGGGGATAGTGGCTTTTGGATCCCTGTGCAACCCACCTGTCCAACATGTGAGATGGTTCCAGGTGGTTTTGGATAGGAGTCTGCTTCCAAGCTCAACGCTGCAGGAAACAAGGAAGGGGAGAGTCCCCAAGGCTTCCTGCTCATCCTCCTGCCATCCCTGCAAGAGTGGAGAAGAGGGGTGAACACTCCTAATCCTCCTTGCTCTTTTGTTGCCTGCAGTTTCTCAGAATGAGTGTGCAAGCAGGAGCCTGTGCTGGGAACCAGGCAGGAGCCAGGGCTGCTGCCTTCCCCCTTCATCACAGCATGGAGGAAGGGCTGAGAGACAGGACCAAACATGCCAGGGGTCCTGGCTAGTCATAACCAAAGGTATAACTCAGAGATCATGAGCCTTGCTCCTACAGAGCAGAGCCTGTAGTACCCCTGTTCCTGTATCCTCCCTGATGCCAGAGCAGCGTGGGACAGCTGGGGAGAACCAGAATACAAGCTCCCTTCCAGAGCTGGAGTGCTGCAAGGAGAGAAACAAGTAATGGAAATTGAAATGCAAATTCTCTTTCTGTGGAGAAAAGGCCCCCATAAATCAGGAGTGACAAGAACACAAAGACACCATCAGGATGCATTTGCACAATCAAGGGATGTTTCATATATCTGAGAGAACCAAGGCACAACCTCTGCTCCTGAAATAAACCAAATCCATTTTTTTCTCATCAGTGAAAGAGTCTCTGAAATACCCTGTTTGAAGAGCAACAGAAAAACAGAAAGGAGATTTGAGCTAAATTTTACTCAGATGAGGCATGTTTTCTAATCCAGACAGGAAAATATTTGTTTTTAAGGGTCAGTGAAGAATAAACAGTTCCTCTCTCCTTATACATCCAGCAACGTAATAGGGATCTGCATTTTTTCCCTCTAGATTTGTCATCATCAAATAAATGGTTCAGCTGTTGAGAACCTTGATGATATAATTGTGTAGTCTAGAAACAGACTAACCTCGTGGCAAAGAAAGAGAGCAGGAGTGCTTGAACAGAGACCCTGTCCACAGAACACCAGGAAAGGGAGTCTGGCAGCATGGAGAGTTTTTTCCAAGGCTTGAACTTAAAACTGTAGCTAAATGTTTCATTAACTTGTGTGTAAGGTGAGGCAAGCTGGAGGTGCTGCTATAGGAAGAGGTGGAAGTTTTAATCTAAAATCAGAAGTGACAGGGCTGAGTGATTGAATTTGGCCAAGCAAGCCCTGCCCTGGATTTTAGCTTCAGTCTTCATCATTCTGTCACAAGCCCCAGTTCTGTCTGTCTTTTGCTGTAGTAACTGATAAAACCACTGTCTCTGGCTATCTTCCATGTTAGACTTGAGACCAGTCTTTCAGGCTTACTAACTGGCTTTTCTAATAGACAGTGTGTGCTGGGCATCTCTCTGCTTCCACTTATAGATTCCTGAGGAGCCTAGTTCCCATGGGTGAGATATCTTTATCCCAGCCTTGCTGTGAGGAAGATTTTTGTGCAGTGTTCAGTTTGTGTCTTAAAACCAGGCTGGGTGTGCCCAACGCTATCTCTGCATCACGGAAAACATGATTAGATATGTGCAAGTGGTCTCATAAATCAACCCTAACAGATTTGTGCTCTGCTTTTGACTGCAGTGGTGTGGTCCTGTCCCACAGATAGTGCTGGGTCACCCCGGCCAGACTGAAGCAGGTGCCAACTTCTGGTTTAAGGCCAGATTAGATTGGATGAGGCCCTGAGCAACCTGACCTAGTGGGTGGTGTCCCTGCCACAGTGGTTGGAATGAGAGGATTTTAAGGTCCCTTCCAGATTAACTAATTAACTAAGACAGAATTCTGTGTTGATATGTTAAATGGGTGCAGAGTTCCACGGACTGATGGAGTTACAGGCTATTCCTGCCCAATGTACAAATATAGGACCCTTCTGAAAAGCCATTGCGTGGTAAGCACTGGAGCTGTCCCACTTTGTGTTTCCTTCAGCTGAGCCATCATCCTCTGCTATTCCAGCTATAGAAGGGGGATTAGGCAGACAGGCTTTACTGATGTGATTTGTACTGGGTTAAAACTTACAATTGAGTTATGCAGGTTCTGTGTTAATAAAACCTTTCCATTACGCCACCACATGCTCTAAAGCACATTAAAAAGCGGCTGCATTGTGAAGGGCTTGGGGAATTCAGATCTGCTTTCCTGCAGCTGTTTTTCTGTCCCTGCCAGGGTTAGGTGAATAATGTGCCATTAGTTTCCATCTGCTAGGGCTGGAAAGAACCATCTCTGTTTCTAAAAGATAGCCCATGATAAACTCCCTCAATGCTAAACTGTTTTTTTTTTTTTTTTTTTTTTTTTTTTTTTTTTTTTTTGTTTATTTGTTTGGTTTTTTTTGAGCCATTTCATGAGTAGAAGGGAAGCAGGAGAATTGCTAGGATGTGGGATGTTCCTTCCTATGTAAGGGTGATTCTCCCTGGATCAGGTACAAAATCGGTTGTGTTTCCATAGGAATGCCTTGTGTTTTGTGGGTTCCTGCTCTCCTCTGCCTTGGTTGCTTTATCCCAGTTTTGTGCTATTTCTCACCAGCCTGCTGGTGGAATGGTCAGTGAACACAGGTGTGAAATGAGAAGAGAAACCTCACCCAGAGAGTGGTCACAGCGCCTGGATGAAAAGGGAATGTTATGCTACTCTTGCCCCAAACAAGCAGACAAACCTGCACATGCATATCCACGCAGCTCCCTCTTGATGTAATATGTAAGAAAACAAGCATGGATTCCCAATTAAATGCCATTGAGATTAGAGGTGAGGTAGCCAATATTTGATGGAGTCTGGGAAGGGGAGATGGTTGTCTGGCCCTAACTCAAGTTGTCAGGGTCTTACCTGTGTTTGGAGAAGTTCTCTGTGCTGTGGGCTGACAGGTGGTGCTTTACTCAGGACCCTGTCTGTGAGGATGGAAGGATTTCCTTGCTTCTCTGGCTTTGTTTCGGACCTTGGTGATACTTACAAGGGGTGCTAAAGGATTACAGCAATTCCTTATGCAGAGCAGAGGGTTTCACTGCAATGAGGAGGAAAAAAATGATTTCTTATTTCTCAGTTTCTTTCAAATTGGGGCTAATTGAAAAAAATTGAGCAGTTCTCAAAAATGGGAAGAAAAGACCTTCTCGAGAGAGATTAAGTTTTCAAATAGGTACGAACAGTTTAAAATAGAGGACTTTGATAATTTAAAAATAAGTGCATCAAATGTGTCATCAAAAAGCCTGGGTATATTCTATGTGAAGAAAATCATTTAACAGAGTTTCAAATCACCCAAGTGCCCATGCCTTCCCAGTGAGACCTGTACCAGCTGATGATTGTCCTCTATCCTGGTGTATGCTATATATGCATAGGCATATGTGCTTTGAAAAGCAGCCAGTAATGGGGCCAACATTAGTCCGTAATTTCTTTTTTATTCACCTTCAAACAAAATCCTGTCAGGCAGCATTGGGAAGCTAAAAGGAAGAGCGTGAGGGGAAAAGTGTGACTACTAACAGGAGGGGAAAGGATCAGGAGTGTATGTGGAGTATTTGAGGAAATAGCCTTAAAGCATGGAGGTAGACAGGACCACTAAAAGCTTTGTACATGGCAGTGCAGCCTGATCTGACAATTGTCGTTTGGAAACTTATGGTTCTGTGAGGCTGAAAAGTTTTTTTTTGAAGCATTGTTGAAACTAATTATCCTGGAGAAATGAAGCTCAACTTAAACAAAGAAAAAATTTCACTATGGGTCACTGTGCACAAAGTATTAGTGCAATTTTGATTTTCCTTTTTACCCTCCTCCCCCCTTTTAGTGGCAGGTGGGTGGGAAAAGTGCAGCGTGGGGGAAATTGCTTTATCAGTGTGGTGCAGCATGCAGGGGTCTGAGTGGGTGTCTGTGCCTGCCCTGGCCCCCAGCACTGCTGGCAAGGGTGCCCAAGGGGCTGCAGAACCTCAGTCATCCTGCTGTTAGCTGGGGGTGTGTCACCCTGCCTGGTGGCAGAGGGGAGGGCAGTAGAGCTGGCTTTAGGACAGGCTGTTCTGTCTGTGAGCGATGGGAGCTCTTTTGCAGTCGCTTTTGGAGATTTACTGCGGGTCCACAGTGGCTGTCTCCCCACGGTGTGCCAGGCCTGTCTTTGCTATCCTGACCTATGCTCTGGTTTTTCTTTTCCTTCCCCTGGCTGTCATAAATAATGTGCAAGCTCTTTAAAGGCAGTCAAGTGGGTGCTTGAAACGTGCCTGGGAGGAGGCTGTGCTGTTCACACTGTGCAGGTGCCTCAGCCTCCTGCCACACAAACAGGGATGGCAGCTCCTCTTCCACAAAAAAACTCTGCTGCACAGGGGGTTTCTCCTTTTTCAAAGAGGTGTTATAATAGGGCTGTCCCTTTTTTCCTTGCTGATAAATGGTGGCTATTTAAATGAGCTGCTTGAGGGAAAATATTTTTGACCCTTACCTGACTCAGACCAAACCAAACATCCTTCCTGCACAGCATTCCATGAGGATGGGCACTTGAAGCAGTGTACATCCTGGCAGCAAAATGCGGGAGTGCTTGGGGCACAGGTCATTGTTAGACATATAAGAATCTGTAGGAAGTCAGGCTCAAAATATAAGGTTGATTATGAGTAAGAAGGCTAAATTTTCTCTGGTAGTTTTTCCTACTACACTTCTGATTCTGTCTGATTGTATCTGGGCAGGAAGAATAATTTTCAGATGAACAAAAAGATTGTGTAGAGAAGATGAGTGTTATTAAGTCAGTGCTAGGTGTGTTTGAAATAGGATACTGCATGCAGGGTTTGAAAAATAATTTTGCAGAAGTTGATGGGTCTTTGAGCTGTAGGACCTGAGTCTAGTAGGAAGATGGTATGTTACCTCAGAGAGCAGCACATGAAATTACTGCTCCTGATGGGTCCTTTGACAGGGTTTCACAGGGCAGGAGTCAACCATCCTAATCCACAAAAAACTAATTTATCACAGAGGCTGAAATGTCTGCATCATGATGCATCCCTCCCTGCAGTGGCCCTTTGCAGGCTGCTGAGACCCTACTGTAGCCCTGCCCTCTGGTTAGGGAAGATGGCTGGGTTTTGTACTCTGCTCACCAACATTTTGTACTTGCTATGTCCCAGCTAAGCAATCATCTTTATTCCATCCTCAAGATAAAGTCACTTAATTGTGAAAAGCAGAGGGGAAGTTTTGGAAGTGAATGTAGTTAAGTATCATGGAATAGTTTGAGTTGGAAGAGACCTCACAGATCATCTTGTTCTAGCATCTCTGCCAAGGGCAGGGATAACTTTCACAAGACCGGGTTGCTCAGAGCTCGTTCAGTCTGGCTTTGAACACTCCCAGGGAAAGGGATTGCTTCTTTGGGCAACCATTTTCACCCTCAATAGAATCATACAAGAGTTTGGGTTGAAAGGGGCTTTAAAGATCATCTTGTCCCAAACCCCCTGCTGTGGGCAGGGACACTTTTGCAGTGGCAGTATTGAATCAGTGTGCACTATGGAGGGGAGGCAGGAATGTGAGGGTAGCTGACCTGGTGAAGGTAAGGGACAGAGAAAATGCATGTGATCCTTCAGTACTCAGAAATTAGTGTGACAGAAGATAGATGTCTGTGAGGTACTAAAGAGTAATCCAATAAAGAAGCAGCTCCTACAGAGTCAGACAGCATGGGGAATGGTTGTTAAGAGTTAAAACTAAAAGGCTCATAAGAGACTCTGAAAAGAGAAAAGGAAATACTTGGCATGACTAGAAAGGAAGGATGGGGTAATGGCCTAGGCTATCACCTGTGTGTCCAAAAGGGAGTAAGACTTATGCACAACCAAAATTTCTGACTGGAAACAGTACAGGGAAAAATAAGTTAGACTGTAAATAAAAGGAAGGGCCATGTATTTCCAGAGGCTGTCAAAAACTCTAGAATAAATAGAGTGTGAAGTTGAATCTATATGAAAACAAATAGGTCACAGGAATACAAATGTGGTACCAGTTCTAAATCTGAATAGAGGCGATGAATACAACAGGCAGAAAGACATCAAAGAGGCAGTAGAGCTGTGCTGCTCTGATTTGATGAAGGCTTTAGCTAGCCTGCCCTATTAGCAACATGCTGTGTAGGAGCTGCCTTTTTCAGAGATGGTCGTTGTGCAGTCAATTGTGTTGGTAACTTGTGCTTATGTAGCGTGCTTCTATTAAAGGAACCTGGGGTACCCTTGGAAGGTAGCAAATTCCTTGGCAGATTGGGAAAGAGAGAGATGTGTGGGTGTTAGACTGGTTCTAGTGTTACACTATCACAACTATGGGCTGAATCTTTTCTTGAGGTCCCAGTGAAGGTATCAGTGGAAGATGGAGGTAGAGATGTGTCTGCTGGTTCTTGCCTATTTATCTTGCACACCTGAACAGCCAGAAACCTCTCTGAATGCAGAGGGGTTTTATGTATTTATGGTAATCTATATGCAGTACATTACTTGCCTCAACACGTGGAACTTGGACACTTCTCCCATTGTTCTCAGGAAAGACTTTTTTGGGGAAATCATTTTCCCTGTGGGCACTGTCCTCATCAAATGCAGTAGTAGTTGAGATAGAGAATGCTCTTAGGTTAAAGAAGCTGGAGAACAATCTGGGAGACTCTTGCCCAGTTCCCAGCTGTGCCCCATGTCTCCTGTCTGCCCTTGGGTAAATGCATTCCTTTCTCTGTGCTCTTGCTCCTTGTGTGCAAAGCAGAAATCATAATGCATCGTTAGCCTGTCCTGTTCAGTTAGATTAAAAACCCTTTGGAGCAGGCAGCATGTTCTACCGCATGTTTATGTAACATTTTGCATAATTTGATCTTGGCTAGCATCATCTAGGACACGTGGAGATACCTCATAAATAATACTAATAATATTTTAATATTGTTAATGCTTAGCACATTCGTAGCATTTAATCTCCCCCTAAAACAGCACTCAGCACTGTGACATAGCAGTGATTGAGCATGAGTCATGTTGGCTCCTTTCCCTGGCATGGTGCAATCTGTCAACTAGCCAGAAAGCTCAGGCCTTCAGTGAACATGTACTGGGTGTCAGGAACACCTGGATCTTACTTCTGCCCTGGCAGTAACTTACTGTGTCATTGCTGGGTGATGTTGTTTGTTTTGGGCTGTTTTTTTAAAGTGAACTCTGGTCATTGGCCATCTGACTTGAGATGGTGGGAGCCAGAGGTTCACAGAGCCTTTCTGTGTTAGAAATTAAAAGTATTACACACTCCTGTGAGAGAAAACCAGTCTCTGAGAAGCTCATGGATTGGAAAAGCCAAACTAGGGGACACTTTAAAAAAGCCCTGTTCCTCTTCTGCTTGCTTTCTAATCAGTAACAAAGGGGAAGGATTTATGTACCTTAAGAGGTAGATGTGGAATTTAGTGAAAGTTCACATGGTGTCTTGAAGGAAAGTACTTGATGATTTATATGATCTCATTTTCACTGACTGCTCTTTGTTGCAGAATGCAAGAGGAGAGATGGAAAAGAGACCAGATGTACTAGGAGAGTGCTGACACATCTGCTCACCCACCACAGGGTCTCTTTTCCTCCTCAGATGAGAAGCTTAAATACTGAGAATCTTTCCCATCCTTTGTCACACAGACACATCAGGACTTTCTTTTTCAGGAGTGCATCCATAGCCCACTTGTGTCCTCAAGGAGGTTCCAGCAGCTGCTGTGAGCCTGGTTGCTGGCTGAACCTCCTAGCTTCCAGTTATCTGCTGAGACAGATTGGCTCAGTCTTTTGCAGTCTTCTCTCCAGGCATGTGTCCTGCAGGACATTGGTGCCAAATCTTCCAGAATACCCTCTGGGAACCAGGGCTGAGTGGCCAGCTACAAACCTTCAGAAGAATTTAAAACCGTGAGAAGAAAAGGGTGCGTTCAAAATAAGGGGTGGTGACAACTTAAACTCTGAAAATTATGTTTTAATTACAGCCAATAATGAAACACACAACAGGAGCTCATAACCAGCTCTCTGTTACTGCCTTGCATTTTGCCTAGACTGTTTGCAATTTCTTCTGAGTGACCTTACCCGAGCACTCCCTACACTTCTGAATTAATCTTTATTTACTTTGCTGCAAAGCTTTGTCACCACGTCTTTTTTTTTTTCTGTACTGAAGCACTCGTCAGAAAAGCCTGCTAAGCTAAGCACCAAGCATAGGATTTAGTGATGCTCCAGCCACTGAAAACGTCACGCTGCTGGGAGAACAGAGAAGGGATAAGGCCACCCTGTTTTTCTTCCTGCCCCTCTAATCTAGGAGTTCTACTAGAGGCAGAGTCCCCTCTAAGATAATTTAGCCTTAGAAACTGGCTGTCTGGAGAAGCAAGGTGCTCACTTGCACATCCTTCACCAGGTGATGTGCTGGGGTACATGATATTGCCCTGAAACTTGCAGAGAGAAGAACCCCTGTGCAGGAGGGCATACACACCTTTTAGAACTGTCCTTAATCTGCCTTTTATATTTTTGTTGTAATCTTTACATTCCTGCAAGGCAGGATGACCTTTTATTTAAGGTGCACTGACTCCCTTCAGACATATTTGAGTTGTACCTGCCTCTAAGCTCAGCTTGAACTTGTGTGGCCTTTGACAGGGATAGGTGGGAAGCTGCAAAGAATGGAAGAAGTAGTCTTTAACATCTGAAACCTGCTATGGACTAGAAAGACAGCAATGCTGAACAAAGAAACCAGTGCAAGGAAAAGGAGCACAGTTATTGTTTGGTGGTGGGCTTTTTAGCCCTTTGGTGCTGGCAAAATCTCTTCTACCCTATTTCTTCTCCAGGGAAATGGCTTCTTATTCAAAGACTTCCATCCTTCCTTTGTATTTGCTGTAAAGTTCAGCACCCAGGACCCAAATCTCGCTGTCCCACACATGTCTGTGCCTCTAATCTGAGTGTGGTGACTCCCAGCTCAAGCTTGGGCAGTGACTTGGCAGCTGCAAAGCAGCACCTGCTTCAGGGGATTCACTGGAATATCCTCTTCATGCCCCACAGATGGGGGCCCATAAAAGCTAAAATCCACAACAAGAGGACAAACCCTCCATAAACAAACCTGACAACATTAGGAGCAGTAAGGGGGCATAAAAGTAAGGCTTTCCTTTTCTAAATTTCTCTTCCCTGCCCTCTGGAATCTGTCATTGCTTGTTCTTTCCTCTTCCTTCCTTGAAGTTGAGTCACACAAGCACTACTGTTATGGTTTATGTATGCTGTGTTTATTCAGTGGTTATGTCTAGTGGGACCACCCAAGAGGGACCTACTGTTCAAGCCTATCATGATATGAAGGTACAAGAAGGGACTGCAGCACTACCAAACATGTATCAGTTCAACAGGTGCTGAGGAACACTTACACAACTTTGGATGAAGCTGCTGGGTGATGGGGCAATGAAGCACAGAAGCAGAGGGAGGACTGGGAGATTTTTTTTTTCCCTTTTGGCTTGCAAAAGACAATTTTGATACCTTAGAAGGAAATTTCCACCCAGTAAGCTTGACTACAGTCAAATTAAATCTGATAAAAGGTGGTTCAGGCTCTGGTTAGAGAATGGTGACTCCACCAGTCTCACTGATCATGTTACTTCCTGGGGTTGTGGATGATGGGGCACTGTGTCAGAACATTCAGCTACAGTGGTAAAATTCAGATTTTGTCCTTCTGGAGCACATTACTAATTTAAATCACTTCTGGACAACAAATACCTTCCTGTTTTGGCTGCCAAGTTTAGCTCTTCACTGGAGCAGAGGTCTGACTGAATCCAAAATCAAAGACTGACTCTTCCAAGGTCCCTGCTTTGCCACTGGTGTCAATAAGGAGTTACTTGTGCTATGTGAATTTCATTAAACATTAAGAACTTTAAAAGTTGAACCCCAGTTTTTGGGGTTCAGGGGGTTTTCTCAGCTTCCTGAGGTCCTTCTTTGGTGTCTGTTACTCCTATGACTCCCTTTGCAGCAGGAAGCAACTGCCACTCTGACCAGGAGATTTTGGAGCAAAATTCTTTCACCTGTCATACAGCATAATAATTTTCCAAGCTGCAGTCCTATAGCCTCATGCTGTGACCTTGTTGAAGCTCCTAATGCAAAGCCAGGTCAAATTTTGGACAGCAATCTCCAAGGCAGAGCCAGAATGCTGCAGGAGGCACCATTTGGAAGTCAGCAGGAGGTGTGATTCCTCAAGTCAGTCTTGAACTGGTTCCACAGCATGGTGGAGTATTGCTTTCCTGGCAAGAAAGACAGGCAACCACAACCCCAGCCATCTGAGGATATTAAAAAGCTGTTTCTCCAGGAACAGTCATTATCTCTAATACCCTCCTTAACTTTAAACTTGGGTAATTACTTTCATCTGACCTAAAAAAGGTTCTCGGGTGGGCTTTTTCCTAGGTACAGTATTTTTTCATGCTTTCTGTAGTAAACAGCTTTGTAGGAATGCTGCACACTGTTAAACAGATGCTCTGTTGCACCCTGAAAGATAGATGCAGTTTGGAGGTGGGTCATTATCAGCTGAGAAGCTCTGGGGCTCAGCTGCTACAGGCAGGAGGTAATCATTAATAGCAGGGCTGTGCAGCAGCACTGATGATGATCCATGGTATTTGTGAGATATTTGAATAATTAGTGGTGGGATCTGCACACCTCTCCTAGAGAAAACACCAGGCTGCTTTACAAGACCAATGTGTATCCATGTAAATGGTGTGACAGGCAGCCAGAATTCTTGGTGTAACTCATGCTAGCTTTAGTTCCCAGTGAGTCCTGGTGGTGAAGGGTATCTTAAAGAAGCCCTGCTTTTCCCTGCAACCTCCTGTTTGGTTAGGGGCCCTACACCAGGTCAGACATCCTCGGTTATCTCCCTATTTTTGGTGTATCTGAAGACTTGTCTCATTGTATTAATACCTCTTTTTTTCTTCAGGTTCCTTCTTAGCCTCTTAATCTTCAGTGTGTGTTTTTTCCTGACAGAAATTTGGTTTTAGTGGACTTGAGAGTTTAATGGATGCATTTAGAAGATCTGAATAAATCATTATGGAAAGAATTTTAAGAAAGGAGAGATTTGCTTCGGTTTGTTTCTGTAATGAAAAAAGCAAACCTAAAAAATTTTTTCAAAAGCCATCTTCAATCCTTGCCACACTCTGTGAGGGGGAATATGATGTGGTGCTTGAGAAACAACTGACTTAAATTCAAATATAACTTAGGACCTAATGAAAACAGAGCTATGCAGCCAAAAGCCTGTGTGACCTACAGGACCCACTTTTTGAGCAGCCCTTGGAAGTAAGATCAGAGAGTCTGACCTATGGTGCTTTGGTTTTTTTGGTGTTATCTGACTTAACAAAGGAACAACTGAGTCTTTGTCTTTTGTAATGAATCTGTTCTTGATAGAATGTCCCTTCCAAAGGGCAGAAACATAGAAACATTGCCAAGCATTTAACATTTCTCTTCTGCAGTTTCTTGTCCTGCCTCCCAGTAACACCAACACAAGTTAAGTTTTCCCCAGTGCCTCTCAAATCAAGGCAACAGTTTCACTGTATTTTGCTGTACTGCAGTCCTTTTCTTGGCATCAGTGTTATTGAAGGCTTGAAGACCTTAGAAATCAAGGTTTATGTCAGGTGCTCCTCTTTCACCAGAAAATTGTATAAATGATGGAGTGATGAAAGCAAACATGTACAAGATTGCAGGACGTGGGAACACCCAGAGAATGTTGACCTTGAGTGCTTGCAAAAAAGCATTATAAATTGCCCTTGTGGCTTGGCCACCATGAAATCTGAATCCTGCAATTCTGGGTGTTGGCATTTGATTTCCAACAGAAACTCAGAACTCAAAACCAAGGTGTTCTATGTTGGATCAAAAAAAAACCCCAACCTCTTTTTGCTGTTGCTTTGAAATTTTTCTTTGCAGTAAAAAAGACATGGAAGAAATGTTTCAGTGTCTCCAGCAAAGTAGGATATTTTAAGTTTCTTGTTTTCAAAAATGTTTTGATCTATTTGAACCCAAACACATTTTGAGAGCTATTTTCCTTCATGTGAATACAGTGTTACATTCAGCTTCTTCTAGTGAGTTAGCTCAGCATACTGAGGCTGAAGAGAAAGAACCCTGCTCATTCTGCCAGGTTGTTTTGTAGGAAAAGACCAAACTCCCATGTATCAACACAGAAGGAAAAAACTACAAAAGCTGAGTGGTGATAAGAAAAAGTGGGAGGGAGCAAAGAGTGAAACTTGCCTGTGAAAACATTTTCAAAAGACAACAGCAATGAGAGAGAGAAAATGAGCATTTCTTTCCTTGGGGCTGTTGCTTTCTCTGACCTTTACAACAAATCCCTCCTTCCATTATAAATGGAATATTAACTGTCCTGCTCCAAGTACAGCGTCCTACTGGCTTCTTGCAGGACAGTCACTGGGGAGGAAAGTAGGGAAGGAACTCAGCTCTGTCCTTAGCTTGTTACAAAAGGAGGGAAAGAAAATGTAATCCCTGCAGACTGGAATGATGGGGTGAAGCCATTTAGCTGGTGGGAAGAGTGGGGGGAGCCCAAAGGGGAAGCAGAGAGGGCTGATCATGCAGATGTGATGCAGTGCCCTCAGCTGAGCCTGCCTGGCAGCAGGTCAGAGATGGGAAGCCACGAGGAGTTGTGTGAGGGGTGGCTGGTGTTTGGGATGCATTGCATGGGGCTCCATGTTTCCACTGAGCTGTTCTTCTCTCCATTTTGGGGCAGGAACAGGTTTTGCCAGGCTTTTCCACCTTGCAGCAAATGCTTTGTAGTCAGGCATTTCCTTGCACGTTAAACAGATCTGAGATATTCAGGACTTTAATTGTCACAAGGCACATGCTAGGAGTAGTTTGGAAATAGCAGGAAACAGTGAGAGATTGTCATTCTTTAAAAACTTATATATTTTCTGTGCTGTTAGGAGTGCCAGCCTCTGGGGAGCTACTTGTGCCTCTGCAGATGATGATGGAGAAAGAGGAGAGGGGACCCAAAAGTACTGTTTTATTTTGCTCTGTTGTGTTTTTGTCAGTGATAGAAAACTGAGGTTAAGGTCAATCCCAAGAACCTTAAGAGGTACTCAGCTTTTTAGATGCAAGGTATTTACAGCTCCAGCACAGCAGATATTTCTTCTGCTTTTTGTCATTCAGAAATTGAGCCCAAAAGCTTTGCCTGTCTCCCATCACCTGTTTCTAACATCATCTTCATTATGCACAGTTGTTTTATCAAGCACTACCACAAAACACATCCCAGAAACATCTGTGTATCTCTCACACTGTCCTGTGGCTTGTGGCTTTCAGTGCACCCCAGATGGTTTGGGGTGAATGATGGGTCTCTCCTGGCGTGTGCTGATGATGCACGTCCCTGTTGAACATATCCTCATCCCAGAGTTGCCCTGTCCATAGGAAGACAGGGTGGAAGGTCAGTAGATTCACAGTGGCTGTCTAACCAGGACCTGCTCAGGGTGTAGAAGGATGGGGTTGGCATCCAGCAGCAAAGAAAAGTCTTGCTGCCACAGCTATAGAACCAGGGCAAGTTTTTTAAGGTAAAATATACTTAATAAGTTATAGTGGATTGCTGTGAATGTTCTAGTACCTTCCCCTGAAGCACCTTGTGATGGCCCAGGAGAGAAGGTGGCAGAAATTGCATGGTTCTCCTTTTGGTTTTCCAAACCATTTGCAGGCTCCCAAAACCCACTGGGAATGAGGCTGTGGGAAGGGAGGGAAGCAGTGAAGAAGGGCTGGAGTGGGGCGGGGAGAACATGTGCATGGGTTTGCTTGTAATTAGGAGATTTAAACTTTGAAAGAAGTTAATTAATAATGAAACTTTCTGACTGAATGATGTAGATTATGAAGACTGGCTTTGTCAGCAGCTGCAATTAATTACAGGCTCAAGCACAGGGAAAAGGAGGGGGGTAAGGGATGTGGGAGAGGGGAGGCATTGCCGAAAGAAAGATGATAAACCTGGCTGCAGGCTGTTGCTGTGGTGACAAAAGGCAGTAGCTGTGGTTGACAATGGTGACACATTGAAGGCAGCAGATAGTCCTAATTACCCCCTCCACCGACCCAAGCAGGCAGCAACCCCTCCTGATTCGGGGTAGGAGATGCTCTGGTTTTCTCCTTGCACTTTTTTCCTTTCTGCTGCAGGTTTGATTGCTTTGCTTTGCCTTTGCAGTTTCCAGCTGCTCTGAAAGGAAAACTGTAGGGCAGTGGCTTTTTCTAATGTCACTGTAATATCCTGGGAATGGCCTGCAGTTCTGTAATATTCTTGGGAAGCCTGGAAAATGCTGGCAAACTTTGAGAACTGATAGCTAAAACACAGGGAGAAGAAATCATCTGCAACTGGCCACAGCACTTTGAGCAGGAAGATGATATGAGATTGCACATCTGACCTAAGTTTCAAGCTTTTTGGGAGAACTTGCCATGGTTTCTCAGGTGTTGTGCTTCAGGGTCTCACCTGCTGCAAGCACCCTGCCATGGTCTGCATGGCCTTGTGGGGAGCATGCACGGGCAGTGAGAGAAACATGGAAATGTGCTGCCCTGGCATTGCTGCTCCCAAAGACATGCATAGGAGTGTAGATCTGTGTTAGATAAAAGCTCCTGGCTTTCCTGAGTTTGGCTGTAGTTAGAGTAGGACTCTCTGCCTCCAGCTCTCTTGTGTCATGCAAAAAAAAAATAAAAATTTGCTTTTAAAACAATTTCTGCTTTTCATTTGTCATGCATTAGTTTAATCCAAGAATGTTTAAGGCTCTGGTTTTGTCCATGTATCTTCTGACCCCCTTCTGCCCAGGGAGAAGGACTTTTGCAAGCTCAGCCTGCTCTGAAACTGTTTTGGCCCCTTGAAGAATGTCATTCAGCACTGTTCCCTCTATCATGGCTTTGCTGGTGCTTCCTTTCCAGAAACTGTCAAAGCACCTGTTGTGAAATGGAAAGGCTGAGAGAGCTGGGGCTGCTGAGCCTGGAGGAGAGATGGTTTAGGGGGTTCTTATCCAAGTGTATCAATATCTGCCAGGAGGAGTAAAAGACACAGTCTGCTCAGTGATGCCCAGTTACAGGGCAAGAGGTAATGGTCACAGCTTGAAAAGTAGGATGTGTCCTGTTTAAACTTAAGAAAACACTTCTCTTCTGTGTAAATAGTCAAATGCTGGAGCAGGTTTCCCAGAGAGGTTCTGATGCCTCTGAACCTGAAGATATTAAAACTTCTGTGGATGCATCCCTGAGCAATCTGCTGTAGTTGGTGCTACTTTGAATAGGAAAGGTGGAGAAGGTGACCTCCAGAGGCCATACTATCATCAACCATTCTGTGGTTCTGTAATGGAATGGTGACACCAAACAGATTTGGAGGAGTCCAGAAAAGAACTGCAGTCTTATCTGAAAACCCTGTGTGAGCTAATGGAAACCTCTTAAATTGCTTTCCTGGGCATCAGATCTGATCATTAAAGAAATGTGCAAGAGAGAGGAAGGTGGCAAGTTGAAGTTGTGTTGCATAGACCCTGAGTGAAAATAGTTTGTGCCCTTTTGGTACATTCCTCCCAGGAAAGGGTTCTGGTTTTGAAGCCTGTTGAGGGTGGGCTTCATGTTCATTGCTTTGTAGAGCAGAAGGGATTAACTTTGTGAGGGATAGTGATAACAAATTGTTGAAATCCTCTTGGAGCATAATTGCAACAGTAGAACTAGTGCCCTGCTCCTGTCTGATTTTGCAAGTGAAGGTAGCTCACCACAAACCAGGTGGGGGAGAAGAGAGAGAATTAATAATCCTCTAGATCAGATTGTGTAGTTTAGTCATAAATCACTGTCAGAGAATAAGCATGGAAGAGTTGCTCAGAACAAACCACAGAAGCTGAATGTCTTTCAGAAGTGATCAGAGATACAGGCCACTCTTTCAGATTAAGGACTGAAAATGGATGCACTCAGTGGGTTGTATTTTAAGTAGATAATTTTGTGTCTCTTCTATTAAAAAAAGATAAAATTGTCTGACAGTGGAAACTGGGCATATGTGTTGTGAGGTGTGCAAATTGCCCAAGAATGTTTCTGCTGGAGGCTGGAGGTCTATTCACTCTACATCACTGCTTTGCAATGGGAACACTGGAAAGTACTGCACAAATACACCCACTTTTAGAGCTAAAATACTGTAAATGAGTTCTTGGATAAGCATATGTCAGGCTTTAGAACTCCTTCAGGCAGAGAGGGATGGTGAGAGGGGGCAGCTAGAGTGTGTAGAGTACAAAGGTCAAACAAATACACCATTTTTATCCACTTCTCTAACACATAAATGAAGTGGCACTTGATGAAATTATAAGACAACAAATTAATAATAAATAAGAGGGAACAGATTTTAATGTAAAGTATAATTAGCCAATGTAGCTCAGGGCTGCCAACTATTATCGAAGCAGATATTTTAGCAAGATTATCAACAAAGGATTCAAATGAATAAGCAAAGCATCTGCAGGGACAGCAGTGTAGCTGAGAAAACAATTATAAGGACTATCAATCCTCATGCTTTAGGGCATAAACAGATCACCAGCTGGGGTCAGAAACACAATTTTTCCTCATAGTTACTGAGTAACCCGGGCACGTTGTGGAGTTTTGTACAGCGTGGGTCACTGCTGGAAGAGTAACAACAGATTAGACAGACCAGGGGCACTTCTTCACCCACAGGTTTCTCTGAGAGGGGACTAGCCTTATTTTGTACCCCCTTCCCAGAAGGCAATAATCATGCAGAGATCAATTTGCCCATTTTGATTTAGATCCCTAGATCTTGGAGATCTGATACATTTGGGTATAGGCCACCTTATCTTCCATATATTTGGAAGATTCAGTGAACCAGTGAGGGAAGGGACCCAGCACATCAATAGGAAAGGAGCAAGCTTTGACTGTGGCACTGATTTGACTTGTGTAAGTACTTTAGGCCTTTTGTGCTACCTCTACTTTCCCTTTTACAAAAGAGTTTGGCTTAATTAAGGAATGGAGTAGTGATGAACTGAGTGCAGGGAATATGGGAATGTAATAAATCAGGTTTACCAGCTCTTCTTTCCCTTAATCTTCCTATTTTGTTACTTCAAGCCTAGGGCAAGTTTATCTTGGCCATGATGCTTTTGCAGAAGTTTTCCTTGACTCTTTCCCACCTGGTTCGAGTGTGTCAGCATGATGGTGATTTTGTTAAACTGTGTTACCCTGGGAATGTACCAGCCATGTGAGGATATGGACTGCCTTTCAGACAGGTGTAAAATCTTGCAGGTAAGCAGATTTCCTTCTTGTTGTGATGGTGCTTCAGTCCAAGTCACAGATTTTCATGCATGCTTTCCTTCAGCGTGTGGGCAATACCCTCCCAGAGAGGCTGGCAAGGCTGTCCCTGGCAGTGAGCTGTCCTGCTGTAAAATGGCAAGGGCTTACTTTGAGGAGGGGAATGGGACAAGAGAGACAATGAATGAGCTTGACTTGTGACTATGCAGTACTGAACACTTGCTAATTTTCCTGAACCCCACGTAAGCAGCAGTTTCCTGGCACAGACACTCATAAAATACATTGGTCAGGGTTAAGCCAGGAAGAAATAACTAAGATTACACAATCCAGGCAGGATAAATAGCAGCCTCCAATGCATTTGGTAGTCTGGTGATGTGCAAGACTATTACTGATTCAACAGATACTGTGGCATTCAGGATGCCCAAAGGGAGAGGAAATAAAAGGAATGCTTAGAAAGGCCATGAGTACATCCAGACTGTAAACACAGCAGCTGTGCTTGATGTTTCCCCAAAGAAAAGGCAACAGCAAAGGGTGTCATCCACCCTTGTGGTACTGTGCTAAGGCCTTTAGGTATCTGAAGCTGTTCTCTGTGATGGGTATGTGCTATCCAAGCATGGGGAAGGTGCATTATATCCTCAGCTGAGCCATTTGCAGCAGTGTGATGAGGTCCCTCCTGGGGGGATCTTGGAAAAGCAATGTTTTCCTGGCCAGGTTTAGATCTGCTGGTGCTGAACCAACACTGCTTTTCATGTCCATGTAAGGAGTCTCTGAGTCTGCATCAGTTACTTCACCTGTGGATAAAAAAAAACCAAACCTACAAAAGCCCTCACTGAACTTGAGAAATAAGAAGCTGTGATGTCAGGGCTACATGAGAGAAATTTTTCCAGCCCTGCCTCTATCTCATTTTCAGGTGCCCTGAAATTGGTATTTTTCTCATATTCTGTGTTTTAAAATCCAAGGCTGAGAATGCTTGTCAAATATGCTCTTGGGTTTCTGTTTGGCAGGTGTTTGATGATTTCATCTTCATCTTCTTTGCCATGGAAATGGTCCTGAAGATGGTGGCCCTGGGGATCTTTGGCAAGAAGTGTTACCTTGGAGATACCTGGAACCGCCTGGATTTCTTCATTGTCATGGCTGGGTAGGTTGATAATTTCTGGATTTGTTTACTTTGGGTTTACTAGAGTCTTGTATGGAACAGGAATGATGTAACTGAGGAGAAAGTTTCCACCTGGTGCTGTTCCAGTGCAGCTGCCAAGCTGGAACTGGGCATGCTGGGATTAGCAGCCACTGGAAGAAAGAGCAGACAAAGTAGCTTAACTCCTCGGTTGATGTGCAGCCATCTGTCCAGCACAACTTCAGCACAGGGTATTCATTTGTACCAGCTGAAGAGCTTGCCCAGAAACACTTCTGGGTTTCTGTGTTTTAAAATGTCTGGGTAGAAGACCTTTGTCAGAACCAAAACTAAAGCTAGCATTTCTGTTTCCAGCAGCAGTGTTTCAAGGGTAGGAATGTAGGTTTTTTATTCAGGGCTTTTTGTTTTTGCATTGCACCAGCATCACCCACAGCGCTATTGGGACAAGTTGACATTTGAGGGTTTTTTACAACAAAGTTGCTATGGTGAAGCTTTGATTTTCCCCTCTGCATGTATCAAGTGGAAAGTCTACCAGAATTTGCCTGTTAAATCACAGCAAAATGTCCATTTTTGATACCAGTGGGATGTGCTTTTTTCCCCAGAATTCTAATTTTCAATTAGAATGCCTTGTGAGATAATAAAAACAAATCAGAAATAAACATGTTATATTGCTCTTCTCACAGAAAAAAAAAAGTGAACATCTTTCCAGATAGAAGTCCTCAATTTTACTTTTCTTTAGCCAGGAATTACCAGCTCCACTGTTGCCTGGAAGTGTGTATTACTGACTGAGCTAGCAGTGAGTTTGAGCTCACTTTGCAGAATTTCCCCCCGTGGTGTGAAGTAGCACCATCTTTATATTTGCTTTTGACAGAGTTCTACAGCAAGACTTGAAAGTCATTCCCTCTGGAGGAGCAGATAATTGTTTGCTTCTGGGAGGAGCAGAGATTCTCAAACTCAGTGCAGCTGTAAAAATTTGAAGGCTGATTCTCAGCCAGGTTGAAAGGAGGACAGGCAGATGAAAGCTGTAGCCTTTTCTAAATTAACACAATATGTGTTAGATGAGAAGACCTTTCTTGTAGCTGAGCCTGCTGAGATTAACATCTGATTTAAAATGGCCTGACAAGAGGAGTACCAGCCGAAGCCCTTGAGACATGGTGCTGAGGAAAACCAGACCATTGTATGTTCTAACCTGAGCTCCTGGTGGCAAAATTGCTGGAGGCTGGATGCAGAGAAAGCAAGACCCTAATACAGCAGCTTTTGAGGAAGGAAAAGCTGGGTAGGTTCCAAAAGGGGACCTTGGAGCCTCTGTGCAGGTGATAATGCTGCAGTATGCTGGGAGAAAGACTCTGCTCCAGGTGGGAGCAGGAAAACCAATATATGAGGTAAAAAGGCTGGGAATTGGAGGGTCTTGCCCTGCCTGGGGTCCCTGAGAGCATGGTGTGTGAGTGGAGCATTCTGAAGAGATGGTGAAATCAGTGGGGCAATACTAACTGAAAGAGGGACAGCTCAAATACTTTGTGCAGAAAACAAACAAAATCCACACTACCTAGACAAGAAGAGAGCAAACTCCCTGACATATTTCCTTTTGTCACCATTGCTGGCAGGAATTTGAGGAGAGACAGAGTCTTTTGTGCATCTGATAGCAGTACCAGGAAAAAAAAATCTCATATCTGAACTTCTTTTAATGCCAAGGAGACTTCATATCAACCCCTTGGATATGAAATAATCTGTATGGAGGATTTTTTATTTCAGGTCCAAAACAGAAAGAAATTTTTTTTCCTGATTTCTATTCAATTGTCCTCATGAGGTGTCAGAATGAAATGATAGTAATCTCATTAGAATATCTGATCTCAAAGGACTTCTGCTAAAGAAAGATTTTTCCATTTAGTTGTATAGAACTAATGACTATATAATGTATTTCGAGTTATAAAAGCTTGTGGTTATTAATTCATTATTCTTTGAAATTCATTAAAATTTTCTGCACTGTTTAAATCAAATCCAAGGCTTTAACTTGTCCTTACATAGAGCAGGCTTTTGTTTAATTTCAAATGTAAGCCCAAACCTTTATCCTTATTGATTCCACACTGGGATCCTGCCTTCAGCTTACTGAAGCCATGTTGCCCAGACAGGGACACCTAGCATTAGGTCTTGCACATTTTCTCTGTGCCAGGGAGTTACATCCTGATCAGAAGGTAATCAGTTTTCCCTAAGAACCTTCTTCTTTTCATCATCCTGGATTCCTGATTTCTGTAAGGGAGGTCATAAACTTGGCTCCTAAGGAAGCATCCCTGATGTTGGGGTGCAATGCCCAGCTTAGAGTCCATGCAGCTTCTGTCAGTTTCAAGAATATGCACTGTACTTCTCCTCCCTTCTCCCTTTCCAAATAAACACCAGCAAGGCAGCAAAGAATAGACTGTAACATAGGAAAGTGGGGCCCATTCCGTGGGGCAGTCCTGGGCAGCTGAGCTGTCTCCATCTGGCTCGTGGCACGACAGCACATTTCATCAAAGAGCAGAATGACTATTTGCTGCTATGGTCCCAGACGGTGTTTTGGTTACATAAACCATGTATTCAGGCAATCATTTGTAGTTATTTCCTCACTTCCTTGGAAAGCCAGAAGCTATAGTTTTAGTTAGCTGAATTCCCTCATGTGCCCTTGCCCTGCTTGCCCCTGCAACCCAGCAGCTCAAGGAGGAAGGCTCCATTGTCACTAAAAATGTTCTGTTTCCATGGCAATAGGAGCTGACATCACCAGAACTTTCTCCCCTCTCGAACACTCCCTCCCCTAACCACCTTCGTGGCTTTTTTTCTGAAAGGGTTAGGAAAAAACCCCAAACCAACAGTTACAAGTTAATGCTCTCCCTCATTGTTCCCCTCAGAGCTCCAAAAATCATATGAAGCAATTTGGTTTGAAGAAACAGCCAGGGCTGCAGATTCAGCTTGTTGATGCTCCCATTCCCAACTGCTTGCTGGTGACAGGAGGTTGCAAGTTCCCAGACGTTTTGAGCAGACTGTGCTCGTCACCACCAGCTGTCCTGGTGGGAGTCCCTCTTCCCTTCCATTTGTGATTAGGTCTCCTCTGTCGTCACTTGTTTCCCACAGTGATGGGTGTGTTTGGAGAGCTTGAACTGAGGTGACTTCAGAGGGCAGCTTCCTCAAGTTGAGAGCCTATGATGGTTTGAAAATTGAGATAATGAGAAAGCTAATCAGATTGGAAATGTCAGCCAGAGTCTGTATGTGTGTGAATTTAGGGGAAGAGTCACTTGTTTCTGGGCTCATACTCATCAGCTTTTTAAGCCAGGCAGTTCTCTAGCAATACAAGAGTGAAAGATTTCCCCTGCTCACTCTGTTCTGTGAAACAGAAGCACTCACGTGTGGTTGGAGATGCCACTGTCCCTCTAGAAAAGGAGATATAATCCCTTTGTATATCTGTCATGAGACTCTCCCTGACCTTGGGGGCATGGTTCCATGTAGGGAGCTGTTCTGCCTCTCATCATCCAAATGCTGTGATTAACCATCTGTGGTGGGAGCTCTGTCTGCCTTTGCCCTCTTCTGTGGCATCCCTGGGGCATGTTAGGAAATTAAGGGGCAGAGGACTTCACTACATGGTGGGAGGGGAGGGGAGGAGGGGGTGATTGTGATTGCACAAGTGTCCCCAGAAATATGCCCAAAATCTTTCTCTAACTACTTGTTGCTTGAACTCCATTGACTGAGTAGAGAGCCTGTCTTTTGCAGAATGCTGTGTTTACCTCCCTCCATTATCACAGTGGAGTTTGCATGTAGATCTCAAACTGTGGTCAAATTACATCCTGTCCTACCTTTGGTGTAAGGAATGGCATTTTGAATATTTTGGCATTTTGAGACACTCTTGTGGTGCTCTTAAACAGCTTTTAAAAGTGGTACTTTTCAGAACAAGACACAGCATTCTGTCAGTGCCCTTGGTTGTAATATTGTTTTACTGTTCCTGCCTGAAACTTCCTGTTTCCTATACCAAGTACTGCAGTAGCCTGTCCATTCAACCACAGCACCTTGCTATCAGTTCATTCAGCTGCTTTCTTCATTGCCTCCAAGCTTGATTGGCTGGGCTTTTTTTTTTCTGTCTCCTCTTCTGAAAAGAGAAAACCCCTTCCTATTAGTAGGAACAGTAAACTTTGTTCACAGATGTATGTTGCTTCCATTTTTTCACACTGGAATACATATTATTTGCATTTCCAAAGCAGTTCATGCTGTTCTATCCCTGACTTGTCATCTTTGTTTCTTTTCTGTTCTCCCAAAAATACGCCTCAACTGCAAAATCCAACAGTGACTTTTTTTAGTTTTCTGTCAGGTTGTGATAAATAAATAAAGAACAGAGTGGCAAGAATTGTGCATTACAGAAGTACATCTGCTCACAAATGAATCCCCATTTAGTGTTTCATGTGAAGTTTATTACTTAGACAGTTTTTTCTCCAGCTAATGTATGTCATGATGATTACACATCATTCCAGCCATATCAACCTAATTACTTGTGTGTGAACCAGACTTGTAATCTCATAAGAGATTATAGCACATTAGTTTGATGATGTCTATTTTTCCTTAAACTTGTACTGGATATGGTTAATTTTGTTATCCAGTTTTAATCTATAATCTATCCAAGATGCATATTGACAATTTTATTACTGTACTGTCACTAGCATCAGTCCTGTCATTGAGATCACTGTGTACTGGCACAACATCAGAATCCCTTTGACCCTTGGATTCTTTCCCAGTTTTCTGAGTCTAATCAAAAATTATCACTACTGGTCCAGATCTTTTCTGGCCGTCTCTTTTAAGACTCTTGCATAAAAATTGTCCAGGCTTGCTTATCTTAGAAAAATCCCTATTTAGACACAGCCTGAAATACTTGATCACAGCTGGAGCTGAAATTAGCTCATTATGATCAATGGTGCACATACATCATCTGACCTTCCCCAGAGGACTTTTTCTTTAATTGATGTTTTCTGCCTTTTTTACACTGTTAGTGACAATTTTGTTTTCTTGTTCCAAAACTTCTACCACTTTATGTGCTCTTTCAGTTCTCTTACAAATTTTCTACAAGTCTGTCTCCTAATTTATATTCATGGGTATCCCTTCCCCTCTCCTGCTATTAAGTGGCTGCTTTTGTTCTTGCTCATGTCTTTTTAGCCTGTTCACTTTTCTTGTCTCTCCTGAAGCTTCTTGGATACCTGATAAATATTGCTGAATATCACTTGACTGTACTCCACAGCTCATGAACTGAAGTCTGACTATTTTGACACTTGGAGCTATTTACAAGACATGTAGACATGACTAGTGCTAAAGGGCAGGGTTTAGGGGTGGACTTGGCAGAGTTGAGTTAGACTCAATGATCTTAAAGGCATTTTCCAATCTAAATGTTTTTATGATTCTATAGCTGTTTCTGTGTGATTTCAAATTAGTGAATACAGCCTCTCAAAACCATCAGATATATCTGGTATTGTTGATGACCTTACATGAGTTGGACATAACACATGAAATCAAGTTCTAATTTAAAAAAAAACCAAACTTGATAAACAGTCTTTCAATCTTCCATTTTAAAATGCAATCTTCTGTAATTTGTAAGGTTGGGTACTTCTAAGGAGATTTAGGTACTCCAATGTATTGCTCAAATTTAATTATTGGAGGTGAATTGGGAAAGTGCTTTTATCAAGAGAGCCTGTATTCTGGTGTGATCTGAACATACCTAATCACATTTATAGGATTACAGATAATCAGGGGTGAAAGGGCCTTGTGGAGTCTCCACTCCAATCTTGCTGTTCAAAGGAGGGTCAACGGCAGATGCAAGGTGGAGTGTTCCAGTCAAATCTTGACACCCACCCCAGATGGAGATGGCACCATCTCTCACCATCCCAGCCCTGCTGCTGATGTATCTCTGGAACTGGTGCAGCTTGGGATGTCACTGCCCTTCCCTGTGTGGAGCTGTCCCCCAGGACTGGCAGCTCCTTTTCAGCACCACCACTGCCCAACAGCCCAGCCCAAATGCAGGACCTTGCATTCATCTGTTGAATTTCATAAGCCCCCTGTCAGCCTGTTTCTCTAGCCAGGAGGAATTCTCTATATGGCAGAAAATTAACCTGTAAGTATTTTGTCACTGATTCTGTACTAGAAAATGCCATTTTTGACAGAGTGTGTTACTCCCCCTCTCTTTCTGTCCACTTGAGCCTTCCTACTAGGTTAAAATCCTTGATTTTAATATTTCTTTCGTGCAGATTTTCCCACCAGGCCTTCCTAATGCCATTTAGGCATTATGCTCATAAAATGAACAATTCTTATTCTCTTTATTACTCAGCCCCCTGGCACAGGTGTAGAGGTGACACTATTTTTCTCCTCTTTACACCTTTTAGTGCCTTGATTAGTTTTGTTCTTGACATGGAGGTTCTGTAAGCATTAAGTCTTTTCCTAGTTTTATCACTTTTCCCTTTGGTCTTTTATTTAATTTTCTGACTGGTCTTTCAGTTCTCTAAAACCTAATTTTTCTTCTAATGAAATCCTGGTTAATATTTCTGCACAAGATTAGCCCAGTTTTCTGCCAGTCTCTTGCTCTTGCACTTTGTTACCAGATTCCTCCATCACCTTTTTGCCTGTTGGCCAGAATGTGCTGCTGAGGAGAGCAGCTGAATATTTCTTGTCCAAATTCTTCAGAAAGGGACACAAATCCAAGTCTATAAAATGTGGTATATCTATTGTCATAAGAAAAACAATTATTTTCAAAACACATCATCATGGGTAAATGCTGTCTTTGAAATCTGAAAGCCTTCCTAAATTTGCTTTTTAGTTTCACCTGTAGTTTGGCAGCACAGCTCTCCTGGTATCTCCATTTCTTTTCCAAAGCATCCTTTCCTTTTTGAGTAGTTATGCAGCATTTGGAGAGGGTTTTTAGAGCTGAAGATCTCTTTTCAGGCAAGCCTGACAGGCCCTTAAGCTGAGCAGAGCATTTCTTCTCACTCCCTGTTTCTTCCTGGTAGTTATCTGCTGTCCTTGAGTTCTGTTCCCTATAATTCCCTAGATATGTCATCCTTACCAAAAACTTGGAGTGATGATGCTTCCCAAATTCATCCATCCAAGCTCTTTTCAAACATGTGCAGCATCACTGTGAACACCAAATTTCTCCTTACATGGGAAACACTTATGGCCCTAAGCTCAACCCTCTCAGTTTCAGCTTAGGAAAGGGAACTGGCAGAAGGATGTGAGGTACCAACCCCCCATCCTCACATCCCCACCTGTTTCCAGGAAACAAATCCATCACTGTGTGGTGCCCTTCCACACTGGGAAGATGCCTCTTAGCCTGAAACCCACCAATTGGCCTTAATCTCACAAGATGGGGAAGTGTTGCCAATCTTCCGCCTTTTCTTTGCTTTTAATTAACTGCAGTCCTTCAGGGACCTGGCCAGAATTTGCATAGTTATGACTTTAAAATCTCAGATCATTAAATACTTATTAGCAGCAGGGTAAACAGCAGAATGCTCAGAAAATCCTAGTTAGCTAATGTTCGATGCCAAATAGGAGTCTCTATAAAAATCATGGCAAGTTAAAGAAAATTGTAATAAATATAGCAATTAGGTGTTTCGAGTAGTGATCAGGAAAAGATGGAAACCAGCAAGTAGCAGGCTAAATAGCATCTTAACCAAAGGTAGAAATAGCAGCAGCACAGCCCTCCCCTCAAACATGCACTCGTTTTTTCCTCCTTAATGATACTAATTATTTCATTTGCTTTCTCCCAGTAAAACTATCCCTAGATGTGCAACATATTGAAATGAAAGCAGTCATCAAAACGAAATGAATCACACCAGAGAAGAATCAAAACAAGGAGGCAGCTCTACCCTGCCTGCGTAACGTGTAGCTCTCAATTATTGCCTCTGATTTTTGCCTTCCTGAAAGCTAATTCCCTACCATGTGCATGTTAGGTTTCTCTAAAAAAAATCAACACACAAACCTCCAGAAAGGTAAAACCAGCAAGCTACAGGACCAAAATGCAGACATTCTTTTTTTATTTTCCTTTTTTCCCCCTTAACAGTGAAATACAGAGCTCAGAGCCTGTGTTCTGACTCTTGGTTTTTAAAATTGTGGCCCCATCACTCGCATTCAGTCATCTGAGCTTGGTGAGTCCTTCTGGCTTTCTTATCACAGTGTGAAAACCTGCTTATGTCTTTTCGTATCATGTCTCTGAAACTATTAAGAAACTCTGACATTTTCTCTTAGTACACAGTTTGGTGAGAAATCTGAGTGTTCCAGGGTATGAAATAATCACATTCCAGGCAGCAAGGGACCAGTCTCACAGGCACTGGAAGCTTTCAGAGGCTTTTGCTTGCACAGCAATATAAAAAAAAAAAAAAAAAATTGTACTGGAAGGGGGAGAGTTGCAGCTTATTTTTTTAAGAATACAAAGCTTCACAGCTCAGGAGCTGACTGTATAATTAGCAATTGATCTATCGCTCCCTGAGGAAATGTCTTTTTACTAACAGAATTATAGACTCTTTATTATTTTTATATTTTATAAATGGGGAAAAAAAGTATAATTTCTGCATTTCTTGTTTTACTAGCAAGGCTTTTTTTTTTTTTTTTGTTTCTATCTTTTAGTTTTTCTGTCAGCAGAGAGTTGTCTTTTTGCAGCATAATGAGCTCTAAATTTAAAAGAGATAAGCAGCACTACTTAGCTTAGTACACTGTGGTTTGCAGAGCAATTTGGAGGCCTACTGTGTTATTCCTTTTCTTCTGTGGTAGATGTTGAAAGGATTTTGGATCATCTGTTTAGGGTGAATGTTGAAGCCTGGCCCCAGAGGCACCAAACTGAGCAAAATGGTACAAATGCAGAGTTTGCTCTCCAGGTATCTATATAGGTATATTGATCTCTCCCATCTGATAGGAGGGTCTCTCTGAGCTGATAGGAGGGTCAGTGCTGGGATCTGCCTGGCAGCCTGTGCCTCCTGCACCACGATGAGCAAATTTAATAGAGCAAACTTAATTTTTAACTTTAACTTTGCCTTAGCAAGGCATGACAGGTGGTATCTTGATTGTCACAATGCTCTAGACCTTTATCTGTGTGCTCTTTTTCCTGCCTATCTGTGCACTCTTCCTCCTGCCTCATTGCTGTTACTACAGAGCTGGTGATCCCCACTATCCAGGCAGTTGTGGACCCCCCAGCAAGTGGGTTTTACTGCCTGCCTTCCCTTTCCAGCACAGATTCAGCTGATGGAGTCTCTGGGGTAGCCCTGTTCTCCATGTCCCCTGCCCATTGCTGCACCTCTGGCCACAGAGGACCAGGGCTATGTGCATCTAGTGATGTACATGCCTTTTTTTTTTTTTAACTTTCCTTCCCCTAGGATGGCTCTATATGCAAGAGGGGAGATATGGGACCACTGGAGTACATTATCCAGTGCAAAAAACAGCTTTTCTCCTTCTGTGTATTGTAGCCACAGCCTTTGAAGCCAGAACAGAGGCAGTGAGACCTTCTTATCCGTGTGTGTACGACTAAAGCAGAAGAATTTAGGGGTAAATCAGTCTCCCACCACCCCACAAGCATCAGGTGGAAGATTTGAGCTGTGGGATGACTCATATACCAAGCACTAGACATTTTAGTAAATGGAGAGATGTCAACTCCAAATTTTTGATACCTGAAAATTTCAGTCGGGGAAAACGGATGGTCTTACGTTTTTCCTATGGGCTCCTATGTTCTAGATCCTCAAAGTGGTAAAAATTCCAGTTTGTAAAATTTGATTGTCAAGTCAAGGAGCCAAGGGCAGAAAGGCATATTTCTGTAGATAGAAGATATTGATTAAATCCCATCTAGCTTTGGTATAGGTAGATATCAGTCTTTGAGCCCTGACATAACTGGGAAGCTGAAGGAATCCAGAGCAGAGACCAATCTGACTTGGTCATATCAGGTGCTCATAAATGTAGGGATTGAATGGAAGTCCACAGGCAGAAAAAGCTTCACTTCCCACAGAGGCTCATAGCCTCTGAAATTACAGCTAGAAAGTCACAGCCACAAAGTATTTGGCCTCAGTGCCAAATCTAAATTTATTTGACAAAAAAATATGAATTGATTAGGCTGTAGTTAATTAGATTTCAATTGAAAACTTCTATCAGAGAAGGGGAATTAGGCAGCTTTTGAATTTGACAAAAACATATTGGCTTTTTGTCATAAGAAAAATACTGCCTTGGTATTTTTCATGAATGATTTCAGAATAGGTTTTAAATACCATTTCTTGGCTGCTAATTTTCAGCAAACAGAAGTTCAGAAGCCAAGATTAGGAAAGTTAATAAGTATTTAATAAAGGTATAAGGAGATGTAAATATGAAGAGGTAAATGGTAATGTTTGAACTGTTTTAATAATGGATTTCATTGACTATAACTGCAAGGTAGCAGCTAGCCAGGCATTGCACAAGTATATTGAGTCACACGTGCAGCAGATAAAGTCTGAATTTTGTGGACTCCTTGCATGGCTGTTGTATTGTCAGTGTGTCTATTTTAGATGGTTTAGCTTTACTCCTCCTGCTGCTGGTCATCCTGCTCTCCTGTGCCTGGCACAGGGCCACGCTGGCCCTGCATTTCTGCTGTAGGACAGCGAGTGCTGCTCTGCCGAGTGCCAGGGCACAGCCCAGCCCACTCTCGAGCTCACAGGTGCAGAGGACTAAACAATTGCCAAGCTGTAGCTGATGGAGCTATTCTGGTGCTGCTGAGCCTCAGGAGCACTGCAGGTTTCCAGGCCCCTTGTCCCTGTCTGCTCCAGTGGTGTGACACGGGACAGAGGTACACGAGACCAGGCACATTCTGCACAGGGTCAGTGTGCTAACAAATTGCTCACTTGCTCCCTGCAGTAGCTTGGTCTCACCTCTGTTTAACTCCAGGTCCTTTGTGTGCTCAGCTGAGCAGATTTACCTAAATGGAAAAATACAGAGGAAAGACAAGGGGCAAATGGAAAAAGTAGGAATTAAGAAGAAATATTAAAATGAGAGGTGGGAATGCTGCAGGAAGGCATGTGTCAGAGAGATATAAAGAGGCAGGGAGCAGGTGGGATGCCTTGAGAGTGGGGAGGGAGGCAGAGCTCAAGTGGAGAGGTGTTCCCTGCCAGGCATCCCCCTGCTTCTGCAGGATGAGCCCCATGCATGCAACCAGTGCCCCTGTGCCATTTCCCACTCTGACAGTGTTCCCAACCTGCATCAGTCTTCAGCTGTGTGCTGTGAGAATGCTGCCTGTGCCAATCCCCTCTCCTTCCAGAGGAGTTTCACGTGGAAGGTTTCAAAAAAGAAAACTTCTAGCAAGGGAAGAAAAATTTCTGCAAATATTGAATTAACTTGACAGCTCAGTGCTCAAATTCCATCACAGATGAGAAGTTTGTCTGATTTAGCATAGTTTAAGCTTCTGAACCTGTCCTTCCACTCACCCACTCACATAAGAGGCCACAAAATACTTTAGTGATGGCAGAAATGAGCTGCTGTTTCCCTCAGAAGAGATGCATTTCACCCTGTTCCCTCATGATAGACAGAAAGGACTCACAACCAGTTGGTTTTTTCCCTTTCCCACATCCTAGACTTTGAGTGTCCCTAGAACTTAAAGAATTTATGGCATTTAGTAAGAAGACATGCTTTAAGCAGTCAAGAAAGAGGAGAACAAGATGAAAGTAGTCATGTTGTGGGGACTGCCCTTGCTCATGGCTCAGAGCTGCTTCAAAGCAAGGACAAGGAGCCTGGGAGTCTCCTGGAGTTCAGTAGATGGCAACCTTATTTTGTACTAGCTGTAACATTACCTTGGTTTACAAACACCCAGCAAGCACAGGCTTCTGCAGGGTGCTGGTGTGATAAGGATCCAAAACCCACCTGCCTGAGAGTCCAGACAAGCACAGCACACCTGGCCCACCATCACAAATTCTCCAGACAGAAAATGTGAACCTCCTGACATAAACCTGCTGCCAGCTTCTGACTGATCACTTTTTATGGTGAGTCCTTCTGACTGCCCTCCTTTTGACATCTAATGCCATATGTCACCTCCATGTATGGCATTAGGAGATGGGGTACAGCCCAAACCTAGAGCAGGTGAAGTGTCCACAGCTTCCAGGCTGTGGGGAGCAGGGCTGGCTGGAGAATGGTAATAACAACAAAACTGGGATAGCAACCCCTGAAATGCTGCAGATGCCCAGCAGAGTCACTCAGAGCTCCTATTTCATTAGAGAATGGAGGCAACATTTGGATTTACCAGTTTTACCTACACAGAAGCTGGGTGGGGTTTTGGTAATCAGTGGAGTTTCACTGCACCTTGGCCAGCTGCATTGTGTGTGCATGCTGCCATTGCACAAAGAGAAGAGTCAACATAGCTGATGCTGAAGTGATCACAGAAATGAAAAGGTGAAAATGAGAGGCCCTAACACAAAATTACACTGGGATTGCATTGAAGTTGTTTGGATACAATCTGTGTGCCTGCAGCAGTCAAATCTCATCTGCAGGGATTTAAGCATCCTGGATTTCTCTGTTATTACAGCCAAGACCAGGAGGCCTCAGGAAGAACAGGGGTAGGCAGAAGGGGTCTGTTACTCGAGCTGAAGCCCTGGAGCCTCCTAGGGCTGGGTTATTTTTTGTCACAAGTTGCTCTCTAAAAGATTTAGCAGATGCCCTTTCCTAACCCATGCTTGGGAAGGGCCTGCTGTTTTTCCTGGCAGTGTGATTGTCTGTTCAGCTTTTTTGTCTGGCTACACTGGAACGTGATGGCAGTAAATCTGTGATTCTGTGGCCACTGAGGGCAGCAGGGGGCTGCCTTGCTGCTGTCTGAACCACAGAGTTGAGTTAAGGCAGCATTTGTCTTGTGCTGAAAGGGCCCATGGTCACTACTTGGATAATGGATAATTTTCTAGTGACACAGGGACTGTACTACATAGGTGGCAAACTCATTCCAGCCAGGAGAAGGCAGTGATGTGCCCCTGGTTAAGGTTACTGACATGCTGCAGCCACAGCAGGACAAAACCCAAATGGTTAGAAAACATTTTAAAATTAATTTTGCATGGTTAAGGCTAGGAAAAGATGTTCTGTGCACCCATTGGTTTCATGTCACCCCTAGCCCTGTGCTTTTCCCCTGTGCTCAGTTTCTCTGAGGGTCATAGTATTATTTAGGATTTCTCATTTGGCTCATTGCAGTTCAGAAAAAAATAATTTTTGAAATTAGATGTATTTTGGGCCAACAGCTTACTAGGCTTTTGACTCTGTTTTGGATTGCTCTGCTACTGCTCAATTTTTTTTTTTTTTTCCATCAGAGGCAAGACAGTTCTCTTAGGTAATGAGTGTTTTTAGGAGAGAAAAGGAAGTTCAGTGGGACTTCACCAAGCTTGAAGTCTTTATTTTCTGTGCATATCCACACCCCCACAACAGACTGCAGGGTAGGGGCTCCTTCAGCCTGGAAGCTGCTTCTGTGTGTGAGCTCTCTGTGAAGAGCTCTTAGCTCATATCCTGGGAGCAACACCACTCTGCCTGTGATGTGCTTTGCCTGTAACTGCAATTCCAAAATTTCAGCAGGTCTGTCTGATTCTGGAGCAAAAACATGCTGATGAGACAATCTTGCTTTTTTGGAGCAAGGCTGGTCAGTGCTTACTCAAGGCTCCTTCACTGTGTGCCTTTGCACATACAGGGATGTTCTGTAGTCATGTCCACGTGTTTATATCTCTGTGTGTTCCTCCTCCTTTCATACCTGCTTCCCAATTTCATCTGACTAGATCCTAGGCCTCTGTCTATCACTAATTCTTTCTGTTGGCTGGCTGAACATTTCTGCTTGGTTTGGGGTCGGGGATTTTTTTGGGGGTAGGAGTATTTTGATTATCTGCATGAAATCCCTCGTCTCTTCTTCTTGGTATATCTTGAGCTGACAGCTCCAGGGAGGTAAATGAATGCCACTGCATTTCAGAGAAAGAATTATTTCATGCAATTACCCTAAAAGTGCATGAGAGAACAGACTGAAAGGCATGAGGGAAAGAAAGAGAGCATGAGAGAGGATAATCACAACACTTCGACAGGTTTACCACATCATGTTTGAAAATCTATCACTCTGATAAGTCCCCTTTGTGAAAGGTGTAGACAGATAACCAGACATTAGCTCTTCAAGGTCCTCTTGAATGGAGGGTAATCAATAGAAGGATCAGTCCACTGCTCCATTTCACTTAATGCCTCTCCCTGATTATTTTTTACAGACTGGCTGCACCCCGTTTCCCTCTCAATGTCTCACTTTAGCTCTGTCATTTAATTCACAGTGATTCCTGGTCAGGGGGATTTGGGTAAGCTTTAGGTTGGCTTGTGGGTCTTTCTGTATAAATTATCACATTTTTATTCTGAGAAAGGGTGCAGTAACAAAAGGCTGTCCCCCAATACCTTCCTGTCTCTTGAGTCTTGTTCGAAAGGCCAAGGAAGAGGGAATTTTTGTAGTTTCATTATTCATGTCCAAGAAGAGATTTAGTAGAAGCAGTTCCTGTCCTGAGTCTGCTGCTATTTCACCTGCCAATTTTGTCACCCCCTTGATCCCATGTGCAGATCAGAGTTACTCAAAGGGAGCTGGTGACAACAGTTCATGTATTCCTGGAGGCCTTGTTCATGAAAACATGAAAGATACCTTGAGGTCCCCAGGTAGAAATTGCTGGCCAGGATAAATCATGATTATAATAGTTTCCCACCATGCTTTCAAAGAGACAGGACATTTGCCATACTGGGTGAGGAGAGAACACTGGGCTAAAGATTGCTGGGCCAGGTCACTTTTTGTCACCTACACCTGCTGCTCTTGCAGCAAAGCCAATGCATGACTCACACCTATTTGCACTTTGAGGTTATTTATAGCACAAGTTATTGGGTTAGGAAAGCTAAGGTCTAGCATATGTCCTAAAATTAGGCTTTTCTCCTTTTGGTTGGTGTCAAAAAGGAGTGATTCACAGTCATGGGGGAAGCCTTTTCACCTAGTCAAAGAAGTTAGTGCTTTAAGTAAGAGGGTTTATTTCTGTGTGAGATAAAGTAGGTTTAGCTAAAGCTGCCTCCTAAGACCATACCCTGCAGGGGGAAATGAGGGGAACACAAGAAGCACCCCACTGTGCTGCAGGTAACTCCCAGCAAGTGGCCACACAGCTGCTGTCCTGCTGGCCTCGTGTGCAGTGGCCACCCCACGAGTGCCAGGATGAAGCTCAGGCTTCATCCCCATAACTTCCAGAAACTCTTCAATGAAGAAATGATAAACCTGTGGCTCAAGCCAAAATTCTGGATTCTTTAAAACTTTCTTTTTCTCTCTTTTCTCTCTCTCTCTCTCCCCCCCTTTCCCCTTCTGCAGGATGGTGGAGTACTCCCTGGATCTCCAAAACATTAACTTGTCTGCAATCCGTACAGTCCGTGTCCTGAGGCCCCTGAAAGCCATCAACCGTGTGCCCAGTAAGTCGTGCCTCCCTCCCCACCTCCCAGCTCAGCTTGGGGGAGATCATCATCAACAAGGCTGCCTGTGGTGGTGCTCAGGGACAGCATGAATAGAGGCTTCTGTAGGGTGTGTCGGGCTCTTCCCCATCACAGGGCCGAGAGCTGTTGTTGGATGGGCAGGAAAACAAGTCTCCTGGAATATCTGCCCTGGTCATCCTTTGTGCATGGCCATGCCTATGGAACTTCAGGAACTGAAGGTGAACAACATGCAGTAAATGAAAGTGTTTTTTCTTTCTCTTACTGAAAGATATCACGGGTTTAATGATGTCTGTAGCTCAGAAAGGCCTGTGTGAGAGGTCTGGAGAAGGATGAGCTTTGGAAGCAGAGAGAATTAGTTTGCTCAGGCTTTCACAGGACTTTCCAGATCCCCTCCTCTGAAAAATTTTCATGCCATTACATATTAGAGGCATGTAGCACCGACTCATTTTTCTTTCCTCCTCACCTTGTGCTTTATATTCTCTCTTTTGTGCTAGCTCTCCCCTCTGTGAGCTGCTGTGTGTATATGAGCCAGACCTGGGGCTGCCAGGGCTGTGCCTGAGCCTGGGTATGTCAGCCCTGGGAGACTTCAGGCATTTCCTCTGCAAGTTTTTCAGTCTTACAGAATAGCAGCAAGTCTCATTGCTGCTCTCCATGATCTCCCTGATCAGGCTGTCTGCAGTGGCTAAGACCTTGCCAGAGGTCTCCTAATCCTTCTCTCAAATGCTCCTTTTCTAGACCTGAGAAAGTTTGCACAGTTGACCTCCTAGTCTGTGTCATATGTTTTCCCTTGTGCCAAAGTAATTTTCATTATGTCACCTATTTCTTGAACGTGCTGTGGAGGTGGATTTCAGAGATTCTGGCCTTATGCAAAGCTCTTCTATAACAGGATCTTGTCCCTCTTCTTGGATGTACTTTTATCTTTGAGCAACAGCCCTTAACAGAATGTGCTGAAAGGTGTGAAAGAGAAACTGAGGCACAGTCCTGTGTGCCTGGCATGGCAGGAGGGGACCAGGCAAAAGAGCCACTGGTTGGGGCACTGTGAGAACAGCCAGGAATGTAACATGGGATGATAAAGATGAGGTTCAAGAGAAGCTTTTGGCTATTCACTGTCAGCAAAACAACTCCCCCCACTCTGTCTCCATCTCTCTGGTTCTTCTCCAGAGAGGAGAGGGCTGGGTGCCAGTCTTGATCCTGGGGTTGATGCCTTGAGAGGCTCCCTATAACAGTGGCTAGATAAAAAGGGAATAAAGTAGGTATTGATTTAAAGGACACACCTTGGGCAGTACAAGAACCTGGCCATGGCTCTATCCAAGACAGACGTCTGGTCACGAGTTTTCACACTTTTATAAATTTTGGTCCATTTACATATTGAGGTTAATTGTCCAATTACAGCTTCAGGTTATGAAGAGTCATCCTCTGAGATTGCTTTGCTGCTGTTTACACTTTTTGGGCCTGAAGCTGCAATGGTGTCCCTGGTTCTCAGGCTGGAAAAGGATTGTTTTGTGTAACTAACCTGTGGAGAGAACTTGCTGACACTTTATATGAAGTTCAAAGTTACATACCAATGCAGCACAGAATATGGAAAATACAAAAACTAAAACTTAAGGCATCAGGGTAGGACCTTTCTGTGAGGGGATGTCCTGGAGGCTGTGCATGGCACCCCTTCCAGGAAGATATGGGCAGCTATGTGAGAGCAGCACCATCCTCATGTTGTGCAGCCTCCTTTCCTCCCTGCTTCATCAGGCATGCCATGGATTTGTGCTCAAACACTGTTTTGGGAGACTGATCCCTGTTATCAGGGTAGACTTAACCTCACAGGCAAATGGAAACATCTGGAATGGCATCCAATTAACTCTTACATGTGTGTGCCATTTTAATTGCTGGACAAAGGTGGTCAGGAGTGCTTGCCTGGCAGAAACTTAAGGCTTTCTATTACTCCTGTTTATCTCCTGGAATAAGAGAGAGCTGCCCCAGGGAGGAACTGTGTGAGCCACATCAAAACTGACCCACCAGGGACCTGCTCCATCCATGCAGAGGCACTAGAGATGCTTTCCATCATCATTCCTGACCTTTGCAGAGCAGATGCCATTGAATTTCTCCCGGCTGTCCCTGCCCTGACACTGCCTGTTTGCTCTTTTCATCAATGTAGAGCTATACCTGTATGAAATTGATGCTGTTTTAATTTCCACTCTGTGGTTAAACCTTTATGTATTTTTCTTGCTACATAAATCTTTGGTTATATGCAGTGAATGTTTTGGAAGAAAGACATTCTGCCATTAATAAAAAAAAAAAAAAATAAAAAGGGTAGAAACTGGATTCCCTGGGAGAATTGGCTTGAGGGCTGAAAACTAGCAAAGAGGCTGTAAACAAAGGCTTGTGATAAATGGGAATGAGCTGCATTAGAAGGTGCCTAGTGGGCTACAACAAACATAATTAATGGGACCTTTGGCCACAAATCTTTTTTTAATGTCTTTTTAAAGTTCTTCATTACTAATCTGAAGCAAGAGGAAAGTCTATTAGTGAGATGTACTGATGTTACCAAGCTGGAGGTGTTGTAGGTGCTGCCAAAGAAAGTGGGAAATAGGAGAACAGGAGGTAGAGGGAATTTGAGGTCATGGCTGTGAGTGTGAGATGACTGGGGAGAGGCAAGGAATGGGGAGTGGTTAATCCCAAACTTCAAAAGGCTGTGATGGGACAGGGGAGACCTGTGTTCACCTTGGACATTTCAAAGGCTTCCACATGGACACCCAGCTAGAGACTGATTTTCACAGGGGAGTGTGGCTGTGTGGACTGAATAATAACAGTTTATTGTCAGGAGAACAGAAAAAATAATCATGAACCTGACTGATTAGAGCATGAGTGGAGGAGTGCTCAAGTGGTCTATCAGGTCGGTTATTTAACACTCAAAGAACTCTACTAATCTGCCAGTGTTTGAAAAGTCCACACACTTAAGTGAGAAATCTCTGGAGAAGTTTGAGAGCAATTTTGTACTACGTGAAGGAAAAAAAAAAAGGTGATAGCAGAAAATTAGAAGAGAGGAAATCCAGAAGGAATTTCTAAGGAAACAGTAGCAACATGGCAGAGGAGAAAGTTAAATAAACTTGCTTTATATTCTTGTCAAGTGGGCAAGGCTGAAATTTAAATGCCCAAATTCCCAAATTGGATGTGTCTAAATTCTGCTTACGTGTGCTCATTTATAACATGCTGAAAGCCCTTCCTCACAGTGACACCCTTGAGGCTTTGAGATGACATCCCACAAGGAGCTGGCAAATTCTATTTGCCACTGCTGTACTCATTATCTATGGCATAAAGGATGCATGTAAGAGTGTAAAGTTTCTCTGAATCATGACAGAAGAAAGAAAGGGACAAGCAGTGTAATCAAAAGGTGGTAAATGTCCATTAAGAATGACATTTTGTAACCAGTTAATAGTTTAGGCTGTAAAACTCACTGCCACAGGAAATGGCACTGTGCAAGTAAAGGAAGCAAAATGGGATTTTCCAAGGTATGGCCCATCCCTGGAAGTTTTCAAGGTCAGTTTAAATGGGAACTGAACTGGTGGAAGGTATTCTTGTACATGGTAGGAAGGCTGGAAGTAGATATCTTCCATGTCCCTTCCAAGTCAAACCACTGTATGAGAACTCACATGGAGGCACTTCTATTTTTCAAACCTCCTTTGGGGCTAGAGCTGATCTTTAGCTCCCAGTAATCAATAATTGATTGCATTTCTTGCAGTTCTCAGCAGGATGTGCTACTGCCCATTTCAGGTTTCCTGTCTGAAGCAGTCTGGGATTCAGCCCTGCCTGATCACTCCTCTATTCTCATGTCATCTGTGCAGTGTGCTAAAGAAAATATGAAGCACCCTGATCTTGTAATATGTACCACACCTTCATTAACATTCCCTCTTATCTCTTGCATTCCTGACTAGAACCCCAGGAACTCTCCCATTTGGGGTCATGTTTGAAAATGCAGGAAATGAGAAGTCAGAGATTGGTCTGGTCCTATTGCCATGTGATTCAACTCCATGGCAATGAGTTGGTGTGACAAGCCCTGCAAGACACTGAAAAAGTGTAAAGAGTAAAAAAATACCCTCCAGGTCTCTGTCAGACGTAGTTGCTTTCTGTTCTAGGCATGTCTGTGTCCTGGTCTTGGGGTGAAATTCCACATCCATTTGTTGTTATCCTTTTGTGATTGTGTGGCAGGTTGCTGGGTGAAATACTGCTTTTTGTGCTGGCTCTTTTTTGTTGCTTCTTCTCAAGGCAAGATACAAGGTTTGGGGTGGGGGGGGGGAGGTGAAGACTGGTTTTGTTTTATTTTTGCCAGCTTCTGAGCAGTGAATCTGTTCTGATAATTTCTGCTAATTTGAATTTCTTGCTTCTATTTTATTAAGTTTTTTGATGCTGAAGAAGGAAATGTTTCTTCATTTTACTTTTTCTTGTTGCATTGCCTTATGCAGAGAAGAGCCCTTGCACTGTTTAATATCTTCCAGTTTCCATTTACACTTTAGTAGCTGATTCATCATTTGGAAGCAGATTTCTTCAGCTGAGTACACTGTATAGAAGTGAAGGAATCTATTGCAAAGCAACTTTACAGAGTAGAAAGTGTATATATGTGCTAATAGTCTGTCTGTAAGTACAGTAATATTTATGTGGAGTTGTAGGTATTAGAAAAATAACATTATATCCTTATTACTTGCTGCGCAGGAAATAAAATTGCAGATTTGTGGGAAGTTCTGCTTTTTCTAAATGTGTTATTTTCAGTCAGAACAAAAATAATCTTTCCCCATCCATTTTAGTACAGCTTTATGGTGCCTAATTTTAGATGGTTTGTTTCATTTAATGTTTTTTCCTATACTGGATGCTGACAAAAAAAGTCTAAAAATCAGAAATCCTTAATCATGCTATTCTAGTATAAGAATGCTTTCCTTGCTTCTCATCCTCCTTTTCTTTTTGCTAAATGTTTTAATAACTATTGCATTGTTCCTATTTCAATCAATTAGCTTTTTTTTTTCCCCTAGTACAATTGCTGTATATAAAAATCATGGTCTAGTTCCATTCTTCTTTATTAATGATTGTAATTATAGTAGCTCCATGGGTCCCAACAGACTGGAGTTTTCTCCTTTTCTTCTACAGATCTCAAAGATATAAACCATGGTTTGTTATTTTTAGTCTTTCTTATGCTTATGAGGTTAGTGGGACTCAGTGAGTGTCACCAGCAGACTCAGGAATACAAGTGATATCTCCTAACTCTTAGCTCTGCACTCATCTCACTAGACCAAAGCACCAATATATAAATAATCTGAACCATCTGAGTGCTGAAATGGGAAAAGCAGATGTGTAACCTGTAAATGCCTGCTTTAAATCTGCATTCCACACCAAGGCACCTGTGCTTGGCACTGTAACAGCACCTAAAACAGAGCAAGCTGGCTACGAACCCGCACTTGGCATGGGGGAAAAGTGATGACATTTACTTCTCTAAATGTGTTTTTGAAGAACTAATTTCACTGATGAGCGTGTGTGAAATGAGCTTCTGACTGAGATATATTAGGCTGTAAAACAGTCTCATTTACAGATAGATCAGACAAAAAACCCAAGCACATTTGACAGGCACAGTCCTGCCCTAGCAGTTGGAAATGCAAACGGATTATGAAATTCCTCTTCTAAGGGCCCCCTGTGGGGTCTTTGCTTCAGATGCCTCAGTGTTTTTGCAAAAGGACTTGCTTCTTCTCTTCCAACACTGATTCCCTTTCAAAAATGTACTCTTCCTAATGACTCTTCTGGAAGTACATTTTTTTCCCCCTCTCAGCTTTATTTGTGAAGCAATAGCTGAAACTCAGATAGTGTTGATTTTTTCAAATGTTTGAACTTTCCCAACTCGCAGTTCTTTGTACGAGGTGCTCTGTAAATACTTATTATCACACCTCAGTGACAAACAAACCACACTCTCAACCATGTGCAAATGTGTATGCACACAGGTTTATCCACACACAGCCTGAGCAGGTTAGTAAGGACACAGGAGTGGTGTTCTCTTGCAACACCCATACAGAAAAGTTAAGAGGTCACTAAGCCCTGTTCATTCCCTGATCAGGCTGTGTGACTGAAATGTATTTAAAGGTGAAGCTCTCACTTTCTGTAGGCTCTGTCCCAGACAGGTGGGCAGGCAAGGATGGAGAAAAGCCAAAATGGACTTGACCAGTTGGGTCAAATTCAGTCTATGTTCTCCCTTCCCAACCAAATGGAGCAAAGCGCTGAATCGAGCAATGTGATTTATGCCTGGAGCATGCCATTAAAGGATGCTTTTCCTTCAAGAGGGGGACAGATCAGAGATGGAACTGTACTCAGAGCTGAACTGTCCTGTATGTGCAGCTCTGTATCAATTCAGTCAAGCCCTAAATTAGATGGGCATGCTCAGAATAAAGGGAAACCATGTGAAGGAGAGCAGAGCAGAATGCAGATCAACAGAGATGAGAACAGAAAAGAAGGGGAGCTGGAAAGAGAAATGCACAGGAGGTGAGTGGTAGGGCTTGCCAGGACAGCACACAAAGGACTGATGCACCTCTGTGTGTAGGGTAATGCAGAGAAGTGGCAGGGAGGAAATGAAAACTGACACAAAGGCAAGGATAGTCTAAAGAAGATCTATTGACTCAGGCTGGATGGGTTTGCAAATCAGTGCTTCTCTGAAGCTTTTTAACAAACCAACTGGTCTGTAACCAGACCCATTTTGCAGTGCTGGAGGAAGCCTTCAGAGAAGCCTAGAATGGTCTGGGTTGGAAGGGACCTTAAAGCTCCTCTCGTTCCAACCCCACTGCTGTGGGCAGGGAACCTTCCACTAGAGCAGATCCACATTCAGCCTGGCCTTGAACACATCCAAGGATGAGGCATCCACAATTTTTCTGGATGTTCCAGTGCCTCACAACTCACAGTAAGCAATCTTTTCCTGTACTTAATTTAAGTCTTCAGTCATTGAAGATAGGCTCCAATTTTATTTACTTGTCTGATATCAGTGCTGTTTTTCATGTGGATTCCAAGCGTGCAGTGTATTGCCAGGTGTTTAACTGGGTAATCAAAGTAAATTTTGGAGAAAAACCCCAAAACATATGAAAATTATATTCCTTTGTTAATGTAGCAGCATGGCAAGGAGCTGGCAAACACTGAATGCAGGAGAGACCTGGAAATGCTTTGTTTTGTATGATGCATTGCTTAGTTTCTACTTTTATGCTCGCACATCATGTGAGAAAATAGTATTTGCTTCTCTGAACGAGTCCACTAAATTTCACCAAAATTAGCAAGTATTCAAAAGTCACAAACTGTTCACCTATAGGTTTCTCAGATGGCTTTAAAGCCATGAGATTTGAAAAAGGAAAAACAATCACAGATTATTTATTTTTCCTGTGGCTTTCAGACCTTTAGACCTGTGAGTCATATCTTTTTTTTACACCCATAGCAGTGGGGAGTAAAAACTTCTCTCTCTGTTCTTTTTGTTTGGCTGTAATCTCAGATTTTCAAGTCATAGCAAGATTTCACACCTGAAGGTTTCTGCCTTGCATCCCAAGATTGATGATAAAAATCACTAGAGTCTGTAACAGCACTTCAGAATTTGTGTTACTGAAAGTAAAGCAAGCCTGGAAAAAAACAACCCAAAACATCACAGAAACCAGTCGTAGAAAGACCTTTGATGGAATCTTTATTTCTCCCTTCTCCTGTAGGGGAACCAGCAGAGCAAGAATTTTAAAAAATGCTTAATACCTCACAGCTCCCATTGTGACAATTCTGCTGCCTGTTCAAACAAGCTCAGCCTCCAGTGTACACAGTGCTCACGAAAGCCCAGCCATGTATTTTGCTGCCTAAATGGGAGCTGAGCTGTTTTGCAAAATCTGTCCCATGGGCCCTATCAGGCAATGGATACCATGGAAATGTGAGCAATAATGACAGTGTATTATGGGGTGAATGATACTGTCATATTACACTAATGCAAATTAAACTTTGTGTGTGTGGGCAGGGCAATTTACAATCATAGCCTTAAATTTCTCTATCTTTGTGTATTTTGGGACCGATTCTCCTGCTCGCACTCATTTCACGTAATGTCATGTCACTGCCTGCAGTAGAAAGAAACATGATTCATGCTAGTGACAGCAAGAGGAAATTAGCCCTGTTAAATCTTACCCAGAAGTTGCATTAATATTGTTTTACATAATATTCTGCATTATTCTGTCCCACTTAGCACTAGAGATGTGTAAATAACTTAAGGACACTTATAGAATGGAGGCAAGTGGCTCGCAGCCACAGCACTGGAGTTGACCTTTGTCTCTGGTGTTGGGAGGCTCCTGCAAATCTGAAAGACAAGCTGGCACTGTCTGTTTTTAATAGACTCTTCACCAAAAGTGAATGCAGTCATCACTGCAGTGATAAATGGGGAAAAAATTGAGATGATCAATGAATGAACTACTGTAGCAGGTGGTAGTAGGTGTTGCTTATTAGATGTTCAGTATTACAAAAGAGAACAGAATGACAGAAATCCCCCAGAGAGACACCTCTCTAAGAAATAATCTGACACCTGTCATCATTTTTCAAGACAAGGTTGCTTAACAGTCCAAAGCTTGCTAGGGGATAATGGCATGACAGTGAAGGAGGAGGCTACTGACTGGGACCTTTGCCTGCATCCATTTCTGCCCATGTCACGGATTATGTGGCTACCAACCATGCTATGGTGGCACGCACTCAATGTGACTGCTTGTGGAGGAGGAGTTTTCTGTCATTATCTGTGAACCCTAGCTGGATTTACAGCATCCATCCTAAGGTGCAGCCTGCTGCAGAGCTTGGGTGCCTCCTTCTTTTAGGATGACAGAAAAGCTTGGACTGTGGCTGTTCTTTTTCCAGAAATGTCAGAATTTAGGTGTCAAGGTAAATGCTCTGGAATTTGCTCTCTTTCTTGAAGTCACTGCAGCTGTGGGATCAGGTCTGCAATTAGGAGGCTTCACTTCTGAGCTTGCTTCTTCACATCACCTGGCAGCACCACCTGAGCCCCTTTGGCAGCCTGCTGAGCACTGTGGCTCTGCAGTGCCTGTGTGTTTATTTGCTCCTCCTGTCCTCCAAGGAACAGCAGCTTATCCCTGGCTTCACTTGTACTGTCTCTTCGATGGTTGTTTCAGCTGAATGTCTGTTGGGAAGTGTTTCAAGTGATGCATTTTTTCTCCCTTCTTACTTTTCTTTTTCATGCTCATGATCTGACCTGGTCTGTCTTGCTCTCTGACTGAAAAGAGGTGAGGCCTGTGTTAGTATCTGGATCCCAAGGGAATTGTTTCTAGAGCTTTGGAGCAAGCTTAAAGAGAGGTTTTTTGGTTTTTTTGGGGGGGATTTTTTTTTTCCCCTCTTATATGAGTGTACTCTAAACCTACTCTGGAAAGCTCTGTTGTTCCAGCAAGGTGAAGCTCTGGACAACAAGTTTCTTTCTGGAGTGTTAGTCTCTCTTTTGGCTATCTCAGGCTTAAGCTGAGAAGCACCTTGAAGGTAAGGACTAGGAACACTTAATGTTTAAAGCTGAGGGAATTCTAAGGGAAGTCATATGCAGATGAGGTTTGGTACACCCATGCTATTGAGAAAATGAACAAGAGCTCTCTGTACTGGCTGAAGTTTTAGAAGTGCTGGAAATGCCATGTTTTGATATTTTCTGTGGTTACACTGGGGAGTGACAGATAATTTGAGGTTTGTTATCAACAGGCTGTGTAGGATGAGGTGTCTGAACCAGTCAGGGATGTTAAAAGGCTTTGCTTTTCAGTAAGGCAAGAGTGGGGATTTGGTGAGTAGCTGACCCATGCTCCTGAGCTGTGGATCATGCTGACCATCTGCAGGTGCTAAACCCCCAGCTCTAAATGTATCCTGTAAAAGCACCCAGAACCTGACAAAGAGATTGATGGGAAGGCTTTGCTTTTCTCTGAATGAGGCCAGTGTGTCTAGGGCAGTTTTTCCTTAGCAGGAGAACTGGCTTAAGGTCTCTCAGTACTGGTGGACTGTCTTTCCACAGAGTTAATTTAATTTGGGTCTGGCCATCCATCCAGACATGCTCTCTCTTGCCTTGGTGCAAAGCAGGCGGTGATGGTTTGCAATGTGAGGCTGGCTTTGCAGCTTGAGGACAAAGCATCTGGAGCTGCACAGGGCTCTTCCAGCTGAACTCCTTCAGCTTGCACATGTTGTCTGCAGAAGAGGCCTCATTAAGAGGAATGCATCAAAGAGAAAAGGTCTGTGTGGTGAGGGAAGCTGTGGTTATAGTGTCAGTCAGCTTGGCAGCGTGTTTGCTCTTGGACCCATAGCTGGTTGGTATCTCTTGGTAGTAGCTTGGCCCAAATTTGAGCTGATGTTTATGAAAGCAATGTGTGAAATGACAGCTAAGCCTCAGGTCAGTAGATCTGTGAGGACAGTCACAAGTTGGAGCACCAGCTTGCACTGTGCACACAAACTGAGATTATTTTAATTACAGGGGTTGGCTGCAAATTAAAAAAAAAAAAAGAAAAAAAAAGGTGCCTGTCTCTCTCTGTGTAATTTCTGCACAATCTATCTGCTGGAATGGTTCCTCAGTTCTGAAAATTTCCATACAGGAGCATGCACAGGAAAAGCTTGCCAACCTCATGCTAGCTGGATGGATTGCCATGTGTCCTGGGGCAGGGGAGGAAGGAAAGAAGGCACGCTTGGACAAGCAGCCTGGCTGAGGGACATAATGACACTTCAGGTTCTGCATTCTGCAAAATGTCCTGCCAGCAAGTCACAAGTGCTGATGGGAAGGAGATTTGTTTTTGTTCCAGTTAAAAAATGACAATTGGTAGCTTGGTCCATGATGCAAGTGAGATGGGTGCTGAGAATTATATTCTCTTCCATCTGCTTTACCCCCAGCAAGGGAATGATTGCCTCAAACCTCTGTCTGCTTTAGACTTCACGTGCATTGGCTTTGTCTCTCATGCTGTAGCTGGGGTGGATTGAAAGCCTCAGAGGTGAGTGAGAGACAAGACACCAGAAAGAACAGGGCTTCTCACCCCTTCCCCCATCTCCTGCTGTGTTTGAGTGGTGCACTCAGCTGTGGCTTTGCTCCTGGGGGATATCTCACCACAAGCAGCCCTGCTTCGAGGTACCACCGAGCACCCTTCTCTACTCTGTGCTCAGGGTCATGGGTGAGCAGCAGGGAGCCATTATGTGAGCATTGTTTCCTTCCTTGGGTGCCCACAGACAAGGCCATTCCACCGCCTCCCTTCCCCTGGTCTCCTGGTCAGAGTGAGTGGAGAAAAGACTTTTCCGAGCCTGCACCTGGCACTCATGAATATTTAATGTTTCTAGCTTTTATTTCCCTTGAAGAGCAAAACCTTTTCATATTTGATGCCCTGGAAGGCTGTTTGGTTGCTGAATGTTGTTTCATCAATGCTCTCCCTCCTTGCTTTTCCTCCAGACTGCCCAGCCTCTCTTCCTTTCTCTTCTTGAGCAGCGTTTCCTTTTTCACAAAGGATGCTTCAGAAAAGGTCACTGTCCCTTTCATATCCCCTCCTTACTGTGAGCCAGCATGGCTTCTGCTCTGCCAATGGTAAAGGACAAATGGGGATGTGGGGAAAGGCAGCAGTGGGGAGGGGGGCCAGGAAAGTGTGCAGGTAAGCTGAGGGGCAGCACAGAGGCAGAGAGGAGTTGTAGGCAGAGCAAAAGAAGAATGGCAGAGCAGCAGGTAGAGGCAGCAGAAGGATTTTGATGAAGAACTGGCTTTCCAGCACCTTTCAGAATTTGTCATTCAAGATGCATTTAAGATTGCAGCTCATCCAGTGAAGGCCCTTTGGAAAAGAGAGGCATCCCAGTTCCCCAAAACAGAATACTCCCAAAGCTGCATTTCCTATTTCCATTTTTGGGCAGTTGTTTTAGAGACATCATTATTCTGGCCACCAGCTTCTACAGTAAACCATCACCTGTTGTCCTGAGGCATTCAGCCTTTCTCTCTCTCTTTCTCCTGCAATTGCAACTGCATGTTTGAGTATGTGGATGGGTGTAAATTCAGCATTACTTCTTTTGAAGAGCCAATCTCATATCCACAGTCAACATCAATGGGAAGAGAAAGATGAATCTGTCTAACTATGAAATTAAAAAAAACCAAAAAACACCAATAACAAAATGGATTTCATTTGGACTTAGAACCCATTAATGCTAAAATTCTTTGTGATGTGGAAAATATGCCAAGTAGTGGGGCCACCTGACAGTTCTTGGGTCATGGCTCCAGGTACCCCAGAGGGCCTAACATGAGGGCAGTAGCTGTGATCTTGGAGCTGTGGAGAGCATAATCTTGTACCATCAGTAATCCCCCTGACAGTCAGGATGGAGAACGTATGGGCAGGCAGGATGCTTCCAAGAAAAAGACAGACAAGTTTTGCACATCACTTGCTTTCTCTTGGAACATAGACAGAATCAATTTTTGCAAATTCTGACCCAACAAGCATGTTGTCTGTAAAACTCTGGTGGGAATGTCTGTTTTGTCTGTTCTGCATTTCAAAGTAAGGGCAGCCTCAACTCTCCCATTTCCCAGCTCTGAAATGGAGCTAGTATCAATTGATCTGAAAAACATCACCTCCTCTTGCAGCATTACTGGCACAGCTTGCTGTGTCACTTGACTCTCCCTAATGTACTAACCAGGACAGTTTATGGGAGCTACTGAGCTCGTTCTGTGGCACAACATTAATTCTGGGAACACGCAGCACTACAGTGAGGGTGCACAGTCTTGAGTCCCAGTGCTGTTCAGAGCATTTCTCCAGGGCCCAGCAGGTGACAGTGGCTGTGCTGTTGGACTTGGTGTGCTGAGAGGTGTCAGTGACTCATGGCACAGCTGCAATCCCCAGTGAGTGGCTGGAGCTGTGTCCCTGCACTGCCAAGTTCTAGACTGATGTACTCATCTAGAAGCTTTCTCATGTGGTGACTGGTGACACAGCTGGACAAACAGGCAGCAGGGCTTAGCTACTGCTCCACAGCCTGGTCTTAGAGCTAGTGCCACCATCCCTTATCCTTCTTGATCCCATGTAGGCACAATAAACATCTCCTTCCTACACATCACATACCTGTAAACACCAGTCCTGTCTCCAAAGCATTCTCTATTAATCTAAAGCAGTCTGCAGTTCCACAGCAGGCCCACTTCTCCCTCTTCCTTCAGTGTTTGTGAATTCCATGCCTGTCTGTTCCACCACAGGTGCCACTTCCCTCCCCTCTCTGTGGGGCGAGCACTCTGGGGAATAGACATGGAGCATAATGTACAGTATCATGTGGTAATTACTTGGTGCTGGGTACACAAGGGGGATTATCTTGTGCCTCAAAGGGCTGTCAGAGAATCCTAATCTTATCTTTCCCTCCTTCTTCCACTGCCATCTGAAATAATGAATTGGTTATAAATACCTAATTAGCTAATTATTTGCTGGCCTACATGGAACATCTTCAGTGAAGGAACTCTCTGGGTACCTTGGGGGGACCTCCATGGAGACAAGGAGAGACAACCTCATGAAGTGTGCATGGGGATAAAGGCAGTACTGTGATACTCAGAAAAATTTCTAGACTTTCCCCATCCCTGGAGAGCAGAGGGAAAGCCATTAGCTCCATGGAAAAACGAGACTATGTTTACCCCTACTTGTGGCTGTGAGCTAAAGAGCCAAGGGGAAAATAAAACCACAGGAATAATTCATTAGATAATTAGAGAGTAAAAAAAAAATTTTTTTTTAAAAACACTTAGACTGGACAGAAATTCTGTGCTGGAAGCATTTTGGGCTGTGCCTGCTACTTGTGTGCTCCAGCCCCATTGGGGCATGAGGACTAGTCAGGGGAGGAAATTGTGATTTTCATGACTGTCTCTTGATGATACAGTCACTGAAAAAAACCCAATTATCTATGCTAGTTTATATGTTCTGGAAAGGTTCATCCCACTGGCAAGTTGGCCTTGGTTTGTCCATGCAGGTCTCCCAGGCTGCAGGATGCAGTTGCTGTACTGGGATGACTTTCAGTCTGAGCCATGGGATAATGGAGCTGACGTGTGCCCCTTTGGGACAGTTGTCACTCTGTTGTCTTTTTGTAGGGGAAGGGGAGGGAGGGATGTCAGTCAGATAGCTGATGGCACCAAAATTCTCATTCTCTTTTCTTCTCTGCACAGATGGAGGCCTAAGGTTAAGAGATCACAGCAGCTCTGCTGGCTGCCTGTCAGTAGTAGTTAGGACAAGAAAGGGCAGTAACCACACATCTAGCCTAGTTTGGATCGTGGTTAATTTCTGACACCCTGCTTTTATTTTCATGGAGCTTTTTTCTTTTTCCATGCTTATCTTGTAAACTTCTTTCCTGTTCTTCTCCTTCCCTTCCTCTCTCCCTTTCTCTATCCCTGTGTCCCACACTTGCTCCTTCTGGTTCTCTTCTCCCCCTGCAGGCATGCGCATCCTTGTGAACCTGCTCCTGGACACCTTGCCCATGCTGGGGAACGTCCTTCTTCTCTGCTTCTTTGTCTTCTTCATCTTCGGCATCATTGGGGTGCAGCTCTGGGCTGGGCTGCTCCGCAACCGCTGCTTCATGGAGGAGAACTTCACAGTGTGAGTGACTGGGAGACATCTCCTTCCTTTCTTCCCTGGGTGTTTCTCCTTTCCTCTGCCTGCTTGTGTCTTCTGTCAGGCTCTCTGTATCACTTACTCCAAGGGTGGGGTGATAGTGAGTGGATATTGGTCACATCTTGCAGTGGAAAGGGAGGGTGGGCAAAGACAGCTGGTTTTCTTCTGTCTGCACAGCAGACAGCTTATTTGGGTTTGGTCAAGGCAGAGGTTAGCTTGGCTACCCACTCCAGCAGTGCTCACTAATACAGGATGGTGCTCCTACACCCAGAAAAAACTGAAACTCTGAAACATGCTGTCTTTCTCCTGAACCTGCTCCTTCTTTGGAAAACAACTCTCACAGGAGTCTTACAGAAAGCCACAGTGCTGCCTGATGCATCAGGGACATCTTTGACACCTCCAAAATGGAGCTGGGGTCACTGTTTTTGACAATAGTGCATTACCTTTGGAGGGACACTGAGAAATTACTAGAAAACTTGAGGGTAGTAGAAGTGAGAGCAACTGAAAACAGATAATGAATGTTTGAATGGGACAAAAATCTTATGTGGAAACATGGGAGCAGTTCTGGCAAAGACAGCTTGAATCCACCCAGGGGTCAATTACAAATATCTGAGATTTATCTGAGGTTTATTTGGGGGGTCAGGGCAAATCTGCAGAGCACAGCTTTACTCCTCCCACAGGTAGTGGGATGGAAAAGCTCCTGCCTGCCATGAATTCTCCGATTACCCAGTTTCAGGGCACAGCTCCTGTTGACTTTCTGGCTTTAGTAGATCTCAGGCTTTAAAATGTTTTCTTAAAACCGTATGCTAATCCCAAGCGTGCTATCAGTGTAGACTGCTTAAAGGAAACTAGAGCTGTAGATCAGTTTAAACTGATTAAACAGTTCTGAATCTTTAGAACATCTCAAATTGGAAAAAAAAATGTGTGAAAATACAATATTCAGAACAGCAGTGGAGTTGCAGAGTAGGAGTGCTTAAAGCAGGCATTCCTGTTTATTTATTCCTTGGGGAAAAACTAATATTTAGGATGATTGTCCTTTATGTAAATCAGGAGTAGCACTTCTTTAATGAGTGTAATTACATCCATGCAGAGTTGATGTAACTGAGAAGTGAATTGGGGCCACAGCCTTTGCAATGACAGATATTAGAAAATATTTGGCTGACTGTTACTAGGGAAATCAGTTCTGAAGGTGCCCATGCACCAACAATGAGGATGAGTTACAACAACCTTTGTAGTTTGGTCCTGCTTAGTTAACAATCAGAGACTGTCTTTTTCTTGTTCATCAACACCTGTCCTCTTCCAATGACACTTAGTGAAAAAGTCTGCATTTACACAATGTGGTAGTTGTGCATTGTAGCCCTGCAATGAATACACTATATAAAGTTTAATCCATTTTTTTATCTCCACCTTTCACTTTTCTGATATTAGCTCATCTCCAGCTAGGCAAGCATAGATGATTTTAATTATTCATGCATTTGAAAGGTGCTTGCATTATTTGGAAAAAAGACATGAACTTGTCATAGAACATTGCACCCATAATGCCAGCTGTCAAGGAGGAGTCAAAGTTAAGGTTAAGTCAATTTTATCTTTCCATTTCCGAATTTTAAGGCTTATATGTGCAACGTTAATTATGCATGAACTGGATTTTTTTTTAGAAGCGCAGAAGGTTCACTACCAAATGTTATAAAACATGTCCATCAGCAGTTACATATAAGAACATATTACAGTAAAGCCTGATGAACTTCCTTAATGCCATTGCATCTGATTTTGATGTTAATGGGGAGAGTGATCAGACTGCAAATCTCTGCATTCCAGCTTTTTTTTTAATCTCCATGCAAGCAGAGTGTGTAATTTGACTTGGGGTGATCTGATGGCAGGAAAAGCTCTGAAAACTGGGAATTCATCCTGAAATTTTGCTGATTTTCAGGAGCCCTGTCATTCCTCCCCTACTCCTGAGGAAATAAATATGGAAATCCCCTCCCCAGCTCCACCAGTATCACTGATAGATAGGAAATTGTTTGTCACAGGAAATTTGACTGTGGGTTCTTTTGCAGCCAAGGTGACATTGTCCTGCCCCCTTATTACCAACCAGAGGAAGACGATGAGATGCCCTTTATCTGCTCGCTGTCAGGGGACAATGGAATTATGGGCTGTCACGAAATACCCCCGCTGAAGGAGCGAGGCCACGAGTGCTGCTTGGACAAGGATGATTATTATTACTACAACTCTGTCCGTCAGGAGTTCAACATCAGTGGCATGTGTGTGAACTGGAACCAGTACTACAACGTGTGCCGCACCGGCAACGCCAACCCGCACAAGGGTGCCATCAACTTTGACAACATTGGGTATGCCTGGATTGTGATATTTCAGGTAAGTCTGAGCTGGTCTCCTTACAAGGCTCAAGCTTATTTTGCTGCTTTTCAGACTCAGTCTGTCTGGGCTCCAGTGGTAGTTTCTGACGGGTGTGACAGAGATGCAAAGTAAAGGGCTGTGTAACTCCTCGGTAAGGGAGACAGCACACACATGAACAGGCTTGCTGAAGTAGGCTCCACTCTTCAGGCTGACTTGTACCAGTTTCCTCTCCAGCCCAGACAACTATAGTAAATGAATCCTTTTTTTAAAATTTTTTTAATTCCCAGCACATGTTGCAGATGGGAGCTAAAATCCCTGCCTTTTTTGTTTTTCTCCGGCTGTACGTGGTGTCCAGTCCAAGGGGCACAGCAACCTGCTGCGGGTTTTCCCCCGCTGTGATCCAGGGAAATGAACTATTTTAATGAAATATTCCTGCTGTGGACTAGAATGATCTCACAGGCTTTGACAGTGTGCCAGTGTCACCAAGCAGTACCATGCTGATTTCCCAAAATGGAAATTTGGCTATGTTGAAATGAATTTTTGTTTCTCACCTTTCTTGGGTTGCAACTGTCCTGCCAGTATCTGCTTGTTATAACTGAGGAGTCAACTCTGGAATACCCCTTCTGTTTCTCCTGTTTGTTTTTCAGGTGATCACACTGGAAGGGTGGGTGGAGATCATGTACTATGTGATGGATGCCCATTCCTTCTACAATTTTATCTACTTTATCTTGTTGATAATCGTAAGTATAAGGTTTGATGAATGTCAGCAGTGCAAGCTAAAAATCAACAAAAATCAGGTCTTAAATCAACATAGATACTTGGGAAGCAAACTTCTAGGAATCTCAGAAATACAGCTAGTTGATTTGCACCAAGAGTCTGAGGCAGGATCACATGCCAGCCAAGTTATTAGCTTTCACTCAAAAATATACTTAAGATTGTTTCTTAAAGTTATACCTGCCCAGTGTAAAATAATTTTCTCACTGGCAGACCTTCTTGCAAAGTAAATTCCCCAAACCAATTGGCTTAAAAGCCAATTCTTTCTCTGCTCTTCTCCTTGGTCTCTATACATTTTAAACTCTTGAGTAATTTTTGAGCCATGTTGAGAGAGGAGCTTTTGTCAGCACCTGGGTTTATCAGGTTCAGTCTCTCAGATTCACATTTTGTTAGATTCAGGGTCTGTCATGCTGAATTACTTCCTCACCATGAACGAAAAGGAGCTCCTGCTCCAAAAGTGTCAGCAGTCCAAAATAAACTGGCTGTGTGAGATCCCTTGTGGATGATAGGATGGAAAGAGAGAACTGTGTCAGCAATGAGAACTTAATAAGCAGTTTATAAGCCCTGTGGATTTATACAAATGAAGTCTGAAGGTTGGTTTTCTGCAAGAATATTCATTATCAGTACTTGGGATGTGAGCTGAGAATCATGGCGCCATTGCCTCCCCATTCCCTTGCATAGGTGCATTTTCTTGGAGGGAATATCCTGTTTCTGTAACAAGGAAGGATTTTGTTTTTTATGAAAGCTCTTCCACATTTGCTCACCTGAGGTACCAAAGTCAAGAGTGAAATGGAAAGACATAGGATGAATTGTGTGAAGTATAAAATCTGTACCTGGTAGAAGCAATTTAATTTCAGATCACTGAGTGAGGACCTCAGTGTGTATTTCCAGGGCCTACATGCATTTGGATGGCCTGATGAATGGACCTGGCCAGGACTCTGATCTTCATCAACACTTGTCCTATGGGGCCATGCCCTTCAAGAAATAGGGTCTCTAGAAGCATTCACCCAGTAACACCACCAGACTGGCCTAGTACAGGATCTAGTTTACATTCAAGTTGGCATGCAATGACTTGAGATAAAGCAGACTTTAATCCATTTCTGTGAGAAATTTTGCAGCCTGTACATATGGAGAGTGGCCCCCCCAAAAAAAATCTATTGGCCCGTTCAGGTCAGACAACTTGCAAACATTTTACTATATCCTTGATTTCACTCTGCCTTATGGCCTTCTGTTCTCACAAGAGAAAGACAAGGAGAGAAAAACAGAAATGTGATGTACTTCCCTGTGGACTGAAGCAGAGGTGAAATATACCTTAGGGAATGTTGCTTTTACTTTGATGCTGGAGAGTCTCAAAGAGACAGTGCAGAGATGTGATTGCCCAGGATGGGGTGATGAGGGGAGTTTCCACAGGCTCTGTTCTCAAGGGTGAACTGAACATCCGCTGCTTTTTGTGAGTTCAGAAAATAGTAATTTCTCATTAATTGTGTTCCTGTACCCCACAATGCAATAGATATTTAGTGCCCACCTGCATTTTGACTTGGAGCAGCATGGTCAAGATACCCCAATTCATAGAATATGCAGTTATACACAGACTTTACTCCTTGTCCCACAGCCCCAGTCTCTCCTAGAACCAGAAAGAACTGTGCAGGGTCAGTGTTTAACCACCGGGACACACATCCCCCATCTTTTGTAGGCCAGTTCCAGGAACTGCCCTTCCCCCCACATTTCAAACTACATAAACCCTGTCAGCGTATTTTTGGTTTCTAAGTATGCTTCTTCTAGTGCTGGCTCACATCATGTGGATTCACAGTGATTCAAAATTTGTCTCTGAATCTGCAGGCACCGAAAACCCTCAATTAAACACTCCACCTGAGATGTTACTGCAAAGTGTCATTGACATTTCTAGACACTCCCTCCTCATTTGCAGAAGCCATATAGGTTTATTTCTGTCAAACACAGAGAACATGAATCTCAGGTTACTTTGGGGACTGCTGAGAGCAAAGGAGTCATATGCTGGGTGGAACATTTTCTTTACCTTTGGTGGAGTTAGGCCAATGAAGTGTTTAGCCTTTCTGCTACCTTCTTGGCATGTGATGCATCTTTTGCAGCACATAGCAACACCACAGTGCAAACTTGCTGTCATTTAGCTGCATTTTCTGTCTGAATTTTATAGAATCATATAGAAATAATGATCCCTCTTTAAGATCCCTCTTTCAGCCTTTATCCTTCCCTTTTTCTCCATAGTTGGAAGGCCTGGCTTTCTAAGCAGCATTGTTCTGACAGTTGTACTTTAAGCCCTGACTCTTTACTTTTCTGCACACATTCAAGCCCTGGATCAGATTTACTCTTCTGGGGCTGGATCTCTGCAGCTTCTCTCCAGAGTTGTGCTTTCATCCATGACTTCTTCCTACAATGACATCGGCAAACACCTACATAAAGGCATTACCTGCCACTGCTCATATGGTAGGAAGAAGGCTCCACCACCTGGATATACTCCCATCACAGCTAGAAATCCTCCATAGATGTGCTTCTCTGAGGGGAAGGGTGCTGACTGAGTGTGGGACTTGTGTGGCCTTGTAGAACAACTTGGGGAAAGTATTTTATGTATTCTGGAGATTTAAAAATGGTTCCCTCTTGACCACAGATCACAGATGTCATATGAAGGAAAGACTGTTCCCTGCTCTTGGGTCAGTGATTCCCTTGAGTTTCCCTGCTTGAGGTCCAACTGTCTCTTTGACACCTCTCCAGCTACTTGGCCATTACCATGGCTCCTGGATTTGAGCAAGCTCTTCTGAACTCTTAGACTGGCATTGCAGCTCACAGAGGCTCCTTGAAGTGCTCTGTGCTTACATGTGTGGGCCTTAGAAGGCAAGCTGGATATCCAGGCTAAGCAGTAAAAGTAATTGATAAGCCAGGATCTGCAGCACTAGTCAGGTTTTGTTAGATATTGCAGAGATGTTTGTTAGATATTGCAGAGATTGAGCCTTGGGCTGAAAGAGGGCAGGATCTGCTTTATCAAAGCACAGCTCAGTCTCAGGGCTGAATGGGACCCTGTGTTGGGACTCAGAATTAAGGGTCTCCATCTGCTTCTCCAGTGCTTTGACTCCATGTCCGATAGTTTCCATCTCTGCTCAACGAGCTGAGATGAATCACTCGGTTAGGAGCCTTCTGGGACCCTTCCTGTCCTTCTCCTAGCTGGGAGGCAGTGCCAAGCTCAACAGAGCCTGAGAGTTTATGGACTTGCCTGTGGTTTTAAGGATTAGCCAAGCTCATTTGCCTTGTGTTTGATGTTTCTAGCTAAAAGGATAAGGACTGGGGAGTAGGTGCCATATCCAGTCCTCTCACTCCCCCCTCTTTTGTTCATGTGGTGGGAGATGGCAGCAAACGGTGCCTGTGAGGACAGTGCTCAGTGATGTAAACCTGAACCCAACTCCAGATTAAGCTCTAGGCCCACAATGTGGTCCTGCTGAGGGCATCTCAGCCCTCAGCTCTTCCCCTTGTGGCCTAGAGAGAAGGTGTTGCAAGCCCTAATTGCTCATTGTTTGGGAGTTGTGGGAAGTTGCAGAGTAAGGGGCAGTGTCACAAGAAGTGCTCCAGAAATGCTCACACAGCTAGGGTCTCTCTCCCTGCCCTGCCTCACTCAGAGCAGCTGAGGGACACAACCAAAAGGGAAAGCCTGGGTCACCATCATGCTGCTGAGGAGAGTGCATTGGAGAAGAATTTGGATTCCCAGAAATACACTCATCAGTTAAAATAAAACATGCAAGACATCACAGACTAGGGAGAATGTTGGGTGAAGGCAAAGGAATCTGAGCAAGGCATTATCTTAATTTTCAAGGTCGCATGCAGAAGCTGAAGGAAAAATAGGCTGAAATATGGGGGAAGGAGAGAGAAGAGAAGGGTTCAGTGATGAAGGGAAACAGAATTAGAACAGCTTTGAAGATTGCTGAGAGGAGGAGGGGGAGAAAAAACCCTTTATTTTAAGATACTTTATTGTCCTTATGTTGAATCTAGTTGGAAAGAGCTTCATGTTTCAAAGGGTTATTGAGATGCTAGCAGGGACACCTCCCCTTCAGACAAAGGGCACCTGTGTACAAGAGAAAAGGTCATCCAGAAGGGCAAGCTGGTCAGGGGGCTATGAACTGAGGCAAAGGCTGCTTGGACAGGTAAAACAAGCTCTGAAGTACTTGCTGAAATAAACCCTTTTTCCATTCACAAACACTGGGGTCAGGTTATCACCATCTTTGCCTGCTCTGTCCCTTTTGCTGGAAAGGATTACAGGGCAGGAGACATGAGAAGACAAAGGCAGGACTGAATCCTGCTCTCTGTCAGAGCTGTTTGCTTGCCAGGGAGAGACAGTGAGGGAAGGCTGGGTCCTGCATGGTGCCAGGATGCCCCTTAGCAAGGATGCTCACAGCTCCAGGGGAAGCAGAAATCTTGAGCTGGTGCTTCATCTTCTCCCAGGGGCTGCCCCACAGGATGTGTTTCAGAGCACTGCAGATGCATAGTCCTTGTCCAGAGTTTAGGCTCTGCCATTTTTATCCATGCCCTATTGCCACAGCTCTACAGGGAGTAGGCACCAATTAAGGTGCCATAGTTTTTGAAAATTATTTTGAATGTAGTTACCAGGCTTTATATATGTGAAATTTTCATCTCATTGAAGCCCAGGATTTATCCTCTATCTATCTATCTATGGATAGATCTCCTAGTAGAAATTAATCTCTAATTTCATGATATGTAACACAGAGTGCATTTATTTTGCCTCCACAATTCTCAGCATAAACAAATCCTTGCTCCATTTTATAAATAGAAAAACTGAGGTTTAAAGGAAACATGCAAGTTGTAAATTAAGCCTGGTAGACATTTGGGCTTCTGTATGGAGAGCAGGGAAAACCTGGGCATTTGTTTGCTCTTTCTAAGAAATTGGGAGTGTGTTTTTCAGAGTTTTTGTGTTTGAAATGAGAAGCCACAGCAGGCCAGAGGACAAGTTAAAGAAGAGCTAATATGATATGTCTTGTATCAGAAGAATAAAAAATAAGCAAGGAAGCATGGCTCTACCAGACTACTCAGTGTCTTTCTAAAAGTTGTTTGACTTTCTAAAACCCTTCTTTATTTCAAAAACTCACTCATTTCAGGAAAGTCCCATCTCCCTGTATGGAGAGTTAAGGTGCAAATGGTAGAAATCAATAATATGCCTCAAGTATACTGGTATGTCATTAAAATGATCTGAGAATACTGACATTTCTTTCAAGAGGTGAAGACTATAAATGGCAGTGCATGGTTTTTCCAGTGGTAAATTAATAAACAGAGGAGAAATCAACCAAACTGGTTCTCTGTCTTCTATCTTGTATTTAATATGAAGAAGAAGGAAATAAAAAGTCCAGTTTTCATCAAACCCTTTGTACGTAACTTGTGTTTTGCAGAGGGTCCCAAATCCTTCCAAAAGTTGGACCTATTTCCTGAATTTCAATGCACAGCTTTAAATTCTGCATGGAAATTATGTTGAGTGAGCTCTCAAAACCAAGCTCACGCACTCCTGGCTTTCTCTGAACCCTCTTCTCCATATGCAGACTGATTCCCACTCCTCTATCTGCCTCCAGCCACTTTCCCTCTCCTCTCTCCTCTACCATTCCCGCTCCCACATGTCCTTTTTCATGCTGACCTTGGTCCCTTTTTTTCCTTCGCTGCTAGGTGGGCTCCTTCTTCATGATCAACCTGTGCCTGGTGGTGATCGCCACGCAGTTCTCGGAGACCAAGCAGAGGGAGCACCAGCTGATGCAGGAGCAGAGGGCGCGCTACCTGTCCTCCAGCACCGTGGCCAGCTACATGGAGCCGGGGGACTGCTACGAGGAGATCTTCCAGTACGTCTGCCACATCCTGCGCAAGGCCAAGCGCCGCACGCTGGGGCTCTACAGCAGCGTGCAGAGCTGGCGCCACGGCCACGCGCAGCAGCCCGGCGATGCCCAGCCCGGCCCCGGCAGGAAAAGCCGCGCGCGCCACAGTAAGGATGGCGTGGGTGCGGCTGGAAATGTGACTGTGACTGCGTGTGCTGGTTTGAAAGGCAGGTGCCTCTCTTTGAAATGGAGAATGGAAACCTCCCTCTCTCCAAATTATTATTATTTTGAAATTAAGGGGATCTCAGGCGAAGATAGGGGAATTAGGAATAACGGTTCTTTACTAGGAAAATGAAAATAGAAATACAGTATTACAAAGAGCAACACCCCCCCAAATAACCACTGACAGATTCAGAATACAACCTGACACCTTGTCAGTCAGGGTGTTGGTAGCAGTCCCATTAAATGGTGGCTGCAGTCCTCCTGCAGTGGCAGATGTGGTTCAGCTGAAGCAGTGCTCCTGTAGAAGGGTGCAGTTTTCCTCAAAAGGTCCAGTGATGATGTGGAAAGGTCTGGTTTTCCTCTGGAATCCAGTGGAAAAAGGCTGCCTTGGTGTTCCAAATCTCTGGCTTGGCTCCTCCCCCTGGCTGGAGCATCTCCCAATGGGATGATGTAATTTTATCAGTCATACAGTGGGATTCAATTGCCCAGCAACAGATATCTTCTTGGAGGAAGGATGGGTTGTGGAAAAGATAAAGATGACTGCCCCACCTGTTTTTTAACAGATGGCCCATTAGCAGAAAATACTTCCCATGGAGATAAGGGTCACTGCCCTACCTGGCTTCAACAGAATACACACTTTTGGTCACATCCTGTATTGCAGTCTAAGACACTGGGAGCATCTCCATGTGCCAGCTTTCCAAAGGGCCTGTGAAGCACAGAATCAGAACTAACATTGGCCATTGAGCATGGAACCATGGCCAGCACACCAGAGCAGCAAGGTGGGGGTGACTGGCAAGAATGGGAATGAAACAGGTCTGGCCAGCAGGGAACATGGATAATCCAGATCTGAAATACAGAGACCATAAAGAGATAAAGACACTGAGGCTTGTAAAGGGCTCCACATCTGGTACAGCCAGGTGTTGATAGCAGTCTGGGAGAGAGATGAATTAGGGAATATAACAAAGTGAGGCAAAGGAGTGGCACAGCAGGTCCCCTTTGCTTTCCCCCTTTTGGGAGCTTTCCTCCCAAAGCAAGTCCTTCCAGACCTCAAGAGAGAGGCAAAGAGAGTTGAATTGCAATAAGATGTCACCTGAACCTAAGGAGTGGTGCTGAAGAAGTCTGGTTGATATGCAAGGACGATGGAGACAATTTCTCTTGACGGCAGCACATGCTGTTGCGTAAAATTAGACGTGCGATATCATTTAAATTGGGTCCTGGCTGGAAAAGTCACTGTAAAAATGGTTTTATAGTTAGTATTAACTGCCTGCTGATGCCTTTCCTAAGTTATGCTCCCATTAATAAGCAAAAAGGCAGATTTTCCTTCAGCGTGTCTTGCATATTCAAACTTTCACTTGCTTTGCTTGCTGGAAAAAAAGTTTCTGCAGACTTCATGCACTGTCTTAATGAATTAATTGCTATATTTCCCTCATTGTCCCTTTCATCTTCCAGGCTGAAATGGAGGATCAAGGAACACAGATTTAGATTTCTCACTGAAGTCAGGGGATTTGTTCTGATTCATAGTGCACACTATCAGGAGGAAATGTTCCTGTGTTACCTCTTCTGGCTTCTTGAGATGCTTTGCTAATGTAGTTTCTCTAATTTAGAGAGTTTAGTTCAGTCTGAGCGTTCTCAGGCCTTACTTGTAGCAGTTCAGGCCAAAAGCAGCTCTCATGACCATTTTTCCCCTCAGGTCCCACTTAGCTTGAGACTCACTAGCTTGTGTTATGATTTCTGCATAAGACATAGCAGTTCTTTCTATGATGGACATGAACCCTGTTCAGCCTAATCACAGGCAAGTTGAACAGTATTGTGTGTTTTGGAGACACAGCCTGTCAGCAAAGAGCCTCCAGCTCTGGCAACAGCTTCTATTGCTGTCCTTGAGATGATATGCCAATGGTTAATCATCCTCACAGCTAAAAAGCCCAGTTACCCTGTCTAAACATCCAGAAGCCAAACAGGTGTCCACTTTGAATGCCTTTTTCATATCCTTCTTCTTTAAGCAGCACAATTTCTCTTTCCAGGGCTTTGCCAGCAGCACAACTCTCTTGGCTGCCCTCCTCAGGGCTTAGTGCAGCCCATCGCTGTGACAGCAACCTCGGATCCCACCAACTGCCCCCGCTGCCACAGGGAAGAGCACGAGGCATCCAGAAGGCTCTCAGTCCTGGACAGTGCTGGCTCAGAGCAGGAGGATGGAGGAGCCAGTGATGGGGAGGCAGAGGGCAGCCAGGAGGACCAGGGTGCCTCAGCATTGGACAAGGAGGAGGAGGTGGAAGAAGGAGGACGGCTGAAGCTCTGCAGTGACATGTGGCGAGAAGTGAGGGTCAAGCTCCGACTGATTGTGGACAGCAAGTATTTCAACCGTGGGATCATGATTGCAATCCTGGTGAACACCATCAGCATGGGCATCGAGCACCACGAACAGGTAAAGCACCTCGGGGCACACGGGCAGCGTGGGCTGCTCACTGCTGCTGGGCCTTGCTAAGCAGCTGATGCAACTTGGTAGAGGTAGAGACTGAGCAATTTGGACCTCAGACTGCAGCACAGATGGTCCCAGCATGGCTTTGGAGAAAGCCTCAGGATCTTGCAGGGTCTCTTCCTTATCCCTGTACTTAATCGCTTTCTCTCTCTCTCCCCACGTATTTTCCTCTCACCTCTTTTCAATGCCTCTCTTTTCCTCCTCCCTGGCCATTCATCCACTGTTTTTCTTTTTTGCTCTGTCTCCACTTTCTGTGTGCTTTTCTCTCTGTCATCCTCGTTTCTTCCATCTTCCTCATCTCTCTCACTCGTTTCTCTCTTCATTAGCTTACTGAGTCCTTAGTCTATTTGGTTAATTTAATGTGCCCTCTGGGGATGGCACAGACACTTCACCAGCATCTCAATTCAAATCCATCAGCTTGCTAGCCTTCCCAACTTAATTAAGAGATGTCTGAGCACATTCTATCTGTACAAGAAAGGCACCACCTCCAATCTCCAGTCATTTTGGGGGCTCAGGCTGCATGAGCCTTTCCTTTGCCCTGAGAGTGTGAAGTGATAGATAGGTCAGACACAAACAGCAGGTGTGGGCACAGGCTTGACTTTCACACAGTAGTTTGCAGGCAGCTCTGAGTCAGCCATACACTTTAGCCTAATGACAGACTTGTGAGATGGAGAGGAATTGTGTGCCTTTATTTTATAGCTGGGAGACAGAGGCTGTGTCTACACAGTGATGTGCCAACTTCAGAGGGGGTTAAGCACCCATGACCTTGCGTCTGCATTGCTGGTTGGTAGCTCTGCTGCACTTTGCATTGAATGGTCCATGCTGTACACCCACGTCTCAGATCTAAGCTGCCAGTCTGAATGTGGCCAAGAGTCACTCCATGTGTCTGCCCATGTCACAAAATAAGAGGCTGCTGCACTACTGAGATGCTGACTCTATTGAAACTCTGGAGCCAAGGTGAAGTCTAGTCCTGAGATCAGTCTCAAGCAGCAAAGAGACAGGCAGTGAGCCCAGTTCAAGCAAGGCACTCAGATTTGTCCTGTGCTGTATCAGGATGAAGATACCTTGAGACCCAGAGTACCTTAAATTCCCTCTTTGAGGCAACACAGTGTCTGAGCCAGTATTTCAAGCCTCAGATGTCTGGATCCCACCCACGTATCAAGCTTTAAACCAATTTTCAAAGCCCAGCTAGTTTCTGATACAAGGCTGTGACACCTTAATTTGATCCCAGAATTCAAAACTGCGCTGGCTGCTTCAGTACCAGAAAAATACTGGCAGGAGCCCAGAAGAGAGGAGAATGAAGAAGATGCTGGAGGGGTTGACTCATGGAAATAGATAAAAAAGAGCAAAGTATTTATCACATAGCAGAGAGATGACTAAGGGCTGGAGCCCAGGACAATTTGAAAACTGCCCACTGATATTTTAAAGATGTGATCACCAAGCAGGGAGAGCCATTGTTCACCCTGGTTTAATAGACACAGCGTGAATAATAGTTTGACAGAAGAATACTTGAGCTGGAGGTAGAGAATCCACTCTGATGATGCCTCTGCAGTGTTTGTACAGCCTGCAGCAGAGTGGGATCTGCCTCTGCAGCCTTGGGATTTCTAGTAGCAGGTTCTTAATGATAGTCCTTAAAACTGTACTATCACTTTTTATCCATAAGTAGCTGGGAAAATCTTGTGACCCTGCATGCTGTTTCTACCAGAAGAACTGTCATCCAGACTGATCATAACTGAAAAATGTGGTGCAGCCTGTTTATTCAAAATATGTACTGAATTCTGTTTTCCTGGCACAAGAAGACTAAAACATATTCAGACCATACCATGAATTTTGGGCTCTTTTCAGTCAGCAGTTAATTCAGAAGCACACAGACATTTGTACCTCCCTTTGCTCTCCTTCAGTTTTTGTCAAACTGTGCCATCAGTACATCTTAGTCTGGTGCTTCAGTGCCTACATTTTTTCCCTTCCTTTCTCTTTTTCCTGTTGTCTTTTCTCCCAAAACCACAAATTTCACAGAACGAAATTCAGCAAAGCCCCTCTGCCCACCAGGATCTGTGATTTGCAGGGTGACACCATTCTGTGACTGAAGAAGTTTCTGTTGCTTCAGCTCCTTCATCGTATGGATGTCTTCTCACCCAGAGCTAGTGCCTGTAGAGACCTCTTGAACCTTTATTTTCTGGATATCACAAACCCAGCCACTCTCTGGGAACATACCTGGCTGGGCAGCTCATGGCATGTGTGTCAGCACCTTGTTACTCCACTTTTTCATGGGCTATTCACCAGCAAGCTGACCAAAGCACCCACAACCATCAGGTTAATGGGTGAGGCACAAGTTTCAGTCTTATAAACACAGGAACCCAAGGGACAGAGCACATGTGTGAGTGTTGCCTGTCTTGACCAAGAGACAGAATGACGTGAAATTAAACTGCTTGTTGTAATTCAGGAGTTTCACATTTACGGGGTTTTTCTTCCAGGAGACTTAACCTCAACAACCCAAATAACTTTACTCATATTCAAATCACCTTGGAATTTGTTTTTGTTTAGCTTATTCATCCAGCCCTTCATCCTGTCCTGATTTTGTGGCCAAGGCAGTTTCCATCTTCATATATATTTCTTGTGAGGAAAATCAACTCATTTTAGGAGAAACTACACTTCTATGAGTCATTTTTAATCCATGATCTTAGAACAAGATATCCTTTGTAAATAACTACATTTATTCAGATCCATCAGTGTGCAATATACCATGTAATATTCTTAGTATTAGGCCTTCAGACATTGCTGAAACATTGCATAAGCCACACCCCATCATTTCAAGCTTTGTCCTGCTTGAAACAGTTTTTCAGATCTGCCTCTATTTGAAAATCTCTATTTTTAAAATCCAATGTAGAAAATATTAGATTCCTGTGGCTGTCCAGGAGAATCCCTATAAGAGGCTTACTTTTCTCCTAATATTCACAGTGGGTCTGGTTCTCCTGACTTTTCTCCCTTATTCAGAATAAGAATGAAAAGCTTGTCCCAGCTGAATGTCCCAGACTGCCTTTCATCATGTATTTCTTGAATAGCTTGTTGGACTCAAGCCTCTCTGCCATTAGCAGCCATTTTAGACAACTGCTGAGTGACTTGGTTTATCTTCTCCAGTATCTACTTACAGTTTTCCTTAGCACATAAGATCAGTACTTTATGAGGTCTCTCTGTGTGGATTAGATGATGATCCCCTGTTTCCTAACTAGACCCATCCTGTGGATCAGTACCTTCATATCCTTTAGCCTGTGTGATTTCACTTTATGCCAGCATTTATTGCATTCACAAGTTCCTATTTTACAGTTATTGCTTCTCTTTCTCCTTGTCAGAAACATTCAGCAAATGTCCAAGCCAGCTCATCATACTGACATTTAGGGAGGATGGAACAGTCTCCCTGGAGTGGCAGATGAAACCATGCTACTTCAGCCTTGTAGAACCAGAGAATAACAATCATGTAATCCTGCATTGGTTGTGGGCTGGTGACTAAACTTATGTAAAAGTTGGTATGTTCCACAGCTGATTTCTATGGATGGCTCTTCTAATTATTGCCAAGTGACTTTGAAATGGTGAGTAAAAATAGACAGGCTGGAGAGACCTCTTTATGGAATATTTCTTTTTCATGTTCTTATCACAGAGGCAATGATGAATAGGTTCAGTAGGGCTGATCTGCATAGATCACATCAATTACTATTCAGTTTCTAGACAGTTGCAAATTTACTCCTGGTCAGGAGAAACTTTTCCTGCGGGGGCTTCATGGTGATCTGTATCTTCTTAGCCTTTCTTATGATGCAGAAGTTTCTGTCTGCTGCCAGATAATGGTCTAATTATATTTTTAGTCAAATCTAGCAAAAAACCTCAAAAGTTAGTAAGAAATAGAAAGGGAGAAAAAAGCTGAGCTGCTGCCCTCTATTGCCCCAGTTCTAGTTTCTGATCACAGGACAGGAGTTCTGAAGTAAATCTGAATCATGGTATTTTACTCTCAGTATTTCATCTATGTTGTTGCAGATGAAGGACTTTATTCCACAAAGATGTGAAATAGATGATTTCATGGGTTGAGAAAGAGATCCATACACAGGACAGATTTTAACCATTCTGGTTAAAACACTGGCTCTGGGCATGCCTTGCCTCCTGGGATCTCTGCCCCTTTAAGCCACCCTCCTTAGCCCAATACTCAGCTCCCATAATCATATTCAGGTTTCATTTCTGGTGTGATGGGTAAATCAGTCTGTCCTGGCATTACAATGTGAACATACTGCTTGTGGGGAGATTTCTGGTGTTCCTTCCTTTGTCTTGGACTAAAGTAGCCTTGAGTTCAGTTCTTTCCTTGGGGATGTTTCAATTTGCAGTTTCTAGGTAAACCTGGGAAGAGGAAGAGTTTAGATGCTGAATGCCTGAATGCTGTTTGTGAGAGCCTGGGGAAACCTCACAATTGCAAGGAGACACATCCACTGTGTCAGAGAGCAGCCTGTGTGTGAGTGGGAGGAAATGGAGAGAACCAGTTTTCCCCTGTTTGCTTGTCCTCTCCATCAAGTTCACACTTCCCTGGCCAGAGAAGAGTCCCCTGCACCAGCCGTGTCCCTGACACTCTCCTCATCCCTTGTCACTCACAGCCACAGGAGCAAGGACATTGCCACACAGGACACAACCCCTGGTGAACCCACCCTGCAGCCTTGGCCCCAGCTGATGGCTCTGAACTCTGTCAAATTAGCTCTGTTGCCAGAAACAGCCACAATGCTGGATCTGCCTTAGTGCCTCTCCTGGCTCCTCTCTATCACTCTTTTTATCCTGAGTTCATTTCCTTTGCTCTTCCTTTCCCAGCATTTACTGCTTTACTACACTATTTAAAGCAACTCTCATTCTCTACTTCTTGTGGGTGCTAGTGAGTTTTGTTTTTCTCTAGTTTTTTTATTTTTTATTTATCTTTTTCTGCTTTTATCTCTGCCCATCTTTCTGTCTTTCTTTCTCTGCCCAGTCTTTCCTGTCCCTCTCTCTACAAAAGATGATTTGCTGGGGCTGATAGATGGTCCATTAGAAGCAGATTAACAGGTGAATATTGACTAGAGAAACACATGTCAAGGAGGAAAGGAGAGACAGAGGAACAGGTGACCTTTTCCACAGGCATGGATTTTCAAACATCAGTTGCTCCCAAAGGGCATGAAAGAATCTATGGAAAGCAGAGAGGAGGATAATCCACCATCATACCCTGATACTTTTTTGCATTATTTACTTTCACTGACAAAATGATTTGATTCAGACTGAAAAACTGAAAATTGACATTGGCATCTCAGTTTATCCTACAGACCTCATGTTCTCAGCAGCTGTTGTTAGTGCTGGGTCTCAGTGAAGTGATCTTTATTTGTCCCTCCCCACATGCACTTGCTCATTGCTTCTCTCTCTTATCTCTACTCCTTTCTTCATTTTCAGGGTGTTTTTGCTATTCTGATGGATGGAAATTGATCCATTTGCTCTTTTCTCATTTTAAAGACATGGACTTTTAATAATAAAAAAAAAATTATAAAAAGCTATGATGAGGAATGCAAGAAATTAACAAAGGGCATGGGAAGCCAGAGATGTGAGGAGCAGTTTTGAGTTCATTTGTTCACCTGGAAGGATCTTGGCCCCTGGGGTTCTCAGCAGAGGTTAAAGCAGAACCCAGCTTCAGGAAGAGAACCAGAACTGCATTCCTCCCTCACTTCCACCAGCTGTATAAGTATCAGGCATGGCCAATGCAAAGGCCACCGTTCAGCAAAACAGCAATTTTGCAGACCATGGGAAGAGACCATGACTTCCCTTCCTCATGGGCTATTATTGATTTAATGCTAAAAGTATTGGCTCTGACCTGCAGGGACTCACTGATTTGTTTCTGCAGTGTCAGGAATGTCTATCCTCTCTTGCTCTCTACAACAGGCATTTGCAGTTTTCTCATTCCCATCCATTTTATGTGATGCTTAAAGAGTGACTTGGTGGCCAGGCATAGCTCAGACTAGTGCAAAGGAAGATGCACCCTCTTTATATTTTTATAGTCAATCTTGTGTAATTCTTGGATTTTTCACCTTGTGCATTTGTCTTTCTCCTTTTCTGTCCACTTTTCTGCATTCTTCACCTGTCCTTCTCTCCCTGCCCTTTACAGGTAGGTTTTAGCAATGTGATCCTCCTTGCTGTTGTCTTGTCTAGTTTGATATTTTCTTGGGTAATTATTGAGACCACTCTGAGGATAGAGGCATAAGATTGATAGAGCAAGACCAGAAAATTAATGCATACCAAGGGTTTGGTGGGGAAAGGGGGAGAGAAAAATGGAGAAGTAAAAAAAAATAGAGGGGAAAGGGGAAGATTAATGCAGTAATGTTTAGAGGAAGATGGGGAACTGTTTTCCTGTCATTTAAATGTTTTCAAAATTTCAGAAAACAAAAAAAAAAAAAAAAAACAAAAAAAAAAAAAAAAAAAAAAAAAAAAAAAGAAGTGCCAGCTACCTGTGGAAACCTCAGAAGAAGAAATTCTTGAAGGAAGAGGTTGACTGCAAATCAGCCAATTTTGCTCTCCTTCAATAAATACTCAAGTTCTTTTCACAAAATAAAGCAGCCTTTAGCCAGGGGAGTGGGATATGGGGTGGGATGTAGGAGAAGCTTAGTCAGCCTTGGCTGTGTGAATGATTGTGAGGCTCCTGATCAACTCTAATTAAAAAAAAAAAAAAAAAATATTAGGGCTATAATCTGTGATGAAGGTAGCAAATCTGCAAAGAAAGTGGAGTGCAACTGTTGCTATCCAGCTCCACTCTAGTCTTAGCCATGGAAATTTGCAACTCCCTACAAGCTCTGTTCCCTGGGAAGGGTAATACTTTATTTCCCATAATTTCAGGGCTCTTTCATTTCTGACTCTCTGAATTTGCATTCTCTCTAGCCAGAGGAATTGACCAACATCTTGGAGATCAGCAATGTTGTCTTCACAAGCATGTTTGCCCTGGAGATGATCCTGAAACTTGCTGCTTTTGGTCTCTTTGATTACCTTCGCAACCCCTACAACATCTTTGACAGTATCATCGTCATCATCAGGTGACAGGGGCTTGGGGATCACCTGAATTACAAAGAAAAGAGTACCACAGAGCTTGCATGGTTTCCCAAAAGGGTTTAGCAGCTGCACTGAGAGGAGCTGGGCTGATGCACAAGGCCAAGGACTGGGAGACCAAGATGTCTTTTCCCAATACTTGGTGTTGGTGCCGTGCAAGCCACACAGCATTTCTGTCCCTCAGTTCTCTCCTCTGTAAAGTGGAGGCAATTGCAACCACCCTTGTTAAGTTCACAACAAATATTAGCCGTGAAATATTTCAAAAATGCACAACCTGAAGATGTTGCAAAGGTTTCAAGTTCTTCCATGTTTTCTTCTGTCTGTTCACTTGCCTTCTGTCGTGTCCCTCGTGCTTCCCGTGTCTCTCTGGAGCACAGCATCTGGGAGATCATTGGCCAGGCGGACGGGGGGCTCTCTGTGCTCAGGACGTTCCGGCTGCTCCGCGTGCTGAAGCTGGTGCGCTTCATGCCGGCGCTGCGCCGCCAGCTCGTGGTGCTGATGAAGACTATGGACAACGTGGCCACCTTCTGCATGCTCCTCATGCTCTTCATCTTCATCTTCAGGTGAGCAGCTCACAGGGCTCCGGAGAGCACGACTGCATAACTCATCTTGCCCATTGCTCCAGGCCAAGGCAGCACTGACAAACATTTTTTTTTTTCATAAGGGCTGAACTTGCTCGTGCCTTAAATTAGATTCAGCAGCTGAGGATTTTGGCCTGGATGGGGCAGTGAAATATGGCAAAAAATGCAGATATTGAGCATAATGTCCCATTGCAGGATAAGTGAAGTCTTCTGCTACAGAAAGTTTGTCTGTGCATGCCATAAATGCTCTGATAGCAAGATGTAGATATACGACAGCAAAAAGGACAATACAGAGAACAGGTCTGACAAACAGGTTGGAGGGAATATGTGAGCTCTAAGTCAGCACAGTTGGAAAGCAATTTTTTTTGGTCACCTACAGGGTTGCAATATGTAGTAACTTCTTCACAGATAGCTCCCAGTGGTCTGACTGCGTTGTTGTACCCCTTGCTACTGTGCTGTTGCATTAGATTTTCAGAAGAGTATTACTCTGATGAGTTCATTGTGGTGGCAGAGATATTTATATTTGACATCATCTTGTTCCAAAGCATCCTGGGAATGCACATCTTTGGTTGCAAGTTCAGCCTCAGGACAGACACAGGAGATACAGTTCCTGACCGGAAGAATTTTGACTCCCTGCTGTGGGCCATCGTCACTGTCTTCCAGGTGAGCCCACTTTGCTCTCTATGGCTGGGTCAGGGAAAAGTGAAGAGGGTCAGGAGATGCTTTTTCCTCACTGAGGAGCATTCCTGACAGCACAAAAGGCTGTGGAGGAAGAACAGTTGCAAACAACTGGTGTCTGTCTCAAAGATGGGACCTTCTTCCTTCCTAGGAGATGGTGTGCAAAGGTCACTCATGCTGTGGCAACTCCCAAGTTTGACACTCACCTCAGCACATGACTGTCCTAATGGCTGTTCTTGTTTCTTCTGGCTCAGCTAAGGTTTTTGGTGCAGTGCCACAGCTGGAGAGTGACAGTGGGTGTGTGGTTATGGGGAAGTTCAGAGGCCTGGTCTGGTCCTAATGTGTATTCTTTGACTGTCCTTTTCTGGGAATACCCTCCATGTTCTTCCTTCATGTTTATCTGACTTTCTTGTCCTCTCTTGCAGATCCTAACCCAGGAGGACTGGAATGTTGTACTCTACAATGGCATGGCCTCCACCTCGCCATGGGCTTCCCTCTACTTTGTGGCTCTCATGACATTTGGCAATTATGTACTCTTCAATCTTCTGGTGGCCATTCTTGTGGAGGGATTCCAGGCTGAGGTGAGCTGCCACCAAGGCTTCGTCAGGAACAGAGGTGTTGAACAGGGATCCTTTGTGACACTCTGTGAATACTGGACTGAAAGATTTACAAACTATTACCCCTCTTTAATTTCACTCATGAAGTGACCCTTGTTAGGGTAGTACTCAATTAAACACAAGAAAAAAAGAACAGTGTTAATCCTTGCAAAGAAAAAGGTTCTTTGTAAGGGGATTGACAATTTCTGTTCTGTGTAACACAACAGAACCAACCTTAGGGTGAGCCCTTGACCCATCCAAAAGCAGCAGTGCGGTCTACCAGCAATCCCAAATCACACACAGTGTTCCCAGCGGATGCCTGACTGCCAAGGACAATTTTGCACTTGTTCCAGAAATGGAAGACAAAAACAAATGGTCTTTTCCATTTGAGTTTCCAACTTCTCAATTTCTGTGTTCCAGGGCGATGCCAACCGGTCATACTCAGATGAAGATCAGAGTTCTTCAAACATGGAGGAGTTTGATCAATTCCAAGAGGTCCAGGAAGGCTCAGGTGCAATAGCTCAGTCTTATTTGCTTGTGTCCTGTTTAGTGAGACATCTAAAAGCAGATTCTGCAGAAAATTTACTCCCACTTCTGAGAACTTGCCAGTTTTTACTTTGAACTTTATGCCAGTTTGTGCTGTTATTTGTGGAAAAACAGAGACATGTTGTCATCCTGAGGAATGTGGTAGCTAAGTGGAACAGTTCTTGAATGACCTCCAGAACAGCAACTGGAAGTGAGAAGTGAGCCTGTCTCTGGTTATCTTCAGGGTCACCATTTCAGAAACACTGTATCCAAATCTGAAACCCACATTTGGAGTGGGGATGCCAAGATGGTAAAAAGGACTCAGGCAAATCTGGAAGCCTTGCCTCATAGTGAGAGACTAATGAAGCTTAGAGAAATCAGGAAAGTTACTTGATCACTCTCTCTGTAGTTTCAGGCCATAAGGAGGGAGTTGTGGTGCTAGATAGCTCTTTAATTGAGCAGAAAAATAGCATAATGAGATTGTAAAGGTTGGAAGCTCAAGCTAGACAGATTCAGGCTGAAAAAAGCCGTATATTTTCAAGGAGAGATAATTAACAGTGGGAACAACCTGAGTACAAACTGCCTGGTAAGGTGTCTATCCCTCAAAGACTGAAAGTCTTTCTACAAGGGGTATTATACTTCAAACAGGACTTGGTGGCAGGGAGCAGCAAGAGTAGCTTGCTCTGCAGTGGATGGTGAGCCAGGAATTGAAGGGGACAGAGAGCCAGGCAGGAGGGCAGGGACACACTGCACATTCTTACACAAGGTGAGCAGAGCAGGTCCACTGACACTAGTACAGGTTTACCAATGGTTCAGTAAATACCAGGCAAGCCCACAGTGGTGAGGAAAGTCTAAGGTCAAATCAAGAAGTCCAGTCAACAAGACAAGATCAGGATCAGCAAGGTACAAGGACAGGCACAAGCATGCTCAGAGCACAGCTCACACAAGCACCACAGGCACATTTCTGAGCTTAAACTCATGGATAACACATAAACTGGAGCAGTGGCTCCAGTTTCTGGCTCACAGTTTTTTCCTGTAACTTAGCTTTTTTTCACAGCAGTCCTATCCTGAGTTACATGGTTGCACCATACCAGAGCTTATGCTGAATGCAGGCAGTCAAACCCCTGAGATGGCAGAGGAGGAAGAGGTTGCAGAGGTGTTAGTGGACTCATGGCTGTCTGTCATGCAGACATGGATAGGTGACCTACATTATGCAGTAAGTGAAAAATGATTGCTTCAGTCCTTTCAGGCATTAAAATTCAATACCCTGTCCTCTCCATGCATCTCAAAAAATGCTGATGGTCATCTGCAGGACTTAAGATTTCCCTAAAAAGTGTCCTGGATCTTACAGTCGAGGATCAGTCATTTGAAGAAGTGCAGTGTAGTAGGACAGACTGGAATGCAGTTTTTGTATGCAGTATGATTGCAGGAATTTTAAGGTGACTTCAGTACATGGATGGTATGGCCATCCCTACATCTCAGTCTCTTGCCCAGTGTTTCAGCCTAACTGCTTTGAGTAGCCAATCTGACAGCTGGTGGAATTTGCACCTGAAAGCACCTGAAGATGCTGGTGTCTGCCCTTGGCGGGCAGAAGCTCTTGTCCCTCTGTTTGCCTTCATTTTCTGCCTGACAATCTGAGCTGCTTGGCCACCACTCTGCTTCTCTGTCTGTCCTCAAGGACAGATGTGGTCGTTTTTGGAGGCTGAGAAAATTACTTTAGGGCCTCCCCAGCTTGCACTGCCTTTGTCACCACACCCTAAATCAGAGGAATTGATGTTGATTGATGCTGAAGGGCTAACAATCTGTTAGCTGCTGTTAACATGCCTAGACATCAAAGCAGTCACTGGACAGCGAGGAACCCACCTTCTTCTTTCCTCATTCTTCTTTCTGCATCTTTCCATTTAGATCCCAAGCTCTGTGCAATTCCTGTGACACCTAATGGGCACCTGGACCCATCCTTGCCCTCTTCCAACCCACCAGTGGCTTCTGGGGGGGTCACCAACTCCTCACGCAACTCCCTGCAGCTTGACCAGATCCGTGTTGCTGTTGGCTCCCGGAAGAGCAGCGTGATGTCCCTGGGCAGAATGACTTATGACCAGCGGTCCTTGGTGAGTGAGGGAGTGTAAATGTGTGTCAGACCCTTCTTTTGAAGGCCAAGATCTTTGTTGGCTTTCTGCCATCATCTGGGGATTTCTTGGAAGGATTGCCCTGCTGCTCTATAGGCTTCCAACACAGCTGCGTTGCCTGTCTTTAGAACCCAGATCAGTTCACATTATTTTTCTATATTTCCAGATTTTTGAAGTCTATTTCCAGGTTTGTTATCTATATTCCTTTGAGTGTGGGAGAGGGAGAACACCAAGAACACAGTCTCCCTCTTACAGTGGAACATGTTTTTCCTCTTTGCCTTTTCCTTGTTTTCCTAGAGTCAAGGACACAAAATGATGCCTTGAGTTAAAAGGTGATGCCAGAAACACCAAGTCCCATGACATATGGGATTGTAGCAGAGCTTTTGTAACAGTGGAAATCTTGTCTTTGAGCTCCTCATAGCACATTCTGCTGCCCCATAGCACTTCCCTAAGAACTGCAGGTTGTCTAACCCACTGCATCTCAGACCTGTCCACCTTGTAACATCAGCTTCTGGGCTTTCTGGCATACACAGCTCTGGGGAGTGCCTCAGTGCTCAAAGGGTTCATGCCCCTGTTATTTCCAGACAGGGAGTGCTAGCAGCCATGTACTACGTGGTACCTTGCTCATATGGTTGGACTAGGCTGTAACCAACAAGCCTGTTCCTCTCATTTCTCCCTTTTACTAAGACTGCTCTCAAAGATAGTGAGTGAGATGATCCATCACCTTTTACCTTGTGTTCTCCTTAACCCAAATGCAGTGGAAAAAGCTGCCAATCAGATTTCTTGAGAGCTTTACTCTTGCTCTGTGCTGGTGTAAGTAGCAATATCAGGCACCTGGCCTTTGGCTTTATTACTTCCCTTCCCTGAAAGTGCTTTGCACACAGATGGTGCTTAAGGTAATCACAGTCAACACCATTGCTAACTCATTATCAATTTATTGTCAGATTTACCGAGATTGCTGCTGAATTCCCACCATGCAACTTGTTCAACATCTGATAAATGGCAGCCTTCTGGCTTGGGGGCTCAGGGAGAAGTGTGTGATGAGAGAGGCTCACATGCTGCTCCCTTGTGCCCAGAGTCAGAACCCCATCCCCTCGCTGTCTTACAGTCCAGCTCCCGCAGCTCCCACTACGGCGCCTGGAGCCGCAGCGGAGCCTGGGGAAGCCGTCGCTCCAGCTGGAACAGCCTGGCCCGGGGACACAGCCTGAAACACAAACCTCCCTCAGCTGAGCACGAGTCCCTCCTGTCTGGGGAGACGCACAAGGCGGCAGGTGGGGAGCCGGACGGCACGGGAAGGGCGTTTCACCACCGCCGGACACTCTCTCTGGATAACAAAGGCTCCTGTGACCTGCTGGAGTTGGCCTCTGTCCCTTCTGGCCACAGAGTGAGCCACAGGCTGGGAGCACCACCTGGGGCCAGTGAGCATCAGGACTGCAATGGCAAAATGCCCAGTATTGTCAAGGAGATCTTCCCAAAGATGAACAACCACAAAGAACGGGGAGAGGATGATGAAGAAATAGATTATGTGAGTACTTGGTGGAGGAGCCTGGGGTTACATCACAGTGCTCTGAGAAACCCCAAATCCATCCTCATATTTCAGTCTTCTCCCCCCTGGGTGGGAAAGCTTGCAAAGGTGCTTTAGGAAAGCTGGGGGACAGCAGTGAATGCAGGAAGAACTTTATAGGCAAAGACAAGCTCACACCACATTGTCAGGCTGCCTGCAAGGCAGGTGGATGGTGGGAGGAAGGCAGATGTGACACATACATGTGCTCATTCAGCGGCTGTTATTTCAGAGCAGTGCAGCCAGTGATTTCTACAAGATAGGAGAGGTCAGGCTGGGTGACAGTGAGAGTTTTGTGTGGGGAACATCAGCAGACCAGAGCAGGAAGCATGGGCACTGCAGGCAAGGCAAGTGGGTTTTGTGGTATCAGCCTGGGGAACAGCAATCTGTGAGCTGACCAGAGGGTAGAAAAAGTGGAGTGAGGGGCAGTAGAAATTTGAACAGACATAAATGTCTGTATGAAATTCCCAGCCCAAGTGCAACAGAAAGCCTTCTTGTCCTGGCTTCTCATTTAGCTGAGATAGGGAGGAAACATTTCCCTCATGCAACACAGTCCCTCCAACCCCTCTAAGAAGGCATCATGGACAGCATCCTTCTCTAGAAGGGACACCAGCAGTTTTATTTTTCATGATTTAGGGAGGAAACCAGATGCCAAGAGGTAAACAAGCCCTGGCAAAGCAGCTTCTACCTTCTTTTCCATGATTTGTTGCATTCGAGTTGGTATTTTCAATTGAGGGATTAAAGAAAAGCAGGTAGTGGTGCATTTGAGTCAGATGTGAAAGGAAGAATGTCTCTCTCGGGCAAGTGGGAAGGTGACCAGTGGCAATTGCTTCTGCTGCCTCCCCACAGAGCCTGTGCTTTCGCATCCGGAAGATGATGGAAGTCTATAAGCCAGACTGGTGTGAGTTACGGGAAGACTGGTCCATATATCTCTTCTCTCCACAGAACAGGTTTGTGCAGTTTTTGCCATAAGAGGGTTGAGAAGATGGGCAGATTTTGTTGCCCTGCTGGCTGCATCCCCTGATGTTAGGTGGCAACTTTAAACTTACTAGCTGAGAATGTGTATTTTCTCCTCCATTGTCCCTTCTACAGCCAAACAACATTTCTTTTCCTAGATTCTGGCAGCGAAAGGAAAGTTGAGAATCCTAAATAGCTATTGTGATCTTCCCTCCCTTTGGAGCATCCCATTTTTATTTTCTGTAATCATAAATATTTATAGCAAAGCAAGGCAGGGAATACTAATGTTAACACAAAGAGGATAAGCAATGTATTATTGATGACTCCATAATACTGATATTTCCTCCCCTGGCACCAGAATAGCATCTTCATTTAATTTACAGTGCCAGTACCAACTTACCAGCAGTTATATCACACCTTTTAGGGCAAAGTTAGAATTCTTCTTGCCTAAAAAAGGAAATTTGGGTTAAAGAGATCTTACCAGGAGAAAATGTCCACATACCCCAGCCAACAGTATTCTCACCCAAGCATCTTGCCCCTTGAACAGAAAGGGCTTTCATTATAGTATCAGATTATCAGAGATAGGAAAGCTGCTATATCAGAGCCTGGTTTTGGCCAGAATGCTTAATTCTGTGTCCTTTTTGCTGCTAAATTTGTTCTGCCCAAGGCATGGGTGCCCACTGGGACTCTCTTGCAGGTTTCGCCTCCTCTGCCAAACCATCATTGCTCACAAGCTCTTTGACCACGTAGTGCTGGCCTTCATCTTCCTGAACTGCATCACAATTGCCCTGGAAAGACCCCAGATTGAGCACAGAAGCACGGTGAGAACAATTACCTGTCACCCACCTTTTGGCACAACCTCCTTCCTGAGTGGTCCTGGTACTGGTGTGATCTCTGGAAGAACTTCAGCATTAAACACCAGCTCTGACTCATCTATTCAAATATCTAAATATTAGTAATTGACATAAATGTGTGTATCCCCTGCAGACTCTTACAATGGGGCAACCCACTTTATAATATAGAAAGGCTAGTTCCTTCTGTCTTGGAAAGTGAGAGTCTCCTCCAGGAGCCTGCATATAAGAGATGAACGGCAAAAGGGACAAGGACTGGGAGCTGAAATATAGAAGTAACTTCTTTGCTGTAGGAATGGCACATCATCATTCATGTATGCTGCTCTTGAGCAATCTTGGAGGTGGCTCGAGCTGTCAAGTGAAATTACTTTTTCTGCTTGTCTGCCTTAGCTGACTCCCAGACTCTGCTGCTCTTGGACACAACCTGTGATCTGTGCTCAGCAGCTCTTCAGGAAGGAGTCCTAGGTCAGTGCAGCAGTTAGGCCTGAGCAGCACTGACAGAAAAGGGCAGAGGCTGCCTTGAAACCAGATTTGCATGACACAAAAAAATCTCATCCATTGTGCTGCAGCAGAGCTGCATAGGATCCTGTCCCAAGCAAAGTGTATGGGCTGAAAGCTGCCTAGCACTGACCTCTGCCAAGGGCATCTCCCTTATTTCATCAACTTTCAGACCCTTCACAGGAATGTAAAAATATCAAGATCATCAGAGGGGCCTGACAAAGTAACAACAAGTAGTCAAAATACATTTAAGGTCTTTCTCTGTTTTGTTTTTTTCTTTTTGTTTAATTTTTTTCTAGGAAAGAATATTTCTCACTGTGTCCAACTACATTTTCACAGCAATCTTTGTAGCTGAGATGACACTGAAGGTAAGCTACTGGAGATAAACAGCTCAGAGCCTTTTTCCACTGTCAAACACTGTTCATGTTTGCTCATCATCCTTTTAAAATCTGTTCATCTTTTCGGTGTGCCAATCCTTCCCTCTACCTTTATAAAGGCAGACATTGCCTGGGGTTCAGTCCTGCCATGTTAGGCATAGAGGAGATGTTTATTGTAGATATGAGATCCAGTTGGATCTTAGTATTCACAAAAGATAACTGGCATTCAAGTATGGAGTTTGTAATGATGTCAAATGTCCATTCCCTTTTTCCTGGAGCAAGAATGGAGGACATTACAACGATATTAATGACGTGTTCAAAGTTGAGATAGCTATTCAATAGATGCCAAAGAACTTTGCAGCAATCAGAAAACCTTGTTATTCCCTTCTCATGTTTGGGAAAAAGTCCTAAAATTGTGTGCTGGAAGTTAAACCCTTAAAATTCATATCGTAATTTTGACTGTGATTTGCAGGATGTTGATATCTCCCTGTGGCCACCAATTTCTGTAGCACCCACTCTTTTTGAAAACTGCTGACAAACAAATTACCCATTTAAGAGCCAAAGTAAGGATTTGGTGCCTGACTTTACCTCCCAGGTGATCTCTGAACCAGGAGACTTTTCCCAAGAATCTGATGTGGCAGGGAAAGGTTTCCCATGTGTGCCCTACAGTGTCATGTTACTCAGGGAGACAGAAAAAAAGAGTTGTTTTCCTTCACAGAGATCCAGGTGAAAGGAAAAGATTATGAGATGACACTTCAGTGTCGTGAGGAGTTGGTTACTATTCCCTCTGCTCCCATTCTCTCCATAGTTTCCCTCTACCAGGTAACATAGGAGACATTTCACCCCCTCTTCTCTCCCCTCTCTTCCAGGTGGTGTCTCTAGGCCTGTATTTTGGGGACCAGGCTTACCTCCGCAGCAGCTGGAACATCCTGGATGGCTTCCTGGTCTTCGTGTCTCTCATTGACATTGTGGTCTCAGTGGCCTCTGCAGGCGGTGCCAAAATCCTGGGGGTGCTGCGAGTGCTGCGGCTGCTGCGCACCCTGCGTCCCCTCCGGTCAGAGCCCCAGCGAGCCCTGCTCGGCCCTCTTCCCACTGCTTATCCCAGCAGGGGTCCCAGGGTCAGATCCAGCTGTGCCAGGCTAAGTGGGGTCTTTAACAAGCAAGAAGCCACAAGGAGGTCCCCCTTAGCCATGTGGGTCTGGTGCTGGAGGTGCCTCATCTAACAGCAAATCCATGGGAGAGAAAAGGCTTTTTGATCACGAGGGGGATCTCCACTTAGGGGGTCACTCCACAGGGAGGCAGGGGTCTGCTGCTGCTGAAAATGCTTAGCTTAGACCAAACATCTCTGCCCTGTCCCTCTGTCACCCTTCCCCTTCCCTCCTTTCCAGAGTCATCAGTCGAGCCCCTGGGCTGAAGTTGGTGGTGGAGACACTAATTTCTTCCCTCAAGCCCATAGGAAACATTGTCCTCATCTGCTGTGCTTTCTTCATCATCTTTGGCATCCTGGGTGTGCAGGTAGGTTGCTGTTGGCCATCAAACATCCTTTCAGCCCCCACTGTTGCCACACCTGTACCCACAGGTCCTGTAGCAGACACAAGGAGCTCAGAAGAGCAGGAGAGACAGGGAAGCCAGTGAGTCTTCTGTGTTTGCCCTCCTCCACAAGTCATCTCCAAAATGGCACAGACAGGTGCTCAGCAAGTGCAGGCATTGCTGGACGTGAGAAACAGGAGTGAACACTCACACCTGGCAGCAGCTGGGTCAGGGTTTGGGTCAGCATCACAGTGAGAGCACAGGGCTCCCTGGACACATCCATGTCACCCCACAAGGGCAAACAGCTCAGTGCCTGCTTGCATGAACCCTGCCTCCAGTCAGCTCTCTTTCTCCCTCTCACCCTGAGCCCTAAATCCACCCACAAACTTCTTTAATTTTTTTTATTTAATCCTCTTTATTTTTGGCTATTGCATTGCAGAGGAGCAAGGGTGTGGGCGTTACTTCCATCTCAGGGAATGCGCTATACTTAGTTTGCTCTGATGCATCTGTACAAATGCACAATCCAGTCCTTTCCATATGGGGAAAGGAGCCCTGGGCAGAAGAGTCACAGCAGTGCAGTGCAGCTTTGTGAAAGAATACATTTGAGAAGAAGAGGATTTTTTTTCTGGTTCTTTACCCTCAGATGAGATATTCTTTTCCCATCAGCACTCTCAGTAACTGGGAAGCAGGGAGGGAAGATTACTCTAGGGGGCTGATTAGAAGATACTTTTTCCCTTTGTACCCAGGAAGGCTGCCTTAAGGGCTGTCAGAAGGTGGGCTTACAGTCACTGCTGGCCTGGGGCAATGGAGGAGGCTGAAAAGCCAATTGTGAGCTTACAAGGGTGGTCCTGGCTCCTTTGCAATGGTTGAGTCTGTGCTGTACGTTGTGTTGGTGGTGTCCCTGTCGTGCTCTATGTGGCTTGCAGTCTTGCAGGCCATGCAGCACCTTGGCAGCTTCTGTACATCCCAGGGAGCATGGGGAACCCTGTGGGGAAAGTGAGCCTGATGGGGTCACTCCCCTCCTGCAGCTTTTCAAGGGCAAGTTCTACCACTGCCTGGGGGTTGACATCAGGAACATCACCAACCGGTCTGACTGCGTGGCAGCCAACTACAAGTGGGTGCATCACAAGTACAACTTTGACAACCTGGGACAGGTGAGTGTGCCCACAGCCCCTCCCTGTGATGGGAAGCCAACACAGGGTTTGTCTCCTCCCCAGGGAACACATGCAGTACCTGGAAAGCCTATGCCTGGGCCAGAATGAGCAGTCATTTGGCATGGGTGTCCCTGCAGAAACTCTGTCACTAGTGGGTTGGTATCAGAATGACATTTAGGGGATGAGTGGGAAAGAAAAGTGGTGGCAGCAGAGAGCTTGATTTTCTCTTTTCTCCTGCCACAAAGCAGATTCTTCACAACCTCTCTCCTCTGGTGAGTCTGGCTGCACATGGCTTCCTGTCACCCCCTCCCTGTCCTCCATGGGGCAAAGAGCAGGTTTTGATGTGTGCAGAGACACAGGAAGATTATTTCAGTGCTGTGTGTGTTAGAGCATAAACCCACAATATTATTTTTTCTGCCTGCCAGATGCACCTGCTCTACATCAGCTTTGCTTTTTATGTTGCAGGCTCTGATGTCCCTCTTTGTTCTGGCTTCCAAGGATGGCTGGGTCAATATTATGTACAATGGACTTGATGCTGTGGCTGTTGACCAGCAGGTACATGGACTTTCCTGTGAAAGGACCTTTTCACATTCCTTGTGCTCATAAGGCAGAAGCATCCTTTAACATCCTGCTTCAGATACCTCCCTCAAACCAAGAGTCCCTTCCAGAGCCCCTTCTGGATCTTTGCTCACCTATTTGCAAGGGGTCAGGTCCATGGTCTTGTCTAGTCCATTCAGGGAGGTGTAGCTGTGGCTGTGCTGTGGGTGCCTGTGGTAGTGCCAGTGTGCCTTTATCTATTAGTAATGAAGAAGCAGTAATGCCAAGTATCTTTCTGGGCATGCTGGCCCCCTCCTGGCCCACACATGGTTATTTCAATACCTTATAAAACAGGATTTGTTGGGCTGCCGCCCACTGCATCCCCATTCCTCTGCCGCTAAAACAATGACTACCTCTGTTCTCCTCCCACTCCAGCCAGTGACCAACAACAACCCCTGGATGCTCCTTTACTTCATCTCCTTCCTCCTCATCGTCAGCTTCTTTGTGCTCAACATGTTTGTGGGGGTGGTGGTGGAGAACTTCCACAAGTGCCGGCAGCACCAGGAGGCGGAGGAGGCGCGCCGGCGGGAGGAGAAGCGCCTGCGACGCTTGGAGAAGAAGCGAAGGAGTAAGGCACAGCCTAAGTGTTTGGTTGGTTCGTAGGCCAAGGTTTTCTGAGAAAAACCTTTTCCTCTTCTTTTTCTTTCCCAATGGGCTGGACTCCAAAATCCATCGCTCGTGGCTGTGCTCTGAGCCTTCCTCCCCGCACCACTGCTGTGCCGCCACACACCTCACTGGGGCGGTCTGGGGAGGAGGGGTGGCTGAGAAGGTCTGCTGGGGCTCCAGGGAAGGCACTGGGGAAGGGTTTTAGCACCCTGCTCCTCAGGAGATAACATACCAAAAACACCCCTCTGCCCATGCTGACAGGCACTGTTGGTATGGGGCATGCACACATCAATACGCCTCCTGTGCGTGGGGTAGATTCCCACCTGGGCTTCCTGCAGCTCACCTGGTGGTTGAAGAAGAACCTGGACAGACCATTCTTTGTGTTTAAACCCAAATTTAAAGAAGAGGAGGGAAAAAAACAAGAGGAAGACCCCTGTGTTTTGTCCCAGTGACCCCAGTGTTGCAGTGTCACACCTTGGGATCCCAAACCCTCTGTGCTGAAGGAAACCTTCTATTCCTGGTGTTTCTGTCCTGTTTTGTGTTACCTTTAGATAAAAATTGCTAAAGCATACTTGCTCCTGGAAATCATCCCTACTACCCAGACTTCCATTCACAGCCTATGGGCATGCTTTCCCTTCCTCTGCTCCAGTTTTCCCTTGCTTTCCTATAACCCCCGAGGGCCCTTCCATGAACCATCTGCTCCCTTTTATCATAAGTCATCTTAATTTGTCACTATATGAAATGCTGATTTAGCACCACTCCCACAAACACAGACTAACAGATTTTCTTTCTAGTATTCTGTTCATTGTCTTTTTTCCTACGTATTTCCCCCCATTTCTTATTTCATTTTTTCCCCCCTTTTTTTCTCCTCCTCCCTATGTTCTTTATCTTTACCTATTCTTTTCTGGTTTTTCTCTCTCCCAACTACATTCCATTTTCTTCCAACACCTATCACCAATCTTATACCTTCTCCCTCCTCAGTGTTTCTTACCCACCTCTCTCTTTCTTGTGATTTCTTCCTGACTCTGCCCACACCCCTCTCTCCACTGAAGAGGCGCAGCGTTTGCCGTACTACGCTACCTACTGCCACATACGCCTCCTGATCCACTCAGTCTGCACCAGCCACTATCTGGACATCTTCATCACTTTCATCATCTGCCTCAACGTGGTCACCATGTCCCTGGAGCACTACAACCAACCTGTGGTGAGTGAGATCATGGGGATCTGCCTCCAGGCATTGTCATTTTGGTACAGCTCTCTGCTGACCACTGCCCACCAGCATAAGTTGGACACTTGGGTGTCTCTAAAAACTTTTGCAGGAATTGGTTTTGTAGTAGGCAAATTTGTGTGAAGATTTTCGGGTGTCTCCAGAAAGGTAGTTCCTACTCAGACACTTGTTATCCATTAAAAACAGAGAGAAGGTATCTGAGCAAGAGTCAAGCCCCTAGAAAGCATGGTGCAATTAAGTCTCTGTGCTTTATATTAGGAAGTGGATATGTGGGTCACCCAAATTTAGCTGCCTGCTCTGCTTTTTATGTTCCCCTGGATCCTGACAGGAGTAGTGAAGGCAGCAGTGTCCTGGGAGCTTCACACTTTGCATCAGATTTTCAAATGTCAGCCCAATTCCCCTGCCATATGGCCTCAGCTGAGAGAGCCAGAGTGACTGGTTGTATGTCATGGGATGGGTCATCTTTACCAAGCCACCTTTTCTTCACAAGAGAAGCTGCAGGGCCAAAGTGCTGAGCAGAGCCTCTCTCAGCTGCAGGGTGTGATTCCAAATATAGCACCTTGGAGGCCAAATAAGATTTACACTTTGTTTGGGCACAGACCATGTACCTCTCAGTGCTCCTGGCAAAGCTGCAGATGCCTTTGGTGGGAAAAATGCATGCTGCACATATCAAAGGAGCCTTCTGCCTCCATATGTAGACAAAGCATTCATCATGACATCTGCCCAGTGGCATTTCAGTTTTCTCTTCAGAAGACCCTTGGTTTAGGTGACAGCTCTAGTGTCTGAACAGATTGTCTGAGGTAGCTCAGGCTTTAATCAGGGACTGGATCTGTCCTCATTCAAACATATTGCCAGGCTCCTCTGTTTCCTGCCCACCTTGCCCAACTGCCCAGCTTTCATCTTGCCCTAAATGGTGCCCAGCTTTATATTTCAGGAACTCTCAACCTTTATCTGTTGGCATCCTCACATCAGATCTTTGTTTCTCAACAAGTCACTCCTCTTCCTTACTCTTCAGCTCCTTTGCCTGGAACACAGCTCCAGCAGAGCCAGCTTGCTGTCAGACTCAGTTAAACAATCTTCTCAAAGCACTTCAAACCCTGCCAGTATAAAATGCCACGAAAAGCTACCCACACTCACACTAGTTCTTGGTGGTCGTGAAGGGGCAGCACATAAAAGAGCCAGAAACCAGCTCAGAGATGTGATGTGCTGGCACCAGACCAAGGCACAGCAGGGTTTCCTCTGGTCAGAGATGACCTGAATCCACAACCAGAGTAACCTCTGTGCTTCACTCTTGGTTCATAGCTATGCCAGTGCCATTAACAAGATGCCATTCAGGTGGCATAGGCTACTGGCAGGAGAAAATCCTTATGGCATTTCATGGATTCTCTTGCAATAGCCTCCTCCTCCCAATTATGCTGAACACTACAGGAGAAAAGAACAGTAACTGATCCTGAGAAGAACATGGGGAAGAGGGGCTGGCTGGTGGTTGCCCTTAGTAGGTGACTTCCACATTCAAGCAGGTGGGAAGCGTGGGGCAGCTTCCCCACCCAACAATGAATACCTGAGGCAGCTTCCACACCCCAGGATGAATTCCTGGGACTTAGGAGAGTCCCCACACAGGGGGGATATGTGTATGATGGTGCTTTTGCATAAATTCTTTTCTCTCTCTGTCTGTGGCAGTCCCTGGAGACCGCCCTCAAGTACTGCAACTACCTGTTCACCACTGTCTTCGTGTTTGAGGCAGTTCTCAAGCTGGTGGCATTTGGTCTGCGACGATTCTTCAAAGACAGGTGAGCAGACGGCTGTCAGCTCTGCCTGTGGGACAGCTGGGTTTGGGGTAGAATTTTGAGGATGGTGCCCTATCTAGACCTTCAAGTGGTGGCAGAGTGCTCTGACTGCCCCCCAGTCCTGCACTGCATGGACCTAACCTCATCCTCCACAAGCTGCAATGCCCAGGCAATAGCAAGAGTTGTCCAAAAATTGCCTCTTGGTTGGAGTCTGCTGGTTAGGCTAGAAAGCAAAGGAGATAAGGTTGGAGAGAGACTTTTTTTCCCTGCCCTTGAGGCAAACTGTGAGCATGCTGAAGCAGAACATATTTAGCAAAGTTGATTCAAGGTAGTAAGGCCATGAAAAGCTGAGCCCATTAGTCAAACCATAGTGCCATAGTAACACAGCTCCATGCTTTCAAATCAGACTGGCTTGCCTCTGGCTGCTCAGGGTGTCTGGAAAGTGAATCTCCGTTTCTCTGGAAAAGCCCATACAGGCTGACTCAGAATGGGCCTTGAACTCATACATAAGGAAATATTTAGGATGAAGTGGAGACAAGTACCTTTCTTTCTCAGGAAAATGGAAAAACTCTATCTTCATTTACTCTCTTCAATTTTTCCTCTAAAGGTGGAACCAGCTGGATCTGGCCATTGTGCTGCTGTCTGTTATGGGCATCACACTGGAAGAGATTGAAATCAATGCTGCTCTCCCAATTAACCCCACTATCATCCGGATCATGAGGGTGCTGCGCATCGCCCGGGGTGAGGAGGCACTGGCCAGAGCAGGGGTGTATGATGGGTGCCCATGAGGGCAACTTGGTGCCTTGACTCATTGAGCACGGGCTGTAAAGTCCTGAGCTTGCCCTTCCCCAGCACCCGAGGAGCCTCTGGGGTGTCCTTCATCACACCCCAGCAGGAATGTTAGGATCTAGGACACCCTAGAAGCTCAAACTTTCTCGTTCCCTAAGAAGTGAAGCACTGGGAGGGTAGGCAGGTCATGTGGGAGCTGAACTTTCTCTGTTACTCGTTTTGGGACAACTATAGTAGTGATGTGGGTTGAAATTTGGTTGAAATTTGCACAGGTAAGGTGGTGGCCAAGGTATGCCAAGATAGCATAACGGTGATGGTTGAAGGAAGAGAAAGTGATAGGAGGAAAGATCAAAGCAGAAGGACAATTAGGATACATTTTCTTGGGAAAAAGCACATGGCTAGAGTGTCTGGGTGAAGCAGAAGCAGTCCAATAAACATGGGTGGCAGAAATAAAATGTTTAGTAAAAAGGATATGAGCTTGAGGAGAAGGAGTGACTTGTACCATCAAAAGCGAGAAGAAGAATCAGGGGAAAGTTCTTCTAGGGCAAGGAGAGACAGGACACCTGTCTTGTGCTACTGTCATTAGTAAGTCACACAAAGGATGCCTCTGAGCTCAGTCTGACTCACATTTCTCTTGTGCTTGTTGTGGCAGTCCTGAAGCTACTGAAGATGGCCACAGGAATGCGAGCACTGCTGGATACGGTTGTTCAAGCCCTGCCACAGGTAAAACACCTTCCAAAAAGACTCTCCTCTTCTGTCCCTTTTTGTCCCTTTTCCCAAAGGATTGATTCTTGTGGGGGCTCAGATGTGGTGTCTACTGTGGTGTGCAGGCAGCTTCCTGAAGGTCATATACAAATTCTCATGTAATTCATGGGGTTACAGCTCACCTCGCATCTGTCTTCTCCTGCATGTGAAAGAAATAAGGCTTGACCCCTGGATAAGGGTAGGTTTCTTCCCATCATCTCTAGCTAGTGTCTAACTGCAACTAGTCCTTGGCTCCTTTCTCCCCTCTCCATAACAAGGGAAGAGTGATTGGAACCCATTTCAGGAGGAAAGGACATTTTTCTGTCACTGCAGCTCTCACCCTTCCCTGAACATGCCCCTTTCCCCTCCTTTCATTTGCACTCTCTTTTTCTTAGCCAGTGCTTCCCCCTTCCTGCTTTTTCTTCTTTCTCCTGCTGGATCCCTTTGTGTTTCTAAGTGTCTCATGCATGAGAAGCAGTGACACGCTCTGTTGTGGCTCACACAGCCGGCAGTGAAGTGTCTGCTGCAAGACACGGAGACAGAAGGATCTCATGAGCTGAGAGTGGCAGCTGCTCCCAGACGAGATGCTGACACGGTGCTTTACACAGGCTTCGAGCCCACTGCGAGCATCCCCCGTGATGGATGAGCAGCCAGGGAGTCTGCTCCCTTTCCTTTTGCACTGTTGAGGGAGGATTGTTAAGCAAGGAGTAATGGCACCAAGTGGCTCTGGGGATCATACATCAGACCCCTGGCAGGCCCTGAGAAGGCAACTCTGCTGCGTGATATCAAAATGCACAGGCATTTGTCAGTTGATTTATCAGTTAATGTGCCAGTGCTGGTGAGTGATGATGAGCTGGGAATCAATCTGAAAACAGCATGAGTAGTTACTCAGGGAATTTACTTCTGGTGTTGGTGACAATAAATGTCAATCTGAGTTAAAGGAATATGATGGCACAAAAGTGAAAAGGAAACTGATCTTTTATGGATCCTGAGCTCTGTCTGATCTTCCATGATTTTTATTAAACAGTAATTATGTGTGGTTTATTTTAATAATAGTAATAACAACAATATTAATAATTAATGTGTAGGATATACAACATTCAGGATAGTTATGGGCTGAAATACACTGGGGAATAGAAGGAAGGAGAGATGAAGGATGTTCTTACTACAGGCAGATCTGGAATGTAAATTTTTATTAGTTCTGGCTCTGCTGCCACAGACTGGCTCAGTGCAGCTTTTTTGCACCTTGCTCTTTTCCACTTCAGGAGCCACAACAGATGATTTTTCTCAGGCAAGGATCTGGGACAGAACAGGTCTTCAGATCCAGCATCTGCATGTCTGTGGCATGTTTTTTCTGAAACCCAGATAAATGCACACAGATATTAAGAGCTGGATGAAATAGTATCCAGAAACTGTTGGTAAGAGAACTCCACAATATATTTGCACTTCAATGATGAGATTCAACTTCTACCCCCAAAATATAGATAATAAATAAAAGAGGAGGAAAAATTCATATCCCTGTCATGTAGACAGAGAAACTGAGTCATCAGACAGTGTTTTGCTCATGAGTGCAAAGAGCACAGCTGGGACCTGTGAGTCTCTGTTTCTGGTCCTAGCCTCAAACCACAAGTATATTCTTCCACACATTTTCACTTCTGATTTTTCTGTCTCTCTTTTTGCCTACCTTTTGGCTCCTTTGCTAACCAAGTTTGTGGGCCAGGTCTTTTGGAGGTCAGTAATACCTGCTGCAAAACAAGCAGATGTCTGAAAGTTTGGTCTCTAGGTATTCTCTGGAAGATAATAACAAGCAGGAGTTAATCCCTCTAGCATCAAAGCCTATGACTTCCTATTGACTGGTTTTTGCTACCTCCTATAACAGGTTGGCTTTGTTTAATAAAGTCGTGTAGCAGGGATAAAAAAAAAAAATCTCTCCATACTTATAGTTTTGTAAAAATCTGAACTTAAAGGTCTAAAATCCACCAGTTTCAACACTAGAAGAATGAATCTAGCCTCCATATTTTATACACCGGTACTTCAGGGGACAATTGAATTATCTGCAATATTATTCTCCAAGATTTATTGGCTTTGCCAAAAGATGTATTTTAAAATAAGCTGTCCTTTCCCTTGCACTTTATCCTCTTCCTGACCTTTCTCTTTTTGTTCCTACAGCACAGACTCAAATCAGGGATTTTGGCTTGCTTATGGCATAAAAGGCATCTCCAGTTGTCCTGTTTCAATTCCTTTCCTGTCTTTGTCACACTGCAGCAATTTTTAATAGTGAATAGAGCTTTAATTTTAAAGAGCCCTTTGGAAATGTAGTCCTTAGCTAAGTTTTATTAACTTCTTTTTCTTAACGCCCTGTAGACACAGACCCAGCACTGTGTTTTCACAGCATTTACTATGGTGTCTAATTTAGTCATCAGAAATAATTCCTTCCAGTGAGTATGCAGGGAGCCAGGATGTGGTAGTCCAGGGGAGTGGGTGGGCTGAATCATTTATTTCTCTCCTGAATTTGGATGGCACAGCAGTTGCAACGACTAAATTAGATTTCTGAAGTGATGATCCTAACGTAGGCCCAGTGACCACATGCATTCAGACCAGGAACTGTTTAATGTTTCAAAAAGCCCATTAAGTCCTCAATTTTTCCATGCCTTCTCTTCCCATATGCCTGCTCTTCTCCCAGCCCTGATGGAGCCATCTGAACATGTGAACTGGAGCCATCACTGAACATCTCTCAAGTGTTGAGCAATTGTTTGGTTGCATTTGTACACTGGGATTTCACTGCTGTTCTCTTCAGACTTGAAATGCAGAAACACTTTCTGTACAGATGAAATAGGCTTTGGGACAGGCTGACAGTGCTGTTCGCTTTCAGGTGGGAAACCTTGGACTCCTTTTCATGCTCCTGTTTTTCATCTATGCTGCTCTAGGAGTGGAGCTTTTTGGTAAACTGGGTAAGTCTTAAGCAGACCATGCTTTAATGTGAGCTACAAACATGCTGGTTGGGGTTTCTCAAAATCAGAACTCTCCAATAAAGGCACCGAGTTATTTGGTGGACTTTATTCTCCCTAATGCGTAATTGATGTAAGAGGAATTTCCCTCTAACAGCCTAACAAATAAAAGCAGTCTCCCTTTTCTCTTGCAATCTTAAACACTTGCTTTTCCTGCACTCTGTTCCTGACATTGCCTTCAAGATTACAAGAAAAATTTGTAAAATTCTATTTACATCTCTTGCCATGGAATATTGATCAAGAAGAAAGGCAACCCAATGACATGCTGGGAGGATCCCCCTGAACAACAGAGTTACACTGCCTGATATCCTGGGCCATCAGGGATTTTTCCATACTGATGGCCAACAGCCAGCTGTTGGGTAGGGTGCTGATACCATTCATTACCTGAGTGTTGCATTCCCCTTGCTTTTCAGTGTGCAACGATGAGAACCCCTGTGAGGGCATGAGCCGCCATGCCACCTTCGAGAACTTTGGGATGGCCTTCCTCACACTTTTCCAGGTGTCCACGGGTGACAACTGGAATGGGATCATGAAGGTAACTGGGACTTGGGGGCAAGGACCTCCTGCTTGTGGGGAAAGAGAAATTCTGATGTGTGGTTCAGCAGAGATTGGGCTAGCAAAGGGAAGGGAAACAGAACACAGAAGCTGGGTTCCTAGATAAGGTCCCTGCTCTCCACCATGGTAACTCACACCTTGGCTCATCTAGTCCTAGAGACATCTGATCCCTCTTCATTGGGAGGAACAAATCATTTAGGCTAGGAGGGAATATCCACCATAGTCAGGATCGTTATCAAAGCTGAGCACAGTACACATGTGTTGGACATGGCACTCACCTGCAGAGCTACCAGGAAAACACAAAGTAAATACTTCCTTCGGAGGACACGGAGAAAGCAAAGTTCTTTCATCACATATGGTGCTTTTGAGAATAGATGGGAGAAGGCAGTACCAGCCTGCTCGTTTTTGGCCTTGTTCACGTGTGTGGGGCCAGGGTGGAGCAACATGTCATGGTCTGAAAATTTGCTTCATATGCTTTTGGATGGTTTTGCTCTGAAGTAAACAGCATATGAACAAAGAGTGTCCCGGATTCTTTGGGGACCTCATTATGCCAGAAGGTATGGGGTGACAGAAGGGTTTGCTTTGTTCTTTCCATTGGCATCGGTGTTTTTTGACAGAGAGAACAGCCAAGTTTCTGTTCTGACTTTAGTCTTTCCTTCCTTCCATCATTCCCTCTCGATGCCAACTTCCCCTCAAGGATACCTTGCGTGACTGCAGCCACGACGACCGGAGCTGCCTCAGCAACCTGCAGTTCATCTCCCCACTGTACTTTGTCAGCTTTGTGCTCACAGCCCAGTTTGTTCTCATCAACGTGGTGGTAGCTGTGCTCATGAAACATCTCGACGACAGCAACAAGGAGGCCCAGGAGGATGCAGAGATGGATGCTGAGCTTGAGATGGAAATTACTCATGGGCTGTGCTCCCACAAGTCCGGCTCTCCAAATTCAGGACAGGGAAAAGGAGCAGGAACAGGAGGAAGTGGTGGTAGAACAGATCCTGAAGGACATCTGTGCATGAGATGTTACTCTCCAGCCCAGGTGAGTACAGCTTTGAACTTACTAACCAGACTGCAGCAAGGACCTGTGGGCATTAGCTGGGCAGCTCAGATGATAGAGGGCTTAGTAGCAGTAGCAGAGTCTTCCACCTCAGGGTGCAAGGTTTGCTTCTAGCAGAAGACTTTTGAGTTGATAGGATCATGTAGGGACAAGGCTGTGACAGCAGTGTGTCCTGTTCATTGTCATCATGGTGTAGGAACCTGAGGGCCAGCAGAGGAGGGATGGAGCAGAACAGCTAAAGGTGTGACAGGAGCAAATTTAAGAGGGGAGCTCAGGAGAAGAGTGCAGGAGAAATGGCAGACTGAGAGTGAGTGACTCCAGCAGAGCTGGAAGGGAGACGTGAGCACTGAAAGTGAGTGAAGACTGTCCCTCCTTATTTTTTTTTTTTCATTGAACTCTGGCACCTTTACACACCCTGTGGAGCGAATGTTCCCCCCAGTGACCCCGTGCAAGTGCCTGCAGAACAAGATGCTGCTCCAGATGAGTCAGGGCGGAGAACCCAGCCCCAAATTCACGTGAAACTTGAAAGCAAAAAACTCGACATTCTTAAAATGATCTCTCCCATCCTCCCCCCTTTCTTGTCCCCTAGGAGAACTTATGGCTGGACAGTGTCTCTTTAATTATTAAGGACTCCTTCGACGGGGAGTTAATGATCATCGATAACCTATCGGGCTCCGTCTTCCATCATTACTCCTCGCCGGCCATGTGCGAGAAGTGTAACCATGACAAGCAAGAGGTAACCTGCGTACGAGGATGTGTGAGGGCCTCTTCCCCCAGACCTGCACACCCACACCCACGTGCCCGCAGGCCGTGCCGTGTGTGCCCCTCCCTGGACGCTGTGTAGACAGTAGAGCTTGTTGACCTGTGTTTGTTCTCTGTTGTGAAGTGCTGGTGCTGCCTCTAGCACAGGCCTGCCCTCCTCAGCCACACGTGGATGTTTGAGGTGGTGGAAAAGTGAGACGTGACAGGACACGGGTCAGGAGGGACTGAATGACCTGCAGAGAAATGACTATGAAGGCATCCTGGCAGCTCTTGTTGGGTTCAATTCTGCAGGAAAAGTCTAGGTTCAGGCTCACGTTGGACAGAGAACTCTGAGGATCTCACCCCACTGAGACCACTCAGGAGCAATTCAGTGGGAGATTTAAGCTTGTCTTTTGTCCTCATTTTAAGCGTGTGCTTTCTTATTCCCTATTGAGGTCGATCAATTAAGCACATGTTTAACTGCCTTGTTGAATAGAATCATGTCTGTGAGCAAGGATTGGTTTGTGGTGAAAACCAGTTAATTAGTTGGAGCAAAAACTAAATAATGGGTCCACTGAGAAAGTTTGTTAGCTGACAAATGGGTTGTTGCTAAGAGCAGGACCAAATGGCTTAGACTTGAACTACTAAAGTTGGTACGTGCTTTGGAAAACTCCTTCCTAAGCAATTAGTCTTTTCAGGCTGTGAAACTTGAGGAGCAAAATAGACTGGGAATGGTTAGGTGAGTAGCAGTACTAATTTAGTTCTGAAGTAATTTTATCGTGTGTAGGTGCTCTGATTTCATGTGGTCAGACTTGTAGCAATAGTGTGGCTCTTCTGACAGTAAATTGGTACATCAGTGGCAAACTCCACCCTCTCCATAACTGACTCAATATGTTGTTATTCCTTATAAAGAAATAAGGAAACTTGGGAAAAGAGCTCTTACTGACAGATCATTCTATTCATGTTTAAAGAAAGCAATATTTTGTTTGGTCTCAGATGCCTAGTTCTGATGCTTTGGTACTTTTTCAGCTTCTCAGCTGTCTGCTTTCCCCCATTGCTTCCTTTTGGAAGTATCAAAATGCAAACATTGCTGTAGTTTATCGTTATTGAGACACTTCACAAATGAATTCTGCATTAATGCAACCAAATAACTTGTTTTCAATTAACTGCAATTTCCATTGCTTTACTTAAGTCTTTATGTTCAGAAAGTGGTGTTCAGCTTTCTCAGCAAATGAGATCTCCTCAGGCATTCCAGAATGATTTCCCCCAAGTTCAGTCATTTGCAGCTAGTTTGAAAACCTCACAGATAGTCTTCAGTATCCCGCCTACGAGTGAAGAAAACCCATTTTCTTACCTTTCCAGCAAAGAAACTAGATAGCAAAATCTTCAAATGCAACCCACAGCCAGAGAAAAGAATTTTATGTAATTATCACAACTGAAGAATTATTCTTAGATCATACTTTCTAATGGCTGCTATAGAGCCATAAATTACTTTCAAAATTGGTATTCAATGCATCTAAAATGTAGAACTGAAAAGAAATTATCTATGCAAGAATGAGTTTAGTAATAAAACATGGATCATATGAGTCAAAACTATACCTTAGGATTTTAAGCCAGGATTGATCATGACCTTCGTCTCATATTTCAAAGTAGAAAAAAAATGGAGGAAATTTCAATAGTAAATCATTATATGGAATCCTAGCAAACATCAGCAATGCACACAATAATTAAATTAGAATGTACTCTGGTACATCAACATATCCAAGTGAGTATTGTACACAGACTGAATTGTGCAGTCCCAGAAGCAATTGACAGCAAGTTGCATAGGCAAAACAATTTATCTAGTCCTCTGAAGTGCTTTTGTGTCAGAAAAAAACAGTGTGCTTGCTGTTCACCCTATCAGCCTCAAACTGCCTTTCTGACAAAAATCACAGATTAGGCAAAAATGTCCCCTCCAATTTCACTGGTAGTTTAATTCATCAAGATGCTGAGCACAGTGGATGGACACAACATTTAAACGTGTGCTCAACCTCCTTAATGTGTGCTAACATTTTTGTGGCAGTGAGCAGAAGGGCTCTGTGCCTTTCCCAGTAATGCTCCTGATACTTTATTTTCAAACCAATTATTTGTACAATTGAGGACTTTTTGCAATTGTAGGTCTGTTTTCAAAGATACACCTGCAGGTTTTCTCAGGGGTATGTGTGAATGGTTCAGTATCTCAGGCTGATGCTCCTGGCAGGTTTCATGGATTGGGATCTAGCGAACAGCCCATTCTTTCCCACTGGAATTTTAAATATTTTTTGTTCCTCATCTTTAGTCAGCAGATTTTAAAATATTCTACCATAAGAGAAGCAAAAAGAACAAAATCTCCTTTTTTCATGGTGCTAAACTCTTCTCTTGTCATTTCTGTCCTTTCACTCTTGGGATGGTTGGCAGACTTCTGTATATGGATGACTGAAGTGTGTTTAGCCATGGCAGGAGCTTGTCAGTGAGCACCAGTGAAATGTGTTTCCCCCCTGCAGTTTATTTAGTCATTACTTTGTTGATTGTGGATTTTGTGTAGATCCCAGGGTGGTCAGAATTTTCAGCCAAGTGGTTCAGTGACAGACTGTTCTGGCTTTTGTTGAAATCCTTTTTTATGGATAGCAAAGGTGGTCACAAGATGTTATCACACGTCTCTACAAGCGCTGTAAGGCTGTTTTGGTGTAGCAAGCACTTGAGAGAGTAATAGATGAGTAGGCACATTAAGTGGGACTGGATGAAGACTGTGCCTCTCTACAGGAGTTGTTGCTGACTGGTGGTTGTGTAGCATCCCTGGCATAAGTTCATTGTGGGCTCTCTGTGCTTTTCTGCTCTGAGGAGCAGTTGTTGGTTTTGGGCTTTCTCCAAGGTTGAACAGCACCACGTTCCTGTGTCAGAATAATACCTCAAATAAGGATGTCATTCCTGCACTTTATTTAAATCCAGTTCCAGTTTTCCATTCTGTTTGTTTAACATTATCCCTCAGATGGAGACACAGTCTCTGGCATTGGCACAAGCCACTAAACTTCCAGCTCAAAAGTCATCTCTCCAAATGTTTCACCTGTTCTCATGGCACAAGAGCTGCTCCTTGCCTCTTGCAAACACTAACACATGGCCAGAAGCTGTCCCAACTGAGACAACCCAGAACACAGCTCCCAAGAGTTAGCTGCTGGTGGTGCAAACTGCTGGCACTCTAGAGACCAGTGATGGAAATCCAAGCACAGGAGGGACAGAGTAACTGCTTAGGCTGGTAGAAGAAGATCCTTTTCAGGGATTGTGAGAAAGACTTGTCAGGTAGAGGGGATTTAAAAGTTTGGAGGAAAGAGGATGGGAGAGGAGCACATGTGATATGAAACAGGCCAAAATAATGAATCAAGGTCAGGCATGGGACTGGAGCAGAGCTGAAGCACAAGAATAAGAGAGATGCAGTGGTCAGACTTGCTTTCAGAAAGCAAGAGTTCAAGTGGGTGTGTGGGAAGGCTGAGTTTAGAGATGGAGAACAGAAGGGAAGACAGTGTTAGGTAAGATTTTGGGTAGGTTAGAGGAGAGGGGAAAGGCAAGATGCAGGAAAGCTGGAGAGAAACAGGGTTTCAGTAATGAAGGTAAGAGATTATGAAAAGCATGATACTGGCATGGACTGCAAAAGGCATGACTTTCCCTGGAATGAAAGCACCTTCATGTTTAAGCAGGGCTGTCTGTGGTGCCTTCAGAAAGAGGGGTCCACTCCTCATCCCTCAGCAGAGCTGGCTGCCCTGTCACCAGCCTGAGGGACCCCTCTGCCTGCCTGGCTTTACGTGCAGGGCCTTGGGCCAGCTGTGTCGCTGTGACAGACACAGGACTCGTTCCTCCCATTCTGGCACTAGAGGAGCATGGATTGGTAGCAGCCTGCTTGCAGATTGTATGTTCAACCTCTCTTAAAAAGTGAATTCTCCTGCCCAGCCCAGGTCTGGGTTAGGCAGTTCCTGATACATCCAAGGAATATAACCTAAAATTGATCTTGGGTCTACAGGCTCTCACTTATCCACCATCAACAGTGTGACTGCTTGAAATGGGGATTCCAGGCATGACCTCTGATAGCTCCTTTCCCTTCCTGCAGGTCCAACTGGCTGAAATGGAAGCATTATCCCTCAACTCAGATAAGTCCTCTTCCATCCTTCTAGGAGATGAGTCAGACAATCGAAACGCTGCTCAGCTGAATCCTGAGGAGATCAAGGTTAGCCTCAGACACCCATGGGCATCTTACACCATGTGCTGTACTTATGCACATGCTCATTTCAGGTGCTCTGTATTTATCCAGGTGTTCCTGCTGAGGAATATAATTCTGGTCATTTTTTCAAGAGCTTCTCCATAGAGACACACTGTGGAGTAGGATTTGAAGAGAACAAAAGAATATATGTATTTGAAAGTTCTCTTCACTACTGTTAGTAACTTCCTCTGAATTAGTCAAAAGGGCTGCAAAATTGAGCATCTCTTAGCCAGCTTGAAGTTATTATCAGAACCAGTTCTTCTTGAGGCTTTGAAGTTTGCTCTATCATCTTCCATTAAATTTCACAAGCTTTGTCCTCACATATTTTTTCCAGCAGGATGGCCAGGACAACCCTGACTCCACTGGGGCAGACAATCTGGGGGAATGCCTTCTTCCACCATCCAGTGAGGATGGCTCTACAAACCCAGACAGTTACCTGTGTGAAATGGAGAACACTCCTTTCAACTCAGTTCAGTCTTGGCTAAAACATGAAAGTACCAAAGGTGAGCAGGGCTCTCATGCTCCAGATCTGCTGAAACTGTGGGTTAGTTCAGCTCTGTTTTTCCCCTGCTTTCCCTCTGCCAGGAGGGGGAGAGTTAATATGACTTGGGGTTACACTAACTAATAATTAGCTTTCAGTTTGCTAATTTGCTTCAGGAATGGGGGGAGGAGCAGTTCCTTCATTTTTGTTGATAGTTTTTATATCTTTCCTCAAACATGACTCTGAAATATTGTGGAAATGCTGACCCCGGTTTGCAGTACTGCAGCCATGCATGGTCAGAGAACAGTGGGGATAGATTCCTCTGACATGCCAGCTGGATGAACTGTGCTCACTCAGCACAGAAAAACACTGCTGCCCCCTGAGACCAAGTAAAGGTTCAGGGAACATGTAACACGTCTGCCCCTGTTGGAAGTGCTCCAGTTCCACTCTTGAGCATGACCTGTGGTCCTCAGCTTTCCCAAACCACCACTCAATTTATCTCCCTTCATCCCTTGCATTGGAGGACCTGGGATAAATGTCCTCTGGCAGTGATGCAAACTTGAACCAAAGCATTATAGCTCATCATTTCTCTGTCAGAGCAACAGCAGAGCTGGCCTGCTACCCTATGGCTCTGAGGTGTGTTAGGTCTTCCTGGTCTGGTGCAGGTTTTTGTGCAAAAAGTGGGATCCTTAGTCAGAACACCATACTGAGGTTTGTTGGCCAGAGGTGCACGCTCCTGAATATCCTTCGTTCACTGGACCTGAGACTTTGCTCAGTGTAACAGCAGGAAAGGCACAAAATAAAATGAGAGGATTCTTCAACTTCTTTTTTTCTTCTATTTCTGTTCTCCTCCCCTTTCTTTTGATGCTGTGTCAGTCCCTCCCAGCCCCTTCTCTCCAGGTGCATCTTCCCCTCTGTTACCTGTGCCAACAGAGTTTTTCCACCCAGCCATCTCTGCCACCCAAACAGGGCCTGAGGAAGTCTCGTGTCCACGCAACCTTCCTAAGATCTCTCTGCAAGGCTCGTGGGCATCACTGAGATCTCCAGGTGTGAACTGCTCACTTCTGCATCAGGTGAGGAACTCTGCTTCTGTCTGCCAGGAAAACTCAATTTTCACATCCTACCAAAACAGAGGGGATGAATGAGGAGGAGGGCAGAGGAAGGAGAGGAAACTGTGGTCACAGGCTGGGTAACCTGGATCTGGAGGAGGAGCACAGTGGACTGCAGAATGCAGGAGGGTAGGGGAGAAGAGAGGGTAGTATAATACAGGTGGTGTTGGATAGCTCACCCTATGAAGCTATTTGTTCTTCTGCTTTGCATCAACAAATAGATTGGCAGCTGCAGGGAGCCCCACATGAAGATGAAATCACATCACTCTGTAGCTCCCCCCTGGGTCCCTGGCACAAGGTGTGCTGCAGACACCTGCATGCACAGCAGCCAAGGTGTGGGCCAGGGAGGTGACAGCTGCACAGCCTCCTTGGGTCCTCTTAACACTGTGACCACAAATCATGAACCTTCTTGGCTGGAACAGGCTTCTTCCCACCTATATCCTCCCCATCCACACAGTGTCCCTACACTCACTGTTTTGCTCTGCCCACTTAACTCTCACATCCCAGAAAGGTGCCATCTCTTTCTGAAAAGGCAGCTATTTCTCACTAACAAAAGAGAAGAATGAAAGCACTGAGGGGAGATGAGGTGTCTCTGAAGTGCAGAAGATGCAGAGATGAAATCCTAGTAGAGATGCCTGCTATTGTTCTTGGAAGATACTCTACAAACAGGGGCACTCTATCACAGACAAACTAAAAAAATAAAATCAGATGTTATCCAGCTATATATGACAAACACTGTTGGCACAATACAAATGTGTGTAAATTCACCAAGGATAAATTTAGCCTTGGTCTGAGACTGAATTGTTGCAGTGTTGAAACTTCTGGTTTAAGTTAAAATACAAAGAGATAGAGCCCTGGAACTGGCACACCACTGGGACAAAAGTACTGAATAAAGGAAAAATTAGTAAATTTTTGATTATTTGACGCAGACTGTATTGAATAACTATGGAATGCTGCTTCCAGTCCTACATACATCATTCCCAGTGGAGTCTCAGTGATGATTGCAGAGTGTAGACCAATTTCCTAGAAACAGCTAAAATGCAGCTTAACTAGATGAGCCCTGATACAAAAAAATTAAGGCTGTTTCCTCTTTCTGCTGGAAGGGGACCCCACCTTTCTATCCTAAGTAAAAGGGGTAGTGCTGGTCAAAAGAATCATGGGGCCTCTTTTCCCTCCCCAGCTATTGCTGGTTTTTTTGAATGAGAGGAGGTTTGTGCAAAGGTCCCTTGATTCCTGTCCAGCTGATAGATGTGTCCCCAGTCTGTGTGGCAGGTTTACAGGGAAGCCATGAGTGAGGACCCACAGAAAACTTTCGCTCTGCTGCTTCAGAGACAGCATAGTGGTGGGTGCTGCAGGGCTCACAGACACAGCATCCCTTCCCTTTGGTGCAGCACTTCAGGTGGGAGGGCTAGATTCATCCTGGAGCAGAATGAAATTAGCTCAGAGTATCTAAACCTCTCCCCCTCCTTCCCCAGAAGGAAATCCCCATGGCAGGCTGCACGGCTGGCGCTTTGCAGCGTTGGTTGGTTGATGTAGCTGCCAGGGCTGGGGTTTTACCACAGCAAGCCTGGATAGATGTTCCAAATAGAACTGAACTCCTGGCTGCTTCAAGGCAGGAGTCAGCTACAGAGTGCTAAAGTGCAAGCAAGGCCTAGGCTTAGGCCATCAGCTCTTTTGTGATTTCATCTGCTTGCAGCACTCTCTTAGCCAGCGAGAGAAAGAAATCTGGGACTGCTGCGCAGAGATTCCACAGGCAACTTTATTTCTACAAAGGGGTCTGATAGCAAAATACAAATACATAGAATATCAAAGGGGTTTTATAGGATTGAATTGAGGTGAATTGAGAAGTGACCAATAGAATTATAAGCTGAAAACTATCCAATTACTTAAAGGTTTTAGGTAAGAAAGTGACCAATTACTTAGAAGAGATAAAGACCAATAAAAACTCTAAAAGATAACACAGGGGGTGAACATTTCTCTACCATGAGTCATCCTAAGGAAGGATTTCTTATCTTAGGGGAGAAAGTTCCAAGGGGGCCCTAAAGGGGTATTTCAATCATCTACAGGTTTATGGCAGAGAAGAGTGAGAGAGGAATGGCGTTTTCCCTCTTTCTGTAATCCTGCTTATTTCCCCACCCCAAAGTACCCCCAAAACCAACCAGCAAAGTCTCTTGCCCGCTGTCTCCTTCTTGTTATAAATGAGAAACAAAGTCTCGATATTCAGCAAAATTTAGATTGCTTTATTTTATATAGACAGAGCAAGCAGCGCTGGGGAAAACGTGAGGGGTCACAGCCCACTCCATGCTTCCACTGAACCTCGTTTGCAGCTCCCTTTTATAGCATGGTTTCCTTGTAGTAATCAGTAATTATTATTGTTTTGTTGTTGTCATAATTTTGCCAGGTAAGCAGTGGTGGTCCGTGGGCTCGCTGGGCGACGTGAGTCTCTAGACGATTTGCCAAGTCCCATAGATAACCCTCTGCTCTTGGTAGATAAGGAAATGGCAGAAGTCAGGCAGCCTGGTCTCAGGGATAGGCTGCAATTGATTACACAAGAGCAGGAAACCTGATTTGGCAGGATCTGTTGGGCTGTGTGAAAGCCTTGTTTTGCAAGCTGTCACTAGATACAACTTCTTTAGAAACATAATATTCATAACAGGGGGATTTAAAACAAAATGATTGAATCATATATTTTCCTATCTTTAGTGTCATGCCTCATTTCAGACCTAACTATTCCGGTTTATACAAACGCCAGTTATTTCCTGATTAACGCGAGTCTTTTAGCAATGCCCGCCCTCCTGAGAGCTGTGTTTCCCGCAGCGCCCCGAGAGCGAGCCGTCGCTGGACAGCCGCAGCAGCAGCTCGGCGGGCAGCCTGCAGACCCCGCTGGAGGACAGCAGCCTGCCGCGCCGCCTCGGCGGCTCCCCGCGCTGCGGGCTGGCGCTGCCGGTGGCGCTGTGCCCCGTGCCGCCCGCGGGCAGCCGCGGAGCGCCGGCGGCCCCGCCGTCGCCCGCCTCCCGCCGCCGCGGCCTGCGCGGCCGCGGGCTCTTCACGCTGCGCAGCCTGTGCCGCCACCAGCGCAGCCACAGCAGCGGCGGCAGCACCAGCCCCGGCTGCACCCACCACGACTCCATGGACCCTTCGGACGAGGAGGGCGCCGGCAGCAGCCTGCGCGGGGGCGGCAACAACAGCGAGCCCTCGGAGACGCTGAGCAGCCTGTCGCTGACCTCGCTCTTCTCGCCGCCGCCGCCGGGGTTGGCGCTGCTCAAGAAGTGCAGCAGCACCAGCAGCCTGCAGGCCAGCCCCTCGCCCCGCCGCCCCGCCGCCCACCACGCCAAGCCCTTCTACAGCGTGGACCCTCGCGGCTTCCTCTCCATGCCCTCCTGGGTGACGGACTTGTGCAAGGACAGCCCCTCGCCCGGGGAGGGAGAGCAGCCGGGTGGCGGACTGGGGCCCGGGGCCCGCGGCTCCCCGCTGCCCGCCGGGCTGGAGCTGGGCGATGGGGCCAGCAGGAGGAACAGATGAGGGTCCCTGAGGGCCAGGCAGGGAGCGCTCGGCCGCCGGCACGGGGAGCGTGTGTCACTGGCGTCCCCCCGGCAGCCATTCCAAAGGATCTGCGAGGAAAAGAAAACAGGCCAACAAAGATTTATAAATATATATATATACGTAAATATATATATATATATACATATATATATATAATAAATATTCTGGTACCGTACCTCAGAGGTGTGGGAGAGTGCAAGCAATACGGGAACAGTCCTGCCTGAGGGCAAGACCTGGACCATCAGCCCAGAGACCCGAGTGACAAGAAAAGGCCGTGAGGCTGGCAGGTGACTGCTACGTGGCAGCTGTCTAGTTATATACATATAAATATAGAGAGAGATCGATTTATTTATTTTTTTTACTGAGAGATTATGAATTTCAGAAAGTGCTGAGGAGCAACAAGAGAATGGGGGGCCTGAAGGAGCTGCTACACCAAACCCGTGAGGGTGGCGTGAAGGGAAGCAGGGTGAGCAGCGAGGGAAGAGCGTCTGGGGCTTGCCTGGTGTGTTTCTGGGAACTTCTTTATTGTCCATGCCTCCATTTCCAAGGTTAAAAATTGTGGGCCAGGTCTTCAGGGTGAGAATAAATTGGCAAAACCTGCTGTTGGTGTAAAGCAACAGAGTTCTGGCTTGAGGCGAATTCATGCTGATTTACAGCAGGTGAAAATCTGGCGCCAGCAACAGAGAAAAGCAAATAGCCATGGACCACAGGGAAACGTTTTGAGGTGAAAAGCCTTGCTTTGAAGGGAATGTGTGAACACAGCGGGCACGCTCGTGGAAGGAGGGATGGAGGCTACATGGCTTAGTTTTTGTTGTTGTTTTGTTGGGTTTGGTTTTTTCATTTTTCCAAAGAAAGAAAACTACAAAGGGGAAAGAATTACAAGGTTCATGGGGATATTTGGAGTGGGAGAGGCAGGGTGGAAGGGAAGGGGGAGGTAAAAAGGGGAGAGTAAGTTGAACTTTCCCCCCTTTTATTTACAGTAATTGTGATATTTTATTTTAGAAGCCCAAAGGTGCAAAAATTATCCCTAGAGAAACCTATCTGTTATTTTTGTATCTATAGCTATATATATTAAAATAATACAAAACCTAGAATATTACAAAAGACATAAAAGCAAAGGGGGCTTCAACAACACAAGATGCAGTCAGTCCCTTGGCTGAGGACTAACGCTGTTCCAAGTTCCAGTGGGAAGACCCTGCAAGGACATCCTCAGTTTGAGGGTGGTTCTGTCTCCTCTCTAGCATCATCCTCTGGCATTTTTCTGGTTTGCATCAGTGCAGCTGGGACCAGAGTCCTAATCAGTGCCAACCGTGGACATGGAGAGCAGCAAATAGTGATTGGAGAGTGTGTGTGTGTTTGTGTGTGCATGCCATTGTAAGGATGCTGATGTGTGTTGTGTCCAGGCTCACCTGCTGGAAAGATGGGTGAGGGACAAGGAGAACTGCAGCTCTCCTTGTCTGTGCCTTGCAGTGCAGTGGGAGTGGGGAGGACTGCAGAGGGTGAGGGCAGAATGACCATGATCTGCCTCAGGATCCAGGATTGTGTCCAGCATGATCCTCTCCCAGCGTGGTTGCAGCAAGGCTTCCAGAGGCTGCATCCCTCCTTGCTTTTCCAGTTGTACAACTGCACAAGTCTCCTTCCTGATAGGCCCAGCCTGGATCTCCTTCTGCAGCAACTCCAAGGTTCTGTATCCTTCCCAGATTGGCAAGTGGGTAAGAAAACCAGCCACCTGAGGGGAGCAAAGAATTTGGATGTCACGTACCACTCCAGGGATGTTCCACTCAGGTGTGTCAGAGAAGACAGACTGGGAAGGGCAGCAGGGAGATGACAGCAGCCTAATGGAGACAAGAATGTTCAGAGCACTGAGGAGAAGGAGCGGGGCTCCCTGCCCCATTTTTTCTGTCAGACCCAGAGGGTCTCTGCAGCCCTCACAGGGGTCTCCCAGCTGGCATACAGAGCATTGTGAAGAGGGCAGCACAAAAGATGTTCTGATTTGATTGTGACCTGTCTGACTTTTAAGCAGCTGCTGCATCTTACAAACCAGGGTTGTAAACAGCAAGCACATCACTTGGGACCTGCAGCCAGGAGAAGGATAATTACTGTGTGGACTTCATTTATTTGCTCTGTTGCAAGAGCGTGCTGACTGCAGGGAGGTCAGACCTGTGAGTAGAGGACAGGAGAGCCTGGGTCCTTGTCCTTGCAGAAAGGATGCAAGTATAGATTTATTAAAGCAATAATAAGGGTCTTTAAATGCTTTTTTTGCACTGGTGGTTCTTTGGGTGAGTTGCCCCTGCTTGCTGTCCCGTGGGCAGAGAGGAGGGACGTGACACATGGTTTCACATCCTCGGGGATGGAAGTCAGTCCCTAAATGGCTAAACAATGAACTTGGGTTGCCCAGGGCTTCAACCCAAATCCAGAACTGCTTTGAAGCCACAGGTAGGGCTTACCAAAAAACCCAAAGGGTTGAAACCCATCCAAACCCCAGACACTTCAATGCACAGAGTGCTCCTTGGAAGTTTCCCATAAGAGAACAGGAGGGGGGACTCCGAGCTATCCTGCAGTTGTGTGGGCTGTGAAATGTTTCAACTGAGCAATGGGAGAAACATCAGAGACTGGTGGAGTGCTAGAAATTACCCCAATATTTGATCATGAGAGAAGCATGACCTGCAATTGGGATAGCTGGGAGGGAGGAAAGGTAAAAAGATGGTGGTGGTGACCTCATGGAGTGACTACAGCCCCTTGGATGGATATCTCTTGGTTCATTCCCTGGAAATGACATCTTTGTTTCTCCCGTGGTTTGGGGTTTATGGCAGTCCTGCTCTGCAGGATGTCTCCTCTTCAGTTCCCAGCAGGGTCCTGCCACCTCGCCCAGCTCCTTACAAAAGGGCTTTCACCCTGAGCTGTGCAACTGGAGCAAAAGGCTTCTGCCTTAGGAAGGAGGTTGCCATGGAAACAGAAGACTAGGTTATCCTTAAAGAATATTTTGTCTCTCTCTTTTAATTATTTACTAACTGTTTCAATAGGAAGCAGAAAACATCTATCCTTCCCAAAGAGGAGGCAGAACACCAAACCCCAGCAAGAACTTTGTGGTTTTTCTGGGGATTTCTGCAGCGCTTCAGGTTGTGCAGTTTCTCCTGGCAAGAGCTGCCTCTCCCAGCTATGCCTGACTTGGCACATAGAAAAACCTCTGTCATCACCCACCCACCTCCCAGACAACACCTGTGGGCAGCCTAGGATTCGCCCAGGAATCTATTCAGCCTCTAATACTCCCTGCTCCTACAAGGGACTGTAGGAGGCAGTTCCTGCCTGGGTGCTCTCTGTTAGCCCAATATTGCTCTGTTTTGTCCTGCTGCCACACTACCCCTGTGCCCAGCTCTCCCCCACGTCTGCCACTGAAAGCAATCCCTGTCCCTGCTCCATCCTGAGTCCCTCCCCCAGCTCACACCTCACAGTCGTGTCCTGCTCCTGCTGCTGCTCTGACAGGCAAGGCACATTTAACTCACCTTGGCTCACCAGGTAGTTTCTCTACCTATTTTAAACATTTTTCTAGTCTTTATTTCTTCCTAAGGCCTCCCTGTAAATTTTCCTGTCTCATTGTGAACTCTCAGCCTATTGATGCTGCTCCTTGCAGGTGCAGAATAGAGCTCACCCCTTGTGTTCTCCACCTTCTCTTGAATGTGGAATCCTCAACTGCTCCACTCTACCCATGGAAAACACACCTCTCTTTACTTTTTTTTTTTTTTTCCTGAACCCAGCACAGCCAAATGAGTGATGCAGCTAGGTGTACATGGCTTTTACATCTTCATCTGTCTTCCTTACTACTACCAAAAGTTCCCTATGAAATTAGGTATGTAAGAGTCAGCTGCCAATGTGACCACTGTTTTATTTCAAGGAAAGGTGGTGGAGTGGTTCATTTAGGCTTTCAGGGTTTTTTTGTTTTGTTTAGGAGGTTTTGTTAGGCCTGTATAAAGGACTGCATACCAGCAACCTTCTGCAAAATGTGTTAGGATTGGTGGAAGGGGAGGAACTAAAAACATTGAGCAAGAAAATATTTTTTCAATCAGAAGAAACATAAAGCAGAAAACCTTGAAGTGTTTCAAGGCATTTTGTACTTCCCCCACCAAAATGGTTCTCACATTCAAAATGCTCCCAAAGGGCATCACAGAGGTGTTGTGACCTGGCTGGCCTCTGGTGACTGAATCCTCAAGACTCCAGGCCAGTTGTCCACCTGACAGGACACTGAAGATGGGACCCCAGGCAGTGAGGTACCTGCAGGAAATATGCTCTGCACACCCATCACACGACGAGAGCAAAAGTCATCCTAACACTGGGTCAGAAGCAGAGATTTATTTTTAGCCAATGTGACTAAAAACTCAACATCTATTATGGAAGATGTGGAGGTAAGTGACTTTAGTTCACTTGGGTTCATCACAAGAATTCCACAGAATGGAAAAATATTAAACCCTGTGGGTTTTTTTAATTAGCTGTTATACAAAACACAGTGCACCTTGTAGGAAGAGTTTGGTACCTTGCAAAGTCAGGCACCTGGATGGCTGCCACCCAGTTCAGTTTATCTATATGTGACTATCTATACTGACTTCCCTGCTCTTCACAGATACTCCATGAGATCTGCCTTGCTTCTCCTTTTCTCCATGTTATTTTTGTTCCTTGCTAGGGACTGGTTTCCAGTAGGAACTCACTATCTCCATGTCTTTGAGTTATCTCTCATTTCTTACACCTCATTTAGGTTTATATATATACACACACATATATTTCTTCCCTAGCACTTTTTCCTTCTTGTGCATATTTCCAAGCCCCTGTTTACATTTACTAAGATCCTGTTATGCAGGAGCTGGCAATCTGCTATTCAATATTTATGCCTCCCGGCCACTTCTAGAGCAGATGTGCTCAGTTTACAAGGAAGGAGCTCTCTCCCCACCAAAACAGCATCCCAGACACTGATTTGCAGCACACCTCTGCTTTTGCTCCAACAGCAGCTGCAGCAATAAGCAATAACAATCTGCCCTTCCCCTTGCAAGGAGGATCCATGTGGTGGGGTTTGTTCTCAGCCTTGCTTTGCGTGTCAGCAGCGCTGCTGAGCATCTTTCCTGCCCTTGGCATCAGTCAGAGCAGGGAGGACTCCACACCTCATGCAGTTGCTCCCATGAGCAGCTGGGCTGTTGCCATGAAAAGCACAGCAGGCTCCAGCTCACGCTCCCCCTTCGCTGTGCAGTGCTGTGGACACAGAGGAACACAAATCTTTTTCCTTAGTGGATTTGTCTGTAGTCACCAAAGTCGACAGACACAGCTCTCCCTTTGTCTCATGGTCTGCAGAGCAGAATGATAGCACAGGGAGAGGCACTGCTTTACCAAGGACGTTTTCAGAGACCAGAGCACTTTAACCTTCTGTCTAATGCTGCTCTAACTATCTGTATTATTTTGGAGAACTTTGGAAGATGCTGCAGCTGTGGTTTGTTGTTTTCTTCTGCTTCTGGTTGCTGGGGCAATTCGGTGCACATAGTCCACCACACATACAAAGCACTCTTCCTGCAGTTCTTCCTTCAGCTCTTCCCCTTTCTTTCCTCCAGCTGACTCATCCTGGATGAAATTTTTGTCCTGTAAGTTACCTGCTTGTTCTGACTACAGTGAGGTAGGAGGGAGGGATTTTTCGTAGTTCTGCAGCCACAACTTTCTTTCTGTTCTTCTATTTCTTATGCTGCTATGGGAATACCAGTGCTCCTTCACAGACTCTGGCAGAGTATCTTCAAAAAGCAGCTACCCAGCAGAAGCAGGCAGGGCAGCCACCCTTCCTTCACTCAGAAACACTCAGAGGGGCTAAGATTCTGCTTCAAAACAAATGATGAGTGATACCACAGGGTCTGTGGATGGCAATCTGAAGAGAAACTATTTTTTAGTGAAACATCTTTAATCAAAGATTTACTCTTAAATTGAAAAGGGCCTGTTTGGGAGAAGGCCACTCACACAAAAGTAGGAGAAGCATCATGCAAGAACTCAAGTATGTGGTCCATGCACAGGCAAGCATTTTTATTACCCCACAAGCCCTTGATATAAGACTTGCTTTTGAGCTATCACAGCTTTGGAAATGAAGTACCAGGTGGACTTTCCTCTAAAATTACCACTGGCATCCTTAGCTGCATCCAATAATCACTGGGATAACAATGAAAGTGGGTGATCCCATTTCTCCTTTCAATTACTTCACTAAGACAGTTAATTTACTTTTTCACTTACACACTTCTTTTCTCACCTCCTTATCTGAATCATGTGAAGGGTTCATTTCAAGATGATCTAGGAACAGATGTATTACACATATTCTAGTTAATAATAGATAGTTGTAAGAAGAAAAGCTGAGTCCAGTGTAAATGGGGTGATGTGGATAAAAGATCTGCTTTTGTGTGTATAAACCTTCTACATACACACAACTGCCCAGTCCTCCCTGTACATTAATATTTCTTGGCACAGATTTTTGAAATTACCTTACCTTGACTGCAGAGTTAAAAATACATGAGAGACTGTTAATCATCATTGGCCACTGATTAGTTTCTGCTGTTGTTGTAAGCCCAGGCATAGGAAATAATTCAGGAAGGTAAAAAAAAAGAAGAAAAAAAAAGCAGCCAACAACAAACAACATGGCACTGAATTAAAAAAAAAAAAGCAAAAAACCAGAGGCACTATTCTGAAAATCCCTCGGTGTCTGCTCAATATTTATTCGTATGCTTCCATAGTCACTGCTGCTTTGTGTATGTGCGTGGGCGTAGGCATATACTTGTTTCAGGGTGATTGTGGCTTATAAACAGATCTCCCACTGGTCTCTTTTTTCAAGGCTGTATTAAAGCAGTAAACAGCCCAAACTGCTGACTCGAGACAGTGCTCTCCAGCAGTGCCCACAGCACTGAGACAGAAAATGTCTGGGCAGCAGTCTGCAAAGGATTGCAAATTCTCTGCTTGCCCAGGGCAGTGAGCCCTGTCCAGCCATGCACCACGGGCTTGGGACAGGAGGCTGGGCACAGCTGGGCTGCACTTGTGCTGGTCCAACCTGCTCTGTGGGCAGGAGAGAGAGGGGCTTGGGGTTGGCAGAGAGCTGCAGCAGATCTGTGGTGGGACATGAGGGGACCTGGGCTTGGGAGCCACCACATGTGTGTGTGTGTGCGCACTTGCTGGGTACCAGCAGGACCCTCCTCATGCCATGTAAATTGCTACTCCATCTGCTAATCAGCACTGAAGCTCTGGCACTTCAGCATCATCGATTTGCTCAAGAACCCAAAGAGGCCACAGATCCGTGTTGAAATACTCTCCCTTTTGGGCAAGGATGTTCAAGCAGCTCTCCCTGTGGTAGAAACCACCAGTGTGCAGAGCCCTGGCTGGAGTAGGAAAGCACAGCAGTCAGCCTTGTGCTGCTCACAGATTTGGAAGGTTAATTATCATCTACCAGATGATGGCTCCATCCCAGCCTGACTGGTAAAAACCCAGCCTTTGCTTTTAGGTTTCTGTGGACACAGCATTTTAATGTCTATTTGTGTCCAACCAGCCTAGATAATAAAGAGGTGAGAGAGCCTGAGGGGAATTTGCAGTAATGATGGAGAGAGCTAAGGGTTTGGAGGGGAAGATCTGACTCCTGGCTTCATATGGATGGTTGACCTTGACGGAGAGGACACGCTGGGGGTGTTTCTTCCCTCCAGCCTCACCCCTGCTTGCTGCTGCATTCTCCTGCTCTGTAAACACTGCAGGAATCAATGCAGCAGCTAATGTGGCATTTTGACACCTGAGGGAGGATAATTTCAGCAGGAGTGTATAAACCTGCTTCATCAAAAGCTCAGAGTCAGCAAGCAGATGCCACCTTGCAGCCCCTGCCTGTCTCCTGATGGCAGCTTCAGAGGGACAGGCCCTATGTGTGTGGAAGGCAGTGGGGCTGTTGCATCCCTGGATGGTAGGTAGGGAGGGAAAGAGGCAGCCTGGCTGGTTGTGTTGTTTGCTTTGCACTAGTGATGATGCAGGGGTATCATTTTCATGCTAAATGCTAATTTTCTGCTTTGCTGGCCTCAGAATAGCCTACATTCATATCCTTCATTGCAGCAATTAAAGGGCTGGGTGCTGGAGCTGAGGCACTTGTGATGAGCATGATTTTAATCAGTGTGCACGAGAGAGAAGGAGGAATGTGATTGCCTTTGCTGCTGTGGGAACAGCCCATGAGGGGCAGGGGAGCCCCTGCCCTGGTGTGAGCCTGCATCAGCTTCAGCTCAGCAATGGGCTGGGAAGTGCAGGTTTGCCACGTCTTCCATTTCTCTGTCTGGTCAGGAATTGCTGTTTGACTTCAGCAAAACACTGGAACAGATCCCCTGCTGCCCTGCCTCATGTTTATATCCCATGACACTACCCTCCAAGGTGCCATGCACAGCACAGAGATCCCCAGCCACAGCAAGACAGGCTGAACATCACCTGCCTGTCCCTTCTGGGCAGAAGGAGAGGGCCACACTGCACCTGCAAGATTTCCAGGTGTGCCTGTAGGCAGAAGGATGGAATTCCACAGGTGCCTGCTGTGAGACAGCATCTGAGACTGCTCTGCAGGGCTGGGCAGGAGAGTCCATTTGTGAGAGTGCCAGGAAGGGTATTAGATGTAAGTACTTAAGCATTTACACTGTTTGCCTAAATCATAAAGCTCATCCTGCTGGATATGCTCACACATCCCCTCTGCCTCTTCAGCTGGCTTAAATGTCCCTCCAAAGGGGAGCAGGGACTGTGTCCCTTGAATCCTCACTGCTTTGCTTCTCCTCAGTGTGGCTCAGTGACCATGTTTGCAGGGAGGGGACCACCCTGCTGTGTTTCCCAGCAGAGCTGTACCTCTCCCTGCTGCTGCCACAGCACTGGGGAGTCACAGCAGGTGACATCAGTAAAAATGGTCCAGGGGGGACACTGGGGCTTGGTTTCCCATGTCAAGGGATGTGCATGTGCAGGGATATCTGCAGGAAAGGAGCATCTAGGGAGAGACCAAACTTGTAACAACACTGCAGGAGCCACTTGAATGGAAGCAGGGGATAACAATATTTCTGGGACTCTACAAGCTTCCTGGGTCACATTTCAGCTCCTCCTTGAATGTATCCCAATCCCTTCCTACATGGGGAGGGACACCTTCTACTTAGACCAGGCTGCTCAAAGCCCTGTCCAGTCTGGCCCTGAATAGTTCCAGGGATGGAGCAAGTCCCTGTCTGTCTCATTTCCCCATCCCAGGGCCTGTGCACTGGTTTTGGCAGCCAGAGGTGGTAATTGCAAAAAAAACACGAAAATCAGAGGAGGGCTGGTTTTGTTCTCTTCACCAGTTCAGAGAGGGTTTTGAATCTTTTCTCTGAATTAGCCACCATATCTCAATGCCTGTCCTGCTCCCACAGGTAAACTTTATCACAGACATTTGAACACTTACCCTGCTTTTTTTGGAGGTTTTAGCACTACCACTGCTCTCTGGTTGGGCAGAAGGCTGGGTAGCCAGGGCAAACAGCCCCCACACACACCTACAGCACAGCTTCACAGGGAGAAGGTGGGTTCTTTCCTCCACTGAGCTCACAGCTCATGCCCAGCAGGACCCTCTGCCAGGCCCCATCTGACCTCTCTGAAAAGCTCCTTTCTGTCCTGGCTGGCACTCAAGAGAGGGGACAGACACAGAAGGCACAAGCGTGTCAGAGGTGTATGTTCATTGTTTTTTAAAAAATATATGTTCTTGACCAGCGGCATATGAAGCAAGCTGCTATTTCTCTTTCCATCATGAATATGTGGGCTTCCACAGCTCAGGTATCTCCAGGACAGGGGCAGGAGATGCTGTCAGTGTGGAGTGGAGGGGCCATGCCTGGATCTGCGGCACATCCCAAAAGTCCATGTCAGGGAGAGCTCACTACTGCACAGGGAAGCACCAGCAAGGCCAGGACAGACACAGGCTTGGACAGCTGGCAGTGAGCTCCCTGTCCCTCCTGCAGAAGCTTGGGTGGGAAGGGAGATTTCTCCCTCACACTGGCTGAGCTTTGAACTCTGTACTAATGACAACACAAGGAGTAAAGGAGCTAGAGATTGACAGCCATGAGAGATTTTTGTTGGTGTTTAGGACAGACCTCTGTCTCTTCTTCTGTTTTTCCATTTATTCCGCATCTCCTCCTTTTTTCTTCCTCCAAACCCTTTCCTCAAGTCCCTTCTCTTCCCTTTGTCCTAGTTCTCCTTGCCTTTACAGCAAGCAAGGAATTAAATAAGCCTCTGTAGAGACAAAACCAAATAGTAGATTCTCCTTGCCTCCGTGGCTGGGATATTGATGGAGTTAGGGAAGAGACATCTCCTTAGGATGCTGCTTTTATTTTGTTGTTTAGTGCAGCATGCACCAGGTCAGGATTTTGGGAGCATCCTTAGAGCCACATGCATGAATGCAATAAAAGAGCTCACTGTGAAGTCCCAGAGCACCCAGGCACTGCCCCACACACAGGAAAGGTGGAGTCTGACCAGCACCAAGGGCTCCCCATCACTCAGACAAGACCCACCTGGAAAGAGTGAGGAAGAGGGGTGTGAGGTACCAGCCTCAGGGTGTTTGTGTTTAGTGGGTAATGAAGGAACCTGAGGAGCAAATAAAAGAAGGAGAATGGAGGGGAGGGGTTTCTGTATTTTACAGTGCTCTTGGCTGGGGCTGTCCCTTGGTGCTGCTATCTGGTGTCTGTGCCATCAGAGTGAAGAAGCCTCTCCTTGTAAAAGCTGACCCCAAGCTGTGCAGTGAATCCTGGTGCCAGCCAAACCTGTGTTGGGTCACTTGCAGCACTGTGTTCTTCTCACTGTGATGCTGCTGTATTGCTTCACCACAAGCACCAAAGGCTGTGAGATGCTTTCCTTAGGGACTCAATTCCAGGTACACTGCAGCATCTGGCCAAACTTTTTTATTGCTTGTTCTCACTCCTCACATTTCAAAAGTAGCAAAGTTTGCTGTTTGGTGTTTGCCATGTTTTTGCTTCAGGGCCTCCTTAATTTTTGTGTTTTCCTTTCTCTGTTAATCTCAGGATTAAAAAAGCTGTGAAAGTATGATTTGAGCTTTTAGAAATATTTTCTGCTTTAAAATATATTTTAAAAAAAGAAGTTAACCTGTAATGAGCAATCCTTTTTATTTAGGACTGAATTAATGAATTCCCACTGAAGATGGGCATGTTGGGCATTAATATATGTATAATTATGCAAAACCACTGTTATGCCTCTAATGAAAATTAGATTCTACCAGAGAGGCTGTGTTTGGCGATAGTGTATATCTTCATTTGTGCTATATTTATTCTTTTTTCCTAGCTGCATGACCTAGGATTACAGTTGCTATGGCAATAAGGCAGTTGGGGAAGGAAGGAGGGAAAGGTAAGTTTGTGTGTCTGCCTGTGCTGCGGGGGTGGCAGGGAGGGGGGGCTGGCAATCTCTGTCCCCTCTGCTGTGTCTGCCTCCTGCTACTGCTGCCACTCAGGAGCTCCACTGCACCAATGATGGTCATTTCTCAATAACTCAGGGATGGGTGCTCAAGCAGCACAGCAAACCAGCTTGGTTGTTTAGTTCCCAGCAGTGTGTGTCCATAACCAGCCCCTGGAGCTGCTGTGCTGGGGGAGCTGATCCTTTGTGTGCATCTTTGCCACTGGCCTGACAGGGGTTTAGAGGTGAATTCTGGGGCTACTGAGATTTAGAGCAAAACCCTCCAGCTACTCTTCTGTATTTGTTGAGCTGCATTTGTGATCTTGTGTGCCCTGGGCTGGAGGCTGGATGTGCTGAGCACATTTAAAAGATGTGTAGCTGTGGTGAATTTGGCAGTGCTGGGTTAACAGCTGACCTCGATGATCTTAAAGGTCTTTTCCAGCCTAAGTGACTCTTTGGTTTGATGAGTGGCAGCTTTGTGCCCCTTCAGCTGAGTTACATTTCCAGCCCTTCTGTTGGGGTTCGCTTTGTGGTGCTTGCTGCAGGAGTCACAGCATTGCCCAGGCTCAGGAGTGCAGGGGTTCTTCAATAACTGATTGATAGTGGAGGAGTCTGTCCTTTCTTTGGTGACAAAGAACATGTTTCCCTGACAGCTGCCCAAACCTCTGTCTCTCTCAGCCTTTGCTTGCCCTGTATGTGTGGGAAGGGCTTCCCTGGCTTCCTGACTGCCCCTCCCATCCTGCTCTTCACCCCTCCATCAGAACTGCCATCACCATTTGCTTTTAGCTCCTGGATGGAATGCTTGCCATGGAAACTCAGGCTGACCAACCTTGGTGATTGCAAGACTGATTCAGGCAGATGATTTTTTTTTTTTTTTCCTTGCAATTGTCTATTTTGAAATAGCTGAACAGCTTCTTTTTGTCTTTTTTCCTGAATGGCTGCTATCACCAACAACTTGAGAACTTTCCACCTGATCCTCCCAGAAGCAGTGCCTTAGACACTCTGTGCAGCTCTAGGTCATGTTCTTCTCTCAGAAACATTGTGAATTAGCATATTAAGGGCTAGTCATTAAGTCTCAGGCTCCCACCGATTGGTTTCTGTAGCCTTGACTATCTCCTTGGACTTGCTAAACTTTTAATTAGGTGTAGATTTTCCCCCCAGAGGTCTTATAACTTTGTTTAACAAAAGACAAAAGTGTTTTAAGAGTCTCTCCTCTCCTGCCCTGCCATGCTTTGCATTTTTCCCCAAGTGAACTCTGCCTGTTGGCAAATTATGAGCAGTACAGGCACCTTAATGCAGGCAGACAGTGCTCCCTCACTCTTGGGCAGGGGTAAGGAAAATGAGCTGTCTGACAGGGACAATCCTGTGCTTGCTCCAGTCTGTCCCCTTGAGGAAAACTCTTCCAAGCCACTGAGCCTTGCTGGGGTTCTCTTCATGCACAGTCACCCTCTCATCCACAACAATCAGGTTCCATCAGTGTCTGCAAAAATGCCTACAGAGGACCCCACAGCTGGGGGGAGCCTGGAAAAACCTCATGGGTAAAATGCTCATTAGAGAGCAGGGGAGCTCCTGTCAGCTGAAGGTAAGGGTGGGAGCTTGAAGGAGCTATTATATAGATTACATATATTGAAGTATTTTAGTCTGTTGGAGAGTTGTGCCACCCTCTCACAGGGTAGAAGATATCCTTGGAGCTAGCACTTTTCTAGCTCAAAAATCTAGGGGGGAGCTGATATCCCTGCTCCTCCAGCAGAGTCTGTCTGCTTTCCAAACCCCAAAACACCATGGGGCTGAGGGCAGAACAAGCCTTTGGGACTGCTTAGCAAAGTAAACTCTCTTGCATCTACTCCAAACCACAGGGCTCAGCAGAGCAGGGCTCAGCTTTCCCCTTGAGGATGGTTGTAAAGTGATGTTAAATGTAGCCTGGAGATCAGGAATGTGATTCTGTGTGCATAGCCTGGAAAAGCAAGGAAGAATAGACAGCTGTACAAGGGAATGTGCAGCTTAGACAGACAAGAAGGAGCAAAACAAGCTCTGTCACACTTTTTGTTCCCCTTCCTGAGATGAGAAAAACAGGATTCTCTTGGGAATCCATCCTGGTTAAGTCCTGCTTCAGCTGTGCTGTATCTCAAGATGCCCTTGCACAGTAGGTACAAGGCTCAGCAAGTGGAGCCAAACAATAATGAGAGAGTTTGAGGAGTTTGGAGGAGTCAGTGAGGTTAAATCAGCCTCCACCCTGCATCAAAACTGCTTCTCCATGAAAGGCTTGGTCATTCTCACAGGACACTCCCTTCTGAGGAACAAAAACATAAAGACCCCATATGCAGACTGGGCACACTTCTTAGGGGAATATGCTGCCTTCCTGGGGCCTGGGTTACAGATGTGAAGAGGAGGCTTTCTGCCCTGATATGGCCCTTGGCAGGGATCAAGTTACAAACCCAAGGGCAGTCAAGAGAGACTTTGGGGATGACTGGTTAAGGGATCAGGAACACAAGTAGGGCTCTCATCTATCCTTCCACTTTCAGGGAATGATGAGGGAGGAAATGGGAAAAGCCAGCAGATCAATACCATTCTGCTGATAGAATTTTTGGATTTTGATCATGGGGGTTGATTTCCCAAGTGATAAGATGAAATGGCCTCAAGTGTGCCAGGGAAGGGGTAGATATGAAATTAGGAAAAAATTCTTCACCAAAATGATTCTGAAGCACTGGAGCAGGGAAGTGGTTGGGTCACCATCCCTGGAGGTATTTGAGGGACACGTAGATGTGGCACTTGGGGCATGTTTTAATAGTGCTACATTAACAGTTGAACTTGATGATCTTAGAGGTCTGTTCCAACCTAATTGACTTTGTGATCTCAGCTATGAGATGAAGCTTGCCAAGCCATGGTTCTCCTGCAGCCAGTGTGTGAGGTGAGGGTGAATGCCAGGAAAGGCAGATTTACTGCATGATCCCTGGGGGTTCTGGTTAATGCATCAGGTTGCCTTCCAGCAGGGAAGTGTCAGGTGAGAAGTCCTTCAAGGGGAGGCATTAAACCTCTCAGGTTTACTCGTGCTGTGGGTCCAGCCCAGGTCAGTGTAACAAGTCATCAGCACCAGGCTGAGATTTGGCAGTGGTCTAACAGCTCTGGGCTTGGGCTTAAGTCTGTCAGTGCCAGGTTAGAAAAATCAATGCAGTACTAAGCACTGTCCTCATCAGCCTCTGACTTTTGTACTTCCTCCCTTAGCCTTCTGCAGGCCAGGTTTGAGGTGGGTGAGATGTGTGCACACAAACCTGCAGTGCCTCAGCCAGCTGGGTATGAACAGAGGGCTGGAGGCAGCCTGGTGTTGTCAGGCTGGCCTCTTCTCTGAAGAAAACCTGCTGGGAAAAAATTCCCAGCAGGTAATTTCATTATTTCCCCTCTCCTTCTTCTGTAAATATTCAAAATAAGCACTTAAAAAGGAGCAGCTGCAGTGGATGAGTCCTGAGTTGTCTTTGTCCTTTCAGGAGAGCAGCCTAGTCAGCACTCTAATATCCTTCCTCTCTGCAGCCCCCTGCCACCTCTGTGTGCTGCATCCTGATGCTGCCAGGGGTCCATAAAGAGCTTACAGACAGGGATGCAACAAACTTATGCTGTGCCTGTCCTAAAGGACAGAAGCTGTTACCAGTAGGAGCAGTTGGACTGACTGGATTCATGGGGAGGGATTGTGTTGCCATCACAGGTTTGGTCTCTTGGAGGGAGGAGTGGGCAGTGGGGTCAGAAGAGTTTGGCTGGTTTTTACAGCTCCAGCCATCAATGCAGCAGCCTGGCTTCATCACAGTGCTCATGTTCAGTTCACACCAGTGCCAGCCAGTGCAGGCAGGTCACTTTGAGGCCCAGCAGGTAACCAGGAGCTGTGGATGGAGCAGTGAGGGTCCTGTGTGCCTGTCACAGAGATGAGAGCTGGCAAATTCTCCCCACTGCAGGACAAAAGGAAATAGAGGCACATGGGAGGGTGCAGCTGGCTGATGAATTGCTGACCTGACAAATTGCTTTGGAACTGCAGTGTTTGCAGGCAGGTTAGCAGCCACAGGACATATCAGAGGTGGCAGCTTGGGGCCTGGGGGTGTTTTGGCATTTTTGTTCTGTTTATTTCAAGAGCCATGAGGTGCTGTGATGTCCCTTTGCATCAGGTACCTGTACTCCCAGGCTGTCCCAGGTCACCTCTAGGCTCAGTTCTGGGCCAACAGGGATGTGGTGTCTCCTTACCCTCGTGGGGTGTGGGGGATATGTGTTGTTGGAGAGCTGCAGTGAGTTGGCAGGAAGGACAGGCTGACAGTTTTGAGTACTTGCTTTTGCATTTCTATTCCTTCTTAGTTGGCAGGAAAGAAGTAGCTGAAACATCTTAATCTGTTTATTTTTATAGTGCACCCTTTTTCCTTATCATGTAGAGAGATGGGGAGAAGAAAGTGATGCAGGAGGGGCAGATGAAAAATGGGAACTGCAGTCAGCTTCAGTCCTCTTTAAATAGCAGTTTACCAATGAGGGCAACTCCTGTGGCTCTATTGTGTCTCATGAATTTGTTTATAATTTGAAGCACACAGATCATTTTGAGTGCTGCTTTGTTTAAAAAAATTAAAGCTAAATGCATGTGAAAGATGGAAAGCCTTTCTTAGCCCCAAAATCGAGGGAGTTGAGAACAGCCTGCCCTGCAATGTAGTAATGTACCCTGTAACCCTTGTACTCACTGCTAGTAAAAGTGTTTGACACCCTGAGGCTCCTGCTGAAAGCAAATAATTTGTGCTTACACATTGATGGATATTGGGAGCATTTGGTATCTCTTTTCCTGTAACCTTTTAAAGCTCCTCTTGTCTTTGTTCTTTGGCTCTTATGTCTCAGGATAAATTCTAGTGGTGAGCTTTTCCAGAAGTGAGAGAGAAGCAGCACTTCAGCTCTCCCTATATCAGCCTCTTTGGCATGCCTAAAACACAGCACCTGATTCAAAGGACATCTGATTAAATTAAATGATGGCAAGCTTGGAACCAAGCTCCAGATCATTGCTAAGTAAAAGCATGCTGTAAAACTAACTCCCTGTTCCAGCACACCACTGAAAGCAAGACCTCTGCAAGATCCATTTGTGCTTGATGAGTGAGAGCTGACTGAGAAAATCCAGATATTTCAGAATGTGTAATATTTACTGATATTATGCTCAACTCTATGCTTCAGGTCCTTGGGCAAATCCTATTTACAAGAAGCCTGATGACACTAACAAAGAAGATTGATGCTTTTGCATCATTTACCTTCTCTGTAGCATCAGGTCACACTGAGACCAAACTGTGTGAAGGGTTTGAGCTGGGACAGTGGAGCCAAGCTTTGCCAGGGAGCTGCATGTCTTCTTCCCTTCCTCCTGCCTTCCTTCTGCCTGCCAGAGATGTTTACAGGGTGATGGACTGAACTGGAGCTTCTCTGAGCCATGACAAGGCTTAGAGCTTCCTGGTACAGATGAATGAGCAGTGACAGAGTAAATGGAGATTACAGGGCTGCAAACAGGACCTTGGGTTAGATAATTTGTACATCTCCCCATCAGGGGTAGGTTGGGGTGCCTGACAAGTGGAACTTTTTTTTTTTTTTCACAGTCTCTCAGCAGCTCCCTGGGAGCCAGAAGCAGCTCCCATGCTGGGGGGTACCAGGGACATTTGAGACAAGCTAAACCCCACCAGCTCAACAAGCAAACCAAATAGCCTGTGCTTTGGGATAGAAGCAATTAACAGGGGAGGACTGAAATAACTGAGTATCAGTGGCTCCATTTGTGGGTCCTGAAAGGTGACTGTGGTGTCACACTAGTGAGGACAAGGTGGGGAAGGTGGATGAGAAGGGAGATCTAGGGTGGTGAGAGCATATATAACCTGGAGTAATGATGTGGGAAACAGAGCCTGTGGATCAGCAAGGGATTATGCTTTATTGGCCTCTGGATTAGTGTCCAGAGAGTGCAGAATAGGCTGGATTGAGTTGTTCCTTATCAGCTGGTGCTGACTGACTCATGTCTGTCCCAGTAAGCTCCCTGCTTGAGGAGGTATTTTCTGTGTTCAGGATGGTGTGCCATAGTCAATAGCTCAGAAAGGGATGGCTTTTAGCAACAAGAAAACCAACATGGAGATGAGAAATTATAAGAGGACTTGGAGGTGAAAGAGTCACACAGCAGTTGTTCTTCCTTGGACTGGAAGGGCTCTTTTTCCTAGATAAAGTCTCCCTAGACACAGATCTCCAGTCTTTGATTGTGATAGCTTTTATTCCAGCACCTTCCCATATTCCTATTTATTCTTCAAAGATGAATTCAAACCAGTCAAATCTACTTTGACTACAGGTTTAAAATGTCTGGGAGTATAATTTTAACCACAGAAAACAGTCACTTATTGATATGAATGAGGAAGAGAAACAGACTGTGTAGAGGAAAGAGGGCAAATGTACCTACAGTTGTCTTGTAATTGTGCTGTGAGGCTGGAGGAGGCAAGGACAGAGATGAAGGTGGCAGAAAGTGAAATTGCTTCAGCAGAGGCTGCACCTCACTGTGAGCCAGTTCCTTGACAGGCAGGAGTGTCATGATGAAACACCAGCCCAGGTATCCCATTTACCTTCTGCCACCAGCTATGCAACATCCCTAGGGAAAAGGGCATGCAAAGTGCCTGGGCAGCCTCTGGTTGGGAGGAAGGATGAATAATACTTGGTGTTTCTGCTGTCTTCTGAGCCTGCTGAAAGTGTAAAGGGGCTACCTGTAAGAGGAGTTCTGGAAATGCTGTGAAAGGCCATTAGAAGTGCAGTGTATTGTAAGATAAAGGAAATTCCCAATGCAGAGCTATTACTCTTGCTCTGTGAAACAGATTTGGGTTCTGCTGTATCACAGGTGGTGTTACACTAATGTTTTAAGCCTTTATTTGCAAAGGAAAGCCTCTACATGGGAACCACTTGTAACTCAGTGCACTTTGAGATTTGAAATGGCCAATCACCAGAATTAGGGCTTTTCAGCAGAGCTGACTCCCCCAGACATCCATCATCACAGGTTTCTGAATAAAATGCTGGTCACTTGAATATGTGAAATTTGTTATGATGCAAATACTTGAGAGCTGGGCACTTGAAAGCAGTGAGAAAATGAAGAGCCTTCTAAGAGCAAGGCCCCTGCCTGTAACATGCATTTTGTGGTGGAGAATGCAACAGAAAATTTCTAGGTGAATAGTGTCAATTACCATTGTAGTTTTGGATGAATGTGGTGGCTTGTCAGCAGCCTTTGTGCAGATCTCCAAGCTCCAGAGCCTAGAGGGGATCATGCACTTTAGCTAATGTGATCCACAGCTGGGAATATGGTCCCACACAATCACACTGGCAATATGAGGGACTTCATTCCCATCACTCTATTAACCACAGTATTTAGAGCAAAAGCAACCACATCCTGCAGCCTGTCTCCTCTCTGAAACTCTGAGTGCTCCTGGCCCAACACAAGTATTAGAAGCAGTTTTGTGCTCAGGCTATGCTCATACTGGCTCTTGAGAAATATTAACCTTCACCAGGCTACAGTGATTGATGCTAAGCTTTGAGGAGACTTTTGAGGAAATGCAGGTGATTCAGAAATGAGTGTTGATCACTCAGGGGTATCACCTGGACCCTCTCTAATGCTGGGAGAGGCATTTTGCTGCCAGAAGTCCTGTATATTCATTTAGAGGTAAACTCAAAGGCTGGGTTGTTAGTGATGCCGTGGTCTCTTCCCCACGAGTGTGGATGCAATCCTCAGTGTTCCTCTGAATTTCACTTGGTGAGAGTGGTGTTCTGCTGACTTGGCATCTGTTCTGTAATCCAACTAGAACAGTTGCTTTTCATTTTCCTCTCTCTGATTCTGCCATATAGTTTTATTGTCTGTGGTTATACAACTTAGTTCGGAAGTGAAGCCAGCTATATTTCAGCTAGATGAATGATCCCTATATAATATGCATATATGGCTGCAAAGCACTTGGATAAAAGATGCTAAAAAACACAAGTTATTATTTTGCCTTTTCCTTGGTTTTGCTTTGTCACATGTTATTTAGTAGCTTTGCTGAGGTTCTGTCTCAATGCATTGCTGAATGAAGTGTTCTGAACAGTCTTGAGACTGCTGGTGCATTTTATTAATTGCCTTTTACAGGTTGTTTTTCCATCTGTTTTTAAGCTCCTCGTCTCACAGACATAATGAAAAACAAAAGTTTTAAGCTAAAGTTTTACCTACCAAGGCAGAGAGGGAAAGAAAGCTCTGCAAAATATTTGGCCAGTCTTAAGCTCAGTGTTGGGATGATGTCATACCAGAGCCTGCTCACAGCAGGGTTTAGGGTACAGAAATAATAATAACTGAAAGGGACCACAGTGCACAGGGTTTCAGGAAGGACAGAAGAAGACAGTCACCCATCTGGGTCTGACAACTTCTCAAAGAAGGGTTTTGTACATTGAAATTTGTTCTGACAGCAGTGTTTTGAAAATGTTTAGGACCCTTGCCATCACATCTCTTTTGAGTCTGATTGCCTTATGTGACACATTCTCAGCTGCTGTAAATTGCTCCCACTCCATCATCCAGTGACATCTCGTTGGTGTACATGGGCAGAGCCCTCTGCTTCCAGACATGTTGCCTTGAGCTGGGGTGGGACCTCACCACAAGTCATCATGAGCCTGATGAGAGTGTGCTTATGATAGGTTTTGTTGAGGACTGACCCAGTAAGTGGAACTCATTTATTTTGGATTTATTATTAATTCCAATTTCTCTGTATGATTTTTGTCTTGGCACATGTTATTTTCTGAGACAGAAAATCTTGTAGCTACAAAGATCTCTGTGCCACCCTTTGTAAGAATTGAGATGATATTGGTCCTGATGTAGTGGCCAGAGCCATTGTAAGGAACTGCTCTCATCCTTCCAGAATTGCCTTTGTAGCTATATAATACTCATCTCTCTGCTTGTCATAGGGTTACTCTGCAATACTTACATGCTGCAGTGTTTTATCATAACTCAGGTGTAAGAATTTCTCTGTGAAAGACCTTTGGAAATGTCCTTTGGTATCCATTAGTGTGAAATGTGCCATAGAAATGTAAATCATGTCACTGGCTGCCAAGGAGCACCTGGCCTCCAAATTGTCCTGCTGCATTACTGAGCAAGGGAGAGAGGAGGCCAGCAGGGCAAGGCAGAAGAGAAACTGGATTCTTCTTTTCACTTAGAGGATTCTTACCAGTGGAATGACATTCAGTGCACCCCTGGGAATAGAGAATCTGGAAGCAAGGGCCAAAGTGCTGCTCAGCCAGGGGACTTGGAGACTGTATTGCTGCCCTTGCTCCTGTAACACAGCACAGGGTGGGCAGCTTGTTCTCCCTGTGGATAATGATTCCTACAGGTACAGAAGTGTTTCACTCCCTTGATGTACAGGCACTGTCCTACAGGTTTAGGGTCTGAACTGGAAAGGCTTTTCCTTGCTGGCAGCAGCAGGGAGTGCAGTGCTGGGGCTCCCAGCCTGGCTTGGTAGGAGTGGGCTCAGGCACACACTCGCTAATCATGGTGGAGTTTTCCTTTCTTATTCAGCCCAGGCTGAGCTCATCAGACTGCACACAAGAGTATCAGTGTGTCTTCTGGTGTGCAAGGTAATGTTTGCTTCTGTGTCAGGTGTATCAGGTTTAAACCTCAGACACCTTAGAGTGCCCCTCTCCAAGCCAATGATGAGCCAACACATCTTCTGTGATGATCCAGGGGCAGCTCACCACTAGATGGTTGGTGCTATGAAACAACAGAGTGCTAGAGTTTGAAAATTCTGTGTGATTCAGTTTTTGATGCAGTTCAGTCAATTGCCAGGTTGCAAAGTTCACACTGGGGCATCTCTTAACCTGTGCCAGAATGCTCTGAGTCATCTCTGCAATAAGTTTAAAAAAGATATTTGACTTTTGTTGTAAATTTTATATTATCTTCATCCAGTCTGGACTTCAACTTATGATATTCACCCAAGAAATGTTATTGCTAAATGAGCCTTTGTGTTGACAAGCTGCATCTTTCCCTGAATGGCATCCTATTCACATCCTTTCACCATATTTTTATTTTTGGCTGGCTTTAGGTTGGGTAGGTAAATTTGCTTCTTCAAGGATCCAGTGCAGATATTCATTTTATCAATATGAATGCTACAGTCCACAGCAAGTCTGGCCATCACAAGGATCATGCACTGAGGATATTTGCTGTGTGGTCCCAGAAAATAAATCCCAATCTTATAGGGTAGACACAGGCTTCAGGCTGTCCTTAGGCTACAGGAAATATGTTCAAGTCCTGCTAAATGGAGCGTTACCAGTGACATTGGGAAGCAAAGAGTGAAAGGTACTTTGCCTTTATATCATGTATATCTTGAATCTACTGATGCATGCATGTCAAACAGGAAATGTGCAGGTCTTTAGGCAAGAATTCTGATTCATTCAGCCTTGCAAATGCCTTCCTAAAGGAGTCTGCTTGAAGCCATATGACCTTGAAAGTGGGAGCTCCTAAAAATGTGCTGCCTAATGTCTAACAGTTAAACCAATATAGATGGGACAAGTGCTGACTACGCTATGAATGAGGACTGTTCACTCCATTAGAACTCAAGCTTATCAGAGAAGGAGCCTTTTTCCTTGGCAAAAGTGTTTTCCACCAATATTAGGCATGTCCATCTTACAAGAAGATGTCACAGCTGAGAGAGGATTTGAAAATATTGTTCTTGCTCACATATGTGAAGCATATCCTATAAAGATTTTGGTGCATCTGCAGTGTTTGCTCATTGATAAAGCTGCACAGATTATTTAGCCAAGGCTGTTACACTCCTGCTAATACTGTATGTGCTTCTAATATGTCAAGTGCTGTTAAACAACTCTGGTGTTGTCAGAGACCAATTTCTATGACAGCTGCAATGAGATACTCCTAATCATGTGTAGTATAATCCCTCCTTGTTAGGAGAACATACTCTGAGGTAAACATTCCTGCAAAAGTGGAGTGCTGTCTTATACTTTCCCCCAGCCATTTGGCCCTTGTGGCTGCACAACTGCATGTGTACATGTGCATGCAGTGTGGAGAACTGGCAATGCCTATGTGGTAATGATTTTAACTAGCTTTGCTTCCAATTTTGAAACCTTCTAAATCCCCTCAATAACGAAGTCCATTCTCTTGATTGTTTGTTTGTGTGATATGTGGCCACTAAACCATATTTCTGGCAATTGAAAGCCCTTTTGATGAAAGGAAACCCTAATATCAGCTGTGCTGTTTGCATTTTGCAAATGCTTCCTTCTCAGGCTCTATCTGAAAAGCAGCTTGGCCTAGAAGTTCAGTTTTACAAGAATGCTTGATGATATGCTGACATGAGGCATGACTTCAGATCAACTTAGGAAATGGGGTCTTTTAAGCATTTGTCAAGGCATCTTCAAATTTTTCTAATATTGACTGCAGACTTTAAAGGTAGAATTTTTCAGAGCATCTGGCACTTATCTAACTTCTCTCATCCTCACCTGCTTAGCTTTCCACAAAGCAAGCTCTGGACAACAGCAAAGCCTCTTTCAAGACCCTATCCAAAAATTGTTCCTTAGGCTGGTGGTGCTGGGCTGTGGAAGAGGGAATGATGTTCCCAAACCACATAAGCCCTGCCTCTTGGTTTACAGAGCTGGCAGTTGTTCAAGCTGCACCCTTGCAGGCAGATGATGTCCAATTCCAGTAGATGAGCACTTGGGTCCAAGCTGGTTCTGTGTTCTCCTGGCACTGCCTGTGAATTTGGGGAGCTCTTGCTGAGCCCTTCTCCCTTGCCAGGGCACTGCTGTGCTCTGCCCAAGTTTGTAAACAACCTTAGCCTGGTTTTACATTCAATGGAAAAATTAATGTCTAGTTGCAGATTTCTCTAGATCTCTAAACTAATTTCCTGCATGTAATATTTTTGCAAAGTGGATTCAGGCAAATGTTCCTTTTGGTTTAATAACCTCAGAAATACCTTCAACTCTGTTCACAACAATTCTTCAACAATTGGAACAAGGACCAGCACAAGAGTCTGAAATGCCATGAAAATAATGTATTTTTTTCCCTGTATGTGTTATTAACAGTGTACCTTGTTGATGTTGCTAGATCAAAAAAAGCAATGTTATTTTTTTAAATGAAGCCATACTGCAGGGAAAAAAATTTCCCCTTTTCCTCTCATGCACCATCTTCTAGCCAGGAATATGTTAGAGAAGAAGAATATATCCTTTTCAACTGGAAAAGGAGGGCGAGGGGAGTGAAGAGTAAGAGAAAGTATGAGGATGTACAGATTGTATTCTGTATCTCTTGTGCCTCAGATGTTGCCCTTCACAACACTGCTTTGTGTCCCCTGCAGCTGTGCTCTGAGCTGAATCAGAAGCTGCTGAAACCAGCCTGGAGTATTCTTTCTCTTAATAAGAGTTGATGCATATCCAGCCTGCTTTTCTCTTGCTTTCCCTACCTCCCCTTCCAGCAGATGAGACAACATGAAATTGAGTGGGTCTTCTTCCCTGCACAATGCCCTGCAGCTTTCCTTGGATCTTGCTGCTTAGCCCACTCACACCAGCACTACGGGTTAGATGCAGGAGCAGTTTTGTGGTGTGACGTGTGAGCCAAGGCCAAGGACTGCAGATGTAAAGGTTTGTTCCAGTCTGCACTGCTGCTGTGCCCTCCTCTGGGGATGGCATTGTCACTGCCATGGTCAGGGCTGGCTGATGGCTCATTGCATGGTGTGACACAGTGCCTTGAGGCCAGACATGGGGAAACAGGGCTCCTAAGGGAAGGTCATCACTGTTGGCACAGCTAGGGCTGAAAAAATGTCAGTGGGAGAAGTGGCCAAAACATGATGGGGGGGAAAAAAGGAAATTTTTTTTCAGTTCTTTGCCTGGAGATGATGTGATTCTTCTAGTGTGTTTGTCCTTTGAGATAGGGTGACATCAGAGGCCTGAGGATTTAGACATGGTACTCCTCTTTGCCAAAGGACTGTGTGTTCTTGGACCTACTATTTCAGCTCCACTCATCTCCAAGATACTACAATGAGATAATGTTCCCACATGTAAGTGCTTTGTCAGGCTAAATTCAATGATGCCAATGATAGCACAGAGATGATGGAGGGCATCAAAAGAATGTGATTGATTCACCAAAATTTGTGCAGCACAGGGAAATTAAAGGGAAAAATCACAGTGCTATACCTCTGTGGTCTGGATTCATTCATATGGGTATGTTATGAGAATTGTGTGTGTGTGTATATATGTGCACTTATGTCTTTACATATATATTTATTACTTATTTTAACAATGTGGAAAAATGAACAAATGTAATGGTTTTGAAAGCAAAACCAATGAGAGACTCCAAGTCAGAAATACAGCTTAATAGGAAAAAGAAGAAAAATAAAATACGTGCAATAGTACAAAAGAAAAACCACTGACAGAGTTAGAATGCAACCTGACATCCCATTAGCTAGGGTGGTGGTAGCATCCAGATGAAGTGGTCTTGTTGAAGCAGTGATCCTGTAGAGAGATCTGGTAGCTCTTGCCCTCTGGAAACCAGTAGGAAAAGGCTGCCTTGGTGTTCTAAATCTCAGTTTTTATCTAGGTAGGAAATTATTGGCTCCTGCACTTGGCTGGAGCATCTCCCAGTGGGATGATGTGATTTTATCACTCATGCAGTGGGATTCAATGGCCCATTAACAGAAGATATCTTCCTGGAAGAAGGATGGGTGTGGAAAAAATAAAGAACATTGCCCCACCTGGTTTTTGACAGATGGCCCATTAGCAGAGGATATCTCCACAGAGGTAAGAATCACTGCCACACCTGATTTCAGCAGATGGTGATAGAATATATACTTTTGGGTATTTCTTTACATTGTAACCTAGGACAACAAAGTAGCTGGATATATCTAGAGTAGAAATCTAAAGGTTTCTGTCCTTTTTGCAAAGTAAGGACATTGAATTTTTTTTTCTTCCCCAGAATGTAGCTAGTGGTAATCTTCCTCTTGTCATCTAATCACAAAGATCTTCTGTTTTGCTTAGTAATTGAAATTGGCATTTTTGCTTTTGCTGCTCACAGGCACTGCATCACAGGAATCAATACAATATCTGACAGTAACAATTGATGTGCTAGCAGTGGCACCCACATTGAGGATTTCAGTCCTCTGGGATCAAACACCTTGAGAGAGGAGTAAAGTAACTTTAAATTGAGAATTACCACTAATGTAACTTAATTATACTGTAACTTTTGCACAAGGCAGGCAGCAGGTGGCTGGAGGTGAACCTGGCTCAGTGCTGGGCTGCTCCTTCACTCAAGGAGCTGTACCTGGGTGAGCTGGCAGGGACAGGACAGTCCAACCTCCAAAGACTGAAAGGGCTAAGAAAAATTTCTTCAGTTGTCTCCTTTTACTGAAACCATACATGAAGGTCTGTCAGCAATATGACCCTTAACTCTTATTAATGAATGAAGGTCAGTGGCAAGGTCATTGGATTTGCAGATGCTGGTTCCTTTGACATGGTGGCAGCAGATTTCTCTGAAATGTGCAGTACATAACCTTTCATTAAATTTCTGTGTCTATTCTCAATGGAATTGCAGAAGATCACAGCACTAGGTTGTATACTCCAGGCTTCTTTAAACTGGCAGGGGGGAGTCATGGATGAAAATGATGGATGAAAACACCTTTCTTTCAAATGAAAGGTGGAAAGAGCACAAAATAGAGCTATCATGGGTAATGCTTCTACTGTTTTCAGCCCTTCCGATCTGAGATAATCTAAGCATGCTGTTCTTTTGCATATATTGGTACTATGCAACATGGCCTCTTCAGATGAAGAAGCAGGGATTAATGAGCCACATGGAAACACTAATTTGTCTGGGTTAGAGGAGATTAGTTTTGCTTAGACCATTAACGTAATTAATCTTGAGACTAGAAGTGTTCATCTGGTATTGCAGACTCACTGAGGGTTTTTTCTGAAGTTGTAGCCCAGCACTATTAAATGAGAATTTCAAAATATGTTATATTTCAAAATGTGATCTCTGTTCTTTGAAAACATTTAGAAGTTATGTATGTTTCTACAGTTATGTAGAAAAAAAAGCATATGCCATTGCTCTAATAATTTGTCCCACTATAGTGTCTTGAGAGACCCCAAACTGGTCAGTTCCTCTGAGAGTTCCAAATTAAGGGCTGCATATAAGGTTTACTATCTTAAGGAAAGAAGGGAAGAAAAAACCCTAAGTAAGTTGCAGAGCTGTAATACTTGGTTGGCTCAGTGCCCTTCTATCCCATCACACTGTCTGGGGAAACATTAATGTCTTTTAACATTTTCTCTTTTCCCCATTGCTAAGTCTTTTATCCATCATAATAAAAAGGAGCTGAAGTCACCATGGGAATCATTAACAGGTATCAGAAGGGAACTGCTCTGGATCTCAGAAAGTACTCATAGTGACAAAACTGCTGCCTGTAAGGGACAAAGAATTAAGGTATACAAGCTTGTCCAGTTAGGGAAAGCCATTTTCTTTGCATTTTGTGGAGCAATAAGTGGCTTGGAGAAAAACTAGAAAAAGAAAAGAGTGGGTCTGATGAGAGAGGGTCCATCTCTACCCCATGAGACCCCTAAGAATGGGTATGGATGGTACCTGTTTTTGTAGTTTTGTACCTCCAACCATGAAATAGTTTTCTTCCCTTACCCTTCTTGAGGTTTGGGATCAATGCCATATGGTTAGTTCAGCTTGCAACCAGCTTGGATTTAAAAATTCTGTTTCAAGAATTCTACGGTTACAAATCTATCTGAAAAGGTATAAAATATTAAGGCACTGCTGTTAAAATGAGTGTGCAGACTGAGTTTGCTATGGGAAAAAGCATTTGCAAAAAATTATATTGGGATATAGCTTATGTTGGTCTTTGATTTAGTTTGAGGGAATACAGAAACTCTTCTGGAAACATTTTTTAGTGTAGAGCTGCTAAGCAAACTTGTTCTAGCTGTTTGCCAAAATGGAGAATTGTGCCTTATAACCTTAGAAATGCGGTTTTATTTCCAGCTCTTTGAGAGGAATGGAAGGAGCAGCTTTCCTTCTGACATTTACTTTAATTCATAAAAATTACAGGCATTTGCCAAAATATCCTAAATTGTGGAGGAGGTAGAAATTGGGTCATGGAGAAAGATTAATGTTGAGCAAAAATATTTGCAAGTAGTTCTGTATGAGAAGGGGGAAAGTGTGTGTGCTGCAGAAGAACTGTCTGGCTGTGGGGTTTTTTTTGCACAACCACATCTGGCTTGTTGCTTTAATAGAGAACCAAGAGAGGGGGCTAGAATCAGGATAATGATCTTTGTGCTTGTTTGCTCTTCATCTTTTATGTGTCATTGGATCCCTGTGTCCTGTCCCATAAACACACATGGATTTATTTTGGGCATCTTTTTGTTCAGGGAGAAGGGAGGCCAAAGCGTAATCAGACACACCTTCCACAGGGGTCATATCTTATGCCAAAAGTTTTAGACAATACACTGGCAGTGGCCTCTGCAGAGCCCCTGGGGCTGTTCTCTCAGTGGAAGGGGGGAGCTCTCCCAGCTCCTTCAGATGGGCTTCTGTGAGCTGCAGGGTGGAGTGTGTGCTTTGACAGAGGTGGAGCTGCTCCACCAGCTGGTGACAGCTGTGGGATTGAGGGACTGTCACTGAAGAGAAATGAAAATTCATCTCTTAAGGTAGCCTCAGGGTATCAGAATAGGGGAAGGAGGGTTGGGAGTTAAATGGGAGCTGCTGTCAGCAAAAGCGCCTAGAGATTTAATGAGGATTTGGTTTCTGTTGCCCAGAGCAGCCATTTACCTACAGAAACTAAAAAAGAAATCCTCAAAAAGTCTGGGCACAACAGTCTCGCTTGTCACAGTGTGCCATTCTGACCTTAGCACAGTCTCAGGCTTGATGTTGGCCTCCCCTACATCCCAGAAAGTGCTTACCCACCCCACAGTACACTGAGCAGTTGCATATTGAGGAGCAGATTTACAGGCAGAGCAGCTGCTGCCTTCAGGAGTCACATGTGATTTCTTCTCCCTCTCCACCTGTGAGTTTTATCTCCTACACCTCTCCTATGAGCTCTGCCTTGCAACCCAACGACAAGATTACACTGAGGACTGACTGTGCAAGTGGGAACACCACCTTTATATCCTTCCTCTACCTCCTAGGGCCACCTGGGGATGTGTTCAGCCTCTTAGCTAATTAATTATGCTGGCTCAAAATAACCCTTCAGTCATTTATTACTTCTTTGGGATGCAGGAGCATGTCTGAAACAAGTGTAATTCCCTGCCTGTGAAGGAATGCAGTCATGTCTCTTTCCTAGAAGCTTTATGGCTCCATTTCACTGGGAGACATAACAGAGTCCTTGTGGGCAGTGATCTGCTCTTGTCACACTGTAATGTGCTGATGGAGACACCAGTGCATAGCAAGGCACTGGTCTGACTCCCTTGAGAAAGCAGATCAGGTGCAATCATTTTGTGAGATAATGCCAAGTGTTTTAATCATAATATTATGCCTATTAAAATAATATTCATACTTCAAATAGAAATCAATTTCTTAATTTCATAGACATTTCAGATAGATGCTGTTTTAAACTGTTACACTGGGTTTTTCCAGCAAGCGATATTGACATTTTGACTGTGTAGTGCCCTACAGTGTCCTAGTGCCAGTAATGATACAGGATGCTTTTTTTTTTTTTTTTAAAGCAGTCTGAGACAAAAGCTTCTCCATTTCTATGGTAATGGCTTCTCTTTTATTCTGTGTATGTACAGAATTTTCTTGCTGGCAGTAATGTCTCTCTACTGGAATAAAGTGCATCTTTCAGCATCTCCAGAGTGGCTGCTGTCCCTAGGATGCTCTGAAATTATTTTCTGCATGCTGCAGAACAGCCATGTGGAGGATGTGGAAATTCATCTGGCAGAGCTCCCTGTCCTCCAGCAGCAGCAGTGCTCTGAGTGCCCCAGTGGTGAATGGTGCTCTGGTGTGGCAAGGAGAAAGCAAGAGGCAGTTCCTGAGCTCAGATAACAAAACCAAGGCATTTTTTGTTTTCATTTCAGTCTAAGAACATTTCTCTCACTTTGCCAGACTAAAAACTATAATTTTTAACATTTTCAGTCTTTAATGTCTAGAAATCACTGTAAGGTTTGAATTTCCTCAAGGATAGAGGAGTCTGGGGCAAGGAAGGGCTTGTTGTGTCCCTGATGAAGCTGCTGATGTAGTATCAGTAACTGAAGAGTTTTATGATTGTAAGCCAGAGCCTCTGCACAGAGTTAAAACCATCTAAGTGAATACACACAAATGCACTGCCTGATTTTGAAATGCTCTGTTAAAGATTATTTATTGTTGCTCGTTTTCATTATTAGATTTCAGCCTTTAGTAAAAAGACCTACTGTTGAAAAATGATGATTTAAATTATAATGATTACTTAAACCCTGGACAGCCTGAATGCCTTGAAGCAACTTAGCCTATTCAATATTGTACTCACCTGGGGAGACAGTAAGAATTGCCTACAGCACAAAAGGTGATGCTGATAGCAGACACTAAACTGTGAAGGGCTAATGCTCTTAGCTGAGCTAGCAGAGAACTCCCATCCAGCAAGCCCAAAGAAGCAGAGTGGGAGTGGACAGATTTAGGAAATCCATGTAGCACTGACTGTGTAAACTCTCCTTGTCCTGGAGAAGGACAGAGATTTGCCAGATGCCTGCACACTGTCCCAGGGGGAAGGAACTGGCTTCAGAATTACTTTGCTCACTATAGCATTTCCAGAGATTGAGAGCATTGAATGAAATATGCTAGATGGTCTTCACAGAAGCATTGCTGAAGTGTGGAAAAAGATCCCTGACTCTGGATTTTGATGGAAATCATGACATCTTTTGGCACTGCCACTCAAGGATCAAGTGAGATGGGTTGTGTGTCTCTTTTTGCTTCCTAACTGTTTCTCAGAAGGAGAATTTGGGGTGGAAGCTGTGTTTGAGGCAATAATATCTCCTTTTCTTTTCAAACCCCCTGCTTGAGAAGTAGTTTGGTTTGTCTCTGAAGGGCAGGAAGTGGCACCTGCAAGGCAGCAAATGAAAATAATGTCACAGAAAGAGAATGTATCACAGATGTGGTGTGGGGGATGTTTTATCGTGTGAGTCAGGGTGTCTTGTCTCAACATAAACATGATCATGTATTTTGATGTAATCTGCAAAATTGGATTGTGCCAGAAGAACACCCGACCTGACAAACCTGATGACCAGCTAGCCCCATTACTGCTCAGAGGCTTTCTAAGATAGAGGTGGTGCTTTTAGATATGGTGATGCTGATTAGATTATTTCTCACTCATGTGTTTGGTAGTCGCAACATTCTTTGCCAAGAAGTTCCACAGATCATCTGTGCTTTACTGAAAGGGCTACCATTTGGGGTTTTTTTCATGTCACTCTTGCTTGCTGCTGTTTTCAAGTCCTTCCTTACTGTTTTACCTGTGGGGTCTGATGCCTCTCTAGCTTTCACAGTTCTGTTTCACCACTCTGGGGATAGTTTGGCATGGAGAGAATGACACACCAGGACGTGATGCACTATGCAAAACGTGGGCACACCCACACAAATGTGTACAGGTGCACAACGATGATCCCCTTTGGTCTCTATTCCTTTCCTAATTGGTCATGCCATTAAATTTGCTTTCCAGCCACTGATGAGCAATGAACTCATGTTTTCACAGATGTCCTTTGATGCTAAGCCCTTGCTTCAAAGGGGTGATTGTCAAAACTACTCACAGCATTTGTAAGGTTGTTGGTTTTCCTCATGGAAGGTGCTTTACCTACACTGTACCCCCTCTGCTTTTTTATAACATTTCTTTTCAGTATTTTGGCAGCTCTTTGTGGTCAATCTTTGTCTTGAATAGTTTGATTAATTTATGCTTCTCAGAAAAGTCTGTAATTACAGGATATGGTTTTTTTCATAGATCATTTCCATATATGATGAGTAGGACATATCCCAGTGCAGATTCCAAAAGGAATTTTTTGTGACCCCTTTCTACTACAAAACCCCTTTTATTCCCTTCTCTTTTGCCTGTTACATGACCATTTGAGGATCATTATGCCATGGCAGGTTATTCTTTTAAAGAATCTTAGCTGAAGATCTCATTGAATTCCTTTGTATTTCTGGAGGAGGAAGATTTGAGATTCCCACAGTGAGTGTCTGCTCCAGCTGTGCCATGCCATGACAGGGGAAAAACTGAGTACCATCAAGTAGTTCTTTAGAATAATTTAAAGAAAAATGCAATGAACAGCAAATTGCAATCACTATAGCAAATTGCACATAAATATAAGTTGCTAAATCTGGGGTTATTTTCCATTAATAGAACATCAAGAATCAAAGAGAGTTTCTGTTTTGTTATTCTGGTGATGGATTACCTTAGAAAAATGAGATTTAATATTGCAATTCACAGGACAGTCCTTCTGATGTACTTTAAATAGGGAGAGAAGGTGTCTTATCTGTAAATATTCACTGCTAAGCTATCTTAATTAATCAGGATATGGAGTTTACAGGGCTATAACTTAAGTTTATGCTTATTCTATGCATTCAGAATGACTTCTGAATTGTAAGATATTAAGCTCAGAAGAGTCTTGTTTCCTCACTGATATGATCAGCCTGAAATTTTAAGGAAATGTTTTTGAATCATGGCTGGGGTGATCAGAGGATAAAGCCTGACCTGCTGATAAACCATATGGTACAGCATTATACCACAATGATGTCACTCCCTTCCCCCTACACACACAGTGCCTGTTTAGGACTCATTTCTTGATACTGAATGAACCCAGGTGGCCTTGTGAGTGACCCAAGTCTCTCCTTTGGTCTCCTCCAGTGATGCATGTTGAAGATCACTCTGATTTTTTTGTGTGATGCAAAATGCATGACTGGAATGAAACTGCCTGACAGACTTCCAGCCAGAGAGGCACTGACCCACAGGAGGAAAGTAAAATATACTAAATGAGATGAAAATGAATCATTGCTCCCCATATATTGTTTCAACTCCAGTCCTATCAATTGATAATTTTGTGCAATTTTATGAAAAGGAGAGAGGTGAATGAATACTGTTGACTGACATCAGAAAGGGATATTGCAGAAAGCAATACCTAACATGCTCAGAAATTTAGGAGAGTGAATTTTCTAGTTCAGCTAGATAAATTACTTGAAGGCCATCTTCTTGCCTAATAAATGAAATTATGTAAATCTTGTTAGTTATGGTACAGTTCAACAGGTTGGAAAGGCTTGTAATATATTCAGACTGCTGTATAGTCTAAAGAGCTCTGTTGCCAAAAAGTTACCTGTAAGTGGTAGTATTGATGAAACAGGCAAGTAAAAGAAAAAAATTAATATAGTGCAGCAGCGGGACACATCCTTCTCCAACATGCTTGACAATCCATAACAACACAGGAAACATTGTGTTGGGGTAATTGTTGCAGTTTCTCAAGATAAATCAATTTAGAAAAATTAAGCGTGGGGTGACATGAAGGCAATAGCAGTTCATCATGCCAGCACTCTTGGTTCTTTCTGAAACAAGGCAGTACAGCTAAAAAGGCTCTTTTTAGTGAATTCTGATGAAGTTGAGGATGATTTAGCACTCCCTGGGATTTTCTTTTATTACTGAATTTTAAAAAAAACACGGTAAAATAGCTGTATTTAAGATAGATAGCTAAGTTGCCATGGTTTAGACTATCTTGTTCTCCTGCTAAATGGTCTGTGTTTACAGAGAATGGAGGTTTTTCTCCTTGTAACTTAGTTACAGTCAGGAAGACCCTGATGGCTTCATTACATTTGAGCCAGGACAGAACTGTGCAAAATTTATGTCCAGGAGGACAGTGAGGGTTTCTTTGTCATGGGAAAATTGTAAATATGGTTTAGAGGATAGGAGTCTCTTAGCAATTTTATTTAACTCTCACTAGCTCAGGGAAAATGGTAAGAAACAAATCAAACAACTATTAAACAAGAGTGGTAGAATACTCCTGAAAAACACATTGTTCTTTATAATTTGAACACTTTTTAAAAATGCTTTGTAGCTGTCAAAGCTGGTTTTTATTTTTCACTATCAGCATGCTACTGTGAAAATAAGGAAAATTTTATCCATTCACAGTAGATGAAGATATTCCCAGACAATCATTTTTAATAGGATAGTTTGGTGCTAATAGCTCCTGACCAGTAAAACTGTGAGAAAGCTTTCCTGCAATGGCATTTGACAAAAAAAAAAGTGAAACTTAACCTAATTCATCAACAAAAATAGATGCCAAAGGGCTGCAATCCAATATCTGTATAACAATAACTCTTTATGAATCATTTTTCATTTGCTGTTGAACCAGTATTGCCATTATGGTGTTCTAATGCAGTTCCTGACTTGCTGTAAAAGGTTTTCCTTGTGCATTTCAGTGGGAGAAAAATAAGTACTTGCATGGTGTCACTGCTGTGGGGTTTTATGATCAGCACTCTAGGAAGTGAGCTGAAGTGATCAAATTACTGCAAATTAATCTGCAGCTTCTGAACACAGGCCTCTCATCTCTTCCTGATTCATCATCCTGTGATCTTTTGGAACAAAAAGGTCTGCTAGTCTTGGTTAGACAACAGGGATAACAGCTGATTCAATTCTTTTTTTGTATCAGAAAGTGAGCAATGAACCTTTCCAGAAACTTCAGGAAAAATAGCTCTTACAAAGTTTAGTGGCATTTATGCCATGTGTTAGTAACTGGATTAAAGACATCAGGTTGACTAAATCCCAGGAGAAGGTGAAAGTCACTTAGAGCTGGTTTTTCCTGGTGAAAGAATTAATTGTAGGATTTTTATGGACCCATGGGATGACAAAAAATGCTTTATTATTATTTCCAGAAGAAAATATATTCTGCTGCTCCTCTAGACAAAAGCCTTGAAACCTTTTTGGAGAAATATTTCAATGTTAAGGAAGATCTTGTCTCATATGTTTGTTCTGTCCTTTGAGAAGGAAATTCCAAGGCCCTCACTGAAAGGATTTGTAAAATGGCACATTTCTTTTTCCACCCCACAGCCTGAACACTGGCTGCCTTTGCATGTGTGAATCTACCTGTCACTGCTGGAAGGGCAAAATATATTTTTTGCTAATTAATGTAATGCACTGTGGAGTGACAGAAACTTTTGGTTAGCTATGCAACTCCTTTTAATTCCAACAATCAAATGGTAAATGCTTCAATACATCATAATACAGGTGATTTGCAGAAACATTTGGCCTGAAAACAAATACCCATCATAGTTAGGAAATAATAATAAGCTAAATAAGCTAAAATTGATTTTGCTCAGCCTCCTGAAAAAAAAAAAAAAAAAAAAGTTTTTCTGAGTATTCTGTTGTGATTCTTAATGGAGCAATTCCCATCAACACAATAAGTTCCAGGCAGAGTACAGAGTATTATGCTCTAGCAATGAAGTAAAATGGCAAGATTCAGGCTTCTGTTTGTTTATCAATTAAGCCACAAACAACAAAGCTTGAAGTCAAAGAAGATGTGTGTGTGTACATAAGAAATGTCCTAATCAGTTGACAGTCCCACAGATGCACAGAGTGTAGTTGAAGTGTGTATGCTGTGAAATCTAATGAGCAATCTTGCTGTTGCTGATGAAGGTCTTGTCAAGACTGAACAATTTGTTCATCATCACTGTGTCCATACCAGTGACAGCACAACTGTTAAAACCACCAGATTAGTTCTATTTTCCCCTAAAAAGTAAAACAGTAGAAAACATTCCACCCACTCATCCCACAGTGATGCAGCACACTCACTGAGCAGCCCTGGAAGTTGGCTGCTGGCACCAAATGCTCTTAAATGTGTTCATTAGCAAACTCAGAGCCATGGGGAGAAGGTAGCAGAGATTTCCAGCCTGCACAGAAAACTCTCCCAGAGCAAGAATCACTGGAAGCTGCTTACATAAAAACACTAAAAGGCACCATATAAATCCAGAGGCTGCCCCACAGCGTTGTGCTGTCTCACCATGACAGAGAACAAAACAGAATGTGCAGCTGTAGGTATGCAGGACAAGTGTGGGAAATTAAAACAGGAGTAAACATACCTTCTCCTACTTGGCATACAAGTGATGTGTGCAGATTTTGTAGGACCTGTGTAAAAATTGAGTGAAATCCTTTTTTTTTTTTTTTTCCTACTGTGCAACAGAAGGTACCATCTGCAGAAATCCAAAAGCCATACAGCATATGGTAGCATTTTTCCCTCCTTTCATTTAAATGGTAGGAAGTCTGTTGATGGGGCTTCTCTCCCTTACTGGGTTCTCCCAGTTACTTTTCCTTGACTGAGACAACACAGGTGTCATAAGAGGCACAGGCTTGTCATGGCTGATGTGCAGAAGACCCCAGTGCAAGGAGTTTCTCAGACCTTCCACTGGCATCTCCAAACCCAGAATATCCCCTGTCACTTAATGCATCACTGCAACAGCAGAGCTGCATCTCCTGTGGCACAGTCTGGTGGTGTTCATGGAGTGCTCTGGCTACAGAAGTACCAAGCACAAATTTACGTGTGACTTGGAGCTTCTATTCAAATCAAGGCCTCTTTGGAATGATGAGAAACCATCCTCTATGGGGAGACAGCTCAATTTGTCATGCAGGAGGTGACAAGCAATCCTGTGGAGTTTCTTCTAATAGCTGTAATGTAATTCTGGGCTGCACAAGCTGATGCCATGTGAGTCCCTGCACCTGTGGTTTGGGCAGACCTGAGCTGCTGTTTCCTCTTGATTGCTGATTTACTTTCATTTCAGGCTCACTCCACGTTGTTCTTCATGCGCCGCTATCCAGAGCTCACTTTCACAAAGCTGGATTTTTTCAGAGATTGCTTACAGAGACAATTTCTCCAGTAGCCTGATATGCCACATCCCATTAAAGATTACAAAGCAGAGCCAGCAAGGATGACTAGGGATTAAAAAAGAAAAAAAAAAAAAAAAAGTTTATCTCTTGATTTGAAAATGTGCAAGTGAAGAAAATCTTGCCTTCAATAATTATATTGCTGAAAGAAATAGAGCTGAGAGATAATAGAAAGGCCAGTGTGGTAATTGCTTGTAGTACTAAACAGTTGATACAGTGGGGAATTTGAATTGCTTAATTAACTGATTTAAAGGTAGAAATGTTATGTCCTTTAACAGTAACTGCAAATGTCCTACCAGGCATCTCATTTGAGGCAGGGTTTTAATTCCTTTTTTCTACATTCCACCTCTTACACAAAGATGAGGCAATGATATCCCTCCAGTAATGGATAGATATGAAATTACTGTACAAATCTACACATTTTGAAAAAGCTTTAAGCATCTTAAATTTGGGTAGCTGTTTTCACTCTGGACCTGAGTGTTCCAGCTTCAGCAGAAAATGCATCCAAAGATCTTCCAGTTAGGTAATAATACATACATGCCAGCTGATGCCTTCTGGCTTTCTTACAGGGGATGAATCTGGTGTGAAGTGGATGAGGATAATCTCCTTACTGTAGATTTCTGTCTGAGAAATGTCACAGATGCTGATCCTTTTCTTCTCTTGTAGTTCTTCCCAGGACTCCAGTTCTTATGCTAGTACATTGTGGTGTAACTACAGGCCTACCCACCCAAAACTTTCCTATAGAACTTCTGAAATCAGCAAAGGTGTCTGATTATTCACCTTCATTTAATTTGTCTCCTTCCTTTCTCCTCCTCCATCTTCATTTTTCTCCCTCCCCACAAACACTCATTTCCTTTGGTGTTAGAAAACAGCAAAGACAGTTAAGCAGGCAAACGTACTATTAGACAAGCTTCTGCAATTCTGTGAAGCTCTATAAACCTCCTGGGGAAAAAAAAAAATAAAAAGAGCAGATTGTGTGTGCAGGTTCTGTGGAAGGCTGTCCTGAACTTTATCCTCAAAGGCAGGTGGCAGCTGTCACCTTCTGCAAGCAGGGCAGCAGGCCTATTGGGGAAATATCAAGGTTATTAAAGATCAAATGCTTGAAATTGGGGTGCTAAAGTCTTCTGTGGATTTTCAAGCTGGCAGTGCTTGAACTCAGCATTTCTGTCAAAGCTAAGGCAGGTGGGCTCCACAGTACAGCTTGCCCTGCTTTGTGTGCCTAGCCCCCTGCCCAAGCTGCATGTTTAGATGAGGACATGTGTGTGTGGTTCTTTTTTATGCCCAGGCAGGAGGAGCCAGGGTGTGCTGTGATCTCAATATCCAAGGGACAAGGCTGTGCAGGACACTTCAGGTGTCCCAGCCTGAGAGCTGCACTGCAGAGCTGATTGTGGCATTCACACTTGGGTGAGCCAAGGACTGCAGGCACTACTCAAAATATTTATTCCTGCTTTTTGTATACATATTGAGACATCTAGTTTTAGGCTTCCATGGTGGGATTGCAGGGGGAAGGGGCACCTGGAGGAGTTTTACTACCATTCATTTGTTCTTCTGCAAATCTTCTCAAAAAGAATAAAAGCTGTGTTTTAATCAATGCAGTAAACTTCAAGTATTAGGGCTCAGTGAATTTGTTTTGGGTGACTCAAAATGTGGAAAGGAGAGGGGGAATGGCAGAGTATTCTGCCATTCTTTCTGCTGCCTGCTAGCCCTGATTTTTTTAGTGAATTAAGAAGCTCTGGCCCAGCCACCTGAAACAATTAGGTCACTTTTCTTGTGCAGCAGCTCAGGGTATGCAGTTCTAATCAGAGACTCATGAAGCAGATCTGTATTAGATGTTAAATGACAGCTGAGTGACAATAGTTCTAGGAGTTAAGTGAAATTTTAAAATTCCCCAAATGGAAAAATGGCACCATTAAAAGCCTCATCTGAGATGATTATTCTTTTTTTCCTAGAATTATGGAAGACAGTTGGAAAGAACTTAAACAGAACTTTGTTTCTGCAAGGAATGGATGCCAGAAATGGAAGGCAATCAGAATAGATCTTTATTTTCTGACAATAGCTGGGTTTGAATTAAATAGTTTCAACTCAAACAGTGAAACTCAGTTATGAAACCATGTACAAGAAATCTGAAAGTTTTTGCACATTTGCACAAAGATGTAAAGTCTGGGACATCTGAGGGTGGGTTGCAAATGGTTTGAGGAGGCAATATGTATTTTTGTCCATCTCTTGATGTCCATGAAAAATCAGGCAGTAGTTAAGTTTCAAGGCCTTTTCAAGAAAAAGACAGGCATTAGAGAACCAAAGCCAATGAAACCAAAGAAGTTTGGTAGCCCATACAGCTGCTTAAGGATCATGTACTCAAGATGTTGATTTTATTTGGGCTGTGAGAGAGAGACCTAAACAGGTTCAAATGTACATCTATAGAGAGAGAATGGCTCTGCTACTCTTTCTGTGTGCAACAGGTAGTTATAGAATTGGTGTCTCATTGCTAAAAAAAGGCAGGGCATTCTCTCAAGAAAGTTCAAAGTGCTGTAAGAAAAGATGCTGGAGAAAATGGAAAAGGCAGGGTCCACACAAAAAGACCTCCACATGTAAAGCTATTTATGTTATAAAAAAACAAACAAACAGAAAAGGCAAGACAATCCTTTGCATTTAGAAGAATAGCTGTGGTTCTTACAGATTCTGTTGTTTGGCAGGAGTTTAATTTTGGCAAAGTGTATTCAGCACAAGAAGTGTTATTATGTCTTTGGGACTCGGTGGGCAGTGCTGCAGTGGAAGATTAGTAGGCTATCAAAATGAAGTGTGCTCAGTTTCTGTTAAAGGCAGGAGCACAAGCCAGCAAAGAGGGACTTTGGAAAGCAATTATAGGCTGTAAAAGCAAACTAAAGTAAAAAGTATTTACAGAAGTAAGCATATATCCTTTTTTAACTGAATGTGTAGTATACAACCAGCAGGAGAGAGGTGTATTTTGTGGTATCAGGGAAAAAAAATCTAATTACTTGAAGATACTGAAGCAATATCCTCTTCTCAGAACAGGAAGCAAACAACAGAGAGAATACAAAATTGTTTCAAAGGGAGCAGGAGCTCCCACTGAAAACCATCTTTTGTCTCTCTCATTAGAAAAGGTCTCCTAAGGCAGAGGTGTCAGGAGGAGCAGGGTGAGACCTGCTGTCAGTGACCAGAAGGGCTGCAGGGTCTCACTGCTGCTCTCAGCAGGCTCAGGGACAGCTGCTCCCAGCCTCAGATGCTCTTTCCAAGTGCACTCACATGCTCCCCTCTTGTGAGAAGCACAGGTTTGTTTGTCTATCACAAGACAGGAGTGTGAAAGTGTTGTAAACAACACTCTGCCATCTTGCCCACGCAGGGCCCTCCCTTCTCTGGGCAAAGACCTGCCAGTGTTGCTCCTTCCCTGGAGCTGCTATGTTGCCATCACCTCCTGCTTGAGTGCTGCTCCCACGTGGGCCCCCAAGGCTGCCCCATGCTCAAAAGCCCTTGCAGTTATTGCAGGTGCTAGGAGGCTTCAGCAAAATCTCCTGGCAGCTTTGGAACTGTCCGGAGTTGCCTGCCTTGGGCTGAACAAATGAAAATGCAAACCCTCTGCACTGTAATATAGTGAAGATCTTCTGTGATGACCTGATGTGTCAACAAAAAGGTCAAAGTAATTGCCTGTTTGTCTTTATTCACAGACAGGTGTGGAAGGCAACAGTCTGAGTTGCTGAAGTAGCTTCTTGCCCAAATTACCCACCAAATCAGCCACCTGATGATGCAAAGCTTTCTAGTAGCCAAGGGGTTAGAAACTCTAATGAAGAGGCTCCAGTTCTAAGTGACAAATCAAAGCTTTCTAGAAGCCAAGGGGTTTGGAACTCTGACAAAGAAGCTCCAGTTCTAAGTGACAAATCAGTTGTTCACACCTCTTGGAGCTGAACAGGAGCACAGTCTTCATAGCAGTGGTTAACATTGGAGGTTGGTGCTGTGCACATCCACAGGTGCTTAGAAAAAAATCAATGTCCAGATGTTCAAATAAAGCAGAAGGCAGTGACCATAGTCTGCAGGGGTAAGAAAGGGTCATACACTGACCTGTGAGAGGAGCAGTAGCTGACACCAACAACAGGGTGTAGATGGTATTGTGATGGGCAGGAGAACCCTGCCACAATTTATTCATCTGTGACCAGGATTAAAAATTACTCCTTACAACAGTCTTAGTATTTGAACACAAAGCTGGGTGCCTGCTGGCATAAATTACTGCTTTTCCCACAGGTCATGAAATTAATCTTTCTGACAGTATATTCTACAAATGTTAGTTCCTGGGTACTTTTTCTCTTTGGTGACATCTTGTTGTCTAGTGAGTACAGAGATAAAGGTTTGGTGACTTTTTGTTCAGTAATTCATTTTATCTTTTCAAAACAACTCTAGAATTAACAATGAATTTGCTGGGCAGGGAATCTGGAGAAATTAGTGTTTTCCACTTTCACCCACAATCATCTGAGAAAAGAAAGTTCTTTTTCTTACCTAGGGAGACCTACTAAATCCGCAAGGAAATCCTAAATGTGAGGGAGGGGTTCTATGAGACTAGCAAACAAATGCGTTTCAGAAATTTCCTGGTTTGACTTTTCTGCTTTGCATGGGACAATTGAAATATTCACTGAGCCAAAAAGTGGGGGTGAGTTGCCTGGCACCAGTCTGGGAAGTGGGATAACTCTAGTTATATCATGAGCTGTGTTTTAGTCATGAATGCTTAAGTGAGCACATTTGTTAAGGTTAATTGTCATTCCCTTCTTTTGCTTTAATCTTGGCTAAAGATGCCCAGAACAAGGGAAAAAATACTTTTGTTTGAATTGTTTCAAATTTTGGTAATTTTTTTTTAAGAAACTTGGTTTGGATCAGAGGAGGAACACTTTTGTTCTGCTTGTGGAAACAGCTGGAGGAAATGGTTCATGCAACCCTAATACCAACCCTTTTTCACTGGGGGTGAAAAAAAAGAGGGAACAGGATTTATCTGTGTTCAGTGATCTTTCTCTGATTGCAAGATCCTTAGCTAGTGGTGACTTACCATAAGCCATGATGTCAAATATATTTTAGGAGTCAGGTCTGTTCCAGTGGCCAGCCATTTGTGTAGCAAAAATTCAGTGAGCAAGGACAGGATTACAGAGACAGATCTCACGTTTGAATTTTATGCACTGCTCTAATTGCTTCCTCATGCCTGGCTCACAGCCAGAACAGACAGAGCTGCTCCTAGGAGGTGGCATGGAAAGAGCAGGGCTCTTCAGCCCTGAGTCAGCCATCTGTGGATGTGGCACTGCTGCTTCTGCATCCTCAGGGGGTCGTCAGTGTTGGGCTTGGTGAACTTGCCCTGCCCTGGGAGCAGCTGAGGGCACCCTGCATTGCACCCTGCACTGCACCCTGCAGATCCCCAAACACTCACAGGAAGCCAGCAGGCTGAACTAATGCACTCTGCAGACCTGATTCTGCATTTAACAGACCTGTTAAAATTAAAGCTCTGTCTTTAGCTGTTAAGCATTGCTCAACAGTCATCTTAGACTTTTTTATTTTATGTACAAAAGGTGTAACTGAGGAGAGTCTTTCTCAGAGAAGCACAGTGCTGGGGATGTGATCTGAAAACGCATCTTTAGTCCCAACACTGATGACGGAATTATTTGGCTGTTTAGACAGTTATTTTCAGTTCTGTCTCTCAAAGGTACCTGGAAATTATTTTAAATGCTTCACAGTACAAGTTGCAGAGCAGCTCACTGCACTTACCCTGTCAGGGAGTTAAAAACCACTTATTTCTTGTTTTCTTTACCTCAGAAGAAATATACTCTGTTTTATCTAAACAGAAATACATCTGACTAGTTTGTTTGCAAAAACTGCCTATAATGTAGCTGAAGAGTTTGCTACTCATCTTTTTTCATTTTCAAAATGAAATAAAGAAGAATTAATTGCTCAGCTGCTACTCTGACATCAAGGAAAACTAACTCAGAAATTATTGTGACAGAGCTTAGAAATGGGCTGGGTGCCAGCAAGGAGACACAGGAAAGCTAAAAGCAGTATAATTTTGCTTTATGCAGTTCTCTTTTTGCTGCACTACTGCAGTAGAGTGTTCTAGTTAGGGCCTAAGTGTCTCAGTTGTTTTTTCTTTCTCCTAAGGCTCTGAGAAGCTTTGGTGCATCTTGGACAAGGGTCAATGAATTTGATGCTTGTCATCTTCAAGCATCCTCCATGTCTCATGGGCTGGGAAAATTAATTAAGAAAAAATTGCTTATTCAAATCTCACTGATGTCCCAATAAAGCCAAAATTTTCAAAAAATCTGTAGCAACTTTTAAAAGAAGAACCCCAGAGTATAACTAGGTCAAGGAGAATGGGAGGACAGTGGGTTTATTTAGCCTGCAAGTTTCAGTAGCTGAATCTGCTTTAAGTCAGAGAAAAGTCAAGTTGCTCTGGACATTATGAGGTTGAAAAAAATCTTACTGTCACTGCCCACCTTGAAGAAAGCAGCACTTGTAGCATCAAATTTGTCTGTTCTAGGAGAAAGCTTAGAAGACCAGGGCAGGGGTCTGACTATCATAATTCACCTGTGCTGAGTCTGAGCAGAATATTATAGAAAAGGCTGCAGCTCTGACTTGCCCCAGCTTGCAGTGGGTAGAAATCTGATATTCACAAACAGAATTACTTCTTTAGTGTACTGGTACATGAAAAAAATTGCATCTGTAAGTGCAGCTGAAGGAATGACTTCTCACTGCAGCTCTGTTCCAAGGAATTCCTGTGCTCTAGGGTTATTCCTCCCTTCAAAGAGATGCCCAATGGCAAACTCGGGGCTGTTTTTGCAGAGCAGCCACTGAAGGTGCTGGGGAAAACACAGAGGCAGAGAAGTCTCCATTTCAGTCATAACCAAAGAAAAAATGGATCTCACTATCATGTCTGGGGCCACCTCCAGTGCTCATGGTGGGTTTTCTTTAAAGGCAAGGGAGTTTTAAAGGAGGTAAAATTCAAGTGCTCTGCTATGGGTAATTTAAGGCAGGGCAACTTGTGTTCTGGAGATTTTCTAGTGGCAGCCAGTGCCAGAGAAAAGCAAAAGTAAGCTGCTGGATCTGTTTTAAAAGTTACCCCTGGGAAACAGAACAGTTTCATTTATAACCCATTTTTTGTTTTGTTAAAGAGGCCAACCTTGAATTTTACTGCAATGCACCGCAGGTAGCAAACCTCCAGCATAGGAAATATGAGCAACAAAATTAATTTTGTTTTCAAAGAACAGAAAGATCTAGAAAACAAAATAAAGGTTGCTTAAGTTTCCTATGACCATAGTCATACTTCGCTTACAGTGTATCAGAAGAGTCAATTAAATCTGCAGGTTTTTTGGATGCACTCCTGATTCTCAGCCATTCTCTCTTTGAGGTTTTAACTGTGGTTTAACTGCTGTAGCTTTATCTGGAGCTAAGCAGCTTGCACCAATTTCAGGTGGCTGCTGCTTATTAAAAATTGAACTGTACCTTTTCTCTGTTCTTAAGGGATATAGCTGAAGTTCTGAGGTCACGTTTGTAAGGAAATACACACGGCACTTTCTAGACTGCACAAGAAAAAGGCATTGGGGGCTCCATTTGCAAAGCTAGAATGACTTTAAATGAGAGCAATGATACTTTTCCACCATTTTGTAAGCAGGAAAAACCTGACTGAAATAGAAGTGTTCTTCTTTGTACTGTTGTTGTTTCTAGCAGTGAAATTAGGTACTCACCAGTAACCTGCAGCTCAGGCAGGAGCTGTTCAGGCAGCCACAGCCAATTCTGCTGTTCATGAATCTAATCAAAGTCGTGTCGCTCCCTTCCTCTCCTCACGATTTGCCTGTTGCCTTCTCACAAAACAAATTCAAAGACTGATTTTTAAATCATGGCTCATAGCAAAATTAAGACCTCATAGGAGTCCTTAAGTGCTACCACAGCACAAGTCATTATTTAAATAAATTGATTTCCTCGTTGCTAGCTTTTTTCCTAGAGTTCTTGCTTTCCTACTATAGCGGTTATCGGGAACAAAACGTAGAGAAAAGAGGTTTAGTGAAGATCAGCATAGAAGATCAAGACCAATAGCCTGATTTATAATAACCTGTCAAAATGCAAGTTCTAACATTAAAAAATTATAATAATTTAAAAATATTTTAAAATTTTCCTACTTCTACTAACAGAAAACTACCTTTTCTCATTTCAAGTGTGGGTATTCATAAGTCATCTAAATTGCTTCAAAACACCATCATCTCTTTAAGCTAATGAGCTGGCTTCACACTGAAGCTGGTGAAAAGTATTCATATATTTTGTTTTGCAAGGTTCAAGTGTACAGGTCATAATCTCCACCAAAAAGACAGTAACGAACAGTTTGGGGAAGACAATGTCTTGACTGAGCTTCTTGCCAGGTGAATGTGTATCTAGCAGCTATATGCAGAGCTGCTTGCCTTCTAGATGCTGATAATATAACTGGTAGTATACGAGATTGATGATCCAGTTTGCAATTAATACCAAGTGATGACAACATATAAAATTTGGGGTATGGAAGATATATGAGGACAAGTATAATTAATGCAGATGACCTGTGAGTGCTCTGCTTTTGTTATTAATTTGTTAGGTTATTTATGCTGAATCCCTTCCTCTGGTTAGATTATTTTCTATGCTTTTCTTGTGTGGTGAGGGCAGGAATCTGTATGTGATACAGTCAAATTGACAATAACAGAGATAAACAACAATATATAGAACAGAGTGACAATTTCCTGCATTCAATTCAAGTTATTGAAGGCTTTCTAATATGATAGAAAGATTATTTCTTCAGGATAAATACAAGGGCACTGCAGTGCTATGTATAGTTAAGCTTTTCCCATTCTTTTGGTTCTTTAACTGTTTTTTACTGCAGCAGCTTTTGTGATGACTTATTGCATTAATCAGAGTAAAAATGAACCTTTTTGTCATTGCAGCACCACCACCTCCACCCACAGTTTTTTCACAGACTTTTTGGAAAGAAATTTACAGCCTGCTTTATATGCACAATTAATAGTAACACATTCTCCTATGTTTTTATAGTCAGAGGAAAGGAATAAAATTCAATAGGATTTTTTCTTCTGCACACATTTCCTGTATGCGTACCTAAAACCAATTTTACAGCTAAGCTGAGCCTTCAGTTTCATGTCTTCGATTTCATGTCTTCATTATGAAGGTAAACAGTTACTGAAATCTCACTGAATACATAAAAAAGTTCTAAATGCAATTCACTTTCTAATCACTGAGATTTCCTTCATCTGACTCCTCCTCATTTTTCATCTCTAAGGAAACAAGCATTCATTTTGCCATGAAAATAGGCTCTTGGTTTCCTGATAGTTGACTAGTTCCCACTACAAATACTTCTTTCAGCCCATGCCTGTTATTGCCAAAGCCATCTGCTGGTGACATCAATGGTGATGTTCCAGAGGATTTTGATTGGAGGTGCAGGAGACAAGGCAGCAGAAGGCAGAGGTGGACTGTCCTCAAAGAAGATGAGTGATTTCCCAGTGAAGTAGAAGGAAGGAGAGCACAGAACATATTGGGGAGAAGTTGAACTGCTCCTACATAAAAAGATATTTTAAGCTCATGTCAGCTGTTAGAAATCCATATACAGGAAACTCAGTTTCAGGGACTGCTTCCATTATGCTAACACTATGCAAAACTGATCTTAAAAATATTAACAATAATTTATTCTCAGTAAACGTAAGAATTTTCCTTTCAGGCACTCTGGCCTTAAATCCCCTTTCACGTTAGTTGGCTCTGATCTTTGATTCTATATTTTTGTCCTGTGGTCTTCTCTCCCTATGACTGTCTGCTTCCAAAAAGGTTCCCCTGTTTCACATCCTTCCCAAACCAGTCTTCATTATGTTTGGAAAATGCCCCTATCTTAGGTTACAATGTAAATATGTGCCCAAAAGTATGTATTCTATCACCATCTGCTGAAATCAGGTGTGGCAGTGATTCTTATCTCTGTGGAGATATCCTCTGCTAATGGGCCATCTGTTAAACACCAGGTGGGACAATGTTCTTTATCTTTCCCACACCCACCCTTCCTTCAGGAACATATCTTCTGTTAAGGGGCCATTGAGTCCCACTGCATGAATGATAAAATCACATCATCCCACTGGGAGATGCTCCAGTCAGGGGGAGGAGCCAAACATTTCCTACCTAGACAAAAACTGAGATTTAGAACACCAAGGCAGCCTTTTCCTGCTGGTTAGAGCTACCAGAGGATGAGAGCTACCAGACCATTCTACAGGATCTTTGCTTCAACAAAACCACTTCATCTGGATGCTACTACCACCCTAACTAGCGGGGTGTCAGGTTGTATTTTGACTCTGTCAGTGGTTTTTCTTTTGTACTATTGCATGAATTTTATTCTCTCTTTTTTCCTTATTAAATTGTATTTCTGACTTGAAGCCTCTCACTGGTTTTGCTTTCAAAACCAACACATCCCCCCATGGTATACTGAATGTCTCTAGAGGCTGAGTTTCATGAACAATACTTCAGAGTCTTGCTCTCTACTTTGTAATATGTGATGTAGTGATAAGCTTTTGAACATGAGAAGCTGGAAAGTGTAAAGGTAAAAGATTCCTATGGACAATCAAAGGGGTCTGTTTGCTCCAGGCACCACTGGCAGCATTGTTAACCACCAGTGGCCTTTCATCTGCAAAGCTTCTGGCAAAACAGTTTGATGATATTGTGGGAGTGGAAGCGCTCTGCTCACCTTCACCGAACACTGTGATGAGAAAGAAATACAGAAATGATAAATGACACAATGAATGTTCACATATAAGTCACTCTGATTGTTATGAGGATATCACTTCACCCATTTTAAGTGGTGAGAGGAAGAAGAAGGGCAAGGGAGTTGCAAATTGCTGTGTATTTGACTGACATGGGTGTGTAATGAACCAGCTGGCCCAAGTGCCAAGGTTTGTAAAGTGCTTAAGACAGGAGATGATTTCCTGTGTAGCCATGAGAAATTCAGATGATGAGACACAGGTATTTAACACAGACAAAAATATTGGCTATTTCTTTCTCTCCTCTGCAACAAGGGTTCAGGAGGAGTAGGATGTTTCCCCTGCAGCATGTAGTAATATCACCAGTGTTTCTACTGCAACCATAGCTGATCCTCTGTGCTAGTTAGGGCAAGGGGACAGCACCCTTCAGTGACTACTCACAGGCTTCTCTGATCACCTTAAAAAAAAGAGAGGACCTATTTAGTAGGCCTGATAACTAAAGGACATATTTCATGCTTTAAAAACAATTTTCTAATAGCTATAGAATATTTATAATGCTTTTCCATAGCTGTTATTGAAAAGCTAAATTTTAAGATGGCTATCTTTGATTGAGTTGACAGTTTTACTGCTGTTCATAGTGCTCCTAATTAATGCCTTGTGTATTATCATATCCTTTGTGTTAATGCCTTTAAGAATTAAATTGAATGAGCTGCATTACACTGTTGTGTAATAGGCTATGAAAGGCTAGACATATTTGGAGTGGGAGAAGACACTGTGTGATCACACCCAGAGCATCTCCAGTAGCTAAGGAAGGGAACAGAGTCTTCATCAGGAAATTCATACCTGAGAAGAAAGCTTCATCACATGTCAGTGAGGTACACCTGAAGTCATGCAGGGACAGGTCTGATATCTCTTAGCTCTGTCAAAATGGTAGGCCAAGCCTTCATGTGAAATGAGGGGGTGTTGACCCAGTGAAGTCAGTCAATTTGTGTCTCTTTTCATAAAGTGAAATTCTAGCTAACTGCCCCCTGGAGTTGGTTTGATTTTTAAAAGTGGAAACAGAAATTGATAACAGGTTTCTCTGCTTATGTACTGGCTGATAACACACAGAACCAATATCCAAGCATGTAGTATTTGAGATGTTAATCACCATTTACAGAAAAGGCTTAAACTCCACAGCAAGCCACCAGTTGTTTAAATAGATTTGGTTTATCAGTGCACTGCTGATAGCAGTTGAATGGGGAAATAAGGCTTATTTTTCTTCTATGCTGCAATAGAATTAACTTGCTTAAAGGAGAATGATGAGAAAAAAAATGCAATTGAAGCAATGGTAAATAAATACCCCAGACCATTGCATGACTCTACACTGCTAACACCTGTTATTAGCAAAGGATATTTCTGTTCTACAGTCATGAGGAAAGGCATAAATTCTCAGAGTAGGTGAAAGTGGTTCTGCTCTGGTAACAGATTGACAGCCACTAGGGCAGACAGGGAGTAACTGTGATTGGCATCTAACTGGAAGCAGTAGAATTTTGAGTGACATGAATGTGTATGATCTTACAGGACTGCAATGTGGGTGGATTAACAGACACAGACACGTAGAAGTGGAAAGCAGTTTCTTGATGATGAGCAGGATGCAAGTTTGAACACAAAGCCCTTCAGGAAGTGCCCTGAAATTCATACTTGTCTTGTCTTTGTTTATCTTTCTTTAAGACAATATAACAACAAGAAGAAAAGCTGACAAAAACAAACAAAAAAAAGTATAGCCCACATCTTTGTCTGTTCCTTTTTGTCACAACAAAGAAAGAGCACATCTGAAAAGTCCAAATTCTTTCACGCTGCTCTCACACTGGCACAACTTTAAAGTCTTGGTAGTTTAATTCATGTAAGCATCTAAAAGTTTGGTTGATCTCTGTTTTGCCCTTTCCTCTTAGTCTTGACAAAGTAGACCAGAATTACTGGGGGAGGAGGGGGATTCGTTCCAGCATTTCTGTGTTTTGTTTTGCACTGAAAAAAAACAAAGAACTTTGAAATAAAAAATGAGTGGAAAACCTGACAAATCTATCTTGAGTATCTGAAATTATTTGTTTAGGTTTCATTCCAAATTAAGACAATGGCTTGCTATTTTGTTTTGTTTCTAAATGAGAATCAGTCTACACTTGACAAGCAGATTATTCCAATGGCCATGCTCTATCCTGTCAGGATCTGCTGGAAGAAAAAAACAACAAAGGAGACTGCTACTTTTATGAAAGGAAATGACAATGTTTGAGATTGAAATCACTTTGTATTTTAAGGTGTGTCTTGGTACTAAGTAGTTGCAGTTTAAAAAAATCTGAAGAACTGATATAATTACAAAATGATAGGTAGTAGATATTTTAGTTAATATTTTGTCCAATGTCTAAATTTTTTATTTGCTGCACATTTGTAGCTGCATAGTTCTAGATTTTAAGTCCAAAATTCTGACTTTTCCCTCTGACCTGATGAATTCTTAGGAGTCAGCAAAAGAATTCTTAGAGATTTTTAAGTATGCAGAAGCTGAAAATCCAGCTACAAGAGTGAACAAGAAAGATCAATACCAGTGATAACTCTCATGTTCAGAAAAACATTTTCCTGCAATTTCAGTTCCTCTCCAATGTTGTCAAGAGCTGTGGAGTCCACTGTCATCCATCAAGTAGCATTTCCTTCATTTAGACTGATGAACTGGGCAGCAATTGAACTGTTTGAGTTCAGCACTATAGTTTTTGTTTTGCTTCAACTTGTATGTGTCTATGGGAAGTCTCTTTTTGGAGTTCCTTGGTCAGTGTTTGCATTTCTTTCTCATTCCAACACTTCCCTGGCATTATTTCTGTTCTTCTGCCTGAAGCCTTCCTATTTGTCCTCTGCATCTTGTCTCATCCCCAACAGGCTTGAGCATAAAAAGTCCAGATTCAGTTTTCTGTACATATCTGACTTCCCTCTAAATCTAGGTGGCTCCTCTTGTGTGTTCTGAGATGTCTGCTATCAATAAAATAGCTCTGAGCCTGTAAATGCTAATTCCACATTTGTGGCAAAATAGCCTTCTCTTCTGCTCTAGTATTGCAGTTCAGTGGGGAGGCCATTTTCAGAATTCCTAAGGAGATGCTTGAAAATTTTCACTAAACAGTAAGGAGAATGAGAGTGTCAGATTCCTATGAGAGAAATTTGAGCACTGGCACCATGATCAACAGGGAGACCCTCAAGCTACTTGCTTTTGAAGGTTCCAGCAAGAAAGCAAAAACATATTCCAGACAGTAAGGAAAAGGGCTGATCTGCTTCAAAATTCAGCATCTCCATGGGTGATATTGTAGGTCCAGCACTGTGTGGTTGAAATGTATTCTTTCAAAGCTTAATGTTTAAGCTGAAATACTTGTTTTGCATGTGGGGTTTGTTTGTTTGTTTGTTTGTTTGTTTGTTTGGGGTTTTTGCCTTTTTTTCTCAACTTGTCTTCTGAGACCTGCTCTGGGGAATTGCTAGACTAATTAGCATTTCTGAAATATTTAAAAATGTGTATTTCTCGGCTTGGTGTTGGTAGTTTAGAAAACATTATGATTTTGTTCACTCATGCTCTGCATTACTTGTGTATCACTTTTCCAGTAAAATATGCTTCAGAGTTCTTTTCATTCATTAAGCATCAAGAAAAATTTAAACCTTGTTACAGAAGTAACAGCTAAGTGGTCACCCTACCAGATACTTAAAGATGCAATGTTGTGTAAACAATTTGTGCAAAATGTTCTTCCTGTTATTTCCTGTTGTAATAATCTCTGTTCTTGACACCTTTTCTGCCACGGTTTCTTTTTCCTCTCTGATCTTCCACCTTTTCCTTTGTTCATAATATTTAGTCTAAGAATAAATAGAGTTAGTCTGCAGTACAAAACATCAGCTCAGTGTTGCACAGAGATGAAAAAGTCAAAGGGAATGTTAAGAGTTACCAAAAAAAGGACAGAAACCACCATCATACTACTGTATAAATTCCTGGTACATTTTCAACCTAGACTATTGCAAAGAACTAGAAAGACTACAGAGAAGGAGTTCAAGAGTGATTTAAGGTATAGAGTGGTTTATACACGAGGAAGTACTCAATGGTTTCATTAGCTTGGCAAAAAAAAAAAAGCAGGAGATGTTATCCGGATGTATAGAAGACATGGAGCACAGAAAGTGAATAGGAAATGACTACTCATTATTACTTGCAATACAGGAAGTAAAGGACACCCAGTGAATTTATAAGCTCTAATAAATTTGCTTTAATACAAGCTCAAAACAGCACCTTTCCCCACAGCACATAATTGAAACTCAGCACCACAGGGTTTTCAGGAGGCCAAGATCAGAATGGGTGTCACAACCAGCTTGAAATTCAGAGTAGAAATACATTTGTGGCTGCTGAACATGATGCTCTACATTCACCCCTTATGTCAGTCCTTTAAAGTTATTACCTGGCTTGATCTACAAGATTATTTCAGGAAAAGATCACCAGAATTTATCCTGCTTTTTGTAGTCCTTCCTAAAATAGTGCTCATGTTCTACTGCTGAATAGAGGATACTGAACTTTGGTCTAATTTTGTGCCTTTATTCTGACACTCTCTGAATGATGTAATTTTGGCAGTATGCTCAGAAACCTGTTCCTATATTGAAGTGTAGTGAGTGATTTATCTCCTGAAGATTTGGGCTTCATCTTCCTTGACATCATTTGATCTCAGCAGAGCACAAGTGTTTGTCTTGAGCAATGTAAGAATCACTGGTCCAAAAAAAAGTTTTCTTTGTGTAAAGTTTTGGAAAAAGATGGCTATATTTCCAAAAACTAACAGGAAAATGGAAAGAGCAGTAACCCTGAGTAATCTGGAAGATGTGTTTCTAACTGAACTTGATTAATGGCAGTTTCCTGCTGTGGTTATTGTCATACATCTATTGAGCAGAGCTATTTCCCTCACTATGGTTATGTCTTACAAAATCCCACAGTACAGAACTCTCACTCACACTTGTCAGGGACAAAACATTGGTGTGCTGTAATTTAAATAGTGGTTATGGTTTATCTTTAATTTGCAGGTTTAGGATATGCATTTTTGTTTTGTAGAAACTTTCAAATTTTCTTTTACACCTCTCTTTTCCCATTGCAGCAGTAATTGCTCATGTGTCTTTGGTGGTCATAGGACCATACAGCTCCCCAGAGGGATAGGCAGGGCTCTGCTAAAACAAAAGCTGTATTTGGGGCAGGACTCAGCAAAATAAATAAGAGCCTGCATTTCTGAAGGCTGATTTTTGCCAATAGGCAGATTCTCATACTGTGTTAATCTCAACAGAGCTACTTTGTTTTATGGGGGTTAAAAATCTGAACCCATGTGTGCAAGATCCTCTCCTTAAATGAATGCAATTATCAGCACTGTGCCTGAGTAAGGTTTTGCTTCCGTCTCCTCCTCTCTTTATGGCCCAGCAACCCCACAATTGCACTGTACATCCCATTGCTGTTCTGGAAGTTTATCCATGCTCACATGGCAAACTGCATTTGTGGATGCATGTCACTGGTTGCACAAGTTTTGGTACCACAGGCTTGGTGGACTAAAAGCAGCTGCAGCCTTAGTGCTGTCATCATGACACTGGTTGTTGAGACTTAGGAGTTTGATAACTAAATTTTGGAAGAAAATATCTTGTCAAGCTGACTGAAGGTAATAGTTTACACCTTTGGTATGAGAGACGTGGCAGATAGCAAACCCTGCACCCAGAGGTGACTGACACATTTTATGTTATGAAGATGCTTCAGCTGCAACACTCATATCTTTCTTTCCCTGAAATGAACCCAAGATTTTGTGAGGGATGGTCCTTGCAGGATACTCCATAACCTTTAAGTGACAGAACAAAAGGCAGTGGGCACAAACTGAAATACAGGAGGCTCCCCCTGAGCTTCAGAAAACATGGTTTTATTGTGAGCATGACCAAGCTGACACACACTGCCCAGGAAGGATGTAGTCTTCCCCCTTGGAGATATTCAAAGGCATCTGGACATGACCCTGGGCAGTCAGCTCTGGGTGGGCCTGCTTGAGCATAGTTTGAAGCAGATGGTGCTGACCTCCAGAGGTCACTTCCAAACCCAGCCCTGTTGTGATTCCATGGCACAGCCCCATATAGTGTGAAGGCTGATATTTAGTTTACCAGCAATTCAGCAAGACAACCAGTTTGTTGCTGACAGAATTTCAAGCTGTTCTGAGCCACAGGAGGGACTGTCAGGACACATCAGAAGGGGCTGTTCTAGGCATAGCCACAGAAATGGGGTCAGACTCTCCTTACAAGAACTTCTGCATTTGGTTCCAGCTGGAACTCAGGAGCCTGCAAGCAGGTTAGGGAGCTGGGGAACTTAGCACAGAATGCAAAATTGGGAATGAGACTACCTGGTAGCATTCAAACACATAAGAACCTCTTTATGTAGCCTTGCAGCAGTGCTTCCATCAATAGGAGCTGGGCCCCTAACCTCAGAGGAGTAGCACTTAATGTCATTATTGTCAAAAGTCAGCATTTCCCTGCCACTATCATATTGTGAGAAATCACAGCAATTCCCTATTTTTAGAGCAGAAGTGCAGAACATCAGGTTATCATTGTGCAGTACTGTGCCTGAACAACTGCTACATTTTTAGGGGACTTAGTATCTCACAGCGATATTTAATTAGACAGTGAGTTGAAACAGTAAAGTACTTTCTAAATGCTAAATATTAGTATTCCAAAGCATGAAAATCTAGAAAAAGGAAAGCCCTGCTTTCCTAAATTCCAGCAGCCTATGCACAGAAATCAAGATGGACTGTGGCAGATTTTATCACAAGCTACTTAAAAAGAGAGATGTGGAAGCTTTGCCCGTGCTGACTGAGCAACCATAGAGATGAAACCTTTCCAAAATCCCCTTTTGTAATCAGTCTGCACGTCTCCCTCCAGCACTACAGACCAGGTACGAGTCCTTGCACAGCACGTGTGGGCATCACTAATAAGATTTACTCTTTATCCATGCCAAGCTTCATCATCCACTGAGAAGGCAGCTTGCTGAGCAGAGAGGAGAGTTAGATTGTGTTGGATGCTGCTGATACTAATAAGAAACTTGGCAAGAATGTGGAGGAATATTGCTGTAATACAATAATGTTTTTAGAAAAAAAAATAAAAATCATTACCAAACCTCTTTGAGATGCAGGAGGCACAATTTATAGGAAATTATTTGTATTCAAGAAAGTGGCAAAACAGAGCAGGTTTTCACAAAGGCCATTGAAATGATCATCACAGGCAGGTAGGAATAATACAGAGATGAGTTTGCCCTCCATCTCAAGATGCTGTAAAGTATTTGGGGGCATATTCCTACCCTCCTGAGTGCACAAAAATTACCTGCCTTGGCTGGAGAATATGTCCTCAGAGTCACAGAGCGTAGAGCTCTGAACAGCTACAATTTGTTTAAAAAGTGCTTCTCTCAGGACAGATAAAAATCTTTTGGGTCTGAATTTTCTTCTCCTTTTTTTATTCCTCTTCTCCTGCTGCTCTGCAATTCAACGGTCGAAAATCTCATTTACTCCATGTCTGAATTCAGATCCAGTCATGGTCTCTATTCTCTACCATAAAAACTCTAAGGAATGAATAGCTGCTTGATAATTTCATAGATTCTTTTTCCAGTTTTCTAGTTTCAATATAGCTCATACCAGTGTCCTTCACTATTTTTGACATTAAGGGAGGAGCACAAGCATGTTTGCCTTATGTGATGACTGTTGGTTCTTCAGTGCTTTGAAGTCTTTCAGCACTCTGTTATTATGCACATACCTTGAGTAACATGGATGACATATTTGTGTATAAAACATCTCCTAAATTGAACATTTTGACTAGGTGAATATTTCTCACACATGACAGATGTAAGACACTGATAACTAGATACTAATTAACTAGTTTAAAAATAGTCTTATGCAGAAACTAGAACCCAGGCATCCAACGCAGCATGAGAGGTAAAGAGTTTTTCCCTAGAATACCAATGCAATTTTATAGCTTTATATTATTATGCATTATTATGCATTCATTCACTATTATTAAATGTAATTCTGAAAATTAGAGAGCATTTTCGTTTCTAAAGGGCTTCAACTCTGCTAACTGGTGCCAGATTAGTCAACTTGGCTAATCCCTTGTTTATGTTGCTGAGTCAAATTGTGATATTTTATTCATATTAGGTAGGACCTGGTCCTAATTTAAACAGGATTAGCCATGATGTAAGACATTACTAAACATGAGTGAGTACAGGGCACAATTCAAAACCAGTGCCTCACTGGTATCTCAGGGTACAATTTGCAGTGTGGAAGAGAATGAACTCTAGACCAAGATACCACAATGTCTCAGTAAAACCCACACTGAAGTATTCTGAGCATTCCTTGCAGTTCCAACAGAGCGAGAGGACTTGGATAAAGTGTTAATGCTCAGACTACAGTTTTTTCATGACCATAATTTTTAGATGGTAATTTTGTACAACTGGAAGTCAGGCAGGAAACTACCTTGGTTCCTCATACTCAGTATTATGGTAGTCACTCATGAAGATGTGCTTAATTTTTGGTTCTTACTGCATTTATACCAGAGGGAAAAGATGACAGATGAAACCACCACCTTCATTTCAGTTGATTTGGTCCCACAACTTTTCCCCTGAGAAACATCTTTATTTGAAGTATAACTGCTAACACCTTGGGTTTGATATTTGTTAGTTGATTATCTGCAAGGTGGGGGAATAGAACAATGATTTAAAAAATGTTAGATATCCGTCAGCTTTTCCTTTCTAAGTATGTCAGTGTTACTTATAAAATAGAACCCTGATGATTTCACATTTTCAGAGAACTTGTCTGGCTGAAGCTACTGAGTGCTTTTGCCTGGTGCTGGAGGAGACTCATATTGATATGACAGGGATGCTGCCCTGGAAAATGTTCTGCTGAGAAATATTTTTTTAATAATTGGGGGAAGGGGTGGGGTTTTTTTTACACAGATGTTAAATTTCCTGGAATTAATCGGGCAGAAAAATGCCTTTGAGGCATCATTCGGTCCATTAACTGCAGTGCCAGCAGCCAGTGCTGGAGCTGAATACCAACAGATTTTATAGCTCTTCACAGTAATGGACAAAGCCAGACAGATTCACAGCTCAGCCTGACCCTCCTGCTGTTACCTGCTGCCTTCTGTGTTTATATCTCCAGTGTCTGCACCGTGCTTCCTTTTGGAATAGGGAGACATGAATACAAGAAGCTGTGTTGGTTTGCTCATTTGTGTAAAAATTATACACTCAGCAAACCAGGATCAGGCCCTCCTCCTCCACTTCTAGGTGCTGCTTTAAAATTATTGCTATTGCAGCATTATGTCAGACACAAGTGTTTTATAATACATGGAGCAAAACAGGAGAGTAGGGAACAACTGAAAAACTAATTTTAAGGATGAAATTTCCTGGGAGAAGTGTTTTTTCATAAGACAAATGTGAAAGAAAGTACTGAAAGAAAGTGAAAGGATGTTGTGTGTTATTTAGTGTATGCATATTCTTTTGTGGCCACATGGAAGTTTTTAATACTTTTTCCCATACAGAATACAGTGTCTGAATCATAGTGTTTTTCCCAGGGAAGACAGGAACTCCTTGTATACCTCTGCACTGCAGAACTGAGTCCAGAGAGGAGTATGGCAGTGGGGATATGGGCTGACACAGGCTGTTTCTGCACCTATTCTGGGTCTTATCCCCATGTTTCACTTAGGCTGTTAGGACCATGCCTTCCTTGTTAGTTCTCAGCTAGGAGTCTCCAAGCCAAACTTCGCTGCAATGGGTTATGACAATTTAGTGTGCAGAACTCCTCTGAGTTCATAGCACATCAACATTTATATAAGATGCTGACCTTGGAATCAACAAGGGATGAGACATAAACCCCAAAATACTTAATACTTTGAGTGGCTAATAATCCCAAATTAAACTTGGAAAAATAAGTGATTAACTTCAGAACCCTGATCATATTACATTACACACAATTAAAAGTTCCTGCCTGTTGTTTCTATAGAATCTATGCTATTTCTTCTCCAAGACTTCCCATGGTGGGTGCTTGGATATGATAATGAAGGGACCAGATAGCTAATTATTTAATAGCTTGTTTATCTCTTTGCTATGTGGTATCCCTGCAGCAGTCTTATTGCTTTGTTTGAAGTCTTTATACACATGCATTTATAAGACACTTGGGAAATGTGAGGAGAAAAAGTAGCAAATAAATATGTTTGGAAAGCATATGTTGTACTAAATAGGCAAAGGGTAAGGAGCACCAGAAAGGAGAAGGGAAAAAAATGGCTCCAACTTAGGAAAGTAATGTGAGATGCTGAGTGAAAAAAGAACAGTCACCCAGCTGGGATTTATTAAGTGGAAAGCTTTGGGGTTTTTCTTAACAAAAGCTGTGGAGGGCCAGAAATCAAAGATCACTCTGTATTTACCAGCTTTTATGAAGTATCTCTTCACTAATATCAGAATATCTCATAAAGGCTAATCAACTGATCTTCAGAATATCCTAATGAGTTTGAGAGATTTAAGCCTTGTTTTATCATTGGCAGAATAAAGAGGTTATTTTTCTAAGGGTACACAGGAAATCTGTGATAGAAATAATAAAGCAGGGCTGCATTCAGTGCAGTGACTCAACCATAACACCTGCCAATCTTCTTCCAGGTTTACAAGGCACTAAGGGAGGGCTCTTGGTGTAATTCATAGCCAAAGGAGAGAGACAAGCTGATGAGAGACTGCCCCCAAGTATAGGTGGGGAGAGACTTATATCATTCTGGTTATATCATTCAGGGAAAATCCACCTTTTTTTCTTGTGTTTTGATTAAAGGCAATGCCATAAATGGAGTTTCAGCTGACCCTTGCTGGGCATCTCTGATGGTAGCCAGTCTTAAAAAGTCAAGACCTTTGTAACGAAATCTGAGATTGTTTTGAGCTTTGTCTTCATGTGGTCATTTTATCAAATGTGAGAAAACTTGTATGCAGTGAAGATGGTAACAACCAGAAAGCCCTTCAGACTGATAAACTATAGATATAGCTGGCATCCAAAAAGGAAAAATATCCTATTTATTGTTCCACTGGGAGTTCAAAGCAGAATTACTAATACTTGAAAATAAGACAAAAATCATGTTATTTAAATGAAATTTTCCTATCTTGTTTTCCTTCAGCTTTTAACCATATATTGCTAAGGTTGTTATACAAGCATTATCTCTGGTAAAACTTGCAGTCATTTGGATTGCTGGGTGAGCTGACCACATTTTAAGCACAGCTCTGAAGGAGTCACTTGTCATGCACTGTGATATGAGCATATGTCATTATTTATGTTACCTCCAGTGAGAATGACCTTGTAACCACATTCAATATGGTTAAGTGAGATTTTTGTGAAGGACTTGCACATCCATATTGAAACTGCTGTAGAACATTGAAGAAGATTGATGCACTTTTATTAGCCCTATCAACTCACTCTAATCAGGGGTTCTCTGTCTTTCATCCATATTTTCAAGCTGCATCTGCCAATTGCATCATCTGCTTCTAAGGGATCTGAGAGCTCAAAAAAAAAAAAAAAAGATTACCACCATCATGGCAGTATCATACTTTTTCTGGGCAGAATAAAACTGCATCTTAACTTTGCAATCGTTAGGACTCCAGTGATCAAAAAAAAATTTTAAATTCACCACCTTCTGAGTCCTAGAATAGAACTGTTATTATCCAGCACATTTTCCATAGAGACAGTTGCTCAGAGGAAGATCTGGATAACTGATATCAACAGTGCATGTATTTGGTCTCCTTCTAATTTGCACTGTTTTTAACACAGGTCTGGCAGTGTAAAGTATTCTTAGACTGCATGCAAAGGAATGCCATTTATAAACACTTTAAAGTGTCTTGTCAATGCCAGAGCTGTGCAAAAGGGTGTACTGAGCACTGTAGTGCATTTAGCTACAGCTAAACTCCAGCTACAGCTGGATTCCTGTGCAGCTTTCCCTATAATTCAACCATGAGGCTGACACCATTGGGAAAAAATCAATTCATTCTTCTAAAGGTTGTTAGGTTCTCCACTGGTGTTACATTAGTACAATCTCCTGCACAGGTGCATAGCTGGAGCTGAGAGAAAGGAATAGGATGATTCCCTTCAGAAATTTTAATTTTTTGGATTAATCCACATAGTCATAGGAATCACAGTGGGGAAAAAAGAAGAAATCTTTCTTTACTGTATTGACAAGAGCATAGATGTATCTTTCAGAATCAATTTGCTTTGGAAAGGAAAATGTCACAGGGGTATAAGTGAGATGCACATATTTTTTTAAGGCATTGTGGAGCACACTGGAGGATCTCTGATTCTTCATTTTCTTAGTTTTGGTTTTTCCACAGTTAACTGCAAACAGAATTCAGCGTGGGCAAAAAAAAATCTAACAATTTCTAAGATTATGGTGATTCCCAGGCAAGTCTGTTTGAAGTTAATATTGCAATATGGAACTATTGAAATGCAACAACAACAAAAAGGAGGTATTAGGAACTTCTTTTATATTAGGATGACTTAATCTCCCATAGAAAATACATTTCTGAAGTTACAGAATGTTTTCAGCATTCCAAGTATTTGAGAAACAGATCAGCTGGAACTACTTGTGTGAAAATGTGTCTTTTCTGGAAGAGGGAGAAGGTTGCAGCTCATGTCTGGTGAGAAGAAGAAAGCACATTGAGGAGGGCAGAATGCAGAAAAGCTGCAGATTATAGTGGTTTTCTCCATCTTGGTTTAAAAAAAAAAAAGAAAGAAAGGGAAAAAAATCTTAGATGTTCCTGCAGAGCAAGGCCCAGCAAGGACTTCACACAATTCTGTTAGCAATAAATGCAGCAAGTACACCATGCATCCCACCAATAAAAACAGATATAATCCTCTGCTTGAAATGAGTTTGTCACATCACAAAAGATTTGTTTTCACCCTGTCCAAAAATTGCAGCACTTCTGTTTTTCTCTTGATGAAACTAGACAGCATTACAACCTTTATGTTATACTGACTGCATCCAAAATACAAAAATATTTAGGACTGATGGCTCAGGCTCAAAAGTGCAGCAAGACACTAAATGCTGTACACAGTGACTTTGGTTGGTTTGGACAGTGTGTCAACTTGAATAGTCCTGTCCTGTAACTTTGTATTCAATATCTGGCATTTCAGTCTTAGAAAATCAAGGCAAAAATTCTGTGTATTTTTTTCTGATATTAAAGACTGGATTGTTTCATGAAGTTTCCCACTGCAACTTCAGCTCAAGTGAGATTTATGTCATTTTAGAAGATTATCCAAACAAAACCAACTCCTGCTAATGCTGAGTATTCACAATCTTCTCCTTCTTCCATTTTACAGTTTAATTGTTATGTATAATTATTTACTCAGTAGTAAATAGCCTTAATGTTTTTTAGACTTCTGCAGTATCCAATATATGCAAAAACTGCAAAAAAATAACTGAAAATAAGCTACAAGTGGGCAATTTCTGTTTGTTTTATGGCACAGAGCCATACTGATTTAGCTAACACAAGCCACCCATTCACAGACATCCTATTCCCATGTTATTCCACACTGAGTATGATCTGACATTTTATTCTGAAAGTAGTGACCTAGCTGCAAAGTGGATGACTTTTTGAATCCTGCCTAGAGCCCAAATAATCAATTTCTCCTTTTGTCTACATACCCTCTATAGTTTGTATATAGAACACATATATATATAGAACACCAGTAGTCTTAATTATGTAAGACATCTGTAGCTGGAATAAAGCATTAAAAAAGCTGTGTTACAAATCTGCTGTAACCACTCTATTGATCTTCACCCCCCTTTTCAGAGCATTAATGTGGTTTCCACAGCATGTTTCTGTTCTTCTAGCACTCCTCAGTCCCAGTGCTCTTGCAGGAGTCCATTTCACTGATCACTTGCTATTCCCTGCTGATGCTCTCTTCCTAGCTCTGCACAGGCACCTCAGTCTTGACCAAAAGCAAGATTTTGTCTTCCTGGTTCTGGGATCCCAGAGGACTTTTTTTCAAGCTATTTTAAGACTAACCATCGATAGGTTCTGCTATCCCAGTTTTTAATTACATATTTTGGTCCAAGCTTTATCAAATAGGGACTGATACCACAGAAAAACAGGTTGAGGCAGAGAAATGTTTGCTAGATTTAAACACCCACAATACAACCCTATTTGTGACAAAAGGGTGCTATAACAGATCCATTACTTTATTCCTAAAGACTTCAATTTTCCCTTTTTCTAAAGCCACTGACCTACCATTTTTTACTTTTTGCATTATGAGGATTTTTAACCTTCCTTTTAACAAATACCACTTTTCTTAGCATGGAAACCATTCTCATTTTTAAAAACTAATATTTTAGCAAACATAGTTTTAAAATATAAGCTTGAGTTCTTTAGGCTGATGTTTGTAGAAAGAAAGTCTGGTAGGAGTAAAAAGAAATTAAATGTTGGTGAGCAGCTTTTGATAGTAGATCTCTTAGGGAACAGCATAATGTAAGAGACACAACATCTAATTATGTTTTTGTTATCTTGATGCCTGTTTGTCATATTACTACTTCTGATACTGTCAGAAACCACTGGAAAGGGAAGATAAGGCAGATTTTTTCTGGGTTTGGCATGCTGAGCAAAGAGATTAACATATGCTGTAAAATGCCTCAAGAGAAAGGTTGCAGACACTGAAAGACCTCTGGATCCCTCCTTTCTTGGAACTGCAAGCCTGAAAATCCAGTACTAAGATCCCCTTCTCTGTGTAACTTCACTTTTTCATTCTTGTGTTTTGTTGTTGTTAAGCTTTACAAGCCCTGAATCTGACAACATCACACTAATTAAGTCTGGGGTGAGTTTAATACAGGGCACGATGGAGAAATACAGAGAGTTTGTAGGTGGTAATTCAGGTGGTTACTTCTGTCACTGATGAGTGCAGGGCTTTCAAATCCCTTTTCAGAGGGATATTTTAGTTCACAAATAGGATGGAGTAAGACTGCAGGTATTGTCACTTAACAAAACTCAGGTGAAGGGCAATAACAATTTCAGACAGTGACAGCAGCTTAGAACTGGGTGACCAAATGTTAGTTGTTTTTTTCTGACTTGTTCTGAAACCATATTAAACCACACACTACTTTCAAGTTCAGCAGTGGAGGTGGAAGCACGTGCCTTCTTCTGCTGAGAGAGGGGAAAAAAGGCATTGAAATGCAAATTCTTATGGCACAGTTAGAGTTTTCCTTAGTTTAATCTCATAGCCCCCAGATTTTTATGCAGTCACTAAACAGCCTTGAATTTCTCTCATCAGTATAAAACCAAGAAGATCATGATGTGCAGCTGTACTGTAGAAGCATCACAATGCAATTATTTCACTGCACACATGCTGCTGGCGTGTCAGAGCCAGTGGGATCTGCATGGCGTTTGTATCAGCAGGAATTCACTTCCACATGCATCACTTGAGGACAGGAATGTGCAAAGTGACAGGCCCATCACCACCCATAATTCATCTCATTTACTGTGGCAAGGAGGATGCTTGATTGTATCTGGAAGTCAACAGGTCAGTGGCTCCATGTAGCATCTCATGCTGTTCCCAGCAGTGCTGTGTTCTTGCTAATAATTTAATCTTGTATTTGAAGTTCAGCTCCTATGGCTCACCTCCTCCCTCTCATTTTCTTTCATTTCCACTTAAAAATATAATGTTCATTTCAGCAAAATTAACAGCAATTTCATGGATCACTACAGCAGGAATAAGTTGTATACATAATACTGTAATCCATCTATTTGTTCCCCAGAATGCAAATTGACTTGATAAGCAATTCCATGTTCTATGTAAATAACCCTACTTCTAATTGAGAGTGCTCTATTTTCAGTGCAGATGGGGAAGGGAAAAGAAATCTCTGGCTTTGTCTGTGGCTTTGACTTTCTGATAGTTGTTGCAGGATATTTTGTTTACATTTTAAAAAATCTATTGTATAGAAAACACAGGCAACAGCTGCCTTGATTTCTTTTTCAACAAAAACTCTGGTCGTCTAGTGATGCTTCATTCTCCCTTTTCCTTAGAAAAAAATTCTTTAGAAAAATGTTCAAATTCTGGTTCTGATATAATATGCCAGATGACAATATCTGACATGCACAATTCCTCTAGCTAGTAAATACCAATTATCATAGGAGTGAGCATAGAACATGACTCTTGCTCTTCCAGCAGTGTGTAAGAATAATGAGTAAGAAGAAACACTTTACACTAGGATGAACAATAAGAAGTTTACTTTCTATAGCCCCTTTTTGGTTCAGATTCTCTATGGGGTTTTCCAGCAGCTGGAATAATTTATATGAACTGGATACTAGTTTTTGTAGTGTGGATACTTTTCTACTATTAATTAACTGGTATTTCCACTTCTCTATAAAGATATTTGTAATTATCAAGAACTTTTCAGGTTCAGAGTTAAAAATCAATGTCTAGATATTATATTGAAAAGAAGGACAACAGCTTTTATATATTCTTACAGATTCCTTCAACTATGAAGTTTTCATTTTTTTTTAATTATAAAGTAGAAGTTACTTAAATGTCAATGGTAAAGATATTTGAGTGGTAAACACTTTAACTGTAAACTTTATTGGACTACCAACTTGAAATCCATTAAGTAAGCATAACCTAACTCTTCCAGGAGAAACAAACTTATCAAAATTACCAGGCAGAGTTTTTAAACAAAAAGAAGGAAGTGTTCTTACATACCATGCATTAGGTAAAATGTCACATTTATTGCCACAGAATGTAATGAGGGACAAAAACACAGACAAACTTACAGAAAATAAATGGCTCTTTTACACAATTGTTCAGATACAATCTCTGGCTCAACGAGTCAAGCCAGACTTGTTGGAGTGAAGAATTCCTGGAAGGAATGTCAAGAAGGTTTGCTTTGTTTCCCTTCTTCCTGCTCATTTTCTGTAAATAGACCATATTGGCACTCCCAGCTGGAGGACACTGGGCCAAGTGGGCCTTTTGCCTGACTCTGCACTGCTGCAGTGCTCTTTTGTGCATTGTGGCATCTTCAGGATGATTCCTTGGCAAACCCACACGTGCTTCAAAACAGACTTGTTTCTACCTGTGGCATCTGTCAGAACTGCAGAACGAGCAAACTTGCTGGCTGAACTGCCTTTGGTCCTATTCCCTTCATTAATCTAGGAAAATACAGCTATGGGAGAGTAATATAAAGACCAATCTATTTTAATATGTGGTCTACAGTCAGAAAGTATTAGTTTGTCTTGCTTACTTGAAGCACACTAGTTTTCAGAAATGACAAATGGATGCTAATTTCTTTTCAATGTTCAGCTTTTCAGCTCATCTGTCTTTATACTCAAAAATATTTCCATCTACATGCAAACCTAAGACCAACAGTGATGCCATTTTTCCTAAGTTCTTACTTGTAAAGGTTTTGGTATTTTTAAGTATTTTTTCTGAGAATGACACGTAAAAATTTTTTATTCTTATGCTTTTTTCTAATGTGCAGCTGTAAATACTTGCTAATTTTTCCTTGAGCAACTCCAAACTTACTAATTTTAATTGACAGGTCTTCTCAAGTCATCCTTGATTCTTTTCAGCATTATGCATATATTGAAAATTTTGCAGTCTCTCAGTGTTGTAGAAGCCCTATTTACATTGGTGTCTGACTTTCTCTGATGCATTACTTATAAAATAGTCCAACCATGTGAGGCACTTGAACACAAGCCTCCAGGTCTTTCTGCAGCCATTCATCCAGTGGCATAACCATGTCCATAATCCAGAAGGAAAAACTGCACTGTTCAGGAATCTCCCCAAGAATTGTTAGTGGCTACTTTTCTCACTTTTAGTTTTTTAGATATTTTTACAAAGGTTTTGCACTTTTTCTAGCTTTTTTTCTAGTTATATCTAGTTTTAGTCAGTAAGTGGTGCCAGACACTTCTCATGGTGCTTATTCTATTCTCCAAATCACAAAACTCAACACACTTCTGCAAATATAATAATTTAATTAGTAATTAGGGTTTCTCTCCCAAAAAAGGTGACAGGATGAATAGCCCAGCCAAAGCACATCTACACCAATGCATGCAAAATGGGGGATGTTTATTCCCCATGGAGCTGAAAGCCATTGAGTGAGTGGAAGATTTAGTTGACATGGTTGCCATCACGAAAATAGGGTGGGATGACTCTCACAGCTGGAGTGCTTGCAGTGGATGTCTGTAAACTCTTCAGGAGGGACAGGTGAGGAAGGAGAGGCAGTGGGGGAGCCCTGTGTGTTAGGGAGTGTTTTGACTGTCTGGAGTTTAATGATGGTGATGATAGGGATGAGTGGTTATGGTAGGAATAGGGGAAGGCCAATAAGGTGGGAGTCTGTTACAGACCACCCCACCAGGGTGAAGAGGCAGACAAACTATTCTATAGGCAGATGGGATAAGGCTTATAGTTGTTGGCCCTTTTTCTTGTGGGGGACTTCAGTTTACCAGATGTCTGCTCTAAGTACAACACAGCAGAGGAGACAGTCCAGGAGGTTCCTGGAGTTTGTGGAAAATAACTCCTGACACAGCTGGTGAGGGAGACAGCCAGGAAAGGCATCCACTGGATCTGGTGTCTGTGAAGAGAGAAGGACTGGTGGGTGATGCAATGGTTGGGAGCCATCCTGGGCACAGCAGTCATGAAGTTATGTGAGTGTTCAGCGTCCCTTGGGAGGCAGGTCTGAAGGAAGGAGCCCAGGAAGGCTGGACACTGTTCAGGAAGGAAACCTTGAAGGTGCAGGAGCAGGCTGTCCCCATGTGCTGAAAGAGAAGCCAATAAGGAGGAAGGATTGGTCAGGCTGAACAGAGAGCTTGGACTGGAACTCAAGAAAAAAGGGAGAGTTTATGATTCATGGAAGAAGGGGCAGTAAACTCAGGAGGATTACAAATATATTGTGAGGTTATGCAGAAAGAAAATTAGAAGGGCCAACAACCAACTAGAACTTAATCTGGTTGCTGCCATGAAAGACAGTAAAATGTTTATAAGTACACCAGCAACAAAAGGAGGGCCATGGAGAATCTCCATCGTTTTTTGGATGTAGAGGGAAACGTAGTGACAAAGGATGAGGAAAAGACTGAGATACTGGTCTGTGGGGCTGAATGGGACCCACCTAAGGATACTAAGGGAGCTGGCAGGAATGCTCAGGATATCCATAATTCTGTGATATCACTTACTTAAAATTCTGGAGAAAGGAGCAGAGGCAGCAATAATTTCATCCTCCATTTCTCATCTGCATAAGGAAGCCAAAACCAGGATTCCATGGTAGCAAAATTAATGAACAGGAGAAGTGGACATGGCTTTCTGCAATAGCCTTTTGGTCCCATTCAGTTGTCTTAATCAAAAATATAGCAACCATAACAGACCCAAGGAGAAAGCAGAGAATATGTCTAGCCTCTCCTTTTGGCAAGACTACAGTTTGATACCAAACTAGAAGGAAAGAGACTTGGTTCTACTCAATAATGTATGCCATAATAATTAGGTGGTTTTAAATTTGCAGGTTAAAACCACAATATTCAGGCGTTTCACTGTGAAAAGTCAATTAAAAACATGGAGAGCAGGATAAAATAAAAAAGAAATTGATAATTTTAGTGCCAAGTAAGTTTGTTTAAACACAGCCTAACATCTTCAACTGTTTAACCACTGCTTCAATTGGCAGGGTGCTAATGTATTTAGCATTTTGATCACACCTATAACAAGATCCAAATGCAAATGTCAGTCAGTGAAAGTTGCATGCAGCAAAAGAACAATATCTGTAGCTAGGGAGAAGGGAAGGAAATGTCTCATGTCAGTCTAGTGCAACCCTTCTATTTATGGAATTGTTGAAGGGCTCTAAAAAAGAGCAGAGAGGTGAAGGAACTAAAACAAGAGCTTCCATTTGTCACTGAATTGCTCTGCTAAAACCAGTTTTTCCAGACCAATCATCTTGGATCCCTCAGCTTTCCCAGCTCATATACTCAATAGGAGATACATTTTGGTCAATGCAGCAGCAGCATAAAAAGGGAACACAGCCTCCAAATTATTTAAATGATGCTTGTGAATTGTTATTTCACAGCTTTATGAGATGTTCCTGTTCCCATCCCTTCTTTTTATTGGTTAGCATAAGGCTGGGTAGATTTCTGTGCAATTCCCAGCTGAGTCATCAGACAAGGTCCATTTTCATCATGGATCAATTTGATTTCAAACCCTGACAAAAACCCAGTCTCAAGAAGGGAGACAATATGTTATATAATTTATAAAAACAAAAAGTAAAAAGGTTAAAACTCCTAATAAATTTTGTTTTTCATGTGAACCCTCTTTCCACAGTCCTCCTCATGAGCATGTTTCTCCTGTGTGCTACCTACCACAGTCCAGATTGAGGGATATTTTTAATGCAAGGATTGGCATGAATTTCAAGCAAAAGATCAAAGTCATACCTTTTCAGTTTTCTAAAGAATAGAGCTAATTAACCTTTTTATCAAACTACACACATTTTCAAATTACTTAAATGGGAAATATAGTGGTTTAATTAAGTTTTCACAGGCAGAGACAGTTGCAAACACTTGGAACAGAGAGGAAGTGGGATGTTTATGAGGAAGGTGCTATATCCTTTACAACTCCCTGTGTCTTTTCCTTGTTTGCACTTCAAATGGAGTCCATTTTTATTTGTCTATCACCTGCTGAGAGAATCTGATTTTATCATGTGTTTCAATGAAGCTATTAAAAAACTTCAATCGTGAAATTTCTCTTTCCCTTTGTATGTTTCTCTCCCTCTCTCTGTGTCAGTAGCGCTGTGACATTGGTTATATGGCAGGATACATTGATTTGATTTGCTTTACAAGTTGATTAGCTAACCCTCCTGCTATCAAGCCTTGCTTTGCAGAAACCTTGATACTCATGTTTTCCTTAGCTGGGTCCACAGGTGGTTTGATTTTTGTAGGGCTAGGATTTGATGTGTATGCCACACTTCTTTCTGTTTCTTTGTTTTTAGTAAATGGTGAAAACTTCAAGAGTGACAGGTTGAAGGTCTATATAGGTACAAAAGGAGCAACAAGAACAATGCCAGCATACTCCTCCTCCTCCTCCTCCTCACTTCAGGATCTCAGGATTATTTCAGTGTTGTAAAAGAACATACTAACTGATACAGCATTACAGTATCAGTATTTTGGTGGCAATATATCAAAATAGTTGAATCACAATTAGAAGATATCCTGAAAGATCTTCCTCTGAAAATTAAAACAAAAACCCAAAAACAAGCCAACAAACAATAAAAAAACTCCACCCTGAAATATAAAATTTGGTAGATGTCTACATTTAAGAAATAATCAAATTAAGCCATTGAGACTGTAAAAGCCTGAATATAGCCATGCATTAACTTCCAGTCTTTGTTTGTCATTTAATGTCAGACACATCATTCCTTATCAATGAAGCTGAACACTGTACAGGTCTTAGTGCTAGAAGGAAAGATACCAGCATTTGATTGTTGCATTCTGTGCCCCTGTTCTTGAGCCAGCTCCATGTGACTAATGCTACAATGGTGCATATGTAACTGATTTTTAGTTTGCTGGTAAGATTGGCTTCTCTAATGCAAAACAAAAAAAAAATTTTGGCTGAATAGCTAAGAGCATTTTATCTTGAGCCAAATAGAAAGTTGTGCTTTGCCCAAAAGCATTTTTTTTGTTTAATGTGTTTTTACCTCTTTATTCAAATCAAAGTAAATTGTGAATAGAGAGTTGTTTTTTAGCTGGAAAATCAGAACATTTTGTATTGGAAGTACTCAAACTATTAAAAATGGCAAAAGAGTAATTTAACAACAGTTACAAAACACCTTAATTGGTCTCTGTAACTTTTTGAACATTTTGAAGATATAATGAAGAGTACCTTTTTCAATACTAAATAGTTCAATATTATCAATAAAATTTTGCCCATTTCAGTTTGTAACACCTGTGCTCTTTAGAAGAACACAGATGGAACCTCAGCAACCTGGCTGCTTGTTCTGCAAAGGCAGCAGTAATTAGGAGTAAAAGTGGGGGGATTTGTGCAGCTTTTGAGCAACAGGCTGAAAAAGCACAGACCATTTTGTCCAGGCTCTGAACCAGATCCAAGGAAATGGGAGAAAGAAAAGTGGCTGCAAGGACTCAGAGCCATGTGGATCTCATTGGCTCAGGAGCTCAGTAATTTATGAATCCATTTCAGCTGCAGCAAATGGCCCTTTCACGGCTTGCAGCTACCCTGGAGAATTCAGATGATGTTTTTAGGCTATGGTTTTAAGAGGTCCTAGACTGGTGGCTGCAGGGGGAAATTTCACTTGATGTCAACTCCTTTTTGTTTCCTCTGAAATGTTTGATGTTAACGACAGCAGGCACTGCACCAGGCAGGGCCAGGGCAGGGGCTGGCGCTTCCTAAGGCAGATTTCTGCTCTCCAGTGACAATCATTTTCCCAAGCACTGATGGTCCCTCTCCCAGAGCAGCCCTGCTGACCCCTGGCAGCCCTCAGGCTGCCTTTGGGAGGAGGGACTGGAGCTTAGAGAGCAGAGAGTAAAAGATGGGAGGGAAACTGCTGCTCAGAGGCCACCCCAATACACTCCTGGTAGAAACCAAACTGATGCAACAACTAAATCAGCAAATGTGCCTTTTCAGTGTTCTTGTAAGAACCACATTTTTATAGCTCCTTTCTCACAGCTTGAGGACAGCCTCTCTGGTACACACTTATTGCAGAATCTGGTTTCTCTCTCATATCAAGTCACTCTTGCCTGTGCCTACACAGGCACGAGATGATCCCTGCATTCACCTGCATTTGCTCACAGACATCCAAGCTGATGGGTGCTCTGTGCACAGACACTCACAGACTCAATCACATCACAGGGATGTGTGGCAGGAGAGGTGCCCCACAAATTCACGTGCTGATGGCTCATGGCCACTGCTGTCCCCTATAACAGAGAGCAGGGTACACTTTAGGACACCTGTGATGGCTTGCTCTTGAGGATCACTACCAATATCTGAAGGGGACAGTGCTTCCCAGACAAACACATTAAATAAGTGAACACTGAGCGAGTTGTGAGGTGCCCCAGCACAGCTGTAGTATTCAGAGAAACTGCTCTCAAGCAGTTTCCCTTGCAGTAAGAGAGTTAAAACCACACTGAGCTGAGTCCCATACCCTGCTCAATAGGCTGCTGTGACTGTGAGTTCCTGTGTGGTTTGGGGTTTGCTCTCTGCCACCTTGATTGGCTGTGCTGTAGGAGGGAGAGACTGTGATGCTGGGCTGAAGATTTGTGTGTCCCACATGGCTCCACAGACTGGGGTCCCTGCTGAGCATTTGTGCTGAAGACAGCTTGTTATGAGACTCGTGCCATCCCCCCACTGTTGTGTCCCACCACAGATCCTGAAAGACCAGAGTGTAACTCCCTGCCACAAAGGTACAGACCTGCTTGTGTGCTTGCTTCTTTTGCTGTGAAGTTTTACGGGTAGGTGCATTGGCTAAATCAGCATTGCATTTTCTACAGAGTTTAAGCAAGTAAGGGTTTATCTGCAAGGTTTGAGATGCTGTGTTTTCTTTATCACTGCAGGTGCATCAGGTTTTTCTCCTTGTCAGTGGGGGATCAAGATTGTGCTCAGGAGGAGTGTATTTATTGAAACAGAGCAAAGAAAATAATGAATAGGATTTTTTTTTTATTATTAGTCACAAGCACAAAGCAAAGAAATAACTGCTTTCCCCTGAATATTTAAGTTTGCTCTAGCAGAGATCAGACTATTGTGTCTCTGAGACACCCATTGTGATCATACTGAAAGGGGCAAGATGCCTATAAAGAAAAATCTTTCTGGCAATTGGAGATTTGGCACAGTTAACCCTCCTTTTGCTCCAAACCAGGGCTCTGCTGCCCAAGTAAGCTGTTTCTCCTTATCTCTTATGTCTTCTGTGAAATGTGATGGTTTCTCAGGGGGTCAGACATGGGAGTAATTTTTCCTCAATTGCTTTTTAATGTTGTTGTAAAGCTTTTTGATGCATTGTAAGAATAACAGGCAATATTGTTAGGAGACACATCTTTAGACTGGAGTGCTATAGAGCAGTATGGCAAGGTCTTGCACGTGTTTCATGTGTGTTTGTGTGCATAAAGTTCATAATATTTGTCTTGTAGGAGCAAAAGGACATCAGTCTCCAAGACATGAGTTAGCAGCATCCTATGAGTACATTTTCTTAGAAAAAACAATAATCCAAATTCTCTTCAGCAGCAGCAGGAGAGCCTGTCCCATTTATAATTGTCCTGTGAAGAAAGGCTTAATCATAATTAAGCTTTTAGTAAATGGACATGACAGGAGGAGCTGGGCTTTTACCAGTTGCATTTTGGCATGGAAGGCCATAGGTGATGCAGCCAGCAGTGCCAGTCATCCAGTTGAAAGTGGAAAAGACAGAAACACATCCTTCAGCCTCTGCTCCCAGGTTTCTGAACAGGATAACACTTCTGGCTACCATGTGATGGCAAAATGGGTTGTGGAGCAGACAGAGAGAAAACCTGCCTCCTTAGCAGTGGCTCAGTGAACAAATGCACTGCTCTTGCAGTGAAGCAATTCCCTTTGCTTTTCTATTTAGTGACATTTATTTATATTTCATTCTTACATTTGAACCTGACAATCCCACAGATAAGAGATTAGGCACAAACAAGTGCTGTCACTCCCATTTTTATCAGGAAAGCAAAATAACCTGGAGATGGATGGATCTGCACTGTGAAGTGCACACAGCTAAATTTAGCTTAGTTTTGTTGTCTATGTTTTGGATTTACTTTCATCTCTACCACATCTTTCTGCATACATCTCCTAAAATTTTTAAGACTGATGGATCTGCCTGGTAAAACAGGCAACTTTTGGAAAAACAGGGCTCTGCTGCTCAAGTTGGCTGTTTGTCCTGATCTCTTACATCTTCTCATTTTTGTTTGCATAAGGCAGAGCAGCTCTGCAAGCCTGTCTGGTTTCTGTAAGTTACTCTAGTACTCCATTTCTCTAGTAAAAACCATCTAGTAAGAAGCATCACTTTCCTCTTCAAACTTCATCTTCCTTTACCTGGTTACATGGAATTTCTTTTTTTTTTTTTTTTTTTTTTATCCCTGATAATTACACTTACTCTTGCAGCCATACACCAATGCCCTCCTTTTCTGCTGATTCAGGGGCCAACAGTGCAGTTGAAATGTCTTCTGCACGGTGTTACACTTTGCCTTCCCAATCAACTTGGAGCTTGACAGCAGCTCTCTTTAGCCACAAGCAATATCTGAAAATTTGGCAGGCAAGAGGTTGCTATTAAGCACAGAGCTGGAACTACTGCTGTAGGCAGTCCCTTTTGGTTTATTTTTATTGTCTGATACAATGAAAATGATCTTTATTCTCTTCTCTATGTTTCTTCCCCTAACAGTATTTTCACTTGAAATTCTCCTCTTAGTAGAGCCATCAGATATATATGTATGTGTATGTGTGTATATATATCTAAATATATATAAGCATCATAAAATACATTCACTGAGAAGTTCAGTCTCTGGTATTAGTTAGAAGAATCTACCCACTGTGGCTGACAAAATGCCACATGTTTGATGAGTAAGGAAGTATTGCTACCAACAGTTTATATGCCTGGGTCTTTGGGGCTCATTTTAGTTTACTTATATTTTTATAATATAACAAGGCCCTGATTTCTTCTGCCTTTCTTCCTCATCTCCAGAGTCTGGTTTTGGTCTAAGAAGACTATACCAATTCTGTCTTTTTTCAGTTCCTCAAACTGTTATATAGAATCATGGAATGACTAATGTTGGAGAAGTCTGACCATTAACTGCACTGCCATGCTCACTGCTAAGCCATGTCCCAAAGTGCCACGTGTATATTCAGTATAATGATGGCAACACTCTTGAGCTGAAGCTCAGGGCTGAGCTGTACCAGCCATATCCCAGTCAGAAGAATTGTTATGCATAAGTCCCTTGATATCTTTCAAAAATCTTTATTTTGTAGCTCCCTTGAAGGAATCCTCGGCGTCTTTTAAACTTAGATTTCCACCATTTATTTATATTTGGCCATCAGGAAAGGAACTATATTACCATCAGTAACTTTGCCTTTCTTGCACAAGCTTTTCATCTTAATGTCTGCACACATTTTTGCCTATTGATGGGTGTTTTGCCCATCCTTTAAGGCAGGTGAGTGTGAATGCTCCCACTTCACCATCGGGCCCTCGCACATGAGTGTGATGACATTGAGGTGACAGAAGCACTAAAACTGTACCAGCCTAACCTGACAATCTGCAAAAATAAACTGCTGCCCTGAGAAGGCAAAATGGGTTTTGGCACCCCATTCCATTGAGATAGCTGCACGTGTGGCTGCATTGCATTTTTTAAATGTGTCCTACAGTACTACTTCATCCCTACAGAGGGATGAAGTGATTGCCCAGGAATGCACAGCAAATCTTTAACTGAGCTGGACTTGGAAAATGGATTGCTGCTCTTCTTTTCTCAGCACTAAACAAGGCTGACTTGTTTCTGCATTTTATAGTGATAATTTAATTTCAAATATTATTTCAAATTATTTATTATTTAAATATTATTTCAAATGAGTGCTTTTTTAAAGAGGAGGAGGGAAAGAGACTCACACAAACGTGAGTAGAATTGGTAGAGACATCAGCTAGTCTAAAAAATGTGTGTACTATAATTTTCATGGTTCAGGACACAAAATAATTCCTATGGAACAGCCCTTCTAGGGGGCTGACACTGTACTCAGATGCTTCTGATGTTTGATTGCTGCTGTCCCTGGAATGTTGAACTTTCCCCCCTGGGTAATCTGGTGGAGAGGAAAGGTATCTTCCTTTTATTTTGACTTTTGCCCAGAATGCTCTCTCTGAAGCATAGCTGCTGTCTACTATTTCTAGAAGGATTTCAGATTGATGAGAATGAAAAAAAAAAAGTTTTGGCTCTGAATTCTTCCTGTAGCCATTTTTCTTTTTTTATATTATTCTGCTAATTGGAGAACCATGCTCAAGTCCCTTTTAAATAATACCTAAGCAGGAGGGCATAATCTTTGAGGAATAAGCTTGCTAAGAATGGACACATCATCCTGGCACTAAAATCAGAGGTCAGTACTGCAAAATATTATGAGATAAAAGAAAATTATTTGAATGCCTAAATAAACATCATGCACTAACACATGATGAAATTCTTTTATATCTTTCTTGGAACTCTAAGATCCATCCTTCATCTCTCCCCAGCTCAGTCTTTTTCATAAATGGCTTTATCTTTTCAGAGCAATCCTAATAACATGCCATTTTTTCTCTCCGAGGCACTGGTTTACCTTATATTCTCTGGTCTTTCCTTTCCAGTTTCCCAGTTTTTTCATTTTTATTATCTCATCATGAAAAACCCACCAGTAACTCGTAGAGTACAAACTTAAACCATCGGAACTCTGGCATTCCTTTTTTATTTTTAAAATCTAGCTACATAAATAATGTTTTCAGGTCAGAGGCACTCCAAAGTACAGCTGAATTCTGGCACAGGAGAAACTTTCCATAACCCTGCAATCCAGACAGGGATTATTTTGGGATATGGACCAGTTTCTGAAGCTGTCTCTGTGCATAATGGGGCTCTGGGAATTGTTTTTCATACAAAGAGTGTCTAAAGGCAGGACAGTGGAGGCTTCTCTCTCACTGTCTGTACATGGCACTTTACCACATCAGTCTGTCACTTCTCTAGTAGTGGTCAAAAATATTGATTCTGAGAAAGGTGACCAAACTCTCTATGAACCAAGCGTGCAGAGCTCCACACGGGGATGGAAGAAATGCTTTCAATTCTGTCAGGGAGAGTAGTTTACAGTTTCAAGTGGTATTATCAAGTTTCAAGCTGCATTGTCATTATATTGCTTGGACAGCACTTTCTTGATAATTCTAATAGTGTAACAGATCTCTGAGATTAAATCTATCAAAATAAATAAAAAGCCCTCCCAAATTCTTCATCTCTCAAAGAGAACTGAGTGTAGTCAGTAAATATTTTCCCATCCTAGACAGAAGATGAATCTTAATTCATTGAAGCCTTCAAGTACTGCTACATTCTTAGTAGAAGGGGGTGAAAGACAGGCAATATTACATTGCAAAAAGTTACATCAGTGGTGTCACCATCATGTTATTCCCTTCAGCAGAGGCCATGTGCAGCACTTGCATCCTTTGCCTACTAGTTTGACATAATATATAATGGTGTGTCCTGTACCCCAAGTAATGACACCTGTCCTATGTAGCCAAAAGGTTTAATGCTCTTTTCTCCATTTGCTGTAGCAAGCCCATTCAATAATGAAAATCTTCGAACATTTGTGTTGTCAGATTAGCTTTAAATGATCTTCAAGAAAATATATTTTCCTTTCCCACGACATCACAGCAAGGCAGGGCTCAGTGGGGCTGATGCTGCTGCTCACAGAGTTTCCTCATTCCAAGGAGCAGCTGCTCCAGTCTGTTTCCAGCAGAAGTGAAGCCAAAAGCTCTTGCTGAGACATGGTGGAGGTTCTGCTGTCTACTGAGAAGGTGATGAACACTTTGGAAGGACCATTCTTACCAGTTCAGTTTAGGCAGTTCAGATGTATTGAAAGCTCCATTTGTGGCATCATCTGAAGGAATAAATCAAACTCTCGAGGTTTTTTTGAAGGGAATTTTTTAAATAAAAAGTATTGTAAAGGGAAAAAAGCATTGAAAAAAATCTTAATGTGCTGTCTACACAAGCTTTTTGTGATCTTTAAGTAGAATAAAAATCTGGATTAATTATTCCATTATTGAGGCTACAAAAACAAATGAAAGACCAAACTCATAGTGACAAATTTCTTAAAGAACCTATATTTAAGAATAATTTTATTTAGTAAATTAATTAATAGATTTACGTATAACATCTCAGGAAATTCATTATGTGCTCATACATCTAAGGCTGTAATTCTTAATGTATGCTGTGCTTCTCATACATAGCAAAACCACAGAATCTGTATTTTAAATTCAAAACTCAGGTCAGCTAAGGCACACAGTCATGGCAAGCACCTCCATAGCACAGACTAATTAATTTTATTTTCTAACCAGTTTTCAGCATTGTTCTGACTGTTCCCCTTGACTGTTGAAGTCAGTGGAGCAAACAAGGTTGAAACAAGCACAAGATGATGTCTGTAGAAATTAATCATTCATTAATAACTGCAACTGTGGAATGGGTTTAGAAATACTTTGTTAAATCTCCAGGACTTTTGAGGGTCAGTTCTTTAAGCATCCTGATCTTTATTATTAATTAGTTCTTTTGCCGAAAAGCTTCAACTGACTTTCAGATACTGTTGACATTGGAGGCTCTGTACTCCCAGAGGTTCTATCTTCATTGCCAAAAACAAGCAGTGTTTAATAGTCATGTCGTTTACTCCAGCTGTATTGCTCTGTAGGGAATCTCAGGGAAGGAAAGGCACAGGTGAATCCATGGCATTGTAGCCAGCTGTGGCCAATGCAATATCCCTCCTTGGAGGTGTACCTCTGACAGCTTGGTAATAATTCCATTGGGAATTTAATAAGCAGTTCTCTTGATGTAAAAAAGAAATCAGAAAACCAACTGAACACATCAGTTCTTGAGATGCAGGAAAAGCCAGAGCAGAAGAAAAGCCAGGCCTCAGCAAGCTCTTTCTAAAGAGAGGGGTAAAGGAAGAGTGGGAAGTAGAAGGGAGGAAAGATGAAGGGCTTGTTTGGATGAGGAGCTCTCCCAGTGTTATCCCAGGGTGTTGTTTCAGTACTCCAGAAAAAAAAAAAAAATTCCTTTTTCTGGCTTCATTTCTGTCCCTTTGATAGTGCCTTAAAGCTTCCCACACCTGCTTTTATTTAAGTGTCTCCCTGTAATAAACCATCAGGACACCACCCTCACCTGAAGGATCCTTTCCTCTCCACAACCAGCTGAGCAGATTTTACCATTCCTTGAATACCACAACTTACAGAGACACTGGGAATGGCAGCACACTTGTAGCCACTGCTCTGAGTCTTCTAAGCACTTTGTGAGTTCAGCTGGCAATTTCAGGGAGATTTCTAAGGAAAACCTCAGTGCTTTAGGAGGTGGTTTTAGTGACTCAAACAGAGTCAAGTCCTTTTCTCTGAGTCAATACTGAATGATGTGCCCCAGCACATTTCTTGCACATGAGACCTGCATCTGTAGGTTGATTGCCTGTGGTCATCAATTATTCTTCAGTTAATTGCACAAGCCTAAAGGCATCTTGCCCTGATAATCCAGGCAGGTCAGTTTGATTACAGTTTGCCTTCTTCATATCTGACATTTTGATTTTAATTGGGCAGTTGTTGCTTCTGCTCCCAACCTGCTGTGCACTGCTGAAAAGCACTGGAGGATGGATTTCATTGTTAGGTGAAGGGATAAAAAGAGTCAGAGAAAGCAGAAGCCAAACTAGAGGTGCCCTCCATGGTAGAGCTGGGGTGAAAGGACACAGTCATCGTATTTTAACATTCAGACTTACCTGTTCAGCTAACCCGTACCAGACATGTCCAGAGAAGTGTTATTTTCAGTGAGGCTGCAGGAAAAAAACACCAGAGCTCATAATAGGGCTTCTTAATTAAAGTGCTGGGTAGTTTTAGCAAGCAAAGGCAAAGGAACAGATGCAATTCCTTAAAACACCAGGGAGAAGCTACAGAGCAGAGCGTGGTCTGTGTCTGGTACTGCTGCATCCCCACCCTGATGGAGAATATCAGGATACCAAATACACAGAGTGAGTCTGAATATAATTCATGGTTTGTGAAATGCACTGGGGATCTCTTGGAATGAGCAGTGCTTATTTTCCTGATGAATTGCTGCTGTTTTGAACAGTTTTGTTTGTATGTTTAACTTTTTTGCTTGGAATAGTTTTTTACTTTCAAGCAGAATGTTCTTTTGAAATGTTCTTCTCCATTTCAATCTAAATGCTAGCATGATATTTTCAGGAAGTGGTTTTGAGTGCATCATCTTCTCTGCAATCTTGGATGCTTCATTGACCCAAACTCCGGAAGGGCTGAGCATCTACTGCTTTCCTTTCTAAGCCATAGAGATGAGCAAAGTCCAACCACCACCAGGGAGAGCAACCAAGAAAAGAGCATTCCAAAATTCAGTGAATGCTTTGTGGATATTTGTGGATTAGCTTCTTCTACAAAGATGATCATTCTACTAAATATAATCATTTTTTGTAAAGCTAAACTAAAAAAACAAGGCTCATCTGTCAAGACAAAAGAGACAGCCCACCAAAATCAAATACATCAAGATATGCAGGAGTAATGAATCTGAACTTTGTAGTCCTTAAATCTGAATGCAACTAAAGTAGATACAGAATTGCAGTGTTGATAAAGTTTTCAGATGTATTCAATTTGGAAAAAATTCATCTCATTCATCATAGAAGTAATCACATTCATCCCTGTTTTGCTTGGTTATATCTCCCTGTAGCAGTGCACGGGCCTTGTTTAAGTCTTGTGTCAAGTAATTCCTGCAGTTTTCTCACTGCAGAGCCTGTGAGAAAAGCCTTGCCATATTCAAAATGCATCTTGAAAGACAAAAGCTGCACAGCTCCTACCGTTTCTGGCTCTCAAAACCTTCTCCTGCAGACTTTCTAAGTATTTAGAAGAGGAACACCTTCTTGAAGGCTGTCTGAGGTACATGACATGTAGTGTTTTCCACTGTGCCTAGTAAAGTAACCATATTTTCCAGTTTGGAATTTTCCCCTTTTTTCCTGTTTTGCATTGTTTCTTGAATTCCATCTGCAAATAATCAGATTTTTGAAACTACATAATGAGGGTCTTCAGTACACAGAATTCAGGAAATAATGATTGTAATGATAGCCTCATTTTAGTGTGTGTTTTGATAATATGTGTTCTGTAATTGGAGTCTAACACTGCAGTCAGTACCATCTTATGAATGCATATTGAAAGAAAATCTCAAATAATTTAATGCAGGTCTTCCATCTAAATAATTTCCATATGTCTTTAATCTAGGCCTGTGTATAATTTATATCATTGCCTAAATGAGACTTGTGTTTCATTAGAGTAATCACTGTAGAAAGATGAGGTTACAGTCTCACTTTGTGTGATTTCAAAATTAACTCTGCTGTGGGCAGGGGCTTGAACTGCAGAATCACCACAAATCCCTTTTAATCCATTTATTGTAGAATTCTATAGACAGCTCCAACCCACTGGTTTTTGTTACAGAGCACCATATGGAAAAATGCCATTTGCTTCAGGTGATTTGCCTTATGGATAGGAGAGACAGTGAAAGGTTAAGGAGAAAAAAATGTAACACAAGAAGTAGTCCAACAGGCTATATAAGAGTTGAACAAATAAGATATCAGTTCCCTGGGGTTTGATTTTGGTTTGGGTGTTTTGTTTGTTTTTTCTCTTTCAACTCTTCCTCATGAGATGATCCTTAGATGACAACACTGATATCAGCAGAGTGTATTCTGGAGCATGTCTGGTAGAACAACTGTGCATAATGTTTTATTGTGTTGTAGAAGAAATAGCAGATTTTCCTCCCCTCACAGACCATAATGTGATGCTGAATATAACACCTGGCTTCTTTAAATATGTACACATCTGTTTCTCAGTCTTAGAGCAAAGTCAAGGTAAAATAATCATACTCTTATGCTTAAGTGAGCTGATAGGACCAAAGCCAGTTCTCAGGGGATCTGTGAACTGGTTTGTAGCTGTTGTAAATCATGCTGTGCCTCTGCCCAGATAACCTGTGATATCCTCAGCATATCTGGAGTTCCCAGTGCTGCTCAGACCCTCATGGGTTTTGACATTTGGTGTGGATTCTCCCCTAACTGCATCACATGTTCCAGTGCTTGCCAGACCTTCTCCTCAAGAAGTGTGCCTTGGAGTGGACTTAGTAATAAAAATTGGATTTTTCACCTCATTCCATTTTATCTTCTGTACAAAGCCAATACAAGCACAGTGGGTAAATTGGAATTGCAATAATATGCCTGCAATTGCCAGCCAAACAAATCTAAGAGTACATTTTCTCTAAACTTTTTGAACTAGAATTGCACTTGCTGTTTAATGGGACATAATCTGCAATGACTTGGTCCAACATTTAGGCTTTCAGATAATGAAGCTTACAAGGCCTAACATGAATACAAATGTCATGAATGTGCACTTTTGTTTTCATTAAAGCACTTTTACTTGGAGATTTAACTACCACTCCTCAGTGGTTTGTATGCAAACTGTGTCACTGAGCAAAAATGACTGAAACTGAGAGAGACAATGTCCATTCTGTATTCTCTCCCCAAGGTTAATTGAGTGTGCTATCAATAACTTGCAGAATAGTGGGGGGGCAAAGTGGAATACTTTGAGAGGTTGCCACGTATTCTTTCCATGGAAATCTTTAAGTAGGTGGCTCACTGCAAACAAATGTTTGGCAAATGTATAAATTCCAGCTTCAGCTGACACCTGCTCATGCTCTTGAGTGCTCCTTGTCACCCACATGCACACAGAACACCTACCTACCCTTCAAGTGTACACAGACCAACTCCTTCAGAGTTGTATTTGCCAAAGAAAACTAAGCACACATCACCTGAAGCATGCTCATGGGACCCCTATTCCTCTCTTCAGGCATGCTGCCAATGAACATCTTTATATTCATTTCCCTGGAGATAACACAGGTTCAAACATAACTTTTGCTGAGATGTGTTCAGGCTTGCATGTGGAATGCCTGCTCCTGTAGGAAGGTAGGAAAGGCACCTCACATGGTGCTGTGCTCACCCACTGCAATCTCTCATTCTCACACACATGCAGCCTGTTGTGTTCCATGCATGTGTTGTAGCAAATAATTCAATCTCTTTCTTCCCATCCTGCTTAATATGCAAATGTGGCTAGCATATCAAGATTGGAAATAAATGCAGCAGAATGACTTCAGTCAACCTGAAATGTCGAATGACTCATTCACACCCTTTGCACAGTGTTCCCTCTTTGCCACATGCAATCTATTGAGGAGTCTGCAGGCTGTGTGGCTCCTGCTGCAGAGCAGCAATTGATTGCTTGCTCCCTGAAGGACTGGCACCAGGACTGTTTTTGGAGGATGTACTAGGGTTATGCAGAGGTTTCAATGAACCTCCTTGCCCTAGTGGTGCCCATGATGTGGGAAGGGGAAGTGTAGGATGTAAAACTTGATCTGCCTATAAGGAACTTTTTGTGCTTAATTAGGTTTCAGTAACCAATACTCTTACACTATGCTATGACTCGTTCTTATTCCAGGTAATAACCCATTCTAATTTAATATAATTCAATTTTGGATTAAGATAAACAAGAATTAGTTGTACCTAATTCAGAGTAAAAAATGTCTATGTGTTAAATCATTCAGGAACTGCTGCTGCACTTTAATTTCAGAGGTATCATAATCCAAGTGAACTAAAAAATGCATTGACAAACATGAAATATGTTCCATACTTCTACTTAAAATGGTACAATCACTGTGCAGAGAAAACCCCAGGAATAGTAACAAGCTGGCATTCACACATCTTATAATGAGAAGTTGGATTGACTGTTGCAGTTGCATCTTCATATGATTGAATTATTGTAATTGATTTCTTTTAAAACCCTTTCAGAACCATTCCCAAATGGAGATGCAAATGGAGACTTTAATTTATTGAAAGGAGGTTTTGTAGCACTTAGACCTTGTAAAAGAGATCCTGTGTTTAAATGGAAGGTGAGCAGAAAAAATATAGTTAACAAAAAGGCTCCAAAGGTGAATGTGCAAGGGGGACCATTATGCAATGAAGGTACCACAAGTGTGCTCATTATATCACAGATTCCACTAGCAGCATTTCAATTTCTCTGTCCTTACCTGAATGTGAGGCTTTGTGTGTGTATCACTTTGTCAGTTCCCCTCAGAACAAAGGTGGCTAAGCTGCAATTAGTGTAACATGTCCAAGACAAGAGGACCATGAAAACCAAATAATCAGATTGCCCATGTTCGTGTTTACAATATCATGGCTGAAAGTATGTTGAACTGGACTTTTGTGTTTCATTCTTTCATAAAAGCACAAGAGGAGAGGAAAAACACACAAAAGAGGCAAGGCAAACTTCACCCCACAAATTTTGCAGTCAGATGAAATTTTGTACGAAAACGGGTTTATGTTCAAAAGGACAAAGAAACTTTACTTTTTCTTACTGAGCTAACTGTAGTTTTACCTTTGTGCAAAATCGTATCTGTTGGCACACAATCACACAATTTCATTTTGGTACTGGACTTCCAGATTTTGTACCATTATCTGTGATGGCAGGATTAATCTTACGCACACACATTTAAAAAAAAAAAAAAAAAAAAAAAAAAAAGAAGCAAGAAAAATAGGAATTTAATCACTGATCTTGCTCTTTTTCCAATTTTACACAAATTTTTATCAGCTGGCTTTATCAAAGAAACATGCAATAGCTGATTAGAAGCATGGTATTTTGTACCCAGCTGTATATACTAGCAGATTTTCATAGCATTTTGTTCCCATATCCCCCTCAAATTTATTGCTCCAATACAGAGTCCAACATAAGATTAAAAACTATTTTTACTAGATTGGATTAATGCCTTAATGTAATGCATTCTCTAGGCTGTGCTATGCCCACAAATAAAGACATTATATCTGTTGCATCTTCCATCTTTCACATAGAAAAGAGGAGCTTCATAAATGCTGTGGAAATGAACAGATAACATAAGTTGAACTTGCTCCTATTTTAGCACAAATATTTGCAGGTTTTTCCTTAGATTTCCATTTCACATTGCAAAGTGCCTGATTGCTCACAGGCAAAGGGAATTTAACATTCATATGCTGCATGAGCACCAGAATTCCTCAGCTCTTAGTTACAGTGCAAGAGCTCAGATTTACAGAACAGTGTGCTGGAAAGTATGTTTTTTGGAATCCTCTCTCTGACACTCAGAGTTGGAAATAATTAAATCTTGAGTATTATTTCCTATATTTTGAAACCCAAATACAAGGAAAGCACCTTGGATTGTCTGTATCTAATTGTAGGTGGGTTTGATTGTCTGTGGTTGGTTGTTTTTAATCAAATCTGATAGTACCAGCTTCTTGTTTCTGTTTTTACTCTTTTGCTTTGGAAGTGACTTTTGAAAAGTCCTCCATGATAGCATAAATGTGTGAAATACATCATTACTCCTCATCCCAGTCTCTTCTATTATCAATTTGAGAAGCATAATTCTCCATCTGACTTGCAGCTAGCAGAATTCCCCAGAGCTGGTCACAGCTGGTGTGATTCAGAGAAGCTTTGAAGCTACTTGAAATTATACCAGTTTTAGGGTAAGTAGTCACAGGGTTTCCAGAGCCCAGACATGGCCTGATGCCCACTTGATCCCTGTTGACTGCAGTCTTTTACTGGAAGTAGATCCCAGAGGATAAAGATTGTAAAGGGCTGCATAAAAGCAGGTGTATGTGCACAGACACCTGAACAAATTCAGAGTGAACATTTTGCTCTTTTTGTGCCCTGCATCCATTTATCCCTCAATGAACCTTCAACATCAGTGCAAACACATTGGATGCAGGCAGTTCATGGGTATATTGACACTGATCACAGTGGTCTGTTGCAGCCCTAAATTTTATGAATTCATGGAGTGCAAGCTCCACCTGTACACAGAAGCAGATCCCTGGCTTGCATACACACAGGCACAGTGGGAACAGGGCTGGTTTTCTGATAACCACACACTTGCAGTGTACCATGTATCAGTCAGTGCTGAAGCTTAGAAAAGATGAGAAAAACTGAGAGGCAGTTAGCAAGATAAGGTATGAGGAGATTTAAAAGAAAGCAGCTTAGAAGGAAGTGGCTACATTTTTCATACTTCAGTTGTTTGTCTGGAGGGTTTGAGAAGGAGCTGCTCTACACTTGTGCTGAAAGAAACAATTCAAAGCAACTTCCCACCAGGCTGCATTTCTCAAGTGTCTGCTCTCCAGGAGCAGTCAGGGAAAATTCATTCTGTAGGAAGCAGTTAATGGGGCTGCATTACTGACCCCTTATTGCTCTGTCTGATAGAGAGACAGCAGGTTCACTTTGGCAGCTCCAGAGCTCTGATCAGTTCAGATTAGGGGCCCATCATCTGTCTGGCTTAATCAGGCATGTTTAGATATATTAATCATGATTAGAGGAGTGTAGTGCAGGGAGGGGGAAGAAAGAGTGAGATTACTTTTCTCTAGCTTCAAATGGAAGCTTTGCAAATCCCACTGAGTCAAAAGGTGCTCATCAAAGGAAAATTTCAGTCTTGGAAAGGAGTGTTTGTTTGGCTGAACATTCCAGCACTGGATTCAAATCACTGAAGTAAAGTCTGTTTTTCTTTCTCTCCCAAATTTTCTCTGTCTTTACATGCAGCAGGGAAGAAAATCAGTAGCTCAAGCAACCCACATTGAGTTGGCTTGATATCCCCTGCTTAGCTAATCTGTAGCTCGAATTTTAAGTGTTACTTCAAAATTAGCAATCATTATAATAGCCTAGACCTCTGACTCCTGTGTTCTTGTCATATTTATCTTTCAGGGATTCACAGGCTACCATTGAAACAGCTTCTAGGACTTGCTTTGGTACTTGTTAGTGTTCAGGAGGGATGGTAATGAATTGTACAGACTGGGAAGATGTTCTCTTTTTATTTTCTTTTTTTTTTTTATCAGTAGCGGCGCTTCTGTGTTTTAAGATTAGAACACTGTAAAGAAAAATTAGCACAAATTATTATATAGTGAGATGTGCCAAATTTGCTGCTCTTAACTTAGTATAGTTCACTGATGATGATGGAGATCAGCTGGTTAACACTTCAGAGTCTCTGAAAGAGACCAGCAAAGAGAAGAAAGATTTGGGTCCCCAGAGACCAGCAGGGAGAAGGAAGTTTTCTTAAACATCTCTCAATGGCGAGGAAGAAATTAGTCCTGCTGGTGGAGGCTCCAGAGCAGAGGTCAGACTACAGGGTTTTTGGTCTTTTGCCCTGAGTAACTGGCCCTTTTTTGCTCTTAGATGAGATAAATCTCGGACAGGCTTGGAAAACGTGCTGTTATGAGGAGCATATTGTGTTTGTCTTGTTCTGTGGCCTCCAGCCTTCTTTGGACTTGCAGGTTCATCCAGACTTCCAAGAGAAAAAACTGCTGTGTGGTGAACAGAGGCCTCCTTGACAGTGAGCTGGATCATTTTGGGCCCCAATAGCCAATCCTTGAATCCCAGTTCAAGGGCCTAAGGTGGAAGCTCTGACACGGAACAGTACAGAACACAGCAGGCACACCTGGGCTGTGTGTGCTCAGAGCAGCTGGCAGCACAGAAGCTGAAGGCACCTCCTGCCTGGACTCTGGGGCAGCAGCAGCAGTTAAAGACAATCTGTGGAAATACAGAATTATTTAGTAGTGAGAAAAATAAGTCCAACTTCCCTTTCTCTGCTGTAATCTACTCCTTCCTCCTCTGGTACTCCAGTCAGTTCTGTGACAGTTCAATTCTCGTGGTCTTGTAATTGCTGTCAAAACTATAATCTTGGGTTGTGACAAATCCAGCTCAGTGTAATCACCATACAAATGCAGAAGGTAGAGAACCTGACTGATTAGAATCAAGCAGCTGCTAGAGAGACACTAATGATTCAGCAGCAGGAATTATAGAGTAGGGGACGTAGAAGAAAAAGTTGGCAGGGTTGAAAGGATTTGATGGAAATATTAAATATCATCAAGTTTGCTAGTACTTCTTTAGAATAGGAAAGTAGAGAATCCATAAACTTCCGAAGAAAAATCTCAGAAGTGCAGAGATGCTCCTCAGCTGAAATGGTGGGGAATATCTTTGGAGACCAGTTTGCAGAATGATGGGAAGCCTTGTATGAATTAAATAGCAAATTAACACCGTTGTTTAGGATGAAAGCCACATCTCCTTTCAATAAATGGTGTTACATGGATGGGACCCTGTTAAGTCAGACACTCTCCTGGTGGATACACAACCACAGAATTAGAATAGTACTCTTACAGGTAAAGCTTATTCCTGTAAGAGAATTGGCTTCATGCCTTTGATTGACATAATTGTACCACTTGTGAAAGCACAGTAGGCTGTAGTCACAACAGCTAAACTGACTGTGGTTTGTGAGGGTGATGGTGACAAGATCAGCACTAGAATAGCAATAGCTTTGCAACTGATGCTGATGACTGAGCTTTTTGAAAATCCTGGGACGTGATCAAAGAGGACTGTTGCAGGTGAGCGACGAGGCACAGAGCTTTCAAGACAATTTTTGCTAACAGGATACACAATAAATTGGGAAAGAGCTCTTCCCAGATCAGTTCATGGAGCTCTGTGGGGAAGCTTTTATAGTACTGCCACTTCTGTGCACTCAGTCCTGAAAAAAATAACTGCCCACTAATGACCTGTCACTGTGGACAGCCTGAGCAGCTGTTTGCAGAGAGCAAAGCTGTGAGAGGATGAATTGCTCTGTGTGCAGCATATCTGAATGTGGGAACAGGAATAGATGGCAGATTGGGAAAGACTAGACAGCTTCCATTCATAATGTTCAGCTTTATGTGGATTTACAGTCCTGATACTCCCAATTCCACAGATGCTGAGTTATCGCTTACAATTACTTACAACAATTGAAATCTCCCCTGTTTCCACACTTTGACTTCTGTTTCCCTTGTTGATGGTGTTACTTTCTGGAGGCAAACTAAGAACATGGGAAAGCAGTTTATCTTGAGGGTAATAAAACCTGGCCACTTAATTCTTCATTTATTATCAACTCAGTTCAGAGTAGACAAAATATTTGATGTATATGTTCTGTTGGAAATTACCTTTATTCCTTTTCCTGTGCTTTTCCTTTTCCCTTTGGTTTTCTTTCTGGCTGCCTGCATGTTTCCCAGATAGAAACTAAAGTGAATAAAATGTCTTGGAAAAAGATTCTTCTCTTAAAATTTCAGGCCAGCAAGAAATTACTAGGATTTTTTGGGCAGTTTCAAACTTGGGCAGTTTTCAGACATGTTTGCAGACACATTTATTTTGGGTCACTCAGCTAAGTGCAAAAGCAGGTTTAAGTTTATGTGAATCAAGCATTTTAAATCCAGGCCTTCTCAGACTGTATAATAGCCATGGTTTGGCCATCCTGTCTGGAGTGTGTCAGCAGCAGATAATGACAAAGAAGTCTGCAGCAGGTAGTTGTGGAATAACCTGTCTGCCTGGGCTGGGTTTTACCCAGTTGTCTATTAGAGATTGGCTAAAACAAAGATGCATGGAGTCTGATGTCCTTCCCATTAGGTTTGTTTCCATTACTTATGGCTGAAGTGTCTGGATGTTTCTCCATGTTTTTCAATACAGCTGTGATGGATGTATTCCACAAGGTGAGGAGGTTAATGTGTTACTGTAATTGTGACAGAGGAGGAATATATAGAAACAGAGAAGAAAGAAAAGAGTTATTTCCTATTCTATCCCATTTCCTATCCTTTCTCAGTGTTGGGAGCTTGCCAATATTGAGTGTTTTGTTTATAGTACAGAAAGCCACATCTCTTATGGCTTGACATTTAATATTATAATTCTGGTTCTGGATACATAAACAGGAATCCAGGCAGTGTTTCGTGACATTGTCAGGCAGCAAGCACGAGTGACAAGCCACCAGCAGGGTTCTTGCTGGGGGGCCCATTAGATCACATCATGGCAGAAAGCAGAGAAATGAGGTCGTTCCAGTGTGTAACATAATACAATCTGTCATGGCATTCACAGGCCACAAAAAACCACAGAGCTTAAACCCAAGGAGACCGTGAGGATTGGTGTCCCACCTTCCTGTACAGAAATTTATATTTCTCATATACTGATGGCCACAGTCAAAGCTTTTCACAACATGGCAAGAGGTAACTGCTGTACTCTTCCTTTAGCCCCCTGCCTTCTGAACCTGTATAATTTTTCAGCAAATATATTCAAGATTATCTCATTCAGAGGCAGTTTTCATTGTATCTACCCCTGACTGGTTGGAGTGCTTCATAATTTTCACACTACCCCTGTTTTATGTATTTCAGTGAGATTACTGCCTCCCCAAAAGGCAGTGTGTGTGTAGGGACTACCACCTCCAGCCTGTTGCTGGACCAGTCCTCTTGGACTAGTGGTGTTTTTTGTGGAGTTTTTTCGTGAAGTGCCACAGCTCCTAAGGATTGATTGGGTCAGGCTAAAGTTGCTCACAGTCCATGATGCTGTACCCAGCAGAAGTTTGGGGAAGGAGAGTGAGAACAGCACAAGCACGTCAGAACTTCTTTCCCTATGGCCTCCCAGATCCTGACACTCTTGGAATGAACTCTTAGTACTTATGTTATGAGAAATGATGGATAAAAATTTTCTGTTTACTTTTTCCATGATTCTCATTATTTCCAACGTTGTTTTGCATTTATCCCTCTGACAACTTTTTTTAAGGGTGAAGAGTCCCGGTCTTTGATTTGGTCCTTCCTTGTCCAGAAACTTCCCATTCCCTTGGTCATCTCTAGTTGCTTTCTGTCTGCTATGGTTAATGCTGCTGTCTCTGTGTTTGAGATGGAGGAATGAGAACTAGCTGCTGTGCTCAAGTGACAAATATTCAAGCACCAGGGACTTGTACAGTGACATCATGCTGCCTTCTGGTTTGTTTTCTATCACTTTCCAGATGCTTCCTAACCTGCCTTTTTGACTTCCACTCAGATGACTCTTTGGTAGAGCTCAAACAGCATCTCAAAGGTATCTTTCCTGAGTGGTTTACATTAAACCTGAATGGTAATTGCTAATTTAAGTTCATCGCTGTATTCACATAGTGATGTTTGCTTTACCCCATGTCCATTGCTTTTGCAACCCTCAGCACTGAGATTCATCTTGCACTTCAACAGTATTTTTAAAACCATCTGCAAGGCTTTGTGATCAGATTTAATTAGCATTACCCTGGATTTTTTCTCACCAGAAAGTTTTTTCACTTCGTGTTTTTTCAATCATTTATGAATATTTTGAACAGCACATTCAAATTGTTTCCTAATTTTTAATCAGTTGTTTATCCTCTATAGGACCTTCCCTCCTATTCTTTGAGAACTTAGAAGGCTTTTTGTAAGAGTCTTTTTTGAGAGACTTCATTGAAAATTATGTAGAAATACGAGTTTTATATCAAGTGATCGCCTATATCCACATGTTCATCAGCTCCTTCAAAGAAATCAAATTTGTGCCATATTACTTCCTTCTACAAAAACTATATGAGGAGGAATTGGTATGTTATTTCTCTCTTCGGGCCAGTAATTCTTTTTGTAATTAATCTTTTTACCCATTTCAGGCACACAGAAGCCAGACCTGCACCTTGCATCCCCTCAAAACACATCTCAAACATTGGCTTTGTGTTTGCTGCTTTTTTCTTAGTACTGAGGCTTAGTTGAGTCTAGCGTTGTATGACACAGTTTAATTGTTCAGCCACATTCAGTCTGGATTTCAGTCAAGGTTTCTAAAATATCAAATCCTTGAATTTATTGTTGTTCATTTACTGTTTTTTTTCCTAAAATCTTTTATTCGAGTTCTTCATTTTGAAATAGCTCTCCTGGCTTTCTTCTGCAAAGAAAACTCCATCGTGGAGACCTCCTTATATCCCTATGGAAGATGCATGGATGCAGAGAATTCATTTAGCTTTTGTGCTTCACCCTTATCTTCTTTGAGCATTCTTTTCACATTTCAATCATCTGCCAGCCCTACAGACACACTCTGGCAGGCTTCCTGCTTCTGTTTTCTTTGAAAATGATTTTATAATGTTTTTATGTCTTTAGCTACTTGCTCCTCAAGATATGCTTTCCAACGGACTTACGGTTTCTCATTTAACTTAGCAGATCTGTGCTCATTTCTCTTTTCCTTATTTGGGTAGAACTTGCACTTTTTGAGGGACCCTCCTTTATTCAGCTGTTAAACCACCCTGGGCTGAAGCAGCAGCCAGGGGCAGCTCCTTTTGAACTGGCACCACCATTTTAAATATGCAGAGTCCCAAACATTTCTGGCATTAGAGACTGGAAAGTGCCCGTGCGCTGCTGTGTGCAGTGGCGGGCACAGTCCCGCTCCCGTGTCCCCATTCCCACTCTGGATGCCCCTGTCACACACGTGGGGCCATGGCCCATGTGTTACCCTGGTGCTGCAGGGAGGAGCCTGGGCTCTCCTCTCTTCCGTGCTTTAGGTGATAACACCTCCTTATTTGGAGCAAAGTGCCAGCAGAGAGGACTGCTGCAAGGTATGGGCTCGGCGTGGCTCCGGGACTGGGCAGGGCAGCTGGGTGGGACAAGGTACAGGGCAGGAATGGGGAGCTTGGAAGGAAAGGTGGAGTGCTGTGCAGTAGGGGCAGAGCATGGGATCCCAAGGCCATCTTGTTTATCAGCTTTCACAACAGGACAGTGCTTCTGCAGGATGAATCCCTCTGCCTCTGCCAAATCTGACCAGCTGGAATCTGAGGGAGGAGGTAGGCAAAGAGAAGGAGGTGTTTCCCCACCACCCCAGTCCCCCCACACCAACACTCCCAGCACAGCAAAGATTTGGGATTTTATACTGTCACAGTATCGTGCAGTGCTGTATCATGTGCTCCTCTCTTTGAGCTTCCCATGTTGCTGCCCAGATCTGCTCTGTCTTGATGGCAAGTAGCACAGAAGACCCCAGGGAGATTAAGCACCAACCTTGGGGCATTTCTTACTAGCTTCTGTTGGTTACAGAGTCCTTAAAGTTTGTTTGTTCTGTGAATCCAGTTCTTAGGAGGCTTGTTTTGTTTGCACACGGGCTTGCTCTGGGTGGCAGAATAGCCAAGGCTTAAATGCATCATGTCTGAGTGTTTTAATGTCTTGTTCTCCCTTATAAATTTTACCCTTATCACTGACAGTCAGTGAAGCTGCACCGTTAACTCCGTAGCGAGAGGTTTGTGTTTTTGGAGCTAAATATCCCCATGCCACTTGTATGTGGCTTAGCTGGTGAAAACAAAGCTGTTATCTGCCACAGCTCTCCTAGATTACAGGTCCCTTCTCCATTGTTTCTGCCGAAATGTCATCTGGAGTTTCTGTACAGATGTTCAGGGTTGAATCCTGTCCCCGGTTGCTCATCAGTCCAATAAGTTGTTCTTGCAGAGCCGAACAAAGACCCAGTGGCTCGTGCTGTGTATCTTGGTGCAAAACCTCACTGGATGAAGCTTCAGACTGGAGATGTGTGCAATTTTTATGCTACAGGCATACAGATGCAAACCTTTTTTCATATGGCTCCATTAGGCGAGCGGGTTGTTGTAGTTTTGCTTTCCTGATGTAAGTAGGTGAGTTGGGGAAGGATGAGGCCGGGCAGTCCCCGAGTGATGAAATCTTCATAGGTGGTGACCTTCCCTGGCACTGTTACTGCTGGATTTGGAACCAGCATGGTGTAGGGAAAGAGTGTTAAACTCTCTGGGACTCTGCTGTCAGGCTGTTTTGCTTGCTGACATGTTTTAGGCCTTGGCACTTTCCATCAACAGAGGCGCTGATGTTCTCGCTCAGGGAATGGCGTTCTGCAAAACTAAAATGCCTGCCTTGTGCTCTGAAAGCTGTGCTCTTCTCACTTTTCATTTTGGGAGCCTTCTGTTGCACTGCACCAGTCCTACAGAACTGCTGTAGCCTTATGCCTCTTGGATCCACCCTGTTACAAAGGTGAACCACAGAGAAAATTCACCTGCATGCAGAAAGCCAGCACAGAATGAAGGGTAGTGGTCAGCTCACACTGGGAACTGAAAAATCCCTCTTTGAACATTGCATGTGTTTCATGCTAAATTCTCTACAAAGGTGATTTTCACAGAGAACATTGTGCACAGTCTAAAATTGTCCTTGGCTATCAAAAGCTTAAAGGAGCTGCACCATGCAGTTAAGAGCAGAATTTGAGATAAAAGGTATTTGAGAAATGTAAGTTACAATAATAGTGAAAAATTTCCTGTCTGTTTGTGATGTGGGTCAGTGCTCGGAGTCACACACATGCAGAGGGGGGAAGAATGGGCTCCTGGCAGGGGAATTTTCATGACCCATGTAGAGTGGGGATTCTCTAGTTACAGGTGGAGGGAGGAGCAGGATCAGAAAAGCAGAACTGGTTTGAAGTTCAGGTGCTGAAAAGTGGTAGGCTGGAGTTCAAAGACAGGATTATTGGCTAGTGTTGCTTTAGTAGTTGATGGGGAAAGAGCTTAAGACCCAGAGCATTACTGCTTTACTGATTTATCAACACAGCCAACACTGTGCATGGTGTTTGAGCCACTTCTAAATCCAGCCTCTGGCAATGAAAGGCACATTTAATCCATGTGTTAGATTGTTTGAAGAGGTATCTGCCTCCTGGTCTCTCCCTGAGGCTGGGATTGATGAAATTGAAAAGGAAATGAGAGGGAAGATTCTGACTGTTTCACAGACTCTTCTCTTTTGGAGGGGGCCACATTCCAACAGCACCTTTAACATTTGGGTTATTGAAAAATTAAAGGTTTTCTACTCCCTTGCCCCCTATAGAGAGAACCCCCACTACTCCTTCTGTATCTAAGGGACAGAATCCAGGACAGGATTTGTATTTAAACAGTTTATTGGTTTTAAGTGTGTTATTTTTCTCAAGCTGGGATTAATGGTCTGGACTTAGTAGTTCCAGGATCCATCTACACTGTTGGCTCTGATCTCTCTGCAGCAGGCCACCACTCCAAGATAAAACACTGAAAAACAGCCCTTATTGAAGTCATTCTCCTTTAGTCTTTTTCTTCAGATATCTTCCATGAAAGAGTATTAACCAATTCCCTTAAGGGTTATTTCCCATCCAAATTAATACCCCTATACTTTCTTAGTACACAATAATGCTGACACTGCCTGTGGGGGTTTACAGTCTGAAACTCAAAAAATATCTATGCAAGAATAGAGGACAGGTCTCAAATCAGGCCCAAGCTGCACCTGCAAGGTAACACCAATGTCTTGGAATAGGAATGAGACAGAGGGTGACCCTAATCTGCAAAAGGTATCAAAAGTAAGAATTAAAGAGCATTAGCAGGTCAGCAGGGAGAAGAGGGATGAAAATGTTTGGAACAGGTGTAAAGCTGAAGCCTGAGAATAAAGCACCAAAGTGCTCTAGGGTGTTTCTGTTCAGCAGTGATGTGCTGAAAGCCTAAGGCAGCAGGCTGGAATAGCAGAGCTCAGCTGAGCTATGGACTCAGACCTTCATGGGAGGCCCTGGCACTGAAGCAATCCCAATTGCTCTAGAACAGATTTGTGCTGAATAAGCAGAACTCTCTGTGCACTGCCAAATTTTTTTCTTTGTGCTTCATAGCATTCATCAGTCACATGGATATAAATTCTCCTATAAGCAACAAAAAGAGAGTGCTAACAGAATCCACCAGGAAGCAGAAAAACATCTAATTTTTTTTAGTTAGAAGCAATAGTAAGAAATCTCAGAACTAATATGCAGTGATGTTATGGCCCTTCTTGTGGATCACTTTATTCAGGGATCTTTAGGCAAGTGCAAAGAGACTCTGCAATCAGGAAGCAAAAATTTAGCCAATAAATAACTACTTTATACAGTAACACACACACAGAACCTCGTTAGGATTTAATGAAATATTAAGCTACACTTTAGCATACTCCTCACCTGTGTAAAGGCACACAAAGATTCATTGCAGGCATCAATCAGAAATGAAGAGTCAACCTCCATGGTTGCCATCTGCCACCAGCTAGGTCAGGATGGATGGCACTGACAGCTCAACTCAGTTACTGAAATGATTCATGACAGGTTCTCAGCTAGACTGACAATCCCAACTAAACTGTGGTTGGGTTTTTTTTCTCTGAGATGACATATCTTCCCATGTTGGTGGTTTTCCCCTGGTATCCCTGGACTGATGCTGGTGCAGTCCCAGAGCTTTTGCCCTGCAGGTTTTCTCCCAGCTCACTCTCAGCAGTTCCAGTTGAGCTGTGTCAGAGCTGGATCCTTGTTGCACAGGTAGTTAAATCCCTGGGCAGTGTGTCAGAGGAGGAACATTACAGCATGTGCTGCTGAGAAGGAGGGTTACAGCAGCCTCTTGATTTTAAAGTGGCAAAATTCTGGAGCTTGCTCAGTATCAACACTTTCTATTTTGGGGATCTTGTGTCAGTTCTAATAGATAAGTAATATCTAACCCTACTTATGGCTGTTCATTGGTTTGTACAGTGTCTTTCTAGAGCTTTCTGGTTAAGAATGTTTTGGATCAGGCAAGCTGGCACTTCCTCTCATGCCATAAAGACTGGGTGTTTTTGTGAGAATTGAGATTAGGTAATGGCTTCAGGATCTTTGTTCCCAGACAAACCTAGCTTAGAAATCATAAAAATTACTCCTGTATTGGAGCTGTCTGATGGTCTTCAGAAGCTGTGCTGCAAGAGCCTCTGCCAGCAGTGCACTTGCTTAACGTGGCTATTTCTTAGCCTGTCACTGGCAGCCTCATCTCTGGGGTGTGGGGTAAATGACCCAGCCATGGGAAATCTGTAGCTCTTGGTTATAGAAATGGTCCTGCTGGGGTACATCCCAGTGATGTGAGCAGGAAGTGGTGAAGGAGCAAACCTCATCTTGCCACTTCCCCTGCCACATTGCTCTGGTGCTGAAAAGAAGGCTTTGGTTTGCAGGCTGTCTGATACATTTCAGGCTCCTGGGTTACCAACACTGAGGCAAGCTAACTCTCTTTCTGCTTCAAAATAGGGAATACAGCCTTTCTGCAAACAGTTCTTTCCTACCTGAAAGTTGTAGTCACCCATGTTAGGCCACCACAAAGAAAAGACTCCTTCAACCTTCTTATTGTGGCCCTTATCCAAGAAAAAAATATGCATTTACTGCAGCCCTGTTTGTTTTGTCTGAGATTTGACTCACTCTTGAGGTAAAGAGTAAGTCACTGCAGGGAGCAAATGCATTTTTCTGTTGCAGGACAGAGTCACTTGCTTCATTGGGATCTGTGACAGAGTTGGCCTATACCTGTTTTTCCCATGAGATTGCTCTAGAGAAAGAGCTCTGTTGGAATAACAAATAAGCATAAACTATTGGTTATTTGTACTTCTGACTTCAGCTAATTCTAGCCTCAGCCATGCCCTCTCTTCTCCCTGCTCATGCCTTTCCATGTCTAGTAACAAATGGCTGCTTCCCCACACACAATCACAGCCATGCCAGCTTCCCACAGCTTTCCAGAGGCTGGGCTCCACAATCCCAGTAGCTCACAGATGCTGACAAGTGTCTGACATTGCTTTTTCCAGCTCTGCCCTGCCCCCAGGACACAGTATGGAAGCCATTGCCAAGTTTGATTTCACTGCATCTGGAGAAGACGAGTTGAGCTTCCAGGCTGGGGATATGTTGAAGGTAAGTACAGTTCCCAGCTTGACTAAACAGAGTTTCTGAGACTGCTCCCAGATCTTTTTTTTTCTTCCATTTGCCTTGACAAAACAGATGAAGACACATCTATAAACTAGGATACCAATGTAGGATACTCCTTCCCATAGGGTTTGCAACAGGACAGCAATTCACAGGTTACTTGGGTCTGTGTGCACTTTTCTTGATCCATAAATAAATCCATAAATTGTGGATTAAGTTGCCCTACAGTTCTCCAGTAGTCAGCAGGGAAGAGTAAGTACCTTTGCTGGGGCACAGATCAAGATCTTGGGTGACAGATTTTGAGGGTCCTGCCTATTTTCATTGACCAAGTAAATCACCCACAGTGACAACATCATGATGACTATGTCTAAATGCAGGCAGGATCAGTTCTGTCCAGAAGGATTGCTGTCTTCCTTATTTCCAGCCCTTAAACTGTTTAAAAGATAACTCTTATCCATTACAGAATTTATATCTAACTTTTCACTGTTAATAATTATTGTTAGATATACAGGAATTTTAAGCAAGTACAAATAGAAGAGGAAAAGTCAATGAGACAGACTGTTACACACATAATGGAATATTTTAAGAGGTCCTGGTCCAATAATGTTATATACACCCTTGCAGGAATTGAACAATGGGGCAATGGCAGAAGTAGAGTTGATCATATGCAATACAGAGCTCCTGCAAGTCTGTTTAAAGTTGATTTGTATGTGTTATGATAGAATAGTTCTTGTTAACATTACCAAAGTCCCACAGATGAAGTCACTTAAAGTTTCACTAATTATTTATCCACTTCTCAGCTCTAGATGTTCTGTTTCCATTGAAAATGCCTGAGTGTTACTCCTCCCAAAGGCCTTAACTCCTTTACTGTCCAAAGGGATGATGTACAACAGAACGTAGATCCTTGTTTGGTGGGAAGCCTTTACAACCTCTCTGTGCATATTCCAGTTAATAATCAGATATTGGGTCTCAGCTTGCCTTTTCAATCACCACCATTTTTATTTTATTGGCCTTTTAATTCTTGGCACTTAGACAAAATTGATAGCATCCAAGCTCATTAGTACCAGATCTTTCCAAAGAGGTGTGATAATGTTCTGGAAAAATCACTGCCTCTCTTCAGCACAGATAAACATTCTCATTGTTCCCCAGTCTGTCCCTACTTTCACAGGACCTTTGCTGATGCCTTTTTTTCTGAGGAGAAGTCCCTGGCTGGGGTGATGGTGTTGGCCAGGTCACTTTTCTTTCTTTTCCTCAGTTTGCCTTCCTGTAAAATCATTATAAGCTAAAGCTTCCTTTCAAAGTATGCTGGAAGCATCTGATAAAAAGTGTCAACAATACACACCACTTTTATTATTGTTGGTTGTCATAGAGAATCCACTACCAGAAAAATCAAACTGCCTTTTGCTTTAATGTCCTTGAGGTGAACAAAACAACACCTTAGCCACCCAAGCCATAGCAGCAGTAAATCAGCCTGGGGAAAAGCTGTTCTGGCATAGGCTCACATACATTCATACCCCATCATGAGCCCCCTCGTGCTGCCTGCAACAAGCTGCTGATTTCTAAAGGAGATAAGATGAAGTCTTGATGTAGAGATTACAAAACAGGAAATATGAGGCCCTCGACCAGTAGTGACAGGAGGAAATCCACCCTCTTACCGCCCCACATCCTTCTCTGAGAGGATGACACGCAGAGAAACCTGCCAGCTCTGCAGTGGCAAACAGCAGGTGGGTCTGTCTGGGAACCTCCCTCCCAACAGAGCAGAGCAAGAGCATGGGCAGGACATTGCTGTCATCCCCTGTTTGTCCACAGCAATGAAAAAAGATCCTTAACCCAGCACCCAGGCACGAGGACAGCCGTGACTGTACAAGTAGAGAATTCCACAGCTTTCTATTCCTTAACTTTCCTGAATACAAATGTTTAAAAAAAAGTCTACGTGGCAGGGAAGGCAAGGAACAATTGGCTCCAGAGACAGTAACATCCTGTTACCAATACAAAGCAGTTAAAATGTGCCTTAGGCTCCCAAAACCTTGAGATTGGCTCACCAAGTAAGTATTATTACTGTTAACAATAGATTTTAAATTAAGTCTTTTCCTCTTGCTTTTTTCTTTTAAAACTGTCATGGCCCATGCTTTTAGGCTCCTCTCCAAAACCAGAAAGAGCAGAAACATGATCTATGTCGTACAGCAGAGTCCTGTCCCTGGAGTTGCCACAAAACACCAAAGACCACAACATTTGCAGTAAAATCCCAATGTGGTTGTATTCCTGTCCTCTGTCCTCTAGCTTAGGGCTGTGTCTTGGGCCATCAGCCAGGGTGTCATGAATTTCCCTGGTCAGCAGTGATGTTTCTGAGGACCATTGCAGTTAATGTGAGCACATTTGAGGCTGCTCCAATGTGTAATGTGGACTCACTTCCAGCTATTCTACAACCTCCTAAGTATAATAGTGTCTTGAAAATACTTTTTGCCTCCTTCTTTTATCTACCTTGGCAAAGCTCAGGGCAGCTGAAGACTTAACCCACTAGAGAATCTCTTGTGAAATGCCAGGTGAGAGCTCATGGTAACATCTGTAAGGCACACAGATACAGCTGTGTATCCCTCCATACCCATATATCAGAGGAGTTTTCACTGATATTTCTTCTTCCCTTGTGAATCTGAGATGCTCCGGTACCAGCTATAAAAGGCAGCACAGAGAATCACTTAAACCCCTATTAAGTCTTTCAAAGCTGAATTTCTCCATTTCACAAACACCAGAGATACAAGGAGAAGGGGTTGGACAAAGGGGTAAAGTTAACACGAAAACCCTCTAATTCTACTCAGGCTTTTTTTTATTGCTTGCTTGCTCTGCAGTGGTCATCAGCCACTAGCCTTGCTGCAGCTTGGGTGGGGAGTAGAATGTGCACCACTTTCTTTCATTCTTACAAGGCATTCTAGACTTCTGCCCAGATCTTTCTCAGATGATTTATTCCATCCATTTCTCCACTGCAGATTTTGAGCTCCCAGGAAGAGTGGTACAAGGCAGAGCTCAGAAGTCACGAGGGCTACGTTCCTAAGAACTTCATTGATTTCCACGTTCCCCCGTAAGTGTGACAGAAATGTGTCACCACCATGGCACATTTCCACTAGTGCTGTCAGGGGCACAGGCAGAGGACAGGACAGGGGAAGTGCTGGGCATAGCATCCTGCCCTTTGGCGCTGGCAAGGATTGCTATAATGCTACACACACTTCTGCCAGCACAGTGTATTTCTATCCCAAAGCATCCTCTGTTCTTTTGGAGCTGAGTGGATCTCGATGGTTGCTGTCAGTCCCAAGTGGCTCTTTTGTTACTGCTGCTCAGAGGGATGCTGGGATGTGGCAGGAATTGCATTTAGATGTCCTCAGAGAGGAGAATAGTCATGATGTGAAGTCTTGGGAACAGTGACAGACTAAGCACAAAAAGATTTCCTCCCTCTTTGACTCTTAGGGACACAGCCTCCCTTTTCCCACTGTGCCACTGCATTCCCTGCCCTGCAGAGGCTGGTGAGTTTGTGTTGGTGCACTAGAGGTCAGTGCAAGGCTGCACGAGTGTGCCAGCTGGTGTTAGTCCTGGCTAGGCAGAGCTGATAGACCAGACTCACCACCCTGCTCCCTCTCACTCACAAACAGATCTGTCAGAGGAGGGGAGTACCTGCACTTCTCTCTTCCCCCTGAGCAGATGGCACTGCACTTCCAGAAAGGACTGATGCGTGTTGGGATGCATGTTAAATGTGCTCCCCAGCCCTATGCCACCCATATGGCAGTGCATGGGATTTTTACAACCTTTCAGCAGCACAAATGCTCCCAGAAGCACCTCTCACCATCCTTTTTGTCAAAAGTGCTGCAGCATTTCAGGGGTGAAATGCAGAGCATGCACCAAGCCCAGTACTTGTGACTGTAACTCACTGATGCCCTGAGCAGTCATACTGGGAGCACACAGGGATTTTGAGGTTACAAATAAGTGCCTCTGTCCCTTTTGGAGGTGGCACTTAGTGGCCTTTTTGGACATAAGCCAGCCTGCTTGTCTGAGCTGAAGGACATTATTATTTTCTGTGCAAATATGGCCTTGTACTTTTGGGCCTCAGGGGGATGAGATCTTCCAGTCAGTTGTTCTTGTTCACTCTTTCACAGGGCTGTGCCATCACTCAGAGGCACTGGCAGCTTCTTTTCTCACACACATTTTTCTCGTGTTGCTTTCTCCATGCAAGAGCTGCAAAGAAATATTTCCACTCTGACACTTTTCTAAGTGCCAGGTCTGCACTTTGAAGCAGCTCAGGCCAGATGACAGAACTAGATGTAGGGAAGAAAGCTGCCTCCTATTTTTGATGGTTGGGTTTTACCCATCTTTTTCTTGTTATGTAATCATTGAGACTGGTTATCAAAGTCTGATTTTTCTTTGCTAATGATAGGTAAACTCTGATGATAATAAAAGTGGAAATGACAGATGATAGGAAATTTGCAGTCCTTAATTTTAATGCAATACAGGCAATTAAGTATTAGGTAAAGTCAAAGATTGCAGATTGTAGATCTTATTAGCTGTGGAGTAGACATATGCAAATGTATGTGATTTTTTGTTTCTGTACTGAAAAATTTCTACTGACATCTTACTCTTTTACTATTTATGGTAACTTTCTTATTATTAGTCCAGTGCCTTATGCTGTTGTTTGTTATGCCTGGCTAAATTTGTGTAAATGTGCTTATGTATTCTGTGCTTCTGCAATTTTGTGGTAACTCTTGCAGGAACCAATTTATTAGCACTAAAACTTTCATGGCTTTCTTCTGCTAAAAATTTATGTGTGTTCCATGCAATATATCCATCACAGCCCAGCAATTTTCAATCACCTTGCCAAAAAGCAATTTGATCTATATGTCTGAGAATTATGTATGTGTATAAGTGTACACACACATTTGTAATTTTAAATTCCTTCGACTAACCTTATTGTACTGTGTCTGTAATTACAGTGTCAGCTGGGTGTTGCTTCTTAGCAGACCAAAGCTTACATTGTTCTCTTTGCATGTACAAGCTTTCACTACTCAAAGGAGATGGTCTGCACCCATCAACCTCCTGTACCTCAGCAATGCATGGCCACTGGGAATAGTCATGTGGGCTCCTCTCATTCTTTTGTTTTTGTCCCTCCACCCTGCTTATTCACATCCTCCCTACCCTCCATTTTTTAATTCCCCACCTTAATTCACATCCTTACTCACATCCCCATGACTTTTCCCACTTGGCAGCTGGTTTGATGAGAAGATATCCCGCCACGAGGCAGAGAACCTTCTCATGAGCAGAGGCGTTGGCAGCTTCATCGTCCGGGCCAGCCAGAACTCTCACGGTGACTTTTCCATCTCTGTCAGGTATCTGCTTCTCACAGCATATTCCTGCTTCTTCTCCTCTTTAATGGTGTCCCTGGCCTCCTCTCATAAGGATTCCTAACGTGATGTAGCCTCCTGAGAAGTTTGCATGCTGCCAGTCACTGGTAGTGCTGCTGTGTTGAGAATGAGAACAAATTAGGCATCTGATTCCCAAATGTTTCTGCCTCTTTTCAAGTGACACAGTGAATGCCCCATTCCAGAGCTGCATTCCCTGGTGACCTCCTCCTCTGAAAGAGCTACAGCAAAGCAGAGTGGTGCAGGGAAAGCCTCCCACAGTGCTTAACATGTGTCTTCCATTTGTTTTAATTCCCTGACAGCTCTGGTTGCCAAATCCAAGAATTCAACTACTACCTATTAAGAGATTACTGTAGCATTGTTAACTTATTTCCCAGAGGTCACTGAGGAGCCATTGGACAAGGAAAGGTTTTTCATTGCTTGCAGCCCAGCTGCATTTCAGCAGCTTGCTGTAGCCCAGCACTTCTCAGCGGATTTGCTTCCAAGCAGAACTCTTAAATGATGTTTGGTTTCCCAATTTTCAGTCAAATAGCTGATAACCAGTTTTAAATTAGAGTCATGATTAACAATGTCTTTTTCAAGTGGTATGTACTTGCTGATTCAGGCAGCTCTAAAAGTATCCAGGAGGAATGCAGGAAAGCATTCTGGCTACATTTGCACCAATTAACACCAACAAATCAAGTACAGTCAGGCTCTTTCTCTGGCCCTGAAGTCAAGCAGTGTGGCTGAGGTCAGATCTGTATGGCTGCACCCTCTTCATCCCACCAAACTTGTATTCAAGCAACTCCCTGTGAGCAGCTCCTGGCCTGTTCTTTCTAACCATGGCCCAGTCTAAGGGAGAGCTTTTCCATTTAAACCACAGCCACTTCAACAGCTTGGGGCTGTAGCAATCAAGGATAGCATTCAGTCCCTGCCTGTCCCCATTTAGTTTATTTGTGCAGATGTAGCCTCTGAGAAGAGTGTTTTGAGTGCCTGGAGCTGCACAGAGCAAGGAGGTGGGTACCAAAACCAGATCACATCTGGTGCAAAGAGGAATTGTACATGTCACACAAGAGGTGAGAGGAGGAGAGGTACAGGGGGAATAAGGGGCAGAAGGTTGAGATTGTTAATTTATCTTGTAACAGCATCAGAAAATTCCTCTTTTTTTTTTTTTTCTTCTTTTTTTTTTTTTTTTTTTCTCCTTTTTGGATAGGGAGAATGACCTGTAGTAATGATGTTACTAGATTTTATACAGTTTTAAAGCTTAGTATGGCTTCACATGACTGTGTCTGCATGTAGTGGTGATCCCCATGGTGTGTAAAGGTGTAATACAGGTTTTATAGCCAAAGCAAACTGGATGTTAACAGGACCTGCAGAGGCTGTTGTGGAGACTACAACTGCACTTTTTCACCCTGGAAGCTCCTGTGACCTTTATTTCAAAAGAGAGGATATTGTTCTGATAGTGCTTTGTGACTGGGCAGCCCTGGGGCACTCTGTGTTTGCAAATCCATGAGTCTTTTGAAATAGGGCCACATCTAGGTCCAGTACACACAAGGACTGCCATTGTCTGACTTTCCAAAAGTCTAGATTTGGCCAAGCAAGAAGTTTTGCTACCCTTCTTTTGAAAAAGAGACTTTTTCAAAAAAGGTAGAAGTGCAATCTGTTTGATGATCTCTTTTCCTTTGGGATCCAGGCATGAAGATGATGTGCAACACTTCAAAGTGATGAGGGATTCAAGGGGCAGCTATTACTTGTGGACAGAGAAATTCCACACACTGAACAAGTTGGTGGACTACTACAGGACAACTTCCATCTCCAGGCAGAAGCAGATCTTCCTAAGGGACAACAGCCAAGAAGAACAGGTAAACACAAACTGTCTTTAGGAGTTTCTCAGTCAGAAACCTTTCTGTGGAATTCCATGAGAATGTCTCAGGATGGAGAGGAGGACAGTCTGTCCTTGGAAACCCAGCCACATCATTACATTGGTGGGGGCTGAGACACAGATTTTAGTGGAATCAGTGGTATGTAGAGTTGTATAATTGAGCAGAATTTTTTGATTCTTCAAATCTGAATAGAGGTGCATTGCTAAAGCTGTGCTAAGACCTCAGAGATTAAATTCTAAGATGTCAAGGGAAGCAGGACTTACCTTATTGAAATGCCTGGATTTCCTAAGGGCAGGTACAGAGCTGACTGTTGGTTGTAACTGAGAAGAATTTGAGTCTGGTTTCTTAGTGTCCTACATGCACCCAGAGTACAACTACAACTGCAGGCTTGTCTGCTCAGAATTGTCCATTTCTGCTACCAAGCAAGCACAGTGAAAGGGATGTGAAGGAACAGAGGGCAGAACCTGGAGCAGTTAACCTGGCTGTCAGGAACTGGAAAGTGCTACTGAGAAGAACATAGCAGATCTGGGAACAAGATGTGCCTTCAGGGAAGGTATAGTTGATGTTTGAGGAGGCAGAGAAATCCAGTCCAATGAATGCCTGGTTTTGTGCCAGGGGAGCAAAAGAATTACACAGCAGAGGCTGCTACACATTGCACTCCCTATACTGGGAATGGACATGCCTGGTCACTGCAGCAAACAAAGTCCTGCTTTACTGGGAAATGGACTCTGGTATTAAATTACCAGCATGTGCAAGTAGAGGCAAGGCAGAAAGTATGTGACCTGCTGACAACAGCAGTAAAGTTTTATAGGCTGCGTGTGGGTCATTCTTGTTGTCTCAAAATGAGAGATAATCCATTTTTCAATCTGAAGAACAGACCTAGGTTGCTGTCTCTTTCTAGACCATTTATACAGAGCTTTAAAAATGCACTAGTAAGGTATTAAAATAGAGGCTCTGGGATGTGTAAGAGCAAGACCACAGTGATGCATCTCCGTGTCTGGGAAAGGAAAGAAGGACTGTATGCATGAATATCAGTATAACAACCTGTTTGGGCTGACTGTGAGCAGGAAGGGAAAGAGATGCATTTGCTCCAAGATGCAGACAGGCAAATGAAAGAACAGAACTCAAGTTTGCTTTGGCAAACTCTCAGTACATTTGTTATGGTGATGGGCACAGCAGGGTATGTGCAGCACTCATCACAGTGGGGTTTCTGTTCACAATTCAGATTTTAGATGCTACAGCCATTTGATAAAATTATTGTAATATAGATTTCAGTGCAGAGAGAAATTAAGTCCAAGGGCAGTATTTCAAGAGCTTGGCTCCTGTGCTGATCCTCACATTAGTAGCCACATTTTCAGCCCAGTACCTCTCAGTACTACCTATTACTGACTTAGATGGAGAATGGCTATGACAAAGATGTAAAATACAGGATTCCTGGTTTGTCCTTCTGTTCAGAGGGGTGGGGTCTTTCATTTGAAAGAGCCTCCAGGGTAGTGGTAGTGCTCAGTGTGCAGTGATTGCACAGCTGTAGTCAAGGATGTGGTAGGATGCAAAAGCTGACCTCACTTTTGAGCTCTTTGTTCACCAGGAGAGGCGGGGTGGGAGCCTGGAACGGATAGGTCGGGACAGATTCCACATGGGAGGAGCAGCTGGAGAAGATCATTCTTCTGCATCCAAGAGATATGTGGAGCATCCTGTTCCCATACTGCAGCAGCAACAGGTACTTTCAGAACAAGGGGTGGGACATCAAGCCCAGGCATATGAAACATTGGCCTTTATTGCTTCGTAGTGAGTGAAGTCACTTTGCCAAAAATCTGCAGCTCTCAGCTGTGCACACAGAAGAGAACTTGCTTCCTAGACGTTTCCTACTTTTTTTCTCCCTCTGCCTGGGCCAATTTGTGTTGATGTGACTTAGATATGTGGTCATATGGCTACTTTTGTTTGAATTTGATTTTGTCTCATTCTTCTTTGGGTAATTTGGCTACTGGATTTATAGGTCTGCTTTCTGTCCTTTACACTACGAAGCAGCCAAAGAAAAAGTGGTGAGTCCTCAGATACAGTCAGCTGCATCAGCACCACTGATGTTCCCCCAGCATATGGGACAGAGGAAGAGCAAGGAGTGGGCAGGACTGGGTCATAATAACTCCAGATTGTCTCCTTGGCAAGCATGATATTTTATCTGTGAGTTAGAACAACCTTAGTTTTTCTCCAAAAATCTCAGACACCAAAAAAGTCCCTCTCTGACCACTTGTCCCAGCAGCTGTGACACACAGCTGAGGATAGCCAACTTTCAACTCTTAAGAAGTAAAACCCAAAATAGAACAGTCAAAGCTGACCTCCTCCATGAGGGTCATTACTTGCAGAACTGGAGCACAAGACATTTTTGGAAGCAGACATCTAAAATTCTTTATGGGGGGCTTGCCCCTGACTCCTTGCCCACTAACAACTCTTGAGTCCCCTCATTTACATATCTCAGAATATATATGTCATGGTTTAATCTCAGGTGGCAACTAAGTACCATGCAGCCACTCAATCACTCCTCCTCCTGCTGGTGGGAATAGGAAAAGAATCAGGAAAAAGATAAAACTCATGTGTTGAGATAAGAACAGATTTATATTTGAAATAGAGTAAATTATAGTAGTAATAGTTGTTATTATTATTATTTTCTATTTATTTGAAAGGAAATAACAAAAAGAGAGAGAGGAAAAAAAGTCAAGAAAAAGAAGTGATGCACAATCCAACTGCTCATCACCCACTGACTGATGCCAGTCCTTGACCAGTTATTGGCCTCTTCTGGCCAACTGCCCCTGGTTTATATACTGGGTATGGTGCTTTAGAGTATGGAATATCCCTTTGGCCAGACACTGAAATGTCCTTGATTTAGAGTGAGCCACCACTTAGCAACAACTGAAACATTAGTGTATTATCAGCAGAATTCACATGCTAAATCCAAAACACAGCACTGTACCAGCTACTACTAAGAAAATTAGCTCTATTCCAGCCAAAATCACAACAACATGACTTTTCTGCTGCTGTTTTCTTTCTAGGAAAGGCATGGTGGGAGTCTGGACAGGAAAGACGTGATGCACAGGCTGAGGGATCATGGCCAAGGAAGTGCAGGAGCTATGCAACGGAGACACACAGACCCACTGCACCAGCAGACACCAGTAGGTGATGCACTGGGAGGCCTCATCTGCCCAAGACACTGGGTCCCTTAGCAATGGCCAAGCAGTCTGGACAGTGCCACCTACATGGAGGTTGCATGAGAAGTAGTGTATATTGCCTGCCAGGCCATGTCTTACAAGACATTTCTGAGTCTCAAGACTCTATTCCAGCCACTTAAATCTGCTTGTGGGGCACTCTGAGAGTAGGATTACAGTGTTGTGTGAGCACAGTTCTGGTAACTGCTCTCAAGGTCAGTCTTGTGCAGCCTCAGTGGAAGAGGGAACTTAGCATGAGCTCAGCAAAACAGGCATCTGGGACATTGGAATGAGCACAAGCTCAGCCATGGATTTTGACGGAGCATGAGCCCAGTCCTGCAGAGGACATTTCTGAAAGACTAATGATCTCTTCTAAGAGAACTTCAAGTTCATTAATGCACATGGCTTTCAATTATCTTTGCCACCACAGCCAGGCAGTGACTGATGTCAGTAGCTAAATGTGCAGTACATTTTTTAAGTTCTATGGACAGCAGGCTCTTGATACTGTACCATGCTACAGTGCTCCTCCTGTCCTGCAATGCACTCATAGTCACACTGTCTCTTCCATTAATTTTTGCTGCAGCCCTGAGAAGGCCTGAGGTCACTCAGCTCTACTTGTCTGTGCCTGGCACATCTCTCAGACCTTCTTTGCCATCACAGAACTCACCTACCTGATAGCCTTGGCTACCCTCTTAGCACTTGGGATGTGGGTATGGTCCAGATGTGTCTCTGCAGACACCCCAAACCACTCCCCCACTGCATCCACACCTGACCTTCAGTAACTACCTGCTCTGCAAATTCCTACTGTGTGGATGCCCACATAGGATGTGGTGTCTTTCTCAGCCTGTGATTCCACTGCCAGCTACAAAGTATTTCACCATCAGCTCAGTGTGACCTAAGGCATGCTCCTCTTCCTTGAGAAAATGTCCAGCTTAGCCCACAGCCAGAGAACCTAGATCCAAGGAGAGAAGGGAAGGACAGCAGACCTTACTTAAGTGTGAGTGAAAAAGAACAGATTGGATTAGGAGATTTGGAACGTGTTAAAAAATAGGGACATGACCTTTTTTTTGGCAAATGCCCTGGATCCTTATTGTAATCCATCTTAAAATACAATGTTTTTTATCTCTCAGAGGCTGTGGCAATGAATAACAACATGCTTTTGCCTGCCACATCCCATCAGTGATGTAGAAGCCACAAATCCAATTATAGGAAGGTCTGAATGTCCAACCAAATAACTAGGGGCAAGTACTAAGCAGGCCCTGAATGGAAGATTTATCAAAACTTAGTCTGCCTTCAAACAGATCTCTCCATCCGTCCCTGCCAGATATATCTCCTAAATTATCCATGCCCTGTGGTGTGGATGCCAACAATTTCCCAGAAAGAAGCCCAAGCTATGTCCTTTAAAATATGATTTCTGGTCAAAGTGGGAGATTGACTGCAAAGCCTTTTTAAAAAAAAAAAATCTCACCTCATGATGCAAGTACCCACAAATCCACTGAGGCTGCTGAGAACCCAAACGCCATCCCTTGGGTGTCCCAGTAAATCCATCCCTCCTTCCTGGCACCTTGGCCACTTCCTGCTTTAATTGCAAGTTGGCTTAAATTCCTCACTGCTTGTCCCTGCTCAGTGAGTGCATTTAGTGGTGCTCAGAGGGGTGGCAGAGGATGGTGTGAAGCCCTGGCTGCCTGCTGTCCTCTCTCCTCCAGCGAGCGCTGTGGGTGCGCGCCCTGTACGACTTCGAGGCCGTGGAGCACGACGAGCTGGGATTCCGCAGCGGGGACATCCTGGAGGTGCTGGACAGCTCCAACCCATCCTGGTGGAAGGGACGCCTGCGTGGGGAGCTGGGGCTCTTCCCTGCCAACTATGTCACACCAGTGCTGCTCTGAGGGCACAGCAGAGCTGCTCCTCTGGCACGACAGGGACAGAGAGGGAGTGCGTCTTCTTGCCACCAGGACACACGCTGTTCATTGTCTTGTCTTAATTTATTGGCAATTGGTCTTTTTAAATGTTGGTATGAAAGAGAACCCTTTAAAGAATATTCTCCCCCCCCCCCCCCCCCCCCTGTATTTCACAGTCATGAAGAGGAGGGAGCAAAAATCTTGGACTGTTCATTGAGACTTTGCTGGTCCTCCCTGCCCTGTCACCTCTTTGGCTAAGTGTTGATAGGCTCCTGCAATTAGGTTTATTCTGTAGAAATGCCCTTCAGGAAAGTCAGGCTTCAGGTTAACTTCAGGTTCAGTATTCAGGTAGCCCTATCCCTTAATTTTGGATCTGGTCTCTTCAGGCTCCATTCCACCTTTCTTTCAGAGGCAGGAGGGATGCAAGTGAATGAAATGATCCTTGGCAACCACATTAATCCTTCAGTTTGGGAAGGAAAGTAAAGGAGCTTTAGGTTGAAGCTGAGGCAATCTAGACTTTTTTTAATAGTTCCTGGCTTCCCCATTTCATACTGCATGTGTGGGCTGTATGGATATACAAGATGAAGGGAAGGAATCCTGTAAGCTTTTGTACAAATATACAAGTGGTGAAGGTATGGGAGGGCAAGAAGTTTTCTTTGCTTCTTCTCATAGGCCTGCTCTTCTTTCTGCACCCTATAACAACTTACCCATTTTCAAGCTGCTCTTTTAGGTACCTACACTTCAGCTAGATGGCTTGATTAGAGCAGATCAGGCCCTTCAGCTAAATTAGTATCCTCTGGATTGGATAACAATTAATATCCCTCAGTGGTTCTTTTTGTAGAACTGAACTGGAGAGGGATTGGAGAGGTTTCTCTGGTTTGGTGGCAGAAGTTCTTTCCCTGAGAATTTGCTGTGTTGAGGATCACCATGTATACAACTTACTAGAGAAATGTCTCAGCCAACAGGTTAAGCTGTTCTTTTACAGTATGCAGAGAATAAATCTGTAGCCATCAAGTAGTCTGTTCTCTGTTCCAGTTTCTTTTGGATTAAATAAGGTAAATTAATAGGTTTTCTAATAACTGCTGAGTGAATGCCCAGTTGTGATAGAAACATGTTGCAAATGCCCATTACCTGTCCCTTTTACAAACCCTGTGAAGGGGATTCTACTGCATAACCACTGCTCAGGCATGTTGATATTAAACAAGCTGCCTGAATTTTTCACAACATGTGGGATCATTGCAGTCAGCAATGAGAAATGATGATTAATCATTACTGAAAAAGAAAGAATAGGCAAGTGAAAACCTTTAAACACAAATCAGGCTCAGCAACAAGGAAAAAAAAAAGCCAGAAAAAAAGTTCTTATCTTTCATTAGTCCCAGTGAAAGAAAAAGAACCCAGGAAACAGGTTCTTGGTGAAATCCAATTCAATGTAGCTAGCCTGAATAAAGCTGCCAGCTAGACAGAGTATTAGCACAAAGAACCCATTTTGAGACAACTCCAGCAAAAGCAGATTGTTAATGGGTGAAGTAAAATGAGAATATTTAACAAGGCATATAAGCTCTAAAGAGAATAGAAAAGGCACATCAAGAACTTCTGGCTGCCATGGTGGCCCAGGGAACACGACTGCCTGGGCTGGACATGGCCCTGTTCTCTTGCAGGAGCCCTGTTCTGGCCCTTTAGTGTCTTCTTCTGAAAGGAAGCCCATGAGGCTTCTTTTGGAACACGATCCCTTACTATCTGTATGAGGGTGTAACCTCAGTGACTCCAGTGTGAAGAGTGTTTTGGTGTGATTTGCCCTTTTTTAACCTTTTTGTGTGCTAGTTGGTTTTCTACTAAGGCAATAGCAAATTTGGAAGAGAGAGGGTTAATACTCAGTGAGAGAGAGGGAGAGTATTAAGGCCAGGAGGAGATGGAGCCAAGAAGCCAGAGACTAACAAAGGCAAAGGAGGGATAAAAATGATGAATCTTTTATATTCAGCTCTGGCTGAAACAAAAGAAATGGTGTATCCACAATTATTCCCATCATGTCAAATCATTTTTCATTTAATTCCTTTTTTTCTATATTAGTTACTTTTAAAATTAGAAGCACCTTTCCTTTCCTCAGCACCCTAAAGACCCTCTTGGTAGTGAAGATGTAGTTGCACAAAATTAATTGAAGATAATGCACTTAGCAGTTTGATAGCTCTTCATGCATTTGAAACCCCTTTACAGAGATTAACTAATTAAGCAAGTCTAAGTAGTGCATTGTAAGTACCCCCATGTTAACTCATGATTCATTTGAGGAAGAGGTAAGTTTTCACGTGATTTTTTAAATTGATGTTTAAGGAACTAATACCTAAGGTAATTAGCATTAAAGGACTGCACACTAATTATGGACAGCATACCAGAACCACAGTAAAATCAGGATTTCTCATTATGAGCAGCACCTAATGACAGCAAAATTAGCAGGAGGTGACAGGCTCATGGTGTCTGTGATAACTCCAGAGTGCCTTGCTCTGCTGCCCTGTGCAGGGGCCAAGCTCAGGGTGCCTTGCCCAGTCTCTTTTGCCTCTGCTTTTGCAGTGCTGCCTGCATCTACTGCACGTTGCAGGAGCTGGGAGGCTCAGGTGTCAGCCTGCATTTTTGTATCCTCCCACAGTTAAAGCCATTTTTCTGCCAACAAAACAGCAGTGCTAAGGATTGAGGCTATTCCCAAGTCACTGGAGACTCTGCATACAAGGGGAGGTGTGGGCAAAGTGGTGAATTTTGAGGGGATAGAAGGAGCTGTAGGATAGAGGCATTTTCTGTGCCCCATGCCATTTTCTGCCCATGAAATTCTCTCTCTCATAGATCAGGCCACTTAATAAGGAAAGAGACAATCCTCTCCTCTAACCATGTACCCTGCCAACCTTCCTGCTCTTCCTTCCAACAGGTTTTAATTGTAGCACAATCTTTATTAATATTGTGGTGATTCACTTGCACCTCAGAGTCTATTAGCCATGCAAGAAGCACACACTAGCAACTAGGACTGGAGCCTTAAGGTGACAGTGCTGCACTGAGCTCACCTGACATCTGCCAATGTTTTGGAAGGAGCCAAACCCCTGGAACATATCCCAAGAGAGTCCACTATGAAACCAAAACGGGAAGGGTTAAAGAATAAAAACAGAAGATTATTTTGTTTCTTATTTTTCTTAAGCAAGAAAGTTCATGAGAAAAGAGAATGTAAACTGAGATAAAAGTAGGAAAAGTATGTGGGAAGGCAAGTATCATAACAAATGAAACAGAGGAAGCTGAACATGTACGTGATAAAATAAGTTTGATGAGCACAGCTGAGCTGTTCTTTCTCCTGTCTGAATGAACTTTTTGCCTATGTTCTGCTGCAAATCCATATTTTGCTTGGAAATGTCTCTGTGATTAATAAGGCTGAGCTAAAAAGAGTAAATGGAAATTTCCTTTCATGTGAAAGATGTGCAGGCAGTTTTCTGTGCACTGGTGTACATGTTTGCTATAACAGCTGTGCTCACTGGAGCACGCTGCAGAACCCACAGGATCAGGGCTGGTTCCCACTGGACTGCTCACAGGTAAGAGCACCAGGGAGAGGATCCTCAGGGCTGCCACAAAGTCAGCTCCTGCTCAGGCTGCTATGCCAGTCTCTTGTACCAGGAAAACAAGTTCATGGGTGGTGGTTGTTATTTAAATGGATGTTTCAGTGGGCTGTGCAGGAAATTAGAAGCTTTTCACAACAGCCACCTGTTCATGATTTTTTCTGCTTAGTGGCACCTCTCATCCTTCCTCCCCAAGAGGATTCCAAGAGCTGCAGGTTCTTTTGCCTTCAGCCCCTGTGGACAGCAACCAAGCATGTCAGAAGCAGAAGATCCAGCACCCAGGACCACATGGCTTGAACCGCCTTGGGCAGCAGAGTGGCATCATCTGGGACATTTTGCACTGCAGGAGCAATGCCACAGCAGGTGCAGTCCAGCAGCAAGGTGAAGGATGATCTCTACCCCAAGTGGGAAGAAGCAGGTCTTTAGTAATGTCAGTGTCACATCATAGGGACAACAAGGATGTGTGGTGGGACAGGATGGTGGCTATCTAGTCTAGGGCTCTGCTCAGCCTCTTGTTCTGATTCTGCAGCTCTTTGCTAAGGAGCCTGGGCTGCACCACACTAGGTGTAAAGTATTTGGCAATGCTGCCCATCCCTGCCCAGTGCAGCCCCAGAAGCCTTCATGCACTCCTGGCAGCTGCAGCCCATCACCTTGCTGCTCCTCTAGGGCCCAGGGCCCAGCCTGTGCCTCTGTGCTGACAAACTGCTCTGCAGACATTTCATTTCAAATATTTGTTCAAAGCAATTGGCTCAGGTGCTTTTAAATGAAACCCCATGGAGGTCAGTCAAAGCCATTAGTGTTCCCTGGGTGATCCAGGCAGTTACATTTACAGGCTAAAATACAGGCATGGACTAAAGAGCTTCTGACACCCAGCCTGTCCTTGCTGCTGAAAACTTTGCATTTCGTGGGGAACCATGAACTGAGTGCATGATAAAACCTTTAACAGCCCTGAAGAAGAGGGCAGAGCATTGCCAATTTCTCCAATTTTTTAGAGGCAACTTTCATGTGACAGAACTCATGAGCCTTAATTCACATCAAATGCAAAAGAAGTTACTTACATAAGCAGAACTGCCAGCAGAAAACAGCCAATGACTTATCTGTGAGCCACAGGGTAGCAGAGAAACAGGCAAGTGAATGAGGAGAGGTCACTGACCTTTGTGTGCAGGGAAAATTCAAAGCACATTGTCTGCTGCCATTGTGCAAGTGAGAGGTGCTTGGCCCCTGTCCAGCCTGCCAACACGAAAATGCAAAATTTCACAAATGGCAGGCGTGCAGGAATCCTTGTAGACATTCAGAAATAAAATTAGCTCGGGCAACAAAGGGAGAAAGAAGAAAGAAGCAAATTAAAAGATCTCCAGGTATCTTGTGGCTTCTCCCCTCTAGTCCAAGCAGGCTCATTTCCAGCAGGATTTGTGAAAGAGGGAATTTGTTTGTCACAAACAAAAACAAAAGTAAAAATGGGGGGAGAAAGCAGTTTAGGATGTGCATCTACTACTGTGCACTTCAAGCTATAAAAGGGTGGCAGTGTCCTGATACAATGACTGAAGTTTGAGTCTCTGTTTAAGTGATGCTTCTGAAACCTTTCAGTGATGTCCATGATTTATGCACATCTATGAATTCTGTGGTTCTATATCCAGCCACAGAAAAGGAAAGGAAAAACGAAAACCCACGAAAAATATGAGCTACCTTCTGTCCTCATCTAGAGGTCATTTGCAATGTATCTTTTATATCTGTGCTGTACTGAATGTGTCAGAATTTCCTTGTGCTACTAGCCAGTCCCTTTTCCTGGTCAAATTCCAAGATGAATACTGCTGCAGTGCTAACAGGCAATAACAAGCACAGGAATCAGTACTTGCTGCCCTTTCCTGTGACTGAATGCTTTCTGCAGTGTTTTGTTGCTGATGTTGTGGTTTTTGTTAGGGTGGGAGAGGGTGGTGTTGATGTTTTTTACAGCACACCAAAGATTTGGTTGCAAAATGCTGAATTAGAAGTAGACTGCACCAACATGTTAATTGTTTTTGTTTGGTTTGGTTTGGTTTTTTTGTCATGGAGGGAAAAAAACTAATTGCAAGTTTGCTAGCAGCACTAAGGGTTTGGGAAACTGCCCTTTGCTGGCTCACTTGTGCTCAGCATGAACTCTGGGGAGAATGGATCATACTCAAGAGTTTTCAGGAGTAAAAGAATAAAAGGGAGAGGCACCTCTGTGTAATCACTGAATTATTGGTGCTTCCCTTTCTGGGTGGGGTGCAGCCTTTGGGCACGTTTGTCAGGCTGGAGAGGAGAGCACCCAGGGCTCACAGCTTAAATCCTCAGCATCCAGACCTGAATTACAGCTGTGTGTTCCCATTTAGAATGTGAACATTGTCGAGCACAGAGTGGAGAACACTCCAACACCAGCCATAAACACCTGGAATTTAGGGCTCCAAAAATAAGAGGTAGGGCTCAGGACACACAAGGGTTGGCATTTTCAAGCAAGGAAGTGAAATGAAATGAAAAATCCAGCAGTGAAATGAAATGAAATTAAATTAAATTCAATGATATCTCGGGATTTCATGAAATCAAAAATCAAGGAATCAAGTGAAATAAAATAAAACTTCAAAGAATGAATTGAAGTGAAATGTAACAATCTAAATATTTCCTTTTCTAAAATGGATATTCATTCAAGGAATGAAAAGGATATCAAGGAGTGAAGGCAAATGAAATGTAACTTAAAGGAAGGAAATGAAATCAAGTTAAAGGAAACTAAAAATAAGGATATGCAATTAAATGAAATCTCAAGGTTTAATTTCATTTCCTGAAATGAATTTCCATTTCCTGATAGGGAAATGAGAAATCAGAATGAAGTGAAATAGATTGGAATTTCATGGACTGAAGTTAGGTGAAATGGAAGGAAATGTAATAAAATAAAACTAGGTGAAATATCGAGATTTCATTTTCTTTTGTGAAATGACAAAACAAGGAATGAAATTAAATAAAATTAAACTTAATGTAATAAAAGGAAATTAATGGAGTTTTAAAACAAAAAAAAAGAAAAAAAGAAAGGAAATGTAAAAAAATGAAATTAAAAGAAATCTCAAGATTTCATTTCCTGACATAAAATGAATTTTCATCTCATGAAAGGAAATTAAATGAAAAGTCACATAACAAAATAAAATTTAATGGAATAAATTCGAAAGAAATTAAATGAGAATTTAAAGGAAATAAAATAAATCAAATTAAATTAAACTTCACAATATAGAAGGAAAGTTTCACCAAGGAAAGAAGTGAAATGAAATGCGATTAAATTTAAAGAAAGGAAAAGAAATTAAATGTATAAAAATGAAATTGAATGTCATTTTGGTATTTCATTTCCTTTTGTGAGATGAATCTTCATTTCATGAAAGGAAATGAAATGACAAATCAAGGAATGAAACAAAATTAAATGAAATTTAATGTCTATAATGAAAATAAATGAAAGTGCAAAAAAAGGAAAAAAAATTAAAGGAAATATAACAAAATAAAAATAAATAAAATCTCCCTATTTCATTTTCTAAAAGGAAATAAAATTATGAATTTCAGTTGATTTCATTTTGTTGCATTTCATTTTTTCCTTTCATTTAATTTCTTTTCCTTTTATTCCATGAAGTTTCATTCCAGTTCACGTCATTTTTTGATGTTTCATTTCATTTCATCTTTGATGTTTCATTTCACTCCATTTCATTTTTCATTTTCACTGCATTTCATTGAATTTTCATTTCATGAAAGGAAATGAAATCTCGGGATTTCCTTTAATTTAATTTCATTACGTTTCATTTAATGCAGCTGTCTTTTGTGTATGAGAAATTCACATTTGTGTTGAACCCTCTGTTACTTTGGGCATAGTTGCAAAACTCAGGTTCAGGAGTGGCTGTCACACTCTGACATCAGCTGGGACCTCTTGTCTTCATCTCTGTAGCTTCTGATCTCTTCATCCTGCATCCACAGCTTAAACCCTTCATTTGGTTCTGAAATTCATTGTACAGTGTTCCTAAAATTTGCAGTCCCCATCACTTCCTTTCTCAAGAGTATGTAGATTTGTAGATTTGCTTTCCATTTCCTTACACTTACCATGGACATGAGTGTTCTCTCTCTTTTTGTGTGTGTGTGGGGGGGGTTGTTTTATTTTTCAAGTTCTGCAAGCATTATTTTGGTATTTATTCATGCTGTTTCCAAGTGGCTGTAAGCACTTGGGAATGCTAAATCCAGTCCAAGGCACTGTAGTGCTGGCACTGTGGCTGTGCCTCAGAGCTCCTGCAGCTTCCAACTGGTGATGAGAGGTGAACAGGCAAGTCAACAGGAATAGCACAGCTGTAGGACCACAGTTCCTACTGGGAACAATCATTTTGTCTCACCCTGTACTTTGCAATAAGGACTGACCTCCCCTCAACATCTGCATGGATGTTCAGGTCTTAAACTAGCCTGGAAGTCCAGGTCACTCCTAAGGTATGAATGCCTGATCCCAATTAATGGGGGATGAAGCAGAGAGAACCCATGAGATACAGGAATCCAGAGCCAGCAGCTTTGGCAGAACTTTGTGTAGTTTCAGCCTTGGTGTCATTGTCCAAGTTTATGGAAGCAGCAGCCTGTGCTGGCTTAGTGGCAGAAATTAAAAATTAAAATATGTCAACTGGGGACGAAAAAAAAAAGGATCCTAATTAGGAAATGCAGAAGAATCATAGAGAAAACCAGATACATTAAGGAAATAACCCTGACTGGAAAACATTAAAACAGTAAAGGATTTTAAGAAAATTTGGAATAGGAGTAACTCTAGCAATGATACAGACTTTAGAACATTTAAACTTATACAGGGAAGACAGGGGGCCTTGAGCCAGTTTTTATGGAATAAGCAATGTATGTTAATCTATAGCTTTGTTCCTGGTCATACCCAAAACAGCAGGAGTGAAAAGAAGACAATATGGAATCAATTCCCTGGACATCTCTGTGCTGAGAGAGGCTGTGACAAGTTAAGAAAATAAGACAGGAAGACCAACAAAGGAAGGGAAGAGGGTATTTTTTATTGAACCATGACTTCAAGTCCCTGAAAGCCTCAGTGTCACCCTGAATGGAGAGCAATGAAATGAGAAGTCACAAAGGTCCAAATCCTTACACAGGTCTTTACTTTCCCCATCAAATGTATTCATTTTAATGGCATCCCATGCCCATTGATGGTGTCTAATCCTTAATAGTTGCAGTGGAACTGCCTTGAATAAGTGGGAATTCAATGTCTAAGTGCACCTGAGCATCTGATTCTCTGAAATGGGCTCTGCCAGACCCTGCTGTGGGGAGCCACATGGGATGGGGACAGAGCATCCTGTCCCCGCGGTGGAGTTGCTGCACACAGGACACTCTGGTGTGGGCTGCTGACACCCTGGACCAAACGTAATTAATTACTCAACTCTTCATTTTCGTTCTCTGGCTTTCCCACTAATGTTTCTTCCCTATTTCTATGGGGGTTTTGTGTGCAGCTGCCTGTGGTCCAGAAGGTTTGTTATCTTCCCATCCTGACATCTTGATAGGCAGTAGAACGAGTAGGATACAGCACTAAGAGGTCATTAGCATTCAAATAGGTCAGGAGCTCACTTGGGGGTTTTACATGACAGTGTTTTCCCAACTTCTTGTCAGAAACAAGTGTTGATAAGCACGAGGGCAGTCACCAGTGGTGAAACTGCAAGCATGAAATCAAACCTTGGTGGTGCCTGGGGGCAAGGAGGAGCTCACCTTGCACATTTGCTCACCTGCAGGAATGGGAGGTCATGAAATGCTGCCCAGAAAATACAAAGTGTGTTGTGGAGAGCTGGCAGTTTGCTTCCTGCACCTCTCTGCTGTCCAGGGCAATCTCACATCTGAGAATTTCCTTTTATTGTGTATAATATGCCAAGTGAGCATTTCTCTCCTGTCCTACACTGAGCTTGTGGGTCCCTAATTTTCTGTACACTAAAATGTTCGTGGACTACTGTGCCTATGTTTGTGTCTGTAGAAGACTGAGTTGGTGCCTGCTTCGATTTGTGGGTATATGTGCTTGTTAGGAATTTCATCATTTCACCCAGAGTTTCCTTATGTGTAAAATGGAGATAATAACAGGTAATTACCTACCTGGCAGGACTGCTGTGAGGACAAATTAACCAATGCTTGTGTGGGTGTTTGCAGATGAAAAGCATGATATTAGGACTAAATATAATGATTGAATGTTACAGAAGAGAGTTTTTATTTACTATGGTGATTGAATAAGAGTTGAAAGCACTTTGTAGGTGTTTGTTTCTTGTGCAGCACTGAGTACTTGTGGAAGGTGGAAAACTGGTGGAACCAAGTTTGGGGTATGTGTCAAAGAAGTGGTTCAAGTTCCTCTTTAACCTGAGAGCTGACTGACTTTCTTTTCTCACCTAAATCTAATGCTGAACAAGGGACAAGAGAACAGAAGAATGAAAATGTGGGCAAGCTAGAGAGGAAGGGAATTAAAATGAAATGCAATTGAAGATCATGATTTCAAAAGAACAAAAATGTAAAAAAAATGAATGGGAAAATAAAAGCTGGGTGAAATGAGGACAGAGGAAAGGAAAGAAACCTCAGGGATTCATGAGTGTTACATTTTCTCAGTACATGGAATTATGAGAAAGTAAACACCAATTTAAAAGAAGCATCAGAAACAATAGATGAGAGAGAAAGAAATTGAGTGAAATAAGAAGGAACCAAGAGATCTGCTTAATTATTTTTTGTTTTCATTTTGTTAAGTGTAATGACATAGTTCTGTTATTTCCTATGGGTGGTTGAGAGGCACTTCTTTGCAAATCTAGAAGATGGTGTCAAGTATTTCAGATGCTTTTTGCATGTGTTCCATGGGCAGGCTGTTAAGAGTTAAGGTGTGGATGCATTTGTCAGCGTGAGAATGGCCCTGTCTGGTTTCATTTGGCTTTCATGCTGTCTCTGGAGAATTAATGGAACAAGTTCATTTCCATCGACTCCAGTGAAGCTTCACTGCGAGTGAATCAGAGCCACTCTCACTGCTAAATGTAGCTGTTGTCCTATGAATCCCTGATCCAAAGTGTTTTTCAGGTGAAACCTGGAATGTTTTGTGATTAAACCAAAATAAGAAGACAAAAAGCTTAATAGTGATGAAACTCTGAGTATGGTATGTCAGTGTGCAGGCTGCCCGGAGGAGTGGCAAGGGGAGGTGGACCACGAGACGAGTCAGGTGTAAATAACCAATACACACAGAGTTCAGGGAGCAGACTGCTTTTCTCTGCAAATTGTCCTGGGCTGCAATGGAAGTCATTGGCAAACATCCTTGCAGGGTCCTGTAGCCTGTTTGCTTTGGCTCCCTCTTATTCTCCCTCTCTCATCCCCACCCTTCCTACATCAACATCTCTCCAAATACAGGATGCCTCCAGTTCTTCACCTTGTTTCACATCTCTCCCTTTCACCCCAAAACTTATTTTGGGCTGAATCACTCTTACCTCAACTCATTGGCCTAAATTAATCTTTTGTGTAATTCAACTGACTAAAATTGACGTAAATCGAGTTACATCAGAGCTGAAATTAACACAGCCTGACTAAAATAGCACCTGCCTTTTCTACCGAACCAATGCCTGCCTCTTCCCCACCTCCACCCACATACCATGATTTTAACATTTCTTTCTCCTCATTGCTCTTTCACTTATCCCACTGCCATGAGCAAGCTGTGCTCTCAATGGTTGGTTTTGCCCTCTCTGCTCCAGCATCCTGTTCTCCTTCATCCCACAGCACAGGCTGTTGGTCCCTGTTGACAGCTGAGCTGTGCCTGTGTCCAAGCCCATGCAACACCTTTGCATCTTCTATTGGATTTTCCTGTCCTTCACCACAGAGGTGCACCATCTGAGTTCAGAGCCTATTTGCACTGGGCACTTCCTGTACCTGGAGAAATTATAGTCTCACTCCAAAGAATTTGCAAGTCAGAGTGCCACGATGTACAAACAGGAGGAGGGAAGTTAGATGAAGGTAAAGTTATTTACCAAAGGTAGCCTAGCAGGACAATGGCAGAGTAGTGGGTGTCACACTCAAAGCCTCTCTTCCTTTTTCATGACCTCCTTTAAAACCAGCATGGCATTTCTCACCCTGTCTTTGGGCCCTCACCCTCACATGGTGGTAAAACATCTCCTTTGTTTGCTTTCTCATCTCTTCTCGCTTTCTGACTTCCTTCAGCTTGGTCTTGGAGCCTGCTCATGTTAGCTAGGCTTTCTTCCCTCCTCTTTAAAAATCCGGGTGTTTGCAGCCAAAAATAAAGGGTGGCTTCTCTGGTTGAGCCATACTTTATGTCTGGCAGCATGCTCCACCCTGTGCATCTGGGTATTTCTTTGGGGCAAGGATTTATTCCATAATTGCTCTAACTTATTTATTATCATGGCATATGTATCTGCAGTGTTATGCAAACTGTAAAAGCTCCTAGTTCTAAAGGTCACCATGTGTTTGCCTTCCAAACATAGATGAGCTCAGAACAAAAGGGAATGGCAGGGCTCGTGAGGAGATGAAGGCAGGGAATCACCCTGATCTAACTAATTTGCCAAGGCATTTCACAAAAGTAGGTTACCTAGTGCTGCAGACAAACAACCCAATCCAACCTCACTGTCTTCCAGATGAGTGAATTGCACATGGAGCCTCTTGTTCCGGGTTGGGTGCCAGCTGTAGCTTCCTGGAGGTGGTGAGGACATTGGGATGTTGTAGAGGCTGCTGTGCTAGATTTATCCCAGGCTCAAAAGAGCCTTGCTGCAGTTAATGGCCTTCAGAAGCTGGAAAGCCACTGTGCTGCCTGGTGACCAAGGGCACCAATACACCCCACACATGGCTTGTCACAGCGCTACCCTGAGCACTGGCATGAGTGATAGCTGAGCTGTGATTTGTTTTAACATTGCTCTGAAGTGTTGAAAGAGGATCACAAGGTAATTATCATACCTGAGCTCATGAAGTGACCCCACTACATCATACATGCAACTTCCAGGAAGACTAGGGATCAATTAAATGCTTGTGAGATATGCAAAATGCTAAGCCATTATTTGCAGTCCTTCCCAAGATCATCTGTTGTCTAATGGCATTTACTGTGACTTAGGTCAATTGTCAGCATGAGGAGGAAAAATAAATCCAATCATTGCTTCCTCTACTAATTGGCAGCTTCAACTAAGTGGAATTAGAGCCATGAAGACTGGCCTCTCATTCTGCTTGTCAGAGCAGAGATGCTCTGGTAGGGATGGGGATCTGCCACAGGTTGCACTCTTCCCCAGGGGATGCAGCTGCTTCTTCAGTAGAAGAATATAAACACAGGAGGGTGGGAAGAAGGTGAGGGGTCTGGCAAGCAGAAACCTGTTCCTGAACCAGCCATGCTGGAAGAGTAAAAGGAAAAATGCCCAGGGTCACTCTCAAGGGAAGAATTTTTAAAGACCTCACCTAAGTATGACAGGACAAATAGAAAACAGTAAGTGAGTAGGATAAGTAAAACACAGGGGCAGAGATAAGAATTCTTCATCATCAGGAGAAGGGGAAAAAGGAATATGGAGAAACTCAGAGCTGTGGCTTATTTCTGCTGCAGCTTCTCCTCCCCCTCCCTTCCTCCTATGTGATTTGCATGAGGTGGCAGCACAGTAAACCACCACAACCCCAAAATAAAGAGTACTGGGGGACAATTTCTCTGAAAAATACCCCTCTGCCAAAAAAAAATCTCATAAATATGATGATCAAAGTGTTCAGGTATTAACAGATGAGAATGGTTTATTAATCTGCATTAGCTCAGAATCCATCTGATTATTTTTAAACCTCTAAGACTGAAAGCTATAAACCTTCCTAAGAGAAATGCCATTTATTTTAAAATGAGCAGCAAAATCTTGATTAATTGAGTTGCACAAGAAATGGATCTAAAAACAGGCACTGGAGGAACATGAGTTCATTATGCATTTGGGTTTTGCTTTTGGAAGAATTCAAAACCAGTTCTTGTTGCCAATGCTGATTTGAAATTATGAAATTCTAAGCCTGAATTCAGGTGTCCATAGACCCAGGGAGGGATTGTCCAGGTCCCTGATCCTGTGGCATTATCTCAGGACCAGAACCATCATCGTGCCTCTCATCTGAGAAGTCCTTCCCTACTGAAATCCAAGCAGTAACGTCTCCAGTATCAAAACAAAGGTGCTCTGCTGGTTTCCCCATGTGTAGCTTTGGGGTGCCCAGGCTGTGCCCCTGCTTAGAGAGGTGCTATGGCCTGGGACAAATTCTGCTGTGCAGTGTCTCAGTCAAGCCACATGGTGGTTTGGCCACAAGATGAACAGCTGGAACAGAGGCAGGGAACATCACCTGGTTCTTTTTCTGTCATCTTCGTTCAGCATTTATAAAGCTAAAAAATAAATAAATAAAAAATCAAACCACAAATTTTGAACATGAATTCCTGTGAAGTTTTGCTTTCACACCTCCAACGTCTGTCTGGAAATGGCCTTTCCAGAGGGAAGTTTGATCAGCTCCTTTTATTTGCTTTCTCTGACTCACGGGAGCCACTTGCTCCCACTCGATCTGCCTGCACTGTGGCACTGCTGGACAGAAGCACTGGCAGGTGAAAGGGATCTTCTGGAGCTAGCAGTGCTTCTGAAAAGGTCATGAGCAGCTGATTTCTCCTGTGCATTGCTTCTTTGATGGTTTTAAGCTAAATACACATCCAAGTCCCATGTATGTGGATCAGTAAAGGGTATCTTCAAAACCAAATCAACACACTTCTACAACATCTTAAAATCTAGCTGTATCTTTCTTTATGTTCATGAATCACAGATCAACTTGTTCCATCTCCACATCTAAGCTATGCTTCAGTCTCCTGCATCTCTGCTAATAGGGTTCCCTTTTTCCTTCTTATGCTACTCCTCTCACACAGTTTTGCATTTATTGTGAGAGCCAAACTGCTTCCTCACTATTCATTTTTGTATTTTTAGGGCCATCTTCTAACTTCTACCCTCCCTAGTCAAGCCTCACAGTTATATTCTTTCCCTCTCCTTATAAAAAACAGTTTCCTATTTTGCCATGGCTTTTTTTAGCCATCCTTCAGGATGTCTAAAACTTTGTAGATACCAGAACCTTTTCTCTGCTTCCATGTGCTTTCCTTTCCTCCTCTGAATATGCAGCTTTAAAAATGTATTTGTTCACTCTTGAACACTTCATGTCTCTCTTGCACCCCCTGCACTGACTCCCTCTTACCCACCACTTTGGTTATAACTTTGCCATAATTTTGGCATGTCTCGTCATCAGCACATAACTTCATCTCCCACTTGCTCTTGCTGCACTGGCTGGAGGACTGCTCCACAGTATCTGGATAGTACCATTAATCACTTCCTGCCAGTCTGCTATTCCTCCTTCCAGCCTAAGCCTGAGACATCCCAGACTTCCTTGTCTGCTCCACTCTTCCTGTTAGCTCTCACCTGGGCATTTTCTTCCCCTGAGAGCTGATAGCAATGCACACTGACAGGTGGCCAGTACACAAACAAGTGCATGATGCTGCAGACTTGTTGCTGTCTTCTTAATTTTTCAGTGCCCCCATTCCTGGTGTTTCTTTGTCTATAAAGCACACTGTGATTTGAGTGCTACAAAATCATAGCTGCTATTAAGCATTCTATTAAGCATTCAGGATTCTGCATTGCTGATTCCTCGCTATGTTGTTTAGCCATAGCTTCCATTCAGGCTCCTCTGCAAAGGGACTCTACAGCTGTCTTTCTTCATTTTTCCCCCCCTACGCCCTGCAGGAGAAACCAAAGTGAATGCAAGTGACATTGGTTTGGGGTTTTATTTTTTAAGCTTTTCTCTACACCAACCCTGTGAAGTACAGCAGTATTGTCCTCATTGTAGAGAATGACAACTGAGGTATAGCAGATGACTTGGCCAAGGTCCCTCAGGGTAGCTCAGCTGATTTGCAGCCAGTTTGAGTCCCTGCCTGTATGGGTGTTGAAAGAGCAAGAGACCCAGGTCAGCAGTATTTCTTATAGGAAACTGCCTAAAAGTGCTGCCCTGTGAGGAGGAGCAGACAGGGAAAACAGCTAAAGGTCTTTCTGTGCGTGCTCAGTCAGCAAATACCTCGCTGCAAGACATGAGCCTGTGAAGGCAGTTGTTCCTTTCTGCTCTCTTCAGAGGACTCTCTTACCTATTTACTCTCACATGGAAACATGTGAGTGGGAGGCCAGAAGCACTTGACTCATTTGCAGCAATCCTCCAGTTCAGCAGCTAGGTTTTCTCCCTGAGGCGGTGTAATGTGACAGAAAGGAAGCTTCTGAAAGCATTTCTTCATCCTCCGGATTGCAGTCTGTCACTGCTGCTGCACAAGTGACACACCTGCCTGCCACCGCCTGCAGCTCTGTGGGTCGCTGGAGGGCGAACGGGGAAGGCAGGAGCTTCTTCCTCTCCACCCTGAAATCACCGTGTTTCAGGATTTTTTGCTCTGCCAGAACTTGGATATGACTAATGCACCCACTCCTGTGCTGGCTTGGCAAATGGGATTTCAGACTCGGGACAAGTGGAGCACGGCTCGCTGTGCACGTAGCAGTCTCCCCACAAACTCCTGGATGCTGATCCAGAGAAGAGAGTCAAGAAGGTGCAATTTCCACCAAGCCTTTGTGAGTCTTGCTGTGCTGCCAGCCAGCACAGGGAAGGAGTGTAGTGTTTAATAGCAACCATGGCACAGGCACCCATTTATTTACTCTTCTATTTCAGGACAGCAAAGCCCCATCACCTCAGACTAACCTGCAGATGACATAGTGAGAAATGGAAAACAATCCCTTGTGTCCTCCATCACATAAACAATTAGTTGTCTTTGCACAACTAATTTTTAAGCAATTGCTGCTTTTTATGGAAGAAAAAAACCAAACAAACATCAAATCAAAACAAAACAAAAGAACTCCAAAAATTAGTATGGTTCAATTGGAGACATTTTGGTAAATCATGTTGTTTTGTTTTGAAGGTACCACTCCTCACAAAAAGACTTCTGCTACACAAAATGGTACTTATTTTAATATCTGCCCCTGGTTTTGCTCCTATTTTGCATGTAGATGGTAACTATTCTTCAGCAAAATAAGATATAGTGAGGGGGAAAGCATCAGGATTTAATTCCTAAAGAGCCGAGCACTCAAAGGTTTGTAATGAGAGCTTGTAGCAGTTTATGCCACACAAGAAAAACTGCTGGGAAATTTATCAAAGAATGTATCATGAGGTGGGCTATTTAGGGACTGAAATTACATAGGAAGAACTGGCAAGAGAGGTGTGCACTCAGGACAAGTGCAGTCACAATTAATGCTAAATATAAGGTGTCATATCTTTATCTAATGCACAGCCTGCACTGCCTCGCAAAGGAAAGTTAAGCAATTAGGCCCAAATAACCAGATTATACGTGGGAGGTGTTTGAAGACAGATTTAAAACACTGTAATAGAGTTGGGGGAGGGTTACAACAAGAGGTAATATTTCCTGATAGGTTAGTTTACATGCTTTGGAAAACATTCTGGAACCAGACCAGAAAAGTAAGCAAGGCCTTAACCAGGACTTGGCCTGGGACGACACCCAAAGAGAGGCGAAAAGTAAAGAGACCCAACCCTGCCTGTGCACACGCAGCCCCTCCAGCAAGTGATCCCCAGGAACAAAACAAATCCAGTGGCAGACAGCAGAGTTCTGCGTGGATGTGCGTGCCTCAGCACAGTTCAAAATCAAAATTCAAATTCCCCTTCCTTGTTTCTCTTGAGCCTGTGCTAAGGGCAGAGAGGAAAGCCTGAGCCCAAACAATAATGATTCTCTTTTAGAGTGGAAACTGGACTTCACTCCTCGATCCCAGAGGGGCAGGGCCAGTGCAAGTCTTTCCCCCACCCTGCCTGCCAAGTTTCTTCTTCTCCAGTCCTGAAGGGTTGGATTGGCTCTGTGGCAGAGAGGGAAGTTTTTTTGCACAGCCCTTTTTACTCCTCTGAGGTGTCAGCTGAAGGGTTGGGAAAAATCAAAAGGAACTGAATCATCCAACCTTACAAAAACTCCAGATCAGAAAAAGACTTGGTTGGAATGATGTGAGAATGGGGAGGGGGAATGAGACAGGACACGTGCTTGCTTTGGAAAGAGGTCTCAGCTTCTGCAAAGCTCCTTGCCCCCATTTATCATATCAACACACAGACAACATTTTGTCTTCTAGTGTGAGAGGTGGGGGCTAAACATTTCATCACAACAAAGTGTAAATTATCTCTGCTGCCTTTACTTGGGTGTGGGAAATACTCACTTGCTTTTAAATACAAAACTATATATATATATTTGTGAACCTACTGTTGCTTTCATGTGGGAGCCTTAGGTGAACACAAAAGACTACATTGTGCAGCTACAAATGAACAGAGCATCCAGGATTAAAGAGATTTTCTTTAGCCCCACATGAAATAGCACAGCCGATGGCAGCCTCTGGTACAGAAAAAAAATGCAAGCAACAAGTAATTTAGTGAGCATTGAAACTGAGAAAGTAACATCTCCTGAATGTTTGTATATTGTGGTTGATTGATCATGGTGTCTAAGATGGCAAAAAAATAATTTGAAGCTCTTCCTACAGATCAGGCACTTATTAGCATTCTCAATTTTATGGAATATCTGAAATCTAATAAGGCATGAACCCACGTAACTTTCACTGTCGGGGACTGTGATAAAGTCTCTTTTTGCTATCAGGCCTGTTATTTTTCACAAAATCTCTAGGGATGTAATTACACTTCTGCCAAACTTGTTTGAAATCAGACAGTGGGCTCAAAAGTTTATTAGAGACATGGACAGACAGGCACAGACACCATGACCATGTAAGTCTCATTTCCATTAGAAATAAGGCTAAAAGAACTTACATGGAAATTAATTTTTAAAGGAGACTTGATAGGCAGAGGAGTAGACCTTTGCAAAGTGTAATTTCAAATTTTAAGTAAATTTCATGCCAGGAAAAGCTATTGAAGACAGTCTGGAATACTAAAAGTATCTTTTAGCTAGAGGAGAGGACCAGCACAGGATGAAACTGTGGTGGCCCACCTGATCCTTATTTATTAAAAATAACTCACAGGTTATTTCACAGGTGAGGGCAGGTAATTTCTTAGAGAGAGTAAACAAAGAGCAGCTTCAGAAGCTCTGTCCCCTATAGTTTTTTTTACTTGTTTTTGGCATGTGAGCACTTAGGGCTAATCACAGATGTAGAGCACCGCAAATGCTTCTGAATGTTTGTATTTCACCACTGCCTTTGACTTTATCCTTGTTTCCTTGCTCATTCCCTGCCAGTTCTGTCCCTGGGCTGCAGTGGGGAAGCACTGCTTTTTATCCTTTGTGTATGCAATCCACAGTGGGACCAGAATCTTGATTAGGTCCCCTAGCAACGATCACACACCTCACAAAAAATCGTAATTTGACGTTACAGCTCCCAGTCTCTCGGGTGGGATGCATGTGGGTATTTATTCATGCTCCAAGCCAGAGACTGGAAGCACGGCTGTTTCACTCCCAGCTCTGACACCAGCCTGCTGTGCAGCCTCTGGCACATCATTCTGTCATCTTCCCCTCTGCAAGCTGCTTTTCTGGAGTGGCTGAGCTGCCAGAGGAGTCAGAAAGGGCCGGCTACCAGCTCACTGCAGCCAACAGGCCACTCCTGTGGCCACCATGGTGCTCTGCCCACCTCCCTGGCCCAAGCTCTCCTCCTCATCGTCATGTGCATTTCTCAGGTGGCTGCCAAGTCTGAAAAAGGGGGGGGCAAAAAGTCTTAAATAGACTTTTGCATTCACACTCGAAAATATACCTGCTGCCCAGGCCTGGTTCTCTTCCAAGCACTGCAGTGGGGACACTGGTGTTGTCCCAAATCTGGGTTCTTCCACCCCGTGGGGAAGCTGATCCACACACAGAGTTGAGATACTTGATTTTATTGCATGTCTGCACAGAGATGGGTGTGAAGTGGTAAATCCATAAAGCTAGGAAGTGTATTTATACACACATACACAATGTATACATATGCAAGCATATTTATGCAATCCTATTCAGGCAACATTTGCATAATGAACCTACATCACCACCTGGCTCAGCTACTACTGCCTCCTCGCTCCCCAGCCCAGTTTAAAGGCACAGGCTATTCCAAATTCTCATGTTCAGTGGGTGAGGGTCTTCCCTCAGAGGTGTGGTTTTCCCATTTCAACGCACCAAGTTCATTCCTAAGATACCATTTCACAACTTAGTTAAAGATTTCTAACCCACATCCCCTGAAGCTGGTTTAGGCCGCCACATACCCAGTCTCTTCCCTTTATCTTACACCACATCCTGCATCTCTTGGGTCAGGTTGTTGTCCTTTTCGCAGAAACTGCTCTGCGTGCCGGGCCCGGGGGTCCCGCGGAGGGGCAGGGCGGCGGGGACAGCCGGGCCCGGGGAGCGGCCGCCCCACCCGTCGGGGCGGGCTCGGGCAGGCCAGGTGAGGCGGGCCCGGCCGCGCCTCGCCCTCCTGCCGCAGCCTCCTGCCCTCGCTGCCGGCCGGCGCTGCGCTGGGGGTGCCAGGCATGGCGGAGTCCCAGGTGCTGCTGCTGGACGAGCTGCACGTCAACGAGAAGGTGACGGAGGCCCAGGCCCGCTTCTACTACAGCGAGGAGCAGCGGCGAGCCCTGGAGGCGCTGGTGACCCGCGGCGAGGCCGCGTACCGGGAGGCGCTGAGGAAGGAGCAGCTCCGCGATTTCCTCTCCGGCCGGGAGCTGCAGGACCTGCGGGGCGGCTGGCGGGGCTACGACGACCCCCGGGAGGGCGGCAAGGTGGCGCGGGGGCCCGGCGGCGAGACCCTGTCGCTGGCCTACTGGCCCGAGTGCTCGGACACCGAGGTGCCCCCGCTGGACTTGGGCTGGACGGACAAGACCTTCTACCGCGGCATCAGCCGGGTGTCCCTGTTCACGCACCCGCGCAAGGAGGAGAGCGCGCCGCACCTGAAGGAGGTGGTGCGGGACATGATCCAGCAGGCGCAGAAGGTACGGCCCGGTCCGGACGGGCCTGCCCTGCCCGCCACAGCGGCCCAGGGGCTGGCTCGGGCCGAGGGGTGGAAGGCGGGCGACAGCCGGCTGCCCTCGCTCCAAAGCGGGAGCCGTGCAGCGCTCGGTTCCCACCAGGCAGGGCTCTCCCTGCGCCTTGTTGCCAGTCGTGTTGCGCTTTGCCGAAGCTGATGCCTGTGATGGGGTTAAACCTCTGCACACCCCCTCCACCTCCCTCCCCTCAGAGAGGGTTCTGTACGCGTCGTTCGCGTTGTCTGTCCCGGCCTCATTCAGAGGGTTCAGAGGAAAACAGGTCATGATGCTGTTACAGCCACCCCTACGTAGGGTATGCAGGTATCCCTAGTTAGAGACAGGGCAGCGTGTTCCTTTATGGGATGGTGTTTTTTGGGTTTATTTCTTGTGATCTCAACACCGTCCAGCCTGAACTGCAAGTAGCCAAAGCGCAGACAATGTGTGGCTGCTCCTCCCATTTATCTTTCCCTGGAAATGACTGCTGGTGGTGACAGGGCACCTCTGGCGAGGAAGCAAACCAGCCGCGATGCTACAAGAGCTGGCTTTGAACAGGTGAGGGCAATCACGAGGTTCTTCGTCACCCACCCCGGATGTGGGTGAAGTTCCCGGGGAAGACCACCCGGGAAAAGATCCAGATCCCAGTCAGAGCTGACACACCTCTTGGGTAAAGGGGAGAACAGTGTAAGAAACTCCATTCCTGCGCTTAGTTTTGCAGCTTTCTGTTTTTTCTGCTTTATAATTCAGCAGTCGTTTCCTCCTCCACCTGTTCCCCTCTGCCAGCACACTCTGTATGCACAACTTTTGTAGACTTGTTCAAACCGAATCTGCCAGGAAACGCAGAAAACTTTCCAGAGGCATTAATCTGGTGGGTGATCTTCTCAGCTCCCTGCTCTCAGAAATTGTGCACACCCTGTAATTCTGTTCAGTGACTGGTATGATCAGTCACTTAGAAGACAGAAGCTGTAAAATCCTTAGACTTCAATGTAGTGCAACTTCACCTCCTCTTTGCACTGCCACAAAGGCATCAAGACTGTTCAAGAACTGGGAAAGTTTTTCTTTCAATAGCTGTGCCTGGCACCTAGAAATAATTAATTCCTTTGTAGATTTTTATTTTTTCACTGACTGGACAAACTGTGCCCCTCCCAGCCTGAAGCCGGTTTCATGTTTAACAGCCATTCGAGTGTTTAATGGTCCTTTTCATAGATAACTATGCCTATTGTGTACAGCTGAGCTGGCCCTGGCAAAAAAAAGTCTGCAGGTAGCAGCTTTTTAACCAGCAAATGAGAGACGGGGTTGGTTGGGTTTGTTTTTTCTGAGGGGGGTCTAAACAGATGCTGGTAATATGTGGCACATGTCTGTGGGTGGCTTATCGTCAGTATTTTACAAATACATGTTAATTAACCTGCCTTGCTGCAATGAGATTAGCAAGCATTAACTTGCCAATCTTAAAATTCCTATGAAGAGCTAGGCACACCTATAGACCCTACAGATAAGTTTATTATCCATAGGATAGGAAGAGAAATGGGGAGAACCTCTTGCAGGGGTAGACACTCATGCTCTGACTTGCTATGCTTGAGAACACTCCTAGGTGATCTTGACAGATCACCAGCTGTGACAGGGCTTTGAGATGGCAAACCCAACAACAGGCGTTGCCCATGGGAAGTTTTGACTGCTCTTCTCAATGGTCCCCAGTCTTGGAAAGAAGCCTGGATTGACCCAGGGCCCCACAGCCTGGAGGGAACCATCCCTTCACATTGCAGAGCCGGTACTGACAATTAATGGCTTGTCCAGGACAGGGTGTAATTTCTGCTGTCATTACTCTCATTGCAAATGGAGGGCATGGAGAGAAAAGAAGTTTGTGCTTCTGCTATTCATTCCCTGTGTGGATGTTCTTACTTCAAAAGAATATTATTTGGCATTCTTTCTCCTAAATAGCTCATCCATACTACTGTGTATGGATGGGGGGAGAGGGAGCATAACAGGCCTGAGTTAATGCATAAACTGTTTGTGCCTTTAATTATGATTTGCTCATATATAGAGTTGTTCAGAAGCAAAGTGGCACAAGTTCACTGTATTTTGGTTTTCAGAGGTTCTGGTAACATTCCCTGCATCCTGCTAGGAAGGGACAAACCAAGGCAGGACCTGAAATCCTGCCTAGTAGGAGTTACTGTGGGACTCAGTGTGATGTAGCTCCAGCAGAGCTCACCTGTATCAGGAACTTACATGTTAATGATGAGCATAAATACAATGTCAGCTCTTTTTTCTTTCTCTAACAAAGGGAAGCTGGTGTAAGCACTGTTGACAGAAGGAGCCTGACAGAGCAGATGTGTTGGTTGTTGTTGGCCGTATAAGCAGAGACTCAGCAGATGCAGTGGGGGATGTTTTTTGTGGCATCACCTTCCCAAAAGCCACTTGTTCAAGGACACTTTTCACAGGAAAAAGGGCTCTGGGGAGAATTATTCCCCCTTGCTTAGGGGGCTCCTGCAAGAGAGCTGCACCTCTTCCAAGCACCAAGTGAAGAAAATCCTACTGTGTGATTCAGTATTTAGCTCCATTCACACTTGTATATGCCATTCCCAGCCCAGATGGGCTTATTACTGTGATCCCCAGCACCTGGGAAATTAAAATTTAGACAACTCTATTCCCAGCATACTGTCAGCATGGCAGCTCTGACCTGGCATGCTGATGTTATGCAGAGGGACTAGAAAAACAGTGGTTTCCTCCACTGATAACCTTTAAAATGTTGGGATGAATAACTCAGGCAGAAAAATTAATTGGTATTTCTAATGGTCTAAAAGATAAATGTTTTGTCTTACTCTCCCTTTCTGTAAGATCAGCATTATAGTTACCCATAACCTTCTTGGTTTTGTTGTTACTCATCCTATAAATGTTCAGACTTGTCTCTCACGTCAGTGAAACCTTTTGTTTTTATGTAAAAATATATGCCTGGAAAGAAGGATTAGTTTTATACCAGAAAAATAGTACATGGGAAGAGAGGGAATGATCATTTTGCCTCCAAATCTTGAATACACTCCAGTCCCTTCCTGAGAAATATGAGGTGTTTATGTTTGAGCTCTATAAATCATTTTTGGGAAACCTGCCCTGAGAGCAGACTTTTCACAGGGATTTGGGGAAAAAAAAGGAGACTAGAATTCTTGTTGTCTACACTATTTGTCATGGCTGAGGATGCAGGCCCTTGTTCCTCTGCACATTCATTCTTCCATTAGACACCTTCAGGTTAAGTGTTGTGTTTTCAGCATTTTCCTTCATTTACGTGAATCCTTGCAGAGATGATGAAAGTTTCTCAATACAGAGGAAAAACTAGGTATTTGGCTTTGGCATTCCTCAGGCTGCTAAAATAAGTCCTTTTCATCCTGAAGGAGAACTCTCATAGACATTTACTAAGTTTCTTCCCAAGTGCAGCAGCTAACCCAGAAAATTACAATTATTGGTAGTGCTTGGGTTTGTACATCCCTGTACTTTTGTCTCCCTATAGGCTTCTCCTCCATTATATGGTATCAGTGCTCCCCTTTATTTTGCACCAGTGGGATGGGCCTTCCTTTCAGTTCCTAATATTTATTCAGTTGTCTGCCTGCCATCTTCTTTTTCCAGATTATTGCAGTGGTCATGGATGTATTTACAGACCGGGACATCTTCCGCGACATTGTTGAAGCAGCGTATAAGCGCTGGATCCCAGTCTATATAATCCTGGATGAGGAGGGTGTGAAGCTCTTCCTGGAAATGTGCAGATGCCTTGACCTCAGTGACATGCAGATCCGGGTAAGATGTTCAGTACTGGACCACTACCTCTTGTAGGTTAATGGCCTTTCACAGTTGTAATGAATCTTGGAACTTGCTTGGACCAGCAAACACATCTCTTCCTCCCTACAAGTCATACCACAGCACTTAGAGAGGGTTGATGGAAAACAGAGGAATAAGAGAGTGGCCTGATTATACAGAAGGAAAGATCTGGATTGTTTTGCCTTTTACCCAAGACAGGGATCTGTGCCATTTCTTGGCTCTTGTGACTTAAACATTCCTGTGTGGGGAGAAAATTACCAGAGAAAATCCCTGTAAATCTTCTGTGTGAAGATTCAAACTAGTCCCAAGGAGCTCTTTGAATTGTTTGCATAGATCCCTCTTACAGGACACATATACTCTGTGAAATCAAGACTTTCCTATCCAGCAGTGATCATCTGGGAGTGAATGAATTTGTAGTCCATCTCTGCAGAAGAATTTGGGGGATCAAGGGCCACAGCTGCTGCCCAGTCCCATACCAGACTGTGCCTTCATACAGTGCATGCAGCATAGCAGAGTAGTCAGTCTAGCTTGGTTGGCAGAAGCAGGCTCAGAGGGATCTCACTCCATTACATGCAGACTGAAGTCCTTTGTGTGTTTCTTGTTAGTATTGTATTCCTTCCTTTTCCCACCATCTTTTTAGCCACTGTTGCTACTACAGACTTGTTCTGAATACTGAAAAAAGTTGCTAGGTTGGGATGCCAGACTCACCTCTCTTTGTGATCCAACTGTTCTGAGCAGCGGGAGAAAAAGTGCTTTTTTGCCTGGAGGAAAGGTGGATTTTCCATAAACATTCAATTAGGAGTTAAAAAAACCCAAAACACAACCAAAACTCGAGAAGCTCTGAAGATTATGGTCTCATATTAATCACTGCAGGAGAACTCTCTTAAATCTGGATGAAAATTACCTGCATATATCTGAACAGTGCTTCTGTGAACTACCACTCTGCTCTGAGTTTCATAAAAGAAGACATCCAGCTGAGAAGTTTTCTCATCTTTCTCCAAAACAGTGGTGGAAGTTCCTTCCCTCTGGTGTCTTTGAAAGCAAGACACAGACCTCATTATAACAGACAAGTTCTAAGTGCCAGTGGTATTGTGTGTCCTAGGCTTGTGTCTCTCTGGTACATAACTCTGAAATCACAGCAGTACTTCCATTTGCTCTGGTACTGGTTTCCCAGTACTTTTCTCACTGTGTCATCATGTACAGGAATGATGTCATCAATACAATGTTTTAACTCAGGGACAGAGTAAATGAAAAGATGTCCTGGCATTTTAGAAAGAGTTGTGTTGCTATTGGAGAGTTGAGTTCCTTTCAGTCTGTCTTTTCTAAACAGCAAGCAGTCCCCTTCTGTTCTTATTCTTCTCCACAGGTATCTACACAGACTTGACACTCCTAAACCAGTGATCACAGTGATGTGCTACAGCAGTGCCTAGGTCCTGCAGCAGTCTAGTTGTATGGCTCTCTCCAAGGAGGTGCAGTTTGAACTGATGCAATCAAAAGAAGGAAAACACTTTTTCTGTGTCCCTTCCGTGATTCCCTTCTTTCATGGCAGCCCATGCTATGTTTTTCTTTAGACTTTTTCAGCTAAAAATAGTACAAGTTGAGTTGAAGGAAGTCGACTGAGAAGAAATTTTTTACATCTTTTGACCTAGTTGTTCACTATTCTGCAGAGCTTCAGCCCCCATACTGCTGTCCTCCACATTTTTCCCTTCTTTTCCCAGGTATCTCATACTGGATCTTAAATTTCCCTGAAGGTTGTTATCTTTCTTTTCCAGTATGGCTTAGGTTTTTGTTAGTCTTGCTAAGGTCAATGCAGTTAATTTCTGAATGTGGTTCTATGGAATGGGGCTACAAGTAATTTGCCTCTCAAGGAAGATGTTTTCTTAGTGTCCCACCCACAGCTGCCTTGGATGTGCCTATGTTGCTGCTTGGGTCAGTGTGGCAGAAACCACATGTAGGGATTTCCTTGGCAACAGGTTTTGGATACCCAAGAAAGCTCCAGCAAGGACAAGGTTTTCCCTTGAGGACTCCCCCCACCCTTCCTCTTCAATGTAATGTGTCAAGGGTTGAAGATCCAGATTTAAAGTAAGAAAGCAAGCTGGGCTTTGTGTCTTGTTCAGGTAGAATATTTTGTCCTGCATTGTTTGATCACAGGATACTGAAATTGCTGAGTAAGCTCTATCATTTTCACCTATTTCTTATCTACCAGTCTTGACATCTGCTTTGATGTCTGAGTTTCTTCTACAGATTTATAGCAACAGGGAAAATGTAATCTCTTTTTTGAATTACTGTTTTGCTTTATTCTAGAAGATTTTCACCAGTCTTCACCAGACCTAGTTTGCCAGCAAAGGCATTGCATATTCTTCTTTCCTGCCCTTCTGCCCACCTTTCCTTTGGAATGCTTCTGCATGGTACAGAGGATGGCTTTCTTTTCTCAGGAAGTTGCTGCCACATGAGATATAACTCTTAGGTTTAGAGGCAAATTCTGATCCCAGGGGGCGAGAGATGATGCACTGCCATGAACTGCAGGGTCACAATGTTTATTCTGTCTTCTGTCACTACCAGATACTCATTGTCTTCTGTGTTTGCTGCCCTTTTGGTCCCATTGCCTTGTTCACCCAACACAAAGTGAATACTTCAACAGTCCTGATAAAGGGAGATTTACTGTTAACACTGGATTTTGCTCTTGGCCTGTGTACAGTGATGGACATGTTCCCAAAATTCCTGGCTATTCTATAATTTCTGTAGAGATGGCAAGGTATCATGATCTGCTGACAGTCTCATGGGAGGGAAATTGCTATAGGAAGACAGTACCTCACCCTGCAAAGAGTAAAAGTTCTTAACCCACTCCAAGCATGAAATGAGAAAACCTCAATTTTTGTCTGAAGGCCAGAGTTCACCAGAAATTCATTTAAATTCAATAATCAGAATGTTCATGGGCTGCTCATAAGAGCCTGTCTTGTGTGTGTGAGTCATGGCTTCCTGAGCCTACAGGACATGGTTTGTCAGGCTTCTGTTTTGTTTGACACAAGAGTGTTCTTCGGAGATCACAGTGAATCATAGAGTTCTCCTAGACACAAAATTCATAGCCCCTCAGAAATCCCTCTTTTATCAGGACCTGGGGTGAATGTTCCCACTGGTTTTTAGAAAAGGGGTTTTTGTCTTCATGTTTCTGTTAACCCTGACCACAGTAACAGGCACCCCTGCCCAAAGGCAGAGAATTCTCTTAGAGTTCCAAGCAAGCCCGAGGAATTACTTACCTGCAGGAAGTTCACCTTCACATTAATTTTTACATTCATTTTCCCAACACGTAAGGAGATTCTCCTTTTACTTCAGAAAGTCCAAAAAAGCTTCTGCCTAAGAAACTTTTGGAATTTCATTTCAGTATTTTATGTTTTTCATCACTGATTCCTACTTGAGGGAGGAGCAGAATGTGATGTGAAGCAGTGCTGTTGGTTTTTTAATAGTCTAGAGTATTCTTCTAGACTATCTGTGACCTTCTGAGAATGGGAGCTTGCAAGGGTTTCTTTTTGTAAAGACACAGATAATACTCAGTAATGATCTTGGCAGGCCATGTCCCAGCTAGTTGCATTCCATTCTGTTCTACCTGAATACTTGCAAATTGCACTATTTTGTCAATAACCATGCCTTTTCCAAAACTCCAGGGCAAACAGAGGATTTCCCAGTTCTAAGAGGGAAGGTACACATAGGATTCTCTGGTGGAAGTAGTTACACCTCCCTTTTAGGGTCTGTCTTGTGTATCCCTACTCAGCCCCAGTTTGTAAGCACTACAGCCTAGGTCTGTCAAGTCAGCTTTAGCATTACTGGACTTTCTAAATTGGGTCTAATTTAGCTTTCTGTGGATTCAGAGTAAGGCTTAAGTGTGTCACAAAGCAGGGAAGACCAATTCCTTACTATTTGTATTAGGATGCTCTGTCAGGCTTGACTGTTACCAGTCATATAAGGTTGTAGCCAGGGAGATGTTAGTCACTGCTTGTGATGAGGAGTGGTGCAAGTCTGTGGAAAGGAAATATGAAAATTTAATGCAGACTGCATCTCCTATAAGCCAAGATATGACAAAACAAACCTTAAGCAGGCTTCTGCAACAATACAGTCTGGAGGTGTCACTTTTGTCTGGTGAGCTAACTGGTGCTCTACACAAGATATTTGTTACTACTGTAACTCTAGTGTCCTCTGAAAATGCCTTCAATCTCACCTCATTTATATTTGTCTTTCCTCTTTCATTATTGTGCAGTCTTTAGTATGTGAACCCAGGGTTGTTCTTCCTCTGTACAGCTTGACTTAGCAGTCTACAAATGTTCTGAGATCCTTCAAGGCAGAAAATATTATACAAATAACCTGCTAAGTGACTTGATGTTTGTGTGACTTTGTGCTTCTTTCCTGCATTTCAAGATGTATTAATGCACTCCTGTACCTATTTTATTCAAAGAGGTTTATGTGCTCAGCTGTTCAGCTCTGTCCTCTCTGCACCCTTCTAAGTGTTACATACAGCTCAGTTACTGCAGAAATTCAAGTGCTTTCCACCAAAAGAATGTGATAGAACAGACAAACACAATAAGATCCACACTCGTTATATGCTGAGAAACTTTCTGCTCACACAGGCTGATATTTCTTGATTCACAGGGATATATCATTTATCAACACATATCACATCAGAGCTGTTGACTGACTTCTTGTCTTGTGCAGTCAGCATACCATGATTTGGCAAATCCTACGTCCAACTAACCAGCAAGGAAAAAAAAATATTTCAGGTGATCAGGCAGCCAAATTCAATGTTATTTTAACTACTGGAAAGGGCACCCTTTCTCCTGTGCTCTACCCAACCTGCCTTCAGCATCCCATACATATGACTCACTGCTAGGCCTTGGGCAAGCCACTTCATCTTTTTCTGTCTTAGGCTCCTCATCTTTAAAACAGGGTAATAATACTTTCAGCAGTGTTGGGAGCTTTAATTAGCTAATGCCCACACAGGACTCCAGACAGATCAAGCAACAGCTGAATGCAAAACAGTACTATCATCAGTTACTGTTAGTCAGAATTTATATTTCCACTGCTGTATTCTAGTGGGGGGAATAGGACCCGATTCAAAAGGTAGGAATTATATTCAGAAAATCAGCTTTTGAAAGAAATCTGCATTCTTATAATCACTCATTCCTGCATGCTGATTTCTATAGCCTATCAATATTTAAGCTATCAGTGAGGTTTGTAGTAATAGGACTTAGCTCTTTGTGGGATCTGAGGCTGTGCTAGTATTAGCCAAATCCTCCTGATTCTTCTGCTCTGCAGATGGGGAAGAATAAAATAAAGGTGAATTGACTTTTCCAGAACATCACAGGAAATAGTATCAGAACTGCAATTACTCCTGGTACTGTTTGACTCCCAGCCCTGGATTTATGACTCCAGTTCATAGTGCCTTTTAGTTTTTCATTCTTAAGGAATCCTTACATAAAAATATGGTGGAATGAAAAAAATGGTCTAGATCTCTATGTCAGCGTTACGAGATAATTTGCTCCAAATTTATACTGACATTCAATGATTTGGGGTTTGGGGGAAGGGGAGGGGGAATGTTTCATGTTAGGCACTTTGGAAGTTAAGCCTTGTGCAGCCAGGACACATGAGCAACCCTCAGTCCAATGTGCAAATATATCCTTACATTATGCACAGGTATACACGTCTATTGTTGAAAATCATCTAACCTTAACTTAGTGGTTTTTCTGTCTGGTAGTGCATTGTTTTATTACTTGTAGATTTGCTGACCAAAGGGTGTGAATGTGAGGTTTGGGAAAAGGTGTTCTTTTTTTAACTACTTCATTCATTTTATGGAAAGATTCTCCTTCCTTGTCTTCAGACATTCTTCTTTGCTGATCTATTCAGGACATTAGTAGAGGCACTTACCTGATAGCATTGTCTTGCCAGTGGCTGAAGTGAATAGCTGAAGACAGCAGACAGTGTTTTGATGATGCTGACCCCTTGGACAGCTATAAACCAATGGAGAAGAGTGACCTGAGTAGACAGGGGATGACAACAGGACTTATAGCACTGTTCTTTCCTTTTGCAGCCCTTCTGGTGGCTGATACAAAATGAGCTGTAGTCCCAGAAGTATGAGATAATGTGAGTGACATCTTAAGACTTGGAGCTGGCAATTATCTGATTTTCTGCCCTATTTATTGTGACATTTTGTTTTTTCACCTCCCTGTTAGAATATCCGCATACGCTCTGTGACAGGAGTTGGGTTCTACATGCCATCAGGGAAGATCAGAGGCACACTGGCATCCCGATTTTTGATGGTGGATGGTGAAAAGGTGGCCACTGGATCATACAGGTGGGTTACTCTGGCTTAAGGTGTAAGGCATTTATTTCAAGAATAGTCAATGGACTTTGCTTGAGAGTCTTCTTCACGTCACCCCCTTTCTATCCCAGCTTCTGTAATCTGTGTGGCATCTGTAGAAACTGGAGTGGGACAACAGAGGAGGTGGCACAAAGCCCTGCTCAGAGAATGGAACATACCCATGCTGGCAGACCATTTCAGAGGGCTAGAGACAGTTCCACACTGTATCAGGAAGGGGTCTGCAAGGACTCCCCACCAGTTCCTCTATTTAGTTCTATTTAGTGAGATTTTCAGTCCCAAGACTCTTCCTGTTGATGCACTGTTGCTTTTTTAAAAGGGTGTCCTTCAGATTTTCAGGGCCTTTTCTCCCAAATCTGGTCTACATGTATAAAGAAGAACAATAATGTGTATCTATGGGGGCCCAATGGCCAAGGATATAAGGGCAAATGGCACAATGCTACATATTCCTCTGTAGTGTCTTATGTTTTGTTAGGTGTGCTGAGTCAATTATGCACCCAAAAATCTAAAATCTAATTTTTCTTCCTCTTAGCTTCACATGGACTTCATCCCACATTGACAGAGACATCCTGCTGGTCTTGACAGGACAGCACGTGGAGATGTTTGACATTGAGTTTCGTGAGCTCTACGCCATCTCAGAGGAAGTTAATTTATACAAGGAACTGGGCATTGCTAACCCATTCCTCCTTGGAATTGGGAAGCCAGGCTTTCATTCCTCCACCGTGGCTCGGAAGTTCATTAACCCCAAGTATGGTTTAGTAGCAGGGGCTACCCGTGGTGATATGATGCTCTGGGCTTCACGGCACAGGCAAGACAATCACGGAAACATGGAGAAGGAGGAAACCAGTGAGTCAAAGAAACGGTTAAATCAGTTCCTGAATGACTTAGTCACATTGGAGCAAGTGTACCCAGAAATAGATCCACCTCTGGAGAACTTGAACAAGCTGAATCGGAGCCCCCAGAAACTGTTGTCTCGGCTCCACATGGACCTGAAAAACAAATCCAAATCCAGAGAGTCTATTCGTGACATAAAGAAAGAAGATGCACAGACCAATGCAAAGCAAGGAAAACGGTTTGCCAGTGGCCTTTTCAGTCGCAAGGCCAAGCGGTCTCCAGGCTCAAGCATTGAGGCCAATTCTTTTGCCAGTGAAGGACATTCAGGAGAAGACCTTGGAAACATGAAACTGGAATATGAGAGGCTCAGCATTGGCCATGCCAGCGTTCGGAGCACTGAAGGCAACTCAGGTAAAACCTTTTACCAGCACACTCTGCTTCTGTGTCCCTTGTTCTGAGCTTGGCTGATTGATGCAAGCATACCCACTGCAGGTACTTGTGAGTAGATCCTCTTGTTTTCTCTGAAGCAAAATGAGCTAGATCAAAGGGTAGAAGCTGTATGAAAAGATACAGGCAATTTGAGTTGAAAGCAATTTAATGGCAGTCTTACTGTTAAGTTGGTACTTCTCATATGGATGTTTCTTGTACTTCTGAGCAACAAAGGGAGAGAAAGGTGAGCATTGCCTTGTGTAAAACAGTGCTCAGTTTATGAAGTGCATTTTCCTAATAAATAGCAGCACTATGTTCTCTGTTGTGGCTAGCAGGCCACAGACAGATTTTCAATGCAATCCCTCTTTTCCTCAGTAGAGTTTGGCAGGTGTATTTCCTGTGATAAATTCGTGGTGGAGAAGAGAGGAAAACGTTTATGTTGAGGAGAGGGAACAAGGAGTGGAGGAAAGGGTGCAAGTCTTTTTAATGTTTTCCTTTACTACCTTCTGAAATGAGTGAGAAGGTCATGAAAATAGAAGCTACAAAGAAGTAGATCACTAGATCTCAACTTTTCTCTCTTTGCTAATGCATGACTGATATTTTCACTAAGGCTTTCCAAGGCTTCAATCAGTTGAAGACACAAATGATAAAGATTTATAGCAGGTTATTTGTTCATAGCTAACTCCCCAACATTTTACATGTCTTGTGATATTGAAGTAAATCTTTGGACTGTTCAGCCTCGTTGCCTTCCTCTCCGTGAGCTGTATTGGGTGTCAATACACCCCGCACCATCAGGAAAATAAACTAATTGTAAGGAGAAAATTTTTCCTCCACTTGTCAACCCAGAGACCATTTTGTTCTCTGATGAATGCAAAATGCAGATGTAGAGAGACTGAATTCCTTTGCAAGTCACCATGATGTGAAATGGAAAAACGTTCTCTTGGGACCAAGAAGAAAAGCAGGGTATCAGGATAGTCAACTGCAATGATTAATTAGATTCCTGAAAATATTTCTGGCTAAATGAAGGACAGACTCAAAAATGTCAAATGAAACAAGAGAGAGGAACTGTAAGAATGCATGGCTAATTTATTCAAGATTGTAGTAGATCCATTTTAGAATCTGTATTTGAGGAGGCAGAAGCCAACCCTGGTCTAAAGAGGTCCTCTCTCCAAGTAAGTCTTGGGCACAGACATTATGGTTGTTGGGCCCCATTTCTCAAAGCCATGAGAAGCAAAATCAGTGAGGGCCTGTGGGGAGATGTATGGGCATTTCCACTGGCAGGAATGGACCTGAGTGCTTGCACTACCCTCTAGTGACAGAAGGAGGGAATTGTGTCATCTCTGATTCATCAGCACTGGGCAATATCAGAGATTCTCACTGACACCTGTTTTAAAGCAGCCAGCCTGGCATTCCCACAATGTCCTGAGGAAATCAGGCCCATCTTAAGGCATGAGAGGTTGATGTCTTGGGCTGGACAGTGGGGTGCTGCACCCTGCTGGGCATTGCACCACCCGGGCAGCAGGGATGTCCCTGTTCCTCCTAACACAGTGGATCTGTGCCAGACAGTCTGATGCTTGCTCTAGACCATTTCCATAAATACATTGCCATGCTACATGTTCAGGTTTTATTTATTTCCACTGTTACTTCCTGCAGAGTGACAACTCTTTCAATAAGGGGTAAGGAAGAATTGAGAACAGGTCCAGGGTAGATGCTGAGGTCCAGCACACCAGTCGCCCCCCTGTGCTTTTTCTGACCTGATAAACCTTTCCAGTGAGTATTTTTGGTTTATGCAAATTGAGAATGCCTGTGCACGGTGACAGTAGGAGACTCCACAGCTTTTGAAGTATGGTACAAGTAGACTGGTCATCTGGTGTCATCAAAGGCTGGAGGAAGATCATGGATTCTGTGTTGCTTTTGAATTAAATCACTGTTCTTGAGAGGAAACTTCTCTAGTCTAATAGCCCCAAAGTGACATGTTAGCAGAGATAGTAGAGGGCACATTAGATAGATTGAAACTCATGAGGAACAGAAAAGCATTTAATAAAAAGTCCTTAAACACAGCCATGGAAGAGAGTCCCAGCCTCAGTATAAAGAGAGGAGGCACTTTGTTCTTGGGTAACTTTAGGGTTGACTTTGTTTTAAAAGTTTGTCTTTGAGCAAAGCTAGTGAAAACTGATGCTGTGATACTCTGAGTGACAGAAGGGAGGTAAGAAGTGGAAATGAAGGAGAAGGTACTTGTTATGCAGTGAGTTAGGATGCAATTACTCAGAGCTTCACAGTTTGAAATAGCTGCCTTTACCTTTTGTAAAGATTACACAGCACCCTTAAGCCCCATGGGCCTGCCTGCACACACATCCTCCAAAGTCACTATTAAATCTCTAGCAGCACAGAGACACATCCCACCTTGCAAATGCAAGAGAGACCAGATCCACACCCAAGTAGCTCATAGAGTAGTAGTTGAAAGACATTATTCAAGCAGGCTAAAAGCCAGATTCAGTCTTGTAGGAGCAAGTGGTGATGAAGAGGATCTGAACTGGGAAGGGAAATTATGAAAGTGTGTGCTGTGATGGAGTCTGAAAATCTGATGCATTATTTACAGGCTAGAAAAGGATTCCTACAAGTCAGAATTGGGAGTCTGGAAAATACAAGGGCTACAGATAGTAAGTGATGTCCCAAACTAGTATCTGAATTAACACCCTGAGGTTGTCCTAGCACATGGACTGGAAGTTGTGCATTGTCTTACAAGGCTGTCTCAAACCACATGATCAAATTAACAGAACTCTTGAATTTCACTGTTGCCTGCTGAGGAACACAAGAGCAGCTCTGAACCTGACCAGGATCTTTTTAACTCTAAGGTGGTGGTGGGCAGACTGTGATCAGCAAAGACAGTGAGTTGTGTGTGGTTTCTGGGAAACACTGCAAAAGTCTGAAAGCTGTGTGCCTTCAGAAGGTGCAGACTTTTTGCTTCCCTTGGAAGAAGCAAAATGGGCTTGTTCAGAAGGGTCCTGCTGTCCTGAGTTGCTCCATGCATCGACTTCATTCCTCATGAGTGGTGGTTGCAGAATACATACACTCAGTAGAAGGATGTTGAGTTTCAGTTTTGTGTGCTTTTGCAGCAAGAAATGGGATTTACAGTGGGCACTGCAATGGCATTGAAATAATTGCTTAGTTATCACCAGTGCTATTCAGCCATAGTGGGATCATGGAAGGGTAGTAACTGGAATTTTCAGCCTCTTTGCTAAAGAGAAAGAGGGAAACATTGGGTACATACAAGAAGGGTGTTTGCTGTAACTGTCGTGGGATATGAAGAAAAAGGTCAGAAGACAAGAGTAGCAAGTGACAAGAATAAAAGGGCTGGGAGTTGAAATTAAACAGAGAAGCACAGACATCTTTCAAAATAAGCATGAGGGTCTTGAATGTGATACAGACAGGGAAGGGAGGAGGGGTGGGGAGGAGATAGGAGTAATGATAATACTAGCATGCAGGATGTGTCAGAGGGGGGCAGGTAGAATGAAATGCCACAGGGAGATGTGGGAAGGAGGCAGTAGCACAACAGAGCAGCCACAGAAGTGAGGGCAGGTTGCAATGCAACCTCCCAAGTGAACATCAAGAAGATGCAGTGTGGAAGAAAGTGGAGAGAAAGAAGGGGAGAAAAGAGACCTCTTCTCTTTCCCATCATCTACAGGTAGGGGCAGCTTTGATCATATACCCACTAGCAAGAGAGGGATATTAAAAATTATCCATGTGTGAAGCCCAGTTCAGAGGCAGTGCTTGGGTTGAATGCTTCCTAAACTTGTCAAGGCTGAGACTTCTCAGTAGCATGTCACCATGACCTGTGGCAGTTTTCCCTCTCTGTTTTCACTCTGAACTGGCATCTGGCTCCAAGTGCTTGGGAGATGCACATGCACCTTCTTTCTGTGCAAATACATGAGCCTGAGCTCAGAGTGATTCCAAGCCACATGGCAGCCCCTCTCAGTCCCTGCTGTCCTGGGCTAGACTCAAGCTTTGCTAAGCTCAGAACACAGATGAGCTCCCTTACTTGCAAAAGCCTCTGAACACACTTTTGTACAATGTTGGAGCAGATATGTTGAGGCATCCAGACCAACATCTGGTTGTAATGATGGAGACCAGACAGAAGTGCAAGCATTGAGAGGTACAGATACTGGGAGCAGAAGAAATTCATAGAATAGGCAGTGAAAAAACCCAGGATTATAAAAAATGGAGGCGGCATACTCTGCCACTTTAGTGAGAGAGCTTGGGATTTGTCTTGCAAAGGCATTGGTTGAAACACTGGCACTGAAGATGTTTGAAACAAAACATTAAAAAAAGCCTCTACCAAGATTGTGTGTGGCTATCAAACGGATGAGATGACTTTGGGTTTTTGGGTTTTTTTTCCATACCTTACTCTCTGGAAAACTTCCCAACCAAGGCATGACCAGACTATTTTTCAGTGCCAGCCAGGACCTAATGATACTGCTGAAGCTGTACTGGGTTCAAGCCAAAGCCTGGAAATACTTCTCCAGTGGTTTTCTCTACAATATACTCTGCATTTGTTCTTACTTTAATGTTTCTTCATTTTACTGCAGTAGGAAAAAAAGCCATGAGAGAGTGCAGAATAATGTAGGCCTAACACAAGGTGTGTAGTAAAAAATGAGAGTGAAGCACAAGTCCTAACTTTAACCACGTCTTATTTACCTGACATTAACACTACTTTAACTTCTTTTCATTCCAGGTAACCTGAATCCAAACTCCACTATGAGTGATAAAAACAAACAATCTACCTGTGTGTTATCTTGATTGGGAAGGATTGTCTGGAGAACTAAAGACTGAATCACAAGCTGGAACAGTAACTTCTTGATTGATTTTGAACCTACAGCCACATCCTCATGCAGTGATCTGTAAAGCCACTGCAGGTCCTGGGTGCATCTGGCACCCCCAGCCAAAGCACATTTACTGGGTGATGAGCAGACTTTGGATAGTCAGTCACTTAAATGAGGGTTGGTGATGAATGTATTAGTCCATATGTCTATGTGCACACGTATTTTGTATATAAAAACAACTGTGATGACTGGTCTCAGAGCTTGCTCTGTGCCCAGAGAAATGCAGATTTTCTGACTTACTTGTGCTGCTACTTTGGTCTGTCTAGCTGCAGACTAGGAGTCACTGTGTTGCATTGTTTACTCTACTGCACTGCAAAAATGTATTGATCTGACTGGCTGGAAGGCTGAATCCAATCGAAGTGGCAAATTCTGGGTGAAATAAGAGTGTTTACAGACAATGAAACAATCCTTTGTCCATAAGGAGTCTTCCTATAGATTCCTGTTGTCACTTGCCCAGGCAGAAGTGGGTGGTCTGGGAGAAGGGTTTAGCTAAGAGTGGCCAGCAGAGCAATATCAGAATTGTTTCACGTCATTAATGTAGCAGTCGAACAAAGTGATTTAGCAAGAATGTGGTAAAGAGAAAATATGAAATGTAGGGCAATGTTTAACATCCTGTTGAGACTGGGTCAGGAGAAATGCCTGATAAGGGGCCTGGGCAGGATCTGGGAGCAATAACACAGAGGCTGTTACGAAATCCTCATTGTTGCTAATTCAGCAATAGTTTTGCTATTCATGGAAATGGGAATGATTAAGGAATCTTTGAGGGTTGAAAAAGGAAGCAGAGGAGGCATGCAAGCTTTCCAAATGTCCTTTTTTTTTTTTTTTCCTAAGTTAACCTTTCCAAATCTTAATCATGCTAAAATTGAGAGCTTTGATCCATAAGAAGCATTGTGTGCAATCAGTCCAAAGGCCATCTGATCTGCTGTTCTGCCTCTGAGAATAGCCTGTAAAAGGTGATCACAGAAGCATAAAACACAAGGCTTGTATATACAGTGTTCTTTCTCTGACACCATTCCAGCAGTCTATGGACTTTCTCAGCTTTCTGGCAGTTCTTTCTGGACCTGGCATTAATGAATGCACTTAATCCCTTTCTAAAAATCCTTTTTTACTTTTGGCCTCCAAAGTGTTCTGTGGTAACAAACCCTAAATTCATTGCATGGTACGAAAAAGAACTGTTGTCAGGCTGTTTTAATGGTATCCTTGATGATTTCCTCATAGCTGCTATGGGATCTAACGGGCACTTCTGTCCTCTTGTTCACTGTCCCTTTTCCCATTCTACTCACTAACAGAGTGGATAAATGGATTGGTTTTGTCTCTACAGTGGGCAGATTGACATTTCACTCTGCTTTCTTGCCATTTAAATTACATAACCGGCTGTCATAAGTAAATCCTCTTGTGATACCTAAAAAAATTAGATCCTAGTTATTACAAGACGCCTGAAAACTAACATGCAACTTGCCAAAAAATATTTAAACATCAGAAAAACACAGGTTTCGTTTTCTTGCTTTTTGTTTAGAGAAACCATCTGGGTTTTAAGCTGCAGAATAAATTCACAGCAAAGACAACTGATGCACTCCCAGCACAGAAGCAGCTGATCCAACAACTCTTTCAGGTGCTGGATTGCAGGAGAGGTTGTTACACTCAAACAGCTGTCTGTAGTTGATGATAAAATGCAATTGATTGATTCACTGATTGATTAATTGTCTTTCCTTGAAGTATATTTAACTTGAATGAGAAGCAGTTCTGTTTTCCTCTATTTATCCTGCAGAATGCCTTGAGATGCTAAAATACCAAAGGTATTGTGCCTTCTGTTAAACATACTCATCCTCACTCCATGGGTGAAATGCTTGCCACTCTGTATAATATTCTATATAGCCTTCTGGAAATGAGCTGTAGTTTTACAGCTGGGTCTGTCAGCTCATATTATGAGCAATGTTTCATAAAGTTGTTTCTGGTAATGGGGAAAAAAAGAGGTGTTGGGAATGACACCACCACTTGGATGTAAGAGTGACTTGATAGCTGAGTTACCCTGTTGGCTTTGTGTGTAGCTCATGTGCTGCTCACTGTGTTTGCAGGATTGTCGAAAGTGGTTTGATTTTTCCATACCTTGGTTACTCTCCAGTCATTTAGGAGACTTTTTTTTCTCCTTGAATTTATTTCACTTTGTTAGCAAAGATCAGATATAACTTTATTAGGCTGATGTTGTTCCACTTTTTGTTCTGACAAGAACAGTGTCATCTCCTGCTTCCTTGTCCTCACATGCTTTTAAAATATTTATTTTTTAAATTGTGCAATAGGTTAATTAACTAATTAGCACCATGTTGACATATATGGTCAGGTTTTCCAGGAAGTCCTTTATCTTCTTATTGCTTCATCTTTGGTGAAGTGAATCACAAATAGTCCAAGAGGGTGATTTCACTTGCTTCCTTTCCTTCTTTTCTTACGCATTAATGTGCTTTACTTTCTCTTCCCTATGAAGGATGTCAGAGCTCTTTTCTTTAACTTGTCAACTAACAGGATATCCTTTTCAGAGAAAGTCAATCTGCTTGTCTTCTTTGTTGCCACACTAGTTCCTGAAAGGTAATGTTCACTTGTTTTCAAATTCTTTCCATGGAAGTCAGCCTCATGCCTTGACTCCAGGGGCTAGTAGAATTCCTTAGGCTTATCACACACTATTTAATTACTTAATTTGAGAGAACAAACTTGCTTTTTTGCATGATATAAATCTGCTCCTTAAACTCAGCATGACTGTAAGGATGCTTACAGCCCTGTTGATCCAGAGTGGAGGTTTCAAGCTCTGGTGGAACTAGTTCTTCCCTGAAGATAAAATCTGCTGAACTTGGGCTATTTACCTGCTCCTATGGCAACAGAAGTGAGTCTAGGTAAGGTGACCACATTTATTTTGCCTAGTTTTTTGCTAATTGTGGTTCTTGATGAGTGCTAGAAACCTGAGACTGTGACCTGTAAAATGAACCTCTCTTGCTCTCCAGATAAAATGTGGTTGGTGGTGCTGGGTCACAGGGCAAAGAGCAGTGCTTAGCAATTGTGTTGGAAGTCTGCCAGCAGGGGTTGAAGGTACTGGAGTCTTCAAATAAGTTGTCATTTGCTTGCCCAAGATGGCCCCTCTTGTAACCAAGTCACCAGCCTTCCAAGAGGGTGGGAAGGATGGGAATTGTTCTGTTGCTACTCAAAAGAGCCAGATTAGCTCTCTTTGACATCTGTATCCTGACCCTGTACAATCCCAAGAGGATGTCTGTCCTCTGAATCTCGTTCCCTCTTTGGCTGGTCTGTGAGCAGCACCATGGGACCTAGAGCTGTGATCCTGGTTTTGGACAAAGCAATGAAGCTGGGGCTCACAGCTCTCTCTTTCTGACCTGCAATGGTGAGTGGTTCAGAAGGAGCCTCTTGGCTGAATGTGTGCCCTCTGTGTTTCTTTTGGTATGCATTTGTATATTTAATGTATATGTGCCCAGTGAATTATGTGGGAGACCTTTTCTAAGTCAAACAAATAAACTCCTTACTGTGTTACATTTAGATGCTGTGTTCATGGTATCACTTGTAATTTCTCTGCTACAGTTCCTGAATTTGGGGCATTTTTCTTATTTGGCAAGAAGCTGTAGTGTCTGGATTAGATCAGGTTTCTGGGTAACTGGTGAACTTCTTTGGTCAATGTTTGGTGGTCTTTGCTAAAAGAAATGCGGGCAGCTAAATTCTCCACAAGTACAGTGTTTTGTGGCTTTGAGTGCCTTGAGAGAGTCTTACTCATTCTTGCTTTCTTGCTCCTGGAGTAGGCTGCAGCAGATGTCCACTTCAGTTGTTCAGAGGTTTTTTGTTGTTGTTGGTTTGGGGTTTTTTTGGAGGCGGGGGTGGGGGGTGTTTATTATTTTGCAGCTGAAATGTATCTTGCTGCAGCTATAAATGCATCTGACAAAGTGCCATGTCGGTTTTCCTCTCCATCTTTCTTATACAATTTGTACCCATCAGCAATGACATTTAATTTATGAAACTGAGTTCCTGTGCTACATTTCAGTTTTACCTGGTACAATGTAATCCTTGACATTTAAGTAACTCACAAGCTCTTGTTTCCTATGCTCCCTTTATTTGCATGTACAAAAGCCTGTTTTAAAATTCCTGACCACGTTTCAGAATAAATCCAGCCTCTATTTTACTTTTGAGCATTAAGGTACATAAAAAAGTATTTGTAATAAACAAAATCTTCATCTTTCAGTGTTTTAAATTCATGTAGCAATTGCATTTTTACTGTTTAAGAGGAGTCTGTCTAATCCAAGCTTGTTTCACAGGGTATCTCCAGGCTTTGTGGATCCTGAGCTTCTTTCTTTATAGCAATGACTTTGTGCCTTTTCTTTTTCTCTTTTATGGAGGTTCTCCAAGAAAAAAAGATAAGGTTGTCCTTCCCCTCATTTCCCTGCTACTTTAATATTACACTCTTGTTTCTTGACACTTTTGTCTGTGCTTTTGCAAAATCAGGCAGCAGTCCAGGATTGAATGACCTCTCTGTGTCTCTAGAACTTATGTCCCCGGTCCTTAGCCTGCTGAAGAAATGCAAATTTGGAAATCCTCATTAATAAGCAAGACTTAAGAAAAGCAGAGTCAGTGGCTGTAGGAACCATCTTGGAAGAGAAACCTATGGATGTAGATGAAATGGTATAGGCTTTATGCCTGTAGGTAAACCTGTACCAGCCTTGCTAACACTGTGCACAACACGTATTTCTCATCTTTCTTGCAGGTCTGGGCATGTGTGCTTGGGGAGTTTGGTTACAGAAAACTACAGCGTGACATACAGCACTCAGCATCCAAGTGTGGGCAAATTTGCAGTGCTTTTCAGCAAGATAAGGGAGTAAAGAGAGTAGGTGGAAGCATCTGCACAAGAACTTAGGGGCACAGTGTCTGCTGTGTCTTAAACTCATCACATAATGTGTTAATGTCTTGAGTTTTGGAGATGTTTCTAATTCTACTCTTTTCTCCCTTTCCAGCCTGTCTGCAGCATCAATTTCTGCTTTTCATCTGACTTGTCAGGTTTTATTTTCTTTTTCTAAAACATTAGAAATGTCACTGGTAGGAGAACTGTAGGTATAAAAAAGCCCTCCTGCCTGCATTGGGTAGAAAGCAGTAACTTGTAGATGGCAGAGAGTGCTGAAAGCAATGATTTTATAAACACTGGGTAATTTTTTTATAGAGGCTGAAATTTCCCTGGACGTGTGAAATTGCACGTAACCAGGAAAACACAACCAAAGGAATTTGTGCAGAAAGCATAAAGGCAAAATAAAACATTTGCATAATGAGGATTGTGGCTATTACAGAGAGCTTGAAACCTAGAACATAAAACATGATCGCTGATTTCAATGGATTTACATCCAGAGGCACAGGGAAGGATCAGGGAGGTCAGCTTAAGGAAATGTCCATTTGTGAGTATTGACTCTATTCAGGGCAGCCTTTGTCTTTTTACTTATTTAAAGCAGAAGAGCTTCTGAGTTGCACATTTCCAATGTGTAAGAAAGAAAAGTACGTTGCACCAGTGGGCTGTGGACCAATCAGCACTTTGCATGGGCTTGGGGGTGGATTTGGTACGTCTGCTGTGTGTTGAATGAACACCCATGTTGCTTCAGCTATTTGGTTTCCCAGGCTGGAGTGGCTTTTCTAGCAAGGATATTTCTCTCTGCAATCAGACTGACAGATGATTGCAGGATACAGCACTAATATCAAGATGATACTGTGATACTTCTGTTTAAAAGTGCCCAAAGCATGCTCCCAGCCCCAGGGGTAAGACATAGGAGCTAAATGTACATGAGAACACAGGGTAACAAAGGAATAGGAACACATCTGTGAGATGTGGCTGCTGGAACACATTGGATTATGTTTCTTCAGAGCTGGCTACAGACTCATGGTAGCATGGAGAGTGGGGAGAAAGGACTGAGCACACAGGAGAGCAAGATGCTTACTCCAGAGCTGGGTCTTGCACCAGGCATTACAAACAAAGGCTGTGTCTTCCACAGCATCAGCCTGTGTGGAATAGGAGTGTCAGTTGTCTGTGACAGCAGAGTTGCAGCAGCACAAGTCTGGAGTTTTACACAATTGGGATTGTGAGGAATATAGATGTTCTAGCTGAGGGTTTATAGAGGCAGACTCTTGTGTCTGAAGTGTTCCCCTAGCATGAGAGAAAAGGTAAGTGCTGCTGCTTGGTTATAAAGGGCAGAACCCTATTTGCCCCTACTTGCATTGTTTGGTGTGTGTTGTGGTTAAGAAAAAAACACAGCAGGGGCTATTTTATTATTGTTATGCTCTGTCTTTTCTGAAAATTCACTACTAGAGGAAAGGATAAGGAACTTCCAGGTACCTGGGATGAAACTTTTTTTGGAGGGGATGCTTCCACTAAGAAAGATTATTTGAAAGAAAAAGCTAGTTCTCTGGGAAGTTACAATATATTTGGTGAAACTGTGTGAAATCTTAACGTGTAGGTGCTAGACAACCTTGGGAAAAGGGCACTTACTTCAAGTGTTTGAAAAGAAAAGCTATTTAAACTTTGAAGGAGCTATTGGTTTTATTGTTGCAATATTTATGATCCTCTCTTTATAGGTCATGCAACCATTTCCTTAGTTATCCTTAATCTCCTACCAGAAAATCTTTCCCTTGGCTGACAGTCCCTTGTGCTGAGCACTTGCACTACAGAAACAGAAAACAGCAAATCTAAACAAAGTGTGATCATCTATAGCTGCCTTGCTAAGTGCAAACACATCTGCAGAAGGATCAATTGCTCTGATTTAGCATGGCCATTAGTGACATTTTGCCACTGAAAGGAAGAAAATGTCTCTGTTTAGTGTCCTGAGGTATAACAGCAATAATCATAGACATTAGAAATGGGAAAGGTCACTAGGTCATCTAGTCCATTGCCTCAGTACAATGCAAGGCAATTCACCAATATAACTTTTCTAGGACTTGGTAAATTATGCTACCACTCATTTGATGTCCTCCTTCAAAGGTCTAACAAATCTCATAGGAAGGAAGTTAAAAAATAACTTTTTGGAGAGCGACAGATGTTCTGACGGGCATTGCACTGAAATAATGACCTGTCTCCTAGTTTAACAAAGCACCTGCCATTGCCCTTTTACAATGAGGACACTGTAATATATTCACTTCCTTTGTTCTGTATTTATGACTGCAGCATTTCAACAAATCAAAGTTTTCTGGAAGGAAAAGTTGGGACAATCTCTACTGCTTTCTCACCAATTTCTACACCACTTTTAAAGACGTTGGTTCAACCACACAGCTAAAGTTGTGCTTCTGCAAAGCCATATTAATTTCCCTGCACCTAGTGGGGTTACTCTGGATTTAAACTGGAGTTACTGACAACCCAGTATGACCAACAGCTTCCTTTTTGCATCCAAGGAGACAGACTCACAAGAACAAAGAGGGAGACAGACAAGCACAGGCGCCAGCTACAGATGCTGCACCCTGCAGCCAAAATGAGGGTGTTGTTCCAGGCAGGTTCCATCTTGTTTCAAAATCTTCCACGTAAGTAGTGCTTGGTATAAGTAATTGGGAATTCACCCATGCACAGCAGTGTTGTTAACATGAGGACACCCTTGGAAATGCTGTAGGGTGTTTGCATTGAGTATTGCTGCAAAAGCAATTGCTGCAACAGAAAGTCTTCTGGACGAGTTGGGTTCCTTCAATAACACAAGTCTCCCTGTCTTCTTGAACACCTCTCTGGACTGGAATATCTTGGAAAAGAAGCTTAAATGTGTATTCACCTTGCTCTTTGAGCATTAGCACTACCTTGTGGAAGCAGGACCATAGGTTACAACAGATACCAGGTCTGGATTAGGCTCTATAAGATCCTCAGTGACAATAAGAAATCCAGCAGCAGAAATTAAGTGTGGTCTAAGCAGAGGAAGAAAAACAGACTAGAACTGAGCTGTTGAGAGCTCTTGAGAGGGAACACACTTTCTTTTTAGCAAGAATTTTTCTTTTTATCAAGTTCTTTGAACCCAGAACTGTAGTCATTAAAGAACATTTCACTCTCTTTCAGGAGAAAAAAGAAAGCCAGCCTCAATATAATACTGACTTTCCTCTACCAATCCAAAATCTCTTCAGGGCAGGACCAGGAGAAGAAAAGCCCTGGGTTTTTCTGAAGTGAATGAAGTGAGGAAGAGAGAACCTGGTGTTTTTAGAAGGGCCATTTGTGCTTCATGTGATCCACTGGAATTTTGATCACCTTCCCTTCCTCATGCAAAAAGAAAATAGGGCAGTGGGACAAATACTGTTGTAGCTCCTGAGCAAACACATATTTTCTCTCCAGTGGTGCCTGCACACAACTTATCAGTGTGTCCAAAATTATCATCTCCCAGTACAAGGAGGTCCTGTAATTGTTCCCAGGCGTGGTCCTGAGTGCTTTGCCCACACAGCCCCACCTTGAACTCCCAGTAGCTGATCCCGTGGCAGCCACAGAGAAGCTGCTGGCAGATTTCCCTTGAGGAGGTGACGCAGAAAGCCATACTCACAAACCTGGGTTGACTTTGCTGCTAACTGTTGCAGAAGCAGAGCTGGGACAGCCAGTGAGTCATGGGGTTTGCAAGTAATCAGCTTTGAGTAGTAAAGAAAAAAGAGCTTGGCTCACCCAGCGTGGCTGCTCTTTGTTCCCAAGCTGCTGCAGGCAAAATCATGGGAACAGCTCTTGCTGCCATCCTCAGGGTTCACACCACCTCACACAGGGTGACCCTGGGCCATTTTGCTTCACAGCCCTTCCTGCTGGCACTCACACCCCGCTGCTGTTGTCATCTCCTCCTGCCTCCCCAGGCAGCTCTCTGCAGGGTCTTGGCCAGGGTCATCCTGCAGCTGATGGGGGTGAGGAGGATCTGTGTGAGGACACAACACTCCTGCATGCACCCGAGAAACTCCCAAAGAGCTTCCTACTCCCTGCCACATAAGACACCCACATTTTCCCCACCATCACCTTCATTCTGTAACCACATTTTTGTACCAATTTCAGTTTTACATCGTCCTTCAGCAGGTTTTTTCCTCTGTCTTACTGATGATGCTCCCTTCCAGAATTATTCTCGCTTTCTGCCCTCGGGTCCTGCCACCCTGGGCTCTTTGCAAGTGTCAGTGAGCTGTCCAGTTAAAGCTCAGATATGCACGGGGTTTCTGGTGAGTTTTTTGTTGTTTTGTTTTTTATAAAAATATAACTGTATGATTCTCCATGAAACACCAGTTTTGGAAACTTTGGGAAGGAAGCCATGACAGGGGAATAATACTACTGCATTTCAGAGTGTGTATATATAGAGAGAGAGAGTGCAAATAGTCATACTGTATCTTTAAATTCCTAAACAAAATGGATAGTAACTTTTGTGTTACTTTTAGTAACTTTTTTGGAGGTTTTCTTGGTTTTTTTGTTTTTTTGTTTCTTTTTCACCTAGGCTGCCTGGAGGAGGCACAATTATTAGAAAAGGAAACTTTATTTCCCCCCTCAGGTTTTCTGCCCTGCATTCTGCACAGTCTGTTGCCCCATCCCACAGTAACTCTTCAGTGTGTCCCCTGCTGTGCAGGTGCCATCCTTGTTTCCTCATCTGCTTTTCTGGCAGAGCATTATTCCTGCTCACTGTCTGCGTCCAGCTCACCAGACCAAAGAAATGCAGAGGCTTTGCCATTGGTATTGCTTTCAGTGCTTCTGACAAGTGCAGACAGCACTGTGCTTTTCCACTACGGATATTTTCACTTCCAGACTAAGGAGAAATGGCAGCCATTCTGCCTGCTTTGATCTCATTAATAATAAAGGACAACGGGAGCCCTTTTGAATACAAGGAAAAAGCTTGAGTTAAAAAATTAAGCAGCATACTCAATTAATTTAGAACCACAGCAAAGCTTTGGAAAGCTGCCATCCTAAATTACTACACAGATACAACTCCCAGAAAATAATACTACTAATTTAAGAAACTGAAAATAATTCCGTGGTCTTCTTGTCCTAATTAGAGTTTGCTATGGAAGGACCAGTGGGAGCTTTTCCCAGCATCAGTATTGATCATACCTGTGTGATATTTCCCTTCTGCAAGAGCAAGGGCATATACATATATTTATTTATTTATTTATTTATATAATCTTTTATATATTTTATATATTTATCTCCTGTAGCATAGGGAAGGAACTGGCAGGAATGTGCCCAGTCCTCTTTTCTTCAGAACCTGATTTTTCTGTTGGGATGGAGCTGGGTGACATAAATGAGTACATAAATGATGTTATAATTGCCTTCACCAATCTATACTTTAGTTTCCATTTAGATTCAGATAAAGGAGACTCAAAACAGTTTTACACAGCCTGCTACAGGTGTTGAGTATCATAGGTCCAACCAAGTTGGTGGAATGGGAATGTTGGAAGTTATTTAAAATCTTGTCTGAAGAGCTGCACTACTTCTTGCCTCAGCATAACTGCTAGTTGATAACTCCTGTACACATGCTGGTTCACTTTCAGGACTAAACATAGTGGGAAAAAAAAGGCAAAAAGAGACTGTGTAAATGACTACAATATTTTGCAAAACATTTTCCTAATGGTCTGGTTTTTTTCATTATAAAACCTCCACATGTTAGCATTGTTTTGCTGAAAATAGCTGTATTTAAAATAACTTCAAATAATGTTAATGAAGCATTGTTTTAATTTGGCCTCCAGGAAAAACAAAACGAAGTAGCATTATGAATTATTCTCTATTTAAAACCACTGCCGTCATATTAACAATTTTTTCCCCTTTAGCTGTGGGCTGACAAAATTCTTCCTCCCTTTTCCTTCCAACAGTATAATGTGAGCATGACAGCACAACAAATTGAAACTTCTGCTAAGCACTTTGCCCAAGACATGCATAAACTGTCTTGTTTCTATTGCAGCTGCATGTCTTCCTGGGTATGACACATAAAAATAGGTAATGTCAAAATAAGCCTACTATATTAAGAACAGTTAGAGGTGTGGAGGTGGCTGACTGGGACTTAAATCTCAGGTCCTGAGAACTAACAGATATTTTTATGGTTTTTGGTAAAGCAGGAATCGCGTGACCAACATACAAATTTGAAAATTACATCTGACATCTCCCTAATTTCCTCTTGCTATTTAACTTAATTCTAGTATTCATTACTTTCTTTTTCCTTAAATTGCTCTTTTGTGTTTCTTCTTTGCTGTTATGGGTGGCTCAGAAAGGAAAAAAATAATTGTATTGAAATCTGCTCTTCTCTATTTTAAACACAAATTCGTTTTTTCTATCCCAATTTTTACAGCTCTCAGGCATATGAAGTATTACTTCCTCTCTCTTGCTTGTTGCCTGAAAAGTTCCATGAGGAAAGCACAAGAATGGCTGAGAACTTCTCACCACTCAATTGAAGGAAATAGGAAATGCTGAATCCTTAGCAGGTGTCTCTGCTGAAAGTAATTATTAGGATAAATATTTTTAAATAAGGATGATTGATATTTAAACGGGATCAAAATCTTGGTAAATATTTATGGTTTATTCCCCTCGTATATTGATGCCATGTGCCTGCTGAAACTTCCCTGAAGTCTTCTAGGAAAAGGATGGATTAAAAAGCAGCTTCCAGGGGAAAGATGTAAGTAAGAAAATAATCTAATCATCCTGTGTTTATATAAAACAAGAGACCATCAATTGTTTTATTACGTTTTTATGAATCATCTTTTAAACAATGGCAATCTTCTTTTCTAGTGCTGCCTGCATTTTAGACACAGATAAAGTACAGCTTTATATCATATGTTAAATGTCACATTTCATGTGAAAACACTTAAACATAGGACACCATGAGGAGCATCAGCACATGCTTGACTGTGGCTTTGTAAAGTAACCTTTCTCTTAATCACTATGCAGGTAAGTACTTGGTTCCTTTCTGTGTCCACAAGACAGCTGCTGCTTAGGGCATCCAAAGCAGAAAAAAAGACAGGGTTAGCAGAGACCTTTTCTATAAATATCAGTATTTTTAGTGACTAGTGACTATCCAGAGTTCATTCAGGTACATTGATTAAAAAACCTAGCAAGCCTATAAAATTATGTCATGGCACTTTTGGAAATAATAAACCAGTGTCAGATCTCAAAAACCCTGACTCCAAATTCCAAATATCAAAGCTGTTTCTAAATTCTCGTCCTCCCTCATTCCTGCATCCAGAATTGTGCCAATCTGTTTCTTTAGAGAAGAACCTTCATGAAGATTTTTCTGTACCATATTCCTGTCAGATACAGTATTTATACCAAATAAACTTTATTTTAAAAAGGGGATGTATTTTCATAACCTAAGAGTCAAAAGGCTATGGAATTGACCCCAAATCTGAAGTCTGTCTATCTCTCTGGCTGCAGTGTGTGTGAGGTTGATAGCTGGGATGTCTGCAGGCAGGGTCCCAGCCTGTTTCTGCAGGAGCCAAAGGGCACACTCATACTGCAGTGAGACCACTCCCCAAAGCTATTATGGTTTCTCTCATCACTTCTCTATAAGGAAAGGAAAAGGAAAAGCTTTCACCCCAAAGAAATCCAACTTTTTCCAGCACCTGGGAAGTCACCACAGTGGTAGTATAATACTGACACCCAGTGGATGAAAAAATGCACTGTCACTGTCCAACTTGGTCCTATTTTTGGATAGAACTGGTAGTGGGGAGACATGAAAAAATCAGAAAGAACTATTTTGTTCCTAAGCCTTTCAACTTTATGAGAACCAGAACCTGTCTGGGAGCTGATTCCTTCCACATCCACGGGTGAACCTGGGTGGGAATTCCTGAGTCATCCATTATAACTTCAAACCAACTAACATCATCTGATTGCTTTCTACAGTTTAAGTTTGTTTTGTAGTGTGATACTACAGGGATAATGAGTGGTTTTTTTTGCTCCTCCAAAATGAAAATACCTGGTTCCCTAGGCTTATGTAAAATAAATCATACTCCTTCACCTGTTACATGCACACCAAAACGCTGAGCAAAACATAGGAAGGAACACTCACAAAAGAAAACCAAGGGGAAAGAGAATTTAAAGAGGGAAATTATTTTATTCTTTTTTTTTTACTTAGGGCAAAGACACGGACAGATCCATCTCTCCCAAAGTGTGCAACCTGTACTCTTGGTACACTAATAGTGATTTCTGCTTACAACGTGAAAAATACATGTGGATAGACAGGATACAGACAGCTCCCACACACTGAATAAACAATGAGGAAGAGAGGCAGAGTGCATCCAAAAGTTATATTACTAATTCATATTGATTTACACAGAGCCTTCTGCATTCCTCACAGTACCACAGTAACAAGTATGTGCATATCCACTACGAACTCTTATTAATATTAATGGTGCTCGTTTCCCACCACTCAATGTAAAAGTCAAATTACCATTACTGAATGGAGAAGCCATCAAAAGATTCGCTGCCCTCTGCTGGCTTGTGCAGCCCGAGTTTGCAGGGATCTTGCTGTCTGTGCCACCAGCACACGTGGCTTTGCTGTGCTGGCAGCTGTCCCTCCCGCTGGTGACAAACCTGTGAAGGGCTCTGTGGCTCTTCCAAGACGAGAGCACGTTTTCACCGGACGTTCACAGACCTGTTCACTAAGGTGCGGACAGATGACATCTTTAAGAGTTCTCTGTTCAGCTGCTCCACCGTTGTAACAGGATTCTCCCGAGGAGGTCAAATGGAAACATTGCACTGGCTTGCAGCCCTGGGTGAGGTCAGGAAGTGGCACTCATCAATGGAACAGCAGCCCTCAAATATACTGGAGAATAGAATGAACAAGAAATTAGGCACAACTCTCGCTCCTTATTTATCCTCCACACATTTCTGTTGTCAATGTAGTCCCCTGAGTGCTTTCCCTGCCAGTTTTGGAGATTTCCATGTTCCTCTGCATCTCCCTGCTCTTCTGCTCTGCTAACCCTGTGTGCCTCGCAGGTCCCGCTCCTCCAGCTCCCATTCTGTCCTTGCCGTTCTGCTATCCAGCAGTGCTGCCCCTCAGCTGCTCTGCAGCCCAGGCTAACGCTGCTCATCCCGGCCTTCACTCCAGCTCCCAGGAAAGCGTCCGGGGCCCGCTCCTGCCTCAGCCTCCCACCGACCGCCCCCGAGGCGCTGTTTCTGTCTCGGCCCACACCGCGGATAATGAACAGCAGCGTGTGTTGGTAACGATTACATTTGGAATGACGCCGTGGTCACCGCCAATCCCTTTCCCATAAATTTTCCCGCTCGCGGGCCCCCGTCACGTGCACAGCTGCCGGGGCCACGTGGGGCGCGGCGGGCACGCGCCATCACCCCGCCTACCGCCCGCCCTCCAGAGAGATTGACAGCGAAACCAACCAATCAAAGGCACGGCCGTGCCTATCCCCACCCCCAGCCCACGGTTGCTGTGTCATCCAGCGGGTGACATCGGGGGGCGGTCGCCGGTTGGCTGCGCAGGCGTCCGGTTCCGACCAATGAGCTTCGCGAGCTGCACAACTGACACCTATCCTGCCCAATAGCTGTCTCGCGTGTACGCGGAGAGGCGGGGCGAAGTGGAGATGTTGTTGGGGACAGCGAGCAGTGTGGCGTCGGTGCCTTGTCGCGGCGCCGCTAAGCGGCCATAGCCGCTATCGCCTGTGCCCGTCACGGCGCCCCGCCCGTGCGGCCGGCGAATGAGTGCACAAAATGACGTAACCTCGTCTCGGCTGCCGAGGGTTCCAGGGGCCGCCGAGAAGCGCGACTCGGTGGGCGGGTCTCCGCGCTGTTACGGTGTAACGGGCACGTTCCTTCGCTAATGGAGTCGGAGGCTGCGACCCACAGCCCAATCCGTAGGGCGGAAGGGCGGGCCGAGTACAAGCGAGCCAGAGAGCGAGTGCCCCATTTAAGGGGCAAATCTCGCAGCCAACTGGCAGAGCAAGAAGGGGCGGGAGCCAGTGAGGGTTGTGAAGGGGGGGCAACGCTAACCGGTGACAGCCAGCAAATGCAACCAATCAGTGAGCGTGTAGTGACGCGAGAGCCCTATTAAAAGCGCTGAAGGGCGGGGCTCCGTCGTGATTGACGCGCGTCCTGGCTAATGGGCGAAGAGATCCCCCAGACTCTTCCCAATGGGCAGCGTGAAGGGGCGGAAAGGGGAGCGGAAGGAGAAGACGAGCAGGCAGAACGACCAATCAGCGCGAGGATCGGCGGGGCGCCGTCCAATGGGCGGCGCGAGGGGCGGTGCGGAGGCGTGTCCCGGTGTGTTTGGGTTCGTGCTCCTCGGGGGAGGGAGAGACGGCGGCGAGGAAAGTTTGGTTTTGGTTTTTTTTTTTTTCCCCCCCCGGTGGTGTTTTTTTGGCGGCGCCGGCGGAGGGGGGGGGACGCTTTTCGCAGCTTCTTCGCCTTTTGCTTCCTGGGGTTCGTGTTTCCCGGGCGGGCGGAGCCGCCCCCGGCACTGAGAAGAACGGGGGCTCAGCGCACCGCGGCGGCGCCTCGGCGGTGAGTGCGGGACGGGCCCCCCACCTACCCCCCATCCCCGCTCCCCGCTCCCGCCGCGGGACTCCCTGGCAGCCTTTCCCGCCCTGCGGACCCTCGCGCCGCCTCTGAGGGGCCTCTGGCGCCGGGCCGCGGTGCCGCGGGGCGGGGGAGGGACGGGGGGGCCGGGCCGGCGGGAGGGGCCCCGAGCGGCGGCGGCGGCTCAAGGGCGCTGCCCCGGCGGCGGCGGAGCGGCCGCTGCTCCCTGCCCGACCCCGCCGGTGCCTGTCCCGGGGCACAGCCGGGCCGGCGCTGCCCCCTCCTCCCCTCACGTGCGGCCGCGGCTGCGCCCCGCTGCCCCCCCGCCGCCCCCTCGGCTCCACACAGGGCCCCGGGGAGAGCCGCCCGCCCGCCGCATCACCCAGGCCGGGCGGGAGGTAAAGCGGCGGGAAGACGCCGAGGAGCCCTGGTGTGGATGGGCAAATAAAAGTGCTGTTGTGTGGGGACAGAGCCGAGGTTGCGTTGGTACCACTGCAAACCGCGCTGGATGAGTGGAGCGTGATGCTGGTTAAAATGTGTGTGTGTGTATATGTGATGGGTGGGCGGGAAGAGTGACCGTATTCAGACATGTGTCCCAAGGGGGAAAAAAAGTTTCCCCAGCTGTTTGTAGCAAAATGAGGGAATGTTTGTTTCTGGAGACGCTTCGCTGGCTGTGGATAAGCGCTGCTTGCAGCGTGGTATCTTGCAAGCTCAGATCTGCTTTACGAAAGTGCATGTAGGAGGATCTACTACAGCATACAGCTGAGGCTTGTTGAATAAACCGAAGACTCAACAAAGTGTTTTCCTAGCTGAAGTAGAGATCCTTAGTGCTGTAAACAGTACTTGTTTTTCCATGGTAACGTTTCACTAACCTCATGAACATTTGTTAAAATATCTCTTTGTGAAGTTGACTTTTTTGTTGTTTTTACAAGCCATTCGTTACTATTTTTAAATAGTGACTTGCTAGAGTGTCACGTTGAGAACCTCTAGAAAAACTGTGACTTTTCCTGCAAAACTGTAGGTAGGTCTTTTGGGGATTGTACAGCTCTGTGTTTGGAAAGTCTGTTTTGCCTAGTGTTTTCCAGTAGTATCGCTATCCATGTGAATGGATTTTGGAAATTACTTCCTGCTGCAAATGGTAACTTTGATTCATAGGGTCATTAAATATGTACACAAGTTCAAGCAGCTTTGTAGTTAGCTTGTCCACACTGAAGTTGCTCAGCAATTCCCTCCTCTCCTGTGGTGACTCTCTAAGGGTTCAGATTCCTTGGAATGCACACGGTTGAGATGTGAGTGAATGCTCTCATCTGCTGCTTTACCCAAGGCCCCGAGTTATAAGATAAGTTCCAGTTTTTCTACGTGGGCCGTGGCTAGTGCAGAGTCTGTTGGGTGGATGTATCTCGGGGAAGGGGTTTGCAAGGGTCACTTTGCACCTGAGTTTAACTGAGTTGCAGGTGTAACTTGACAATACCTCAGCGAACAAATCACCCTGCAAAAAGTTGAGGCTCGAGATGGGGGAAGGGAGCCTCGAGAGGTGTCAGCTGTGTGTTGGATTTTCTGATGTGAGGTTTTTGGGCAGTAAGGCACATCTGTCTTAGTAGAGTAGGTGAGGTCATCATTATACATTTGATTTTATATTGTCTAGCTATACAGCATGTTTGCTGATGGGCGGAATGTTATTAGGATGCTGAATCCTGTAATACAGAAGTCCTGGTAAAAATGTAATAAACCAGTCAGTGTTTGTTGATTAGGCAGACTTTTGAATGTATACCTGTACAGACTTTTTCTGTATACCTGCAAATTTAGCTAGAGATCTACACTTTCATTTAAATAATAAGTTAAAACGTTTGGACATAAAAGTCTTGACAAACCTTTATCTCCCAGAGTTTGTGTGATTGAATAGTCCAATAAAACTTTTAGGTTGATTGTGTGTCATGGCTTTGCTTGGTGATGCTTATTTTATCATTAGAACTTGATGTTGGAGGATGGCTTCAGAGGAGGAAGCTTCAGGAGAGAATTTTGTGTAGCTCTGAGGTAGCATATTTTACCTTACATCTGCCTACTGTTGTAGCAAGTAAGAAATTAGAAAATTATATTTTTGCGGAATTAATGTATAATAAAAACGATACATAAACATAGCTGCATCTAGAACAGTGGGATGGTTGGCTGCGGCCGAAATGATGGAAAGAATTGAAGGACTGCTATAAAATCAGTCATTTGAAAAGGTGTTCAACTGGGGTTTTTGAGTGATTTTTATTTTTTCCTTTTTTTTTCCCTCTGGTGAAGCCAGTGTATTTCTGCTCACAGAAGAGATTGGATTTACAATTAAGCAGTATGAACTGGAGATCATAGAATAAGTCTAAGAAGCTTAGTTATTGACTTGAATGAGTTTATTAATAGTCTGCCTAATGGTTCGGTTACTCTGTTCTCCATTTTCTGCAAAATGCTTGGAAGCAGAGTCTGTTCTAGTCGCTTATTGCCATTATTGTGTTTATTTTCTTGGAAATCTTTTTATGCACATATATTGCCTGCTTTGTGCAGTAATAACAGCTAACAGTCATTTTCCAGTTTCTTTGCAATGGCTTTCCTCTGTCATTGCTCTTAGTGCTGCTATTAGATTCACGAATTCTGCAGTGCTTCTACTTACAGCATCTTACAGCTATTCACTTCTTTATTATTAGTTTTTATTTGTCACTCAGCCTTAACCTGTGCGTAATTTGGGTCAGTAAATGCGTTTTTGTGAAGAACTGGCATTGTTCATTTTCACAGGATAGATTAAGCATGTTTAGCACATAGATAAAGGAGGGAAGTACCTGATAGTAGCACATACCTACCACTGGTTTTCTTTAAAGCTATAAGTCTTCTGTCACCTTAGTGCTTATAAAATGTATTTGCTCTGTATTTTCTTTTAATGATCTGTTTCTAGCATTTTCAGAAATTTTAATCATAAAATCTTTCACTGTCTTAGTGAAAGAATAGCAAGGGAATGTCAGTCTTCAGTTCTAATTGCAAGAACCCAGAGCAGAGCTGTTGAGCAAACAGTTTCATGCATTTCTAACAGTTTCACCAGTTGTGCTAGAAAAATGCATATATTCTTGCTAGCAGTTTTCCTTAGCTTAGCATTTACTGTCTTTCTCCGTTTTCAGATAAAATATATATGCTAAGATTGCTTGTTCTGTCAGCAGAATATGGACTGAAGAATTCATGTTAATTTCTTGTGAATCAAAGCTAAACTTTTTGCTAGTATCTGCTAATAAAAATAGGGCCACTTTTTGGTACTTGGGCCAGCTGTCACTGTCAGACAAGTAGTTGCCTGCTGGTATTTCTGCTCACGAGGTGACGGGGGTGAGAGTAATCAGGATATTCTGTCTGCTGTTCCCTGTCCCTTTCAGCGGACATAGAACTCTTACACTTCCTTACATTTCTCTTCTCTTCATGCCTCTTTTGTGTTGCACTTCTACTCGTTACTTTTTATTTCTTCAGGGAAGTAAACATGCTTTGCTCAAGGCGTTGGTGTCACTTATTTTTTCCTCCTTTAGAGCAGTAGGCAGTGAGTACGTTAAATTTATTTTTTCCCTTTGCCTTCTTATAGCGGTTAGAGGGAGAGGGTGTTTTTGCACTTATTATGGTTTGCATCATGTTGTAGGGGAATGTTCTGAGGTTTTTAAGTTTTCATCAGTGCAAGGGTTGTGGTTGGAGTTTGGATGTTCTCCGTGTTTACCATGTAGTGAGCTATGGAGATGACCTTTTCCAGTTTCAGCTAGTCAGTACGGATTGCGTTTCTGGGCCCTGCCAGCTTTAGTAGTTCTGAAATTGGATATCGTGCATGTATTTCCTGATTTAATGTCTGTGGATTAGGAAAAAACACAATAGTTCTTCTGTGAGAAAATCTGGGAAGCAAGTTAATGTTCTGTCCGAGACTTGCACTGTTTAAATTTTTTAAAATACCTACTTAAAAAGTAAAATGGATTTGAAAGCAGCTCTTAGCCAGTTTAGCTTTTGAGTTGGTGGAGCAGCATCCTGCTTGTCAGGAGAAAGGGGAGGTATCATAAGGCAGCACTTGTGCTGTGTGCTACAGGATACTGGTCAGAGTAAATGTGTAAAAAATAACCTGGAGGTTGATGTATTTTGACTGTGTTAGACAGAAGATGGGAGGCTGGAAAGCTAATTAGCGGATGAAAGGATAAGAGGCAAAGTTGCAAAACAAAGAGTTGATAATTTTAGATAGCCTGATAGAGGATTAGTCAAAAGGTGATACAATAATATCATGTTGCTTGTGTGAGGGGGAAGTCCTCTAATCCATCTAAATGAGTAATGAAGTAAAAGTCATTGATGTTTTTACTTGCATTTAATTTCTATAATTTTGTCATGACTCTTGACTCTGTCATAAAAAGTGCTATAAAGAAAAACAACCTGTCAGAGAGAGTTTTTCAGTAGTGTATTGGGTTTTTCATTAGCAAAGTCTCTTCTGTAACAGGAGAAATTTATGCCCTTTGATTTGGTAGTAGCAAAGAGCATAGTTTTTGTGAATACTGTTGGCTTTCTTCTGCTAAGTTTGAAGGTTTTTCAGATTCTAGCCTCTGTTTTGCTTTTGGGAAATGGTTCTTCCTGTTTCTCTGATCATCTTGTATCCTGGGGTTGCAGGGTTTTTTTCCTACTCAAGTCCCTCTTATTTTCTTACCACAAACACTGGTGGTACCTGCAGTTCTCTGATGTGTTGTTCATGAGGCAAAAGCAGACTTTGTGAGAGAGTTTCAGTAGTTAAATTAAATGTATGATTTTAAATCCAGAAGCTGAATGTTTGGGAAGGTGTTTGCTGGCCTTGTTTTAGGACTGGTCCAATAGGTTTCCACATGGTCAGAACTAACAAACTCCTGGGCTGCTCCATGGCAATCTCATTACTGACTTCCCTGGCCCTGTGACCTCTCTGCATAAGTCTCAGGACAGCACCACATGAGCAGCAGGAAAGATAAGAAACCACATCTGGGGAGTAGAGGGAACTCTTCAGGGACTTGGCAGTCTACTGTGGACTAAATATATTTTGGCTTTAGGGTGATCCACCAATGATAATGGGAGTAGGTCCTCTTGTCTCGCTGCTTCTTACAGCCAAGAGATACAAATTACTCAGCACTTTGGTGTCAGTGTCCTCTAGTTAGGAACTCCTGTGCCTTAGAAGCTGAAGAGACCCAGGTTGTCCAGCTCTTCCCCTGGACAATAGAGAACCTTTTAGCTCTCTTCTGGGACATTTGGGGATCCTTAGAAATAATCTCATGTCTCTTTCTGGAGAGGATGAAAATGCCACAGAGTACATTTTATTTTCTTATTACTGCTGACAGTATATTCTGCTTTTTATACAGCAGTACAGTAACTTTATGATTTAAAAGCTTTTCCAGAAGTTAGATTTTGTAGAAGATTAAATCACCTATACACTTACTTTGCCATTACAATGAAACACTATTTCAAATCTCTGAGGTTTCTGTTGCTTGCACAGTGTGACTTGAGAAACCATAAGTTAATAGTATTAGAGGGTGCAACTAGGATGAGGAATGATGAGGAACTTGGGAAAAAGTGTTAGGATAATGTTTTGATTTTAAAAATTTGCCTCTGAAATAGAGGAAGGAAATGTGTCCCCTCAGTCCAGCTTCTTACAAAGACTGAAATATACTTAAATCCAAAATGAATTATCATCCATCTTTGATCTGAAGCAGCTCAAAATCCCTTTAAAAAAGAAGGCCATGATGCATATTGCTCTAAATAGTTGCCTTAAAGCATTTTCAGCTACTTTAATGGGGTTTAGTATCTTTCTTTGTGACTCTCTCTGGGATTTTTTATGTATTAAGATTTTTCCTGGTTGTATTAGTGTTATTATAACAGCATTGTTATATTGCTGTCAATACAGCAGTTTCACTGTGTGTTGGGAATTTGTTTAGTCTGATAACTGTGTTTGGGGTTTTATTTTGGAGTTCTTGTTTGTTTGTTTTTAAAGTTCAACTTAACTGCTTCAAGTAAGACATTAAAAAAAGAGCACTTTGGCACGAATGTGTGTCTGTGCAGGATATTTTATTATTACAGCCATTGTAATTTAGATTCTTATACTTCCATATGTATTTGGCTTCTGAGATAAATTTGTTTAAAATTAAAATTTTAGTACTTTTGTTTGTCAAATGGCTGAGATTCTGCATTATCAGGTTTGAGTTGCATTGTATCAGGTGCCTATTCTTGCAGATTAAAAATGCAGATGAGTCTTCTTTTGAGGAGATCAAAAATGAGAGTCAAACCACAGTGCTTATTTGTGACTGTCAAGATTCATCCCATTTTTCATTGGCACTGCAAAAAAAAATTCAGTGCTTAGTATTTTCTCAGATTCGAAATGGATCCTCACAATTGAAGTTGATCTTGTCTATACTATTCCTTATAATACTGCAGTATTTCCCTGCCCCTCATAGCAAGTATCTTTTTTGTGGTGATTTCATACAGGTTCAGCTCATGTTTTTCCTAGTCCTTTAAGGCAAAGTTGGGATAATAAAGCTAAAATCGAGTTTTTCTTACTATGGCTGTGCTTTTTGCTTGGATAAATGTTTGGGTGCTTCAGAATCTGCTCATCTACTTTCTGCAGCTGGTGTGGTGACAGCCTGAAGAGCAGGTGTAGATTTTAGTTGGTGTTCTATGTTTCTGTTTTATTTAATAAAAGCTATGGGGAAGTTGCCTATGTTTCTGATGGCACTCACTTTGCTAAATGGTACTTGAAAGGGGGAAGATCTATTTTATTTCAGAGCTAGGCTTTTTCACACATTTTTTCAACTCCATAGTTGCTGTAGATCAGCTGTCTATAATTTTCTTTGCTTGGCTTTTTTAATTTTCAGAGTATTCAGAGACAGAACCAAAACTGACTGATAATACTTCTATTTGTTGAAACTTAACTCCTCTGGTTCTTTCATATTCACAGTCCAACTTTCTCTTCCCTGTCCCTGGCAATTTGTGTGTGTCGGAAAATAGATTCATATTGAGAGAAACTTCCTGCTGATTGAAAACTAAGACTGTGGAGAAAAGAGGTAGAAGTCCCATTGTATCAAATACTTTTTAACATTGTCTAGTAAGCAAAGGAAAACGCCCCTGACAGTGTTACAATGTGGTGGCCCGAGGGCAAGAATACAGTGACATAATTAGTCCGTTCCCTCTCCTGCTCTAGCCCTGTTCTTAACCAATGCTGGGTGATGTTGCTTTCACCAGTTGAAGGTAACTAGATAAACTGGCACTGCCTTGTGTATGGATAGTATATCAGCTTATCTCACCCCTGCCACAGCTGGGTATGTAAATAAACTAAAAGTAACTTCAGTCTTTCGAAGTTTGGGCAAAAATAGTTGAGAAATTGTGTTACAGCATTTTCAGATTCAATAAAGGATGAACAAAAAGTAACATGTAAGTGAAGAACATTCAAACGTAGAAGGAAATTTCAAGAGTTAGGTTTTTAAATGTGTTGGGAGAGCTTGACTGTGAAAATCAGTTGTCTGGTGGTTCAAGTAGGTTGCCTAAAAGCAGACTTTTGTGGTTTTGGTCACAATAGTAAAGCTAGGTTACTTTTCTTTTAAATGCTACTTTCAGGGGAAATGAGATGAGAAAGTTGAAGAACTCTTTCATGCTAAAAGACTGAAAATTTAGTGCCCTGATCTCATACATAGTTGAGCAGGTCTGAAGTTCTTCTTGCAAGTAGTTCCAAATTCAGTAGTACTAACTAAACATGTTCAGCAAAGATTGCAGTGTTGAGGACTAGCATTGTACCTGTAATAACTTGCATTGTGTTTTAAAATTTAAAAATTAGCCATAAAAATGACTGTATTGCCTCATTTCTTTGAAGATTGAAAAAATATCATTGAATATAAAACAGATTTTTGAAAATTAGCTTCCTGTTCCTTTCTTAGGTGCCGAAATAGCTGAAAAGTACAATTCAGACTGATGTCATGCTATAAATATTGATGAAGTTCTATTTGGCAGCTGGTTATGTTCAAAGTTGGTATTTGCAATTATAGTTTAGAATTATTTGCTTAACAACTCAGCATTTGTTTTCTTTGACAATAATAGTGCTAAGATCTTGGACTTCTCTGCATGTATAATCATTTTAGTGGGAAGTCAAAACGTCTTTGTATAAGACAACCTCTCTGTTATTAATTATTAGAAGTGAAATAAATATGGAACGTTATTTTGGAAAATCTCAGGTTGTAAGCTATGAAAGAGTGAAGTTTAAAAAACAGAAAAAGCAGATCGTGACATAAGCTTTAGTCTCCATCACACTCGCCTGGCCTTCCTCCTGGCTCGGTCTGGCCATGATTTTGTGCCCGAGGCTGCATTACAAGCAGTGCCGAGACAGAGCCTTTCTCGGGCAGCAGGCGATGCTTGTCTGCCTTGTTGGCTGCTGGAGGATTTAGCACCAGTATTGCCATGCTGGTGTGAATTCCTTAACAGCACAGCTCTTATTGTAAAAGCAAACAAAGCGCAAGGGTAGTTTAACACAGGAAACTTTGATACTCTTCTAATTAAATACAGGAAGATTGTAAGAACTAGGTAGTTTGAAACACAGTATCTTCCAATCCTGTTCTGCACATCAATGGTTTATAGTAGTGTTGTCTTTAGCTCTTGTAGTTGCTTCTGTCGGTGAGCCGCCGTTCCCCCTCTCCTCTGCACAAGGCTGCTTACCACCTTATCAGTTTAATTTAGTTACTGCTGCTGGGTTTGATAAACGCTCTGGTGTACAGAACTTGACGAGTGTTACTGGTGGTTCAAAAGGAAACATTCGATCTTGAGTTGACTTTAGTGGTATGAATAATCTGACAGGATGATTCTGTTGGGATTATCAGCAGTAAAGGAGTTATTTATAGCTTTCAGGTTTAAGGTTGAGCTGTTGAGAAGCAGGCTTCTCACTCATCACAACGTTTTGCTTGAGATGGAGAAAAATGCTTCATGTCTCTGGTCTAGTATAACCTTCACTCTTCACCTCTCCTTAGAAAGCTCTGGTCCACTGTACTCTGAAGAGTGTCACTTTGCAAATGCTGTGAAATAAAGGCTTGGTTGCACTGGTGTAGCTCCAGCAGTGCTGAATCCTTGGGAATGCTGGTATACATGGATTGCTGGCATTTTGTGCACGTTGATTGTGGGCCATTTTTGCCACCGGGGCAACATTAAATGCCATGATAGTTGCAATACTTATGGTAATGGCTGCTTTTGTGCCACTGGGATTCCGAGCATTGCTGCTGTTAACAAGTAGTGGCAGCATTAGCAGTGTGAGGTAGCTCTTTTCTGTGCCTGAAAACCGGTAGTTTACATAGACCTGATAGAACCAGAGATGAACAATTGAAAAGAATGTGGGGCTTTTTAAGCGATAGTTTGTTTCCAAGTTTACAAAACGAATCTCTTGAGTGGGTTAAACTTTGATGTGGAGTGTAAAAAGCAGCTGTAGTCTCAACTCACTGTTTTGATTCCTTGCTGCTCCAGGTATCACAACTCTTACTGTGATGCTGTCAAGAAGATGCTGTCAGTCAGTTAAGACACAGTACTTCCAAAAACCTCGGTTTGGTAGTTTCCATAAACATTATGGTATAGAGTGTTGAAGGTCTTGAAGAAAAAAAGTAGAAACAATTTTGAGGGCGTTTTGTTACCTACATATATTGTATCTATACACTTATGTATATGCACATAAGTGTGTATGTATATGTTCTTCAGTCACAGTGAAAAGTGGAACAAAGCACAAAGGACTTTGGAAAACTTAACCATTTGTCAGCCTTTGGCTGGTTATAATTGGCATATAATCTTGATTTACAGTTGAGAAGTAATGTGTAGTGTGTGTAGCTGTACCATGGGCTGCTGTAGGAAAGTGAGAACAAATACCTTTTATGTTCACTCTAATCTTTAATGAATTCTTTAGCAAAATCAGTATGAGCAGAAAAGAAGTGGGGCTTGTGCTGCTTTGTACGGTAGAAAGTGGCAAAAAGGTATAAGCAAAACAATTTTTAAAATAAGCTTTGCAGTTTCCTTTTCCATTAGTGGGAGGAGAAACATTTAACACCTTAAATATTGTTTATGTAAATGGTGTGGAACACTGGAAAGGTGAAGTATTCTGTTCTTATATTTCAAGGCTGTCTTTAGACTCAAAGGCTAGAACCAGGATTTTCGAAATTGAAAATCTTTTGATTTGGAAAGTATCCTTTTGCATGTTTCACATCTCCCTTAACAATGAATCAAAAAGGGCAACATTCTTTGATTAGAAAAAGAACATAAGTTCACTAATAATTGGATTTTCTTGAGCAGATTGTGTTGTATAGTCCATTTTAAACCCCCTGACATCTTCAGGAGCACTCTGTTTTATGAAATGGTTGATACTTGAGTTGTTCATGTAAAAAGACTTAAGTGCTGTGAAGTGGGACTTGTGTTTTGTTCATATAGGTTGTCTTTAACTTCTTTATGGTCCTGTTCTCATGTTACTTTAGAAGTGCAGTACAGACTAATGTTTGTGATATCTATTCCAAGTTACAGCTATTTATCTGGTTAAAAGTATTTGTGTTATATCTACACAAACAGCTGAAATGTTTTCCATATGTTACAAAAAACATCAGTGTGAAGAATTTAATACTGAACAAAATAGGAAGTTGTGCAGCCAGCACTAAATTAAACATAATGAACACCCTTTCTCATGTCATGTTTTGCTGTAGAACAGCACAGTGATTTTGTGGAGTATGTGACTGCCATTCCTGAATATTTCTCTGGAATTTTTTTATAAGAGATAGAGGATTTCTACCTTTTCCCATTCCTCCCAGCTGCTTTGTTTAGTGTGTTATCTTTAGTTCGTTTTTCCTTGAAGTACTAATCCTTCCTGGATTTCCTTCTACCTAAGTAATGCAAAGAGATTGTTCTAAACCATGTGAAATAAAGAGGTTGCAAATCCTTTTCTCAAGCACCAGTAGTAGCTCTCCTTCTACCAAATTCTTGGTTACAAGTCACATATCCATCTTCAGCCTTGACAAGTGAAATGGGGAATTACCATCACAGTGAGACCTCAGTGTCCTGGGTATTTTTTTATAGTAAATCATGACTATTACACTGCTGCTGTGCTGTAGACAAAATACCATGAAATATTTCTGTGTTGTTCTGAAGTTGTGAATTACTTGAAGCCAACTTGCCAGTATCCTAATAGAGTATGTGATGCTTTTGTTTATTTTACATCAGCAGCTGATTTTTGTAGGATGATATTTTAAGACAGCTTGAGGCCTTTTGAGCAGAGTGTGCTCTTGGTTGCTTTATCAGAATCACCCCACAGCAAAAGTCAGAACCAAGTTCAAAATTAAAGTTTGAGTCTGTAAAACTTTTACTCACTGAGCAAAGGGACAGGTAAACCACAGTGGCAGCTAAGACTGCCTTTTATCACCAAATGTATTTTCTGGTCAGAAATTGTTTGAATGGAAATCATGCCCAAAAAAGCTCTTATTTAATCCTAGAAGATCGGGGTAGGAAAAATTCAGTTTATGGCAGTTAGTCCAATGACAGGAAGGCTTTGTTCTTAAATAATGCTGTACATTAAGGAATAGTAGCCAACAAAATGATGTAATGATTTTAGAAAAATGTCCCTTGTTCATATCCCTTACAACAAACCCAAATAAAGGCAATTGGAGTAATTTAGATTTTAGTGATGTTAGTGGATGTATAATGGTAAGCTGATGGTTCTGGACTTCTTTTAATTCCTGCAAGTTGGTTATGTTTTGCAAAACCAAAACTGAAGTATTTAATACTAGCTGTGGTTAAGGCAGATTATGTATGATTTGAAGTGGGCTTGATTGTTAGTTGGTGCAGTGCTGCTAAGTTACTCTTTTGAAATAGGATTAAATACCTGACAATTGGTATGTATGGGATTCATTTTTACACATACTATTTCATATTCAGGAGTTATTGTAGGATTACATAATCACTTCTCTTGGCTGCAAGGAAACACACTTGTGTGTGTTTTCTTGGTTCTGTAGAAGAAACCAGTTTCACCCCATTTTACCCAGTTGTGAATGGAAATTATGTTTCTAGAGCCTCCTACTGTTCTGTTGTATCTCACAGTCAGTAGGAGATTCTCTAACACATGCCACCAGTGTTTACTGTTTTTCAGATTTGGATGGGAGGTTGTGGGGAGAATTTTAAGAAAATATTTTCCTGATGGCAGCCTATTCCTTTCACTTCTGTGCACCTAGGTATACTGACCTTTGGAGACAGTTGGCTTTTGTTTTTATATTTGTTTTTAATTTGCTAATAACACAGTTGGTCAATGTTTTAAATTTTTATTTTGTCTCCTTTTAGGGTTTCGTTTTTGCACTGAATGTAGCCAGGACGGATCCTTGTGGGCTTTGGCAGCCCTTGGAAACTGTCAAAGGTAAAAATCAACCCAAGCTCAGTATTGTGATCTTGAAAGTTGGAGGTGAGAAGAACAATAGCCTATGCTGGTTCTTAAGACACTGTAGGATGTGTATCTGTTTTCATGTGCTTTCTAGTGTGTTATTTCCTGTGGGTTTGCATGCAAAGTTTGTTCCTGCCTGATGTGATTTGTTCCTGTAAGCTGAAGTTGATATGTATGATGTATAATTTACTTTGAAAATTTGTTAATTTACATTGAGATTTTTTTAAGTCACTGGAATTGGTAGGTGATCATTTTCTATAAGCAATAAAGTTATAGTTGAGAGGTTTTTATCTTCTGAATGCTCTTGCTTTCAGAGCAATTTAAAGTGACAAAAGTGTTCTTCTTCTATACATTAACTTTTATGTTGCTTTTATACATGCTTAACAGACTCAATGTATAACAATGCTTTAGCAATTAAATACAATATGGCTGGATCAGGTGTTAGAAATAAACATTTTGTCTGTACCTAGGGACTGTGACAGTGATCGTGTGTCCATACAATTGTGTCAAATAAGCACAGTCCCATTCAAGACACAGTTTAGTCAAGTAGTGCCTTGTTTTAACTGCTGTTGTTTCAAGTGTGCCATGTATACAGGATCACTGTCTTGGAAGAGCACCTGTGTGCCTGTTTTGCTTTGTGAGGGAGTTTGGGATCTACTTTCAGTTTCTGCTTAATGTGTGGAATGGTGACAATTGGCACAGCCTTATTGTCCTTCAGGGGTTTCTAGTGGCTCATATCCAATTTAGACTTTTAAATTCACAGGAATCACAATTGGTTTTATATTAATAAGTTCTTCTCTCACAGCTTCATTCTTTAGAAATTTGAACTAGGTTTTTTTCTTCATTATCAAACGAAGAACATATTTTCTTTTTAGTCCATATTTAATTCCTGCTGCCAATCTAAAAAAAAAAAAGTGTTGCTGCACAAAAGGCCTTTGAATTAGACAAACTGCATAGTCCCAGTGATGCCTGGTTGATGAAACTAAATTTGAAATTGTTGCAATTTGAGCTCACTTGCTATTGAGGACCTTGTGTTTTTTCATGCTGGACCTTTCAATGTAGAGAGGAAATTAGGCCTAGAGGAGGTACCTTGTATTGGTTTTCAGGGATTTATAAGTATATGGAAATTTTGTTCAGGTTTTGCTTGCCAGAGTGTGTTAGAATGCAGTAGTGCAGACAGAGCTGATATCCATAAGGTCTCTGTGCTGCTCTGAGTGGCTGGTAGCTGCATCTGTCTTGCTGGTCCCAGTAAACAAAATGAGTACATCTTTGCTGCAGACAGAGATGGAGCAAAAACAGGACTAAATAGCAAACTGGATTGTCCCAAAACCATAGTGTTTAATGGCAGAACAGATTGCAATAGGCATTAAAGTTCATAAGAAATCCAGCTGGTTCATATTAATGAATGTTTTTACCCTTGAGAATAGATTCTCCTCACTGTATTACATTTTAAAGAGTTAAATGAAAGTTGTTCCTAAATTTAGATGTTCATTTGCTCCATCATATGTGGACAGATCAATGCAATGCTGTTTGTGAGGCCTTCCCTGGTGTTACCTTACTGAAGTTAGTTAATTTGTTAGTTGAAGTTAGTTAATTTTCTGAAGGATATAGGTGAATAAAAAAGTTGGGGGATTTCAGTCACATTCCAAGTAGTTTGGGTGGATATATGCAAGGGTAGAAGAAGAGGATTATCTTACTTTTGACCTTTTTCAGGAGTGACTTTGTTGATAGGTGGTGGATCTGAAAATCTAAATGGACTGTCTATAAACTTTCTGTTTTATCACCTGGGAACCTGACAGATCACATTGAGTATTGAATATAAGTAAACGAATGCATTTAGGCTTTTGACATTTTCCTGATCCTATAGGATGCTAGTACAAATTCTTACTTCCTGTCCATCCTCTGTTACATATTTCATATGCATAAAATAAATGACTCCATGTGTCACCTTCAGTGCTCTGGTCAGAAACTGGTGAGCTGAAGAGGTGATGTCAGTAAAATGGAATAATTATGTTATTTCTTCATGTGCTGGCAATAAGCACTCTCTGTTGGCTGAGGGATCACCCTCAGTCATAAATGATGCTGCAGAAGTCTGCCACAGAGATAGTGTCCCATGGATTCAGGAATCTTGAAATGTCTCCTTTTGGCAATAAATAAACTTGCAGTGGAAGATTCTTGTGCCCGTGGCTAAGGGAATCAATGATTCACTTATGCAAAGGAATGTCAAAATTACTGAATTGGGCTCATAGTTTATTGCAGGGTGTTTTGTCTGCTGAAAGAACCCAGAAGCAAATGCAATGAAGTATAAAAATACCCAAACTAAACAACAAAAGGATAGAGTTCAGCAAAACTTCCTCTTGCAACACTTGTAGTGTGTGGCTTAGGGGCTTCCTGCACCAGCCCCTTGTGAAGTTTTCTAGGAAATTACCAAGCCTTTTAGAGCTTCAACTTTTTTACCATCCCATATGAGTGAGTTCACTCTAAATACTGTATGGCATAATATTATATGTCTTTTTTTTTATTATTATTAAAGCAAATAAAACATTAATTATAGGTTAAATTAAGAGAGAAAACAGAAGTTATAAAAAAGAAAATACAATGGAGAAGGAAAAGAGTTGATTCATTTAATTTCCTACTCTAATCTCTGAGTTCTGGATAGTGCCAGTATATTTAATTTGTTGTCTGTGGAAGAGTTTGCTTTTCTTTGTTCTTGTAGCCTTTCCATTTTTTAAAATTTCCTAGTTCTACTGACCTTTTCTTTCCTCCTTTGAGATGCACTGGCTGGTAGTTTTTTTTTTTTGTCTTCTTCCAGGAGTAGTATATAAAAACTGGTGTCAAATGCTGCCAATTCCTCTGGTAGTGAGGGTTCTCAGAAGATAAAACACGTCTGTTTTTCAGAGCCTTATGCTAAAGTTCCTCCAGCACTTCGAATGAAAAGTGACTTCCCCTTGCAGTGTTCTTGGTGTGACCTTTCTGGTCTTGTTTTATATGTGAGCTTTTTTTTAATGCTTCTGTAGCTCTAGTTCATTCTTGCTTATTTCTCTGGCTTTGACACCAGGTAAGTGCCACAGGGATCCTCCTGGCCAAAGCTGTTTTCACTGTTAGACGTCAGACTGTCTGTCTAACAAAAAACAATTAATTGACTCTAATACTGCAAAATCATGCTCCAAAATTCTCAGCTCTGAGTGTTCTGGAGTGGGTTTCAGAAACCAAGCCTGGCAAAGAAGTACCATGGACAGGGACTGCCCAGCCTGGCCTCCTCCACTGTGGGTGCAGAACAAAAAGCAAGAAACATTTGTTACAGGCAGGAGGATCTTGGCATAGATGTCATGCTTAGCATTTGATACCTCTAATTTTTGTTTATGTAATGAAGGCAGAATGTTGAAGTGAGGATTTGGGTAAGAGTTTGTTTTTCTTCTCAGTCCTTCTTTTCCCAGAAATAGGAATTACCACGCTCTTTACAACTCTTGTGTCTTTCACTAGACTGAACAACAGCTTGTTGGTTGTAAGGTTTATTAAGTTGTATGTAACATTTTGTAGCTTCAGGCCCTTAATGTTTGTAGTACATGTTCTTCACTGCTTGAGTCAACTATGACAGATGTTGTTTTACCTATGTGCAGCATAACAGAGGAGGTTGGAGTGCAGAAAGCCTTAAACTCTGAACAGGCATTAACAAAGAAGTGAAGGAGGTGCATCGTTTAGAAGCTTTCTCTTGACAGTTTCCAGGCTTGGAATTGCTGCTGTAAAGGTGACAGTCAGCAGCTGTTTAGCCAAGGTGCAGAAGTAGAGAGACTTGAAGTGGATATTAAATGCTGGTATGGTTGAAAAGTTACATAATCTTGAGAGAGACTACTGTTAAAGGCCAGCAACTTTTGGCTTTAAGAGAATTCTTAAGTTGGTGTACTCAGTGTGAGCCCTTGCTTTCCCTATACCTGGAATGTTAGGGAACTGATCATGGCTTATGTCTTGCATTTGGGTGTGAGAGGTTCCTGATGAATTTATGCTGATGCATTTGATCTCTTAAACTGGTTAATTTGATTCATTACCCCTGAAAGATGTGTCATCCTCTGGAGTAGAAGACATTCTAATCTTTAACACCAAAGTCTCCCTAATTGTATTGCATCCTTCTGTAAATTACTTTGCAATTTGAAGAATGGTGTTTGGAGTGCAGATTTTGTTCAGTAGGAACTGCACTGATACTGTCAAACTTGAAAATAGGTTATCTAGTAGTGTTGAGTATTGGAAACACTGGGATCTGTTGACTTGGGTTAAATTGCAAATGCAAACCTGAAGGTGAATAACTTTATCTGTTCCCTGAACCCTTTAGAATCTGGGATGTATTTATTTTTAAAATGAAGTCAAGGAAAAAATCCTGCAAGACTTCAGAGGTACTGTGAGAAGATCACTGGAAGTCTTAACAATTTTTCAAACTAATAACCTTGAGATTGTCTGTAAGCTGAGTCTTTGAAGCTTGTATTTGCACAAAAGCTATTTCCTAGTAAGAAAGAATTGCTCAGCTCTGGTCTGTGTGATTGTTCCTTGCTGACTGTGGCTTTAATGAGTAAAATCAGTGACTAGATTAAATACTCAGCAATGACACTTGAAAGTTAAAAAGAAAGTATACTTCTGCCCAGTGTTTTACTTTTTATTTTAATTAAGTAGTTTTGTCTTATCCTGAATAACACTTCTTGTTTGTATAAAACATAATTTCAGCAAATATGTGCAGAATGGCAGCATTAAAGGTTGTAGCTTAGAATTGTTGTTTATGTGCACTGCCATTTCACATAACATTGTTAAATGCAGAAAAGTAATTGTTTTTAAAATATATCTTTGTTGTTTGTCTTTTAGGCAGTATTTTGCATTTCTGCAGAGCTTTGCACAGATCCTGTTCCCATGCAAACTGATGAGGGAGAAATACTGGAGGAAGGCAGTCCCAAGGTCAGTGAGGTAAATGCTACTGTGTTTTGGAGGATCTAAAGCTTGCTTGGCTGCAAAGGGGGAAGGGCTGTATGTGGAGTGAACATTGACTGGTGATGATATTTTAAATAAATACCTTAATGTAAATACTTACTATTTATTGTCATGGAGATACTTAGGAAATTAAGCTTTGAGAAACCTTTAGAAAGACAGGGGATTTTGCCACCCACTAAGGATTAGAACATGTTTTCAGGCACTTCCAGTGAGGAAAGAGGAGACTTGAAAAGAGGTTCTACCTCTCATTGTATTTCATTTGTGAAAAATGGAAGGACTTTCTGTCCTTCCTACCCACCCACCATCTGAACTAACTTAAGGAATTGGACGTGTGGGCCCTTAGGTGCAGGTGTTGGTATCTGTGGGTTACTGGCTGACCTGTACTGAAGGTGTGCTGCTTCTTGTCTCCTTGTACTTGCCTGCATGAGCTGTGTTGTGAGACGGGACTGTGTGTTGCTTTTAAAGGTCCCTCTGATTCTCAGCAGACCTTGTTGGGACAGGAGTGTGTGAAATGTTCTGTTAAATATAATGCTGTGTTCTGCTTTTTGCCTACTTCCTGAAGATGCAAATGTTAAGGCACAAATTACTTTGGTTTTCATAATGACATAGTCATTGTCACACACTTCTGTAGGTTTATAAATACAATTTATAATCCTGACTAGTCAGTGAGTTAGTGGCAACATTGCAACTGATCTGTGTTTAAAACATGCTCCCTACGTTTCACAAAAATCTGAATCATTGTTAGCTTGCTTGTAGCTTTGTGTGAGACAGACTGAAAAATGAAAAACCAGAAGACCTAAGTTAAAATTTGTTTCCTAGGTAAACCTTTGGAGAGATGTTTTCACTGTTTTAGAAAAAGAAAAAAAAACCTTTTTTTAGCTGTAAGCAACAAGTTAGGAAGTAATTATTAGAGAAAGGACTTGGCAATTGTGCTGCATGTACTTTAGGAGTTGTGTTAATTTTAAATAGCTTTGAAGGAAGGTTGACTCTAGATTAGAAGCTGAAAAATGAGAGTGTATCAGTGGATGTACTTGCAGCAATCCAGGCTATTGAACACTTCTTTTGACAAGGATGTGATTACAGGTTTCAGTGGGGAATAGACACGAGAGAGGAGACATCATGATGCAATTAGTTACTGATTTTAGCATAGTTATTGGTGCTTTCTTTTCATCACAGAGAGGATCTTTGTGTGTTTGTGTGTGTGTGTGAACACATATTTATGTGTATACAAACAGGTGCCTGTGTCTATATTTAGGGATACACTGCTTTCATTTTTTTGCCTCTGTGGCAGGAAGTAGATTGAAGTACTGTCTTTTCCTTCAATGAAGAGTATGCTTTTCTTTGACATGCTTAATTCTGGAGTGAACATTGTATCTCTGCTCCAAAACTTGAACAAGCTTAAATTTAAAACCAAATTCTTCATACTGACTTTGAATACCTGAATGTGTATGAAGTATTGCTTTGAAACAAGTGTAGTGTAGAGATGTGGGAGATCAGGAGTTGTGCATCTGGTATTTAGTGTTATTAATAAAGGACTTTATAGGATCATTATATATTAAGCAAAAAAGTCATTACTACATCTCATCCTTTTCCCCATTCCGTGATGTACAGGACTACCCACTGAAGTCTGTTGTTTTCAGTGTTCCTTCAATCTATAAATTATTATTCTCTCTTTGCTTGTCTCAGAAGAGTTGTGTACCTCTAACAGTTGAAGGTTTGTCCTAGAAAAATTTAGGCAAAATATATTTTGCTATATTGCCTAGTACCATTAAAATGGTTCTCTTAATTTACAAATGTTTACATGATCTAGTGACCCATTTTCACAGCTACATTTTTCTATGAAATACTGGTTTTATATATTCAGTAACATAGTTCAGTTTTTTTCCTTTTCTCTGTTTATTTCCCCATCCCTCCCCACCCACTCCCAACTTTTTCAGGCAGGAGATATCAGGTATACTTGAATGAAGTATGCTGAAAGAGATGAGACCAAAATCATCTTTTGTGGAGATACCATGAATATCAGGATATAAAGATTTGGGTACTGCAAGAATTACTTTTTTATGGTGCCAGCCTGAAAATAACCTAAAAGGTTTTACATGATGATTCTATCATAGAGTGGAAAGCAAATCATATGTCATACTGTATGCTTGTGAACTGGTTTGGTTCTATAACTCTCAGATTTTCTGGCATCCTAGACTGTATAGTATTTTGAGACACCCTAGTCAAGACTTGAAGATAAAAGGAAATTTCCTCTGGTTTTGAAGAAAAAAATAATATTGTGCCTTATGTAGAGCCGAGCAAGTCACCTTAAAGACTAAATATTTATGGCCTTCAAACTAATTAACACTATGTAAGGTATGATCAGAAAATTTTAACCCTGCAGTCAGACATCATAAAGAATGATGTTCTTGCTTGACTCCTAACCTGGTGAGACAGCTGTAAAAGTCAGCATTCATGCTTGCCTTTGCCTCTCTTGAAATGAGTGGCAACTCACTGGAAGTTAAGCTTAAGGAAGGTTTCTGATGATCTCACTTTAGTGTTTATTTCTACCATTGTTGTTAATGTAGACATTTTTATTAGTGATTAGTAAGATCCTCATGGTGTTCTCCCCAGTCATATTTGCTAGAGCTGCTAGTGAGAGGCAGGAAGCACTGGGTCATTTTGGTTCCCTGATAGCAAAGCAAAATTTTCTGCTACCTCTCCATTGCACCAAGAAAAAAAACCAACAGTGTTTCTGTTGGTTCCCTACACCTTTTACTATTATTTGAATTATAATTTTAATTTTAATTATATTTTGTAGTAGCTAATTAGCTACTAACAATTACTGGACTTTTTTTCTGACAAAATCAACAAGTACTGAACTCCCTGTTCGTGGCTGATTTCAACTGTTTTGATGCATCAGTTGAGGATTACTGCACAGACAACATTTAAACTTGGTTTATCAGTTGTTCCTTTGCTGTAAAATATTGCAGGAGGAAGCTAAAATTTTATGCCTGAAGTACTTGCAGTTTTCTTTCAATCTTGGCAGGAGTTTTGAGCTTATCCAGAAAACTTAGGTATCAAAAAATGCTCGTGTTAAATGTAGAATTTCCCTCACTCCTCTCAGTTGTTCCTTCATGTCTCAAAGTAAAAGTCTATGAATTCAGAAGGAGTGAGGAACTTTGAGTAAAATAATTTATGGAAAGGTATTTATGAGTCATGGTTTTGTTTGTGTTGTAGAAGGAAAAGAAGGAAAAATAGTTCTGCCAATTTAATGTTTTGTATACTAAAAATCTAGGTACACAAAATTTTGATTAAAAATGTGCCTGCACAGGATGTCTAATAACACTCAATTCTTAATAAAAACAGGGAAAGGGGAAAGATTCTGTATTGTATAGTGTTAGGTAAATGTAATGTTATTCAAAGTTTTCATTAGTGTTTATAGAAATAATTACTGAACTGAATCGATAGGCCAGGAATTAGGCTAATTTATAATAGGCTCTTTTAAAACCAGGGACATAGACACTGAGGTTTGTCTTGTTTTCCAGTCTCACTGTCCAGTGCCACTTAGAAGCTGTCTTGAGACCACCTGTTAATCCTGATTTTAAGTTGCTACACTGTTCATATTTGTCAATGTGAATCTCTCCCTTACATTATTGAAAATTGCCTGTTCTCAACCTGGTTAATTCTTACTTTTCTTGCATTTTAGTGTCTAATTGTGAGCTAGTACTTGCTTTCTATTTAAATCACTCTTCAGAACTCTGTTGCCACTGGCTGTGTTTTGTTGTGGTGTTTGGCTTTGGTTTTGTTTTGTTTTTTTTTTTTATCATGAAGCATTCACACAGAGATGATAAAAAGGTTAAAAAGTATGTGACTCAAGTATCTAAACATTGGCTTTTACTTCATACTTGTTGAGAATAAAGGAACACAAGCCTATGTTAAGTTAGATTTTTTTATATTTATAAACACAGTCTTAAAATTAACAAAGAAATGTTAGGAGTTCTCTTTCCTAAAAGCAAGAATGTTCCACTAACAATTATTGGTAAAGTGTGCTCAGTTCCTGATGTGGATATTGTATAATGATGACAATAGTGCAGAAGTTAGGCTGATGCTTCCATTTTGTGGAATTTAGAATTAATATAATGAAAAAAAACCCAGAAACCTGTAGTTAAGTAATTAAACTTATAGTATCCAAAACCTTGATATCTGTATCTCTGGGGCTTATAACCCAACTTAGTGATACAGAACTGGGTTTCTATTTAGACAGCACTAAATAATTTAAACATTCAGGACTATACAGTAATAAAATGAGCAGTATGCTTTGTGACTGTAATTATTAAAAAGTGTTTTCCAGAATGGTAATGGCCTGGTACATGGTGCTTTCAGATGATGGCTCCCTGCAGGATGAATCCCTGCACTCTTGGAAAATGCTGACTTGTTACAAGAGGCTTTCAACCTCAGTGTGCTTTCTTGTGAGCAGCTGACAGTTCTGAGGACGTTTATTCCTATGGCTGTTGCTCTCCACTGATTCCAGGACATTAGGCTTTGGAGTTATTTTATTTAGCTGTTTTATTTTTAATATCCTCTGGTGAGTTACTTGTGGAGCTTCCAGCATTTCTGTGCCCTGATATACAGGGTATATTACCATTATTTTTCTGGAGCATGAGTTGGAGGAGCAGCTAGTCTTTGTAGTGGTGACTTACAACTATACCCAGTGCCTGGTGTCTTTGTATGAAGTATCCTGTATAGTATTTGAAAAGTAGAGAGGTATTCTGCCTAACAAGACAGTTTATGCTTCTTTCAAAATGTAGCATCTTAAAAACTAGGAGGACAAAGAATTTTTCACAACAGAAACTGATATCATCTCTATGCTCTGCTAGCTTCATTTTGTTAACCTGAAAATGATACAGCTCCTTAGGAGAGTAATTTCAAACCCAAAATATTTGCATATCATGTATTGAAAAAAAATCCATTAACCTCTCAGTGAAGAATTATTTTACTTAAAACTCCTTTTAATTGCATGTTATAAAAACTTGTAAAAGTGTTATGACATAGTCCTCTTGTTTTAAGTATAAATTAGCATAGTCAGTCACGGGGAGCAGACATTTTGGATTAGTTTTTCTCTGGAACTTCAACACTGTAGCCAGGAAAAGAACCTACAATACTTTCCTACAAAAGACTACATGGTTAGACCTTTCTGCATTGGAAAGAAAACCCAAGCAAACCTGCTTGTGAGTTTGTAACTTCAAATTTCACAATTTCAAGGCATTGTAACAAAGAGCTATAATTATGGTATGGGGTCTAACCCTAGCTGGCAACTAAGAACCACACTGCTGCTCATCCACTCCTGCCTCTGCAGTGAGGTAGAGGGGTAGAATTGCAAGGGTGGAAGTCAGAAAACGTGTGGATTGAGATAAAGGCAGTGTAATAGTTTGGGGCAAAAAAACCCAAACCAACAACAAAGAGGAGAGGAAAATGAAACCTGTGAAAGAACCATATGATGCAAAAGGAAGAGGGATTGGTTGCTGCCAAACAATTGATGCCCAGCCAGTCTCTGAGCCAACATCCACACATACCCTCACTCCCTCAGTTTTCATGCTGAGCATGATGAAATGTAGTGTGGAGTATCCCTTAGGACACTTGGGGTCAGCTGTCCCAGCTGTGTTCCCTCTGGCTTCTTGTGCCCCCCTGGCCTCCTCGCTGGTGGGGTGGTGTGAGAACTTAAGGCTATGTCAGCCCTGCTCAGCAGTAATTGAAACATCCCTGTGGTATCAGCACTGTTTCCAGCACAAATCCAAAACACAGTCCTCTCTCAGCTACTGTATAGAAATGTAGCTCAATTCCAGCCAAAACCAGTACAGTATGTTATCAGGGTTCACTATAAAAAGGCAGTTATAAATAAGATAAAATTGTTGAGGACTTTGAAGAAAAAATCAAAACATGGAATTGGACAGGACTACTTGAACTCTATTGTAAAGGAATAGCTAGGAGTAGCTAGGCTGTTGATAGCCTAGCTGCTTGGACATTTTAAAAGAAATTCAGGATCAAGTTCAGGATTCTTCCAGTTGGGTGTACTGTTTTGTACAGAGGCAAGATGGATTGCTCATTTGAAACCTACTTATCCATAGTGAAGGCTGTTAAAATATAGATGCTGAACTGAAAGATGACTCTCTGTTTTCTAATCTCAAAATACCCTGAAGTGCTTTTGAATCACAAAAGAGAAGGTTAACACAATGATGTATTTTTTTTCTCTTGGAAAATGCCATCATGTGCCAAGGTGACTTTGAGATCTGTAAGAATTGTCACCATTCATTGCTTGATCCAGTATTTTCATACGTACAGTTCAGTGGAGGCAGTGTACTGGTGTGCCATGTCACTCAGTGGATATGTGTGTCTCATTTCTAAAGGAAGGAATCCTTCAGTCTTAAAAAAAAAATTGAGTTTAAAAACTCATCTTTTCCATTCTTTTAAAGGTTCTTTCTTTTTTGTAGATATTTTCTCATTAGTTTTTTCAACCAATAGCATCTCTTCTTCAGTTGATTACAGTAGTTTATAATACTTTGCAAAGCAGACATTTGCTTAAAGATTGAAAAAATGGTTATACATTTGAGAGCTTATGTGGTATAGTCCCACTATGATGTGAATGACAGGGAAATTGATTTGTGACTTTACTTACAAAGTGTCCCTTCTCATGCAGGTGTAGTATTGGCACACAATTTGAGGGGTTTCTGCCTTTTCAGAATAATGCCTTTTGATCTCTTTCCATTTGGTATTGGCTTTACAGAATTGTTGGCAGTTGTAGTCCATGTGAATTGTGACAGAGTTCTTTATACTTGATTACTTTATATGAAGTCTTACAGATGTGGAAGTATTGATGAGTGTTTTCAGTTTTCCTGTCTTATGGCAGACTGAAGGGGGATAGTTATTTGGGGAGAAATTTGAGCATGGGGCATTAAAGATTACCCTACTTTAAAAAAACAACATAAATTTACTTTAGAAATAGTTTGAGGAATGTTAGTTTGGCTGAGTCATTGAAAGCTGTAAAATTAATTGGTCTTGTTGATTTTGTGCATTTACATGATCCTATAAAGACTATTTGCTTTTCATTTTGTGAACTAGATGGGTATTACGGATTTTTTTTCAATTCCTCAGAATATTTTCATTCATTGGGTGTGGAAGATGTGAGGTTTGATGAGAAGAGTGTGGGTTGTTATTCTTGTGATGGTAGTAGTAAAAAATAGTAGTGATTGTCTTCATCATTCCAGTACATAAAAGGGTAACTGGACAACTAAGGGCATAGTTAAATGGAGCTGGAACTCTGGAAAATCTTATTGTGTGATATCAGTTCCCCTGAAGGGTAAAAGCAACACTGAAAACATGTCAGTGTATCCTGGCACTTGTTTAAAGTCACTGAAGCATTTGAGCAGTAGGCAAGAGGGTGTATCATAAGAAGGGAGAATGTAGTAGTTGTCTACAGATGCAGTAGAGTGGGAATTAGATTAAGAAATATTTAGAGGTACTTGGAAATCATATTGGTTGTTTTCAATAGATACAATTTCCACGTGTAATTCCCAGAGGGTAACTTATTCCCATGGCATCTAAAGGTTTGTTGGGGTTTTTTTTGAGGATATTTTAATGTCTGATGGTCTGTCAGATAGCTAATCTTTTTAATAATCTTGATCAATGTGGACAAATGTAACAAGTTTACAAGAAAGCAGAAGTGTCAGTGGCTCCCCTGTGACTAAATTGAGTTTGGATTTTCATTATGGTAACTGGAGAAACTGGGAAGCAGCTGTGTACTGTGGGTGTGGATAGCCTGTACTCCTTCTCCTTTTTAACAGTGGTCAAAAGTGGATGCCTAATACAGATTTAAGGTAGGCTTAATACATATATATATATATATATGTATGCAACAGATTTGTTCTCAGCCTCCAGCTGTTGAGGAACTTTCTGGGCCACTAGTAGTTTCTCTGTTTAGAACCCACACAACAGATTTCTGTACACACAGAAAAGAAAGTTCTTCTTTCTATTGCTTGCCTGTCTGGTGTTAAGGTAGAATAACTTCAGCACCAATTCCTGTGTGTGCCTGCTTTGTGTCACTTTCAGTCATTCCTAACAAACAGTTGCACACAGTATTTGTGGCAGTGAAGGGGATTAAATGTGTAGTGCAAAAGTGTAATTTAGTTTTCTGTAGTTCTGATTATCATCAGCTTTCTTAAGCTTTTGAAAATTCTTTTAGCAGTTCATGCCTGTTGTCCTTTTGTGGCCATGCATCATCTAGATTTCCAAATCCAAAGTTTAATATGTTTTCTCTTTTCTGTGTCAGGATGGTTAACAATGTGTGTATCTGAATATCAGCCACTTACAGATGTCAGTTTAAACTGCTATAACTTGTTCATCTGTGTCTGCACCATAAATAATAAATTGAAATGTAAATGTAAAATGAGTTGGCTAAATAGAGTTACTGGGTTATGTACAAGTGGCTTCTGAAAGTAGTGGTGGGGGTGAACTGTTCAAGGGCTTTAGGGTCAGATGTGTCCCCTCTATGGAAAGTGTAAAAAGTTTGTTGTGGAAGTGTAAAAGGTAACCAAAGTAGCCGAAGTTAGCAAGAATCCATGGTTTGTGAAATGCTTCTGCTTTTTAGCTGAAGAGTAATATAAAAGGTTAATTAAAAACACTAGGGGAACTTTTTTTTTCTCACTAAATTCTTGTGGTACTGGGATTCATCCATGCTATACATGTGCAGAACACACTACAAAATGGATGGTGTATATGGATGGAACACACAAAAAATGGATCATCAACAGTGGAGCAGGAAAAGGAAAACACTTTTGCTTAAATTCAGAACCCTTTATTCATTTTTTGTGTTGGAGACGGTTGAATTCTTATTCAAAGTTGCCTTGGCAGCTTCAGAGTTGAAGTTTTCAGATGGTATTTCTGGATATCCTGTCATACCATGACTTGAGTGATGTTAACATCTTCAGTGGCTGACTTAAGGTAAAACTGTATCTTGCTGCAAACAACTAGGTGGTTTAAATTGCTTTCAGAGCAAGATTTATATTAATTATTTTATATATATGTGCACACGCACAAGTTTTTTTAAATACTTAGAAACTTAGTAACACATTACAAATATTTTTTTATTAAGGAAACTTTTGTATTGGTACAATATGAAATGTGACTGGGATCCCAACCTTTCTAGCATTTCCAAGGTGGGACTGTTGTTTCATGATATTTATAAAACTGTTGAAGCTTAGCAGGGAGTTCATGCTAAGCTGCTGGGTATTTCACAGAATATTAGTTAACAAACATTTTAAATATTACATAGAAAGTGAGCCATAGGTTATTTCTGCAATTACTTAGTGCCTAATTGGTGACAGCTGAAACTAAAAGCAAAACTTCTGGTCTTTAACCACTGCTGCAATTTTTGTGCTTTTTTAGCTGTAGTATAAATGGCATATTCTGAGTTCCATAGGTTAATGATGAATTTTGAGTTCCCACTGACAATCTGTCCTGCTCTTCTATACAGATGATGCATGTTTTAATGATGCTGTATGTTAACATGTTGGCATTTCTTCTAGTGAATGCAATGTTGCAGTGAGCCAGGTACTGAAGTACCATTAAGCTTCATATAACAAACACCAGTAGCAGATGAATACATTTTCAAGGTAATTACTGTGGTCTAAGTGTGTTAGCATTCAAAATGATTAGCAGGAAGCACTGAATGTGAGGTGTGATTTAGCAGGGGGATTATGTTAGTAAGTTTTCACTTCTCCTGTAACTAGCAGAAAACCAGTCAGGACCATGTGATGGTAATAACATTGAAATGCTCCATCTAGATGCTGCTGAAAAGCTTCAAGGAAGTACTGAGTGGGCTAGGAGATGGTTCACATAATTTGGTGGTGATTTTTATAAATCAAGACTATGCTTTGGCAAAATTGAGGGAAAAAAATAGAAATAGGTTCAAGTGAAAATTTAGTTACATCACAATGATGCACAATACAAAGTCCTGAAAAAAACCAAAAATTCAGTCAATATTTCATGCATACCTTATCCTTAAGACTTTCCTCTGTGTGATTCAGAAAAAGACTGGATGCTTTCTCATTTTAGGATCTGTTTTTTTCAATTTTCTTTTAAGTTTAATTCACAGATTCTAATGGTTCTTTTAATGCTTTCATGTACTGAAATTAAGATTTAATCTAAGAAGTATATTTTGAGACTGATTTTGCTAAACAATTTGTGGTATTCTATGCATATTTTGAAATGCTAGTTTATTCCTAAAAAAATTATTAAAGTGTTAGCAGCTGAATTGCCTTTTTATTAAAAGAAATTAAAGGTTTAATTAATCTGCTCCTAGTGGGTAAAATTTTCCCCAATGCAGTTTGTCCAAAGTGCTTATAATGAAGCCAGACAAGAGAGGTGACTCAGCTTTCCTTTCATTTGTAGTAGTTATTACATTTCTGTCACACCTGAAATGGTTTCTGAGATTTCTTTTTTTATAACAGAGCTTCCACCACTGTTAGCAGTAGTGACTAGTGACTAATTGCTTGGATTTTGAGGACTGGGTTGTGCAACTCTCCTTAAAATAACTATTAGTGAGAGAAAATAAGTGCTGATGACCTGTTTGCAGTAGTGTTGGTGCTGCTGCTGATTGGTTGGGACATTGGTGTTCAAAGCAATAGTTGTGACAAAACATCAGATTTATCAGTCTTAAGCTGGGCTTGGGAAGTAGGTGGCCACAACCTGCAGAAAGCAGCATTTGACCTTGGCTGGTCCCCCCAGAGAGTCTGGTCACAGGCCAGATAAAACTTTGGTGTTGTGTCTGCTTGAGATGCTGGTCAGTGAAAATTTAGTCTTCGTCTCCTGGCTGGCTAGAGTCCATCTGGTTTGTTTGTTTGTTTGGGAATTTTTAATTGTTGCTTGGTTTGGTTGGTTTGGGGTTTTGTTGACCATTTTTTTGTTGTTGTTGTTTTGTTTGTTCAGGGGAGTTGCTTGTCTTGGTTGTAAATTGGGAAAAAAACAGCTTTGAAAAGGAAGTCTGGAATGACTAGGAAAAGATGGTGATAGCAGCTCTCTGATGAAGTTGAATTAGTACATTTCTTTGTACTGGTGAAGAAAAAAAGACAGTTTAAAATTAATAGCTTTTCAAAATACGTACAGGATTTGTCACAAATATCTATCTTTTTTTTTCCTGAGAAAATGCTTGGTTTCTCTTAAGCTCAGTTCATCTTTGGTGGGCTAGGACAGTTCATGCAAGAGTTAAATCTTGTTAGGAAAATGTGCTTTCTGACATCGGGATTCAGGAAAGGTGAGACTTTTGCCCTTGAAACTTTCTGACTCTTCAGAGTGTTGCTGACTTTATCTAGGAGATAAAGTTTACTCATTAATCAAAACCATTAGGGTCTCATTGAAGATATTTTTAGAAAGAGTAGTATGAAACCGTAGCAACAGGTGTTGCACTTTTGGACAAAAAATATTTAATAGTTTATTGCATTGAAGCTCATGATAAATTTCCTTTTCTAAAAGTTAAGTATTGAGTGTTTAATACTCAATAGATTTTCTTAAATGAAACAGATTGTCGTTTATTATATAGAACACTTAATATATTAGTTTGTGTTGAAATTTGGATATTAACACATGCCTGGATTTTTAGAGAAAAAGGCTTTGAAATAATAAAATACAGAGTTCAACAACGGGCAGTTTCTTTAAAAAAAAAAAAATAATAAAATTCTATTGAATTCCTCCCCTGCTGTTTCAGGGTCTATTTCTGGTTCCTGCTTCCAGCTGCCAGAATCTTGAAGCTTTCTCCATTGCTTGCCAGGAGAAACAGGTGTGGAGTGCGCTTCCTTTGATTCCTGCTCTTGGAATCAATGGCTCCCTCTGCAGTCCTCTTAAGAGAAGCTAAAGTGTTTCAAATCCTCTGCCATTCCACCTTTTCTCCTTTCCATGGGAGCAGTAGAACAGATCCTAGAGTTCTGTCTTAGCTCCACCTTGTATTCTTTTTCTCCCTGTTGAGGACAGCTGTGTATCCTATGTACACTGTGACTAAAGAGAAGCTCGAGGCTCACATGTGCTGTGGTGAGGCTGCTGGGTGCTGTGGATGGCTGGAATTTAGCAAGGATTCCAGGCTCCAGCTTTCTTTAAAAGAAGGTTCAAAGACTGCTGAACAGGATAGGGTGATGACAGAATGAAGGGAAACTGAGAGACTTGTGGGGAAGAAATGTGCATAGGAATTGTATAAGGACTGTGGGTGGAGGAGAAAAAGAAGTCTTTTCAGCTTAACTGTGGTTCTTATGTTCTCTTTCTCGCTTCAGTTCATCCTGAGATAGTCACTTAATCAAAAACTTAAAATACCACATTCTCATTCTTTCTGCAGTATGATGTCATTACTGTCATTCGGAAAACAAGACCTAAACATTTTAATTTTGAAGTGTTTTTTAATCTTAAAATTAATTAATAGATAGCTGGGCCTAAGAACAAACTTTATCAATATGTAAGCAATGCTTTGGAATTTTATTGGTATTTTGCTTGCTCATTAATTGTTTTCAGAAGCTTCTTTGTCAGATATCTCTTTGAATTAAGATGAACTACCCAATACAGTGACTTTTAAATGTTGCAAAAAGATGGAAATAGATATTACTTTATGAGCTTATTCTAGAAGTTTAAATCTGTTAAATAAGCTGTATATCACTTTCTAGCAAAAATTTTAAAACTTGCAGAATTCCAAGTGAAAAATACAGATCATTGATCATGAGATTGTTTAACGTATCCAGGCCAAAGAAAGTTAGTGTGAAGGCTCTGCAAAAAGAGGAAGGCAGAAATTGGATCAGGCTTGTTGAATGATCTTTATATATCACTTCTCCTTTCACTTTGTCAAAGTAATGAGAGTAATGAAACAGAAAAACTTTATACTGCTATTGTTTCTAATCCTCCAACACACACATAAATCTTTGTACTTATAGGTACATAAACCATAAAACCTGTAATTTAGTGTCGCAATTTGTTTGTTCAAGAATTAATTTTTTTGTCTGCTTAGTAGTATATGTACTCTGTGTATCCTCTTACAGGTATTATATTGAGAGTGAGTTGGGTTTTTTTAATATTGTAATAGCAAAGGGGTGATGTTTCTTACAATACTGTCACGCTGCTTTTTCTTGTGTATGCCTCTGTGCTGTGTTGTCTTGCATTGAGGGAGATTTGCAGGCCAAATGTTGGATTTTACTTATTTGAAATCTCCTCTCTGCCTACACCATTCTTTACTCTGAGCTCTCATGTTTTTGGAGTGTTGTGGAGGGGGTTTGAGTCTTCATTGTCTCTACTCACACACACTATTATAAAAGAGGGTGTACTATAGATCTGCTGCAGACTTTTCAGTATTTCTTTTGACTTATTTCTTTTGACTTATTTTTTTCTTGGTGATTGTTTTATTTTGGGTTGGGGTTTTTTTTGTATTGGTTGGTTGGTTTTTTTTGATGCAACTTTCAAAGATATTTTTGTTAGACTTTTCCAGATCAAAGTGCAGGTTCTCGCTGGGCTGGGATTTCAGTAGGGTTTTTTGTCATGTATGTTATCTCTCAATATTAAACTGAATCTCTTCTTGTTCATAGGATTGCTGGGAAATTCAGGTTTAGAGGTACCTTCCAAGGTCTTTAGTCTGACCTGCTGCTCAAAGTAGGGTCACCTATGAGGTCAGACCAGGTTGTGAGGGATTTTACCTAGTCAGTCCATGAAAACCTGGAAGCAAGGAGACTGCAAAACTACTCTAGGTTATCTCTTCCAGTCCTTGACTGTCCTTGTGGTGAAAATAAGTTAGCTTGTATCCCTTCTGGACTTTTCTAGTTTGAACATAATCTCACTGCTTCTTGTCCTGTCACAGGGAGCCCCTGTGATGACCTGACTGCTTGCTGACCTCTTTGTAGGTACAGACACTTGCTGCTAAGGTCTCCCCAAAGCCATCTCTTCTCCAGGCTGAATCAGCCCAGCTCCCTCTGCCTTTACTCACAGGACAAATGCTCTGGCTCCTTGAGCATCTTGGTGGCTGCTGTGTCAAATTCTGGGTGTACTTCTTGTATTGTGGGGGCCCAAAATGATGTGCATTAGGCCATGTCTAGAATAATAAGCACTGAGTAGAGGTGGCAGTCAGTTCCCTCATCTACTGGCAAGGCTCTTCTTAATAAAGCCTGGGATGCTGGTGACCTTTCCTGACAAAGCACACTGCTGGCTCACGATCAGCTTGCTTTGTGCCAAGACCTTTTCCATGGAACTGCTCCCCAACCAGTCATCATCCTGCATTGTTGCCAGGGCCTCTCAGGTGCAAGTGTTTTGTGCTGGTCCTGTGAATTCATACAAATCCTGGAGGAATCATTCCTCCAGGCTGTCTAGATCCATCTGAATGGCAGACCTGTCTTTAGACTTGTTGATTGATCCTCTTTCCCCTAGTTAAACTTCATCTTAAAATTCCTGAAATATGCCTTACTGGCCCTGCAAGTCATTGATATAGATATTTAATGGACTTGTTCTAGAGCAGACTCCTGCAGCACTTCACTTGATACCATCCTCCAGGCACTTTGTCCTCTGAGCCTGACCAGCCAAATGTTTTCTACAAGTCTAGTTGTTTATCCACTCTAAAAAGAGAATTTTTTTCTAGTTCACTAATAGTCAATTCCTTGACCTTGACTTTTTTTAGTGTGTTGATGTATTTTGGTATTGGCTTTATTTATCAATTAAACCCTACCAATTAATCTTTATTTTGTATGTAGAATAGTTTCTGTGTCCCTGAGTACTTCCTCACCCAGTGATTAATTTTTTTGGTGAACTTCTTATAAATGTCTGTGCCATTGTAAAGTATCTTCTACAGTTTTTTATAATGCAGACTTTTGTAATTTCACGTACTTCTATTTACTGTCTGAAGTACAGCAAACTGATTTAACATTTCTTAAAGCAGATGGGGTTCTTTAGTTGTTTTACAAGAGACTGTGCCTGGACCAACAATCTTGTTCTTTGCTCAGGCCCTTTGTGTTTTGTCATTATTTGCCCACTTCTCTTTGAAATGAAACTTTGATAGATAAGCATGCTAGAACTGGGATGTCATTAGTGTTCTTCATATAAAATTCATAATAAAGCAACAGTTTTATCAGCAGTACTTCAATGATTGCCTTGTTCTGGTGGTGGTCTACAAGATGTTCCAGTTCTCAGATTACTTGATTGTCATCTAATAAAGTAATTTCTCATTCTTACATTTTTGTTGGGTTTTAAATCATTGCCTTTGACTTGTTTGTTTGTTGGTTTTTTGTTTTTTTTTTAATTTTCATGATACCCTCTTCAGCTTCATTACATTGAATTTCTGTTTCATATGGGAGTCTTGTTAGTTTAGCACTATATATGCTGTGCTTCTTTACTCCCAAAGGCTGCATTTCATCTTCCCAGTACCAGGCCACAAACTGTTCCCTTGCCTGCAATTCCTGTGAATTGTACTTGTCTCATGCCATCAACAGGCTAAAATACCTCCTGTGTAAAGAGTAATTCTTAAAGATTTACTCTAAGTTACAGAACCATGCTGTTTTGCAGTGCAGCCACAAATCTGTAGCTATTTTACCCATTGACACACTTGATGTTTGAGCATTTTCAACAACAGAATTAAGTGGAATGGATATCTTTTTCTTTAGCTAGACAGGTGTGAGTCCAGCTGTTAGAGCTCTTGTGAATCAGGTAGGGACTGAACTACAAATAAATTTGTGTGTCTGATATGGTGGGAATACATGGATAAAAATCCAAGATATTAAATAACTGTAGATAGAAATCTTACTGTTTTCAAACATTGCTTCTACATGAAAATACTATTTGGACTGGGAGACATGGGGGTACATGTTTACAAATGTGAATTTACATGTTTTATAGACTGTCTTATGGATGTCATTAGTACCTTACAGTTTACCACGTTCTAAGTTCATTTATGGTTTTGCTTAGGGTTGTGCCTGGACATTTAAATAGCATAATTTCTTGTATCCTTGTTAGATGTCTATATGCAGATTTCAGGGTTTTGAAATTATTTTTGACCTGACAAAAGTATTAATGCACAAATGAGTAAACTTAACTCCTTTGGGGGGAGGGCAGGGACACAAGGGGAAGTGGCTAATGGATTTTGTTTTGGTTTGGGGGGTTTCTGCCCCTTCAAAGACTGACTAAGCTGTGTTATCTTAATTGACTGAATAGTGGTTCTCTTCTCTTTCCAGTTTAATGTAGTGGCATGGATTTGTGTGTGATTATGATTCAGTTCTTTGTTGTGTGGCTTATTGACTATTGCAGTGTGAACTGTTTGCTGGCTTCACATTAAGTAGAGCATTGCTAACTGTATCTGGATGTTTATATAAAATACGAATTGCATGTGTTGAATTTGTATATAAAGAGAAGAATGTTTTGCTACCTGTGCAAGAACTTCTGGCTGAATTAGTGATTAAATGAAGAGGGCATAATTAATGAATTAGCAAATATGTAATTCTTCTCTCTCTCTCCAAAGAAATTACTGAAAATCTATGCTAAAACTGATATTTTAAAACCAAACAATTAAACCTAAAACTTCCTTGCTGCCCTTGGAATCTTCTAATAAGAGAGCCAAAGGAAATGCCTACCTTATGTTGTCATTGGAACAGCATCTATTTGAGGTTTCCTTAGGCCTCTTTTTTACCCTGCTAACTAAGCTGTGTGTGCGGTGAAAGTCTTTCTTCAAAGAAGAGTTCTTTTTCACAAGAAGTACTCTGCTTTTGTAGCAATTTCTTTCTGTGCTTAGTAAGTTTCTTCTGAAATTTAATTTTTTTTCCAGAGATGCTGATAAACCTCTTTTAAATTCCTGCTTTATATTCCTGTAGGGAAGAAGTGGTAGAAATAATACTTAGAATGACAAGGGAAGCCCTTAACAGAGCAGAACTTAAAACCTACGTACCTTGACTGATAGTATTCTGCTATCGCCATTAAACCATGCTTTTTCCCTTGCAAGATTTTTCTGAAATTTGTGCTATGAAATGATACCATAGCAATGGGGTTGGAGATGTACATATGTTGCTAAGAAACTACATGATCTGTTCTGGACCAGCCACTGTGATAAAGTGGCTGTTTTGAGTTGTTGCATATGAAAAGGGCCACATTAGGTGATGTGCATTTTGCTCCACCGATTTCTGACCTGCAATGCTTGCCTTTGCAGATGGAACATGAGGATTTTGTAATGGAGGGGCATGGCAAGACTCCACCTCCTGGTGAAGAAAACAAACAGTGAGTCACTCGTTTATTTAAAAAGGGCCTGACGGATAGTAAATGGTGTGAAGCACTCTCATTTAAACGTGTTTGGGAGCTTTGGTTGGTTGCTTGGTGCTCACCCTTTTGGTTCCTTAAATATTCATATACATATATATATATATATATATATATATATATATATATATATATATATAGTAGTGGATGGAGGCTGAAAAAAAGAGGCAGGATGTTGATTTGCCTTAAACATAAAAGCATAGAAATATGCATTGCCATTTCAAAACATTAATCAGAAATTGTTTAAGGGCTAATCATTCTGGAAGCTTGACACTGACATGTTGAGTTTGTACATGAAGTTTTTATACAGCTGGTCTTCATGGAAATAATATGAAATATGATAGAACCAGGGCCTTCCTTTGGGTGTGCATATGGCAGATTTGTCCCCTTTGAGCCGTATTTCTTTTGAATGCATTTTAATAAAAGGATCAAAAATTACAAACAAAATGCTCTTTTGAGGATGAACAATATAAAATGCTGGTACATAGAGCTTTAGGGAAAGCAGCTTGATCAGAGAAGAAAATGATTGATTTCTGTTAGGCAAAGGCTTTTTCATATGATTTCAAACTGAAATCCAGTACTGGTTGGACTTTTTCCCTGAGTTTTTGTTTGGATAGGAAGAACAGGGCCTTGCCCTGAAAGTACTTCAGTGGTGGTTGTTCTGTATTCTTTTCATTAATTAATGCAATGGTAATTCAATTTTGATACCATAATTAATTTTTTTCTTTTCCTGTCATTTGGAGCAAGCAAAAAGGTGGTCTTTGGAAAATCTAGACCACAGAACTCTTTTTTTTGGTAAGCCTGATTGGATGTCTCCTCGTGAGAATTTCTTGTTGATCTGCACTACATTAGTTGCAGAAAGGCTGGGATGTGACTTGGGGTGAAGATCTACTTTGCCTCCTAGATAAGCTGGCAACTGTAAGAGCACTGCATCTGTGGCAGTGAGAAACCATTCCTGAGGCAGGCAAGTTGAGGTCAGCAAAGCATAGTGCTGAACATGCACATTCTTTCCATCATGGACACAAGCCAAACTTCTCAAAATAATTGTTATTTCTATCTATTCAGACTAAGCAACTAACTGTGATACCAAGAGATACAGAAGTTGTTGAAGTAGAAACTTTCAGAAAGTTCCAGATGAAAAATCAGTTCAGAAATAAAAAGTAGGAGTTAGATTTCTGCTCTCTTGAATTGTTTCTTTATATATCTAGTAGTTTAATGAAATGCATTATTATAGTGAGTAACATGAGTAATATTGTATTGGATTTGTCATAGCCTTGTGTTTGTTAGGTGTCTTATTTTAAGTACAAGTGAAAACTAGAATTACATTATAGTTGTTCTGATTCTTAATTGGAGCTTTTCAGGTGGCTTAAAACATTATCTCTCTTCTCAAAAACTCTGGTTGTTAGAGAGTATGAGATTAGTGGTAGGTGGTATTTTTGTTTTTAACTAATAAATTTGTGTTCAGGTGGCATCTGAAACCTTGATATACAGATTCTGCTGTAGGAGTATAATTTTTAATAATATTTTGATTGAAGTCTAAAGGTGCAATTTTATGCAACAAGGAGTTGAAGGTAGCTGTTTTATGCAACTTGCAGCATAATGCCAGCAAAATACAATTGTGGGTATTGCTCTGAAATTTAGATCAATCTCTTGAGTCTTTTTCTACCCACAGTATCAAATTTTCAGCTAACTAACAAAATTGTCTGCTTTGATTGAGTTTACCACTTGTCATAAGAGAAGGAAGAAAAAAATCTGAAATTACTTCTTTGTATTATTACTTACTTGCAGTGGGGATTAGCTGGGTATCAACATACTGGGCTGGGTTTTTGAAAGGGCACAGAGAGGAACTCTGGAGCATCTGAAAGAAGAGAAGCAGAGAAAGCTGTGACTATTTAGCCTTGAAATGAGAAAACTTGGGGGAGGATATTAGTGAGGATATTATTATCCATGTGTATAGATACCTGATGAGGAGATTAAGGAAGACTGAGCCAAATTCTTCACAGTGGTGCCTCATGGACAGGCAAGAAGCCACTGGCATAAACTGAAATACAGGAAACTCCACTCAAACACAAGGGAAAAGAATTTTCTTTTTTTACTATTAAATGTGGTCATACCTTTGGAAGAGGTTACTCAGAAAAGTTGTGCCTTCATAGCCCCTTAAGTGACTCAAAACTCAGCTGGGCACAACCCCAGTGCTGCTTCAGCTGTAGTTAACCATGCTTTGAACAAAGGGATGGGATTGATGACCTCAGAGGTCCCATCCATCTGCAGTGATTTGTGATTTGGTGCACCTGTGTCTGCTGTTGTCCTCCTGTTGGTTTGAAATAAAATTGGAGCTTATTAGTGAAAGGGAGATTCTAAGTTTGAGTGGAGTCAGATGTTCTCTACAGAAGTTGTTGCACCACTGAAGATGCTTCCTTCCCTTTCCAGCTGTTGTTAGACTTAGTAGAATTTACTGCCTCTATAGCTATGTAGGTGCAATGTTTTTTCTTTGACTGCTTCTAATTTACTTTTCAAGAAAGTTGGCCATTGTAATTTAATTGCCTTTTGTTAGGCAGCCTGAATTGGGTAGCTCTGCCCTGAGATTGTTGAGGAAGTGTTCAGAAGATACAGTGTTAGAAACGTGCAAGTGAACTTGCACCAGAGTTCCTGAGCAGTTTTCCAGTGTTGACCTCCTCTGCAAATTTCTTAGTATTTATCTGCATTAATCTTTACTGGCCAATGAAGGAACGGAAATAAAAAGATATTTCTAGAGACTTTCAATGCAGTAGTTCTTACCTAGCCCTGGTTTCATGTGAGATTTCTTTTGATGAAGTATAGCTTCAAAACTGAATACAAGGAGCCAGCATCCTTAGATGATTTCTGGCACTTTATGAAACAGATTATTTCCCCAGTTTAAAACTTGGGGATAAAAACTTGGCATTTTTGCCTTCTAGTATTAAGCAAACACACACACACAAAATGCAGACAAACCCAGCAACAACAAACTGCTCTGCTGCAATATTGTGAGTCTTTTTTTCTGCTGTACTGAACAAAACAACATACTAAAGTTACAGCATTTTAAGATTTTTAATTGAACTGTAGGTGATACCTGAGAAGTGTTGTCTTCTGATACCTGTCACATTTATGGGAAGGAATTACCTGGTTAAACTGTATACAAGGTCTTCAGAAATCTTCAACATGATCATGCAACATGGATATAATTTATTTCAGTTTCAGCTAATTATGAGGAAGTTACCCATTCAAAATCCTTAGTACAAGTGAGAAATGGAACAGGCAGAGACTGAGATGATCTCAGTGAAAGATCTGCAGTTTATGTGCAGTACATGTGTCACAAAGGTGTCATGGTTGTGCAGCAGTGGAGTGATTAATGCTAAAAACTGAGCCTGCTTGGACTGCTGGAGCTGATCATGGCCATCTCAGACCATGCTCCCGCTCTGGCTGAGGACCAGTGACTCCTTGATAAATTGTTACTTCTCAGGTTTTATGTCTTCTGTAACCTTTTCACTTCTTAGCTCTCTGGTGTGGGGTATAACTGTGTTTCACCTGGTCACGTTATTTTTTTATGTGGTTAATATGTTTGGTAAGGAACCAGTTTCCTTCCTGCCCTGCCAATGGAGAAAGATGTCATTAAGCTTAATTATAGATGAACATTTTGTTGGAGTTATTCTGTCATATTTTCATCCATTGCAAAGAGATTGACCTGAAATGGCATGCTTAGGGAGTAAATATTATCTCTCCCCACAAAATACATTTTACATGATAGCAGCCTATTGTGCCCTTATCAGTTGTAACAGGGCTTTTGCTTTGTTACTGCTGGAGCAAAGATTAGGAAGCAAATGTAATCCAATATCTTTCCAAAACAGTCAAATTTGTGTTGATGAGCAGGGACAGGGGCAGGAAAAAGAATTGTGCTGAAGTCCTTAAACTGAGGTTCTGCTCCTAGCTGTAGTAGCATTAATTAGCAACTCTGCCTGTGCTAATAAATTACCACCTGCTGTCACAACCAGGAATGTATGTGTGAAATCTGAGTGAAAGGGACTGGATAATGAAAAACTTCTCATTTTTATAAGATAAATGTAAATGTTTTGCTTTTCCTAGCTGACACATGGAGAGGTCTGTTTGACAGTAGCTGTTCAGACAAAAAGTGAGCCAAGTTCATACTCACATTTAGTAGGAAGATAAGCCAAGCTGCTACTGGTGTTTGAAGTACCTCAGCTGGCTATTCCCCACCTGCTGTTTTGTAGTAATGGGAGAGAAGTCTTCAGCTATCTTGACAATTTGTACATTTGGAAGTGATTCATACTGTAAGAAAGGTATCAAAACAAGATCATTTCTGTAATTTAGAAAGTGTCACTGGTTAGACCTACTGAATAGGCTTTTCCCTGGATTGATAGTTTAATGTACAGATTCTGAGGCAAGTGTTTTTAATGACACCCTCCAAAATTGCAGTAATGCTAGGCTGAGTTTGGAACCACTAAGCATCACAAAATTGTTTAACATTTGGTAATAGTATCTTATTTTTCTTTGACATTTCAGCAGTAATGTTCAATGTCTTCCTGCATTTGTGTGACACTACAGTTAAAAGAAAGTAGTAGCTAAATTGGCCTAACCTGGAAACAGGAATTACAGACTCTGAAAGTCATCTTGTCCAATATCGTGCTCAAAGTAAGGGGCAGATTTGAAGGTTAGATTTAACTTCTAAGTTGTATCAGGCTTCTCAAGTGTATTCTAGAGCTTTTCTGAACAGGCTATTGCAATATTAATCGCCCTCACAGGGAAGAAAATTTCCTGATATTCAGTAAGAATTCATGATCATTGCCTTTAATCTTTGAATGTGTATCTGAATGTGGCACAGTCTTCATTAAAACTTACCACTGTGTTCACTTATACAGCACCTCCCCTGGCTTAGTTTTGCTGTGTGAAAACTAAGTGAAATCAAGAAGCCAGTTTACAGGCCAGTCTTTGTTTTCAGCAGCCTGCTGATGTCAGGGGCACATGTAAACATCACTGCCATAATGGCACAAAAGAATCAATCTTACTCGTTCATGGTGTTGCTGAGAACTATAAAAAACTGCAGTGGTATATCCTGAAGTAGTCTGGCTTGGTGAGAATGACAGACATTAAGAATTACTGCAGTGTTCTTTTGAACGTTTGAAATTCCACAAAGGTCCCTAGCATAGCTTCTGTTCCTGTAGGATAAAATGTTGTTCTTAGCCAATTTAAAGTAAACAGTTAGCTATAAGCTTGTGTAACAGACCATTTGTGTGATGTTTTAAGCACATTCAATATTACAGAAGATATTGAGACTTGCCATGAGTGCCATTAGATTTTTTTTTTTTATTTACTGGCAGTACTGACCTCAATAGAGGTTATTTTTTGTCAGAAGATCCATGCTGCAGTTTTCAAAGTAGTATTCAAATCCTAATTCAGATTATCAGCTCAGATTTGAGGTACCTAAATTTGTGTATCAACCCAAATTCTGTGAAATTTACAGCAAATGATTTCTTGAATTACATTCAAATGTTTAAGTCCTCTGCCCAGTATCCTAACAAGTCACCACAGGGAGATGTGGGATGTCTGTGCTGGCTGTGCCAGACATCCCTGTTACAGGGTGTTGGAGTTCTTTTAGTGTGTCAGACTGTACTTCAGACCCAGTGATAACTCGGGCTTGCCCTGATACTGGCATGTGAGTAGGAGAGTTCTTTTTTCTTTTATATCCTTAGAGATTTGATGGAGTATTTAAGAATGTGAGACCACTACAGTAAAATCAAATTAAAACTGGTCCAGCTAAGGATTAAGGGATATTTTCATCCCCTTCATACCCTACAAATGCTTTTAGTCCATACAGTGGAGTGGGTGGCAGGACAAGTTTTCTTTTGGAGGTGAGTCTACCTGTGTGTTTAAGGGGATCCTGAGGCATTGAGTAAAAAAATTGCCCTTTGTTGTGCAATTGAGTGGGTAAAAATGTATGAGATGAGAGCAAAATCTGGTTCTGTAGAGGCATCTGTGTTTTATCTGTGACTTGTAAGTCAGTAAAGTTACGAAACCTGACATACACCTTAAAATGTAGTACTTTTGAACAATATGCAGAATTTATACACAAGCAATTTAAAATTACCAAAGTTTCATTGGCTTCCATATTTTACCAGTTCAGAGTTATACTTAAATATTTGGAAGTTTTTGTACTTAAAGTATAAGTATTACCCACAGGAAGACTCTTGTCTGAGTATTCTAAGCAAAAAATATTTTAAAATTAGTTATTCACTTCTGAAAGTTAGACTTGAAAAGGTTTTCAATTCTCATTTTATGATTTGTGAGGCTCCACATTTCATGTCCTCAGTGATTCTATCTTTTTTTTTTTCCTTTCAAACCATGAACAAATGCAGGGTTTTCATACACCTCAACTAAGTGTACTGCTGTTTTACAAGTATTTCCTTAATATGTGGAAAGAAACGGAAGCCAGATGACCAACCGTTAAGGGAAAAAAAGGAAGTCACACAGAAAAAGGTCTACTTTGGAAGTGAAGTTCCCACTTATTATCACAGTGTGTTTAGTCTACACCACTGCTAAATATTGAGAGAGCAAACTATTTTGGACAGTGTACATTCTAAGTGTAAATGCTTTGGCACTTCTTTTTTGAGGATTTTATGGGGCTCTCTTCCAGATGTCTTGTGGTGAGAACAGGCCAGTTTGTTTGGGCTCTCCCCACCCCCAAGATCTGCATTTGTCCTGTGCAGGAAGTGCATAGAGCCTGCTTCTGAATTTGCAGCCTCATCTTATGAGGAGACTACTTCATACTTGTCTTCACAAAACCAGAGAAAATATATTTTCCATTCCAGATTGCTTGATTTATAAATATGATACTGCAAAATAGCCATAGTGCCACATATCCTTGCTACTTTGATTGCTATCTCTAGCTATTCCAGTTAGTAGTAATTCCCATTGCTATTGGTATGGAGGCTGTCCTGATTTGCTGCTGTCTTACAGAGCTTACTGTACTTTGAAGGGGAGAGTATTTGCATATTGATCCAATTCCTGAAGTCCTGAAGCCTATGTATTTCAGACACCACCACCCATTCCTCCACCTACTTCTGTCCTCTAGTCCCTTTCCAAGAATTCCAGGAAAAACTATCTGCTGGACACTCTATTGACATCTGGAGGTCCTTGACCAAGAAGCTGGGAGTTTTTAGGTCTGTTTGATTAGAGGCTGTTCCTTTTCTCTCTCTCCCAAAGTTGCCAGCTTCCTCAGGAGTAGCCCAGGTAACTGCCCTCTGATGTATCATTTATATGGATGGCTGAACATCGCTCTCTTTTCAGGATTGCATTGCTATTTAAATGGCAACTTTTGGATGACACCTACCACGAGAGTCAGATAACAAAATTGCACAATAGCAAGCAAAATCATCTAAGGTGTAGTGGTAGACATGACAGTGCTGTGTTGATGGTTGGACTTGATGATCTTGAAGGTCTTATCTAACCTAACACAATTCCATAAGGGCTTTTAATAATTTTGAGTCCTGTCTAAATTAATGTTTTGTCTATATTTTTAATGTAAAAATGCAGTTTAGATAAATTTCTGTGGTCCCTACACCAAGTTAGTGCCACTAATTTAGATTTGCTAGGGATTTAATCTTCAGACTGCTAGCACAAGTCAGTGGCATCATAAAATGTGTATAAATTACAGTTCTAAACATTTTTCCCCTTTTTGCATCAAATTTAAGATGCTCACTGCTTTTTTTCTCTGCTTCATTCTCTCAAAAAAAATCATCGATTTTTTGGTAATTTTTGTGTGTACGCCCACAGTGGTTGAATGGTTGAATCTTCATGGAGATGGAGGGAAAGGAGAAAAAACCACTACTGCTTTTATGTTACATAAATGAGTTTGATGTCTTTTTGTTTGTGATGAAAAAATAGGAATTTTGATGACTATGTGCTATGACTTGGATATACTAGAGGTTAAAGTAGAGAAAGGTAAATGGTCATGTTTCTAAGATGCAGGTAGTAGCCTTGATGAAGTAATCATTATTGGTTGAAGAAAGGGAGGGAAGGAAAAAAAGCAAGCTCTTTATTTCCATGCAGGAAGATATTGCTTACTTTGTAAGACTAAAAATATTGTACTATGTGGTAAACATGGTATGAATTAAAAACTTGTTTACAGAGATAGTTTGGAGATCTTAAGCTGCATTGTTTCTCTGGCATGCTGTGATCTGGAGAGATGGTATGATTTCTTTTACTCCTACCTAAATACACTGAATTTGCTGGACTCTTTGCCCTAAGTCAAAGTTGTTCATATTTGGGAGTTATACTATTTTTTAGGTTACTGCATGCATTTGAATATTTGTGACAGCTACAGCTTGTAGAATTTTCTGCCTGGATAACCAGCTGTTTGTTTCCTGACATTTCAAACTGAAGGACTGTACATGAAGGCAAGTTACTCAGGGAAGATGTTCAAGTCACTTGGAAAGATCAGTTTACATATTTTTGCAGCAATAAATCGTGCTTTTTTGTTTAAAAAAATTAGTCAAATTAGGGAAATGCTCTTTTACAGTAATCCACTCAAAATACATTCTTTTCTTATTCAGCTTTTACTTTGGGTGTTTTGTTTTGGGCTGGCTTGTTTTTATTATTATTATTTAACTTAGCATATTATGGTTCCTTTAATGAGAACAAAGGAAAATGGGTTGGTGCCAGCTTCAACCAAGATGCCAGAAATTCCTTTGTTCAAGAGGTTTCCGGCCCAGTGATTGAACTCCCCATGCTAAAACTAAAGACAAGTTAGAAAACTTTGTAGAGATAATGAGCCATCTCACCAAAAACAATTTTTTTAAAAACCTGAAACAAAACAATAAAAACCACTAAGTGCAGCATAGCTTCCTTTTAGGTAGAGAAAAACAAAAAATATTGAACTAGAATAAGACTTTCAATCCAAAATTCTTTGTCTTTTCCAAAATATCCTAAAAGTATTTTTAAGAAATCTGGTTTTAGTAGAGTAGGAACATGTCTAAAGGTAGCCATATAAAGAAGGGGTCCTGTATGTAAAGTGTTTGTAGACATGAAAGAAGTTTTTTCTTGGATACTCTAACCTGGTCAAATGAAAAAGCTTGCTGCTGTTTTAAAATATTTAAAGCTCTAAGGCTTAAACAAGGTGAAGGAAAGCTTTAATGAATGAAATTATTATTCCTTTCAAAATTTGTAGTAGCAGCTATGGTTGATGGAAAATCAGCTGGATCAGACATGTAACTGGCATGGTAATTTGCATGCTATAAATAACAATTAAAAAGCAACAGTTGCTGTATATAGGGGTGGGATTATATACTATACCATTTCCCTGAACTTCTGTTTATTTGAAAGATGCATGGAAGTGTTTGAGGTCAGGTTGCATGGGGCTTTGAGCAATCTGGTCTCATGAAAAGTGTCAATGCCCACAGCAGAGGGGCTGGAACCAGATGATCTTTAAAGGGCCTTTTCAAACAAAGCCATTCTATGATTCTCTTTTCACTCTCATTCATATAATTGCATTAAACAGATAACCCTCTCCCATTTCATTGATATTTTGGCAGTTTATAGGATTTTAGGAACTGACAAGGGGCACCTGTTAGAATAGAACTTCAAAATCAAGATGCTTCTGGGTTGATAATGAGCAGGTTAAAGAAATTCTAAAAACATTAATTTGCACAAGTTTTGTTGCAAGTCTTGTTACTGGAAAGTGCCTATTTAATGTCCTAGGATATGGATATAAAGACTCAATCAACATTGAGATGTGAACTTCATTGGTGGGAGATGATGCTGAAGGTCAATTGTTTCAGTTCCTAGAGTAGTTAAGACTCATGCAATGGCTTTTCATGTCTTTATCTTTCCCAGGTAAGTTTGGAGTATCTTGTCTGGTTCTGGTCAAGCGAGGCAGAGAAGTAAGAAACTGTAAATAATTACCCATATATTAAACTTCTGTAGCTTACTAGAGAAGAGACTGAAGTTGATTTCTCCACTAACAGAAGGGTTTCAGGGAGAGACAAATACTGATCTCTTCTGGCTATGTCTTCTAGCAGCTAATCATGTGTGTGTTTTGGGGTTAGCTGCCATATATGCTAGTTTTTGCCCAGGCACTGAAAGAGGTGAAAACAATTTATGAGAAGAGCTCTGCACACAGCTCAATATATGGTTAGAACCTTGGCATCAAAGGAGAACTGGCTGTGTGCAGGAAGCTGGGATTGCTGTGGAAAGTAGAGGTTCAGTGATGTGTGACAGATTTGTAGGAAATGAGCTTTCAGTTCTGTTGTTCAGAACAATTTTGTTAAAAGGCAGATTGAAAGCTTTCTCTTTTTCCAGTCTGGAAAGGGCATGTCGGGAATTGAAGAAGTGGAGGCTTAGTTGTAGATTATTTGTAGGTTGAACAGCGAGGGAAAGTATTGCAACAGCTTGAGGAAAATTAGGTGGAAAAACAAGTGTTTGCAAAATTTGGTGTATAAAGTTTTCCTTCTGACTCATTATTTTCTCCTGAACACTTCATAATGTATAGGGTCAGAACTTGGCTTGGGCTTGAAGTCACATGTCATGCTCAAACTGAAGTTTTCAGGCCTTGCATTCTTTCTTTTGTCCCTGGCAAAATATGAATGAGCTCTGAGCTTAGTATGACTCCAAAGCAGTGTTGCAATATAAGTTTAGAATAATAATAATAATAATTCCTAAAATGTGTTGATAGGTGCTTTTGTGTAAGGGATGCAAAAGCTGCTGTAACCTTTTCAGAAATCAAGCAAGCGTTTCCTTTGTTGGATGCTTTTAGTCATGGTATTTTTCTCTGAAGGAACAATTTACATTATACTTTTGAATACTATCATTAAAAACGACTGCCAGCTCTGTTTTCACAGTTCTGCAGCATAAAATATCTTGCTATTTATTAAGTGTGGAAGGGGAGGACCCCCAGAAAAAAACTAGTTTTCCTTAGAGTGAGTGTTTTGTCCTTTGAAAAGTGTTTGATCACTTGAAAGTTTTGCACTCGTGCAGAAAGAGAGGTCATCACTCTTGCACAATGGCTTGGGTGAAATTGCTGTGAAGACTTTCAAAAACAAGTATGTTGGTACAGCCAGAATTAGCTATCATCTTCAATTTTCAGAAGTGTTGGGCTTCAGCATCTCTGTCTATTTAGAGAAAATAATTTAAAAGTGATCTAACCATCCGTTATCCAGGACTGAGACTGTTTTTAATTGTTCCTTTGAAATAAACCATATGGCACTTTTAAGAGCAGTCAATGAATAGTTAAGATTTTATTTCTGTTCCTTAATTTATGGAGTTCTCTGCTTGCTTTTTATTATTAAAAATTGTGAAACTATGCAACATAGTCCTTGCATACACGTCCCTACCCTCAGTTATGCTTTTAGCCTGAAACTGGTGAGTAATCTGCCTCCAATTATCTTGCACGTCTTACTGCACCTCAGTTCTGGGGTTGGAAGACAGAGATTTGGAGAAATCTAACTGATGAGCTGCAGCAGCATGTCAGCTTCAGTTCACGTTGGCAGTAAAATCTGCCTTTTTTCCTCTGATATTTCTGGTGGCAAACTTCAGCAGTAAAAGGACAGTTGGTGACAAGGCAGTCATGCTATGAGAAACTTGTTAATGTTTGAGGTTTCTTCTGAGGAGCTGTGTTAATAGGAGATTATTTGACTTTTCCACTGTCATAGTATCAGCTATGAAGAACTTTCTGGGGGAAAAGGAAAAAATAAGTCTTAGGTTTATTGCCATGGGTGTATAGGCAGTATAGAAAGCCCAGTGGGTGAGGTCTAGTGTTGGGACTATGAGGGTGCAGCCTTCAAAGTAAGATATGACATCAAACTGTAGGACTTTGAGCCCAAACAAAATGCCAGCTCATGAAAGAAGGAGTTTTGCATATGGACTAGGATGAACTCAGATCCTTTTGAGTAAAGATCTATAGGTCAGACAGACCAGGTCTCCATGTTGAGATGATAGCTAAGAGGGTGTGGATGGATGCCTCAGTTCCAGTGGACACTGGAGCATGCCTGTGAACATAATATTGAAGCCTAATTGCTTGATTCTTGTTGATAGGTCATCAAAAAGAATGAGCTCTTACTAGAACCACAATACAGCCTTAATATGAATTAAAAAATCTATTCCTGTCCTGTCTCAGTTGAGGTACTAGCACAGGGAATCCACAATTGTAAGCATCTCTCTTAATGTACATGGATGTGTCTGCTGATACTGGATACTGTCCTCATAGGAGCACTGTGAGGCTTCATTAAAGATTTTGAACTGCTTTATGATCCTCAGATGGAAGGAGCTTAGAAATGAAGTGTTTGTAATCAGATAGCTTAGTAGCACATAACAAGGCTATAACCTATTAACACTGGCTATTAACAGCCTGTTGGCATCAGAATAATTAATGGTTAGGTTTTTTGAAGGCAATTGGCCTCTGAAAATAATGTGCAGGTTTTGGATATGCTGTTTATTTTTATGGTCTGCTCCATTGTTTTTTGAACTATTATGCTGCATTGCAAACAAAAGTCAACAAACCTCCCAAATCAGACAAGCCCAAAAACTTTGTTAGCCATCTAAATATGCTGACAAGAATATGTAAAGAACTAATACCTTTCAAGTGGTAGTTCAGTGGAAAAATTTCAATTAAAGCTACAGTTATTTAAGAATTACCCAAACTGGACTCTCTAAATATCTTTGGTTCACTGATAATTTGCTTACTTTCTGGTTAAAAAAGCTTTGTCAATAGAGCATTGATGAGGTGAAATTTTGTAGCAGTTATTTCCACTTGGATGCATAGCCACTCAAGTGAGTGCTTGTTTCTGAAAGTCATCACAGTATTAACTCCTTGAGGTAGGCTTCCAGGACTTCAGAATGGAGTGTTGCCAAACCTTCGTGAAGTTAAGAGGATTTATAGGTCTCAGTAAAACAATTTGGCTTTTTAGAGGGAATAAAATTGTCTGTAGCTTAATGCATGCTGTCATACTTGGTGTGAACATGCATAGAACATGTAGCTGCAGTATTTAATGTGTTTTTTCAGGAGGGGGTAGCTGTTTCATAGATATACATATGCATTTGCTTTTATGAAACTGTGTGAATCGGATGTCTAGCAGTTGGTTTGGATTTTGTCATTAGGGATTTAGAGCAATTGTGGTGATCTCTTTGGGTCTTGCCACAAATAAGATGTTCCCTGAGTTTTCACCACATTTCCTAAATTGCTGTGTTTGGATTAGGCCAGCCACAAAACACTCCAATCTGCTACATTCAGCAGGGCAATTCTCTGCTCTGGTTTAGACAGAGCAACCTGAGCAGTTACATCCAGCTGCTTCTATTTCATTAAGTACCCAAAAATGCAACTCACTTTAGCTATTGCCAGAGTTTCTTGAGCCTGCAGAGACAGATGGTTACAGTGCAGGCTGTAGTCATGTTGAAGAAACCCTGTCAGTGGCAGAATCCCTGTTTGAGTTTCTGAACCTTATCATGAAGGTGGGAGCAAAACATGTCAGAACCAGAGCTACACTAGCATTTCATGGCCTCCTGGTAAGGCCCCAGTGGCTTATGTTCTATGAAATTCATAATAATTATTTTTATTCTCATTCGTAAGATATGCAGCTTCTGCTCCCTGAAATTAATTCCTTTGGAGTGCCCTCCCATGGATCTCCAAGTTAGTTTCATTCCATGGTATTGTCATGAATGAGTTATTTAGATGCTTAAAGAATTCCTGTCAAAGCTATTGGCAAAAGCACCGTGTCTGTGACATAGTTCAAGATGTGTTTGGGTAACACTCCACTGCACATGGTGTGATTCCTGGAGTGGCTTCTGCAAGGCCAGGAGTTGGACTTTCATGATCCTTGTGGGTCCCTTCCAACTTAGAATATTCTGTGGTTCTGTATTTACTGGCAAAAGCAGGTTTTCATATAAATCTGTGCAGGCACAACTTAACAGAGTTTGATGATGAAGTTCCCTCTGTTGCTTACTACCTGCATGAAGCATAGCAAGGAAAATCAGGTCATAATCAATTTGAAAAGATTTGTGCAAAGACTGGTAATACCAAAAAAAAAAAAAAAAAAATAGAAAAAAGAAAAAGTGCAGAAGGCAAGGGAGACCCTCACGTATAATCACGAGGTTCAGAGTGGACCTGCTTGCCAGACTTAGCCGCACACTTGGTCAGTGGTTTTGCGTCTAAAGGATTTAGCAGCACTTAATCTTTGGCTAATTTTATGCAGAATGATTAAGTAGAAGTTCGTATAAGCACAGCAACAATGTAACTGTCGATCTGAGATGGCAGTATTCATACTATACTTGCTGTAGTATTTAAAGCAATTTGCACACAGCCAGGCACAAAGTCTATACGAAGGTGTACATGTCAAAAATTCTCCTCGTGTTCAGGTGTGTTTTGGCTTTTTTACTTTCTACATAGTTACGTTGCATAACTGTACAGAATTAAAGACATGTATATTTTAGCGAGCTGTCAGTTCCCTGGCCAGGCATGGTTCCATTACACAGTCAGCTCCAGGATTTCCTACCTGTATTGGGCTGACTCAGGAGCAGTTCTCCTCACAGCAGGATCATACTGCACGTTCAAGGTAACATCTGGAAACATCCTGCAGATTTTTTTTTTATTTTTTTATGTTACAGGATGCTGGGATTCTCTGTTTCAGCCGCTGTTAGAGCGGTTATCCATGGAAATTGTTGGGAAGAGGCTGTGGAGTGTCTGCCTAATGGCTGAGTTGCAGCCTGAGACTTAAAGCAGGCGAGGCAGCAGGAGAGACCGAGTTTGCTCTGCTGTCCTGCGGGTGTTCCCATGTCTGGACCTTGATCTCGGGTTTATGCGTGCGTGTGGTGTGGGCAGTCTGGTTTCAGTCCGCATTAACTCTGGTCTGAGCATGAACCTCTTGTCCTTGAGTCGGGGCGTTGTGTTTAAAATGGGGGTTCCCCTCCAGGCGAGCGCTGGGGTCGGCGTTCCCGGCGCGCCGCAGAACAGCGCGTGTGGCTGGAGGGACTTAGCATTCACCGTTCGCCGCTTGTCGGCTCTGCAGCCCTCATGTGGAATTAGCATAATTGGCTGCTGGCTTTTCAGCCGGTTTTAAAGAGAGAAGCTCCATCTGGGCCGCCCCCCCGTACTCTCAGAATCCCCCACTCTGTACCCTCCCTGTGCCTCGCCCCTGCCCAACAGGGCGGGGAGCAGAATCCCGGCGGGGCGCGGGGCTCGGCGCGGGAGGCCGTCCCGGTGCGGGCAGGGCGCTGTCCCTTTAAGGCGGTGAGTGACAGCGCGCGCGGGGTCACGTGAGCCGCCCGTATTTGAAGGTCACAAAAAAGCTGCTTCCTTTAGAGAGAGCAAGAGGGAGCGAGAGGGAGGGAGCGAGCGGAGAGAGCGAGGGAGCGCAGCCAAAATGGCCGACGGAGCGTCTGCTGGGTTCTGAACGTTTGAAATAAAAAAAAGAGAGAGAGCAAAAAAGCAAAAAATTAACAAAAAAGGAAAAAAAAAAACTAAACGAAAAAGCAAAAACACAAAACCATTTTTGGATTTTTTTTTTCATTTCCATTTCTACCTTGTATGCCTCAACTCGCTGGATTTAAGCACTGCTGCACTTTATGAGGTTAGTGGTACGTTTATGTTTTATTGTTTTTACATATCAGTTGATTTTTCTTATTTTTTTTTTTTTTTTTAATAGCCTGAACTGACCGTTTCCATCCGTGGTTTTGCAGAGGTGTCTTTTCTAGCACAAAGACTTGCTTCAGATGTTGTCTGCTTGTACGTGTACGGCACTTTTAGTGGATTTTTGGGGATTTTTGGAAGGAGCTCTCCGTACAAGTGTGGTGCGGATTTGGAAGATATTTGTAATTTAAAACATCTAGGCAAATTACAGAAGATCGTTTGTATTTTTCGAGCCGGTGAAGTACAAGATAGTGCTGAAAATCTTGTTTTATTTAAATAGAGCCTTTTTTAAGACAGATTTCTTCCCCACAGCACTCGGAGCTCTTAAATCTGCTGCAAAAATTTGCATGTATAAAACCGGGCTGGCATTCTTTCTGCCGCTGGGTCGGAGCGGGGCCGGCTGGGGCCGTGTCTTCCGCGGGAGCGGGGCCGGAGCCTCCCCGGCGGGGCCGCGGCTCGGGCCGGGCCCGGCGCTGCCGCCGCCGCCGCGGGGCTCGGCCGGGCTGGCGGCCCATCCGGCGTGCGCCAGGTACTCAGGAATGTGCGGGATGCTGGCCGCTGCCGGGGTTTTGTCTTCCACGGGAAGCAAGCTTTCATCTCCACCTTAGCGCAGCCCTTTGCCTGCATTTACTCTCTCGCTTTTTCATTCCCCCTCCCCTCCAGCCTTCTGTGTTGCTAAAAAATTAAATCCGAGTTATTTTTTGCAACTCCCTCCAGAACCAAGCAGAAAATTAAAGGGAAATAGCTGGAGCTTGCTTTCTGAGAACAGGCCCCTCCTCCTGCATTGTAAGAGTGTGATGTAATGCTCCTTTCTGTGAGGTTAAATGAAAAAATTTCTGTGGTGGTACACATTATTCTTTACCCCTTCCTCACGGGCATTGCGTTGTGATATTTTGTGATAGCTGAACATGTAAGCGGCAGACAATTCTGCAAATAATCGTGTGAATGTACTCCACATTGCAGTGCATTAGTGCAGTGATGGTGGTTAGCAGGTCAACTTCGTAAGCCTACAAGATGGCTCATATTTTATATTTCTTTGTGGCCTTACGTGCATACAGTTAAACACAAATGGAGGAGACAAATTTCAATAACCTTATGGAAAATGTATCTGGCTGTTGTCATTACAGTCTTGTACACATTGGGACTTTTTGTTTTTCTGCACTGGCTAGCAAATATTAGAAATAATTCTGCAGTACGTTTAGTTCCTCATGGAAATTAAGAGGTGGTGTCTTTGGAGTGTTTTTTTTTTAAAAAATAAATTAGAGGAAGCAAATAAAAGAGAACTTTGTTCAAATTTTACACAGTGTACTTTGCTGGTAATTTTGGTCATTAAGCATTTGGTAGTAATGGATAACCCAGTTAATACGTGAAGTAACACATGCCCTTTGCTTAGTGTTAATGAACTTACTAGATTCCACCCTCATGTTACTGGAAAGTAACTGAGGAAATGCTGTAAAAACGTTCGGTGTCTTTGACATGATATACCCTGATGGCTTTTGTTATTTAAAACCTTCTTGGGCTCAGTGCAGATCTGGATGTAGCCAGAATATTTTGAACCCACCTGTTGATTGACAAATAATAATTAAACATTAGAACTGTTTTCAAATGCAATGTAAAGTAGGAGTATTCCCAGATTTGTTGCTTACTGGACAGAAACATCAGTTACTGTAGTTAACGTGATAATTGCAGTAGAACAGGATGGGTGAAATAATGAGGAAGTAAAGAAAACCCAAATTGTGTCCTGAGCTGGCAGAATTGTAGGATGTAGTCTTCCCAGAATCGGCACTTCAGAACAGTACTTGCCTTTTCTGTGTATTTTTTTGCCTTCGTGCCTTACTGCCTACATTACACGCTTGCAGAATGTGTAGATGTTTGTAGATTTAGCTTGGTGGTTAAGGTGATGGAATACAGGGTGGTTCCCAATAACTGCAACTGCTCCTAGCTACAGAAGCTGTTGTGGTCAGACAAAAGGCAGCTATTGAGAATAATAGAAATCATTCAATAAGGAGTCTCAAACATTTGAACAGTTTTGTGAGGCTGTAACTGTGAATAGGAAAGACCAATTAAAACAATTCCTCTTACAAATACACTCAGACCCCTCAGATCTTACAGCAGGGTGTGTTGAGGACTGTGCCTTCCGTGCAAACACAGGATTTTAAGCATGAATCTGGGCAATTCTCAATGCTGTTTGCATTTGGTGCATTTCTGCAGTACAACAGGAACAAGCACTTAATTTTGAGACACCTGATTTGGGTTGCAATTCCTAGATCAGTTTGATGCTTACAGAGGTGTGGGGGTAGGGGAAGTTTTTTTGCTTTGTTCAGTTTGAAGTGACGATGCTGAGTTCAGAAGCTTTATTAATTTTTTTGGTTTGCATTTGCATGTCAATTGTTATTGGTATCTACAGGAATCAGTCCCTTTCCAAAGCAGACTGTTTTAGTAGGTTGAGAGCTACAGTGAAGTCTGTAGTCAGCAGAGCCCCTGGAGATTTTTGCATTACATTTAAGAGATTCTTAAGAAATAATTGACAAGAAAAGCCTTACTACCATTGAGCTTCAATATACAGGAGTCTGCAATTCTAATGGGAAAAAATTAAGGGAAAACAAGTGACTGAAAGATCAGTATGCTTAGTTTCAGTTGCTTTTCTTCAGCCTCTTTCTCTCCTGCTGAGAAGGAAAAAAAAGAAACTTTGTTAAGATCATGCAGTCTTTGCCAGCTGATTTCAACTAAACCTTCTTAAAATTTTTGTTTCTTGCTTATTAATAGGTGGCTTACTAGAGGAGCATCTAAATCTATGACGAAAAAAATCCATAGAAATAGAGTATTTCTGGAAGAGAATTTTTATTCACAACTTAGCTAGTACCCCTTTAGAAACTTATCTTGCATCTTGAAGCAGAGTTCTTTAATTCTGGTCATTATGGATGTGCATTCCTTTTGGTCCAGGGTGGAAGGTGAGAAGTTTAATTTACATTTTTTTTGAACAATATTTCTTGGAAACTGCACCCTTAGTACTCTCTTCAGCTGGTAGTAGTTCATAACTGAAAAGTTTCAGGGTTTTTTTTTTGCTTTAATTGATTAGGAAACTGTCTACTGTCTTCCTAAGAGGTGTTTCACCTTGTTAAGTATTGGTTTCCTGCTTAAACAGCCCAAGATTTGAGACAAGAATATAAGATAAATAGGATATCTAGCTCCAAGGACCTGTATTTCATGTCCTGTCAAGGGAATCAGGTGTGAGTATCACAGTTCTAGTGTTGTGACCTTGCATTTCAAGTAGCTAAACTTTAAATATTGGGCTAAAATTGCTTCAGAACTAATTTGCTAAACAGATGTAGAATTCAGGTTCGATTAATACAAATATGTGTTTCTTCTCAAATATTTAGTAGCTAATGTAATGCTAGAATTAGCAGTCTTACATGGTATGATTACGTGTCTCATATTTCAAATATTGGTCTGACAAGTTGCTTAAAGTTGGTGTCACGATAACAGTTTTTGGCCATTTTAGCATTGAAGACAAATGTGGAGGTTTCATGGAGACAAATACTATATATAGAGAGAATATTTCTGTTTTGTTGTTGTGAAGGTGCCATAATTGTTCTTCAAAACACGAAGAAAGGGTGTCTTTCTGTATTTGTAGTGAATTCCGACTCCAGAGCTGTACATTTAGCACCTGTCACTGCTTAAGTTCTCCTTTACATGTAGGCTTCCTACTAAAGAGCACAACATGGGGATTTTTTGTTGTTTTTTGGTTGGTTGGGGTTTTGGTGTGTTTGGGGGTTTTTCTTGCTGAGACAAGACATATTCTGGGAGCAGCATGAATATATGCAAACTCTGGGTTTGTTTGGGTTTTTTTTTTGGTTTTTTTTTTTTGTTGGTTTGGGTTTTTTTGTGCCGTTCACACACTCCTGAAGGAAATTCCTAAGGCTGATGGATATTGTCATTTTAAAGGCTGTTTTCCTGTCTGTATACAGTATGCTGGCATTATAGTGTAAGGATGAAATGCCCTGTTGCTACTACAATTGTGTATTTTTAAATAATTTCTGAGAAGTGTCTTAAGAGCTGATTGATGTGATATTTGAGTGTTACAGCTTGGGTTAATTGAAAGACCTCTCATTCAAAATACTGTACTTTAAGGACCACTTTTAATTAGCATGTTTAGTCATGCATAAGGTACAACCAGTGGAGTTTTTTCAGATACCTAAGAGAAGATAGATTTGTAAAACACGAGATGAACTTTAAAGGCAGAACAAACCAAAATGGGTTGAACACCATGGAAAAATGTTGCTAATACAGCTGGAAATAAACTAGTGAAGGCAGTTCTGTTAAAAACCACAGTTAGTAAGAATGAAAGTTGACTACTGCTCCTTACAGTGCTGCAATTTGTGCTGAACTCAATAAAATGGATGTTTGTATATGCTTGGCAGAGAAAATCATCTAAAAGTACCTTGACACTGATAGGTGGAAAAATGCTTAAAAGTATAAAGCGTTTATATTAATGAAAATGTGTGTTCAGTTGAGACTTCTAGAAGTGAAATGTGACCTTGGAATTTACTACAACAAAACCAAAACAAGGCATCAAGATACAACTGTGTTTGATTTCATGCCAGCAGGTGACTTCTCTTAGGATGGGATGTGTGAGGCCATATTTTGAGGTTGCTCCAGTAAGAGCTGCAAGAAATTTTACAATGAGGGAGTCTAGCAAAAAAACACTTCCACTTTTTCTGTGTTTATTTCTATAGATACATTCTCTTGCAAACAAGCAAGCAGTTGTCTTCTTTTGTGTCAGAAGAGCATCATTTTGACATAGAGCTCCATTGTAGTTGGGTGTGCTTTGAATAGCATGGTTACTTCAGCAACTAAAAAGAAGAAAGGAATGAATTTTTTTAATCAAGGTGACCATTCTTTTTTAGTGCCTTGAAAGTACATGAAACCCCACTGTGCATGCTAAAATTATAAGGGAAGCATGCTTACCTTTCCTAGTGTGCTTAGCAGATGTAGAGTTAAGGCTTCCTGAAGTACAGGTCTGAGTACAGCAGCTGAACTGATTTGAGCTAATACAGAATATCGACTTAATTTCTAAATCAGAGAAGAAGTATTTCTTTAAAAAATGAAACAACGTAAAAATTACTTCTGGTATTCTCTGTGGGGTTCCTTCCCCCTTACTAAGCACAGCATTTGCCATATAACATAACCATGAATCTGCTGTTCACTTGTAATCTCAGTGGCTGTTGGGCACAGTCTCCATGTACATAGAAAAATGGCAAAACTTAAGCAGCAGTGGCACTGCTAGAATTGGGGTTTTTTAAAACAGCTTTTGTAGATTCTGAGTCTTTTGAGCTAGTTGACCCATATGAAAATAGCAAAGGTTAAATGTAGGATCTCTTAATGCCACTTAACCATTAATTAGAGTTGAGCTTAATTGTCCCATTTTACATGTGCTCTGTGGCAAATATACACAAATGTGTTATCGTTGTGTCTCACTGTATGTTTGTGAACTTGATTGTGCCTGAGCTATCCAGTTTTCCAGGATGCAGTGTCCTGTGTCACTTAAATAAGTCTTCAGTATTTTCTTCCACTATTTCCCCCTGGTTTAAATTTTAGTGTTGGTAGTAGAAGACATTGCAACTTAATGTTAGAGTGCTAATGCAGCAGCATTTGCACTCTTGTTGCAGCATTTATATTTTTAATTGTATATAATTTTACTTAAGCAATCACACCAGATTCAGGGTCTGATTTAAAACATATAGTTCTATTTCTGTGTTGATACTCTAAATGTACTTGACTACAATACAGCAAGAGATTGGCTACTGAGAACTTCATCAACTAAAGTGAAACTGATATATTCTGATACATCACTTTGCCAGCTAAATATACAGGCATGTTTGTGCTCAGGCTTTTGCTGAACAGTTCATAGGGAGGATGATTTAATCACAACACATAAGTGAATTTTGGTGTTACAATACTTGGAAATTCTAATCTGGTAGCTCTCACTGAATTTTTTTTCAAGCTGTTCTGCCTCTTACTTGAAGAGAGTTTGAGAACAATAAAAATGTCTACTTTCTATATGCAGGGGAAGAGGGCAGAAGGTACCAAAACTTAGCAAATGTTTTTTCTTAGCTTATTGCTATGTGCACTGAAAACCAGTTGTCCTTTGAAACAGAAAATAGTAGATTGTTTCATTCCCATGTAAATTTTTAAAAATCTTCTATATCCTAGTTAAGACTATATAAATAAACCTTTCCTATTTTGTTGGATTTTGCTTGGGTATTATTAGTGTTATCACCTTACTGTTTTAGTTAAGGGATCTTCTATGATAAATATTAGAAAAATACAAAAGAATACACTTAAAACTGGTTAAAAATATGACACATGGAAATAGAGGATGTCTTGGTGAATTATATATATGTAATGTTATGTCTAGCTCTGTTTTTCTTTGTGTATGCAATTACAAGTTCATGTGCGCTGGTTGGAATCTAAATGTGGGCTAGGTTCAAATTGCCTCTAAAAATGCTTGGTTAACCTGAAGTGAAACCCCAAAAGCTTTTTCAGCCTAGTATAAAAGATGGTTTCAGCTGGTGCTACGGAAGGTAGTTGTAGCAGTATTAATGGGAATTTTAAATCAACCTTGTGTTAGAGAGTCAGGTTTTCTGTTGCTTTGCAGATAATGTTCATGTTATCTGCTCAATTCATATCAATCAGACCAAGCAATGCTGAGAGAGAGAAAGAATACAAACCATTAGGGTTATTTTTGTTTGATTTTGTCTTTGCCTTTGTCCTGTAATTCTGTTCAGAGCAGACCAAATCACCTTGTTAGGAGCACTTCCTAAGCAGTAGTGGCCTTGCTGTAGCATTTGTGTCTGCTTTGTCCCATGGAAACACACTGATGGTGGGGTGGTTGGGAAACTATAAACAAAATCTCATCCATGTGGAGAGTAAATCTCCTTAGTAAGTTTGGTTACAGGTACTTCAAAGTGTTTCTCCTAACTTTCCTTAATTGGCAAATATGTTTTGAAAGCCTCTGAATTATAGTAGGAAGGCTTAGTAAGTGACCTGGGATGGGAGAATCTAAGCCTAATGCAGATGATTTTTCAGCTGTTTGAACCAGTTTAGTTGTCTTGTGCAAAAGCTATCTGAATTTGCATATAACCACCTCATCTTGCATGGTAGCTATTCTGGAATGGTGACTTCTGATTAAGTCCTTGAGTGACTGTTTTTATCACAAAATAGCACATTATTCTGCATCAAATTAACTCTGCTGTGTTCTTAATTAGGAGATAGTTTTGCTCTACATTTGCCAGTTACTATAAATAAAATATATATCCTGACAGAAAAACTGTAGGAAGTGTGTTTTTACCAGATTTTGTGTATAACAAGATGAAAAAGGCAAAAGCAGATAAAAGCTAAACTTTGAGAGGCTAGAATTTACCTTGGCAACTTAAAGTACCCTAAAGCCACAGTTGCAGAATTCCTTAAGCTATCTTGCTATAGTTGGGTCATTAAAAACCAACAGGTTAGTTTTTGGAAAGTCAACCTGTCTTGATAACGTTGTGGGGACAAGATTGTTTCTTGGATGTGGATTTAAAGGTGGCTGTTCTAAAGATGATGAGCTGTATTTGGGTGTTTCATGCTCAGAAAAAGCTGAGCTTGGCTGTGTCAGCCTCCATTACATTCTGCTTCAGTCCAGGTAATGTGAAGTGAAACTCTCCTGCCATGGACTTGGGAGTATGGGGTCAGCTTAAGTTTATATAACTTCCCAGGATCTTTGCTTAAAAAAAACATACCTTTTAAATGATGCTTCAGTTAGTGTTGGGTAACTTGGTTAAGCCTAAGTGCTTCTTCCCCTTTCCATTCTTGGGCCGTTTTTCTATTATTTAAGTACTATTCTAAATATTAATTGTTACAATAATTTTAGCTTGAGCGTTGTTTGCTCTGTATGTTTAATGTTAAGCTGTTAAAAGCAGGCTTCATCACTGCCTCAGTGCATTAATAAGAACAAAGTTGCAGATTGCTCTTCATTGTAAGTTTAATTATAGCATGTAACTCAATTTCCTTTTTACATTGTGTTTGTTAAGAAACTTTGAAATAATTGTCTGTTTTCCAGCTTATTACATTTTTTTAATATTTGTGTGTGTATGCACATATGTAATAAGTGAATGTTGGCAGTTACTACAGTTAAAAACCACCAGGTATCAACTGACAGGTAGAGACTTCTTGGCAGGGCAGAGGTGTTCAATACACAGTAAGAATGGCTCTCAAAGTCAGTTCCAGTTGTGTGTTTGGGAAAAGCCTGCACAAACGAAGCAAGTGCCTTTCTGCAAGGTAAGTGTACAGATAGAGGAGCAGCAGAGAAATCCAGAGGCTCTCTGAAGGCCACACAGAAAGTCAGAGGCAGAGCCAGACTTGAACTCAGAAGTTCCTGGCTTGTGGCCTGAGGCTGAAGCCAGTCATACACAGCTGTATTGAATTGTGAATAGAATGATGCTTTTTTTTTTTTTTTTTTTTTTTTTTTTAAGAATTTGAGGGAACAAAGCTGATTTAACCGAAATCATAATGTGGAATTGTGTAATTTGCCTTTCTCAATTTCAAGTGCTAAAACTTTGCTGTTAAGAGTTGGTTCAGCACTTGTGAGTTTCCACTTGCCAAGGAGCATGATTATCATAGCTGGGTCACAAATTGTGACAAATCCTAGTGCAGTGCCTCGAGGTCAGACTAAGGGCTTTTTCTGAGTGTAGAGGAATTCAGGATTAAAAGCTACTGCTCTGCATGCTGCCTTGAGAAATACAAATGACATTTAAAAAATGCCCTGAAATTTGATTTTCTTTGATGTTTTAAAATAGAAGTAAAAACCTAATTCAGACATAGTCTGCCTGAAGTTGACTGTTTATTAAACTGAAATTCACGTTCTATATTTTACACTTGTGGAGTTTTTAATGAGGCTTTAAACATTGTTATCCTTCAGTGCAGTATGAAAGAAGTGAGAACCTGCTGTAGATTTGCTGCCCGGTATTTTCTTCCTTCCTGAAGTAAAAGTCTGAAGTAGCTTCTATAGAATGTATGGACAGCTCTGGTTATTTCAGGAGCTGCTTTTAGGTAAAAGGTTTTGACCTAAAATATTATTATGGAATGAACAACACCATTGTGAATTATTTTCTATGCTGTTAAAAATCCTGACAGGGATTTAAAAGTCCATTTCACAGTAAAAGGGACATCTTTTCCAGACATTGACACCAAACTCTACCAGCAAAGTAGAGTTTTTCTTTTTTTCCCTGGAGTACTTTAATTTGTGTGCTTCTTATTGCTAACTGAGGCTTTATGCAAATATTTAGTAAGGTCATTTTCCTAAATTATGAATGTTAAACTTAGCCAGAGAATACAAACTAAAAAAACCCCAGAACCAAACAAAACACTGAGGTGCTTTTTGTTTGCTTACCAGGAAGTAAAACTTTGTTTTGTCTGTTGAAAGTAGCAAAAATGCTATTTTTTTTTTGTTTTATTTTTAAGTCCAAGTATCAAAAGCTTAACAGTAAAATATCTTGCTCCTGAGGAATTGAAGCACTGACGTCTCCCAGTGTGTGCAGTGTGACTATACCTCATTCTTTGAAAAGAATTTTCTCTGAGTCAGATACACTTTGAGGATGCATCTAAAAATTTCATTGGTAGTTAATGAAAATCAGAATAATTTATTTGAGTATTACAGTAGTCTGTTTTTTTACTCACCCTCCATTTTTATGCAGTGTCATGGTTTAACCCCAGCCAGCAGCCAAGTGCCACACAACCGCTCGCTCCAGACCAAGCCCTGTGGAAAATCCTTTGAGTCTCCCTTTCAGTTTCAGCTGTTTGAGTGTTTACAAGTCCCAGTTGCCTTTGGCTGTGGCTTCAGAATACATTTAAACTGGGTTTGTCAGGTTTGCATAAGCCTGGACCACTTTAGGGATTGATATTGTTGTGGCAGTTCTTGCTTTATTCACATATTACAGCTGTTAATATGTTGTAATTAAGCTGTATAGTTCTTCCCAGCAGGTCTTCCAGAAATACTGTAACCATCTAGTGATGAGTTTTGCTGAGTTTGGAGTTGCTACCGTGTCTCCATCAGTAACAGTATTATGGGCTAGATTCTGGCAGTGTGAGTGAGAAACCCAGCTGATCTTGTTTCATTATGAGCTGTGTTGCCCCTTGCATAGCTTCAGTGGCTGAATAAAATTTACCCCACTCCCTTGTTGAAACAAGGTGTTAGTTAAGAGTAAGCTTATAAAGGACTGGTTTAACTAAGAATGATGTTTCCAGTGAAGCCTTTTTTTTTTCTTGTGTACTCTATAGAAAGAGCACAGAAAAAAGTTGGTGACTCTTACTTGGTGCGCTTCCCCATTTAGGTCAGTCGAGTGTAGGTTGCATTTATTGATAATCATAAGTCCAGTTGGCACCTCCAGCTTAGCAGATAGATTTGATTAAAGCTAAAGGTCTGGTCTTTCACCTAAAATTTGGAATTTTAAATGCTTATGTGTGTGACTGATTTATGTATTGCTTCTACTATCAGGTCATACTCACTTTTCTGCTCTGTAGCATTAGCCATTTTTCCAAAACAGTGGCTTCATGGAAAGACAGATGCTTTGCACTGGCAGTATGCGTAGAAGCATCAATAAGCTGACAAATTAGATTTGAGGTTCTAGTGTTTAAAGGGCTTTTCTTTCAGCAGGAAATAGTCTCCCACATCAGCTTATGTATTTTAACCTTCAACTTTATATAGCAGCAAAGAGTTGACCTATCTTTATGCAGAGCTACCTTTCTTAAGGAGGATAGAGAAAGGTTTAACTGAATAGATTAGAAGTGCAGCGTTTTGTGGAACGGTGAATACCTTACATGAATGTCATGATCATACACTGGTTTTGCCTGTGTCTAGTGCTGTGTTCCACACTTGTGACATTTATCATTGGTAGATAGGAAGGGGTAGTTATTAATTAAAGATAGGAGTCTTCAGATCTTCTGTCAGCAGAGGTCAGAGTTATATTCATCACTGGAAAGATGCCATACTTAGGTGGATCTCTGTACTGAATGCTTTTCTGATTTAAGTGTTTCTGTTAGGTCTGATGCTGAAAAAGAGTGCACACTTCTAACCACTCAGAAATAAAAGAATGTCTGTTACTCTTTGAAGATTATAGCCTGTGAGTTTTATGCATTTCTTTGTGTCTCATGACATCACTGAACATGAGAAATGAGTGGTTTTGATTAAAATAATCTTGCATAATGCTGCAGGGCAAAAAGTAACCTAAAAGTTGCAAACACTATTTGGATGGAGAATTTAACAAGACAAATCAGCTTAATCTTGATACTTTAGAAATGGGTTAAATGCTAAAATTTAATTTATATTATTATAATTTTTGCCTCAGTTTTTCTCTTGTAACTTAATATTTTTATTTTCTGTGTACCATTGTGGCCATGCTCTTTTGTAACCTCTGAGGTGGCAGTTCAGTGGTTTCCTTATTCTGGATTCTTTTCAGGATTAAGTCTTGCTTTAGAATTTCCCTCTTCTGTAACAGAAAGAGAGTGGCCATGCCTGGAAGGTATTCCATAGCCGTGTTGTATGTGGTCTGCAGGTTCCTGTGATCTTAGAATTTTTGTATGTTGAAGCAAATTTCTGAGGAGAATTTCCAGGTTGTGAAGGAATGCAAGCTTTCTGGATCTGGAATATATTCTGGAGCTGACTTGGTTTACAAAAGAAATTTCTTATTTGATAGTAATATGTAGTTAATTTTAAAGTGTTTCCATCTTCTTGAGTACAAGATGACACTAGATTTTTGTAAGTAAGATGCATGTTCATATTTCTTCAGTTATCCTGAACTACTGTATTCAAAAGCAGAAGATATTTACATAGGCTTGAAGTTAGAAATTGAGCTGGTACTCTATCTGTGAATGACATAAGCAAGTAAAATTCATCACTTAAGCTGTAAATTATAATTCCTGGAAAGAGACAAGGAATGAGAACCCTCAATCAAGACTTCAGAAATCTTGTCTACGGCACTCAATGCAAATAGGAAAAGCTCTCAGATGACTGACTGCTGAGATTGGGCAGGCACCAATTCCATAGGAATAATGGCATAGTTAAAAGAAATTCTTTCCCTGGTGGGGGACTACCCTTAGTTTAGACAAATGCCTGAGGATGCAGTGAACACATTTCACTTAAAACTTTCTCATTTCTTTGCTTAAGAAATAAGGAAATTATTGTTTATTTAGCAGTTAGTAAGAGTTGCATGTCTAGACTAGGTGGTTTAATCTATGCTTTATTTCCAGAAGGCATGAAATAAAGTTAGCTTTTTAAAAAAAAAAATGCAGCTAGAGAGTGGTGCACAACATCAGGACTATAAAAATGGATGAATCAAAAATACCAGATTAGTGACTGTGAGAGGTGGCAATCTGCCTGTTAAGGGACTATATTTTAGAACTTCTTTTGTTTCAGCATCATAACTGTTGTGGCTATTTAGTTTAAACTCTCAAACAGGTATGATTATGTGGCCTGCAGAATGCTATTTTCCTTTGAAATGAAAAAGAGACATTTCTATGGTTTTCTAAGTCACCTTATATGGGTGTCTCAGGCCATCTGCACGGGTAATGGGTGAGGTGGCACTATGGTGTTGAGCACAGGCCTGTGTTTTCCCATTTAAGTCAGGGAGGTGTGCAATTTAGGGTGACAGGACTTTATTGTAATGCAGTGGCTGCTGCTTGTGATGGTTTTGTTCCATGGATTCTAATAGCTTCCTGCTTGAGTTCTTACTTTTAGAAAGAACATTTGAATAAGCTGTGATATTTCTAGTGTTAACTGTGGCGTTAACCTGATTTATCCTTGGAGTGGTCTCTTTTTAAAAATGTATTTATCATCAAGTAGTTGCAGTTTTCTGTAACCGTACAAAGCTCTTGAGTGAATAGCTTGCCAAGAACATGAGAAAATTGCAGTTTAAAAACCTTCAGAGTGAGGCATTTCTATGTTTCTGTATATTATGTGCAGATAAAGTGTGCTTGTATATGTGAGAAAAAGAGGTGGGGTTTTTTTTCTTTACTAGGTGTGGAAACTGATATTTATTTGCTTTCTGAATTAACACTGTGAAAGTTTTCCTAGGAGATTGCTAAAATAGAATGAATTTTCCTTGATACATACTCAGTCATATTATAACGTGTAGATCTATGATACAATATGCTTAGAAATTTAATGTTGGCCTTTAGAATTATTGTTAAAGAATTTCTTCATCACAGGGAAAGAAGAGTGCATAGCCTGTGTCAAATCTGGTGTTTTTCAAATGCACAGAAACAATTTTTAGTCTTTGAAATTTCGGGAAGTATATAGTATACCACTTATACTCAACTATTATGTTTTGGTAGTTTGTGTCTTCTCCACTGTTTCTTACAGTACCTTGTTCACATAGCAAGGCAGTAGATTACAGAGAGCTTTGATATGATGCTGTTAACTGGGAACAGTGATCAGCATTCCATATGAATGATGAATTTGCAGTTGAGGATAGACAAAAATAAGGTTATAGGTATTGAGAGTGCAAGTGGTGTTTGTAGATGCTGTGTGCCTTGATGAGGGTATTTGGTTCTTCATGTAATTCTGAGATCTCAGGTAATCATTTTCTTAGAATGCCAGATCAGCATGTTCACATCTTTGTATCCTCAAAACTCAAGCAATTATATGAGGAGACAAGTTTGAAAAGGCTTTGAATTTTTTGGCTGCTTAAGTAGCTACACAAGGAAGGATTTTTAGTTTCTTACAGTTCAAAACAAGTCATGTCTTGCACTTCTGTGTTGTTTTCATTTTTCCTATTTCCTGCACACAGTTTCTTTACAATTCTCTAGTTTTCATTTGCATGCCAATGAATAATTTCAAATTACGTCTTAATTAGGCACAAGTCATGACACGAAGTATTGAGTTGTGATGTTTTGAATAATTTATTGATCTCATTTTTGAATGAAAAATGACTAATGAAAAGGATGGGCCAGCTTGTTGCAGTAAGAAGGGTAAGAAGCAGCATCTGGGGATGAAATGCTTTCACACAGGGCTCTGCAAAGAGTCTCTGCGCTTAGGACATAAGCTAAGCACCAAAACCAGTCATTTTTCAGTGCCTCTGAGATATTGATGATTTAGAAGTAAGGATAAAGTCTAGCATACTTCTTTATTTTGAGCTAACTCACCGGAAGATAGTTCACGTTCTTTTCATGATTGAGAGTGTATCAAATTTCTTAATAAGACCCACACCTTTCATTTATTCATTTGCATTTCAGGAGTAAGTCTCAATGCTTCAGCCTTCAGAAAGTCTGCAGTGCAGCAAGAAGACTTCTAATTCCTTTGTAATTTACCTAGTTTCTTGAGCAGGGTGTGCAGTCCATCATCCTCACTGGGAATCTAATGAGATCTGATCCCTGCCTGTCAGCCTTTTAACAGCAGGTGCAAACTCCAGAACAAGAAGTGGTCATGGTCTGTTAGCAAAATGACTCACTTTGGTGTCATGTGTGCATCTTACAAATATTGCTCCATCCTATGAATGGTGCAGTGCATCTGATTCTAGAAGCCATTTGAAGGACATGGTTTATGTGATTTGATTTATCAAGATAGCTTTTATCAGTGTTTAAATCTTCATACAAAAGTGGGGAAGGAGGAAGTTTATATCTGTTTTCATATTGTAAAGAAACCTTGAAGTGCATGCCAGAGTTGATGTATGACAGAACAGTATTTTAATTACATACCTAGAGTGGTAAATGTATTTAAGATTATTATTTATTTTTTTGCACTGAAACACCTGGCTTGCAATTTAGCATTGTTGTTTCTCCAGATTTTAGTTTATCACCAGTGGTTAGCTATAACAACAAATCTTGAATGGTTGTTTTATAGAGTGATTTATTGATACAGTAAGTACTGTATCTCTATTACTGACATGGGAAATCCTGACATTATTTACTCTACAGTGGAATCTTGATGACCTTACTACAGCCATGGTCTATAACAGTATAGGTGTAACTTCTTTCTTTGTACACATGTTGTCCTCCATGACTTAGAGTGACTCATAAAAGCATCAGAGTATGCAGCAACACAATTAGACATTTTTCACGGGATATCCATTACTAGATAAATCTAGGAATCAGCAGCTTTGTGAAGGCAATGAAACTCCATTGAGAATCACATACCTGTGCTTTTCCAGATGTGCAGAGCTACCTGTGTAATGGTTGTGTCTTTGAAAGGTCTGTTTGTCTGGAGGGCACATGATAGTACCACTGTCAGTAAAGCTTCTGTAGATGCAGACTGAGAGGTTGCTCCCTCTTGGTTTCCAGGTTTGTTAGGATACATCTCAATAGTACTTGATCTTGAACTTAGTCCTACTTCTAAGTGACAATGAATTGATAAGATTCTTCAAGATTTTTTGTTGAGGGTTGGGTGATTAGTTTAACTCAGGAAAACTCATCAGCTTTGGGCTGTTGATTTCTGAAGAATTAGTGGGGGTAGAACACCATTTATTAAAGCCAAGCTGTTAAATCTCATCAGTCCTCTGCTGAAGTCATAATGCTTGAATGATAACATATAAACTCTGTTAAGTAGCTGTTGTCCCATGTAAGGAGTAGGAAAAATTGCTTCACGTGATGAAAGCTGTGTACCAAATATAGTACTGAATTGCTCTCTGGTTTTGTGCTATAGGAGAACTTGAGATAAAGCTTTAAGGGTGATGCACACCTTTATTGCCCAGAGACTTAAGTTTCTACTGCCAGATTGTGTCCTTTTGAAAGGATGAAAAAATGCAAAACATGATGTCTGAGCATTCATTCAGTATCCAGATGAAAAACTTACTTTTTTAAGTAAAACACAAAACACAAATCTGTTTATTTGTTCAGCCAGCTAACTCTTTGTCAGCCTTCACTGAATCTTGTTATTTTGGTGCAAAGTAAAATTTGTTGAACTATGAAGAATATTTTTAAAAAAGAAACCTGTGAAAAACCTGATTGGCTGCTGGGGTCAAATTTGGATGACACAATTTTTCATTTAACTTCTCTATTAACATTGCAACAGCAGTCTCCTTTTCTAATACAGAGTTCACTGCAAAGTGAATCTGCAAATATTTTTAGTGGAACTTGTTTTGTCTTACATAAAAACTGTAATCTTTCTCCAAAACAAAAATATTCTTTGCAGACATTAATGTCAGATTTTTTTTTTTTTTAGGGGAAAAATGAAAATTAAATTGTATTTGAAGTGAATTTTTTACAGGAGTTCAGAGCTGGTCATCTTGGGGATTTTTCAGTAGGTTAACCATTTTAAGAAATACAAAAATCTCACTTCTGCAAATGTTAAAATGTTAAAATCTGCAAATGTTGGCAATGCAAATAACTTGAGTATTATTTAGTATGGTTGGCTTTAACAGTAAAGCTATCAGTGTTAGAGATTGGATTGGTTTTTTGTGGTAGTTATAGTCATTGGAAAGAGAAAACAATTGCAAAGGAGTCATGTTTTTGCAGGTTAGATGAGAACATGTTATCTCAAGTTGTAAGATCACTGAGTACTCAGTTAAGTGATGACTCCATTATAGTTTGTAGAAACAGCACTAATGGACTTGTGGTTATTTCTTTAGAGAAGGGATACTGAGTTCTTTAAAAAAACTGGTATTTTGCTTCCTTAATTACTGGAGTACACGATTGAATGTTAAGAAGTAGCTTACTTGCATTTGTGAGGTCTGAATTTATATTTGGATTGTGTCTGAGCTCGATATTACTGGTTAAATTTGTAGAACTACCAAAAATATCATACTTGTCTACACTAAGGAAAGTTGCCACATAAAAAACACAGAAAAAAAAAAATCTCTTGAGAACAGTTTTCTGTATTTGGAGGAGGATAATGTCTTCATGAGAATGCTGCCTGAAATTTAGTGTAGTCTTCATAGGATTGCACATGACCAGGTTTTACAGTAATGTATTGGCAATCAAGGGCTCTTCACATCACATTTGGAGTATTAATTATGTCCTTGTTTCCAATGGAGTGTTCCTTAATGGTAAGAGCCGTTTCTCTCTGTACTGGTGACTTGTCCTGTGGCTTTGAACATAGTTATTTATTCTTTGCTTGGGTTTACTCATGTGCCAAATTAAGTTTTACATACTTCTTAGTGTTGTTGCAATGCTTAATTAATATTTATAAAGGCCTTTGACATCCTGTGATGAAAGGAACTCTGCAAGTGTTCAGTAGTGGTATTATTTTATTAGTGAAAATGCAGGAGGAGTCAGAAGGATACCAGTTTTTAATTCAGAGTGAGCAATGGAGTCATTCTGTAACCTTGAGCAGGTCATGCAGTCTCTTGTTTTGTAACATATCCTGGGAAAGCTCTGTTTTGCAGCACATGTTATTAAATGCCATCCTTCCCTCCCCCAAGCCCATTCTGAGAGAAAAATGCTAAAAAGTAAACAAAGGTAGGCAACTTGACTGAGCTGCTAAACATAGCAGATATTTCTTAAGGAAATAGATCATTAACGAGGGCAGAGGGTGAGAGCTGCGTTTCAGAGTCAACATGAGAACTTGACCATATGTTACCTGGTCACAGACCAGTCTGGATTTTGCCTGTTGGTGATCTCTCTTATTTATGTTGAGTATGCACTGTGCTTAACTGCAACTTCACTGTGAAGGGACTGTATATAAGCTTTATTGCATTCTGAGAGCTCACTGATGCATGGTACTCAGCTGGTAAACTAGTACTTTCTTCAGACTGAATATGGTCTGGATTTGAACTTTGTGATTGTCAAGATTGATCGTCAGCTCTTATAGTATCTTATATTTGGCTATTGCATAATGATATAAATCTCAATCATTTGTGAGGTTTTTTTCCCTCAACTGACAGAGGAAGGTTATGATTACATGCTGTCATTAAAATTACAAGATAGTGAGGAACTTTTGAAAAGTATGCATTTGTTTTAAGACAGAGCCAGCTAGACATTTGCCTAATTATATAATGCACAATAACATTAAATAGTTATTTGCCATGCTTCACGCATGCAAATGCAGGTTTAAGTTTTTATTTCATAGATGGTGCTACGTCTTCATTTTACTCGTTGCACAGAGCACATAGGTGTGGTTTACAGCAAGGAGCATCAAAACTTTTATTTTAAAGTACTTCAGCAAGGTAAAAAATCTTGCCCAGTAAAGTGTGAGGCATAGCTGAATGTAAGTGCTGGTTTAGGCATGTGATATGTGGTGGATTCAAATTGAAAATTCCAGATCTTTGTCCTGCTCTATTGCAGTCTGTCTGGACAACTTGTTCTTGGGGGCTTTTTACTTATCTTTAGTCCTGTCCAGCTCTCAGTTCAGATGGCCTAAGGATGAAGAGGAGCAATGGTTTGTTCCTTCTGAGAATAAACAATGGTTTGTAGTCTTCAAGAACAGCAGTTATTAAAACCCTTATGCTTTATATGGCCCTAGTTATAAGCATGCCTAGTAGTAATGGTATATCAATAATTTACCTGCCTAGCTTCAGCTGAATATACTGAACATATATGTAGGTAGATTTGTTCCAAGGTGCAGTAATTTGGTGAGATTTATGCAGCATTTTCCAGACCTGCAAAATATGTTACTTCTGCCTTTAGCTTAGGCTTCCTGCTATGGATTATGACAGTCCTGAAACTTTGTAACTGAATATTTGCAGCAAGTAACTGAATGCATTTTCTTACCTGTTAAAAATAAATATTGCCTCAGGTAATAAATGGAGTGGAAAATACAAAGCTTAATACCTTTGCCAAGAAAATCTGAGCAGGCTGCTCAGAGCTGTTTGAACTTCTAATACATTCAAAAAACAACCTAACTTGCTGGTTCTTCCACCTTGACCTACAACCAATGAATAATAACTTTGTGTGGAAATCCTTGTTCTTAACTTCACACTGATAAAATTAAATACATTCTTCCTCTAGTATTTTGATTTAGTATAATTAAAATAACGACTTTGATAAATGTTATTTTCATTACTACAATGCCCTGAAGCACTGTATGTGGAAAATTTTATAATATTACACAGATCTGGAGGTATGTAATATGCTTGTCAGACTATTAACTTGCATGAAGTGTTTTGGTTTTTATAGCATGTAAATTTAGAGTGTTTCTTTGGAAACTGTATAAAAGTAAGCAGTCAGATCCCTTCCAAAATGAAATGTAAATTATACCCCTATGCAACTGTGAGGGTATCCTTATAATACCCCCAGGCAGGTAGAATTCAAGCATTTCCCATTCAGTAGAAGCTGCCTATAAGCAGCATGATTATGTCTGGGCTCAGTTTGGTGAGGGATTTTTTTCCAGTAATTTATCAGTTATTAAATAGAAACTACTTCACTGATAATTTATATTTTTATTTTTTTCTTGATCCCTTCTGAAGTGCCATTTCACAAACATTAAGAAAACCTCCAGTATTTTCAAGCATGTTAAAAGTTGCAGCAAGTAACACTGCAGTAATATTGTCTGATGTTTTTCTTTATTTTCACCTTTCCATAAAATTCTGTTCTGTATCTGTAGATAGTCTGGATCTTTACCAGGATGACTTCTAGGTCCTGGAGTCCTTTTGAGTGAGAAACACAAATATATATAAATGTCAGTCTTAATCCACAAAATGTTTAAGTTTAAAATAAACAATACTACTTCAGTTGTTAAAGTTTCTGTATAATCCAGTTTTTTACTGTCTGTACAGCCTCTACTGGTGCCACAAATGATGCTCTGGCAGAAAATGTTTCATTTGATTAAACTGTAGTATACTTAGTCAGTATTTTTCTGAAATGTCACATTCTGACATTAAAACAAGTGTCATAATTGTTGTGTGCACTGTGGCATAGTTACCATGGAAAATAGATTAGTTTCCTGTGACTTTTTTTAGTGTTGAAAAATAATTCTTTTCTTAACATTTAAGATAGAAGTTTGCAATCTAAGAAAGTACAGAACTCTTTTGTTAAAATCAAATTTACACTGTAGTGAGGAGTTAGGATTTCCTTTTTAACTGCAGTTACATTAATAGTAAGTCTTTTAATAGCACTTATTATACATACCTACAAGAGTGCACTATTAAGGTGGCAGTAATACTTGTGTCCCAATTTGTAACCTGGTCAGAGCCCCAGTAAGGCATTGGCAAAGCTAGCAGCAGAGGTTTGAGCTCCACTTGTGGAATTGATCTGGGCTGCTGGATGCAGTGGTGTCCTGATACAGACCCACAGTGGAGGGCAGCTCGTCTAGGACTTCTGCAGAGGATGTGTCAGCAATTGGCTTCCTGTTTGCTGGACCACTAAGTGCAGAACTAGGTTTTTCTTCTACTCTAAGGTAATAGATTTTTTGAGGAAGTATTCCAGAGCTGCATTGCCAGTCAGTGACACAGGGCTGGTTATGGTCAGCAGTGTGAAGTGCACTGGCAGCCAGGCAGTCTGGTGCTGATCATGTCCAACGTCTTTATTAATGACAGGGTTTTTGGGATGGAACAAACCCTCAGTAGCTTTGCAGGTGATACCAAATGTGGCTGAGTGGTTGACTCCTTTGGAGATTAAGGTTGCTGTTCAGGCGGAATGCAGTAGGCTGGAGAAAAGGGCCTGACAAATCCCTTGAAATTTAACAATTGTAAATGAAAAGTACTACACCTGTGTCAAAATAACCCCCTGCTCTAGCACAGGTTAGACAGCCACTGACTAGAAAGTGGCTCTGTGGAAAAAAACTGAGAAAGAAAAAGAATTTGAGTCAGCAAGGTGTCCTTGCTATTAAGAAACCAGCCATATATTGTGCTGTATTAGCAAGGATACAGTCAGACAGTCAGGAGAAGGAATTCAACACTTAAGTCCATCTTCAACATAAGTGTGTCCAGTTTTGGTTCTCACAGAGGAAGGACAGTGACATGTTAAATTGTCCTAAGATGATTAGTGTTCTGGAGCAATCTTGCTGAAGGAGAAGCTGAGAAAAGTGGATTTGTTCAGCTTTAGAAATAGAGGGCTATGGGAGTACTGTTACTGCTGTTTTCAGCTGCCTCATGAGAGGGTATCAAGAGCCAGACTCTTAGAGGTGGTGTACAGCGATAAAATAGCAGAGAGCAAACTCAAGTTGCAGTAAAGAAATTCTGATTAGGTATCAGAAGGCAAATGCAATGTATGGAGTGAAAAAGTGGAATAAGTTCTCCACAGAGATAGTAGTGTTTCTTAGATTTGGAGATAGAATGTGACTAGGTCCTGAGCAACCTGTTTGATGATGTCTCTGTTTTGAGTGTGAGGTTAGACCAGGCTCTGGCCACTTCAGTCAGAATTACTTGTGATTCTGGTAATGATGCCAGTAAGGGTATAATGTATCTAGTGCACAAAGTATAGTCTAGTTTTAGAAAATGAAATGGTTGTAAAAAAAAAAAAAAAAAAAAAAAAACATTTAAAAGCCCCCAAGACTGAAAAAAATTATCTGTAAAGAACTGTTTAGGGATAAGTTTGTATCTGTTAGTTTTCAAACAAAAGGATTTTTTTTCTTCTGACAAGTAAACCATTCTAGATGATAAAACTGGTAGAGTGTCTCTTTTAATAAAAAGCAACACTGCCGAATACTTGTGCACACATCTCTTGCAGACTAATCATTAGTCCTATAACTGACATCTGACACTTTTCCCAGACAGCCTGAGTTCACTTCAAACCCCATGTTGCATGATGAGGTAGGACTCTGGAATTATTTTTTATGCACAGCGAGGGAGGTAAGATCTTTTTGGATGGTGTAGTAAAAAAATTAAAAAAAAAAAAAAAAGTTGCACAGGCAAGGAAAAGGTCAGCAGCAGCTGCCTTAGAGTTGTCATTTGTCCAGGGCTGTGATTTTTCACTCACACACACAATTGAAGAAATGAAAGATCTTCACTTAATGGGAGACAGAAATATTTTACCAGGTTGTCTGTTGTCTTATCTGCTGACATTATGGTGTTAGTGAGAATTGGGTTTTGAAAGAATTCATATTACCAGGATAGATTATTGGTAGAGGAGCAGAGATCTTGAGGATGGCCAGCTCTCTTTTCCTTGTGAAATAACTGACTTGTGTCCCTGTAGCAGGTTGTTTCTTGAGTTTATTCTGGTAGCTGTTGTTCTTTACTGGTCCATGGTGTTCCTTGTGGCTGTCAGAATGACACAGGCGTGGTTCTTGGCAAACACTTACAGATAATGCAGCTTTCTACTTGTGTGAGTAGTTTTTAAAGAAAAGTGAGTCTTTTTCATAATCTCATAAAAGCTTAAAGTCTTGAATGGAACTGTGTCTTGCCAAAGGCATGTCCTGGTAAGGTACATTATAGGGCATCTTAATTACAGGGAAATTTGTAACCTCGTGTTTTGCCACTCTTGGGCTATTTTTACCACATTTCTGTTGTCTAAACACACTTTACCTGTGTCTTTGGTGCGCATGAGTGTTCATGCTATGAAATAATAATTACAGATCTGCAAGAGCTCCAAAGTGTTTCAAGCCTGAAGTAGGAGGAAAAACTTGCTCAGTTCTTACTGTCTAGAACTTTAACTGTAGATCTCCAGTTTCTTAAAGCTTTCCTTTTTGTCAATTGGCTAACATTCAGAAGCTTCCGATTGTATCTGGAAGTAATTTTTAATAGATACATGGATAGAAATTGTACAGCTGGAAAGAATAATTCTGCTTAAAGGAATGCAAGAAAGAAATGCAGATTTTTGGTTTTTTTTAAATCTTATCTTTTTAACATATTTCAAGGTTTTCTTATTAACAGATGACTCTTAAAACTGGAATTGGCCTTCTCTCTCCAGATTATACTCTTGCCCCTTCAGTTGCTGAAGAATTGAGAAAAAATCTCCATTTTTGTGATCATTTGTTGTTGTTCTGTAGGGCTTACACCATCCAGCTCTTTCAAGTAAAGAGCGCTTTATGCTCAGTTGCTGTCTCTCTATAAACCATTGTGCATAGGTGTATATATATAGAATATACCACAAAGAATTAATTTCCCTCTTTTAACAAGAGTAGTAATAGTTTGTGAGGAGCATTCCTCTAGAAAAGTGTACTTTTAGCCAAGTCAGTTTGCTGGTGTTCTGAAGCTGGTTATTATCTGGAGCAGCGTCCAGTTACTGATGCTGGGCTGCGATAAAGGCGTATCGCTTGTGCCAGATGCACTATTTAAAGTATGCAGCTTTCTTGCTCTGACACTCTTTTGGTTTTGGGCCAAAGAGAAGAAAAAGCAGCTTACTCTGAGTCCTTGCAAAGTAATAATCTTTTGAAAATGCTGCTTGAGAGCACTTCTGAAAACACACTTTCTAAAGTCTTTTTATTTAATACATGGTGAGTATATGTTGTGTTTTTATAAAATCCACAGCTTTCCCTGGGAGAGAAAAATGACAAGCTTTTGTCTTACATATTGTGTATATGCTATTTACACGTTGCACATAAGAAAGTCTTCATTTCATATTCAGAAGGGCTGAGTTTTGCTATCTAGATTTCACTTACATTCAGAAAGTGTGGGACAATGATCTTTTTACTAGATGGTCAGTTTTGAACTGTGCAGTCTATCCCTTACACTGGCATTGCAGTTCTTCAGTAGTGATCTGAATTTCTGTCTCATTGCAAGCAAACAGGTTTGGTTTTTTTTTTCCCCTCTGAAGTTTTTATACCCTAGATCTTCAGGAATGCTGTTTTGAAATATCAATTGTTTTTCCTCATAAACATCAGAAATAATTTGGCCTAAAGTAATTTCATATTCCATTTTTCTCAGTTCAGCCTAAAGACTGACTTTTGAAATGGCTATCTCCCATGGAAGTGTGTTTTGTATGGCTTATGGCTGTCTAATCTATGCATGCAAGTGTTGCTTGATAAGAAAGAAGGCTCTGATGTTGAGTACTTTAACTTTTTTTAAAAATGAAATGAATTAATCCCATTTTGACTCTTTTGATCAGCAAGATCATAACTCTTTATTTACATGGCTTAGTCTAGTGGAAGTAATTTTACCTTTAGGAATGTGAGGTCTGTCAGCCCTGGGATTTATTCCATGCTGTGTTACATCTTGCTTCTGTTTGATGTTCTCTTTAAATGCGCTGAAGAACACTTGCGTGTTTGGACATGCCACACTCTTCTCATGCTGCTGAAATAATGGAGCATGTCTGTTAAGTGGGGTATGTTAAATGAAAGTGAAGTAAAATTTTAAGGATTTCTATGCTCCAGTTGTGGTGCCTTTAATTTGACTTCATTTTTAGTCCCTGACATCCAGCTTCCTGATACAATTTAAAAGCTTTCACCCACCTTGAGCGTTTCAAGCTGTAGACTGCCAGTGTTCATTGCTGCAGCAAGAAGGGCTTGCACCTCCAAGAACTCACTTGGTAGTTTGCAGTATACCTTTTCTTCATTGCTTTTGACCCTTAGTTCCATTCAGCTTATGTTTTTTAATGCATTACTGTGAATGGAATTTGCTTCCCATACACTCAGCTGAATTCCAGAGAAGGTCAAAGCAAACGAAGGTCAAGGACAGAGCTTGATGAAGAAGAAAAAAGTGGAAGAAAATGAAAGCCACTTGCCAGTGGCAGCAGCAAGGTGTTCATGAAATAGCATTGTTGAAGACATTTTACTTACATGTAAGGGATTTTATCTCTTTATGGATTGAGGGGAGCTTCTGTCTTGGAAGCTGCACCGGGGCTTGAGCTTGTTATAGAGGTGTTTTGCAACACATCTCAGACACCAGTGTGTGATGCCTCATTCTGCTGGTATCCAGGCTGCATAATTTATCACAATACCAAGAAAACTTCCAGCAGTAAGAAGCTCGGTTCTTGTAGTTAGAGTTCACTTGAAATTCTTTTTGCTTCAAATCTTGACCAGTCTTGGATACCTTATTGTTGGATAAATTTCTGGTTTAATCAAGTTTTGAGTCTCTCTGTCTGTTTCCAAAAGACTTGAAATACATTCGTGGTCTGATATTTTGGATCACTAGAGGCTTATCTGTAAGAGTTATTACTAACTTATGTTTTGCTTCTAAGTGACAGTGGTCTGTGTGTGCAAATCATTCTCTGCATATGGTGGAGGCCTTTAGCTCTGGTAAGTTGTGGCTGAAGTCTTGAGGGAAGATTTAGTAGTTTAGGTGATGTGGTAACTATATAGATATAAAAATGCTTCTGGTCCTGCAAGTGTGGTTTCAGAACCATGGTGTTCTGAAAGAAGATGCACATGTTGGCTCACAATTTGGCAACAGGTTTGTAAATTGCCTTAAGCTTATCACAACACAGAGAGCAGGGTGCACCTGTAGACATTTGCTGCCACTCCTGTGTCATAGTGTAGCTAACTCGGGTTGACTGTACTGAAATGAGGTGAAGTGTGAGCTCAGGAGGAGGGAAGAGGACTCACAGTACTCGTGTCTGGTGTACACCTTCATCTGTGAACAACTTCCAAACCCTCACAGTGTTGTCCTGTGATGTGAAGGAAACTGGGAGTTGCATGCACTAAAGTGCCACTTTAGGAATTTTCATTTCTTACATTTCACTTCTTTTTTTGGTGCAGTTTTAGTTTGAGGGTGACCTTAGAGGATTATGGGGTTTGTGTAGACTAATACTGTGTGACTCTTTATCTCTGCCTATCAAAGTGTGTTGGCAGCAGATAGTGTGCAATACATTGCACGTCATCTTGTCTCTCAGTTCATGACAGCAGGAGCTTTGAAGGCAGCTTCTCTCCTCTACCTGGGCTTTAAGACCATAATGTTCTCAGAACAATTCTTTGTAAGAGAATTTTCTGGAAAAATGAGTTTTAGAATTTTACAGGAAATTTCCATTTCTAAAACAGGTAGATTGTTACAAGGGAGAATGCATTTCTTAAATGTCTATTTTTGCCCTTTTTTTTTTTTTTTTCCAAACTGGATGTTTTAGTAATATGGACTTCACAACTGTTTTCTGTTATGTCTCCAGTTTAAACTAGTGTAAAAAACTTTTCTCAAAAATTACTGCTTTTGAATTAGCTAGAAGAGGTTATTTTAAGAACTTAGATAAGATGTAATGCATTGTAGCTACTGGGCTTTTTTAGGATGAAAGTAACTGGATGAATTAGGATGAAGTTTGGATTACAATTTAGTTTCTCATCATTCTCATAATTTGTAAACTGTTAATATGGCTTGCTTCAAATAAGTGGGATTAAAATCTGCACTATGCTTTTTAAATACTTTTCAGTAGTGTTGATTCTAAGATGTTGTGGGAGATATTAAAGTGCAATTAGGTCGTATTTTTAGATCAACACATGCATTCTTGGAAAAAAAAAAAAAAACTAGATTAAAAAGCTGGCTGATTGCTATTTAGCAGACTTCCTCTTCAGGGTTGTGGTGTGTCTGTGTTCCCATTACAGTGAGCTCGTAACAAAACCCGGAACCACACCCCATTGTATTACTCTAAATTCACTCTGTACTGTATTGTATTACTCTAAATGGAGTTGATGGGTTTTCTCCTCCTGTTGATCTCCTCAGTGTGAGCAGCTATTTGCTGGAAAGCACATGATGAACCCCTGAGTTTTCAACAGGCCAGGAAGCCCATGAGAAGTTAATAGGCACCATTATCTCTGGAATAAATCGAGGAGGTGATTGAAAGCTTTGTTGATGTTGAATTTTTCAGAACATTCGATACTGCAAGTTAACTTGTATTCAACAAGCATCTTGCATCCACCTGTAGAGGAAAATCCTTGATCATAAAACACATGTTACGAAATGCATCAAAGAGTAGAATTGAGAAGACAGCACTTGTGGTACCCCAAATAACAATAAGACATTTACTCTTCTAGTTCAGTGAACTTTCACTGTGGCTGTACACTGTTAGTGTGTCTGTAGCATCTATTCTTGCTCTGTCATTTGGAAAGTATAACTTGGACATGTTTGTGAGGTTTCACTCTGCACTTTGTGAGGGGCTCTTTGGTCTCAATGTGATGTACCCTAGTGTTCAGATAGGTCCTTTCCACTTTAGTAGAGCTTACATGAATTGAAGCTTAAATGAAGTTTTGGTAAATGAAGTAAACCAAGTGTTGGTTGCTGCTGTGCTGTAGTTGCTGAGGATGCACCCAATGGAACATTAAATTTCTACCAGAAGAGCAGAAAGAGAGGTTGTCTTGCAAAACAAAAGGGCTTCTCTGCAGCCTTAGTCCACATAGATCAAAAAACAATCTCCATGTCCTAAATTTACCACAAAAGCAGACCATAACTAGGTGATTACTTTCAGGCTATGCATCTTTTGTCCTTGAATCCTTTTAGTGCTGTGTGTCACTGTAAGCCATAGCTTCAGCTGTGATTGTGAATGTGGTTCTTTTCTCTTTCTTTTCTATTCCCTTCTCGTCTGTTCACAAAAGTAAGGAAAGTGCTTTTAAGTAGAAAGCTGCCTGTGTGCCAAGCAGTTACTAGAAGTCATTTTGTATTTTGGTCGTACCATTTTTCAGCAGCTCTTTTGAGATAGCTCCTTTTAAACTTCTTTTTAAACATTTGCCTGCTGCAAGAAAGTTTTTTGGAGATCACATAGCTATAACTTGCACTGCAGCCCAAAAGGTATACATAGCTTGGCAAGACAAAAGTAGCAAACATAATTTGAAGTCATGGCAACTTTGAATGCTGAAGGTGTCACGAGAGAGCTTTTTTATCTTGCTTACAATTTATGGCTTATAGAAAACAAAAAATTCTGTCTCAGTGCTATGACAGACAATGTACACTAAACTCCCCAGTGCTTCACGGAAAAAAGTGTGTTAATTGCTTTTGGTAGCAATATCAGGATGTTATTATTAAGGACTCATCTTGCCCTTATCAATTTCATCCATCCACGAAGAAGGGGAGCCCAATTTCAGGAAACCAGGAAGTCATGTATTATTCTCTATAGGACCTTTGTCATTTAGAGAGTTCTTGGAAGTGTTCAATCAGGAAGCTATTAATACATGGCATCTCAAAATACTTTTGTAGGAATCAGTTTTGTAAATGTCTCTGCACTCTGCCTTGGGAGTATTTAGTGAAAATGAAAAGAATATTTCTTTCACCTTTTCTGTATAGATGCAATTCAAAGAAAAGTCTGTACAGTGTGATAGCAAAGCCAATTCAACTCTTCATTTTTTTAAACTGTGGTCAAAAAATTCCTTTGATTTAGGCATAAATACAAGAAATAGTTGAGTACTATTATAAATTACAGTTCTGTTTGTAGTGCTGTTCTGGTTTTTATAAAATTTTCTTTTGAAAGATTGTGAATTATACTTGTTAGTTGGTTCCCATTTGTAGGGTCTCTCATCCTATTCCTCATCTGTCAAATCTGCTTTTTACATTAATGATCTTTTTCCTGATCCTTTGTTATAAAAAGAAATTACTCTGGGTAAGCTGAAAACTTGGCCTTAAATTTATTTTAAGGAATTGAAGAGAACTGGTTAACAAAAATGGGATTCACCATAGAAACAACTCAGCCAATAGTATATATGCAGTAAATTAACTATTTCATAGTACTTTCGTATTTGACACAGAACATAGCAACAAGATGATGTCTTGACAACAATAGCAGCTGCATGTAAATTTTTTTTTCCTTTTGTTGAAAAAAATTTCTTGGGGGAAAAAATAGATTCCCTGGAAAGTAATTTATATTAGAAGTTTCATCACAAAAATGCTGTGGGTGGATACAATAGTCTAGAAATTAAATTAGAGATTTGTATAATAAATGATAGGTTTGATTTGATGTGACACTTCTAGTCTCTTACAAGTGACATAGCTACAGGCAATAGAATAATCTCTTCCCCTTGTGAAGATAAATGTTGTATCAGACCAAACTATCTTATATTAAATTACAACTTCTCTTTTTTTTTTTTTTTTTTTTTCTTTTTATACCATTTGAAAAGATTCATGAGACTCTTCGTTAAATAATAGCGTGACCCAATTATAAAAGTACTTTGGCCAAAATGTCTTGAAGATATTTTCTACTGTCAGGCATGTGATTAATTTATGTAGGGAACTGCCATATAAGACCTGATCAGAATAAAGGAATTTTCCTTTATGCAGCATGTGGCATGATTGTGGCCCTATTGAGCTAGATGGTGCTTTTCTTATCACAATTTGACAGAAACCCTTAGATAGAAATGAAGTATGATAAGAGGGATCTGATAGCTTGCTGTCTTTCTTGCAGGGAAGAGGTTTATAGTATGTGTGGCTCTTATACAACTTGATTGTACTCAGACCATTGTTTTTCATGTTTTGACAGAGAGAAGGAGCAAGAAAGGGAAGAACAGTTAATGGAAGACAAGAAAAGGAAGAAAGAGGATAAGAAAAAGAAGGACTCTGCTCAGAAGGTGGGGTTTGGTATTTGAATGCTTTTATCCAGCTGAAACATAAATAGTATTGGTGGTAATAAGATGCTAAATTGTTTGTATTTGAACTTAAGAATTATTGTTTAGAGTAGTGCTTCTTTAAAGACATTTTTTGCATTATTTTCCTGGAACTAAAGTGTTTCACTTGGATATCTCTTCTTCTTAGAGTGCTATGTTTTATTTACGTAAATAAAATTAATTATATAATAGAAAGTATTTAAGTTACTTAATATGGCTTCTTTGGATCTCTCTACACAACTGCTGCTTGTTTGAGATGTTGGTGGATTCAAATACTGTTGAGGTTTTGCAATTTTTGCAGTAAAATTAATATTTATTAGAGCAGGAAGATCCTTTTTTTTAAATGCTTAAGGAAGTTTATATTAAATATTTACTACTGAAGATTCAGTTTGTTTTATGTTAAGTATTACTTGCATTTTATGTTTTCTGTAGCTAATTGCACTTTCAGTGAAGTCTACCAGTTCAAGTCTGAGTTGTGGAAAGTTTGTAAGTTGTCAAAAATTGTTTCTGCTCTGAAAACGAGTTTGAAAGTTGGTGTATTAGAAGATCTGTATTTTGTAAAAAAATCTGGCAGGTTGTTCTAGGAATTAACTTGGCATATGAGCTTGAGTCTTTTAAATTGTTTGCTGTGCTTTTTAGCAGTAAAATCCTTTCTGGGCTTCCCAGTCTAAGATAGGTGCAACCAACCTGGAGCAAGTTCAGCAAAATGCCTTTAAGATGATTAAGGGGCTGGAGGATCTGACAAATGAAGAGAGGCTGGGAGCATTATGACTGTTCCTCCTGTAGGAGAGGAAGCTTGGGGGATCTCATCAAGGTATATTAATGCTTTATGGAAGGGAGTAAAAAGGTGGAGGCAGACTCTTCTCCACAGTGCCCCATGGCAAAGCATAAGGCATTATGTATATATTGCAAGTCTGCCTAATCATAAAAAGCCTCCTTTTTTGTGCATATATGTGGCTGGACAGCCATTGGAACAGGTTTCCCAGAGGGGTTGTGGTGCCTGTGTCTTTAGATGCTCAAAATTGAGTTTCACATGATCCTGTGCAATCCAGTTTTGATGATTGTTTCAGGTTGAGGAGCCTCTTGGGGCCAGGTGGAGGACGGGTAGGAACTGTGTATTAGATTTCCAGAGTCTGTCCCTTACAGTGTGAATGACTTGGTGAAACTGACAGCAAAAGGCTTTAGTCTCTTTCAGTAGTCTGATTTTCAGTTGCTTTGGTAACAGATCAGGTGATGAAAGATCAGTGTTTCCTCTTAGATTCTGTGGGTTTTGGCTGAGAACAGACGGCACCAACTTCAGTTGAATTTTGGCTTATTCAAGGTCTTTTTTAGTCTGGCTTTTTCACCAGTTTGAGTCTTATCAGTTTAAACTGAGTGCTGAGTGTATCAGTTGTCTTCATCCAGTTGATACATCCCAAATAACAGTGCAAAAGAGCAGTTGCTACAGATAAGGCCTCTCCAGTGTCTTTTTGCCTCATGTTGGTGCTGTTTAATGCTCAAGTACAAAAAAATGTATGTAGAAACCAGAAAGAGCACACCCTTATGAATAAAGAGTAGAGACTTGAGGATTGTGTGCTGATACTCAGTCATAAAAGGGAAACTTGAAAAGGATGTAGTGATCATCTTGATAACAGTACTGTGTTTACTGAGGAATTGGTGCTTTGAATACAAAAGAGATTTGCCAGCTTTCCTGTGTGGTCTCTCACCTACTAAGTTGTTCAGTACATATTCTGCCACACTCTCAGGAAGGGTAAAGACTAAGTAATTCAATCTTCTAGAGGCCAAACTTCACAGTAATAGTTGGAGATAGTTAAGAATAGCAAAGCAGGCAGTCAGATGGACAAAATGTAAATGTGTGTTCATTCTTAGTGACTCTGGAGGTGTTCACCAAATAAGCAGCAATGATTACAGGGTACCATTTTCAAGCTAAATTTGTTTAACATGAAACAGTTGTTCTGTCTGGATCATCTGAAACTTAAGAAATCAAGTTTTTTTAAAAATTGCTTGAAGAGAAGTTATACTTATATTACTTATATTTAAGCTGTGAACTTGACCTCTCTTTAAGTAACATATATCTGTGGTTTGGTGTCCAGGGGATTGTTTGGTAGCTTGTCAGTAGGCTGAGATTTATTCCACCTTCCCATTCCCTGTAGCTGCTCCCGCCCTGCCAGTGCTCATAGGTTGCCCACAGAGAGATGACAGCTCTGAGTAAATGTGAGACACTGTCACATTTATTTCACCTTTTGAATTTTAGATGAAAATAATCACAAAACCAGATTATTTTGACTAGGGGAGAGAGAGATATTATAGGCAGAAGGTTTTTTGGGTTTTTTTTTTTTGCAGTCTAAAGTAATTTTTGTTTATCATGTAGAATTTTTCAAGAATGGAGTAAAATGTTTTTTATTCAAGTAGATAAGTTACTAATTTACAAAATGTATCTACTGTTGACTACTGTAAACCTTATCAGCATTATTGGTTTGTAATAATTAATATTTTTTTTCCCTTTTCCTTTAGTAGTCACGCATCAGGGTCAGTTAAGTGCGTAACAGAATTTTTAGCTGTTATAGAAGACGTAATTGATGCATACAGGATTTTTCATAAGTGTAGTTGAAAATTGATGTCTGGCTTGGTACAGACACAATTTGGGTACAGATACGTTTTTACTGTCCTTGAGGCTTTGGGGTGGTATATGTCTGTGAGGTTACAATGCTTAATATTTTGTATTTTACTGAATGTTCCACTTTGCATATTGCAGTTTTCATCTTTCCAAAGGGAATGATGCCATAGCAATTTAGTGCAGTTTCTCTTTTCATTCTTTACCATACAAAGGAGTTCTGGCTTGGTTAGTTTCAACAATAAACTGCTTTTTACTTCTGCTTTCATTATTCTATACTATTGCTCTGTGCTTTCCAGAAATATGGACTAGTTCAGCAATTTCATTTAAGTATAGATGTCATAGAACCTGACACATGATGATCTTTACAGTTTTTTCATTATTCTGTAGTGGAACTCATGATGGACAGGTTAAAAAAATGCTACAATACACGTGATTCCAGAGAATATACCAGTGCTGTGTTAGTTGCTACTGTAGTTTGAAATCTGCTATGCTGAAACAATGTAGGATGCAGCAAAACCCATACTGAGTATGTTGGCCAATGTGAATGCTCATTTCAGTCATTGACTTCTTGTTGCATTCAGTAGACTTACATTTTAGATGTTGCTGGTACTTTTTGTAAGTGTGGAAATGAATCCAGTAAGGTTTAGAATTACTTCTCTTTGGAAGAGATGTTCTGGGAAAGATGAAATAGGAAGATAGCAGAGAGACAGACTGCTGTGGTTACTTCAAGCCCCAACAGTCTACTGTAAGGATACTCTCACAGAAGGAAGGCTGTGTTACACTTGAACTGAAATAATTCACCTCCAAAATCTGAGAGAACTGTAATGCTCTAGCACATGTTTATTTGTGCTTTGGAAGCCCGTATTTGGGATGAGGAAGAGGATGAGAGAGAATGACTTAAAATCATGAACAGAGTATGATTGTTTCTGCCAGGGACTTCTGCATCAGGCAGAGTTACTACAGAAGTTGTAGTTCTTTCAAAAAACTTGTATATATATGTGTGTATATAACTGGGAATACTATTTAGACTTGTAGTTCATCAGTTGGTTGTTTTCATTCAATGAAAAATTATGTTCCTGTGCTAATATATTAAGGTTGTGATTTAGCACAACATGTTCAATGTTTGTTTTGTGCTGCTTAAAACTCTATTTACATTCTTGTTCTTAATTTGCAGGTCACAGATCAAAAAACCAAAGGTAAGAATCCTTGATACGAAGGAGTGCTTTTATTGACTTGAGCTGAGATTCAGATCTTTATCAGAACTGTTAGAAAAGGAACTTATGACTAAAGATGAAATACTGAATATGAGTATACGGAAGAAAGGAGTTGGGGTGATGAAAATGGAGAAGCTACAATTGTTCTGCAGCATCAAAATACCTGAAGAAAGAAAAAGTATTGTGGATGAAATAGGTTAGCTAAAATGCTTGGTTCTGGTTTACAACTGTTTTAGACAAAAAGCCAAGACTGAAACCACTTCTATAAAGGGAATGAAAGACAGCAAAAGTCCTGCTTGCTTATTGTGAGGTACCAAAATGAATGAAACTTACTTGGGTTTGGAAACTTAAATTCAGGGACATCAAAGTCCAGTAGAGAAGCCAGACTGATGAGTGAGCATCTTAAAAATAAGTAAATAACTTAGCTGTTGTAAAAATACATTTTATTTTCTTTGTGTATCAGTTTCTGGTAAATTTTGTGGGGAAATTGCCATTTGTGAAGGAAAAGGACTAAAATAGTAACTTGATTTTATGGCTAACATCACCTTTTTGGGGTTGGGGCAATGAAGCCTATCTAGAGAAATCAGAAAACCCTTATAAAATAAAATGTGGTGAATTGATGCATTCATGTTGCCAAAGAGAGACCTACTTGTGTTGATCTCACATTTGTGAGAATAAAAGTTTTACTAATTATGATTAGTTTGTCTAGAGGCTCTTAAGCAAATTTTGTGATGGTGTTAGCTTCTCAAGGATTTGTGGTTTTCTCCTCCAATATATGATAGTCCTCAGGAGCAGATAGGAGCACCTGGTGACCAGCAGGGAAACCTTAAGTGAGCCAAATGCAGTTGCTCCTTGTAGGACTGTCTTTTGGGTGAGAGAGCTTACTGCCTTGCTTAAGAGCAGCACAGAGAACTCAGATTTGTTGACTTCAAATCCAAAAGAAGGCAGGTTATTTCCCAGTCTTTTTGTTTGTTTAGGCAGCAGCTGTGCAGACTTAGTAAAGAGGTGAAAACTTGGGTTCTGATTTCACATTTCCCATTGGATGATGATGCATGACAATTAAAAAAAACATTTGAGGATCAGGAAGGTGGAGCTAGTTACATTTGCTCATATTTTAAGATTTCTCACTGTCTAGATTATATTCTTTGCCAGCTTTACATTTGCAAGAAATTTTGGGTTTAGATCAAAATTGATGAACATAGAGTTTCATCCTAGACTACAGAGTTGCAGATGGAAGCAAAAGGTCTGCTGCTATGCTTATTCCTGCTTCATTAAATTGTTTTTGGTTGTTGAGAGGGTGGAAGCTGCACAGTATTTCAGAGATTAAATAAGAAAACAAAGAGTCACAGTGAGTTCTCGTAGCTAACACAGGTTTAAGTGGAAAAAAACTTCTGATCTTCATCCTTCCTGTTTTTCAGTGCCCGAAGTGACGAAACCAAGTTTAAGCCAACCAGTGGCTGCCAGCCCAATTGGCAACTCTCCATCGCCACCAGTCAATGGTGGCAACAATGCCAAAAGGGTGGCAGTGCCGAACGGACAACCGCCAAGCGCCGCCCGCTACATGCCTCGGGAGGTGCCGCCGCGATTCCGTTGCCAGCAGGACCACAAAGTGTTACTGAAACGTGGGCAGCCTCCTCCGCCATCCTGCATGCTCCTCGGGGGTGGAGCAGGGCCTCCCTCCCCAGCAGCACCAGGAGCAAACCCAAACAACGCACAACCAGTGACAGGAGCACTGCTGCAGAGCGACAGTGGGACTGCAACAGGCGAGTGGTGATAGTGGATAGTGTCAAATGAACGCGCCGGCGCATGGCGGAAAGGGAATGGCTGAGATTGTACATGAGCTTGTCATTATATAACACAACTCAGGTGGCTTTTGGGGAGCTTCTTCTATTCCAGTGTACAGGCTTCTGTTTGCAGCAATGGATACAAGTTTCACTACTAGATGGAACAAGAGGTTTAATTTTTTTTTCAAGTATGTTTTGAGTAGTTTTAATTGGTTGCTGAAATTCTCTGCAGCGAGGTAAACACAAGGCATGAATAAACAGCATTTTATGGTTGTCACTGGATAGTTTCTAATAGCTCTTCAGGTTTCTTTGACAAGAATTTCCTGTCTTGTCACATTTTTGTCTCATCTCATAAAACAGACATGTAGATGCCAGGTCTGCAAAGGACAGGTGTCTGTCAAGTCTTCCCTGCATAAAACAGAAAGATGACCTATTTCTCCTCACTCTTTTTTGTAGTAATCTTATTTTTTGTATGTAGATAAGCTTTTTCTACAAGTGGTGGCTCTTCTGTTTTCACTTGTCCATTCATTTTGTGATCCAGAAGATAAATTGATTTTAGGGTTGTTTCATGAGCATGGGAAAGTTATAGCTGCTCCTGAATTTTTTAGACCCTTGGTGAGTTGCATGACCTGTAATATTTCTTCTTTAATTATAATAGTAGAACAAACAAAATTACAACTAAACATGTCTGCCTTCTGAAGAAAGGCTTAGGTGACCTGAAAAGTCAGGGTCAGCTTTAATTCTAACAAATAAGGATGTTTAAAAAAGAAGTATTAAGTACTTGAAAGTGAAAAAGAAGGAAATAACAATACCAGTATGTCTGAGTTTTCTTTGAAAATCATGCCAGATCAATGGGATATTGTTTTACTATCATTTTCGAAATCAAGCTTTTTTTAGTTCCCTGTGGTTTGGAATTAAAAACAGAGGTTACTTGTACAGAACCAAGTGAGCTAGGTGGGATGGCTGTCCTTAACAAATAGGATTCCTGGAAAATTAATAATTCCATTTGTTTTGTGGTTTCACTACCTGATTTCATTTGTTTGACAGAGTATTTATCTTGTCTTTCATAATTGCTGTTTCATAAAGGAGAAAGTGAATGTCAAAGTACAATGGCAAAATTTTAACTTACCAGTTTCAAAACAGGTGTCTTGGAGATAACTTATTTTGATAAAAAACCTGAAGCAAAACATGCCCTGAAGTCTGTGATTCCTATATAAAATCCTAGCACTGATATGCCTTCACAGTTATTGTAGTAGACTGACTAAGGAAAGTTTGTAGTAGTGAAGCATTCTAAAAGTTTGTTTTTTAAAAAAAAGCATTCTAAAAGGTTTTTTTAAAACCTTTACATGAGTAACATTTTTTTTGCTGTTGGGTGTACTATATGAGGACATTTTGAAGTATTCTGAGGGCCTCCTTAAGTTGTATGTGATTATTTGACATTTAATATTTGTTTTTCTGAGGTTGAAATTTGGTATTGCGAATTCTCATATTTTTACACTTCACTTAATGGTGCATTCACAAGCAAGAGCTTACATGGCTGTATTAGCCAGTGGTTAACAATCAGTTTTTCTGCACCATAATGTGTTAGCTGGGCTGGGGATCTGACTTGTATTATAATAAAATCAGGCTGTTTTTTAAAGCTGATTTCAGTCTGGATGGCTTTTACCCATTCACCTAACTGAACATCAGTGAGAACATACATGCTAGCATGTGAGAATAGGTGTGCCAGAGGAGTGGGAGTGAGCAGGTGAACAAGAGAGATTGGGGCTGTCTTAGTGCTCTGTCAGTGCTTGTGCAAGTGCACTGTTGCTGTTTGCCTTGCACATCATTTATCCCACCTCAGATCTGGTGTTGACACACTGAACTTCAGTTTTGGCTCAATTTAGTTGAGCATATTTGCACTGATACTGTGGTTAAATTCATGCCACGTGAGAGAACACAAAAGCAGGTTCCCAACAGGGGAGAATCATGCAGCTTACCTACTTGCTCATATTCTTATGTTCACCAAATGGTCATAGGTGGTGTAGGTGGTGATTTAATACTAAAAGTCATAACACATAATCCTTCTTCACATGGACCTTTTTCCACCAGGATTGAAATCCTTCTGACAAAACTAGTACCCTGAAAGATGACACCAAGTATACTATTTTCTCATACCAGTGCAGGGTGTTCTTTGCAGTTCTTCCAGTAGCTGTTATAAATAAGGATAAACAAGACAAAAGGGTTTGGAGTGTATTACTAAAAGTCTTTCCATAGTTGATTATTGTTGCTGTCAAATACAGCAAGGGAAGGCTGGTTTCATAAAACAATCCATTAAATTGTGTCTTAGCATGCTATATGTAAGCAAGCACCCCCTTTTAGAAAGTCTTCACAGAAATTAAATGTTCTGTTAAAGTCACTGATTTGGAGATCTTGCTAAGTTCAGAGCTGCCTATACATCATTCATTGGCTAAACCATTTCTAAGTTCAGGCTTTTGAGCTTGTCTTTGTCCTTCTTAAGCTCTTCCTGTGATCTGTCTAATCAGAAGGTTTTTTAATTGAAAGCAAAAAAAAGGGTTACTTTGTGCTAAAAAGATAGATGGATAAAAATATCAGTGGAGTCATACTTCCTTGCTATTGTTCAGATTGCATTTGAGGTTAAAGCAACAGAAGGAACAGAATGTACTTGGGAACTGCTTGATCTTTTGGTTCTTGGTGGGGTGGGATTTAGTGGTTGAAGACAAACTACTGTTCATCAATATTCCAAACTTACAAGGGAGTTGTAACCTTGCTGTAAAGTCTGGATCCCCATTGGTGGCCTCGGTGAAGGAGGATCTGGAAGGCATTCATTGGATGTTCATTGTTTAAGGTAATGAGCTGAAAGCCTCAGACGGACACTGAAAGCTCATCTTCTATTCAAAGTGTTCACAACCAGAAATTGTGATCTTTACTTTGGAATATATATCATAGGAATTGAGGCTGACAGAGCAGTCACCCACCCAGTTTTTTAAGCTGTTTGCCTTTTTTTCATGAAAGCTGTCCTATGAACCAGTACTGGTAGTATATATTCACTTATGGATAGTGTTGCAGCAGTCACTATAGAGTTTATGCTCTGCAAAAAGAAGTGCGACAATTCATGTTAAAAATCTCATGTTCTACGTTTGTAAATAAAACGGTTTACTAATGACCTTTTTGTGTGTTTTGTTTGTTGTTTTTTTTGGTTTTTTTTTTCTTTTAGATTCAGCAATTGGAGGTGCTGCTGCTTCAAATTATGCAAATTCCACTTGGGGTCCTGGAGCCTCCTCCAACAGCGGCACCAACGCCAACCCAAGTCACATCTGGGACAAGGTGATTGTAGACGGGTCTGACATGGAAGAGTGGCCTTGTATTGCCAGCAAAGATGCTGAGTCTTCTTCCGAAAACACCACCGATAACAACAGTGCCTCGAACCCTGGCTTGGAGAAGAACGCTCTGCCAGGAAGCACCACTAGTAACAAAGGAAAAGGAAGCCAGTGCCAGTCTGGAAGCGCTGGAAACGAATGTAATCTTGGGGCCTGGAAATCTGATCCCAAGGCTAAATCTGTTCAATCTTCCAACCCTGCTGCCGAGAGTAACAATGGACTAGGTAATTGGAGGAACTTGAGTGGACAAGACAGAATCAGTCCCGGTTCTGGCTTCAGCAACTTTAACCCAAATAGCAACCCATCTGCTTGGCCAGCACTGGTTCAAGAGGGCAATTCTAGGAAAGGAACTCTGGAATCTGATAGTGGTAGTTCAAATGCACAGATTAGCACAGTAGGTCAGACCTCTAGGGAACAGCAGTCAAAGATGGAAAATGCGGGTGTTAACTTTGTCTCTGGCAGAGAACAGGCTCAAATTCATAACACTGATGGACCAAAAAATGGAAACACTAACTCCTTGAACTTAAGTTCACCAAACCCTATGGAGAATAAGGGAATGCCCTTTGAAATGGGCTTGGGGAACCCTTCCAGGAGCACTGACACCCCTTCTCAAAGCACTGGAGAAAGAAAGACTGGGAGTGTTGGATCTTGGGGTACAGCTAGGGGGTCTTCTGGAACTGACACAGTCTCTGGGCAGAGCAATTCTGGAAACCATGGGAACAATGGAAAGGATAGAGAGGACTCCTGGAAAGGAGCTTCTGTTCAAAAACCTAATGGGTCAAGAAGTGATTCTTGGGATAACAATAACCGGTCTACGGGTGGTGGGTCTTGGAACTTTGGCCCTCAGCATGCAAATGAAAGCAAATGGGGTGAAGGGAACAAATTAACATCTGGGGTCTCTCAGGGAGAATGGAAACAGCTGTCTGGGTCTGATGAACTGAAGATTGGAGAGTGGAGTGGTCCAAACCAACCAAATTCTAGCACTGGAGCATGGGACAATCAAAAAGGCCACCCTCTTCCCGAAAACCAAGGCAATTCCCAGGCTCCCTGTTGGGGAAGATCTTCCAGCTCTGCGGGAAGTGAGGTTGGAGGTCAAAGCACTGGAAGCAACCACAAAGCAGGAAGCAGTGACAGTCACAATTCTGGACGCCGATCATACAGGCCCACGCATCCTGATTGCCAGGCAGTCCTGCAGACCTTGCTGAGCAGGACTGACTTGGACCCCCGAGTGCTTTCAAACACCGGCTGGGGCCAGACTCAAATTAAGCAAGATACTGTGTGGGACATTGAAGAGATGCCACGGCCCGAGGGGAAGTCTGATAAAGGAACTGAGGGGTGGGAGAGCTCTGCCACACAGACAAAGAACTCAGGGGGCTGGGGCGATGTACCCAGCCAAAGCAATCAAAACAAGTCTGGATGGGGTGAGCTCTCAACCCCAACGGAGTGGAAGGACCCCAAAAGTACTGGAGGATGGAATGACTATAAGAACTCCAATTCTTCTAATTGGGGAGGAGGAAGGCAAGAAGAAAAATCATCTTCCTCTTGGAATGACAGCTCTAGTAAGGATCAGGGGTGGGGTGGACGGCAAACTAATCAAGGATGGTCTTCTGGAAAGAACGGTTGGGGAGAGGAAGTTGACCAAACGAAAAACAGTAACTGGGAAAGTGCAGGAAACAAGCCAGTGTCTGGTTGGGGTGAAGGCGGGCAAAATGAGATTGGAACTTGGGGTAATGGTGCAAATACAAGCTCTGCTTCAAAGGGTGGATGGGACGATTGTAAAAGAACTTCAACATGGAACGAGACGGGTCGACAGCCCAACTCCTGGAACAAGCAGCAGCAACAGCACCAGCAGCAACAGCAGGAGTCTTCTGGTTCCTGGGGTCCACCGCCCCAAACTCCAAGTAATGGGCGGCCTCCAAACTCAAACTGGAACAATGGACCACAGCCAGCTGCCCCCAAAGAGGAGGAGCCTAGTGGCTGGGAAGAACCTTCTCCACAGTCAATCAGTCGAAAAATGGATATTGATGATGGCACTTCAGCGTGGGGAGATCCTAGCAGTTACAACTATAAGAATGTGAATCTGTGGGACAAGAACTCACAAGGAGGACAGGCCCCACGGGAGCAGAGCCTGCCTACTCCAATGACTAGCAAATCACAAGCATCAGGTAATAGTCTCATTTCTTTCTTCAGCATTTTTCTTTCTCCTATGTATGACTTGTGACCTTAATGCAGAGGAGGGATGCTTGTAGCTGTCAATTCCTGATAGTTGTATTCTATAAAGAAAACCAGATCCTTATTTGAATGTTTGGTTCTGTATTTAAAGTGTCTTTAAAATTTCAATCCATCAGTCCTCTGCTTACTGTACTTCAGTAACTGTGATCTGAATACTGGTCACTTTGCCAGGAAAAGAAAACGTTTGTTAGCTGACAAATCTGCATATTCAGTTTGAGCACTGAAGAACAAGTTGAATACAGAATCAAAAAACTTTTAAGACTGTATCCAGCCATAAACTTAATATGCCAAACACTGCTTAGTCCATGACTGAACTGTGTTACTCAGTGCAAAATCTGCAGGTCTTTTAAACACCTTCAGGGATGGTGACTCAACCACTTCCCTGAGCAGCCTGTTCCAGTGCTGGACAATCCTTTTGGTGAAAAGTTTTTTCTAATATCCATTTGAAACCTGCCCTGGTGCAACTTGAGGCCATTTCCTCTTGTCCTATTTCTTGTTACTTGGGAAAAGAGACTGCCCCCAGCATGGCTACAGCCTGCTTTCACATAGTTGTGGACAGCAGTAAGGTCTCCCCTGAGCTTCCCTTTCTCTGGACTAAATGGCCTTTTTTTTTTATTGAGTACATCTGTGACAGTTTTTTAGTCAAATTTGGCTTTACTGTATGATAAAGAATGATTGGAAAAACACTTTCTTTGGAATAAGGACGAGAGCAAGTTTCGTAGCCTGGAAATTAAGAAATTATTGTTACATAATCTCTTCCTCTGACTCAAAGACATTTTATAAACTGCTATCTTGGTTTAATATGTACTGCAAATATGACCTTTATTCAGTGTATGAAACCCCTAAGTTAGATGCTTGCAATTAGTCACAAAAGTTCACGCATAGGAGGACAGTATTAGATGTGGGGTTCGTGTTTAACCTGGGAGAAGAATATTACTCATCACAGCATTCTCTTCATCCCTGGAGGTCAGTGCCCTCTCTAAATTTGTTGTGAGTGATTGTCAATTCTGTTGCACCCACGCTTCTGAGAACCAGAACAAGAAGAGCAAAGCAGTAGATGAATGACGTGGGGCTGCACTGCAGTGAACAATTCATTGTCTAAATGGTCTGTAATGAAACCTCTTTCTCCTTTGTGCAGTCTGGAGCAAAAGCACTCCACCTGCTCCAGACAATGGTACGTCCGCCTGGGGTGAGCCAAATGAAACCAGTCCCGGGTGGGGTGAAGTAGATGATACAGGAGCATCGACCACAGGCTGGGGGAATGCACCTTCCAACGCCCCGAATGCCATGAAATCTAGTGAGTATAGGCCAGATACCAGTTTCTTTGCAATTGCCTTGGAGGGTTCTTTTTTTTTGTGTTTGGCCTTTTGACCATAGGTCACCTGTGGAGGAATTGTTATCTGAGGCCTAAAAACAATGTTGAACATTTTTATAGGATTTTGATGGGTGAGTATTAAGTGTTTGTAAATGACTGAAACTTTGTCTTTTAACATAGTAAAAAATTTCCTAACTAAGCAATTAAATGAGCAGGTCTGATTCTGGAAGCACTGAAACACAGTAAGGAAATGTGTATTTTTTTCTCTAGCTGCCTACTTGTTGCACGATAGGTCAATTTTTCTGATGATATCAGGCAAAGACATGCACAGTACTGGCAAATTTCACTGTGGAGGCCATTACATGGTGGTTATCTATGGTTTGGTAATGCAACTTGGCTTTGAATTGATTTTTTTTTAATTGTATAAGTGAGAAAACATTTAACTCTTAAGAACTGCCCTTTGTAGTATAACCTAAATGCCTACTGCAGTATCTTTCATGAATATTGAAATACTTTCATATTGAAGTACTTTGAAAATTGACTTCAAATTTAAAATTTTGCTGTATTAAGAGTTTTTGTGGATATTATGCTTGATGATGCAAGTCATTTACATAATTTTTATTTCATTCTTTTTAAGGAAAAAGCAACAAACAAAAGCGATGTTATTGCCAAGGTCAGTAACATTTGGAAGTTTCCTGTAGGAACTGTTGATGATACACAAGTGTTACTGAACTTGACTTGATTGTGCCACTGTAATACTGTTTCCAGTGCAGAAGTTGCTTTTGCAACATGTAATTGTTTGAAATGAACTGCTGTGTAGATAGTTTGTTGTTGGGTCATTCTCCCTTCCTCCCACCCCAATTAAATAATTTTGCCTTTTCTGAAACAAAAAGTCATTGCTTGCATAGCTATCATTATAGCAGGCTTTTGTGGATGACAGGCTTCCCATGCCTGCCACACAGACTTGGCATTTTAGGATGCTAAGCTGATTTTAGATGGCTGTCTTCTTTTATCTATAAAAAGATAGTTAAATATGGCCAAAATCAGAACTTCTGAAACTGATCATTGAAAATTCTGGTGATTGGCTAATGCTTAATACTGTCTTTCAAGATTATACATGGTCACTGGCCTGTAGAGGTCTGTATATGTGCCATAATCAAAGAACTGCAACCTGTTCATGCTGTTCTGCATGTGAGCTGTCCCCAGCTCTAGAGCAAAATCTAGGGTCAGGATACTGACTGTGACCAGAAAAGAAAAAAAATCAGTTTGGAGCCAAAGAAGGAAGTACAGATCAGTATCTACCTTTTTTAAAAAGTAGATTTATGTACTTCTGCCAGCATTGCATGAAAATATTCTGTCAGAAATAGGAACAAATTCAGTTTTCTGTTACATACATACATATATATATATACATACATACATATATACATTTATTTATTTATTTATTTATTTATTTATTAGATCTTGAACATTTCATTTGTGTTTTAGAGTTTTTGGTACCTTCTTACTCAACAAATGCAAAAAAATTAGCTCGTGTCATGCAGACAAGTCATCTTTACATCACTGTCCAGATTCATGTTCAAGAGTCCTAGAGAGTTGTCAGTGCAGAAAAATAATCTCTGGTCATGTAGTATTATAGTATATATTTAAGCACTGTCACCAGAAATAAATTAAAGCTGCAGGGACTACCCAGTATAACATTTCCAGATTGTGTTCTTGACTCTGCAGTCGTAATAATTTAATGTAGCCTTTTCTGTGTAAGTGGCACAATTAAAGGGCCAAGAGGTAGATTTTTTGCAGTTGGACCAGCATGTTTCTTAAGCAGCCCTCAGTTTTAGTACTCAATTGAACAGACTTTAAAAAGGTGTCTCAACTGAAGTATCTGAGGGTTTATTTATAATGTATTTTAAGGTATCTCTTAAACCACTATAAAATGCTGTACTTATTTTCATTATGGTCAGGGTAGAGATCCCCATGGTAGACAAACTGCAATTCCTGACATTTTTTATATTCAGACTTTCTGCTATTTATGTTAATGTCTTTATTCCTGATTTCCTCACTCAAACTTCAGAGAATTAAAAAAATTGTTATTGCAAAGGAGATAATAATGATCGTGGGAATCTTTTTTAAAGTAGATAAATACTAAATAAATACAGGAATAAATGTGCAGAATGAAGAATTGAAGCAGGAAGAACAGTTGGATAGTGGACAAGATGAGGACTTGGTCTCCTGATAGCTTGTCAGTAAGGGTTAGAATTCCAAGTTTCATGACAATGCTAGAGAGTAACAGCAGGAAAAGAAGCCAGCAGAGAAAAGTCTGAACTGATGCAGTTGAAGGGGTTGTAGCTTTCTAATGTACTTGAACAGCTCTGCAAGTCTCTTTAGTTACATTGTTAGGAATAGAATTTGTAGTAGAGGAGGGGTTTTATTTGTTTGGTTTATTTTTGGGTTTGTTTTGTTTTGCTTTAAAGTGCTTTTGATGTTGCTTGTACCAGAGGACAATGTCAGATCCTTGCCTTCAGGTTCTACTTAGTTGTTATTCCTGAAAGTTGTTTTGTTTCTGTAATTTTGTGGAAGAGTGTAGGACAAGAGAGTATTAAGGTTTTGAAGTGGGAGAGGAAATAATTGATGAACCACCTGAAACAGAGGCTTCAGCACCCCTAGTTTTTGAGAGTGCTTTGAAGGCTTTAATTTGGAAATAATAGGTTGCCTTTTAAATGCAGCTGTACCTTCATAAGAGGTCCCTATTGCTATTATATCTTTAAAGGTTTGACATTTCTTTAAAATAGTTGCAAAACATGACATGAGAACATGCCACCAAATCTCTTGGGTTTTGGGATTCATGCACAAGTTTTTGCAGCTGTTAGAGGAAGACACATTTTTTATTTCTTTTTTTTTCTAGTTCCTTTGGGATTCTGATGATCTCAGCTAACGTTGCAGTGCCACATCACCAGCTGCATGGTATTGTAGACTGCTTTTGAGCTTTTTTTTTTTTTTTTTTTTCCTTTTTCTGAAGGTTCTAAATCTATGCAAGATGGCTGGGGAGAGAGTGATGGGCCAGTGACAGGAACACGTCATTCCAGCTGGGAAGAGGAGGAGGAGGGAGGAGTCTGGAACACAGCAGGCTCTCAGGGAAGCAGTTCCTCCCACAACTCAACAAGCTGGGGACAAGGAGGAAAGAAAACACAAATGAAGGTAAAATGCTTGAATGATTCATTACTACTGTGTTGTCTGAAAACAGTCTGACTGATATGTTAAAACATTATATAGTTATTTTTAAGAAGGTTTTGCAGAGTTACAGGAAGATGCCTCTTAAACTAGTGTGAAAAAATGGGAGGTTTTTGGATTTGCTTTAAAATATTACACCTGTTAGGATTAATTAATCTTCCAGTAGGTGACAAATTTATTTGGTTTGTAAGCTGCACAGCCATTACTAAATGAAAATAAGTATCCCAAGGCTATTTCTCTTCTCTTGCTGACACATCTTCCTATTAGGCTGCTGTTGTTCATGCATAGCCTGCTGAAGTTTGGTTTCCACAGTACTTATGGCACATGAATTTCTTATTTTCTAACTGTTGGATTTATGTCTGATTTATGTTTGTTGTTGTTGACATTTGGCCTCAAACAAGAGCAGGAGCTTGGCTGTAGTCCTGAGTAAATTTCTTTCTAAGGTTTGTTTGCATTGAAGTTTTTTATTACAGTAACCTTGTTACTGTATTAATATTAGAAGGACTATACTGTGTCTGCTTCTGGTGAAGTAGGTAGGGCAGGCTCAAAAGGCAGGGCACAGCAGTTTCCTAAGAGGTGGAAATACTGTTGTGATATGGTATGGAGTTATATAATTCTTGTTCTACAGAAATTATTCTCAGGGACTTTTTTCTCACTTAAAGCTTTTTTTATTCTAACCACCAAAACAACTGAAAAATTTTTCACTGTTGAACTGTGTTAGTATTGGTTTTGGTGATCTGTAAGTTACACTAAGGCTGAAGAAAGACCCTGGTCAGCACAGTGCCTGTGCAAGAGGCACTATGCTAAAGGGAAAAAAGCAAGGAAGAAATCTTCCTCTGTGTGCACTGGAATAAAGAATGTATTGAACTGTAACAGAGGAAAGAATTAACTATATTCACAAAGCTTTCCAGATTGCAGAGTGAAACTGAAGGGGCGATAAACATTCTACATGACAATGTTCAGCCAGCTTGGAATATGTAACAGTGAGCAATTGTACAAGACACAGTATTGGGTAAATGTTTCCAAATAGGTAAATACTTAAGGTAATTTTTTTCAGGAGATTAATTTCTCTGATACCAGAATTTTCGTTTTAAACATACACATCTCAAGGATAATGGAGAATTTAAAGAATCAAGAAGTTTCTTAAAAATATTTTTCTTTTTTCTTTTTTTTTCCCCCTTTTTTTATTTTCAGTGTGCATTAAAAGGAGGAAATAGTGATTCATGGATGAACCCTTTATCCAAACAGTTTTCAAATATGGGCTTGCTAGTAAGTATTTTTTTTTTTTATTTGAAGGAAGTTAAACTTTGTTAAAAAAGCTGTAAGCTTTAAACAAGTCAAAAGATAAACTGTTTCACAGTTATTTATCTGCATCTGCTATGCTAGGATGTTGATTGTAAAGCCTGTAGTAGCTGGGTCAGAAGAGCTTCTCAAAAAAATTAAATCTACTTTAATACTAATAAAATGCTAATAAAAGTGACACTACTTTTCCCAAATCTACTTAGATTCCCAAAGTTACTTTATGATAGCTCCTGCTCTGAGGTTGCAGTTTCCTTTCAAGTAATAGATTTGGGAGGAGGATGTGTTTTTTCTTACTTTGTTTGTTTGTTTTGGGGCAAGGGGGTTTTGATGTGGGTTGTTTTTTGTTACTTTGTTTTTGGGTTTGGGTTTTTTTAAGTTTTATTTTCATAACATGCTGTTTAGAGTACTCAAGCTAGAGGCTGCTGCCTGTATTGTCAGACATCTGTGATAAGTCCAAGGTATTCATTCTGAATCTCAGCCACCTATCAGAAAAGAAGATTTACAGCTCTGTGTCTTGGCTGAATTTACATTTGAAGAACAGCAGGGTCTTTTTAGGAAAAAAAAAAAAAAAAAGGGTTTATTATGAATCCATAAGTAAAGATTGTTTGGTAGAATGAATAAATAAATATCGCATAATTGAGAAAAAAACAAAGCTGTAGGGAAGTACTTAAAAAATAATTATATGTAAGTTTTTAGGAACTTCTGACAAATTGTAAAATATTTTGCTGAATATTGTGCCAGTTATCATCCTGTGAAGCAGGAATACTATGTAATGCTGGCTAGCAGAAGATAACAATACCAAGTTTGTGTGAGAAGTCCAGGGCTACACTAGCTGACACTGGCATGCTTTAGGATTAATTTGCAATGTCTTTTGGCTGGGAGCTCTAATTCAGTTTACTAGGCAGTAGATGCTTCTGAAAGCTGTGGGAACACCCTGTCCCAGACTGCCAACTGAGGAATCCTGTGGCAGCACATTTCAAGATTTGATGTCATGACAGGTCATGAGGATGAGCATTTTGGCCACTGTTTTCAGTGTTTTGTCACTCCACCACTGGAACACGAGGCCAGAGGTTCATTTATGGAGCAGTTCTGTGTCCATCTTTCTCTGTTGGTGCTTTTGTGTGTCTGGTTTCATAAGGGTAAACGTGCCACACAGCATTAGGGGGGTGAGGCAAGGTGTGTCCAGGGTGATAGCAGAAACCCTTGTGTTCAGTTTTCGTTGTCACAAGAATGTTCTTCCTGCATTCCACCTTTCTGAAATATTTCTCAGCATTGAATAGAAGTCAGAATTGAACTGTGTTTGGTTTTTTTTCTCCCCCAGAGTCAAACTGACGACATTCCAGGCAGTAAGATGGACTTGTCTGTAGGTGCGTATGTTTTAATTTCAGTGCATTTGAGATGTGAGATCATGTGGAGTATTTTTATGAGGATGACATGCTGTACTCTGTGGAAGGGTTTGATCCTCAGTTTTAGCACTCCTCATAATATAAGAGTAGAGTAAAAAGCATCTTCTGTCTCATCTGTAAGCTTTGGATTCTCGTGTGCAAGATTGGAATGTATACCTGTACAGAGCAGAGCTATAACTTGGGACAGAGACATCTTTTTAATACTGTTTTAATATTTATGTTTGTATTCCTTGTTACTGTTTCAAGAAAGTGAAAACCTTTTTCATTTGGTGGAAGAGTACTATTTTCCCTCCTGCCAGTAGGACATCCCATTTACTACAGCTTCCTGTAGGTGATGTGAGGGGGAAAAAAAATTTCTATCATTGATTTCTTCAGTTCCGTACTTCAGGCTATTGCAAATTTATTTTCAGTAGATTTTATGTTCTGGATAGCTTCACTACAATTGCTATACAGCTTAAGTATGATGGGCTGTGTGGTACCAAATGTAGAGCTGTGGTTATCAAAACTTGAATCTACCAGGCCTGGGTTTGGTGTTCTAATACAGTCCAGCCAGATGCAGTGTCTCTCAACTTAGAATCCATTGCATTCTTAAATTTCTATCACACTTCATAGAGGATTCAGTTGTTCATTTTTCCTAAAATTGCTGTTTTCCTCTGAAGTAGCTAAGGATCTAAGTAAGAGGTGATAAAAATGTTTATTTTTATGGTACAGTTCAGTTCTGTGCAAGGCAACAATTTTTTGATCTCTCCAGTTCGGCCTCATGGATCCTCTCTGGAATTCAGGCTCTGATTTTACTATGCTTCTCTAAAGAATGTCTAGGTGTAGATCAGTATTCTTCATGGGTGTTCAGTTCTCACCTGCCTTCAGATGCTGCTGGTAATAAACAGATCTAAGCATGTACAAATGAAGAGGATGGTACCCTGGATTATGTTGATTATGGCTCTCTTAGTTCTTTGTAGGATCTTTTTGAACTTTCAAGGACCTTAAGGACATCAGGGCTTCTGAGGACACGTGACTGCCGCTCAGAATATCCCGTGAAAGGATGCAAAAAGGCTGCATCTTTTATCTTGATCTGTTGCACTTCTTTAACTTTAGTGTGCCCATTAATGGTGGCATCCTGTGATCTTAGGCGGAGCCATTTATTAGGGCTTGTATTCTGTTTCAAAGACTGAGAATGTAACAGATCTTTGTAGGCTTTTCTGTTACTTCTGTGTTTAGCAGTTTTGCATTTGTTGCTTGTGACATTTGATTGTGGAAAGATGTAAGTTGTTTTGCCCAGCCCAGGTCAACTGCTGACTTGTAAAAGTTGGACTTACTTATGAGGTAGGGTAGGCTTGTTCTTCAACTGGTTTTCACTCAAAATTCCAGCATACCATGTTCTTCTGACAGATAAATGCCAACATGATGTGTTCTAGTTTATGGATAAATGTGTGCTTGTGCACATATGTCAAAGGAAACTTTGGCTGTGGTATGCTTGGAGCACCTTGGCTCTGATCATCATGCCCTGTCAGTAATTCTTACTATATTGGTATTAGTCCTCTTGTTTGAACAGTGTGTTCCCTTTATTTCAATTGCTAGAGTAATACTTTTATTTATTGACAAAGACAGAAAAGAGATGGATTGATAACATCTGAGGCAGATGTACTTCTTTTCTTCTTCTATCAAATCTCTTTAATGGATAGCTTGTCTTTTCCCCATTGAAATATCTCCTATTCTGTAAGGTACAAAGTTTGCTGCAGTCAAGTAGCTTGTCAGAACCACTTAGTGTTTTGTATTTTCTTTTTCCCTATTTGACAATCACCTTTTTTTTTTTAATGTATTAGTTAAAATTTCTGCAAATCAGAGAACTCTCAAATCGCCTCTAAATACTGAGAAATTATTTTAAAATTTCTATTTACTCAAATGTAATTTGTGCAGCTGGCTATTGTAAATATGTTACAAAGCTGTAACCTATGTAGCATTCAGATGAAATAAATATCTAAGTGCATGTGATTGCTTGGATGATGTAAATTTATGGTAAAGGTATAAAATCTGTATGGTTTCTCCATTTGGGTTACCCTACTGAGTGTATCTGTTTTCACCATGTTGCATCTCTTGGTGAATGTTTTGGGTAACTTTGCTCAGTAGCAGTTTGTGTCTCCTACCTCCTAATGCAGGATCACATTACATAATTCTGTATGGAATTCAGTTTTCTATTTCTTTAAACTCTGTGCATGTGGTGGGGGAGATGTATTTAATAGAAGTTTTTTCCCCCACACTAGGGAGTGAATGTCCTCTTCCAAATCCCTGCTCGATTTTGCATTTTTCAGTGTTTTTCTCAACTCTTAATAGTGGGGAAAAAATCCAAGAACTGCTAGGGTCTTTTTTATTAAGAGGGTTTAACGTGTAACCTGTTCAGGGCTTTATATTTATTCATACACAAGTGGTTTTGCCTACTGTAGAGGTTAATTCAAACTTCTCACATTTTGACAGTTGTCTGTACTGCATAAGGTAAAGCTGTTCTTTAGCCCTCTGTATTATTTATAGCTTTAGTTGACCAGTTCAAAAGACAAGACTCACACGACACCTTTCAAGGTTGCATTAGAATTTCCTGTGAATGGGATTAAGGAATGCAATCATCTCTCTCAGTGAGGCCTTGTTTGTACTGAAGTTTGAGCAGCTGCCTCAGCACTAAGTGACATGCAAATCTGTGCTTCAAGCCTTCAGAGGTGCTCTTTTAGCACTCTGTGTATTTTACAAGGCATCATTCAGTAATGTTTGAGGAGCTGATTGGATCATCAGGATAACCAGAGGCACAGAAGGGTGTTTCTGTGGCTTAGTCATCTTGTGTTGGCATTGACCCAGTTTCATTTCAGACAGTGATGCAACTATGCCTCGCTTTCAGTTTCTTTTCAAGCAACTAATGGCCAGGGCTTCCTGTGTGGAATTAGAGCACATGAGCCTTTTAGTAGCACATTGTGTGCAGTGGTTTGATGTAGCTATTGACAGCACTCAGCTGTGGGTGACACTTGGTGACTGCTTTTGCAGAGCCAGTTGTAGCTTTCAGGATATGTTAAGAAAGGGATCAGAGAATCACAAGCTCATCCAGGTCAGTATGACTCCAGTTAAAAGCTAAGATACGTAGGTTATTTGTCAAGTGGTTTGTGATAAATGATGTTCAAGGCATCTGAGGGGATGAAGCTGGATAAGCTTTGAAAGCTGTGCACTAAGAAAAACCCATGCAATTAGTGGTCAGTTTCATAGCTTCTTGACAGTAGCATAGCTGTGAATATTAATAGATTTGGATTAGGCATTAAGAAGAGATGCTGGATTTGTGAACTTTTTTCAAGGAGTGCTGTCTTGAAGGTGTTCAAGTGATTAGCTGTCTGCTCTGATTAAAGGTTTAGTGTTGTGTCAGTGGTAGGGTAGGTTATCTATCACCAACTTCCTTTGGAAAAGTCACAGATTTTCTTCTTAATTGTGCTAACGTGTTTTTAAAACAGTTCTTGGAAAAACCATCTGTGCTACTAACTAAAGAGTATTCTTTAAAACTAAAAATACCAGTAAAGCTCATTTCTATCACATCCATATTTTAAATTGAAGATGTTTTCCATCTACTCCAACATATCAATATGCATCTGATAGCTTACAGCTGCCACATATGACCCAAAAAATTCTTACTTGGCAACAGTTCAGTGTGTAAGGTAGAGAAAGTTCCAGTCAGTTCTTCAGCTGTTGATAAAGCTTTTAGAAAAAGTTCATGTCTTGTTGCCTGTGTATCTTTCAGTTTGGTCATCTGTTATTGACATCTCATACTCCACCAGGTTACTGACTAAATAGTGGCAAGAGACTTTAAGGGGGTATTTCAGAAATGTGTTACTGGTTGTGTTTTCGTGTACAGGCTGAGGGAGATTGCTGGTCTGAAGTTACAATATACCAGTTGATGTCTTGTGTTCAGGAGTTAAGTTCATGTGACTGTAGGAGAATTTTGACCAAACTGTGTGCATGTGACCAAATTTTTAAAATTATCTCAAAGAATTTCTCAGTAGTGACTAAGTAGGATACATGGAGAACTTAAATAGTGGTCTTCCTACATACTGAACCCCAAAAACTAACAGTGCAGGTTTTGGGAGACATAGAGAACTAGGTATTAATTAACATAATTAGATAAAAAGTGTATGTTTATATCTGTACATAAATTGTGAGAAATACTTCACATTAAAGTCTGTAAAGTAAATGGGCATGTTCAGTGTTAAATGGAACTTCCTACATTAATTTTTCAACACTTTTAATACCAACTGTGGCTATGCTAAATTATAAGACAGATGTAATTTATACCCTGATCTTAGAGATTATTTCTTTGACTGTGAACCTGCTGTCATGAAACATGGTAGAGATTATTTGCACTAATTTCTTTTTTTTTTTTACAGGTGGTCTCCCAGATAAGAAGTTTGAGGTAGATAAACGAGCCGTGAATCTCGGGGATTTTAATGACATGATGAGAAAGGATCGATCTGGGTTCCGTCCACCTAATTCCAAAGACATGGGAACCACAGACAGTGGGCCTTATTTTGAGAAGGTGAGAGAAATATCTTTAGATAAATTAATATCAAGCTCTATGTTCATGATCCCAGTTTCTATCCTAGCTTTCCGCAGGTGCTAAAAATTGAATAACCCTGAATGAGCTCAGTAGTAAAAGGTGTGAGGTAGTTTTATTGGTAGAATGAATTTGTGTATGAAACAAGAGTCAGGTGTGCATAGACAAACTAAACTGGGGAGAGTGAGGCTTTTTATTCTAGAATAGACTGTTTTTGATGTAGACAGAAATTTCTTTCTCTTTTCTTGGAAGGGTAAACTACCAGTAGCAATGAAATTCATTATAGGTTTCATCATGATCTTTTGGCTACTAACTACAGTCATCTACTGTAAAAAAAAAAAAAAAAAAAAAAAAAAAAAGGTTGACATCTAAGTAAATATAAGTAATCAGTCTTCTGAATTTTTTTTCTTATTTTGTGTCTGGCATTTATTGGAAACACCCTTTCTAAATTCCACAACCCTTTACGCTGTATGTCCATGTCCTGTAAGCCTCTGTATGACATCTGTTTCTCTGTGGCATCTGTTGTGTGTTATGGTAGTGTTTCTTTCATATTCTTGCCTATTTTAAACAGAAGCTTTCACTGTTATTATCAAATATTAATTGCTTCACATTATGAATTGGAGAGTGTCCAATAGATTCAGAATGCTCTAGGGCTGTTTTGGGTTTTTTTTAGATACAGTTTATCACATGTAAAATGGAAAACAAATTTGGTTTAAAAATTCTGAAGGCGTGTTAACTGTCTAGGAATTTTTTAACTCCTCCATTTTGATATCATGAGTCAAAAAGCAGTTTTGTCAACTCCCTCTGGTGGCATAATTAATAAATACCATGAGCAAAGCTCATGTGTTTCCTAACAAATTATGCTTGTAGGTGTGTGCTAACCTTAGGAATTCATTCAAGATTTGTTTGCCTCTGTAGTGGTAATAGCCACTATCAGAAACTAATTTCATGAAAGTTCAAAATGTATTTTTAAAAAGAAAACTTAAAGATTATCTCCTTGGACCAAAATCTTAATTGTCAAGCGATCGTTTGAATCAGAAGTTTTGTCCTTGTAACTGCTATTACAAATTAACTTTGCTTCTTCCTAGTCACTCACCATCCCTCTTTCTCTCCTCTTGCATTCTGTTGCTTCACTAACCAACTCCTGCTGTTGGCTAACTGCTGCTTCAGCTGACTTTGCCTTTCTCCAATCAAGATGGGTGCCTTGGGGATGAGGCTCCCTGCTCTCCCTTCTCCCCTTCTCCCAGCTACAAGCTGTCTCCCTCTGGTTCCACACTATCCAACGTCGGCCTTGGGGCAATCGGCTCAGGGCTCAGTCCCCAAAACTTCGCTGCTAGACAAGTAAGCAGGCCAACTTATGAGATGCATTGTTATAAGGCTGCAACCTGGGCTTAATCCTGCTTAGTTGGTTGCTTGCATTTGTTCTTCTGCTGAATAGATTAAAATTGTTAATGGAAGTTTCAGCTGTCTCAGGCAATTGAGAATCAGTACACTTTGGATCCTAGCATCAGAACATATTGTCTGGTTTTGTTGGTCTCTTCCTAAATGATAGTGCAGCAGCAGGTAGATGTGCTTTTCAAAAGTTGTGAAGTTAGTGGTATATTGGCTTAAAGCCCAGTTCAAGGCTGTTGATTTGCCTCATCAAACCCAATACTGATTTTTTTTCAGACTCTACTCAAAGATGTTGTATGTAGAAATGTGCCTGTAAAAAGTTGCAGTGATTTAGCATTGTGCCTGTTCCCTTCTCCCTTCCTCAAATCAATCAAGGATTGATTTAGTAGCCTTTAAAAATTCTTCAAGTAGCAGTATTTTTGTGTAAAGGGAAATAGTGGGGAAGGAGTTAAGTGATTAACTGCAATTTGGAAGAATTTCTGGCTATTATGTTTTGCATTATTCTAGAAGAAAATATTTTAGGAATACTAGGAAATGAAAGAATAGTACCTAATTATTGCAGCTGGTCTAACTTATGTAGTCATATGCTAACATGATGGTGTTTCTTTGTGTTGTCTTTCTGTTTCTATGTGACACAGTGTTGAACATCAGATTAAGTCCAAAATTTACAGACATGTTACTGATCTCAGTGTACAGAACTCTACAGAGTTACAGAGGAGGCTGAAAGTGTAACTGCTGCTTCAGGGTCTTCGAAAAATTTTAATGTATGGTTGACTCCAGCCAGCTGTTTTCAGAATAAAACCTCTTGTCTTTTGAGATTTTTTTTTTTTTCTTCCTGCATGCTTAGGAGCTGCTTCTGAAAAAGAAGATAATTTAAGGTGGAGGGTTATGCAGGTGAATGAGGCAGTGCCAGTGTAGAAGCAGGAGGAGAGACTTGTCTTTGAGCAAAAGGATAGCAGAGGATGTACAGTATTAATGGTGGGAGTACTATGCACAGCATTCTAATAGGGTTTATGAAATCCTGGTATGTAAGGCAAGGAAAGGTTTTGGTGAAGGCTTGCACAATCTCAGTTTGGAAGAATGATGGACTTAGATGGGGTGCAGCAATGCTGGCATGGACAGGTAGAATGGGGAATGATGGCTGAGGAGTGCAAAATGCACTCTTTAGAACCCCAGGTATCTGTGGGTCACAGACATCCTGATGGACAGCAGGAGATGGGAAATTCTGAGTGTCTTGGGACTGAAATTCATGGCACATAAGGATGATTTGCAGTCTGAACTTCAGCTTTTAGAAGCAAGACAGTGTAGCTGTCTTAGTGTAGGAGACTGTTGATAACATTTCTTGTTGCTTTTTTTGAAAAATGGTAACAAAAGCATCTACTTGAGAGACTGAAATCGTGAAATATAATCACAAATTTTCTTTGGTCTTTTTCATGCATTAGGGTTTATTATGGAAGTTGTTTATATATCAGTAAATATTTCCCATTAAAAAACAGTAAGTATTCTTGTGTTAAAAAATAAATCACTGAAAAAAGAAAAACCACTCAATTCTTACTCTCATTTGAAAATTTTATTCAAATTTAGTGGGAGAAAAGGAGAAGGAAAATATCCAAATCCAGAATATTTTAAGTTTTCATGGCAAAAGAATTTTACAATACAAATTTCAGTTAATGAAAGGCCTGCAAAGAAAATAATACCTTTGTGAGTGGTATCTCAGCAACCTACTGAGGAAAAGTACCTGTCTTCTCTGAAAGGAGGGACCAGAATTCTTGTTGAAACAACCTTGCCATACTTTTAAGTCAATGGAATGGAGTTTTTAGTTTGTTGTTTTGCTCCGAGTTTCCATTTCCCAGTACATAAAGTGCAAAATATTAAAGTGTTAGATTTGTCATGTTTTGAAGTAAGTAGATGGGCATGACACTTCAGTGATAGAGGAGAAACTACCTGCATCTCAAAAATGTAGTACAGTGGTTTTAACCCAGGTAAAATATTATTGATTTTAGCCAAATGTTTGTCATTTTAAGGGAACTCTGTTTAAGTCAGTAACTTATCTCATTGTTACTGATCTATAGTTATTAGCATAGAAATCCATTATCCTGCAAGATTCATCTTCTCACTACTGCTTTAATTTTATAGGGTGGCAATCATGGTTTGTTTGGAAACAGCACAGCACAATCGAGGGGCATGCACACACCAGTGCAGCCACTAAATCCTTCCCCCAATATCCGGGCGCAAGTGCCTCCCCAATTCCTTTCTCCCCAGGTAAGGAATTTATGGCAACTGATTACTTGTAAAAGTAGAGCTGCAGCCTTCAGAGCACGTCATTGAGGTCACTGATACACCTATCTTAGTCTCAACTTGATATTAAGAAATGGGAAAGTTAACTAAGGTAAAACCATTGAAGTTCATAGTTAAAGTACTTCAACCTCAGTGCAGAAGCATTAGCATTCTATCTTATTCCAAGGCAGTTGATGGTAAATGCTCACTACCAATATTTTTAAACCTCAAAAGTGGATTTGGGAGTCCTATGTCTTATATAGGCTTTTGCAAAGTATTTTGAAAAGAACAAATAAACGTGAAAGCTTAAAGTGTTTCTGAAGTGTGACAGGTTGCTGAATTTTTTAAGTAGTCTTGTCGTGTGCTTCCTGTCCTCCCCCAAAAGAGAGGTTTGATGAAGGGACTATGTGTTACATTTACATTGCAGAGCTTTATCTTAAGACCTCAGGGTCTCCAAGTGTACAAGTTTACCTTTTGCTTTGGCCTTGGTGAATAATTCTTGAGATTCTCTTGAACTGTATTTGTGTAATTCTCCAATAATGCAGGGAGAAATGGGGGGATTCTTCTCCTCCTACTCCTGTCTTTTACTATACCTTATTCAATGTTCAAAGAGATTAACTCTTCCTGTGAGGCACTGTTTCTTTGCTCCAGTGACTGAATGCCTTTCTTTTCCCTTGTCAAGCAGTACGTTTTTAATGTGATAGTGCAGTACTGTGATTACTGGTTAGCTGCATATATATCAGCATTTAAATTTAGTGCAGTCTCCAGCACCTGATTGGTTGGGGGAGGAACCTTTGTGTGTGTGTCTGCATCTGCACATGTAGTACTGTATGCTGTCAATCAAGTGAGGTATTCACTCTGCCCAAGTTATAGATTGTGCATGTTTAAATGTGATGTGTTAATAAATCTGTAATGTCTTTCCTAGAACACCATTGAAAATTGGTGTCATACTTGTTCCTTTATGGAAATACTTGTACTTCATCTTTTCCTTGTAGCAGTGTGTTCAGAATATGTTAACTGGTTTCCATGCAGGTTTCGGCCTCCATGCTCAAACAGTTTCCCAACAGTGGCTTGAATCCTGGTCTTTTCAATATGGGCCCCCAGCTTTCTCCACAACAGATTGCCATGCTGAGCCAGCTTCCACAGATTCCCCAGTTTCAATTAGTAAGTAGCTAGTAATCTTGTGAGACAAGACTATTTGCAAATTGTCTGCTGAAAGAGTTTGCTTTTTATGCTTATTCTAATTCTGTTTTGTTTTACTGGTGTTATTTTGTGCAAGTATATTCTCTTTGCTATATAGGGAAGTCCTGCTAGAAGGCAGCAGATAAACCAAATAGGCCCATATTATTTTGGATTATAGTGGGTTAGTAATGACTCTAAGCTATGTTTTTTGTACAGAAAGCAGTTGCTTGATTTTTAATCAAGTTTTCTTCAGATTTGCAGTCATAGTGATAGTAATAAAGCAGGCAAGAGTAATTCTGTTGCACGATGTTAAATTGAAGACATTTAACATTTAAGTGAAGGATGTGGCATTCTTCTAATGCATTCATTTTACTTGAGTGAGTAGAATGAGAAACAGTTTACCTGGGTTCTGAGCAAAGCGCTTGCTAGTGAATAGCTCCTGGCAATTATATTTCACTTGATGAACTCTGTATTTTCACTCTTCCCACCCCCACTTATCTTGTAGGCTTGTCAGCTCCTCCTTCAGCAGCAACAGCAGCAGCAGCAACAGCTGTTACAGAGCCAGAGAAAGTTATCTCAAGCTGTGCGACAACAGCAGGAGCAACAGGTGTGTGGCACTGTTTTTGTCAATCATATGAAATGTGCTGGGGAAATGCAGTCTGCAGTAGAGATGGTGCTGGCTTCAGTAACATCATCTGCTCTCTTCACATAGCACTTTATGGAGAGCAGGGTCTTTTGCATCTCTTCTAATTCACTGTTCTTTGCTTACTGGAATATGTTAGAGTAGACCATAGATGAAGCGCTTTTTTCTTCCATTTGCAGATTGCTCGTATGGTGAGTGCCCTCCAGCAGCAGCAGCAGAGGCAGCCTGGCATGAAGCATTCACCATCCCACCCTGTTGGGCCTAAGCCACATTTAGACAGCATGGTACCCAATCCTTTGAATGTGGGTCTCTCAGATTTACAGACCAAAGGGCAGATACCTGGATACGGTTCAGGTGGTAAGTGCTCTGGGGAAGAGGTTTGGTGCATTGCCTGTAGCTTCCTTATTGTTAATATGGTAATTGTGTTTTAGTCACTTATGTGTGGGTCCAAAAATTGGTGATTTATGTATAAGCATTAGAGTAAGGTTATGGCAAGTATCAGCTTTGAATTAAATTGCATTATTTCCCATTACATGAGAAAAGGCAAATCTAAGAATAAAGTATATCATGGCATACTGACCTAACACACTTATTTAGAAGATGCCCCTTGAACATACCCTTTGCTGTTGTTGATTTTTTTTTTTTCCCCCATCTTTTTCTTATAATTGCAATTACTCTCTGTTAAAAAATGCTTTAAAAAAACCCAGAACATGACAATGGAGTTTTGTTTGTTTGTTTCACAGGCTTTGGCTCAAGTGGCATGGATTATGGCATGGTGGGAGGGAAAGAGGCTGGAACAGAATCCCGCTTTAAGCAGTGGACTATGATGGAAGGGCTGCCCTCTGTGGCTTCACAAGATGCCAATATGCACAAAAATGGTGAGAAGGGGAGTTTTGGGAATGCCAAAATTGATCTCATGATCTCATAGGATCATCTTGCCAGAGGTGAAATATTTCAGATGAAACTGTCTTGCCTCTCCAGTATGCATCTTAAATATTTTTTGTGTTAATATATCATACTCTTGAAGACCTCAACCTTTGCCAGGTGTGAATGTATGTTTTTAATGCTGCAGGTGCAATAGTGCCCCCTGGAAAGGCTCGTGGAGGATCGCCCTACAACCAGTTTGACATAATCCAGGGCGACCCACTCAGCAGCCATGCAGGCCCTGCTGGTGATAGTTGGTTACCTGCCAAATCTCCACCAACAAACAAGATTGGAAGTAAATCCAGCAATGCCAGCTGGCCTCCAGGTATTACATAAGGGCAAGGGTCATGCCCTTGCTTTGGGACAGATGTGCTGAACCTTTCCTTATCATACTTATTTAAATAACCATTGCAAAGAAAATATTTGCGGGGCTTGGCCTATCTTGGTTTTGAAATCTCTTCCGCATTAAGGTAGAACATAAATGTTGAATTTGCAGTAAAAAGTGCTGGCCTAAATATGAACTAACTGCTGGATTGCCTGAGTAATGTTTGGTTTTTATTAGGTGAACTCCTATCTTCTGTGGTTTTGTGACTTTGCATTTACAGAAATTTTCATAAAAACATTTGTTCGTGTAATACACAGCACCATCTCCCTTCTTTTGTACTGATTGCTTATTTGTACTGTATTAGGCTGACACAGTCTAAAAATTATTGATAGTGTGAAATCAGAAAAAGATATGAAGTAGGGTGGTTTTGTGATGGTGGGAACACCACACTGTTGTGGTCCACCTTTGTTCATGTCACATAGAAGGTAGCAGAGTGTTGCAATGTTGTGATAAGAAGTCACTTGCTTTTGGGATGGCAGGCTGATGCACATTTTTTAATTTTCTATTTTCACTGGCAGAATTTCATGTTTCTGCTAGACAGCTCTCTAGGAAAAGTACATACATATTTGAATGCACACAATTTTCTATATAAAACTTTCATTTAAACAGAGTGGTCCTTGAAGTTGCAGCAGTTAATCACCAATGCTCTTCAGCAAATAGTGGGTGCTTTGTTCTGGAAGACAGTTGCATTCCAGGAAAACATTACTAACGTCAAACCCTCTGTTGTGTATCCCCATAAGCACAAAAAAGTAAAAGTCCAGGTACATCTCTTGGGTAAAGCACGGTAGCACAGACCTTGCATCAGAAAACCTAGGAATCTGTGTGACAGATACAACTGCAGGAAATCTAGAAAATGTAGTAAATATTTTTGAGGGAAGCCCTCAGTGTCTAACTCCAGCAAAAAAGCATCTTCTGATGAGCTAACAGAGCTAAAAAATCAGTTATCTCCAAAACATCTGCACATCCACAAATTTTCATGCTGCTCACTGCATTCTCTACAGGTCTATTTGTGTTACACTTCTGTCAACCTGGTTGTTAAGTATGGAGCTTTTTGGAGTGGAGTTGCTGTTCATAATGCCAGAAACTCCCAAAATGTAGTCTTTTACCAGATCTCACTCACAGACTCATTGTTGCTGAGCTTGTTTCCTCAGTCACCATTCCCCTGTATTACATTGAGAAACACAGTACTGCTAGGAATATTACAAGACACACATGAGAATCAGCTCTGCCATGTTTCCAAGTTTTGGAGCAGCCACTGGCTTTGGCAAGGTTCTTGGTGCCAGAACTGTTAGAAGCTGGATAGCTGCTCTCCACCCCTTGTTGCTATCTTAGAGCTTCCCTAATGATATCTGTAGTCCCTTTGTCAGTGATAAGTAAAGTTTTTTTGTTGCTGACTCCCTCACCACTGTGAGAGATTGAGAGGATAACTGAAGTTCACAAATCCTGAACATAAAATTTCACTGAGATCTCAATGCCATCCCTCATGTCTTGTGTGACATTTATTTAGTTACTGCTGTATTGCTGTTCCTCCCTTATGAGACCCATAGGCTGCTGGGACAATAGCTATCAGCAACTTGAACTGTCTCACAGTCTAACTTAGGGACTTCATTAACAAGGAAATCTGAAATCATGATCTATCTTACCAACACAACACCCCTGATGAAGAATGAAGACCTAAAATGACTTTACACTCTAGGTCCTTCTCTGCAAGCTTGTAGATGAGGTCCACTGTCAGTTCCTGGCATGGAGATAAAATTCTTCCTCCCTGTGTTGGATAAAGAAGTTAACATTTTGTCAACAAAAATGAGTTTACAAGAGAAAACCTCTTGACATGGGTGCATTTTTTCCTTTAAATGAAAGCACTCAGCATTCACCCTGACTCCACCTTTCACATTTTCCTCCTAAATGCCATCTGCTGCAGAAATTCTATCATTCAAGAGAGCAGTATTGTTCAGCACAAAGATAAATGAAGTGGTGCCCAATCAAACTGATCTCACAGCTGGAGGTGAGAGCAAGTTTTGCTGCATTGGTGAGAGCTATATAGTTTGGTTTTGTTGCACAGACTTGCATACTTGGGTAATACTTAGACTGTAATTTTTCCATTCAAGATTTTGCTTCAAACAAATTGGCCTGGATGTGTCTGTCATGGTTTTCACAATAATCTTACATTTGAACTTTTTGAGAGGACCTGTCAAATGTCAGTAGAGAAATGCATTTTATGTCTTCTTTGCTGCCTGGAAATAAAAGAGCATGTCTGTAGACAGGAGCTGGTGAATGTGCATGAAAATAACTACCAGCCCTAAAGGACAGTTTGGAAATTTGTCAGTGTGCTGAAGTTCAAGGAAATGCTTTTCCAGACCAGCGTTACATTGATGAGGGAATGTGATGGTAAATAGTAATATCCCTGATCCTTGGAGCCTTGTTTGTATATTTATCTTTTTATTAGGGCCTTCTATTCACTTAATTTTTAGTCTCATCAATTCTCAGAATCTTTAAAGATGGAAGATTTGGGCTTCCTTTTTTTTTTTTTAATCTCCAAGCAAGTTCTAATTTCCAGGTGTTCATAGATTGTCTCAGAACAGAAAAGATATTTTGAGTAGACCCAAGAGCTGTGTTGCTTCTTCCTTAACAAATGGGAAGTCCTGCTTGTCAGGGGATGGCAGTATTTTGGTAGTAGCTGAGCAGAGTCCTTCCGTGATGCAGTGCTGATTGCTCAGAGTGTCAAAGTCTTGATACCTGGATTATTTTGTTGAGTTACTAAAGACTGGGAGATGTAACTGATGTTTATAAAATCGTAAAGGCAGTGAACAAGAAAAATGCAGAATTGTTATTCTGTGACTTTTGCAATGCTAGAACCATGGTGCAAATACTAGAATTAAAAGGATATAAATTTTTAATAGATGTGAGATTTTTTCTATCAGGAGTGGTGAGCTTTTGTGTTGTGTTGCTTTCACAGCTTCTTGAGACAGATGGTGCTAGCCAGTTGTGGATAAAATTATGGAAAAACAGTTTCACAACCTGGTGCCAGCAGGTAGTGGGTATTTCTGCCATCTTAAGTTAAGACAGCTGTGGCTACTGGGGGAGTGTGAGGCCAGTAGGCCACAGATAGTGGCCAGGTTTGTGTTCTGTCCTTTAGTGGTATTTCTCCTACTGCTGTTGGCAAAATGCTGGACTAGATGGACCATAGTTCTGACTGTGGGGCATTTCTTTTGTCGTCTTCAGATTCTCCTGTGCATTATCATAGTCTAATACTAATACTGCCCTTGCTGTGGCAATCGTTTGAACCAGTAGTATCATATTCTGTGTTTATCTGTGAAAGTCATAGTCTTGACTGTAATTCTTCATTACAAAGGTGACTGAAATGAACCCTTCCTGCCAGATTCATCCGACATTGCTTCACTCTACAGAGTGCATCTGGAATCCCCCTTTTAATAATGGATCTTTAATTGCACTCAAATAATCTATTATGAATTATTTCAGAAATTAAGGTTGGGAATTTTGTATCCTGGACTTGTATCTGCAAGGGATGAATCTGCCACTCTTGTACTCTTTTCACATAAACAGTCACATAGTATATGAAGCTTCTTTGTTTGTCAGTTTTACTTTTGCACCACTGCTTCCAGAACTGACCACAACACTTTATTCATTGAAGGACCCAAGTTACTGATCTTTCTTACAGTAACTGGAGACTTTGTATGTTCATACTTAATATATTTCATCCTCTTGTATTAAAATTCTGGCATGCCTGGAGTCTAGCATGGTAAATATATCCCATCTCATTGTAAAGCATGAAGAATGTCAATGAGTATATACATTACTTTTACCAGAAGGCATCTCACCTCAGTACTGATAGGTAATGTATAAAGTGTGTGTGTACTTACAGTGTGATGTGTCAAATGTGTTTCCAAACTCCTAAGGTAGGTAGCCTTTCCTTGATAAAGCTTCTGTACACACACAATGTATCTACAGAGTCTAATCTTACAGATCTTGTATGGAATTCATTAAAACTGTTGAAACCTCATCTGAATGTAGCAAAGCAGAAGCACTTAAAAGAATACTGGATGCCCATGTACCATATTTTTTGTAGTGTAGACTTGTGTTCGCATGACACCAGAGCTACTGCTGTGGGAGGACCTGTGAAATAGATTGCAATTCTAACATGTAGTCTTCTTTTTGCCCCAGAGGAACAGTGTAGAAGAGAATTGTTTACCTGCCTAAAATACCTTCAGCAATTACTTCTAGTAAATAACATTTCCCTGATTGCATCTAATTCCTTTTTCTCTCCTGCCCCAGAGTTCCAACCAGGAGTGCCATGGAAAGGTATACAAAACATTGACCCTGAATCTGATCCCTACGTGACCCCTGGAAGTGTGCTGGGGGGGACAGCCACATCTCCCATTGTAGATACTGACCACCAACTTTTGCGGGACAACACCACAGGTAAAACAGTGAACATCTGCTCTGTGATTATCAAAGTCGCTCTGACACTCACGATTGTGGCAGTGGCAGCAGACAAACCATCTGTGTTTTTCTGGGAAGGAAGCTGCACACCTTTGCACTGTGGCTGGGAGCACCTGAAAGCTTGGCATTGGTACAGTCATGGCTCTCTTGAGGTTTAATGCTGTTACAGAAACTCTGTGAACTTGGTTTCCTCTTTTTCTCTCTTTTCTCTTTGGTAGGGTCTAATTCTTCCCTCAACACCTCGCTGCCTTCACCTGGTGCCTGGCCCTACAGTGCCTCTGACAATTCCTTCACCAACGTTCATAGCACTTCAGGTATGCGGGCTTTGAAACTTACCCAGACAAAGCATTTTTCATTTTGCACTAGTTCATTGTTGTTCCACTTGGAGTATTTAGTCCATAGTGTGTAACAGTGACTTGGGAAGACCAACACCATAACTCTGAGCATGGCCCCCCTTCCTCTTCCCCCCACCCTTTATCTGCTGAGCATGACTCCATGTAGTATGGAATATCCCTTTGCACAGTTGGGGTCAGCTGCCCTGCCTGTGTTTTCTCCCAGCTTGTTGTGTGCCTCCATCCCTCCTGTTCATGGGAGGATGTGAGAAACAGAAAATGTCTTGATGCTGTGTAAGCACTTCTTGGCAATATAACTGAATCATCTGTATTATCCATGCTGTTCCCAGCAGAAATCCAAAACACAGCCCTATATGAAGAAAATTGACTCTACCCCAGCCAAAACCAGCATATTATGCAAGTTAAAAGAATAGAGTAGTAGGAAGCAGCAGGTGCAAATGGAAAGATAAAACAGTGCATGTACAATCTGATATTGATATGTCAGAATTTTTAAAATACAACCTGCTTGTGTATGTATTAGTAAATGATTTTATTTATTTTAACTTTAGGACATGGGAGTGCTGTGAAGAGATTGGTTTTGCCTTGCCTTTTATAGCACTTATCATTCCCTGAAATCTGGACAGTGAGGATATTTGGTCCTCTGGTTTTTAATGGTTGGCCTGTAAATATGAACTTAAGTATATGTCTCAGATCCTTCATAAGAAGCTTTCTGGTAAAAAACTGTTTGTGCACACCCTTCGCAGTAAAGCACTAGAAATATTTGCTCCAGATGAACCAATTGGATGTTAAGATTCTTGCAAATGTCAGAGTTTTTTCTTGAAGATGTCATTGTCTTGACAATTACTTAAAAATGAAGAATTTTTTATAAATAGAGGTGATGAACAGATCTGACAGCTACATCTGGCCTGAACTATTTTACGTTATACTGAATAAAAGTTGTGTTCAGGCATTACCTCAGAATCTTCAAATGTTTTGAAAATTCTCTTTAGTCCTTAAAAATTGAGTTACTGCCACCGATTTGTGAGCTGGTTTTGGTTTGAAGCAGTATATGCAGCATTCTAGTGACATAGAGGGTTGCTCTGTTATAGCCTGAGGAAATGAGTGGCATGTAGCAGCTTCTTGCCTTTGATTAATTTTTGTCTAGCACATAAAAAAGACCAAAGAGATAAAAAAAATATTGAAGTCAAATATTGTAGTCAAATTGAGAAAATTAGATCACTGCCACATGGCAGTTCCTGTTCATCTGCTAGACTAAAGTGTTGTACAGTCAGAGAACCAATCATCTGAACTGAGAATTTAGAATACACTTATCTGTAAAGCAGTCTAGTGAAAGCAGGTTTTTAAGCTCTTCCACATTTTCAAAGGTTAGTGCTTGAAACCTGCTTGCTACTGACCGTTTCTGCATCATGGAAATCTAGAGGTCTGGCTGAAAAATGAAGCATGCTTATACATGCTGAAAGCTTTATGGTCTTGGTTTCCAGATGTGTTATTTTATGGTGCCTTGGCATATCACAAATCCGTGTTTTTTTCACTTTGTTTCAAATTCCATGTGCCACCATCTGCTGGTGACTAAATTTAAATGCACTTATTTGCACACATGTATATGAGAGTTACAATTAAGACATAATGTCTGACACAGCCTTTTCCCTCAGATTGCCACTGCTGGTTCTCAGTGCAGAACAATGAGGAATTTTCAAGCAATTTTGGCTTTTGAAATGCCCCTTGGTGTCAACAGTTGTAGGAGAATTTGCAGTCTGCCTTTTTTTAAAGGTGGTTTAGGCAGAGCTTGCAAATATTCATGACCAATAGAGGTGTTTTGAGGAGCACTTTCATTTTTCTTTTATTGCATTTCTTTATAAAGAGGTTTTGAAATGTGGTAAAGATAGCCACTATAGGCTTTCTAATAGGCCCCTACCTGTTAGTAATACTTTCTAGCAAAAAAATATACTATGAAGATTGTCTAGAAGTCCCACCATCACCCAGCTAAGCAGCCTTCCTTATGTGGTGCTGCTGTGTCAACATTGTGTGAGGTTTGTGATTCACAGGAAAGTTTTGATCGTGTAGGGAAGACATCTTTAGGAGGCAACATTAGCTTAGTAGACCAAGAATGGTGAATACTCCTTTCAGTTCTCTGCAGATTTTTTTACTTGAAAAAGGTTCCATTTCATTAAAGGTCAGTAGTGCCCAAACTTTTAAGAAATTCCCAGGTTCTCAGATGAAACGTGTGGACGTAAAAGTTGCTGTTTATCTAATTAATGATGTAACATGCTGCAAACAGCTACATTATCATAAATGATCTAAGTATATTATTTTTGTCAGCATCTATAAAACAAGCAAAGATTAACTTACGTGTAGCATGGGGGGGGTTTTGGTATGATAAATTAACGATTGTATGATTCCGTGTTTTGTGCTTGTCTCTGATATAAATGCAGTCAAAAGACTTACTGTGATAGGACAGGTACTTAATCTCAGAAGTTTCTCTAATACATAAAATTTCTTTAATCTTCTAGCAAAATTCAGTGATTACAAATCAACATGGTCCCCAGATCCCATAGGACACAATCCCACTCATCTCTCCAACAAGATGTGGAAAAACCATATTTCCTCAAGGAACACTACAGGGCTGCCCCGCCCACCTCCTGGCCTGACCAACCCCAAACCATCATCTCCATGGAACAGCACAGCACCCCGATCGGTCAGGGGCTGGGGGGCACAGGAATCAAGGCTTGGCTCTGGTGAGAACTGCTAGCACACTGCTCAGACCTGAGCACTCTATGTTCTACAGCAGCAGTGGTTTGGAGGAAAGAAAGATGCACTTGTCTGGTGAAATGGAAATTTGCTGTCAGTAGTTGGGGTGGGTGGAGTGTGGAATCCCAGGTCCTGCTGCAGGGAATGAGTGAAGAAGGGCTGAGAGCTACCAGAGGAGAATACCTGCTACCTAGCGCCTTTTAAGACTACTAGATGCTTCCTGTGTGTGGGAAACTACTCAAAGACAAACTTTAGTAAAATGAACCTTGATGTGAACTGTGACGGAAGTTTTGGTTTTGCTTTCAGGACTGAAGATTAGATTTTCATGTTTTAACAGGGCTGGTAATGTTGTATTTTTCTGAAAGACCTAACTGTAAAGAAAGATGGTTTTTCTTTGCATCAAATCTGTCTTGATTGCTCTGTCTTATAATTTGCAGCATCTACTTGGAGTGATGGTGGCTCAGTTCGTCCTAGCTACTGGCTGGTTCTTCACAATCTCACTCCACAGGTATTTTCTGTGGTTGTTTCTGGGAACTTGATTGTTTTAGCAAGGATTTGTGAATTCTTGAGTTATTTCTTTTTGAGTAAAATCTGACAAATCAGATTTGCCAGCATATGGAATGTATTTCTACTAAATTGAGCTGCTGTCTGACTTGTTTTTCTACTGTAATCTTGTCAACTAATTTTAAGATGTTCAGATTTTGCTATGTGACTGTTTAAACATTTCTTTACTTAAGAGTTATCAAAAATAATTGAACAGAAAGATTTTTCTTAGAAAAGAGGATCAATTTCATTACTATAATGTGGAATGGTTTATAGCTGTTCTTTGGGATGTTGTCAGTAAGAAATTTGATGTAACTGCCAGTTTTCACTTTAGTGTTTCCATAGTGAAACCACAGAATTTTTCCAGGACTCCTGCCAAAACCAGTCTAGTTAGGTTGTTTCTGCAAGTATTCTCAAAGCTTGCTGCCATTCAGAATGAATTCCATGGAGATCCTGGTTTCAGCATTCCCAATTAGTCCTGTATTCAAGGGCTAGGAAAAGCCTATATTATTATCAGCAGCACTCTGAGGTCTAAACAGAGAGTCCCCTGTTTAGCAGGATTATTTACTGTACTTCTGCAGTCTACAGAAAAAGGTTGATGGTAAAGAAAGAGCCGAGGTCTCCATAAATCACCCAAAATGGCAAGCCATGCTCCTTATGTAGAAAACTGTTTACCTTGATGTGAAGGAAGAAGTGTGTGAGGAGAAAACACAGTTCTAAGTCTGGCTCGTGTAAAATAGTTTAATGCTGCTTTAGGAATTATTTAATAGAAGAAGAATGTATTTTGAAAGCATTTAAGTTAGTAGGAAAGAGAAATGGAATGTAGTTGTCTCATTATGGATTCTGTATTTATTGTGGATCAGTACACAGGAGAAGTGTGAAGGTTCAGACAGATTCATAGACTCATAGAATGGTTAGACTTGGAAGGAACAATATGTTCTCTGTTTTAGCTTTGACCATATTTGTACCACCACACAACTTCCTTTTCCCACAATTGAAGCTATATTATAAAACTGGGGGGAAAGAAGGAAGAGGGTAGCACTTCCTTAAGTATTTGCACATACAGATCCCATTCATATGTCCATGTTCCTGTGGCATACCAGGAATGGAATCTGTCTGTACAGAACATCTGTGAGAACAGCTGTTACTGGAGGTAAGTAACAAGCTGTTACTGCTGCAGAAGGAATGTAGACAATAACTGCTGTGAAAACATCAGTTCAGACAGAATGGACATTGGTGGGTTTGGCACCAAAATCACTGACTCTATCTGTCACTGTTTCATAAACCACATGGACAAAGAAGCATTAAAATAAATTTTCCAAAATTTCATTGTAGATATTTCCAGTTTTGCAAAAAAAAGTAGTTTATCTAAACTTCACTGAAATCAGAGGGCTGAAGACTAAGACATTGTGGTTCCTTTGGTACAAATTCTGATGACTGAAGTTCGTGAGAAGCACAAGTTGTATATAATTCCTGGGAAAACTGTCAGTGTAAGGATAGTGACAGTGTAAGAAACTCAGTGAAAGACAGAAAACTGTAAGTGAACAGGAAAGATAATTTAGATTATTCCATAATAAAGCAAACTCCATGTAATTGTGAGAAGTCAAGGCATACCAGTTCCTGTTTGAAAATCAACTTCTGTTACATTTGCTTACTTCCCACTGCTTTTATCTGTTCTTCTTTCTGAGAGCAGAATATCTTTCAGTTACTATGATGAAGTCAGGATTGAAGTATGTTAAGAGAAATAATTACAAACAACTGTTTGATCCTGGCTGTTCTTCCTCAGATTGATGGGTCAACCTTGAGGACGATCTGCATGCAGCATGGCCCACTGCTGACATTCCATCTGAACCTGACCCAGGGCACCGCCCTCATCCGATATAACACCAAACAAGAGGCGGCCAAGGCCCAGACTGCACTGCACATGTAAGCAAGATTTTGAGACAAAAATCTTTAGGGGCGTGGGGTCGATGGTGTAAGCCCCTAAGCTCAGTGAAAACTTGTGAATTATATTAATATCCTGAATTATAAAGGCTTTTAACCTCTTCTTTGTCTGTTTTGTTTGAAAGGTGGCATATGTGCACTTACATGGTATAGGCATTTCTATTCCTCTTGGTGTTAATGTTCAGGACCTTAGGTCAAATTTATGAAGATTTTTTTCAGGGTAAATGAATGTTGGGGCAAGGAGGTCGGGGTGTTTTTGTTTTTCCCCCCTATAAAATGGAAGTTCTTGTGCTTTGAGTGAGTTTCACTGTCAAAAACAGCTGAAGTTTTCCGTTATGAAGTCCACTCCATTATAGCAATGTAGTTGATACCTCCTTTGGTTTGGGGACTTACTGATGTTGTTCCTGGGCTTTCTGAATCCCTTGCCCTTACCTTTTGGCCCTAACTATATTTTTTCTTGTGTCCCTTGCCCTGTAGGTGTGTGTTGGGAAACACTACCATCCTGGCTGAGTTTGCCACAGATGAAGAGGTTAGTCGCTTTTTGGCACAAGCTCAGCCCCCTACACCTGCAGCAACCCCGAGTGCACCCGCAGCGGGCTGGCAATCCCTGGAGACAGGACAGAACCAGACAGATCCAGTTGGACCTGCTTTGAATCTCTTTGGTGGGTCAACAGGGCTTGGGCAGTGGAGCAGTGGTGGCGGCGGCGGCAGCAGTGGGGGTGATCTCACTGGCGCTTCATTGTGGGGGCCCCCAAACTATTCTTCAAGCTTGTGGGGGGTCCCAAGCGTAGAGGATCCACACAGAATGGGCAGCCCTGCTCCCTTACTACCTGGAGACCTTCTGGGAGGAGGGTCGGATTCAATCTGAACTTAGAACTTTCAACTCTGACCTCGTGACCTTTTTTGGAACAGCAGCAGCACTAACTTGACCTTTTTCGTTTTTTTCAACTTGCAATAAATACATTTATAAAAGGAAAAAAGAAAATGGAGAAAGAAAAAAAGGTGGGTCATTGACAGACTGTCTGAGCACATAGTTGCCTCCCTTATATAACTTCAGTTTTTTCGTTTGGAATATGAATCCAAAAAGAGAACATATCACTCTTGAAATACTTGAATTGTGAACGCCAACTTAGAAAGACAATGTGAAGCAAGTACACATACCATTTAAATTTAAACAGAAAAAATTAAAAAAATTAGTTTCTAGTTTTTCACTTTTTCATGTTATACGGAAGTTGTTGCTAAGAAACATATATACTGAAAAAAATAGCTTTTTAACTTTGTTTGCACTGGGTGTGTTTCCGTCCTTAGGTCTACCATGTTGGGTTGGGGTTGGGGAGGGGTTCAAAAGAATAAGGGGAGGGAGGGAAAGACTTGACGGAGCCTCACTTTAAAAACAACAAAAAAAAAAAAAACCTAGAAAAAAAATTTAAAAATTAAAAACCCACAAAAAAAAACAAAACAGAAAAAACAAACAAAACAAAAAAACCAACACTTTGTGATTGGCTGGTTGATAAGTACCAGTGTGTTCTGGCACATGTAACTGCCCACGTGTGCTTGTTTCTGTGTGAGTGCGTGTGCACATGTTCGTGTGTGTGCATTTTTTTCTCTCTATATAATCTTGAAACGCTGCATTGCTGATGGTCTACAGGCTGGCTGGCCATCTGCATGTCTTGATTCTGAGAGCAAGACAGGCACGGTGGTGGAGTCCCTGTGGCTGAAGCGGAATCCAGTTGGGCTGGATTTAAATTTGTCAGTAGGTTTTTTTAAATTCATTTTAGCAGGGTGCTATCTCAAATCTGCAGATCATACAGAGTGGATAGTTGCTTTCAAGCCCTTGTTCTAACCTTGTGGTAGAGCAGAACACTGCCATATCCAAAGGATTTGGTGAGGGGGGGAGACAATGTTGTGTTTTGAGTAACAGTGTCTTTATTTACGTCTGCACGTGGAGTTTTTGTACTGAATGAACCCTAGAGTGTTTGTTATATAATGCAAGCCATTTATTTCTTAAAACAAGGGGAAAAAAGGAGGAAAGAAGACATTGCCATTTTTTGTGCAGATAGACAAATGTTATTTTTCAGTCTTTTGCAAGCTTCAGTACCTTTTTAAAAAAGTGTTTCTTTTCTCCCCCAAACCTAAATAAGCACCTGTACTCATTCTAGAGGAATCCATCTAAAGCTTGAAAATCCAGCCCAACCAAATTAGCCTTTTAGTTGATTTACTGCTTCTGTTAAAACTGACAAAAAACTAAATGGTGTCAGCACAGTGCTGCCAGCCTGCCTCATCTCCTGAAAGCACATGCAGCTAACTCCTTCCTGCGTCCTTCATGGTGAGCGTTACCTGTGCCAGGCCTTGGTGTCATTACAGCACCAGACCATCACTGACAGAAACGTTTACTTACGAATGTTCTTAAACCAGTGTGTACTTCAAAGGTTTCCTTTTGTTTCTCTGTGTTGTGTTTTTTCCTGTGTACGTGGTTTTGCTTAGGGAGGTATATAACTAGCAAAGACTTTTTTTTTTTTAAAGAAGTATTGCACCTTTTTGTTTTTTGTTTTTACTTTTTTCTGTACTGTTGCTTTTTAATTTCTGTATTTAAGGAAAGGTTTGGGGTTTTTTTAGCATCAGTGTAGTAGTACTCTGGGCAGGATAGGGGTGACCTATAATCCACAGTGATAGCCAGTGTGTGCGTGCATGTGTGCGCTGGGAACAAAACTTTTAAGACCTGTTGTGAAGAGAGTTGTAGCAGACTTGAAGGAGCATCCCTTGACACAAAGCAGGAAGTATTGCTGGGGCTGGGGCCAGGGGAAGAGGGAAGAGAGATGCCCATACTTTTTCCATAAGTGCTAGGACTATCCATGCGGCATTGTCCAGCTGTTACACTGTCTAACAAAGTGCCGACCTTCTGTACCAGCACATACCTGTCCATTCCAGCCCTCAGAGGGAGCAGTGCTTTATCACCTGGCGGAGGGGGCAGATAGGGGAGTCTGTTTCTTCAGCATTTTCATTGAAGGAGATGACCATGTCTAATGCATTTAACTCATGGGTTTGGTGGGCAGAAGCAAAAACAGATGCAAGTCATGGGGGGAGGTTGGTGAGTGTGTGTGTGTGTATGCCTGTGTGCTGGGGGTGGGAGGGAAGGGCTAGGGAATTACATGGCTGTTGTATTTAATTTGCCCTTTCTATGTAAACCCAATGTCACAAGGAAGACTGAGGGAAATGCTGCATATACACACGCCTGTAGATTCGTATGCAAAGCGTTAAGTGGTAAAAAAGTATGAGTAGGTTTGTATTTGTTTAGTAAACTGGAGTGTGCAGCATACTCTGGCCCCTTTGAAAAATACTTTCCCATCATGTCTCCTCCATCTATCCCACCATGCACAAAGAAACAAAATGCTCTTTCAGCTCCTGCTAGCTGGCTAGTGCCCCTCACATGCAGGCATCTGTGCAGCTTTGTTTCTGCTCAAAGACCAAGCGCACTCAGACACACAGAGCAGGTTTTTAAAAGTCCTGTGCCAGCAGTACTTCCTAGTGAAGCACCTTTGGCCTGAGCAAGCCAGTATCTGTTCTGTCACATGATTTGCTATACATGCTGGTTCATTGCTGTGTTCCACCCTCACTTCTCTCTCCCAACCTGCCCTAAGGTCCCTTTTCCTGCACTTTGGGCTAGTTGAGTTCATTGCGATACTACGGTGAAAGCCGGGTGCTAGAGCCCCTCTTGTTTACAAGACATAATGAGGGATTTGAAATACTTAAAAAGAAAAGCTAAATTGTTCTTCCATTGTAAGCTTAAAGGGAAAAAATTAAAACGTACAAAAAAAAAAAAAAAAAAAAGACCAAAAAGTGCATATATATATTTTAGATGAAGACTAACTCTGGGAGCATTTAACAGTGTTTTTGTTTTTATTTTAACATTTTATTTTCCTGCTTTAAATTTGCAAGCATTCTCAGGAATTCTAGGGTAGGAAGCCAGTTTTTTGAAGATGGTTTATTTAACCTTATCCTAGATAGATGGCTGTTTCTTGTTGATAAACTTTTACAAGTTCCTGAATCTTCAAAATGTTTGAAAGTTTTTACTTTAAAAAAAAAAATGCTAAAAAAAAAATAAAAAGAAAAAAAGAAAAAATCTCCAAATGTTACTGTTAAGCGAGGGATCAAGAATTTTAAAGACTTTCTAAATTAAGATACATTAAGAAAACTTCTCAATATCAGCAACAGGAATTCATTGCAATCTTAAACAATTTGTAGGAGAAGGGTTATCATTTTTCGTGCTGTGTTACTCATGCAGACATGTGCAGTTGCATGGAGAAGAGAAGTGTGTGAATGGAAACTAACTATTCCCTCTCGATTGAAACTAAACAAAAAAATTCTTCCAAGCACCTTTTTAAAAGCAGAGTGAAAGTATAAACCTTATTAAAATGCAGTAGAGTTTAACTGAAAGAATCCTCGGTTGGGACGACTAGCGGGAAATACACGATGGTGCTTCTTTGAACCACTTCTGAGCAGTGCTAAAGAAAACCAGTGCTGACAGAATACTCAGTAATGAAGTAGTTCTATTAACCTGCCTTTTTCAGTACAGAAAAGAAGGAACATGGAAAAACTCCACAAAAATGTACATTGGAAATCAACTTTCCTGTTTTCAGCTACTTGGTCAGTTTAATTCCCCACTTGGAGATTTGCTGCTTGCTTTTCTTCATCCACCCCACCTCCCAGTCTTTCTGTTTTATTTTATATGAGGGAAATAGCTGTTAAACTCCTCTGTTCACCCTGTTGCTGCTGGCTGTCAGGGCTTACAGTCTTGAACTTAAGAGTTGGGTGTTGGGATGGCCAACATGCCTCCCATCCCTAGGGGTCAGGGGCTTACTCCGCCTGAAACGGCTCTGCTCAAACCACAAAAACCGCGCTAGTGCCTTGTTACATGCACCCACATGCCCTACAGTCGGGGAGGGGAGGGGAGACGAGGCAAAGTGAGGCAGTGTAGCCACTTCATGGAAATAGACGTGCCCATTCTTAAGGGAAGAAGAGCATGCCGCGTGAGCAAGTCGTGCAATGAGTTACTTAATAGTAGATGAGATGAGTTGTTATTATTATTAATAAAAGAAATCAGATGCCAAATTCTGTCTTTCTTATAGCAGTAGCCCAGTGTTTTCATGTTGTGCTGTGTGTGCATGTGAGTCTATTGAAAATAATGCATCAGTAGTAATAATAATGTGCTTTAAAAATCCTGTTGTGTGCCAGTAGAAGGAGGATTTACTTAGAAAGTTTAGGCTTCTATTTTTTTTTTTTTTTTAATGTTTTTTTTTTTAATGAGAGAGTTTGAGTGCTTTGCCAGAAGCAGTGTCCTAAAAGACAGGAAACCATAGCATTTAGTCAAAGCCGAAAGACTTGATATTGACTTGGAAATGGATTGTGACTGACTGCTGAAGGGTTGACAGTCTTAAGTTTTAGCAGTCTGCTGGGTCCAAACCTGTTGTAGTACAACAGTCTGCTCCTCACTTCCTGAATGTGCATCCTATAAGTGTTAGTGACTGTCTCCTCAGTGACAGTTTCCCTGCATTGTCAAAGTAACATTAATCTACTTTCCAGCTACAGTTGACAGATCTGTATAGCTTAGTCATTGCACTCCCAACCATTCCAAGTGGTGTCTGAGAATTGTGATAACCAGACTCAACTGCTGGGGACACACATAGCTTAATGTTGTAAAAATTCTGCTACCATTTGAGCTCCTAACAGCAAAAGTCAGCAGAAATTGTTGTTAGGGTATTTCTGGGCTTTTACAAAACTTTCTGAGAGGGAGTCTTGGGCAGCATCTTATTTGAGGTAGGGAAGAGAGGCTGGGGAAAGCACAGCTTAGAATAGACTAAAGGCATCTCTTTCCAGAAAAAAAATCCAGCCACTTTGCTTACCCTGCCTTGCACTGTCTTGTCAAGCTGGAAGTTTTTTATCTGAAAATTCTTTGCTTCATTTGAGGATTTCATCTTAGCAGTGACAACCAAGTCTAGCAAGCAAAATAAAATGTGGTACAGCTCAGAAACCTGTGTTTAGACTTCTGACATGTACTTTGGAATATTTGCCATCTTTTCCCAGTGTTTTTATGTTTCTACTTGGACACTTGCCTAGCAGTCTTGAGAGTGAGGTTTTTGTTGGTTTAGGGTTTGTTTTTTCTTTTTTTTTTGCAATCACAGGGTATCAGGTTTTTCTTACATTTTTTTTTATTTAATTGTGCTTCACATTAAGTGGCTTTTGTAATGAGTAAGAATGTTAAGCCAAGTATGTTTTTACCTCTGCAATATAAACAGGTTGTTTTCAAAAAACTGGGTGGGATAACCACCTCCAAGATTAAATAACAAGTTAACATTTATATAAGTTGGCCTCTTTTTTGCCATGAAATTTCTGAGCATTTATTCCTTAGAACTTTTGCCCTGTTTTTTCATCCTAAAAATGCTGCCACATCTTCCACTGTGTCCTAATAGTGCATCCAAATAGTTTATTGGGGGGAAAATTTTGGTTAGGTTGGGTTTTTTGCTTCATTCTTTATTACTTTTAACTCTTTAAGTTTCTGATTTTGTTTGTGCATATTGTTTTCCTATTGACTTTAAGAGGAGCACTGTTTGTATATGAGGTACCAAAATTTCACCAAGCCTGGTCAAGGAAATGAGCTGGATCAGGGTTAACGTAGCAGATGAGGACCTGTTGTGTTTCCAGTGTGTGTTGCATATATTGCCTTCACTGTAAATCATGTGACCTTAGTATCCAGGTTCTCAAGTGGATTGAAATGCAGGTTTTGTGGAGGCTGGTTAACATCTCAGGGTAATAGTCCTGATTAAGTAGAAGGTAGGGTTTGTTTTTTTTTCCTAAAGATGTAAAATTCCCTTAGCAAAAGCAACTTTCTTAATTGTAAATATGCATGCATTCTTTGTGGGCAGGAAAGTAATACCAAGACAAGTATGTTGAAATTAATTTCTTTTAAAAAACCCAGTAAACAAATGCTGTTGAAATGCAACTTTGGTCCTGAATCTAAGGCAACATATGCAGAATCTGTTGGTTTGTTTAAATTGATTTTGCACACAATGGCATTTCAGTTCTGTAGTTTATTTGCTACTGTTTCACAGTTTTAGGAACTGATACTGTTAGATCATATCGGTCATTCCCACTGTGATCAAAATACAGATATCTAAAACCCAAACTCTTTCTTCTTTTTACCTCCAGTACTAGGCTTCCACCTGTGGCAGAAGGATGTTAACAGTAATGGGGAGAAATATGTGAAATTTCCCAGTGTAGACAGAGTTGGTATTCCCTGTTGCCCTGAATTCACATCCAGACCTAAACCACAAAGCGGCAGTTAGGCTGTAGCAGACCTGTTGGGGTTGGACTCAACGACAGGAGCCAAACTGGAGATTTTTAGCAGCCTTGCTAGTCCATGTCCTTTACAACGTTTTGCGTAAGTGTCCCATCACTGTAAATACCAGTGTTGCTGAATTTTACCAAAGTTCCCTTGCAGTAGATATTAGGAAAGAGGTCCATTTTATAGTGACTCACCAAGCAGAGCTTTGCCTACAGTAGACTTTCAGGGTCTGTCTACATTGCTGTTAAAATTGAGTTAGGGTCCTGTTTAAAACTATAGCACTCTATTTTGTGGTGTTACGTGACTTTAAACTTTGTGATGTAGTAACTATAGCTTCTGATCCTTGTATGAAAAGTGCTTTAAGATTTCATCTGTGCTACAAAAAAGCACCACAGCTCCTGGTGGGTTGGAGCCTACTTTTAAAACTTATTGGGCCACAATAGATGCAGTTTCATCTGTAGCACGCAGCAGACAGCATCTGTTTATATCCACAGTTTGCCTGTGCGTCGCTTTTCATCGAGCTATGCAGGAAAGCTTTTCTCTAGAAGTCTCCCAGAGTCCTAGCAAGCTTCTAGCAAATCAAGTGCCCTCTGCAGAAGAGCCATTTTTGCCCTATATGTATGGTAGTTGGGACTGGTGACAGCAGTGTTATGGATCCTGTAAACTTTGTAGTGAGAAAGGGAGTTTTTAGACTTGACTCTGACAGCCTTTCTGTAAAGTAATACAGAGCACTCCAGGGAAAAAGAAAAAGAACAAAAAAAAGGGAAGAATGCATTGTGCCAGCCAGCGTTAAGTATTAAAGTATTTTAGCAGTAAACATTCTTGACTTCTTGTGGGGGGCAGAGGGGAAGAGACTGGAGAATTTTGCATGAGTGCGCAATACAAGGAGGCCACATTTGGCAAGAAATGTTTCCTTGAGCACTGAATGCCACTTCTTGGCTACTGGTGTGTGTTGTTACATCCACAGAACTAACTTCCTCATTTTTTTATGTTTGTTTTTATTAATTGAGACACAGTGGAAGCTCCTCCTGTTTCAGATGAAACACAACCAACCATAAGTGATCATTTTCTTCATCGTTTGCTGTTGAGCAGGTTGCACAGCTTGTTAGAATAGCTATTTTAGTGACATGGTTATGATATTATGTGCTTTCTTTCCCCTTCCTCTCCCTGCCAGATCTGGCTTACCCTTTCTGTATAAGGCGCTGTGTGGGTTTTTTTGTTTTGTTTTGGGAACATGTGGAGAAGAAGCAAAATGAAGTGAAAATGCAAGCCAAGGTAGAACAGCCTTACTTTAGGGGGTAGCCTTACAACAGAGCTTTATAGTGAGTGTGCTGTATTCCAAAATATGTAAGCCAAAAACAAACAAAAAAAGCATTCATTTATGCAAAAAAAATTAAAAGAGGTGTTGGAAGACTTCTTTAATATGTACCTTCTAAAGGTGGAGTAAGGTCTCACCTCACCAAGTGATATGGTTTTGTGATACTTCTTGCTGGCTCAGTAGGAATGGGTTGGGGTATAAGCGCTTAACATTTCCTCCTATGTTTTACAAGCAGTAAGTTAAATGTGGTATTTATGAATGTGCCTTTGTGAGTATAGTGACTGTCTAATTGAGGAGACCGCTTGGGCTGGAGGGGAGACAATGGTCAATTTATTCTTTCAAGAGGTCAGACATTGAGATTGAAGCCCACTGGTCCCCTTTGACAAGCAGCATCATTGGCTGGTCTCTACACTGCACAATACGTATTCATATGTGGTAGAGATTGGGGTGGGGGGTGCAAAGGGATGTCATGTGGTGCACAGAAGCTGTTGATAGTTCTCGGCTAGTCTGCCGTCGCAGGTTGAGTTTGTATATGTATTATATGGCTTCTCTTTATGTTTGTGTGCATGAGTGTGAGTGCGTGTGGCTTTGGTTTTTTGTAAGCACTGGAGAATTGAAACACAGTGGTGTTTGAGACAAATTTATACATGTAGAGAAGATGATGTTTTGTAGCTTCTGTTAGATAGTGGGTGCAGGCACACTTTTACCCTCTCTGCCCGTGTCCTGGTAAGCAAAACAGGAATTTATTTTTTTCAACCCTTCAACTTCCAGCACACTTAATGTTGCCATTTAAATGAACAGGGTATAAGACAAGAAGAAAAAAAAAAAAAAGAGTTTTTGAAATGGTGAGGTAGAAGTGTTTAAAAGGAAAAAATCTGAAGTAATTTTTTGTTTCTTCAAAGCTGTTTGTAGCTAAACATGGGAATCTGCAGTGTCTCCTTCCATTTGTTTTTATTTCCTAATAATTCACCTCTTCGTCCCACCCAAAACACGAGGTGACAAGATCAAGAGCTGTTGTTGTAGCGCTTTGTAATTCCCACCCTGAAGAGAAACTCCAGTGGGATCCCTCAGCTCTATTCAGGAAGACAAAGAGAGGAGAGACTCTGCAGTTTTCTTTGCTTCGCTCTCATTCCTCTCTAATGGCCTTGAAATGTATTATTATGCAAATGTGAATTTTGATACTGAACTTAAGAAGAGGTTGTTTGTTCTTTTTTCAAAAAAAAAAAAAGGTCCCATATGTGGTTAGCATTGCTTCTTTATTTTGTAAGTGAATTGTAAACTATGCATTCTGCAAAGGGGGTACAGGGGACGAAGATACTTTGCTAAACTGTTCAGGAGTTTCTGTGTCCATGGCATATCCATTATCGTTTGGGGAAGTGGGGAAGTGATAACTTTGAATTAAGAAGGAATTGATACGAACCTTTCTTTTGTCAGAAATTGGCTGATGGATAACTGGGTGGAGATTTGAATTACCAATGTTGGCTGCTAAACAAAAGCAGCTCTCAGCCTTGCGCAGGGTGAACTCAGCCACACAGTGTTAACCCAGGGCCAAAAGGGTGACTGGGACACCAGGTCTACATGGGAAATATCTATCATCTCCTGTGCTCTGGCCCTTGTTAAGCTCAGGAAACCCACTGCCACAGGCACTGGTTTTTTTGGATTTACTACTCGTTTTCCATTTCAGCAGTCCTTGTGCTCTTCCAGTAGAATTGGAACGTGGCTAGTCCTTGATATCCACACTTCCTTATCCCTAGCATTTTCTTTGCTGCTGATTCTGGTACTGTTCAAACAGTGACAGAGCAGCTGTGAGCAGGATGGTGGAGATGGTACTTACTTTCTAGTGCTGTTCAAAGCCCAGCTATGAGGACTGTGTGTTTTCAACATCAGCAGCTACCAGTGTTTTGTTGTCTGGTGTTGCTGCCAGTGACTTAGCACTAATATTGAAAGTATGTGAAATTTTAGGGCAAATAGACTGATATGTATACCAGGTCCCCTCTATTTAAAAGGAACTGTCCTATTTTTATTATAAGGTTATATCGTAATGGTCATTAAAAAGGATTTACTTCCTCACATCTCCAAAATGCAATCATTGTGAATGATGTGCATTCCTTGAAGCTTGCTGGGCTTCCAGGAAGAGTCTCCTCAGAAAAAATGTAGATCTCACTGCTCTCTCCATCATTATAGTAGGGACCTTTTGACTTGACTTTTTCCTTTGTCCATGGTGAACCATGGTACTGGCATTATCTTAGGTGTAATATCATAAACTGAGAGATTATCCTGCCTGTATTCAGTGTTTTCATGCAGCAGTTTTATTTTTGCTGACATTCACAGTACTGTAATAAGTAATAGACTTGATGATCACTCTCGCATCTGTGCCTGCCTTGCAGATGTGATCTTATCAGGGTTCCACTCTGTCAGAATGCCTTTAAAAAAAAAAAAAAAAAAAAAAAAAAAAAAAAGAGAGAAATCAGAAGCTTAAACTCATTCACAAAAATACCTCGTGGTACATTTCCCCTTCTGATGTAACCTTTTAAATCTTAGTTTTTCTTCTAAACTTGATGGGCTTTTATGCCTTTATTTCCAGCTGTTATCTCCTTTGTAAAAAGATATTTGAACTAGTGGTTTTGAGCACAAGTTGGGAAGCCTGAAACTCCTGAATTTTAACATTGGCCATTACTCTTCTCTTGCCTTGGGCAAGTCATTTAACTACTTTGCCTTTGTTTTTTTCACCTGTAAAGCGGGGTTGTTAATAATACTTACCTACCTCACAGGGGTTTTGTGAGGATCAACTAGTCATGTTTGTCAAGTGCTTTAAAGAAAAAAGCATGATAGAAGTATTATGAGGTTTTCACAGCAAGATCACTAGTTCTTTTTACATTGTTTGCTTGTGTGGAGGGAGATAACCATTTTTTTTTTTTTAAATTATTGAAGCCATCACACACTCAGATCATAAATGATAGAAGTTGATAGAGATTCAGTTACTCATATTCTTCAGTCTTTATGCTTGATTTCATCTTCTTTTCTTTATATAGTTATGCCAGTGTTGCTACAGGTCACATGTCTCTAGTACTTTTAGATAAGCTTCAAAATTGAAGTACTTTGAGCTTGCTGCTTCTTTCACCAGACCACCAAATCAGAATAAGTTTGTGTATGTCTCCCTGCTGTTAAATGGCAGTTTTGGTAATGTCATCTTTCAAGTAGACACATCTTTTCCTGCCATCAGGAAGGGGAGGTGGTGGTATGTAGTTCCAGAGAGGGGACTGTAAGATGAAGAACCTGGCCACTTTATGCTGCTGCTCCAGGGATAAAGGGCAAAGTAGCTTTCGATGTCCTTCCCTGAGATAATTTCAGTGTGTTACCAGTCACACTTCAAATGCAGTGTCTCTTCTTGTCCACAATATACAGAAGCCATCACCTGCCAATAGAACGTAGGAACAGAGAGAATGATAGTAGATGCTGCTTGTGTATATGCCTTACAGCTCTCCCAGAATGTCTCTGGGAGGGTGGTGGGGGATGAGGTCTTCATTGGGTAAATCCCACAGCTGTCAGGGAACCTCTGCTACTTTCTCCCCTCTCATTCACTTGGTCGCTGTTTCTTCTTTCTTGGATGTGCGTCTCAGGGATGTGCATATGAGCCCATGCCTCGTGGAATTTGGTGTTTGAAATATCAAGAACATGGTTTCTGTACCTGAAACCTTTCTGTCTGACACTCCCTGGTCCTCTCTGTCCTGCATTGCTCCCCGTGGCCTTAGGAACATCTCTTCACTGTTACCCTATGCCACCCTCTCCATCTCTGCCAGTAATCAAGTGTACACAGTGATTCTGCAGAGAAAGAAGCTGAAGTGATGCAAGTGCACCCGTGGGATTTACACACAGAGGTATCTTGGTTTTCTGCTGCATCTGCTCTAAAGCCTGCAGAACATCTGATGCACAGTGCTTTTTCTTTCTCATCTAGAAAGCAGAACAAACAACAGTATAACTCCGATGATGGCAATTCTGTAATGTTTACTTTGAACTAAATGCTAAGTATTTTCCTCAAAGAACCAAAAAATCCCCCACCTTCTAACAAAAGTAACCAAATGTAATCTTCCTGGGAGCGGAAGAGGAAAGGGGAGGAGGAAAAGCAGTGACAGGGGAGCATTCTGATCTATTTTCATCTCCACTGCTCGGCTGGAGGTGTGAAATGCTGCTTTGAGTTCCACAAACATAAGGGATTATGTTTACAAAGGTAAATGCCTTCTACCTGTTCAGGAAACTCGCTACTGGTGGGCATTGGGAGTTTGGCAAGTTTCTCTTCATTGCAAACAAGTAATGGGAGAAGGGTGTGTCTGGAAGAGGAATGGAGAAACAGATTCATTTCATCTTAGTCTTCTTGGTAAAAGAATGCCACCTTCTTATTTCCTTATGGAATGGAGGGTTGAGGTGGCTGAATAGAAAATCATTAATGTCCAATATGGGCTGGATTAGAAAAGGCAGCTTTTCTACTTTGCACATAAATATGTAACAGGAAGGTACAGCTAAAGTCCTCTTGCCTGAAACACTGTCCCCCAGAAGCAGACATTGTAATAATAGTGGCTGTGTGTATATTGATGCTATTTGCAAGTTACCTGTAAGTGTTTATTTTTTTTTTCTTATACTTGAAATGGCTTCCTTTACTAAGCTCTTACCATAGTTCTGGTTTCTCCCCTCTTTCTATAGTGTGCAGTAAAGAAAATTACAGGACAAATGGGGAGAATGTAGAGGAGATGACACTATGTCTTGCATATCCAGGTTTCATCTTAATTTCCATCCCATATTCTCAGAAATGTTTGAACTTCCTAAGGGTTTTCCATGGACACAGAAACTCAGCACTTTAGAAGGTGCTCTTGTAAGACTGGCTGACCCCTTTTCCTCCTTTTCTATATTTTTATTTTACTTTTAGTATAGTGGTACTTAAGATCACTGGTTCACTTAAAAAGAAAAAAAAAACCAATAAAATGTTTAAACTCTACTAATGTACAAATAAGCTGAAATGTTGCATTTTATGTGTATTTTTGCCATAGCAGGTACTGTATTTCTCATGCTGGATTTAGAAAAAAAAAAAAGAATGGAAAAAAAAAGAAAAAAAACAAACAAAAGGGTGATGTTTTATTGGAGTGTGACAAGTTAAGAGTAATAAAGAATTAAGTCGTCGTCATTTCATTGAAACTGAGAGATGGTGTAATACTTATATATAAGTTTTCTGAAGGTTTTTTTTGGGCTTTTAAGAAGCTTTTTTCGTTTTTTCTTTTTGTTGGTTTTTTCTTTTTGTTTTGTTTTTGTTTTTTTTTTTTTTTTTTTTTTTTTTTTGAAAGATATGATTGTATTATGTGCAACTCAGTTGCTTACATTATAACTACAAACTATTTTTGGGTTCCTGGAGAAAAAAAAAAGGAAAAAAAAAAAAAGAAAAAAAAAAAAGACTAATAAATGTGTTTGGCTGCTAAGCATTTAAAGCCGGTGTTTGTGCCCGTTTTGTGTCCCTGCGGCCGCGCTGGCCTCCGGGCGCGGGGGGGCGCCGCGGGCCGGGCCGGGCCGGGGCGGGGCGCGCTGGGGGCGGGGCCTGTGCCTGTGCCGCCTTATCCCGGGGCCGCGCCGCCGCCCCGGGCCCTGTGCCTGTGCCGCTGCTGCTGCCGCCTCTGCCGCCACCGCTGCCATGGCGGCCCCCGCACAGCAGGAGGACGTGATGGCGCGCTACCGCTCGCCGCTCGTGTCGCGCTACGCCAGCGCCGAGATGGCCTACAACTTCAGCGAGAGGAAGAAGTTCGGCACCTGGCGCCGCCTCTGGCTCTACCTCGCCCAGGCTGAGAAGGTAACGCGGGTCGGGGGCTGAGCGTGGGGCCCGGGGCATCTTCACGTCCCTCCCCTTACGGGCTCTGGGGAATGAGGGCCCGGGAGCCGGTGAATCGGCCGTACCTTCCCGGGGCTCCCCTCAGGAGACCGATAGAGCGGCGTTCCAGGCGCCCCTTGGGCGCGTTCCGCCAGGGATGGGTGTTCTGCGAGTTCAGGGTTACCCAACCCTCTGTACACAATCCTCCGCGAACCTCTTGCCCCTCAGCAAATCGTCTCTTCTCGCCTCGTATCCTCCCCCTTGCACTTTTGCCCGCGCTGTAAAATTGGTTTTGTAAAAGCTCTGCTAAGCAATCTTTGGTGAGGGGTTGCCTTTGAGCAAACATCGGTGTCCTTCCCGAGCGCTCGGTGTTTGCTTTGCGGGAGGTGTGACGGGGGAGGTCCGCTCTCCATTCAATCCCATGGCTGTCAGTCCGTGCCAGCCGGAACACCCCCCGATTCTGCAGCCATTCCTTGTTAGATAACCCCTTTTTTCTGAGATAAGTTTGCTTTTGGCCAAAGCGAGCAGTACATTTATCCCACAAGTAGTAGTGATGTTTCTGGCAGGCCAAGTGCTGCAAAAACAGTAACGCAAAAGTTTGTGATACTGTGTATTATTAATTTTACTACTAGCAAGCAGCAGCTGAGAGTATGTCCATATGATTGCAAGCTGTTGTGTTAGTAGAGGATATGAAGTTAGTTTTTTTGACGTGCACTTTAAGAATCTTCTGACTCTGGTCCTAATTAGGGATACATGTACAGCTGTTATTACATCTTAATTGAGACACAGTCAGTGCACTAACTTGATTCCTTGTGACTCTTACCAGGTTTTTGACAGCAAAAAAGCTCTAATATGTTTCCCAAAAGAAAAAAAAAATTTAAAAAGGCACAGAACCGCCTGGCTTCTGACAGAATCAGACTTAATAGGAGCTCCCCCCTTTTTTTTTTTCAGAATCCAGTTTCTGTTTTCAAAGCCCTGAGATTGCTAGAAGCAATCCAAGCACTAGGTCTGGCTGTTATTGAGTGCAAGGGCCGAGAAGCACCATGCTGGAGAATGAGCACACAGTGTCATTGCTGTGATTTCCTTCTGCGTGCAAGGAGAGTATCACTACTGCAGCTTTGTCAATAATATACTGGACCAGATGTGATATTTCAGAAGCAGAAGATGCAGCTGTCACCTTCCAAAGTACCTCATGCCTGATTTCATCACAGTTCAGATGGAGTTCAGGGGAGTGAGAAATCTTATCTGTTATAGAAAGTGCCAATACTATGAATACATGCTTGAGGAACTCTGCATGTTCAAAGCACAACAATTTAAACATAGTCATATTAATTCCAGCAGATAATTATTACTTTTACTTTGTTTAAGAAGAGAATACATGAGTTGCCCAATAGGAGAAAGCAATCTACTTGAAAGAAGCAGTTTGAGGCTTCTGGGTTTTCACTCCCAAGCCCTCAGCTCTGGAGTACCCCATCTCCTTACCCTTGCTCTGCCTCCCATTGCCATCCCAGAGTTTTGTTGTCAGAAAGTAGAGACAGTCTTGCAACTTCTTGAGCTCTCTTTTCATAGTGGGAAGAGGGAGACTACTATTTTTATCTAGCTCCTCGTTCCAGAGCAGTTTGTAATCTAATGTCAGCTCTGGACTAAAAAGGAGGAAGAGTCAGCCATTTCCAGCACCTGTTACCTCTGTCAGTGATCAGTTAGTTACACATACAAGCAGTTTCTTTAGGTTCCTTATAGAAGATGCATAATATTTCTATGAAAAAGAACACCAGCCCAAATACCAGGTAATAAATAAACCATGGCAATTTATTGGAGCACATATCACTTCCAAGACGTTCATGTGTTGCTTCTGCCATCGTTCTTTTTGAAGATACATTAAAAACCAAAAAGTAACAAAACAAATGAACTGTGGGTAATACTTACTTTTGTCTTCTGATAAATCAGATCTAGGAAGGTCTAATCATAGATTTTCTCAAAGTTGCAGGGAGTAATAAGACAGAAGACATGCAACTTAGTGATGAAATTTTAGGTAAAGTACAGGGTCTGTCAGATGGCTTCAATATTCACTCTACTTAATAGGTGAAATTTTTAAGTGGTCCATTTGGAGTATGTGAGATAAGAATGGAAGAATTATTTCAGTAGAAACTGAATTTGGCAGAAAGTCTATACAGTGTTTTGCTCCTTTCAGCAGGCAATAGCAGGAGTTTGAAAGAGCAGACTTAGAAAAGTGGGATTAGTAAGAAAAGCTTATCTTTTTCCAACTGACAGTATTGAAGTTTGGGTTAAGAGCTAACGTGTCTGAATTTATACCCATCCCAAAACATTAAATTTTTTGCAGAAATTCCTTTGAATTATTATTCTTCTGTTAACATTTTTTATCTTGAACTCTTGACTTAATTGCATTCAAAAGTCAAGTATAAATTTCTTGGAGCTCTCCCTTCTCATAGAAGTAGCTTTGACATCCTGCAGCATCAAACTGGCTTGCAATATGTTTGGCACCTGTGAAATATAAATGTTTTCTCTCTATAGTAACCCACCATCTATTTTATCTGCCCAGTTAAGTTTCTTTATTTTTCTGTCATATGTTCTTTATACAATGAGCACCCCAGCATTCTCATTTTGTATCCAGGAGCTGTGCCATGTCACCCACCTGTTAGTGATGAAAAGTCATAGCTGCTAGAGTGGCACATTAGAATATTGGGGCAGTCTCAGAAGAATGACACCCTAAAAGCACAGAAAGCTCACCACTGACTTCACTGACCTGTGGTGCTTTGGGGAAAACCCTGTGTTCTTCCTTGTGTAGTTTTCCTACTTGGTTTTTTTTAGGTACACAAGTGTGAAGGACGTTTGATTGTTTTCTTCCCGAGGTACTGCCAAATTCAGCAAAAGCTCCAGAGGCCTCACATGTTGTTTGTGGACAGATGAGAACATCATTTGTCTTGGCACTACCCTGTCTTGTACATGTCATCCCTTTTGGGGGGTTATTTCTTTCCTCTCTATATGACTGTACTGTGGTCAGCTTTTCCCAAAGAATCACAGATACCTGAGCAAGGCATGAGGTTTTAATCTTGGCACAAGAGTGTATTGCCTGCTGAACTGCCTGTGCTTTTAGGCAGGTGCAGTCTGGGGCCAGGTGCTTTTGCTGATTTAGCTGGACACCCATGGGCATGTATATGCTTTCAACAGCATAACTTTGGGTACTAATTATCTGATGAGGACCTTGAGGACACATCTGCTTCACTTGCTGTCTTCTTCAGTTCCCGGTTCCACATCTGCAAGCCATTTTTTCAGTCAGTTTGATTCTGAACAGAACCAGTTTTTAAAATACTTTGAATCCTGGAAGCCTCCTGGTTAGTAATTTCTCATTACTGATGCACAGGACAATAGTATTTTAATTTGGAAAAGGCAGTAATGCCAAGTTCATTGTGAGACTTAATTTCTCAGTATCAGGAAAAGACATTTTTCTCATCTTAGTGGATTATACCATTTTATAATCTTATGGATATCTTTGTTTTTAAATCAGCTTGCTGAAAAGCTCTAGCAATTAGTTTTGAATGTGAACTAGGAGCATTCATCTCCTTCTTCCAGATCAAGTAACTGATGTCACAAGGTTTTACATTCTGTCTGAGATAAGGTACTACAGAAAAGGTACCAACATATACGTAAACATATTAGATAGATAGATAGATATCTTGCCATATGTTTTAAGCCCCCGTTTATATTTATGTAGGTCTAGTTGTGGTCCAGAGAGTTTTTCCTGTCACAAGTTATTTAGTCCTATGTTAGCTGGATTTTTCTTTAACCAAAAGGTAAACTTCATTAAAAGAAGTTTAAACTATACTATTTTTATGTCACTTTTCTCCATGTATTTTAGTTTTTGTAGTTTTCACAGGAATGTTACATGATTGAAGAAAGTACGAAGCCCAAGAGGAACATCTGAAAATGGACACTCCCCTATCCTACTGGAAAAGGCTGGAGAGCCCTAGAATGAAAGCATTTGCTGTTACAGCTCGATTATACCAAATTGTCACACTTCTGGGAAATGTCAGACAGGAGTAAACTCTTTAAACAGCTTCTGTCTCAGTTTGTTGGTAAAGCAAAAAAACAAAAGCTCTTTTCCCCTTGCAGTCACTTGGGCTTTCGATCACAGATGAGCAGATACGGGAGATGGAAGCAAATCTGGACAACATTGACTTTGAGATGGCAGCAGAGGAGGAGAAGAAGCTGCGTCACGATGTGATGGCTCACGTGCACACCTTTGCCCACTGCTGTCCAAAAGCTGCAGCCATCATTCACCTTGGAGCAACTTCCTGCTACGTAGGGGATAACACGGTAATACAGCATTTACAGTTCCCTGCTTGCAGAGCTGGGGAAAACAAAGATACGCTTGGTTGTTTTATAGCTCCTTATAAAGTTTTCTTTATAGAATATTAAGTGGATTTTTCAGTCATTTTTGTTAATTTTATTGTTTAAGTTAGTTCAGTTCTTTAACCTGGCTACCCTACGAAGGCAAGCTCCACTTGTTGCCTTCCTTCTGAGGTGATGCAAGATTTGTCTGGAAACTGTTCCCTAACCTCTGCTTGCATGTTAAATACTCAAGGAGATAAGAGAGGAGTTGCAAACGCATGAAGAAACATGTGAACTGTGTGATTTATCAGTTACACCCCTGTGACAAGAGTTTGTTGACAAAACAGGGTCCATGAGCTTTTAACTGCTACTTGGAGCCCCTTTGTAATTCAGGGCAAACAAGATTTTCAGCAATGAAGAGAATGGATCAGTGTGTGAAGTGAAAAAGCTGGGTGCTTTTTCAGCTGGGTACTTTTATAGTTTTACAGAACTGTAAAATATGTGTGAAAAACCTCGTCTAGAACAGACCAAAGACTGAAGCCTTACTTCTCAGTATGTGTCACTGTTCCACTGTTCAGGCTATTGCAACTTCACAGCTGCTTTTGTTGTATGAGAAGCTGCTGTGTGATTATTTTTTCTCTATTCTTTTACAAACCTGTTTAGCTTTTGGGTAATATCATAATTCTTTGTGACACTTGTGCCCAGCTGTACCTCAGTCTCAAAAGGAGGAAAGACAACTGGTGCCTCTTTAGCCCACTTATTTTCTTGCTGTCTTCACCCTGTGTTTTCCACTTGGGACCACATGATTTAGTCTGTCATTCCCTGGGCAGTCCCAAGAACCTCAAAGTAATCATTCATAGGCACTTGGTGGAAACAGGTCTTCCACCACTTACAACTTTCTGTGCACAGTATAAAAGGATCAATGGTGGATCCAGCATTTTTGTCATGAGCAAGTTCAGTGCAAGTTCTGTTACAAGAAGGAAAGCAAATAATTTGTTTTAAGAGGAGACTTTTGAGTCCACGAAGCATAAATCCATGTTCTCTCTGAGAGAAACTGTTATGTCTAGTCCTTTAGGCATGGCTCAAAATTATTTTCTCTGCTTCTTTCAGGATTTGATTGTCCTCCGTGATGGATTTAACCTCCTGCTACCCAAGGTGAGAAGGTGATTCTGCAGTGTCTCAGAACTGGAGAGCACTCTTGTCCTGTGCATAGCCTGTTTAACTTAGATTTTCCTAAACTTTTGTGGGAAGCTAGGAGGAATTGTCTGGCTGGGTTGTTCTCAAAAAAGTGAACAGTTCCCTTCTTTTCTCAAGTCCTTTTCCAGAGCTTTTTTGCTCACAGTGAGAATTATAAGCAGGTCCTTGTTTATCTGTGCCACAAGTACTACATAGCAATACAACTGTATTACTTTCAGGATTATCTTACCTATATTCTTAGGCGTGTCTCAGCATTCAAGAAACTATATAATACAATTTTCTGAGGTCAAATACAGCAGGAGTGTAGTGCAGTGGTGTCTGTCTGACCTGAATGATCTAAAATTCAATTTGCCCTGGACTGTACATTGGTCAATTATATGTCAAGCACCTTAACTTCTGACCAATTCCAGGAATAAAAAAAATACCCAAGGATGAACCAACTGCAGGATTGGGTTGGGCATGAAAATTAGATTAGTTTGAGCTTGAATCCAATGACTTGTGTTGGCTCTTGCTTGAGTTTTGTAGCAAGCAGAAATTGCATGCATGCCCTGAAAAACTCAAAACATATCTTCTACAATTAGAACAGGCTGCACAGTTGCCTCTCAAGGTCCCTGCTTGTACAACTGCCCCTTCATGCACAGTGGTTTCCCTCCCCTTTTTCTCACAATGTTGTGCTTAAGCATGTGAATTTTGCTGTGTTGTTTGAGGTTTTTTCCTCCCTCATTCCACCTCTTTTCTATCCTTCCTGCTTCCACCAGCTCGCAAGGGTGATCAGCCGGCTGGCAGACTTTGCTGAGAAGTATGCTGACATGCCTGCCTTGGGCTTCACTCACTACCAGTAAGTAGCTAGCAGCCTTTGCTTTCTTTTTGTTGTCTGTGCTTTGATTGATGACCTGCTACTGCTCTTCTGCCATCCTTTTTCCCATCTCTGACTAGTTGGTGGTTCAGAAAAGGCATATGTGCCTGACTCCAGGCTTGTCTCAGGAAATTGGATTGTTGCTTTGACTAGCTGTCAGCAGTTGCTTCCTCACAGCTTCATAAAGGATGACTTCCAGGCAAACACAGATGTGCATATTCTGGGCTGTTTCAAAAAAGCATGACTGATAATTGCACTAAGCTTGTCTTCCAGTCGATTTTCTTTGTTTTTTTTAAGTAATTTTTCACTGCAATCTAGAAAGTTTTTTAATGGCTACTTGTTACTACAGATACTGAGTCAAAGGACAGTGAGATGTGAGTGGTTTTGTTCTTGGGGTAGTTTAATCTCCTGTTTCATGGAGACTGTCTTCAGAAGCACTGACTATACCATAAGGTAATCCTGGATCTTCTACCTCAATGATAAAGAACAGCAGAGGCAGGGAAATTAAGCACAGCTTGTATCAGATTAGTGTCTGGTACTTTATCATTTCTCCCAAAGGAGAGTGAAAGCATCAGGTCAGGTCTCTGCTTTATTGTCTTGCTGTATGTGCAGTGTTGGTTACATCAGCTCTAGTCCTACAGCCCTCTTCATCTACAGCTTTCTGGAGGAGTATCTGTGTTAGTTTTGTTTGGGCTTTTGGAAAGAGGACAGAGAAGTGTTCAAGAAGTGCAGGCAAGGTGAAATCATAATTGATGTCTCAGCCTTTTCTGTGTTGTTTGTGAGCAGTGCCTTTGCTCCATTTACAATCATGTCCGTGTTTTCCCTAGCCTTCTTTTTTCCTGCTTATCTACTTGCAGAGGCCTGTCTTGTTGCCTTTCAATCCCATACTAAATTCATCCAGGTGGGTTTTGGCTTTCCTTGCCCCATCCCTGCAGTGTTGAATAGTTTTTTTGTATTCCTCCTGGATTGCCTGTCCCTGCTTCCAGATCTTACAAGCTCCCTTTTTATGTCTGACCTTAATCAGGAGCATGTTGTTCATATTTGCATGGTTTTTCGAAATAGTAAAGAGGTTTTCTTTGGAGTTCATGTGGATAATTGGAAATATTTTCACCTTCTGGGTTCTGCATAACATTGCTGTTTTCACCTCAAAGCATTTTCAGGGGGACTGAGGTGTAGCTGAAGCTTGAAGTTACTTATTCCAAGGTAGAAGTCTTACAAGAAGTGTTGGCTGGCAGCATTGTTGAAGTGTGTTTGCCCAGAGGCTGAAGAACACATTTTTATAAATAAGAAGGAAAGGTTCCTGAGAGGAATCATGTAAAATCACAAGTGAATGTAGATGTCTCTGTGCTGAGAAGTTCACACCAGTGCTGTGAGTCAGCCAGGGTGCCCCATGTACCCTGGGTGAGCAGAATTGGGGTGGGGAATAAGTGCACCCCAACCTGTCACAGCCCCTGCAGGCCCGCAGGGGGCGCAGGCCTGGCACATGGACACAGAATTGCTGTTTTCTGGTAATGTAATTCCATCTGATTCCTGAAAGGCATTATTACATCTTCAGTACCATTTACTGCTGACATTGGTACATCCTTCTGCCTAAGCCAAATCCTGTTAATTTCTGCTCAAATGAGTCAAGAGAGATGAATCTGTAGGGAACTCTTAATGGCAGATTCAGCAGTGAAGTGTGGTGCTTGTGCCAATCCTCAGCGAGTCAAGTTGTGTTCTTGATTGTTTTCAGACCTGCCCAGCTCACCACTGTGGGGAAACGCTGCTGCTTGTGGATTCAGGACTTGTGCATGGACCTGCAGAGCCTGGAGCGGGCTCGGGATGACCTGCGCTTCCGGGGTGTGAAAGGCACCACTGGCACTCAAGCCAGCTTCTTGCAGCTCTTTGAGGGAGACCACAGTAAAGTATGTCAGACAGCCCAGGGTGCAGATGTACAGTCTTGGCAATTTTCTGCTCTGGAATGCTGCTTTCTTTGAGGGAACGTTGAGATTCTGGCATTAAATTTACAAAGTCACCGTGGTCCCTCTGGGGCTCATTGACAAGGCTCTGTGTGAAAGCAAACAGCATTTGGGAAGGGATGTTTCACAAAAAGGAGAAGATTTTTTGACAGTAAACTGAGAAAAGCAAAAGACTGTTTTTATTCTTGCTGACCTTGCCAAGTTGTATTTTGAACTCTGTTGTTTGTTTTTTTCACTTCACCCCAAGGTTGAAGAACTGGACAGATTAGTGACTGCAAAGGCAGGATTTAAGCGGTATGTAACACGAATTCTTAGCAGTGTGTGACTCCTGCTGGTAGTGTTGGCCCAGATTCCCCTGGTTGCCAAACCAACATCTGTGCTGCTGTTCACTTATTCCCCCTTGCCATCTTCCATTCCCAGTGGCATTTTCCTGCATAAAACTTCACCTCCTAAATAGGCCACTACTACTTGTCTCTCTGTCAAAGCACAGCTGCCCGTTTTCCTCTGTTTACCTTCTCGCCCATCTGCGTGCTGCCCCAAGGAACTGACAGCCTGAATCCAAAGTTGTTCTCATTAGAGCAGAATCACAGCCTTCCACTTCAAGAGCCGTGTCACTCCTTGCTCCAAGTCTTGCAGTACTGTTGTGTCTGGCTGGAATGCTCAATTTGTGTGTTTATTTCTAGGGCTTACATGGTCACAGGGCAGACCTACAGTCGCAAGGTGGATATTGGAGTCCTGGCTGTGCTGGCCAGTCTGGGGGCTTCTATACACAAGGTGAGCACCCTACTTTTGTACAGTGAGAAGGAGAAGTTTCAGATCTTGAAGAGAAGGTGCTTGTGGTGCAGAATGCTCTGCTCAAGAAATATTGGTGTTCCTTGTTCAGCTGTTTTCTTTGTGATCGTGTACATTCACCACTGGGTACACGCCTGGTACTCAAATCTCAAAGATTTTAAGACCAGTGACAAATAAAGCAAGTTAACTGAGCAGATTCTAAGATGCTCAGTTAACTTGCTTTAACACCAGATATTAGTCTAATCTATGCTAAATTGCTCCAATTAGAGTAAATGTCATTGCTAGTGGTGTATAAGTTCTTAAATTTCACCATTTCCTCCTAGTTAATTGCCTTTCTGATTATGGTGTTATTCTCTCTGTCCTTGTGGATTCTTTTTATTGATTTATTTCTGTTCTCTCCCTCTTTCTCCTCTTGAGCTAAAGTTATCTGTGGTATTTTCTTCTGGTTTGGTTTTTTCCCAGTTCAGTGAGCACACATTATCTCTGTTTGCAAATCACTGTGCAATTTGGTGATGCATTTTCAGTGTTCACTTCTGATCTGTCTTCCATTCCATGCAAACATTTGCCCTTGTTGGAGTCCTGTTCTCATCTAATCCAGTGGACATGCTGTTTTCTTTGTTTTCTTGTCAAACATTTTTAGGCCAGGAAGTATTTTTACAGTGTCAATTTTTTTGTCAAATTTTTACTGCTCCAGTTTACTTCTTGCACACAGATGCAAAGATTCTCCGAGAGCACTAAGATATATTGTGGGGGTTAGTTTGGTTCTGTTTTGTTAATTTCTCATGCTTTCTTTCTAGATTTGCACTGACATTCGTCTTTTGGCCAACCTGAAGGAGATAGAGGAGCCTTTTGAGAAAGACCAGATTGGTAAGAGATGAGAGGGTTTTCTTGGACTGGTATAAGTGTCTTTTCATTTATGTTGGTGTGGCCTTTTAAACAAACTTAGAAATGTCCCTGGCAGAATTTGCTTTAACTGGAGTTGACATCATTAGTATTTTCAATCCTTTTAAAAGAAAAAGAAAGGAGGGAAGGGGGGGAAGGAAAAAAAACCACCTTACCTAGAGGTTTCTGGATACTAAAAATTAAAAGGTTTGTATTTTTGCACTTCCCTGTATTTGGGGGGAACAGCAGGAGTAGTCATGTATGTCCCATTGCCTAGAGAGGCAGACCTGGCTCTGAAGAGTGCTTAATGTTTTCCAGTCTTCATGAAACTGACTGGAAAGCAGGTTTTCAGTTCAGCTCAGCATTTTGATCTTTGTAAGCAGACAAATCAGAAACAATAAAACTAGAGTGGCCCTTGCACCCTTGCTAGAAGAACACCAATGATGTGATTCTGACACTGTTAGAAAGGGAAAAGGAAATGTAACGTTTTGGTTCTTGGCTGAAAGAAAGTTCAGGTCCCTTAAATAGTTGTATAGAACTGAATCAGTGAATTAAGTCTTAGTCCTGTCTGGTACTTGTACCATTCTACATTCTGTGGATAGTTTTAATACACTAGAGCAACAGGCAGCAGTGTAAGCATCTTGAGTTTGAAGGACAGTGTTACTGAGCAAATGGAGGCTTGAACACTGCTAAGATTGCCACGGATAGTCTAGAGATGGTGCTAAATACTACATTAAAAAAATAAGACTATTTGTCTCTTGTATGCGGTAGTACTTCTGTTTTGCAGAATTGCAAAAATGTCATATAACTTTTTCTTTTTGCCCATATTTAGATGTTTCTGATCTGAAGGGAAAAATGGTGGTGTCATTTTCATTATTATAGAAAATAGTTGTATTAGAAAATGGTTGTATTTTGAGGCTTTAATCAAAACCATGACTGCTGGCACATTTTTCTTTCCTGGAGGGGGACCTATATCTCTTCTCCCCAGTGCAGCACTCCTTCTGTTGCCCTGTTTGCATGCCCTTTGCTCCTTTGGCAGGCTCAAGTGCCATGCCTTACAAGAGGAACCCGATGCGCTCGGAGCGCTGCTGCAGCCTCGCTCGGCACCTAATGACGCTGGTGATGGATCCCCTCCAAACGGCCGCCGTGCAGTGGTTTGAGAGAACGCTGGATGACAGTGCCAACAGGTCTGTTTGGGCTGTGCACTTTGTGCAGAAAGGCCCTCTGGTCTCTTTAGAAAATAATGCCTTCAAGCTAAACCCACAAGATACCACCTTGACAAAAAGCAGTCTCAGTAGAACCCAGAGACTACAAATTGGTTTCCTCTGTACCGTCAAATAAAAACTGTTAGGTTTGTTTTAATGTCAAGATCTGCAAAGTAAACCAGCAGTGAAAGGGAGGGATACAGAAGCCAGGGTAATAAATTGCTTTCATAGTCTTTCTGTTTCAACAGCACAGTATTAAGTACTCACATTTCTCAAATTATCCTTGTTTTATTTTGGATGGAGTTTTTTGACCCTGCTCTTTTTTTTTTTCCACTTTTTATAGAATAGTTCAATACCTTAACCCTCCAACTAATTTAAAAAATTAATCTTAATTTTGAAAAGTATTATTTATGTGAAGTAGTCAGGTCTTGGAGAAAGAACACAATTGCTTTTAAAAAAGTTTCATTGAAATCTGTGCAGGTCTTTAGGATATTGCTCAGCAAATTTTGCTTTGTTTTATGATTCTTCATTGTGACTATTTTGAGCTGAACAGCAATTATCTACAATTATTTTCAAGTAAATTACAGTGATTAAATTCAATGCTTCCATCTTTTATTTAGTACTAAATCTGCATAAAGCTCATACCTACTTTTGAAACATTTTAGTTTTAAAGTCATATTCTGTTGCAGAATTTGATCTCTTAGAAATCTCTAGACTTTAAGGTATGGCACCTGTGAGACAATGAACAGCAGCAGTTTTGGCTTGATTAATGCTAGATTAATGTTAAGGTTGCTAATGAGAATGTTATTTTTAAAATGTCTCCACAAACATAATACCTGCATAAAATTTCGTGAAAAAATAGAAGATTTTTTCCCAGAGGAACCTTACTCCACAGCTCCTAGTCCCATCATGAAAAGAGCTGCATAGGCAGCAGAAAACAATGTAAATTTAAGAGATTGCATACTGGTTGATATGGTGTGTTTATTACCACTAGCTACCAAGTGTTGAGAAATGTACTGGAATGTTTAGAATTTTATTTGCATCTCATCTAATAGAAAGACTTATTTTTCCATTTCATTAACCAATTCAAGTTCAAGAACTAGCATATTTTAAAAGATCACAGTTTAGGATGGGCCAGGCCCTGCTGCCACACATGGATGATGCTATGTTTGCTGCATTGTGATGCAGAGCATTTTGCCTGATTCAGCTCAGTCCCCACTACTCCTCTTGTTTCCCCTCTCTGCTTTTTGTCAGGAACCTGCTTTGTGACCAGGAGCTGGTTTATTGGAGGAAGCCCTCATCAAATGGATGGATCCCCTTGCAAATTCCCCACTGAGCAGAGCCAGGCACAGCATGAGCATGCAGCATGTCTTACTGCTGCAGGGTAGGATCAGTAGTAGACAGTTCAAGATAGAACACACAAGGGGAGATCCTTTAGACTGCTGCCCTGTTTCCTATTGTGTAATCACTGAATTACCTTGGAGCTTTCTATGTGTGCCTTCACCTTATTCCCTCTGCCTTTCTACTGACCAAAAAGACAAAAAAAAAGAGAACAGCTCCAGGGTTAGGCCACAGTAATGCTATGTAGAGCATGATTTAGGGAAGCTGAAGGACCTGAGGTGGACTGGAGCATGGCTTTGTTTCTGACCAGGTTTCTGGGTGTGTTTTGTAGGCGCGTGTGTCTGGCCGAGGCTTTCCTCACAGCTGACATCATTCTAAGCACATTGCAGAACATCTCTGAGGGACTCGTGGTGTATCCAAAGGTAAAGCAGGAGATAATGCACTTCCTTGGTCATGCTACAACTATGCCAAAATGTACAAAAATGCTCCCACACCAAGAATTACATTTTTATCTGTTAGTTCAAATGGTTTCAGAATTTTTCTCTATTCTTGCTGTATCCTCAAGTTGTAGGACATACATGAAAGGCCTCTTTTTTTCCCTGAATTACAAAATGGGTCTGTAGAACTTAGCACCAAAAGATAATGTCTAGACAGATCTCATCCAGTCCTGTAACTTACTACAGGTTGAAAAAAAAAATTATTGGACATCTTTTCCAAACTATATGTCTCTTACAAGATATGGCTTCTAAGTATTATTAGCTTCAATATCTGGATTTCCAGAGCTAAGTTCAAAATGACAATTTGTCTTTGCATCATGAGGACAAACTTTTTATCAGGGCCTGTTAATATGACAAGGGGTAATGGTTTTAAACTGACAGAGGGACAATTCAGATGATATAGGAAAGAAGTTTTATTTCAAAGAGGGTGGTGACACACTAGAATAGGTTTCCTAGAGAGGTGGTGGATGCCCCATCACTGGAAACATTCAGTGTCAGGTTGGACAGGGCTCTGAGCAACCTGATCTAATTGAAGATGTCACCACTCCATGCAGATGGTTGAACTAGGTGGCCTTTAAAGGTCCCTTCCAACCCAGACTTTTCTATGATTCTGTGACCATTGTCCAGTTCTAGATATTCAAGGGGAGAGGAAAAAAAACTTCACTGTGAAGTTTTCATTTGTCTATAAACTTTGTATAATGCTGTTTCTTTCTGTTTTTTTTTCTTTTTTGTGTGTTTTTAAGGTGATTGAGAGAAGGATCCGGCAGGAGCTGCCGTTCATGGCCACAGAGAATATAATCATGGCAATGGTGAAGGCTGGGGGCAATCGTCAGGTACAAATGAAGTGTCCAGAATACCTTTGTTTACAGCCTGGTGTTTTTCTCCTGAGAAACAAATGTATCTGGGCTCTTGTCCTATCTCAGCTTTCTCTGCTCTTCACCTGCTCCCAGAGTTATTAGTATTTCACTCATGCTGCCAAGCCAGGCTCTGCTCTCAGAGGGGAGAGCACTTGTGAAGATCCCTGTTTTCTGTTAGGAACAGTGTGTTTGGGCTCATCTGGCTGGCTGTGCTGGAGAAGGGGGAGACCTATTTTTATGTTTGATACTAGTAGGCATTTTCCTTTTTGAAGTAGGCCAGGCTTCTTTAAATGGAACATGTTGGCAGTTGGCTACCTTATAAATTAAAAGAGAATGAATCAGAACTGTTAACAAAAAGGCAAGACTATTCTGAACCACTCATTCATGTGTCATTCTTCCCTAACTCAGTACAGTATACTAACCACTTTGTTTATAGTCCATTCAGCTTCCTGTTTTCAAGCAAACTGTAATTAAATATTTTCCTTAGTAAATAAACTCAGACACAATTAAATTATATTACCTTATAATTTAATTTCACAATTCAGGTCAAAATTGATAATCAAATTTCCATCTTAATACAACACCTTATTTTCACTTACCTTTTAGATAATAATTTTTCCTTCTATGATTATTTCCACATCAAGGAGAGAAGTGAAACTTGCAAGAATAATTGAAAGGGTTTGATAGAAGCTTTGAGCAGAATATATGTGGTTTCAGTTTTCTGAAACAGGTTGTGGCACATCACCCATTATGTTAGTCAGGAAACATCCTTTTTTCCTTTTATTCCCCTGTGTCTCTGATGTCAGTGGGTCAGTGAGTAAGCTACCTGACTAAATGCATTAATGGTCACATCATGTGAATCACATTTTGTGATACATTTGTATCTCTTGTTGACTTGCCTTCTTTCTGTTTAATTACATACCCATAGGGCTTAGAAGGTGTTTATATTGACATTTGTATGTTCTGTTTTCCTGTGCTGGGAACTTTGGAACAGCACATTTTCTAGGCTTTCCCACCTCATAGCACTGAATTTCACTTCCTTTCCCCACTACTAAACAGCTCTCTCCCCTAAACATCCAGAAGATAGATCTGTTCAGCTGAAACATGTCAGTGCTGAAGCAAAATGACATTTAGATAGAGGAATCAGGATAATTTTTGTCCTAATTCTACATCAAGGATAATACATTTAAGAAGATTCCTATGTAGCTGTAAATGCAGTCACATGGCTCTTATTTTAGGACCAGCATGGCAGTATCTCATTTTGCAAGTGGTACCTGACTACATTTGGGTTCCCTTGTCCTTAGCAATTGATTACAAAGGAATGTTTTCTTTTCCTCAGTCTACCCTTATGTAGCCCATGGTTTGCAAAGTCTCACTGCTTGTTAAGTTGGACAGATTATTTTCCCTTTTCAAAATCTATAGGGGTTTTACATTGTTTACAATTGAAAAAAGCCCTTAGAATGACTCCTAAGAGTATTTCAGAAATTTGAAGAAGATTCCAATGTCATTAGTTTATGTTATAGTTCGACAGGGAATGTATGTGACATTTGGACTCTGTTAGCCTCAAAGGACAGATGTGAAAGAATGAAGAAAATCTTGTTTTAATGCAGTGGGCACGTGAACCACTGCAGTCCAAACTGTGTCTTCTTTTTGCACTGTCCAGGGCAATTATTTTTCCCTCCCACACAAGTTGGTGAGATGAACCTGTGCTGTCAGTAGCAATGGAATGACTTTTTTCTTTTTCCATCTTCTTCTTCTTGTACATACAGGATTGCCACGAGAAAATCCGTGTTCTCTCTCAGCAAGCAGCAGCTGTTGTGAAGCAGGAAGGGGGTGATAATGACTTCATTGCCCGTGTCCGTGCTGATCCTTACTTCAGCCCAATCCATAAACAACTTGAAACCCTGTTGGATCCCTCCTCCTTCACTGGACGTGCTCCTCAGCAGGTAAAGTAGGGGAAAGAAGCTGTGGGTTGTAATGCAATGTGTAGTTTAATCCTGTATTCTTTTGTATATAATATGTACACCCTGTTTGCTACAGAGTGTACATATCATATAATTCTAGTTGTACTACCAAGGGAAACACATTTTTTTCTTTTGATTTCCTTGGCTTTCTTGTCTTTCTTCCCTGTGGCATCACACTTTAGACCCTGGATATACCAGACTGTTGGGTGTCTTTTTGAAAGAGAGACCCCAATGAGACAAGCAGGTCCAAAGGGGGAGGAGGAGGCAAGACCTTTTCCTGATTTTGTTTTTCTCATCTTGAACAGGTGGCAAAGTTCCTGAAGGAGGAGGTTCGACCAGCGCTGGTTCCATACCAAAGCAAGATGGGTGGGAAAATTGAACTGGCACTTTAGGTATAGTCTGCAAACCTGTGTGGGTACAGGAAGATAATAAAAGCCTTATTGACCCGGGTCTATTTACTGTGTCATGTTATTTTGGTTCTCTACAGTACATTTAACCCCCTTACAGCCACCTTGATTCCAGATGGGCTTTTCATTCTTTGTCTGCTGTTTGATGGAGGTCAAGCCTCCATCTATAGTGTTCCTGAGAAATGCTCAATTGTGACAAGGTACCTTTATCACAGCACCTTCATTGGCCCCTTACCAGCTGTTGCCAGCTGTTAAAAAGCAATGCCTGGTGCTGCCTGACATTCACGTAGAACTCACTTGAAGAGCAGAGGTGAGGGGAACTGAAGCCACTCCCATTTTCATCTTTCTTTCCATGCCCTGAAACTTTCTCCACAGGTGTCTCAAAAGTTGATACAAGTTTGTCCTGACTTTCAGAGTACTGTGACTTGAGGAGCAAAAAGGCTAAAGTATTAGAGATAGTGGAAGAGAGAGGCCATGGAACTTCATGGCTCTTCAAACTGGTGCTCCCTCAGTGCTCCTTTCTTAGTTTAATACTGTAGCTGTGGCTCTGTAGCCTCTGAAAATCATATTTACGGGTTGTGGGTATGAAACCAGTTGTTTTTGGCTGTGATTGTGGTCCTTGGCTGTAGGTGCTTGATAATGAGTGGCAGGTGGACTCTGGCATGTCACAATTGTTCTCTACTACGAGTTTTGTCTGATAAGAAGAGAAAAAAGATACTGGAATTTATTGAATGCAAGGGAAATTCAAGAGCTTTGGTTTTATTTCTGATATTAATGATCTGTTTTGTTATGTCTGTGCTTTACTGAACATTTAATAGTCTTCTCCCTTTGACTTAAACTGGAATAATTCCCTTACCTCTTCTTCCATCATTATTATATCACAGAGCGTTTCTTCTGTTTCAGTGCAAAGAAAAAAGCTCTCTCTGGCCTCTTCTTTATTCAGACCCTCAGAGGTGACATGGTGAGGATTACTTGATGATTTTAGAAGTGTGATTGCTGAAGAGAATTAAGAAAAGCAGAACTGATTGACAGAGGCTACCTGCTATCATTCAGGTCATCACTGTTGAAAGAGAATTTTAAAATACTGCATGTTTTAATAAGGCTTGTCTTTTTTAAGTAGTTAAGAGCAGTGGGAAGCTTCAGGCTGTGATTTCCTTCCATCAGATTGCTCTGGCTTTACCTTGCCCCTAGAATATAGCATTCAAAATGTCTCAAACATTTGTGAGTTTGATGGTGTTTAAAACATTTTGCTTGCTTGTGCTATTAACATTTAATTAGCCATCTGTTTGAAAAGGATAACTCTAATTGAACCCTTGTAATTTTCAGGCTATTACTCAAACCGATAGCCAAGAAAGAAAACAGACAGATGCGTAAGCCATCCTTTCTTGGTCCTCTTTTAAAAAACCAACCCTGTGTGGAGAGCAGGAACAGTATCTTTTCCCATCATTTGAAATAAATCTTTGTCAGGTGAAGGCTGCCAGATGTGAGCTGTTGGACTTGTTTTCCTGGAAATTATAAAACGAGTAACGGTGCAGAGGAAAAGTCATCCTCCTAGAAATACACAAATCCTTGAGGAGACTTGCACTCCTTGGTTTGGGAGCCGACTTCCTACTTTGCTGCCGAGTCAGCAGTGGCAACAGCCAGAGATGTGATCCTGCTCCTGTACTCAGCACTGCTGAGGCCACACCTTGAGTCCTGTGTCCAATTCTGGGCCCCTCAGCTCAGAAAGGACATTGAGGTGCTGGAGCAAGTCCAGAGAGGGGAAACAAAGCTGGTGAAGCACAAATCTGATGAGGAGCAGCTGAGGGAGCTGTTTAGCCTGGAGAGGAAGATGTTTAGGGGAGCTGTCACCCTGCAACTACCTGGAAGTAGGGTGCAGCCAGGTGGGGGTCAGCCTCTTCTCCCAGGCAACAGGACAAGGGCCATAGCCTTAAGCTTGACCAGGGGAGATTCAGATTGGATATTAGGAGGAATTTCACAGAAAGGGTGAATACACAGGGTGGTGGAGTCACCGTCCCTGGAGGATTTTAAGGAAAGACTAGACGTGGTACTCAGTGTCTGGTTGACAGGGTGGTGTTCGGTCACAGGTCCATGATCTCAGAGGGCCTTTCCTAATTGATTCTGTGATTCCGTGGCAGGTCCCAGATCACCCTCTGGGCGGTTCGGTGCGTGTCCGTGCAGCCGTGCCGAGCAGGACCGTCCGCAGGCCCATCCCTGCCCTCGCCCGCCGGGCCGGGCCGGGCCGCGCTTCCCGGCCTACAGCCCCCGCCGCGCCGCGCGCCGCCGCCCGCATCCCGCGCATGCGCCCCGGCAGCGGCGCGCGGGGCCGCCGGGTCGGGGCCGGGCGCCCGCCCTGAGGGGACGGCGGCGGCGGCGGAGGCGGCGGCAGCAGCGGCAGCAGCAGGTGGGTGCCGGGGCAGGTGCGTGCCGGGCGGGCGGGGACTGCCCTTAGCCCTCCAGGGCTCTCAGCCCTGCACCGCCCCAGGAGCGGCTGCGCCGCCTGTGCGGCGCCCCCCGAGCACACCTCACCCCGGCAGCCCCCTGCCCCCGCGGGCGGAGCGGGGGCCGAGGCCGCCGGGGCGGCCCCGCTGCCGGGGCTGTGTGCGGGGCGCGGCCGCGGCTCCGCTCGCCGGGCCGGGGCGGGGAGCAGGGGGGGACCCCGGCCCGGGGGAGGCTCCGCGCACCGGCCGCGCTGACGCAGGGTCTGCTCCGGGCAGTGACTCACGCTGTGCTGCTCCGTCAGGGCTGCACGTTCTCCCTGCGCCCCGCTTGCCCCGGCTGGGCTCCCCTGCTCCCCGGGACTGCTCTAACCCGCCCCCGCTCCTGCCCGTGCGCGGCTCCCGGGGGTCCTGCTCTGCCATACTCCTCTGCTCTCCACGCCTGCGCCTTTTCCGAGGTGCCCCGGAGGAGAGACTGTCTGTCTGCTGTCTGGCTGGGGGGAAGGAATAGTCACGAAACACAGATGGAAATATGGCAGTATCCTCTAGGCAATGGGCACAAATAGACGCGCTGCAGGCCCTGTGATTGTCAGCTGTAATAAATGTTAGAAGGACAGCAGGAGATGTAATTCTTCGTACCTGGTGATGTAAATCCAAGGAAGCAAAGAGCCACGGTCACGCGGATTTAAATCTCTTTACAGGCAGTGGCTGTGGGCTCCAGGACGGCTCTTGATGTCTCTTCACAGAACTGGTAAGAACGGGACAGAATAAATTTCCTCTGTGTGGATTTGCTTCCTTCCTAATTTTTTGAGGGGTGTCTGAATTTAAGCAGGTGCTTTCCTTCTAAACAAGGTGCTTTCCTTTTCAGTGTTGGTGGGGGGGGGGTTTATGTGATGTCATAGCTTCCTACTTCTTGATGTCTCAGCCCTACTCTACATGGCTTGCTGTGATTTTTTTTTTTTTAACTTTTTAAGCGGGGAAGTGGGAATAAGAGAAAAACAGTACCTTGAGGAAATGGAGGATCCTTTAGTGCAAATAAATGGGAGAGTGAAGCAGTCTTACTGGAATTAAAATCAGTGGGCTTTTAGTAGTGCTAGATTGGATCTTAAAATCACTCAAGAAAGAACTGTCAGCAGGACTGGGAAACTACTGTGCTTTTGCTGAGCTGTTGCTTGCTGGATAATCTGAGTTCTAGAATAATTTTTCAGCCGCTACAGAGTTTAGAGTGGTGGCCTGGAAAGAAACAGCAGCTGGAACAAATTCAATTTCATTATTTATTTTTGGATCCACACAATGTGTGTGTGTCTGTTCCTATGCAGAAACAAAGGCTGAATTCCTCTGGAGAATTCATAAAGTCAAAGGAAAGGAAGAGGGTGAGAAGAGGTATGACATGTAATTAAAGAGGTCAGGGTGGGGACTGGTTGTGTCATGTTAATAGAGTGTTCATTCTGTATTTAACAGATTAAAATGACAAATACTGCCTATCTCAATTCCTGTTTATGATTATATTTTGATAATGTGGTTTGATATTCTTATGGAAATGTCATTCATAGTGACTCTTCTTCTGAAGAAGGATGAAGGGAATCCCTGAGGGGCAGCAGAGAGGACGGGCATATTTCTGGAGGAATTGCACTGGTTAGGGAATGATAGAATTGAGGTGAGGAAAGCACTGCACGCTTGCTCAGGGAATAATTCTCCAGTTTTAGGGGTGTCTGCTAATGTTGTTTAGGTTTTTCTTCGTAGCTGTGCTTTTAACCTGTCACTTTCTCACAGTGTGAGACCTCTTGCTAATCACAGTGTCCTAAAGCCTGACAATCTTAAAAGACAAGCAACAATCAAAGTATTAGGCTTTTAAAAATTAATATGTGTTACCTAAGGTGACATGGTAACAGTAGAGATTATTGGTTGAGAGATCTGTGTGAGACCTGCCAGTCTTAGTCCCATTGGTGGTGAATTGATTTATGTGTTGCAAAATTGTTTCCCATGTTTGGTATTGGGGGGCTTTGACAAAGAATTTGTGATACTATGGTTGAGGCAGTAACTGTTTTGGAAATGGCTGGAATGATGCCTCTTCCTGGTTGTCAGTTGCAGATTTCTCACCACCAACACATCAGAACTAACAAAAACTTAAAAAAAAAAAAATCCTAAGGAGTATTGTAACTTTATATGCAGTGGTAAAGTTAAAGTGCTTTATATTTTGTTGTATGTGGTCCTAACGCTCTTCTAGCTAAATCAGCTTTGACCCTTGCTGGTGATCTGTATCACACTGGTTATTCTAGATCCTACCCTAATTCAAATGGATGATACAGAGAATTTGCAACTGTCCAGTAGGAGGAGGTAAACAAACAGCTTCATTCTGTCTTGTGAGTGCAGTGTCCTAAGTGTCCCTTAAGAGATGCAGAGGTTTTGGTACTTCAGGTTTGTGGTTTGTGTTCTCAGCCACACAAAGGCTTGCCTAAATGTCTTTCTCTGCCACTTTTTATCCCAGGATCAAGGGTTTTGATAATAGAACTTACACAGGCAGAGTATTTAGGAGTGCTGGGGAAAATCTCACTTGTTAGCTGTGTTACTGTTGGCACAGTAGTGTTAGGTAAGGAAGAAGAGAAGGATGTTGTCTTGCCATGTTTGTTTTGTCTTTGAGGAGGTGTCAGATTTTTTTAAACTGGAGTGCCACCAGTTACAGTGGTAACTGAGTTTCTGTCTTAAGGGAAACGCCCTGGAAGAAATGCAAACGGGCTTGTTTTATGAGATAGGGGAAGAGAAGAGAGTATATTGGTATTAGAATGACTACAAAAACTACTGTTACTGCCCAGTAAATACTGGCTGGGAAGTATTTGATGATTCAGAGATGAGAAAATCCATAACCTGGTAGTCCGTTTTTTCTCTGTAGAGGAAATCTTCCTGATCCCCAGAATCAGGAAATATCAGAGGTTTTGTCTTGTTTTGTTACAAATATTAACAATCATTGTATATTTTGCTTTTTTCCCTCTTAAGTTATTTGTGCATCTAAATTTCTGCAGGAGCAAGATCTGAGTAGTCCAACATGACTACTAGCTCTCTAGATAAGAGCTTTGCAAACAGTCCTGAGAGGTGTTTTGAGTGTTACTAACCTCTTCAGAAAGTTGAGTCTTGTAAAGACAGAGCCCTGAAGGAAAAAAGTTTTGAATGCTGTGGGATATACTTGTCTTAAAAGCCATTTTCTGGAGCCAAATGAAGTGAGACCTGCATAGAGTCCTGTGAAGTGAATCTGACTTTTTTGGGAATAGCAGAGCAAATAGTAGCAAAACATTTACAGAGAGTGACCTGAAATGAGCCTTTCCTGTGCCTCACCAAGGTAACAGCAAACCATGACAGCAAAAGATCTGCAAATCCTCTGAGGCCCTATCAAGGCTTGTTCAGGCCCTTGTTCCATTGTCACTGGGAGCAGTAGGATGAGACCAGCTTGAGAATCAGACTTGCACCTGGGTGAGCTTACAGAGCTGGTGATGGGGACAGCCTCGGGTGGCACTGCTTGTCCCTACTCAGGACAGGAGTGTGATATCAAAGACTTTGTAATACTTGATTTTAAATAACTGTCAGTAGTGTCTTCTAACATTTCTTTGATTGGTAGAGCCCCACATCTCTAACAGAAATATTTTTTTTTCAAGTTTCTGTGTACAAATGAAACTGGATAATTGTGACTGCTTTCCACAGACATCTCATAAACAGTTTGCAGTCTTGCAATGGACCAGAAGGTAAACAACCTTCTGAAAAATGGTTGGGAAAAGCAAACCTCTGTAGAGTTCTGCAGAACTGCCCTTGTCCTGCACTGTGCTTGAGTAAAAATGTTCATTTATTGTGCAGTACTTGACCCTCATGGAAGATATGTTTAGACACTAATCAGAAACCTTTGGTATATATTTGCATAATGGTGTTTAACATGGAATTCCCTTTACCCTAAGCCTTGAAGACTAGGGTGACTGCAGGCCTGCCTTTTTTTGGCACATGCAGGTTTTCTTGCCTCTGTTAGAAGCAATGAGAATTTTGCTGTGCAGTGAGAGTGAACACCATGCTGGTTTGTAACCTGGCCTCTTTTTCTAACCTCATTTGATACAGACAGAAAACCCCCAAAACTGTTGTTCCAGTACTCAGTTTGATCCTCTTGTGTGAGTTGCAAGGAGCACTCTGTATTCTTGTCACTTGTCTTTTCACCACTCTAATAATGGGAGTACTGGGAAAGGGGAAACTCCTCCTCTTCCTCTGATCCCAAGGGTCTTGGCTAACAAGAAGTTCTCCACAGAGGTGCAGTTCATGCTTAGATGGCATGCTGTTTGCTTTAGAGCCAGGTAAATAAAAGGCAGTTCTGCTCTAGAAATAAAATACCTGTTGATGTGTAGGATATCTGCATTCCACATATGTAGGTGTTATGTAGGGGTGTTTCTGAACTGAACTGTGGTCAGGAAGTCCATCTGTGCTCTGTCTGTCCAGTGCATAAGCAGTAGGAAGCAGGATTCCACTTCTTCGCATCCTTATTTTCAAAATAGAGCTGCAATGGGAACAAAACTGCAAGTTACTTGTTGCTCCTTTTGTGTAAACTGACCATGGTTCAGCAGTTTCAGTTCCACTGGGACTGTCTCTGTCATTGCATCAGGCATTGCTGGACACTCAGCAGTGCAAGGAACAGAACTGTTACATGGAAGTTATGATTCTGCACAGAATTACATTTCCAGTGAGGGCAGGAATCTACAAGGTGCTTTATGGCAGGAGACATAGAGTTCCAGTATACTGTTTTGTTGTCTCTATTGTTCTAGTAGCACCCTGAGGCAGCTGGAATGAAACACTTTGCCCTGCCACATTCCTGCTGACTGTATGAGATCCAAGTTGATGACTGGGCAGCACTGGAGTCCTGGGTGGTGCCTTGCAGTCAGTGGCATAACCTGTCAGCAGCCTGCCTGCCTGCCTGGCTCTACAAGCCTCCCCCTCGCTGCTCTCCAGATCTCTCATCCCCTTTTGAGGCCTGCACTAGGCTTTTGGTGCACCTCTGGTTCACTTCCAGTGCTACAAGAAGTGGGCTGAGGGCAGTTAAAGTTCCCAGCTCTTCATTCCCTGTCATGTGTAGAAAAGAAGCCTGAAGGCCACCTCAAGCACTTCCAGCCTGCATTTGTACATGTTGCTCAAGCCCAAAATAGTGTGAGGCTGGTTGTGGTTTGTAAGCCTCAGGCAGAAAATTTTGGATGAGCCAGGTTTGCTAACACCTTATTGACTCTTTAACCAATGTCTCTGTCAGTGTCTGTGTGGGATTCTGCATTTTTTGCAAAGCCAGGTGTCAGGAACAGGAATTCTTGTCTGCCCCTTGGTCAGGTGTGTGGCTGTGCTTTGCTCACTTATGTGTTTGTGAAGCTGGGGTTCTCTTCTGACTCTGCACAAAGCAAATATTGACTTGTGGACTAATGGCATTTGCAGCTCCAGGATATGCCTTTGCCCAACCTGAGGGAGACACTGATGGGGGAAGGGAAGGCAGGCCAAGGGCATCCTGCTGAGAGTTTCCCTTGGACATTTCATTGAGCAAATCAGGATTATCATTTGGAAAACATAAGTTTTCTGGTTGTGAGAAGGTGAAATTAAACTGCCCGGTTCAGTGCAGAGCTTTTGTCTGATTTCTGAGAGAGGGAGATGTTAAATTGGACAATCTCCTTGGGATTTCAAAAGCTGAGCTGGAAAAGGCTTCTAGAACTACCCCTGTGTGCATAGCTTCCTAATGGATACTGTGACTTTCAATCACTTTTCTGTCTTCCAAAGCTTTTTTTCTTAATAAAGGAAGAAAATAGAGAACAGTGGAAACCAGTTGACAATCCAGAGGTGGCAATGGCATTTACTGCATACACTGTTGCTTTCTGTTTAATAAAAATAAAGGAAAACAAGTTTTTCCTGTGCTAGCTTACTGTCAGAAGAGGTGGTGTAGCTGTCAGAACAGAGGTGCAGTTCTTGTAGCAGTGAATGAAAATTATTCTGGAAAGAGTTGTTATGCTTGTTCTGCTCCTTCCTACAATACTCAGTGGAGGTTCCTGCATAATTACTGGTTGTAAAGTTTTCAGGATACAAAAGCATTGCTTGGTAAAATGTTTGTCTTCTGCACAGTCTGCTAAAGGTATGCTGCCTTTTTTTGCGGATTTTTTTTTTTCTTCCTTAAAATCAGTCAGGCAAGAGTACTCCTGGGAAGGAGTTTCTGTCCCAAAATAAAGCTCCTATTGAAAGGCTCCAGACAGCATCATTTTGTGCTTAGCACATCCAGGCATTACCACCACAGGCATAAGTGGAGATCACATGGCAAAAGAAGCCAAGCAGGTAAAACACAGGCAGTAGGAGATTGCTATCTGGTATTTGCCAGGAGCCAGATAATGGAAATCTCTCATAGTACAGCTGTAGGGAAGAGCCAGTGTGTCCAGGGGAGGCACAGTATTTCCAGGTGGAGATAAATTTGCAGGACTCCTTTGCAAACATTAATTTCCAAAGGACACCTGCACTAGAAAATAAACTAATTGGACATAATCCTGCATGGTGTTTGTTTTGAACTCCAACAAGGGTGTTGCAGGTGGAGTTCTTCAAATGGCTGTACCTGATGCTGACTGCATGCTTTCCCTTGCAGCCTTCTTTTTCAGTTACATCACACCTGTCTTCTAGCAGGCTGGAATCACTGGTCATATGATTTGTTTTGGACTCTGAATTCAAAAAGTGGATCTGTGATTAGCAGGTGCTATTTGCATTTTAGCAAAAAATATATTTCTTTCAAAATATGAAGACTACCTGTTGTGTGACCAAAATTGTTTCATATAAGAAACTTTTATTACCTTTAATTACCTTAAATTACCTTTAAACATGAGAGATGCTCCTTAATATATGTGTGAAACTGGTTTCAATTTTATAGTACTGAGAATTTGGAATTGCTATTCATATTTGTTGGATCTGATGTGTTTTTTCCTTTGTATTTCTTACTGTTGCCTTTTTTTCAGAAGAGTGTACATACAAATAACACAGCAATTTCACACATATGGTTTTATTAGCTTTGTGGAGCCCTTGCCATCTCCTGGCTAGGAGAGCTTGAGAGTTGCTTTAGATTTATATCCCTCAGCCAAAGGAAAGACCTTCCTGTGTCAATCCCACATACTAGATATCCTCCTCCTCCTCCTTCTGGCTCTCACTAGGTGGTGCCTGGCTGTGTCAGGGAACCTTCTTCCCAGTTCCAGTAGTGCTGAAAGGGCTGCTTCAGTGGCCTCAGCACCTTCCCTGGAGACACCTGGCTGTGAGGGCAGTGTCTCCATGTGCCACAGCAGGAGCCTTCCCTTGGTGTGATTCCTGCTGCTCACCCTGCCCTTCTGCACAACCACAGCCAGCAGCAAGGTGAGCCTCACGCTCTCTCTGGGCTCTGTCTCAGATGGGTGCTTGCAGGAAGGTTTCTATGGGAACCAGGGGCAGGAAAAACCTGCCCACCAAGTTCAGTTCTCTAATGTCAGGGACAGGAGAGCAGGCAGGGGAGCGATCCCCAGCAAGGGGGAGGCCAGGGCATGATGACGTGGAAAGGGGGAGTGTTCCATCTGCTACACCTGTCTTGGGACAAGGAGAGACTCACTCAACACTCTCCTGCCCTGTTTCCAAGCACTGTAGTTAATTCCCTTGTTATGAATTTTTTTCTCAGCCACGTGCCTGACACCCTGGCCTGGCTCCTCCACAGCAGGTTGGGTCAGCAATCGTTGTGCATGCAGTGAAGGTAAATAAGGGCTGAGGGGAATCTCTACTCACAGACTCGAGGCACTGGGGGTGGATCCAGAGCAATGAGAAGCATGGCAGATGTACCACGTGGTGACTGCCTTCCTGATAAAAGCCATTGGAAATAGGGTTTAGTGGGCTGAGATAAGGCTGGGGACAAGGACAGGCTCAGGAACAGAGCAGTCACAGTAGCAAGACAGTGAAAAAAGCAGCAAATACATTCACAACAATGTTGAAAGGGAAGTAAGTAATATCAGCCAATTACCTGCTTGGGGTTCATGCCCTGTGTGTTCCCATGTAATATGAGCATGCAGATGCTCATTTTGTAGTTGTTGTTTTATTTTCAACTACTAAGAAGGGTTGGTGCTAAGGGAACTAATGGGATGAGAGCATAGGGAAGAACAGATGAACATTTACAGAGCTGGTGGACGTGCAACTGACCATCCTGTGGACAACATTACTTCTCAGAAACAAAAGCTGGATTTTATTTTTTTGTTTGTTTGTGATTCTTTTTGCCCTAAGAGTTGGTGTCAGAATGGATCAGAGTGTCTGTTCATCTGTGCTGGCCTTTCTCAGGCAGAGAGCTGTTTAAATCTGTAAGGAGGAAACCTTATCATTTGTGTTCCCAGACACAGATGTTTTTTATGCTTTTGCAATGTTGTACAGCTTCTTATCTTGGAGTGCTGTAGCAAGTTGCTTCCTGGCTGCAAGTGCTTACTGGAAAGCTTACTGAGATGCAAAGGCAATATAACCTTCTACTAATCAGCACTTGGAAAACAACTTGGATAGAGGCTGTGGGATGAATCCCTGGGGTTCCTCCTTTTAGCAGCTTACAGTTGTAAGTAGCTTTACTGAAAAGGGAAGCTGAAAAAGCCATTCTAGATGTGCAAATGTTAGTTTCTCCCAGCTTCTTTCCCAGGGAAGTGTGGGTACCCGATCTATGCCAGCACTGGCTTTATCTCTGCTTGGTAAAGGTGACTCTCGCTGTCTCCCATACACAAATTATAAGGTTGATCATAAAGTTCAGAATCTCTCTGATTACTGAACTATTCTACTGCTTTCCTAAAAATCCCCTTAAAAATCTCCATAAAAATCTGCTGTTAACTGGTGTCAGAAAGCAAGGAGGGGAGCTCTATTGCCTGATGTAGTTCAGAGGAGCTGTTTTACGACTCATTGCAGAGGTACTGGATGGCATCTTGTCCACATCCACGTGCTTCAGGGAGTTGTATTCTGCAGCCCTACACACTTTACTCCTGTGCTTTGTGGTGCTACTCCTAAAATATCTTTTGGACTTAATGATACCTCCTTAAACCTTTTTCACTGCTCCTGTCCCTTATCGATGATCAGTGGCTTCAGAGAATGATGATATATGGGGTGTTTTCTTAGTTTACATCATTAAATACAGGACTCACAATACACAATGGAAAAGGTGTTAAAAGTTGACTTGTTTTTTTGACATTCTTTCAACCAGCAATGCTATTATTTTCACAAGAAATTTGACAAAGGACAGTGTGCTCTTTCTAGCTAGTCAGTTGGTATGAAACCAAAAGGAAATTCCAGTCTCTGGAATTTTTTTCTTGTGGGGGTGGAACTTAATACTAAGGAATTTAATTTTCACGTGAGGAAGTTGTGTTTGAGGGGTCTGTCATTCCCCAACCATGTTCTTAATGCTGACTGAATTCTCTCATCACCCTTTTTTTCTTTTTATAACAGAAGTGTAACATCTTACCTCTGTGGGCAGCGTTCCTGGACCTGCTGACGCCTGTGCCACTCAGCCTTGCTTAGTGCAATGTCAGGTGAGCACACAGAAATTGACACAGTATCTTCTCATTGGGCTGCTTGCTCTGTATTCAGCTGAAACTTCATAACAAAGGTTTTGTTTCCAAGAGCCGTTCTTTACATGAACATACTTTCTGGTCATATTGAGAGAGTGGAAACTTTGTGGCCCAGCAACCTTTTCACTCAGGTGAACTCAGTTCCTTCTTTGGCCATGTAGAAGCTTTTTCAGACATTGAACAGAGAGGAAGAAGGAGGTTGAAATGTGGTCTGCCTTCTCCATTTTTCCTTAAGATTTGCTCGATTCTGTTTTCCCCTCAAGATTTCCCCCAAAGTGAGTGGCTCACAATACTTGTGAGAAATTTTTTAGCTGTACAGTGGTAGCTTTGGACAGGCAGAATGCTGAAGAATAACGAGTTCAGTTGTGGACTTCTGAGATACAAAACTCAGATGCTAAAACTAGGTCTTCTCCTTCTTTGAGAAGCCAACTTTCCCACTCTGTACTATTTTTTAAACCTTCCTTCCTGGTCCAGCTGGTTATTTCAGGGAACATAACCCTGGGGGAGACTATGCTTCAAGGCCAAGTAGACCTTTGTCTTGCTGATAGAACTTGGGCCACATATATCTGCTTCAATTGCAAAATTTGATGTCTGCTTGTGTTCCAAGGGAAGCTGTTCACTGGGATTCTACCTGAGACTCTAAGGGTGCTTGTCTTGAACACAAAAGACCAAGATTATAGGCACACTTTCATTGCTGCAGCTCTCTATACATGGTCTGACAATATCCCAGCCCACTGGGAAAAAAGGGAGAAGTTGAGCATCTTTCTGAGGGCTCTGGTGCCTGAGTAACAGTTTCAGGAAGCTCTAGAGTGCTGCTGGTGCTGGTCCATAGGAAGAATGTACTTCTGCAAAATAATGTTTATTTGGTGATGATCCCCCCTGGCTTTTTGCTGATCACACATCTTTTCCAAGGTGAATGATCATATGATGCCATGGAAGTATTTCTCTTCCCTAGGAATCGCTTTCTTAGTGGAAACTCCATTTGGCCCTTTTGCCTCTTTTGCTCAATAAAAAGGAACAAAACCATCTGAAATTACTGGCTCCCCTGGTGAAGTGGGAGCAGTCTCAGTGTTTAGAGTAGCAGTAGCAACAAACTGATGAGGGAGTCCTTCCCATGCTGTAACAGTCTGTATGGAGTGTGTATCTTCCAAGGGTGCTCTTCCAGGTTTTCACTGTTATGTGTTGATCTCTTCCTGTTTAGGCCATCACACTCCCTCTGCTGGAGGTCCCTTCTCAGCACTCACACCCAGCATTTGGCCTCAGGATATCCTGGCAAAATACACACAGGTACAGTGTGGGGCAGGGTGGGGGTGTTCTCTGCAAAGTAGAGGGAACCTGGTCTTTTCTGGTGGTCTTTGAAAGCCACAGGGAAAAGGAGGGAGAAGTGCACTTTTCCTCCAGTGCTTTGGTTGTGGAGTTCACATGTTTTGTGGTTGCATTCTGGCTCTTGCAATAGGATCTTGCAGAGCACAAAGAAACTTCTTTGAATTATTTCCCTGGTTTTTTGCAACTATTGCTCCACTGTAAAAATGTTGACACTCTCAGGGGGCCTCTGTCATCATCAAGCTACTCTGGATGGCTTGTGCATGGCAGGAAATGCTAGCCTCAAGCTTGGCACCAGGCAGATAAAGCAGGAAGGAAGGAAGCAGCTGTGGAATTTTGTAATTTAGCTGCAGTGTTTGTTGAAAGCAGATTAAAGGTTCTTGTGGAGGCATATAGGCAGTGCCTCTTGCTTCTTGTGTGCTGCCCAGGTGCAGTGCTTGTAAGAGTCCCCACAGGAGGTGAAGGTGGGCTTGCAGGAAAGGGGAGAGAGCAGTAGGATTTTACTCCTAAAAAAAGGCTGGAGGTAATCTCCAGTGTGTGTCTCCCAATACACCCCAATGCCAACCATGAGCACAGATGAGGAAGGTCGATATTTGGGTCATGGACCTTAAGTTTCTTTGGATTTGCATCACAGGTGAAAATCACAGTTTTGCCTGCTGCCTTTCAAAGGAAATTTGAGAGCAACAGGCTGGAGATGGAGTGGTGCAGGGAGCTGGATTTGCAGTGTGTGTGCAGAGGTAACAGGAAGGATGACTGTGTATTAGTGATGCAGACAGTAGAGGCCACTTTTGCTGGTGTGTGTATATTCCTCTGTCCATGAGGAGGGCTGCATGTCCCTCCAGGAGGGCAGTTCTGATTGATAAGATGCTGAGCTCAAGTCCTGCTAGGAAAATCTGTACAGTTTTTTCCCATGGAAAAGTCAAATGCAAATGGCAGGCAACATCTCAGCTGGGAATTGTGGTGGGAGGCTTTAAAAATTAAAGAGCAGGGGGTCTAGTTGCTCAAAGGGCACAGAGTGGGCAGTGGTGGGATGAGGCAATATCTATGTGTCTCTGGTTATTCAGTGATAAACTGCTGAAAATGTCTGTTTTCCTACCTCACATTTCCCAGAAAGAAGAATCTGTTGAGCAGCCGGAGTTCCGCTATGATGAATTTGGTTTCCGAGTTGACAAGGAAGGTAAAACCAGTCTTGTCCCTCCCACTCACTTGCGTTGTGTCCAGCCCTTCCCATGCTTTCAAGTGTGGCAGGATTTTGCAATTATTCTGTGCTAAGTCTTATCTACTCACCTGTTTCTGTATCCTACCATTTGTAATCAAGTGCATCAGGTGTACTGGCCTTATGAAAGTCAGGAACATAGACTGTGCAGCAGTCATCTCCATCCCCTTATGCTGTGCCATGGGGAAGAGGGAGAAAAGTTGAGGAGTTACCATTTCCATTAGCAGCTGCATGCTGGAGAAGGGCAGCTATCCCAGTTCACAGTGGGATCTCCATTGTGTTCAGTAGCAGTGCAAGGGCTCATAGCAGGCACAACGAAATGTGCTGTCTGCAGAAAAACTCATGGCCAAGGTGAGTGGTGGTGTGTTCTGCCCACCTCAGCATCTCAGCAAAGTGAGGGGCAAATTGTTGGGGAAAAACCTACATCCTAGTTTTTCTGCAAGCTATGGAGGCAGGCAACCAAATAGAAGGAGGTGTGGAGTGCTATTGAAGCTGACCATTGAACTACAACAGTTGGCTGTGTTAGCAAAGAGGAAAAGAAAGAAGTGGAAGATGTAGGAATTGTTTAATGTGCTCTAGGGGTCATTCAGGCTATGTAATGCAAGGGCAGAAGTTGTTTGCATGTGTGCCCTGAGGCACCTCAAGGCATAGAGGATCCTCTTTGAAGCAATGATCTGAAGATGAGGACAGAACATGGTGATTTTTTTTTCAGCCAGAACACTTGATAGACTCGTGCATTATAAAATCAGCAGAAAGAGTTGGAGTGAATTGTTGGGATGTATTGTATGATGAAGGACAGAGTGCCTTATGTCAAACCTGTCCTTGTGCTAAAGTATCTATTTTAGGAAGCCAGCCTCATGTTAAGGTGCTCTCTCATTGTGAATTTGGAAGTGTCCTTATTAAAGCATTTTTGGTGATTAAATATCCCCAAAGTTAACATTTTGCACCTCATTACTTCCATGAGCGTATAGCTTCTGCTTTCCAGCTCTTAGGCTTGCTGTGCTTTTGTCAGACTGATTTACAGATCCTTGCAAAACCCAGCAGGATAACTGCTGCCAAGATCTTGTTTAATTCCAGCCACACTGTGCTCTAAATCATGAGTAAGTAGAGACTAGAAACCTACCTAAGAAGCTTCTTAGTTCTCATGGTCCCAAGCCTTTTGCTTATGACTATAAAATTTGCTGCATGGAGCAAGCAGTTAGAAACCAACCTTTGCCTTTCCATTCTCTGACTGGAAAATATGAATGTTTTGAAATGTGCTATTTTCAGATGGCCATCCTATTCCCCATCCTGCCATGTATTCATTTCCTCTCCTGTTCCCTCTCTCATTCCTTTCTCCTCCCTTTGCTGAGGCAGATGGTGCTGAGCCAAACTCCAGCAAGCTTCTGGGCGTCCCACTGACAGAGGAGCCACAGCAGAGGCTCAAGTGGCAGGCTCATCTGGAATTCACACACAATCATGATGTGGGCGACCTCACCTGGGACAAAATTGAGGTCACCCTGCCACACTCAGACAAGCTGCGCTCCCTGGTGCTGGCAGGCATTCCACACAGCATGAGGCCACAGGTGAGAGTGCTACCTGGAGTAAGAGATCATGGAATGGCAACTCTTGGTTGAGAGGGTGCCAAATTATGGCTTTCTGTGGATAACTGAGTGACTTCTGTCTCTGTTCACCCTGTCCCCCCAGCTGTGGATGCGCCTTTCAGGGGCTTTGCAGAAGAAGAGGAACTCAGAGATGTCATATCGAGATATTGTGAAAAACAGCTCTAACGATGAAACCATTGCTGCCAAGCAGGTAGGAGATACTTCCTAGTGCTGAGTGGGAAGAAGGGCAGCATTTGCTGTGTGAGGAAGATGGAGTGTGTGCCTGACACTGCAGTAGGGCAGTTTAGAGGATGTGTGGTTAAATCCTGCTAAAGCTTAATCCTGCGACGCATATTTCTCCTCTGTTTTGTTAGAATAGCAATTGTTTAGCTCTGCTCTTTCCTAGGACAGTGGGAAAGGGTTTGATCCATGCTACTTGCAGACTAGAAAAATGCTGCAGTTGCATCTCAGCAAGTATCCTGATACTGAGGAAAGGGTGAAAGGCTGACAGATGCACCTCTGTTGAGGTTGTGGCAGCTGCTTTCAGGGCCTGTCTTTGTTCCCTCAAGCACAAAGTTTCCAAACACCAACAAGACTGTTAAAGGGTGTTTTGCCTCTTCATTTGACCTCGTGAATTTGGACAAGTTGTTGGTTTTTCTCTGGAATACATTTATTGGGAAGCCATGCTTGAAATCCAAGCAGATGTAATTCCCAGCTAGTGTGTGTTTCCTATTGTCAGTGGTGAAACTAGGGTCTGGGCTTAGACAAGTATTTCTAGGGATTCAGCAAGCCACCGTCTGCACTGGCATTTCCCCACATGTCAGTGAAGGCTGTTAAACTGACCCCAGGTGCTTGGACAGGAGCACCTTCTTTGGTGCCTGACGACTTACAGGTGGGTGTGGGGAGGCAGAGTTCCCTGAGGCAGGGGGCCAGGGGAAGTGCAGAGAGCTGAAGGCAGTTTTTCAGATGCTGCAAGCTGACTATGTCCTTGTTTATGGCTGCCTGACAGATTGAAAAGGACTTGCTACGCACAATGCCCAGCAACGCCTGCTTCTCCAACATGAACAGCATCGGGGTGCCACGGCTGCGCAGGATACTACGGGGACTTGCCTGGCTCTACCCAGACATTGGATATTGTCAGGGCACTGGCATGGTAACCTGCTTTCACAGTGTCTTTGTCATAGGGATCAGTTTGTCTCTGGTTGCACAGGAGCAAATTATTTGAGGTAGTGCTGTGAGATAATGTGGTCTCCAGCTGAGCTGAAGAGAAATCCTTTCCACCTGGAACACTTTTCCTAAGCCAGGGAGAGCAGAGTAGCACCACACATCCTAAGATGTGGAAGACTTAGGTCCATCTGTTGAGGAGGGGGCAGTCATTGTACTGAGGAGAAATCCCTTCAGTGGAAACTGCAGTGAAGCTCCTGCAGAAGGTTTTTGTCACCTAGACACTGGTCCATCTCTCCATGTGAGAAAGTGGGGAAAGAATTCTACTCCTCTTGGAACATGCAATTTTTCTTCCTTCAAAATCCTAGGTGGCTGCCTCTCTGCTGCTCTTCTTGGAGGAGGAAGATGCCTTCTGGATGATGTGTGCTATCATCGAGGAATTGGTTCCTGCCTCCTACTTCAGCACCACCCTCATGGGCGTGCAGACAGACCAGCGTGTCCTGCGGCAGCTCATTGTGCAGTACCTGCCCCGCCTGGACAAACTGCTTCAGGAGCACGACATTGGTAAAAGTGTGCCCTGGAAATTTCTTGCCAGGATGAAATACAGACAAAGAGTATTGTTTTTTCACAAAGGAGACCATCAGGAAGAGGAGAAAACCTCCTAACCTTGGAGGCAATGCATGGAGGAAAGCTCTCAGCAGACCCTACCTTCTGTGGTTGATGGATTTCCTCTATTGTGATTATTTTCCATGTCTCTGTTCACAGAGCTCTCCTTGATCACCTTGCACTGGTTCCTCACCTCCTTCGCTAGTGTTGTTCACATCAAGCTGCTGCTGCGTATTTGGGACCTCTTTTTCTACGAGGGCTCTCTGGTGCTGTTTCAAGTCACTTTGGGCATGCTAAGTATGAAGGTAATTCCCAGCTCCTCTCCCTTCTTTATAGTACTTCAGTGTTTAATTCTGGGATGTAGGGGCAAGAAGATTTTGTATCCACTTCTGTATGTGGTTTGGGAGTGTGTTAGGGAAGACTACTTCCTGCTGCCTTTGGAACTGGAGGCTATGAAAAACCTCTAAGGCACTTCACAGAAATTAGAGGTTGCTGTTTCCTGTGCATGCCTCATTTGTTGCCACATAATTAAACCTCATCAGCTGCCATCCTCTAATCAGTCTAGATGCCAACCTGAGGGTCCATCTTATCTAAACCTAAACCGAGATACCTCTTGATTTTTCGCAGTCTAGGAGGAAGGAGAAAGCCAAACCTGTGATCATCTGGGAAATTTGGATAGCCTTGCTTGAGTGTTATAAGAGATGAGCATTGCTCTGACTGCATTTGATTTGACTGGCCTGATCTTTTTCTTTTCTATGTGAAAATCAGTTTTGTATTCAGTCTGCTGTGTAAAGGGCAAGGATGATCCTGCTGGGAGTAAGGGGGAAATGGAGCACAGTCTGACATGGCAGGTGCTCTAGAGTGCAGCTGCCATTCTGTTATCCCTGATGTGTCCAGTCCTAGTGGTTGATGCAGAATAGATTTGAGTTTGGTTTTCCATGCTGATTTGATTTGATTTCAATGGTGAATGCTGTGATTCAAAAAAATGCCAGCTAGAATTCTGGGAGGAGAGTGCAGTAGAGCAGTAAAAGATGATGTTCCCCTCTCAAAAGTATCTAGGACTTCTCCCATTGAAAGTTTTTTTAATGCAATTTTCTAGTTGTACCTGCCCGAGCTATACACTGAGTGTAAAACTGCACCTAGCAGCCTCAGGATCACAGCAGTGGTGTTCACCCCTCCATGAGGCAAAAATGACTGTGTTGTTGCAGGAGGATGAGCTGATCCAGTCCGAGAACTCTGCCTCGATCTTCAACACGCTGTCAGACATCCCGAGCCAGATTGAAGACGCGGATGTGCTGCTGCGCGAGGCCATGCGCGTGGCCGGCTCGCTGACCGACGTGGCGGTGGAGACCCAGCGCCGCAAGCACCTGGCCTACCTCATTGCTGAGCAGGGACAGCTGCTCAACTCCAGCACCACTGTCAACAACCTGTCCAAAGTGAGTGCAAGGGCCCCTCTGCCTCTGCTGCTCCCTTTTTACTGTTCCTTGCGTATTCCCACCCAATGCAGTTTGTGAGCAAGAGGTCTTCCTGTTTGAGAGGATTTTTGGTTCCAGGAGAACTGTTACTGGTGAAGAAAATGTATTGGGAAATTCTGTACCAATGAAATGCTGCCAGATCTGTTCTGGTAGATAAATCCCCAGATGAAAGGGATATTAGCATTGATTGTAATTATTATTCATGAGGGTGATGATGAAATGTGATGCATTTCATTGATGGGAACTAAAAGAAACAACATACGCTTATTCCAGCCAAGAATTTGCTTGAAGCACACAGAGTAGGAACTGGATTTAATCCATTAGTAAGAAAAGGGTACACTAAAATAATCTTGGAAAGCAGAGTCAGAAAACAGCAGCAGCAGCTGCTTTTGAGAAGCTGAATTAAAAATGCCAGCAGCAGCAGCTGCTTTTGAGAAGCTGAATTAAAAATGCACCTGTTTTTAATCTTGGACTAAAATCCACAGTTGGCAGACAAGACACTCAGTTCTAAAATGTAACAGCCGCTCACTTAGAAATTTATATGCAATTACATGTGGAAGTGCTTTTTGCAACAGAGTTAAAATTATTTACGTGGATTTTGGTTGATTCTTGAATTTCAATTATGCTTTTGTAATAATTGAGGTATAAACAACCTGTTGCACGTGGAGTAGTAGAGCTGATCCAATGCATTAAGACTAGAGGAACTCCTGTCTAAAAGTGCCAGCTCACTGGCCTGCCCCTTCTAGTGGTACTGTCAGGACCCCTTGCCCAGAGCTGACTGGTGTGGAGAGCTTTATTTTATTTCTGAAATCTGTACTGATGTGTGCACTTTGTTCTCTCTGTTCCCTCTCCTGCAGATTGTGCGGCGCAGGACTCAGCGCAGGAAATCCGGAATCACCTCTCTGCTTTTCGGTAAGGACAACCCTGCACCTTTCATGTGCAACTGGTGATTGTAGCAGCTTAGGAAGGAGAGAAGCAGGGAAACATTGGGACACAGGGATTGGAGAAGAGGGAGTCAAAACTGAAGGATGAGAGGGAAGAAGTGCAGTTTACTACTTGCTTCTTTTGATCTGACCTCAGAAAGTAAATTTTAGGTTACATGAATAGTGACCAACAGGAGGTGCAGCTCAGCCCAGCTGTAAATGTTCTTCTTGCACTGGCCAACAGGTCAAGCACATCTTCTGGCAGACCTTACATAGTCCACAGGCTGGATGTGGTACTCTCTGATCTTACTCTGCTCAGTTCAGGAACATCTCTGAAGATCTGAGACAGGGCAGGATGTCTAGTGTATTGCCCGTCAAAATTATAAATGAAAACATCATTTTATTTCCCTTAATTGTTCTGAGAGTTTGATGTTATGAATGCTTTTGATTCTTAATTTTCTTCATTTATGAGCCAAGCCAACATATATCCAGAAAGGGCTCAGTCAGGATAGCTTTTGCAGGGGTTTAAGAGTAACATATTTCTTGTCTCCATAAGAGCCCTTTCTGCTGTAAGCCTCACTGTCATCATCTTGAAATTGGCTGGCCTTCTTGAAATTGCCACATGCAACCACAGGAATTGTTTTTCCGGAAGAAGACAACATGCTGAATTTACAGGGCTCAAACGATATTCCTGTTGTGGTTGAAATGGCCTGAATAAATCTAAAAATGGGCTTTACTGGTCTTTCCAGAGAGGAGCTTTTTTGATGTTCTCCAGGAAGCTGATATATTGTCACAGGCTTCCTACAAGCACACAGAGCATTACATAGAAAAATTATGGTAGAATACCCACGATGTTGTAAAGTCAAGCATGCAGAAGTGAAGAAACACAGGAAAATTGCTTGTGCAACTTAAACTCAGAGTTTTTGTATGTAATGTTTTCATACAGTTGGTACAGACTGAACTGGCAAGGAACAGGGCTTCCACATGCACCTTTCTTGTGTCTCAGTCTCCTTCACAGTTTGAGTATTTTATGAAACTGATAGTGAGTTATGCACATGCACAGAGATAAACTTAAGTTCAAGCTTCAAAATATATCAGTGGTAGAACAGAGATAGTTTATAGACTTTTCTCATTTTAGTGGAGCTTCTGTACAATGACCATCATGTGTTTTATATTGCATATTCTTAGTATTTAAAATGTTGGTTAAAACTGAGAAGTTGTCATCTTGCAGCAGTTTACCACAATGGAAAAATTCAGCCCAAGTTAGAGGAAGGAAAGCTCGTATGTGATAAATTCACCCCCTGCTGAGAACTGGCTGTCAATCCTAAATATAAAGTCTGCTGCCTTTGATAGTTACTGTGTAGCTACTGGTGTTTAGTCTTCATCTGGGAGGAAATAAGAACTTACCTAGAGTTTAATTCTTCTTCCTTAGAGTGAATTCAGATATGGTAGTAACTTGGGTAGGAGCCATAGAATCACAGGAGCAGTGTTTAGAAGAGACCTCTCAGTGTCTGTATTCCAGTGTCTCCTGCCTGAATGTCTCTTGCTCATGCTAGGTCAGGTTGGTCAGGGCTTTCTGTATTTGAGATTCAAAGAGTTGAACTAGCTTTACAGTGCAGGAAGAGAAAGAAATAGCAAAAGTTAATTTGGTGGAAAGCAGAACATGCAAGAGGTGTTTCCTGTTGTGTGGGCATTGCACCAAGGGAATGCAGAAGAGCTTGTCCTGTGCAGAGCTGTGCAGCTTGTCAGTCTTTGCAGGCTCAAAGTAGAACCTCCTCACATGTGGCTGAGCATGCTGTGTGGTTTCCTGTTTGGAAATGTGGGTGTTGAAGTTTGAAAGTGCATGTGTTGTGTGCAGTGAGGTGAGTCTGGGGGACATGCCAACTGCTTTCCTCTGTACCATGTCCACTCTAATGCAGGAGAATGTGGAACTTGCTTCCCACATCCCCTATTTGTATTCAGCTGGGATTGATCTAAGTACAGAGTAAGAGCAGGGTATTTTGGCCAGATGGGACTGAGAGATGACAGAAAGAATCAATGATCTATGTAAAAGAAAGCAGCCCAAAGAGCTAGTGTAGCTGTGGTTAAGTTTCTTCTCTAGTCACATTCTATTTTAGTAGCATGAAATTTCTGGGAATCCCCAACGTCTAAGTGCTCACCTATCTATTTTCAATCATTGCATGTCTAAATAGTAAGAGTTCTTGCATGCTCTGTACCTCCCCCTGGATACAGAGGAGATTTTGTTATTTTTTATTGCTTGGACTGGGAGTAACTATGCCCCACAATTTTTCTGGTCCAGAAGCAAAGTTCTGTTTTCTCTTAAGCTCTGTGTATCTGATGTATCTCAAATAATTTAATGTAGCAAATAGAAAAGAATTATAAAAATAATTTTATATCTAATTTTGTGGTTTTATTTACGTTCATAAAGTTTGGGTTTTTTCAGTTAGGATCACATGATTAGAAGATGCTGTTAATCATTTTTCAGTTAGCAGAAACTTAATGTGTATATAGCTGTTGTAGCAGCTCAGGCCACACTTTATTCATATTGGGTTTTCATAATGCTGCTAGAAGATAAGCAGATTACCAATTTGCTAGCCAATTATTTACTTGGCTCCTGAATAAAAGCTGTGTTTGTATAAACATTGAAGTTCAGTGAGAAGTACATTAGTTTAAATGTTAATTTTGTTAATCAAGCTACCACATCTTCATTATATTATAGAGGGAACAAAAAATAGATATATGAAAGTACACTTTGGATTTAATACAAAATTATTATTTTAGAAAAATAAGCCAATGGTACATTGTTCCCAAACATCATGTACTCAGTATTTAAGGCATTCAGATACTGAATACAGATAACTGTCTAAAGAATCCATCCCATCAGGTATCTTTCTGCATAAGATAATAGACATAGGCTGTCAAAACTCCTGGGGGGATTAGTGACAGTTGAAAGATGCTTTGGTAATTTTTACTTTGGGCTCGTGATCATTTCTGTACACCCCAAATATTTGAAGTCTGGCTCTTAAGGAGGTTGAGGTCTCTCGTGGCTCTGACTTCGTGACTGGCACAGGAAAGTGGGCTGTCTTGGTTTTTCAGATCTTTTCCAGGACTTGGTGAAGAATATGCTTTCAGCCTGTGAGTTATACAAATATCAGAAGTAATTTAAATATCAGAAGTAATTCAACCAAAACCTGATTCAGTTTCAAGAGAATTTCAGTTGAAGGGAATTATTGCCAGTTCCCTAGTCTTGTGTCCCATCTTTCAGCTGACTATATATTGTAGACACTTCTCTAAAGTAGTAGCTTGGTATACTGAGTTTCCCAGACAGATCAAAGATGACATATTCCCGTTCCATCTGCAGTTTGAAGTATCATCTCCTTAAAATTTGATGCAGTCAAATTGGTATTGCTATTTACATTATTGAATAGATTGGCCTGCCTTAGTTTAGGTATTTCTGATGTTAGGCTTTTTTGGTTTCTTCAGAACTAGTAATTTCTAACAGCAAGAAAAAAAATAAATACCATGTACTTGCTTTCCTTCCCTCACCTTCCCTCTGGCTGCATGGGCTCCATCAGGGGATGATGATCTGGAGGCACTGAAAGCCAAGAACATCAAGCAGACAGAGCTGGTGGCTGACCTGCGTGAGGCAATTCTCCAGGTGGCACGGCACTTCCAGTGTGTGGATCCCAAGAACTGCATCATTGTGAGTAGAAACAGCTGGATCTGCATTGCTGTGTGCTCCAGGCATGGGTTTTGAGTATTCAAATGTTCCTGAAGTGTGGGCTTGAGAAGGAACATGGCAGGTGTAATGGCTGAAGGGTGAGGCTTGCTTAATCCATCTATGATGGAGGAGGGCTGTGCTGAGAGGTTGCCTGCTGGCTGGGAGCAGGGAAGGGTTTGGGAACAGGAGCAGGCAAGCTTTGACCGAGTCACTTGTGGACTTTGATTTCTCTGGCCATGTGATGCCTGCTAGGATCTGACCCCAGACTACAGCATGGAGAGCCACCAGCGGGACCACGAGAACTACGTGGCGTGTTCGCGCACGCGGCGCCGCCGAGCCAAGGCACTGCTGGATTTCGAGCGCCACGATGACGACGAGCTGGGCTTCCGCAAGAACGACATCATTACGGTGTGTCAGCCTGGGGACAAGCACACCCAGCTTGTCTGGGGTGCTGCACTACCTCTCCTGCAGGGAAAGAAGGGAGGAGATGAGCTCAGAGCCCAGTTAGGAGCCCAAGAGAAGCAGCTGGTGCTGCTAGGGACTGCCCGGGGATGAGGCAATGTGTTCCTGTGAGTGTTGTCCTGTGGGTTTTCTTGCTTCCACCACGAAGGCCCTTTCCTGTCTGCTGTACAGCTGTGCAAAAGATAGATTTGGTCCAACCCAAATTTAACACTGCACACTGAATTGTGATGGGACTATAGAAGCACCCCTTTGCATTTATCTGTGAGCATCCCGTCTGAAACTGGGGAGAAAAAGATGTTTGCAGTAGCTTGTGCCTTTGCAAGCCCTGGGCCATGTGAGAAGAGAATATTGGGAAAGCAGTTGAGAAGAAAGCAGTTCCTCACTGTGGGCACACAGCCAGGCAGCTGTACCCCTCCTGCCACTGCAACCCCTTCAACTGGTGTTTTTCACTCCCTCTTTTTCAGATCATTTCCCAGAAGGATGAGCACTGTTGGGTGGGAGAGCTGAATGGACTGAGAGGTGAGAACAGGATGGGTTGCACTGGGAAGAGTAGAGCCACATGCAAAGCATCCATTCATCGACAACAACTGCTCTGGCAGTAAAGGCTCTGCCAGGTACCCAAAGTATCTGCCAGGGGCAAAGGAAACATAGGAGAGCAATCATGCAGTCACTATCTGGTTACTTGTTGCAAACATCAAGTTTAGGCTCCATCCTCCTGGCACGGGGTGGTTGGGTGCATGTGCACTGCTGCGTGTGGGCAGTGTCCTTTCTTGTGCAACTGCCTTTAGAATTGTGATTTTGAAGCTGCTTGCTTCCTTCTTTGGGGGTGGGCTCTATGAATGCTGATTTATTCTCAGCTCCCACTGGGCTTTGTGTAAGGATTTCTCAGTATTTTTGTCAGGCTCATCTCTTTGTTCACCCTTTGTAGGTTGGTTTCCTGCAAAATTTGTGGAGATCTTGGATGAGCGGAGTAAAGAGGTACTTAGAAATCCCACAACTGCAAAAAAACTTGACATGAAAAGAAAGGTTTATGTCATTACTGTAAAAATCACAGTTGAAAAGAGCCATAGATTTCCCTCCAGTCTGTTTGGTTTCTCTGGCCATTGGGTGCTTTGTTATGTGATCAGGTAGCTTATGTTCCTAAGCTTGTTTGCTCAACTTCCTCATGCTGACCAAGTGGAGAATGAGGGCCCCAGTTGGCTGCCAAGGCACCTGTGTAGGATGCCTGGGGTTGCAAGGGCCCCAGAGGTGAAAGCTGAGAAAGCAGCAAGGAGAGAAGCAGGGCAGTGTTTCTGTCTGCTCACAGCTGTGTTCTTTCCCTCCTTTGGGGCTGGACCTATGGATCCTGCTCATGCTTTGTGACAATGACAGTAAATTATTTCTAAGCAGCTGTGCCCAAGGAGACAATCTATCTTGGTTCCTCTTACAGCTGGGAGTGATGGCATGGCCCTTAACTTATCTACAGCAGATACTTCAATATGTCCTTAAGATTGGGGTAATGTGCATGAGACAAACATCAGCAGCTGTTGACCTAAGCAGTTTTCAGGGGAAGTGGAGACGGCCCAGTTGTCTCTCAGCATTTGGGGAGTGAGGAAGAACTCAAAGGCTAACCCAAGACCCCCTAGAGAAGCTCCCAGAGAGATGTCACTATTGACATATTGCTTCCTTCACACTCTCTCAGGGCTGGCTCCTTAGATGCAGATCACCTCTCTGTGCATAGAAATGTCCTGCACAGCTGAGTGTTTCTCCTCCTAACTGTGGAAACAGAGAGGATCCCACTTTATGGGAGTGTTAACAATGTCAGTGTGAAACCTCAAAGTGGTGTATCCCCTGACCTGGAAATTGCTACCTGGTTCTGTTGTCTTGGCTTCCAGCAGCTTACAGAGTAGCAGAGACCCTCAGTGCAAGTCTCTCTCCATACCTTAGCCTAGCCAGCATCACACCATCACATTCCTGTATGCTGAATGCTGCTGGGATGGTGCTGGGGTCACTGAGTGCTGGGTTGGTGTGGTCTCCTGGGCACCACCTGAACACAGAGGTCCCAGGAGATCCCCCACAGTAGCAAAGAACACAGGACCTTATGCAGACATGATAGGTATATGGTGGGGGAGGAGTTCTGGTGGGCACCTAGGAGTGGAATTGGTCTGTGCAGAGGTGTAGGTGAGTGGACCACCTGCATGCTCTGCCCCCTGAGAGCTGGCTCTTGCTGTTCCTCAGTATTCCATCGCTGGAGATGACTCTGTCACAGAGGGGGTGACAGACTTGGTGCGAGGAACACTCTGTCCAGCCCTGAAGTCCATATTTGAACATGGATTGAAGAAGCCATCTCTGCTGGGGGGGGCCTGCCACCCTTGGCTGTTCATTGAAGAGGTGAGATGTCCCAGTTCCTTTCATGGGACAGTGTTGCCAGAGGTGACAGGATGTAGGGCAGGTGTGCTGAGTGTCCCTCTGTTCCTCCAGGCTGCAAGCCGGGAAGTGGAACGAGACTTTGACTCTGTGTACTCTCGCCTTGTGCTCTGCAAGACATACAGGTCTGTGCCCTGCTACTCTGTGCTCAAACTGATGCTGCTCTGCACCTTGGCAAGGCTCATGGTCTGCCCCATCCTCCTGTCGGTATGGGGTCAGCAGGCTGCTGTGCCTATGTTGACCTGGGACTGGCAGTGGCTCCTGTCCCCTCCCCTGGGCTCCTGTGTTTGCCTCTGGGTCTGTATCTGGCTCTCCCTTGACTGTGGGGGTACCTCTGGGCTCAGCAGTAGCATGAGAGCTGTAGGGTTATGAAACAGGAAAGGCCTGTGTGTGCCCAGGATGACTGGGTCTCTGCTGTGATCTTTACAGACTTGATGAAGATGGCAAAGTCCTCACTCCAGAGGAGCTGCTTTACCGGGTGAGTGCTGCCCCAAGCCCAGCCAGAGCCCACCTCCTACACTGGGGACATGTCCTGTGGAGATGGTTGGAGGAAGATGCTCAAGAGTCTCCCAGACCTTCCCTTTGCCCCTCTGGTGCTAGTAAGGGGCACTGGTGAGGGTGGGAGCTCCGGGGAGGGCAGCATTTGGCTGTGTGCTGAAGTGGCTGCCCAGCAGTAAACACACCTTCCCTCCCTGCAGGCAGTTCAGGCTGTGAACATGACACACGATGCTGCACATGCACAGATGGATGTGAAACTTCGTTCTCTCATCTGTGTTGGACTCAAGTGAGTCATCTGGCCCTGGTACCCTCAGCATTTTGGGTGCAAACAGCTTGGAAGGGACAGAGTGGACTTAAGAGCAGCAGTACTTTCAGTCTTAGGCCACAGCATAGTTTTTCTTCTCCTCTCACTGCAGGCACTGGGTGAGACTTGTTCCTTGTGCTGGCCTGATTCCTAGCTGGAAGAAGGAGCTCCTATTGTATGGAGTGGCTGACACAAATTTACTGGGTTATCCTGTTCCCACTGGGGACAGGGCTGGGGATGGGGGTCCAGGCTTGGGTTGAAAATAGACTATCCCAGAGGGATGGGGTTTCTTTTCCCTGGCTGCTGCTGAGTAACAAGCCTGTACCCCATTGTTGCAGCGAGCAGGTGCTGCATTTGTGGCTGGAGGTGCTGTGCTCAAGCCTGCAGACCGTGGAGAAGTGGTTCCATCCCTGGTCGTTCCTGCGCAGTCCAGGCTGGGTGCAGATCAAATGTGAGCTGAGGTGAGTGTCCCCATGGCATGTCCCCACGCCATTGTCTGGAATAGATTTCCTTCTCCTCTGCCAGAGGTGACTCTCACTATGGCTGGGTTTGAGCCCTCTCCAGTGACTTGCAGCATGGACTGTCCAGACATCCCAGCCACAGAGATTTCCTACTGTATGCTGGGGCAGCATCAAATCTCTGGACACTTTATTGTGAGGCACTGTGCCTGCCTGATCCAAGAGCAGAACTTGGCTCCTGGGGACCCGTTGTGACAAGCAGGCAGCCTTTGCCTGCCAGCAGCCTCCTGCTGTACACCTACTCTGATGGAGAGTCTGCCTTTTCAATCCCACTGCTCTCCATATTCTTTGCTGCCACTCTGTAAGTCGAAGCAGGGAGCAGGGAATGTGCTAGGCAGAGTTGGACAGTCATTGGCTAGGAAGGAGTCAGTTGTTGGGATGGATAGGGATTTGACAGGAAGGTCTCACAAATACATATGTTTAGCAGAAAGATCTTTGAATGTGGAATCTGAAGAAGGAATAGAAATGAAAGCAAGTTTTGATAGAGAAGAAGAGAATTGCTGAGCCAGTCTTAATGGATAACTAAGGCAAAGGGTGTGTTAGTATGTGAGTTAGAGGGGGGTTTTATAGCTCAGAGCAAAGGATAAATCCATTTCAAACAGGAGATGTTTTTACCAAGCAAAAAGATTCATAGGCAAACAAGAATGCCTGTGTTGCAAGTAGAAAAAAGGTCTCAGAATTTTCCACTGCAAGAAAAGTGAAAAACAATTTCTACCTTAAACTGTAACATACTAAATTTCTGCAATTGGAAAATAGCAGCATGGATATGGTAATGTTAGTAGTTACGATAGGCTACAGGTAATAGTAAAGGTATTGATTGGTTGTCATCTATTAAAAGTATATCATGCATTGTAAGCAGAACTAGAGCTGTCTTCAGAGGAACCCTCAGCTGTGGCTGAAAAGGCTGTAGGCTGGGCTCTTCTCACCCACAACCCGTGAATTGCTGTGTCATCTGGATACAATGAACAGCATTTTAAAGAGCCACCTGGAGCCCCTCATCTGTTTTTGTGCTTACAGTCAGTGTCCCACTGACTCCCTGGGTAGGTGAGGGAGTGGTGTCAGGGCTGCCTGTCCCTCCCTGTGCTGCTGCACCAGGCTCTGTAGGGGCTGCACTTGTTCAGGCTCCTTCTTCCAGCCTAGGCCTGGATGTGAAGCCCAGCAAGAAGGGGGAAACAGGGAATGAGTGACTGCTGCTTCTTTTCAACACCATCAGACAAGGAATTTCATTCTTGTAAGCTTAGTGGCATGCCAGGGCAAGCTGGGGAGACTGTGTATTTGTGTGCCTGGGGCAGCAGTTGTGGGCAAAGGCTGAGAGTGTGGTCTGGGGGCCTGTTCTAGCATTGCTCTCTTCTGGTTTTGTTGCAGAGTCCTCGGCAAATTTGCTTTCAGCCTCTCTCAGGATTGGGAGCTGCCAATAAAGAGGGAGGTGAGTAGGTGATATCTCTTATTCTCTCACTCAGCCAGGGGCTTCACTCACTGCCTCCCTCTCCATCTTTGTGCTTCAGCCCACCCTTTGCCTCCTCTGGAGCCAGCTCCAAAGGCTGTGGATGGGCAGGCTGTGTGGCAGTGCTGGCTGAGGGGGCTGCCTGCCCTGCCCAGCTGGGGCAGGGGAAGTGACAGGCTCCATTTCCCCAGTGCTCTCCAAACCAAAGGGCCTCTCCCTGTGCCAGCTGTGCAGAGGTGGGAAGTGCAGGAAGCTGCTGTGTCTGGGTGCCAGAGGCCTTGGCGTGCTCAGGCTCTGCCTGCACACAGCCTCCTGTTTTCTGGGTGTGATGCACTGACCTGGCTCTCTTTGTCATCCTGCAGGAGAAGGAGAAGAAGCCACTGAAGGAAGGGGTGCAGGACATGCTGGTGAAGCATCATCTCTTCAGCTGGGACATAGATGGGTGACCCCCACCCTGCCCCATCCTGGGGACCTTCTCGATGGCGCACACTCCTCTCCTCCACCCCCTCATGTCTCACCTCCAGCCCTTCCCCTCCCCACCCACTTGTTTCTGTGACAAAATCCCCCGTGGAGGCTGCCAGACCACCTGGACAGATGGAGCAGTGCCAAGAGGCTGAGCTGCAGACCTGAGGGGGCTGATGGTTGAGGGTGATGCTGCAAAGGGACAAGTGTGTTCTGGCTACAAAAACCAAGTGCCCCCTCCCAGCTTTCCACATCTCTGCCACCCCCATCTTCTGCTTTCCTCAGCCCTGCCTCCCCACCAGTGCCAAGGGGAGCAGCCTGGCTGGAGCCACTGTGCTCTGCCCTGTGGGCTGGCAGTTGTGGGGGTGTGTCTGTGGATGCAGCTGTGGGGAAGAGACAGCCCTTGTGGGGTGGCTTGGATCCATGAGAGCTGGTGCCATTGACAGTTGGCACTGCAGCTGCATGTGGAATTGGGCTGGTGAGAGACTCACTGCTGTACAGGAGCAGGGAGAGCACATCCCCTCCCCATGCCAGCCAAGAGCTCCCCTCTGCTGGGGGACACGTGACAAGTTCCTTAGTTCCTTTGACCTGGAGCTGAGGAGGGGGAACTGGCATCAGTTTCATCCCATCTCAGTGGCACTGGTGTGGGGTGTTGACAAGAGTTGCCCAAATTTATCAGCCTGTTACCACTGTAACAGCCTTAGGGGATGGTCCTTGTCTTCTCTGGGAGCAGACAAAAACCACTTCTCCCCTAAACAAGAGTGTTTCATGCTGTCGTTTCAGTCTCTAGATGATTTTTACTGTTAACCAAAAAGCTGTAAATTTACTCCAGGAACATGTATATTTTGGCACCGTTGTAGCTCAGGACAAGGTTTAGGTTGGAGCTGGCTCAGGGAGACTAACTCGTCCTCCTCGCCCTGCAATGGCAACGGGGACACGGGTCAGGAGTGGAGAATTGCTGCTTTGTGGTGGTGGCTCTGGATATGGAGTCTGTGACTTTCTACTGAAAGCGCTTGTCTGTGAGCACAAACTACTGATGGGATGACACTAGATTCTTACTTTCCTTTATTTGGTGGGTTTGTAAATAAAAACTGCGTCTTCGGAGTGCTGGGCTTTGTCTTATTTTGTGACAGGGCCAGAACTCGGTTTAATTTTTCCTGTCTGCCATTTGACAGATGTGCTGGAACTGAGGGAGCTCCTTGCATTGGAGCAGCCCACAAGGTCAGGCAGCAGCCAGGGCAGAGCCAGTTCTGCTGCCAGCAGTGGCAGCCCTGCCTCGCCTCTGCACCACCAGCCCTAAGAGCAGCTCCACAACAGAGCCCCAGAAAAGCCAGAAAACACTGGGAACTACAGGTTGTAGAGACTCTGCATGGGGAGGACCCTTAGGAAAGGCAGAGGGGCTAGCAGAAAGCAGGGCTGGGTGGTGGGGACTGCAGTGTTGTCTGCTTACAAGTAGTGTCTGTAAAAAGCAGGTGTTGGCTGAGCTGCAGTGTGGGACAGTAACAGGGCACACACCCTTGGGAGAGCTGTTTAGAAGTCCAAGCTCGTGGGAGGATGGAAGTTGCAGTTAATGTTTTGATTTGAAAGTGAGTGTTTTCAGTGAAGGCAATTCCTTTGGAATGTGGCCGTGGAAGGGGCAGTGTCACTTCACCACCACTGTGGTCCAGACCAGCCTGCTGGGCTGGGGGAGACTCTAATAGTTGCCCCTGGTAAAACCTGCTTCTGGTTGCAGGGCAGGTAATTTCCATACACTGAGAAAATCTCCCTGCAGCTAAGGAGAAGCCACCACCACTTAAGCTGCTTTTTTCAGGTTTGAAAAAGACACACAGGGATGACCCACCCTTAGCTGGAAAAAGCACAATACCCCAAGCCCTCCCACCAGCATCAGAAGTTTTTGAAAACATGTCTGTTTGGAATTTTTTTAATAAAATGGATTTTTTTTTCTTCAAATATTTGTAACTGAAAAAATAATTCAATTTAAAGATCCATTCTCTCCCCCATTAACTTGTCACTTTTATCCTTTTCCAGTTGAATACTCGCTCTGGATCTGATGCCCCAACACCATCTGACTCCGATGGTGCCGATCAGCCCTCGCCATTGGCTGCATAGTGGAAGGGAGAGTGCGTGCTAGTCAAATACACATTACAAACAAGTAGTGGTTACAGCAGAAAGATTCAGGATTACATTCAAGGTAGAGGCAGAACAACTTTGTTTTTCCCAATGGGTGCAAAAATGCAGGGAAATACCTCTTCCAACAAAGTACTATTGAACTATTATTCAAAGAAATAATAGTAAGAAAGCAGAGAACTGGGCAAGCCTGCTCTGGGCACTGCTTGGGGAAAAGACTTTCTAGCATTTCTGGGGCTGAGGCACCACCTTCTCCTTTGCCCACAGGCACAGGGTTATTGCTCACTCCCCTGGCAGAAGCTCCATGTGCAGAGGGGCTCCCACAGGCTGGCCAGGCTCCTCAGGACATGAGGCTCAGGGTTCTGTTTCCTCTGGGCTCCTTGAAGTTTTTCAGCCAATGCAAGCATGTTAGGCAAAGTCAGGGTCACTGAATTCCTACAGTTTCACACCTGATGGTGGATGGGTGAAGGTGAAAGGGAGCAGCTGTGAGCTCAGCCTTTCACCAGCAACCTCTGGGAAGGGCTACACTGGTATTAGGCATTGGCATCTCTCTGCCAATGACTGGAGTACCTGGCACAGGGCAAGGAACTAGGGCTGGGTAAGGCAGGACTGCAGCTAGAGTGCTCCCACCTTCCTTGAGGAGCTCATTGCACTTTATTGGTAATTTCCTTCTTTACTTAATGGCTGCAGATTTGTAGTTATTTGTACCAAAGCATTCACACAGCTGGTTTTTTGGGGGGTTATTGCAGCTATGGGCTAAAAGAACCTGATTTTGCTCAAGTCTGACAAACAGGCAGCCTCATGTTTTCCCCTTAGCATTTTGGAGATCCTCCTTAGAAACTCCTTGCCTGGTCCCCCCACAGCTGGGCAGCTGCCCTGGCAGAGCTGGTAAAAGCTCTGTAAGGTGATTGATAAGTCCTCACTGCTCCCAGTGAGCACCTGGACTGCACCAGGAGACAATTCAGGGAGGGCTCGGGAGGATAAAGGGGATCCCCACCAGTCTCTATTATTTCTGACTTTTAGGATGTGACACTGTAGCTTGAGGAATAGAAAGCCTGTGGGGAAGGGGGAGGGGGGGTGTCCTCCCCAGCCTGGACACTGAGGGAGGGAATAAGAGGCTCCAACTTGCTTACAGTTCAGGGCCAGAGGAGGAAGGAGGGAACAGAAGAAGCTGCCAGCAGGCTCCCCCTGCAAACGATTAAGGAAGTGGCTCCCCATGCAGTTAACAAGCAAAGGGCTCAGAAAAGCAAGAGGATATCCCAGCTGCAAACAGGTGTGACCCCACCCAGCTGCCAGTTCAGTGACTGAGAAAAAGCACTTTGTGCAGGGTGGGCCTGCCTGCCAACCTGCCTCACCACGGAGCAGAGGTACCAGCACCCCTGTGGCACAGCTTCCCCCTGGGAAGAGAAGTTGATACCAGAGTTGCAGGGAAGCAGCACGTGGCTCACAGCTACCCCTCCCCAGTAGGAAGCTCTGTGACCCATTGTGAGGGAAAGGTGGAGACAACATCCTCAAGAAGAGATTGAGAAGGATGGCAGTTGATCCTTTCATTGCCTAAGCAGGTCAGTACCTCCCTCTGCATGCCTTCAGAAGCCTCCCCCACCTCACTCAGGAGGAGCAGCCTGGACCCAGCTCAGGACCAAAGCAGGGACAGACTGTGGCGAGGTGGCCACATCCACGTAAGCCGTGTCCCACCTGCTCCGTATGGCTGTGGGTTACTACTGGCACAGGAATTCTAAAATAACAGCACAAGAGTGAGTCACAGGCCTGGTGCTCCACCGTAGAGCCCTGCCCAAGGAATAGCATTGTCATGGTTCTGAGGTCCTGAGAGCTTGTCCACCCTCACCCTCCACTCCTCAGTTTGCAGTTTTCCCCAAGGCACCAACCTGGGGCCCTACAAGGACACAGGGCACCAGCTCAAAGTAAGCAGCCATTTACTTTTGCCTTTTACTCTATGGGACTGGAGGGAGGGAAGAGCAGATGTCAGCTGTCCATTACTTGCTTTCAGGCTCCTCCCCAGAAAGGGGCCCTCACAGCTACTGAGCTGGGACCACTCTTGTAGTCCCACTTCCCCTTCCTCACCTACAGGGTCCAACATCCATCCCCAGCTGCTGCTTTCCACTGGGGCACGTGCTACAGCGAGGCACCAACACGGCAAAGGCAGGAGACAGATTGCACATGGCCCCCAGTGATATGTTACTGATTGCCAGCTGTGCCCCTCAGCTGCTCCCCAGGACACACAGGCATTTTGTGTCCCTGCCCAGGCTGACTGCCCTGCTCACCTGGGGGTGTCATAAACTGTGGGAGCTGGGGGCAATGGGCTGTGCCTGACAGCAGTTTTAACATATAAGGATCTGATTTTAGCACCTTAAAAACTGTTCTGCAGCCCAAAGCAAGTGAAGTGAGCAGGCAGGCCAGCAGGCCTCTGCCAAGCTCAGCAATATTTGGGAAACCAGCTTAGACCAGGTTACCAGGTTGGTGGGGAGCCCTGGTTCCCTTTGGCTACATTTAGAGCAGGTGCCGGTTCTGCCCAGCTCCTGCCAGCCCTGCAGCGTATCAGACCCTCCCCTGACAGATGCAGGTGGTGCAGAGGGCAGCTGCTGTGGGCCCCAGGCAGCCTCCTGCCTTTGTGTCCTGCTCCAGAGGTAGAATCCCCTTCCACAACCGTTCAGACCGCCCGTGCTGGGGCAGCAGAGCCTCCTTTCTCCACCAATCCCAGCAAGGCGCAGAGTGCTGCTGCTGGAAACAGCTCAGGCCCAGTCATGCTCTGTCCACGTGAGGGAACAATGCGCTGCCATCGCTCCTGCCTGGAGGAACAGGGGCTGCTGGCTCTGTTCTCACCCCGGCTGGGCCAGGCTGTGTGCAGTGGGCAGGAGGCCACCAGCCCCACAGCTCCTCCTGCCTCCTGTGTCCCCCCAGCAGCCATTCTCCCTGCCCTGCCCGGCCCAATGCCGGCTTCACGCAGGAAGGACACTGTTAGGGGAGGAGTACAAATACGAGGAGCTCTTTCTTTTTTCTCTTTTTTGGTTGACTGGCCTCTTCCCTCTGCATGCCTGTGCCCTCCCATTCCCTTCAGTCTCTGCTCACAGAATTACAAGCAAGAATCCCAGTGCAGCTGCAGATCATGTCCATCAAGAAAGTCTGTGGAAAAGAGGCTGGGAGCCGTGGTGCTCAGGGGAGCCAGGCTCATGACAGAACCCCCTGGCAGCTCCAGCCAGTCCATGCTGTCCAAGTTGGCCTCGGCCAGATCCAGGGCTATGCCCCCAGACGGCTCGTGAGCAAAGTGCAAATCCGAGGTGTCCATAGGTGAAGGCGGGTGGTCCAGGATGGCCGAGCTGCTCAGCATCTCGCTATGGAGGTCGTCGATGAGGGACAGGGGCTCCGGCCCGTCGTGGCCCGCCGTCAGCAGCGGGAGGCCGGTGCTGCTCTCTAGGAAGTCCTCCAGCCGGCCCACCAGCACCGGCTGCCCCAGCGACACCAGCACCGCCAGCTCCGAGGAGTGCTGGCTGCCGGCTGGGGGGGAACCCGCCGGGGCCGCGGGCGCTTCTTTCCCGGCTGGGGACGACTGATCCTTGAAGTCAGCAGAGATCTCTGTACCGGGAACAAACAGGCCAGGGTAAGGGAAAGTCTGGCTGAACACCAGGATTCCTCCCACCCACCAGGGCCACGGACACTCCCCAGACCAAGCCATCACTGACCACCAGCTGGGATGAGGAAACATCCCGTGCCTGCGCTAACCTCGCTATGGGGTTTTCAGCCCACCGCCACCAAATTCCATCTCTCTCCAGTATCTCAGAAGCAATGTGCCCACATTTGATGCAGCAGAGCCACCAAGAATCACAGAATCATATGAAGACCTGACTGACATCTCCCTCAGTGCCTTATGACTACTGCCAGTGCTAAAGACACTGGAAGGGACACCAGAGAAAAAAGCAGAGCCATGACAGACTTTCCCCTTGGTGTTCTACAATCCCAGGGACTATGGGAAATGCTGGCCTTGTCTCCTTACCTCCACTTTCAATGAGGATATCAAACAGGTCATCCATCTGCTGGCTGGAACAGCCATTCTCCTGGGAAGAACAAGTGCAGGATTACTTTCCTATTTACTAGGGGAACTTCCACCTACAGCAACACTCTTGTCTGCTGGCTCTCCTCCCTTGCCCCAGGGACGGGGAAGTTTTCTAGCAAGAATGAACAGGCCATGACATAGCACTGTAGTCCTCTGTAACCCAGGCTGTTATTGGCTGGGAAAATATGGTCAGCAAGGACAATGAATGGCTTGGGATTTTTAACCTGTGATTTAGGGTCTGCCCCAAACCCCCCAGAGGAAGTTCAAGGAGGAAGCTGCAGTTTTGTCTCCATTCCCTATCACTGGCCCATATCATGAAACTAAGCAGATTTACAATGGCAACTTTTTGTCTGTACAAGGAAACAAGGGAGGATAACAGTTCTCACCTGGGCCTTTGGCTGCTGCTTCACGGCCTCGTCATAGCCTGGTGGTGGCTCTTTTATTGGGACTGGGGGAACTGGAAGAGGAGGTGGAGGAGTCCCAAAAAGCGGCGTGTGCTGTTGCTGCTCCAGGTCCATGTGGGAGGGGGAAGGGGCAGCAGGAGAGCCAGGCTGCGATGAGGACTGCTTAGAATGAAGACAGAAGAGGGAATGAATGCAAATCAGGGAAAAGTCTACATCAACTCCTGTCTCACAGCTGCTTTGAGAGACCATCACCTCTCCCTGTGAGCACCGCACAGCGGTCTGCACTGCTCTGCCCACAGCAGCCTGCCTCCATCCCTGAACTCTGTGCACCTGGCTGCAGAGGAGGACAACAAATTTCCCCTCCAGCTCACAGCTGGAAATCTTCAGCTGATTTTTCCAATGCTAAAGCAGTCACACCACAAACCACCTCCTCACTTCTGGACGGGGAGAGCCTCATCTGTCCAAGCGGGGGATTCCTGCAGCACTTTGGAGAGAAAGGGCACTTCCCTTGTGTGTTCAGCCTACTCTGTGAAATATATCCAGGGCCTGTCTTCTACCCCCCTCCTACAGTACCTGCTTTGGGCTCACAAGCCAGCTTTACTCAGCAGCAAGTTTCACAGCCTGGTGGTAGGGAAAGAGTACCAGAGCACTCAGCAGCACCAGAACTCCCAAGGAAACCCCAAGTGTTGCAGGAAGTGGTGCTTATGACTCAGCTTCACCAGATGAATCAGCACATAACTGCCCATAAGAACGGCTGAAATGAGCATCAGGCCTTTACAGCAGCTATGCATGACCCACATGGAAACCTGCTCCCCTGGAGCAGCAGCTGAATTCCACTTCCAACGTGTATGTACTGATGGACCCTTGCCCATCCTGTTTTCCCTGGAACTCTGCTCATCTTTTCTGTGACCCACAGGTAGAGGAGCGATCCCAGACCAGCTCTTCTGGGGTCCACTCTTCCTGAGAAGGGCTGGAAGCCATGGCTGTGGCACAGGCCACTGGACATCCTGGGAAGGTACCTTTTTTGACACACTGGATGGGCTGGTTTTTCCAAAAGCACCAATTTTCAGGGACTGCTTATGGAAACCATTGGGAAAGAAAGGCTGCAGGTTTGGAGGCGCTGGAGAAAGTCAACATGGTGACCAACATGAGACCGTGTGACTGCCCTGTGACAACCTGCAGACCTGGCTTCTGACCCCACAGGCAGGCAAAAGGATTGGAAGTCAGTACAGACACCTCTGGCAGCACAAAGGCTAAGGAACTCCGAGGAAAAAGGTGCCTTCATTTACCTTCTGCACATTCTCTAAGGTCTCAAAGCAAACCAAGGCACTGACCCTTTGCAAAGTAGATATCTCACTCTAAATATACTAGAAATTACATCTGTCTTCATATCCTTTCCAGGAACTGACTCAGAAATGATTCTCCAAGCTCTAAAAATTCTTCATAATTTTTCTGTATCTTATTTTAATTACAGGTTAGAGAGCTAAGCAGGCTAGAAAGGGAGATGTACAGCAGAGCCTCTTTACAGCCAACACCTGGAGAGGGTTAAAGGCAGAGGTGCCCTCTTTCCTGAAGCAGTATAGCACTTCACAAGGCAGTGATTAATCTGGGACACCCCTATGAATCAAGGCTGCCCACTCTGGCCCCTCATTGTTTTTAATCCACAGACAACAATCCCTGGTACGTGGTATGTCTGTACCCACTGCCTGTGGGAACAAGCCCTGGCAGGAGGCAAACAAAACCAAGTGGGAAAAGTGAGCAGGCAAGTGAGCTACCTTAGATTGGTCTGGTCCTCTGGGCTGCTGCTGCTGCTGCTGCTGCTGCTGCTGCTGCTGCTGCTGAGGGGTGTTTGCAGGTACCTGACACGGCAGTTGGCTGGAAGTTTTAGCAGGTGATGATTGTACATTCTGGAAAGAAAAGGGTATCCATAACAAGTTATTCCCAAGATATGACATGGACACTGGGCTTAGGTTTCTTACAGGATTTATACGTTTGTTTTTTCCCCACTCTTTATTATTTATGAAATTCAATCCTTCTCTTTCCCTAAGCAGAGACATCAGACTGGATGCGATTAGGAGTCCTAAGAGAGGAGGCAGTGCCAGCCTAAATCCCTGGGCTACCCCTGACACACCTCAAGGACTGCCAGACCTGACACAGGAGCTGAGCCCTTGTGAGCAGCAGAGTTCAGGTGAGATACTCTGGGATTTCAAGGCTGACACTGCACTTGCTCTGCAGAGAATGAAAATTATCTTTGATGTCATGGAAGGTGCTGGGGTTTGACTTACGCCATCAAACCTGGGCATATTTATCCCTTCCTGGAAGGAACACTCGGAACACTTCTGTTAAGTGCTGAGCTCATGCCAGCAGGGGAATAGTAAATCATCTCTGATGAAAGACTCTGTTAACACTGAAATACTGACACGCATTAAAACAAAGAGCAGCCAGAAAGCAAACAGGCTGCTCCCAGGGTCTGATTTCAGGTCTTGGTAGATAAGATGACCCATCTATCACCCAACTACGATCTCTACAGTTAAGGACATGAGGTGAAATACACTCTGCCCATTTTATTACCATGGGCATAGCTGCTCTTTTAAAAACTAGTGAACTGTGGCAGCAAACCCTTGTCGTCCAAGCCCGAGGTCCTGCCTGACAAAAGGCAGAACCATGTGTTTGGAAGAATGCTGAACAGCCTGTGATGCACAGAGCCAATCGTGCACTGCTGTACACAGCTCATCATTGTCAAATTCCAGTCTTTTTGCCGAAGATCTGCTTACACTGCTCTGTTTTACAAAGCCATGACCTACCAACCACCGTAGTGAGCAACTCAGCCCTTTCAGTATTTACTGCATGAATTTCCACCCCGTTAAGTCATCCTATGGTAACCGGAGTGGAACGAGGAGAGAGGAACCCAACTGCCTGCAGAAGTGATGGCATCTGACCCCTGCCTACCTGCAAGGGTGGGCAGCTGCTCCCTGCCATCCAAGGGTGGGGAGAGAGGCCCTGCCTCTCAGCGTTCTGCTTGGTCACGGTGAGGACGATGTGGGTCCCTGTGGAGTCAGTGATGAGGGGGGGGGAAGGGGTGCCCTTGAGGTCGCTCAGGGCGCTCCCTTGCTCGCCAAGGAGGAGCCGTGGGCTCTGGGACTGGCACGGCGGCTCTGCTTCCGTGGCTGGCACCTCCTGCTTCACCAGCACGGCTTTCTTTGGCACTGGGCTTGGATTCGAAGTGTCCATTTGGCTAGCGGTTGGTGCAGGGCTGAATTGGTCTGTTTGGCCACTGGATTGCTTTGCAGACTGGCAACTCAGGAAATCATTTTCAGTCTTGACCTGGGTGCCAAACGCTCCTGGTTTGGAGGCGAGGGCTGTTCCTTCTTCCACGGCTGCTGGGGCTGGCTGTGACTGCTGAGAGCGCTTCTCCTGCTCCAGCTGTAGCCTGAGCATCTCCACCAGCTGCTGCTTCTGTTTCAGCATGCGCGTGAGTTCCTCGATCTGCTTGTCCTTCTCCTGCAGCATCTGGTCTTTGTCCCTAACTTCTGCATCTCTGCTGTTACCAGCACTATACTGCTCTGACCTGGGTGCCGCATTTATGCTGCAGGAGTTGGACTTGGAGCTTTCTTCCTTCACCAAGAACTGCACTGGGGATGTCTGCAAGGTGAGCTGGGTCAGAGGTGAAGTCACCATCTCTCCAAAGGTATCTCCAGTGCCTGAGTTTTCATCCCCTGTACTCATCTGCGAGCGCTCAGAAGGAGTTGGAGAAACAGGAGGAGTTGAGCCTGTGCTCCCAAACTTCATCACGCCACCACCAGTAACTGTGGCCACAACCACTTCTGCTGGTGCAATGCCAGTGGTGACCAGGGCCGGCCCTGTGCTCAGCCTGGCAGTTGGGAAGGCCACCACCACTTTGGCAGCTTTAGGGAGGACAGCTGCTGTGCTGGGCTTGGGAGTGGGGGTTGTTTGGCCGGCTGCACCGTTCTGCTCCTGGTAAGCTCGGAGACGCTCAATCAGGTCCGTCTTTGTGCCAGAGACAGGCAAGGCCCTCAGCTTCAGCTCTTGCTTCAGCTCTGCTACCTGATATGGGGTGAAAAAAGAGGGCAACATTAAGAGAACTTCTAACTGAACAACTGTCAACAGAGCTATGAGACAAAGGACTAAACCGATCTTCCTGCAGGCCAACAAACCTCAGCTAAGATGTGGGGTAACAATCCCAGTTGTTATCGCTAACTCCTGTCAGTCCACCTGAGCCCTGCTCTGGGGCAGCAACATCACTCAGTACTGCCATCTGGAAATGGCAGAAAGGCTCTGTGCAGCTCCACAGGACATTTACCTTCATCTCATCCAGGTTGGCAGGGAGAGGGCCAGGCTTGCCCACCGCAGCGTTGCTGTTTTGTCTCATCAGCCCACTGGAACCAGAAGATACTGAAGATGTGCTGCTGACTGTGGCAGAGAGATTGCGTACTGCAGGGGCACTGGCACCACTCTGCTGCTCTCCTGGAGGCCTGCAGGAAAAGAAAGAACACAGACGTCAAAACCAGAGTGGAAAGACACCAGAGGCCCTCAGTGTCCACAAACACACAGTTCAGAAATGTCTGGGTCACTGTGCTGTCCTAGACTCTGAAGCACACCAATGCTCTTGGCTATATCCATGGCCCCACATGCCAACCAACTGACTTCAGCTGCTTTTGTCTGATCTTGCACCAGCTCTTTCTGAGGCCCTCTGGAACCTACATGACTGAGTGTGCCACACCTGTCACACCCAGTGGCCACCCCTGACCCCCAGAACATCGCATCTCTGGTAAGAGTGCTGGTAAGGGCTTGCTAAGAGAGCTGCCACTGCGGACCCGTACTTAGGTGGGGCTGGCAGGATGGTCTGATAGTTGTAATGCTGCTGCTGCTGGTTGAGGATCTGAAGCTGAAGAAAGAGCTGCTGTTGCTGCAGTATTTTGGCATAGGATGAATCCATGGGAGGAGCTCCCTTGTCCTGCTTTTGGTCCGGGGGAATATACTGATGATATTTAAGCTTCTTGACTTTTGGCTTCAACTCCTTGGCTTTTTTACTGCGCTGAGACTTCTCACTAGCAGACTTGGGCTGGCTTTGCTATTTAGAAAAAAAGGAGGAAGCAAGTAAGAAAGGAAACACTGATATAACATAACACCCCATGTAAACCAGAACACACACCGGGATTTTAGCTTTGAAATTCTCTGGTTTGCTCAACTCAGGGTCTTTCCATGCTTCTCAAACTGAGACATTACAGACACTGCACTGGCAGCAGCTTATGCTGCACCATAATGCAGGTCACCTTTCCCTGCACACCACATCATTTGCTCATCCAGTGCAGACTCATTGATCTAATTATAGATAACACTGATTGTTTCAAAACATATTGCATTCAGCATCCGTTATGTAGAAGGTGAATACACCATGGAACAGAAAACCCAATTAAATATGTTACAATTAGTGTCAGAGGAAGACACTAGTGAGAAATGTTTCCTTTCTTGACATCTGTTAATCTAATACTTCCAACTCCAAACCTGCTTAAAAGTAACCTTCAGACTACAACAATGAAGACATCAGCCAAAACAGTACCTTAATGAGTGTTGGTGGGGGCTTGGCAGCAGTAAGAGCCACTCCATTGGTAAGACTAGGGGGCAGAAGAGGTGGAGGTGGCAATGGTGGAGGTGGCTGCTCAGGTAGGAAAAGAGTTTCACTGGAGTCTGTGCTAATCTGCAACTGGGATGAACCCTGAAGAGACAGAAAAAAGCATAATGAATACACACAAGAGGAGGGAAATAGTTTAACAGAGTGCAGCAAGTGTCCACTTAGAAGGAAGGAGCATGGGCTTCAAGTCTTTAATCGGACTCCTTTAACCCACTGCTTCAGTTGTCCCTGAGAAGCAGCACAACTTCTTAGGGCAGAAAAGGAATCAAAATCCAGCACCTGTATCTCCCAGCATTTCCTGCTGGGACCAGCTGCACACAGGCTGCATCACCAAGCAATTGCTGCCCACTTCCCCATGAGGCACCACCATGAGAGTTTGTGAATAACCAGAGGAGGACATCACTGACACCACATGGAGCTAAGAGCCCTTGTGAAATCTCACAGACTATACCTCTTAGGGAAGCCTTAGTCTCATTTTTTAGGCTCCTCTGCCACAAATCAGCATGAAGCTCCAGGGCACTGCAGGAGGCCTCCACATTCTCACCTGAGCTAGTGATGTACCAGTGGTGCTAGGGAGAGGCTCACAAATCCGGGAGTCCATTGGCGATGGCACAGACCCTTGGGACTCATGGCTGGCTGGCTGCTCTGGGGAGAGGGCATCACTGCTGTCCTCATCAAAGGAGGAATTGTCTGCAACCTTTGGGTAGTTCACCTGTCCAACTAAAAACACAAACATCAACCATGGTCTGTGAAGTGGAATAAGAAATGACTTCACTTGACACTAGATGTTTCACAAAGACAATGATGGCATGGAAAGAGTTGTGCTTAAAGCACCAGTTAAAATGAGAGAACAGAGTCCCAGCTGGATCAGGTTTAAGTGTTTTCATTCACTATCTATCAGTACAATAAAATATTATGGACAGGGGTGAACCATTTCCCTTGCTTCCTAGCCAGGCAAGATCAGTGAGTGTAAGAGATACTCAGGTCTGCCCAAACCCAGCTCTGTGGCATGGCTTATTTCATTATCCTCTGGCACCAAAGAAGATTGGACAGTATAAGGTTGAGTCATGGTTTGTTTGGTGTTCATCCTGTATGGTGGAAGGTAGAATCTCTCTTGGATTCTTCTGTCTTGAAGACAGAATCCCAAACTGTCCTCTAGTCTTACAAGCAACAACAGTTAGGTGGTGGCCCTGGCTGCTATTTGCATTTCTGTCCATCTGCATGCCCAGTAAATAAATTCACATGAGCATACGCTGGTAATGTACCAAATTTTTTTTTAGACTACATTTTCTCAAATTAATCCTGCTAAGCAGGGAAATACTGTCATTTGCACCTCACCTAAACTCAAGAGGAATCCAGAGATGTACTTCGCTCAGTAAGAAGGAAGCCACATCTCTTATGCTTCAGTTCACAAGTTCACCCTTCCTCAACTACTTCTTCTTCAATAGTGAAGCCAGGCTCTTTCACAACACTGTCCTTTTCCTTTTTTATGGAAAGTATTCCATCCTGCTCATAGTTGTGTCCCATTTGTCTTTACAGTAGCTGTGCGTGTTTGAATAACCACAGACACACAGATTACTCAGTCTGGGGAGACAGGAAAGAGCACTGCTGAGGCAGTGGGAAGGCTATTCCTCAGCATTCCTTTCAGCCCTTGGAATGGCACTGGCATGATTTACATCTGTTCTGGTTTATTTTTAAAGGGGTTGAATCTTCTGAAGTTTTTGAGTTCACAGACATCTTTTGTTTCATCACACCTGTTTATATTCTGTCCTGATCTAAGTCAGTGGGTTCCCCCTGACCAGCACTGTTGACATGTTATACTGAGAGAGGGATTTTAATGAGACAATCTAGGGAATACAATCTTCAATAGTCTTTCATGTCTTTAGGGTACACAACTGCTTTCATATTATTCTGGAATGTCCACATTCCCTATAATTTAATGTATCTGGCCCAGAGGGGGACCTGCTTTTTTGAATCTTCAGGCTGAAAGCCTGTGATTCTGGGCCAGGAAAATGAGACCAGCCATGGGATTGCACTGCCTTATTTATGCAGGTGAATTGATAGGTAATCACAGCCACATGTGAGAAATGCCCTCCATAAAGCTCCTCCTCTGACCTTACCAATAATAGCTTCCTTTAGGCTCGATTCCACAGGCAAGATGTTCTTCTCCACCAGCTCCATGGGCCCTGGCCTCTGTGCTATCTTCTCATTGAGGTCATCTGCCAGTCTGGCTCTCTTCAGCTTCAGCTGCTTAGCCTGCAAGGAGGGTTCAGCTGAGGTTTCTGTTTGGGGGAAAGTAAATAAAATGGCATCAATCCAACAATGGTCAACCCATGCCCTTCAGCAGTACTTTAATTCTATTTTGAAAGGTAACTGTAGATAACAGTAGGTAACTGTACAGAAAAATAGTTGATAGATAACAATATGCACTACAAAGATATGACAGATGTTATATATGTTCAGGTTATAAAGGTAACTACAGTAGCCCTTGTAACAAATTCACTGTTCTCAAACTGATGTCACCCAAATCTCATTCATCTTTTCCTCCTGACTGTGCCTCAAGCTTGGTGCTCAGCAGCAGCATAGCACTCCCTCTCTGAAGCTGAGGTTCATTACTAATCAGATTAAATCTGCCTCACTCCCTCTTGGACATTTTACAGTGTCTTTCCTTAGCAAAAGAGCAATCCATGGTCATTCTATTTTATTGTTGCTCAGCTACACAAAACTGCACAATTTGAGTTCCCACAACAGATTTTTCTGAGAATAATCCCTGAGCAAGCAGAGTTCAAACCCTCCCAAGGAATCATGCAATGGACATGATCTTCTGCCTGCTCCCAAGTGGAAGGAAGCTTTGGAGGACAGAGGCAAAACAGAAACCTGTTAAAAAGGTAATTATGATAGAGCTTATTGTTGATGTTTGCATGTTCTGCCCTTGCCATACCTTCCAGAATGTGCATCCTAACCAGCTCTGATCTCTCTGGCCGGGACCGGATTTTGCGTTTCAGATAGTCCTCTGTCTGCAGCAAAAACAGACAAGCAAGAACCACTTTCAGCTGATCAGACACAGGAGTGAGGTAATCTCGAACAGCACAATGAAAAGAAACAACCATCTTTAGGTGTTACTGAGATCTAAGTAAGCACAAAACAGAGAAGGGACCTATCTCCTGTCCCAGAGCACCCAGAGAATGAGCTTACTCTAAAGACTGCCTTCTACAGTAATTGCCTCAGTCAATTGTGCAATGCTGCCCCATTTCCCCAGAATGGAAATTGGTAAGGACTTCCTCAGGAGCTGGAGTCCTCGTTTCCCGTTGTATGCACCACCACCAACTTGTCAGGGTAACACCCATGAGATTTCTTTTTACATTAAAGATAGATGCACTGGTTCCATTGTTCACAAAAAATACTGTCATGTACTGCTGGCACTCAGGGCTGACTTGTGGTTTGAGCATACTCTTCAATTTGATTAAAGATATGCTATTTGTTAAGCTAAAGACCCCATGCAGTCCCTTGAGGGGCAGAATCTAAATGCTGTGACAAGGCTTATTTCACTTTCAGAGCTGCTTTTAGCTCTGTCTTTGGAGAAAGTGCAATGGAGCAATGTACAGAGATGACCTGACAGGCTGAATGTGTTACTCTCTACACTGCTGGGGAATGGGAATGTAGAAGCAGCAAGTAATAGATTGGTAAGTACTGGACATCAGGATGGGCCTTCAGAGAAAGTAAGTATTAAAGTCAGTCAGAAAACTGCACCACAGTTGCTCAACTGCCCACATAAAAATATTAACTTAATAAGGTTTTAGGAAAAAAAGAGATAAAGGAAAAAAAGATAAATAGGCAAAAGCCTATTGGTCACTGGTTTTAATGCAAAGTCCCCCGTTGCAATCCTTCCACAGTTTAAAGGGCCTCAGCTGTTATTTTTCTACTTATGTTGCTTTCACTTTTAAAACAAAACTTAGTCATAACAAGTTTCATTCCACTGTAGGCTAATCAGAAAAAAATATCCCCAGAGGCCTTCTGAGGAACAGAAATTATCAAGAAACTCCCCAATTAGAAATATTTCATACACATGAAACATGATGCCTGGCTTCCTCTTTCTGTAGAGCCAGAAGTCTATGATTTCAATGTCACAAGATTTTGGGGGGATCCTCTCTATTCAATTTTCAATTTTTCTAGTCTCCTAGGTAAAAATTGCATGTGCAGGTAACAGTGGAACTTTCCTCAAAGATGGAACTGAGCGCCGCATGATAAGAGCATTTAATAACATTTAAGGGCAAAACAAGCACCATAAAAATTAAAATGTCAAGTATATGGACAGTGGGGAAGAAGAGTATCAGTCACTTCCAGAAAGATTACCCTAGGGAAAACCCAGGCACCATATTCAATGGGCTTTAGGCACAACTAGTTCACTGAGGGTTAACCAGCACCACATGCAAGCTGCAGAACACCCCATCCAATACACCTCTGACCACAGAAAGCTGTATTGCATCCAGAATATGAACAATTCCCTCCTGCATCTCATTAACAGCTACAGGATGCCCAAAACACAAGACATATTCCTGACTTTCCCAAAGCACTGAAGATTATATTGCATCTTACCCTGGCCCGCTCCAAACTCTTTCTTTGTTCATGAAATGCAGCTGGACTTTTCAGAGCTGTGGAGAGGAAAAGCATTTAGAGAATGAATTAGAATGATGGAAGTTAGTTCTCTCACTGCACAAGCCTTCAGGCCAACTGAGTTAACAAACACATGGAAGCAACTGCCTCCTGCACCTTCCAACACAGTGAAGCAGATCTCCAGCTGGTACAAAGCCATGGGAATTGCCATACTTCATCTGACAGCACAGGGACACAGGAACTGATCTGAAATTTTTGTGGCCCACTGGAGAGTTCTAATACAGGTACACTTCTAGTCAAACTAATCACTGTTCCCAAAGTTAGGTCCAAGAACATGATTCAAAAAGAGCCCCCCAAAAAAGCCTTTTACAAGCTTCAGCAGATAGTAAGATATCCAGATCCCTTATGGGAATGGCTCTGAAACATTGAAGAGGTCAAACGGTTGGAAGGATGGGGGACAATGCTAATGAACTGCAAATCTCCTTTACTATCTTTTAATGTCAAAGGAAGCTGCAAGTCTTTTCTGAATCTGCACCTGTGTTTTGTACATATGCAAGGACTGGCTGCAAATCCTGCAGTCCCACAGGACACATACACTGCTCCCTGGAAGAGAAATTATTGTGAGAACAGGGACACTCAGAGAGAGAAGTACTTCTGTCTACTGACAGAAAACCACAGCTTGAGGAATTAACTCCAGCTCTCACAGAACAGACCTTCTCACCCCCTCGGGCCCTGTTTAAAACCAGAGCCAAAATGGATCAGGTTTTAAGAACCTGATCCTCTGCTGTCCAGGACCACACTAACCCTGGAGGAATCTCTCACTGTGCCTGGCTCCTCTGGAGCACACAAAGCTCACGTCCCACAGTAAAACCAGAGAGGGAAGGTGGTGATGGTGTCAGTAGCTCCTCACAGCTTTCCTGAAGCTGAAAGTAGTTTGTTTGTTTGGGTTTTTTTATGACCATACTGTGGTTTGTATTAAGAAGAAGCTGAAGGGAGCATAATAATTTATTTTCATATTTCTGAAATACTCATATCTTAAACTGTATGAATTACCATCCAGCTAAACAGAAAAGGTAAAGAACTTCAGCTTTAAAGATAAGTTGCAAGTCTTTTGAAGATAGAAAACTAAGCTCATAGAGTTAGTAACTCCAAAGTGTCGCATCTACATCCTGTGAAAAAGTCTGTTCATATTATTTTTCACTTAAGACCTGTTATTAAGTATTTCTCAAATATAAGTTCATAATGAAGTCTCAAAAGACTTAAAAGCCCCTGCATAAATACAATGTAAGAAACTACTTCTAATGCATGTGGAGCCTTCCATGCCATTTCCTACAGAACAAAATCAAGTAGTCACAGAAAGTGTTGACACATTCTGTGAAATACAGAGTTCCTCTGATGGCAAGATGATTTTTTGCCTTTTCTTTTATATACCTTTTATATAACTTCTATGTCTCCTCAGTATTCTTAGCATGCATACTTGTGATTCTTTAAGTCTGATAACTTAGCACAGTCCTAGTGTTTTGTTAGGCCAGGAGACAAAACATCCTAAAGGCCTCATAGTAGGAGACCAGAAAGCCCAACACTATCCTGGGAAATCAAGGTCCCCTCCAGAACACATCCTGTAAATTACAGATTTGGCCCATCCAGGGGGAGCTCCTGGGATGGGGAAATACCACACCATTCCTGCAAGGCCTCCCACTGGAGCATCCTTGTTAGATATGCTCATTGGTAAGGTCTATAAATTGCACACACAATCTACCATGTGTGTGCACTGCAGCACATCCCACCTTGGCAGAGCAGTGCACAGTAAGGATCCTTATTAAAATACTGAGATAAAAACCTCTTATCCCTTAACTGTATCTGGCTCTCAATTTTTTCAGACCAGGAAAAGGCATCACCTCTAGGTTCACATCAATGGGGTGAGAAGTAGAATTCAGTCCATAGGGCAGGAATTCCAAACATCCATCATAGACAGGATTTGGACTACAGAAGTGAATGAAGAATAAATTAACAATAATTGAAAACCACAGTGAGTGAGTACACAGACCCCTACAACAATGGGGCAAGTAGTTCCTGCTCAGATCAGTTGCATAAATCTGGTTGCAGGGGGAAATCACCAGAGAAAGTTACACAAGCTGTGAAATGCATTTGAGAAAAACCAAAGAGATATGGTGGGGATACTGTTTTGCAATAACTACAGAAATAATGCAAAAAACTTCCCCATCTAGCTGAGGCACCAACAAGGCCTCAGCTCATGCCTGCAATGAGATGTCCTGGGCAGTCTGGCCATGGCACATCAGTGAAGAGAAAGGAACAAACCACACTCTTTTCTGTTCTTGTGAACATTCACATGCTTGAACCTGAACATGCTTTCCTTTCATTGTGTGCATCTCACAGAAAAGCCAAAGAAAAGCTCAGGTCAGCTTGGGCAAAGCTAGCAAGAAACATTTAAATCTGCATAAACATCTACCCTGGAGATAAGCAAAGCAGGATTCATCTTGAGTCTTCAAAAGCTCTCCACCAGAATGTGCAGACACAGCAGTAATTCTTTACTCTCCCTTCCTGCCTACCTCTGCTGCCAGTATGAGGCAGCAGATGAACTTTAAGTGACATTTCCCTGACCACAGCTAATGGTCAGAAAAGTCAACTGCAGAAGTTCAGCTGGTGTCACAGGTAGTCCAGGAAAACTCTTGCATACAGAAGAACAAAGCAAGAGAATAATCCCTGAGTAGGAAAAAATAAAAACACATACGTATTTAATTGTAAGTAAAGCAGAACTGCTGCATGAATAATCTTGTAAAGACCACTTTCAGTCTCTCATGACTTGTCCTCTGGAAACGTGCACTGGGATGTAGCTCTCTGGGCTGGCAACATGACAGAGGACTTCACATTTGACCTCTGAAAATGTCAAGAGGGCACAAATCCTTCAGTGCTTCCATCAGCAATCTAGGATGAGGTTGCTATGTCAGAATAGGCTGCCTATTGTAAAATCATACTCCATTTGAAGTTAACTAATCCTTGCACATTTTTTGGCTTTGAAATGACTACTTAGCCCAGAGTTGTGGAGCAACTCTGTTAACTTTCCTACAGCAAATTAAAAAAAGGCAAAATATAATTCTATTAAAAACTCTGAAGCAATCAGGCTCTGGGTGAATACTAAAGGAGACCTGCAGTGCAGATATGCCCCTTTTCCAGCTCCTACCACTGCCCTTCCCAAACACTTAGCACTGATCCCTGCAAAACTGTTCCTGTGCCTCATAACCCATCTGGCTCGCTCAGCAGAGTAAAGCTTTATCCATTCACTCAAAATATTCACTGCCCATATTGATAAAGCTCTACCATTCTCAGCCATATCTGCTGTGGTGGCTCATTCTGGCAGTGGATGTGAATGAGTGGCTGAGCTGCTGGAACAGAACCTGTGTGAACCAGGGGGGCAGCATTCCCACTCTGTCCACAGCCCTTAGGACCTGAAGCTTCAGATATAACCACAGAGGGTTAGGGATGAGGAAACTCCAATCACCTGATGCTTTCTGACTGCTCAGCCTGCATAAAATACACTAAACTATTCTTTACAGTAGTTTGTCCAACCTGTTCTTGGAGACCTCTCATGAAAAAAAGTAATATTATTGCAGAGAAATTATCCCAGTACACAAATGTTTTTGCTATTTAAAAACCTTTCTGAATGTCTAACTTATATTTCCCTTCCTACAATTTATACTCTTTGATGCCCACCTTACCTGCAAACATTACCAAGAACTATTTATTTTCTTCTTTGCATCTATCTCTTCTGAAAACTTTGGTTCTCCTACAATCTTCTGATACATAAAATGACCAAAGGTAGTTGCTTCAACCTTCCCTTGCAGATAACATTATCCAGACCTTGGTTTGTTTAGTCTCTTTTGGACTCCTTCTGTTAAAGCTGCATTTTTGTTGAAGCTGTGTCCAGCCTAGGTTTATTATAGAGTTAAATGATTATTCAGTAACACTTCTCAGCCAGTTTCCCTTGTTTGTGTAAATAAAACAAACAACATTCACTTGTGCTTGTCTCACAATCCACTAAAGGTCTCCAATCCTCTCTTTCCAGCCAGCCACTCTTCATCCTCATTTTGTAATGTAGACATTCTGCCTTCTTCTTTCATTTTATTCCATAGTTGTTGGCTTCTCCAAACATTTTGAGTCCCAGTCCTGTCCTTCCCCCAGCCTACTAAATTGGAGCTTAATAAACGTGCAGACTGTTCCTTTGTTTACATCAAATCACTGAAAATATTGACTCTTGGCAAACACTGATTTTTCTCCCTTTCCATGACACCCAACAACCCTGCTCAACTCAACCTCTCAGTCTGACACCAAGCCTTTATTCCAATCCTGTTCCCTCACAAGTTGCATAGGCAGCTTCAAGCAGTCCCAGCTTGCTCCCAAAAACACTGGGCAAGGCTATTTCAAGTGCCTTACTAAACCCAAGAAGTGCAAAAACACATTTAACACCCTGAGTTCCCTGGGAAGCATTTCAACAAATATTTAGTCTGCTGGCAGATCCAGCTTCAGTAATGATCTCTTTCCCCCCTTTTCCACATCCCATGTGTTTCTGTCTTCCCATTGATGCTCCAATTGAACTTGTACTGCACAGGGAGCTCTGCTATGGAGCTGTTGCCATAAACATCTCCTGCACCTCTCCATGGCACTTGCCCCTCCCAAATTTAACTTGAATCCTTGATCTAAGTACAACAGCAATATGAGCTATTGGGTTTTTGTTTTCCACTGTATGCAGAAAAGAAATAGTTGGCAATGCAGAAGTAACTTTGGCAATGCCCAGTTTCAGTGAGGTTACCACCTCCTGCCTTTTGATTTTATTTCTACATGATGTGTACATGGCATTTTCAGCCTCAGTAACCTGGCAGTTCCACTTTCTGCCCTCATTCCTGTACCTAGGTCTGGGACAAAGCATGTCAGCCCTCAGTTATGCTGACAAAACCGTCTGTGGACTCCAATCACAGTTGTTTTGAAAGAGTTATTTTAACCTGGATTGGTATGCTGGTTTACAGCACGACTCCACAAATAATAGTGTCAGCAAAGCTGAGCACAACTGCCCTGCCAGACAAAGTCAGAAATGAGAGGCTGAGTTTAAGGCCAGCACTGCAGCAGGAGCCCCATTCTGCTGAACCATGGCCTCATATCTTGATTGCCCCATCCACCACTGCAAAATAGCCTGGTGTTAAAAATGGCCAGCAAGCACTAAAAAAGGCTCAGTGGCAGTCGGACAACAGCATCACCAATGGGGCTTGGGACTGCACAGTCCAGCAGGTGATCTCCACTGAGCTGTTCGCACTTCTGGATGCACTTGGACAACTCTGGTAGTTTGTAATATCTGCTGTTAGGAGGATGAGTTTTACCCCTCCGTTTTAGATGACTGACTGCAGGACTTGTTTCCTGCCACAGATGGGCTGGCTAGCAAGGATCTCATGAAATTCCCACCTATTTCTTTAGTCTCTCTGCTGCACGTTGTGGAGCATTTTGATACTTCATCTCCAGAATTCCTGAAGCATTAGCATCTTTGTGGTCACACCCTCCGCTACCACGAGAAACATCCCTGCACATCAATGATGCAACTGTTCCGTGCCTCCACCCTGCTTCAAAAATGTTGCAGCTATGCACTGCAACTGTGTTCTTCCATCTCAACCCTCAAAACCAAGCAGGGGCACAAAACTGCCATCTACATTCACCCACACCTTTCCATACAGAGGTGAAATTTGCCACTCTTCACTTCAAAGCAATGTATAATTCCTATGAAACAGGGTGCAAAACTGCAATGTCTGAGTTCAGTGTTTGCCCAGTGTAAGCCACATTTCACAGACGGCAAAGGGTGAATGAATCACAGAACCACAGAATGGTTTGGGTTGGAAGAAACCTTAAAGACCGTGTAGTTCCAACCCTCCTGCTATGGTTGCAGGGACACCCTCTAGGGACACTAGACCAGATTGCTCAAAGTCCCATCCAGCTGCTGCAAAGCTGTGCCTCAAACTGGTTCTGAAAAAAACAACAGACTGAATCAAAGCTCAGGAATCAAACTCAAATCTTCAATATAACAGCAGAGACAAAAAGCTGGCCAAAATGGCCCAAACAGGGTTTACCTGTGTGTACAAAAGCAGATTTTAGCCATGCAAAGCTTTTGAAGATATTCTTATGCAGACCTCCGAGTTCCTGTTAGCTAGCGTGAGAAATAAGTGGAATCAGAACTAGATTGATACTCTAAGAATGAAACACAACAGGGGAAGGGGACTGACCCAACTGCTGAGAAAAAGAGGTCAAAACACCCATACACCCTGCATTTGCTTATGCAGCTGACAGAAGACACTGAGGTTTGCACGGAACCAATCACAGGGAAGAAAGAAAGGCAAAAGGATCTGCACAGATCCTCCTAGCTGGAGTGTCTTGTGGGAAGCAGAGGCTGCAAAGCTTTCTGTAATTGGTGAATCACAGCTCGAGGCTATCAGACTTGTAGACTGACAGGAAGCACATGAGCTTGGCCGTAGTATCTAGCTCATCATAGACAAAAAGGTGATACTTGAACTGCAAATCAATTGGTAAGACAACCCACAATGTTTTGTAGAAAGGCTACAGCTCAATTCACAATACTGAGTCAAACACTTTGCTCTTCAGTTAGACTCACTCCTAAGGGAAAGGAAAAACCTTCCTTTGCTATGACAAGAGAAGCTTGTGTCACGTCCAAACCCAACCTCACACACGCTGATTTAATACAGAATGGCAGAAAGCCTTCTGCTGCAGCTATTCACCCCTGCTCTCAACCTTTCTCTCTCTTGTTTACTATGCTTTCGTAAAAAGATGAGATAAAGTGCTGCAAATAGGCTCGATGACTTCCGCAGTTGGTTGAGGGTGGGGCTCCCACCCGTAGGATTTGCTAAGAGACACAGAACTACAGAACCTGAACCACAGAGCAAGGCAGTTAGCACTTTCTTCCTCCCTTCATCTTCACCCCACTTTCAAAAGCATTTCTCACAGCATGGAAGAAAAAGGTATTAAAAAACGGTCATATGCACAGAAGTGGTTGTCATCTTGCCACTGGGGCAGTGTCAAAGAGCTGCTGTGTGCTGCAGAAATATGAAAAGGAGCTGGAGAATACACAGCTGACACAAGAGAGTTCTCCATCAGCATCCTCTTCTCCATTTGCAGCTCTGGGGAATTTCTCATCCAGTACACAGACCTGATCATACTTGAGAATTCTTGATACCATTCCCCAACACTGGTAAACTAACTTGGGTTAAGGCTAAAACATGAGTATCAAGTTAAAGATAGGAAAAGATGCCACAACTAGTAAATTGTGATTTTTTAAATCCCAAAATACATAGTCAGAAAAATAAAAATTAAGACTGACTTAGAAAAGGCAATGCAAATATGCTTATGAAGGTAAGAAACACATCTCTGGCACTCAGACAAATGCAGCTTGCCTTTCAGTGACAGCCTTCAATGAGAATGTTATTGTGACTGAAGGATTATGAGTGTTCCTAGTCCCAAACAGAGAAAAGGCTGGATAAAGGCTCCTTCCCACGTTGCTGCTGTTGCCAGCACTGCCAAAGCACAACATTAAATCTGCAGTGCTGCAGCTTCACCAAGTCCTCCCCACTGCCAGCTATTCCAGCCAGCAGAGACACAGAACAGGCAGCAAATGAAGCCCCTGTTAGCAGACTGCTTGCTGAGCAGACTGCTGCTGGCTGCTGTGGAAGCCAGAGCTGAGGTCCTGCCTCCCTGACACCCTGCCTCAGCCAGCCAGCCCTTCTCCTGGGTCATCATTCTGAACCTGCACAGCCCACCAGGTGTTTTTCCCAAAAAGAGCCCCTTTCCAGCTCCCTGCACTGGGCTTGCCCTGGCTGCTGAAGCACACAGGGGAGCTGTGGCACCCTGCCCCAGCTCAGCTCAGAACAAGACACTCACCAGCTGTGCTGCTTCCAACACCAGACACCTCTCCAGAGCCCACTTCCAGCAAGACTGACAGTAACTTCAGTACAGCAGAATCCCACTGATGATGCAGCTGAAGTTTAAGATTTTCATTAACTGTGTGAAAAGCCTGAAGTACAGGTTTGTCACAGTAAATATGAAATTATTGGCAGAAAGGACTAAGATTTTTATGAGGCCCAACACTGAGTTAATTTAAAATCTAACATATGTGCAATCTCTCAGAAAGTTCATCCTCTTTAGAAGCAAAATGGAAATTGTCACCCATGGTAACAGTTATCAGATCTGTGGATGACTATGGCTACAGCTTTGTGTCAAAAAACATTTACAGCAAATACAAATAATGTAAAATCTGCTCCATCCATCACCATTAACTCTTGGCATTCAAAAGACATTACCTAAATCCTGAAGTGGAAAATAAGAAAAGGCAAAGCTTCATTACATCAGGATTATACCACCTCCAAACTGAAGAGGAAAAGGAGACAAGGAACTTCTACCAGGAACCCTTTGATCCATGCATTCATGGACCAGACTTCATGCCTGTTTCTTGCATGGATAATTGGCCCTTGCAAACTCTTCTGAAAATTCTCCAGAGTGCCCAGGGTAGGAAAGGTATAGGGTCACAAGAAGGAGAGACCATTCCCAGACAACAAATAAGAATGAAGCTAAGCAACTGTGGGAACACGAGAGGAAAAAACTTCTTTGCCTATCAGACTTTACTCCCCTGAACTAATACATTTCTCTTGCAACTGGCAGAGTTAAATCTTTTATCATGGCAGGGATCAAGCATCAAAAGCAGCCTGTCAAACACCTGAGCATCTTCCTTCTACAGCTACAGAAAGGGCAAACGGCACATTTCCATCCTACCACAATGAACTTTTTTACTCCAATCATGTCTTATTAATCACAGATCATACACACACATGGAAAACACACTCAGACAGAACATCTAAAAATACAAACAAAGCAGATGCAGTCATTAGTCCTCTGACCATGAAACTCTACGTTTAAATGTACAGACAGATTTCTACACACAAAGCCTGAAGGCTCTGAAATTGTGCTCCAAGAAAAATGGCCCAAGTCAAGCAAATAATTCCTGAGAGACAAGTTACTAAAAATTTAATTAATATTTACAAACTTTTAATATTTTAATACATGTAAAATAAAACCAGTTACAGATTTCTGTGCAACACACCAGAAACAGAAAAAATGTAGGGGACAGCTGCAAGTGTCCTCTATTTTTTTGTTGTTGTTGTTGTTTTTAATTTTTAATTTTACTATACTTGCTTAGTGTTCCAGTCTAACTCTCAGAGCATGACACTGAATATTAAAATATGAATATTAAAAGTCTAGCTGCAGCTTCTGTATGGAGTAAAAATATTTACAGTCCCCATATATATTTTTAACTCCTTGTCCTAAATCAAGTTACAGCTCCAGCTTAAAAGCATGCAAGAGAAGCAGTTGCCAGTGTGCAGAACAGCAGACATAAGATGGCAGGGAAGTGAGAATCTGTATTTTTGCTTTGTTACAATAAATAGATTCCATAAAACTACGGAATGTCACTACAAAGGTCTGAGATGTAAAGTGGTGAGAGAATGATGGGGACACGTTATGTAGCAGGAAGAGATATTTCAGGGTGTTAAAGCAATGGGTTTAGCTGCAGCTCTGACAGAACACACCACAGCCTTCAAATGTCAGCTGTGTAGCCAACCTGCAACAGTTCCAAGTCATATTACTCCACCCAGGCATAGCAGTTCATCTATCCTGGCCCTTATGGAGAAGACAAAACATATCTGAGGCATGAAGAATTGCCCCTGAAGTCACCAGCACGATGGCAGAACAGCTCAGGCCATAAAAAATACTGCACCTGTAGGTAACTGTCCCATTCAACAGCTTGCTGCCTCTCCTTTCCCTGACAAACACAGGAAGATGCTCCTTCTTCACAATTAACAGTTAAACAATTTATAAAACTCTTTTTTTCTTCTGTTTTGTTTCTGACATTTAATATGTTCTACTGTGGCTATTGTATGTAACAGGAACCAAAGGCTGATTATATCCTCAGCTGACAGCTCTCCTTCAATTAGCACACATACACCAAATCCACAAGACTAATAGTAAAAAATATGAATAATAAGAAAATATGAACATAAATATTAATTACAGAGCCATACAGCAATAAAGTTAGAAGTGCATCATTTTCAAGTACTTAAAAAACTATTTTTTCCTAAACCAAGATGTGGTTAGACCATCAGGTAAAGGCTAAACCAGAAATAGCATTTTTCAGCTACCCTACACACACACAAGTCTGGATGTATGGCTGAATCTTGGGGTTGAGATGTTGAAGTCTACAGACATGATTTAACCTTGAAACTCACACGTGACAAGCATTTTGCTTCCCAAATTCAGTATCTCAGAGATCCTTGGGTTTTTGTGATGGTAGCTGTGCTGGATGCAGAAGATTAGCTACTACAAGCTTTGTCTAGATGATGATCAACACTGATATGCCAAAGCATAATCTGCGTTCTGTACTCTTAAACCACCAGCTGTCTCCAGTTAATAGCAATTCCTTCAGAATTCATTCTAAGCAATGTCTCACACACTGCCAAAAAAGCAAATACTGCATTTTAGTTTTATAACAAAAAATACATTTTTTCCACTAACCTCATGGCTAATAAAAATGCACAGTGATATAAAAGGCCTGATGAGATGATGATCACTAGTCTGCCTGCAGTATTACAGTAATTTCTGTGACATGCTGGAATTGAACCATGGCACACTCCCCTCATGGAGTCTGAGAATAAAATACACTCTTGTACTCTGAAATAAGCTCCAGCATCCAGCAGGCTGCACTTTCCAGCAAAAACCACATCAGAGTGTTGGTAGCAGAGACCTAGAGCATGGAAACACCTCAGCACCTATTAAAGCAGTCCCATTAGAATCTCCATGCACAAATTCCATCCTCTTTGGATCCACACACAGTCATGTGTTTTGCATCCCAGAACACAAACACACAGAGGAGTTGGATGTGGGCACAAAAACTGGCAAACATCAGATACACTGAAGTGAAAAAGAAGCTCCTGGAAATTCTCAGCCTGTACTGCAGCCTCCTTCTAGCTTTCAGTGCAGGCAATGCCCTTTTCAAAGGATGCCTGTGTCATTTTTCAGAGACTCACACAGCACTAGCACAGAGAAACACAAGGCACATTCTCAGGAATTATCTACTTCTGCTTTGCCTGTTTGGAGAGATGTGATGGCCAAAACAGCTTTCCTGCAGAATTGTGCCATATAACAACCTTGCATTCTTGCCTGTGTTTAGTGTTTGCAGCCAGAAGCCAAAGATCACAATCCTGATGGATAAAACAAATGGCATATGAAGCTTTAAATCTTGCAAAAGAGAAAAAGAGCCACATATTTTGCATAACAGAGTATTGCTACATTTGCCAAATGTCCCTCCCCTAAAAATTTTTGCTGTTTTAGTTAAAGATACTTTCCACATAACTTTCTACTCAGATGTGCATTAGCTACTGTTTCAAACACTCCCTTCAACAGTGAAAAATGGACTGTTTAATATTCCCCCCAAAAACCTTACAATAGCCATAACCTTTAAATTCTACTCTAAAAAATGACAGCATCTGACTGTTCTACAGCATAACAGAGTTCAAAGAGCTGAGAACAGACAGCAGATTTTGTTTAACTTGTATTTTATGAGGATAAGAAGATGAAAATATCTCTGCATCGCTACAAAAAAATGCAAATAGCAAAAAGGCTTGTCTATTTGCACTGTTAGAAAATAGGCCAAAACCTGAATAAATATAAAAACTCAGCTCTCCTTTTTTCAAGATACAGTCATTGTAGCTCAGATCACAGGTATGTCAGCTGCAGGTGAAGACTTGCTTCCCACCATTTTTCTAAGGGCAATTGAGAGTTTTAATCCTGAACTAATAAAAACTGCTACTATTAAAAGGTTACACAAAGAGGTAACAGAAAGCAAGAAGAATTAATGAAGTAGAAAACACAATTATTTTGAATCCTCTTTCACTGCCTATAAATGCTTTATTTCTTACTACAATACACTAATCTTTCAGTGGAGCAAAGCCCCGCTGTAGGTGGCTGGTGGTTTGGGAAGGTTAAATGAGATTAAGTGTACTTGGTAAAAAAATGTTGAAACATTTGCCTTTCCACTCTACCATATAAACAAAATTCCACATGGGACAAAGTAAGCAATTCCCAGTTCTGTTATGAACAAGCACAGCAAGAGTAGCATGACTCTCACTTTAAGGTGACACAAATGTGTCATTTCCAACTCCTCATATTTACAGTGTCCAAAAATCTCGTGTTGATGGAAGCCTGCAATGAAATTTCTCTTTTAGGGCACCAATCTGTAGAATAAGTCTTATGTGGGGATTAGATTCAGTCAGGAGAAGCAAAGGTACCAATGAGAGTTTGACTACTATATAGCTTGTAATGTAAAACAAAACCTTTCACTTCTCCCACACTTGGCTGAGGGATTTTTCCATGGCAGTTTGCCTCCAGATATACAGGAACTGATCTGTTCACAGACACAGATCACACACAGGCTAATCTAAAGGAACATGTAGGAAAGCACAGTAAGACCAAAACAGAAACAAAGTTGATGCTGAGGAAGTGACATCCCACTCTGGATGTGAAGGTGAATTGGAGGTGTGGTGCCAGACAAGCTGTAGTCTGGTCCCATGCTGAATGCATATTAGCTCTAGGCAGAATATCTTCCACTTTACTTTCATTCCAATTTAATCCAGCTCTCAAACTTCATTTTATGGTGCAAAGCAAGGCACAGCAGGCAGGTGCAATCAGGAGCTTCACTTCAAAAAACACATTCCTGACACAAGCTGTAATGCAGATAGAACTGCAACCATCACAGTTCTCTCAAGAGTGTTAAGACTCTCCAGATGGAAAATAAAGGAAAGAAAAGAGGTCAACCAGCATATGACATGAAAAGAGCACTCCAGCTCTTCTAGTTCAGCACCAAACCATCCTCTGGACTCCAACTTTTATACTTCTGTTGAATCATCATGAAGGACTGTGCAGGGCTTGGTTCCTGGCTAACAAGCTCAAGAGGGACACACAAGTCCAGCACAGCTATGTTCAGTAGCAGATTAACGAAGAACAAGATTAAGTACCTCAGTGTTTTCACAGACAAGAGGTACAGACCAGAGAGAAGAAAGAATACAGGATACTTGCATGTTCCCAGCAGTAAAAAAAAATCCTATTCTGGAACTCCTGAAAATAGAAGTAAAGCTGTCATGGTGCTGAGATGCATTCTGGAGGAACATGGTCCCTAAACATCCTCTGTACTCCCCAGATTAAAAATGAGATTTTTACTTTAAGTATCACAATTCATCTCACATCTGATCTTCTCTTCAAAAACAGCCCAGGCAAATTACATTTTAAATATTTCCCTATGTGCAGTTAATTCCAGCTGGCAGGTATGGGTAAATGATACCATTACTTAGGAGGAACCAATTTCAAATCATGTTTAGAACAGACATATTAAAGTGGGTTTTCTCCATCGCAGAAAGGACCTTTAAATGCACTGCCAGTATTTTCACAATGATATTTCACTAAGTGGTTTTCTTTGGTCCATCACAAATTCACAGGTAAGACATATAAATGAAGCACAATGAAGGACACAAATCTGCAAAGCCTAGTAATTTAGGCTATGTTTTAAATAAATTTAGGACTCACTAATTATTCCGGATGCCTTACTTGAATTACTTGCAAGGGCCTCATTTTCAAAAGGCCTGTAAAACAAACCCTTCTCAGGAATCACAAGTTTGGCCAGGCACACTTTGAAGAAAGCCAGTACTGAAAGTAAGTTAATTATATGCATACATATCCACCTAAAGCAGGACACCACAAAGAAGTCAGGAATATTTTCTTCTTAGAAGCATTAGTAAAAGGCACAGTCACTGGGACACCAGTCTTTCAACCAAAAGCAAGTAAGTGTATTCTGTAGAAGCTCATATACAAGCTCCTCAGGTTAAAAAACAGACTACAGGTATGATATATCCAGACAGGACAATATTTTCTTTTTGTTTTGGTAACATAATTTTAAACAGGAGTCCCAGAAACCTCTTAAAGAACATTACTGCCATTCAAGCCACTTCATCTGACAGAGTGCTGCTGACAGGTTCTCTTGATTCATTCAGAGACAGAGCTGACAGTCTAACCTTCAGCAAAGTCTAAGTCACAGCACTGTGTCATATTACAGTGTGCACCTTACACCATCTTCAAGTAAAGCTTCTGAAGCAGGGCATCAGGAAAGTTTTTGAAAGAAGAAAATACATACCAGATCCACTACATTTTACTACAGCTGTTGCATGAAACTGAGAGGACTTCAAAAATAAAGCATTTGCTGTGTGGTCTTGCTTCAAACTGTTACCTCTAAGTCATCTAGTTCAGAGGTACTAAAGCATGACAAAACTATTTGTCAGACACCTTTTTTGCATTTTTGTAGTAAGGAGGGAAGCAAAACAGAAAAATACCTTCTCCAACACTAATGTGACAGTGAAAGCCTGGCTTTAGGGTAGATCCTCTCTGTTTACCCACAAAAGTAAACGTTCTCTGTCTGCACAGATTTTGCTTTTCCCTGCAAGAAGGGCAATGGCTGATGTCCATAGGGTTCATTCTAGCTGTTTTCTAGCAATAAACATAAAAGAGGGTCCCTTGTTGGTTACTATCTTGCACACAATGCCTGGTTTTGGTCAGTTTATGGAATGTGTACATGCAAAGTTACAAGTGCCTCAGAGATCTGGGGACCTGACTCACTGTAAGAACAGAAACTGCAGAGGCAGGAAGCCTGTTAAAAGAGTGATTACCAGCATGGTTAAAATATATAAGGCACTTCTAACATAGCATGTTGTCCAGGAGTCTGTGCATTGAGATGAAATGCAAGCTTAGTTTTGCAGTACAGTTTCACTGGCAGCCATTGCTCTCGGAGGTGACACCAACACTCCAGAAGGACCAGGCTGGGTGGGACAGGGTGTGGCTCTCACACATGATGTTTTCCATGCAGAAGCAGAGAACCTGATCTTTCAAATCCTATAGGAAACCCTTCTCCACCGACAAACATGCACAAGAACACAGGGCAGAGAACTGAAGTGGTACTTACGCGGCATGATCCCTTGGCTCACCAGCTCCTCCCGCGTGCGCCGCTGCTGGAGCTTCAACTGCAGCACTGCACGACAGCAGAGACAAGGGAGAGAAGGAAACCCATCAGTGCGAGAAACAACTGAAGAGACATTTTCAAATGCATCTCGTTTTCTTCTCTGGATGCCAAGGCACTGGTGAGCAGCAGAAGGAAAAGACCCCCCTCCCAGGCTGCTGCCCTGCCCTGCCCTGCTGCAATTGCAGAAGTGGCCCCCAGCAGTCAGGTTTCCGTAGGCTGCTGCAGCCAGGGGGAGAGGAAGTTGTGCAGGGTCTTGGCAGGGTGATAAAAATCCACAAAGCCAGGCCTGTTTCTCAGTTCTTTCTAGAGCACCAACTGCTTTCCAAACCATTAATATTAAAAAACAAACAAAGAGAAACACCAGCTGACAGTCCTCCAATAAACACAGAGTGACACCCCAGCTGCTAATGACTCCTGAAAACTCTAATTACTATGTGCAGATTAAACGATATGTCAAAATTGTTGGTCGTTACTCTAAATTACAAGGCTGATTTCCTTCCTCAGCTCAGAAATTCACCTTCAGAAACATCTCGTGAAATACCACAGATATGTCTGGAAGTGTCCTTCTACTACAAAATGAATCCCCTTATCACTAGAATTTTTCCCATTTATTTTAGCACAACAGAACATATTCATGACCTGTGTGAAATGCAATTAGCTGGTTTTTTTTCTAGTGCAAATCCCTGGAATAGTCATAATTTCAACATTTAGAATATAACAGCAGCTTCCCTTTAAACCATACTATCAAAACAACATTCTAGATTGTTCTTACAGTCAAAGACAACTTCCATATGAAAGCAACCTTTCCTGAAAAAGAAAAAACTGAAGAAAAAATTCACATGAATGTGTAGTCACACACGTCTCAAAATAGGACAACCTGACTATCACAGAATCCCATTTGCAATTAAGCCCAAATTCCTAAGTATACTCAACATAAAATATTACAAAATGAATGGCAAAACATCTCATCCCCCCTGTTTTAATTTGAATTTCTTTTATGCCTTTTGTATAGTCCACATAATGAAAGTCCACACGAATGTAGTGGAACCTACACTACTAGAGCCAAACTGCTCTACAGTCCAACTATATAATCTCATTACAACCCTTATGTCTCCTTTCTTAAATACTTTGTTTGTCCAGTACATTAATTTCATACATTATATCCAAATTTCTATTGTACACTCCCTAAAGTAAAGATAAAAAATTTAAGAAGATGCCACTTTGTCTAGTCATAGACATCATCACATTTTACCTGTTTGTTGCAACCTGCTATTTGCAGTTTGCATTTGACTAAGATACATCTTCCAATATGGGTTCTAGTCATTTTATATGTGTAAAAAAAGAGATCCACGTCTTCCTTTCTATGGTTGTTTCCATAGTACCTAATCACCCTCACTTAAATCACATTTAATGTTCTTCTTGGATTTTTCTGGCTTCCACTTCCATTGACTCTTGATGTACCTTTCTCTGAAATTATTTATGACAGTGAGAGGAGTACCTCCTGGCAGTGGAAATACCTCTGTGCACACAGTGTGCAAACAAGTTACCTCTCTTCTGTTTCTTAAGACAAACCATAATTTCTTAATATATGCATCCTGTGCAGGAAACTACTTTCGTTTAGTACATGGAAGTGAGAGAGGGGAGGAGGATGTACAAGCACCATGGTAATTCTGTGTGGGATCAGCCAAGAGCCAGAAGGAGGAGGAGGGAACACAGAGGGGAAGGAACAGGCCCTTCATTTGACTGTGAAACTGCAAACAGAAGTGGTAGTTCCAGACTCTTCCTCCCACCCAGCATGAGATCCCACTCCTACTTCTGTGCTAGTGTGAGGGGCTAGCACAGCCCTCAGAGCTTCTCATCTTCTGGATTCCTTTTGAGGTTATCAAAACCCAAATCCACACGAGCACTTGATCTAATACCTTGCTGAGAGAGGCAGTGTCAAATCTCTCACTCCCCCATCATCTCTCATGTCCCCTGGACTGCTGAGACCACAGCCCAGCCAGAACAGGCACCAGGTTTTGCAGTGGTGAGCTGGAGAGGATGACCACAGAGCCAGGAGCTCTAATGGAACAGCCAGGACCCCAGGCACTCACCAGCACCAGAGGTGAGAGTTGGACTTCATCCTTCCAACAGCACATTGCCACTAAGGGATTTCTGCCCATTATGAGCAGCCCATTAAATCTCTCATTGCATGGCATTACTAACCCTACTGAGCCATTTAGGGATCACATCCATGCCCTAAATTAAATGTATACAGGCAAGGCACAGACCTATAGCATCAGGTCCATCTCCCCAGCAGATAATCTTATTATTACTCATGTCTTTTATTTACACATCTAGTAATGTTTGTTAGCCCTTTCTGCCACTTGCTACAACCATTTCCCTTCCCTCACATTTCTAACCACACCTACTATTTCCCTTTCACCTCCCAGACTGGGATTTTCAGCAAAAATCTCTCCCACACAGGTATGGCTGGCACTCTTTGCTCCTGGGTGCACACCTGTATTAATGGGAATTTTGTTCAACTGTCTTAGTTTGCCTAAATGATCTAAACTACTTTTTTAATGTCACAATTTTTCCATCCACTAGTATTTATTCTGTCCACACTGTTAAAACCTCTTGCATGTGTTTCCAGACTGCACCAGGCTGATCTCAACCAGAAATACTTTTCTGTTTTCTATGATTACAAGCAGCTCTTAATCCAATTAAGCAGTACTTCATTAAATTCAAATATAATTCTTAAAACCAAAATGCACCATGCTAATAAGTTAAAGATGTTACAAAAGTCTGTTGCACCTGGACAAAACCCCTAGCAACCAAATTTCACTTATCCAAATGACAGAATCACATTTGAGCAGACCTGTTTTTCACAAAATGAAAAGCTGATCAGTGAGATTATACTGCTGTTCTTATACCACCTAAATTCTTGATCAAATTTTCCATAGTTTTTTTTCCTGGAACTGACAGCAGATGAGCCACTCTTTACTCACTCACCCTTTGTCAGCAATGATGCAAAGTGTTACTGGTCTTTCACTCTTCTGAAGTCTCCCAGCTGTTCCCAGATTTATTAAAAATTACTCTCAGTCAGACTGCTAGAAACTTCAGCAAATGACTTAAAATTCTCCTCCTGACTTTAGTCTCCCTTATGAATTTTCTAAATATATCTTATCCCTTTATTAGTTACCATCTACTACCCATTTTTCTCTACCTATTATATTCACCTTTTATTTTTAAACCCTATATCCCTTCACAGCACAAAACTAGCAACCATCAAGAGAACTAAACCACACAGAAGAAAAAAAGTCATATTCAGGACCCTTTTAATAAACACTAAGTAATTCCTGGGATTTATGAATGTATATACATATGTGTTAAGCACAAGTTATAATGAGACATAAAGTGCTTTTTTTTCCCCCAGTACAGCTCATTTTTGTGGCAGGGAGGAGAGTAAAAAGGATTATTTCAGTTCACGCCTAAATACATTTTGGCTTAACTAAGTACTTGGAGTTCCCAATGCCATTTCATATATTTAGGAGATCACCTGTTTACATGTGCAAGTGTGTGAATCCTATATATAGATTAACAGATGTCCCAAGCACCAATCCAAGGCTGTTGTACATGGAACTCAGCCAAAGGTCTAGAGTGACCAGAGAAATTCAAAGCTATGCTAAGACAGACTAAAGTGTAAGTCTTTCAGTCATTAATGGACAATTTTCTACTTCCTTTATCCCTGTACTTACCCTGTAAATTAGTTTTCAAATTAAGAATAAATCAGGTCACATAAAGAGTGGTGTATAACTGCTGGCTAGAAAACAAGTTCCAAATTGATGCCCTTCTACTACATGCAGTATTTTGTGGAATTTGTATGCTTGTCAGATTTTCTCACTCAAAACTGGGCATAATTTATTTATTTCACAAGTATGAAATGTTCTCAATTAAATTTTGATCAATGCTTTTTGTATCACCAATAGACTATTCCAAGAATTAGTAAAACATTCCAGAGAAATCTGGGAGCTAGGATAGAGGAGTTTAAGAGGAGTGGAGCAGAACTGCAGTGGTGGGAGATGTATTAAGTGACAAATAATATTGTGATACAGCTATTACCAACAGAGTTACCCTATTAGTAAAACACAGCATGTCATGATTGTTTTGTGCTTGTCTTAGCATAAAACTTTCTCAGCAGGGAACCCACAGGCATATTCCAGGACCAGCTACTCACAGCTGGTGGCAGTTCAGATTTAACAGTACATAATTAATACACAGAGCCTGTGTCCATAGGGGAACTTTCAGGACAGCTACAACTGTGGTGGTGGTTCAGGGGTGCACTAGTAGTAAGCTGAAGCAAGAACAAATATCTCTGATGAGCTAAGTTGTTTTTTGCAGCTCATCACCTAAATCTGCAGCAGCTCTAAATCTGCCTGCTCTTCTATTTCTAAACCACACTGCATTTAGAAGTGCAACTAGAACTATTGCAGAAACTAGACTGCAGATTCTGCATCTCAGCATTTCAACAGAGAAAGATACAATTAAAATCTCTTTTCAAAGACTTTCTCACATACCAGGACAGGTTTGTGCCAATAAATTAATAAAACATTCTGCATTTCCTGTGTTTTAAAAACTAGCAAGAAGAAGCGGATGGCTGTGAAGTGCAGCTTGTGGGGAGACCTTGTGCATGTTATATTGAACACAGAGTTACTGACAAAGGGAGTCTGTGCTCACATTTCTACAAAACCTTTCCTGCTAAGGAATCCCAAGCGATGCTTAAGGTCACCCAACCAAGGTAATGATTAAGCACAGCCATATGGTGGATTACAACAGGGACAGCATGAGCAGCAGTGCAGATCAGGAAGAAAGGAAGGCTGCTAGAGCCAAATGAAACCCTACAGAGGGACTGAGGGAGGCAGAACTCCCTGGAATTCAGGCTGGGATACCCATGCAAAATAGGAGAGTGCAAGACATAAACAAGAAAGGCTGTATGCTCACAGATATAATTTATCAATTTGGTAAATTCAGTGAAAGAAGCCTGCCTGATAGAAGAATTCATCCTTGCAATCCAATAACTAAACCATGAGATTAGGAAGCAAAACTACTGAAGAACAAGTGAAATTAGCCTAACTTCATTATCTAAATTGAGGAAAGTGCAAGCATAAGTAAAGGCAGTAAAAAGCAATTTAATGCTCATTTATTTGTACATTGTTCAGCACCTCTGGAGAGCCCATTTTGAAAGCACTGAGCAGCTACAGCATCCTCTCAACTCACAAGGAAGAACTAATACAGCACAAACTGGGATAGGAACTTGCCAGTTAGTTCAATACCTCTACCTTTCTGCAGTGCCAAAGGAATTTCAGAATTTTCACTGGCCACTGAGCAGGTCTGACCAGGTTTACTCTGGGAGGGTCAGAGACTATGGACTAAGGAGATGTGGCTTTAGGCCACCATTTGCAGCCCACGCATACTTGCCAATTTTTCAGTCCAATGTGTATAACATTATATGCAAGCAACTTAATTATAACATGCAACAATAAAAGACAACTTCGAGGACACAGGGTATTTGCTGAACAAAATTGGCACAGCTGTTTGTGCAGAACTGGGGCCTCTACCTCAAATATCACAGTGCTATGTAACCACTGCTTTGAAGGATGAAGCCACCTTTCTACTCATCCCTCTGTCAGCAGCCCTTTTAATTACACTAAGAAGAGAATTTTTTTCCTACTTTCTGATTAAGCAGTCACATTTGACCAGAAGCAAATGCCAAATTCAGCTTTTGAATATGCAGCACACCAGCTGTTGTTTTCTGTGGAAGCTACTGAATTCAGTCCCTTGGAGATGTGGTAAGAAAACCTTTCCTTCACACCAAAATATGGCCTCTGAGCATTTTTCAGCTGTGCCAGCTTACAAAACAAATGCTGACTTGCATTAGATTTTTCATGCAGGAAAAATCAACAGGAAGCCAGATTAGATTCACCAGCAAGGGCAGCACCTATAAAACTCCAGTTGCAACACCCTTCTGTACAGAAGCAGCCCGGGGCTGTCAGTGTACCAAATTACATTCCACAAGAAAGGCAAGAAAGAAACTGCTGTGATAGTTTGTGATCAGTGAGTGAGAATACAATGGTCAAAATTAATTCTCAATTTCTTAAATTGCTGAGGTGGATTACTTTTTCTGTGTTAGAGTTGCATTTTTCTGGTGCTGTTGGCAACATACCACAGAGAATGTGCTAGAATGGGGGTTACCAACAAAGAAAAGCAAACTTTTGGGGCCTTTTTTAAAGGCAATTTTCTGAGCCTAACAGCATTTTAATCCACTAAATCCATTTTATTCCCCACTGCTGATGGGGAATACATGCTGGCTTTGCATTTAAGCAGACTGTGCAGTTAACAGAGAAGCATTTAAGTGAAGCAGACTGTAAATGACACCCAAACTGCTGGGATTATATGACAGTTTGCTACCCTGGGAAGGGAATGCCAAAAATTCATGTCCCTCTGTGGGGTGAAGGAGAAGCAGCAGACACACTGTTGATCCTCACAATTTGCATCCACTGTTGCTGGGAGCAGCAGCCATACAGTTCTGCTCATCTCAGTGCATTTTAAAGAATAGCTTGAAGCAAGTCTGTGCAAAGGGGAGTTAAGATGAAGTTCATTTCTTTACTGTTTGATACTATCTCACATTTCACTACATCTTTTCTCTGCTGAAGCAGCTGCTATTAAAATGCAGGCAGCTTCCTCTGCTCTTCCTTAGCAACCATGCTATGGAGAAAATGGGGTTTGGGAGGGTAAAGAACAGAATGAAAATTTGGTTTGGTCTCTTCAACTGTTCCAACAAGCTTTCATACTAGAGGCAAAAGCCACTTATTTATATTCATGCTGTGGTCCTCCCTCTGTGAGTAGGATTGGGACCACTCTCCCTACACCTGAAGAAGAACAGGAAACAAAACTGGGATCAGAATTAGTTCTGTACTGCAGGTTCTGAGAATGATGAGAGTGGATTTCTTCACAGAAATGCAGAAATCACCACATCCCGCTGCAACATGCCGAGATGGAAAGGTGTCTTGGACCAGTTTGGGGAACACTGCATTACAGGCAGTTCTTGTATAGAAGACCTGAAACTTTTTTCATGATCACCTCTTATTTCTTATCCTCTTAGGAAGCTTATGAAAGCATTAAATGTTTGTACAGATGGGAATAGGGTATGATTCTGCCTGATGTAGACCTAAACCCTCTATCAAGTGATTCTTAAAAAACAGAACGGTTTCTTCACCTCCAAAGCAACAACTTCCAAAATATTTCAGAGTGGATGTGCTAGCAGCAATCCAAGGATGCAGTGGGGGGTCATATCACACCAAAGTTGTTTTTTTCCATCCAGCACTTCTAAAGCCTACAGGCTCTCAAATGCTCAGCAGCTTTAAAAAGCAGCTGAAAAGTACAGAAAAAAAAGAGTGACTGGTCAATTAAGAAAACAAAAAGACAAGGGAAAGAATAAATTAACTGACTGTCACTCTCAAGAAGTGACAACAAGAAGGGCTTTTTTCTTGATAAAATCACACTCTTCAAAGCTTCTACAGCTCAAAATATTCTTGGGTCATATAAAATCATTGACATGGCATGCAGCTTACACATGTCTGTCGATTGTCTACATAAGCAAATTCCAGAAGACTGGTTTTGGCTAGAAACAAAAAAAAACAGGTTCAAGGCAATAGTCCTTTATTGCTGGGAGGATGCCAATGGAAGGGAAATATGAAATAGGAAAACATTTTAAAAGATGTTTTCAAAAGATGATGGAATACTGCATTTTTTTTAATGAGTCAATGTCATGAGGCATTAAGTAGTTCTCTTAGTGGAGATAGACAAATACAGATTCTTTAATACAGCTAATTTAGAAAAATCAAAAATCCCAACCTACAGAGGAAAGTGGTCCCTAAAGAATATGAAATCAGAAGCTCACAGTCAAATGTAAAAGGATCTATTTCCATTCTCATATTACCATAAGGCACACAAAGAGCATAGAACAACAAGCTACCTCAGCAGGCCTATTTGAGGCTTAATATCAACTTTGATAAATGTAGACATCACATTAATATTAATTTAAAACTGCATTTAGAAGATTAAACTAGCATTAATAGCAATTTTAATTTTGTTAGGACACAGCACTATAAAAGAAAGAAAATCAGTAGCACCATGCAACTACCAAGCCATAATATAATCCAAGGACAGAACAGTTACTCCTGTTAATAGTTCTCCAAGTCAGCATTGGCTTTGGGGGTAAAATGTGGAGATCCCAGAGGAAGAACCAGTTCATAGCCTGAGAAGTTTAAAGTTTACTTCATTATTTCTGAGATTTTGTCTCAATATTGCACACAATTGAACGTACTTATTTCACAGGAGCTACTCATGTATATGACTCCAAATAAATGCAATTTGATTATTACCATGAAAGTTATGCTGAATTTTGCAGGGTTCTTTTCATGTTTATTTAAAATTAAAACTAGCAGTTGCTGTGCATTTTACAGTATTTACCTTTACCTTCTTCCTTCATGACTTAACTCCTGCCTCTTCCATTAAAGATTTAAGATTTAGGGGAAATTAATGCCATTTTATTCACTGCTACTTTTTAATGCAATGCCAGTTTTGTCTTCTTTGATACTAAAATTTTAAAATCAGATGTGCTTGTTACAATTAGTACATAAGTGTTTCCATTGAACACACAGAAGCCCACTCTTAACCATAAAATCTTGGTACACCTATAATCCATATCAGCACTTGCTGAAACTGTTAAAATGCAACTTTAAGAAATTCACCTGAAATACAAGTAACATGGTCTATTTTGTAAGATATGCAACATGCAAAAATGCACAACAAGCTTGTCAACAGAAAAGTTGGTTTGCTTTCTGTGCAGGGTACTGATTCTTATAAAATCATTCTGTCTCAGTAGCACTTGCTAGGTGAAAACCAAGCATGTGAGTAACTAGGCACATATCCATATCCATGGAATCTGGCTACCATGCATGATCCAACAAGATGACCTGTAACAAAATACCTAGGTGGAAAGGTCTACCTAAAATTGACCCTGGTATCATAATACAGTAAATATTAACTGTAATTAGTACTTGTTGATGCCATCTGTATATCCATTGTTACTATTTATAGCTAGAAGAGAAGTCTTGAGGAGGGAAAAACAGCATTTCCCACCTCCCTGTGTAAACTTGAGTCACAGTCTATAGTGATTTGTATTTTTCCATGAAACAATGCACAAGGAGGAACTAACATTGCCCTTAACCAGCTTGCAAAGAAGACCCTGGAAAGAAATTCTCCCAGATAATTTAATATGACATGGCAGATGGGGACAAATGAAGAAAAAAGAAGGAATGGGTAGATATATCCTGACAATTAGATCTACAGTTGTCTACCAAGGTGACAGTACAAAAGGTAAGCTACACAAGGGAAACACAAGTTCAAACCCTTTCCATTTTTTTCTTGGAAAGACAGGGATCTCTCTGCTTATAGGAAGAAAGAGCTCCAACCATTTAATTTTCCATTAAGATGATACAAGGGAGTTGTTCATAATTTTTTCCAAAAAATTACACAAAATAAACCGCAGATGTTTTGAAGTACATCACCTGAACAATTTTTCATTGTATTTAAAACTCTCAGTTCAAGGGATGTGTTTTTGTGGGTTTCTTTCAAGCAAAAGGAAAGTCAAGCACTGAGACAGTGCCCAGACACATCCATAAAACACATGATTGATTAGGTATGTTTATAACACTAAAATGGATGAGCAAACCTTTCTTTGTCCCTTGCAGCAAAAGAGACATGGTTAAATACTTTTCCTTCATCATTCTCCTCCCATACTTCAGTTTCTACTACAGCAGAGTGCTCCAGTGCACAAACAGCCTCATAGATCAAGGTCACAGACTTCCTCAAACATTTCTGAGACTGGTTTTGGCCCAGTGATTCAGCCTTCCTTCTGCCACAGGGCACCCTCTACAGATAGAGGTCAAAAGTTCCCTTCACAGGAATCATCTAATGGTCAAAACACCACAGAATTTCTGTGGTAACAGTTGGAACATCTCAACATATGAGCTGTGTTTTGGGGTTTTCCACTAAAAAATGGAATAATTCTGCATTTCCAGAATTTCCATTTCAGATTTTTAGCCACCTAAAGATCTTTGGTTTACGAAAACCAAATGCAAATGAGAGCAAATGTGTTTTTCCACAAGTGGTAGAAAAAATTACTTAGAAGTATGCAAATTTAAATACAAAACCATCAGTTCTTTACAAGAAATAATTAACTAGTTATATAGGGAACTTAGAAAGCTGGGCCTTATCATTTTAAATGAGCTAGCTTGAGCATCTCCCAGCTTCAGCTGCTTCATTGTGCTGGCATTATTTCATGGGACATGAAACAAAAGTGGTTTTGTCCAAGCTGCATATTGCATGCAAAACAAAGACTCAGAGCATTCCCTATCTAGTTAGCATTCCTTTCACCAGCTTCTATCCAAGCCCCAGCACTGTCTCTTAGCAAGAATTTCAGGTGGATACTACAAGGAATTACCATATTTCTTTAACTCATGGTAGTTAAAAACATCTTTGCTGTTTTCTCAAAGACTGCAAAAAACACACACCACAGTTCTGGCATCTGAGGCTCAAATAAAAATTCTGGCCTCTGTACTCCAACAGTCTGACACCTTCTGTATTGTTTAAGAATAAATTCTATTAGAATTCTGTTGCTACTTGTAAAAAAACTTGCAAGATTCAGCTGTGGCCATCATATCATTCCATATTATAAATCAGTTCCTCCACAGGAGCCCAGTGTGGAAGCTGATCTCCAGAATTTGCATTACACATAAAAAGCACATCAAAGTCCCTCAGAATCTTTTCACTGATGATATAACATCTACCTACAGTTTTTTACCTCCTTTCTTGATGGAAATTTACTGTCTTTCAAAAGAACTTTGGACTACACATCTCCAGGACTGATTGCTGTAGTTTTTGCCATGAGGGAAGATCCACAGCACTGAACATTCAAGCTATAAGGCTTAATGTGCTATCACAGCTACAAATATTTAAATAATATAATTCTGTGTAAGAGATCAATCAGCAAACCAAAAAAAACCCATCAGTCCAGAATGGCCTGCGTGACCACTGACTTCAGACCGGCGGACAAATTCTGCAGATGTTTCAAATGTTACTGCTGGCTCAGTGCTCTGCTGAAGGGCACAGAGGGCACTGCCAGCAGCAGCACATCACACACACTGCAAGATTCTCTGCAAGCAGCAATGGAGCCGGGCTCTCACTCACATCCTCAACAAAAACAAGGCAAGGGCAGCCACGTTTCCCTTGTGTCCTCCCTCCAGCACTGAGCAGGGAGGTGGCTGCGGGGGACAGCGTTTGCAGCTGTAGTTAAGATTCACTGTCACATGTCAGTCCTGAAGATACAATCCTCACTCTACACTGCCTGCAGTCAATGTGACAGATATTATTAGCAGCAGTAAAAGAGTCTCTCAGAGACACACAAAGGTACGATTAGCATCTACTTCTACAATGTTGTCTTCTGCTTCTGAAAAGGGAGAATTTGACATTGGAGTGTGGAAAAGAGCTGCAAGCAGCCTTAGAAGGACCTTCACACCTATGTGAAACACAGAAAGAGGCATGAATGATTAGGAAGGTGAAAGTGATTCAAAATAACATCTACCAAAGTAAGAAACAGAACCCACAACAATTTGCAGGGACAGGTTACATGTTGCTTGCAATACTGATCAAATTATGCAACAGGAGCTTCTGGCTTGTATTCTGGCTTCCAGCATTGCTGTGAGACTTGCAGAGGTGATAACCAAAGATCATACCTACTGCCACATTCCATTCCTACAAAAAACACAGCTACAGTCTCCATGAACTTACTACTGGAGAGACACTGAGCAGCAGGAAGCTACAGAAACTCCACACAGAGAAAGTCAAAACTAAATCTCTTCCTTGTGTCACCCAGAGAGCATCTCTCAGCTCTGCCCCCAGCAACCCAGCTGGGCAGCACTATGTTTGTGCCTGACAAGTGTTCCAGTGAGGAAGGTTACCAAAAAGACGTTAAATGTGCCAGCTGGTACAGCAGAGTTGTTATGGAAATACCCTCAGAATGGTGACAGCCTTTGAGCTGCCTTTGGGCACAGAGACCACAGAATGAGATCTTCATAAGAATGATTGCAACAGATGATTCCTGTCCCTATGATGGAGAAAAGTCCATCACAGGCACTTCCACTGAAAACTCTCAAAAAGCTGTATTTTTAAAAAAGGTTTTCTCTATGGCTGTTTATTTCTGAAAGTCAGTTTTAAAATAAGATTGTCAAGAAAGCCTGGATTTCAAATTTCAATTTTCACCGTCAATTTTGCAAATAATTTATGTCCCAATCAATATATTCTCTTCCTTGCCACCAACTTCTTTCACATTTCTTGTTAGCTGCAACAGGCCAATATAACTTCAGATGGCAAAACTGCAGGCTGGAAAATTCAAACCTTTGTTCATTCAAAAAATTGCTGATTATATTATTTGCACAACAAACTCTGACAGAAGATCACCTGCACATTTCTACCCATCTCATCTCTCCTGAATACACTCATGAGCAAAAAACATTTTGTAGTTCTTCTTAGCAATCACCATATTGCAATATATTTCAGCTACTGCAGGTCTGATCTTACTTTGGAGAAATACAAGGTTAGTAAATATGACATAGTGCCAGGGAAAAAAAATTATTTACTTTTATTAGACCAAGTAAAAGAAAGAAACTATGAATTCTTCTCCATGTTAATGGCCTTGGGCAGATTATGTATCCTGCAGAGCCTCCTGCAAGAAAAAGCAGCACAGTTTTCCCCACAGGCTCCTTTTAATTTGATAAACCTAAGCCACATCAAGAGTCGTATCCCATTTCCTACCATAGGTTGCAGAGGCTCTTGCCAAAAAATGTGCTGCTTCTACATTTTGGACTGGAATTTATTGATGCAGCAGGTGACAAAAACAGTAATTCAATTCTCAGAAAAGACTTAAGAGATATGGGAGTTGGGGCATGAAATGAAAGATCTAAGCAGGCACTTATTTTTGGTATAGATATTCACTAAGTTGTTGATCAATGGCTTGCAGATGTGACTGCACGATGAAAAATCAGGTGACTACTGACAGATCTTGTGGATGATAAAACTACTGAGATAAGATTTACACAGGCAGCCTGAGATGGATCCAAAAGCAGAAGGAAAACCCACTCCTGTCACTGACCCTCATCTTCAGGCAAGGACTCCAGAAAATTCTTCTGGGTGCAAAGAAAGCAGTTTTAGTTTCATTATCATAGTTCCATTTTCAAAAAAAGCAGCTGCTTTTCAACAGCTCCTGGGAAGTCTAAGCATCAGTCATTTGCTGTTTAAAAGTGTAAACAGAGATGTTTTCTTGGTAAAAGAAACAACAGATAATTATGAAAAAAATAATAGTCTGAAAGCCACACAAGTGTTTTCAAGCTTCATTAATATGTGTCCCAGTTTAACTGGGATTATCAGTACCTCAGCACCACTGCCACTGAATATGAAACTCAGTTCGACTGTGAAGAAAATTCAGTTGACAGGGCAGGAAAGAACTTACTGGAAATTTTACTTGGTATCATTACTAGTTCAAAGCATTGTCTGCATAAATGCTACTGACAGCTGTACTCATCACACCACACCCAGTTTCTACTCTTTTTTGGTTTCTGCATGTGTTGATCTTACATCTGTCTCCTTGCTCTTGCAGGTCCAAGTCTGCAACTCTTTCTTTTCAGTATTACTTTGCATTACAGAAAGCACTGTAATAGCCATTTTTGAGAAATTAAGTAGATCACAGTGTGGTAAACAAGTTAGCCTCTGTCCCTCTCCTCCTCCTCTTCCCATTCCCAGCATGAAAATAGCTAGGGCTAAAGCAACAGCTGGGGATCATTACACTGACAGGAATAGTTCAGTAAACTGCAAGAGGGGAAAACATGTCATATCCAAAAAACCCAAAAACACATTAGAGCATGAGGACTGAAAAAACATGTGAATTCAGCTCCAGGGATAATGTTATGACTCTTCTTCCACTGATAACAACTGACTTACAAATTCAATGTTAACCCTTTCCCCAAGCTTCCCACTCATGTCACAGAGTTAAAAAATATTCCGAAACACCTCACAGTCAAATGAGACACACTGGTTACTAAGCAAAAATACATTTAAATAGACAGCCACCATCAACTCACTTCACATAAATACATCATTATCTTACCTTCACTGTACCTCTTACTTTTAAGCATAGTCACAGGCTGTGGTTGCAGCAAGAGGATACAGGGAGTGTGGTGTGCCTCTGGATCTGCCATAAGAAATGCCAGAGCAGATCAGCTCCCCATACATTCAACACATTTTCTGTGTTTTAATGTGTCAGAGCACTATTTGCATAACTAATTCCAAACAGTGGGATGCATTAGGCCATCATTCAGAAAGGCATCTGTGTGTTTTGTGACTGGTTTCTGACACTGCTTATCCATGAATTTGCATTGCTCGCACATCTGACAGCAACTTCAGGTCCACTCTGAAGCAGAGAGATCCAGATCACCCTTTACAGAAAAATGTCACCCTGCATTCCTGTGAGATGCCTTGGGTGCAGGGGCTGCCCTCTTGCTGGGAATCTCCTTGGGACTGACAGCTTCCAAGTCTACTCCTGACCCCGCCCGCATGAGCTGCACCTTCAGATGCCCACAGGTCTAATGACAAAAAAGTCTAGATTACTCCTGAAGAAAGTTAAATGCTAACTAACACTTGCACTCCTGATCTCTTCAAAGTACTAAACAGATATTAATAGTTTAATCAAAGGCTAAGCTAACTCAAATTACCTCCCATTTGCTGTGGACCAAGAATGTGCACACAGTTCGTGCAGATCAGATGGCATGCAGGAACTTGTTCCTGTGTCTGGGCCCTGAGATACCAATCTTGGAAAAAGACAGGTGATTTTACTGTCAGGCCCCAAGTCACACTGAATGTTTTTGAAGGGAGGATCTTACAAGAAAAAAATAAAAAACCAACCAAAAAAGTGTTTTGTTTAAGGACCACAAATTAAAGATGTAGCACAGAAGTAGAAAAGTTGGAATTTAGTTTTGGAAGTACTTAATTCTAAGCTAAACTCATGTGAATGCTAACTGGGTTTTGAGTAGCTTTCTGCAATTCCTCTTCATATCTCTCATGAGGGGCTACTACACTGTTAACTGTAGGAACTGCAAATTGGGTTCTAGTATTTGAAGACTAAATCATTCCAAGGCATTCTTGAATAGAAAACATGTTTATGGATTCCTAAATTCTAGGAATTTTGCAAATAACTGCCCTAACACATACTTTGAAAAACACAAGCTTAAGTTCTTTGACTTCTGCATGTCAAATCCAATAACATGTAGAAAGGACCACCAGTTCCCAAACTTCAATGTCAAGTACTAATTAAAGAAGAAGAAATAAATCAGATTTAGGAGACATCTGTTTTCCAGAAATCAAGAAGCAAGATGCAGTCTATTCCAGATAGCTGCTCCTCATGAGAATCATTAAGAGAACAAATGAGCATTGTCAGTGTTAGTATAGACAGCTCTTATTTGCCCAGTTTTATTCAGAGTGAGGAAGAGAAATGCATGAATTTTCTGTCTTGGTGACAACAAAACAAAGCTGTCCCATTTTTAGGGGGACCAAAAACTAAGGCACAGCAGTCATTAATTTCAGCTCAGTGCTAGTTCTGGGCTTCCATAAGGGTTTACACGTGGGTGCATCCATTCCTCCACTGCCTGTAAGATTTGGCTCTCCAAACACAGTACATGCTACAGCAGAAATACAGCAGACATCCCAAGACTGCAGGAGACTTGAATGGAGCAGCAGCAAAGCTAAAAGGTTATTTACTTCATTTGACAGGAAAGAAGCTGGCAGCATCTATTTCTCTTCCCTAACCTTCAATTTGGTAGCTGGTGGAAAGCAGCTTTCCTCATCACATATGACATTAGAGCATCATGAATTAACCCTGGGATAGGCTAATGGTATTGCTGGACTTTGAAGAGTCAACACAGCTTTTCTAATAACCAGAATTACACAAGATTTCAATGGCCTTAATTCACTTCAACTTGAGACAGCAACAAACCTTTTTATATTGATTAAACTAAGACAGAATTGCTTTTTCCTTGCTGCATGTTATCCCACTGTACAGCTTGTGATGTTTAGTGACTGCATAAAAGATGTATCCTGGTACATCCAAATGCAAAATGCTCACCTGCTGTGAAAACCAATGCTTACAAACACAGGACAGATGCGAGTTCTGAGTTTTAAAAAATTTGGGTTGTTTTTTTCCTCAGAAGATTGATGTGCTTCAGCTCTATGTCTCCAAAGCAGATAAAGAAATCTGGGAACACTGCCTATACTAATGGATTTATAATTCCTGAACTTGAATTTGAGGACTGTGACTTCAGTTTTCTTTTCCTTCTCCATATTTTTTCAACAAAGACTATTCCAATGAAAACATGCAACAGAAATAGTAATATTTTTAAAAATTAACAACAAGCTAGCTCTTGATAGATGTTAAATAGGCTTGGTAGGGGGAGTGACAATTGGAGGCAGAAACCTAATAGTTCTGTTTGGCAGCTCCAGCAGGCCTAGACTATGTACCAGAGAAAAATCCTCTAAATGCAACTGCTAAAATCCTCTTGCACACACTGGCCATCTTTATGCAACAAACATGGCCTTATTCTATCTGGATTTGTGTCCTCAATGGCTACCCCTCCTTTATCTTGTTTTGCTGTCCAAAATGTCAGAAAGGTATTTTCCCCTCCATTTAGATGACATTACTCACTCTTAAAATCAGTCATCACCTTGTTCTGAGGCCACTGTACTCTAGACCATTGTTCCCTTCTGCAAGTTCCTACTAAAATTTCACTTGTAGCTAGACAGATCCAGTATTTCTGATAAAACATAAACCTTGCTGCTTGCCATTGGCATTTTTTGGTGTTCTACCATTCTCCCTTGTGATCTTTTCCCACTTCCTGCTTGTTGATAGTTATTATGCTGTGCACTATCAATGGTTCACTGCTCGTTTTCATCTTCTCAATCATTTTCAATCCCTTCAGATGCTCTTCTTTCCTTCTAGATATCACTCCCTGAAATCTGACCTCTGCCTACATAATCTTCCAGAACTGTTAAATCCTCATTAAAAAATCAAACATATTTGCAGAATACCATCAACTAGGACAAAATCACATTAGATACATACACAACACTACTTGCACACTCTCAAAACAAGAACATACAGAAACTTAAAACGTGGTACTCTCATCTTCTTCAAGGCAGAGTTGCCACTCCAGAACAAGACTTTACACCTTTAATGAAACAGCCTTTAAACATTGCCCATAACAGGCCTACAGATGTAGGGGAGAAGAAGAAATTTTAAATTTGAAACCAAAACTTCTGAATGTGAGTGAAATTGTCTCAAGGTCCCAGCACTGCAAGTCACTACAAACAGAGCTCCAGGCTTGTTGAGTGACGTGCTTGAGCGCCCTCAGGGACAGGAGGTCACAGGAGTCACTGGGAAACCCAAAATCTGGCCTATTGCCCAGAAACCAAAAACCAGGCCGATTCAATATGCAAGAGGGAAAAAAGACCCAACAACATAAAAAAAAAAATCCCCAAAATAAAAGCCCCACAAATGAATTATACAGTGCCTACAACAAAGAAAGCAGAGCCTGCTAACCTTCTCTCAAGCTGTGGTATGAATCCTGGTATGTGCTTGAACAGCTCTTCCCTTGCTTTGACACAGTCTCTGCAAGCGGCACAATCCCCACATAGGCAGGCTGGAGTGTCTTGGCTTTATCCAACATGTTAGAGGAAATCCCTGGACCTGCAGGCGGATTCTGTAACACAGGAGGTGTCCAGGCAAGTGGAAGGGGTGCTTAATCCTCACAAGGGACCTAATTGCAATCCCTCTCCACCAGGTTTCCGTCGCTGCACCAAGCGGTAGAGCAGGAAAAAATCAGTTTACTGCTAGATCCCAAGGCTGTGCTTGAATCAGAACAGAGAGATTCTGTAGGCACAGACAAACCCTGACAGCCAACATCTAAAGATTCAAACCAGTAAGGCTCTTGGCAAAATTTTTCTTCCTACAATCTCAAAGCTCAGACAGAAACTTCCCTGTCTGCACAAGCGGCTATGAGCATTCAGGCACCCAGTGTGCAGAGCACTGCTCATCAACAGATGCGTGGACTTCTTTGTGGGGCCACTTGCAGTAACAGCCAACCTCATTCACCCAAAATAGTGAACAGTTGGTTTCTCTACTCACACTGCAGACACCTGCCAGACAGGCAATATCATGTGACTGAGCAGTACCCTCTCTCCCCTGCATCTCCCAACTGCAAGCACGCTGTGCACACAGCTGGGAGAATCCCCCTGCTCCGAGTGCTGCTTCTCCCTTCGTGCTTAAACTTTTAGAAACAAGAGTTTAGCTGTGGAGAAAACTAAACTCATAATCCAAGAAACAGAGTCTTCATATGCATTTGCCCTGAGACCACACACAGGTAACAGCAGGCTACTTCTGCGCAAGCCCATATTCTCACTCCTTCTTCCCTTAAATCCTTTCTCCCAACCTAGCAGAAACACCTACGTGAAGATAATCTGCAGCCCCAAATCAATAACCCTCTACTGCATGCACTAGAACTTCAGAATCTGTGCTTGCATGGGGGCAGCCACCTCATCTCGAGCTCATTTCATGTGCACTCTGAACAGATGCCACATGGCTGACAAATTTTGGTTAGACACACTGCCCAGCATGGTACTGGAATTGGAAGTGGCAAGGGAAAGACATGTTCCACCTGAGCAACAACCAGGAGGTCCTCTCACCAGTACAGCTGGTAGCTTTATTGGTTTTTAATTTTGCTAAGCATGAATCATGAGGTACAATGAAGTCTGGGGTGAAAAAAAAAATATTAATAGTAATCAGTGTCATACTATACATCTGAAACAAAGATAACCACACGGACACAGCAAAAATAAAACGATGAATACTCTAAACACTACAGGAACTGTTTTCAGTTCATATTCTGTTCCCATCCCACTCAAAACAAAATTTTCTCATTTCCAAAGATTCAAGCCATTTTATAAAGCAAGGCTGGAATTACAATCAGTGAAAAAATGTCTCTAGTAATGAAACTACTATCTAAGAAAAGTAGTGTTCAACCAGATGCTAGATGGCATCAGTGACATTTCTGAGTACTTCAACAATACTCTTCTTACTTTGAAATGTTTAGCCTTCACCCAGGAAAGAATCCAAACTCCAAAATAAAAAAGTACCTTTGGTGATAATATAAAGCTCTGTAATTGCACTACTCCTGAATTACCACCATATATTCAACAGAAATTTTCATCTTAATTTTAGGATTTCTAAAAGTTAGGTGAAGGTTCAGTCTCACAGTGAACTTTAGCCAGTAAGGTCAAATTACTGCATAAATAGAAGAGCCTGTTTTTGCACGAGCATTAGCAGTCACAGCACTGTGGAGAGCTGCCTTGGGAAACAGACCCAGCACACCACAAGAGTTTTAAAGACAGATGAAGGAGAAGATAAAGAAACACATTGTCCAGATCTCCCTTTTCAGAGGCAACACAAAACTGTACATTGAGTAAGGCCTGATACTCTGGAACAATTATACAGTGCCAGACCAGTTCTACCTTTCCTGGCAAGCAATATACATCTGGATGATAAAAATATGTAAAAAACACATATTTCTTTTTTTGTATACAGAAAACAGCTTGGATAGAAAAGCACTTGACTGGCTCAATGGTAGTTAGGTAAATCTTTTATTTGCTGAGGAAGATATTATAAAATTTTGTCTTACAGTATCATATCTTCCCCACGACATTATTTAATATTCTAAAAGAAGGAGCAATTATCCAATTCATCTGTGCCACAGCATTCCAAAGAGGATGTGGATAATGTCCCTCATGTAAGAAGATAAACTCCAAAGGGCCTAGATAGGAGGATACCTTTAACACACAAGCAAGCACTTCTGGGGTTCCTCCTTGCAAAACATGGACTCTAAGAGATAAGTAAAGGCCAAGAACAACCTGTCTTGTACAAAACACTGATACCACTTTCACTTGTTTGAAAACATTAAAAAAAAGTTTTTAAAAGTTTAATTTGTTTTACTGGATCCTGATATACTGACAAAAGATCTGAGAGTCTGATCAGTAATCACATGGACAGAAATATCAATGTACTATAAGAACTTTGACAACTACTTTGACAATTACTCTGGAAATCAGCAGGGCAGATTGGAAAACCCATTTCATAGCAGAGGTAGGATTCCAACAATAGTTTCAGTTGCTTAACCACTCCAGAAAAGTAGGATCAACCCCACTAATGCATGCCCAATATTCAGTGTCTTGCACAACTTTTACCCTGGAATTGGCAGAAGTGCTATTGGTAAAACAATCACCTTTACCAAGGGGACCTAAGTATGTGTCACAGATTTCTCATCTGAAAAACATCAGGCCCAATTTTCATAATCTATCCATGAGACATCAATTGAGCAGTACATCCTTTGGCCTTCAAGTGTGAAATGAGATGTAGATGTGGGGATGTATTCTACCTTAAGATGCTGCATCAGGTGCACACATGGCTGGCACAAATACTGCTGCTCCTTCTGAGTCCTGCTGGGCATGGAATGCAACCACTATTCAAAGTACTGTGGTACCTTAAACACACACAAATTTTAATGAATTGATTTCTTGTATCCTTCTATCTTCAAAAGCCAAGGGAAGGGAGAGAGGGGCTGGACTATCTTGACATAGGATATAACTTGGTTGAGCTCAGCTGTAACACAAAACTGCATCATTAGTTTCTTTCCCCTCAAAAATACTGCATTTTAAAATTCAAATTATTAAGCAGATAGAAAATATGCTCATAATCTCCATCACCACCTTCAAATGTGCATTTTTCTGCTCCTTTCACCTCCAGTCCTCTCTGCAGCTCAACACAGGCTCTTTCCCCCAGTAACACAACTCCTGCAATGATCTGCAAGCACGTCATTTAGTGATGAAATATAAACAATGGACTGCTAAAAACTTGCCAACAGCTGCAAAATATGCTCACTCAGGCAACATGAGAGAAATCTCAAATAAAGTCTAAGCCAGATGAATCCTAACAAAGAAGTATGAGCCCACTACATGGGAAGATTTGTCTGAGATTTCTAGCAAGTCAACAAAAGCTGGGGAACTAACAGAATGCTGCACTACATCACTGTGAAGCTTTGATGTCTTACAACTCAATTCATTTTATACTTCAAAATGAATACAGACTGCACACTGACACTTGTGCTGCTTATTTTTCAGCCAGGGGTCACATCTATGTAATATGAGTTTGCTGTGGATATTCCCAGGATCCACCATCAGTGCCTCCCACCAACAATGACCTTTAGGAAGAGGAAGGAAAGGGAGGCTGGGAGCACCACAAATTTTTGCTTCTCCAGTTCTTAGGAAGAGCCTGAAATTTACCTACTCTTATCTTTTCAACCAGTTGGTGTCAGCTACTGCTGCCATTCAGCATTCAGAAAACTCCTAGACATGACAGGTAGCCAAAGCTAAACCACCATGCAGATGTAAAAATAGGTCACAGCAGCAGGAACCATGCCTGGGAACCTGGACTTTGGTTGTAGCTTCTGAGCAGCTCTTCAGTCCTCCAACCCACTCTGGGATATACCACCACCCCTGCTTTTGGCAAGTTGGCTGTCATTGAGCTGTAATTACTGTGAGTTGAAAGCATAAAAATAGCTGCTGCACAGGGTGGAAAACCTATCAGATGATGTCAAGGAGAGTTTTGAGCCCTCCCTTCCCCCCACCTCCCCCCCTTCACTTCCTTTCCTATGTCACTTTCTCATTACCTCACTGTCTCTAATTCTGAAAGTGCTTCTCTCTGCATCTTTCAGCTGTCAAAGTGAACTTTACACAGCAGCCAGAGCCAAATCAACCCCCAGCCCATATATAAACTCTGCCACCCACTCCATTCCTTGGGATTCAGCCAAGACGTCAGTTTGCCTTTCCCTGAAAACACGAAGCACATGAAATCCTCGATCCCTATCTGCAAAAGACTGGACCAAGAAGAATCAGTTCAGCCCAAGGAATGCAACTCTGATCTGCATTTGATTAGCTCCATGGATAAGCAGTTCCAACCAGCAAGGCAAGTCACCATGGTGAGTGAGGTGTGGAAAGACAGCAGCAGCAATCCCATCCCCCTCTGCTAACACCCAGTAACTCAGCCCAGCCTCTCTCCCAGGCTCTGCAGACCTGAGGAGCAAAGTGCAGCACAATAAAGCCAAAACTTCTGATTTTCCCACCTCTCCCCTCCCCAGATCGGGAGCTCAGATGTCAGTGTTGCAAAGAGGCTCTGGAAATAAAGCCACAAGGGCTGAAAAGAGGGAAAAAAACAGAGGAAAGAAAGCAAAGATGTCGTTTCACTTATGGGTCATGCCTCTCCTCCTTCCTCCCTCCAGGACCCACTGCACTGAGCAAACTGGGTGTGATAAAGAGAAGGAAATGGTCCTGAGATCTCAAATACTCTGGATCATGTGCAAACAAAAGCATTATGCAGCACATGCTCCTGATACTATGACATGTGAGGGTAACATCTGCTCAGGTGTCACCTATGCAGCCAAAGAAAATGGTGCAACTTTTAAAGACAAGTTGGTTAATTTAGTTGGATTGTCTTCAGAAAACCATTCACAGCAGTTCTGTCAATTCTGTGCTCTAAAAAGCTGCATATACACTCCTTGACTACAAAAAGGTGTTGCCCAATTAGAGATTTCTAGCCCAGAGAAGAAGAAATTCTGGATTTCTCTGACGAAAGCAGTGGAAGAACTCTGTCCATGACAGAAAACTTCACAGTAGAGGGTAGAACAAAAACAGAGAGATTAAGAGAAAGAGCTTTATAACCAGTTCCCAAGCAACTACAGCCCACTGTGCATGTAAGCCCAACAAAAACAAGCATGTAAATTAAAAACACATATCCAAGCACATCTTATTTGCTGTTTTTACCATTTTGGTTGATAAATTCTGGTTGGATGCAAACACTGTTGCATACCTCTTTATAGTTCAAAGTTACTAGCCCTTCTTCAAGTTACCACCCCGTTGTGAGCCCCCAGAACTGGTTGTATGAATGCTCTCACTCTGTTCCAGTGCAAAGTTAGAAAGATTAGCTCAAATTACCTTGGCTAAGCCAACGAGCTTCACAGTGAGAGCTCACACATCAAGAACCACATCTCAAATGTGGAGTGTGTATCTCCAGTGGAAGGCCTTAACTGAGAGCTGCCCCAGCTGCAATCACAACAGAATTCCATATATTCCTTTAGTTCATCTATTACCCATCTTCCTCTAAAATAATTACTTAGAGCAAAGGAAGTAACAGTTCCTTGCTCTTAACAGCAATAGTTATAAAACAGCCAGAGATTTCAAGCCAGAGACAGTCACTCAAGGCTAAAGTTAAAATTGTTCTTATCAGCCTTCCTGCCTACAGTTAATCTGCTAATTCACCCACATGCTCCCCAAATAACTTTAACTTCTCCAGGAGTAGGCAGATGTGCTCACACAGGTGCAGATGTGCATTTCCCCACCCCCATCACTGCACACAGGCAGGAACAGAGGTTGCAGGAATCACACAGACAGAATCACAAAGAACACTGACTTGGAAGGGACCCACAAGGAGCATTGAGTCCAACTCTTAAGTGAACAGCACTGACATGTGAGTATACACTATGACCAGTGGAGAACACTGAGCACAAGGCTTCTCAAAACATTTCAAAACATTTCCTCTTACAGATATTCCAGACTTTAATTTAAACCACTATGAACAAGTGAAAACAGCAAAGTCCAAAACATTTGGTTTTGCTCTCAAGAGCAGAAAAACAGAGGAAGTTCTGGGTGCCAGACCAAGGGGGTTAGTGCACAGGATAGAGTGGAAAAGGAAGTTATTTGAATTTGTCTTAAAACAGCAAATTGTTTTTTGGAGGAGTAAATGGGAAAGGACAGGAGGAAGGTACCCTTCCCCTCATGTTAAGGCATGTCTAAGAGTTTGAGAAGTTATGTCACTAATTCCTGTGGTTGTTGAGCAAAAGCTATCCTGCACTTATCTCTCCCACATCCTTTAAATGTCAGGCAATAAAAAGTTTCTTCTCTATCAAACCCTCCTACTTACTGCACAAGAGGGTTACCTGCAAACACTTGGAAAATGCAGTCTATTTTTAAAGCACCTAAACAAGAGAGGAAGCAGCCAGGCTGTACTCTGTGTTCACTCACTGCTTGTAGAAGGATTAGCAAACCCTTCATTTACTGCTCAGCTTGTACTAGCAGAATTGCTACTAGGTAAATGTTCATTAAAGATCGTGACTTTTGCCCAGAAAGCTGCTTCCTTCTGCAAACACAGTAACAACATAGTTGAGTCTTAATGTGACCATTAATCTTGGTTAATCTGATACAGAATTGCAATCTCAGAATCTAGATTTTTATTAAAGGTTATCTTCCCCTTATGATTGCAGAGGATTTCTTCACAACTTGAAAAAACTATGCATTAATGGAGATATAATTCTGAAAAGACCATAAACCATTCCATTCATTTACTAAGTTAGTAGCCAACCAAGTTATTTTAGATGTGGGTTTTTCTCAGCTCCTTTTTCTCTAAAAGTGGTTCAAGTCCTTTGCCACAATTAGGTAGTATTGGAGGCTTGGCTGAGGTAAAGCAGGAGACCAAGTTTTATGATAGCTCCAAACCAATTAAGTGGTCAGCTGCCACTAAAAGCAGTGGCCTCCTTGTCCCTCATCATAGATGCTCATCTCACCTCACAGTAGAAAACTACTATTGTCAGGATTATTTGAGATAGGAAATAAATTTCTATTTAGAATGTAAAATTCAGTTCTTGCATTGCCAAAAATCTACAAATCACCTCCAACATCAAATGCTCAAACTCCTCCCTTAGTGCTGAAATTCAGCTATTCCCTGGATATGTCAGTCTCAAGCACTCATTGTGGCTTCAACAACTGAATTTGTTTCCAACATAAAAATGTTTTATGTGTTTGAGTTTTAATCTATAGCTACAACATAAAATGAGCCTGAGACAATGTCAAGGCACACAACCATGATATGGTTAAACTCATGATATGGACACACTGAGCCTGGAAAGAACTTCCAAGGTCTTGTATGGATTCATCCCACATCATTCCTCTACACATGCAGACCTTTCAGACCTTAAGTGAAACATAAAGCACAAATCTCAAAAAGGGGAGAATTTTAGACTAGATGTGGGATAGTTTTTTACCTGGATGCTGCTAAATTACTCACATTTTGATTAGCAGGAAAAATATTCTTGTCATGCTATGGTGGAAGAAGTCCTTTAATGCTTTCATGGGACTCACTTGCCTATCACCTTAGGAAGATGCAGTTTTGACAATACTACTATTTCTTCTCCAGAAACTACATTTTTAAGTGCATCCTATTCTGCATCAACCAAACCACAGGTTTGCTTTCCTTTATCTAAAGTGAGAGGGGGCAAAGATACAGGCCTCCTTTGCAAGGAGCATGATTACTTTTAAAACAAATTTTATCTCATGTTCAAGATTTCTGGTAATCTCAGCCATGAGAGCAAAGACAAAAGGCAAGTAACTGTGAGGGTATATCCTCTTCCCAGCAAAACCTGCCAAATCTTAGGAGTTTTAATCACCAACTGACCTAAAAGCATTGGAAGACATGTAGCCTAAGTGCTTATAACTGTAAAGGTAAGTGTGCTTGGAACATGATGTTCTGATTCAGACATCAGCTTTCTGTTCTGCTTGCCTCCTCCTAAATCTATAAGTTCACCTGAAACAATATGCAGAGAGGTCTCTTCAGTCGTAATTTTCCATTAGCTGCCTCACACCCGTTTAAGATCTTCCTTTCTTGCTTGGGTATAACTTACCAAATATCAGTCAGAACCTCACATTTATGGATTCTAATAAATTCAAATATATTTTAAAACCTTTTGGTTGGATAAACTAGGTTAACACAAGTAGAGAGATTTATATATAACACAGAGTCTGTGTGTCAGAACTGGAAATCTGAGTATCTTCCCTTCCTTGGCTACTAAATCTATTTTATGGATCCAGACATGAGAGAGACCATTAAGGTGGGACTACTTTAATGCAAACAGGTAGAGGATTTAATTGAATAGATAAACATGCAAAGGAAAAAGATGTGGTTTTTATATGGCTGCCAGTTGCTATGATCTGGCAGGACTTGGCTGCTTGCTGCCAGTACCTTTAACAGAAGTCACTTATGAACAAACTCTTTAGGAAAAAAACAATTTTAACTGTACAGACATTGCCATATGTTTACTTAGTAACTATTCTACAGTAAGACCAGAACTGACTATGAATTCACAATTCTCTCCTATCAGAAAATATTTTTTCCCTGGGCATGACAGCAAATCTGTCTTTAGGTTTCAGCTGCAGGGTGGAGAGACCGACCTGGTGTAAGAGAGGAGAGCAGGGGATATTGATGAGCGAGGCCTCCTGCAAGACCCTCACAGAGAAGCTGATGAAGTCTGAGTCAGATGAGGAGACTGAGGACCCAAAATCAACTGGATGGGCCCAGAGAGTGCATCAGCACATGCTGAGGGCTAAGTGGATGCAAAGCAGTTTGGCAGAGAAGGGGCTGGGGATCCCAGTGGACACCAAGCTGAACATGAGACAGCCACATGCCCTTGGACAAAGAAAGCCAAGAAAGGCATCCTTGGCTGCACTAGGAGCAATGTTCCCAGCAGATCAAGGGAGGTGGTCTGCTCAGCCCTGATGAGGCCATACCTGGAGTGCTGGCACAAGCTCTAACATCCCCAGTAGAGGAGAGCCATGGCCATACTAGAGATCTGATCTATCTAATAACCTGAAGGAATGGTGCAAAGAGCACAGAGCCAGACTCCTCTCAAATGGTGCCCAGTGACAGGATCAGAGTCAATGGGCACAAATCAAAACAGGAGATTTCCTATGAACATCAAGAAAGATTTTTTTTTTACTGTGAGTGCAACTGAGCACTGGAACAGGTTGCCCAGAGAGGCTGTGAGGTCTCCATCTATGGAGTTATTCAAAAGCCATCTGAACACAGTCCTAGGCAACAGGCTCTAGGGGAACCTGCTTGAGCAGGGGGCTTGGGGAAGATGACATTCCAGCTTCAACCATTCTGTGAGAGATGTGGAACCACCCTTCTTCCAGGGACATGTTTGTCCATTCATAGATGTGTAGCAACCTCAGAGGAAAAGCAAAGCAAATTCTAACGTGACAAATCTCATACTGGGGAAACACACATATTTTTAATATTCTCCTAAGAATCACTCACTTCTAATTTAATTCTTAATATTTTGAGTGAATCATGCACTGTATATTAGTCTTTGCTGGCCAATCTTTTCTGTCTCCTGGACTCACTACCCAGCCACTGCCATCACCTGTAGGCTCCATGACCTAGAGTTCAGTAGTCTTCACTCTGCTTATGATTTCAGAGTTGAAATTATCTGCTTCCTCAGCTTCACTGTTCAGTACAGAATTTAAGTGATATTACCAGGTAAGATGAAATAATTTAGCATTATGCTCTCATCGTTCATTATTTTAGAGGGCTGGGATTTCATAAGAAAGCTCAGTGAGTTAATTAAGGTCACTGATCCATCAGAAAAGTGAGGGAGTTTTAATGGCTTTGTTTTCAAAAGTGAATTAGACTCCTCACAAGAAAGTCCAATTGTCCAAGCTAGCTGGGGCTAAGCAGCAGGTGCACTGAGCTGCTGCTGCAAAACAGGACTAACAGAAAGTACAATCCCTTCTCCTCCTTTCCCCTGGTGATGACAAATCATTGGAACAAATAATTTAAACTGTTTTGTGTTATTTTACCCTTGAGACAAGCTTCTTCATCTTAGTTTCAATTTAGTTTCTTTATTTTAGTTTACCATAAAGATATTGGGTCCCAAGAGAAAGAGCTGCCACATTTCTGTTTGGAATATCTTGAAGATAAACATACAGGCATGTGCTCTGTATAGATAGCCAGAGCACGTGAAAGAAAATCATCACTCTGTGGGCACATCAGGATTACTCTTTGTACTACAAACACACCAGATACTTAATTAGCACAAGCACAACAGTTTCATGATATGTCAGATTTATTATGGTTATGCTGCAGAAATGTTTAGGACTTCTGAATGTCTTCTTCCCTCGTGGTTAATGGAGCGTAGCTGCAGCAGGGCAGCCAGACATCTGGAAATTCTGCAGAAGTGTCAGAAGAATCCTCATGGTCCAGGATGGGGGAGGAGGCAGATGGAAAAAGTGGACAGACCAGAAAAATAAGATACATACAAGAAGCAGTATCTGCTATTAAATCAACCCCCTGGAAATAAAGTTCCCACCACAATTTAGGCCCCTGGCTCTCCACAACCAACTTCTATTATAAGAACAGAATTATGCACAGCTCCTGATACAAATTAGAAAGAAGTACTCAAGTACTTGACAACATCAGAATTATGATCTTGGGACATTTTTCTCCACTAAGTGCTCCCACAGTTTTCCATTTTCTGCTCCCAGCTCTTTCCTCTTCTCCTAAATCAGTTACTCACCATTTTTCACTAAAGAAATTATTTTCCCCCCTGCTAACTCTCCAAATTAGTTGCTACTCAAAATTCTAAATCAAGCTCTGCAATCTCCTGTCCCAATTAAATCAAAGGAAAGAGTAGTTCACATAAATAGCATTTTCAAGATCCAGTTTTAGCTTCTAGATTTTGCAGCAAAGTTTCCAGTCCTGCTTCAGGGCCAGAAGGTTAAACATTTCTCAATGACGCAGGCTCCCTTAGCAAGAGAGAGATGAGGAAGGGGTCCAAAAAAACCTCATTCTTCCCAGGCACTAAATCAACAATCACAGCAAACACTGACTGCCTCTCTCCAAGGAAAACTGGGAGGAGTGGAGCAGCCTCTTATTATAAGCATTCACTACGTCTGTCACCATAATGCAAAAGCCCAGTACAAAGAGAAGAAAAATAATCATAAGAAAAGAACAACAGATTTTCAAAAATCCCAGAATGGAGATTTCTATATAGTGAACAATATACAATCATAATAAATTAAAAAACAAACAAACAAACTTTAAATTCTGTACAGCACTGCAAGTCTGTTTAAAACTGCTGCTCTTTTCTGATCCATTTAAAGTTGCCAGTAACTTTCTAGTTTAAACTTAAAAGATTTGACTTTGACTTTTAAATGGGCTGAAATTTTCATGCCTGAGAGACCACTTTTCATACACTACAATATTCCAGAATCTCATTAATCTGTCAGTTTTCAAGATAAAAAGTGTTTTTTCCAAAAGGAGCCTACTAATCTGGATCTTGTTCTTACTTAGAGGTAACATGCAATCTACAAAGCTATACTGAAAAGTTTTTCTGTTTCAGTTTTTAGTGAAAGAACATTGAAGGCTCTAAGCTTTGGGAATGTTTTGCAGTAAGTCAAACTCAAGGTACTTTCTGAACCAAATGTTTTGGGACTTGTAATTTTTCATCAGTGGTACCTCAGTGTCACATAGTAACTTTAATAAATCAAAACCACTCAATATATTTTTGAAAGGCATATATTTGAGTTGACATCAGTGAATGCAAAGTCCAAATCTCAAATATTGAAAAACATAGAAAAGGAACAACAGCTTCAGCCAGAGTATCTCCAGCAGAATTTTTTAAAAAAGAAAAAAAATCTCCCCAAGGTCACTTACGATTGCAGACTGATCAAGCCTGCTTGTGCTTCACTGGAAGCCACAGTTTCTTTATTTGGGATACACTCATTTTTGAGGAAAAACAATCAGGGCAAAGAAAAAGGAAGAACTACAAATACATTTCTCAACCTACTTTTCACATGGGATAATTAAATAGGTTCATATCCTGTTGGGGATCCAATGCTGTGCATAATGCCTGGGAAGCATCATTAACATTATGTAGAGGATCTGATTTAAAATAAACATCACTACAGAAAGATACAAAAAAACCATTAAGCAGGTCACATTAGCAGATACTATTTTAGCACTTGCCTACTTTAATATTGTAAGTATTCTTAAATTCTTGTATAAACTTCTTCTAGGGAGAATATTTTGTCTGCATTAAGGTTTGCATCACTTTAACTACAAAGAGTTATTTGCACTGAAAGCTACTGACACATTTAGTATTGAAAACTAGCAGACTTTTAACCAAATAAAGAAATTCTAGGATAGGTTTCCAGTATGAGTGAGAAATCAAACACTTTTTAAAGTGGTGCTCAATAAATTTATGTAGGGGACTATATGACAGGGTTACTTGCAGCAGTAGGAGAGGGGGGCTCTGCAACCCTGCAGGGTAATTCCAGTTTGTTTGCTTCATGACTTCTTACCTACCTAAACTATTGCTAAATTACACAGCATTCTTAAACCACACTAAGGTTAAACACAAAAAGGAGCTGTGCCAATGTAACTAAACCTGTTTTCTATATTGGTTTTGGTAGTAAAATTCTCTTGACAAAGAAATTGAGGGGAAAGGCGGGTAATATTTCTTCTATTAAGATAAATACTCTAGTTTCACCTCCATGAAGCAGGACTCATGTTTGCTTAGCCACAGATGAAAAACCAGACTGCCTCAAGACAACCAGCTGAGGTTTCTCCATTTAAAAAGACAATTTGGAACAAGTGCCAGTCTCTCCTTGGAAGAGCCCTAAGGTCAAAACAGCAGAGGGTGCTGTAAGTCCAAACTGAGGTGCAGCAGCTCAGCAGCAAGGAGAATCCAGATGCAACATGAAGCTGTAGGTTACTTCAGATTTTGGGGTGGATTTTTTGTCAGGTTTTTTCGTTTGGTTTTGGAGGGATTTTTTGTGCTGCAAGAGTCATTTGAGACTGATAAAAGCAGACGGCAAACAAAATACAAACATTTATTTGTAGTAGCTTTCACATAACATCAAACAACAACAGAGACATTTCCAAAAGCTCAACAGTTACCTATAATCCTTACCACTGATCTATACAGCTCTGGGCACACATTAGAACATTAGAGATTGATTCACATTGAATTGCACTTTTATGACTACAATCAAAATGTAAACTGGACTTGGATCCCATTATTAAAAAAAAAAAAACATCCTGATTATAAACACTAAACACACCAATGCAAATTTCTGCTATCATACAGGCATGGAAACTTGAGCACTTTGTTAAACATTAGTCATCTCTTTAATCTGGCAAACACTGGATAGCAAGGAGTCACCAGGTAACTGGGAGACAGAACGGATGTGTGTCTGCACTGTGTCCCTTTAGGCAAAGAATGTAGTGTAATCATCAGACCAGTTTAGAGAGACAGCACAGCACACGTTCAGATGTTAATCCAGAACCTAAACTAGTGGCAGGCCACAAAGATGACTATGATCTGCCTGAGCCACACAGATAAAAATTATCAGTCTGAGCCTATATACAAAATCAACATTCATTGATATACAATTGTGCCTGAAGATCCCAAATAAGAACCTGATTAAAGCAATCCTTTTTCACTTCATTTTTCCAATGCACTTGAACTATGTTCCTAAAGGAAAATTGATTCATATTCATCATGTAAATGACTGGGTAACTTACAGAGTATGATGACAACAACTAAACAGGGCCCATTATACATAATGCATTAATTTCACAGAAAAGAAGACTATGTTTTGATTAGTTACAAAACACAAAACCTGACATGACTTTAAATGCATTTTAAACTTTTATTTTGTTTTTAATAACAACTGATGACCGATACAAAAAATTGTATGACAATGACAATCTTACTGCGTACACTGGAAACTGGTTAAAATGCACACATGTACCCCTAAAGTTAATTCTCAGAAGCTGTATTTTAAATTAACCTGGAGGCACTCTTTCTTTCTCTACCTACTGGGTAACACTTGCTGTACAAAAAGAATAAACAGAGTAATCTCAAAATAGATGGAGGAAAAAAAATATTATTTTCAAAATATGTTTCAATGTTTCAACAAATACTTACTACAGGGTTAAAGAGATTTCCAGGAGTTTCTTGCTTAAATTTAAGGTTGTCAGCAGAAATAGGTAGTGCTCAACTAAATTATTCTAATGAGTACTCTTTATTGTAGACTACCATTCTTGACACCAAAAAAAAAAAAAAAGAAAAGAAAAAAGGAAAGCATCCTTTATATATTTTGATTCAGTACAATCCTTTAACTCTAGTTTGGCTAACACAACCACACTGTAATTTGCTTACTCAATAGTTAATCACAGGGATAAAAAGGTAGCAAAAGGTTATGTTCAGATCTCTCATGAATGGAATAACTCACTAATGTGCAGCTTACAGCTGTGCACTCCTCTCTCCACATCTTATAACAGCCAACCCAGAACTCCGTGCAGTTTGTAACTCCGGCACAAAAATTTCCATATTTAAAGCTGACTTCAGGAACATCCCATTTGCTGCTTCGGAAAGAATTCCCACTGCATGATGACGATGAAGCTCACATAACTTTGTTCAGTCCTTGAATCACATGCAGGATTCTGGTTAAAAGCCAGTGAAGAGTCATTTTATCACTACTCAGAATATACACACCCGGGGAGCTGTACCAGTAACCGGGGAACTCTTTACACTCCCCAGGAATTTGCTACCTAGATACAAAAGGTTACATTTCCAAATGCCATAGATCACAAACAGAAATCAAAAGTTCTATTTTTAAAGTAGTGATGATGCAAACTATAGAGCCAGGAATGTTCTCCTCTCAGCTCCACCCTCCATCCAAAACCAAAATCCCAACCGTGTTGATTCAAGAACTCATTGCAATCTTGAAATTCCAAGTTGGAGGGAGGGGGGAAGAGAAGAAAAATAAAAGTTCTGCTATTCAAACAAAATGAAATGCAAATAACCTCACAACTAGAAAAACCTCTCATTAGAAAAATTAAAACAAGGGGAAAAAATCCTTGTAACTGGTGCTTGAAAAATACAAGATGAAGTTAGAAGGCATTTTACTGCATCAATGAAAGGTCATTCCTCATGTACTAAAAGCCAATACTGAATTTTAAATCTATTTAAAACAGGAATGAGAACACCAACCACAAACTACAGCTCTGACTTTTGTCACTCCTGAAAGAGCAGAGAATGGGGGGACATGACCCTCCTAAGAATACACAGATACCCTGTCTGTCCTTTCTTCCCCCTAAAAGCAGTTTAGCAGCTGACATCCCTAAAGCACTTCAACTTAAATCCTGCAAAGAGGGAAGAAAAAGATCCTGGGAGATTGTTTTAAAAGAAAGAATGAAGGGATCAGCCCTGTTTTTTCCTAAACTGAATTTAATATATCCCTAATCTGCTAAAGTAGCTCAAAAAAATCCAACTTTTCCTCAGAAAATGAGGAAATTTTTGCCTTAGATTCAAAATGACACTCATTTTTAGCTAAAATAATTGTTCCTTTTTCAAAATTAGTTGGATGCAAAGCAAATTAGACCACAGAAGTCAAGTTGTATCCACGACAGAGATGCAAATTATTTCTATGCTCATTTACAGTGCTGACTTCAAAACAGCTTTTCTTTTGTTCACTAAATATGCATGGAAAAAAGGCCTCTTGTTCATCTGAACCAAACTTCTGACAGTTTAGAACCACCTGCTTCTGGGTTTGCATACCTGCCTTGATATCTAATGGACTTTAACATTTTTTTCAGCAGGTCAACAGAACAAACATATCAAAACCCAAAGATGCTATTCAATAGACTACCTTACACTGAACAATCCTTTTTTTTTTTTTTCAGTATGCTCACAGGAAGAAGATTAAAATTGGACAATTATTAACATTCAATATATACCAAGACAGTGCAAACAACAGTGTTGTGCACTGAAACAAACCAAAGCTACCCAGAACAGTAAACAAAGGTTTCAAGTAGAGCAAAACCATAAGGAAATAGAATTCATTAACAGAAGTAGCTATTTGGCCAAGTGCTAACATCCATTAATTCTGGCAATGCACTGTTAGACTCTACATGACCCTGAGTGGCTGTAACAGTTATCTGCAAAACATCAGGAAAAAAAAGCAATCTGAAATTTAGGGTTTCTCTCTTGCTGATTGCACCTTAGTATGTGCACTGCACACACACTCCTGCCCAGCCACCTACTAGAAGCCATAAAAATGAACTTGTGACAAAAACCAAATAAAACTAAAAATATATTTCAAATTATATTTCAAAAATTGTATTTGTTATTTAAACACAGAACTTGCATACAGAGGCCAGCAGCACATCCAAGACTCCTGAGATTTCCTCCAGTTGCATGAGTACCTCATATGGCTGTTCAAAAACATTTAAATGTTACTAAATTGTAGACTATGTAAAAAAAAAAAAAAAAAAAAAAAAAGTATCTTTCCTCTCCATTTATAAAAAAATGAAAAGAAGAAATAATATTCATGACTCATTCCAGTCTGTTACAAAGCCAGGTAACAATGAAATCTATTTAGTCCATATCCTGACTGAACAGCAAAAGAATTTTCAAGATCTCTATATGGGATAATTAGATAAAAGACAGGAATAACAAAAAGGCTTCAGGGGAACAAAAAAAGAGGCTACATAGGGAGATTAGGTTGAAGTAGATAATGGGAAGGAAACAGCAAGCTTTTGGAATCAGCACTTAAATTTAAAGAAAACAAACTATTTATATGCTGAGAGGGTCAAGGCAGCAAACAAGACCAAGTGACTCTTGGAGAAAAAAAACACTAGAGAAGGAATTCTCACAGCTAAGAGCTTGGTACAGATCTGCACATCAGCTTCATTGTCAGCAGAATGAAAATACACAAACTGCCACAGGGCTGGTTCCAAAACTACACACTTGAAATTGAATGCAGAATTTCACCCCACTGTGTATGTCTGCTTTTTGAATGATTGGATCAGTAATGCCAGTTCCTTAAATAAGTTCAGTAGTCCAATGAGATGTCAAATAGAGCAGTTACAATTTTGGTCTTATTTTTCGCCCTTTTTTTTTTCCTGAATCTATTATTTTTTTAGGATGTCTTTTCAGCTTGATTTTCACTTTTACTTTTTCCTTCTTCTGCTGTCACCACTTGCACTGTTTTTTTTACTTATTGTTTTCAGTTTGACAGGCGTGTTTAATTTTTCTCTGGTTAATATAATGTGCACCTTACTGTTCTTATTGCTCTTCCTTCAATTATTTTTTCTTCTGAAGAAACAATCCCTCCCTGCTTAAATTATTCTGCTCCCAGAAGAGTAAAGTTGTAATGTCTCCCTCAGTTCTTTCTATAAAAGATAAAGAATGTTTCCTCATCTTCAGGATCAAAGGAGTTGCTTTTCATGTGCCCACCAATATGGAATACAGATACTATGTCCTGGGTCAGCAATGGCTTCAGGTACTCCTGCTTCTGAAGTGGACTCCCATTAACCACAAGCAGTAAATAAACACAGCCTCATGACCTGCAGTCTTGAAGAACTTTCAGTCTATGCAGTGCAAGCTGTGTTAGTTCTACCAGGATAATTTATTTACCCAGCTTAGGCCATGACTCTTCTATTTCTTCAGTGACTGTCTGGAAACTTTAAGGAGTTGACTGTGACAACTGTTTCCATATTCCATCTTTCCAGTAGGGCTTCTGGAGATGATCATCAGGACCAAGAAGATTTGAGAAGTTAAATCCTTCCTCAGCTTCCTTCATCTCCTCATCCTAGCTCTCAACAGACAGCTTCAATTTCAGCCTCTGAAGTCTCAAATAGTTTGCCCAACACACAACTATCTCACTAAGCCAAACAAGAGCAGCCACCAACAGCATCTGAAGTCTCTAAATATTACAACTGAACCAACTGGCCTTGCTATCAAGTAGCTGTTTTCCTTATCTAGAAGCTTGTAATACACTTCCATTATTCAAGACAGATCTTTAAAACTTATTATGCACATGTTCCTGCTGTCACACTCCATTTCCCCACCAATCTTGTGAATCCATTTATGTAAACACTCGCCTGCTTTTTGCTTAAGATTTTTTCATCAGTGGCTGATGCAGGAGTGGTCACTGATGGAAGAGGTGCAATAAATCTGTATCACTCATTAGGTAAGCTAAGCTTGCCAGGAGATTGCCTCAACATTACAGAGCACCACTGCATCATCTAGGACTAGGGTTAGCTGATTTTAGCAAAAGCTCCATACATTTAGTCCCTAGTGGGAGAAACTCCCAGCCTTAGAATTAAATGAAAGCCTCAGGAGTTATCATAATTCGGAAGAGACAAGTAACACAGCCACACAAAGTTTTGAGAAAAAGCAATACTAATATGAAGCCTGTTTTCCTAATTTTAACAAGTATTACTTTATTATATGAGTTTCCTGAGAATATGATGCACAAATTCAGTTACAAGAGTTACAAGGACACTGAAATGTACATTTCATGGCTGTTCTTTGTTGGGTGGGAATTTAAAAACTTATTACAAACAAAGTATGTTAAGGTCAACATCTTTTTTCAGACCTTTGCATAAGAGCTTTCTTTCCAAAAAGCCAGGTTACATATTACCCTGCCATATGCAGCCTGTTCAATACCAAATACCTTGTTAGTGTCTAAACTCTACCTCCAAAATTCACAGACTGCAAGAGTTCAACTAGAGGAATGATGTATGATGTACAAACCCTCTCCTGAATTGAGACAAATGCTACACAAGATGTAGACTTCCTTCCTATATACAACAGGAGACACAAAATAACCCTTATTTTGGTTCTGTAAACAACAAAGAATATGTCAGGACTATAAAGTAAAGGCCATACAGGATCCTTATAGACATACAAAATCTTGGCAGATATTTTAAAAACACACAAAATTAAATTAGGAAAATTCACATGGTCAATTCAGGGGAAAAAACAAAACCAAAACAAACCTAAAAGATTCAAATAAAATCAGCAATTTTGGGGGGAAAATTAAACTAAGACATTATTGTTTTACCTGTCTCTTCCCCAGTCACCATTTAAGGAAATTAAAAAGCACTTGACTTTCAGGAACAAGTTTTGGGGCATTACTTATGTGCTGCTTTTCAGACAATGCTGCCCAAGAGATTAAGAGTACACAAACCCAAACTTCAAGGTTTGTGGTCCAATCTTACCAAGGTTACAGTCTCTGTTCCCATCCATAGAGCAAAGGCCATTCATATCTATACATGTATTTATTTTCATGGGTATATAATGTCCTAGGAGCCTCAGATAAAAATGCCCTACAGAAGTATCTCATGCTCCCATTAACAGATAATTCTCATTCTAGCATGGTTTCCATGTGAGAAATGCAACCCTGTACATATCTAACAACTAAGCATAGTATCACCAAAAGGCCACAGTACTTACAAATGCATCATGTAAACAAAATGCCATTGTCATTCTCAAGGAAACAGACTTTCAAGATATAATGCAAGTATTGGAAAGTTTCAAGTACGAGTTTCTCCTAAACTATGCAATTTAAAATCTCTCCAAAGTATCAAGAATATGTTTAATCAGAAAATAATTAACAGCAAAACCACATAAATCAGTCAAAAGCTAAATGGAGAAACAAGCCTTTAGAACAAGTCTCAGCTTTGACTAGAGTTTTCTCATCTTCATAAGCCACAAATTTAACACTGGAGACCAACAAGGGAAGAAAAGAGAATTTTATCTCTGGTAAAACTCTAAATTGAACAATATTTAACATCCAAAACCATGAAATCACCACAGTTCTCTAATTTGTCTTTATCTGAAGTCACACAGCCTCCTGATACTTCCTAAAGAGTTCAGCAACCATAATTCACTAACAAAAATTAACCACAGGATATGTTTGGAGTGGTACCTGATTGGATTGTTGTCATCTGCATTTCTGGTTCCAGCAGTGTCATGTTGATCCTTTTCTCAACAGTTACAAGTCTCTTTATATAGACATAGATATGTTAAAGAAAAAAAATAATCCAAGAGGACCTCTCAACTTCAATCTCATTCAAAACTTGCAAGAAATTCTCATCTTTATACTATGAAAACTGTGCCTAGCGAGAAAACTCAAGTACTTCAATATGCAGTTCTCTGCTTATTCACTACAGATAAGTTGGAACAGCCCAAGATCAAATTACTGCTAGGAGAAAAATGAATATTCCAAGGGAGAGCAAGATGGGAAGTTTGCAGAAGTAAGGGCCGCCCCTTGGTGCTCTGTAAGTTGAAGGGAGGGGGAGGAAGGGGTCAGAGACAACAGAACTGGCAGCTTTTCCCCTTTTATAAGAGGAGGATGACGTCTTGGGTAGACTTTTAATCCCCTAAGGGGCTCTGCTGATGAGGCAATTTCGTTCCAAGGACAAGGAGACCCAGTGTTAACATAAACATGAAGGCATCCTCAGCCTTGAAACAACATGGCCAAAGTTATACATCCTGCTGATAGATCAGTCACTTTTCTTCAGTCTTTGCAGTCCATTTTCTCAATAATTAAACTACTCCCCTAATCAACTCCCCTTGCTGATCACTATACCTGAACTACTCTAAGAGATGGTAGTGTTTGTTTCTTAAAACCAAAAATCCTGCCTTGTGCCATTCAGATGCTTCCCACCATGGATCACACCCTCCATCTAACCAGATTAGGGGTTAAAAAAATTCAGTCCTGTTTCCCACATCCACATGATCCGCTTCAGATTATCTGGGATAGTGGACAAAACTTTTACAGTCAAGTATTTATTGAGTAAAAGATAAAAATAGAATTAAGTCTTTCCTCGCTAGATGATTCTAGCTCCCAACAGAAAGGAAATTCAGTCTTGGTCTCTAAAGAGTCTCAAGTAATTTGCCCAACAGATAATTTAATTATCTTAACAAACTAATTTTAACGCTTCGGTCCCCAGAGCATCTTTCCCTTATTCCCCATCTTTCCACAAGGCTCATCATGGTTTCTCTCAGGTCGTCTAAGTAAGTAACAGCATATATTTGTACCAAGCTCTAAAATACATTGACCTGTGCACATCTAAGATACAGACAAATTTTTAGATTTTAAATCCCTTTTTACCAAGTCAGAATCCCTCTCCTGCCACAACAGTATGCATAAAAATGAGTATCTAGGTGTGCAAAATTGCTTAACCCTATTTTCTGACCCCTCTAACGTGAAATAACTTCAGGACTTCTCAACCACTCAGATACCAGAACTCCCTGACAGCTGCTCAACTGCTGAGGGAAGAGCATGGCAGGTTTCAGCAGCATATCTTCCTTCCCACACACAAACACACCTGGAGCTTTAAAGGAGCAGGAAAAACTCATTTAGCAGCTTTAAACAATGCAGAAAAATCCCTTAAAGCGATGATATTGTAGTATTTATCTGGTTTTCACAGCCCATATATCAGTAGTGTGTTGTAAAAGGACAAGAATCAGTTCATTTGGGTTTTTCTCGCACTCAAATGCCACCTTTGCAATCCCACATCTGCAGCCAGAGTAGGCAAAAAATCACAGGCCTAAAATGCTCCTTCTTGCTATGCAATCTTTACAAAAAGGCACTGCAGCAGCTCACTGTATTCTGAGCATTCAGACACTAGGGACAGAAATAACTCACTTTACCACCTACTCTGAATATCCACATGCATCACAAATAGAGGAAACATCCAGTTTTAGCAGAAGGTATGCTTGTTTTTGTTGTGATACATAGAAATGTAAGAGGAAGCAGTATGCCCCAAGTGGAAAGGAAATCTTTCCTACAGTTTCCAGGAACATCACTTAACTCTCTGAAGTATGCACGTGTGCACTGTCAGTGACCATGAAGAGGCAGATAAAATTTAAAGCATTAAGCAGGATGTTGCTCCTTTGACCAGCAAGGAAGATGAAGACTGCACTAGCAGATGTCTTCTGACAGATATTTCTTCATTATATTTTGTTGCAATGTATTGGTCGTGGCAGGAGCAGAGCTACAGCTGCAGAAGTGGCTGATAATATTCCAAAAACATGAGTTATAGAAAGTCAAACGTTACAGAAGCAGCAAAGGTCCCAAAGTTAGGATTCAGCTGGCCAAATACTAACAGCAATTGACTGTTGTGAAATAGTGCAATTTTTCCTTCGTGAAGAAGCCACTGTTTAAGTATAACAGAATGAAAATCCTGCTGAATGGCATTCTCCTTTTAAAGAGCCAGGCTTCCTTTCCCCATTACTGCCCTTAACACTCAAAACAGCAAAACCAGCAACAGAAGTCCTTACACAGACAAAACAGCTGCCTAGATTTGGGCCCGACTTGTTTAGCAAGCAGTTTAAATTCATGAAAAAGGAATGTTTTTTAAACAGCTATCAAACTGTATGTCTAACATTCATCCAGCAGCCCTGAACCTTGAAACCTCAAAGGCAAACCAAAGTAAGGGAAAAGCTAGAAAGGAAAAACAGAAGGGAGAGTAATATTATGAGCCAGTGATTGTAAATGGGTGTTAGTCTTGTTAACTTGATAAGGAACAAAAACTTTGTTGAGAGCTAACTTGTTAAAGCTACCATGTTAAATCTGCCTTTGGCATTATTCTTTCCAGCTCAACTATTCCCCCATCACTATTTAAGTTTCTTTAAAGTATTTCAAGGAGATTACCACTTCTCAGTTGTTTGGTAGCTCCCATCAGTAACAGGCCAGTCATTTCTGTCATGCTCTGGATCTCATAGCTCTATCAGTAACTTTCAGACAGCATGCTAAATTTATAGTCTCCTGGGACATAAAGTCTCATAACACAAATCTATCCAAGACAGACTGGTTGTTTTTGTTCTAACAACCATTCCCTTACTCACACAAGAGAAAACAGCAAGCCTTACTGGAATGTGTGTGAAGGACAGACCACAGCAAGTTATATATTTCCTGTCTTGGTCCTTTTGCTACAACAGAGTCTTAATCTTCTTCACATCTAAGTTCTGGATGAGGCCGTAACCACCATTTGGTAGTTAAATGACACTTTGAGTCACACTATTCCAGAAGGCAGATATATAGTAGAACAAAAAAACAAACAAACAAAAAACCAAAAACCCAGACCTCAAAAACAATTTCAGAATACTCTTATCTCTTTAAAACTCTTTCTCAGGAAAAAATATCATCCTTGCTTATAAGTAAACATGCCTAGCTCCTCAAATGAGCACGAGTCATAATTTAAGTTTTTAAATGGCAGTTTATGACATGATTTTAAGAAAACATTATTGGTTTGAAAGCCAGAATAATAAGAAGACAATAAAATTTACAAACCCTTTAAATAAGGGTTTGTAACCCAAATAAGTTATATTTGAAATATTTGACTCTAATTGTATTCAGTGTAATGACAATTCAAAATAGTTAAGGGATAGCAGAGGAGGGAGAGAGGAATGTCTAGTCTAATAAAATAAGTATAGAAGCAAATCACCTACACAATTATTTCAAATAAAATAAGGTGCCCTAATACTCATGTATTTTAATAGTAAATGGGCATAAAAACACAGGCACTAAATTAGCTCTTTAGAACCATTTTAGAAGTTCAATTCAGTAATTTCTGAGCCTAATTACCAACAGCTTACATAGCAACTATTTATCCCATGCTTTGTACAGCACTAACAGGAGTACCTTCCCATACCTAAAGCACATGCCTTTTATATTACTTGAGTCATACTGAAATTCCACACATTCCAACTAGACTCTCTTCCCCAACACATGTGGTACTTTGTACAAGACAAGCATCCCAGATCAAGTAAACCCCAAACAGGGGCAAGCTGGTGCAAGTGCAGTCCAAACCTGTAATCATAAAATGCAACAGCTCATTGGAAAGAATGTTACCTCATCTTAAACAAGCCCACAGTGAAAAGAAACCAGGAGTGTCAGAGGATTCTAACACAATGTTTTTCATGACCCCTGGACAAAGATGAATTCATCTGGGGAAAAGAGAGAACCCCTCAAGACAGAGGATCAGCAAGTTAGTGGAACAATTACTGTAATTCTAAATGAAAGTTCAAGAGAATTTTTACTTTTTTAGAAATTATCAAGCTACCTTAGATATGTATATTTATCACCTGGGGGGGTTTTGTAAATGCATTCACCACGGACCTGCTCTAACCCTGCCCTAAGGGCTGGGATAAGTTATCTTAGCATCTTAGTACGGTGACTGAGATATACTGAAGAACTTCAGATGACTCTGTAATGGCCTTTTTCTGGCTTTTGAGGCAACAAGTGAGTCAGTCACAGGTAATCTCTACCAGTTGAAGAAAGTTGAGGCCTTGATGAACATGGGTAGAAAAGGAGAAGGAATGTAAATCTGGGGTAGAAAACTCTCTTTGAAGCACAAATCAAATAACTACACCTTAAATGTCCCATTAAACTCAATGTCCGAACATGTTGAACCTTATAATTGTGTAAAAATAGTTTACTAACACTTTAAAATAAGATTTCCTTCCACTGAAATGACAAGAAATTGTTTCCTAGCTATCCGTACTTCATATTGGAATTCTATATTCTTAATATCTTTTATTGCACTTTAATTGTGTAACTTAACAGCAGCTGTTCAGTCAAGCTGTTCATGGTCTTTACACCCATGTGCCAGGTGTACCTGTCCTTCCAGGAGAATGTGTAGTCATGATAAGGGAAAATATGAAGAGAAGTCTGGATCTGAAACAAACCAACAAGAAAACCCCCAGAAACCATGTCTGGCTGCTCTTCAGTTCTAAGAGAAGGAGAAAAAAAATTCAAAAGAATCTGCTGTCCTAGGGCACATGGCAGTATGTGTATATAGGACTGCACTCCCAGTTTTCCCATGGGATACATAATTTCATGATGCTTCATAAGCCAAAGAAATTGCTATTTTAGCTCAGCTAATAGTTTATGTTCCAGAACCACGGTCTGTCACAACACAGTACAAACCCATGTAATACTTTCCTACAGATTCCTACAGATAAGCCAAGTCTGTTTAGCAAAAGCCACAGAAAGAGTTAATCTGTTAGAAGCTCTCAGCACAAGTAGTCAGTTCTGCTGTGAGTCAGCAGTGCCTGTCTAGAACTGCAAACAGGAGACCCTTTGACACAGATAGGCAGCTTCCTGCAAGTCTCTTACCATCTCCTCCACTGCCACTCAGATTGAATCTTCCTCATACCTTGAATTTGGCAAGTTGTCACAGAAGCAGTTTCACTGCACAAGACATGTTCTACAACCCCTTTGGATTGCACAAATGTTTAAACAGATTGCCATCTCAACTGGCAGACCATCTCTGAACTTTTTTAACATGTTTGAAGCCGAGGACACAACAACAAAATACACCACATTTAAGAAAGGAGTTTTAACAAGCTCAACAGCTTTCAACAGCTGTGCAACCTCCACCCCAAGATAACTGAAAAGTTCCATTTGAAGGAAGACATTCATTAAATCAGCTCATTAAATCAGCTCAATTTCTTAAAAGCTCACTAAACCAAGTGGGGTTTTTTGCAAATAACTGTATTTTGACAGCACTTTTCATTCCCATAATACTTTAATGAATGCACACCCAGACGACACCTAACAAAATACTGAAGTCTAGGAGAAAAGAGCATTGTGTACCTCCTGTGCACCTCCAAAGATAAAGAATATTCAGATAATCTAGCTCAGGGACTTTGGACTTTATGCCTTGCCTGAAAAGCTGCCCCTCCAGCAGTAAAATTCCCACTATTGTGCTGAGCCCTGATAAAGAATCAGTTCTAAAGAGACCCACCTAATGAATCATTTCCGGGAATATCCTAATTTTCTTTGGCAAAAGATATGGGCAGAGGTGTTCCTTTCCAAATACTTTTAAAGTGGAACTCTATTTTGCCTGTTCCAGTCAAACAGATTTGCAGCCCATAAGGATACTGTTTCAAATCTGAGTCCATAAAAATAACATTACTCAGATAGCAGAAAACCATCTATTTCTGTTCTGAAAAACCAATTTTTAAACTTTTTAAAACAACTGAATTCTATAAAGACTTTCGTTCCTGTGCCAGAATATCCTTTCCTCTGATATAACAGTACCATTCAAAGTGCTGCTACAAGTTTCATTTTTCTAAAAAGTACTCTTATCTGCTCACAGCACTAGTACCCTTTTCCAGTGGCATCAAAAATAAACTGCTTCTTCCCACTTCAGGTTCCTTGATCATGCCTTATTGGCTGAGAGAAGAACCCTGCTTCCAGAAAAATCACAATGTCACCTTCCGGTGGTGAGCTGTCAGGGGCTGGAAACAACGGCTCATACACTTTTCCTATGTTCCAGCTCTCTATCAGTTTCACTGCTATCTTGATTAAATAACATTTGAAAACTCTCCTTGCTTTCATAACCATAAAATGCCCAAGTCTACCACTAGTTGAGATGTGTGGAGATCACAGTCTACCTTGCTAACATTCCAATTTTCTTCTATTTACCATCACTACCTTTACATCCATCTATTGTATTTTATCTTAGAAGACTGCAAACATTAAGGATTAGAAGTTTTTTGTTGTTATTGCCATTTCTATCTTCTCCATTTTTTGTAAATATAACTGTGATCACATAATGATGGTATAATGTATATGAATGAGGAAACTCTTTTTAACCTCCTAAAAACCCAAAACTTTGGTTTAAGTTAATCAGTTCTCCCAAATCACAAAATACTGATACACCATTCAGACAAAGGCATGGTCATTTTCTAGACAAAGATCCAGCCATGCTAAGTGAGGTACCCCTTCAATCCAAATTACTGTCCTTCAGTGCACATACTGCAAACCACTTTACCATAAGCATTATATTTTGGCTATAAAGCCACTCTGAAGCTCCCCAGCATCTCTCATATGCTGCATCATGCAAATCCATAATGTCCAACACTAAGGCAACACAGGACTTGACCATGCTCAAATCCACAGTACCCTGCAGGTGACAGCATGAGTTCAGACTGCAGCAAGACCCTCATACTGCAAAGAGTTACCAAAAGATACCCCAAAAGATGGAGTGAAGAGAGATTACCAAAAGGAATTCACAAACAGAAACCACCGCTTACCAAATGGTTTCATCACTCTCTCACAAGATGAGGCTGAACATGTAAAGGCTTTCATGGCAGCCTGGTGATTCTGAGCTTCAGACAATTAACAGGCTCCCAAAGTCAGGAATTCTAGTCACTGAGTGACTTTGTATCTTGCCACTATATTATAATTCATTATATAGCTGCCTATATGATACTTGCAAGCTGAGAAACATACACAGGCCATTCTCACTCAAGGATCAGAAGGCCTATTGAGACACTTAATTTTTAACTCTAGGTCTTGCTTCCAGGAAGTCTGAAAGAATCTTTCAGACATTTGCAGTGAGAAAGTTACTCACACTTGGCAAGTGCAGACCAAGGTGATAAAGAAAAATCTACAGATGGCTACAATCTGAAGGTGAGCTAACACTTCTTTTGACAGTCTCAGTCACCACAAAGTACAGAGAAGCTGTTTCTGGTGTTCACCTAAAATAATAATATAAAGCATTTATCACTGGAGCTGTGTGGAAATTCCACAGTCACTAACATCAATCCTTCCAATGGAAGAGTGTAAACACATTTTGTGAACTCTAGATCATTCATTTTTCCTACAAAAAAACCATAGTGAGAAGCAATAAAAGGCAGACCCGTTACCAGAACATTTACCCTGACAGCACCCCTCGGTGAGGACACGCTAGGTGAGACACGAGCACGCCGTCCCACACTTACCATTCTTCCTTTCGCTGAGTGGCGGCAGGTTGGGGTTCCGGCCATGGTGGAGGCTGAGGGTCAGCTCGGGCTGCAAGGAGAGCTCCTGCAGCTCATTGGCAACAGCTTCGCTCTGCGGGCTGGGGGCCGCTGACAGCGACACCAGCACCGGCTCGTCGTCATTTTCGCCAGCCCCTCCTCCGTCCAGCCCATTTCCAGCAATGACGGAAGGGGGCAGGCACACCACGCTGGAGAAATCCACTTTGGCTTTCGTGATGGCAACCTGCAAGACAAAACAGCAAAAAACGGACCGTAAACCTCACGTGAGAGTCGTAGCCATGTGTCCAGTTCATCATGGTGTCTTCTTCTATTGAGAAACATGCTGAGTTTGTGTGATCGCCATCAGTTGAAATCCAATGAAACTTGCTCAACTCAGCAGTTTAGAAACTTGCACAAACCTCCAATGGCATCACCACAGAAACTACTGATGATACTACAGATTATTATAGTTTTATTAAAAAGAAACGAGAACATTCTCAGTTTTTGGTATTTTAGGAACCCAGTCGTGAGAAGACACAGATTGGTTTGCTCCAGTGAAGTCAGCCTATCTGGAACCTTGCTGAACTTTTGACTACTGTCCTTTATATCAACAATAGTGTTTTAACAACAGCCCATTTGAAATCCAGTCAGGTAAAGTAACCCTTCATAACAAACCTGGAAGGAAAGCTGAGTACAACAAATGAGGATTTTCAGATAAAAATCAACCGCATATCAAAAAATAATTCTTTGTTCTATTTTGTCCTCCACATTCACAATCAGTGAAAATGGAAAAAAGAAAAATATTCCACATAAACAAAAAAGCTTTCCTGTCTTAAATCTCAGCTACAGTAACCAAAATATGCAATATTGCAATGCGCAATATATAAAGGGCTTTAATGAAATAAGTAATTTTTAAATGTTTTATTCCATTTCCAGAATTCTTTCAATAAGTATCTAAAAGCCACTTCTGTGTTCATATTAAAATTCTTTTCCATTCAGTAATTTAAACAGAAACAAACCAGCTGTAAGTCTCCAGTGAAATGGTTGCTGTGTCAACATTTAAACAATAATGGACATTATACAAGGGCAATCATATTTGGTTTTGATTAATGAGGACGGAAGTCTCCTGCTTCTTAGCATACTGCTGTTTCAACTGGGAAGATTCAGCTGCACTGCTGTAATTTAGCAAGCAAAAGGTACTTGCACTTGAAAAAGATGCAGGTAAAGCAAAGTCAAAACCATCAGAATAATCCTCCAGAAAGCAATCAAAAAGCATAAACTTGAAACAAGGATTTTAACAACATAGATTTTATTAAGTATTCCCCACTTAACACTCATAATTAGCCTGGATGAGTGTGACAGCACAAACACATGCATAGCTGACAAAGGAGCTCCAACAGTCACTTTCACCACTTGCATACTTCAGTTGATTAGCACCATTTTGTTCTGTAATATCCAGAACAAAGTTGTAAGTGGTACAAAAATTGGTTTCAAATTTTTTTCTATGTATATTTAAGACAACAATAAGAATTCACTGGTAATGAAAACATGTTATTTCATCCATGTTGTCATACATTCATTCCTAGGACCCTATGTCATGATCTGAAGAGAAGCAAAGAAAAGAAGGGTGGAGAAAAAAATAGAAAACAACAAAAACCACCAACTGAAGCCGGTGCTTGTTAAAACAAAACAAATGACACTGAGCCAAACTCTACTGCCATATGAAGTATTTGCTTTTACTTCAGTTAAAATTTGGCTAGAAAGTGCCTAACCCTTCCTTGATATTTTTCCTGTGCAAAGCAAATATGAAATCATATCTATTTGAAAGCAAATTGTAACAGTAATCTGAAAAGAGAAAAAATTGTTATCATGCCCTTCTCTTAATAATGGAGAGAGAAAACCTGAAAACACACACCCTTAAACCACAGCCTTAAAAGAACAGAGTTTGGTACATCACAACAACCTTTGCAAAGGCTGGAAAGAGTTAAAACACAACCAGTATAATTGGTCTTAGGCTTTGTCCCTGTAGGATGGGAGACCAGTGGAAAGGGGCTAAAAGGAAGAGTAATTGCCCAAGTAGGAGTCTGGCTGGTAAGGGCTGCTGTCACCACGTGAGAGGAGCCAAAGGCAATCTGCTTTATGGAAGGAGATGGACTGGAGACATTACACCTCTCCTAGTTCCACATGGTGCTCAGATCAAGCGGAAGCACGAGTACAGCCAGGCCTGAAATCACAAACAGGTGACAGACATATCTAACACTCACCCCACAAGGATATGGAACTGCAGAAGTCTCAACTCTCCCTCCTCAATCTACCTTGGAAAAGAAGGATTTCCTTCCTCTTCTCAAATGGGAAGAAAAACCCTTGACAAGTCTCAAATACGCAAGATCTGCTTCAACTAGGTAAACAGCAAATGTCCTTAGGAACATTGAACATATTGGCTTTTCTTTTCAAGAGAAATTTATAACCTGCATGATGAACTAGGACAATCACATTTGAAACCACTTTAACAAGTGTTGTAAAATAGAATCCATTTCCCTAATCAGTATATTGACAGTAGCCAGACTACTGAAACTGTATCATTTATGGAAAAGCAGGGTACCAAGCCACAGTAAAAAGTCCAGCAGAGCCAGTTACAGTACAACAAGGAGCAAGAGACCCGTGCTCACACACCCTTTTGCTAAGTGACCTTGAGCAACACCACACCAAAGGGTGTTAATTGGTATTGAGATTATAAACCAGAGTTTCTCCATCAAATTGTCCAATGAAACTTCATCACGGAAGTTGGACTATCTAGAACTGCACCTGGACCTGCACATTTCCTAACTCCTGCAGAAAAAGACACAGATGGAAAGTATCTTAATCCTAGTTGCCATATCAGTCAGTGCTTGTCCCACATCAAAGGAATACAGCTTAAGCAAACCCTGACTATACACTTGTTCTTGCTCTGCTACTATGTCATGAATTGTGCTGGAAGAGCCATGCTATGAACTGTATCAGAAAGTTGATTCAGCTGAAATGCAATTTTTCATCTGGATCAATCCCTCCATACAAGGCATACAAGGCACAGTTGAACCAGCATAGTACAGTAGAACACTGCCAAAAAATAAAAAAATTTTTTTAAAAATTTAAAAAACAAACAAACAAATCAGTCAGTCTGGACAGCAATTCTGCTAGTCCAAGTTGGGCTGCAGCTCAAATGAAACAAAAGTGGGGTAAACCACTATGAGCAATTTAAAGCATTTGGTAAGCCTGTCTTCTCCTTTCTCCATAGCATCTCCACCTCAGGCCAGCACAAGATTCTGCAATGACACACAATAAACCAGATGTACAAGCCAGTGTTTTGGTTCACATTCCTGCTATGTCAGGTCGCTGGTGTAGTTTGCTGTGCAGCATCACCAGCACTTGTGCCAGCACTTCACAAGGACAGAACCAGCTTATACCATTAGGACATCCAAACATCCAGCCTCTCCCTAAGGCAATGAGAACACTTTTTCAGATCATTGCCAAGTCTTAGTATGGAACATGTCCCTACATTAAAAAAAAAAAAAAAAAAAAAAGACATCCAGTCCTCGAGACTACAATAAAAGCTATAATAGGATAAGTTTGACTTAAATGTTTTCAATTTAAAGTCTGATGAGGGCAGAGAGGGATTTGAAAGATGCTTTGAGGATTTGCAAACATTCATGGTACAGTATTTGGAAGTCCTGTGAAAGATGTGGAATCCTTTTCTATAACCATCATAAGTCTGCTTCTAGACTTCCCAGACAGTTATACCACTCTATAACTGTCATTGTAGAATGATCAGACAGTTACACACATTAATATCTAGAACCTAATTAAAATTTTACAATGTTTGTTTTCCTGTCATTTCCAATCAGACCAGAAACTTTCCCATAAAGAAATGTGCCATGCCATGATCTTTAAGTGAGTCATCCAGAAGCTGATGGACAGTATTAAGAGCTAGTATCTCTTATCCTCTATAAGGGTTTCAGAGTAAGTACCCTCAAGGATTTGCATCTGTTGCCTTACCAGGCAAAAGCTTTCTATTTTTCTACTTTTAGGGCAGCTGCTTCTGGGACAAAAGTGGCTGTGATACCACAGATGTTCTACAGCAACAACATCAGCTTAAGCAACCTCTAAGTCCACCACTGTCCAGCTGCTCACTTCTGTCCCTACACTGCCCCTTCTTTGACTGGGGAATATATTTAGCTGAACACCAGGCATTTTTTTCCAGAGTATTCAAAAAAAATCAGTTCTCCAGTCCATTGTCAACTATACACACAGCTGTGCCACCACAGTGAATGTGTCCATATCCAACATAAATGTTGGACAGATTAAATCATTTAATAACACCTTATGATGATTGCTAATAGCCATCCTGATTTCTTTTTTACTTCCTTGTGCCTTATTCTCCCTCATGATATCCAAGCTTTTGTGTGGCTGGCTGGAAAGCCAGATCAGCAACAGATGCAGATTAAACCTAGTAGTGTATGTGTGTGTGTGTGTGTGTGTGTGTGTGTGTGTTTTGACCAGGCCAAACTGAACACAGATCAGCTCTTTGATCTGGTTCAGCCTGTGCTGGCTGACAGGAGGTGAGGAATGAGCAGGCTGGACTGCTCCTTTTGTTGGCAGTGCCAGTTTAGTGTCTAACCAGAGGATGTGGTTGTATGATACAGCTAAGTTGGTCTAAGCTGGCTCTTGCCAAAAGAGGCAGTCTTGGATGCATGCCTTTGTTGCTTCCCTGTGCCAGTATTGGTGCTTGTCTGCCTTTATGATGAGATGAAATGACAGGAAACTAATCCTAATCCCTTCTCCCCCTCCAGTTTACTTTTCACTAGTTTACTGTTGGTCAGAGAGGTTTCCATACTGTGTGTCTATTTTGTTTCCCTCTCACCTCATGGGCTTTAAGCTATCCTTTAGTGATCCTGGATAAGCAGCTTTAAAAGAAATTTCTCTAAGTAATTTTGTTATATGGTAACTGTAAAGTAGAATACAGTTTTTACCAACAGCTAAACTAATCAGGTTTCCTGTGTGCTTAGTGTGATATGGTGTTGCAATGGCAAGAGCATGCACTTACACAGCTACCATGTAAAACAAGCTTCAGAGGAGTTTAGTCTTTGTAGTTTGCAGGTTTGATAAAGGAAATATTTTTCAAAAAATTAATTATGGCTGTGGTTCTTAATCTTATACCTTGTGCAAATCTGACTCTTGTTTGTCTGTCTGAAATTGAAGTGTCTAAATGCCTTCAGAAGCTAGAAATGGACAAAGATCAGTTATAATTTAGAAGTAATGTCTACTGTTTCACTTGAGCAGATGTTTCCTCCCAAGTGTCATGGTCCATGCTTGTATTGTTGTGACAGTAGTTTTGTGTTTTATAGCAATATAACTTAAAAACTCCTGGCTCCTGAGAGCATGCTATTGCCCCTGCAGGATTTTGGCAATATTCACATACTCATGGTATAATTAAGATCTTGACAGTCAGTATTTAAATGAACCAAGGACTATCACCTTTCCTTACATGAAAACTCAATAACCAGAGTAAAACATAGAGGAATTTTAACTTAAAATTAAAACATAAAATAAATTTTAAAATAAGTGACTCAATCAGAGAAGCACAGAGAAAAAAAAAAAATCACATGCAATTTTTTTTTATCAAGAAAGGACACCTCTCTAAACAACTTACCCTTGTTTGCATTTTCCCTTATTGCCCAAGTTGCCAGGGCAATAGCAATTTCCTACTGATTTAAGAATTGCTAAGCAACCTCCAGCACCTAACAGCAACAGCATGTGTGTGCAGCTGGGCTATTTTGAGTAGACAGGGCATTTTTTTATTTTAAACCTAAGAGCAGCCTTCTGTTAAATTATCATGCCAGCTGAGTTCAGCCAGCCAAGAAGCAATCTTGGAGCAAAGTGGCTTTCAGTGGACAAATCCTTGAAATAAGTGAGAAGACTGGAAAAGAATGCCATGACATGCCCAAAAGCAACTATATCCCCCAGGTCATCCCAAATTAAAAGAATAACCCAGGAGAAATTAAGTTTTCAGCAGGTGAAAGCAGAGGCAGCACATTAGCTTGAGAAGTTATAACAATGAGAATGAGAGCTCTTTGATATCTTTAGATATCAAAACCACCAACAGGAAGACCTACAAGGTTGTATTAAAAAAAAATTCCTTTCCTGTCAGTCAGCTTAACTTAAACACACAACTGTTGGCAGAATTATCTCTCCAGTTAATTGAGAGCTAACATGATGACACTGCCCATAAAGAACATATAATAGAGTCAGCAGTGAGGCAAACATCACAAAGACTGGATCCTGGAAGAGGTACAGTCTTGAGGACTTCTTCAGGAACCACCTTAAATTAAGAAATCAAACTATGCAGACCACTAAAAAGAGGCCACCTTATATTGTGGAGTTTTATTTGAACACACATTTGACATGCATTTGACTTCTGCAAAATTAATCTGTCATCAGCTTCCTTAGCTTCCACAGTAATTGGGAGCAGGGATGGGCAGAGGGGCACTCTCCGCAATCAAAAAGTAACCAAATTCATTCTGGATTAGAACTAGTGATTTGGAGGTATAAATTGTCCATTTTGCCATGATCACAAGGCACTACACTGCAAAGTCTGTCTTACAAAGGCAAAGACTGCAACTGATGGGAATGAAGATGACAGTAAAACACTGTGCTGGTAACACTGCAGTAACAGGCTATCTTTGAATCTTCACCTCTCTCTCTGCTACCACCTCCAGCAAATCAAGCAGTACAAGAGGCAAAATATGCTTGGGCCAGCAAGAAATGTTATCAGACAAAAGACATGAACAGCTGTATAGAGATATGAGGACTTGAGGGAGAAAAGATGCACATCTAGTGCAAACAATCAACTGCATTATTTGTGCTGTAGACAACGCCTTGCACATGGTTTTAACAACCACTCATCAATTATGGTATTTCTCAAGCCCTAAATATTTCCTTCATAAAAAACTAACCTTTCCTTCACTCCAGCCAGCAGCGACAAAGTTTTTAAGAGATTTTCAAAAACCACCATTAAACATTCATTTCTTAAAGCCACAAATAGCAAGCTAAGAAATGTAGTTTGACATTCCAGCTATTTTTTAAGAAATATTTTTCGTTCTTCAATATGTATTTGGAGGAACTTTGTGGCTTTCAAGCTCATGGAACTTTGAGTACACAGAGAACTGATAATACCAAAGCTAGTTTTGAGATTAGCAATGATATTTAGAACAAACACTCCTTGCTGGAAAAAGAAATGAACTCTCCACCAATTTTCAGTCCTTATTTTAGTTCAAAGCATGAATGAAGACAACATCCTTCTAATTCAGAGGATATTAAGCCTTAAACTGGTGAAGTACTTTACAGACATCAAATTCTCTCATACTTCTCAATGTGTTGAATGAATATTCTAGTTTGTGAGACTGAAGAAATAACCGTTTTTGCTGTAGTTTAAAGAAGAAAAGAGAGCAAAAAAATGTCATGTTCAGGTGTCACGTGCCAGTGGGTACACTGATGTACTTTAGGCCTTGGTCATGATAGAGTTCAACATCATAACTAAAAGAAGAATTCAGCCTACTGCTTTAAAGCTGTTGGCTCCTGCTGCTTTTCTTTTGTCTGATCTAATGATTGTGCACCATGGGGTGACTCAGGTCAGCCGGACCAGCAGACGATTCACCCTGCGGAACATCAGAGGCCATTTATTCCCGGATCAGTCGGCTGGCCGTGCCCTGTGGCTGCACAATCACCAGCTCTGCTGCAAAGGAAGAAGCAGGAGTGCAAGGCTGTGCAGAGGTTTGACCTGCCTTTGCAAGAGCAGCACACTGAAAGATCAACTTAACTGTAATGTCAAAGAGCACATTTAAATATCTAGCAGCAGTGCCAACTTAGGCAGCCTGCTACACATTCCCACTCTCATACCTTCCTCATTGTGAAACCAGCATAAATCTTACAGAGACAACATGTACTGGACCAGATGAAAAATAATCTAATGAAAAACACTTCTTTCCAGGAGGATGTGTTCCCCAGAGTGGTTCACCATGGCCACAAAAACAGCTATGCCAGCAAAAACAAGAGGGAGCTGAGAAAGGGAGCAAGCTGTTTGAGCCTGCACTGCTGCCAAAGAAATGCATGATGAACTGCAGTGTGTTTAAAACAGAACTGCCTGCTTTCCACCACCTTCTGACTGGCTGGCTTCCTTGCAATCACTGTCTGATGCATCTTTTAAAATTTCCTTCATGTTAAAGGTAAAGCATTCCTCCTCACCCCATAGGGGCAAGTGGTGGAAGCAATGGATTCAGCCAGCAGCGAAGGCATGTGGCAGCAGATGCCAACAATCGATGGAAGCAGGGAGGCTACAGCAAACTACAAAAGGGAATGCTGATGATCTGCAGCCAGATGTGAGCTTTGACTTGGAAATCCACAGCTGAAAATGTATAAAGGAACTCTTGCTGAATATGGATTTAGAGCAGACTGGGATGAGAAAGTCATTGGATGAGAGAAGCATGGAAGTAAGGCCTCAGAAGAAACAATACACTTTCAGACAGAACAAGTGATATTTGGGTCTAGAACTGGATAACAGGGCATAATAAAGTTGTGACTTAGACAAGGCAGGAAAGACAGGTCAGGAAACAAATCTAGACTAAAATAAAAGAATTTTTTTTTTAATTTATAAATTTTTAACAGAAAAGGAAGAATTAAAACAAAGATAAAGTAGTTAAATTTCAGTCAGTTCAGTTCCTGGCACAAGCACTCACTGCTGCACAAACCAGCAGGCAAAACTACAAAACTTTAAAATCTTAAGGAATTTTTGGCAAGGTTTTTTGGGAACTTACATTTGTGTATCTGACAAAGTAGTTTTTACATTTTATCTAATTCAGTCTGATCATGGGCTGTGATTGAGACTGTATGTCCATATTGTATCACCACACTACAATTTGAAATTCTTGCCTTCTCTCCTTCAAGCAGTGACTCTGCAGCCATAGAGAAAGTCAATTCAGCCTCCTGTTCTGATGGAAAGCTACACCTTGAAATATGCTTGTTTTCCCAATTGATATCAATCTGAACCTTGCAACCATAGGTTCCTCAGATCTCATAAAAAACAAACAAAAAACCAAACAAAAACCCCTAAACTAACAAACAAAGAAAAAAGAAACAGAGGAGCAAAACCTATTGAAAAATTACAGCTTTCAGTTACCTCATGTGAAGTACAGTGTGAAACCAAAGCCTGAAACAGAGTCTACAAGACATTTTCTGACCCCAGTCACATTCCTTAGTCATGACATTATGAAACTGTCTGCAGAAATTAAACCAATCTGAATTCGTTTTGTCTCTCCTCATCAACGGACAACGGGTGTGGAATTCAAATTTCTTTGCATTTACTGGCATCTTCTCATGCAGCTACCCAGCATGACATTCATTAAGTGGAAGGCCCAGCAATTGATTTACTAGATATTCTGTTCCCTTTTTCCCTTACAACAGCTAATTTTCTACCCTTGGATTTCCCCACTACTGAAAATGGGTAAGGATTTTCTTCAGTGATTCATACAGAAGCTAAGATCAATATTACTGTCTTGTTTATGCTAACCAGTTTATTGAAAAGAAGAAGCAAGAACTCCCTAACATGAAAACCTAAACAATGATAGTAAAGAACATGGTGTAGGGATGGGGGAATCAGAATTGCTGCTGTTCTTTGTAATTCAAAGGATACCAAATCCAACTGCTTCTTTCATTAAAAGAAGTCTTACTAATTGCTCAGCAGCATAGAAAAGTGCACACGTGTGCTGTTCATACCCTTGACACTATGAAGTCCTTGCTGCACAGCTGCCACACTTGACACTAATACAAATTCAAAATATTTTATCTCTAAGCAATACTGTCCCCTACATTTAGTGGCTACAAGCAATTTTCAAGTCAAAACCTAACAACAAAAGATGCAGACTAAAGACAAAAAAGGACATAATACATACCTTACTCACAGTTCCCACGTATAAACCCAGCTCACTTCCATGCCAGCAGCTCTCTCCCCAGTCACTGAAAAGGAAAACAGGACACAAATACTCAGAGATCTAAAATCAAACAACCAAATAAAACCAAACACAGCCCATTTTCTCCTTTAAGAATAATGAGCAAAGTCCTTTATCTGGGATTCTTTTTAAACAGGATCTTTAATACATGTGGTACACACTACAGAAGTTGGATTGAAATATCACCAAGACTGCCACGCTACACACACCATGCTACTTGCAAAGCAAAACTTTTATTTTAGGACTGCTGCTTTGTCAGTTCTGAACAATACCTTGTTTGAGATCTACTAAGGCAGAATATTTACCAAATCATATAGTCAATTTTCTAGTCCCTGTACTGAAATATTCTTAAACATTGGATAGTAGATACTGTTATAACCAGTTTATCACAGCTTATGCATCCACACAAAAACAGGGAAAAGATAAAAGTACATTACAGAGATCTTTGAAGACAGCAAAGGGAATCCCATTTTGGAGGAGGGGGAGGAGAACCATCCCATGCAACTTAAAAACTCGTAAATGTACTGAAGTAACACATCATTTTCCTTGGCAATACATTTCTAAAACTCACAGCAGTACCTAATTAGAAAATAATTACTTTAGAGACTCTATAAGATGTTGTTTGAAAAGACAATAAAAAAGTTAGAAGTTGCCATACATTTACTCCTACTTCCTTAGTCACATTTAAAAAAAATACACATCAAAGTTTCCATTCCATTTCCTCCTCTGAGATTTTCAGACTTCAGGGCTTCCTAGACATCAGAAGCAAGAACTGCAGTCAAGATGCCATGACAGTCTGTCAATAAGATAAAATAAAAAAGAAATAGGCACCTCCCCAAATACAAACTTCAGACCGGATGGACTTTGAACATGAGTATTAACACAGTTCCACTGAAAAGGAAAAAAAATACATTAAAAAAAATAGTATAAGTGATCTACTACTTCAACATCAGAAGGAGTAAGATCAGTTAGACTGATTAGTCTCAATGCTTGGATACCCAGCTAGACACAAAATGTGAGTTTTCTGATCCCCAACAAATAAAAGAAATTTATTCTTTTTACACTGTATAGAAGGAGCTATAGGTAATCAACTGCTCATCTCCTTGGTCCACTTACCTCCACTAATTTGAAGGAGAAGGGATTTAAATACTGGTACAAATAGGAAAATAACCAAACAAGTAAGGACACAACTACTTCAGAAACTTCCCTTATAGAGAATGTTCCTATTTTTCTCAGAATAAAATGTGCCAGCACACATTAATCATTGCTCTATCCCAGAATCAAGGAGTCATTCTGTCACCTCTCTCAGTATTTGTCATCAAGTCAATATTTAAAATTACTTACAACTACTTAATTAATGTGAGAACCCATAATAAGTAATTATTTTCCTTAATAAAGTAGTCAAACTGATACAACTGTAATTAAAACATAATACTGATGCAAGACTACACAATGAAGTATATATATTTACAATGTACTTTTTACTAAATTGCAGGTACCAGATTTCCTAACAGGCAAGGCAAAAAGACCTCAAGAAGCCAAGGAAAGTCTTCCACAAAGACAGTAAACAATTAACAACTGTTAAGAGTTTGCTATTCCAACATGATGAACAAGGTACCTGAGAATTTAATGAAACAATTTTGCTGGAACATTCTTCTTGACAGCATTAAGCACATAATATCACAATTTAATTGTGATGTTGGTTCTTTGAGTCACAAATTGTGAGTGAAATTTATTCATATATTAAATCTTGACCTCAGTGCAACTTTTCAGCATAGTTTGGTTTTGAGTGGGATATTTATTTTTTAGTTTGCTGTTGTTTTGGAATTTTATTTATTTTTAGAAGACTCAGGTATCCCTGAAACCACTTTTCACAACAGGGAAGTGTGGAAAAGTTAGAAATGCAATCCATTTGAAGATTTTTATTGGCCAAACCCTAACTTCCAGTAATCTTGGTTCACTGAATATTATCTTCCAATTTAGGTCTGCAAGAGCACTGATAAAGCTGAACAATCACCATGCTTCTGCACTTAAGATCCATGTCCTCCAGAGCCTCCACTGAGTCAAGAAAGGTCCAACAGTGAGATTTTTCTTGATCTGCCTGTCCTGGTACAAGGAATCTGCTGATTTTCTACAGAAAGAAAAACTCCATAACCAGTCAAATTAATCTCTGTATTTTTTTCAGTGCACTTTTTTTCCTTGCCTTATCTTATTTACCTCTCCTGACTTTCCAACATTTCCATTAGCCTTCTCAGGTGCCTAGAGATCCTTGTTCTCCCACTAAAAACTCATCCTCCCAGACACCAGACGTTTTTCTTACTTTCTCTACTAAGAACTAAAGTTCTATTTTGGACACTCTGGCCATTAAAAAGTCAGTTTCAAAACTTTCAGTCTCATTTGCCAATAAAGTTCTTGGTCAACTTGAGACAGTAAAAGTATTGCATCCTGCAATTTGCTGCTTGGTTGTCTGAACCCCAAATAGGAGATAAGTGGCTTGCAATAGGCATTTCTTTTCAATTTTTTTTTTCTAATATGTGTGTGCTACTAAGCTAAGAGATGCTGCAGGTATAACATATTCCTATCGTTATTCTTATTCACTCACTCCATGGAATTTCAATCCAGCTTCAAGACAAAACAACAGAAAACCCAGACACACCCTGTCTTTAAAATTAAGTCAAACTTGACAAATATTTAGCAGAACAGCCTTACAACTGTAATGAAACACAAGCTCTTTACAGCCTCTTCTACACTGCAGTGAGTGAGCAAAGATTAATCTGATAACTGAAACATTTTCTGGCAAAATTCCACAGTTAAACTACTTTTGCTATTCTTTGCCCACAGCACAATCAAAACATTCCTCCAACACTCCTTTTTCCTCTCACTACAGTCAATGCAGGCAGAACTCTACTGTCCTAGATTTTCTGAAGAAAAAATAGTGTCATCTCTAAGCAATGCAGAAGTCTCATCTTGCTGATAAACTTCTCCATCCAATGGAAAAGTTTGTATGTCAGTGTTTACATGCTCAAGCCAAATGGCTGCTATTCCAGTGATTACAATGGCTTATTGCCTTCACTGGTGACTTGGAGTTTCAGCGTGCCTGAACACAGAAACTGACTGACAGGACTCAGTAAATCTGATCAGAACATGGCAAGGGAGAATTCATATCCCACCCTTCCAACACCCAGACTGTCTCTCAGATGGAGGCTTTTAAAAGATTCAGACTCAGGTGATCTGCTCCTGTAAATAATCTCCAACAGGACATACGAGAGGGAATTTACAGTTATACTAGACCTAACATAAACATGGCCCTACCAGTCACCCAGAGAAAACTCTCATCTGGATGCAGGTCCATCTTACACAGTGGAATAGAAATTAACTTACAATGTACACTACAATCACATTCTGCTGGGAAACTTCTTATGTTGCTATAAAGACCACAAGGGAGAGCAAAAATAGTAATTTTTTTTTTAATCATTCAAGTAGAGTCTTTCGATGTTTTTTTCCAAAAGTTTCTGCCTGAAGGAGGAAAAGCTTCCCTGTACTTGACAGAAAGTGAATCCTGTCTCATCTTTGCTCAGAGCTGTACTATCACACAGATAAACAACTGCAGAGAGAATGAGTTCATCGTAACATGGCTGTGGTTGTGTGTAAAGGATGATCTCATCTGAGTAAGCCTAAACAGGGTGTCAGCCATATGGATCACTCATGCAATGAGGATAAATCCTCAGTGCTCCCTAAACCATGGGAAGTGTAGAACTCAAGGAACCACACATCCCCTCCCTGCTGTGTCTATAACTAGTCGTAATTGCCATATATTACAGGAAACATTAATTTGAGGTTGAAACAATCTGTCATGTAGACTGTCCCAGACCAAAATTAATTTCACAGAACTAGACATATCATTTCAGTCTCCTGTTCCCCTGACATGAAGATACTCTGAAGATGATGTGTAGTCAGCATATTTATTTGCCCCACTAGAAGATGGCAAAACAGGAAAGTTTCTGCACTTCTTTATGCCAGAGCCTCTGCACTGTAGTACATACACATTTCAATATGCAACCACTGCAAGCAGAGAAAACAGCACCAGCAACTCCTGACCATGTCCAGGAGAAAGTTTTTCTTTCAGTGCCAAAGGCAGCCCCCAGTGATTCAGCTGTTAACAAATAATATGCTGGCACATGCAGCAGCAGCTACCACGCTTCCTCTGCTGTACTCCACAAAAACTCTGCTTTTCTGGATCACCAGGGCCCAAACAAGCTGAAATAGGAAGCAGAAGTTAATTAAGAAGGCTAAGCAGAAGTAGTCAACACTCTAGTTTGTAGTAAGAGAGCAAAAGCAGATGGATGTCAAGAGGTTAAGGTGCAGAAATCTCCAATTAAAAGCTCAGACTTTAGCTTTCAAGATTTAAAGAGACTTGTGACTCTATGTTAAATTTCACCTTCTTGCAGAGGTGTTATCAATATGGCTGCGTGCCTAAATCCAAAATATTTCTTCACACAAAAATAATGATGCTGCACACACACACAAGAAAATGGGGGAGGGAAAGGGAAAGGAATGCTGCACAAACTAAATTCATTGCATCAATTTCTGAAATATAAACCAAACTAATTTAAACAATTGCATGACCTCACTAAGTGACAAATTCTAAGATTTATCTGTGTGGAAAATAAGTGTCTTGAATAAGAAACAGGAAAGGATCAAAAGAAGTGAAATACTGTTAGCAGCCTTGTTTCTTCACATCTGAAAACAGAGTATCAGACTGAGGGCAGATTCCTGTACAAGCTGCATGCACTGTTTGCCCTCTATAAGAACAACCCACACTTAAAAATCAGAATTGTGTGACACAATGTGGCACATCTAAGTCTGGTAATGAAAATTCTCCTCACCCCAATGCCATTCATTTCCCCTGAAGAAGCCACTTAACAGTGTTTGCACTTCAGAAAGCATTCAAAGGTTGGAAGGTAAAACATACACATTAACCACACATAGCATCCCTTAAGAATTGAACAGAGTATGTGACAAAGAAATGAGTTTCTCAATTCACACAAACTCATCCATTTCACCCACACATAAAAGAAAAATCATAGGAACAGTTTTAAACTGTTCTGCTCCTTCACTCCACCTATGCATTCCTACAGCTCACCCCTGTTTTTTATTTGGGGGTCTGAGGGGGAGAGGAATAGAACATGCCCAGATTAAAAATCAGGTCTCTAACCTGGCATAACATGCAGCTCCACACCACTACTGAGGTGACAGCACAAGGTGGGGAGGGAAAAAAAAGCAAATGGGAATATGAGCTGTTTAAGACAGCCCCCACCACTAAAAGAAACGTCTGTGTAACCACATCCTCTGTTTGCAGTGTCAGTTCAGCATTATGTCCAACAGGAAATAATTAAATTTGGCTTTTCCAGAGTAGGTGTCTGACAGTTTGAGACCACTGAACAATTGCTTTTTCTGCTTCCTCTCCCACAGTTTCTCAGGAAAAGACATTGACCCTCAGGACACAGCTGATTTGAAAAACAAAACCTCTTATACAAAGGAAGAGCTTTGTATAACTGTAATATGATTTGCTAATTATTACCACTTTTTACATGGAGGAAATCAACTGTACTCCTCAAAAGGGATCTTAATCAAATACTGAGTTATCAGTAAGTAAACAGACATTGAGATAGTACAATTGGACTATCTACAACACAGGAAGGACACCTGAGCACAGAGAACAAAAGCAGAAGAGTATTGGAGTTGCTATAAATTGTGCTTTTGAGGTAAAAAGCAGACAAGGAGACACCCTGAATACTCCAAATGAGTGCAACAATTAATCTCGTGATAATGTTTTGACACATCATAAGAATTCATCTGCTGTCTGCTCCAACTTCCAAACCTTTTTGTTCTGATATTTCTCTCTCTCTAGTACAGCTGCTGTTTTCCCTACTAAATACCATACAGAAATTTAATCATGGCTCAACAGAGAAGGAAATTCAGTAGGGATTGCTATTATTATTATTATTATTATTACTATTATTATTATCATCATCATCAAATTAAAGGGTACTTTTATTGCCTGAATGTACATTCCACCTGGAGGTTCAAGGATGAAAGTCTATGAAAAATGCTGCTGCTTTGCTATGCCAGTAGAAGACAGCATTAAAAAAAAACCACCAGCAAGTGAACACTCCTCCTCAAACCTAAGAGTTTCCCATTATTTCATGAGGAGGAAAAATTAAAGAGTGCTTTTGGAAAAATGCCACATTCTCTTAGTTCTACGTCAAAATGTCTTCTCTGCATTTTTCTTTCTCTTCTCTCCCTTTCTTTGCATTTTATTTCATTATTTGCTTGTTGCCTGAAGATTTGGGAGCCTTCTCCTACATGATGATAGGAGAGGATGGCCTTAATTAAGATAAATTAAAGCTGCTTCCACAACTGTTGGAACCAGCAAACACAGCACTGCTCACATTTTGTATAGAACAGCGTGATGCTCAAGAAGCTGTAACTGCCAGTCTTTCACTCTTTTCCTGAAATCATATTTGGTTTCTAAATTGTAAGAGAGGAAGGATTGGAAAGGGCTCAGTAAGCCAATATCTGATAATTAACAAGGGTAAATTCGCCTATTTGTGGAAAAATTGAGGCGTTTGCTTTTAGCCCTGAGTCTTTTTCTCCTTTCAGCAGAAAGTACAAATCTAAAGAACAGAAAAGGAGTCCACAGACAGCTTCAGATCATACACTTATTTTAAATTCTATTATTAGATTCTATTTAATCACAACTATTAGATCACTCATTAAATCACTGCAGCAAATGGGAACAAATCGGTGTTCCTTTCATTTAATATTCAGTAATGACTGAAATATTTTTGGAAATACTTATGAACATCTAAAGGCATTACACTTCTACCAGTTCAACAGTAGGGATTTTACAGAAATGTGTCTTTACAGAAACCTAGTGAGGGGTTTTGTTCAAGCAGCAGCTATATCTTAAAATCATTGGTGGAAGTTCATTTGTATTTTACCTGAAAACCAACACAAAAGTAGAAAACACACTTCCAATAAGTCAGGTATGCCACAACTAGCCCTGATGTCAAATAGACATTTGAAATAAAGACAAAATGTTGGGATATACATATTCAGCCCAGAACAGCCATATTTCATATTTTCCAAATATTCAGAGCTGTGTCTTCAGATCCTACCAAGAAACAAAAAGCACATTCCGGCTTCCAAGATGCAGAAAAGAAGCTACAGACTTAAACAGAAGCATTTTTAATGTCTTCAAAATGTATTTGGTATGGATGGCAAGTTAAAATGCAGCTTCACAGCACAGGCCTCGATGCTGTCTGACAAACGATAGCAGAAAGGGACTGCTAAAAGCAGCAGCAAACCTACAACCCTTTATTCAGCTCACCCATGGCTCATTTTGTAAAACAGAACCACATGAACACAAAGTTGGCATATTGCAGAGCAAGGCTACACAGATGCAGAGCATGAAGATCTCGGGTTATTTCCACTAACACACACAGAGTTGTCAGTTTCCATCCGCGATGCTGAAGATGTGACATTACAGTCCTCTCCGATACAACATTTCACAGACACAGGGAGGAAGACAAACGGCTGGGACACGCGGATGTTACCTCACACAAGCGCCAGACACAGCACGGACAGGCATCTTCCCGGGGGGGAAAATGACCCCGCTCAGGGAGCCCGGAGGGGGCGGCTGCTGCCCAAACCCTTTGCGACCCCCTGGCAGCGCTGCCCGGCCGCGAACGCCGCAAAGAGCCCCCAAAGCCACCCACACACCCGCGGAACGCCCGGGACCCTTGTGAGGGGAGGGCGGGGAGGGGCGCGGCGGGGACACGGCGCGGGGGCTCCGCAGGGGGAGCGGCCGTGCCCCGGCGCGGGGAGGCCCCTCGGGGCGGGCCCGAGCCCACCCTCTCTCTGTCTGCCGCTGGCGCTCCCCGAGGCCGCCCCGCAGGTCCCGGCCGAGCCGCAGCTCCGCGCTCACCTGGTCACGGCTCCATCTCGCCCGAACCCGCCCGTGCCCGTCCCCGCCGGAGAAGGCGCCGCCCCCGCTCCCGCAGCCCGGCCGCGCCACCGCCGGCCGGCGCCTCGCAACCGCGGAAGCGCCCGCCCCCCGCCAGCGCCGCCAATCAGAGCGCAGAGGCGGCGGTGAGCGGCACGAGGAGCGACCAATGGGCCGCGAGCAGCTGGGGAAGCGCCTCCTGAGTGACGGGGCGCACGGCCAATCGAAATACAGAGATGAGGTCATCGCGGGCGGGGCGGGGAGGGGCGGGGCCCCGCCCTTAAAGACGCAGCACCGCCCGTGTGGGCGCTGTGGGGTGTGAGGCTGAGTCAGGAAACGGGGAGGGCAAAAACATGTAACATCTGGCAGTTCTGGGAGTTTCGGGTTTAATGACAAATGAGGAATATTTACCTTCCTTTCTCCCATGTTTTCCCCCAGCACCGCCCACCTCTAATCCTTGGGATGGGAATGGCAGCTTCCCGGCAAAGGCTGGAGCTTAAGAAGCTGGAAGCCAAATGCAGCAGCCTGGTGATTGTTCAGCTTTATCGCCGGACTGTCACAGTCTTAAATCAGAAAATAATATTCAGTGAAGCAAGTCTACTGGAAATTGGGGGTTGGCCAGCAGAAATCTTCAAATTAATTACATTTCTAAGTTTTCAGCATTTTCACCTGTGAAAAGCAGTTTTGGGGTACCTGAGTCTCCAAATCCCAGAGCAGCCAAAGTGTGGAGTGTGCTGCTGTCACTGCCTGACCCGTGACTGAGCCTGTGGCAGGGTGGGCTGGTCCTGCTCTTGGGGAAACACAAAGCTTCTGGATGCGGTACAAAGCCAGAAAAATTAATGGTGCAAGTGGGTGAAATGTCCATAATGAAAACTTTGCTGAACTGTGAGGGGTTGAGCAGAAAATAGAGGAATAATGGCATCCCTGAGGAGCAGATAGTTGGGGTGTTATAATATCATTATAAATAGGCAGTGCACTCTACCTGCAGCGATGTTCTCAGCCCTGCTTGCTGTATTTCAAAAGAACATGAGTCATGACAGAGGCTCTAACAATGCCCTGTGAAGGATCCTCTCGCACAGTGAAGCTGAAAAAGTTAGGATCATCTTTCAAAACAAAGAAAGAGCGAGGTATACAGTAACAAGTGATATAAAAAAGGCATCAGAGGCCTTTCCTTATTCTCTCATACAGTCAGAGAACTGGGGGACGTGATATAACTGCAAAGCAATGTATGTGAAGTAGTTAGGAAAAAATGTTTGTGCTGTGTACAATTAATCTGTGAACTTCATGATAAGAAGCTTGATGGTACAAGTATGTTAAGAAGAACCCAATTCTTAGCCATTTACTGCCAGTCAGCCACTATCTTGCCCTGGTTTCCAATCCTGACGTTTACAGCTTTTTGCTTTTCATTCCCAGGGATCCAGTTCAGCTTTGGCTACACACATAAATCTTTGGAGTAACATAATTCTTCTCCCTGCTGTTTGACAGGGTTAGCCCTGCAGAGGTAGTTTAGTTGGCATGATGCAGTGGAAGAATAGAGTCAAAAACACAAAACGTTCCCATCCGTGGTGGTAATTGTGTGAGTTTCAGGTTTGATGACAAGTCAGAAATATTCACCTTCCTTTCTCCCATGTTTTCTAACAGCTCTTGTCTGAGACAAATACTCTGAGTGAATGAGAAATCATAGATGTCTTCCTGTTCTACATTGCCAATTTTACCAACAATGGTGCGTGGCTCATTCTTGAAATCATTTGCTTAGGAGATGTGTTAATAGATCTGTTTACAGAGCAGGGGAGAATGGATGATGTGTGCAAGGGTGTCACACAAACTGGTGGCAAAACTCACAACTCTGCCCATATTTCCAGTTCACAAGCTGAAGCCCTGCTTACTGTATCTTTCTTCAAACATATGAACATTTAAGAGATGGAACTGATTTACAAACTCTGCCTGTTACAGATTGTTTTCAGTAGGTACTACTATGATTTTCTAAGGTTTCAAAGGTATTTACAGGCCTTGATAAATACATAGTAGGGGAAACCATAAAGAAATACTTCCACTTGTCCATAAAATATTTTTGTCTTCACCAGGAACAGGGACAAGTGAAGAACATGTATTACATGTGAGCTATACTTTTGGTTTGGTTTCGAAGGCCTCATTATTTTCAGAGCTTTCAATGAATTAACTAAATTCATATTCTATTAACAAATGCACCTGCAGCATTAATAAAGGCAGCAAATCCAGTCTACTAAATTACTTCAATTGGATTTAATGTCAGATGAAAATTTGCACTGAACAAAGAAGGCGCCAGTGCAGTACAACAGAATACAATAGAATCCAGTGCAGTGAGTCTGTATATGCGCAGTTCTGAACTCAATTGCATAATTACAAAATCAAGTTACTTCTGGGTGCCTACATGAACAACTAAGCTTAGGATCTTACACAGAAATATTTGATTTTCCTGACCTGATGTCTTAGTCATCATTGACTTAGCATTATATTCACTTTTGCATTTGGATTTCCTTTCTGTTTAAAGAAAAGCAGGTAAGAATGGAGAGGGGGAAAAAAATCAAAAGAGAACAAAGTAAAGGATGTCCCTAAGAGTGATTCTAAAGATAAAGTTCTTTAAATGGCTCAATGTGGTGCTTAACATTAAAGGCTGGATGGCCTTCAGCCATCTAAAGATGACTCTGCTTAAAACCACAAACTATTACAGAAACCTTAATGCCCCAACAACTCAGAACATGCCCAACAGTGCCTCGGCATTAGGCTGGTGGACAAATCATCTCCTGATGGAGAAAGAGCCTTGTTGGCACGGTTAACTGGTCCAGCTTCATTTTTGGGGGAGTAATGAATTCTGCTATGATGGCTTCTGACTGGCAATGTGCATCCCAGCAGCTCAGCAAGATCCCAGGTTTCCCAGTGGCTTGCACAGAGCACAGCAGCAGGTGCTCAGTGTGTGTGAGCAGGAGTGTGCAGGGACTTCCCTGGGCTCTGGGGGAGATCCTTCCAGAGGCAGCTAGCCAAACAGGGATGACTGCCAGCCCTGGGCTCAGCAGAGCCTGCACACCAGCTGCTGTGGCCAGGCTCTTGCAAGCCCTGTGCTCAAGGGATCCCCCCCGAGGCACCTCTGCCCCAGCACCTCTGGTGAACGCTTCCGTGCAGACGGATTCTGCCTAGATCAGGGCTGCAGGAGCTCTTACAGCAGATCAAACACTGTCCATCACTTGATCAGCTCAGCTTCCCTGTCTGGCCTCAAGCCAGAGCCTACAGTTCTCTCACGGGCTGCAGGACAGATGTTGAGAAGGAGGATGGGCCAGACAAGGTTGGGCAGGGGAAGGAACAGGAGGATGCAGAAGTCTCAGAGCTCAGGCACGTGTTGGGGTACACAGGAGGAGGAGGAGCCTGTGGACACTGAGGATTGGGCCCCTAATGGAAAGCAGAGGGCTGTGAATGGTCCAGCTCTGAGCAGACAGCTGCTGCAATCCCCCATGGTGCTGCCACAGTCCTGCTGTGTTGGGATTTCTTGTGGGAGCTTTAAAGGGAGCAGTTGACTTCAGGGTTGCATTGTAAAACTAGGAGATGGTGTGTTCTCAGCCTATTTAATCAAGTCCTGACAAGCAAGAAGCAACAGGAAAAAGTGCCCAACAAGATTCCTTGCCTTTAGCGAGGCCAGTTGCTTTCACTTTTTAAATTGAATCCTGCCCTTTACTTGGTTTCATTCTTTGTTTTCGTGACCTGCACATCAGTGGTTGATTTCTGTCCTACAATCCCTACAGTTTAAGTATCTCTTGAGAAAGGAGTTGGGCAAGGACATAAACATCTTAGAGAGGTAGTTCAATGACTGTTCAAAATGTTAGAGACACTCATTTTCCTGTCTTACTAAGGATTTTCTGTTTTGAAATAGCTCAGCAGTTTCAGTTTGGTAAACACCAACGTATTTCTATTAATCTAAGTATAGCTGGGCAAGGAATCTACCTTCCTATGTGCCCTTTACATAAAGAGAAGATTTTTCCTGCTCAGCTGCTCAAAGAGAGAGAAACATACAGGAAAAACAGAGCAAAGGAAACTGAAATCCTTTTTAAAAGTATGTCCTTTAGGCAAATATCAAGCATGAGAATTTGCAATAAGGAAGTTGTCTGGGGAAGTGTAAGTGCTCGTAAAAAAAGTGTGTAGATTAGTATCAGAGTCCAGGGTTAATAATTAGTGTCTTCTATCAAAGAATACATTAATTGTTAACCTGAGGCTGTGACTTGCAAGTTGTAACCTACATAGATAGAAAAGCATTTACCGCAGTAAATAGCACAGTTTACAAACTCATCGGTTCAAAAGTGCAGGGATAAAGCTACATTGTTGTTTATGAGGAGAGGTGAAGGTTGGCCATGGTCTTTTGGCTGGAAAGGACTGGAACACACACCAGCTTTGGGGCTTTGCAGTATTTCCCTGCATCCCTTAGATGGAGCCAAACTCACATCGTCGGGCAGCCTGTGACTCACCACTAGTGCATGCAGCTTGCCCAAAATCTGAGAACTATGCAGCAGGAGAGTTTGTCATGGGTGCCTAAGCCCCATTTCCTGCCTGTTCCCCTAGACTGACTTCCTAATATTGGTTCATTGCCTCCCAGCTCTGTTCCCACAGTGCCACGGAGACAGTGACACACAAATGCACTAATCTGACACTGACCTTCCCTTGCAGCTTGAGGGGAAATGTTTTTCAAGATGTTACAATTACTACCTTCCTAACCACGTTATATCACCGCTTTTGCTACTGGTCTATTCATCTGCACACTGAATGGATAAGGCATTAGGAAGCATCTTTTGGATGCTTTTTCCTTCCATGTCTTTCCACCGTGATCTTGGGCAAAATTCTGATCTACCAGGTCTCCTGACTTTGGCTTCCCACTGCAAAATGTTTGGGATCTGTATGATTGCAGTGCAATGACTTGTAATAAAAAGTAGGAACTTCAGAGAACACAGAGGAGGAGTCTACAGCCTCAGCCATCTGTGAAGTGATAGCTAAATTACAGCAATTTGATCAAAAAGCTGCATAAGGAAGACAGACACAGCTATCAGCAAAAGAAGGATAAGAGGATTACAGGATAAGGAGTGAGCATTTCCAGTCTTTGGGAGTAAGGAACAATAGTTACTCTCCTGACAGCAACTTAACGTTCTTTCCTCAATTCAAGAGCCAAGAAAGGCATCTTCACATCTGTGTTTAGAAGAGTGCAAAGCCACTCACATCCCAGTAAGGGGCAAGAGTAAATATTTCCACACTGATTTTACCTGGCAACAGATGTAACTACACTGGATTTGAAAGTGCTGTGGAAACATCTGAGGCAACTTAGACAGAGTCCCCTTTCTCTAGCCTTCTATTTTTAAGCAAAACACAGAAGACATAATTTTTTCAAAAGATCATTACATTTAAAGGGTCTGTCTTTTTATCCTGCCATTTGGTGTTCAGACTAAATCATGATGAATCAAAACATGGAGACTGTGTGTTGGTAATATCCCAGTCGTATAATTGTGCAACTAACTGGAGAAAATGTCTGTGTACAGTTTTATATCCCTGTTGTTCTACACCTCTCATGGCATTTGCAGAAGCCATTTTATCCCCTCCACAGAGGCATTCAGAGTGCAGCAAGAGGCTGTGACAACAAGTTGAGAAAGCTGGGAAAGGCTTTCCTGGTGGCAGACCAGTTTTTGGATGGAGCCTCCTTTTCCAGAGGCTTGCTGGAAGAAGGAGATGCTGGAGCCCACTCTGGTTTGGCACAACCTCATCAGGGCTGTGTTACTTCCCAGCTGCTCCAAGGTTCTGACTCCGAGGTCTGCTCTCAAAGGAGTTACTTTCTCCATCTTTCATTGCCAGAGAAGGTGCAGCTGGAGGATTTGGAAAAAGGAGATTTGATCCCCACACAACCCTGGGGGTTCCCCAGAGTGGTGAGTAATCAGCATGGGGAGAGGAAGTGTGGGACACTCATCTTTACTTCGTTTAGATGTTTCCCATGAAGCAACAAGAGGATCTTTGGATTTCTGATTGCAAAGGCCGTGTCTGATTTCAGCTGTGATGTCACCCTGCAAGAGCTGACTCATCCAGCAGGGCTGCGGTTCCAAGGAACACAGGCAGAGGCTGGGAAAGTTCAGAGCTATTTTCAGAGCTTGGGGGAGCTGCACTGTGGGGTCCCACTCTCTGCAAGAGGTGCTGGACAGAGAGTGGGCTGTCCAAGAGGCTCAGAAAAACTGGACACTGCCATGACTCACAGGCTTCAAAGCAAACAGACTGCAAAGGCAGAAAATAGTAGAGGAAAATAATCACCATCCACTGGGAAAGAGTTCCTTTGGCATTTTGAACTGACCAATCACCTTAACGTGGCTTAGCTGCATTAAATGGTCTCTGGAGCAGGATTTTGGCAGTGCCCAGACAAGATGGACAAAGGAAAATTGTGCAATACAATGGCAGAATACACTGATATTCACCAAAGTTAGTGCAGCCTCATCTTCTGCCTCAATTTACCTTTATCTGTTTACCTCAACCCAAATAACATGCTATTTCCAAAACTCTCCCTAGTCTGGGTAAGGTTTGTTAACATAACATTCAGCCTTCCAGCCTTAATAACAAGATTTACAATTGTGATAAGAAACATCTTACAATGTGATTTAATATATATATTAAAAACAGTGGAGGGAAAAGCTCTGGAGAGAAATTAGAGTATTCTGATTTATGCTTGAGAAAAGAGGGATCAAATGGAAAGGGGAAAACAAAAAAAGAATGAGTGCTTAATGCTGTCTGGGGATCACAGCAGCAGCCTCTCTCAGACAGGCCTGATGTCCTACAAATAGTCAGTCTAGGAATGAGCATTCCACATAAACAGAGAGGCACAAACATAGGAAGCAGGAATGAAATTCAAGTGGAGCTGCTTTCCACTTTCCCCTGCCACTGCTGCAGCACAAGGCTGAAACTAGGCAGAAGAGTTTGCTCCCAAAGAAAGATATCCTTGTGTGGCAGAGTTGCCATCAGACACCAAAAGCTCTTCCAGCTGCTGGCAACGTAGCAGGAGTGACGGGCTCCTGGCCAGGGCTCTCGTGGTGGAGCCCACGCAAACCAGAGAAGTGCCCGGGGGTGGTGAGCACTGGGACTGCTCAGCCTCTTGGATTCCAACACTCCTCTACTCCTGCTGGTCCAGGGGAGCCATCTGTCAGAGTTAAATGGCTGGTTAAAGGGGCTGAGATAAAGCATTCTCACAGAGCTGATTGCTCCAGAAATGTGCACGATGCCAGTATGTAATGTCAGGAGGCAGCTTTGCCTGAAATATCAGGAGCATCATTTCAAAAAATGATACTGAAGAAAGGGTGTATGTTGGAATTGAAGGACAGAAATTATTTAAAGGAGGAATATACTGCTATGTTGAAACCCCCTGTGATTATTTAGTTTACAGGAAGACATTCAGAAAAGGGAACAGAATGGAAAAGCAGAAAATACTGAAGTCTGTAAAAGTGTTTTACAGTGCCCTGATTGCTCCTATACTGAATGAGGACACAGTGAACCTGAAAAGGATGTATTTTTAAATGGGTAACAGGAGACATGTTTATTACAGAATAAAGTTAGGTGTGTACAGGAAATGTATTATTTACTATACAATAATGTTATTTGTGAGACTTTTGCAGACCATCATTGAGAACAAGAGTTAGCTTAAGTCTTAAGTAGGATTAGAGAGGAGAGAAAAGAGGATAATCAGAGGTTGTTACTTTTATTCTCTCTTTCATGTTTGAAAGATAAAATCCTACTAGCTTCAGGGCATAGAGTAACCTCAGAAAGCCCATGACTAGAAACAACTTACTCTGTAGGCAAATTATCCTATTCTTCTCTTGAACTTTTCTGGGAATAATCTTCTGCTGGTTTCTGTCACAGATAGGATAGTAGCCTGCAGGGGTAATTTTTCCAGTATGTGTTTTACTGCTGGGGTGTGTTAGGAAAGGTATGAGCCAGAATTTCAAAGACTGTTTTCAGGCCACTTTCATTGGCAGCAAAACATCATGTGACAGATGAAGACAAGTGACTGACATGTTTTTTCAACCACCTGATCCTCTCCCAAACATAAAGAAAAAATATATTAAATCTGTATTTTGTGACTATGCTTCTTTTTTTCATAGTAGCCTAGTCTTCAGAGAATCTCCTAGGTTAATATCATCCAGCTTTGTGTCTTGAGCATCATCTATTTCCTGGTCATAGTCTGCATCTCTAATACTGTTTCTGCTGTAGAGAAGAAACCCAGCCTTCTCTGCTGCCACCATGTTCCAGACATTTAAATCTTTGGAATCTGTCACTGTGGGGGCAATGGGCTCTGGCATGTTGAGAGACCCTATGTTTGCTTTGTCAGCAGGTCTCTAGCACCCCTGTACTCACTGCTGAATACACAGACTGATATTTAGCCACTGTTTACCAATTTTCTCCCTAAGATGTTGCAAGTCCCTTCCTGCTGACTTGATGGTTTGACTTCTGTGGGCATATCACCCTGCTTTGGCTCCATAGCAGGCTTATCCTGATGATGCCAGAGGTTGTGACTGTCCCTACTCTGTGTTCTGTAGTGACCTGCACTTATCACATTAAAGTATTCTGAAAGATCAAGTCTCTTCTGCCCCAGCAAAATGCCCAGCTAAGGGTGAAGTGATCTACATGATTGCTCTAAGTCTGGTCTCCTCTATCTGCTGGGCACAGTGTCACATGCTGCTGTGGGTACACACACCCTCTGATCCTCATCTGCTCTTGCACCTGAAATGTGCACTTCATCCTGGGCTGTGCACTGAGCTGGCTCATCCCTCTCTGTACTTGGTGGGACGTGGGAGCTGTCACTGGGTCTCTCTTCCAGGTCAATGGCCCAAGACAGGCAGGGACTGACCCACATTTGCCAAGAGGCAGATAGCAAGCCAAAAAGTAAAAGTATTTGATCTAGAGGGGGTATAAAGGGACCTAAACAGGTGCCTAGAGACCAGAAAGACTTCAAAAGGATATTTGGTTTTCCCTGGTGATTCCATGCTTTATAACATTTAAACAAATCCAGTGTATAATTTGGTCGAATGACAAGAATATATATAGAAGAGAATGGTGATAATAACTCATGAAGTTTTGGAAGATATAAATGTCAAGGAAGGAGAAGTAGTTATGGTGGTACTAGTGTTGCCAGGAGGACCTAAGTGAATTTGAGAAAAGGAAAATTTTGGCTCAGTACAAGGAACAAAAATAATAACTAAATAAAGCAACCTAAAATAAGGAACTGTACAAAGCCTAAGAAACCAAACAAACCCTTTCCTCCAAGCAGTTATTTTGGAAGAGGAAAAGTACCAGATACTACACTGAGTTCTTTGCAAGCTTCACTCTGTTGTGGGTTTTTGTATGGAAGCCACTCAAAAAGTTACGGTGATGGGGGGCTGCCTAAAATGGAAAGAGCTGACAATAATCACTGTTTGATTTGAACAATCCCCAAAAGGGAGAGGATGAAATCCCTCAGAAGCAGTAAATTAAAACTGAGCAGAAACCTGGCACGTAGAGTAAATGACGCATAGAGTGAATGGCACAATCTTCTGCTGGGCACTGCACATAGAGGACAGACACATCACGATTTTCCGTGTCTAAAATAAAAAGCCTATAAAAAGTACTTCTTCCAGTTATGGAGACAAATACATTTGACAAGAGTGATTTGTCTTCTTACTACAGAATTGATGCCTTTTTTTTTTTGTGTGTGTGTGTGTGTGTTTGTGTGTCCTCTTTTCCCTGGTGAGCTTTAAGAGAAAACAAAGGTGTCTGATCTGGATAAGAGTCTGGCACAGATGAGAGGTCTGAAACTAGGACAATAATCACTGCTTTTCACATTGACTGTGCTCTCTCTTCACTGGAGTGTCCCTGGGGTTTAGAGGATGTGATAAAGCATGTTCAGTCCAAGTGGAGGAAATGTTAAAACTTCAGATATAAATAGATGTAGTTTTTAAATTTAGGCACTGTGTTAGAAAATTCTAGCAGGAGCTAAACCAAATGTTTGAAGATGTGGAAATCTAAAGTTAGGCTAATGATCAAAACCAGAGAACAATGTTGATCTTCCCAGACAGACTTTTCTATTTTTCAATGAAGTTTGTTTTCTTTTTTTTAAATGAAGACTAGAAATATCTCTATATCGATGGCTGTGTTTTGATGGATGAGTAGTCAAACAAGGCTGGTCACCAGATCAGTGGGACAGATGCTGCAAAGGAGAGCATCCTCTTCAGCTTTATGAAGCACTGACTCCTGCGGCAGCAGGGAGGTGAAGAGCTGCTGCACCATGTTCACAGTCCATTAACCACCGGCATTTTCAGCGCATACCAAACCCCAGATCAAATAACTCTGCTGTTAGATCACGCTAAAGTGCTCCACTGCTTATTTCTCTCTGTCACATCCCAGTTACCAGGCTGCAGGGGCACCGGGGAAAGTGGCATGTGGAAGCTTCAGCTATATAAACTTCGGTTCTTGAAACAAACAAACGTGCAGTGAATGAGCACTCGTTGTTCCCTTGTTCTGTGTTTATGCTGTGGTGAAGAAGGCATGGGGTTCCTGCTGGAAAGCAGGATGACAAGTTTAAAAGGACACGGGCACAGTGCCAGGCAGCAAGTCCCAGCATCACCCCACCGTGCCTGGCCAGGCTGTGCAGAGCCACCACTCTTCTCCTTCCTGCTGGGATTCCTGGGATGAGGGCATCCAGCTCAATACTCGCCTCTCCGATGGGATGTGCTGCCATCGTGGCGCTCATCTCCATTCCCCCCCCCCCCCCCCTCCCCCCCCGTGGTTTTGAGCTCTTGGGCATTTTGTTTCAAGGGCAGCGCTCTCCGGATGTTTTCATTCTCGTGTGCTTGCAGATGTGACTCTCTGCCAAGTGATGTGCCTTTTTTTATCTGGGAAAATCCTTGGTGTGTTTTACGAGACGGACGTGCGAGGCCCGGGAGCTGCCAGCACGTACAATCGCCTGCGATCTTTCTCCACACGGAGCCTCGGGCCGGATTTTTGCCGTGCGCCCCGAGACAGCAGAAAAGAGCGCCCGGAGCAAGGAGCGGCGCCCGGCTGGGGCTGGCGGCCGGGGAGACGTGCCGGGACTGCTCTGCTCTGTCCCTGCCCTGTCCCTGCTCGGCTGCTGTGCTGGAGAGGCTCTAGGGCTGCGCTGACCCCTCCCATGCTAAAGCACACAGAGGCAGGTTAAATCTCCTCTCTTGTTTTATCACCAAAACATGCCATGCTGTCCCTCCCGAGCCCCATCCTTCTCTCCGTTCAGATCTTCTTGACCTCTTCTCCCAGATATCTACCACTGATTTTTTCCTTATAGGTCCCGATTTTTGCTTTAACCCTTTCATCTGCTCTACTATTGTACACCCAAATCCTGCACTTGAACACAAATACTGGAGCCCAGTAACAATTCCCAGGAATGCCCTATTCTATTCAAGGATGGTACATACTTTGTCGACATAGCCTGTCTGTGCCAAAGGAAATTTAGGAACTGACACAGCATCACTCTTGGTTTTTATTTAATGTCTTCTAATCTCAACAGGCATGGAGCAGAGGGTACTAGAAAGACTAATTTAATGTCTGAAGTCAGGGCATAGCTGTGTTAGAGAATCTTAATCAAAGAGGATGTGGTTTTCTTGTTATGCTAAAAAAGCTTGTTTCTTTTAGGTATGGAGAAATTACTGTCTTGTTTTAGCCAAAATTTTCCTGAGACAGTACAGGTCACACACAGATACCCAATACAGAAACTTTCTGCCCACACCACTTGTCAGCATTATCAATAACTTGAAATCAGACTCTTTAAGAGGAAGGGTGAGGTAAACTCAGACATTAGCATTTTCCTCCCTGTGCCTCTCATAATCAGATGTGGTCTGGTTCATCTTTTGGGTCAGCAGTTTTACAGATAGGTGAGGCACTGGAGGAGCCACATACACGTACCTTCAGAAAACTGCAATATTCAGCTACTGTTTGTGTTTTATGGCAGATGAAGCACTGTGAAAGGACAAGGGATATCAAGCAGAATGATGTGTGGTGTGGAAGAAGAACATCTGCATTCTCTCTGAGCACCCACCTCCTTTATTGCTGCTAGTAATGTGTCCATAACACCAATGAATCAATGGTGGTGTTTTGTGCTTGCCACTGAAAATATGATCATGGAAGGAGCTGGACAAAGCCTAGGTCAGAATCAGGAGGAACAAATGTGACTGTGTCTTTTCTTCCTGTTCAGATATCCATATCCTGAGAAAACCCTGCACTGTCCAAATTAATGGAAGTGTTCTTACATTTGCCAGCTCACAAGCTGTTTTATTATTGATATCAAGAGGGAAAACACAGGTGTTAATGAGGTCAGATCATCTCAGTCCCTGCTTATTTGTGTTTTGGATTGCTGTGAGCAGAGCTCCATAACCCAATGATGCAAACAGGGGGGTGTCCCTGGCAGCAGGGCCCCCCTGTTGAGGAAGGGCATGGCACTGGGGGTCATCAGGGGGAAAAGACCCAGCACCATGGCTTTATTCCTACAGCCTGTGCAATTTAACTCTGGGCAGAAGTCTGAGGCCACCATCTCCTGATTCAGGTTACCCTCTAGCAATACTTGTGCTCATGGAGACATTCCTTCCTTCAGCTGTAGCTCAGCACAACAACCTCCTCCCAGCACCAGCACGATGGGTTATAGAGCCAAGTGTTGAACCCCAGCAGGGAACTGATGGAGGCTAAAACCCTAATGTAGTAGCATAAGACAACGGCTAGATCTCTTTAAATGGGACTTGCCACAAAAAGCCCTTCAGGAGGACATAGCCCCTGGGTTCAGATGGCAGCCATGAGCAGGAACATCCCCCCCAGGCATGGAAGTGTGAGCCATGGGGAAACCTGTATGGTTTTGCCCCACTTGGATCCACCAATTTAGACTGCTCCTGTGTTCAGAGATAATCCTCACACAGAAAAATTAAGGCAGGTGGCCTTTATTACCTTGCTTTTCTCACTACTCAAAGTTTAAAAGAAAAAAATAAAGTGGTTCCTACCTTCAAATATTTTCTTCTCTGTCAGAAATCCAGGTCTCAGCAAGCTGACTTCCTTGAAAGCTTCTGGTGATAAAGCAGAAGCAGTTGTGTGAGCCACCAGCTGCAGCAACTTTCAGGGAGGGGAAATGAGTTCATCGAGACCACCTGGAGCTTTGTGTGCCACCAAAGTGAACCAGGGGGGCAGAAAGCAGCAGTAAAAGGTCAAGTTTTCAAGATAAATATGGAAACAGTTGTTGCACAGGATTTCTCTGGTAAAATCACTTTGCAAATACAAAAACTCCCAGAAGTGAGTGTTATCCACAGTGCTACACCCTGATTAAACCTCTCCAGCAAATCACAGCCACAGACCCCAATTTTACTTGCAGTCCAGCTTCCTCTTACAGGGATTCTGGGCTTCCCAGTGCTGCCATAGCTGAGAGCTACCCCACCCTTCAGAGCCTCCTGTGGCCCAAGCTCTGCTTACTCACTTGGTGAAATCAGATTGTTCTTTTGAAGTTCACCACTCACTTCAACCACAGCCCTGGAAGAACTTCTGCCATGTGGACCTGGCCAAACCCCAGGCAGATCTTGTTGTTGAATAGCTGGTGATAGAGCTCAGTTAAAAAGCAAGAGGCATTGTAAAAGCATGAGTGCAAGATTTCATGGTGAAAATGAACAGTTAATTGAGCCTTAGACACAACATGTCTCTCTTACACTTAATTTAACACTCATTCTGACAGCACCTGGTGATGCAAACCTTTTATCTGCTGGCTGCAGCCTCTCCCACAGTGGTGACTCAGCCAACCCTTTCCTTCAAGCCTTGTTTGAGTGGAAAACTGTCCAAGGGTCCTGGTAAAGTTCAGTTCCTTAGACCCAGAAATTTCTTACCTCTCTAGGAATGATTGCATCAATCAAAGCCCAGGAGGAGCTCTTTGCAGTCATTCCTTGTTTGGGAAGAGGAGAAGCAATACTTTAGGCCTAAGCTTGCCTCCTCATGGACAGGAAAACACCTCCATGCTATTCTTCCCCCTTCTCCCAGTCCTGTTCCCTGTCCTTGCTGTTTTATTATATTAGCAATACTTGAGGAATTGCACTTACTACTCCATTTCTGTTGGATGGGGGTAGAGGAAAACAGAGCTGCAAAAGCTTTATGATGTTGCTGTTCATCAGTCTGTTTGTGCAAGTAGGAAGTTTGGTTGGTGACTTTGAAAATATTCACATTTCCTTCATAAACTGGGTTTCCAGCCAGTATTATGGTCCCCTGTGTATGGTCCTCCTGGCAGGACGACTCTGCCACTGAGAGAAGCCACCCCCATGGTGCCACCCATAGCAGCATTGCTGTTTAGTCTCACAGAGAACCAATCTGAGTAGATAGCATTTAGAAAAATAAGAAATTAAGCAGAGCCTTTAAAAAAAAAAAAAAAAAAAAAAAAGCAATCAGGAAAACTTTTTCATCAGATCTGCTCTCTGCACCGGCTCATTAAATGCTACAATGAAGCATTAAACCAGGGTGAGGGTCCTGTTTATTCCCCTCCTTGGACTGCCCCTGCCCTGACTCTGCCTGGCTGCTGGCCAGGTGACACAAAGCACTCAGGCAGGGAGCTGCTGGGGAGACAAGGAGACTGCACTGGAAAAATTGAGGCACACAAGGGCTCAGAGGGAGAAAGGGACTCTGGAGGGCTGGCTGGAAGTGGTGCTCACAGGACTGGCCAGCTGCCAGCAGTGGCTGAAGCTGCACAGAGCATTTCAGGCTTAAGAGGTCAGGGGAAAACTGTCAGAGAGCCCAAGAGCAGGGATGGGCAGTGATTATTCAAATCCCAGTCTGAAGCTCTTAGCAGGGTGAGTTGAGGAGCAGAGGGAATTGAGGTGACCCTCTGCAGCTACCCCAAGTCACACAGTCGCCATTTTCACCCTGGGCAGACACTCAGGGCTGGTTTTGATCCTGCCTCAGCCACTTTGCTCCAAACAGGAAACTAAGAAATGTGTTTATGTCTTCCTCAAGAGGAAAATAAAGCAAAAACAGAGCAAAAGCCTCCACTTGGGATTACAGGAATGAATGATCAGCAATGGGAAACCCTGTTTCCAGTGCTGGGAAATGCAGTTGTTATGTCAACCAGCTGCTGCTGGCAGTCCCACATGGCATGATAAATAGAACTGGGCTTGGTGTGGAAGCCAGCTGGCCTGCACCAGCCAAATCCTTATGGGAAGAGATGAAAGCTTGAGGAAGAGTTTGTCCACACCCAAATGTGGGTGGCTTTGGAGAACCTCAGCTATCAGTGACCTGAGTTTGCTGTGGGTTGGATGTTGTGAGCCACCAGCACTCCAAACCCACCCACAGGGTTTGCCCTTGAGGACACCAAGAGATTTCAAGGAAAACCTTTTCATTTCAAGGGTGACCTCTTCCTTTCACACAATGCAAAACCAACCTCCTGTTCAGCTCAGTCTGAGATCCAATCAGAGCAAAAAAAGGAAGTAAATGAGCTGGAGGAGCTGAGTGTCCCTAAAGCCCTGGCTGTGCTCTTGCAGTCACTGGGAGTTTCCCCTCACCTGACGCAAATGAAGAAAAGCCACCAAGAAACCACAGGGAGCCCCTGAACCACATCTGAGCCAGCTACGTGCCTGGTGGAACCACCACCTCACTGACCTCTGCCACTGACAGAGGGCTGAAAACCCCAGTGGGCAGCTTTGCTCAAACACAGGCACCATAAACACATTGGCTGTGACATTTTGTACCAGAAAAAGCGTGGCCAGCAGGACCAGCGTGGTGATCATTCCCCCATACTCTGCTCTGCTGAGGTCACACCTTGAATCCTGGGCTCAATTTTGGGCCCCTCACTACAATAAAGGCATTCAGGTGCTGGGGCATGTCCAGAGAAGGGCAGTGGTGAAGGGTTTGTGGAACACAAATCTTATGGGGACCAGCTGAAGGAGCTGGGTTTGTTTAGCCTGGCTCAGGGGAAACCTTATCACTCCTAAACTACCTGACAGGAGCAAGGTGAGAGTCAGCCTCTTCTCCCACATGACAAGACAGGACAAGTGGAAACAGCTTCAAGTTGTGCCAGAGGAGGTTTTGATTGGATACTCATAGAAGTTTCTTCACCAAAATTTTTGTTTAGCCATTGGGCAGGAAGTCCAGGGAAGTGAAAAAGTCACCATCCCTGGATGTATTTAAAGGATTTGTAGGCATGGCACTTAAGGACACAATTTAGTGGTGGGTGGACTTGGCAGTGCTGTGTTAAAAATTGGACTCAATAATCTAAAGGTCTTTCCCAACACCAATTATTCTGTGATTTCATGATACTATTTCATCCTTGTAGCCCAGAGAATATATAGATGGTGACTCTTCTGTTGCAGTGCAAGCAGTTGTGCAGGACAGAGTGCTGATTTCTGTATCCCAAAGAAAGTTTGAAGTAGGCAAACCTGCAAGTTCTGTTGCAAAAATAACCTTAAATAGTAACACTGTTGTTCTGAGGTGAGGCTTAACATCCTTGTTTTAGAAAAGCAGTCTTTTCAGGCAGGTGAACAACCCCCTGTCCCTTCAGTTTTAAATACATTTTCCTAATAAAATTATGTTCTTGTCCCTATTTTGGGGCTAGTCAGACCATTTGATTGCTCAAAACTGGATGAGAATGACTCTCTGATGCACTGGAAGCAAATATGCCAAGCAGAGCTGAAATAGCAATTTAGCCCCTTTCTAAAGGTTGGTGGCAGTATCTGATGCAGTGGTGACAATTTGCCTTTAAAATACAGAGGACAATTATTGTGTCCTCCTGTGCACACCTTGTTTACCAGCCTTCCAACCCAGCCCTTCCCAGGAGACAGGGGAAAGGCAAAGGCCACAGCAATTGATTTAATTGGCTTCACTGCCCTGTAATTTTTATCCTCTGCTGTACAGCTGGTATTTTGTTTACATGCTCCTGTATTCATACAAATTAACAAGGTTTAAAATGGACAGGAATATTGCTCTCAGATGTTCTAGATCTTGGCCCTCCCCATAAACTCTAATTTCCACGGATTAAGTTGTTTAGAAATCCGTGGACGTAATTAATAACAGCCAAAGGGCAGGAGTATTTAAGCAAAGAACAAAAGGGAAATTCTGTGTGAAATAAGCTTAAATTTTATTGTTAAAAAGATGATTTAAACATCAATTCAACTTCATTGGTGAAGTAATGGCTAAAATTACCAATAAGTGAAATAAAGAGCCCTGAAAAACTCTTTCTGCTATTGTCTAGCTACTCCAAGGAGGTTTGGTTTTCCCATGGCAGCCACCCCAGTACAACAGAAAAAATAAACTGGTTTTGGCCAGCAGGTTCCCTCCAGCACGGGCTCTTAGCTGTTCCCAGAGGAGCTGAAGGAGCAGAGGGGAGGAAAAGGAGCAGCAGCTTGGCTGCTGGAGCACCTCAACCACCCCAGTCCTGGAGAAAAGAAAGTTCTGGAGAAACCTTATTGCACCCTTTCAGTACATGAAGTGAGTCTCAAAGTAAGATGAGGATAAACCTTCCATTAGAGCCTGTGGAGATACAACAAGGGATAAACTGAAGGGGGATCAACTTCAATTACTGTAAGGTAGAAGTTTTTTACAATGAGAGTGGTGAAACACTGGAACAGGTTGCCCAGAGAGGTGGTGGATGCCCCATACCTGGAAGCATTCATGGTCAAGCTGGATGGGACTGAGCAAACTGGTGCAGTTGAAGGAGTCTCTGCTCATTGCAGGGAGGGTGAATTAGATAATTTTTAAGGGTCCCTTCCAGCCCAAAACATTCTATGATTCTATTATTTAAGTATCCCAGAGATTTGGGGAACACAAAGAAATCAAAGTGCTCACTTTCTGTAGGGACCCCTAAAGCAGAAAAGGATCCCAACACAGAGGCAGTCACAGCAGGCACTGCAGCCTGAGCTCCTGATAAGGATAGCTGAATGAGCACAAAATTATCTGAAAGTGAGGGAGTGGAAAAGCAGAGATGAATGAGAAGAGCAGGAGAGAAGAAATCCCTACCACGGGTCCTCAGAGCCTGTCCTCTGAAGGGCTCTTCACCTGCCCTCAGGTGTGTGCTCACAATGAAAAGTGATACTTTGTACAAAAACATTATTTAGTTACCTTCCTTCCTGTCACTAATTCTTGGCCTGGTGCCTTCCTCACCAACAGCTTTTGTGCACAAAGGATGTCTGACACCTGCTGAAATGAAGCTGGGCTTTCCTTTAAGCACATCCTTCTCTGGCTGCAGGGCTGCTGGCACACTGAAGGGGTGAAGCTGCCAATTGCCCAGGAGATGAGAATTTCAGCACAAAGCAGAATTAGTAGGAAGGTGGGTTGGGATGGAGGCAGGAGGAAGCAAAGCCACATGGGTGTGAAATGTTGGAGGTGGTGAATGACAGTGAGGATGGATGAAGAGGGCTTTTGTTATTAAACACAACTGAAAGAGAGAGGGGCACCTGTCCCTGAACTTCGGAGCCTGGAGCAAGGAGCCCCATCCATTTGCCCCTGTAACCCATCTATACTTCTCTGAGCCATGGGTGGATGTGCATGTCCATGGTGTCAGATTCCAACTTGACAATAATTGGTGCCAGCCAACAAGAGATAAACCCCAGCAGCAAGGTCAGAAGGGAAAGGAAGGGAAGGATACTCACTCAAGATTCCAGCACAGTGTTTTGGGGGCTCATCACAAAGCCAGACCAGGAGGCTGGGATGCTATTGGACCAGTGCACAGGAAGAAAATGATGATGATGATGGTGACAATAATGCCAGTCCCCAAGGCTCTGCAGGGCTGCTGGGGTGAGAGGCAGGAGATGGCAGGTGATGGCAGCAGCAGACAGGCTGTGGTACAAGCAGGGGACAGAATTGACAGCAGCCTGGGCCACAGATTAGCTGCCTGCTCACCTTCAAGGCAGCACAGAGTACCACTCCTACCCAGCCCTTCTCTTCTGGGAGGTTCCCAGCTCAGCCTGGCACTCATCCCTGCCTGTACAGGGGGTGTGTCACTGCTGATTTTTTGATAGTGCCATTAGAAATCAGTATCCACAAAGGCTGCTTTAGTTTCCTTCCAATTATTTTTCTTCATGTTTGAATGTTCCCGGGAAGAATTAGGTTAGTTTAGTTTGTTTGGTTTGGGTTTGGGTTTTGTTTTTTTTTTTGTTTGTTTGTTTTATTTTGTTGTTGGTTTTGAAAAGAAAGGCCCTGAAAAAAGGCAGACATAGCAGCAGCAGAAGAGCCTCTGGCTCTCCCTGCTGTGGGGTTTTCAGCCCCTCATGGACACATCTGCCTGTGAGAGCTGAGAGCTGTCAAGAATTAAAGAATAACATGACTTAACCTGAACAGCACACGTGGGCTTGCCTGTTCCTGCAATTACACTTTCAGGAAATTAATTTTGATAACTGCTCCTGAATACCTTCCTGTGCAAACAAAACCTGGCTCTATTTCTTTCCTCTTCTATCACTGGGGAATCCCAGAGGGGATACTGAGAGGCCCTGAAAATGTGTTATGAAACCACCATGAGGCAGGAACCTTCACATAAGGAAGAACTGGATCCTTGCCCATCCCAGCCAGAAACACCAGAAACTGCTCTGTCTGGATGTGCTTTGGCTCACAGGGATGTAGTGACAGCTTCTCCCACTCTGCCTTGGTGAAGTGGTCTAGACTGTGAAAAGAGGTGGAAATTGTACATGTGTGACTTGCCACAAAAAAAATCCTGTATTTCAAAACTGTTTAAACTACCCAGCATGAATCTTGTATCAGTGATCTATATACACTCCTTAATATAAGGACATTTTGTATCAGTGACCTAAATATGCTATTTGATATGAGATGTGTAGCTGCTGTTTGAGTTCAACTCAGAGACCTGCCTGAGAACTAAATCAGAGCAAGAGGTACTTGCTTTGAAAAATCAAGCCTGATCCCACAACTTTTCACAATCAGCATCACAAATTTGAACCATCCAGTACTTTTCACCAAATGGCCCAAATTTCACAAGACTAGCTCTCATTCCAGACAAGAACCCCAAGCTCTTTTGAGTATTACAGAAGAAGCCACAGATTTATTTTTCTTTTGTTTTCTGATGCACATATGAAGTTTCAGAATTCAACCACTGACCAATGCTAAGAGTTTTCAGATGTTCCTGGCTGTGGCCCACCTTAGGGGCAAGGCTTGCCTGGCAAGGGGGCAGGAGAGGTGATGGTTCCCTTCCCTTCAGGACAGGGAGCCACTCAACTCCCAGCTGCAGGCTGGGAGGGAGGGAAATGCATTCAGTGCCAGACATGAAACACTGGTAGTGAGCACAGGGAGGTGGCAAATGGAAACTGTCCATCAGCTGCTCGTGTGAGTGCTCAGAAGCCTGAACTTGTTCCCTGGCTGCACACAGTGGGGTCTTCCCTTTATCGTGGCCCATGTGCTCTCGCCTTGGGAAAAGCAGTGGGGAACATTGCTGAGCACTCTTGGGCCAAAGTTGTTCTTTGATTCATCCCACTGGACTAACAAAAGATCCATCAAAATGCTGCAGCTCCCTTGAGTGCTGATAAGGACAACCACAGGAAAAATGCCCAAATATTTTAGGTCCTATGTTTTGTTTTTAATGAATCTACTATGAAAAAGGACAAAGGAAAAGATGGCTCATTTTCTGTAAAACTACTTATTTTCACCTGAAGAGAATTAGTTCATCCAGTTGACTCCCCTTCATCCCAACCTCTCATCCCATGACTGAAAAGCAGAAAGAAAAATTGCAGCCCTATTTTGCACACATAACTCCAGCCATTCAGAATGAACTTGTTTTCCCATTATCTGTGTTGTCTCCCTTTTTCTGCCTAGTATCAGTCCTAACAAAGTGACACATGGGAAAATAAACCAGAAACTTCACAACTGCTTTCCCTTGCCAAGTATTTCAAGTGTAAGGTTCCCACCTATAACCATGACAGGAAAGCATTTGTACAGTGAAGGTGGAAAAGAGGAAGGGAAGCCCTTCCTTCTTTTTCTCTTTGCATGTTTTTAAATGATTAACACTAGAGAGAAGTAGAAAAATAATGGCTTGATAGAGACTGTCCTCATTCCTGCCAGATCTTTTTTCTTGGTAAAAGAGCAAGAAGGATGATCTCTAATGCCTTTTGTGTGTCTGTGCCAAACTCACCTTTCCAGGATTCCTCTGAAACAATTGTGAGTTTAAACCATGCTGCATTTCTTGCTTTTTTAAACCTATATTCCCTAGTAGTGATCACTGCAATGACAGACAGAAAACACAAACTCACCATAAGATGCAGCACCACACAAAGGGCAATCAGGAGACCAGGAGGAAGGCAGCTCTCATATTCCCATGCTTTTTGGCTTCTCTTACCAGACTCCTTGCAAGACAGGGCAGAAATAAATCATTATCAGTGATAACAGTGCTGGTATAGTGCAGCTTCCTGTCCAGAAGCAGCTGGTTTTATCAAACAGCTCATCCTTGCTAATCAAGGCAGAAGTCAGACGGGGAATTCCTGTGCTTACTACATCTCTGGGCAGAGTTGTTGAGGTTCAGGAGGTCTCCAAAAACATCCCCCACCAGCTGAGAGGTCTCAGCACTCTTCCCCTGCCACAAGTTGCATCGTGGCCAAGAGAAGAAAGATGTTAAACTTCTGTCCTGGTGATAACCCAGGGCTTTTCTAAGCACCACCACCTGTGGTTAGAAGAAATAGAAGATGTGCTGGGCTCATATCTCTCACTGTGTGCTTAGTGAATGAGGGGACTTTCTGCAACTGTGTCTAGATTGGAGAATGGAATCAAATTGTTTAGGTTGGAAGAGGCCTCTAAGATCATTGAGTTCAAACATTAAACCAGCACTGCCAAGGTCACCAGTAAAATGTGTCCCTAAGCACCATATCTACAAATTTTATTTAAAACTTCCCGAGTTAGTGATTTCAACACTTCCCTGGGAAGTCTTTTCCAATTGACCACTCTTTCAGTGAAGAAATATTTCCAGAATCAAATCTAAACATGCCCTGGTGCAACTTGATGCCATTTCCTCTTGTCAATTGTTACCTGGGAAAAGAGGCCGATGTCCACCTGTACATAACCTCCTCTCAGGTAATTGTATTATCAGTACCAGGGCAGGCAGAGTGCTGAGAGCAAATCTGATCTGTAAGCTCCCTGAGATAGACCTTATAACTTGGCTTGAACTTGATTTGGTCACATCTCTGCAAGATGATGGTGCTGTGTCAGCAGTGATTCCTCCAAAAGTCAGCACAAAGCCAGCTTACTTTTCCAGCTTAAAAACAGCTCCCATTCCCCTGGCATTTGCATTAACCCCAAAGCACTAAACAAGGAAATTGCTTTCATAAAGGTCTCTCCTCATGAGAAGGGGGTCAGATGTTATCCCAATTTTACAGATGAGACAAACAGAAATGTTACAATTTGCTGTAAAATCAAGTACATGTTCTCTTTTCTACTCAGTGTGAGATACCTGAGAAAGGTTTACATGATCTGAACCACACCAAGACAGCTGGAAGATCACAGAGCCCACACTGTTGAGTTTGCTGGCCCCCAGACCTTCTTGAGGAGCTACTCATGGTCTCTTCACATGGAGCAAACTGCACTGTATGCCTTCTGCTACATTTTGTAGAGACAGCTGGATGCTGGACAATGCCTGCATCCACTAAACCACATGGTCCAGCTTGCACACAGCCAGCAGTCACTTACTGGGATCCATTCCACAGACCAGAGCTTCTGCCATCCCCTGCCAAGGGTGGCTGGATGTCATTTTGTGTGGCATTGGAACGATGAGCTTCATGCTCAGGTGTCATATCATACATCACATTAGCTGCTCCAGCAGCTAGGAAGGGACAGTCAAGATTCATTAATGCTGCTTTAACATTAATTATATTTGTACAGCAGTGATGCAAAGGAACCTTTTGATAAGCCTGTCCTTCCTCAGCTACATAATTTCCCCCTCCCTTTGCCTTCCAGAACCACACACTCCTCTCCATTAAGAGAAAATGACAGAGCATTACAGTCTGTCAGGACAGAATAAAGCAATCCAAGGTCATTGTTTTGTTCACTTAACAGATGACTTTTGACTTTTCCTCCCCCTTCTTCCAATGAATAGAATATTAGATCACTGCCCTGTAGAAACTAACCTGAATTCCTCTCTGAAAGCAACTGGAGAGGTGGCTGCCTGAAACAGTTCTTGTTGCAAAGAGTCAGCATTCTTAACACAATGCTCTGTCAAAGAGAGGAAGTCAGCAACTGCAGCCACTCTGCAAACCATACAGGTTTTCACAACTGAAAAAGTGCATTTTCCACAGAGATCAGGTCACACTCTCTCATTCACCTTTGACCTTCTAGTGCCACTGGAAAGTAACTCCTCAGGAAAAAAGGAGGAGTATATACAGGCAGAGGAGAGCTGCGGGGAACTTGTATCTGGGCAGAGGAAGGATGGCTCAAGGCTCAAGCCATTGGCAGGAACTCAGTTACACAAACCAGAAAGGAGAAACTGAAATCATGGATGTTGGTGGTACCATGAAATTATTTGGTGATATCTTTAAGCCAAGTGCTAGTAGGAAACATGAGCAAAACGCCAACAATTACACATAGCAACATCTACTTTTGTCAGCCTAAGCAATTAACTTAGTCTTACAGAATCATGTCAAATCTATGAAATAACAATGGCAGGTTTTGGTGTTGGTAGCAGCAATATGGAGATATCATCCCACCACATCCCTGGGGTGACCTGAGTTCAGACAACCTTTTGGGACAGGCATATTACAAATCCTTCCTTCTTGCAACTTAATTTTTCCATTTCATGTAACTCCACAGGTTTCACTCTCCCCTCTGAAATGTCTTGCACTGAAATCCAACACTTGGCTTCTTTTTCTTCCCACCAATCTCACTTTGATTCAACATATATTTTTCAAACTAGGGTTTGTTGTTGGTTTGGTTTTTTTTTCCTAGCAGCATTCAAGGCAATAGGCAGCACATTCAATTCATTAATGTTCTGACATGGCAACAGACAAAAATTTTGCCTGTATTTAAAAAAAGGTCTGAGATTTACCTAAGGTTTTAATTCACTGTAATGCTGTAATGACACAAAGGAAAAAAAATTAACCTCACCAATATGTACCAGCAGCACACAGCATAGGCCAAGTGCAAGCACCCATCACCACCCAGCAAGGAAACACAACTTTGCTACACAGAATGGCATTGACCCTCTCCTCCTTCCCAGCTTCTGGTGTGCCCTCTCTCCAGGCAAAAGCTCCAAATCTTCTCATTGTAATTTGATTTCTTTTGGCTCAGAGAAATCCCTTTGCTTGTGTTCCTGGCAGCGAGGAGAGTGAGGCAGAGCAGCAGGGCTTGGCTGCCACCTCCTGGTGTCTGATCACCTTGTCTGGACACAGCAAACCCCACCAAAACCAGAACACACCAGAAATAGAAATAATAACCACCACTGCCTCCAGCTCCTCAGGCTGAGCCCCTTCTAACTCCACAGGAACAAAAGACTAATCATGGAGAAGGGGAATGAGGTAGTTTGCTGAGCTTCACATATTAATATGGGTTTTATGTATATGAATATGCACATGTTCATAGTTTTTAATAATATGAAACTTGTGGCACACTACAGGAGCAGTTAACATTTGCACACAAGATGTTATGGAGCTATAAGGCTTCCCTTAATGTTTCACCTTCAGCTTTAGAAAAAAAGTACATGAATTTGTTCCAGAAAAAAGCAATGAAGAAATAAATTTTACTAATTCTTTCTCTGGTTTTTTGTTCTCTTCCCTGCTTATGAGGAAAATAGAAATTTTTCCCATTTTATCCTCCAGACATTAAACACAATATTTCAGTTTCCTTGGAACACTCTGCTTTATTCTTGATATATACTTTGAGAATTTTGAAAGCATCATACGTGATCTCCAACTTGTATATTTCAAAATATTATGGAAAGACTAAGATGAAAGGTTTTCATGTGAGAAAAAATGCAAAACTCTCATACATTGCCTTCCATAATCCTGGGAATTTCAAACTAGAAAACAGTGGTGTCAAAGTATTCTTGATTCATGGCCACAAAGCAAGCCTAGGAGAAATAATTCAAAAGAAATGAAGACATTTGTTTTGTATGCAGCAGGTGACTGAGGCTTGGGACTGCATAGACATATGCACTAGGAAGGATAATGAGAAAAATCCATCAAATTAGTTTTCTCAAATCAGCATTCATGAAAGACAGCACTTCATAAAACCTTCACATCAACAAGTCACCATGACTCCTCAAGGACATTAAAAGAACAATGAACTTCCCAAAACAACAGGATAAAGGAAATTTTTTTTTGTTCAAAACAGCAGCTCTGGGCCTTGATGTGCCATCACTCAGCTGAGACAATGAAACAATTAGGGGAGGCCCTATCACATCTTGAATCCACCAAGATATGCTAAAATCTTCTGCCCATCACAGATGAAAGTCAGAAAGACCAAGGCAAGAATTATAAACTGACAATTTCCAGCAAGGAATCCACAGCAAAGCCAGCCAAAGCCTGGCCAGCATTTGTCTCTAATTCCAAATAAATCCTATTGGGGAAAAACCCCCAACCTCCCCCTCCATATGTGGATGTCAGAGCACAGAAGTGATTAGCTGTTACTAAGAATAAGAGGGACGTGTGCTGTGACGACAGCTGGATAACAGGCACTAACAATTGCAACCCCCCAGTGTGAACTGAGCACTGCTGGAGTCAGAAAAATGTGTTTCCCTCTGGATAAACCTGGGCTGATCCCAGGCCCCTTCTGCATACACATCCCTGAGCCCAGCACGTGTGAATCAATCTGGTGCTTGGCATTAGAGATAAAGCTACAAATACAACATTGTTAAGAGGCTTTCCCTGTAGTTAAAACCTCAGCTTCTCTGAGGTGCTGTTCCCAGTATGACCAGTAACTGTCTGTGCCTTTGAAATCCTTTTCAACTGTCTTAAAATCTGGAATATTGCCACATCTGGGAGACTTTCTAAATGCCTTATGCAATTCTGGCAGCAAATCCAAATGCAAATACCAGCAACCTAGAAACACCTATTGTTTTCTTCAGCCAGTTTGAAAAGTCATAGAACGCAACACAGCAAATGAAAAGTGCTGAATAATGGGGTACTCTACAAGAAAACCCCCTATCCAGATCATTCCAGCTCCAAAAGAATATACAGCCAAGATTTCAGTCAGGGATGGTTAAAATGAAACCTCTCATCACTGGTACAGCTGAGATGGGGGTGTGAACTGTGTAGCTGGGTGCTGCTGCAATAGCAACCCGTGAGCTGGGCTTCATTGTGCAAGTGTTACACCAGGATCTGGTGATGTGCTGGAGAATCTCTCTCAAATAGATCCTGGCCTTGTTATCATTCCACATTTCCATTGCTGCAAGTTATGGGGACTCTTGTCTTGCTGGGCTTTCTGATCTGGACCACCACCAGCTGCAGTAACTGGAGGATAATTTCCCTGACTGCAGAGGACAGAAATATATCCAGCTTTGCACAAGCTTCTGCCCCTTACCTTGAAGTGGATGAGCTGTGCTTCAGGTTGTACTGACAAATTCGTGGCATTGCTACAAACAGCAGAGAAAAATGTTGTCAGCCAAATAGAAAGGTGGAAAGAACTCTTTTTAGTTATAATTTTCCAGATAGTTCTGGAGTCCATTTCTTTTAAAAACAAAGCAAAGGAAAATAAAGAAGCTAAAATAACTCTCTATCAGTCAGTTTATTGCATGGTGCAGTGCCAGTTCAAAAAAGCTCTTTTGCTGTTGTTCATTGAATCCTAATGCTATCCTCTTTTATCTAGTGCTGTCAAAACCTGTAAGCTATGAATATTGTCTAAGTTATATATGATGTTCCACACTAGTAAAGTTTTACACTAAGTCAGCATCAACAGCCTTGTACAGACCATGCAGCCATGCACAGCTTTATTTGTGCAAGAGATGGACCTGGCCCCTCTCTGTACCAGGAAAACTTGCTTTGAAGAGAGCTCCTCAGCCTACGTAGACCATCAGACCATGCCCTAAAACCTCTCTGTTTCTGCTGTGAAAGACTGCAAGAGGCAGAGAGAGGCTTCTAATGCCCACAAAGTACCCTTCTGCAGACACAGAATTCAGCTTCTTAGATTAGGTGATTAAACAAGCACATAAAAACAACTGGTTTAATACCCATCTTCCTCATTGTATCATTCTGATTCTTCTTTGCATATTGATTAAAAAAAAAAAAAAACACATAAACCCCAACAGTGGCCACAAACACTGTGGGCCTCCTATATAGCTCCCTCTCTCCTGTGCTCTCCTGCCCATGCTCACCAGCTCAGAAATGTTCTTGACATGTGATGTAAAAATAACTCCATTGATGGCAATGAATACCTTTTTCAAGGTGCCTGTGCAATGAATATCCCAGTTGTGAAAGCTCACCTGTTTTTTCCTCTGCACAGACTGTGTTCACCTGGCTTTACTACAAAAGTCCAGCAAGGAGCAGGGTCAGCACTTCAGCACTCCCCCTTTTCCATCCTCAGCAGGTGAGCAGTAAGACATGCAAAGAAGGATTAATCTGGACAAGAAGCTTTGCAGTGCAGCAGTGCAGTGCACTTTATTCATCTTGGTCAGACCAGAGGTAAATCCTGGTTTTCCTCCCACAAAGGGTATGCACCAGCTTTCAGGTTTTAATAACTTTCTCCAGTGCAGCCAGAAAATCTTTTTATGGACAGACTCTTCCAGCAAAATACAGTCAGCTCTGACAGCAAAATAGCCAGGAATTTAACATTACATAAGACAAAAAGAACATGTTATACCCTATCAGTTGTCATCCTCCTAAGTGAGGCTTAGTGAATAGCATTTATATTATACAATATATTGAGACATATACATATATATATCCAAAAGATATATATACATGAATAACATTAGTGAATAAGTTATATGTGTTAAATGCTGCCTACTATACAGGTAATCTACAATCACAAGAAACATGGTTTGGAATACAAACTGGAGCAGAATTCATCCCAAACATCACAGATACCTGAGAAGCCACTTGTTTTGCAATCCCTATGATGCTACAGGGGCTTCCTACCTTCAAAGTGTGGGGTGGAGAGAAAGAAGAGCCCAGGATTAAACTTCAATCTCCTAAATTGAGCCAAGGCCAGAATTATCCATGACGGAACTCAGCTAAGACAGACGATCCTCTCTGCTGCTGTCTTTTGTAATCATCTTTCCTTTCTCTCCTCTCTCAAAAACAGTATTAAAAATATAGGAAGAAGATCTGTTTTTCACCTGAAGATGAAAATATTTTCTGTTAAGTTCTCTAGAAATGAATTCACACATTTTTTGGGTGGAACGCAGAGTTACTACTGACTGCAGAGCAGAAGTGCAGCGCACTGGCAGCCAAGGCTGTCACTGCAGGTACCTGTGCCTAGAGCAGCTTCTGCCACACCACCTCATACTCTGCCTCCATCTTCCATCTCCAGCTTCAACTGCCACAACCATCTCCATTGGGAGCCACCTGTATCCAAAGGAACACTTGTATGTTTTGTGCTGTTTGATAGGATCTGTCATTAGTTCTCCTACTATTTTTCTCCAGTGAAATGACAAATCTACAGAGCTAGAGTAGCTGAATTAAATCTCTATACTACCCCCTGAAGCTGTTATTTGCTTATGAGGGGGACAGCAGGAAAGGACAATTTATGTAAATGCATTTTAAAATAGATTAAAATTATTTCATTTTCATTTCTGGACAGCATTTATCCACCAAGGATTAAAAATACCAAGTACCAGTACCAAGACTAAAAATAGTATTTCGTAGTTTGGTTTGATAAATTATGAACTTTTAAATGTCAAAAATATTCACCAACGTCTTTGAAGCCCAAAATAATTTTAAGCAGCCTACCAGAAATGTCATCATCTGCTCAAACTACATCTGAGAAACCTAGGTAGAGGTACCAGATGCAACATGAACATTTGCCTGCCAATTGAACAAATGACTTAACAATTCCTCAACCATCTGCATTTTGGCTCAGTCACACAAGGTTAAGTAGTTTTTCAGCTATTTCAGTTTAATGTCTAAATCAGTTACTGGAGAGTGCAGAAGCAAAAAAAAAGTTTATATGCTACAGGTCTACCATTAAAAGAAGACTGGAGATGCTCCCAACTTCAGTTGCTTTTGCTTTCACTCCTTTATGAAACTGTTTCACTATAATTGGTCAGCAGAGCCAAGTAGAGAGTTTAGGGCAAAATGTCTGTTCCAGGTTTAATGTTAACGCAGACACAGCCAAGGCCAGCACACTTTTATATGGGGCTTCTATATTTAGCTTTTTTGCAAAAAAGAAATCCTTTATCCCTTTGAATCCACACTGGCAGGTACCCAAGTATTTTTTGGCTAGTAGATGCTAAGCAAGCATTTACTTTCATCTTACAGGTAGAGCAATCAGAAAAGTATTTCTGCAGGAATTGCTCCTTCATGCCCCAGACCAGAAAGGCCCAAGGTGCCGAACTCCAGCTCCAGGCAGATTTCAGCCAGACTGGCATGAGAAACACTTTGCTTTCCCACAATGATTCTGACAGCAGGAATTTTGAGGTGAGATAGCTTATCAAGAGCCATACTACTGATTCCAAATTTCTTATTTAAAACACCCAAAAGATAGCAGACTATCTTTCCACAGGGCATCTCATTTCAGCAAAAAAAGTATTCTCACAGAAATTTTCAGAATTGTGATTCATACTTTTCTAGTGGTGAGGTCTCCAGTGTTTCATTTTCATCCTTTAACAAAATATAATTACAGCTCATTGTACTTTTGTATTCTTACTTGTCTATGTAAATCCTACTCGGACTGAAAGTCAACCAGCATTGAATTAAGTGCATTCTTCTTGTATAGATACTCCCAATACTCTTAAAAGAAGCAATTGGTTTAAAGGGACTTACTATTGTTCAAAAAGCATTACCTGCAAAATTATATTACAATTTCATTCTTAAAACTGATTCAATTCAGACTCCAAAAACAAGTGCCATTTTGCAATTCCGTAACATATTTCCAGCAGCATTCAAGTGTCTTCTCCCAGACATTCTTGGTGTAAAAACTGCCATGAAAGTTTTCCATGTATATTCCAAATATTCCAAATAGAAAACTGTTCTTCAGGACAATCCTACTGCCACCTTAACAATGGACAAAGCACAATTTAACTTTAGGTTCTAGGAACATGGACCAAAACTATGCAAAAAGAACATACAGACATCCTAACTAGGACAACAGTTATGACTTTTAGGCTTTGTGGTCTGGGAATAGTGGAAAAACAAACAAAGCACATTTTTGAGCTAGCATAGCACTTCTGAAGCATAGGGCAGTGTCTCTTGTCTGCATAAGAACATGGTGTGAATTCATATATTCTCACAAGGAACAGAGTCACAAAGCTTCATGTATTTCTGTAGCAAGCCCATTTTCTTGAGGCAACTTGAGGGACTCAGCTTGAAAAAGCAAGAAGTTATCTTCCTCCATTTAGCCAGTATCTGCATTCAAAATTCTCAAGATTCAAAATAGCTGGATTCAAGAAGACAGATTGCACACTCACTTATAATATCTATTCCAGGAGTTCAGAGAGCTCACCACCAGGTATTTGGGGTAGCATCAGATCCTCTGCCACAAACATACATGAAGGTAAAGGAAAACTATATCAAAATTGTTATTCTTTATGAATTATTTTAATGAACCAAATATGAATTGACAAAAACAGATCAAGGAAAATAACACAAAACCAGCCCCACCAGCTGCTGACAGAAGGTAGATACAAGAATAGTTGAGGATGATTTGAGGGCAGAGAAGAAAGCAGAGTGAGAGATTCCCACCAAGAATATCAACCAAAAAACCAAATCACATAATAGTTTAAATTTCATGTCAAGTGCTTAAATAAAGTCTCTGGGTTTTTTCTCTTAACACAGTGAGTACACGTAACAATAGGGAATGGGCTATCCCTGAATTTGTGGCAACAGGTCCTATAGAGCATATTCCAGATTTCCAGATTTCTCCAAACACTGGAGATAAAGGTGGCTAAAAAGAGAAGCAGAGAAAGTGAGGACCCTTTGCTACCCAGCCAGATCTCAGAAATGGAATGTGTTTCCTAGACCCAGAATCTTTGGCATAGGTTCCTTTTCAGTGTTTGCGCGAGTGCTTTAATCCCATGACTGTGAAGGTTGCAGCCGTCAGTTTCTCATACACCAGAAACATAAGAGCAGCAGTAAGGACTGTCTGCAGCAGCTTTGCTTCAAGGCCTTTGTAGAGTCCCACTAATCCAAAACGCCTGAGGAGGAGGGGGAAAAAAAAAACAAACAAGAAAACAAGTATTATTAGCTTTCTGTATTTAAATCAGTACACTACAAAGAAGAATCAATGCCACAAGTTAATGACAACTGTAGAAATCTTAAATCCATTATTGATCTTGAGCCAGTTATGCTTAATAATATTTTAAAGAAAAAATTCTGCAGAAATGTAAGGTCTTTTGTGCAAGAAATCTGCTTCTCTTCAAGTTGAGAGGTGAAATGAATTAGTATCCATATGTATTCTTATATATCCTTGATTCACTTACTGTACAGACATTTAGGAGAATTTGGGTTTGTGGGCTTACTCTACAATATATTACAAAAACCAGGTTGACTCAAATGTCAAGTTTAAGGGAGGCAAAAGGAGACAAAATCCAGATTCAGCAACATTTTCAAAATATTAGTAATATTCAAGTCTTCTCTACCATGGTGGGAGAAATAAAATGGGACAGCTCACCTCACTCTCTGTTGAAGAAGGTAAAGAACATTTCTAAGACTGCCCAGCGTTCGGTTCTCTGGGTTCAACCTGTGACGTCCAAACTGGAAAAAAAGGAAGAATATTTTGCTGTAATATTTCCCCACTGTGCTTGGCAGAGAACGTCATACATGCATGAAACCTGGAGAACCTACCCTAAACCTCTTTAAACATTTTCCACATTCTATGACCACCAGCAGAGAAAAGAGGCCAAAGCTCACACTGCAAGATTTAAAACTGTACATACTGTAATTAAGTTTGGTTTTATAAGATGTATTCTAACAAATATTTCCTCTCTTTCAGTTACTCTGGAAGAAGCAGTTTTCAAGATCTCAAAAGCATAATTTGCAGAGTCTTAGTAGGAATATGACACTCAAAGCAAATTCTTTCTGGCTTTCTCAGCTTTTACTTCAAAAAGATTCAGACCCTCACACATCTGCATATCATTACTACATTGAGATTGCATAGTTGAACACAAAATTTATCTGCCCAGCAACGGTCCTGAAGCATTTCTGTGTGAACTGCTGTGGAAGAATTCAGAATTGTTTGAGCCACCTAACTGGCCTAAATAATATTTCTCTTTTACTCACTGCACTTGCTTATCCTCAAACTGGTTTTTAGTAGTCATGAAAGCTGCTGCTGTAGAATTAAACTAACAATTTCAGCAACTCCTTTTCCAGCATTCATTGATACTTTTATCTGATACAGGTTGATAGTACTGTCAGCAAGGTGTAACAATGAATTATTAATATACAGGAGTTGGCACATTTGTATTTGTAACAGCATAGCCTAAAAGCTTTTGAAGACTGTATTAAGCTTCTTACTAAGAAAGGTGAACTTGAGCAACTGCATGTTGGATAAATTTTTACCCAGAACATGCTCAGGCAACTGCTATTTCTTAGGTGTAAAAAATTACTATTGACAGTAGGTAAAGTATGCCAGCTGATTTAGGCAGCTCGGAAATTTTAAGAGAATGCTAGGATGATGCAGATTCCTTTACTATGTGTCTTGGGTAACTTGGGTGGAAACAGCAGTAACAGAATCCTAGTGGAAATCTCCTGTTATTAGGTAAATACCTACTCAAAATCCAGAATCTTCTCATCAGCAACCACCCATCTTATATTGACAAAACAATGTTAAGAATTATTGTCAAAGATTCAGACAAACCCCCTCAAACTACAAACTAGGTTCCAAGTTACAGTGTCAGTCATGGCCCAGATTACTCATAGGCTTCCACACTACACCATTAGGTGCCTCATTCTTCTCTTTTCTCCACCACTGGACAATTTCTGTACTACAAACTAAGGTTCATCAAGAGGGAAGAAAATATTAATCTTTCACTAGGATGTTAACACTTCAGTTTTTACTGCAGAAAATTTCCCCAAGGGATTAGCATTCTCTATGACAGAGAAATAAAGACTTCAGTTTTAAAGACAACTTTTTCATCTGGGATCACTGGGAACATTATTGGTATTGCTGTACCTCCAGAGCCAAATTTAATTTATCTGCTCTTTACTGACACATAGGCTAAAGAACAGTTTCACTGCATAATGAGTAATAACACCAGTGTCACATAATTTTAATGACTGGGAGAAGGACAGACCAAATAGCTGGAAGCTATCACTATCAATTACACAGGATAACTATTCATTACTGATATATATGACAGTAAGAAGAGAACTATGCCAAAGAGCTGAAAGCAAAGACTTTATTATAAAGAACTATAATAACTTCCAATAAAGACTAAGTTTCTAAAGGTTTAATGTTTAAAAAAAAAAAAAAAAGAAAAAGTTCTGTACTGCTTCGATGACAGAACTTAGTTATGATATGTAAATTTATATTAATTATATTGAGCTTATATTAGTTTGTGTGCAAATCTGCTAAAATTGTTTGTAAAAACACCTGCAACTGTGTATTTTTTTTTTTCATGAAGAATATTAGTTCTGAAAATACTAAGCCTTCACTCAATCTTTTTTTAACATCTCTTAGTGTAAGTGACAAGAACTTCAACAACTAGAACAATGCCAACTTTAGATTAGAAAACACATCACAAAGTAGAGCAAGTCTGAACTGGACAGCACAGTTGTCACAGGCACACATTTCTGCTGTCCTTGACAGATGTGTTTAGGGCTCCTGGCTATTCTTTCATAGAGCAAAGAGACAGAAATAACCCCTAGTGACTGCAGAACTAGAGACAAGGTCCTTGTGTTCCCCATCATGACAGGGAGAGGATGGATGGGCACTGGATTTTTTTTTTCTGCTTTTTTCTTTTTACACTGTCATTGAGTGTCAGAAAAATTTTGTTCAAAAAGCTAAAAGGAGACAGAAAAGATATGAATCCTCAAGACTGTAACCACTTCTCTGGGAATCATGGAAAGGAATGAGGGCTGAAGTTGTTCTGTGGCTGCAGCCTCACAAAACCTGCACTACTGTGCAATGCTCAGGCTAAAACAGAGCACTCCAACTTTCCTTCCAGATCTCCTTCACACCAGGAGAAAACAGGAGCATCACAAATCAAAAATAGACTGATGCTGCAACTTATCCAAACAGAGCTATTTTTGCTTAAATGCTTTTTTGTATCTGCCACTCCAGTAACAGAAGTCTGTGTTATTGGTTTAGCTACAACAGAGATGTGACCAGGCTGTTTAAACAGAATAAGCCATTGAAATCAAACACTAGTTCAGCTGAAGAAAAATTATGAAAACCTCAGAAAAGATGACTGCTGACTAAATTAGACAGTAAGTATATTCAATTCCTCTTGGTTTGAAATATAGCATCTTAACTATCTTTTTAAAGGTTATGAAAAATCAAGACACATTTATTCCACTCTAATTAGAGAGTTACAAATTATTATAAAACTTGCTTGAAAACTACTTTTACCAGATGAACAATTAACAGGAAAATTCCCCTATTAGAGAAGTGATACTCTTAGCATGGAAGGCTTGTTTTCAGTAATTCAACTCTTTCTCCAAATTTGTCCAAGTTTTAGAAGATACACAATGGTTTTACTGTACAGGCAAGTTAAGGCTCCTCCTTAGGAAAATATATTTCATCTGGAGACACTTATTAATATTTAACTGATACAGAGTTTAAAGCATAGATTTTTAAGTACAATGCTTATGCATGGCCAGGTCTACTCCTTCCTTCCTACTCCCCAGTTTTGTCTTGTGTCAATATTACAGCAATATTGGTACACTCTGAAGGCAGCAGCATTATCCAGCACATATACAAACTGCAAGTCAGAATAAATGCAAGTCTTTCTATTACCACTACAATTAGTCTACATGGCCAGGCAAGGGGTTAAAGATATTATTTTTGAGGGAACTGAGCTTCCCCTGATGAATCACATTAAGGACACTGACAAGGTCAGACCACCATCTGAACAACAAAACCTATGACTAGAATTTTGGTTTTTTGTAATTACCATAGGTCATCTGGAAACAGACTAGTTTTAGAAGATTCAATTTTAACTTCCCAATTGATACATTCTCCATTTATCTTCCAAGAAGTAAAAGTACATTTTTGTAGTGCCTAAAAGCAGTACAATACATCAGGTTCTGTGAGACACTGTACCAGTACAATACACTGGTGATCCTACCAGCTACCTGAAACAAATGTGCACCAGTATACCAAGCTCAATCAAAGCCAAGGAGGAGAGCCATTCTAATCAGGGACCTGCCTTGGGAAAAATGCCTCCCAAAACAATGGGTTCATTAAAACAAGTTAAAACAAGCCATATTAGCAAGGCTTGCATGATACAGACAAGTCAGAATTACCATGAAATGAAATTATTACTTACCCTCAGAATTGACTGTACTGTCTGCAGAGGATAAGTGAGTGTGGTGGCAACTGCTTTGGCTATTGCACCAATGACAAAAGCATCCAGAGATGTGAGCTGTTCAATAGAAAAAGAACAAATTTACTCCCACACAGTACCAAAACAGCCAATTACCCATTTGTATTTGGGAATTCTGTACTGGTACCTGCTACCAGATTATCTAAGGATCTTTAAAATAAAGATTTCATGTAACCTCAGGGTTTTCTCATTTTAAAGAGTTGGTTACGGTTCAACTAACTTACTTTCCCACATCTTAATTTCATTTGTAACTTCCACCTGTTTCTTGCATTTCTCAATATAACCAGACTACTAAAACAGGGTTGATATGAGGCCATACAATTAGACCACTTCAAAGCATCAAGAGTCGACAGAAGATAAGAAAGTATCATTTAAACATACCACCAATCAATGAACACTTCAGTTTTTGCAACAGTGAAATCTAAAAATCATACAGTGCTTATGAAAAGGTGACAGCAAAAGAGTCCTTGAGCATCACTCTGTATTCCTGAGATATAATCACTACACTCCAGGCAGAATTTTAGTCTCAATGCCATAGGCTAAAAATCTCATCCCCTATTATTTAAGAACCTCTGCTGAAACCCATCCTCAGCACCAAAGCTCACACTGCCCCAGGATGCACCATATACATTGTTACAGCCTATGCTGATAACACTGCATCTCAGTCTAACAGTGGGAATTAATCACTGAACATAAGCAGATATCCACATCAAAACATGCTCAAAATATATTCTAAAATAAACTAATTGCAATCAAAAACACACTCATGCACACACATTGTTAAAAAGGTCAACCTGATATATATTTAGGCCAATCAGGAAAAGACCAAATAGAAAGAAAAATATATTCCAAAATAAAAATTACCATTCCTAGCTGAAAAAAAAAAAATATTTCCCCTCTTCACTGATCATGGACAAAGAAATGCCCTAATTTAAGACAGAACTAAGTAATTTAAAAGAAACAAGAAATAAACACATGTTATTAGCCAACAAGAAAATAACAATGCAAATGGAAGCCTAGCTCATCATTCAAAAAATGTCTAATGTATAATGCATAATGCAACTGCATAGATCCATCAGGCACAAATGGGGTGCTACAGCTGCAGTATCAACTAAAGACAGTAGAAGACCCAAGACTCATTGATGCAAAATCTCAGGTAAAAATAATCTCACTATGTCTTGGGGAAAAACAAGATGGCTTAGTAACATACTGGTATGATCTAGCACTCTAAAATCACAAATTAACAGCAAAGCACCCCATCTTAAAGATATGTTATGACATTATCTGAAACTGTAATACAAATGCTGATTTTCAGTTTGCTGGAACTTAAAGGGAACATGAGTTCAACTGAGATTCTGTATCTGATATAGACATGAAAAAAGAATAAGGAAAAAGAAGAGCACTATATATAAGGGACAGAAAAGTGATTTATACTTCTATTTAGAAAAATCAAGAAGATATGTTTAAGTCTAGTGTTCATCCCTGGAAAAATTATATGGAAAAACAGAGGTCTTCAAGAAAAAAAGGCCATTATTTACTGCAAAAAGTGTTGAAAGTAGACTTCAATACAGTCAGTATGTAAATACTTATAAAAAATATATTAGAATTGAAATCTCTATTTCTAATCAAAACCTGTGAACATATGCAAACAAATGTGGACAAGAGGTTCAGTTTTATTTTTACAGGTAGAATAATTTATTACAGGAATCACTTCCCTAAGGACATGAAAGATTCACATCTCATTGTATGATGGTGATTCCTTTTTAGACACACTAGCTCAAAAAAAATCAAAAGAACCCAAACCAAACCTACATTCTGAATTTGTTCAAGTGATGCACATCAAAAAACCTGTCTTGTAACAGAGCATGCTCATCATCTGGCCTCCAAACATACTCACTTGCAGCTGCTTTTTCAAAAGTTTTCTTTTAAAGCCTTCATAAAACATAAACTGTATGGCAGGATTGAAGACCAGCAGCAAGGAGGGGAAAGTACCATTCCACAGAGCTAAGACTCCTTCATCTCGTACTATCTGATGAAAGGCATCTGAGACAAATGGTGAGGATAAAATCATTAATATTTTGAGTACAAAACTCTGAATATAAAAGATATGAGAAGTAACTCTTAAAGCCTAATACTAATAGTGTATAAAAATCCACTGAAGTATTTTATGCAAGCATTTTTATCTTCCTTTTTAATCCAGAAGTAAATAGAAAGGTAGTGACAAAGGAGGTTCTTGTTTGCATAACCATTAACATAAACAAAACTTATAATCTGCACAGGCAGCCCCCCCACTTTTTTTTTTTTGTTTTTTTTTTGTTTTTACAAGTGTGGCATCCACATTAAGGTCTTCCAAACTTTCTTCAAAATAACAGTAATGTTTATTTGGCTGGTTGTTTTTAAAAGGAGAACAGCCTGAACATGTGAGTGATTAAGAGATTAAGATGAGTGAAGTTTAATTTTCAGACTGTCCATCCAAACTCAGACTCCCAGCTACTACTTCATGGGGCTCACTACTGCTCCATTATCTGTATGACAACATATCTGTCCTTGCAAAAGATATTTTAGTTATAGGAGTGAACACTGCAATCTCCTAATCACAAATAGCCAAGTCCAGTTTCCTGTAATACTCAATGACTGCAAAGTGACAGAGTAACGTAGAGATTGCAGGGTGAAATCAATTACATGAACAAAAGTCTCCAAAGTCCACAGTACATTTCATTTCATTAATTTCTCTTTGGCTGAAAACAACAACAGGCACTCACCTATTATGCCTCTGTAATTGGTTGGTACAATGTCTTCATTTCTGAATTTTGCTCCCTGCAGCTTCAGGCGTGTGTTCACTACCCAGAGAGGGGTGGTCAAGAGTACATTCACTACTCCTAATGCAAAACACAGCACAAAGAAAATCAGCACAAAACAGAAGATTTCAAATGTTTTCTTATCCCCTTTTTCCCCCGATTCACATGCTATTGAAATTTGTGGTAGGAAGAAGAAAAAAAAACAACATAGCATATGGGAAAAGTAAATTATAATTTACTGTACCCTAATTCCTGTAGCTTTTGTTCCAAAATATATTTACACGGATTTTTACCCCAGACATATAGCCAACTTAAGAATTTCCTTCCTTACTTCCACCAGCTATCCAGTCAGTCATTATATCTAAACACTGAAAGTATAAGAAACTACCAACTCCTCCTCCACTCCCAAAAAAAAAAATCCAAACACAGAGGATTTTTTTATAATTTTTTGTTTGTTTGTTTTTTAAAGCTTGATTCTATGTGTTTGCATGAGCAATAGTCCCTGAAGAATATCACTAGCAAACACAGTGGCAACTTTCCACACTGGATGTGCTAGAAAAGTCATGAATGTTACCATCCCTACAAAGAAGGCACTTCAGTATCCACATAAGAGAACAGATTATAAAAGAACACATGGCCCCACTAGACCTGCATATATCTAGGAACTTCTTGTCACTTTCAAAACCAAGTCTGAAAACTGACACCCAAATGTTTACATTAAAATTTTTTACCATACTTGAAACTATTTCAAAATTGACATGTATCTTTCCTCTGGAAAAACCCCAACTATCACCTCTCCCTGCTACTTGTTTCAGCATCTAAGTGATGATGCTTAGGTACCTGGTAAGTACCACACCAGACACAAATATCATACTAAGCCACAAGAACACTGTGCTTTGTGCCAGAATTCACAACAGGAATGGTTTGTGCCTCTCCTTAGGAGGCAGGGATGACACAGAGGAGCAGTCAGAAAGAAGCAGGTCTGCATACAGTGGGAGGTGTGAGCACGCAGTGTGGCCTCCAGAGGACTTCATAAAGAATACCATTATATAGAATATACCAAAAATACACTATTGATCAAATGGAAATTTTGAAGTATTACCTGCAACAACCCCAAGAACCAAGTCTTTTCCAGTGGTCGAATGCTGACCTTTGACCCAGAGGGCTTTAAGACTATTAAATGTATAAAAATAAACAAAATTTGAGCAGCAAAGGCTGGAGATAACAGGGAACCATCCTCGATATGGTGCCAACCTAATGGAGAGCAAAAAGTCACAGTAAGAATCAGCAAAGTATTTATGTGATCTGGCTGATTTTATGTGTGGAGGATCCCAGAGTTACAATGCTGTATACTACAGGAAGTACTAACTAGATATGTCTTTATCAGCAAAGATAACAAACCATATTTAACTCCTGTGTAAGGAAAAAAATATCTGAATTCTCACAAAATTTAAAAATTGAAGAAATTAATATACTCCACCTAGGAGAGCTTTACAATGGATACAACCTGGGGACACAAGATACACAGGTGGGAAGAATTTCTAACAAATGCCTCACTGTAAAATCTAGGGCAAATCAGCCAGGTAAGTAAGAAAAAGACATTACCTAGTTAAATTTAACTAGATTAATCCCAGATGAAAACCTGAATATCACCTAAACCTGTCTTGATTTAGGAATGATTTCATAACAACTAACAAAGCTCCCTTCTCTGACAGGCCTGATGATCCTGTAAAACAGGTACACTTCAACATCTGTCCTACATTCCCAACACATTCTACAACACATCCAAAAAAAGATGATACACACCTTCACTGGAGTTGCACAGAACAGGTAGAGAGCTGATATCATGTCAAAAGCATAAAAACATCACCCCAACAGCAGTAATTATGAAGGCTCTTTAGAATTCATTAAAATATTGTGTGTACATAGAATTTAAGGATTTCATATAGTACTGTAAAAGATGCAAGGCTAGTAAACACCACATCTGACTTTTCTTAAAATGTAAATGCTGCTTTTTCATCTCAAATCCATTGAGTGCTTCTCCTTGCCATGTTAGTTGGGAATACACCTTATTGTTATAACTGCTTCTGAAGTTACAGGCTTAGCTAACCATAGTTACAAATTAACTGGCTATGCAGTTATTCATAAGCCAAATTAAAACAATTCTTATATTACCTATCTCTTCTGTGCTGGAAAAGAAAAAGAGAAACATCCTCTAGGGATCATGTCCTCTTAGTTTGGGTTTGGTTGATTTATTAAGAACGACTTCTGATGATTTTCAAATGAAACACCTTGTAGTACAAAACATGAAACTAAAACAAAGCCCATGAGTTTATTTTAATTACTTAAGTTGTCAGTAGTAGCATCCATGACTCACTGCAATCTTGAGAAAAACTGGTGTACAGTAGTGAATACTTTTCAGATCATCTAGAAAAGGATGGAACTGCAAGGAAGAAAGCTGTTTGATAAACTTATGCAGGAAGTCCTTTACCTCAACATATTTGCTTTATCTAGATGAAAGAAGCAGTCTCACAGAAGTATAGTAATGAGACAAGACTCCACAAGCTAATGTGAACAAAATGCTTATGATCTCACATCATATTCTGTATTTGTGGTTGTTCAGACTTTTTTTGTTGCTTCAGACACATCTCTAAATTAATACCATTGGTTTGCCAGGCTTTCCCAATACCTTTGGAAGAAGTAATGCTCCTCTTAATAATGGTAATGTTGCTCCTCTTAATTAATAAGTAATGTTGCCAGAGCTACTGATTTTTCTCTTTCACAGGAAAAGCAAGATGATCACTTTTGCAATCTTTTCCCCTCAGTTAACTTCTTAATTTTTCTTTTTCACTTCTTAATTTTTTTAATTGAAGTTTGCTCGCCACCCTCACGTGACAGAGGAAATGTGGGAATGTGAACAAGAGCAATCAGCCAGCAGAGAATTCCTCATGCATACAACTGCCCAAGTTCAAAGGTGACACAGCATTATGAGCCAAGTTAAACTTTTGTCAGCTCTAATGTCCTGGAAGCTCTATTCTACTTAGGAGCTCCATGGATTTAGCTAGGAAAATACTTCTAACAAGGATAGGCATAAAACTCTTTTTCCCAGCCAGCTCAGCTCAGACTATTACAAACTGCTTCTAGATAGATGTGGAATCCCACCAACATAGTGCCCTGTGTTGTTTACTTCTACATGTTTAGGAGAAGAAAAAAAACCTTCCAGCTGGGAAACATGTCTCAATTCTCCTCTTGAAAGTGGCTCAGTTGTCCAGGAGTTTCATCTTTGTTACTGAGAAATTGACACACCCAAGAATCCAGGCAGACAAAGCTGGTTGATCAGGTATATGAAGGTACATTTGCATTTCTGAAGAGGCACAGCTACCTCACTAATGAAGGCACAGTTACATCACTGAACAGATCAATTGCATAAGGTGCTCAAGAAACTTAATCCTAGTTAGCTAAAGATGAACACATAAGATTATGCAAGTCATATCACACCTGTGTGGAGACATTTCAATTCAGAATAAAATCTGTCCAGACAGATACAGGCTACGTGTTCCACTTTAAAAGCATATTCAAATTAGTTTTAGAGCTTGTCTACATGATGACAAACAGAAAATTAGTATCTACTCACAGGCCTTCTTCCTTGATTATTTCCAAAAGGACTGCTGGTGTTGTCTTTGACTTCCGCTTCTCATCAACTAGAAAGCAAAAGAATCAAACTTTTAGATGATACAAACTTTTAGCACTCTTTTTTAAGTCCTTGTCCTTGCAATTCTGAATATACCCTAAAAACACATATTTCTTCTTCCTCATAAAGGATAGAAATATCCTATTTCTCCTTATTTTGATTTGCTAGGTAAGACTACTTCCTTTTTTTATTCTTCCCCAGACTGGCAGGTTCTGTTGTGCTCCAAAGTATCTGCAACTACCAGTACCTAATAATAAACTGAAATTAGGTTCCCCTTAGGTAGAGGGCTAGAATTGGGCCTGCCTAACTGCTCTCAAAATTATTCCTTGGACAGCAGACTAGCACCAGCAATCTCCTACAGTTCATCTGCCAGAAGCTAAGTCTTAGCAAAGCAGTCTCTTCCTGCACTGAGAGCTGTTCATTTCTCAACCACATATTTTTGACAACCAGGCTGATGATTCCCTCCAGTTCTTAAAGAGCTTTAGTCACAGCTCTAAAAAGTGACTTTTGATTAGAATATAGAGTTTTAGAACAACACAGTTTATACTCAGATGCATTTTTGTAATTATTGGATATTCCTAATCCCAGTTCTAACCCTGACTTTTCCCTTTAAACCATCCTCTGGAATAATTCTAGACTTGTTTTTCATGATATTGCCCCTGCATTTTGAAGTGTTCTCAGTAGCCAAAAACAACAACACACAAATACAATCTGTGCGATCTCACATCTTTGTCTTTGGTCTTAGATAATAATTAAAAAGCCACAGAGCACACAGCCTTTTCAGTTAATTAGAAGGTTGCCCAACTTTCAAAAGGAAGAATTACCTTCAACTGGAAAAAAGGTGTTACTTTGACACAAGTAACACTCCTGGTCATGTAGAACACCCCCCCTACAACCACCCTTACAAGTGCCCAGGCCAAGATGAACAAAAATGCCATTGTACAAAGAAACTAGATTTTGACACTTACCCTGAAGTCTAAGCCTAGCTGTATCCAAAGGAAAAAATACAGTCATTGCAGTCATACTGCCCTGAAAAACAAAATAAACTGGCTGTATAGTGTATCAGTTGCTTATACTGTGCCTGCTAGACCCTTCACTTCTCACCCACAAACCAGTCTGCTAAGCAAGTTTAAAAAGGGAATAAACTCCATACATAACAATGCATTTTTGTCCCATACTTACAAATGAGAGGGGGTTTTTTCTCTTGTATTAGGTCAAGCTAAAATTAAAACCACTAAAAGCTTTTTGCCAAAAGAGAAAGTTTTTGAAGCCTGAAAGCTCCTCTAGTAGGCATGAGAAAACAAACATTGCACTTTCTCTACCTCCTATTAGCCTCAAAAAGGCCCTGGCTTGATGTTAACCTGTTTTCCATGCATCAGGTGGCTGCTAAAGCTGTGATACCTCTTCTATAAGCAGCCATGAGAACTGGTGGGAAGCTCTGGGATACAGCAAGTTACTCAATGCTGCATTTAAAGTACAGTGCACAGAGTGACTTGAGCTTTCTACAGCTGTCTTATGCCATACATTTAAGTGAGATTTACTTCTGGAAATACTCCAGCTCCTCAGCTTGGGCCTATCTCTACAACCAGTAGCAGGGGATTAATTTTCTGATGGTGTTTCCACACTAAAACAATTCTGGGTTGATGTCTTAACCAGACTTAAGTTTCTCCAGTTTTCCTAACATTAGGTAGCAGATTTAAGGCTTGGCCACAACTACCTGGTTCTTTTACCACATTTAGTTTGGACTCTTGCCAAACCAGTTCATTCTGCCCTCCCATGTACTAGTCCTGTGCTGCATCATTCTCAGTACCTACCATGTATCCAGCTGGACAGCAAGTGGATTAATGAACCCATCTGACTGAAAATTTCTAAAAAGTGTATCTCAGTCAGAAGGTTAGTGCAGCACAGAAAGTGCCAGCAAGAGCCATAACACTCCTCCTGAGGAGCAGTAATAATGCATTACTGCAATTTTGAAGACAGCCTCGAAACGCACTTACACCTACGCCCAGAACAAAACTGCACAATCACTGCAACTTCCAGCCTCCCCCTGCTCCATTTATCCTGCTTCCACCCTCCCAAAGTGAGATTTGTCCTGGATCCTAGTCTCAGTGCAAAGCACCACACAGCAGCAACACACATGCACACTTGCACTCAAAGTCAGAAAATGGCAATGAGGAAATAGTCGGGTAGTGTAAAACAGGACACAGTGGATGTGTGGCCAAAGACACAGAATAGTTTATTTGAGTTAGAACGAACCTGCAATGATCACCTAGTCCTGCTGACCCCACACTAAAGCATGTTAAGTGCATTTCCCAAATGCCACAAACTCTGACAGGCATGGGGCACTGACCACCTCCCTCAGCAGCCTGTTTGAGTGCTTGACTGTCAAACTGGCTTCAAACTTACATGGAACTGTACTTCAAGAGAATGGCATGAGATAACTAAACTGACCTAACAGTACATTGCACATAAAAAACAATTTGTAACCACTCCCCCTCTTTTGCTTAACTGAGGGAAATAGAAAAGCCAAGTCACTTTTCTCCTGGGTTTATAAATGGAACAACTCCACTACATGATGAGGAGGATGCCAGAAGCATCATATGGAAAAGACAGGATTTCATGGCTAGAGGAAAGGAAAAAAGGGATGAGCAGGACCAGTACTTTCCCCAACAACAAAAGCCCTCAAGATGGACTCAGATTCCTTGCTAAACTGCATGGAGACCAGCAGATAAAATGATATTACTGAGTGCAGAACAGATGCTGCCATGTATTACCCTGCACTGCTGGAAGGGTGAGGTTTCACTGTCAGCCTTCCCCCCACCTCCTGTCAGCACTGGATCTTGGTAGTTTGCCAAGTCACATTACCACTGAATAATCACAGGGACAGGTACAGACTGGTTCATGTAATTCCAGGCTCTTGGTCAACTGTATTTGTACCCCTGCCTACTCCAATCTGGCAGCATAACTTTCTGGGCACCTACACAGTGATGCTGACACAGAAACTAATCTGGCAGAAAAATAACTTTTTCCACTGGGCTACTTCTTCAGTTCCATCAGTTCACTGATCAATCCCAGCACTCAATAAACAACAGTGCAGTAGCCAAGAGGTGGCCTGAACAAGTGGCCTGAGGTGACTGCTGATAAGAAGATGTGTGCAGGACCACAGCCTGAAGCTTGGCTTTATGAAAAAATAGTAATAACAAAAAAAAAGTGAAATATATAAAAAAAATTAACTGCTATTTTTCAGCCACCACTCAGCCAATGAAGCAGCCTGACTGCTCGACAATAGTCCTATAAAATTCTCATCCCTACAGCTTTTGCAACAGGAAGATTATGTTTTTGCTACATGCGTAGTTAAAGAATATGCAACTCAATTAAAGTTCACAGGAAATCAAGCACTGTTTTGTTTTCTTTTCTTTTACTGTTCACAAAACTATTCCTTCATCTAAAATTTGACTAGGTTGCCTAGACAGAATATGAATTTTCATTATATCAGAATACAAACAAAAGTTATCTTGTGATCTGACATCTGATGCATTAGTTCAACACAGTTCTGAGTTTATGGCTGGATTTGTAAGCTTGGTTCACACCACGAACTTTGTCCAGGGACACAACCTGACAACAGCAATCCATATTTGAAGGGAGAAACTAACAGCAAGGTCTAGAAAGTATCACTGACTTCTACAGATGCCTGCAAAATGAAAACGGGCAGTATTTCAATGATGAGATCATTTGAAAGAGCTCCACTTTTTGAAAGTGAAACAAAATCCCCACTGCCTTTGATGTTTAAAGAAGCAGACTTTAAACAATTCAAAGAGCAGACAAAAATCTTGTGTTTATTTATAAACAAACCAAAATATCCCTTAAAGTCTTGTTTTTACTTTTAGAATCTGCCTTTATAACAGAATCACTGTAGGGCTGGAAGGGTCCTCTGGAGATGACCCAGTACAACCAGTCCCACCTCCCCCCCAAAGCAGTGTCACCCAGAGCAGGTGAGAATCCATCCAGGTGAGCTTTAAAAGTCCCCAGAGAGGGGAAACTCCAGGACTTCACTTGGCAGCCTATTCCAGTGTTTAACATTCAATAACATTTAACAACTTCCATCCTACAGGAGACATGAGTTCTTTCTATCCATCAGCATGCCCAATCCAACACGCTACATGCACTAAAATTCTTAATCTGTTGGAAGAAGAAGGCTGATTACTATTTAGAGCTAGCACTCTGAAAATAAAAATCCAAGGGCTGGGCACACTAGGAAATCTACATAAACTAAATGCGACTTTTTAATTTACATGTGTCACATGAAAAATTAAATTCAGCAAGCGACACAAACCTCCTCCGGCTGCACTGCTCGCTTTACATTTTGATTAGCACCGATGCGCTGCCTCACCCTTCGCAACTCCGCGCACTTACGAGGCCGTGGCAGCTCTCGGATTAACCAGCTGAGGTGCCGCAGAGCTCGGATTATACAGCTGAGGTGCCGCCCCTCTGCCTGTGCTTAGCCTCTCACGGCCGAAGGGATGCCCAGCTCCAGAGGCGCCAGCCCGGCTCCCTGAGGGGCAGCTCCGGCCTCCAGCGTCCCGAACCCCGCGCCGCTTCTCCGGCCCAACAAAGGCTGCCGCCCGCCGCGCCCCCCGCCCGCCCGCTCACCACGGCGCCAGACACGGCGTGCACCAGGCTCTCGTAGGAGGCCACGGAGGACATCGCGGCGGCTCTCGGCGGCTGTGGCTGTGGCTGTGGCTGTGGCTGCGGCTGCGGCTGCTGCTGCTCCGCCCGGCCCGGCGGCCCCGCGGCCCCGGCCAGCTCTGGGCCGCCGCGCGCCGCCCCCGCGCCCGCCATGGCGCCCGCCCCGTCACGTGCGCCCGCGGCCCCGCCCCGCGCGCGGGGGAACGGGCGGAGGGCCCGGGGTCACTGAGGGGCTGGTCAGGAACGTACAGCACGGGGAGCGCGGAACGCGGTCCGGTTCCCTTCCCCTGTGAGCACAACAGCGCCTTTTCTCTCCACCAGCAGCTTCGCTTCTCTTCCGGGAGAGGCCGCCGAGAGGGGACCTCGCCGGGGGCTGTCAGCCTCTGAGGGAGGGTGGTGAGAGCTCGGAGCCGGGCTCTTCCCGGAGCTGCCGAACAGGACAAGAGGCAGTGGGCAGAAACTGAGGCACGGGAAGTTCCACCTGAACATAAGGAAGAATTTATTTACTATGCAGTGACCACACTGGAACAGATTGCCCAGTGAGATTTTGGAATCTCACAGAACCCTCTGGACATAATCCTGTGGCATATTTAATAGCAGTAGTGCCATAATTTCTTTCTTTCTTTTTTTTTTTTTTTTTTTTTTTTCCCAGATGACCCACTGTGGTCCCTTTTCAACACGACTCACTTTGTGATCCTGTGATTCCCTTCCCCAAGCATTTAACATAAGTATGTAATTACAATGAGGAAACAATACTAAACGTCACACTCAGATTCTGCTTTTTGCTAACTACAGTTCTTTCTACCTTCCTAAAGTCCCGTATTTTCAAAATATCACTTTTCCAAGACAATAGTTTCTTCTTACTCCATGTGGACCAATACAATCTGATGCATTTTCAAGCATCGGGGGATGTTTAGCCTGGAGAAAAGGCAGCCCAGGGGGAATCTTCTTGCACTCTACATGTTAAAGGAGTTTGTGGCAAGGTGGGGGCAGACCTCTTCTCCCAGATAACAAGCTACACAAGAAAACAGCCTCAAGTTGCACCAGAGAAGCTTTATACTGGATATTAGGAAAACTTTGTTTAATGAAGAGGTTAGCCAGCACTAGAAAAGGTTTTCAGGGAAGTGGCTGAATCACTATCCCTAGAGGTATTTATATGACATGAAGATATTGCACTCGGGGACATGGTTTAGTGGTGGATGTGGCAGTGCTGGTTTTGTGGTTAGACTCAAACATAGAGGTCTTTTCCAAACTAAACAATTTTATTATTCTATTTTGTTTACTCCTTTTCCCAGTCTTCCCTTGTTCCTCCTTTGCCATCATGCTGACAGCCAAAGCACAGGGCTACAAACAGAACATCTCCTGGCTTGCCACCCCTGTGGTAGCTGAGGGTGGAGTGAGAAGTCCTAGCAGGACAGAACTAGACACAGGTAGGTGGCCAAAACACAGGGGAGCTGTGGGCCACTGCAGTTAGGGCACACAGAGACAAGGCTATCACACACACACTTTGGGGAAATATCAATAATCCCACAGCCTCCTTTTAATTTTTTTTATGTAGGAGAGGTTCCACAAGTATGAAGGAGCTGAGAAAATTAAATGAGTTTGGACATGCCCCAATGCATAACAGCACTTGGAAGAAGATCCCCATGGCTGTTCATATCCTGCTGGGGTTTTTACCATTCTCATGTCTTATACTGGTTTCCAGGTTGCCTCAAGGTTTTGTCTGTGTTAATAATAACTCCCCTTTTGTTAGTTTCATTTATACTTCAGAAAAAAAAATACAATTAAAGATAAGAATGAATGTTCTCTTTAGCTTTGTATCTTTGTATGTTACTCCTGGGCTCTTTGGTTTCTATTGTTATGCCATCATCTCTTGTTCTCTCTTTCTGAAAGAAAAAATAACTTAATAACTTATTTTTATAATTGCAATTCCTAGTCCATCAGCCTCAACTCCCCAGCTGCCTCTTGTATGAGCTGCAAAAGCTCCCAGTGCTTATATCTGTGGTAGGAATCACCATACCATCCATTACTTACACAAGGACAGGGCAGTTCTAACACGACACTCTTCCCAAGAGTTTCTATCACACAACTGGCTAAGCCATTCCCTTTTGAGATGTTCCTTCATCAGGTCTATTAACAGACTCCTTGTCTCTACCCTTCCATGAGGAAAATCCCATTATCTTCTCTGAGGTAGGGCAGCTATAAAGCACACAAGCTACTGTGCCTAATGCAAGTGTTTCAGTTGGAAAAAAATATTTTTCCAGTGCAGTGCTCCAGCACATCCCTGTACTCAGATTCCAGATGCTGATACCAGCAACCCAAGAGACCACAATTCTTTCATACAGTGCTGATACCACTGATAATCCAAATTTTCTTTTTAAGATTGTAAGATCCCTGTGATGGATGCACCCCTTCTGACTGAGGCACAGTACTTAGGTTCAGGCATCACCAAAAAGAAGACTAGACTGAAATCATCCCTGCAGTGTAAACCCTGAGAATCATCCTAAGCCATATTTCATCCAAGAGCAAAGGAGTTTAGACCTCTCTTATCAGGAGATCATTACCAGCCTGAGCTGGGACTAGACAGAACTGAAACTGCTGTGGCTGCACACCTGCACAAACACCAAAAGGGGCTCTGACTATGAGCCAGTCATTTTAACCTCTAAATAAATATCTGTAGCCCCCATCAGCCCACTGGGCTCTCCTGCACAGCAGCAGGCTGCTCAGCAATGATCTCCCCCTCAGACAGGGATGGCTCTTAAGGTTCATGCTTGAGGCTGAAAGATGCCCTTACCAAACATCTGAGATCTACAATGAGGAAAGTGACATTTTACACTAAGCATAAAAGTATATTGTGTGCTTACTGCAGCTTTTATGAATCTAGCTATAGCTTAATTATTAGATGTACAGTAAGTAGTAGTGTTGGACCAGAGTGTAAATTACTGTTTAAACAATAATTTAAAACAATGTTAAATCACTGTTTAATTACTCTTCAATTATTGCTTAATAACAATTCTATCATCATTCACTTTTCATTTAGGTGTGAATCAATTATCTTTAATCATAGTTTAATCATTAATAAAACCTTTTCAGTTACACCCACATTGATACACTCTTAATAACTGACCTGTGACACACTCCTATGTGCAAGACTCAGACCTTAATTTAGAATTAAGGTGTACACAGGTCACTGGCTATCTCCTGGCACTAAAGCAGGAGGGAGCAGCTTTACAAATCCAGGGAACAATTATGCAAAGTGACTGCACAAACAGGTCCACGAGCTTTTGGGAGCAATGCCTCAAACAGGACACAGACTCCCATTACTGCTGTTCTTTGTGGGTTTGTCCCTCTTGTGTGAAGGGAAGTTTTCATCAAAGAATCAGTTTAATGCAGACTGGGATTTGTACACCCAAATAACTTTATATTATTTCTACTATATTTAGCAATATTTTTAAAACAATACTATGCCCTGTATATATTGCAAAACAGAGTATTAACAGGTAACACAACAACTGCAATATTCTAAAAGCAACTTACTTTATTGTTGGAACATACAGACTTAGTGAAGCTGTCCAAGAAATATGAGGGCACACTACAGATCAAGTTAGGCAAGATGTGCCTTGTATTCTACCAAGGGAAATCAGAAGACAGTTACCTAAAAACCTACATAAACCTATCTACATGGGAATTTTTCTGAAGACATGGTCTTAAGGTCTTCACATAAATGCTGCAAATCCACCAGGTTTCCAGGCAAACACATGAAATGCACAAGTGGGGTTTAAGGAAGGACAGATGGCCCACCTACTTTTCCTCAATGCTACTGGAAAACCTGAAGAAGTGAACTAAATTAAGCAACTACAAGCAAAAACATATTCTCTGCACATAAAGAATGAACTCAGAACTATTTCTAACCTAGTACTCTCCTTATTCTAACATTAATTTTAAAAAATTAGGAATATATATCTCCTTTATTTCTCCTCAGAAATTCAATTCATTAGAGAGTGCAGGCATGTTAAGACAGAATTTAATTACTACTTTCAAAACTACTTTCTGAATCTGTTGCAAAACTTTATCTCTTAGAGAAGCTGGATAAACTGGATCATACTCCCAGTATATAACAGATTAAAGCAACTAGAAAATAACAAATGGGATTGCATGTGCTGACAATTTGAATTCATTAAATACAGCAATTTGATCACACCAACTTGTCAAGATCAGGCTTAAGTATTAAGGCCAAGGTAAAACCAGTCCCTTTCAGAACCATACACATACTAAAAAGCACATGTGTGTGAACTTTGCCTGAACCAACTGTGACAGAGCCTCTGGAATGATGCAGAATGTTCCCTATGCACTTCATCTAGGTCCAGGGACATCACAAACATTGAAATTATTTTTATTTTAGATTACTTGCATTTCCCATTATTACATTCAATCTCCTATCATGGTACTTGCTCAACCTAACTAGATTAAATATCCCTTAGTCACCTTTAGTTTTACATAGACTATGTAATTGTCAAACACAAATAACACGAATTTTTGTTGCCTTGATATTGTTTTTTCTCTCAAGCACTTGATAAATGTCTGACATCTGTTCTAAGTGCCTTTTTTTTCTTTTTTAGAGGCTAGTAATTAACTCCAGTTCAGAATCATGCTTTTTCTGAAAAGTTTTCACACAAGAGATTAGAGAAAAATGTGTCAAATTATAAAATGGCTTCTGAAAAACCTTTTTTTTTTCTAGAACTTTTCCTCATTGTACGATAACACACAAGAAAATGTGAGGGCAAATCATCTTATAGAACAATTGTGTTTAATTTTTCCTTATAAACTCTTAGCAATAAGCCATATTTTAGACCAATTTTTAAAATATCTAAAACAAGAAAGCGCAGGTGGTTTTCTCTTCCAAGTAAGAACTAGACATGTGTGGCTAAACATCAGAATGAATTTTCTCTAATGAGAAGCAGTGCAGCTGGCAGCAGCCCAGACACTTCACTCTCAATATAGTACTGTGATTTTTTTCCATCTAATTCTCATGATTTCCTAACAACTTCTATCTTCAGCCCATTTTAAAAGCTAATTTTACTGCACTGGTTGTTACATTTCAGCTACGGTATTTTTCCTTCTGAAATGCAAATTCACCTCATTTCTAGAACTCTTACACCAGTGAGAATGTTAAAAAATTAAATATTTCAATAATGGAATTCAATTTACCACTTCAGACCTCACCTCCTTGTTACTTACATTACACTTGAGTAATAAGTACCTTGTTTTTCTGAAAGCCTTTGCTCTATAAAAATTATATGTACTATCTGGACTGCTGCTGTACTTAAGGAAGAAATTCTAAGACAAACTGCCAACCTAAACCCTGGAATCCTTCACGTTTCATTTCTTTATATACAGTAGCAACTCATATTCCTTGAAGCCTCTGAAATAAATGTTTATACTAATTTTAAAAAATCCCATGCAACAACAAAGGTGCCAAAATTGTAACCCACTTAACAAAGACACGTAACATATTTCTGCAAATACATTTACTTATTTATTTATTGTTGAGATCTCAAGCTTGTCTGAGATCATTCATCTAGAATACAGCTTTCAAGCATGTGTTTGTACAGCAGACATATACAGTAGTAACACTTTGTTAGCAGGATTACAAATGAACATCTGGATCTGGTTAGTCATCCAGATTCAGATTTACAGGAGAGTCCTCGGTATTTACATTCCGTGGAACCTCAGGACCTCCAGTCAGCAGGGACAAGGAAAGGTTTGTCTCACATGAAGTTCCTGTTTGTGAGAGTCACATCAAGTGAGAGTGACTTACCCAAGCTTTGATTCACAAGGTAATCAGTAACTCGTAGCCCGGTCACTTGAGGTTTTTTTCTTGCTCCACAGTACAGATCCATCAGCAACCACCTGATCTGCTTCATGTATTTGCCACATTAAAATTGTTTTTGCTTCCTCTGTATTTGCATTTTGTTATATCACTGCTGACCTCCTATGATTTGTCTTGTGTTACTGAACAGAGGAGTCTGGACACCACCATTTTTACTCCACTTCAGCTCTTTGGTAATGCTGAATTACTTTCTTACAATGCTGCCCTCACTGTATCATGTGTGAAGCAAGGTTGAGGCCCACTTCTGCAGAGCTCTGAATATGGTTCATGAGACACCCTTCTCGAGGCATCAGAAGAAAACACTGCTACTGTTTTCCTGGTGAAGCACCCTCCAGTTCCAGCTTACACATCATTGTCAGTACCAGTAACTGCCATGCTCAGACTGCCCTGGAGCAAATGGAAGGAAACAACCCTCCAGCCTCAGCCACTAGCATCCCTCAGCCTGCATGCCCTGGGGATTTCAAAGGGGCTCCAAACACTTCCCATCAGTAGCATGTCATAATCCATGGGAAGGTACATGCCAAAGCTAATCTGGCTCCAGATCCCCATGGCTATGTCCAGAATCTCCCATCCATATGGGTGAAGGATTCTGCTTGGACAGCAGGTGCAATGAGCTCCCATAACAATCTTATTTTCTCTTCCATTCCACAGAAGAGGAATGTACAGGCAAAAGAGTGGCTTGTATGAGCTTTATGCAAAAGTCCTAAAAGTAACACTCAAGAAAAACAAGATTGCATTTAAAAACAAGTATTTTTAACTACATATAGTACTTGCAAAAAGCTGTTTCTGTAATATCGTTTTACCTTTATGTGGCTTTTTAATGCTCATTGAGGCATTCTCCTCTGGATTGCCACTGCTTTACCTAGGTTTGTCCCATCTGCCTTCAGCTTTGATAGTCTTGGCTCCTACTCATGCAGTCACTGCCTTCCCACAAAGACAAACCAAGCCACCTCAACAAGTACAATTTATTCATAGCCCAACAATGAAAGGAGAGAAAATTTCCAGAAAATTCTGGTAAAGGCACCAAGCTTTTCATTTGCCACATCACTATGCAAAAGGACTCCCTGTGACCTGGAACAGCCTGGATGTGGCAATTGAGCTGACACATTCTTTCCCTTGGGGCAGCAGCTGAACCAGAGAGGACAGTCAAGTCACTGGGACTCACCCAGGAACAAGGCTATCAGCCTCTGCTACCAGCCAGCTGCAGGTGCATCACTGCACTCCTGGGCAGCCTGGGTCATTGAATCTGGGCCATGGGATCAGCCAAACAGCACAGTACAGGACTTGTGCACAAGGCAGAAAAGCACACCTGAGCCAGGGGCAGGACTGGTAGCACTCTGTTCCACCTGACTGCAATATGCTCTTGCAGCTTTCAGAGACAAACTGCCAGCAGAGCTGATTATTGCCACTGCACTTACAACAACCACCCTTACTCTATGCTGCAACAGAACAAATAACCTGAAGGAGCTGCCAGTAAATACAGGAGCAACCCATGAAAATAACAACTTCCTCATTTAGCTAGTTACAACCCACATTTGGAACTCCCCACCTTTGCTCACCTCTTGTGCAGTTAGCTTTCTGCAGTTTTACTTCTGTTCAAACCAGTTCAGCTGCTCAGATATCCACACACCAACTCAGGGAACTGAGACAAGGTCCAAGCAGCTCGTCAGTTTACTTGCTGAGTAACACTAAAACCAAAAAAGCTCACACACCAAGGGAGTCACAGGATGTGTATTTCCAAAGAACATGAATTCAGCTAAATGGCTAATGCCAACATCAAAATGAGACAGAAAGCTTTTATAGAATAAATCAACTTTCAATAAGAGCAACCAGTGTGTAAGCAAGCAGGCAGGACACAGATATGATCATTTCTATTAGGTAGGAGCAACTTCCTACTTTTGACTATTTGAAGGTTGACAGACATAAACACCCAAATTGGAAACCCAGGTAACTGTAGGAAATAAATCTATATTCAAGATACTCTAATTTGTGCACAACACATATGCACTAGCCTGAATGCAGAAGATTTAGCCTATATTGAGGGGTGACCTACTTCAAATACCTCTCCTTGGGAAGGGGAGATGAAGACTATGACCAAAAGCCATGCACACATCAACACACAATTGCAATTTGAGTTCATTTGGCCATGAAGATGAGCTATTAGGCATTTTGTTCCGATTTAAAACACAAGGTATATATACAATTTAATTAAAGCACTTCCACATTTAATTAAAGCAAAACAGGTGTTATCAGAAAGTTACAGAAACCCAAAAAGCTGTGTTTTTCAAAACCATACTTTATTTTTAAAGGCTAAGAAGTATTCAGAACTGTATTTCTTAAGCAAAAAGATTCACATTTCCTTGTGCAGGGTCATTAGTAGGAGAAAAAGCATTTGGGGATTTACTTTTTTGCAACTGCTGTTGAGTTCCTACATCAAACCAGATTTGTTTAAAAATGGTAACACCAGTTATGGCTTAAGATACAGAACTAGGGAAGAGTAACATAAACCTTGAAACTCAAGGGGTGAACAGGTAACTATAGTCACTGTTTCCACATAAAGATGTTTTAGCCAAGACAAACAGAAGCAACAACTGTTTTTATTGGTAGCCAAATCCATTGAACATCATCAGCACAGACACTGCTTCAAAGATACCCGTGCTGATAAATGCATGTGTTAGAAGAATATCCTGTCTGTTCCAATTACTTCACCTTTTCCTCCATATAACAAGCCTCAAAACCATGGAGGTATGAAACCACAACAACAGATACTTTATTTTTTTTTTAACAAGAGGCTACAAGAAGAGATGGAAGACTACAGAATGTGGTGAAGAAAGAGTCATCACCTCTACAGAGACAGCAGGACTTGGACCAAGAAATTTTATTTAGTGAGCACGTAAGAACCCAAACCGATTCAGAACCCAGAGCTGCAATTTTGTTGGGTATTCTCCCCTTCACCAATCTGTAACTCTGCATGTACATGTTCTGGATGGCTTGCATTCAGTGGGACAGAGGTAGTGATGGGAACAAGATTCCTTCCCTAAAGTTTCCAAATAGATGCAACCTGGTAAGCACGGCCCCCAGTGCAACCAGCAGAGGGCCTGCCAACTGGGAAAGGACAGGAGCACAAGCACAGACAGGAAGCTGCTCTCCCATATCCAGACTGATAAATAAAATGTTACATAAAGGTACTGGACAACAACTGAACAAGTAACAAAACATCTGTGGCCTCAGCAATATGTACTTCATGCCAGGTTGTGCAAAGGGTAGAACTGTACCTTTGCTGCACAGTTGTGGTGATCAAAATGATTTAGTATTTGCAGTACTGCCAGAAGTTCCAGTGTGTAACTAGCTAGCCTGATTATACTGATAATAGTTCTAAAAAGTCAATCACCCATTTAAAAAAATGTATTTGCAGACAATTCCTTTATCCAGTTAATTCTTCAGATTTATTCCCCCACCTTTGCTATTTTTCTAAGGGGATTAAGGGGATTAAATCAGACTTCAGTTGTTAAAGTTGTTTCCCCTTTGCCCGGTGAGAGCAATTAAAAAAAAACATGTTTTTCATCTTATACTCCTGAAATACCACAATTTGTTATGAGAATGTTCAGAGAAAATTGTCTGTAATACTTATAATGGAAGGTTGCAACTGTTGGACAAGAAGGGATGGTTGAAAACTAGGTCATCTGAATATAATTTGAATTCTATAAACCAAAAATTGAATAAAGTCAATACTTGGGGCTAGAGAGCAGTTCTCCTTAGAACACCCCATTTCTCTTCTTAAGAAGATCAGAGGTAAAATGGTTTGTTTTATTGCAACACTGGTTAGCCAAATCCAATCTTTGCCATTCCAATATGATTTTTAAGAACCAGGGATTTTATGGTTTACTGCCAAATTTGGCAGACAATTTACTGATGAGATTCATGACCTTGGGATTGCTCTGGTACTTAGACATATTTGCTGGGTTCTGGGCAACATCTTGGAATGCAACCATAACTTCTGGATCCTGCAGGGCAAAAAGAAAAAAAAACAACATTAGGGCACTTGTAAAACAATTCTACCAAAGTGATTATGTGGTTCCACATGAATCTAGTCTTGCTCAGCTTTTACATGACAAGACTACACTAGACTTCTGGCAAAAAATCTCTAAAGACAACCCAATAATCCAGTGCATTGCTAGAGCTGGTGTTCACTTAACACCAGAGTCATTACTGAACTTGTAATAGTTCAGTGTGTGAGAAAGGAGATAGGATAAGACTTCTGTTTTCCCAGAACAGGAGTTATCAAACACAGCCACACCTGTTGCATTATTTCTGTTCAGGCATCTTTCAAAATGAATTTGAAGGAGGAAGGAGTTTGATGTGTGCAGCATGCATGATAGGTCTACTCTGACCAATGGCTGATTCTCATCCTTTTCTCATTTTTTCATTCTAGCAGCAGAAGCCTGAAACTGTTGGGTTGTGAGCAGACAATATGGCAATGTTTGACTTTTAAAAATGGATCTAATTCTCAGTCATTCCTCACCTCCACTGAGAATTCACACTTGAAAAAGAACCTTATCTCTCACCACACTACTGTGTTGCAGTTGATAAATACATCCACACATTCAATAGTCAGTGTCCCAAAAAAACCTCCATCTTCTCTATTTAGTATGAGAAGCACTAATACCTTTTTCCCATATTTCTAGTACACCTTTAGCCTCCTGAACTTGGAACTGGTTTTACTTGTTTTACCTGTGTATGTTTAGAACATAATGAATCTGTATGTAACAATTTTACATCTCAGCCTGGAAAAATGTTTCAATTATAACCAATATCTACAAAAAAAATCCGTTTTTCTTTAAATTCAAAAGTGCAAGCAGTTTATTATGTTCAATACAAATCACAGATGTTAGCTGTAATTTCATCTGCTGTTTCTTCTAGGATATTTAAGTACTTTCACCAAAAGACACACTGCTTCCTAGACTTCTGACCCATTGATGTATCAGGTTTGTTCTCTTGAAACCATCACAACCCAATAAATGTGCTCAGAGCTGTCTGTGCCACAATAACATCATCCTGTATCTAATTCTATCATCAGACTCAGTCCAAAGCTATTTAACAAGTCTGATCCTAAATTGCATTTGGTAGGTGTGGACTCCACTGAAAGCACCCACACATCTCAGTCATATTTTATATGTGTTGGGAAACAAGAGTCCAGTCTTATGGGAGGATTGACAAATGTGTTCTATCCCTCACAAAAGATAATCTGCAAAATATATGGCAAATAGAATGCTGAAGTTCAGAACAGAGAAACTAGATATATTCTCTCCCCTTTACAGGATACCCAGGCAAAGAAAAAAGGCAAGACTTTCAGAACCTCAGACTTCTTGAATTGATTTCAAAATAGAGCATACGATTTTAAAGATCATGTCATGTTGTTAAGTCTGTGGTTTCACTCATATATGAATCTGGAACAAAAAGCTGAGTCATCTTATTCACTGGTTTGTGTCAAAGCACTCCTAAATTAATGTTAAATACCCAGTTTTATGCTATGTGTTTCATTTTCCTACAAATACATAGCAAGTAAATGATTCTGTTCTTCCTTGACTCCCTGGAAGCTCTCAACCTTAGAGAGTGTTTATAACATCCAAAGTTTAACAGTGATGAGCAATATTAACAAAATAAAGTGTAAGACTGAGGATACCAACATTTCTGTAGGGAAATGTTTAGTGCATAAGGTGGAATGGCAGTCATTCTATTAATGGTACTAAGGAGACATTCAGTTTTCTGATGCTCTGGTCTTTAGTTGCAGAAGGAAAAATAATACTTCCAAGAAAAGTTATCACTACTTTTATTTTTTTCAAACTTAACACATTTTCTTGGAAGTCTGTGTCTAACATATGGCTACATGTCAAATAAGGAATCCATAGATTTATCTTGCACATCACTCCTTATAAAAAGATCTTCTACTTATGACTCCAAAATGTAAATGTCATGTGTCTAGAGAAAGCAGTTGTACATGCAAGATATGAAGTACTAGACAACCCTCCAGATAGACTGTAAAACAATAAAACACACTGAAATTACAGTCAATTTTTCTGGAGACTAGAGAGTTTAGGGGCAAATGAGCTAAAAAGTCATGCATTAGAAGTCACTTCAAAGAGTCACAACTTGCTCCCATTAAGAAAACGTGAAAAGAAATGCAAGAGAATTTTTGCTGCTTTGAGCAAAACAAAAATCCTGAAGAAATAAATCTTCAGGTAATAGAACCAGAAATCTTCCTCAAGAAAGACATTTTTAAAGTGGTTTGCAGAGATCACACAATCACAGAATTGTTAGGGTTGGAAGGGACCTCTGGACATCATCTAGGTGAACCCTCCTGCCCATGTAGGGTCACCTAGACCAGGTAAGATTTATGCCAGTAACAAGCAATAACTCCCTTAAACATGTCCACAGACAGCCATATCTTGTTCTTTGGTTGCTTCTATGGATGAAAAAATGAAGTTAACAGCAAAACCAGTTTAATATGGCTTGTCTTCAGGCACCCAGGGTTGTCAGGTTTACTGAGATGTTACAAGACTCAGGCACATTTAAGTGTTAACTCAGGGAGAATAGTCTCCAAAATTACAAAATCATAACAAGTCTAAAGTGACTGAGGTGGCAGCCTTTACTCTTAGAATATTCCCATTTTGACACTAACTCCTCATTATGAAAAGCCTCTACAGACTATCAGTTAAAAAGCAATTTTAGAGCAACTTGTGTGATTCAGACCTTTTTGTTACCTCAGATAACATATAACAGCTCCCAACTAACATTACCCATCAACATATGCCATAGCTGCACTAGGCAGATGCCAAGCAGTAGAAAATACTATCTTTTAAAACTAGAGCTTAAACAGCCAATTCAGAAAAGACCAGAAAGTAGAGTTGGATATTTCAAGAAAAGGTGGCAGTGTAGACATATATCAAGTCCTAATAAATATCTAGGTATGAAGTTGGTACAAGAATACAGTAAAAGATTCAAGGTTTGCTAACAGGCTGTACATGCTAAAACCTGCCTGCATTATCAGAAAACACTGTCAACACACATTCTTGCAAAAGTCCTACCCTGTACTGGAGCATATGTAATCAGCATACAGTGGAGTTTTCTTAAAGGCATGTGACAAGCACTTAATATTTAGCTGCACCTCAACACTGTTTTCAGCAACCTCTCATCACAAACTCCAGGTACAGCAGGAAGTAGCCAGGTAAGGAAGACAGCTACAAGTCAAGGGCCCTTTCTGCAAGGCTGACTGTGGCAGCCTAATAAAAGGTGTGTTCCAACACCAGCAACCATTAACTTCTGCATGGAAAGTGATGATTTTTTTGTGATTCTAGGGCATCCTGAATAAACCTCCTTCGTGATGCCTTTATTTCTGATAAAATGAGCTGAGAACAATATATAACTCTAATCACAGCAATCCAGAAAAAAGAAACAATATAGTTTTATACTTGATCATATCAGAATGTAAATGCAACTACATAGCTCTTTTTCTAGCCTACCTTCCCTTAAAACTGGTGTTGTCAGACATGTTCCCTTTAATCTGTTGAAACACTTTTCTTGAGCAGTAGTTAGAACATTGAGCAATTAATTAAATGAGCAATTAATCAAGCCCACTAGGAAAGTAAGCTTTCTGACTATGATTTCAGAAAATGCCAGATGAAGAAGTATTCTCATACTTGCTCTCTGGCAAAACCTCAGATGTAATCAAAAACATGTAATTTCCTAAGAGAAAGACCATTCTCATCACAACATTATTATATTATACTGTGTAAGAAAAATATGGTCAGTTTTTTGTTTGTGCATAATTATCTCTCTACAAAGTGTGTGCATTCAAAAAATGAGCAAATGAATTATAATGTGTGGAAAACAACCATTTGAGAGACTTTTTCAAAAGAGATGACAAATGCATGTATCACACAGTTTTGTCTATTACAAATGAGGGGCAGCATTTGTGTCATCTTTAATTAAGCTTCCATTAGTTTTAAAAAAAGCTAACATTGAATCCACACACATCCCAAAAGAATTTTATAACAGAAATAAGTAAGCAGCCCATTGCTATCCAAAAGATCTCATCTTCCTTCCTCCCCTTAGGCTCATAGGTGCTGTTCTTCTCTTGTTCAGAATGTGTAGCTTTAACAAATACTCACCTGCATAGCTGCAAGAACTTCTGGATCACTGAGAATCTCATTGAGACCTGGCATACCTGCCATTCCTGGCATGCCTCCAGCCCCAGGAAAGCCACCTGAAAATCCAACATAAGTAAAATGCATGATGAAAAATGTTCAACTCACCTATACAGTAGTTATACTCACTGAGACCAAGACACACTGCCCTTGCCACATCCCTAAAGCCATGTTTCCTAGTTAGCTACAGCTGATCCACTCAATGGAAAGCAGGGTCTTCACCTTCTCTTTCTGTCAAGACCTACATCTTATTTCATCCACGTTTTTTACCCAATTTTTACCCAATTGAACAATTGAATTGTAATGAGAACCATTCTTTTCCTGGGTAACTAAAATGAAGTAGGTCTCAAGCTCAGGAACATAAGGAGTTTGAATGCATAGGGTGAACAATTTAGGGCAGAAGCAGCTCAGTATTATGTCCCAGGCACATTCCACATTTGACAGGAGCTTTAGGTTTTGAAAAATTGTACCACCAATGGAAAAAAAAATTAAAAAAAACATCAAGAAAAATATCCCTAAAGCAAAATGCTTGAGATTCTTTTATGGAATCCTTATTCTGCAGCTTTCCCAGCTGTGTGAGCATGACATACATGGTCTCTATCTCGCTGCTGATCCAGTTGGAGCACACACACAGCCTATCTCAATCTTCAAGAGCCTCAATACTTCTGTCTCTCTTCTCTGTGTAACAAGGAAAGCCTGATTTCTGTGAAGCTGTCAAGGATAACTTTTCTATAAGGTAATCTGCACTACCTCCTTTAAAAAAATTATTGCAACCAGCACAGATTTCCCTCATATTCAATCCAAATTTTCAACTTTAAAACTGTTGTTCTTAAACAGAATTGATTCAAGGCACCATGGGTAATTTAGAAATCATTTTTATACTCATTTTAAAACACACTATCAAGCAAATTATGCTTCTTTTGTTTTCCCAGATCTAAATACTTTCATTCTGCTATCCTTCAATTACTGATTTCTGTCTTCCCTCTACTTGCTACACAGCATCAATCCTCTTCAAGAGAAAGAATCCCATCCCTCTTACCACCAGTGCTCCAAGAGTTATTTGTATACAAGTTCTAAACCTAAGATTTTTCTCTCTGTCTTAAGAACAAATGCTATAAAAACTGCAGTTATAATACACCAAATGAAAACAAAAACCACTTCTACCTCAAGTATTAATGCTTAAAAATAAAATACCTGGGAAGCCACCTGGGAAGCCACCAAACTGAGCTCCTCCTGCCTGTCGTCTTGCTTCTTCCTCCTGCAGATGAAAGCACATCATTCCACACAAAACAATGGAACTGCAGCCTGTTTTCTACTGCTCAACTGGCTTTAGGAGAAAAAAAAATAGCCGAGACTGTTTCAGGCAGATATGCTATCACAAGAAACAAAGCACTCTACTAGCTTCAAAACTGCTGACAAGAAATTGCTCTGTCTGTTCTTAATTTTGTACATGATTGCAGGTTAGTTATGCAGGGTATGTTTCTACTGAATACAAACTGTACGATTTGTTTTAACTCCCCAGCTGTATTTTTAGAACTCTCACCCCCCACATATTAAAATATATCATAAAAGCACAAAAAAAAAAGCAAGCAAACTGTGCCAGGAATTGAGGAAGAGAAACATTATTATTCTGAATTTAAAACCTCCCACTTTGGGATATGTAAGTATTTGAAGTGAAAACTATTCTGGAACAGTCATACAATAACTGACTTCTTGAAATACAGGATTAATAGAGATTCTAGAGACTGTTTTTGTCACAAGCAATAAAACCAGGTGAACTCAAATGCCCCCTTCTCCAGATTTCATTACTGGTTAAGTAACGAAGACAGAAACCAACACTCTAAAATTTAAAACTTACATTTAAAGTTATTTTTTTCCTTTGCAATTAATTTTAACCAAAATTAACACTCTCCAAATTATTAAGAAATATTAAAGCCTGAATATTCACCCTTTGTGCTTTCTCATGCTCCTCCCGTGCCTTCTTCACTCTTTCCAGTCTTTCCTTGATCTCCTTTTCTTCACGTTTCCTCTCATATTTTCGTCGATGCTCTGCAATTTTCTGAGCCTGTCACAATGGAATACCAGGAGCTCCTATATATTTCTAGCATATCACATAATGTATTTCAACACAAGACACATGGAAGGATAACCAACTCGTTCTACCAGTTCTTAAAACTAAGATCTGATTTCACATCCTAAAAGCCTCTTTGTTTTAGGAGCCATTTGCTACTTCTTTCCCATGGCAGCCAGTTATTCATGTCTACTCAACCCTGACTGGATTCACCAGAACATTCACTCTAACTTTTTTTTTCAGTAGTTTTGGGACTTGCATCATTGCTAGAACTCAAACATGTTATTATTCCATGTCCCTTTATGCTTTTATGCTGAAACACTGATTTTTCTGGGGCTAAAACCAGCAACTGCCCTGGAAAAGGGCACAGCAGGAAGTATAATTCCCACTGTGCACACACACAGACACACACTTTCTAGACAGTGTTATTATCACTGTTTCTGATGCCTCTACAGCATGTACAGACTGACACAAGCAGACCAAAGAATTCCCCCATCAAACCAAGAAAGGGCTGGTGAGGAGGAAGTTTGCTTCCTTTTATTAACTTTTTTCTCAAGTGTATTAAATCTACAGTCCCAGAGAAAGAGGAATTAACAATGAACGTCCCAAGGCTCCTCACTCAGGGCTCCTTATAACAACAGAATCAACTGCAGAATTGCTTTTCTCAAAACAGAATGTATCCTTATAAATAATTGCAAAAATGGTTCATGATTTCAGAAATAGTGTGTAATGCTTACTCTGTAACAGTTCTGTAACTAAAAAAAAAAAAACAACAAAAAAAAAACCAAACCAAAATCCCAGTGCAAGAACAAAGGTACTACTAAGACAATGGATACTCTCGTATTCTTCTTAAATACTCTTTAAAATACTCTTTAAAGAAAAAATTACTTTTAAGTAGCAGAGCTTTGATATAACTCATTTTGGCTAGGAGATGCTTATTCCATACATCATTCCTGAAGTGCATCTGCCAGAGAAAGCACACTGGAGGCAGCAGTGATGACAGAGAGTGAATGCAGTGCCTGCTATCAGATCCTGACATCACTGACATTTAATGGCTCATTAAGAGAGAGTTAAGTGTTCTGTTTTCTTTTTAATGAAGCATAAGGACTTCCTAAATTATAGATTTTTGCTATTTCTAACTATTTCTCAAAATAAACTAAACGTTTTTAGAATTTGACATGACAGCTAAGTGTTAGAAAGTAAAAAATTTTAGGAAAGCTTGAAGAAGTTAGATTAACACATCATTTTCACTTACTCAGGATTTTGAAAATCATTCATGGAAAGATCCTATGTTTTTCTCAGAGCTACATACACAAATTCCCATGCAGTTAGCAACTACACATTAATGCATCATACAAACTACTCTGCTGTTTTTGTGCTCAGGCAGATTAACTGGGAAAGAAAAGGTTCCCCCTCAGCCAAGCATTAAGTATTACTTCTTATGAATACCAGTTGAGACCTAAGACCTAATTAAATTAACCACAGTTCAAGAGTCTCCAAAAAAGAAGACTAATAGGTTGCAAAATGGTTTGCATTGTCATTTTGCTGGAGACAGCAAAGCCATGACAGAAAAGCTGCAAGTTGAAGTTCTAGACACAGAAATGTTTATGCATGTGGGGGTTTAAGCTTGACTGGCTGCCAGATGCTCACTAAGCTGCTCTCTCACTCCCCCCTCCTCAAGAGTACAGGAAGAGAAAATAAGATGGAGAAGCTCTTGGCTTGAGATAAAGACAAGATTACTCAGCTGCTACTACCATGAGCAAAACAAAATCCTTCTCAACCTGGGGAGAATTCATTTCATTTATTGCCCATTAAAAATGGAGCAGGATAATGACAAAAAAAGACAAGACTAAAGGTACCTTCTTCCTGAAGTACTGCTTCATTCCCCACTCTTCCATCCTGAAGAGCACAGTAGGATGGGGGCTGTTACCAGTTCTTAACACTGCACTTCTGCCACTCCTTCCTTTTCACACCTTTTTCCTGCCCCAGCATGTCTGCCCCACAGGATACAGTTCTCCACAAACTGCTCCAGTGTGGTTGTCCCCACAAGGTACAGTGCTAAAACAAGAGACTGTACCACCATGAGCTGCAGCTCCTGCCACAAAACCAGTTTCTGTGCAGGCTTCTCTCCAAGCTCCAGTTTCTGCCAGATGCCTGCTCCAGAGGACTCTCCATGAGCTGCAGCTTTCTTCAGGGCAGATCCACCTCCTCTGTCATGGGATCCTCCATGGGTGGATCTGCCCCACTGTGGATTTCCATGGGCTCAAGGACAACCTGCTTAGCCATAACCTTCTCCATTGGCTTCAGGGAAATCTCTGCTCCCATCCCTAGCACACCTCCTCCCACGTCCTTCTTCATTGATTTTGGTGTCTCTGAGGTTCTCTCATACCTTTCTTCTTTACCTCCTTCCCTCTCACAGTTGTTACATTGTACTTTTAGCCCTTAAATGTTATCACAGAAGCACCACTGGCATCGCTCAGCTTTGGCAGTAGCTGGAATTGGCTCCCTGTGACACAGGAGCAAGCCTCAGGTCTGCTCTTAAAAGAGGCCAGCCCTGCAGTCTCCACCTTCCCCCAAAATTCCTATGTAAATCCAATACAATGCAACAGCTGCCATCTGTGGTGTGTCAATCATTTCAAAGGAGCAGGCAAAAACATGAAAAAGAAAGTCTGCTATCACAGTGTTACAGAAATGTCTCCTTAGAAGGTTGCCTGTTGTCAGGTAGCAGAGAACAGCTGAAAACCAGTTGTGCAGAGCTGAGGCTGCCCTCATGGGGCTGACTAATGAAAGTACAAACCACAGCAAAATGCTTCCTTTGGAAAATGTGCTTAAGGTCAAAGCTTTGACCAAGTCAGAAATATCTTGGGAAAAAAATCAACTATCAGTTACCTCAGTCTTGCAGTTTTTGGGTTTTTAGTCTAGATTCTAAAGTACCTGGCAAACTCCAACTGCTTCAGATTCTTCTGTTAAAATTTTAAAATTCCTATTTCTGTCACATGCTCAGCCTCACACACTCAATTTCTCTACACACAGCAGAAACAGCTGTTACTAAAGACAGAATATTTATAAACTCAGTCTAAAGTGTCGGAAGACATGTGAACACATATGAACAGACAATGCCTGCTGAAGAATATGAAGAGCTATATCACTCAGGAAAGACCTCAAACATTGCTCCCCACTTACTCTTGGCTGCACCTCCTTCAGCATGGCGCTTGCATCTTCATCATAATCCAGTTTACAAGCCAATGCAAGATCATGAGCAGCCTCCTCCCAGTGACCAAGAAGTCTGGACCAAGAATTCAGAAGACACCAACAGTCAGCAGGGAAAACTGAACACTTGCAGCTCTTCAAAACATTTAACCATGCATCACTCAGAAGTTTTACCTAGAGCTACAAGGACTTACAGAAGTTTAATAATCATGGTGTTTCCTCTAACCTGCATGCTACAAATATGATTAAAGGATGCTTGCTCGCTCCATATCCTTACAGCAACTTTTGCTTGAAGTAACAATGAGTAAAAAACTCTCCATAAGATCATGTCATTGTCTGCTATAAAGAATGATCTAGCAGGGAGAAGGTACCCTAGCTGAACACATGAAGCACTACTACCACCTCAGGCTTAAGTGGACCCTCTTACTCAGCACTGAAACCTCATACCTGGATGCACCATGTCTTAAAGCAGTCAGGCAAGCCTCTGTGCACAATAATTCATATACACTGTGAATAATTAAAAATTTAAGCAAATGGTGATAATTACTAAATGGTCAAAACACCTCTGCTCACAGACAGAGGAATTAATTCAAACTATTCTCCAGTCTTCCCACTCTTAGGCTTCACACTGCAAATTGAAACTGCAGACACTAACAAACTAGTCTCTAAACATTGTCCAAAATGCTTTTTTAAATTCGCATTTACTTCTTCCAGTTTTATATAGGCCATAAGAATCATTGCCTTTTTTCTGGATTTATTGCTATTTAAAAATAAAAAATAGTTGAACTATAGTTGGCAGCATGGCTAACACCATTTTAAATCATTACATTGTTTGCTTATAACATTTCTCAATTGCAACAAATGGTTCCCTAATAACCAAGCATTTAAATTTACTATGTAAAAGAGCTCCAGGGTCTAAGGAAAAAGGACAGCAGAGAAATGTTCAATTATAGGTCAGTAAAGAAAACCCAACAAACTATGTGAAAACAAAAGACCTCCAAACAAACAAAACAAGCAGTCCTAGATCTCATAATCTTTACTAAATTAGAAAATGTTATTCAGAAAAACGGTAAGCCACTAGAAGATGAGAGAGAGAGGAAGGGTGAGGGGAGAGACAGTACCAGGTGGGCCAGTCATAAACTGCCATCAATAAATCACCATCACCCTTTCCACTCTCTAAGCCATACACTCAGCACAATGGTTTCTTGGCTCACAGCTATTGCTCTCAGGTACAATAGAAACAGTTCAAAGGCACAGAGAAGGAGAGAATGTATGAACAAAACTATTCCCTTTAAGTAAAGATAATATCAAGTACAGGTGCAGTTCATTACCTATGTGCTTTCCCTCTCCATTTATAGGTCTGTGCAGAGTCAGGATTAATCTTGATGGCTCTGTCACAATCTCTAATGGCAGCATTTGGCTTCTGTAGCTTCACAAAAACACTGTGGGAACAAGAACATTTATCATACACATTGAAATACCAAGTTACTAACTTAAGCTGGAAATAATTTTGCATGACTAACAGGCAAGCTAGAGAGATAATCCATTTGAAGAGCTGAGTTAAAAAAAAATCATAGTAACATATATAACAAAGTTGCTAAAATTTAGTCTCACCATCCCAGCATTGTAGGTGAGTCATGAGCAAGAATTGAAAGCATTCATTGTTCAGACTCAAGCCTTGCCAGCAAGAAAAACTTCAGTGCAGACAAAGAGAAGACACATAAATGCAAAGGACAGTTCAGCCCCATGGTGCTTGGGGTCTATGGCCAATGGCAACTAGCAATTTGAACAAAACAACAATAATATTCTGCATGCCATATTGCACAGTTTTTAACACAGTAACACAAAGAAAGCATGAGGAGTTACACAGGCTTCAGGGATCAACAGCTAGAGTCATGAAGAAAATGAGGTAGATGAGTCATCAAAATCAAAAGCAGCAAAACAAACACAAATTCAGGAAGAAGGCCCAATTTCTTGTCAGTTAAATGCAAAAAAGGAAAATTTTACAACACACAAGCATATCAGACTAACTAATAGACTGGTACTTTAGGAGTTTCAAGTAATTAAAATCAAAAATCTCTTAAGGAAACACTAAAAAAAAATTCCTGAATTGACAAAAGTATCCAGTATTCAAAATATTCCATGTCAGAACTACATCTACATTTAATTAATTCTACAACTCTCAAACGTGTTTGAAAACAGTTTATCAACAATTCCTCTAAATAACTTCACTATTAAGGCTTATTGGTCATAATAAGGCTGGGTGGTCACAGCCTCAGGCAAGAGCTTATGTGTCAACCTTTGCACAGGGACCTGGGGACCAGCCAGGTGACTGGACACTCAGACACAGCAGGAGCCCATGACCCCAGACTTTCACAAGCACACACTGTGAAGGCATAAAAAGCCCAAGCCTTCCCTTTGTTTGGAATTCCTCCTCAGAGGCACCAGCTCGAGCTGTTATTTTGTTATTGCACCATGATTAAATTATTTTAAGGATCCAGGTGTCTGAGAGTCTGCTGTGGGAAACCCAGGATCAAGACAGCAAGGAAACCTGATCTGACTGTGTGAGTGTGGGGAGTGAAGCTGCAAAAGCACTTCAGTCCCAACTCAGGTAATGCAAGTATGACTGCCAGGGTGTCCCCTGGAAGGTCAGACAGGAAAGTATCCTTAACGTTACCACAATGCATTTTGGAACACCATTCTATTATTTACTCTATTATCAAAATTCTTTATATGGCTGCTACAGCAAATCTGGTGAGTCAAATAAAATGGAAACTGCACGAAATGAACATTTCCCTTTCCCTTCTGCAGTTTAATTTTACACAAGATACTCAAGCTGCTTTATATTTAGGCTCCTTAAGGAAAAGAACAGAACAAGCAGAAACATTAATGACTAGTTTATGACTCACCTTGCCCTCTTGGCATACAAGATGGCCAAACATGGATTCAGCTTGATAGCATCTGTGAACAAGTCAACAGCCTTCTGAAGGTCTCCTAAATATAAGTACAAGTGAAGTTTCAGTCATTATGTAAAGAATTTATATCTGAATTCCCAAACCTGCCTTACACAATGTTAGGTGCCTAGACACTTCTTAGATAGAACATCATCAACAAAGAAAAATCACTTTCTCCCTCTCACTAAATTACTGCTATATTACTATTATATTATTAGAGTACAAACTCCAAAATTAATGCTTGAGAAGAGATACTTTTCCCAATTTAAATTTGTGTACTTAACTTTGAATGCAATCAAAGAGAATGTCACATCTTTACTACAGACCTTTTCACTGCATTAGGACAAACCACTAGAGATACTAATCATAATATGGAGGTAATTACTAAAATGACCAATTTGTAATTAAGATGCTGCAGTACCTCACTCCCACCTTTCCCTAAACTATGGCTACATTGGAGAAACAGTACTTGAAGAAGCTGTGATGTTCTAGATAGTTTTGGGTATCCAACAGGAAGTATGTTTTCTCCTCCTCTAAAGCATTTAAAATTGTCCAAGATATTCACCTTATTTTTTGTAATATGAGAACCAAAACTAATGTCTTAGAATAAGTAGTAAAAAACAATTTATCACCTTCACTGAGAGCATTTATCGCTTCAATCTTCTTTTCATTAGCTTGATCTGCCATCTCTTCAGTTACCTAACAAAATAAAATGAAAAACACACACAAACCCCAAAAGCTGTAGAGTCCAGGCTGGAATTACCACACTAAGACATCACCAAAGGAGAAAATGCTTCAGTTGTCCAATTCCAGAATGCTAATTTTAATTTGCATTGTAATCATAGTTCAAAAAACCCACAAAACCTTTGCTAAGACATTAATCAACATTATTGTTAGATATAAAACACTTGAAAGCTAAGTTGAATAAAGGTAGAATTCTACCTATCTAGTTTGCATGGGTGTTTTGATAAACTTCTTTGGCATTTTCTGACCTGATCTTTCACATGGAACTGTTTGACTCTAACCCTGAATAAGAAAAGAATGTGATTTTAAGCCAGTAACTGTTCTGTTTAGAAGAAAAAGAGACAAAACAACAGCTGGCTACCCAGATAATATTCATCCTCCCTCAGCTGTTACTCTTGATTACACTCAAACTCTCCTATCTTTCCTAACGCCACACTGGAAATATTTTGCTTACCTCCACATTTTCATCTCCCATTTCTTGAGGGTCATCGTTGTCTGGTTCAATCACTCCCTCATTATCAATTTCTGGGGGAAAAACAAAAAGCAAGACTAAGCTCCATCTAGAGAGGCAGGATTTTCAGAATCATTTTCACACTGGCAAAAGGCAATCAAGTCACTATTTTCCCCACCTAAGTCGCTCTCTTCACTTTCTGGTTCAGGTGATTTAACCGACTCCTCCGGGTGCTCCTGTGCTTTGTCCTGAGAGAGACAAGTATTTGTAAGGACACATTATTTCTGACCAATGCTCTATTTACACTCTCATAAATAATAATGTATTAGAAAAATCAGATTGCTATACAGTTGAACCATTTTATTTTTAAGATACTAATTTCCTTTGCCCTCCTCTCAGATTAAGCCCATCATTTATGCAAATATTCCAGAGCCCAAATCCGGACTCATGAACTTCTATTATTGATAAAACTGATCCTTCAAATTTTGTAATTCAGTAACCAAAACCAAATAATCCAAATAACATCCAATTCAGACCCAGTTTTGCAGTGATTACTAACCAACCATTCCAATCTTTCTGTCTTCCCTCACACATTTTCTGGATCAAAAATTCTATCAATTTAATACCATTAAGCAAAGGTCCTTTAGCAGGGAACAATAAGCTGATGACAGTGATTTAAATATTGTCTTCATCTGCCAAGGTCTGAGATTGTTGCCACTTCTACATTCTTAGAATATTCTTTACAAAAATTTCAAATGTTTTTCTTACCAACTTCTAACTAAATTTCATCTGAATCCCATAACTTAGCACATCCTGTCTATCATCACATATACAAGCTGCTTGTCTTCATACTTGGTGTCACAGACCATATTCAGTACATACACACAATCCCTCCACATTGTTCTAACTAGTTATTAATTCCATCATCCACTGTCTTGTTAAAAATTTTTAAAATCCCAAAATAATTTCTAACTTGAAAAACTCCTGATATAAATATCTACAAGGCAAATTAATTTTCTCCCTTAAAATAAATCAACAAAAGCCAGCATCTTCCACTGCCTTAAAATTTTGATAGTTCAACTGATCACTTCATTACTTATCATGCTTGTTAATACTTCTCATGAAAAGATTATAATTTAATCCACTAATGACTAGAGAAATTATTTATAAACTGACAAGAGAAAACAAAATAAAGAGAAATCAAGACTCTGTATGGAATTTGCATTGCAGAGAACATCAGGCATTCAGGATTAGGGAAATGGAGCATGATAACACTTGAACTAGGAAGCCATCTGTAATAAGTCATCTACAACACACAATGGGCAAGCTTCAGACTGAACTCTCACATTCATCCCCCAGTGAAAACTGACAGCAAATTTTCCCCTTTTGTTGCTCAGTAATTTTGCCAGTATCAATTTTCAGTGATAAATTCTTCACATCTCACCTTACTTGTCTCCTCTGTGGAGGCATTGGCTGGAGCAGGTGGTATTGTGCCTCCCATACTTTTCAGCAAAACAGAGAAAAGACAAAACAAAACAGTAAGATTATCAAAATAGTGGCATGTATTTTATTGATTCAAATCCTGATAATCTCAGCTTTTTGTTGTAATACAAAACACGATGATCCATTTCACTGTCAAAGCAGCAACTAAAGGACACATCCCCCACAATTTTCTCAGTGTAGTGCAATGCACCCTGTCTGTTGTATAACTCCATTGAGACTTGTACTCACCCTTCACCCACACACCCTTCCTCACAAGGATAAGCTGCCTCTTGGCTCAAGTGGATTTTCTCCTTTAAATGTAACTTTTGTTTGAATCAAAACTAGATAGCATGATTATAGATATTTCTAAAATTAGAATTTATTTTTTGAGAAAAGGTCAAACAATTAAAGAGAACACCCTAAAATGCCCATGCAATTAAAAAAACCTGCTGCCTAGGAAAAAAAAAAAAAATCTCTCTTATATATTGCAATATTCCTGCCTCTCCTTTGCCACAATTAAGGAGCAGTCTTGATGGAGACAGCATTCTGTCAATATAGAATAAACTTCCACATGCTAATGACTTTGATCAGCAGCCAGGAATAAGCAGAGGCTGAATTCTCCAGCAGTTAGATAGAAAATCTAATCATACCTATGACAGCACGCCACAAGGAACACCATTCCCAGACATCCCCTGCCCCACATTTCTACCCACTGATGGTTTTCAATAAAAATGTTTCCATGAACTCAACAACCAACTCCTTGGGGCCCCACACAACTGGTTAGATGGGATGCAGGGGGGAGGAGAATGAGGTGGGTAAACAGGGCAGGGCAGGAGGAATTGGAAGGGTGTAGGACTATCTGCTTTCAGGAATTAGTGCAACATAAAACTGTATCCCAAAGATGAGAAGTTACAGCTTCTTAAGTCAAGCTACTGCAGTCCATTCTCCCCTCTTTCCCCCCCTCCTGTCAGCAGCACCTGAGAGTCAGGCTCAAGCTGGCTGAAAACAAACCTGTATCAGACAGAAGAGGACAGGGGTAGGGATGAATTCGGGGAGAAAGGATAGAAGGAGTTGACAGGATTGACAGGTTCTGGCACAAGGCCCTGCAGCAAAAGGCAAGCAAACAGTACTAAACTACTTCTCATTTAGAAGGAAAATCTGTCAAAAAACCCCCAAACCAACTAACCAACCAAACAAACAAACCCCAGCGTGTTCTGAAGCTATTGCCACAATCTCTGTGTGTCCCTGGGATGTTGACATTACTTAATCGATGTTACACTGCAAGGACTCAACAACTGCAGTCTGAGAAATCATTATCCAGCCAGGCAGAAAACACAAAACATGGACTAACTGTTCCTCTTAAATTTTTGCCCTTGTAGGCTGACAATAGAACACATAACTCTATTAGTCTGTAAAAACCAAGGAGAGGCCTACAGGGACCATCTAGTGAAGCCTTGGAACTTGTCTTCTGCATAAAGAAAACCACAAATTATAAAGCATTTTAACAGAGCTAATAGCTAATATCCATGGTATTAGCTGGTTTTAAGCCTTAAATCACCTCAAGACTGAAACAACTTAGTTTCAACTCTATTATCTTCATATTCCTCCAACACTATTCAAGTTCAGTTCAGTTTGAGAAATGTTTACTAATATACAAACATGTTTTATAATATGCTTTTTCATTAACTGCCTAGGTTAAACAGTTTCACTCACAGTACTTGAAAATATTTTTGCAATCCTTGTTATCCCTATTTAAACTACAGTTATAATCCCAGAATAACTCAAAGGCAAGTTTATCCTAAATCTCTTAACCCAGTACTTGACAACAACGTTTTAATACACAGAAGGGAGATATGAAAAGTTTGCAAGATATTAAACCTCATCAGTATATGGAAACACAAGACATTCTAATAGGGAAAGGCAGGTACTGAGCTGTAGAAAAAGCACAGACACACACCAAACACACAAATAGTTTAAAGTGTGTGATGCCAGTAACAACTCTGAGTTCTCAGGACTCCACTGCAACAGTGACTGCACATTTCCACTCATCAAGGCCATGAAAAGTGTCACATTTATGACTCATTGGAAGAACTGCAAATGTGACTTCTGCAACCATTTTTATTATTGACAACAAAAATCTCTTTAGAGAGAAATTGGATTACTGTGAATTCAAAAGCGTAAAAACCTATTTGAACAAAACAACAAAAAAAAAATGCAGAAAGCCTTATGAATCAATTAGGGATTCTGTATTTTTAAGGACTGCTATTGTTTCTTTGTTCAATTGCAGGGTTTTGAAACATGTTTCCTTTAATGACTCATTTCATAATAATTCAAGTAAAACATTTGTATTTTTATGCAATTATGAAAAAATGGGCTTGATAAAAGGAATGTCAAAACACTTCCCAAGCACACTCACGCACTACCCTCTGCTTTCTCTACAAAGAGCATCGATCCAGAAATTAAATACAACAGCTAGGCAGAGCAGGGGTTAGAAATCAAGTGCATGAAAACAGGTAAGACTTAAGGTTACTGATGCAACATTAACAGCTAATCAGAAATAAAGCATCCCATTCTGGCTTCATGAGTAGTTAGCATAATTTAAATTAGAACCACTAGGTTTAAAGAAAAAAAAAAAAAGCAATTAGCAGAATTTTAGTCGAAAAAATTAATGATTTTAGTATAATTTAGTCATTATTCTAATCATTCATAACACTACCTAGGTAAATAAACATATGTCTTTCAGATGAAGACAGGTAAACCAGACAGAGATATAAGAGTTATGGAGTTAATTTCCACCTGAAGGCAGGCCATGCTGTCTGAAGCAGCTTCCAAAGAGTGATCAGGCTCCATAACACACCTAACAGTTCTACTGCACACAGCACTATCATGTAAAGGCAGAGGGAAACCCACCAGAATTCCAGATCATTTTGCATGGTAAGTAATTTGGGTACCACTACCACCATCCAAGTGTGTTACTTAGGCAAATATTTAACTCAAATGTGAAGAAAATCAGAAAACTTGAGAGAGTTATAGGAGGTTCTGCTCTGAAGTATATTTTAACTTTTGAGATTTTGAGACATTCAGTAAAGACTTTATATGAAAAAAACATTGTATGGTGCTAAACAGCTAAATGAAATTACTATATTTAGAAGACAAGCATCAAATACAAATTCTAAAAATTAATCTGGAAATTAAAGCCCTTCCCATTAACATGGAGAAAGTCGGGTAGTCGGGTAGTCATCTTTCCATTCCCTAACACTTTCTTTGGCAAAAAAGAAGTCAGTGCTCTTCCTCTCCTTCTGAAACAGTCTGCCCACACCTTCAGATTTGTGCAACACAAGTACTGGGAGAAGTCCAGGGTAAGGCACTGAAGTATTTTATGAAATAGCAAAAGGAATAAACACGTGCAATAGGATGAGACAGACATCGATCTGCTTCCTAGGCAGAGGTTCAGCTACTGTCACTACTGCAAAGCCAAGTTCAGTTAAATATCAGTGTTTTAGAACCACAGTATTATTGAGATACATAAAAAACTTAACTATCACAGTAAAAAAGCACGAATAAACACTTCATTGTAGCCATTTTCATTGTAAGACATATTTTTAAATGTCGGTGTTTACTACCCTACATTCATGTACATATGCATATACATCTATAAACACAAAACTCTGCTGATTAACACAATCGTTTAAAACAAATCCCAGTTTGTCACTAGATAAAAATCTTTTAAATTGTCTTTGCTTAACACGTTCACCTTAAAATATGTCCCTCACTTCTCAAGAGTTCTTTATCTCCGCAGCCCTGAACACAGGGGTTCTGTGGGCTCTCTGGCAGCAGAGAACCTCCAAAAAAATCCCAACCCTTCTAGATCCGTGCTTCTGGGCGCTCAGGGTGGAACCCAAAAAAAATTTTTATTTGAGAAGCATCTGTTAGGGCAGGCCCTGCTGACACAGAATACGTGCGGAGCAAACAGCAGGTACCTAAATGGCTCACAGGGAGCGGAGAATTCGACTGCCTTTGAGACATTAAACTTCAAAGAGCAAAACACGTTTTGGACAGGAACTGTAGCTGCCAGGTTTTCTGTGCTTTTGGGTACCAGGATATAAATCACCGTCACTCATCTCCCCAAAAACTCTGCTCCTTTTTAAGACATGCTAGCCAACTCTGCTGCGTAATGCGAGAATTAGCCCAGTAAGTATTACTCTGAGGCTTTCCAGGCTGGAAAGCTGAGCCACTGAGATGGCCGGGGGGAAAGCTTTTTGCAACGGGAATAGCCAGCATTAACGAAACAACACAAAAAATTAACGAGTCTTCTTAACGCGCCGGGAGCGATCCCGGCGGGAAGAGGAGCAGAGGGCGGGAAGAAAAAAAGGGGGAAGAGGGCGGGAAGAAAAGGAGGGGAGAGGGCGGGAAGGCCGCAGCGCGGACCGGACCGGACCGGACCGAACCGAACCGGCGGGGGCGACACCGCGCACCCCCCCAACGGCCACGCGGCGCGCCCGCGCGCCGGCACGCGCAGAGGGGACACGCCCCCCTCCCCTCACCGCGTCCTGCGCCAGAACAACCCCCCCCCCTCCGCCCCTCACGGCCGCCTCCTTCCGCGGCCCGGGACCGACCTCTCCACCCATTCGCGGAGGAAGGCGAGGTCCGGGGTGTGCAGCAGGCCCGGGTTCTGCTTGCACAGCCGGACGAAGGCCCGCAGTTCACTCAGCTTGCGCGAGTCCATGGCGGCACGGCGGTGGCCCAGGCGCGCTTGTTCCCCCGCCCACCCGCCGCGGAACCTTCCAGCCCGCCCCGCCCGCCAGTGGCCCCGCCCACCGCCGCTGACTCCGCCCATATCCGACAGTGTCCCGCCCATCAGCGGCATTGGCGCGCCCACAAACTCGGCGCGGCTCTGTGGAACTTTCTAGTCCGCCCCGCCCATCCCATTGCGAAGCCCCGACTCTGCCCACGCCAGTCATGGCGAGGGAAACGTTCTAGAAGCGGCAGCCGCGGCCTGGCAGCTGCGCTCCGCCCCGCTGCTCCCGCCACTGTTCCCGCCGTGGCGCGGGCTCACCCCCCTCTGCGCGCGCCCGGCGGCCCCGGGGGCTCCTGAGCCGCTGATTGGCGGCGGGCCGCGCGCGGTGATGGTGTCAGCGCGCGGCGCCGCGGCGCAGGGCGGCCCCGCATGCGCCGTGCGGCGCGGCCATGTCGCGCCTCCCGCAGCAGGCGCTTGTCCTGGCGGCCCGGGGCTGGCGCGGCGCCGCAGGTCAGACATCCCTCCTCCCCCACACCCGGGCACCGCCCGCGCTCCGCTGCCGCACCGCTTACAGCCCCGCTCCCGCTGCTCGGGTCCCGGGGAAGCGGCTCTCCCCGGCGGCGCAGTGGCAGCCCCTGTCAGGGCTGAATCTTAGGGAAGGGAGGCAGTACTTTGAATGATAAAGCAGCGGTAGAAAGCTCCTCGCTGCTTTCAAGGTGTTGCTTTATTTAATGCTCGCTGTGTCGTCTCGTTGCGAGCTGCCCTGTTTGCCTGCTGTGTATGTGCAGAAGAACAGTAGGAACACTAATTCTAAACTAGAGTGCACGAAAGACTTCAGTATCATTTCACCGCCCGGGTATCCAGACGAGCATCCCATAGTGAACGCTTCATGTTATGACTATTAATTGTCAAGCATAAATAATCTTCAATTGGAGGCTAATCATACTGGCTCCCACATAAATATACGGTCTGTATGTTCAGCTGTAAGTCTCAGGTACCTGAAAGGCAGATGTTTTGCTTGTGTTATCCTTGCTTATGCTGGTAAAGAGTCAATAGTATTTGTTCTAAGAATGGCAGCACAAATTGGGTTTTTTAGTAGGCACAGGGTAAGTAACATAAAGAGCAACCACTTTCCAAAACATAAAATGTATGTTTACCTTCTGACTACCCTCTCCTTCCTGCTGGTCTGGATGATTTGTATTCAGGCACAATAACTTCTTCAGTTGCAAAAGGCTGTGATTGAGAATTCTAAAGTTGCTGACAATTCATTTATAATTTGAGATTTTGTCTTATCGTTGCCATCCCACCTCACAGATGCATACATGTAGTTGTCTTTAAAACTCACCTGGCTTGTCTGTGTGTGTGTTTGGAAGTGGGATACATGACTGTTCCTTTTGGCTAATGCTGCTGCATGTAAGGTCAATAAATAAGCAGGGACTCGGGTATCCTCCAGACAGGAAAAAAAAAATCACATTCCTGTATAAACCTGTGTTATTTGATGGTTTCTTTGCAGCATTATTAGTAAAATAATTGGAAGGGCCTTGAAAATGGTACAGCTGTTCCAGATGAGAGAAAATTTTTGAAGACATAGTCAAGAAGAGATAACATACTGGTGTGTTGCTTGGAGTTTTGGGTGTTTGAGGGAAGCAAGGGAGGGAGAGTGTTGAGTGCCTCATGAACACCAACCAGTTGTATGATTTGGGATGTGCAAACCAGCAGAGCTTCCTAGGTTTTGTTGCTGCATTTTCAGGTTTAGCATATGGTTATTTCTTTCTATCTGTTCCATAAATATTTGATTGTTAGTTGAGTTGTGTGCACATGTTTCATAAACCATTGTGATGCACAGCAAACAGAGAAGTTAAGGAGGGATATTTAAATCACTCAGTGAAGGAATGCTGCAAAGTGTCTGATGAGTAGACCACAGTTCTGCAGTTTCCTAACTGGAAAGTTTGTTGGTTTTTTTTACCTTGACATGGTGCATATCTTTTCCTCTAGTTTGCAAGTCATGTGCTCTCCGAAGATTTTCCATCCAGCCTGCCCAGCAGAGGAAGATTCCAAACCGGTATTTGGGCCAGCCCAGCCCCTTCACACACCCACATCTGCTCAAACCAGGTGAGGTTTGGGCCCTGCATGAGCCAGTCATTGATATTTTCTTGTTTCTGTTTTTCTGAATGTATCGATTTGCTGCATCATAAAGTTGTCTGTGATTTCAGCAGTTTATCACTACCTTCATTAGCCAGTAATTACATTTAGTAGCTAATTTCCTTGTCTGAGATGATACTGATTCCAAAAATAGGCTTCACATGTCATGGCTTTCATAGTTTCTTTCTTTTTTCTTATTACATACTCGGGGTTGTTTACTTGGGTGCTGCAGACCTTTTGTGGCAGTGGCATTTTGAGGTTGTTGTCCTGCAAATAAATATGTTTTTTATTAAGAGAGAGTCTTTTGTGCAAGCTGAACTGTCAGAATGGTTCATATCCCATGTCTTGTGAGTCACAAAACAAAGGTGCAGTTAGCAAAGGTGAATGGGGAGAGACATTGATAGATGGATACCACTTGTCTAAAGAATGTGCCCTGTTCAGAAGTATTCAATATGAGGGAAAGGAGAAAAAGGAACTTGTGACTATGAAGTTAGACAGTAGTGATAGAAGCTTGTGCATTTGAAAGAAGTGATAGAGGTTGTGCATTTTTTAGACATTCATAAAAATGAGCATGTAGACATAAGAGAACCACACTTAAATCTAAAAGACAAATAAAAAATTGCAACAAAAATGTATTCAAGAATATGTCCAGGAAAACATTCTGTGTTCTTCCATGGTTGGGTAGAAAGGGGGAACAGATAAACGTGTGTGTATATATATATTTTTATATCTATAGATATTGATATCTCTCTTCATGTATATATATATATATATACACACACACATTTCTGTATTTAATTGTTGAATAATTCAGTCAGAAGGAGCCTCTCACAGCTAACAGGTTCCCCCTGTGCTCAAAGCTGAGCTAACTTCAGTATTAGATCAGGTTGCTTAGGCCAGTCATTGATAGCTCACAATAAACAAGGCTGACTCCTTAAAATGCAGCTGAAGCACTGGAAGTGAATTCTAGCTATCCAAATTATTTTTCTATTTAATAAAGTAGAGGTGGTTGCCTTAAAATAATATGACATTGTTTTATTGTAATTATTGTTTAAAAAAACAAATACCTTTAATGCTAAGAGAATTTCCAGGCTTCACAGTTGGAAGACAGCTGGGATCCCCATGCAGCTTCTGAAATTCACTGGACTGTGGCAATTAAAAAGCTGACTGGAATGGAGTGGAACATAGGGAATTTGCAGTATAACATTGCAGAATTGTGAGGCCAGATTGCATTAAAACAGTTTCTGTGTTCTCTGTCATTTCTACAATTGCAGAGTTAAATAAATGTCGTGAGTGTTTTGGGTTTGGTTATTTTTAAAGACTTTTGCATTTAATAGGTATTGAGGATATAATCAAAAACATGCAAAAATTAATGCAAACTTCCCCCTCCCACTGCACTCATGCAAGAATTACTTGCAGTACAAGTCAAATGTCAATTTTTGTTATAGATTTATCACGATTATGAAAGTGGAAAGTTAACAAACAGTATCAAAATTCAATCTTTGTTAAAGCAGAGTATTAGCCAAAGTACTGATTAAGGCTCTTATATTAATTTAGATCATAATTAGGGAGTCTCACAATTTTAAAAATACATACTTCAGCTGTTGCTGGTTGTCCTTTGAACTTCTGTCCTCTTTTGGTGAGTATCTTGATTGCTGTACTTCATGTCTTTTGGGACTGGATCAGTTGAAAGAGTACCTTCATCTGAGAGACCATTTGCTTAGTGTTATTAGAAATACAGTATTTAACTTTAGAAAAATCTGAATTGTTAAATATCGAGAAAAGCTACATATGCCCTGGGGAAAAGCCCTGCCCTTAACAGGAGTCTGATGGCAGCTGCAGTCCGTAGTTTGTTTCTGCCTGGAATCTTGTGACTGCATAGACTCTGCAACCTCTGTGCTTCTGCCTGATCTCCCAAAATCTCTGACACTCAATCTGCTCCTTGTGGTTTAGAAATAGTCACTTTATGAGTTGACTTAGTGTGCATTTGAACAAACATTCTAGTTTTATCTGAGGAAATTAATGCTCAACCTCAAGAGGTAAACTTCTGTTCAATGTCCATGCTGTAAAACCCATCAGTTTTTAGTGGTCAAAGTGCAGTTTGCCTTGCCCCTTCCCTTTTTTTTTTTTTTTTTAAACACATTCTCTGCAAACATTTGGAAGTTTGTCTAAATCTACCAGGTTTTGTGATGACTACCTTTGCACAGAAATATGTAACACAGCATCCAGTTGGTTAAAACCAATGTTTGTCTTTGCATGATGGAGAAGCAGCCTGAATGAGGATGTGCTGTAGAGATGGAAGCTGAAGAGGAGCAAGGGAAAGGCTTGTGAGGAATTACAAAGAATCCATGCACATTTAAGGCATCAGGGAGTAGGCAGGAGTTAGGCATGTGGCTAGTAAAATACCCTTTGTGCCTTGAATTTCTCCATCTGATTTGTTTTGTATTTGCAGGAGAGGTAACCCCAGGATTGTCTCAGGTGGAATATGCTCTTCGCCGACACAAGCTGATGGTGTTGATCCAGAAGGAAGCCCAAGGCTGGGATGGTTTGGACCACACAGTGATTCTGCTGTCCAACCCCACATACTACATGAGCAATGACATCCCCTATGTTTTCCACCAGGACACTAATTTCCTGTACCTCTGTGGGTTTCAGGAGCCTGACAGCATCCTGGTGCTGCAGAGCATTCCTGGCAAAGCGCTGCCGTCTCACAAATCCATCCTTTTTGTGCCCCGGAGAGATCCAAATCGAGAGCTGTGGGATGGGCCCAGATCAGGCCCAGATGGGGCAATTGCTCTCACAGGAGTAGATGAAGCTTACACCATGGAGGAGTTCAGGCACTTGGTGGCCAAGCTTAAAGGTGAGAAGAAACAGAGGGGGGATGAGATGAGGATGTGGTCTGCAGAGTCTGAATGGCGCAGGTTTGGGAGGTGGTCTGTGGCATCACTTTGAGACTAAAATGAACTCGGGGAGGGGCAGGGAGTATGGCTGTGGCAAAGACAGTTGGAAGCTCATGTTATCTCTTTGAGGGCCACCAATGAATATGTAATTTTGAAAATTTCTGACTTTCTTGTGTATCCATGTGAATGCCAATCTGCATATCTGTGAAATATTAAGGAACAGGATAAGACCATGTTGCTGTTTTAGTCATATCTGTTTGCTGGCAGAGGCAGAACCAGATGATGTATAGGAAACTTGAAGGTTTTTTATTCATAGTAGACTTGGAAAACGATCCACACAGGGAGTTTGTTATTCCACTCACATTTAGCTAGATTATGACTTGTCCCTGAAATACAAACATTGTTGTTCTTTAAAAATATTCTTCTGCCTCTCACATAACCATGTAGCCTCAATACTTATAATCCAGGTGGAACTTAAATGCATTATAAAATTAAGAAGGCTCATGACTGTAATAAGGACAAGTGTGACTTTGGAGGAGTCACACAACTAGAGGGAGAGAGTTCTTGAGTATTAATTAAGTATTAATTATCTTGGAATCAGTTACTTAATTTCAAAAAAGGAAGTCTTGGAAATGGATAAGTCACAGGGAAAAGGGTGATCAAAGAAAGCATGAAATGTGTATGAGATACATGCTGAACAAACCTTCTCAGCTTGAAAAAGAGAGAACCAGGCAAGGTGTGAGATGTGTATAGCTGGGAAAAGTACAGATGATGACTATGACTGATTAATTGCTGGTTATCTTAATTTAAAAACGAAGGGAAATTAATTGGTGCATGGCAGGGTTGGCACCTCTTAAACTGTAGATGATTCATGGAAGTTTGGAATATCAAAATTAAAATAGAGTGAGAAGTTGGCAATTCTTTGGGGGAGAGGTCCATGAAAAGCAGTAAATCAGCTAAAGGCCATACTCTTTAATGAATGCTCAGTTTCTTAGATACTTTTGGTAAGCACCTGCTAATGGTTACTGTTACCAAAGAAGGAGGGCCTGGATGGACATCGGCACTGATTCACCATGGCTTTTTTACTAATTTGCATTTAAAATGTTCCCATTAGGAGAATGTTGGTGTTAACTGATGTTCTGAATAAATTTCCACTGTGAGTAAATGTGTTTGTTCTCAGTAAGCTCATCTTCTCTGAATGGCTGAAATAAACAGTTTTTTCCCCCCCAAGTGTCCTGAGGCATTGTTGTTAATGTTCTTTATTCCATGCTAAAAAGGTAAATTGCTTTCCCTGAGTGTGGAGAGGCCGAATGGGAGAAGATTCAGAAAGTGCACTGTGATGTGATGGCTGCTTAGCTTACACAAGTGCAACTTTGACACATAAACTCTGAATGGATCTGAGCCAGATGTATATATTCAGTGATGGTTGTTTATAAACCCCATTATTTGCCTAGAAGTGAGGATTTGTCAAATCTATACGCTATGAATTGGTAATCTTCCAAATTGAGAAGAGATTGCTGGTATTCTGTGACAGTGAAAGTGTCTGTATAGTCAGTCAATGTAGATTCAGAGAAAATTATTTTGCTCAAATACAGCAACAGATCTCATTTAGGGGGAATAAGTTCGTTTAGTATGGGGAGGGCATTTCTGCATTTATTTTAGTCTGTGACAACTTTCGTTTTGTATTCCAGGTGAGTCAAACATGGTTTGGTACGACTTGAGAAAACCCGTGCATGCAGAGCTGCACTCTGACTACATGCAGCCCCTGGCTGAGGTCAAAGCTCGGAGCAAAAACCGCATCCAGGGCGTTCGACACCTCGTGCAAAACCTTCGTCTGATCAAATCCCCTGTGGAGATTGAGAGGATGAAGATCGCTGGCCGGGTGACAGCAGAGGTAAGGGGGTTGTGTGCTCTCCTAATGATCCAGTGCATTCCCTTGATGAGGTGGCACGAGTTGGAAGGAGAGCTTTGGTCTAATCTGTTACTGAACTGCTCGATCTCAGCCACTGGCTGGGCTTGGCTCCCTCCACAGGACAAGGAGAAATGGGAAGACTGCTTGGACTACCAGATTCTCTCAATTAGCACAACTCCAGTGAAGAAAAGCCAGCAGCTGTTAGACTTTGTTTAAAAACAAAGGCTAGCCTTTTCACCGTCTTCCCAGATTCCTCTCTGCTTTCCAAAATAATTTTCTTTCCCATCTATTCTGTTTATTTTAAGAAAACAGGATTTTTATGAAGATATTTCCTTTGTATGTGTCTTCATTCCCCCTTCACCCTCAAATACTCATTGGCCACTTTTAAACAAATCTGACAGATACCTCAAATGCAGTTACATTTTTGTAAGTATTATTAAAATAGATAGCCAAGTGAAAAAGAGGCACAGGTTGTCCTTCTCTGAAGGAAAAGCTGCATAATGCAATCCTGTTATACCTGAGGGAATCCATAGGTGAGACAACTTCAAAAATGCCAAACTGTGGGATCAACCTCAATCATCTATATATATATATATTTTTTTTTTTTTTTTTTTCCCCAAAACACTGAAGTCAGTCATCCCCTAAATACATTTTCATAGGGTACCTATCTAACTGGTTCTAGTCTTGACAGCGCTTTCACCAAAGTAGTTGGTGAAACCCTCTGGTTCTGGGCTAGCTGATTTTGGGCTTTCCTCAAGAGACAAGTGAAAAAAACCCAGTGCAGGCTCTTCCTTAACTCAAAGTCCATTCTTTTTCACAGGCTTTCACAGAGACAATGTTTGCCAGTAAATCCCCTGTGGATGAAGCTTTTCTGTATGCAAAGGTGAGTACTTTGTAGCTGGAAGTAAGACAGAAGGGCCAGATGTTGGTTTTCCTTCCAGGAAACCAGAAATGTCAGATGTCTTTATCAGTCTCCCACTGTAGCACATTTATTCACCCAACTCCTGTGATTCTTTGGACATGCAGAAGAGTCAGTGTGAGGAATTCTTCAGCTGTACTTCCTATACCCTTATTTAAGGAATTTGTCTAAGTTTCTCTCAGTTGATATCTTTTTGTACTATATTAAAATGCAAAACCTGCTAAACAATTGGAGGTAAAGTTATTGCCTTATTCTATGATACAGGTGTGTTATACAAATTTAAGCAATTACAATGCCTGTTTATAAAGCCTGCTTCTCTTGCCTCTAGCCTTTTACTACATCACATTCTCACAGCCATGTTGAAGCAGTTTAGGTGCCTCTCAGTTACAAAATAAGGACTAATTGGCCTGCACATTTGGTAAGGAACTTTGTAAGGAATTGCAGTGAGATGCCTTTTCAGGAAACATCAGCAGGATTTGACCCTCTGTTACAACATGGATGAGCCTGTGCTGACATGGCACTGGCAGTACTGAGTTGAAAAAGCTACTGTAATTAAAGTGTAGTTTACAGATCAGTAAAGTGTATTTTTCAATCTAGACCAGGATCATAAAACCTTTGCTCCATGTAGGCATCCTGGAGAGTTCTGTCCCATGGGATCTTGGTAACCATAGAAAAGACATGCTATTAATGTGTTGAGGGTCTTTATAGATGTAAATTTATTCATTTCTGTGCTTTCATCAGCTTCTTCATTCAATAAAGGTAAAGATATTGAGACTTGTGGTGCTTTTTTCTTCTATCCCCTCAGACATCAAGGTGGTGCATGCTTTCAAACTTTCTTAGCTGAACAGTCATGAAAAATAGATACTGCTGTAAATATGCTAGTACTTTTTAATTTTAAAAGACAGAAACAAACCATGACTGTTACCTGCTGACATATAGGATCTTTGAAAATTCACAAAGTCATATGGCAAATAAGAGTGTTGCTTTATATAAGAACAAATCCTCACCTGGATATATAGACATATAGTGAATGTTTGAGACAGTGTTGAACAGCTTGTACCAGAAAGAGCTTCTTGGAGACCTGGTAAAGGCTTGAAAAACTCTTGAAAAAGTGGATGGTTCTGTTTTGTTTTTTTTTTTCTTCTTTGCAGAGTCCTTGAAAAATATTTAAGACTGCCTTCATTTAGTCAACTCACTTTCCAGTTTCATTTTGTATTGTACAAATTAAGAAAACAGTTGTAGAACAAGAATTATTATGGTTCTAGAGCAGCTAATCACCTGAATCAACACTAATGGTTTCCTCTTCTCTGTATTGTTACCCCAGTTTGAATTTGAGTGCCGGGCTCGTGGTGCTGACATCTTGGCATACCCCCCTGTTGTTGCTGGTGGCAACAGATCAAACACTTTGCACTATGTGAAGAATAATCAGCTCATCAAGGTAACTCTTGTTCTGTCCAGTAACTTGAAATGCAGTGCTGTGACACAAATATATGTTCCCTAGCTGCTGCTTGTTTTGACTGAACAGATCAAAGCATTTAAATACATATTTTTTAAGTGAGCAAGGGAAAAGAATCCTGCTCTGGTTAATTTTACTGTCAGTGGCCGATTTCACTTGTCTTTCTTTCCTCACAGTTCTTGCTGCAGTATTTTCTGAACAGTGCAAAGATTTGGAAACAAAGTTACAGATAATTTAGTGAATGTCTGCTCTCACAGCAGCTTGCAGTGCTGGGGGCCTCACAGAAAAGGGGAGCCACTGTCGCAGGCAGAGCAAAGGCACAGGGGGGAATCTTATGCTGTCACTTGCATTCCTTGGCCTTGCTTTGCAATATAAGGGCAAAGTGCATTCCTGCTCTGGTGAAGCTGAAAAGCATTTTGGTTCCATGTAGCCCAGCAAAGCAGGGAAGGGGAACAAGTGGGGAAGAAATCAGCATTAAATGTCAAGAGGTGGAAGAGTAACGTGTTTTGTCTTATTTTGAAGATTCTCATTGAATTGAACCCTTCTCCAGCTTTCCTAGCAATCGGTCTTTAGATTCAGATAAGTATTTTCAGGGGCAGTGTTCCCTCACTGCTCTGCTCACTGTTTACTTTTCAGAGGAGCATATTTTTCCTCTGTCTTAATGCAGGATGAAACTTTCCCACTAGCATTGTCTTTTCTTGAAGCTGGCATGCTAGCAGACCTTGAAATGATCTGCAGAGACAAATGTACAAAAGATATGACAGGCTGCTTTTGGCAGGAAGAAGCCTCCTTTGTTGTTCTGTCATCCAAGGTCAGGCGCGCTGCTGTAACTCCAGTTGCTTCTGTTGAAGTTGTTCAGTTAAATGACTGTCACTTGTTTTTTCCCAAAACTATTAAGTAGGAGGTTAAACCATAAGCTTGATCTTCCTTTGTGTGCTGCTTCCTACAGATCTGGTTTCCAAATAGGCTAACGAAGTGTCTAATTTGGAAGTGTTTCATTCAGTCTTTTACTTAGAGGGCTCTGCTTTAAAGAAAGAGGACAAGCACAGCATAAGGCATTTACTGGACAGTCAAATCACAGGCTGAATTCTCTTAGTCAATAAATTTTTACCTGGCTTGTTTAATTGCTTGGAAGATGGCAGGTGCTGTATTTTCAGATTTGCCTTAATTCAGCCAGCTATTCTGAAAAAGTTTAAAAGTACAGTTTAAATGGATAGTTCATGCCCTGTCTATTCAGTGGGATAGTGAGATCTACTCACTGCTGGTTTATCTGCTGTGGGTCTCTTTGTGTCACTTAACTGTTCACAATGATAGCAACTAGCACTGAAATTAGCATCAGCAGTGAAATTCTGCTTCTTTATTCTTTCCCTTACCATGCTGCAATTATGCCTTGTTGTTCTACATTGTGACTGCTGGCACAGTCATGGTTCTGTGGAATGAATCTCTACATGTAGGGTAAATCTGTAGAGAATGTAATTCAAACTTTTTGCTCTATTTGTTGTTAGCCCCTTTAAGGAGGGAAAGTAGGGCAGTGGCTCTCTCCTGGCACTTGGTCTTTTTTCTGTGTGACTTCTTGGGAATGTGTAGTCATTGATATGGAACAGTTTTGCTGAAGTGAATTGGAGATTCACATCTCCAAAAAGTTTTTTTTCTTCACCAGATAGATCCAGAAAGATAAGTTTAAAAAGTCAAGAAAGTCCTGGAAGAGAAAGGCCAAGGTTGCACAAGCTATTCACCGGTGTGTTTACAGACACCGTGATACACTGTCTGATTTTGTGATACAGAGTGATTATGCTGGTCCTCCTAGACTATGACAAAGGTAAATTTGTAGCTGTTGGTGATCCTATGGGGAGCTCAGAAATGCCATGCTGTTATTGCAAATCCTCTCTGTCACAGTCACTTATAGCTGAGAACTGCTAGTAAAAGGAGTCACAGGCATAATTTGCTGGAGTAAGAGATCCTGGTGTAAATAGGACTCATGTTTCAGAGAGCAGAATAGTTAATGGAAAATACCTTTTTCTTCATCTTAAAAATTCAAACAATAAATAAGCATAGCAGAGACTACCTTGCAGAGAACCTGGAATAGCCTATTTATAAACAGTAGTGCCTGGGGTATTACTCTGCAAAAGGAATTCACATTTCTGCAGCTGCATTGTGAAAAGAGAAGCATAACCTCCTTTCCTGATTTCAGACAGAAAAATCCATTAATAGCTGAACTGACCCACAGAGCATTCTTTCCTGTTATTCTCCAGGATGGTGAACTGGTCTTGCTGGATGGTGGATGTGAATTTTCCAGCTATGTGAGTGACATCACACGTACCTGGCCTGTCAATGGAAGGTATGCTGCAATAAGTTGGGTTTTTTTAAGAATTTTGATAAGCTCTTAAGTAATTGATGGACTGAGTGTGTGTTTAATCATAGTTTTACCATGTCCCATTCTGTGGTGCTTCAGAGTAATCAAATTATATAAAGTAATCGTTCAGCTGTATTCCCTACTGCCTCATTAATTACTGCATGCATATGTGTGATTATTGCTATTTTCAGCTATTAGAGCATGCTTAAAGTGCAGAGAGGGCTTTTGTACATTCAGCTGTGGCTGACTCCAGTTGTGTGTAAGAAAACAGGAGTTTCAGTTGATATGTACATAGCTCTGCCAGTTGTGAATTTGCTGGTGTGGCCTTTCATACAAGGAAACAGTTGCTTTGCTTTCTGGTTTTCCCCTGCTCCATCCTTGAACTAAACCTGTCCCCAGAATAGGTTCTGGGAACAGAACCTCTTTTCTCTTGGAAACAGAGATTTAGTTGTGAGATATTCCTTTACTCTATGGTCTTCAGGTTCACCGAACCCCAGGCAGAATTGTATCAAGCTGTCCTGGATATTCAGAAATCCTGCTTGAGCCTCTGCTCCCCTGGCATGAGTCTGGAAAATATCTACAGCCTCATGCTGAGCCTTATTGGACAAAAACTGAAAGACTTGGGTGTCTTGGAGAGCAGCATCACTGACAGCCATTTCTTCAAGGTACTTCAAATATTTTTTTAAAACTACTTTACCCCTGTTTACTCTAGTTTACTTCTATAAATCCTGGGGTTTTTTAATCCTTGGGTAGTTTTAGGACTTTAATTTGGGTCAGAAATATTGTTTCAGGATGTCTCTTCTAATTGCTGTTACATGGTGCTTTAATTCATGCTGTGGGCTGGTCTCAGCACAGGAATGAATTTCTCTGGTTGGGCTTGGTTGAATCCAATATGCGTTTTAACCATTTGGTTCAAAGTTTGATCTGAAGGATTCCCCAGTTTTACATGAACTAAGTGTGAATATTTGTTCCTTGGCAATTGCTGTTTTGCTCTACAGGTCCATTCCCATTGCTCTGCACTACTTGCCAGGGCAGAAACAGCTTTAGAGCACATTCTGAAGGGAACTACAGGCACATGGGCATTAACACAGGATTCTGGGTCCAGGGCTGACTGCAGGCAGTTATTTGTGCTTTTGTGGTCTGTTTGACATCACATAAATCTGCAGTGCCACCAAAAGGTGCAGCCTATTCTCAGTCATTGCACTGCTGCCTCTTCTGCACCATTTTGTGTTAGTACTGGGATTCACAGAGCTACCTGGTGAACAAGACTGGGAAACTGGTCTGCCTTAGAGCTGAACCTGCAGATAAATAGGATTGCTTTGCAGTTAGAGAAGTTTATCCAGTCACTCTCACTGCAGAGCTGCCTGGTCGCTGGTGCCAGTAGTGCAAAGATGGCGGAAGCAGGTGGCGCGCTAGGGCTTTTGGCAGCCGGACAGGTTCCTGCCGGATTGAGCTGTGTGCGGTGCCGGTGCCGCGGCGGCCCGGCTGGCGCCGGCGGACGGAGCGTGTCGTGCCGGCTTCTTCCGGCAGGTGGAAGCACAGCCGGGCGGGAGCAGCGCCCGCGGCTCAGTCCCCGGGGAATGAGGAGCGTGGAGCGGGGAGGAGTTCTCGATTGCTGCTTTGGAGGGAGGGCGATTAGGATGGTGCGGGGGGAGGCGGTGTCCGTGCCGTGAAAAGATGGATTTAAATCGTGCTGTAGCTACTGAATGAAATCAGCACAGCGTTTGTTTGCTGTGCATAGGAGAACACTTTCACAGCCCAGAGCAGCTGTATCCACTGCTGTCGGTTGTGAAGGGCTGCTGGTGGGAGTCGTGCAGGGCTTGGGTGTTTAAGGGATAGAAAGGGTTGGGCAGCAAAGCTCAGCGATTTGCAAATTCACATCTTGCCTGACATGCTGACATGGTGATGGGTTTGGTCTGTTCTTTTCAGTGCAGGGGAAAAGCAACCTGCAATGTGCTCATAATAGGTACTGGTGGGTTTTAAGGCCTGTCCAGTTCTAGTAAATGGAAGGCAGGCCCTGGTGACCCAGGTATGGCAGTAAGACTGCTAGTTAAGCATGTAACTATTCTCTCTTTTCACTATCTTTTGTATTGGAACAAGTTGGGGTGTGTTTAACAGTCTGTCACACTTGCTCTGTCTTCTCCTAGGCTGTACGAAAGTACTGCCCTCATCACGTGGGCCATTACTTGGGCATGGATGTTCACGATACCCCAGACATATCCCGATCGCTCCCGTTCCAGCCAGGCATGGTGATAACCATTGAACCAGGTAAAAGCAGGCAATGGTGGACAAAAACATGCAACACTGAGGGTAACAGTATTGCCTTTCAATAATTAGCTGGTCCTGCAGACCAAAGTATTCACATCCTTTCTGGTGAAGCTGGAAACTATAGCAGTATTGGAAAGCCTTAAGTTATTTCTCTCCCAAAGTCATGACAGTATTGGAAAGCCCTATTTCCTTCCTAAACATAGCCAAGGTAGCACGTAGTGGGAGTAAACTCAGGAAGCAGAGTAGTGTAGAGCTCAGGTTGTGCAGCACAGGTGAACTGCAGTGCAGAAATCAGGGTCGATTCACTTGTGCTGTTCTGTGTTCTTGCACTGAGCTTCTACCAGTCACTGGTAATGTCTCAAGCATTGCAGTCTGCAATTACAGGGATTCACAACTTAGCTTTGCAAATTAGGCATACTGTGAGGAATCTTTCTTTCTCCTTGTCACTAGATTTGGAGCTGTCAGCTGGAAACTTGAATTTGATGCTTGCCTCTTCTCTCTCTATTCAGAACATTGTTAAAGTCATCATTGTGAATGTAACATTGAGAGCAAGTGTGAAAAGGCCAGGTGTAACTATGGAAGTTTTTATTAATGTGCTGATATCTAAAGGCAAGAGGGACACTTTCCTCTTTGCCCACCAACACCCATGAGTGAGAAGAAAGAGAGTAACTTGCCATATTAAAAATTCTCAGGATCAAACACGTTACTGTGCCGAAAGTCCAACCCTGCTCTCCTGGTGCAGCAAGGGAATGGTGGTGTTCTGGAGAGTGTTGTGTGTTTTAATTACTTTTCTTCTTTCAGGCATCTATATCCCTGAGGATGATGTGAGTGCTCCGGAGAGGTTTCGTGGCATTGGTGTGCGCATTGAGGATGATGTTGTGATAACAGAGGATGCACCTCTTGTCTTGTCTGCTGACTGTCCCAAGGATATCTACCACATTGAGCAGATCTGTGGCCGCAGCTCATGATGCCCCTTCTCTGCCTCTTTCATCCTCCTTGGGAGACACAGCCCCACAGGGATGCAGGTCCCTTAGCTGGCTGTAATTGTCAAGAGATGGGAGGCATGGACAGTTGATGGCTGTTTCCAAGACTGGGACTGGGCAATGGAAGGCAAAGGGCTTGGGTGCTGAGGGATGGAAAACAAAGCAACCTTTTCTGTGCGCAGTTTTCTTCTGATTTGTGCTGACATTGAACTGTTGTATGATGTGGGAATGGATTCACCTCTCTGCTGTGTGGATCCATGTGTTCTGGGGCCCTTGGGAGGGTCTGCATTTTGTCAGTGCCACCAGATGCATAGGTACAACAGCAGAGATCAAGGCCCCCTTTTTTCCCCTTTAGCAGCAGTTCACAACAGTCAGATTTTAAAAATGAGGCTTTTATAGATGCTAGTTTGGGATAGCTTAAATTTTATAGAACCATGTAAGGAGGGAGTCTGGTAATCAGGAAGATGGGTTTGGTGGAGAGGTGGTTATAGCTGAAGTCCATGGAGAATTCTTTTAGTATTTTAAAGATAAGGATGTGTTTAGGCCTTGTTCAGGCATATGCAAAACAGGCCTGCAGCAGGGAAAAATGCCTTGTCTTTCAGCTTACTGGAGTGTTTGGTAATTTCAAAAGTACAAATAGGGCTGAGAAGGCTAAACATATCTATTCTTGCTGTCTTCTACATTCCCTTCCTTTGTCCCAAAGGTCCATGCTCTGAGCCCCTCTCTACCCTAGGAAGCAGGGCCATGTTGATTATGCTGGACTCCACTGGTGAGCTGTTGGTTGTTACCCAGATGTGAGGTGTCCAGTTCTGGGACAGTCACAGCACCTTTCTGGCTTATGCTTGCTGTGTGCTGTAAGTGCCATCAACTTCAGCAGTGTGGTTTTGAAGAGTCTGCCCTATGGCAAGTGTTAAATCTTTACATGGCTTTTATATGGAATTAATTGGAATTAAAAGTAATTCTTCTTTTTTGAACTCTGAAGGCATGATAAGAGCTAACTTTTGGGTTTTTCCAAGTCCTCTGATAATATTTTTGAAGCAGCTGCAAATGTTACTGAGGTTAGGCTGGATGACCAGTAAAGAGAGACTTTTCTACCCTGAACATCAGCCTACCACCAGGCCATTGTCTGCCATCATAAATACACCTACTAGAAGCAAGCACAGCATCTGTGTATTTACTGAAATATTTAGACAATCAGCTGTTTAACATGTCTGAAAAATGCCTCTCACCAGAGCATGTCCTGTTATTTACACTTGCTGTTACATCACCTTACTTCCTTTCTATGGTAGCTTTCAGTGCTCTTCATCTGTTACTCTAAATTTTCTCTTCTCTTTCTAGATTGTCTATTTTTGATGCACTATGTCACTGCTTCCTAATCCATTTTACTTTCTTAGCAATGTCACTGCCTCTTCCCCAGTTTGGCCTAATTCCCCACAGTGAATGTAGCCAGAAGCATGTGGGGAAGGTAGTCAGGGCTCTGGAGTTTGAAGTCTGGCTCTGTTGCTGTGTAATCTCTAGAAAAATCTGCACTTCCCCCCCCCCTTTTTTTTTTTTTTTGGGCAGCGTCTTGCATCTCTCATTGCACTTCGCATGAGCTGGGTGCATGCACTGAGGTTTGCATTTTGGCACCTGAAAGGCAGCCAAGGCATGCCATAATTTTATTTTCTAAACATGACAAAAATAAATGCTTTTGCAGGGTTTAGTCTATCAGGTTTCACCTGTTTAAGGGAATCTGCTAATCTCTGATGGCAGTGCCTTACTCCTGTCTTGCAGTGACAGCCTAAAATGTTAGAAGGGAGGCTTCCTAATTATGAGCGCAGACCTGATGAATACTTGTGGTGTTGTTCTGGTCTATAATACATTTGTTCCAATTACACCTGTTAGAGCCACATCAACTGGGCCAAATCTTGGGGATTTTGGAACTATGTAAGCAGCTTAAAATAACATTAATCTGAGAGATACATATGTGGGGCTGATCTGCACATCTGCCCATGCATCTAACAGAGTTAATAATGGTACTTACTGTAAATTAGTCTTTAAAATACATATATACAAATTATTTTTAAAATAAAACAATTTGTAGAAAGTAATTTCTCAGGCCATCAAGTTGCATGCTGTTGAATAGATACATTGACCTTCAAAAACAGCATTATTTTTCAGGGTGACTTATAAATTGTGTGTGACCTGTCTTGGACTTGAAATAACATTGTCAAATGTAGGCACATGTTAATTTCTACTCCTCTCAGGAAAATCCTGCAACTTGTAAACACTGATAGATTTTAGCAATCCTGCAAATGAATGTTTCTGTTAGTAAAGAAGTGTTTGTGACTCTGCTTGGTGGAAAGTAATGGATCTGCTAGAGCTGCTGACTGTGTCTGATTTAGGCCATGCATATTCTGTAATTATTCCGTTGTCTTCAGCCATTTTTTCAGCAAGAATTGCTGCTGGTTTCAATCTTTTGTTCCATGTAAAAGGTGCATTTCACAGAAGGTATTAAATCTGCATCCTGTGAACCTAAATTTTTGAAGGCTTTTTCTCACTTGTTGCAGAGATGAATAATCTGTGACCTACACACATGCTGTAGTGTCCCTTGCAAACAAGCAAATCCTTGAACATTTTACAAGACCTTCATCAAGAAACCCTAAAGATCTTGGTTCTCTGGCTGCCAGCATGGCACATACCTGTTGTGTATCTCCCCTATTGCTGATCCCATCCTGCCACACTGCTTCTGCCACAGAAGAGATTCCTCACTCCAGCCACTTGGGTGCAGGAGCAGCTCTCAGTGGTGGCATAAGTCGACAGCTGCTCAATGAGGGCGTTGGTGAAATCACAGGAAGTGAAAGAGAAATTGAAGTGTACTCAAGTTCACGTGGGGAGAGATTCTATTTCATGTGGCACAGGTCTTAAGGACATCAGAGTATGAGAGAAAATGAGAGCCAGCCATCCCTATGGGAAAGCTGCTTTGCTTCCAGAGGAGCCCTGAGAGGCTTTTTGGCTTTTCTACCAGAGGACTGCTTTGCCTTGCAGAGAATTAGTCAAGTCCTGTTGTCAAATACAGTCTGAGCAGAGGTGCCAATTTGCTTGTCATTGAAGTGGAATGAAATTTGACATTTAACACAATTTGGCATTCTACCTCTATGGGGAAAAATACAGTATGTCTTTCCTAAAATAGCATTCATTATTTTGTGAAGGAACAGAGTATATAGGAAGTAGCAAACTGAGGTAGTAAAGAAAATGGAGATGGATGGGAGAGCAAGGAGAAAATAACAGAGTATAAACTGGCTATTCAGTATGTTGTCAGAACGGTGCAATAGCTCCAGAAAACTGGTTATGCTGTTTCATAACCCTGATTGATTTGTCCTACTCAGCAGGGAGGAACAAAAGAGTCAGGTAGTATTGATGAACTTGATCTTAACAGTTAGTTTAATTATTTCTTTTAAAAATCAATAGAATTATCATATGAGAAAGTTTTATGCAGTTTCAGGTTATTGATTATGTGTCATATTTCAAATAATGCGAAGGGGGAAAAGTATGTTTGTAGGCAAAATCATCATTATGGTGGAGGGAGTAAGGCTGAGTTTAAATGCTCTTATGCTATCCAAATTACTGCAGTGGAAATTGAGTAATTACTCCCAGGAGAATTACCATCAAGTGAAAAGAGTTAGGGTTAAACTTAGAAAAAAACTCTGTATGAGATAAATGACAAAAATGTTTGAATTGTGATATTTAATACTTTATGTAATTGGATAGCAAAACTCTGTACTGGCATAAATTAATTTTAAATTTCTTTTAAACTGAGTTGTCCAGAAGCCTGTACAGGCATCTCTTTATTAGATGCAGATATAAAGTACATTTTAGTTTATAATTTTGACATCATTACATCTGTTAAATATGCTCCCTGCATGTGTGAACAGCCTCCACTTGATTAAAAATCATCCTTTGGACACTGTCACAGTGCTGGCTCTAGGAGTGGGTCTATAAAATTCACTGTATTTAAGAGACATAACAATAAATTACATTTTAAAGCAGTATTTATAATTGAAATGGGCTCAATTACACTCAATTTCAGCTCCTTTCTCCTTCTCAGCTCCTCTCTCCTTCTCAGTTTGTCTTGCTGCCTTAACTGCCTGGCAGCTCTCAGCCTTCTTCCCTAGCAGCAAGCAAAGCAATGAACCCCTGTGTTCCTGGGACAGCTTATGCCTCAGCCTACCTAGTTGTTTCTCTGAAGTACCACCAATATTTGGCTAACCAAAACTAGGCTTTTCAGAAGATGGGCAGAAAGGAACAAGGAAGAATTTCCAGCTCCTCCATGAATGCTACCTTCACTTGATGACTCATACCACGTATGACTTTTTAACAACCATGACAGAGTTATCCATTAACAATGGCAAAGGAAAAAAAAAAAAAATCCAGTCTGGGTAAGCCTGACAATGAGCAGAACAAAGAAAAAGTTATAAGCAAGCTGGTTCTAGACCCAGAAGTGAGAATGTTTGCTATTGGCTTCAATATGTTCTTCCACAGGGATGCTGGGGAAACAGGTAGTAATGCAGGAGCAATGTGCACTCTTTGTTTGAGAGCTTTTTGCAGATGCTGGTCTCAGACCTGCTGTGATGGGGCAGAACTGACAGTGGTTAAAGCTCTGTATTGGCTTTTTTCCCTCCCAAGATGATAAAGAGCCTATGGCTTTTTAAAGGAATCTCAGTTTTTCATAATTCAGGCAGAAATATCATGGCAGCACAGGCTGATTTCTCAGCCTGTGGTTCAGCTAGGAGTTGTTGACATTCCAGTGAAAACTTTTAGAAATGCAGTTATTTCCAGGGAAATAGTTCACTGCCTATTTGTTTTTTTGGAAGCAAACCAGGTCAATATGAGCAATATTTTGTGAGAAGGAGAGAGGCTCAGCTTCTTTTTACTACCAGCAGAGCAAGGCTTCTGCCTCTGTGTGCCTTTGGGACATTAATGCAAAATGGGATTGGCCACTGATCCAAGTGAAGATTACATGATTTGACTCTTGTACCAGGAAATAGTTAGATGTCAGGTAATCTCTTATCATGTGAATATTTTACTCAGGTAGTGCTTTAAGTCTGGGGATAATATACTTTGCAGTTTCAGTCTAATGTGCACAGGGAATGTAACACACAACATCTGTTTTGCCTACGGGAGCTACAAGCAGCACCTCTCTAATTAATAGTATTACATCTCTGTCTTGAGCACCCAGCAAATTATTAGTCATTCAGAGGAAGCACAGCTGTTAATGGCACAGCAGGGGTTGGATTTGAGCTTTCTCTATAGGCCTTGCTCCTGGTACTACCTATGAACACCCTTCCTTGCATTCTTGGCAGAATGATCATTTCTATTGGGTGGCCTCTGCCAAGTTTGTGGTGGCATTTCTGTGCTGTTGTCCTAACATGTCATCAGGATCTGCTTAACAATTTTAACATTGCTTCTTGGATAGACAAGATATGGCATCAGCAGAGTTCTGCTGTGGAGCTGGATCTGCCTGGCTCCTCACAAGCTGTGCCCTTGGTCCATCAGCCCACTTGCTCGTGTCTCCCTGTCCTCAGCAGGACAGAGAGGCATGGCCCTACTGACAGCTCAGGAGTGTCCTCACATCCCCATGCAGCTGTCCCTGTGACAGAGGCCTTAATCTCCAAATGTCCTTCTAACTCTTCCCCCTCTGGACTGGCAGAGGTACCAGTCTGGATCCAAAAGCTGTAGCCACTGGTGTGCTTGTTGCACTGACCAATTGTCAGACTCCATATGGTGCCACTGATGCTCCTGTGATGCATTGCAGTATCTGGTATGTATATTGCTTTCTAATTTATGCTTCATCCTCTTCTTTTTTCCAGAAGATGAGCTATTTAACAGCTACATGGGTGTTACTGTGGCGACTGTAACCAGGCAAAACCATGCAGTTTGTTCCGAGACAGTTTTACATTTGTGAACTTGGAAATTATTAAGAAATTTATAAGGGCTTGTTATATGGTTTTTGGGGTTTTTTTTGTCTTCTCTGCAGGATAGAGAGAGGTTTCTCATGAACTTGCAGTTACACACCATGAAGTAGAAAGGTATCATTCATCTTCAAATGCACAAGTGCATTAATATCTATACACAAATATTACATATTAGGCAAACAAATGTTATGACTTCTAGCTAGTTAGAGATTTAAAATATGTTTTCTCAAACCATAATTAAGATTGTTTAGATATTTGACTCTTCATTTCTTTGTGCTTTGTTTGGATTTCTTGTTACATTTAATTTTACCCTAGAAGTTCCAAGGTTTATAATTCTTGGGGTTTGAATTAATGCCTTATCTCTCTAATATATTTTACTGTAAGTCACTGCCATATAGCCTTACCTTTGCTTCCATCTTCAGGGATTTTTTTTCTCTTTTATAACATAATTTCCCTGTAGTTTGAGGCTTTTTTGGGAGACTGCATTCTGTGATTCTCACCTGAGGAATGCCTTTGCAAAAGAAGTGAGAATGTGTTATCTGGAAGATGTGATTATTACTCTTGAAGCTTAAAACTGTAAATTGTGTGAGTTTTGAACCCAACTGTACAATTCTAACTTAGGATTTTTAGGGATATAAGATTGAACAAGTATAGCAATTAATGGAAATTAGGATTGTAGTACAAACTTAAATTCCTAATAAACTGATAACTGTAAATTAATCTCAGCAATTAGACATAACAGCTATTTTCCTCTAGTGTGCAACTCTTTGAAATATTACTAAACTTTAATAATAAATTTGAAGACTGATAAACTGTTTCTCTAAGCTCATTTGAGACAAGAATTGCACCAAATGCTACATTTCTGAAGGACTCAATTTTTAAACAATTAATAAGCTAATAGAGGACTGAGTTGAAATCCTCCACAATATTGACTATATTCTGTTAATAGAGTTACTGAATGAAAGGGTAGGAGGGAGGTCTTTGATCAGGTAATTTGAGCACCTTTCTATTTCAACCATTGCATTTCACCTCCTCAATTTAGTGCTGAGCCTGGTAGTTTGTGTGTGACAGCAACAGATCCCTCAGTAAGGCATCAAGCCTTGATCAGAAGGATTGCAGAGGGAGAAGGATAAGGTGGAGAATGGCTTATTTCAGTTATCTGCTCCAGCTGTTAACCACCCCATCATCAAAAATCTATGCACATTTTTTTTCCCACCCTCTATAATGCCCGAACAGGCATTATAGGGAGGATAAGGAGCAGCTTCATATGTTTAATGAACCTACTCTGGGTTCAGTGTAGCCTTTTCAGTGGAACTGTGCGTGTACTTCTGTGAAAATTTCTACAGCTGTGAAATTCATTCATTTCTGAGTCCACAGAGCTGCACAACAGGGCCATTCACAGTTTAGCAAGAAGGACAAAGAACCAGAGAGGAAAGAAAGAAAATGAGCAATGAAGAGACATATGTGTTGCATGACTCTTCTCTGGTAGAAAAGATCTTGGATGTGTACAAACATGAAAAAGAAAATCCAGTCTTCTGGTAAATAGTGCCATCTCCTTTTTACTCTTTTTTCCCCTAGTACTTAACATAATCTTGGTGTGCTTAAAAAAATTAAGTGTAATGATACAAAAGGGGCTGCAAAGTGACTCCTCTGAACCTGGATCCATACTACACTGGGACCTGCCCTGCCTGTCCCTCTTTTTGCCATAATGTTTGTTCCCTTAAAATAAGCAACTGTCCAGGACACAAGCATTGTCCAGATATAGTATCTAAGACTTCCCTTTATTCCCTGAATCATCTGGCTTTGATTGCAGACTAGTCATGCCAACATGAAGCTCCAAACATGAAGAGTAAGTACAAAGGAGAGAACCAAGTAATCCTGTGAATCCATGTTGCCTTTTGGGTAGCATTCTGCATTCAGGATCTGTTCTTTCAGGAAAGGTCCATCCCTTTGTGTGTTCTATTATTTTTAATCACTTTAACCACCTCAATAGCAAAGGTTTTTCCTTAAAATCCTAATTCTTCATTGCTCTTGCTTTACATTTGAAATCTAACAGGCACAATGCAAACCTTGTGTACCTCCAACTTTTCCTCATGCCACTTGGTACTGGGCCACTTGCCTTGATCTGGCTACAGTATATTTAACAGATAAGAAATGTATTGTGGCAGAGATGTTTTCATCCTGTCACCTGGTATTTTCAGAACATTTCCATTGGAAAGCTTGCTGTAGATTGTATGCTGGAAGATATGAATGCCATTTAGTGTAGTTAAAAGGAGGGATGACCTTTTACAGATCCATAACCTGGATTTGCCCTGGAAATTTTTTTTGGGTAAGGTCTGAGACGGGCAGCTTGTCCCAGCCCCAAACAATGACCAGGAGGATGTCTCTGTGAAACATTATTCCACACCTGGAGGAGAAGGGTTATGAGCCTATATGCACACACCATGTGCTTTTCTGCACACTTCCCTTTTCAATTAAACAGGGGGAAGCAGATGGACCCTTGCATTCCTTTCTCCAGTAATTAATTCAAGAGAAGTGCCTAAATCACAGAGCAATTGCAAACTGAGCACTCAGTGATGGATACGCTTATTTTGAATTCATTATTTCCTCTGTCTTCTCAGAGTCATGTCATTATTTTGCTCTCTTTTCAGGCTCTTCCATTCAGTCTCTTGTAAACTGCTTGCACACAAATCATTATTTCATTTTATCTGCAGGTGGCCAGACTGATGATAATATTTAATCAATTTCAGGAAGTTTAAGAGGTTACCAGCATCAAGGAACAATTTCCCTTAGCTTCTTTATTAAGTGTATTATTTTTTCAATGAAGTATTATTCTACCACAAAATAGAAGCATTCTTGAAATTTATACTTGTTGCAGATATCATATTCTCTTCCACCAACTTTGAAATAGTTACACAAACCAGAAGATTAAAAACATTTTTTATGATAAAAATCTGAGCAAGGAAGAAGTTGATTGTTTATGTCTAGCTTTTTGATGCAATAACCACATTTTTAAAAAGAGTAGCATTTTTTTGCAGAAGATGAACTGATTAGCAGAAGTTAACAATATGAATTGGTTAATTTTGTATCTGTTTAATGTATAACATTAATACATAATAACATATATACTTTTTAAAGCATCCTTTTTGCTGCTCCCAAGTGTAAAGTCTTCCAAGTGAAGAGTTGAGATTAGACTAGTCTTGAACTGGCATGTTCCAGTCTCTGACTGAAGTGTGATTTCTGTACAGGCTGCTATTACATATCATACCCTCAGCTGGTCTTCATAAAAAGGCCAGCTGAAGTATTGCTGAGTCTGTGGAAATAGGAACAAGTGTTTCCACTGTTATCCCAGAAATGTTTTAGTTGTTAGTAAAGGGCTTTTGCTCCCATGAATTTCAGTCTTGATGGAAGTGACTGATGTTCTCTGTCATCCTCCAATGAGTATTTGAAACATTAGGAATTAATGATGCATTCAAATACTGGAAAAGAACTCTTCCAGCTGATCTGGATGCCCCTTTACTGGAAAGATTACTCTCCATGTGAGAGTGGCTGTGACTGTGCTGGTCAGGTATAATGGGACAACAAGCTGCCTGTGACCTTTTGATGTGTGGCAGAAGGAAATGTCCATTCTGTGAGAATGCAAGGTCTTTCTTGCACATCTCTATGAATGTGCTAGTGCTATTGGCAGAAGCCACAATTCTATTTTTAATTAAAATGCTCAATGTTACAATAAAAAGATGCTTCCTTCACGTATTCTGCAATTTTAGTTAAACTAGTTCAATGGGTTTAGCCTAAAGTATGCAGTGTTCATGGAGAAACACTTCATCCCTTTGTTGTATGGGCAGTTTGTATCTTCTTGGGGGAAAAAAGGGGAAGATTTGACAGCTTGACAGCTTTCCATCTGTTTTCTGTGCCTCTTAGTAAATTAAAAAATAATATTAAAAAAAAAAAAAAAAGTTGTCTTCTTTATCTACTGTTTGCCAGACCATTCAGAATTTGAAATGTCCCCAATGTAAATTCAAACCCAGCACACAGATATTTACTCTGCCTTGCACATCTACTCTTTTCCATGTTATATGAATAAAGCATGTAAAATACTGGCACAATCATCTGTTTACACCCATTCTATAAAAGTTCTTCAGATGTGTGAGTAATCCAGTCTATAGGCACAATGTTTAGAGGAAGGAATGACATTTGAACTACTCATGTTCAGATTCCCTGAATTTAAATTCAAAGGCAGTTTTTATCAGGTGGGACAGAGGACTCATTTCCATCTCAGAGAAACATGTATTTGAAAATTATATGCATACCTTGGTGGCCTACACCTGCAAATCACGAAGAGAGAAAAAAAAACAACTTTGCAAATTTGTATGCATGTATTATTTCTTGTCCTGGAAATAATTTGATTTTTTTTAATATACTTTTGAATTTGCAGAGGAATGGTTTCTACAGAGCTCCCTGGTGTTAGTTGCATTAGCATTTTATAATGCTTATGTAAACTCTTGAGATTTCATGGCTCTTATTATTAGTTTTTAATATAGCACAGTTCATATTGGCTCTTACTTTTGGTTGGGATTTTTATGTGACTCCTCAGCTGCAAGAAATGTGGACTACACTTGTTTGAAACTTTTCTTGTCTGTGTAAACCTGCTATTGGTATATCTTTTTCCCTTGCATATTGTAACTCTCTAAGAACTTAAGTTGCTTGTATTTGTCATGGAGGTCAATTATTCTAGATAGCAAACCCAGATCTCATATTACAGATGAGAACCCAGAATTTTTAGATGAGAAATGGAAGTCTCTTCTACCTTTGTACATATATTTTGATTGTTCCACAGATATAGAAATCCACTGTTGAATTGTCTAAATAAATTATTCTAGTGTTCCTAGTGCTTCTTATTCAAAGAACACATGCAAATAATTCCCAGCCAAATATTAGTTATTGACTTCTAAGTTAATGGACTTTTTGAAGTGATACCAGTATTGGCTCCTCTCTTTTTTTGGCATCTGAAATTCTTTAAAGCAACATGTGGTTTCTCACTTTTCTATAGAAAAAGGCAGTTTCTATATAGGGTGAAGAAAAACATAATTTAAATAAGAGGGTGTTTTATTTTGGCTCTATAATGTCTATAGCAGCAGCTCTCCTGAACAGAGAGAAAATATTTTCTATCTAAAAATACCTTAATAGTTATTCTTCTTCTAGGGACAATTCAGATAGTTTTTTAGAAGTTTTTGTAAGATACTGAGAGGAGCAAAGCTTATGATTTCACAAGTCTTCTGAGGAAAGGATGTTCTCTCTTATGCATTAATGTGTTTCATCAGAACTCCTGGGAATCTGTCCAGTTATACATAGTAAATATTTCACATACCAATAAAATAATTCCTCAGCAATCCAACCACTCAGCACGAATGAGGCTTAATTTATGATGGATATCTGCACCTGTTAAACAGTGAAATAGGCTCTTCACATAAATGATTCTTTCATGCTGTGATTTCTCTTAATTTTTTAAAGATCATATCTACCTAGATTCACCACAAGATCATGATTTCAAAAACTTATCTACATCTTGAAATTTCATCTTGAAGAAGGGATATATGTGATTTTGAGCTAAAGTGTATATATGAAGGGTTTAGATCAACACCATTACAAGTAGGCATAAAATGTACCTATTACTGAATTAGGCATATGTTTTGTATATCTAATGATAAAATCAATATGAGGCTCCATCAGAGGAGAGACCCATCAGCCTCCATCTTGCTAGCATTCAATCAAGAGATTGAATTAACAAACTTCAAGGGAGAGAAATGTTTCTCCATTTTTTGACAATCCATATTACACTAATTTGGATAGCTTTTACACAGAGCTGCACCAGTTTACTCAAGCATTGCTTTCAATGTAATTTCATTAAATCAATGCAAAAGGTTGTGTTGACCTTTTAAGTATATATTTAAATCTGATCAGTGGGGCTTAAATCAATTGGGAACTGATTTTAGACAACTCTTAAGGCAAGTAAGTATGTCCACATGGGGTTCCTCAGCTGTTCAACGAATTGATGTGAAATTCAATTTAAATAAGCCACCACAAACAAAACACTGCTGTGTTGTAGGTTTGTCCCAAATGTGCCCTCCAAATTCTTTAAGAACTTTCTAACTTGAACAGAGAGCCCAAGAGAGATAGAGTTACTAGCGTGAGAGCTGTTCATCCTTGTCAGGACAGGAGGAATGACTATAAAACACGGTAAAAATGTTCCAAACAAACATCTGGGCTTCAGCCAAAAGCTGTGTTTGTAAACCTGTTCCCTATTGTTTTTTACTTTTTGCTCCTGGGAGCTGTAACTTCAGTGAATAAAGCAGAAATGCCACCACTCACCACTGGCAGGAGGAAGCCTCCTACATATCTCGTAAGTTTAAAAGATCCAAAGTGAGTTTAAAAGAAATCCCCTCCAGTTTATGTTTGCTAGGGATTGGGATAGCCAAGGTTTTCAACCTTCAGTTTGCCTTTGCAGGAGCTTTGGTGTTTCCATATTGTGAATTATTCCACTCTCCTAAAACATCACTGAAGATCTTTGCAGGACTGCAGACAAGCGCCTTGATCTTCACAGCCCTTAAGTCTACAGGAGGATTTCAAACATTTTGCTCTCAGTGCTAAGAAAGGGGAGATGCAAAATGAACTTCACTCCATATTGATTGGTAATGCAAATGAGATGGAATAAGATGAGTATTTGTATAAGGGAAAGATTACCCAATAATTTCTACCTTTCAACAAACATGTAACCTGGGTTTTAATGACCGAGTTTAAAAACACCAACAATCAGAGAATCATACAATAAAATAGGCTGTGAGAGACAGCAGGGGTGAAAGCAGTAAATAGGAGGAAATAGTACAGTAAATTGAGAGGAAACTGGTTTAGTGTAAGCAACTGCCTGAATTATTAATCCAATAACATGGGAATGCAAGTTGCACTCCTGAACTTCTGGTGGCTATTGATCCCTCATTCTCTCCCACCCACTCTTATCCAGATAAATTATCATCTTCTCCATTTTCCCCTGTCCTAGAACAAAGTAAGTGAAAAGTTTTCCTTGTGCTTTCCAAAATGTTTTAATTATTTGACAGTTTTGCTGTATGAAAGAGTTTTAAGGGCCCTTCTTCAATTTCACACCAATTTCTAACAGGAGTTTGCTGTTTGACAGGCATTTTGGAGCTCTCTTTGCCAGTCCAAACCCCAGCAGCAGAGAAGTAAATGCAAAGGTAGGTTCTTGCATGAACAAAGGGAGGTAAGAGAATAGGCCTTTGTTTTGTCTCCTCCAGGGATTCAAAAGAGTCTGGTGGTGACTGCAAATGGTTTGGGTGTGTGTGGTACTGGTAGATTTCTGGCCTTATTCCAGCTTTGCTGGTTCCTCGAAATTAGTTACAATATTCCCATTCAAACTTGTGCAGTTGATTATCTTGAATGGTTTCAGGCTTGCAAAAGGTTATGGGATGTGAGGAACTCGAACATAAGGATCTTCCATGATAAACTCATGAGTATTTCTATATATTGAGGTAAAGGAATTAACTCCATGATACTCAGTGGAGTAAACTCAGAACTTTCTATGTGTCTTGCTGAAACCTCCCCAAAGCTGTTGCATCTTGTTCTATTCTTTAATTTAAGTCTTGTTGACTGCAGGTAAGTGGGAGTGTGTTCCTAGTGCTGGATATGTCTATTTCCTCTTTCTCCTAGCACAGGTCAGTGAATCCTTAAACTGGGTTGAGAAATAAAATTTATGAATGTGGTGAGAAGAAGAGGAAAGACATAAACCACAAAACTCCCATCATGCTTGGAGGGGAAAGAAGTGACTATGTCACTTTGCAGTGGTAAATTACCAAAAGCAAAAACTACCAAAAGTAAAAATTACCAAAGCAGTAGGCTCTGCACTTACACTTGCTTCTCTCCTTGCTCCTATCTTCTGCTTTTTCTGTGGCTGTCAGAACTGGGGAGCTCCTGTGTTCTGATCAATGGAAGCTTGCTGCCTCAAATGGCCCTTCATTCCACTAATGTTTTGGAGATCCAGTTGTGCTGAGTTTGGAAATTAAAGGAAATGGTGTTTAACACAGCAAGATACATTCAAGGTATGTTCAGTATAGAACTGGCAGAGATACCCTCTCTGGTGGGATTTGCTGATCTAGATGCTGTAATGAACTTTCCAGTGAAGTCCAAAGCAAGGCTAACATTCAGTATATTGTCTTTATCTAGACATTCATAACAGAGAATGGTTAAATGCCAGAAATACTTTAAATCCTGTCTTCTGAGGACTATCTGAGTTAGGTACCACAACTTCTTGTTCCTGATGATATGGGAGGCAGAGGATTGATGGCTCCCTCACTCTTTTGTAATATCCATATAGTTTTTATGCCAGAAATTGCCATGTCTGTAGACCACCATTTTCCCCCACTCCTTTGTGTCTTGCTAAGAAAAAATTATATAAATTTAGTCAATTTTTTTTGCCCTGAAATCACATCTGAACTCACTTCAACATCCCTCCTGTCTAAAAACCAAACAATACCAACAGTAACAACAAAACCTACCAAAAAAGTGGCAGAAAAGCTTGGATCTTCACAGTTTTCAATTGCCAAATTGTGCCTTTGCTGCAACTACCAGGGACTTCAACGAGATGTGTTTTCTGACAGCAGCATCTTTCCTATTGTGACAAGGATGGCAAAGGCTAATGGATTGTGTTTTACTGAGCAGAGCCTGCAGTTAGGAACTTGATTCCATAAAGAGATCTTTGGAAGAATTTTGGGATACTTTATTTCTTGGAAGAAGAACAAAGAATTAATGCAGGAAATAATTGCAAAGCTACAGCTCAATTATTGTCACCTTTCATTCAAAAATCATCAAAATCTTTGATTCAGTGGAGGTAGTTTCCAGACCTCTCTTTTTTTTTTTTTTTTTTTTTTTTTTGTCTGATTTTAGTGCTTGTTCCCTCTGTATGACTCTCTCCCCACGTTCAAGACTGTCAGGGAAAAGCTGTAGATAAGAATATCTGTAAACAGTGTTTTAGTGTCTCCCACACAGCAGTCTGGAACTGCCTCCCCTCGTGTCTCTGAAGGTTCATGGATTTCCCAAATCAGTAGGAGTTTATTGATTTATATGCAGGCAAGTTTGTGTTACTACTTTGGTTACTCTTGTGCTTTTTCCTTGCTACTGCTAATTAGCCCAGATCTTGCAGTGTTGATTACATGCAGTAGTAAATGAATATAACTACTTGCATTGAGCTATCACACTGTTCTCTCTCTCTCTTTATTTTTTCTTTTTATTTTTTTTTTAATGCTCATTTAAAGAATAAAAGCCACTTTGAAAACTCTTATCTGAGCAATGAGAGAGATCCAGACTGTGACCTGATACTCAGATGGTGTGGTCTCCTGCACTAGGACTATCCCATAGCCTCTAGTCACCTCATGCAGTTCTTTTGAGATGCTCAGGTTAACAATCATCACCCCTTTGCACTGCTTACCTGTTAGTTACCCTCTGAAAGGCTTGTCCTCTCTCTCAATTACAGTCCTAGCCTGTCTCTGACATCTCATTGGGATCCCAGCTCAGGTTAAAGATTCTTCTACTCTTCCCTGTGTATACATCTGTTTTTTCAGTTGCTGTAGGCAGTCTCACCCTCCTGCTTCAGCAGCCTTGTTATTAACAGAGGTGCCCAGGCTGCAGCTGCCTAGAGGGGCGGCGACTCTCGGGCCCTCATCTTGCCTCCCCAGGCTGCAGGAGGCGTGGAGATTCCCGGCTTCCCCGAGGCCCTCCGTGCAGCCTGGGAGCCTGGCTGTGGAACCTTTCCTTTCCTCTCAGCAGAAGCCGGGATGCTGCTTTCTCTCGGGAGGTGGCAGCACAGCCAGATGCGATCAGCGTAAGCACTCTGACGGCCAGAACTGCAAAGGGCTGGCAGGGAGGTGGGGATGCTGCTGGAATCCTTCCGAGATGGAGCTCCTTAGCTGGGAGCAAGGATTAAGGTGGGGAGCACAGGGGTGCTCATGCATAGGAAGGATAGCTTCAAGCCCTTTTTTGAAGGGGAATGGAATCAGCCCAGCATCCTCCCATACTGGGATCCCTCTGTCCTGAGCGTGTTCCTCTGTATCAGCTGCAGCTGATTGTTAGCCATGGTGTGGGGCCCGAGATGCCCACTGCGGGGACAGTGTCATTTGCTGAGCCTGCAGACACAGCCCCAATTGTCTGTTTATTCATGTGTGGGGAAAGGCTCTGCAGGAGTTTGGGCAGTCAGTACATATGGTGGGTTTTGCAAGCACCCACTTTCCTGCAGGCTGCCATAATGTTATTTTAGCTATCAAGCTGTTTAAGGTAAAATGCCAGGAGAAAGGAAGAGCAACAATCAGCCACCATCCCAACAAATGCTACAACCTGCTCCTCTCTCAGAAGCTCATCTGTTCTTTTTAGCTGGTTTGGAGGCTCCCATTCTCTCCTGAGGTTTTTATAATGGATTATAAAGACAGAGGTACTGTATGGGGTTTAATGTGGCCATCATCTGGAAAACATACCCAGAGGTGTGGTGTTTGGCTTTCCACAGAAAGCAAGCACAGTCTGGTCCAGAAATCTATGGGATATATTGCTTAATCTACCCCTCTGACTCTGTTCTCTGAATTCAATTTCCCTATGCCAAGCACACTGAATCAACTGGAGATGCTACAGAGCTTTCTTGGGAGGTTGCTTGCCTGCTTCTTAAACTTTGAGAAAGTTTCGTGGCAACACAAAATAACCATAGATTCAGTTTTGCCCCAGCAGTAATTTGTGAATTCTGTCTGTGGGCTTGTGCATCCAAAAGCAAAGGGTGCTAGAAATCCCAGTTTAGGCAAGTCAAATAATTTTGTTAGCATCAGCAACTGGAGGGCAGCCAGCCAGTCAGCCCTACAGTTCTTTAAAAAGTAATAAAGTGCACCTGATTTTTGCTCCTTGGATGGCAACCACTGACTGGCAACTAGTCTCATATACCAGGTAATTCCTGCTTGATGCTGCTTAAGGCACACTGAAACCATACCTTAAGCAGGCAGCACTGAGAGGGTGAAGCAGAGAAAGGCAAGAGAAGACCTGAGGTTTATAAGCACTTAGAAAAGTCCCTTTTTGCCCCCTATTTGCTCCTGGCAGTCTTAGAAGGCCCATTCTTACTCTCATGACTTGCTCTGAAGAGGGTTGGAAAGTGCTGCAATTCTCTTTCAGAACAGTTTTTTTCCTGGGTGACCCAAGTGTCCCAGAAAGATCCTGTCACACTGCAGGACTAGTCGTGATAACTGCTCATCTTCTCTGGGGCTGGGTAGCAGAATGCAAACAGCTCAGGCAGTGAGGACTAAGCAAATCCACCTTTCCTGTCTGCATTTTCCTTCTAGCTCAGTTCTGGGGAATCCTCCCACTGCCATGTGGATCCCTCTGCCCTGGAGAGACAGTTGTGTCAGCATGACCACCACCAGGCCTTCTGCCAGGTCCCTGTGCAGGTGCAGAGCCAGGGCTGCAAGCAGCCACCCCTCCAGAAGCAGTTCCACAGCAGTGCAGTCAGGAACATGCATTCAAAGGATGCATGTATGGAGGAAGGAAGCATTTGAGGGATAAATCCCACACAGGATAATGTTGGTGACTGCAGAAAAATAAACAACAAACCACCAACAGGATGAATGTAAAGGAGAAGGGCAGAGACCAAATTCTAAGACACTGGTTTTGAAAGGTTGGTGGTACCTTGCCTTTTGGAACAGCCTTTGACAACTGGGAGAGAGTTTGTCTGATTTTAATTGGGAGTAACCATATTCACAGCAGGTGTCACATGTCACCTAGTCCATCTGTCTTCCTGCCTTTTCAGTTTGCCAGTCTTCTCTCTTTTCCCCTGCATGTCCCAGGGATTTGAAAAATGATCCTTTCTTCAAAGCATCCCCAGTAATTTGGACCACACTGTTACACCACTTATGAGACTGATGCCTTTCAAAGCTGCAGCCTTTCTTCCTGCAGCAGCTCCTGACAACCTTCTATAACATATAGCCTTAAGAACAGGTCTGGGGAGATACACTTTTACTAGGAGGAAAGACATTAGGGATGGTACTAAAATCAACAGAAAACAGATCATTTCAAGCAAAGAAGGTAGCTTAGTCCTTTCTATGAAGTGCAGAACTATAATATCACTAATTTCACTTTGCAAAGTGTACTGGAAATCTCTTAATGCACTTTTTTTTTTTTTTTTGTAAAATGTATCTGCATAGACTGATCAGTAAATATTAATTAATTAAACACGCATATGCAGTATGTGTTCTGTCCTGCACCATGTTTGCTATCTTTTTTGTTTTCCTGAGAACACTCCCACCTTTTTAGCAAGCCTTAAGATCTCTATTGCTACATTGTTTTTGCTGTCAGATACAGAAAGATAAATCCAGACCACATGATTGCTGGCTGCATGGCTTTACCCCATTGGCAACCATTTCCCCCTGGTGACATCAGCTGAGGTGGGGAGACTATAATTTTATACTATAGCAGTCACTTAAAGTGAAAATGAATGCTAACATCTCTCTGGTATGTGCATGCCCTAGTTTACATGTTTGATCAATGTCCTCTTTCTTACTGACAAATGTCCTGCTGGAGATGTTGCCATACACTTTTAGGAATGAAGATTAGAATTGATGCTTCTATTAATAAGAAATCTTGTAAATTCTGCTTTGAAAAGAGCTATTTTCATGAAGGTGAAGAGTAAATTTTCTCAAGCGTCCAACACCCATTTGCAAAATACTTATTTGCAATAGTCCTGAATATGGACCAACGAGACAGAAACCTGAATTTATGCAGCTGCAATGTATAGCAATAGAGATGCCTCATAATCAAGCAGCATCTGAGGAAAGGGGCAGTCAGTGAAACTGAAGCTTTCCATGCGGGTAATAGAGGTGTTAAAGGGTGTTTACATGGTGGAGGGCATTTTTCTTCTTCAAATTTACCTTGATTGTCTGTGCAACTTTCAGGCTCAGCCTGGTGCTGCAAATATTTAGGTACGTGCATAAGTCAAGGCACAAGTGTTACATGTTTTTCAAATCTTAATCCCAATCCAAATATTAAAATTATTCCAACACATCCAGTGACAGCATCATCTTGTTCTTACTGCAGGTCCCTGCTTTAGGTTTAAGTCTATTTGGAGACAGCCAGACACCCCACCCCAGCAAGCACTGGGTCTCGGGAAAAAGCTGTATGCACACAGCAAGATGGGTGGAAAGGAGCCAGACCAGAACAGTGCTGTTGGGCCCAAGTAGTTATGAGAGGTAGAGTACAGATATTGCCTGTCTCTATCTATGCAAGGAAATGGCCTTTTAGTGCTTCTACAACTTCCTCTTTCCCAAATCCATGGAGCGGCACAGCGTACAAATGGATTTAGAAGGGGTGGCTCTTCAGAGAGATCGCATCTCCAGGGACCTGCAAAGATGGGTGAAGTTTCAAGACCTGCAGTTGTACTGGGGAGCGGATTGCCCTCAGTTTCCGTATCATGGGAATATTACCACGGACCTTCTGGGGAAGGTACTGACGGAGGGAGCTCCCAGAACCAGCTCCTGTGCCTGTCGTCTCCATCCTCGCAATACAACAGGCAAGGCTTGGGCAACTCTGGCAGCACCCTTCAATCCACGTTCATTGTAACTACTCTAAGCCCAAATCGCACGCCGTAAACTGCGCGTCCTCTCTCCAGCAATTCCACGTTCATTTAAAAAAAAACAAACTGGACTGCGGGAGAACAAAAGGGCTACAGCAACAACACCGCCGGCCCCAGCTCGTTCTGCATCGATTACCATGGGCGAAAACAAGTTAGAAGTTTATTGAGGGCTGAATCCCCTCATGTGAAGAGAGCAGGGAGGTAAACCCTAAGGGTTTGTAGCGAGGCGCTGTAGGCAGAACCCGAACGCCGCTGGCAGAGTGACGAGCGAACTCGGCGCGGCCCCGCCCGGGCTGCCGCCCTCAGGAGCGCGCCCACGTGACCGCGCCCACGTGACCGCGCCCTCAGCCCCCGCACCTGCCGGCGCGGTGGAAGGGAGGCGGGGCGGGCGTGATGATAAAATGGCCCCGCCCACCGGCCCCGGTCCTCCGGCCCCGCCCTGCCGCGCACGCGCGCGGAGCAGGACGGGCCGATTCACGCACCCAAAATGGCGGCGGCAATGGATGTGGATACCCCCAGCGGAACCAACAGCGGCGCCGGCAAGAAACGCTTCGAAGTGAAGAAAGTGAGGCCCCGCCGGCGCGTCCCTCCGGCTGCTCCCGGAGGGACGGGGTGGGGCTGGGGCCGGCCTGATGCCGGCGAGCGGGACGGAGAAGGGGGCGACTTTCCGCACCCCTCGCGGAGCCGGGCGCCCGGTTCCGCACCGGAGGGGCGGGGCGAGGCCTTCGGGGGGGCCCTGGCGTATGTCCTAGCCAATGGCTGAGGCGGGCCGCCGCACGTGCAGCGGGAGCTGGCCAATCAGCGGGCGCGGATGGCGGGGGCGGGAGCAGAGCTGGGGGCGCCGGCGGGGCCGAGCGGGCCGGGATGCCGTGGCCGGGGGATGCCGTGGCCGGGGGATGCCGTGGCCGGGGGATGCCGTGGCCGGGGGATGCCGTGGTCGACGCTCCGCCGCTCGCTCCCCTCGGACGCTGCCGCCACGACGGGCATCGGCTGTTCCGTAGCCTGAGCCTCTGCGCAGCTCAGGCCGGCGAGCAGCGCTGCAGTGCTTCCGCCTCCCCATCACCCTCTGGCCGCTGTGGCCCAGCCGCCCGGGCTACCCCATGTAAAATGCGCAAAATGCTTTCTACAAATGTCAGTGGCTGACTTGTCTCCTCCTTATTTAAATCGAGCCATAACAATGTGTTATTGAGCAAATGTTCTCATGCCACCCAGGCTTTGCCTCTTCGCTCAGAGCAGCCATAATATCGCTCTCCTATCCAGTGCCACCAGTTTGCCAGCTGGGTCACGGTGACTGTCCGAGGCTCTTCACGAGGGTGTAGAAAAGCGGGGATAGATTGTGTGGGCTAAGGTATAATTTGAGGAAAAGTGGCCCCTGGACTGAATATCAGTACATATTTCCAGTGATTTCTGCTTGTAGATGAGTTTGTTTGAAATGCAGCTGCCATCAGTGATGATGGAAACCCCTGGATCTGTGCAGAAGGAAGTGTTTGGGTTACATAATTGTTTGTCATTTGGAAATAGGGACAGATATAATGAGAGTGGTAGACAGTGGCATAATTTATGTGTCAGTGGGAATCCTCCTCCCCAGCAAGGTACCATGATCTTTGCTGCATGTGTGGCTCAGTACAGGTATGTGAGCCATCAGAGTAGACCATGATGGGACAAGAGATTAAGCACCAGAGTGTATAGGAGAGATAAGGGTGCTGAGAACTTTTATCTCAGCTGCCTTGAAGTGTCAAGTCCATGAGAGATGAGTAGCTCAGCCAGAAGGCCAGCTATACTTGAACTTGGAAGATTGGGAAAAAAAATAAGATCACTACTGGTGCATGTCCTGAAAGATCTTGTGAATACTTTTTATATTGGTACTATTGACAAATTGAAGAGCTTATCAAAGTCGATACTTCCTATCAATACTTGGAAGTCAGCATTCCTCTTTTAGTGTCCCAAACTGAGGGAAAGCAAGGAAAACATTGAGATGGAAATGGAACACAGTAGAGAAGGTTTACTATACTACAGTCAGTGCAAATATATACTGAAAAAATGTAAGGGGGAGAAGAATCTACACTACTTAAGTGGTAAATGAAAATTATCCTGATTACCACTACAATATTTTGGATTGCTTTGGATGTTGAAGCCAGGCCCATCTATTTAATGAGTTTACAAAAGATCTGATTATGGATTTTGTCTGGAGGAATAAAAAGGTACCATTTTTTTCTGCATAGCTTGCCCTAAAGTCCTCAAACTCTTCCCCTGAAGCAGCATGGGACAGTGCTATTGCTTTTTTATATTAATAAAATAAGTCTTTGTAAGGTTGATTTAGTAATACTTTCAAATTTTTATATCCACCCATGCTGATAGGTTGTTGGTTATTAGCCTTTTGTAGGGAAGATTATTCAGGAGTCAGTGGAGGGTAGCATTAGGGATTTAGTTTTTGACCCCAACTGCTCTGAAGGGTGATTGCTAGGAGAACTGCTGCAAATAATGGGAATTCCTCTTAACAAAAATGGCATCTGAATTGGTCTTTCTCCAAGGGACTGTCCTTTCCTACACAACTGAGGATTTGGCATGAGCTGCATTCTTGCCATTGGATCTTGAATGGAAATCCAGATGTTTGCATTTGTTTCACCAAAAAAAAAAAAAAAAAGTATCCCAGCTTTTCTATTTCAAAAAGTACATGGAATCTTGAAGAGTAACAAGGATTTCTGTCCACTGTAAATTGAATCAAAACTATGTTTTCTTTTTTCCCCCCTCTCCAGTGGAATGCTGTAGCTCTGTGGGCATGGGACATCGTGGTTGATAACTGTGCCATTTGCAGAAACCACATTATGGATCTATGTAAGTAAATGGGGGTGGGACACAGTTTGGACTTGAGGATATAATTCAGCAAAGCTTTCACTTAGTAACTAACTCTTCTGCTTATCTCTCTTTTATGTAATGCTGAAGTCTCATAATCTGTTTTTGTGACTTCTGTCACCATACTGTGTCTTCCTCACCTTTTTCTAGTAAAGAGTAGGATCACTTGATGCTAGGTCAACAGACATGATGCTGCTGAGTGTATTTTGGATGCAACAAAGAAGAAAAGGAGTAATAATGAAGAGGAACTGAAATTATTCAGGGTTGTCAGGCATTGTTTACAAGGAGAGGAATTATATTTCAGAGCTGGGGAGGTTGCTGTGAGTGTCAACCTCTCCATGAGGTTTCATTAAGATGAAATCTTGTGACACTCTCTGTGTCTGTGTCTGGCAAGGAAAGACATGGACCAGCAAATGAATCTGACTCCTCATTCTATAGAAGCTGCCTTGCCGAACTTAGTACATGTTATAGTAGAGGGAATTTTGTTGCCACCTAGAAACTTACTTGTTCACTTACAAAGGAGACTAATCAAATGTCAAAGTAAAAAGCAATACATTGTTAGTATTGGTTTGATTTTATTTTTTTTTCTGTATAATCTTGATGGTTCATTTCTTTCAGGAATGAATAGAATGAATCCTCATCTATGCATGAAGTCACTGTTTTCAGTCCCTTAGAGTATTGGTAATGAGTAGAAACCCATTTCTTTCTTCAAAAATGACAAAGTACTGTTGGCACCATAAACTGCCCATCTTGTTTAACCATGAGGGGACAGAAGACCTTTTAACATACCCCAGGCAGACATTTGCCTATATCCCTGAAGTGTGAGGCTGATGAAATCCCCCAAAACAAACTGAGGTCCAAAGACAGTGCCTGTGCATGGCCTGTCCTGGAATAATTTTGTTGCACTTTGGTTTTGTGTAGTCACCCTTGGTACCAATACTATTGCCAGCTTCTTGTCAATAAGACTGTGTGAAAATAAAACCCTTCAGAAAAATGAGACTTCAAGTTTATAGGAACAGCTACTGAGAGATGCACCTGATTTTTACTTCATATTTAAATAAGAATTACAAAATTACTTTCAGAAGCTTTGTTTGGGTGGGTTTTTAGTTGTTTTTTTTTTTTTTTTAATAAAGACAAAACACACCTTAACACACTGGTCTAAAAATGGGTTAAAGAGGTTCACTTCTCTTCTTGGGGACAGAAATGTTTGTATTTTTAGCCAGCTACTGCCTATCCATGCTTCAGTTTATTCTTGGTTATTAGATAGGGGATGATAACACTAAAAATAACAGGAATTATGAAATAAATTGGGGTTCTTTCAAGCAAAGATTTCCTTTTAAAGTGTCTCTAACCCTGTGCCATCTTGGAAAGAAATTTCAAAAGAAGGTGGACACTGGACTACTACTTAGTCTCTCAGTTTTATAATATATTGAGAGGAAAGCATTTTGCTGACAAGAGGTTAGAATTTCAAAGATTTATTAGAACATAAGTTACATTTATAGAATCTACAAATGTATAGAATGAATATATAAAATTCTGTAATTCAAGACAATTATTCATGATAAGAGGGATGTATTTTAAGATAGGAGATGCTGGTGTGTTTCATTCTATCTATCTGCCTCAAAATTAATTGTGCCTTCCATGATGGACCAAATACAGTCTGATATGTTTGTTGGTTTTTTTTGTAAATAGCAAATAGGACATATGGGATGAAGAAGAGATGTGGAGGAGCTGGAAGAAGAATGGACAAATGCTACTTTTCAGTAGTAAATTTTGTTTATCAGTTCTTAAAAAATATTTTTAAAAGTCCTACCAATATGTGGGTGGTGGTTGAGAGGAAAAACAGTAAAGGAAAAAGACACAGGTAGATTTTTTTCTTTTTTGAGTTGCTCAAGCATAGCATGTTATTAATTTGTATGTGCAGTTATGAGGAGCCTGGACTGCAAGTGACAGACCAAAATTGACAGCATACAGAGTAGAAGGGATAGCTAAATTGGTATTCTGAGATCAGTGTTGGCTCTGGATTTGCTTACTGCCTTGTTACAGATCATTAATGTTGTTAAAAAACTCTTTAATTAGATTTTCAAACATAGGATGTGAAATGATGGCAAATTGAGAAAAAAATAATAGAATGTGCAGGGAAGAACAACACACAAGATTTGATTTGATAAAATGCAGGATACAAATATCTCCCTAGCAATGAAGAGAAACCTAGAAGGGGAAAACACTAGAAGAGTGATAAGTAATGCCAGTCGTGATAATGAAAGGTTGTTAATGTTGTTAATAGCTTTGAACTGTGTAAAACATGCCATCAAAACACTGTCCCCTTGCTTTGACAGTAACACACCAAGTACACCACAAATCCAGTTTCACAATGATAGATACATTGCATAGAATCCAGAGAATTTAAGGATGTTTATTAGATGGAATGGGTTTGGATTTATTTCTTGATGTATAAATATACAGGTGATTTCAGTAATAGAAAATGCATAGGAAGTGGGTTGGTTCTTATGATGTCGAGATTGAGAAGCTGCCATTATATAAGATGCATTTCTACAGCTCCTGAGTTGAAATGCTTCCATTGCATCTTTCACAATTATTGACAGGTATTTCAGGTTTTAGCTGTATCTTTCTGTCCTCACCTGCAGATACTCTGTCAAAAGCAAGGCAACAGAAGAGTCATTCAGTATTCCTCCAGTACCTGTAACTATCTGACTCTTACAGCTTCTTTTGAGTCAGCAGATGATAAATAGCTTCTCTTTTTTTCAAAAACCAGGATCAGCAGCTTTCATTCTAGGATGGAGATTGTCCATGTGTTTTATTTTTTTTTTTTTATTTGTTGATATATTGTCCTTTTCTGAAATGAAGCAAGTACAAGACCAAAAAGTGCTTCAGCTTTTGGGAGGCCCTTTTTTGACAGCCAAAGGTAGCAGTGCTAGCAGTAGTCTCCAGTGTGTTTGATAAGGGAGCTAAACTTGGGTGTCTTTTTGGAAGAGCTTTCCATCACTGCCAGAGAATTTCTCTTCAGCCACTTCCACAGAAGTTCATCTGTCTCTTAAACTTTTGGGACTGTCATGCTTTAGACTGTCAGTGAAAGTTTAGGTTTGTCAATGAAAGTTTGAGTAATATTGAAACTAATGTCAATGCTGCTTCTTTTCCTTACTTAAAACATCTTTCTTCCCTCTCACTCCCAGGCAAAATACAGTCCTTTAAATCCTGAAAAACTAAAAATGGTGTTCATGCAGCTTTAGTGTTACGGCCTCTTAGAGAGGGGAAAAAAAAGACAAAATAACACAAAAAATGGGCTAGATGGACTTCAAGTCTAATATGCCCAATATTTTGTTTCCAGCAGAGAAAGACAAAACACATACTTACACAACATACTTATTGTGTGCTGGAGTATTTTACTTGCTTTCAGCAGAGGCTTTCTGAGTTAAACTTTGCTTGCACTGGCTTTTGTCCCTTCAGATTAATTTCCTCATCTTTTCCTACTATTTGTCCTCTCACTGTTATCTGTTACTGTACAGACTCTGGCTAGAAATATAGAAGTTAATATACTATGCCCCATGACCATGAGTCCATACTGCAATAACAGTAAAATTGTTGCTACATCTCAAGTGTAGAATTTTATACAATTATCCAAACTAATTGAAGTTCTCCAAGGACCTTGAGCATCTTCCATACTCTTAATCAGATTTAGTTTTATTGCTGTATTTATTGAGAGATTCAGGATTTAAGACATCAGACCTTTCAAAAGTACTGGATTTTGTTTTCTTCTATAGGCAGGCAAGGGATTGAGTTTCAGTCTCCCTGCTGTGGTATATCACATCTTTGATGTAAACCATATGATAAATACAGGTTCACTCAAATCTTGCAGAACAGCTGTTGCTACGGAGTTTCTTCAGACATCTGTCTTGTTTTGGGTAGTTCCTCATGACTAAGGTTGACATCTCTTGCATCTCAGAAAAAAATGGGCCTTTCTTTTATTTTTCACAACTAAAAAGTGTGAAAAGTTGAGAAAGGGCTGAATAAGACAGAACAAATAGAGATCACGTTTTTCGACCAAACCTGTGGGATTTGAAAGGTTTTGAATATTTAATTGATGAATCAAATACTTTTTCCTCTAAGCATATTCATGCCCACAAAGAGTGAACAGAGAACTGGAACTCATTCAGACATCTTCTTTGCCAGGGAAAAAAAAATCTGCCAAACAAGAAAGCAGCAAGCCCATGTATTGAGTTCTAAGATGATAATCTATCAGCAGATCTTTTAAAATCATTTGGGCTTCACTCTTAAAGAAGGCATTCTTTAGCAAGAAGTAAAATGTTCATCTCATAGGTTTGTGCTGCTGATGATGGAGGAGTTGGAAATATCTTTTTTTCTTCTGAAATTTCTTCTTGAGCTGGAGCAGAAGTGAATTGTTCAGGCTTTAGAATGGAGAACTGGCTTGTATGATTTATTTTCTGGGTGTTCTTCTTTTTTTCTTCACTCTTTTTCATCTCCTTCATCCATGCCATCTAACACAAAAGCCCAAAACAAAACCCACACTGATAAATAGGTTGGGGATCATCCTGGGTACTCAGCTCCAAGGTATAAAAATTCCAAACCATACTGTATTTCCTATTGTGGATTTTTGGGATGTACTTACTCATTACAGGACTATAAAGACAGGCAAACACCAGCATTACATGAGCAAATTAATTTGCATATAAAGTACATAATGTCTGGCAGGAATATATAAGAATTTATATTGAGAGAAACCTGGAAAGAAGTTAAGGTAAATGTACAGTCAATTCATCGTCAAAAGACATCTCTGTGAACACAAGAAGAAAAAATGAAAGTATTTATCCTTGAAATTTGGGAAGCAGACACATGTTCAGATGAGCTGTTTACTCTTGCCCTGTGGAGCTTTGGAATGCTAAACAAGTAGAGGAAGGAGGAAATCAGAAATAAGTATGTTTTGATGTTATATTTCTGGAAAAACAGTACACATTAAACCAATAGCTCTTGATACTTTCTGGTATGTTAAATACCACAAAAGAGCTTCTTCTCCTTTGCCTACATTTGCTATTATGAAGGAATCTACCAGTTAGTGTTGCATGTACATCTTACACTCCTGTGTATATTTGTTCAATCTTTATTTTCACAGGCATAGAATGTCAAGCCAACCAAGCGTCGGCTACCTCTGAGGAGTGCACAGTTGCATGGGGTGTCTGCAATGTAAGGAAAACTTTTATTGTGGAGCTTGTGTGGGGTGATGCTGTCCTCCTTTTTTGAAGATGTGGGACAGAATGAGTTCTGTAGCATGTTTCACATAATCCACCAGAAATAAGAATTTTAAAGTCCTTATGTTTACTAGAATGTAAAAAGGAGAGAAAGAAGAAAGGGAAAGATGGGGAGATGTAATAAGACACAGAAGAAAAGGGAGGAAGATAAGCCTTTTTTTTTTTTTCTTAAAGTAATAATTGTTCTTTTATTCTGAGCATGATTTTCCTGATCATGGTTTGCCTAGAAATTATACCTTTTCCTTTCCCCTGGTAATAGGATAATTTGGATGCCAGCCTGTTTGATTTGTCTATGTGCAGGCTAATTCAGAGAGTCAGTCTGGGGTAACCAGGTAATTTCCTTCCAGTTTGGGGGGAAGATCAAATCAATTGGTCCCACTAGCATGTGAACTTCGATCTTGAATACTTCTTAGCTAGCCTGGGTCTGAGTTGGAAAATAAACTATTCCATAGTGGAATAACTCTCTGATCCTCAGTCCCATCTTTACTGTGCTGTGGGATCAACTTACAATGTGATAATGCTGGAACAGGACTATAAATGTTGCAATTCTGTTTGCAGAGGACAAGAGCAAAATTTTTAACCATGTCAGAATATTCTAGTGTCAAAATTATGTTGTTGTGTGTGAGAGTCACCACAAGTGAAACCTTGGTTTTAAGTAGCTGTATGGATAAGAAAAAGGATGCCCTTATTAAACACATAAATGAGGGGTGGGTTTTTTTTCTTTCTTTTTTGCAAATTCCTTTTTATTCAGGCTCTGGTATCTCCTGCAAACTTACAGAAAGCTTCCTTCAGCATGTATACATTCATATCATCTCTGCTACTCACTATGAAATCCTCTCTTTCTGATTGTGCTTCTTATCAGCATCTGCTTTGCCTGTTTTAGCAGCTGCTAAACTCTGCACTCCCTCCTCCATCAGAAGTCAGTCAGTTGCCACTGCATGCACTGTGGAACAGGCTCCCTGCTGCCGTTTCACTAATGCTTCCTCCTCTCTGAAAACGTGGATCAATTCCTTGGTGTTTATCAGCTAATTGACTGATCAGTTGTCCCCACCTTTGCCTTCAGCCTCTTGCTATTCTCTTTGATTTTTTTCAGTGGTAGTTTTCACACTGAGCTGCATTCATACAGTCTGAAATCATGTGATCTGAACTTTGTCTTCCAGCACGCTTTCCACTTCCACTGCATCTCTCGCTGGCTCAAAACTCGCCAAGTATGTCCGCTGGACAACAGGGAATGGGAGTTCCAAAAGTACGTATGCTGCACAGATTTCAAGATGTCCTGTAAATACTTGTCCTGTAAATATAAATGATCAATGTCAGATTGGTGTGTCTGAGGGCATAGCTGCTGTTCAGAGAGGTTCTTTCCTTAGTCACTGGTTCTAAGTGAGCTCTGAAGGAAGTCCAAACAGCTGTGGGGTATGTGGGAGCTGTTAAAAAGCAGTGATTTCTACTGACATTCTCTCTAAAGAATGGAGAGCAGGAGAGAAGTGGAATTAGCTAGAAGTGGAGTCTCAGGTGAATACTGTGCTGCTGCATGAGCAATTTGGGTTTAGAGGATGACCTAAATTCAGCTGCTTGGGTTCCAAAGTGTTTCTGCTGAAGTGCCAGACGTCTTGTTGGGTCCCTCTATTATCTTGATGATTTGTTTTATAACTCATATAGCCTCAAAGATTAATACAGCTGATTTCCTAGCATCTGGAAATCAAGTTTCCATGTGGCCATTCCTGCAACTTTGGCCCATTTATTTAAAATGGCTGTATTGTTTGTTTTATTTAATGTTTCTTAAAGGTCTCATGTGAAGAACTGTAGTAGGACATCCAAGAATGAGTTTTTGAGGGATAATAATATTTTGAGATATAATTGTTCATTCAGAATAGTTAGGAAGTTTACCTATCACTTGCTTCATTCTGCACCATTGATCCGGTAATTTTTCTTAACTGTGGATTGTCCCTCTCCACACCCACTTTAAAAAAAAATAAATTTATTGTAGTCAGAGTCCAGGCTGAAACAAAGCAAAATAGGTATTATAACTGTTGAGGATTGTGTTTGGGCTCTGGTACACAGTCAGTTGTGCAGATCATAATTTACATGACAGCTGAAGTATCAAAACCATAGTTGTGATATTAAGATGTTTTCCTGAACACACAATGAAAACTGAGTCCATGTTGCCTGGCTAATCATTTCATATTGCATGGGCAGCATGATGAGAAACAGAAACATGAATTAATATCTTTTCATGTGTGTTCAGTGTTACTTCTGGGGCTGTGACAAGCTTTGGCCTTGTTTCATGCCAGATATATTTGAAGTGGGATTCAGGGTAAAGATGACTGGTACTGAAATCTCTTGCACATGGTGTTGTGGATTGTTCAGACTCTCTTCTAACTGGTGTCTGGGTAGTCTTTTGGGGAAAGTGAAATGTGGAGAACTTCCTAAGATTTCCTTAACAGCATTTCACCTTCATCTCATTTATATATTAATTATGCTGTGGCAGAATGAAAATAAATCCACACAAACCAGCACTCCAATGAATTGTAATTTTTAGAAAAGCATTAACATATTATCTGTTTGCAGGTATGGACACTAGAGAGATGGTCACACGCTTCTTGTTATGTCATCGAACTCAGTTGTTCTTGTCACTATGAGTTTGTTTTAGTGACTTGGAAAGTCAGTAATGTATACAATTCTTCTTTCATGCTAATTTCTTCCTATTGTGTACCATTGAATAAAGTCTTGCTGGAGCTTCCTGTCAAAGTTTTTTGTCTTGCATTCAGGAGTGGGCAATCGGAGCTTGAGGGAGGAGAATTACCTTCAGATCGGGGACTTAAGCTAAGCTTAACTCTTTAGCTGGACAGTGCTTCTTTTTTGCTGTGCTTTTGACTGTGAGTTTGGTCCTACTCCCACATGTCTGAGAACCACACCTTTGGCTCACTGAGGTTGGTGTTAAGCTCCTTTGTGTAGTGCAGTGGGTGCAGGACTTGGCCTGGCTAAGAGTAGTTTATGCAAATAGCTTTTTGTGTGGACATGCTTTATTATAGCAGAGTTGAAATGATCCATACAATTACGGGTTGTGTCATCATTAGAAACTATTCTCTCACTTCTGCTCTTGAGTTTGACTAGACCACCTCCCCTGCAGAGGAAATTTTCACTATCTTCCCAGTTCCAGCTGTTTAGCTTTGGGGAACAGAAACAGGATGTCACTTTTTGTCAGTGTTCATAAGCCACTTTCATGTGTTGAGTGAAAGTAAACTCAGGAAATTAATGTACTAGATTGAAAAGCTAGAAGTAAGCAGTATATAAGCAAACCAATTCTTGGTTGGCTTCCTAGTGGTATTTTTCCCAGTTCAAGTCCAACTGGTCAAAAATCATTCCTTTGAAAACTATGTAATGATCTGTTTGGTGTCTCCTCTGCCAAATGGCCTGGTATCCTGCTCATTGCATCAAATTTTGCCCTGTATGTCAAGCACCTCAGTAGAATGCTGGGAACTGAAACAGCAACCAATAAATTCTTCCTGCTCCAAAAGGCAGCCTCTTCTTGTCAGCAGTGGTAGTGGTAGACATGCTAGATTTCTGTCTTTGGCTATCCTTGATGCCATCTTTGGATGTCATTTTTTTGCTACATACTGAGGATGGGAAATTTGATAGGTGATGTTAAAGATTAGTGTGCTGTAGTGATAGGGGATAGGGCCAATGACAGAACCAAAACTTGAAGGTTTTTCCATAATTGCTGGGGCTTTGTCTAATTTGCAGCAAGCAAATGTCAGGATTATTTTATCAGTTGGTGTTATTGCTCTGAAATTACATGGCTCTGTTTTCCACCCTTAAGAAAGAGACAGGAACAAGTAGGACTAGAAGAGTTGATAGCTATACAGCTTATTTGCCATATTTCTTGGTAGAAAACTCATCCTGAATTTGCCAGGTAGTTTTGGTGATGGAGGCAGGAAGGGAACAGAAGAGGAGGGGGAAGATGATCTCAACAGTTGTCAAAGTATTCATCCAGGCAACAGGGTATCCAGGTTAAATGCCATTCCCTGAAATTTGAACTCCTATTTAGTGTCCTGTCGAGATGAGTGAAATGTCAGATGTCCCTGTTTTTGATTGTCCATTTTGTTTGCAGTATTTAGTTTTTCAGGACCTGGTACCCAGATGCTCACCAATTTATACCCTTGAGAACTTTGTTTTGGGTCCAGCTACATCATTCTGACTCATTCCCCTTTCATCTGTGCATATTGCCCTAAGCATATTTTTTTAGCTGGGGACAGAAACATTTTCCTCTCCTATGTGGCTTCGTGTGCATTTGCTTGAGGCTGTGCCTGCAGAAAGACAAGGTGGTTTGGTATTTTTTATTGCTTTTATTTTTTATTTTTTTTTTAATGTATCCTCCAAATGGCTGGCTACAGGCACTCTCCCCTAAACACCCTTTGAAACTCTGCTCTGCTGCATTGCGTAAAACTCTGTTAAATTTGATTTCAGATTGCCTTTGTAGTATCTGTCCCAAACCTGGTTTTCCCAAATGAAAAATACAGAGCATAAAGCACCAATTGCTTACATGCCCAGGGAAGAAAATCCTTTTTCAGCTGCTGCCCATTGCAGTGGCCCTGCTGCCACTTCCCCTGCTGCAAAGGTGATGGGCTGTGGCTGCTGCAGCACAGGGCTGCTGGTAGCTCTGTTTTCTGTAGTGCATTGGGGGTTGTGTTTGGAGAGACAAGGAAAAGCTTCAGTGAGTGAGCTCAGAGAGAAGCTGTGTGGCACAGGCAGCACCAGGTGAAGGTACAAGAGCTCTCTTTTATCCAAGGGCACAAAGTGCCCCATGTCCCCAGGGACTGCTTGCTTGCTCGGGCTGGTATTGCTCTGTCCTAACTTTTACTGTTCAGCCTCTCCACCTCTGCTAGATGTGGAAGAAAACCCATTTATTCCCACTGCCTTTTTTCCTGAAGCAACAATCATTTTTTACTACAGCTTCCCCTTTTTTGTAAAATACACAGAGCTTCTTGGGGAGGAAGTAGGAAAAGGGCACATTTCTAAGTATCCTGTGGTGAAGATAGGTGCACAGGGGAGAAAAGACCATGTCAGTATGGTTTGCCCATCCTATAAATGGAGAATGCATTTGAGCTGTGGATTTGAAAATAAAATCAGGAGAGAATGACAGTTAAAACTGCAGAGAACAGTGCATCCTGAAACTGCCTGGCTTAGAGAAAAACAAATCACTGGTAGACCTGCTGTGGAGCAGAAGATAATTTTGACATTTCTGATTCTTTCTACAAGTCTGTCAGCTGAAGCAGACTGCATTACTGAGCAGGCCATGGCAGAGAACATCCAGAATGGCCAGACAGTGACTTCCTTCTCTGCCTTTTGCAAAGAGACAATGAGCTCCAGGTGCTGTGTGACACCGGCTGTGCCTCTTGCACCAAATCCCTCAGTGGTCTTGCATTAAAATGTCAGGATCAGGACAATGTAACCCCAGGATGACACGGCACATTGAGCTGTGTGGAAGTAGAAGGGGATGGATAAGAATTTTCCTGTCAAAATTGCTGCAGACTGTACATTAAAAAAATACCAGGCTGTCAGGAGTCTGCTGGCTGCAAAATGTCTGATGCCTGAGAAAAATGGCTGAAGCCTCAACCAGTTTGCCAGGTTTGTAGCGACGCACTATGGAGTGAACTTCATCATCATGTCCTCCTGCTGCAGTCAGATAGGGGAGTATCTGTGGAGATGCAGTTTTGGCTGGGATAAGGAAACTTTGAGGAAGCTTTGTGTGGTGCTGTGCAAATATCCCTTGTAGGGGAGCTCCAGGAGCTGCTCCCACTTCTCTATGGTCAGGTATGATGGTGAAACCCCAACCACACATGAGAAAATACACCTTTGAGTGTGGAGTTGTCTGTGTGCAGGTAAGAAAAGGACCTGCAGCTCTCAGCTCTCTCCCACTATCTCCTAATAAAGAAGCTAATGGCATCCCCAAGTGGTCTGGGACCACAACAGCAAAGCTGATGTGAAGATGAGCTCACCAGCACTAGTACTATGTGAGCTGCAGCAACTCCTGTGCAGGTGTGAGCTGAGCTTCCAGGAGAGAAGCAGCCACTTGGGAAGATCTGCACTATTTCTGGAAAACTGCCTCCTCCAAAGGCATCAGGGCAGAGACTGGCAGTAACACAACTTCCTTGACTGACTCTGCCATGAGTTTCATTCCTCAAGCTAAAAACGAGCAGCCAGGAATGGGGAGGAAGATAACTCAGAGAGGGGCAGAGGCAGAGACCAAGACTAAGTCTCTGTGCTTGCTCCCCTTGTCAGGCAGGCAAGGAGATGTTCTGGAGGCTGGGGCCTACCCTTGGTGAAGAACACAAGCTCTTCTTTTGTTAGTTTGGGGGTGATCCCACGTTGTATTTGGGCAGCGGGAATGTGGTGCTGTTGTGGGACAGCAGAAAGGCACTTGAAAGGTGTGGAGGTGATGCCTGTGAAGCATTGCTTGGCCAACATGCTGCCAGCCCTTTCTGGAGCACCATGAACTCCCATCCTTCTGCCCTATGGCAGCTGCTTTGCCATCCAACAAAGAGATGAACATTGGCATTGTAAGAGGACACACTGGCACCTCAGGTTGCTCATCCCAGCCTGGGTGACAGCCATCACTTCCTGAAGATCCCTAGATCATGGCTGGAGAAAAAGAGGAGGAGGTGACACTGCTGGGGTATTTTCCTAATGCTGTTTCCTCTGGGGGATGGAGGGGAAGAGGAGGGTGGATGTAGAGAAGCATCCTTTGTCTCCCTGCTTTGCTCACCACCTTCTCCCCACAAAACCTGTGGCAAGAGTAAGCTCTTCTTGTCTGCTTTTGCTTTTACTCACAAGCTCTCTCTACCAATATTGCTGCCAGTTTAATCTGCTTTGAGGAAACACACCATTCCACCACCACAGGCTCCAAACATTGTTCAGTTTTCCTCCCCAGTGCAGCAGGATTTGCAGTAAGCCTGTTATTGCTTGCCACAGGGCACCTTGGTGCATGGATGTTTTCCACATGCCACTCAGCCCACCACTGCCCTCTCCCCACTCCCCACTGCTCACTCTGGTCTCCTCTTTCATTTCCCCTCTTTCTGATATGGTTCCCATGGAGATCCAAGGCACCAGTGGTGCCCTTCCTCTGCAGCTTGAGGGACAGAGCTAGTGGGATGATTTTCGGCTCACCTGGGCTGACAAGTTGAAACTACAATGTGCTAGAAGTTCTGGGTTGTCTCTCTGCTACTTGACTCCTTCACAACAGGACATGGGCCTGTTCTTTCCCTTTTTTTCCAGCTTTCCAACCTCTCTCCATTGGACACAGAAGGGGTAGCTTGCAAGGTCTTTGCATCCTGCCATACCCAGCAATGGTCATAGTTGTAAAAGCCAAAAAAAAAGGCATTTGAGGTTTGATTTGAAAATCCGTTGGAAATTAGTACCAACTGATTTTGGAGAGGCCAAATCTGAGTGTGGGGATGCAGCATTGCCTGTTGCCTTGAAGAATTTACCCACTTCAGTGCAGCAGCCTGGAATTTGTCTGTTTGCTGCTTTTTCTTTACTTATGACTGTGAATATGGCTCAGTCACCTGATTTCTTGGTCCTTGCATGAAACGTGAGTCCTGACCTCACTGGTCCAACGCATAAATCAGGAATGCAGCAGAGCAATTTCCTCTGGAAAGGAATCAGACGTACCAGCATGGTAGGTATCAAAACTCAGGATGGGAATGCAAAGTGCCAGGGGACTGATGGTGCCCTTGAGGTGTCCTTTTCTCCTGATTCTGCTGCTCTTACTCTCATGTCTTCTTCATCTTCCTGTGCTAGATCTCAAATGGATGCTGATTTACTGGGAAGGGAATTAAAGGAAGTTTTCTTCTCTTCAGATGCAGACTGCCTAATATCTTTTTCATCCCCTTCTTCTCCCATGTCCTAGAAGACACCATTTTCAATGCAGATCAAAAAGGGCATTCATCTCCTGTTCTCTCACAGAGAGAAATGTTGTGCTGTTGGATCAGTTTCTTCATTGCAGTTGTATTGGATGCATTGAAATTATTCATTTTGGTATTTTAGACATGAAACATGATTTTTAAATTAAAAACATGGGCTTGGATGTTTTGTGTGCTCCTCCCCCTCCCACCCTTCACCAAATGTCAGTATTGTGGATTTTTGAAGGGCATGCTCTTGCCAAAATCCACCCCAGATCTGCAGCCTTTTCTGTAAAACGAGTTCAGTTTTGCATGGTTTCAGTGTATTTTATGTCATTATGCTTGTCACAAAACCCTTTTACTCACGTTTGGTTTTGGGGTTGAGAGATGGCTCTGGGTGCCAAGGCTCTCATGTCCCACTGCTCCATGCAGAGTGAGTGGCCATCCATCTCCCTGCTTAGCTAAGTGGAGACCAAACATTTACATACTCATAAATCACTGATCTGTGTAATGCTCAGAAATGAAAATCTACAAAGAAAGAAAACAGCTCTGTGAGGATTGTCCTGAGCCTCTGGTTCCTACAGAAACTTTCCAAGACTCCCTAAAGGGACTAATGTGAGACGTGACACAAACTTGTCCTCACAGTGGATATTTTGGGTGTCTCTTGGTGCCACTGTGTGCCTTTCCAGTAGTGTGGTAAGATGACAAAGAAGTGTTGCTCCCAGGTAGGAAGCAAAATGAGATACCCCTTCCTTTTTGAGCCATTTTAGGACAGATATCCTTTTATCCATGTAGAACCTTCTTGAAACATTTCAGGTAAATGTGCATCCAAATGAGTCTATTTGACACAACTTCCAGGAGGGTAAAATTCACAAAGCAAAAAAGCCCATGCTGGATTTGTTTCAGGATATTTTTACCTATCACCCAGACCTTTTTCCTGTGCCCCCTGATGTCAACCATGAGCCTCAGCTTCATTTCAGACAACAGTCAGCTGATGGTCAACCCAAACCACAGTGTCTTTTTGGTCCAGGCACTACTCACCTTTAAAATCTGAGACCAGCACCCAGAGATGCTCCTTCTGCTCCCATATTTCATATGACATCTCTCTCAAAAATTATTTTTACTGTTTCTGCAACCACGCAGAATATTTCTGTGCTGGGTTGTGACTGCCTCCACCACCTCACCAACATGGCTCATCCTGCCTACAGCTGGAGACCTCCAAGGGGCAGGATGGCATCTGTGGGAGAGGGATACGACAAATCCTTAAAATCATAAGCAGCTGCAGCATTTGTGCTGCAAGTCACTGTTAGAACCCCAGCTGTTACCTGTTTTGTGGCTGTTTCCTCACCTATACTGTAGGTTGCTCTGGCAGAATGGAGCTACAGGTGATGACAGTGGCCCTGAATTTGAGGCCACTGTTGATCAACCATCTACTGAAGCACTAAAAGCAGCTCCTGGAAGATGAGGCAGCCTCATTTATTTTCTCCTTTCCCACTTCTGTTCTGGGATCAGAATACCAGTCTGGGTTCTTTCCCTTGAGCATGTTGTCAAGCTCTTTGAGCTGTCTGTAACTGTAGTGTCTTCATTAGTGTTTCTTAATCCCTGGCCATCCCTGAGCAGCAGCCCATGAAGATGTGCTTCTGACAGGAGGCACCTGTGGCTGGTCCTATTGTGGCAGCACGTGCCCATCAGAGCTTTGCACAGAGAGCAGATGTGCCTGAGGTGAGGACAATGAGCTCAACCCAGCTCCTTTCTGCTGTCCATAAACCACATTAGAGTATATCAAAGCCTTGAACTGTCAGCGCTACCTAGATGTAAATACTGTAATTATCCTAAGTAAAATTAACAGTTTATCAGACTTCCTGTGTTGAATCTTTTTATTACAGGGTTGTTTTTTTTCATCACAAATTTGATTTGCCATAGAGCTTATGTGACTCTGGATTATAAATCTCTGGCTTTCAAACACTGCCTGACATCATGAGCCGTTACAGCAGCTAATTGGCAGCTGCTCAAAGGCTTGTTTTGCTGAAGAGGCTTCTCTCCTGACTGCCCTGAAATTTTCTGGTCTCTTTCAAAAAGGGTTTTCCCATGCAATGGGTGGTGTTGGATCCTTACCAAGACCCTATGGGATCCAGGCACAGATGCAACCCTACACAAGTAAAGCAATGAGCCTGTGCAAAGGAGAACATGGGGTGACAAGTGTGGGGAGCAGAAAGGGCTTGAGCCTTCCTCATGCACAGCAAAGCAGAAGGCAGCAGTGTCACACAGTGAACATGAGTATGGTCTCTCCAGCCCACCATCCCCTCCAGTGACTGCCATCATGGGTTGCCTCCACATTAGGGGAGGCTCCTGATAGTGGCCGCCAAGGTTGGAGCTTCAGAGAGGAACCTGCACAAAGCTGTGCTAATATCACAAGTTATTTATGATGCATTCAAAGCTTTCTAATGATTGTATCAGGCTGCACAGTTCAAGTCATATGAAATAACCTTTTTCTCAGCCTATCAGAACAGCCATTGAACAAAATTACTTCAGTAACAGGGAAACACTTGACAAAGCCCTGCATTTTCCACTGCCCACCTCCCTGCAGCAGAAGACAGAGTCAGCACAGACATTTGACCATAAGTTATAACTGGCAAAAAAAAAGGAGGCTGTATTTTGAAAACATTAAAAATTATCTTTTTTCCACACACACCTTTGCGCAGCATTAGGAGACAAGGAACGTTATTGCTTTTGTCCCCGTGGATCCTGGCATGAGAGGTTCATCTTGGTGTTTTTCCTGCCTGTTCAGTGCCTTTCCACCAGATCCACACTTGCTGAAGATGATTCAGAACATGAAACATGACAAAACAAAACTCATTGTAATAGCTTGTCTTGGCCAAGGCTAACTAGGAATACAGTTGTGTTGTTATTGTGAGCTGGAGCACAGAGCTATTTACCTCATTCACAGGAACAACAACAAAATAGCAGCCCATGGTATTGGCATGGGTAGAGCCATAACTAAAATATTGCATATAAAATAGAAAAAGACCTGGAATAAACTCCTTATTACAGATCTAAAATATTTTTTCTTGGGCAAAATGGCTCAGAAAGCTTCAACACCTTGTGAGAAACTCCTTGAAAATTGGAGTTTTGTCCAACATCTGACTGGAAACCTCTGACACCCTGAGGATGGAACACTGACACTCCTGCCTCCAGATGAAAGGCAGGGTCTGAATACTGGCACTACACTGATGAGTGAAAGCTTTGAGGCTGGAGACTTAAGAAGGAACAGAGCCTTTAACCAAAATGATTTTACATTTTGGACTGAATACAGTTCTGGAACCAGGGTGAGCATTGAATATGTATATCCATTCCCAGCCATTGAAAAAGGAGAGCTGCAAATAGAGTAAAGTAAGAGTAAGCTGAATTCCTCATCATGAGACTAACATAGTTAAGTTGGGGTTTGTTTTGGTTTGCTTTACTTTTCTGTTAATTAAAAGGCTCTCTGTACAATTTTGACAAGTATTTTCACTGTTTATGGATCACTTCTTTCTGGGGACAGGTTTAATTCCCCAGCTGGACCTGAGCAGCTTCCCCTAGCCATGTTGATATAGAGGGGTTTCATTCTCTGGAGACAGTACTTCATCTGAGGTACAAATCAGGAGGATGTAATGTAGAAATAACTATAGTAAAATCTGCTTAACTTTGAAAGATGATCAGACTGTTTATCTGGTTGTAACAACATCGTGTCCCTCAGTTTTGTTCCAAACTTTGTCTACCCTGGACTATCTTTTGCATCTTAAGTAGATCAAGCTGTCCCTAAATGCCCATGAACATACCTGAAAGCAATATGTGCTTGTACCTCTCACATGTCTTCTTCTTCAGTCCACTGGAGAAATCTTTTAAAACAGCCCTTCAAAGTGCCTTCCCAGAGCAGAAAGAGTTCCCTCTGTGGAATTTCAAATTTCTCTCTCTGTTCTGGACCTTGGTCCATCCACCCTCCTCTGCTCCTCCCCAACTCCAACAGCTCATTTAGGAAAATGGCCTGGGTTTGGGGTGATAGGTCTGCTTATGCCCATTCCAAACTGCTGTGAGCAAGAGACATGGATACATATGCTTCCCCCAGTCCATGTATGTCCATGCCAACTTCAGGAGGAGACATAAAAGCTGTCAGAGCTGCCCTGGCTTCCTTCTTTCCTTGAATTTCCACCACTATTTTCCCCCTCACTCCTGCTTTGGGATCAGCTGCAGTATAAGCTATAGAGTGGCTTGAAGAAGACAAGGTAACATGCATCTCCTGGAAAGTATGATCTTCAAGTCCATGGGCACATTTGTGTGCAGAATGGTGTTCAGAAGGGCAGCAGGAAGAGAAATACAGACAAGTGCCAGCTCTGCCTTTGTGAAAAGGCTGTGTGCAGCAAGGGGAGCTGAAAAGCTCTGCCACACCCGCACTCTCAGTCTGAGTCTGCGGCTTTTCCAGGACACCAGGCTCATCCTCCACCTCAGCTTTCTTGTTGGCAGGCCCAGGAAAGCAACACAAACATCTGTAACACAGTTTTAGAAGTGATTACTCAGAGTCTACAATGCTTTGGATCAGGAAAGTGCAGGGCAAGCACTTTTATTTAGGTGCTAGGCATGTATGGTAATTACTCAGTGCTTGTGTGTTTGGGTGGCTTTCTAAGTTTGAAAAAACCAGACTGCCACGAATCAGTCACCAGCAAAGATGTCTCAAGAAGACGAGCTGAGGTAGGGAAGTTTCTGTAGTGAGTCATGGAAAGATCAAAAGTAATTTGTCAGTGAGTTCCCATCCTCATCCTTGGCTGTCCAAGCCATTTCCCATCCCGTTGAGTGGCCTCCAGGCAGTCGTGTGCTGCTGGTGCCAGCATCCCACATCCCTGCTCAGGGCTTCCATTCTCACCTGTCTTCTGTGGGCAGCAATGTACAGGTCCTCCTGCACACCTCTGTGTGCATCTTTTTCATCCCTGAAATCTATTCTTTGGGATATCTTTCAAGAATTATCCAGAATGCAAGAGAGATACATGTTGGGGCTGAAATGTAAGCTCTTCCTTTAGCAAGTCATATTGTTTCGATACAAGGAAAACCAAAAATCAATTTGTTCCCCTTCCTTCTGCACACACATTGTAAAAAAACATAGACTAAATTAATTGCAGGAACATCAGGCACCAGAGGGGTAGAGAAAAAAATCCAAAGCCTTGTAGTACAACTCTAATGACATTTCATGTTCTCTGGGGTTTTCACTTGCAATGACTCTGAATCAAGGTTTCAGTCACACAAAATTTAATGTCAATTTTTATTCTGCTCATTCCATGCTGGGGACGTGCACTTGACCTCTGTGAAAATACACTTTAAGTCCTCAATGCATCAGTGCTTTTTGAGTTTCAGGTGTGAGCAGGCCCTCAAAATTATTTCTCTCTTTTGCTCTCTAGACAAGTTTTTTCTTCCTTTCTTCTCTCTGAGTCTGGATTAACAGATAGACATTATCCATTTGTGCCAAGGTCCCAGCTCCTGGGCGAGGTGATGAAATGGAAATTTCATCTTCAGAAGCTGAGATTATTTATTTTCATAAATTAAACTTTCAGTATTTCATCATACTGAGAGGAAATTTGAAAACATCACCTACAAGATGTTGGCTGAAGTCTGTGGAGATCTACAACTGGAGCTGTAGATCAAACAAGAGATGCACTGCAAAGTGCATCTCAACCAGGACTTAATGAGAAGGGTTATTTCTACAAGGGCTTCTTCCTGGTTTATGGCTGGGCTTGCCTTTCACTGGCCTATAAATTTGGCTGCTGGGGTAGAAGATTTGGCAGGGGTCTCTCTTACTCCCAGAGGTGTGGGAGTCTCACAGCCCAATGACGTCATACCAAAGACAGGGGACATTTGACATACTGAAGATTGGAGACTGCCCACCATTGAAATGCCAGCAGAAGGTATTTTGGATCACCTTTAGAGGTGATTTGAAGGCCAGAAGATTGCAGAGTGCATCTGGCTGCCAGCACAGAGCAGTGAGCCCTGCAAATGTGCTGTATTGTCGCTGGGGGTTCCTGCTGCAGCCTCTTTTGCAGGGCTGATTACAGAATAGGAGGACCTGACAATCTTGGAGAACAGCTGCTTCATGCTTCTCATCAGGAGTGCTGTGATCACTGCAATCTCTACCTGTTTGTTTCTGGCGGTGAATTTTTCCAGTTCAGTGATGGAGGTGGCAGAGCAAGGGGCCTAACACTCTGACAAAGCTCTCCAGGTGCTTGTGAAAAAAATGTCTGTCTTGGAAAATGGATCCACCAACATTTTATGAAATCAAGTATCTTAAAACACTTGATGCTGAATGTTCTCAGTAGACCTCTATAGGATTATCTTCCTCTCAGAGCATGTTGGTGCCTGGATGTGTCAGTCCCCTGACCCATGGAGCTTTGCTGAGGAGACACTTATTTTCTCAGCTCTGAGTGACGAGCCTTGTCAGATAAAACTGCAGCAAGCAGTTAGCAAAATTCTGATCACTTGCTTTGCCATCAGTGTGTGCACCTTCTTGAACAGAAAGATTTTGCAGCCATCACTCAAGCACTTTCAACCCCCATACCATGCCAATAGATTGTTTTGGGGTTTTTTTATAATAAAGACACTGTGGATCTTTGGATCCTGCTGATTACAAATATTCACTTCCTCTTACTATCTTCTTTTTGTATTTGTTTGTTTGGGGTTTTTCACTTGAGAAAGTGAAAGTAATTTGCCTGTTCTTGCAAGTTCTGTTTTGTCCTCTTCCTTCCCCAGGACTGACGCATGGCTGCTGGGACCAGGGCTTTGCTGCAGCTAAACCCCAAGCAGAGAGCCCTTTGCAAAGTTGTGCGTTAGATAGCGGGAAACAGTGACGAAACAGTTTCAGGGCTTGGTGTTTCAGCAGCCGATTACTCCCAGTCCAGGATGAATCACCCTGGAGCTGCTGCAACCTCAGGCAGGTGCTGCCTCCAGAGCCCTCCCACGACCTTCCCCATGGCCTTTCCCATCCCCTTGCAATGTTTTATCCAGCAGCAGCAGCAACAGCACCACACAGGAATTCTTCTCACTCAGCACTCTTGTCTCCCTTCATTTCTAGTACAATGGCTGGAGCCTGTCTGGCATGGTGGAATATCACCATGGACTTACTAGACAGCACCAGCAAAACAGGAGAGGGAACCTCTAACTGGGAAGTTTTAGGGTCTCTCAACCATCTCCGTGTTTCCCCGCGCCTGTGCAATTTCCTTAGAGCAGAATCTGCAGCTGTTGGATTTACTCCATTCTCTGGAAAGGCAGAGGGGTTCAACAACCCTAACAGTAATAGATCCCAGCTGAAGTAAAAGGAGCTGTAGGGTCAGCCTCACTCAGAGAAGCACAGAAACCACAATCACAGGATAGGGGTGATCTTGAGAAGGAGCTGATAATCCCAGTGAGTTCTGCAATCTGTTCATATGCTGCCCACATCACAAGCTGCAGTCCGGTCCTAGGGTTTAAGATGTTCCTGGGTGTTTCTGAGGAACTCAGAATCCCAGCTCAACTCTGCTTTGTCCTGATTACATAAATGACCCCAAAACAACATATCTCTTGGGTAGTAAGGGGCTGAACATGCTCATTTTCTGGTCCCCCACTGGCAGTATTCTGAAGATGACTTACCTTCTTAGCACAGATGCTGCCAAACAGTGTCTTTCTCTGCTTTGCACAGCACCTTTTTGATCCCCAGAGGTCTTTCTTGTCCCACTGTGCCCTGAAAATTGGGACTCATATCAGCTGCAGAACCTGTCACACCCAGAGGCATCACCATCCGTTTCTGGATATCCTGCTCACACCACTCTGCAACCTACTTGTAGCTCCAGAAGACAAACTTTTGAGGGGCTGCTGCAGGGTAAGCTTGTGTCTTAGTCCAGTTAAATGGTGGTTTGTGATTGACCTGGAAGCTGTTGGAACCTGGGTCCATCAGCAAACTTGGGTGACCAGATAATGATTTGTTTTATAGTTTGAGATAGGTTATTTAGAAAAAGAAATTAAAACCCATCAATGATGAGGTATTTGATTGTTTTGTCCTGAATTCATCTGCTGTTCTTTCAATTTCCTAAGATGTAAAATAGGGCTTTTTTCAGCCTTCTTTTCTTTATAGCAAAAGATAAGATTGATACTGAGCCAAGGGACCAAGCTCTGCCATGAGATCCTGGGTGCAAACGTGGCCCTCCATTCCTTGCCTCAGGCCTCTTCCCATTGCCACACCAAGGACTAGGTAAAAAAGAAACATCCTTTCCAGAGGGACTCAACCAAACAGATTCCCAATGGTTTGATTTTGTACATAAAGCTGAAAGGTTTATCAAAACCTGCTGTTTAGATACCCTGTGCCATTTAAGCACATTTATTAAGGAATGCTGCTATGTTTTAGAACACCAAATTGTACTGGTTTGAAATCAAAACCAGGGAGAGACTCCAAGTCAGAAATACAATTTAATAGGAAAAAATAAAAAAGAGAAATATAAAATGCATGCAATACTACAAAAGAAAAACCAGACAGAGTCAGAATACAACCTGACACCCTGCTAGTTAGGGTGGTGGTAGCATCCAGATGAAGTGATCCTGTTGAAGTGGTGATCCTGTAGAATGGTCTGGTAGCTCTTGTCCTCTGGAAAACAGTGGGTAAAGGCTGCCTTGGTGTTCCAAATCTCAACTTTTTCTAGGTAGGAAATGTTTGGCTCCTCCCCCTGGCTGAAGCATCTCCCAGTGGGATGATGTGATTTTATCACTCATGCAGTGGGACTCAATGGCCCCTTAACAGAAGATATGTTCCTGGAGGAAGGATGGGTGTGGGAAATAAAGAACATTGCCCCACCTAGTTTTTAACAGATGGCCCATTAGGAGAGGATATCTCCACAGAGATAAGAATCACTGCCCCGACTGGTTTCAGCAGATGGTGATAGAATATATACTTTTGGGCACATCTTTACATTGTAACCTAGAACACAAATCTAAGAGCATCCTGTCATCTCTGTAAGTAAAAACATTAGGATATCTAAAAAGAAAGTAGTTTATTTTGACTATCCAAAATGAACGAACACTAGTAACCAAACTACATGAAAACACAACTAATACCATAGTCCTTATTTTCTGTATTTGAAAGCATTTTTCTCTGCAATAATATCTTGATTTAATGTCTATACATTTTTATTATTAGTCACCTGGCAACTCTTTTTAAACTGCATTTTAAGAAATAAGATTTCCTCATTGATAATCTCAAACCTTCAGAGCAAACCACGAGCTCCCAACCAAAGAGCTCCTCCCATGTCAGCACAAGATACAAAATTTTTAAATGCAACCAAGGTACGGAGAGGTATTTGAATTCCTTTGAAAGAAAATAACTCCCTAAAATACTACTATCAAATGCAGAAGTACTAACATTTGTCTTAGCTGAACAGATCTTCACCTCTTAGGACTGCTGTGGCAGATGGGTCAGAGCAGGTGGAAGAATATGCAGAAGGCAAGGAGTAAAAATTCTCTCTAACGAAGAGGCAGAAGCCTTGGAGAGGGATGAACCAAGCTGTGAACCTTCAATAAAATAATCATCAAATCAGGAGTGCTATGACCTGGCAGGTAAAAACTTTACTTTATAAGCTGGGAGTTTGAAATGTCCCTTGATGATGAATAAGCAGGTGAGCAAAGGTGGGTACATTCACCATGTGCACATTCTGAGGCTTCACCATCATTGCTTCTCTGTTTCATTCATCCCCTAGTTGAGTTGGGAGCACCAAGAAGATCTCCCTGGGCTACCCACAGGTCTGCTCCAGGGCAAAATTACCTGTAGTCCTAAGGGTTCTGGTCCATCCTGCCTGGCTCCTGCTGGTCCCCTGAGAGTCAAGGCAGAGAAGTATATGAGCAGCTCTGCTGCTCCTCTCATTGCCACAGGCACCTTATGGATCCGAGAGCAATTTGGTGAGTTTTGTATTCAAAGCAGGGGGTGAAGTAAAAAATTTTCTCTTTTTCTCTGACGTTCTCAGAGCAGTATGACAATGACACAAAATTAATATAAAATCAAGAAAAAGTATCTTTTAATAATACCAAAAATAAAAGAGTGCAACAGTGAACCACATAGGTTTTTGGAAGTTTTTCCTCACAGTGTATCATCCACCCACTAGTGAATTTGAATGAAAATCACTGAAAATAAAAAGCTCCAGAAGCATTTCTGATTGAGAGAAGTGGACAATACACAGATCATAAAGTTGCATATGTTGCCATAGCGACAGGGCATCCAAAAGGACACAGGGGAGCCTCAGCCTTCAGCAGCATTACCAACCTCCACCACACCAGGAGAAGCAGGACCATCCCAAACAGGATGTTGGGAGTTGCCCTTTAAAGGGAGTATGTCCCTTCAGAGAGACAGGTGGGAGGCTGTTCATACAGAGCCCTTCCTGCTTGTCCCCTTACCAAAAGAATCACTGAGCAGATGTGGAGAGTTTGGGATCTTGGGAAGAGACCTTCAGAAACATGGCCTTAGAACAGCAATTGAGTTGTCTGGGCTTACCTCAAGTGGCAAGGATGGGAGGTGATCCCAGTGTCTTTAGCAGCCCAAATTTCCAATTGAGACTGAGTGCTGAAGAACTTAAAAAAAAAAAAAAAAAAAATTCAAAACCAACAGAGGCTAGAAATCAGCCAGCTTAGCTCCAAAAATCTTTTGCGTCATGCACTGATTAAAAAAAGAGCACTGAATACTCCTGACTCCAGCATGGGGCACTGTTCACAGAAGACTTCATCTCATAAGGTAAAAACAAGATGAGTAAGGGAAAGGGTTGGTCTGCTACCCAATAAATAGCAAAAGCTATTGATAAATACTTTCAATAAAGTCAAAGTCCTTAATACTTTCTTGGTTATCAGCCTACAGTGAATATATTGCTGCTGAATAGGCAACCAAGAAAGGGAATGAGATGCAAGCCTGAAAGCAAGCAGTGATTAGAGAGCACACAGATGAGGAAAATGTTTTCTATTTCATTGTGCAGGGGCAATTTCACACAGCACTTACTGACAGTACTGCTTAATTTGGGGAGTTAGTGATGTATATGCCAGGACCCCCCAAGTTTAAAAAGGCCAAAGGGGTTCCTATAAAAAGGGAAGACAAGAGAAGCCAAGGGAATCACAGACCAGTCAGCCTAACTGTAACACTTTAGAACAAACAATGAATTTATTTCCCAGCTTTCCTCTTGAAGTAGACCAACAGCAGAAAGTCCTGAGGTGCAGCAACTCATCTCCAGACAGGCTGTGGCCCAGTCTCATACAGTGTCCTGCTAAACCAGGCAGAAAAACACACGTGATAAAATTAGTGGAGGGCTAGTAGCAAAGCCCTGTGCTATTCTGGACTTTAAAGATGATTTATTTTCCAAATGAAATGCTGGACCAAGTGAGGGTGAGTCGGGATCTGTCCTGAGTACAGACTTGTACATGGTTTTCATATAAATTATTTGTCTGAAAGATTAGGTTGATTAAACTTGCAGATGACCCAAAGCTGTGTCATGTTGCAAATAACACAGATAACTCCCCCTAAAAATAATACAGAAGAGGCTGTATAAAATAAAATAAGATATTCAGATTTCAGCTATGGCTCCTAATAGTGTCTCAGAAAGACTGAATATACATATAGATGAGATCAGTCAAAATCCTTAGCTACATATCACCCTAAATCAGGAAATTACATTCTACCAGAGCACTGTGCAGAGCTCACCCCCCAATTTGTGCTGTCTCTGCAAAAGTATAACCAGAGCATCTTTTATTTTACATTTTAATTTTTTAATTTTAAGGCCCACATGTTGCCTCAGGCATGCTGTAATTCACATTGGTGACAAAGAAATGTGAAAAGCCTTCCACCACATTACCAACAAGCCTGGGGCCTCCATGAACTGGGAATTCAATTACATTTAGATCCTTGCTTGGACAGGACATTGTGGGATGAGGATAGAACCAAAGTAGAGTCAATATTGAGAAAACTTTAATGGTCAAATAATAATTAATGTAATAGTGTTTTGTAGGTTTAGATAAGAAGCCATGAGAGTAAGGGAAAAATTTCCCCAGGTTAGCATCCCAATTCTTTTCCATTAAGAAATTCACAATATTTTAACTATAGGAGGAACTAGCACAAGAAATCTGTACCAAGGAGAAAGTGTGCTGAGTAGGATGCCAGGTACTTTTCTGAAAGTTGGGAGATTTTCACCAGCAGCATGTGACACTCCCTTCACCTCTGCTGTAAGACAAACTTCCACCAAAGTGCCAAGGCTTCCTCCTACACATCTGTATTTTATATTACAGATATATGATCAAAACTGATCAGGCAAAATTAAAAGACTCGCTGGTGGGACTTCCTGACACAGCTTATGAGGGTCCTGGATGACAGATGCTATCCAAACCACCAGGGTTCACAACTGGCCAAACAGTCCTACAGTGGGAACCCAAGGCTGATTTAAGCAGAAGTTATACCTGTACAAATGATAATGATGAGAGAAACACGATTATTTTGTATTATCCACTACCCAAAATAAAACCATGAAGATGCTGCCTTGGTCTGGATAATGCATGCAGAGGAAGATGAGCTAGACTTGAGGGAAGGCTCTCATGGGGCTGGCCAGGCTGCAGCCTGCTCTGGGACCACATCAGACTCCAGGCTGTGTGCCCAGAGGAAGCCTTCACTGCTGTGCTTGGCATAATGAAGAAATATGGATGTGAGTTAAACCCTCCAAGGAATGATGAAATTACATTGTTTGTTTTTGTCTTTGTTTTAATGAGTCAATTCCATCTCTTCTTGGTTTTCTATTGGTATGAATGGGTGACCAGGTGTGCTTGTGTGAAAAATACCCTTAGAGGAATACTAAAACGAAGTAGTAAATTAGTTAAGATGGTAGGTTTTGTAACTGAAAACAAGATTATTCAGAATAGCCAGGCTTACCTAACCTGGTTTCTCTTCTGCTTTGGCAGTGGAGAAAAACTGGGCCACTTGTGAAACAGGATATACACAGACAATAAATGTTAATACATTTTAAAGTAAAATTAAGGTTTAAGAAAGATGTGTTAGAGGAAAGTTACTGTTGTGATGCCTGCCATGTTACATCCCCAAACACAGTGAAAACAAGATTACAATATGATCTGGGTCATACAGCTTGGCAAAAAATCCAAAGAAGACTGGATATCCCCCTTCTGTGCAGGAGAGACATCTCCTTCAATATCCTTATATCTATCATCACTGCTGTAAAGCTCACTGTGGTTTTAGCCTGAAAAGACTCTGGCTCCTCCTTGAAATCTTTCTAGACAAGATTAAAATCTAAATAATTCCTTCAGTGGCACCCTCACAAGTCACTTTGATAGATACACAACCTGTTGATCAACCATTTGAATCTACTGATTTATTGATTTGATCTTAATCGTGATCTTAGTGTGATCACTTAATTGATCTGCCTTTAATTAGCTTAGCAGAAATAATGAATTAATCTGGTGATATCCTTGCTCAGGTGTTCCTTCGTGCGTTCATCCTTTTTAATCACCTCTGCAGGGAATATACAAGGTAGATTTACATTATTAAACAATCACCGAGGTCACAAACCTGAGGGCAGGAGTAAATTTGGGTAGGGCATATGCCAGCAGCTCAGCTCTGCACTGCTCCAGCCAACACCTCATACACCCTGAGAATAAACTCATCTCCAAGCACATTTGGCCTCCCAAAGATCTTGCTGCATTGCTGAATGAAGGGCAAGGAGGGCTTTGTCTCAGATGCAGTTGAACATTTCAAGGATGACTTTCTCCAAAGAGGAGCCAACAGGGCATCCTGGGCCCCACAATGGGGGGCCCCACTCCCTTAGCCTTCACTTAAGAGCACTGAAAGCTCTGACACTTAAAGTCCTTAGGGAAAAAGTGTGGCTGAATTAAACTGAAATAGAAGGTAAGATTTTGAATAGTACAGTACTGGGGTGGCAAGCATCCCATTCTGTCTTTTATTTTTTGCTTTGTCACAGTTATGGACACCAGGAAAGACCACACACTCCTGTGGGATAGGTAACGCAAAAAACAAGTCTCAGTAGACTTTTATGTGAGGTGGATGGGTGATGGAAGGTGCTGAAATCACACAAAATCACTCTGTATTTGCACCTAGATAGTTAAAATTTGAGCAGAAGAACTGAGACTTCATGCTTGTCACACAATGTGAGTGAGCAGAGAAAGAACTGGGCTGTTGTCCATGCAGGAATCCACCATCAGAGTATGAGTTCCCACTGCTCCCAGTGCCCAGGCAACTCTTCCTTCAGGATTGATGCTTTCAAATTCAGGTCAAATGCATAACCACAACAGAAGGAGCAGGAAAAAGAAAGAAAAAAAAAAAAAAAAAAAAAAAAAAAAGCGCTCACATTACCAACTCTGTGGGTAAGGGATGTAGTTTTCCTGACCACTCACTTAGCTAATTTTGTTCTTTACAGATATTTCCATTAATTTTGTGAGAAAGTCAGAAGACATCATCTGAACTGGCTTAGAAATTATAAACAAGCATTTCAATTTTTATTTAAACTGGAGAAGCTGTTAAAAGCCTGTGTTGAACACAGTTTAAGTTCATGGAATGATTTAATCGGGCTTTGTTTGCAGGCGTGGCAGCAGCCTCTTTTAAAGTCACTCCTCTGCTTGTAATCAAGCCTTGCTCTCGTAAGATTTTAACCGCTTCTTCCTAGGTTAGGCACCGGGATGGGCTGGTGACGGTCCCTGCTGCAGTCGCATACCACTCGCGTGCTGCCGGGTTTGAATCCCGGCTGCTTCACTGTTTCCACTGCCGACTGTTTGCAAACGCAGGAGAGGAGCTGGGAATGAACAGAGCAATGCAGAGTCGGGGAGGGAGGGGTTTGGTGGCTGGGCTGGAGTTAGTCACCGCAGACTTCCATTTCCAGATCGTGAGGAAGGACTCAAGCCATTTTAGGCATTTTCTTGGACTTCCTTCTCGGCTTTTAATTGAAATACCCAGGAGGGATGGAGGAATCCACAGGCCCATTTTGCAGTGATGTGGGATACTTCTGTGCAAGCACAGACGTGCTCCCCCTTCACATTGTAGAGTCAGACCACTGTTGTTAGTCCTCGGCTTGGATCCTTTGCATGGCAACGGGGAATCTTCCACACGCCTCACCTTCTGGAAGCTGATGCACTCCTCTGTGGAAGGTGCTCACTGTGGGGAAAATAATTTTAAAAGAATTTTCTTGCAGGAGCTAACTATGCTGGGATGGCTTGTATATTCAAAACAAAACACATTTAATTCCGATACCTCTGAGGTATATAAATATACATGTACATTTATCCATATATATCTGTAAGTGCCACAGATAGGAAGACGTATGAACCAGCAAATTGCAAAATCACAAGAGGCTTTGAACACCCCTATTCCTTTTTAGCAGGAATTCAGATGCCTACATCTAACAGAGCAAACAAGAAAAAACCCTGCATAGCTGCCAAGACAACTGACACATCCAGCTGCCAGACTTTTCACTATGCTTCTCACACCGGTGTTGTAGGTTTTGCATCTCCCCTTGTCCAGAAGCACTGTCCTTTTTGCCAGAGCAGCTGTCTGGGACATCATCCCCAGGATGTCCCAGGGGAGGCAGGCAGCAGGCATACTAGGAGCACATCCAGCAGGGCCAGGCAAAGTCCCTTCTGTCTATTCCCAAGCATGGGGTCAACCCTCACTGTGCAGAGTAGTAAAAGTGATTTTTTTGCAGTTGATATTACAACGCTTTTTTTCTCCTTCTGAGCCAAAAGGATTTTCTCTGTCCAGGGGAGCTCATTGTCCTGGTCACCCAGAGAAGCTCTCCTGGGCTTGGTGCTTGGCCTAGCAACACCGTGCAGAATGCCCACGGCCAAGCTTCTTCACACTGAGCCCAAACATCTGCACAAAATACTTACCACATGGTGAAAGAAACAGAGTTTCTGGCCTTTTGTGAGGCTGATTGCGCACCTTGTGCTTCGTGTTTTCCTTTCTGGAAACCGATTCTTAATTAGCAACAAAGTTGCAATCACAGAAACACTGAGGACAGAGGAGTGACATCAACCTTGAAATTGTTACTTTCCTGACCACTAGAAAAGCTCTCTACCTTCCCCTAAAAGCTACTTAAATGTTTCTTCACTTCTAAGAAACGATAAACCAGTCCTTGCTGACAAAGTGTCACGACATCAACGACCTTCCTTTCTTGTGGGGCCTGCTGGTGTATGAAAGGATGATCAGTCCAGCCATCTCAAAAGGTTTCAGTTTGACTCCCAGTTGGTTGCACCTTTATTACGCTGCCTGTGCTGATCGGGGCGACTGGCCTTTCCCTGACACCCCACTGATGTGGTTTGTGACCACCTCCACTCCCTGAATCTGCAGCATCCTGTGACACCCCTCTCCCGTGTCTGTCCTGCAATCAACGGGAAAGCATCTGAGATGCCAAAAGAGGCTGGAGTTAGCATCGCAAATCAGCCCATAACACTGCTCTGCTAAAATGATTTTTCCAGGGCTTGAGGCAATGTAGGAACACAAGGAGAAAAAGTGTGCTGCTGGGAGGCTGCCACAGCTCCTGGCTGCTCTCTTGGTGCCCTTCAGCAGCGTTGCACCATTGGAGTGATGCTCCCTTCTCCAAGGCTCCCAGGCCTCGCTTGAGGGACAGGTAGGAAATGAGAACTGAATGTCTGGTGTCACCTGATGTCAGCATCCCTCGCTACAAGAAACCAAAAGAAAAGAAAAACTATTAGGCAATGAAATGTGGGGGTTTGCAAGGAAACTTCTGGGAAGAGAAGTGATAAGTCCGTATAAATTAGGAAGGTAGGGAACTGAGGATCAACCCTTTTGTTTTACACACAGTGGTTGCATTAGAATCAATTGTATTTTGGTGTTTGTGGTTAATAATTGATTTCTATTTGCATGTAGAAGGAAAAAATTCATGCCAAAAAGCCAAGAATGTACAAGATCTTTTAGGGGAAAAGCAGAAAAAGAAAAAAACCCAACCAGACCTATATTTCCTGTGGATTTTTTTTCTTCCATGGCAGCTGTAAAACCAGCTCAGATTGTGTAAACTAAGTGTATTATCTTGTGAACAACAGGGTCCCATTAGCTCTGTGAGGGCCAATACCCTCTGTACTGAAAACCTCTTGATTCAGTACATTTCCCTGTAACAGAGTAAATTTCTGTTTGACCCCATTGAAGGAATCACTTTAACTCTTAAAACATAAAAAACATTAAAGCATAAAAAGTTTACTTTCCCCCTCTCTTTGCATTTTGATTGCAGACATTAAACACCACGTTGTAGTTCACCATAAAGAAGAATGTTGGAGCAAGTTAAAAAAAAAAAAAAAAAAAAAAAAACTGAGAAAAAAAAACAAACAAGAAAGGGAGGGATTGTATGGCAGTAATAAATGTATGCTGTTCTTTATAAGCACATGTGTGTTGTGGATTTGTGTCTGTGGGACAATTCAGGAAGCAAATGAAAAGATAAGTTTTGGGTTTAAACTCAGCAGATTTCAAAGTGCATTGTTTATACCTCTGCAGTGCAATAAACCTTATCAAGAACTTTTCCATCGGATACAAGAGTCAAAAGAAGTAAGAGGAATGGGAACAGTATGCTTCCTTTGGGTTGCTACAATATCTGTAATTCTTTCAGCACAGATTTCCCATGTCAGCTTAAGCTCTGTCTCACAACAATCATTTTTAGCAGATAATCATAAATACTTTGCTGAGCTGACTGCGTTGTTCAGAAATTTGCCATCATTTCACTCTCCACAAGCTCAAAGCATGTGGCAAGTTCAAGGGCCCTTAATTAAAAATGTAGTACTTCCATTCTAGAAGCTCTTGCTTGCATCCCAGTAATACTCTGGGATAAATCAACTGCTGAAGTAAATGCATTAATTTCAGTGCAATTTCATTTAGAAGCTACAAAAGTACAACATTTTTATTTAGTGATTTGAATGTGCTTTCTGTAAAGGGGAGTAGGATCACCTCCCCCTTACAGAGAGGAGAGCTGAGCCTGGGAAGTGAGAGGCAAGAGATTTGACCTTGGTAAAAGCTGGGAGAGCATGCAAACCTCTTGCTTCAATCCACATTTGTGCTTTCAGTATGAACCAGGACATGAAAACAACACATGAAGATACATACATTTCAAGCATGAGATTTGGCTCTAGATCATCAGACCTCAAAGCTGCAATATTTCCTAGGCAGAATGTACTTCTGCCCTCTCTTAAACTGAGAAGTCAATTTTTGTCCTCTTTTCCTATTTTCCTCTTGTAAGGGAAGACAGCACAGCATGTTTGTTAGAACTATAATGTTGCATTTGCTAATTAAATAAAGTGGGTTTTTTGGGAGAACTTCTTTTAAGCAAAACCATGTGTTCCAGGGAGGAAACATTCTTCTGGTAAACAGCTGAGCCCTTAACATTTAGCAACATAACTCTGTGTTTGCAGCTATTGAAAACTGTGTGACCAAGGAAGCCTGTGTTTCTGAGGCTGAGGACTGAAAGCATTTTTCTCGCTGTCAGAACGCCAGCCCTTTCTTTTATGTATACACTAAAAGCAAGAAAGAACCAACTATTGGACAGTTGCTCCTTATGGTTTTAATAAAATTTGTCTCATATCAAAACGCTGCTGGGTTTAAATGTTGACGCTGTGCTGAGCAATGTTCTCTGCTCTGGCACAGCTGGCTCTTGCTTTCCAGAAATATAGCTGCACCCTGGCAATACTTGCAAAAATTGCAGCCTTCAATCATATCCTCATCTCTCTGACCTGTGCCAGAAGGACCCTCCATGCACAGATCTCCTCGCTGGTACAAAGAAAGGGGTCATTCCTCCTCCCTCTCCAGCTGCTGTGTGAGCAGAGTGCTGCGGTGGCAGGAGGTAGCTAGGGAACTGAAGTTACCTGCCAGACATGAACAGCAGCCCTGGAAAGCTCAGGCATAAAAAGATAATAGAGCTGGAAACTGCAAGCAGAAACAGGACTGAGAGAATGGGAGTGCCCTGTCCTTGGCTCCTGCTTTCCATTCCAAGAGTCTACATCTTTCAGAGACACTTGAAGAGCCACAGGGCTGTGGGACAAATTCTGCTGAGGGGGGCAGGGAAGTTTTATTCGGTATAAGTGATTTCCCAAGCAGCATTAGAGATGGGGGGAGGCTGGCTGGGTGACTTTGAGATCTTACATCGCTTCTCTATCCAGCAGCTGCAGGGGGAAGGCCAGAGCCCCAGATCCCTCTGGGCTCAGGGAGATGATTATTCCTCTGCCCGCTCATCTCACTAAAGATGGGCTGCTGAGCTCTGGGCATCACGTTGACCTTTGCAGTACAAAGGGATCTTATCTTGTTCTTTGTAGCCCTCAAAGCAGCTGGGCATGCTTACAAATTTCAGTAACTGCCAGTTAAGGCCAAACAAGATCCCACGATAAAAGTTCAAGGCTCTGCATTCCTCTCTTATTGCTTTCCTGAGCAGATTCTCACTTTAAACGACTTAGGGTGCTTTCATCCAGTTATCTTAAAGTACACAACGACTACTGTAATTACTGACAATAATGAGCTAATCAGTTCTTCTAGGTATTATTTTCAAGAGGTAAATATTACTATGCTTGCTGTAAGAATGGGGAAACTGAAGCAAAGACGAGAATCTTTGGATAATAGGTGTGTTTTACTCTTAATATTATGGTATCCTCCTGGTTTTATTTGTATGGGTTTATGTATTTGCTTCTTAGTATTCTTTATGTTTTGCTATTGCTTTCCAGTAATGTTATCTGCCATGGGTTGTGTGTGTGTACTAAGATTCATTTAAGAAAATTGCAGTGATTACAGAAAACAGATATTGATGGGTTTTTAATCATTGTTTATACATATATATATATTTGATTTATCATATCCCTATTTTCCTGACTTTTCTTTCTCCTTCTTTTATTTTGATGACTTTAAAAAAGAAAAAAACAAAATGCTATTTTCTATTTATTTTCCATATACATCAGCTTGCATTTAAATCTCTATTATGGAAAGCCAACTGAATATCACCTTCTGATGTCTAATGAACTAAGGTACTTTAGTGGGTAGGAAGCTTGCAGGGCACAACTATAGCTTTGTTAATCACATATATATAATTAATATTCAGAAGACATATGTTACTTTGGTAGCATTTATCCAAGAGTTTAAGTTTCCCACAGTTCAGGTATGCTTCCCTGAACCCTTGGATATACAGGTAGCCAGGTCAAAAGCTAAACTATACCAAAAAGAGAAAAACAAGCAAACAAACAAATTATTTGTCAGCACAATTTCAAGTGAACTGTGTGGTAGGATCAAGACTCTAGATAGGAACAAGTGTCACAAAACTCTTGACAAATTTTCTTTGCTCTAAACTTGTTGGTTAGTATAGGTCTGACTTCTAAAAGCATTTAGGTGTTTCTGTGCACTTCAGCATCTTTATAAAGCTAGCACTAATCCCTTATTGAACTGTGCACTAAGGGCCTCCATAGTCTGACAACCATTATCTTATTTCAGTCAACTTCTAATTCTAAGGAGACCAAAAAGTTAAAATAAGTCTCAGCTGTGTTAAAAAATTGCTTCACAAACACAGGAAGCAGTCAATCTGTTAAAAAAAATGAGGCAATATAAAACCTCTATAACTGGAATATTTTGGGAAATTTAGGAACAATAAAAGGCAAAAAACCCGTGAGAACCTCTAACATAGTTTCTAGGGTGTGACTGTCAAGTTTAAGGCTGTTAGTCCTGGCAGCTTTAGTTCTGAGACTTTCTACAGATTATTTTCCTGAGGGTTACTTGTCCTTGCAAGGCTCCCTCCACCTCTCTTAGCATACTGCCTATGCCTTCAAGACTTTTCAGGAAAGCTAATCCAATCATTGGGCATTTTTGGAGTGGTTTGTGTTTTTCCTTTTGCGCTGGGTGAGACAAGAACAATCTTGCTTAAAATAAAACCCAAACAAGGGAAACTGGAGAGTGGGAGTATGCGTGGGAGCTGGTGGATAACTTACAGGTCTGTGAATCTCCTCCTGCCTGTAGGCTCCTCTTGTAGGCTGCAGTATTGATTCTGTGTTTAGTCTAGGCTCTTCCCAAATACCTGCTTCGGCTCTCAGGCGGATTGCAGCGAGCTCAGCCCTGAGGGTGAGCAGCCAGGGAAGTCCTCCCTGCGAATGTCCGGTTTGGTATCAACACCCCCCGATTTTCCATTAAAAACACGCACGTGCCTGCGTTTCCCTTCCACTCCTATCCCGTAATGGTGCGCGGCCCGACGGAGCCCAAACGCACCGGGAGGAAATGCCGGGAATGGGGCATTTCCTCACGGATGAGCCCTCAGAGATCTGAGGAAAACTCGTAGCGGGTCCGTAGCCTGTGGGGCGGCTCAGGGGCCGAGAGCGCTGGCGAAGGACCGCGCCAGTGTCACCTGTGCCTGCGGCAGCCCCTGTGAGGGCGGGCGCGCTGTCAGGGCTCCGCGATCCCTCGCGGCGAGCCCTGCGCCATCCCCGGCACGCGCGGGGGCCCGGCAGACGGCGCGGGGCCTGTGGGCTCATGCACCCTTTGGCTTAAAAGTGTGTGCGGTTTTGGGGTTTTGTTTATGTTTTGTAACGCCGAAGGGAGCCTGAGGCAGCTCTGGGCGCTCCCGGGATGGCCAGTGCAGAGTGCCCCCAGATTGGGAAGAATTTATTCACAGAAAGGGCAATTAGGCATTGGGAGCTTCCCGGGAAGCTTCGTCTCTGGGGACGTTTAATGAAAGACTGGACGTGGCACGCAGTGCCATGGTCTGACTGACATGGCGGTGTTCGGTCACAGGTTGGACTCCATGATTTCGGAGGTTTTTTCTAATCTAACTTATTCTGTGATTCGCATATCCACTCGCCCACCTCGGGGTGCGGGCCCCTCTCCCCAGCCCCGCTGCTGGCTGGCCGGGGAATGCCGGCCCGGGCTGCCATGTCTGTGGCGCAGCACGGCCCGGGACCGGCGGCAGGAGCGCCCCGCCCACCGGCGCAGCGGGGAACCGGCCGGGAGCCGCCAGCCGGGAGGGAAGGAAGGAAGGAGAGAGAGAAGGAGGGCGGGCGGTGGCGAAAGAACCGGGCTCTTCCCCACGGCGCCTCAGCCCACCGGGCCGGGCAGCAGGCACCGAATGGTGCAGGAGGCCGGGACGGCCACAGGGCTCGACCAGGCTCCCTCGGGCCTACGCCGCGCACTTTTGGGCCGACAGATAAGGGCGTGTGGGGCGGGGCAGGAAGAAGGAGCCTTTTTTTTTTTTGCCTTTTTTTTTAAAGGGAAAAACCCTTCGCCTTTAAGGGGCGGGGCCAGTGGAGTTTGCGGAAGAGCCCGGAGAGAGGCGAGCGCTGATTGGGTGAGCGTGGTCTCGTGACGGCCGGCGGGGCGGTCCCAGTTCCCCCACCCCGCCGGCGCCCCGCGTTCCATTGTGTGCGCTAGCGTCGCCGGGCCCCGCCCCGCCGTGTCCCCGCCCGCAGCGCTGACCACGCCCCCGGGCGGCCCCGCCCCCCGTGTTCTCTTGGCTCATTTCCGGCCGCCGCCGCCACCGCCGCTTCCCTCCGAGGGCTCGGGAGAGCGAAGGAACAACAGCCGCCATTTTGTTTGTGTGTGAGCGACGGAGGGAGGAGAAGGGAGCGAGAGGCCGAGCCGGACGGGGCGAGCCAGGGGGAGGGCAGCGCACAGAAACCCAGGGGCTCGGACAGGGGACGGGGAGAGAATCGAGGAATCCAGACGCCCCCCCCCCCCCCCACCCAACCCCAGCCTGCCCGTACCCTCGCTATTCCCTCTCTCTCTGTTTCCTTTTCTCTCTTCTCCTTTTCCCGGAATTCTCTCTCCCCGCACTGCCCTCCGCCCCCGCTTTGCCCGCTCCGCACACACGCCCCCGGAGCGCCAGGCAGGGGCAGTAGGGAGCCTGCGCTCGGCCCCCGCGCTGCCGCCGTCCCGCCCCGGCCCCCCCCCGCCGGGCAGCGCCGGGGACCCCCTCCCCCGCCCGCCCATTCCGGGGCGAATCCCCCGGCCTCCCCCGCCGTGATTTTTCTCCTGTTTTATTATTTTAATTTTACCTCTCGCTCCTCTTCTCGGAGGGGTCGCTGCGCGGCCTCCCCTCCCACCCCGACTACCAACCTCTTCGCTCCCTTCCCCACCCTCGCAGAGGCGAAGGGGGAATCCCCACCGCGCCCCAACTGCGGCCGAGGGTCTCCTCCCTCGCTCATCGCGCCCCGCATCGCCCGTGGGTCCGGGGGAGCTGAGACGGGCAGCCCCCTCCCTGCCACCGTTCTCGGCCGCCCGGGAAGGGGGAAGGTAGGCAGAGAGGGCGGGAGGGGCCGGCTTCTTCCTCCTCCTCCTCCTCCTGCTGTGGGATCATCCCCTCTGCCTGCGCCGGAGGGGGGGCAGCCTGCTACTGCGAACGAGAGAAAGAGGAAGGGGAAAGAAGAGAAAAAGGGGGGGGGCAGAAAGGGTGTTGAAACCCGCCCCCCACCTTCCCATCCCGCGATCGGTGCTGCCTCCATCAGGACAACAACCCCTCCTCCTTCCCTGCACAACAAGATGTGAAGCGGAGACTCCTGGGACTTATCCTCACCCTCCTCATCCTTACAGCTCCCCTTTCTGCAGCCATTAGCGACGGGCGAGGAAGAAGCGAGTGGAGCTGGGGACCCCGCGCACGCCGTGCCACTCCCCCCGCCGCCTCCCCCCCAGCCCTGTCGCTGGCGGTGGGTATTTTTTCGCAGGGTGGTGTTGGACGGGGAAGGAACCGCTGCTAGAGGACGGTGATCTTTTTTTCTTTTTTCCTCCTCCTCTCCCCTCCTTCGCCCGCCTCCTTGTGGCGATGAGGAGGAGGAGGACGGCGCCGAGGAGGAAGAGGCTGATGGCGGCGGTGAGGAGGCAGCAGGAGGAGGAGACCCCCCGAAGGATGAAGATGATGATGGTGGCGGCGGCGAGGAAGCACCAGCACAACAGCCGGGATTAATTTTACTAAAAACAAAAAATAAATACTCACCAGCCTTTTTTTTTTTTTTTTAATCTTTTTTTTTTTTTTTTTTTTTTTTTTTTTTGGCGGGGGCTTTACCTGCTCTTCCCATCTTCGTGCAGCCCTTTCGCCTGGGGGAAGAGGCCTCACCCCCGCCCGCCTCAGCTCCCACCTCTCCCAGCTTCTCCGCTGCCGCCCTCCCGGAGCCCGAGGAGCAGAAAAAGGGGAACTTGGCCCCCCTTCTCCGCCAGATCCTCCTCGCTCGCTCTCGGCGTTTTTGTTGTTCTTCAGCTGACTCGGGGCCCCAGAAGAACGTGAAGGTTTTGGGGTTCATCCCTCACCTCCTCTTCTCTCTAAGTGATTGTCTAAAAAATTAAAAATGGCCGAGAATGTGGTGGAGCCGGGCCCGCCTTCAGCCAAGCGGCCTAAACTCTCCTCACCGGCGCTCTCCGTGTCCGCCAGCGACGGCACAGGTCAGTCTCGGGGCCCCAGACCCTCCCTGCTTCTCGGTGCCGCAATTACTGCCCTTTTCTCCCCTCTTTTGCCTAAATATCCTCCTCCCTTTTGCTGCTGTTAGCTCGAGCCTGCCTTTCTCCTTCTCGCCTGTTTCGCCTGTTCTCGCTCCGTTTGAAGCTATTTGTGTTAATGGCATAGGGAGGATGTTCGGACGTTTTTGCCCTTCTGGTTTTTTTGGAAGTGATTGAAAGCAAAGCCGTTCAATTTATTGTGTTTTTGATTAGCTGCAGATAGGACTTAACAGTTCGTCATTTTCGTGTCTTTCACAATAGTAGCGATTACCGAGCTCCTTGCTAAGCATAATGCCAGTTGCAGAAATGCGAAGTAGTGCTAAAGACGATGCTTTTGTAAGCTATATTGTTGAATTACGTGCATACCCACAAATGTCTTGTTTTTCTATTTTATTTTGCATATATAGGGTTCTTTTACAGTTTAGAAAATAGGGATTTATTTCTCTGCCGTTTTTCTTTTTTCCTTCTTATGTGCAGTCTGCTTATATGATTTACTTTTCACAATCCTTCGTTCTTCTTCCTTGCAGAAGTGTATAAAAATACTGCTTTTCTGATTCAAATAGACCATCGGCTTGAGGAAAAACAGATAAAACCAAAATCCAAATGCCGTGCTTGTAGCGTCAGGTTTATTGAGACTCTTATCTTCTTAGAGATGAAATTTTATTTCGCCTTATTTGCGTTAAGAATCAATATGGAGTGTAGTTAGTCTTGCATCTCCTGTTTCTTTGCTGCAAGACCAAAATGTCTGAAATTCCCTTGTAGACTTAAGAGCTGTGAAGAGAAAAGGGGCTTCCCTGTGGTCCTGCAAAGATCTTAGGTGATGCTGCAAAGGCAAGCTAGAGCATGGAAATTTTAGGTTTCCCAATCCCTAGCAAATATGGACTGGTTGTACTGGGGGGAGGAAGTAACAAAGGGCTGTTCAGCTTTTTAATGCTTCTTGCGGAGCAGGTGAGTATTTAGTGTCATTTTGCTGCGAGAATACTCTGTTACCTGTCCCACAGGAGTTTCTTTGAACTTCCATTGGATCTCGTTAGCCTATGGGATATGGAGGAGGCCTCCTCCTGCCAGTCTGGGCAGTGGTGGCATTTCTGAAGGCACCAGTGCTCTTGTTCAATGCAGTTAGCAACTGGCAAGAAAAGGGAAGAGTAGTTGTTGTTGTTGTGGATTTTTGTTTGTTTGCTTTCTGAAAAGCTCTCTTTGACAATTAACACCAGGTTTTAATAGCAGGGCTTTGAGCAGTGTATGTGATTCTACTTGGGATCATCTCCAAAATGTTGATTTTGCCTTTTCTATTGTCGATGAATGATGTATTAGTTTTGAAAAGTTTGTGTGTGACTTTTAGTACATATTAAATACAGCCAATATTATGTTGTAATTGGAGGACATGACTATTCCTAATATCAACAGGTCTCTAGTAAGAGAGTAGAAAAGGATTGGATAAGCTACTCTTTAGCTACAACTAGTTGTTGGCTGGTTTTGTGCTAGATTTGGAAAACTGGTTAATTCAATAGCAGTTAAGAGTAGCTAATTCAATAGTGTTTTTAATTTGTCTTGATAGTGATTATTTTGCTCTGTTCAGAGAGGTGAAATAAAAATATCTTTGAGAAAAGTTCTGATACTTTAAAAATATGAAAGTTAAAGGCGTATTTTTATTCAAATGAACTCATCTAAATTCAGACGTTTGTGATCAAATAAGGGTTGGATAATTTGTGAATGTATTTCAGTTTAACAGGTGCAGACTTTCACAGAATACTTAGTCTTTAGTTGTTAACTTACTGGACAGCTTTTTATAGTTTATAAATGAACTTTTTACAGTTTTGATGACTAGGGACTGGACAGTTTCAGTAAGTTTCAGACAGTTTCAGTTTTTCCCTAAAGAGTGACTGTCATCACTGATAGCTATGCAGAGGTTTATAGTAGTGCAGACATTTCATATGTGCTACATGAGACCTATGAAAAAGTTCTTAATCTTCTGGCTTTCTTTTTTTTTTTTTTTTTTTTTTTTTAAATCCAACTTTTGAACCAATGAATATATTTCGAGGGTTGTATTTTTTGATTTGCTGCTTGAGACTGCAGTTTGTTTTGTCATACTTCTGTTGTGGGAAACTGCTTTGAAGTTTTGATTTTTTAAACCTATCTGTTGGTTAAATTTGCTTTGGAATAGTGCAAGCAGCTGTCATTAAGTAAATTCCACTTATAGAATCTTGTATTGTCCCCACTCCTTGGTTAATTATAGGAAATAAGTAACATAGTGCTTATGTACTTACTCAAGCACTCTTTCTAAAACTGTTAGATTCTCATCACTGTCAGAGGGAAGGAGAAAGGCAAAAAACTTGCACTGTTGATGAAACTTCTTTGCAGCACCTGTACATAGTGTGGTTTTTGCTGTTAACTTTTGGATTAGTTTCTTAATCTGAAAAGTTTTGGTTTTTTTTAGATATTTAACAGCAGTCAGTCATCATTTTTACATTATTCCCAAACTTGCAGATGTTAAGTGTATTTATATTGAGGACTAACTAATTTTTTCACTGTAGACCTGGATGGTACTTATATTCTGTGTCTGGAATGTACTAAACTCTAATGTTGGTGGCTTTCTTCTAAAAAGAAGTAGGCAGGGATTGTCCTAACATGCTTGATACATTGGTAGCAGCCAAATATAGCTGCATTTCCCACTTTTCTTGCAGTCCTGCATCTTCTTCTGTCTTAAAAGTTATAGATGGTTCATGTGTTTCCTGCTTAGAATTTGCTTTGCCATGGAATATACTGTGTTAGTGTGGTTTTAAGTTGTTTTATTAATGCCAGTTCATCCTTTAGGAGGCAAACTGGAATGTTTGCAGCACATCTTGCAATAAACGTTTTGAAGTAGTTTAGAAAGTCTTGGTACTTTCAGTGTCCTGTAGTATGTTAGAATTTTTGAATGGATTCATTTTTTCTTTAATGTGTAGCTGTGGAATAATTTCAGAGACAGGACTGTGTGAGATTTCATTGAGCTACACAGGTCTGGGGTTTGTTTGTGGGGTTTTTTTTTCCCTCCAACCTATTTAAGTGTTAAATTTGTTGCAAAGAGGAATGGTAAAGATTTATGTATCTTTTCCAGGCCTTTTATTTTTCTGAGGGACATTGCAACTCTACAGTGGGGTCATCTTTTTGTGACAGCTGTGGCTGTGTTACACTTCTATACCAGCACGGTTACATTGACAGAAGATGACACTGGCTACATTGCAAATGTAGCTCCTTTGCTTGCCTTTCCTAACTGGTAGCAACATTTTTTATATGTTGCACCTTCTCTAACAAGGCTTTCTTAAACATCACGTTAGCAAACTTGTGTTTATTAGTACCCCCACTGCAACAGAATAACGTGAGGGCATCCTGAAGAATTACCTCTTGGAATAAAATGAGTGATAGTTGTTCATAAGGATAGATTTTTAATTGGATGCTTTAAACCACTTGTTTTGGTATTTTGGGGGTGGGGGGGGATGAGGAGTTGTCTTTTTATTTGTGGATCCCTCCGCTTTTCCTGCAGTAATGCAGGTGGGCTGAAATTGCCATGTACAGATTTCTATGTGGCATATTCAGGACTGGAGTTTAATTGTGTTTTACAACCACCACCCCACCACCATGCCTGCTTTAGAAATAACCTGTTTTCTGTGAACTGGGAAAGTGTGTTGGGCTCTGGGTTCAGAACCGGGGTTTCTTCACAGAATAAAAATGGAGTACACTCCCTGCTGCAGTGTGTTTGTGTAGTGTCGTGTCTTTAGGCTGCTGGAGCTGAAAACTCAGGCTTGCTGGGACACTGAAAGTCAGTTTTCTGCAATTAGTTGGCGTGTGTGTTACATCAAAGATCAGAGGATGTATTTGTGGTATGTGCCTTGACATCCTTCACTTTGCTATGTCCAAAAGTCACGGTTTTTTGCGCAATAGCGCGTCTTCAATCTCTTTTGAAGTATCCGTCTTTTGTAAAGTCTGGACATCCCTTTTTGTCAGGAACTGTTTCTGACCTTTTAAATTTTGCTCTCCATCAACATCAAAGGTCTGAGACCTGTAATGAAACTTTTCTTCTGTACTACTGCAGTTTTGACTGATGCTCATCTTTAATTTGTTCTGAATGGATCAGGATGTTTCTTTTCTCAAAATGATTTGTATTAATCTTTCCTCACTGCCCTTTACAATTCTGTTTTCTGAGAGCTGTGTGGATTTGGTAGTGTTTGTATAAACTATATTTAAAACTAACAACTTTTCATCAGTCTGTTTCTAGCTAATGTGAAAGACCAAATGATTAGCTACATTATAACTTACAGCTATCAGTCAAATGTTTTCATCCCTTCTTGTTAAAAGCCATATTTCATGCTGGTTTTGTCTTAAAATGTCATTTGATGGATGGCATGTACTGTAAGTCAAGTATTGAAGTGGTGGATGCTTGTGTGACAAAATTAGTGGCTTTGCTGTGTAGCTAAACATGCTCTCAAAGTAGCTGTATAAGGAATAAATATAAATTAAGAAAATTTAAGGCTGTGAGACTTCCTTAAAAAATAAACCAATCATTGATATAGTGCTTAGTGATTTTTTTTTTTAAGAAAATCATGCAGACTTTTGAACCTTGTAGGTTTCCAAACTGCTGTATCTATTATTTTGTGTCTTTTACTATCCCATCTCTGACATAGGTGGGTACTTCTTCTGAGCAGTGTTGGAAAGGTACCTAATTTTTTCAAAAAAATAAATACTCCAAGATGAGGATCATACATACCATAGTGTAAAACTGAGTGTTGGGCACTTATGGATAAAAAAGCCTTTGGGACTGGAACACCAGTTTCCAATTCCAATTTAAAACTAGATTCACAAGTTTTATATTCAGGGAAAACCTTTGTTTGGAAAAACACTTGGGAATTTAAATCCTAGATGAAAAAAAAAAATTACTAATTTTTTCATCTTGTTCCTCAGAGTCATAGAGCAGGGCTGGCCTTGAGTTCAGGTTATTGGTCACTTTGCATTTGCAGAAAACCAAATTTTATCTGGGGAAGGTCTAACAGACTCTAGGTTTTAGTATGTGTTTTTGGGGGATGTGTGTCTAATAAGATACTGGGACTAAATGCTGAATTCATCTGTAGGAATTGTGGGGGTTTTTTTAGTATCTTTATAACTTGCAGAAAACCACATTATTATTAAATTTTAATTTTGTATGATTTAGTGTATATTTCCTGCATCTTCTCTGTAGGCTGCTTGATCATCTCCAGAGTGTCACCTCACTTGTCTTGCTTAGCAGAAGGAGCCTTTCAGTGCTTGTTCCAACTGTGTAGTGATACTACTTCAACCTTGCTTATCACTTGCATTTGTGATCCTTCTGAGAGGATTTGCCCAAAAATCACTTGGATTTATTATTTGACAAATGGGGTCATTTTGCTATGTAGATTTCACTGTCAACTAAACAAGGCACACCTGTCTCCAAGGATTTTGTTTTTCTGTCTTTACTTAAACTGTAGCAGCAGGCTGAAGTAAAATACATCTGTCTCTGCATATGGTGGTGTGCCTGATAAAAAACTTCTGTGGCTGCCTTGAATTTGTAGGACTTCATGTAGAACTTAAACTAGGACAGAGATTCTTTCCCTGAACAGTATATGACAAGCTATTGTTCTCCTCCTAAATAGCAACAAGTTTTCTTTAAATGGACTGGCATATCAATGTACTTAAAGTTTTCTTAAAAACTCGATTTGCAATGTTCTCCTTCAAGCACCTGTTTCTTCCAAATCTTTTTGAGGAAAATTAGAAGTGCTGAATTCTGATAGACTCAAGCCCAGTAACTTGTTGCTCAGTTGATGCTGTTCCTGTAAACATACCTCACATAAAGCATGTGAAGTTGGAGACCAGTCTAAGATTTTAACTAAAAAGTGCAAGTTAGATACAGAACTTTGTAAAACAGGCTATTTTCTATTAGTGGTCATTGTGAGATGAGGCGGATTTGGCTCTTTCCCATTTGATGGTGTGAACAGCTCTGTACTCCATCTTTTGTTGTATTCCTGTAGGAGATCTCAGGATAGGAGTTCTGTTAGGATAGTCTCTGCTTGCAGAGTCAAGATTTGCTACTTCCTTTTTTTGCTAAGACTTCCTAGTACCACTGAATAGACAATCTCTCTTGTTTTAGGAGAGATTGTAACACACTCCTACTGTTTTAATGAATGAAAAGACCCTCATTTTCAGGGGCTTTTGCTTTTTGGAATCCTAATAAAAAGTAAACTTCCAGCAAAATGGTGTTATATCACTTGCTCAGTACAAATTTTGATGAGGCTAAACTGCCTTTTACATGTTGCTGAATGGGATATTACTGGTTTAAAATAATGAAGTCTGATCTTCTTATTTTGTTTACTTGTGTATTTTTTAAACATAAACTCGGCATTTCTTTTTGCTTTTACTCTGGAATAATGTTGAATCAACTCAGAAAAGTGACTTGACTTTTTAGTAATTGTATATGCAGATTGCATCATTTCAAAGTCCTTGTTAGCTTGACAATGGAATGAACTTTACTCTTTTCTTGAAACTGATTTGTAATTGCTTCTAAAATGATTTCAGTGTGTTCTGTGCACATAAGGGTGTTCCCATCCTATCTGCATGTACCCAGTTTTTGTCCACCAGCTTCTCTAACTTTCTAGACCTGTGTGCATACACAGATGCCACTGGGAATAAGAATGCTAGTTTAGAGACTTGAGTAAAGTTAAAGGTGGCCCAGTGAAATTTATGGAAAGAGCAACATGTTCACAAGGAAATTATTATTATTGGTGTGGCTTCAGCATTTTGGAATTAAAATGTTGAATCTTCATCTTAGGTGAGTTATCAGTGGTGGCAAGACTAGTACCTTTGTATAACAGCATGAATAAACAGACAAAAATAAAAATGTCTCCTTAAATAATATGAAATCTTTAAACACACCCTATTCCTGAATTTTGACTCCAGTCTTTTCAGTATGATTGCACCACTTCAGTTTCCCTAGAACAGTTACAATTCTATATTCCAGACTCATAACCATTACATTTTCACTATGGTTTTCTGTAGTTAACTTCTGCTATCATCTGTATCTCTAAATACTGTTTTTTTTAAGAACTTTGAATATGACACTGTAAAGTTTGTTATCAATACAGTTTTCTTCTGAAGCTGCAAAAAACATGCATCAATCAGAGCCTACTAAAATAGGCATTTTGGTTGATACTAGTTTGGGAAAAGTATGATTTAAACTTGCAGGCTATTGAGACCTCACAAAATTGAGACTATTTACCTTAAATGAAATTGATATGTTTGGCACCAGTGTTTGAATAGGGATTAGGATAGCTTAAAACATGAAGAAAGCAAGGTCCTAATTTTAGGACTTCAGTAGATGTTGAATGATATGCTGTTGCTGCTTTAGAACAATTTTTGTTGTTGTTCACACTTGTGAAATACTTACATTTATGCCTGGTTGTTACAACTAATACTGGAATAGTGTGCATTCTAGATGGTGAATTGGACTTTGATCAACAAATATTTGTTTGTTTTTAAAAATATTTGTACCAGAAATTGTGTGCTATGGTAATGTGCTAACATGTTTTGAGCCTTTGTGTTTGTTGTCTTCCAGGTGTTTTGAATAAGGGGATTTTTAATATTTACAGTCTTACCTCAAATTACAATGATTCTTGATATAGTGAAGAAACAGATCTTTTCTGGATTGGTAGGGAAGGAAGGTAGCAGTGCTTTCCCAGTTTCTTACAGGGAACAGTATTAATATTGAAGTCTAATGCTGAAGACTGTTACTCAAATAGCATAATACAGAACACGAATTCTCAGTTGCTGCTGAGCAAGAGATCACCCCCCATTTACAGAGAGTGCTGTCTGAGGTTTTTGGAAGCAGTAAGCTGCAATGATGACTCTGTACCTTATTATCTTAGGCTGATGTGGATGTTTTGCCCCTTCATTTTGAATCAATCTAGTAGATTAATTTAAATTAATTCTATGTTTTAAGTTAGAACATTTTGACAGAGCTTGTGTTACCATTGGGTGATTGTGGCTTCATAGAGGATTTACATGAAAAGCCCCCTCTTTTAAGGGATTTGATGGCCTGGTCTCCAAAGTGCATATAAAAAAGTTCTTACCAGGTTGTTGTGTGCCTCTTCCTTAGGTGTGTGAGTTTTCGTTTGGGTTTTTTGTTGGATTTTTTTTCTTTTTTCTTCTTCCTTGATAAAACTGCCTGGACTTGTCTAGCTTAATATCCTGTCACTGATGACTTTATTAGCACTTTGTTTCAAATCTGTGCTTCACTTTGCTTCTGCATTTTCATGGATACTTGAGAATTTTTCAATGAGATTGTGTCTTCTTGTCTTGTCCTGCCTTTTTTGGTTTTATGTTTTGAGTTCTAGCTTTCTTTTTTGAGGACATTTCAGACTGTGTTTTGGTGCCTGTAATGCTGGTTTGACTTCAAGCCTGAATGACTGATTTCTCTGGAATACTGGTGGGATCTTCTGGGCACTTTCTCTATTACATGTAACTGTTTAGTTATGGATAGCATTTGTATTGCCATAGAAGGAAGATACTGACCTCAGCACCATACTGTTATTCTTTGTCTGAAAGCATGGCAGAGGTGTTGTGTTTTCCATGTGGTCCAACATCTTCTGTGGTTCCTGTCAGCCCTGTCAAATGCTTTGTATTCAGTGTCCTGTATTAAGCCTTGTCTGCCTGTTTTGTTGTGAACTGTGATATAAATTGATCCAGTAAGAGGTTGCTGGGCTTCAGAAACATTTGTGTAAAAAAGGTGACTATTCAGCAGCTTTCTAAGTTGGTGTGTCTCAGTTTGGAATATAATGGGGACAGGAGCTGCTGGGTTTCTTACCTCTTTGCTGGTCTGACAGAGGTAGGCTCAGGAGTCAGCTATCTGATCTACCTACCATACAGGGTTCTTAAGGCATCTCTGATCATACATGATGCTTTTCCCTCAGCTTATACCAACTCTTCTCAAGACTGAATGCTGGAATGTCTTGAGTCTGAGGGTTTGTAGCTGTGAGAATAAAGTGTTGCTATTTTGTAGCATGTGGGGAAGTTCCTAGAAAACCAGTATTGTTCACTGCAGCCTATTTGCTAGGACCAGATGGTTTCCATATAGACAAAAATACCTGTTTTATTCTGAAAGGTGAATAAAGGTCTGTTGTCTTAATCCAGAAATGAGAAAATAACAGGATCCTGACTGTAGGCTAAAAAGCATGTAAAAAACCTCGTATGTGCTACCAGAACACGCGCTGATTTCCTTGTAACTAGTTAGTATTGATGTATTTTCCCTGCTTTATAAGCACTGTCATAAATTGCTGCCTTGCCTGCTTTGAGAGCTGTTGCATCACTGGTGCTACCAGGTGCTCTTGCAGTAAAACTAACTTGAAATAAATACTTTGTAGCTAATTTGAAAATTGATCACTTGATAAGACACTGAAGTCTTATTGACTTAAGGATTTTGATTGCACATTCTGCATCTATTAGTTTAAAGTCCATTTTTGTGCCAGGTGGCTTTTCAGCCCAGGCTGGCAGCTTCCTTGCATTGTGCAGGTTAGATGTTTTCAAAGGCAGACTTTTAGAAGTAGAATCCAAAATCAGGAAGGCAGTCCATAGTATGCAATGCAGGTCAGTACACTAATTTTTGAAGTTGTCTTTTCACAGTTTTGGGCACATTTCATACCACTTAATCCAATCTAACTGAACTGCCATTGAGAAATGGACCTGCTCCTACTGTCTTTTCTGATTTTCTCACTGCAGATCTAATGTAGCCAGGGCAACTTAGGTCAGTTTCTTGACTTTTTTTTCCCCTAAAGACTTGCTAAGTGTTCAGTAGTGATACTGTCCTAAAAGGAATTATAATATGCTTTTGCATGTTGAGATGATCACAGGTTAAGACTTTCAGATCTACTACTTAGATGTTGTTTTGAGGTGGTTTTCTTTTCTTTGTTTCTTGGGTGGCAGCAGGAATCTATTCTATATGTTCTTGTTACCTGTAGAAAGAGATACAGTAATAATGCCATAAACAGCATCATGGGGAATCACTCTGTGCTGCTCTACTGTCATCAGGATTCAGCTCTACCACTGCCACTTCCTTCCAGTGTATTATTGGATGGTTTTGGGCTTTAGGCCAGATGCTGTCTGTTCTGTTACATCCTAATTTTTCTGTGTCAGGATCTCTAAAGATGATGAATCTGGTGGACAAACCTTTGCAGGACTAATCTTACTCCTCTGCCTGCCCACAAGCTTGATTTTGTTAGTGAGAAATCTTTGTGTGTATCCTTAGAGATTGCAAGAGCAGCAGTGGGCTCAATGTACTGGAAAATCAGTCAGTTCTCTGGATACTTCTCACCATTGTCTTAAGCCATGTCTTTGGCTGTATATGATCTTGTTTTCACATGGTTTATGAGCTGCCTGGCCCAGCCTTGACAGTTTTTTACTTGGTCATAGGTGGAACTCTCTACAGTGGCCTTTAGGGCACCAATTCTATGTAGAAGACTGAAATGGATTGCAACTGTTAGATACACACAAGGTCCTATTCATCTTTATGGTCATTTGAGATTTTGGTTCAGTCCTGTATTAGAAAATTTTTACCGAGCAGCAGTTGACTAAAAATGGAATTTTCATAGCTGACCAGACAATTGAAAGTGTTTTTCTTTAGCCACTGGCTAAAGAATTTTTGAAGGTTTAATTTTGGGAAAGTCTTCTAAAAAGAGCCAACTCACTCCAGAATATTGTATTCTTGCTAGTTACTGCTTACAATTCTTGCTAATAGTTAACAGTATTCTTTTACAAATAATTGTAGTATATTCTCTAGGATTAAAAATCTATCAAGTTAGTTTATGTGGAAAGTTGTATGTGGAATGTCTCAAATTTTTGATGTAAAGAACTAATCCGATTTGGATTATTTCACAACCATTCAGGTTGAGGGTGGGTTTTGTTACTGTAGCTGATGCTATACTGTGTTAATAAAAAGAATTCCTGACACAGTTTTATTACATTTTTCTTCTTGTTCCTGATGTCGCAGAATGACCCAGCCAAGGAGCTCAGCTTGTACTGCATGGTCCAGTTAGTAATGGACTAGTAAGATTTAAGTCTGAAACTAGCCCCTCAAAAATGAGGAAGGAGAATTTCAAGAAGAGTGAGATCTTCAGAGACACAGATTAATACTTTCTTATGAGTCAAGATGACCAAATCTTTGTCTCTCAAAACAAGAATTGCACTGCCCCTTTGTGGTGTTGCATCTGAAATCATCTGTATGGTCTTCCTAAGAAAATACTGTGTGGTAGTTTGAAAAACAAATTAGTTTTTCGTATTTAAACTTTTACCAGTCACTTTCCAGTGGGTTTTCTGAAGGGCTTTATATGAGGTGGTCTGAACTGAAGAAAGGTGAAACAAGGACTTTTGCTTTGGGACTTGCCCTGTACTGGAAGTTGTGTTTGTTCAAGAGCAGAAATTCTTTGCCCAACTACAGTCAAAAACGTGCCCTTTGGACTGTGTAGGTGCTGATGGGATGTGTCTAGGCTGCCATGATGGTTTTGTTGTAGGTACAGGCTTTGTGCTGGGTCATGTTTTCTCCAGTCACTCAACTTTTGTTTTCAGTTTTGTTTGCTCATCATTGAGGACAACAGACTACAACAGAGTTCCTGATTGTATCTTTTACTCCTTCCTCACTCAAGGGGAACCTCCCTTGTCAGGTTATTAGCAGAGTCTTTTCAGGATGTAGTTTCAACAGTTGCTTGCTAAATGTGTCCTGACAGTCTTCTAAGGTGTCAATGGAAGCTGATTTAAGGTGGCAAATTCTTTTGATTGCATTTTCCATTTCCTTTATCTCTAATATGGGGGTCTCTTCCACTAATTCTTCCCATGTTCATCGAAATGTAATTTTTAAGCTAAACACTGAGCATTGTAAGTTGGTTTTGGTTTTAGTTTTTTGTTTGTTTTTGTTTTTTGTTTTTAGTTTGTTTGGTTTTGTTCGGGTTTTTTTTTTTTTTTGTGGGGATGAGGTATGTGTGTGGTGTGTTTTTAGATGAATCTGCTGACACACAACATTAAGTTCATCATTTTAGATGAAAGACAGCTTGGGCAAAGATTGATTCTTCTAATTGTTCCTTCACTTTTCAATCTTTAAAAATGCCAGTCATGCAAATGAATGATCAGTCCTTAGTGTGTCTTGCAAAGCATAACATCTAGCACAAGATATTTGGTAATGAAGAATGGGCTACCTGATTTTAGTAGTTTAAAAATCCTTTAATAGAAATTTTCAGTCTGTCTCTGGTGGTTTGTAATAATGTAGAGTGTATAAAAGGAGTGTTAAAATCCCTGTTGTGGTGTCCCTGCATTCTTGTCAGTCTCATACCGTATTTTCAGAATTCTAAAGTCATAATCTTAGCCATGATAACAGTTGGGAAGTTGTAGAAACTTTTAGTCTGGGTGTTTGGATATAGTATCATGTGAAACATTTTAAACAGATCCATAATGCTGATGTACTTTTCTGACTTACATGCTGTTCAACTGTAGACTTTTTCCACTAATATTTGAACCATTTGGATCTTGAACTCCACCATTTCAGGTCACTGCAGCCAAGGCGGCATTTGAGCTTTGCATTCCTCACCAGATACACATTGTGGAATGACAGTTCCCCTCTCACTTGGAGAGGGAAATTGTCATTAATGCATGTCAGAAATCCTAAGCTTTCCAAGTTGTTTTTGGTTTAACTACCTTAGGTTAAATAGACCAAGGTATGTACTACTACTGCAGATACCAGAACTTCTTGATCTCTTGAGCAAATCGATTCTGGATACTATGTAATATTCTTGTATCTATATATTCCAAGTAGCAATCTTTTGCCACTTAGTTACCTTGGGGATTGCTTTCCATGGACACTTAAGATGGGAATTTGTTTTTTCATTCTGGTGTTTTTCACAGCTTTGTGGCAATGAGGGTTACTTTGTTTTCTGAGACAGGGTTTGTTGTGGAAAGATACTGTCTGTCCAGTGAAGTTCAATGAAATTTGGCAATTCAATGCTGGTAATAACTGCATGTGGAAGAATGAAGAAACCAAGCAACCACCCCAAAAAAGTAACCAAAAAATCCCAGAAAACCCAATTGAACATAAAACCCTATAGCCAAACTTCTATCGTTTTGTAAATAGTAAACTTTTAAAAAAATGTATTGCTGTTCCAAAAGTGACAGAGTTTAGTAAAAGTTATAAAGACAGTGTTTTCCCATCAACCTGCTAATTCTTTCTTGTAATTGCTGTTTAATTTCATTGTCTCAGATTTCAGTATGTATTTTTCATTCCTCTCTTGTCAAAGTTCTCAAGTTGGGAGATTGTAGGCTGAGATATCCTATGGTCTTTCAACACAAATTGTAGAAGGCTGAAGTAGAATGGTTTTCTTTAGTTTAGACCCAGTAAGTTTAGAATTAGTTTTATCCTGATGAATTAGATAGCTTTCACAACTGATAAGGGAATTTTGCTCAAATATAAAATGTGAAGTTCTGCTAGTTACGGGAAATTTAAAAGTAGAGACTTAGATGCTATTAATTGCTCTGATCTCATATACAATCTGTTTTGTTTTTCAGATTTTGGATCACTCTTTGATCTGGAACATGACTTGCCAGATGAACTGATCAGCTCCACAGAACTTGGACTCACCAATGGTGGTGACATTAATCAGCTGCAGACCAGCCTTGGCCTGGCACAAGATGCTGCCTCTAAACACAAGCAGCTGTCTGAACTTCTACGGGCTGGTAGCTCCCCAAATCTCAATATGGGGGTTGGTGGCCCTGGCCAAGGCATGGCCAGCCAAACCCAACAAAATAGTCCTGGAATGGGTATGTTAAACAGCATGGTGAAAAGCCCCATGGCACAGGCTGGGTTGACTTCTCCCAATATGGCAATGGGTGCAAGTGGACCAAACCAGGGTCCTTCTGCTCAATCCACAGCTGCAATGATGCCAACAGTGAACAGCCCAGTTAACCAGCCTGGCATGGGAATGAACACAGGGATGAATGCTGGCATGAATCCTGGGATGTTGGCAGCAGGCAACGGACAGGGGATGATGCAGGGGCAAGTCATGAACGGTTCAATTGGAGCAGGCAGAGGGCGACCCAATATGCCGTACCCAAACCCGGGCATGGGCAGTGCTGGGAACTTGTTGGCTGAGACACTGCAACAAGGCACTCCACAGATGGGAGGGCAGGCTGGACTAAGAGGGCCACAGCCTGGAGCCATGAACAAGGTAAGACAAAAGAAACTTTTACTTTTCCTCATTGCTGACTTTTTGTAAAATTAATCCTCTGCACTGTGGATTCTTGGGTTTTTTTTCTTTAAGAGTCCTGTACGATGGATTAAATAGTTTATATAGTGGAATTTGTGATGGTCATAGGAAGCAAAAATTGAATCTTGCATAACAAGTAAGACTATGACTAGATTAAAAAGCCTATTTTAGAAGTCTTGTGACAGTGCAGATTATCCTTAACACTGAATAGTAACTTGATGGTATTTTATTCTGTTTTATGCTTTGCTTGCAACTGTATTTTTCCATCTAATGTAATGCTGCTATTGCGAGTGATGGGAATCCATCAGGACCTTATAGATGCTATGGTGCTTTTTTCTGTAGGACAGTTATGCAAATATTTGTTGTCTGAGATCAGCTGACTATTTGTGCTGTAGCAGATGCTGAGAGGTGCTCACAGGTTTGAATTGTCTGATATACTCACTGTATGTGCCTGGTATTCAAGTTACTGGTGAAGAATGAATGCTGGTATAGACATCTGGAGACAATGTTGGGTTCTTAAGACTGGTAATCTGACTCTGTTCTAGTTTTAAAATTTGCAGTGGCTTTGTCTGTTTGTGGAGAGTAAAGCAGAAAGCTAAACAAAAAAGAAAATAATACTGAGAGGGAAATAAATGTGCTTTTGCAATCCAGAAGGTTGGAAGAAAGTTGTTGCCATAAGTCACGGAAAAGATGAGAAAAGATTTACTGGTTTAATTAACAAAAGAATGTCTAAATTTAATTTTTGTTATGCATAATTAGCCAGCTTAAAGTAGGAGCCACTTGAGTATTCTTCATTTTTTGTGTTTTGATCAAAAGCCTAGAAAATGTTTTAGTTGACTTTAAGTGGGTATTTTGTGTTTCTTGGCTAATAAGGAGAGAGGTTTTTTTTTTTAGGTACTTTGCAATACTTAAATCTATCTCAGAATGCCTAAAGTCTGTTCAGTTGGAGGACTTGGAATGATGAGTATCAGTCTATAAATGTATTTGAAACATACAGAAAAGCTATGCTGTGTATTTATGGTTTTGTCATGTTTTAATATATTAAGTGAAATTACTTTGGTGTCTTTGAACATTAATTATGAAATTCTTTGGTCTTATTTGCTTGCTTGAGTGTGCTAACTTTAGGGAGTGTGTGTATATATGTCTAGTAATGAGTTGCTCTGTGATCTGGTGATTTCAGATATTTTTGCCTGATAGGAAAATTGATGCAAAACTTGATTATTATGATAGAAAATTTATAGGCAGCTTACAGTGGTAAGAAATATGTAGCTGCTTGAAGTATTCTTGTATTGGAATTATGTAACACCTCATTCATTATTCCTTGCCTGTAAAAAAAACCAAAAAACAAAATTTGATCTTCAGAAAGCTGTATTCAGAGGTCAAAAATAGACATATTGAGGGTTTAAATGAAATGCAACTAGATCTTTACTGTAATAAACTCATTTATCTAAAAGTAAAGAAATCAAGCTTTTGACCAATTTAGTCTAAAATTAAATTATCTACTTTCCTTACTTAAATTCCAAAAGTTCTGTACATCTAAGTTAAGAACACTTTATGCTTTTGAGAATATTCAGACCAAATACACAGTAACTTCTGTTTTTTAGTTCATAGTCCCAGACTGGTTAAAAATACTTAGGGTCTTTAACTACTGATAAAAGAATCTTGAGACTTTTTATTGTGTTCAGTTTAGTGGATATAGGCCTCCTAAAGGAGTTGAAACTTTCGGATGAGAAGGAACAGTCTGAAATGGAGGCTGAAATTCCAGAATGTCTTCAATTGGTTTGGTTGTTGGCAGGGAGCCTGTGTTTCACTTCATACAGTAGAGTTAGCAATGTCTGACAACAGTAATGTCTGACCATTTTCTCTCCCCACCCATCTGCTTTTGGGTTTTCCCACCTACAAATCTTCAAAAAGTAGGTGAAAACAGAGGACCTTAAGCAGTTGTTTTTAAAAGCCAGTTTTTCTAATTGGTAAATTTAGTAGCGTGTTACTGTTAATGTGGGAGTTTGTGTAATAACGTCTGTAGATTTCCTTCATTGCTGCAAAAAATGCACATTATCCAGAAGCTCTCCTTCAGTAGGAGGATGCTTTGGTTATGATTGTTAACTTCATCATGCTAGCTTGCCAAAGGCAGCCCCTTTAGAGGATGGGAGGGTTGCTTCAGAGTTCTCTCAGTGAAATTAGAGGTGTTTTGTGCAATGGTTTGTATGGAATAGCTTAGGTTTCCTATGATGCTGAGTAATTGGGAGGGACGATGTTATACTCTTCTAACAGGAAAGATGAGCTCCAAGGGGCTTGTCAATTTGGAAAGTGAAATTGGTTATGTTTCCACTTTGTTCTGTTATCTTGTGGAGTTACTGAAGTTTTCTTCCTCTCTTCCCAAAATATTGACTAGCAATAGAGCAGAACACTTGCTTTGCTCATTATCTATGTACTTCTGACATTCTGTAGTTGTGCATGCTACTTTTAGGACTTGAAATTCCAAATGTCATTGTAAATGATTTCTGTTCATGATCTTATCCTGTCACAATCTGATGTTTCCATCCTGTGGTTATAAGTCATCAGCATATGAAGAAGCAGTTCTGTCTGGATGCTCTGTGCTGGTTGCATGACAGGCTGGGTTGAGAAACTAAACCTGAGTGAAATTGAAACTCAGGTGGTCATTTAAAAAAGGATTAATTTGAATTGTTTTTCAGATCCAGTTTATACTCATAAGTTGGAGAGCTAGTATCCCTGTATTAGGGAGGGGATTTTTTAAAGGAGTTGATCTTGCCTTTTAGAGGAGGGTGTGAATCCTACTTTGGTGATAGTACAGGCATAAAAACGTCTGTGAAAGTCTACCCTGAAAGGAAGTGTTAGAAATTTGGAGGGGATGAAATTGTTACAACTTTTGTGTTCTTGAATAGTTTTTTGCTTTCTATGTGCTTGGTTTTGTGCAAGTTAGAAGGATAACAGACATGCCTTTTACTCTTGAAAATAGTGTTTTGGAAATTGCTTGTAATGCTTGTGTTCTGTCATCATTTAAGTATTTTTCAGGCATTTTGTTTCACTAGGTAGTTTTACAGCTTTGATTTGAATGTGAACAGGTAACTTATTACAAAGGTTGCATTTGGTAAAAGCTGATTCATGTTTCCGGTTTTGAATCATTCTTCGTTTGGAATTTTATCTGGTTAGAACCTTTGTTTTGTTCTTCCACAGGGTTCTGTTGAGAGTGCCCCATTTAGGGTCTTAATTGTCCAGCCTTGTGTGAGGGGAAAAGGGTATTTTGTGTGTAAGTTGCTGTATGCATTTCTGTCATAGTAGTGCTCTGCCACAGAATGGTAGACCCTGACCTTCAGGTCACTTACATTTCCTCTCTGATTCAAGAAATGTTCCCTTACTCCACTAATTAAGTGGATGTGTAGGCAGATTAGTAAGGGCATTACTACTTCCTCTGCTATGTGAGCATTTCACTTGAAACGTTTAGTTCCAGTAGTAATTCTTTGTGACTTGATTTACTCTCACAGTAACTACAAAGCTCTCTGCTATTACTCACTTTATTAGTTTAACCTCTGTTTAAAAGATTTAATGGCAATAATTTACAAAGACAAGCCTAATTTGTTAGAATCTCCTTAACTTTCTCTAAGTAGAACAAAAAGAATTTTTATAATAGATTTCTCTTCAAGTAGAAGAGATTGAAGATGCCACCCTCAAATTATGAAATGAGATTAAGAAAATAAAAACATTGTATGTTCCTTAGTGTTAGCATATTTAGTCTCTCATTTTAGATAGGTGGTCAGTGTTCTTGATTGCCTTTCCTTTTTCAGTAGCTATTCGATTTAACAGGCAAATGTATCCATACTGTTCTGAGTCTGACTAAGCATCCCATATGATCAAGTACATTAATCCATTCAAAGGGTAGTGTTGAGTTCCAGTCCTTGGTTTTCTCTTCTTAGGTAAACCAAGGTGAAAAAAAAAAAAAGAAAAAAGAAAAAAGAAAAATTTCTCACTTTATACTGGAGAGTAAGAGAGGAATGTTTGTTTATGAGGGGAAAAATGGAGTAGTGAAGACTTGAAGTCTAAGTTTCTGGAGTGGCATGGGGAATTTCTTGCAGAAATAGCAGTGACATAATGCTGGTGTCTTGAAATAGGCTTCTTAAAATACTATACAGTTAAATGCAAAGAATAATAATCAATAACAGTCCTTGGAAAGAATGCAGCAGACACCACTGGCAAAATGTAGTTAGGGGTATGCTTGAGTTAAGTAATGCTCTACCAGTCAGTAGAATGGCACTAGGAAGTGATGTACAATAAATTCCTGTTTTTAAAGACTCAGATGGAATTTACTTAAACTAAATTTCCTGTTTGGGGGAAGTTAAACAACTTTCACTTATGAACTTGTGGTTATGGAAAGATACTAGATATCATCAATATAGCCTTACACTAGTCCATGCACTGCAGTTTCCCTGATAGAGATATGCATAGTTGATAGTGTCAATACTGGATTCTTTGAAAGAATGCTGTTAAAACTTAATTTAATTTGTTTACTTCTCCATGGTTATAGTTACCTTTGCAAATCTCAAACTTGTCATGATTCAATACTACTGCTGATGTCTTTCAAATATTAGAATGTTAATGACACGGTTGTTCTTACAGAGAAACAATAGGATATTTGCAATGTCTGTGTGCATACTTGTAGCATGTATTTCTTTTCAATTTGTACTCGATGGTATTAACAGTAAAACTGAAAGCAGGGACAGTCACTTGACTTTCTTCTGAACTGAAGATGCATATGTTTCATGGCATTAAAACAAAACCTTGGGGAATTTCCTCTGCTCTTGTACTTCCTGTTTTTAGATGGGGGGGGGTACCTGAACAGCCCTGTCTGATGCTGCTTGTAAACTAGGATGTTTCCTGAGCTCATGTCACCCATGGTGAGAGATACACACCTTTCAGCATTCTGGTGTTGGCAGCCCCTGCTTCCCTTGGATGCAGGAAAGTCAACTTGTTTTCTATTGTGTATGTGAAAGGTAGAAACTTTTGAGATTACTTTGCTTTCTGTTAGCCACCCTTCATCATTTTATGATCTTCCTTGTTTTCTTCTTTACTGTGAATTGGATTTCTGTCTGTTCTTCATTGTGTGCAAGTTCTTGCATATGTGATGAAATTAAATGGAAGCTGTTAGGTGAGGAGAGGAAACAAAACTTTAGATGAATATGAAGAGAAGAAGGAAGGGCAGTGAAAGGAAGTGGTGGCCAGGAAGAGTAAGTACAGGTTGTACTTGCTGACTTGTAGCTAGTAATTAAGCTGTGTATGTTTTTGCATTGTACTGCAGATGAAGCCTTGTACTTCTCTCATGTGGTGATACTAACACCACCTTTCTTTGGCTAGTTCTTCTGCACTTGGTTGTTTATCTATCCCATCCCAATGAACATTAATGTGCTGATGAACTGTATGTCAGTCTTTTTGATTGTTGCTTACTGATAAAATTATACAGAATTTTGATCTTCCTTCTGTAGTCAGGAGGCCATACATTTCTTCCTGTTACATGTTTCCTTTTATTCATGTTTCTCAATGTGTCACAGCAAATAACATGGGCATGCTCCTGCTTCTTGTACAGGATCACAAGGCTACCTTGTGCCAGGTGGAGAATCTCCCAAATGACCCTTCTCTTGACATCTTGACTCAGTCTGGAGGTGCATGTAGGTGATTGGTGTTAGGTTAGTCTGTGATGTCAGAAGTGGGGGGTATTGCTGTGAGGTTCAGCTGAGGATCTGGCAGGTGTCAGTCTCACCTGGATCAAGTAATGGCTGCTGATTTGTTCGGGGAGACCTTGAGGAATTTGGTTTTTAGTGTCTTAGGTGTCGCTTGAGTGTCTGGCTTTGAGTCAGTTAGGTGTGCTTGCCTCTCAACCTGGCCTGAGCTTCTCTGGTCTTTGCCTCTCCTGTAACCTGGAATGGGAAAATATTACCTCTGTAAGGAGCAGCTAGGCTGAGCTGGGCACGTGGTGTTCTGCTGCCAGATCCCTCAGCTCAGTGGGGTGAGGAGCAGGGGAGCCCTGTGTTTCTGCCATGGAGAGAGTCTTGTTGGAGGGGACTGGTCTTGCAGCCCCCCAAACAGTGCCAGTGGCTGAGGCTCGAGGAAGCATCAGAGATCCTTGTGCTGAATCAACTTGATGAGTAATTTCACAAAGTCAGAAGCTTCGTGTAGAGATTGTGTTCAGCTTTGTTGCAAATATAAGTGTTGATTGGCTTGGTGAAAACTCATTTGTGAGTTTCATTAGAAAGTTGGTTTGAGGGACGTAGCAAAAGTGTCCTTTCTAAGTCTAGATTTGAGTTTCTTCTAGATTTGAGTCAAGGCAGAGCTGGCTCACAAGGCCTCAGTTAATCTGAACCCGTATGTCAGTGTGTGAAGTCTCCAATTGTCTGAGTTGGGGTGTCTTGATTTCTCCCTGTAACACCAAGTTGTGGAAATGTGCCTTCAGCCTTTAATTCTGAATTGTTTGGTTTGTTCCTTTTTTTTTTTTTTAAGGCTGATAGCAACATAAGTTACAGAAGTCAAATGGGGCTGGTGATAGTGATAGCCAGCATAGTATAGTCTGTGCTTTGGTGTACTCTCAGATGTCAACTGACTTTAGGAGCTGTGATTGTTAATGAACTTGAAAGTTTTGCTCAGAAATGTATGGTTTTGCTTTCAAAACTCTCTCTGGAGTTTTGAGATCCCCTCAGAGGGATCAGACTATCTAAGTGGAAAACATAGCTTGTTTTCTTAAGGGACTAATTCCCAGTGTCAGGCCTTCACTAAGCCTTGAAAACCTGTTCTTCAATTTGAGGTGGTAGTGACGATGGGGAATATTTCTGAAAGTGTGTTTGCTGACTCCTTATGCTTTTCTTCTCCCTTTGCCTTCTGCTTAACTTGTACATAAGATCTTACTCATGTTCTGAGGGAGAGGAAGGAAGGCTTTGAGTGTTACCTGTCCTGGCTTTGGCAGCAGCTGCTTCATTGGTCACCATAGGTGTATGCATTATGGTCAAGACAGGCAGTGGGAAGGAAGGCTTTTAATTCTGCTTGATCATTACATAGTTTGTTTTGCTGCCATGTGTAGAGATTCTTTTCATTGCTCTCTAATGAATTACTGCTGTGTGATTACAGTTATTGCTTATGTGTGGAGGAGGGGGGCTGTCCTCAAGTGGATTCATTTGTGCATATCAGATGTCTAAAGTGGCAGGTTCTTTAGTGAATTTTGTATTCTTTTACCTGTAGCTTGAATTTGATCCTGCCTTATTTTGTAAATGCAAACTGAAGGATGTTATAATGGATTGGAGGTTGTCACAGCCTGAAAAAGGGATGTGTGGCTAATTGTAGGTAATCTCAGGGCATGTTGATTACTTCTAGTGCAGGTTGAAGAAGCTTGGTGAGCAGAAACAAGGTGTTTCTGCTAGGGGATGATGCTTTGAGAATAAATGTAGAAGTGATTAGAGAAAAGCCTACCATAGGAGTTATGTTCTTTGAGTGCAGGAAAATGCTTTGAGCCAAGGAGCATCAAGGAGACTGGACATTGTCTAGTCAAATGCTAATGTGAGTTGAAACAACACAGCTCTTTAAAGCAATTTTGTGTCTTTGTTTTTGAGTTATGGCTTCTTGAAGATCCTGCCTGAGTAATGGTGAGAACTTGGTGATCTTAACAAAAATCTCCAGTTTTTCTGGTCCTCTGTGACTAGTTCTTTTGGTCCTAGAAGGCAAAATTTCACATGGAAAATTAAGTGGGAATGCAAAGAATGGAAAAAAATGTCAGAGGACAAACAACTTAATTGGCAAGATTGCTCCTTGTTCTTTAGGTTCTGGGTGTTTCAAGACAACAGTGTATTCTGGTGTGCTAGAAGTGTTGAATATGCTTATGGCTTGTATGAAACATGAATCTATTTCCCCTGTAGGTGAATGGTTCAGTGAATTTGTTTTGTTTGCAGACTTTCTACCTGTCCTCTCCTGTGGCCTCTAGTACTGCAAATGAGTTGGTGTGACTGTGAGGTGTTACCTATGCCTGTGGTGTATTCTTAAATTGGAAATGTTTCTGCACTGATAATGCAGACATGCATTGTTATGCCTGTCTGTAGAGGAGCTGTGGGAGTGCCAACAGTTGGGGATGGTTTTGGGATAAATTCTGCTGATATGAGTGAAGATGGTGTTTGTCTCCATTTGGAGACTTCACAAGTGCAGGGAGGAGAAACTCAAGTCTGGGAAAATTATGTGGTCCATGGTACAAATTTGTTATTCAGAAAGGTGAAATGAGAAATCTGTAGAACCAAATATTTTATTAATCAGGCCACTTCCATCCAGTCAGATCTCTAGGATTGCTAAGTTGGCTTTGTGTTTACAGGAACTGTCTAGTTGAGGAGTTAATGTTGTGTGATGGGTAAATCTGTGAACCTGAAGGTGCAGGGGAAGCATGTGGATCAGTATTGCATTGCTGGTGGCTGTGATTGCTCTTGCTTCTCTGAAGTATAAATTTGCCTTTTGCATTGTGAACTTCATCTTTCTTGAACACCTTCCTATTTTAATTCCTAGATTGGAATGATGAGCAATCCCAGCCCTTATGGCCAGCCCTATAGTCAAAATACTGGGCAGCAGATTGGAGCCAGTGGACTTGGCCCTCAGATGCAGAATAAAGCTGGACTGCAGAATAGCTTACCACAGTTTCCAATGGACAAGAAGCCAGTTCCTGGGGCAGGAATGCCTAACATGGTAAGTAGAATGAAAGGTGTACACAGAAAATGTTGTGGTAAGGAGGAGCAATATGCTCTAGTCTTGCCACGTTGTAAGTTTTTTGAGGCTGTCATACCCAGTGTGAATATGTGCTCAGAGTCCACACAGAATGCACTCATTTCAACTCCTAAGACTGATATGAGGAAGAGGGCTGAGTTGGCGTTGTTGATAAACTGCATCTCCATTCTTTGGCCTTCAAACCCTGTTAACAGGGAAAATGAAATGGAGCTCCTTAACTGAAATGAACTTGTAACTTATTTGGACACCTCTGCTCTCCTGTCTCATCCTTTCTTTTGTTGTTGCTGTATTGGGCCCCTTCTCCTCAGAGTATCTCTGTCTGGAGAATTGTTTTCCTTCTTGTACTCACTGGTGCTTTTGGGAAAGAGAAGTGTCCTTTCTCAAACAGGTATTACCTATTATAGGGCTTAGGACCCCAGCCCTGTGTTTGTTCTTGTGAATTACACAAACACACGCAACAGTCCTGCTGTTGGAGGTGATTCCCTGGCAACTGTAGTAGCCTTGGTACCTTTCTCTTTTACCTCCACTCTTATTGCAGCAGGATTTAAGGAAAGGGGAATAAAAATGGTGGGAAAAGTGGATGACCCAAGCTTGCAAATGCCAGTGCCTCACCACACGCCTTAACATTGGATTCCCTGGCTTGAGTTTTAACACTGCCTCATTTTCAAGGCTTAAATTTGTTAGGGGTATGACATACAACATGTCTTACAGGGTTATTTTTTTCCTATATATTTTTTTTTAATTTAGGAAACAAATTCATAATTCCTAATATAGCTTGTGTTTCTCCCTGCTTCAAATTTCACTCCCACACACCCCCTGGGAGGGTCTATCTATTGATGTTACTAACTGTTGCTGAAAAACCTTTTCCAATTAACTTTAGTACCTTTAAATTAAAAATAGCTCCATCCTGTGAGTTTTATTTAATGTTTTTTTAAGTTGAGCATGAAACATTGGAAGATGAGCAAACCAGTTGGTTGTATGAATCAATAAAAAAGCAGCCAAAGCTTGTTCAGAACCCCAGCTGTGAAGTTTGTGTTCAAATATAACTCTCTTGAACTGGTACCGAGCTGAACATAGGAACTTAAAGTTGTTGCTGTCTCAGTTGTCATTTAGAATGCCAGGCTGCAGACAAGACAGTTACAGTGATACTGAAACATGCACGGACCCTGAGGGTCTGGCTAATTGGTGAAGTTGCCTTGTAAAATGAAAGGTTAATACTAGTAGTCAAGAGCTGAAGAACTGGGGTTTAGAAGTCCAGGTAGCTGGGGTTTCAAGATCTGGACATCTCCAGAAACATCCTGTGAAACCTCTAGGAACAGTCAATTATAAACTGGAGTCTGTTGAACTGAAGTAATGCAAGCAACATAGAGTACCTAAGCCTCTCTTATTTCAGTGTTCCTCTAATGTCACCTGAAAGGAACACAAAGAGTTCTGAACAAATAAGCAGAAGCAGAGAAGACAAGCTAGATGTTGCCATATCTGACATTAGTTCTGTGCTGTTTATTATCCTGGAGCTGTGCTTCATCTCTAGCAGAGACTAGGAAATGCTTGTTTTGAATGCCTATGTGCAAATCTTCTGATGGAAAATGGTTAAAAACTTCCCAAAACTTCTCTTTCATTCTCCTTTTCTAGGAGCAGTCAACTTGAGATAGCTTATACTGAGAGGGAAAGCCCTATTCATTCTAAAATGAGCTTTCTTCCTTTAATGCAAGAATTGTGGATGCAACTTTTTAGCCTCCAAAATGAGGAGATTTGAGATCTAAATGCTATTAATATTTTCTGGTTGGTCTAGCACTGCGAATTAACCTGTGAGCATGTGCAAAGGTCTGCTGCCCATTGATAAGGCAAGAGCTAGGATTAATAGAGTGATATGGGGAGGAAATTGTGGCTGGCAATAGAATTGCCAGGACTGTTGCTAAGGGGCGTTTTTAATGAGTCCTCCAGAGCTACACATAGGTGGGCTGTTTCCTTAATCAGAGGATGTAGTAGTACTTATTTCTCTTATTGGACTTTTTCTTGTGTTGCTGTTTGCTTGCTATATGAATTCTTTTCAAAAATATATTTATTTCTGGGAATTTCTTTTTCACCTTCTTCAGGGCCAGCAGCAGGCTCCCCAGGTCCAGCAAGCTGGGATGGGGCCAGCAGCTTCTCAAGGCATGGGGTCTGGAGCGCCGACAGCAGATCCGGAAAAGCGCAAGCTCATCCAGCAGCAGCTCGTTCTCCTCTTACACGCTCACAAGTGTCAGCGCCGAGAGCAGGCCAACGGGGAGGTGCGGCAGTGCAACCTCCCGCACTGCCGAACCATGAAGAATGTCCTGAACCACATGACACACTGTCAGGCTGGCAAGTCTTGCCAAGGTAAGTGGGGGAGTGGTCATGTAGATGAAGTCAATGTTTGAGGGAGGAGAAGGGCTCCTAGAAAGGGTTGGACTAGTGGGCGACTTGGGAAATAAGTTAAAGAAATAGTCTTATTTGCTTAAGACAGTGTATTGTAAGCAACTTTTGAGCCTCTGTAAAGTTTAAGCAAGTTAGAGGCAACAAGATACAAAGGAATGAGTAAAAACCTTGTGCCTAACTTTGTAACTCACCATAAAATCTTTCAGATTCTGTCTTTTTTTAAAGGTAGACACAAACCAAGAATCTGCAAATAGAAAAAATACAATCTTCCTTTTTGATAGCCTTGGCTCATCTGGATTGTGCCAATTGTTGACATCTCAATTGCTTGGCACAGTCTGCCTGATACCTGAGTAGACGGGAGTATCCTTCAAGCCATGGAGACACAGGCTTGGGTGCATCACATGGGGTTTTCAAGTAGGCTTTTGTTGAGCCAATAGTGCTAGAAGAAATCTGGTTACATGTTCAGGGCTAGTTAGCGCTGAACTATTTCAAATAATACTTTATTGACTTGTGTTGATAGAGATGTGTGCCCTGAGAGAAAATGCCACTCTCTACCCAGTTTGTGATGACCATGTGGAGATACTGGCAGCAGTTTGTAAATGCTTTTCGTTCCTTCTCTTTCTCAGTGGCACATTGCGCATCTTCCCGACAAATCATCTCACATTGGAAGAATTGTACAAGACATGATTGTCCTGTATGTTTGCCGCTCAAAAATGCTGGAGACAAAAGAAATCAGCAATGTGAGTCTACTGGGGAATTCTCTGTGTTAAATGAATCATAAAATGAATGTTGGGAGTTAAACTTTCTTGCACCCATATGGTAGTGATGATGATCTCAGACCTGTGAACATGTTAATGTGATTTTTCTCTTGTTTTAATCTCAGAGTGTTTTTCTGACTCTGCTAGTGTTTATGAAAGCTTTCTAACTTTATTGTATGTTTTTTATCGAGAGAGTGGTAAGGGTGAACAAATCATAGCTCTCTCAACCAAATGATTGGCTTTTCATTACTGCTTCTTCCATCTGGACAGATTCTGGAGACAGATGTGCGCATACATGCACACCGTGTCATTTCAGCCCTGACACTTGGTTCTGTCTTTATTCTTTGTTTGCATCATATGTCACTTTCCCTTTCTTCTTGGATCCCCCTTGGTCTCCATGACAAAATGTTTAGCAAGATTTTTGTCACTCTGTTAACTGTATGGGTTTTTTTCCCCCCCCTCCCTACTTTAATGTTACTGTAGGCTCTTCTTATGACTAATGTGAGCTATTTCTTTAATGCAGAAAAGGGTTGCAGTGTCTGGTGCAAAGTTGTATGCACACTTCTGCCTTTAGCCTCTGTGACGTGGTGTGCTTCTGGTTTCAGTTTGAAGCAAGCAGATGTGTCCTAAATACTTAAGAGTGGGATTTCCTGTGAGCAGCCCAAAGGGGAAAACAGCATGTTAGATTGGCTGGTTGGGTAAAACTTGTCTCTGTTTCGTGATAGGTTTTTCAGATCTGTTCTTGCACGCATCCAGAAGGAGCTGTTTCAGTTCTGAGCAGGCAGTGCACTCTTTGTCCCTGTACTGGTGGCCTCCCTGGCTGCCCTCTGCTCTCCTGACTAACCCCGTGTGTCTCTCGCAGCGCTGCTGGGCGGAGCTGCGGTAGGACTTGCCAATACCGGCTCTGTGGGCGTGGGGCAGCAGACAACGCCCAGCATCAACACTACCAGTCAGATAGACCCCAGCTCCATCGAGAGAGCCTATGCAGCCCTCGGACTGACCTATCAAGGCAACCAGATGCAGACACAGCCCCAGGCTCAAGTGAAGAATCAGCAACAGGGACAGTCACCCCAGGGTCTGCGCCCCATGAATCCTATGAGTAAGTTTATCTGTTAGCCTTAAAATGCAAACTATGGGCAACTTCCCCATGCTACATCTAATGCAAATTTTCTTGACCTACTAGCTTAATAATGCTAGTTAATTTGCAAAAGGTAGGGCTTTATGCTATTTTAGACTTGAAATAGCAAGTTACTCAGTGGAACAGGAACATTGGAGGGCCCAGGTGCTTTCTCCTGGAAGACAAGTTCTCTGGAAAAACTAGTTTCTTTGAAAAAAAAAAAAATTCCAAGGCTTTTTTTTTTTTTTTTTTTTTTTCTTGTTGGCTTTTTAATTGTACTGTAATGCAAGTTTCAGGCTATTGGGGAGTTTTAAATTGAATATGCAGGCATTGGAATGCCACCATTCAGATGTACTTCCCTGTCATTCAGAGCATTTTACATTTGTATCTCAGATATGTAAAGTTTATTTAAAAAATGAAAAATAGTAAATAACTGACATCTTCCCTGAATCCTATTATTGCTTATAAGCAATATCACAGGACTAGATAAGAATTTCAATTCAAACTGCAATTAATTGGAACCTGGCTATCAATGGTGTCAGATGAAGTCAGCTTTAACCACCAAATCTAAATTTGATAGTTTGAGATTACATCACAGGAATTTTTCTTACTCTTAGCTCTTTGCTTGAGTTGCATAAGTAGATGTGGCTTTTATAGCAGAAAAGAGGAATAAAGAGCTGGTAGTGATTTATCACAAGCTTGTATGGGATTGCAGTGATTGTGCCTTCTGTCCCATGACAAGCTTGTGTGCAGAATGAGAGATTGGTGTGGAAGCACACAAACTCCAGCCTGCAATCAGCTTCTACTTTGCTCTGCAAAGGGATTGGTGCTCCCGAGTTACTCAGGAAAAAGCTGCTGGGTAGAGTGCTCTTGTTAATGAGATGACTGGCCCTCACAGATTGCATGTGGTTTGCTATAACATTATCTTCCAGTGTGTGAAAATTGGGGAAAGGGCAAGGGTCCTGTGATCTTAGTCTTAAAAGTTAGGTTAAAATAATATGATTTTCTATTGTGCCTTAGAAGCAAATATTTCTATTTATTTCTTTCTAAATCTTGCTGTTGTGCTTTCCTGAAGCAAAATGACTCCTATTTTTAATGTATGTAATTACTTATAGTCAGTTTTGCCTGTGCATTCCTTGCAGAACTGTGGGCATTCTTTGTACAGTTGCTAAGAAAATCCAATGAAATGGGGTTGAAAAAGCTCTTGGAGCTTAATGTAGAAAGGACAAGCATGGAGAGTGTAGACTTTTGACTGTTGCTTCCTTATTAGGAGCAGGTGGCTAAGGAGGGAATTACAACAGGTGAGATTAGGAATCACCAGCTCGTGGCCTACAGGACAGCAGGCCTAGTTGAGGAGAAACAGCAGAATTTGATGAGGACTGCTATGTGAAAAAATTCAGTCCTAAGTAGTTCAAAAAATTTTGTTTTTTGACAGTTGAAAAAGGAAGAGTTAAGGTAGAGTTGACTGTCTTGCACATCAGCGTGCTTTCAGATGACACAGTCGATTTGGGAAGAAGAAGAGGACTAAAGGAAGGGAAATTTAGAACAGATTCATGAAAAATCTGTTAAATATTTTTATGTATTAGGCTGAATAGACTATTCCAGTGGGTTTCTCCTGTATGCAGTGTGTAATTTTGCTTGAAATACAGATTTGTAGGATTGGAATGTCCTAAATACATGTGAAGCTTGGTAATGGCTTTCATGCTACTTGCAGCTTCACAGAGCAACCTGTATGGAAGCTCCAGACAAAAATCTGCTGCATTTTTCTTTACTAATACAGAGGTAACTGTAGTGTGTGAAGAAAACAGGTGATTTTTATGGTCATTAAGATCTGGTATGATTCAGAAAATGAGATTTTGTTATACAAAAATTAGAGGTGTTTCCTGCAAAGAATTTTCAGATTTTCCTTCTTACAAGCATTGGAGTTAGTTGTAGGATCACTAAGTATGGAGTGGGTGAGAAAGGACCTTGTCTGAGGTAGGTGGTAGCTGATGTTTTAAGTTTTTGAAATTTTTGTGAGTGTATATCCTAAGATTCTGAATAAAAAAAAAAGGTCCAACTACTTCTAAATGACAAAGCAGAAGTGGTTGAAATCTTCCCTTACAGAGTCACAGAAAAGGACTATGGAACATAATATTTGCAGCAAATTGAAATCACTTCTTTGTTGATAAGTTTAGGAAGAGGTGCAGAGGAGTTATGGGTTGATGCTTCACTTGGAGGTCACCTGTGTTGTGCCTTGAACTTAGAAAAAGTTTGTAAAAGAAAAAGAATGAAGAGAGCAATGGATAATTAAATTCCCTTCACAAAAGTCCAAGAACTTGAAAATCTACACCACTGTTATTGCTGAACAGTTACTGATTTTGTGTGGTAAATGGGCTCTTCATTTTTTGTGTGTTCTTTTGTTTTCTAGATGCAAATCCAATGGGAGTGAATGGAGGAGTAGGGGTTCAACCCCCTAATCTGCTTCCTGATTCAATGTTACATTCAACCATGAATTCTCAAAAGTAAGTTGAATCCTTTGTACCTCAGTGATGTTGTTTTGATCTCATGGCACTTCTTGCATAAACAGTGGAGTAAATGCCATTGATGGCTATCTCTCCAATTGGATTTTGTAGCTTTTGTTGCAGTTTTCCAAGTCCTTGGGTAGAACAGCATGTACTCTTTCATGGTGTTGTTTGGTGTGAGTGCAGCTATTTCTGCAGTTTGTCCATTGATTAGGGAATGGCTGAACTAGCACTTTGTCCTAACATTATTCTAAAAGAGGCTGTGACTGTAAGATGATTAAGCTGGGGCTAGACTTTTGCACTCAATTCTTGCTCTGTTTTTGAAGCCCCATGATGAGTGAAAGCGCCAATGTTGCCAGTTTGGGAGCCATGCCAACAGCTCAACCATCCAATACCGGAATTCGAAAGCAGTGGCATGAAGACATTACTCAGGATCTCCGAAACCACCTTGTTCATAAATTGTGAGTAGCTAATATCAAAACAGTCTCCTGTTAGGTGAGCTACTGCCCCAGAAGTGTATTGGAGGCAGAGGGCTTGCAGAAGGAAGTCTGACTTTGAAAACTAGAGGGCCAAGGAGTGAATTTTGTCAGGATGCATGAGAAGGGAAAGCAGAAGCTGGGAAGGTGGAGCAGCACCTGTTAGTATGGGGCTGTTGTATTGAAAGTTTCCTGCTCCATGCTCAAGCCATCTAGAACATCTGTTGCACCTGGAAGACCTTGCAGTAGATGCAGTCTGTCAGTGGATTTGCTTGCTGCTTTGTGTTCAGACTACTGGGGTTAATGCTCATCTGGGAACATTCTAATCACTTACATGCATTTCTTTATTTTTTTTTCCTTCCTGCTCAGAGTCCAAGCCATATTTCCTACTCCTGACCCTGCAGCACTGAAGGATCGACGTATGGAGAATCTGGTGGCATATGCTCGGAAAGTGGAAGGGGACATGTATGAATCAGCAAACAGCAGGGTGAGATGCAGTCTCCTGTTGTCTAGCTCTGTGTATTTCTACCTTGATTCTGTAGTGATTGGGGAGGAAGAGGAATGAAAGCACAGATGAGACTCCAAAGATGAGGAAACAAGTGTTAGGGGCTGCTGGATGGGGTCTAGGAACCAGCCAGTTGAAGGCTGCTGCCTGGATGTGCCAGGAGTTGAGATGTGCTGTGCTTGAGACTTGTCACAGTCCCCTAAAGGCAGTGTTAAAACTCTGCACTGTGACTGTTCCAGAGAAATATTGGACAGAATAAGAGAAATATCTGGTGTTGGTCTAATAGTTGAGAGCAGTGCTCTTAGCAGTGCCTCTTCCCCCACCTCTTATCTGTCTGACAGTCCCTGCAAAGGGATGTGTGTAAAGCTGTTTTGCAAATTTGAATCACTGGGACCAGTTGCTTCTTCTTAAGGTGTGTCTCATCTCCTTTCTTTTATTCCTCCCCAACAGGCAGAGTACTATCACTTGCTAGCAGAGAAGATCTACAAGATTCAGAAGGAGTTGGAGGAGAAACGAAGAACAAGGCTGCAGAAGCAAAATATGATACCAAATGCTCCAGGCATGCCACAAGCTCCCATGAATCAAGGGCCCAATATGGGACAGCCACAGCCAGGAATGTCTGCAAGTAAGAACCTTTGGGTTACTGATTACCTGGTGCAGAAAATCCTGTACTGTCATTTCAGTAGCCTGGTGACCATTTGGCTGTTCATAGGTACCTGACTTGTTTGTGAGCTACTGTTCATTGTTGTACCGTGATAACATGCTTCAAATTTGTCCCCAGTTTCTGATAGCTGACTCTAAGTCAGAGGCTAATTATGTCACTGAGATGTAATTCTATTTTCAAATAAATTCTTGAGTTTGCCCCACACTTTGAGGACTCTTTTAAAATGCTTAGTTGCTGTATAAATTTACTTTTTTTATACATGAGTTTTAATGTGTAATTCTCACTAAAATGTTTGGTGAATAAATCCTGCTGGTCTTGTGAATAACACTATCTTTTCCAATGTCTTTTTTTGCAGATGGTCCTCTTCCTGACCCAACCCTGATACGTGCCAATGTGCCAAACCAGATGATGAATCGCATGCAGGCACAGCCAGGTGAATATTTGAAGAAAATTTGCTACTGTGATTTTTAAAGGAATCTTGCATTTGGACAGCTCTTACAAAAGCATCAGTGACCTTGTATCATGTGGAGTTTTTACATTTAAGAAAATAGCTATCTATATTGCATAAGTTTTACATAACTATATAATAAGTATATCTCTAGTAGTATTCGTCTTGTGACTTTGAGCTGCACATTAGCTGCTTGCTTTGTTAAATAAAGACCTTGATGCTTTTGGAATTTCTGATCATGTATGCATAGAATAGTGGGATCAGTCAAACATGGTGAGCCCAGCCAGCTCATGTGTGGATATGTTGGTGGCAAAGGGAAAAAAAAAGGGCAGAACCTTTGTTACACGGTCAAGAATATGTTATAGCCAACATGCAAAGTACTTGAAGTTAAGATATAATTTCATATTCAGTAAATTAATTTCTGACATGTAATTAAGATAATGCAACTTTCTGTGGAAAGTTGATCTTCAACAGCAGGTGTAACAAACAGTATTTGTCACGTGTTACAGAGTTCTCAAACTTAATGAGTTTTAGTAACAGTGGAAACAGATGTCTTGAGGAGAGAAAAGCTGGTCTGTGTTCTGAAAGAGTAGGTAACTTGAACACTATGTTTAAAATTATTCCACATAGCTAGTTAATAGAATACAAAATTTGATTGAAAGCTGATTGCTAGAAAGCAAAATTAGAAAGAAATAGCATTTCTTCTCCAAATGTTGAATGGTGCCTAAAGGAGATTTCAGGCCTTTGTTTACATGTATTTTTTTGGCACAAACTCACAGGAATGAATCAGTTTGGCCAGATGAACATGCAGCTGTCACCGATGGGACCCCGACAAACCCCTCCTCTTCAGCACCCTGGACAGCTAACTCAGGCCGGGGCCATGAACCAGGTCAGTGTGCCTTCCCTCCAGGGTTCAGTTCACAGGTTTGCTTCTCTTGTCTGTAGTTTGCTTAAAATCAATAAATAAAAGAAATTTGAAAATAAATCAAGCATCACTTCTTCATTCTCCTGGCCCATTGGTTTGTCTTTTGCTTTTCCTATAATAACCTTTTTCTGATATATAGTAAATCTTTAGATCTTTGCTGTGAGAATTGCCTAAAAAAAGTTGAAATGGCTTTTTGTTGCATTCTTAAAACAAGGAACCAAAATGAATCTTAAGTTACAGTCCCAATCTGAAATCGATATCCTTTTACTTAGCTTTTAAGAGAAATCATCATAAATTCTGTCTTTGAGAGGAGCTATAAGCAGGCTTTTCATGTTTTATCCTACAGATAAGTGGCAAGCAGAAATTTCTGCAATGAGATAAATGGTTTTAGGTTTTTTTTTTTTTGGGGGTTGGTTTTTTTTGAGTGTTTTTTTTGTAAAATGTTACAAAGATGTATGTGCATTGTGTGAAATTAATTGCTTTCTTTTCCACCAGATGGGATTTCCTTCACGTATGCAGCAACCAGGAGTTGGCCAGCCTTCTGGTCAGAATCAATTTCTACAACAGACTCAGTTCCCTGCTTCTTCCCCAGGAATGAACACAGCAAACATGCCTATGACTCAGCCTGGCAATCAGACACCAGTATCTCAAGTAAGTTTCTGATTTCTTGAAATGGTGTCCGTGACCTTTGGTTATGATTATTCAGTTTGTAGTAATGGAGAACAACTTGTTTCCCTTAGAGACTTTTGGAATTACATTCAACCAAATTAATTTATTGAGACTTTTCATTCTTCTGGTGTAGCACTGGGAATGGCAAGGGTGAAATATTGTTGACTTGTTCTCAGGCTGAAATTTAAGGAATTTAAGAAGAATTGGTTTAGGTTTGTTTGTATGGAGCAAAGAAGAAATTGTGACTCAGCATGCAGTAGTTAAGATTCTCTTGCTGAAGAGCGAAGCAGCAGAGCCTGAGAAATTAAAAGGTGGCAGAAAAAGTCATGAAAAGCCATGTCTGTCCAGGCCTGTGTGTTGCTGGCTTTGGGGGATTAGGAGGGTTATCACTACTGAAGATCTGAACTTGCAGTCTAGCAGTTTCCTTTCTGTCCTCTCCCTCTCCCTTTTCAGCAAGAACCTTTCAGGCCAGGAAGAAGTAGGGAACGTCAGTTTGCTTCTCACTGATGCTTCTTCCTAGTTTGCAGGCAAGATTATTGTGGAGTTACAGTTTTTTATCTTGACCAATACAATTTTTATTATTTTTTTGTAATTTTATAATGGTAGCATTACAGCTGTACTTATTTGTGGTGATAAATTCAGTTTCTCATCTTGGGGGTGGAGGCATGGGCACACTAAGTGTATTTGAATGCAGTTCTTCACTGTGGTGCATTGTCCTGTATTCAAGATGTACAAATCTGCAGTTTTAGAAAGAAATGTTTTGCAAACTGGGAGTGTAGGTGTGCAATTCTTTAAGTATATCAAAAGTACAAGTTATTCTATTGAAACTTCTCTAAGATGATTAAATTATAAAATAACCTTATGTTTGCGTAGAACAAAATAAATCAAGTAGACCATTTCTGCTTTTGAAAGAGTTTTAAAAAGTGAAGCAGATGGTTTGTCACGTTTTTTAAAGTAGGCTGTGGGAAAGCAGACATTTGACAGTAATTTCTCTTGCTTTTCTATTTCAAGTCACTGTAAATATGTACCTGTTTTCCTACAGGCACAAATGACCAGCGCTTCCTGTCCTGTGAACTCTCCTGCAATGGCTCCAGGTTCTCAAGGGAGCCATATTCACTGCCCACCTCTTCCACAGCCTCCCATGCACCAAAATTCTCCTTCTCCGGTACCTAGCCGAACCCCAACACCTCACCACACGCCCCCAGGCCTGGGATCACAGCAACAGCAGGCGGCAGCAGCTGCTGCCACCACTGCCCCCACACCTGCTCCTCAGGCAATGCCACCTGGACCACAGTCCCAAACTATGCACCCCCCTCAAAGGCAGACTCCAACGCCTCCGCAGACACAGCTGCCTCCGCAAGTCCAGCCTGCAGTTCCAGTTACCCCTTCTGCAGAGCAGCAGCAGCAGCCCTTGTCACAGCAGAGCACCACTGCATCTGTTCCCACACCAACAGCACCGCTGCAACCTCAGCACCCCACCACACCTGTAAGGAAATACTTTGATTGTGCTTTCCCTGCAAATATTTGTGTGTAAGGTTTAATTTTCAATTGTGTGCTCCTGGCATGTTTAGTATTAAAATAGGGTTGTTTTTTTTTAATTTGGGGAGTAAACTTTTTCCATCAAGACAAGTCTGTAGATCATTTGTTGTTTCCAAAGAGGAAATATTTTACAGTATTCTTGAACATGTTTTGAAATTCATTGTGAAACATGGAGGAGATTTTTGGTTATCTATACATACATATAAGCATAGTGCTAATACAGTAGGGGAAACAACAATTATTTTCTGTAGACAAGGCCTTCTAGTGCATGCCTCTGATAATGTTTTCCAGTAGTTGAGGTTGTGGGACACTTTATGCTTTAAGGAAAGCAAATAGAAGGACTAGAGTGCTTTTAAATTCATTGGAAAGGTAGCAGAGGTAAAACATAGATTAGAAAAGAAAAATAGGTTCTTTAGAAGCCTGTCTGTAATGTGTTTTGTTCCCTCAGCTTTCACAGCCAGCTGTGAGCATTGATGGGCAGGTATCCAACCCCCCATCCACCAGCAGCACAGAGGTGAACTCTCAGCAAGCTGTTCCAGAACAGCAGCAGCCACCCTTGCAGGAAGTGAAAATGGAGATTAAAACAGAAGAAGGGGAACCAGAACAAACAGAGATGCAAATAGAGGAGAAATCTGAGGTGAGATTGTTGACCAGATATTGGGTAGAATACCTTCATCTACTACTGCTGGATGCTTTTGGTCATTCCTTCAAGAATTCAGTGAGCTGTAGGTGCTACCTGCTGCTGCTGCAGTTTTGATTGTTGTCTTCTGTTTTACTCCTAAAGAGAGGGTCTGTGTTTTGTGGTGAAATTGTGGTAAAAGTCAGTGGCCACAGGAAGGACCATTATAACATGGTTGCTATGAAGCTTTGCTTTGGTAAATGCCAGTGTGAGAATGCACTCAAGTCAGTTCTGCAGCTGTTAAAATAGCAGGTACTAGGATGAGGGGAAATGGCTTCAGGTTGTGGCAGGGAGGTTTAGTTTGGATGTTAGGAAAAATTTCTTCACTGAGAGGGTTATCAAGCATTGGCTTGCCCAGGGGAGTGGTTGAATCATCATGGAGGTATTTAATGATGTGTAGCTGTGACACTTTAGGATGTGGCATAGTAGCAGATTGGGCAGTGTCACATTAATATTGAACTTAATCTTTAAGGTCTTTTCCAAACTAAATGATGCTACATGTACATGATGGGCTGCTTTACTGGGCTTTGACAACTTGTCACCAAGGACAGCCAGGAGTGTGGATGCCAGTCCCATCATCCTGGCAGTTCTGCTGTTTGAGAGGTTGTTAGAACTGCTTGAAGAGGGACCCATGTGTGTGCTTGCAGCTCAGAGCTCATTAGCAGCTCGTCATTGCTACTAGGCAATGTTTAAAGATGCATTCTAACACATTTGCTCGTGTTTTAGGTGAGTTTTGACTAAAAAGGAAATAGAAGAGTGAGTTGGCAGCATGACAGGTTTAAAGGACAGAAATGTGAATGGGTGGCTTCCCAGAAGGTTTAAGTAACAGGCTCCAAACTGCTTTCCAGGCTAAAGTAGAACCAGTCGTGGAGGAATGCAAGCCAGACCCAATGGAGCAAGAAGAGAAGAAACCTGAAATGAAGACTGAAGTACCAGAGGGGGAAGAAAGACCTACTACTCCAGCAACTCAGTCTTCTCCAGCAGCTGGGCAGTCTAAGAAAAAAAGTAAGTGGAAAGACTGTTTTGACTTAAATTCACTGCATCTCCCTAGAGAAATCTCTGCAGGGGAAAAAAAACCTGGGCTTTCCTTTTTGGTACTTAGTGGATTATGTGGTACTTATATGGATTGTTCTTTGTAGCTTTTGGACAAAAATATCTAATAATGCATGTGCTTATAATTGGCTTTGGGCAAGTTCTTTAAGCCTTTAGAATTAGACACTAAGCCGTCGTAAAATTGTCAATACAATGGAGATTTGAAATACTCAGTTACAGCTTCTCTAGACAGTTTTTTTTTTTCCTCGGGGCCTCCGAGAGGGGATGTATCTGGAATGTGAACCATCTCTACTCATCAATGTCATCTTATGATCACCTTTTCTTCAGATGATCATTTTAATATCCTCCTCTCCACTCAGTGTTGCAGAGGATAAACAAGCCATGCTAAGTACCTTAAACCCATTGTATGTCTGCCTTTCTCCACACACATCACATTTTCTAGCAGGTTTCTTCCTTCCAGCTGTTTCTGCTATCTTTCTAATGTTGACTGTTTTCCCAAGTTTTCAAGCCAGAAGAGTTGCGGCAGGCGCTTATGCCAACACTGGAGGCACTTTACCGTCAGGATCCAGAGTCTCTTCCATTTCGACAGCCTGTGGATCCCCAGCTACTAGGAATTCCTGTGAGTGTCTTTGGAAGATAATTTCCTGGTTTTAATTCAAAACTACTGCATTTTTGAGAACAGCTTAAGTCTGTCTTGTTAACATCTTCATATTGATTTGTTTGGGGAGGTTTAACTTAGATGGTGAAACGTACAAGGTCTGACTTAGGAATGTTTGTTTGGTTCTGTGTTCCTTTTACTAAATAAGCAGAAATATCATGTACTGGAATGATTTGCCAACAGAACCCCACTGCTATATGGCCTTTTTATGGTTGTTGCTTCATGTTGTGATGCTTTCATTGCTGAATTTCATAGGTGTTTCTCATCACATATAAATCTTGTCTGAGGATGTGGGAAATTACGCAGATCAAACCAACTTAAAAATATCCATTAATGATCATCTGTTATAGAAAAGAAAGAAACACTTTAAGTTATAGGTTTGTTTAGGTTAAATTTTCTGCTTGTTCTGTTTTGACAAGACAATTAGCATTCAAGAATCTGTTTTTAAACTCTCTGAATTGACCACACAAGTTTACAAAACATAAACAAATGCATAGGTGTTTTTTGGTGCTTCAGACAATGTTCTTTGCCTGAAAGAATTTGTTTGCTGTTGGTGTGGGGATTTTTTAAAGGCAGATGCTGCAAAATTTCAAGGCCTGCTGTATTACAGGCATTTATACACTTGCTAGTATTTTTAACAACCTTTCAATTGACGGTTATTCTGCAGAATTTTGTAGACATTGCACTGTAATCAATGGTGGATTGGAAAAAGGCATTCCTTAGAGGAGACGTAAGTTTTATTGTAGAATAAAGTTATTTATTTTTGTTAGGTTTTCCGGGCTACTGAAAACAGTTGCTTTATATTAATGTTTGTGTGTGCATCTTGGGATCAGAATGGCTGCAAAATCATTGGCATTTTTTACAATTTGTAATACTTGTTTACCTGATTAAAATTGGAGTGACTTGATTTCATTAGTTGTGAATAAGCAACAGCACCTGAGAAATAAAGGAATAGTGAAAAGAAAGCACTGGGGAATTATATGTTAATTACTGAGAGATTGCATTCTACGTGTCACAAGCAGTTTGACAATCAAGTCAGGGAGGAACCTGTTTTTCTTGATGAGAAGAATTTGTACACTGAGAATGCACATGCTGTCATGGCACAACATAGTTCTCTAGGAGGGTTTTGATGAGCTGCGTTTCTTGCAGGATTATTTTGACATAGTAAAGAACCCCATGGATCTTTCTACTATCAAGAGAAAGCTGGACACAGGACAGTATCAGGAACCATGGCAGTATGTGGATGACATCTGGCTCATGTTCAATAATGCCTGGTTGTATAACCGCAAAACATCCCGGGTGTACAAGTACTGTTCCAAACTGGCAGAGGTGTTTGAGCAAGAAATTGACCCAGTTATGCAGAGCCTTGGTTATTGCTGTGGAAGAAAGGTAAGACAGTAAATATCTTCAGTCTGTTGCTTGCTTTCTAGAATTGAAGGGGGGAAATACAACAGTTGGAATTGGTATCAGTTATGGTGTGTCAAAAATTTCTGACGTATACCAGGATTTAGCAATCCTGAGTAATCTGAATTTGAGCATTTTGTGGATCTTCTAATTCTATCTAGTCCTTAAATAATCTATTTGTATGCAAGTCCTTGAAAGGGAAAAATACCAACAGAAGACTTCTTTTGATAAGGACAAACTTTTGCTATTGTAAATTAAGCAGGTGTGTTTTTATTACTTCAGAAATTCTGTATTTCACTGTATACTGAAATTGTTTCCCTTCTTCTGATGTGCCTTCTGTCTTTGGAGAAGAGTTAACTTGAGAATAAAAGCCCACTTAATGTCTTTTGTGACTAGCACTTCATACACCTTGCTGTACAAAGAGATCTGTGCAGAGAGTAAGGTGGAAGTGTTCACTGTCTGGGTCACACTTGCTTTTCACATAGAGCAAGTGAAAATGTGTGAATATTAAGGTTACCCATTCCTCTTTGCAGTTGGAGTTCTCGCCACAGACTTTGTGTTGCTATGGCAAACAGCTATGCACGATCCCTCGAGATGCCACTTACTACAGTTACCAGAACAGGTAAGGAAAACTCAGTTGGTGAGGTTTTGTGCATGCTGCAATCAATCTGTTACAGGCATGCATGCATTTATATAGACACCCTCTTTATATGTGTACATCTTTATGTTTTAAGATAAAAATGTTTGCTGGAAGTGCTTTTGAATACTTTGCCTTGTGTGTTAATAATGATTTCTTTGAGCAAAAGTTCACTGCAGTCTTTGCTCTTCTCTCCTTTGTTTGCAGAAATGTGATGTTTTACTACATTTTGATCCTGCAGTTAATTAAATATTCGCTTACCTACAAATCATATATACAAGTCTGTTGCCTTTGCTTCCTACTGTGCAGCAGTATTTTTCATGCAGAACACTGAGTAGGCTATGCAGAAAGTGTATTAATGCTCATAATACGTTTTGTTTTTGGCAAGTCTTTGTTTTTCTCATGATGTCAACACAGAAGAGCAAATTTACTTCTGTATTGCACATCTTAACTGGAAGATCTGTGTATTCAGATCTTCAGCAGATTAATGCTTGCTTTTTCTCACAAAGTTTCCTAAAGGGAATTGTCTTGGCAGTAGCTATCAATAACTCTGTAAAATGCTGTCCCTTCTACAACTCTTTTGAGTATCTTTTTAACTTGGGGTTTATTAAAGCATTTAAACTTACTTGACTTCTGAAAGGAGGTTCCTTGCTAGTCATCCCTGACAAGTGGTGAAGTGAGGCAGGAAGAAGCAAGCAAACACATGCTTTAACATTCCCATATTCCCTTGCCTGTCACCAGAATGCACCTATTAGAGCAGGAAATTGCTTACCTCCAAGATTGATAAATTTATTTAGTTCCTGCCCTCCATGCATTCCAAAACCTCAAATAAGAAAACCTGCTTTAAGCAGAGATTATTAAAGCTGTAGTTTAGCCTTTTAAAGCTGCATAGAGGTTTATAGAAGTAAATGGTGGTTTTTAAGCTTCTACTTCTTTAGTTCCATAATACTCCACAACAGCAAATGTAGTTTTGGAGTTGTATGTAGTGTAGAGCATGTCATGTCATGTCATGTTAGTATCTTCTGCTTATGTTTGTCTGTGGGCAAGTACCAGGGTAAACCAAGACTGTTGCTCAGAAATCTGACATTTGACATGTTTTCAAATGTTAGAAGGGAATGTCTGTATTGTAACAGGTGCCTACAAGTGACTTGTAGATTATATCATATATACAGATGCATATATCTATAGATTGAAATGTATAATTTTGGAAGTACCATTCTCTGCATTATCTCAGATAAAAACTGAGAAAGGAGGTTGAGACCTGTGTTTTTAGCCTAACACTTGCTAATACCATAGATTAGTGTGACTTTATAATGAACTTCTAGAACTTTTTAATTTCTATTTTTAGCTATCTTGTGCACTCAATTAGCATGCCTCATAATGGAGAAGCCACAGCTTTGGAATATTTTTGAAGGCTGGGGTAGAATCCTGCCTTAATCTCTATTTTATGGAAGTACAAATGAAACTGTTCTCTGTAATGCTTGCTGTAATGATGGTTGGACTGTTCTATGTGCAGACTAGGCTATGACAGAATCATATCCATGTAGAGCATTATGTGTCTAGTTAATGTTAGTTAACATAGAGTTTGACAGTTCTATTAGTCTGTAATAATTTTGAGGACAGATTTTATTGTTCCTAAAGTTTCTGGTATTTAGCTTTTCCTTTCAACTGGGAGAGAATTCTGTGACCTTTCAGCATTTATACATTTAAGATGGAAGACTTTCTCTCTTCCATTGATCTCCTGCAGATCCTTCTCCCAGCAGAACTGCTGTGCTGATGTACGAGTCAGAGTAGCAGTTCCTCCTTCCTTCTGCTCTTTCCCCTGTCTCATTTTAATTCTTTGCTGTACGTGGCATGGATTATTAAAATGAAGAGGGTATGGGTATGCTATAATGGAATACTCTTGTTTAATTTGTTTTTATCGTTTGCTGCTTGTGAACCCATTTGAGAGATTTAATGCTAATCTGTGCTTTGCCTTGGCTTTCTGCTTTGTGTTGTCTTGTCTTGCTTCTATGTTTTTGTTTTTGTCCTGCAAACCCCCCATTTCTTTGTTCGTGTGTGTGTTATTTTTTTTTTAATTTCTCCTTCATGCTTGTCATTGTCCGCACTTGGCTTTGATTGCGCAAAAAAAAAAATCCAAACCAAAAAACCAAACCAACCAAACACAATGTGGGGCCCATAAATCTGCATCATTGAATATCCTTGTCGCCGTTGATGACCTGCTCTCTGCTCCTGTCCCTTCCTTGGCCTGCTGTGATTGGTGGCTCCGTTGCTTGACTTGGGCTGTGTTGTGTGGACGGAGCAGTTCACCCAAATATGGCCTTCTTGCTGACAGGTATCATTTCTGTGAGAAGTGCTTCAATGAAATCCAAGGGGAGAGCGTTTCTCTGGGAGATGACCCATCACAACCTCAAACGTGAGTTATTTGTGTTTGCTTGGACTGTGCTTTCATGGTCTACAGTGCTTTCTGTAGGGAAGGGGGGTTCAGCTGTAGGTTTTTTTTTCCTTCATAAAAGCCTGGACTTGTGCTTGTCTTGAAAACCTGGACTGACTGAACTAGTTAAGCACTTAGTACTTAAAATTGTAACTGTACCAATAGAAGGAAAAGAAGAAAATGGCTCTTTCCCTGGAAAAACTGGAAGTATTCTACTGCAGAAAAATAACCATGCCTGCAGGCAACTGTGTGACAGACAAAGCTTGAAATGTCAAACATACCGTTTTCTTTATACCCTAGCTATGCTATTAAACTTGTATTCAACATCAGGTTGTTTTTCATCCAAATTAGAAGCAGGCAACCTCCTTTTGCCATACAAATGTTTCACTACTGGAATGCCATCTGTCTGAGAAATGCTGTGCAGTTTTTGGGGACACAATAAAAGGCTGTGCATGGATTTTTCCATGTTGTTGGCAAACTGTTGGGACAGTCTCTCATTTTGCTGTATCCTCCTCATACCTCCCCCCCCAAAAAATGTTGAAAATTATTTTTGGAGACTAAGGAAGCCCTTGAGGGACAAATGAGTGCCAAGCAGTTATTCTTTGAGCTATTGAAGAAATCCCTTTGGGGGAAGGCAGTGCAACAACCCTGCAGGTAGAACAAAATAAGGAATTCAGGAAAGTGTGAAGGCAGAGGAAGAGTTGTTGAACTTGGTAATTGGACAAACAGTTAATTTTCATTTGGAACCAGATCCTGGATGCACTAACAAATGCATACAAAACAGTACTGGGAGTATCTGTTTTGGCTTGGCATGGTGTAAGTGTACTGAAAGAGAGAGGGTAGATTGAGATTGGATACAAATTCTTCACTAAGTGGATAATGAGGCACTGGAACAGATAGCACAAAGAAGTGCTGGATGCCCCAGTACTGGAAGTGTTTAAGGACAGGTTGGATGGAATTCTGAGCTCCTGGTCTAGTGGAAGGTGTCCCTGACAGTGGCAGGGGGTGATGACCTTAAGGGTCCCTGACAGCCCAAACCACCCTAGTATTCTGTGATCTGCCTTTCTAGAAGGAAAAAGAAAGAAATAATGTTGTATCTTAGTACAATGGGCCATACCATGTCCCTGTGGACAGGTGAATTGCTATTCTAGTAGAAGCAAAGATCCAAAATTTAATCAATATAGAGTCAGTGCTTCTCAAATCAGTATAGAGTACATCATAGGAATATACATGGTGGGTCCTGTTTAAGTTCCATGCATCATATTATAAGAATAGTTTGAGGTAATTGAGATATTTAACTTCATAATTTATTTTATAAGGAGTTTCAAGTATTCTGCAGGTGGTACTCTTCAGAATAAACACTGAAATAAGAGGAGATAGGAAGGTTAATTCATCTCGTGCAAATTGGATTGAGTCTGTCATTGCTTCTCAGAGAGGGACATACTGATCTCATGTTATGCAGAACACTCTTGGGGTAAATTCTCACAGATTTTAGTATTCTTGTATGTTCTGAACTAGGTTCTTTAAAAGATACTTGGGACCTCACTGTCAAAAAGATGGAATTTTAGTCCTTGAAAATGATATAGAGAAAGTAAAGATAATGTGCAGTAGTGACTGGGCTGGGGTTGCAGGGTTTGGAAGCTGAAATTTATCCTTTGAAGTTGATGTAGAGGGAGGGCTAGGGGAATCTGAAAAAAGATAACTTGCCTTTCTTAATCTCTGCCTGCAGAATATGAGAGGCATATCAAGTAGTCTTTTCACCATTAAAGACTGATCAGACCATCCAAAACTTGAATTGTCAGCAAGCTTTGATATTTATCCTGTAGTAAAACTAAATAAGGGAACACTTGTTCTCTACAAGAGAAGAATTATATTTTCCACAGATAAAGTGGAATAGCTAACATTTCAGTTGTCTGTCACTGTGTAAAATACAATTACTGTCCTTGTAGTGCCAGTGAGTGTTTAAGAAATCTGCTTGTAAGTTTTGGTTTGTGGATAGGTGTGGTATTGCATGAATGTTTGTTGTCTTGTGTTAAAACTGAGTTTTATTGCCTGTTTCTCCATAGCACAATAAACAAAGAACAGTTTTCAAAAAGAAAAAATGATACACTGGATCCCGAGCTGTAAGTATTGCTGTCATTCTTTGAATGATCTTCATTTTATTATAAATACTTTGTAAGATACACGTTATTCATTCACCATCAGCTTTGTCTTTGAATGTTTTCCAGTTCCACCTAGCTCTGTTAGTTGGTAGAGGCTGCTTGTTCAGTAATCAACAGGTCTGGCATTCAATGCTGAGAGCCCAAACCACCATGGCTGTGCTTGAGAAATATGTAACACTGGGTGTATGGGCTGAAATGACTCCATTTTGTGGCCTTGCCTGTGGATTCAACAGAAGGATGAATGCAGATAGCTCTGCTTTGAAACTTGTTGTGGCAAATGCTCAAGTCTTAGAACTGATTTGAGTCATTCAGCAGTAGCTCTTAGTGCTGTTGATGTTTCTAGTTGCTGCATTTTACAGGCAGCTGTAGTGGAAAAGGAAAAGTTGCTATATTTTGAATCAGCCAGTTATTCTGTACTGCTCTGAAAGCAGAACTGCAGTCATTCAGTAACATTAAGATGATGACTCAGCTGCTTTTCTTGATATTCCTGAGCAGTTTTTTCAAGCTGTTTTACGTGGTCCTGCATCATACACCTGTGCTGCTATTTTGCAAACATTATCTCAGTTCTCAAATGAATGAGCAAAAAAGATATTTATTGTTCCCACGCCATCCTGTGTGTAAAGGCACAAGGATCAGCCAATTCTTCTGTTTTACAAGGGCTGTGGGAAGGAGAAAATAGTAGCTTGATTCTTAACTTTTCTTTCCCTTTGTTAAAGGGGAAGATAGAATATAAACCTAACTTACAGGGGGATTCCTCATGACTCATAGATTATAACTATTCATTTAAAGTCTCAAACTTTTAGACAGGAATGTTCAAAAGGAAGTCAGATTGTCCCACTACCTGAAGCAATCTTAAATATTCTGGAGAATTATATTCACCAACATCTGGGAACTAAACCATATGACTTATCTCAGTTGTGCTTAAATCTCTGCTAATCTTCTGAAAGTGACTTAGGTAGTTGCTTCTGTATTCTTCCTTCCCACCTTTCTGCAGTATATTTGTAATATACCCCAGGGTTCAAACACAGTGTGGCAACTAACAGCCAAATATTTCACCTGGTTCTTCCTTTCTGACATGTGTGAATCCATTCTTCTCTACTCTTTATAGCAACAAGCAGCTTGCAGATTTTAGCCTTAAAAGGGCTTCACTTGGGAAAAAAAATGTTGATGGTGGTAAGATAAGCAAATGGTAATAATGTGTCCCTGCATAGTCTGCCTGACTTGAGCTGGCAGGTTCTTAATTTGTTATGAAGGCTGTTCTCAGCATAGATGTGACCTCTATGTTAAATAGACTCAAAAGCTTAAATGCTATAAGTGCTCTAATAAATTATTACAAAATATACGAACAAGCAATGATGCTACTAACCTTTGCTTCCCTTTGCCTTTTTTTGCCTTGTACAGATTTGTTGAATGTATAGAGTGTGGAAGAAAAATGCACCAGATCTGTGTTCTTCATAATGAGATAATCTGGCCTTCTGGGTGAGGAATTTCTCCTTATTAAGTGGATAGGATATTTACTATTTGGTAGAGCTCATGCAAAAACTTCCTTATATTGCTGATTTTTAAAAAGCTATTTAATGGAAGAAGTTACATCACCTGAAAATTTTAAACAATCTATAGGGTAACATCAAATTTAGACAGTATATCTTACATTGTTGTGTGTGAAGTTTTCTAATCTGTAATGTTTCCAATGCTTCTTTGTGTGGAACAGAGCACTTCAGCCTTTTATGTTTAGAGACGCTAGCCTGTCATGAAAAGATGTTTTTAGTTCTGGTAACAGTTTCAGGCTGATCTGTTTTCTGTACAAATCATACTGCTTTGTCATCTTCAAAAAAATTTTGTAACAAGGATTTAACAGGTGAATGAACTTTTTTGACCTTGCTGATCAGATTAAATTTAAAAACCAATATAGTTTTCTTTAGATGCTCCATGGTTCTTGATCAACATATGTGTTTTTCTTCTGATTTAAAAACTTTAAAAAGGGTGATAAATTATATGTTGATAAAATTTTATAAGAGCTTAAATGTCCTATTTCTTGTCAAAAAAGCTATGAGTTTAGCATTCTTTTGTCTGATCCACATTGCTGTAGAAGAGGGTGGAAGTCCTGTAAGTGAGGAAGAATCATAGAATCATTTCAGTCTACAGTGTATTTGGACATTTAGAAAAAAAAATGGCCTTATGCTTGGTGTTGCAGTGTCTTATCATCAGAGACAGCAGTTTGAGCCTATTTGCTCCAAGAATACTTTGAGCTGATATTGTCAGACCTTCCAGTAGAGACTTCCCTGGAAGGAAAGTGGTGACTGATAATGCATGCAGCACCTGGAGCTTAGAACAGTTGGGCTGGTTTTTTGTGCTTTTCTTTGAAATTTCAGTTAAGGTATCTTCCAGACCAGATAAGATCTGGTGGAAGATTTTCCTTCTAATAGTAAGATGCTAGAGACCTTGATGGTCTGACATGGGGTGGCTTCACTTTCTCTTTTTTTTTTTTTTTTTTTTTTCTTTTCTTCAGTTTCGTCTGTGATGGCTGCCTAAAGAAAACAGGACGAACCAGGAAAGAGAACAAATTCTCTGCTAAAAGTAAGATTCTGACACCAGCAAATTTAAATAATATGCTAAGAATGGGGAAGAGGTGGTTGTTATGTGTTGTATTTAAGTTTTTTTAAGTTCAAGGAGGATACTTTTTGTCAGTTTTGACCATCAGTTCTGTAGCATTCAGAGTGTTTGCATTCACAGGTGGTAGTGTTAGTTAATAGTCTGTTTTAGAGGGCTAACATGCTATTTTAGAGCACTTCCATTATTGAAATGGATTCTTTAGGTAAGTGGAGGTACTAACTTGGCTAGTATGGCTTTATAGACAGAATATACGTCCAAATGCAATCTTCAGACTGCTTGTGAAGATGTCTGAAAGCAGTATTTTGTAATCTAGTTTAAGTAATTAATAACAGCATTTCAAGAGAAGCCTTAATTGTGATTGACTTTTAAGACAAGACAAAAATTGTATTGAAATACAGATTCTTTATTCATTTAAATAATGTAAAAGCCATAAATGTGCCTGCAGGGGAAAGACAACTCACCCCATCTAGAAGTGGTAGAGTTTAAAGGTAAATTTTAATTTATGTTAACATACTGCATGTGTTAAAAGTAATTTTTCATCTGAGTAGAGATATTACATATGAACAGTTCAGTTTTATATATGTTAAGATTTGTATTTTCCTCCTGTAGGGTTACCAGCTACAAGACTGGGTACCTTCCTGGAGAACAGAGTCAATGATTTCCTAAGACGACAGAATCACCCAGAGGCAGGAGAGGTCACAGTTAGGGTGGTACATGCATCAGACAAAACTGTTGAAGTAAAACCAGGAATGAAAGCAAGGTATGTTCATTTCTAATTTTTATCTCTTTTGACAGAGGTGGAGCTGTTTGTACTTACATGATAAACTTTGATTAAATAGAATAATTTAGGTTGGGAAATAGTTCTAAGCTTGAGTCCAACTGCTACCCTAACACTGCCAAGGCCACTACTAAACCATGTCTCCAAGTGCTACATCTACACATCTTCTAAATATCTTCAGGGATGGTGACTCAAAAACTTCCTTGAGTTATTTCAATGCTGCCAGTCCATCTAGTGAATAATTTCTTTTCGAATATCCAGTCAAAAAAGACTTGTATTTAAAACATCATCATCAGCCAGTTTGTGACAAACAGGTGTTCCAGCAGCACAATAATTTTTTTGTGATGAGTGTCTTTTTCATGGTAAAAAGGGGGTGCCTCATGTTTGAGTAGTCTCTAAACATTTAACTTTCAAATTGCACTAAAATTGCACTTAGAGTAGCCCTCATCTTTGTTGCCTTCACCTAGTAACATGCAGTCTCTGATATGTGAATATATTTGGTATTCCTCTTTACCCTCTGGTCTGCAGGTTTGTAGACAGTGGAGAGATGGCGGAGTCTTTCCCTTACCGAACAAAAGCACTTTTTGCCTTTGAGGAGATTGATGGTGTAGACCTGTGCTTCTTTGGGATGCATGTGCAGGAGTATGGCTCAGACTGCCCTCCACCCAATCAAAGGTGAGGAACCCCACAAAAGTCCCTTTTCCCTTGGTACTCTGGTTTGGATGAACCTCCTGTAGTTCAGTATAGAGCTTCCCTGTTTCTCATCTGAGACCCTTAGAGCTGTTAGGTTCTAAAAACAAAATAGCTTCTGTAATGTTAGAGTTGCTTCTTACTGGAGATGCTGGATGGCAGACAGTGTTGCCTTAAGGATGATTGACCTGTGTTCTCAAGGAAGGGATTGAATAGTTTTAGGAAGATGAGTCTAGGATATCAAAAGAAGGCCAAGTTTCTAGAGGTAAATTAGGATCAGAGGCTTTGCAGATTGCTGTTGTAATGGATGCTTCAGATGTATAAAATAACATTAATAAACTTGCAGAATTACTTCAAAATCTCTCCTCTTTCTCATGCCTTTTTTTTTTTTTGTTTTGTTTTTGTTTAGGCGAGTGTATATATCTTACCTTGACAGTGTTCATTTCTTCCGACCTAAATGCTTGAGGACTGCTGTCTATCATGAAATACTAATTGGATATCTAGAATATGTTAAGAAACTAGGGTAAGTATCTTACAACATTTCTTCTGTACAGCATTTGTGCCAAGTAGTTCTTGCTACAAATTAAATTACTACATCCTATAGTAAAGAAGTGCCTAAGTATCAACCTGTGATAGAATAACTTAACAGTGTTGCAGTTAGAATACAGTTACAGATAGAATAACTGTACAGTGTACAGTTGGAAAGGAGAAAAGAAACAGGGATTGCAAGCTTTTCAGGGGAGGCCTCTGCTTCAGGTATTTTTGTTTCCAAACTTATGTAAAACTTTCTTAAGGTTAAGTAGAAACAGCCTCTTCTCCAGTCCATAAAATGCTGTCACTGTGTAATGCCATGGCTTTAATTAGGTCATTCCTTTGGGCTAGCAAGTAAGTTCTTACCCTTGTTTATAAAGAGAGAGTTGTGTATTTTGTCTGTACCGATTAACTCTGTAACAGTTGTATAAGGTCACTAAGAAATCTTGAGTAGTCGAAATTGTGAGAAACTGAATAGTTAGGAAAGAAAGAGGAGAATATACTTGAACAGCAGAAAAGGACATGGAACAGCTGCAGTAACAAGAAAGGTGGAAATTAAATTACCATAATTACTGAAGTAGAAAGGCCAGTGAAAGTTAACATCAATCACTCTATTGTTGATACCTAGTTTAGCTTGGTGAGGTTATTTTTGGACCAATTTTTAGGGGTTATGATTAAAGCAGTTGATGAGTAAAGTTATGGGAGTTGAAATGGAGGTAAGTCATGCTATCTTCAGTACCTCAGTGAGGTGGTATGTTCTTTATTACTTCAAAAGCATACATTAGGCTTCCTTCTGCTTTTTGTTGACTGTTTTCTAACCTGTGAGCCTGTACATGTGCTGCATAGAGCTCAAGTCTCAACTTTACTTAATGCTATTTTCTGTGTTAATGAGTAACATCATGTTCTCATTTTGGGAAAGCAATCTTGGTCAAGCAGTATCATCTCCATTCTCGGGCAGAAGGAGTGACAACTGGCTGCAGCTCTCAGGCCTTGGGGAGGGTTCTGCAGAGCTGTTTCTCAACAGGGCAAGGATGGTCATTTTTCTCTAACTGATTATTCTTCCTACTAGAATTCTCTTAAAAAACTAATAGAGAAGAACTGAGAATAAAGAAGGATCTTAAGTGTTAATTTGCTGCAGCTGCTACTGATTGGCTGTCATCTATCTTAATAGTGCTCTAGATTGTGCGCTCAATACCATAGGTTGGCAGTGCCTGTTTATTCCCAGATATAATTCTAAAACTTTTTCAAACCGATTCTCAAAAACCTGAGGATTTACAATGGAAAAATGAATTCTGTTTCTAAGTAAATCTGGTTTTTAAAATGTTGCTATATAAAGTATTACTGCTCTGTCTCAAGATTTCACTACTGAAATAGCTAGACTAGATAGATAGCTAGATCTTTCCCCATTGGTTAATTGGGAGATGGTAATTGCAGGTTTGTGTCAGACTTTGTTTTTATGTAGGCTGTAAAATGTGCACCCTTTACATGTAAATGTTCCATATATAGTGCTGGATTTTTAGAAAATTAATGAAAAGATGAAGTGTTAGGTCCGGGAACTGCTGCCAGCTCGGTGGTGGCGCCACCTGGTGTCAGCGAGGAGAGCGCACGAGAGTCCATTGTCAGCGCCCACATGTGCCGGTTTTGTCTGACCACGCCAGGTATACTACTGGACACATCTGGGCGTGCCCGCCCAGTGAAGGAGATGACTACATCTTCCACTGCCATCCTCCTGACCAAAAGATACCTAAACCCAAGCGACTGCAAGAGTGGTACAAAAAGATGCTGGACAAGTCTGTGTCGGAGCGCATCGTCCATGATTACAAGGTGTGTTAAGTGTGTGCTTGGGGGAGATCGAATTTCCTCCTTGCCTTATGCATTGTGCCTGATTGTTGGTGTTGGCTGCATTGGTTTTAAGTGAATTGAGCACCAAAAGTTTAGAGTTAAAATGTAGTCTTAGAAACATGTAGCTTCTGAAATCGTTCTAGCAAAAGACTTTAAATGGTTCCTTAGAACAAACTGAATTTGTGAGGAATATTGTGAAAGACCAAAAGAACATATATGGAATCTTACATTTTCTTGTGTTAGATCGAATTGTAGTTTTAGGATACTGATGAAGATAGAAGTATGTGAAATCTTTGGAATTACCAGGACTTACATGAGCGTTGTGATTACATTGTCCCAGTTGATAGGAATGCACATTGAAATCTAGCACACAGTAATGACTTCTTTCTTCTGAGTGGAAATATATGAAATGTGTTTGACAAACTGGAGCTGATACGGTGTTAAATTTACACTTAGAATGTGCACTTGTAAAATGAATTTAAATATTAAATATCCTTTGTTTAGTGTGCTGATGCCTTTTCTTGTCACTCATTGAGAACATTGCTTTTCATTATGTGACTTGTAATAGTGGTAACCAGAAGGGGGTTTGCTTTCTTTTAGGATATATTTAAGCAGGCAACAGAAGACCGTCTAACAAGTGCAAAGGAGCTCCCTTACTTTGAAGGGGACTTCTGGCCTAATGTTCTGGAGGAGAGCATTAAGGAACTAGAGCAAGAGGAAGAAGAACGGAAGAGAGAAGAAAACACTAGTAATGAAAGCACTGATGTAAGGACTGCTTTTCATTATCTAATGTAAAAGTTCTGATTACATATGGCTAATTGTTAAGAGAGGGGGCAAGGCACTTCAGTTAACTAGGTTTTTCACTTTTCACTCTAATATAAATTTCAATTGTGCAGTTTAAAAATTAGAGCTGGTAAAATACCAGTAAGCTACATTTTGATGAACAGCAGGTGTTCATGTGGCTATAAACTATCTAATTACTAAAGACAACTTTGTTGAAACAGCTGCTAGTTGAATATTTTGTTGCTGAAATCCAATTGTTATCAATGATCATGTTGCCACCTGATTTGGAAGTTAAGCATTAGCTTTTAAATATAGTGGCTCACTCTTTTCTTTTTAACTTATATGTTATAACAACAGTCTTAGCAGAATGTTGTGAGAAGTTAATGGAATGCTGTCAGTTAGTACTTGACTCTCAGTAGGTTTGTTTGGTAGCTTTAAGGCATTGAGGATCTGAAGCACGAATTACTGCTGAGCTGTTGTTGGGCTACTTTAAACTAGAGAAATTTCTTGCTGGTGTCTTGTGCAATTTTTTTTGAGAGTGAACCAGTGTGTTATCAAGTTCAATTAAAAAAACCCCAAAAATAAAAAAGATGCCTCTTAATTAATTAATTTTGAAAGTGTACAGATACAGAATTTATGCATCTGCATATCCTTGGATGCTCTGAGCTGTTATGGAAGAGGTGGTGATTCTAGGATAAGATTAGTAGTTCTGCTCATGCAGTAGTACTTGTAAACTACTGTAAACACTGTAAACAGTGTTGCTTTGTCATCTTATCAGACACTAGATTTTTTGGGGGGTTAGAATTTTTTTGCTGGAAGATCTTTGGATCAAAAAACATTAGGTTTAATGTTACAATTAAAAATTGTGATCCTCTTGTGCTGCTCTTTGCAATACCTTCTTTCAATGACTTCGATTAAACAAAGTGCAGGAAATTAGGCAACATGATATCAAATTTGCATTAAGTAACATCTTTCTTAGGAAGGTATTGTTTTCTTTCCACAAAGTATAGTTTCAAATCCTTATCTCTCTAATATACCCACTTGTATAAGAACCACTTGTGAAGGATCATTTAGCTCTGTGTGTGAGGCTGGTCAATATTTAGTTGAGCCTTCACAGCAGTTTGGCCCCAAAATCCTGAGGCAGGGCCAGCTTACAGTACATTCCTATTTAACTTTATTAAAAATATTTTAAACTCTTTATTGATCCTCTGCTTCACTGTTGAAGAAGGAACAATAATAAGCTGTACTGTCAGGTGACATGATAGTCATCTTTGTTCACTGGGAATTTCCATTCTGGCAAAGTTACTTTAAGCTTAGAAAAATGCCTGTTTGGCTAACAATTACTTTGATCCTTGATCATCTTGTGCTGTGGGTTTTGAGGGGCTCTCTGAGCAGCCCAGTGAGAAACAAACTGTTCATTACTAACAGAATATGGTTGAAATTAAGCTGACTTTTTTTGTTTGATTGTTGCAGGGTATGACAAGTGCATGCCAGAAGTTGCACTTGTAATGCCTTTTAGATTCAGAACAACAGCTTCATACTAAAATCATGTTAAATGTTAGAAGTAAATCTGTCAGAGCTGTAGCAAACTAAATCTAGGTGGTTTAAGTCTTTCTTTTGTTTAGTGTGATATCAATTGCACTTAGCAGTTATGTTTACTTTTGAATTGCATTGAGAATTCATCTACTGAACCCCTTTGTGATTGTGCAAGAGTGTGTAGCTGTAACAAACAAACAATTTCATTATATAATGTTTTGCTTGTATGTCCTGAGCATCTGTGATTTTAATATTTTTGGATGTATGTATTGCTGATTTTGATATCTTTAGGAGTAATCTAATGGAATTATTTTAATGTTTCTGGGGGCCCTACTATGTATCTTTAGAGTAAATGTGAAGTGTGTTTTGTCCTGCAATATGTAAATATGTAAATTTATGAATATGTAAAAATAATTGTGTTGTTGCTTATATACCTGACATAAAATGTCTTTAAAATTGCTAGGTGAGCAAGGGAGACAGCAAAAATGCCAAAAAGAAAAACAATAAGAAGACAAGCAAAAACAAGAGCAGCTTGAGTCGTGGCAATAAGAAGAAGCCTGGCATGCCCAATGTGTCCAATGACCTCTCCCAAAAGCTGTATGCCACTATGGAGAAGCACAAGGAGGTAAGAGTTGATTGAATGAGGAATGTTTTTTACTTCACTAAAGAGATGTACAAAGCTTTGATACTTCAAACAGAGTCATGCCCTGTAAATTATACAGGTTTGGCTGGAGAATTGAGTGGCTTACCCAGACAGACTAGTACCAGTAAGTCTGGTGCTTTTTACTGCAAGAGCAGTGGGAATAAATGCAGCTGTGCTTGTGCAGAACTTACTAACATTCTAGACTGCCACAGCAGTTCTACTGTTACTGTTGAGTCCAGTGCCCCTTTCCTATTTCTTCTGAGGAAAGTGAACCTGCAGGGCACCCAGAGGTCTGAGATTTCCCAGGCCTCACAAGCACCCCACCTGGTGGCAGGTCATTCAAGTGCTAGCTGATCCTGGAACTGTACACTCTGTGATGAGGTTTAGACCAAATCATCTTGCTAAGTGTTAGCATATTAAGCCTTTTTATTTTTCAGGTCTTCTTTGTCATTCGTCTCATTGCTGGCCCTGCAGCCAACTCCCTGCCCCCCATCATTGAGCCTGACCCTCTCATTCCATGTGACCTGATGGATGGGCGTGATGCCTTCCTAACCCTTGCCAGAGACAAGCACCTGGAGTTCTCCTCACTACGAAGGGCTCAGTGGTCAACCATGTGCATGCTGGTGGAACTGCATACCCAGAGCCAAGACCGCTTTGTTTACACCTGCAACGAGTGCAAGCATCATGTGGAGACCAGATGGCATTGCACTGTCTGTGAGGTATGTTTGGTGAAGTTTTCCCTGCTTCTGTCCCTGTATCTTCATGCCCACAATGCTCTTTACCTGAACTGATTTCTCATTATTAACTGATGGAAAACTGACTGGCAGTTCAGAAGGGAGGAAAAACATTTTCCTTTACAAGTGGTTCTACTAATGTGCTGCTTGGTGTGATTTCTGCCTTGAGAAGAGATGAAATAGTTGTGTTTTCTGTAGTTTATTTAAGATGCTACTGCCTAAGAAATTGGGAACTGTAGCCACAGCTTGAGCTGGAATGGTTGGACAAAGCTGATTTTTCTGAAGAGCAAAGCATACATTTTCCTTCCAGAGTGAGAAATGTGGGCTCTGCAGTATCTCTGTAGAGGGCTCTCTGTTGGTTTACTGGCACAGACATTTTGCTGTGCTACAAGTCAGATCCCAATACCCCTGTGACTTTTTCACTACTCTGCTGTGTCTCCTTAGAATGCTGTAAGCAGCATTTGTGTCTTCAAAAGTGTTTGCAAAACCAATGTGTTTGAAGATCGAGTCCAGGGTTTTGGTTCAATGCCCACTGGAAGCTGTATTATTGTATCTGGCTTCTTTGTTTTTTAGCCTGCTGAAAGGGAATGACTAACTGAGATTTGATCCTAATTGCAATTTGATACCTCAGTTTCCTCTGGTTACATATAGATATATCTATATACACACACACAAGCATGTGTGCTTTTATTTTCTTGGTATATACCAGAGAGCAAATTCTAAATTTCCTATATGGTTTAGTGAATTGTAAGAACTTAGGTCTTTTTCCTAAAAATAAATAACTGCACTCAAATTCATATGCTGTTGCTTTCACAGAATGCTTTCTGTTCTTTCACCACTCTCTCGTTAACTCACATTTGCAAACTGAAAATTTGAAGAAAAAACTAAAAATCAGAATTTCTTTTTTTTTTTGAAAGCTGGTACCTCTTCTGCTACTCCTGCCCTCTTCTTTTGAAGCAGAGCCAACTTGTTTTTCAAGGTTTATATATTTGTGTAGCTTTCAGACACCCTTACACCCACACACTTTCCCTGGCTATAATCTGGATTTATTCCTTCTCTAGTACCTCAACGTGGTATGAAAGATTGAATTTTTCCCTAGAGCAGCAATTTGCCTGGAACAGACTGGGAGTAATATGTTAAGGTGGCATGACATCATTTATTCATTTGTGATACGGAGTTTCAGGAACACTGATAACTTACCCTTTGTTGTCTTTTCAGGATTATGACCTGTGCATCACCTGCTATAACACTAAAAACCACGACCACAAGATGGAGAAATTAGGCCTTGGTCTAGATGATGAGAGCAACAACCAGCAGACGGCCACAACGCAGAGCCCCGGCGATTCCCGGCGCCTGAGCATCCAGCGCTGTATCCAGTCTCTGGTCCACGCCTGCCAGTGCCGCAACGCCAACTGCTCGCTGCCGTCCTGTCAGAAGATGAAACGGGTTGTGCAACACACCAAAGGCTGCAAACGCAAGACCAACGGAGGGTGCCCCATCTGCAAGCAACTCATTGCTCTCTGCTGCTACCACGCAAAGCACTGCCAGGAGAACAAGTGCCCTGTGCCCTTCTGCCTCAACATCAAACACAAGCTCCGTCAGCAGCAGCTCCAGCACCGCCTGCAGCAGGCGCAGATGCTGCGAAGGAGGATGGCGAGCATGCAGCGCACGGGTGTGGCGGGCCAGCAGCAGGGATTGCCCTCGCCGACGCCGGCCACGCCGACGACTCCGACAGGCCAGCAGCCCCCGACACCGCAAACCCCACAGCCCCAGCCTCCGCCCCAGCCTGTGTCACAGCCTCAGCCTGCGCCTCCCAACAGCATGCCACCCTACACCATGCCAAGAACTCAGCCCCCCAGCGCTGTGTCCCAGGGCAAGGCGGGTGGCCAGGTGACGCCTCCAACTCCGCCTCAGCCACCGCAGCCGCCAGTTCAGGGCCCTCCTCCGGCAGCAGTAGAAATGGCCATGCAGATCCAGCGGGCAGCAGAGACCCAGCGCCAGATGGCACAGGTTCAGATCTTCCAAAGGCCGATTCAGCATCAGATGCCCCAGATGCCACCGATGGGAATGAACCCTCCACAGATAGGCAGAGGTCCCGGTGGCCATATAGATCAAGGGATGGGGCCATCAGGAATTCAGCAGCAGCCACCGTGGGTGCAGGGGGCCTTACCCCAAGCTCAGCTGCAGCCAGGAATGCAGAGGCCATCCATGATGTCAGTAGCCCAGCCGGGTCAGCCGATGAATATGGCCCCTCAGCCAGGGATGGGTCAAGTACCTGGCGCTGCCCAGTCCAAACAACCACCTCTGCCCCAGGCGGCCTTACAAAACCTACTGCGGACTCTCAGGTCTCCCAGCTCACCCATGCAGCAGCAGCAGGTGCTTAACATCCTTCACTCCAACCCTCAGCTGCTGGCCGCTTTCATCAAGCAACGGGCGGCCAAGTACGCGGGGTCCCAGAACCCGCAGGGCATGGCGGGGCAGCCTGGCCTCCCGCAGGGGCAGCCGGGGCTCCAGCCGCAGCAGGCCATGCAAGGGCAGCAGGCAGGGGTGCATCCCAATGCAGCCATGCAGAACATGAACCCCATGCAGGCAGGAGTGCAGAGGCCCAGCATGCCCCAGCAGCAGCCGCAGCAGCAGCCGCAGCAGCCTATGGCTGGGATGAATCCTCAGGCGCAGCAGATGAATATGAATCACTCGGGGATGGCTCCCCAGTTCCGAGATCTCCTGATGAGACGGCACCAGATGATGGAGCAGCAGCGCCACCAGCAGCAGCAGCAGCAGCAGGGAGCGGGACCGGCGCTGGGGCCAGGGATGGCCAACCACAACCAGTTTCAGCAGCCCCAGGGTGTCGGCTATCCCCAGCAGCAGCAGCAGCGAATGCAGCATCACATGCAGCAGATGCAGCAAGGAAACATGGGACAAATAAGCCAGCTTCCACAGGCCATGAGTGCAGAGACAGGAGCCAGTTTGCAACAGGCCTTCCAGCAAAGGCTGCTTCAGCAGCAGATGGGGTCCCCAGCTCAGCCCAATCCTATGAGCCCCCAACAGCACATGCTCCCCAATCAGGCCCAGTCCCCGCACCTCCAGGGCCAGCAGCTCCCTTCATCGCTCACCAATCAAGTGCGTTCTCCGCAGCCTGTACCCTCACCGCGGCCCCAGTCCCAGCCCCCTCATTCCAGCCCATCCCCTCGGATGCAGCCTCAGCCTTCTCCGCACCACGTCTCCCCGCAGACCAGCTCCCCACATCCAGGACTGGTAGCTGCCCAGGCTAACCCCATGGATCAAGGGCACTTTGCCAGCCCGGACCAGAGTGCAATGCTTTCCCAGCTTGCTAGCAATCCCGGCATGGCAGGCCTCCATGGTACAAGCGCCACGGAACTGGGGCTCAGCTCCGAGAACTCAGACTTGAATTCAAACCTTTCACAGAGTACACTAGACATACACTAGACACGTTGTAGCATTTTGGGAGCAAAAAAAAATTCAAAAACAGAAAATTAAAAAAAACTTATTTTCGCAAGACTTTTTGTACTGAAGACAAATTTTTTTGAATCTTTCTTAGCTAAAAGGACATTTTTCCCTGGAACACATCTGAACTCTGCAGCAGTAGTTTGTGGTTTTAAAAACAAACCGACAATGAACCTGAGGGACAGTAGAGTACAAAGAATATATTTTTGTTATGGCTGGAATCATAACCAGTCCTTTTTCTTGGTTTTTTTTTTTTTTTTTCCTCGTGTGCGTTGGGGAGGTCGGGGGAGGAAGTTGGTCTTTTGGTTGCTCACCAAAGGATGCCCTGCTCACGCCTCCAATAGGTTTTATTTTTTTTTTAAATTAATGAAAATATGTAATATTGATAGTTATTATTTACTGAGGCAGATGGTAAACATTTTCCCTATTCTGGTTTTTCTTCATGTCACTGCAAAAAAAACACCACAGAAACAGAACAACAGAAAAACACAGCAGAATCTTTCCTAAAACCGGAGGACAAAAGGGGTTAATGTTGCTTTAAAACTACATTACATATATAAATATATATATATAAAAATAAATACCAATCTTTTCCTCTTTGGTTGGAAATATGTCAATTCTTTGAAAAATGTAAAAATATTAAATAACTCAGTCCCCTCCTGAAGTCTACTTTTGTCCTCCAAGAATTTTCTATACGAGAGTCTGAGCTTAAAAAAAACTTCAAGTATTAAAGTAATTTGTACATGTAGAGAGAAGAGAACATTTTTGGAAATACACAGGGGCAGCTGCCAAATGGATGTAGTATATATATTGTGGTTTCTGTTTTCTTGAAAGATTTTTTTTGTTATTTTTACATCTAACAAAGGAAAAAAAAACATAAAAAAGAGGGTAAGAAACAATTCCAACAGGATTATTTCAACCTGAGAAAAAGTCCCTGGGGTTTCTTCTTTATGCTTGCTTTCTCTCTTCCCTGCCCCCTTTCCCACCCTCTTCCATTTTCTGTAAAACTTGAAAATAGAAAGCAAAAAACCCTCAAATGTTGTATATCATGCAATTAAAGTTGGTTACTTATAAATAAGAACTTTCAATCACTGTATAGACTGTTAAAATTGATTTCTTATTACCTATTGTTAAATAAACTGTGTGAGACAGACAGCCTGTTTTTAATGTTTCCCTTCTCTCCCACATGTGTTGCTTGTTCTTAAAATGGTGGGGGTAGCAGAATATGTGCTACTTCAAATGTTTGCTATCTAGACGTCGGAGAGCTATTTAATGTATATGACTGTTTTAAAATGCAAATCTCTAATAAGGGATGTGGAGTAATAATTAGTCTTCTAAATGGACTCTTTTGGTACAACTCTGCATTCGCGTTGTTCCCGGCATGTATCTTACCAAAGAAACGAGGTCTGACCTCGACAGTTGTGCCAGTCAGCTGTGCCCCGCCCTGCTCACACAGCCTGGGAGCAGCTGATCTTCAAAGGACCTATTTTGCATTTTGAAATGAGAACTATTTGTTTGGATATGTGATATTAAAAGATCCTATTTCACTTGGAGTATATTGTGCGCCTTTTGGCACTGAAGTGTGAGCACGAGGTAAGCTTGTGTGGATGTTCCTGCAGGCAGGTGCTACACCAGGATGATGTGTGGGTGTCCAGTCACCCTGTGTCACATCTGGTGACTTGCTGGATGCAGGGGCATTCCCAAACAGAGGTGCTGTCACCATGGAGTGCTCAGGCAGTGACCCCAGTTGTGTGTTGCCCACAGGAGTTAATCCGGTCATGTTGTGTATTGTGTTCAAGCTGGTTCATTGAGGGCTTTCCAAAATCCAACCTTATGTGTGCATGTGCATACAGCTCTGGCTGCCTAGGGAATAACTCACCACCAGGATGTTATGCACCTGGAAGACCCAGATGGGACCAAGGATGTGACCAGAGCATGATTGTGTAACTCTGGCTGTGTTGGGAGCGTCAGCATACCTGCAGTTCCCAGACAAATAGCACAAGCAAGCTGACCTCAGGAAACTGCTGGTGGAAGATGATGGAGGGCATAATGTGGATCGATGGGATACTCAGCCAAGTGCCAAACAAAAGTAATAGTGTATTACAAGGTGAATGGATGTTGGAGATCTTCAAAAGAGGGAGGAAAATGCTTGGGTTTTGAATATAAACACAGGACAATTAAGCTTGTATTTTAAATGGGGTTGGTGGCAATCCTTTAGCAAGATGGTGGAAAGTTTGTTGCAGGCTTAAGGAAAGCAGCCCTGGGCTTTGGTATTCGTCCTTGGCTAAACCTCCTCCTGCTCACCCCGACATGGTGCAGACCAGCTCTGCACCAAGCCCACAGTTACCCTGGTGCATTGGGGAGGGACTGATCCTGACCTAAAGGAGAGCAGAAAGCAGAAAAAAAAAAACAAACCAAAAAAACCCCATGTGTTGAATGCCAGGGCAGAAGCCTGGGATTGTTTAGATTTGTGCTCTCTACAGTAAGCTTTCCTCTTCCTTTCAGGCCCCCAAGCAAAGCCTAGTTTTGTTTTCAGCCTTGGGGGACTTCTCAGGATGGAGCATAAATAAAGTTCCTTCTGACCACATACAGGCTAGTGAAGTGAAAAGTGTGCCCAGCCTTCTAACTTATATGCTTGTAGTGCAAAAAGCTTTCATTTGTGCACACAAACTGTGGTTAGAATTTGTCCTGACCTGCATCAAAGCATCTGAAGTGGGGATGTCCTGGGACCTTGCAGAGCACATTACAGATCTTCAGCTGTTAACATAAAGTCTTGCTTAAAAGATGCCATGATGTATTCCACACGGCAGCACAGCTGCTCTGTCCCTGTTTGTAGGTGCTGACTCTGAGCCAAGTTCAGTTTTTGAGGTGGTGTGGATGATCAATAGTCTTAAATTTACATAGGGTTCCTTTTCCTGACATCCCTCCACTTCTGCTTTCCCTGGTTATACTGGAGAACCAGAACTCACCTTTTGCGGAACTACTATGGCTGTTTCGAGTAATGCGAAGATTTCAGGGTGACAACAAAATTAGGGTGTCATCTGTATCTCTCTTGCCATTTAGTTAAGTCCAAGTTAGAGCAGGTTTTTTTACTCCTATTTATTAGACTCTTGGACCAGCAAAAAGCATTCACACCCAAAGTTCTAGCAATCCAGTCAGATATTGATTGTCCAGTTACATTGATGCTAATGGTTATGCTCAAATAATGTGTAGATCAGTGATGTAAACTTTCTAATGTCTGACCTTCCAATGTCCCAGCTCTCTCAGCCTCTCCCCATCTGACAGAGGGTTCAGTCTCATTACCGTGCTGCCCATTTGCTGGATTCATGCCCATGTCTCTCTTATACTGGGTAGCCCAAACACCAGATAATTGCACAAAACCCAAGACAATGTTGGTAGTAGTCACCTGGTCATTTGACAATTGTAACAGCAAAACAAGCTCCAGCAGCTCCTGGCAGGCCAAGACAAGCCCAGGCAAAGCCTGACAGAGCCTGTGGCCTCTTACTGGAAGTGGCAGCACCATGGCAAGGCTGAGGTAGATGATGTGATGGTGACAGCCATTCCAGCTTCTGTTGCATTTTTCCAGTGCTTTTTCTAGTGTATGATACACAGTTTCTCTGCAAGAAACTCCACCTCTTGTTTCCAATATGGTCTTTTTGCTGCTTCCAGTTTCTGCCAAACTCAAGGACTCCAGCCCATCCTCTCTGGACAGTCTGGAGCAGGTCCTGTAGTGAATGACAGCAGCAGTCAGAAGAGTCTGCTCCTAATGACCAGTTCTGCCTAAGTGTGTGATGAGGCTTCCTACCCTAAAAATGAGCATTTATTTGAAGACCAACCACAGGATGCTCTGTCTGGGGAATATTTATTTTTACAAACCCTCTCACAGCAGCTGCCTTCCTACAACACTGGGGTATCTGCCCGTTTGCCCAAGAAGCCATTTCTTCCCTCAGCTTGAGCTTGACAAAGCAGATTGTGTGCCATAGATCCCTGCCTGAGACACATCCTAGCTTGGCCCCTGGAAGTGTAAAAGCACAACATGCTCCATCCACAGGGATTGCAGCAGCATCTGTGCTTGCATCATGGCTGGAGAGCTACTGAGCTGCTCTGTCAGCCTTGCAGGTGTGGCATGTGCATCAGCATTTGCCTGTGATCTGGTATTTTGTTTAGAAATGTTTTAATGGTTTGCTCAAGTTGCTTCAGTTGCACTCCCTTAGAACAGGGTCTTGGTTTCAACTCTCCTGCAGGGGATATTGGATGTTTGGAAGGGAAACCTGTTCCATGACTGTTGCTGTGGGTAGCTGATGGGCCATCAGCCATGGTTCTGGTCTACTCTCCCTGTTAAGGGAGTGTGGTGGATTTGGGGAGGGTGGAGAAATTACTGTTGGCACCATCTCCCTCAGTCATCTTTAAAGCCTTCCTCGATCCTGGTGAAGTTGGCACAGCTCAGACTGTGGTTTTCCCCAGCTATGCTGGGTGGTGGCAGGCTCTGGCATATCTTGGGAGCACAGAGCTATGTGGGATGCAACCACAAGCACTGCCAGAGGGTATTTTGCTTCTCCTCATGTCCCTGCAGTCCCCAGAGCAATAGCAGGATTTGCAAGGTCATTACCAGAAGAAAGCTCTTTGCCAGCCCTGCTACTTTGGCTGAAAGTGCAGAGCTTCTGTTGCCCTGAAAAGCAAGGAGTGTTTCATTTTGTTTCCTCTTCCCTTTTGTTTTTCATTGTCTGTTTTGTCCCACACCAGTGTGGCACTGAAATGAGCTCCCAGTACAATGTTGTGGTGACCAGAGCTTTGGGAGCCATACAGTGGATGTATCAGACCAGCAGGCCTGTTGATGGAAAGCCAGAGCAGCCTGAGGAATGACCTGGGTCTAGGACCACCCACATTGCCAGGGCTTGTAACCACATTCATGGCCTGAGCTACAGCCACCAAAAGTCAGAACTCCAAACTCATGAGTTAAAAAACAACAGCAACAACAACAACAATAAAAAAAAAAACCTGACAAAACAAACAAACAAACCAAAACCAAACAAAAAACCCAAAACAAAACAAAAAAAACAAAAAAAAACCCCAAAAAACCACTGACACAAAAAACTCCAAAAGACAACAGACAAACAAAAATCCTAAACCCCAGGGGCTCTTCTGTTTGCCTGCTGCTGATTCAGTACGAGCTTGTATTAAAGGATTTCAAGCCTTTTTTTCTGTCAGGTGGCCCCAATTTTCCTATGTCACCACAGTGAGAGAGAGCCCTTAATGGGGACTTGGGAAAAGACATGTAAAGGGATTTTTCCTTGATAAACTGCATATTATGTGTCAGGCCTTGTGGATGGAGTAAAATCTTCTGTTGTTACCTGAACCTACTTTCTGCAGGAGAAGGTGACCTGGCAGGACATAGTGGTGGCCCTTCTTGAAAAGGGATTGAGGGATCACTTCCTTGCAGAGGGATTGAGAGGCAGCACAGCTCAGCTGGCAAAAGCCAGATTTCTTGGGGGTCTGGGATGGGATAAACGCTTCAAACTGAGATTTATCTCTTAGGAAGTTAACTCTTCCCTCTCCTTGTCAGGATAGGCTTGGAACTGGGTGTAGTTGCTTTATGGGGTTTTGGTTTGGGGTTTTTGTTTATTTGTTTTTTAAAATTTGGACAAAAATATTTACTGTTTCATTAGTATTTGTATGTAGAGTTGTGTTGACATATATTGACAGATCTAATGTGGTAGTAAAATAGCAAGGAAGGACAGGGTTAGTATTTGTGCCCTTAACTGGGTTGCCTGTTGGGTCTGGGGTTGGATTATTTGTTCACTATATAAACTGCTCAATTACTATTTCCATTGTATAGTGTAACTTACTGACAAGGGGCTGTAATTGCAGAAGAACATCAGTGTAACTTTAAGGATGATCTGACAAGGGTTTTCTGAAAGCTCCTCAGCCCACCAGAGAGATCTAGAAAACAGCAACTGCTCAAATCTCCCACCTGAAAGTGGGATGTTGCCTGTTCTTACATAGTGCAGTTCACAGTTACCTTGGTAAAATTAGTCTGCCAAAGGTTAATCAGAATATATTTTCTTCTATTCCTTCTGTTTGCTTGTGGGTTTTCCAAGCTCATCTACCCTATTTTCCTTTTTCAAAGACAGTACTGTCAATGTATAGCTGAGGCTTACATGTCTATAAATACTTTTTCTTCAAAATGGTTCCCTTCCCAGTCCTCATGACAGAAATTAAACCCTTCAATGTTGTTTGGTTTTTCACTATGTCAGCTAGGAGGAGCCTTAGGAAGGCCTGTGCCACTTCCCACTGCAAACAAGAATTTGGAAGTCCTGGAACCAAATGGCTGCCACTTAATGCTGGAAGTGAAAAAAAGCCCCTGGAGCACCAGGATTCTTATGAGCTCCTTGAAGTAACCGAATAGAAAACTGAAAAAGGAGGCTCTGGAGAAGCAGCAGATGAATTTCTGAAGCCTGGGGACCTGGAACATGGGCTCTGCTTCCCAGAGCATGGGTGAGAGAACAGTACCAGCAGACAAGCACAACAAGCCAGTGAGACAAGGCTCCTCAAGGAACTTGTGGCAATGAGGGACAGAGCAGATACTGAAGTACAAAAGCTGCACACCTTGGAGCTGAGTGCCTGAGGAAGCAGCCTGGCCCCTGTCCTGCAGCAATAATCCCTCCCACTGCAGCTGGGACTCCTTCTGCCATTGCACCTGACAGCAGCCCTTTGATACTGATCTTTGCTAAAACCTTTATTGCAGATGATGTCAAAACACAGACCAAGCCCAGAACAGCAGTAGGGAAGGAGATGGGAAAAGTGAAGTCTAATCTAAATGTTGGGTTTTAGTTACCTGAGATTATCAGTGCTGTTCTCTCCCTAAAGGAAGGAGTTGGCTTTACAGAACTATTTGGATTATTGTTACATAACAGAATTTTAATTATTGAAAAGAATATAAGTATTCCTCAATCAAATTGAACCTAATTCAGCTTAAAACTAATTTACTTAAATGCTATTATTTATTGAAAAGGCTTATTTAGAACTGCAATAAAAAAATGAACAGCTGTGGTGTAGGGACTGCCTTTAAGCTTGTTCTGTGTCAACATAAAACTCGTTTCTACTTAAGCCTTCAAGAAGCCTTGAGCCAGCTGTGTGTGACCTAAGGGAGCAGTGCTGCTTGTTCCACTCTGGGAAGGGAGCAGGGATGCACACCAGTTGTAGCTCACAATGTGTTCCATGACAGATTATCACAGTAGAAATACTTAATGAGCCTTAATTTTGTGTTGTGTCTTTTCTGGAAACAGCTTTGCTGTCTTTCATGCAGTGCAATGTCTATCAGTATCTACAAGGAAATAACAGATATTATTATTTATTTCATTATTAATTATATTATCTTAAAGCAATTTTCTATTTTTAACATTGCTGGAGGATTGTTTAAAAACCTGAATGTGGAGATTCCCTGATGCTATGGAAATTTGCTGAGCAAGTTGCAGACTGGCTTTGCCAGCTCCCTGCCACTGTTCCTCTGTAACTGGGCTGTGACCACTATCCCAATTCTCAGTGTGTTTCACAAGGATGGTGGCACTCCTTTGTGTTTATATCAACTGCCTCATGTTTGGATTGTCTGGAAGAACAATCCATGTGTAAGGTAAGCCTTTGCAACAAACCTTTTTCCATGATTCTTTACTCCCACCTGCAGCTAAAACTGTGCAGAGTTGTGCTTCAAACATTATTTGTTCAGCCACTCACTACAAAGCCTATTGATGCCTGGAAAGGCTGACCTGGACCAGAGACTAGACAGAGCAAAAGGAATAAAATAGGTATTTATTGAAAGGATACATTTTGGGCAGGGTGAGAGCCTGTCTGGGACTACACCCAAATAAAATCCAAGATGGATCCTAGTCACGAGTCTTTACACTTTTTAAAGTTTTGTTTCATCTACATATTGGGGTCAATTATCCAACCACAGCCCCAAGCTATGAAGTATCAGCCCCCTGCTTGCCCCCTTCCCTTTGCCATTGTTTATGCTTTTGGGTAGTGGTTGTCTTTGATTCTCTAGCTGGGAAGGGATTGTTTTGTCTAACTACCCTGTGAAAAGAACTTACTAACACTTAATATTAAGTTTCAGAGTTACACACTAAGCAGCAGAGAATCTGAAACATATAAAAGCTAAAAGCCAAGGCATCATTCCGTAAAGACTAGCAATGTAAACTACAGTCTTTTTTTTTTTTTTTTTTCCTCCTACAACATCAACACAGCGACAACAAAATAAAAGGGGTAAGATGGAAAATAGAACTGCCTTTAGGGACTTACCTTTACATAAGCTTCTTGACAGACTGAGGGAGCAGGGGTTGTTCAGCCTGGAGAAGAGAATGCTCTGGAGAGAGCTCACTGCAGCCTTCCAGTACCTGGAGGGGATTATAAAAAGGAGGGAGATGGAATTGTTATATGAGCCTGTAGTGACAGAACAAGGGCCAGTGGCTTTAGACTGAAAGAGGGCAGGCTGAGATTAGATACAGGAAAAATTCTTTAGAGTGAGGGTGGTGAGGCACTGGGTTGCCCAGAGAAACTGTGGATGCCCCATCCCTGGAAATGTCCAAGGCCAGGCTGGATGGGGCCCCGAGCAACCTGCTCTAGTGAAAATGTGATAATTGATGAAAGATTCGTGCCAACCATAGAAGTTTTGGAGTTTGTATAAACTAGAATACATTAAAAAAAATTGACCTAGATAAAGGGAAATATATGATTAAACCCACTCTGTTTAAATCCCCCTGTTATGTGTATACCAATTTGTGGAAAAAAAAAAAAAAAAAAAAAAAAAAAAAAAAAAAAGTTTTCCATAATCTGAAAGGTTTTTTTTGCAGAATCAGATTTCCTGCCTTTGTGTAATCAATCGCAAACTATCTGCTAAAGATCAGACTTCCTACTTCTGTTTTTTATCTACCAAGACCAGATGAATTGTCCGAAGAGCATCCCACGGAAGTTTGGAAGTTTCTTTGACCATCACTGCCTACCTTGCAGAATTATGACAACAAAACAATAACAATTACTGATTACTACAAGGAAACCATGCTATAAAAGGGAGCTGCAAACCAAAGTTCAGTGGAGCATGGAGTGGGCTGTGACCCCTCACGTTTTCCCCAGCGCTGCTTGCTCTGTCTATATAAAATAAATCAATCTAAATTTTGCTGAATATCGAGACTTTGTTTCTCATTTATAACAGAAGTGACCCTGCTCTCCGCAGGGAGTTCCAACTGGATGATCTATACGGTACCGCCCAATCCAAACCATTGTAGGACCGAGCGGGTTAATCCCGAACTACAAACAGTAGCAGAGCCAGGGAGGGCAGGCCCCACCTCTTCCTGGGCGGCACCGCCGCGGGGCGCATGGGCCGCGGTGAAAGAACTACAGCTCCCGTCGTGCCCCGCGCGCAGCGCTCCGGGAACAAGCTCCCCGCTGATTTGCTGCGCTTTCCGCTGCTCTCGCCAATCAGACGCACAGCTAACGGGGGACGCTCTCCACGCGCGTGAGGCGGGCTGGCGGCGTCAGGGAGCGATGGAGCGAGACCGGGACCGGGGAGAAGTGAGCGGGACGGGAAGGGACGGGACGGTGGTTCCGCTGGGGCCCGGGCTGGGATGCTCCTGGGGACAGCGCTGAGTCCGTCTGATCCCGGCGGGATGGGCCCCTGCGTCCCCCTCAGCTTCCTGAGGAGGCTCCGGGTGATGCTGCCCTTGCTTGGCAGCCCTGGGCACTTGTGGCGTTTTCACAAGTTTCGCTCACCTGTCGTGGAAGAGTAGCGATGCAATGGTGCTCACGTCCTACGAGCTGGTGTAAGGTGCACTCACACAGGCACTAGAAGTCGATGAAAATATTTCTTTTTTAGAGGAGTGCAGGCCTTTCAGATGTCAGGAATGCTGTCTGAGGGCCTGGATCCGCAGGAGAGCAGCTCTTTGTTCAGCGAGCAACCAGGGAACCTTGTGTCTGTTTTGTGTGAGAGCCAGGGAGGAAGCGGGGAGACAGCAGTGAGTGGAGTCTGATCTTCCTGTGCACGAGTCTAATGATCGCCAGGAGCCAGCGATCAGAGGGAATTTAGCACTGGAAGATGATGGGCTTGCTGCTGATCTTTAGTTGTTGCTCACTTGGAGGAATAATTGTATCCTGTTTCATTTAGCTGTTTGCCTTTCTGTTCCATCACTTCCTGTGCTGATGTAGACTTCTTGCTGCTCTTTCGTGAGTTGCTAGCACATTTTCCCAGCTTCTTTTGTGATTATTTGGAGCCTGGTTCAAGATTCTTCTAGTCTGAGACACACTGTTATGCTGTGCTCTTTCTTCAGTCTCTTCCTCACAGCTCTCCTGCTGTGACAGCAGGTACAAAGAGCTTGTGAAGATGTTTAGCTATGGAGGCATCTGTTTTTATGCAAAAACTTATAGCAAACATCCTGCTGGTGTAGTTTCTGAAGCAAGGTCAGCTGTGGACTGTTGACTTCCAGGCTGTGCTGGTCTTGTGAGCTGTGGTGGCAGGAATGTTCAGATTGTGCTTCATTCTGGAAGCCTGTGCTGGCTTTACTGTGGTTGTGTCTGCACTGCAGTGCTGTGCAGCTGTGTTGGGAGGAATATTGCCTGGAAGGACACAGTCTCATCTGTCCTTCATCAGCATGGCAGTGCTTTGCCCTGTATTTTTCCATGTTCCTCAAGCTGTTTTCTATCTAGCTACAGCCCTGTGGCACTTTGGTCTTGGGAAGCAGCATGCAGCCTGTGGAATACCAGTAAAGGGACCTGTTTGGGGGAAGGCATTCAGTGTCTTGTCTTTGGGGTTGTTATGTGGACTCCTTGCTTACCCTGAGGTCACTCCCTGGCCCAAGAGGGCCCCTGCAGCAGCAAAGGCAGGTTTATTGTGCAGTGGAGTGTAAAATGCTATTTTAAAGCAAACTGTCTCTTTTTGTAGCTGGTGTCTGCCTTCTGCCACAAAACTTCATCTTTGGAGCGGATGGAGGAGGAAGGCAATGAGGAGGAGGAGGATGATGAATTGGACATCTTTGGGGGTTATGACAGCTTCACATGCTACAACAGCAGCATGGGCAGTGACAGCAGCTCCTGTCTGGAGGAGTCCAGCGACGATGAGCTGGCAGACCGGGAAGCTGGAGAGCTTTCCACCTCTCTGATGCACCAGCCATCCACAGGCCGGCTCACAGAAGACAGTGGCTCCGAGCCAGGTACTGCCTGTGCTGCCTGAAACATCTTCAGGGGCAGTGGAGGGTGTGTGGCAGACTGTTTTTTCTGGGTTATGTGGGGGATTTGCTCTATGTAAGGACAGTTAGCTGGTCTCTGCTCTGTCCTTGTAGTGCATTGACTCTGCCAAACGCTCATGTTTTTGCCTCCTCCTCCCAGCTGTGTGCGAAATGTGTGGAATTGTGGGCACCAGAGAGGCTTTCTTCTCCAAGACCAAACGTTTCTGTAGCGTCTCCTGCTCCAGGAGCTACTCCTCAAATTCCAAAAAGGCCAGCATCTTAGCCAGACTGCAGGTGAGTTAAAACCTTTCCACCTGGCTCTCAAACTCCATGCTTGCAGGGTCTTGTCATACTGGGGGACTTCAACCACCCCTATACCTGCAAAAAAGTAGCATGACAAGCTGTAGGTAGTCCTGGAATGCATGGGGGATAATTTCTTAAGACAGGGAATAGACAGGTGTAGCACAGGGAATGCAACAGCAGATATGATGGTCACCAAGGTAAGTGAACTAATTAGGGATGTCAGTACTGGAGGCAGTGTCTCCAGCTGCAGTGGTCATGCACTGTTGGAATTTGCAATCTTGAGGAATATAGGTCAGCTAAGGAATAAAGTCATGTTCCTGAATTTTAGGAAGGCAGAATTCCAGCTCTTCAAGGAGATTCTATAATTCTGTGAGCTTTCCTGGGGATGGAGCAGGATGTGCCTGTATGTAGGGGTAGGTGGTTGCTCTCTAATTAAGTATCAACTGACATTCCCAGTGGCTTGTTCTTCCTGCCTGAGGTCCCCAGAGAAGGCATGACAGCTTAAACGTGGTGTTCCCTAAAAGCTAAGAAAGGACACACTGATATTTCACTTGCTGTTTCTTATTCCTGTGAGCATTAATAAATATTGTAGTAACCTGAAAACTGTCCCAAGGAAGATAGGCATACCCAGTTGCAGGAGGGGACTTAGTCTCCTGTGCCATTAATGTTTCTAATGTTTGTTCTTTTGTAGGGGAAACCACCAACAAAGAAAGCTAAAGTTCTGCACAAGGCATCCTGGTCAGCCAAGATCGGGGCTTTCCTCCATTCACAGGGCACAGGACAGCTGGCAGATGGGACACTGACAGGTCAGGATGGTGAGTGTAGGTGAGGTGTGAGGAGGTGCAGCTGCAGGAGTCACAGAAATGGGGACACCTTGAGGGCTGTAAGCTCTGCAGTCCTCCTCCTCCTCCTTTCTGGTACACTGCCTTGTAGGATGTGTATGGATCACTCTAACGCAGGCTGGCAGAACACAGGGCATGTCTTCTTGCCTCTTCTTGCTCATCCACTATTGTAGCCTTATCCTCACTCCTCATATAACTTGACCTGGAGCATAAGCTCTGGTCCCAGCACCCACGAGGTGCTGACTTGTGATGGCAAAGGTGACTTAAAGGTGTCCTGCTTCTCCCAGCCATTCACTGCCCCACTGCTCATGGGGAGTTATATTTGCCCTGAGCCACTCACTTGAGCAGTAACCAGTCACTGCAGCTGAAGGAGCAGCAACTTTACTGTATTAGTGCTGGGGCATGGCAGCAGCAGGGATCCCTGAGCAGACTGCTGCTGGAGCAGAGCTGTAGCCTTCAACCAGAAGTGACTCAAATTAGTATCTCTGATTTTCTCAGCACCCTCCAGCAAAGCAAGTGCTGCTGATAACAGCCCTGGACCCTGCAATGTTGCTGCTGAGAGGCAAAGATGTGAAGTGGTTTAAATGTGAAAGGATGCACTCTCTGTGGAGACTTGGACTGGGCTTGACCCCTTTTATTGCCCTTTTCCAAAAGCAAGTGACAGTAAATATTGATTAATAATAAGATTTTGCCTCTTGTGGGGATTAGTGATCATGCAGTCACATAGGGTCTAGTTTCCCACCAGAGAAAATGCAGTGCACTGAATGCATAATCCCTGTGTGCTGTGTCCTGGTGCCTGGAAGCTGCCATCTGCAGTCCAGAAGTAACTGATCTCTGTGCCTGTTCTGTGATCTCATCTGATTTTCTGCTCTCATGTCTGCTTGTAGCACTCGTCCTGGGCTTTGACTGGGGAAAGTACCTGCAGGAGCACGGCTACAAGGCAGCTCCTGTCAGTTGCTTCAAACATGTGAGTTCTGCTTTGCTCTGTGTGACAGGGCACACGGGGTGTGTCATATGCATGGGGCCCTGTGCTCCTCTGACAGGTGGTGGGCAGAGGCCCAGCAGGGGGTTATTGAGACCCAGGTGATGCAAGGAAGAAGTTAGGATTTCTTGCAGCTGAGAATGGGGGGTCTCACAAAGGGTCCAGGAGTTTGGGGGAAAGGAAGCAGAGGGGAGACCTGATAGAAGCACTGCTGGTAGGGATGCCTAAGATTTTTAGCTTTTTATGTATTTTCATATATTTGTAGCTTTGTAGATTTCTAAAGCATGGCTGTAGCTTCTAGTATTTTGCATTTTTCTTCCCTACTTTTAAGAACAATAAGTTAACTTTATAAATGTATTCAGAAATATTGTAGTCTAATGCCAAGAAGAGAATCAACTACAAGAACATTGTTTTCCAACCAGAATATGATCCAGACATAATGAAAGTGGGGCAAAAGAAACCTCTGGACTGCTTCCAGTGGGTCAGAACCCCAGGAATTATTACCTAACCAACTAACGTTTTAACTGGATGGTACATGATAAATATACTGATCAACTAACCTTATAAAAATAGTAGAATTTTTATACCACATGTGATTTTTGCCATATTGTGTACCTGAAAGCTTTCAAGTAAAGGTTTGCTTTTGTATTCACTCTAACACTGTTGGAAAGATCTATTATCTGGGCATCAGGAGCGATGGCTCAGTGTTGACTGGGAACAGAATTAGTTCTAACTGAGGATGATAGTGGAAAGCTAATTTTGCAGTTTGTATGGCTGAGTACAGTCCAGGGTCATGTGCAAAGAGGAATTCAGTTTATGTGAGCCAGGCAGGAGCTGCCTTCCCAGCATGTCAATTTTTATAAGACTTGTTATATTCCTTTTGAATTGTGGTCTGATGATACTGACAGCATTTCCTTTCTCTTGAAGATAAGTCAGGCAGACATGGCGTTTTTATTGATTATTAAGTGTTTGCATGCCATAGAGGAATGGCAGTAACTACTTTGGAATAATAGGACATCTGGTAGTGAAACAGTTAAATATTGCTGTATGGTATTCTGCCTTTTGGGATCCTCAGTGAACATCCTAGTGAGATGTTTGGAACAGTTCAATTGTATTTCAAGATGTTGACAGAACTCGGAGGGGTAAGGCATGCAGAGCTGTGTCTAAGGTAAAAGTGTAGCTGCCTAAGACATGTCTCTGAAAGCTAGAAGACCTCTGATTCCCACATCCCTCTCCCAACATGGCTGCCTCAATGTTTCAGGTGCCGCTCTTCGATCAGTGGGATGATGTGGTGAAAGGTATGAAAGTGGAAGTGCTGAACAATGATGCTGTGCTCCCCAGCCGTGTGTACTGGATTGCATCTGTCATCCAGATTGTAGGTAAGTCTCCAAAGTAATCTTTGACAGCTGGGCACATCTGAGGGAAGCTTTAGAGAGCTGGGGGTAGCTGGTCAAGCAAAACAGCAGCTCTTTGGAGCTCTGCAACTGCTGAGAGATTTTGGAACAAGAAATATCATGGTGCAGGAGTGAGAGGAAACCAGCACGTGGTTCCTCTTCTGGTTGCTGGGCAATTTGCAGGAATAGTTGCTGGAGAAGCTCTGGTAACCTGTGCAGAGCTCTGTAGGCTGTGCTGTGGGTACTAAACCTGTGGTGCCAAATTCTTGGCCTCTAATGCCTTTGGTTGTCTGCTCTGTCCTGGCAGGATACAGGGCCCTTCTGCGGTATGAGGGCTTTGAGAACGATGCTGGTCATGACTTCTGGTGCAATTTGGGCACAGTGGATATTCACCCCATTGGCTGGTGTGCCATCAACAGCAAAATCCTGGTACCACCACAAAGTGAGTGTGGGGCAAGAGAGCACAGAGCAAGCTTTGGTTTGTGCCTAGCACAGCGGGGCAGGTAGTCCCACTGTGTGTAGGACTACAGCTCCATTTGTGCTTTGAGTTACAAGCAGCAGTTTGAATTTGGAAAGCAGGAGACTGCTTGGATTGCTTCCTCTGCATCTCCCTATCATTGAGCTGGGGATGCTGCATGCAGAGCTGATGTCCAACCTGTGGGGCCTAATGCAGGTGGCTTTTCCTCTTTCTAAACCACATGGTGGCTGGACGGAGCTTTTTGGTCCTATATCCTGGGCAGTGTCTCTAGTAAGTGCAGTGGCTCCAGTCCCTGCACAGCTAGCAGTTCAGAGGGGATGCCAGTTTAGTGCAATTGTGGCAAGCTGAGATTTGCATGATACAGCTCATATGATTTTGCTCATATGTTTTGCTCTATTACCACTTCCTCATCCAATGTCTGCTTGGCCCAGTTAATTCTGTAATGGTGATCCCTTCAGCCAGATGTGAGGACAAGCTGGCAAAACAGTACAGAATCTGAATGTGAAGAAGGCCTTTTGGTGCTAATGGGCTGTCAGAGAGATGAAAGGTGTGGTGCTGTAATTATTTTGGTCATAAATATGGACTTTTCCCCTACCCATATGTAGCTATCCATGCCAAGTACACTGACTGGAGAAGTTACCTCATGAAAAAACTGGTGGGAGCTAGGACCATCCCAGTGGATTTCCACATGAAGGTAAGTGTGGGGGGCTGTCATTTTGCATGGGGGAAATGAAGCTGAAGTCAAGACATGCTCAGCATGTCTCTTCTGGTTCTGATCTGTGCAACTTTTGTATGCCTTGATACCTGGGCAGGGCAGGGACAGTGAGTGCTTCCACATGCTCCTAAGATACCTGTCATAATGCTGTGAGTAATGGATGACACAGCCTCTCAGTACAACAGTTTCTGCTTTGGGTCACAGGCAGGCTTTAAAAGCTGTTGTCACCTGGTCTGCTGGGAAATACTGGGGATGAGGTTTGGCATTTTGCTGGAGGGAAAGGTCAGTGCAGGTCCAACTTGGCCTTTCTCTGCCCTGTTTGAGTACCAGGAAATAGCTCTGAGTCAACAAACTTTGCCTTCAGTGTGGGTAGTAAAGCAGCCTGTAGGGAGTGAGAAGTGCACAGGCTTCCTTTAAGTACCATGGCCTTGGCATCTTTATAGCTCTCATGATTGTTTTTGTCTGGCCTGCACTGAGATTAGACCTTTTTAAAGGGAAGAGAATCTTGTGTGTCTAGGAGCTTTGGAAATGACAGATGAGGAAGACAGTCCCAGAGACAGCAGGCAGTAAGGCAGAGGATAGGTTGTTCTGTGTGCAAGGTAAGTGGTGACACTCAGCTGGAGATCTGCATGTAGTTAGGGGAGTTCTTATAAGGCCACATGACAAAAGGGAGACCCAGGGTATGTGCCCAACCACATTGTAATGTCCAGGGCTCTGAGCTGCCTGTTCCACCAATGAGCCAGCTCCTATGCATCCCTTCCTAGTCAGCTTTGGGCAGTACCAGGGTGCATGTCTGGGGGAAGGCTGTTCTCTGGAGTGTTTGAAGAACTGTGGTTGATGTCACCTCTGTCGGTTGTTGGCAGATGGCGGAGAGCATGAAGTACCCGTTTCGACAGGGCATGCGGGTCGAGGTGGTGGATAAGAACCACGTGTCCCAGACACGAATGGCAGTGGTGGACACTGTAATTGGGGGCAGACTGAGACTCCTCTATGAGGATGGTGACAGTGATGATGACTTTTGGTGCCACATGTGGAGTCCCCTCATCCACCCTGTGGGCTGGTCACGGAGAGTGGGCCATGACATAAAGAAGGCAGGTAAGGATCAGGCTACTGCAACCCTCTTGATTTGCTGCTGTTGACACAATCTTGACATGCTGGGAGTGAGGCAGTTTCCTCAAGATCTAACAGGTGAAGTCTGCTTAGTTTTGTGTCTGCTGGTTTTTTTTTATCTGGATAGAAAAAAGCCCTGTGATCACAGGTCAGAACAGGGGACTGTAGGGTTTCTTACCTGAAGCAGGCAATCTGTCCCCTTAGTGTGAGAATGCAGACTTTGCAACATGAGACATGTTTATAGTCTTTTTGAGGAAATTCATGCTGGCTTCTATAACACTGGATGCCATCAGGTTGTGTTTTTCTGGACTCTACCAAGAAGAATTGTTGGTTGGCTTACTCTGGCAAAGTAAAAGACAAAGAAAAAAGCAAGACTTGAGCTCTGCTGATCCTTTTGGTTGTGTCTCCATTCCTTACTACCTCTCCCTGGTGATTACAGCTGCATGTAGAGGTGTTATCAGTAGTGGTTAGCAAGTTGAGCCATCTGCTTTTGAGCAAGCCCTTTATCACAGCACATTTTATGAGAACTATATGGAGACTGACCTATTATTTTTATTAAATGGCCTTATATTGAGGGAAATTGTGGGTAAGCTCTCATAGGAAAATTAATAACCAGTCTGCTTTCTTACTGCAGTTGCTACAGGTTCTTTACCTCTCTATTTCTTCCATTCCTCACAGAAGAAAAGCGTAATGACATGGCAAACCATCCCACCTTCCGAAAGATTTACTGTGATGCTGTCCCCTATCTGTTTAAGAAGGTAGGACAAGTCTGCCTCTCTGTGGGGGTCACAAAGGAGGAAGCAGTGATAGCACTTCCTTGCTTGAGCATACATGCTGCTTTGTGGGTTGTTGAGAGTGGTCTTTCTTATAGCTAAAGGCAGTAAGGTATTTGGGGTGCCAAGGCTGTTGTTAAGCAGAAACAGGTCAAACTAGAAAGCTGAAAGAATTAAAGGACAGTGACAGATTGAGGGACTCAACTGAAGGGCGAGCAAAGGAGCTTTGAGTTGGAGAGGGAAGAAGAATGCATGGGAGAGAACAGTTCCAGCAAGGAACTGGATCATGATGGTAAGGGCTGAGATGAGAAGGAGGCTTGCTTTGTTGTGGAACAGCAGTTGGGCTTCGCTCTCTGACTGACCAGAACTGTGGCAAGAGTTTGCTGACACAAACATAGTGTTGGTTTGGCTGGCTTTTTGTATTTCTTGTAATATTTTTGCTTTCCCCTCCTAAGTTGAGCCAAGTGAAGAAGTTGGTGTGAGGATGGGATTGTCCCATACCCCTGGCAGCACATGTTAAACCAGAGTCTCCCTTAGGTACGAGCTGTTTATTCTGAAGGTGGATGGTTTGAGCGAGGCATGAAACTGGAAGCCATTGACCCCCTGAACCTGGGCAACATCTGTGTGGCCACTATATGCAAGGTAAGTTCAGTAGGGGAGCCTGCTGTGTTTGTTTGAGATAATGCAGCTTTTCCTCAGGTCTTTTCAAATTAAAGGGACCAGGTAGGATTTTGCATGGGGGTGCAGAGAAGGCTGTCAAGAGAAGCAGACAGCTGTTATGTGAAGGGAACGGGGGGTTACCCCATAGCTCTGACAAGCTGTTGTCCATGTGTACTTAAAGGGACAGCATGAAGATAAGCATGCTTGGTCTGCCAGCTAGTGTCCAGTGTGTGTGATTGGCAACCACCTCTTTCCACCCTTGGGCGTACAGTAGGGAAGATCTGTTCTCCAGTTCTGAGAGTGCATAGAGAGGCCCCTGTGGAAAGAAGGGAAGAGGTGTGAAGTGACCTCCATGTGGGGAATAACATGAGGAAGCTGAGGATGGACGTGTCTCCATCAGTCTGTATTGCTGAGGTAATTGTAAACTCTACTCTCGTGCTAGTGTTAAGAAGTAAATTCCTTGCCCAGGTTTCCTCAGCAAAGTGGGTTGAATGTTGAAAGTATAGCATCCATCTGGGCTTTTCCTGCTTCCTCAAGAAGCTGTTTGCCCTCACAGCAAGCTGAGGACTTTGACACTTAGAGTTTGGCAGTGGGATACTAGAGCTATTTGTGTCTGTAAATGTTCCCTTCAGCCAGTGCTTGGAAATGGCAGAGTTTGGGACAGGCATGGCTATCACCTTTGGTAGGCACCAATTACCAGTGAGTGACAGGATGGGACAAGTCTCATTGTTGTATGAAGTAGCAAAGCCAAAGGTGGTGCTCCTTCCCTTCTACCCAGTAACAAATTCATGATCTGGCTGGTGTAGAGGGTTTTTGAGCTACCAATAAAGTGTTTCTGGGTGACAACAGAGCTCCTGACCATGTAAGGCTTTTCACATAGTCCTTTCACAAGGTTCCTAGTGTTGGTCCCAGTCCTACAGAAATTGCTGTTTTGAGAATTAACTTGTATTCACAAACATGTTAGGAGAAGCTTGGGGCATATAACATTGCGTTTTACTGTCTAGTGGCAGTTGTGATTGATAAGCAAGGGACTCTAGAGAAAATCTTTTGTGAGGAGGAGAGGCTTTAGAGCAAGTAGAACTCTACACTCATGCCTTCACTCCCATCTCAGGTTCTCTTGGATGGGTATCTCATGATCAGCATTGATGGAGCAACGTCTGATGATGGCTCTGACTGGTTCTGCTATCATGCCTCCTCACATGCCATCTTCCCTGCCAACTTCTGTAAGAGAAACAACATTGAACTGACCCCTCCAAAAGGTGAGACATGGACTCTGCCCTGTGGTACAGACCTGCATGCACAGTCTGATGGTTGGTGCATTTCTGAGAGGAGTCAGGTTCAGATGAATCAAAACAAAGTCCCAATCTGCTTATTTTTCAGGGAGACAGGGCTAGTTCAGAGACCTGTTTGATCTCTGCCCGTATACCAAGTCTTGGTTAGCTCCTGGCTGATCAGTGGGAGAGGTGTATGATCCTCAAACTGAATAGAATAAAAGCTTTTAAAAGACAAGGAGGGTGGGAAGGGGTAAGTAGAGCCATTGCTACAGGAGTCAGTGCTTAAGTGTCCAGAGTCATCTCTATTCTTTTCTCCATTAATAAATCTGACGTGTATTTCTTCAGACTCCTAAGAGATGATCACCCTAGGAGTGTTTTTGCTGCCTTGTCTAGACATACTCAAAAAGTCCTGCTCTAAATTTCTGTGTTGCAGCATTTTTGTGCAGTGCTGTTCCATCTTCCTTTGATGTTCCTGCTGCTGGGAGAAACAAAGATTGGTCTTAGTGGTGTGTTTTGAACATACTACTTCCTACTTGCTGCTTGTCCTCCCCTTTCTCTGTGGTCTGTGTCTAGTTGACACAGATGTTCAGAGCTGCAACTTGCACTTTTCTGTATTTGCCTGCTGGAGTGGGGTGCTGGACTCCCATGGAATCCATGCACTAGGTTCATGTCCAAGGTCAGGCTTTATGTGCTGGTTTCCTGACCTGCTCTGCAACCAGTTGCTATGCTTCCTCCTGCCTACTCTGCCTTTTGTCCCAGCTAGTCTACCCAGTGACTGCCTTTTTATCTCTTAGTGTTTCTTCCTTCTGCAGGGCATGATGCAAAGACATTCAGCTGGGAACGTTACCTGGAAGAGACCAAATCAAGGCCTGCTCCATCACGTCTCTTCAACACAGTGAGTACTGCCAGGAAGAAAGGATGTGTAGCAATGCTTGGAGTAAGCAAGGAAGAGTGCAACAGCTCTGGCTGTCACAAGATCACTGAGATGGAAGTGACTTCTTGTCCAACACCCCTGCTACAGCAGGGTCACCTGTAGCAGGTTGCTCAGGACCATGTCCAGATGGATGGATACTCCACAGCTGTGTGGGCAACCTGTGCCACTACTCATTGGCACTCATGGTAGAATGTGTCTCCTGATGTTCATAAGGAAACTCCTGTGTTTTAGTTTGTGCCTATTAACTCTGGTCCAGGCACTGGGCACTGTCTCCACCTTTGCACCCTCATTTTTGGCATTTATACACATAAATAAGGTACCTTTGAGCCTTTTTTCTCCAGGATGAGCAGTCACAACACTCTCAGCCTTTCCTCATACAAAAGATGCTCCAGTTCCCTCATCTTCCTGGCCCTTTGCTGGACTCTCTCTCTAGTATGTCCACATCTCTCTTGTACCAGGGAACAATTCAGGTGTGGCCTCATCAGTGCTGAGCAGAGGGGAAGGATCACTTCCATTGATCTGCTGAGAACAGGTTACCATTAGCCTTCTTTGTCTCAAGGGCATATCCCTGACCCACGTTTTAGCTTCATGTCCACTGGGATTCCCAGGCACACTGTTCTCTAGTCAGTCTGCCCCCAGCTTGTGTTGGTTCCTGGGGTTCTTCCTCTGCAGATATGGGATTCTACCATTTCTCCAGCTTGTCAAGGTGCCTCTGGAGGGCAGCACAACCATCTTGTATATTGTTTCTCCTCTTAGTTTTCTACCACAAGCAAGTTTGCTTGGTTTGATAAGACATTCTAACATATCATCCAGATAGTTAATGAAGATGTTGAGTAGGATTGGATCCAGTAATGACCCCTGGGGTACACTGCTAATTACTAGCCTCCAACTAGACTCTGTGCCAGTAATAACCATCCTCTAGGCCTAGCCACTCAGCCAGTTTTCAGTCTATCTTGCTGTCTCTGCATCCAGCCTGAATAGTCAATCATCTTTTCTATGAGATTGCTATGGCAGACAGTGTCAAAAGCCTTCCTGAAGTCAGGATAGACAATATGCAGTATATGCAGTCTCTACTGGGCCGCAGTTTGCTGACTGTCAGCACTTCAGAGAGAGCTTAAAGGCCCAGGAGTACGTGCTCTCCAACCTGGGATGTCAGTGTCCTGCCTTTGTGGGTCCCTTTGAGTGTCACCTGTGATCCTCTAGTGTTTCTCTGAGCTCCAGGCTCCTGGTGGGCTCTGCATTGCCCATTGCCTGTGGATGTGTGGCTGGTATGTTGGGTGGAGGGTGGGAGCTGCTTTACATTAACAAAACTGCTGCAGCACCTGTGCCTGTGCTGGTCTTTCTGATTACCCAGGGGTGTGTCAGGTAATTGTTTGACTGTGTGTTCCTGAGCTGCTGCTTCCCACACATCAAGATCTTGCTTCTAAGGGCTGGGCTGAGATTGACTAAGGACACAGCTGGCCTTGGATCCATTTTTGGATCTGTGGGCTTGTTGTCTGTCTGCTCGCTTTAGGCTGGAGGCCAGCCTGTGTGAGAGTGGTGTTGGCCAGATATGGATTTGGACTGAGTGTAATGGCCTTGGCTTTTCTTTTTTCACGTTTTCATTTTTTACACACCCAGGACTGTCCAAACCACGGCTTCAAGGCAGGCATGAAGGTGGAGGCAGTGGACATGATGGAGCCCCGGCTGATCTGTGTGGCCACGGTGAAGCGTGTGGTCCAGCGCCTCCTTAGCATCCATTTTGATGGCTGGGACAACGAGTATGACCAGTGGGTGGACTGCGAGTCTCCAGACATTTATCCTGTGGGGTGGTGTGAGCTGACAGGCTACCAGCTTCAACCACCAGTGGTTCCAGGTGACTGAAGATTTTATTGTGAATTCTAATGCTAGAGATAAAGATTTCCTTCCTCCTGCTCTGTGAGCAGCTCATTTGAGTTTTGGGCCTTGTAGGGAGAAGCAAATGGTCTCTTTGAGTTGCACTGAGTACCATAAATTTTCCTCTGTTGCCACATTCTAGCAGCTGGCAGAGGGAGGAGCCTGATGGGGAGAAAACAGCCTGAGTTTTGAGATTGGCTCTGTTCCCCCACACCAACAGAGAATTAATTGCTCCTGAGGAAGTTGGGTAGAGTTCCAGGTGGTCCTATCCCTGCACAGCTCCATTTTATTAAGCATCTCTATAACCTTAGCCAGGTAGCTGCAGGAGCTCACCCCATGCTCCCTTTTCTTATCAACTCTCTGACTCTGTCTATGAAAGGTAAGAGCATCCTCTCAAGAGTTCATTCCTTCCCTTGTCACAGGGAGGCCACTGCCTCACCTTTGCAGATGTTTTCCTTCTTGTCCCAGACTATGGATCTTGTTTCTTTACTTGCCCCACCAAGTCTGTTCTGGGCCTCTCTCCCCTGTGCTGCCCCAGCCTGCTGCCTGGGCCCTCACCTGGAAGCACAGACAGCAACTGCACTAGAGCCTTGCTTTCCCCTCAGCTGGTTGTCTTGGGAAGAGGGCTTTGGCTTGGGGGGACGGGTATATCTGTTTCTCGCTTTTGTCACTTCATCCCAGTTACCTACTGGTTATGGGACTTGGCTTTCGTTTCCCTCTCGTCTCCATGACAGAGCCCACAACTGCAGCGAAGGCCAAGGAGGTGCCCAAGAAGAAGAAGAAACCCTATGGAAAGAAGAGTGAGTGATGTTTGGTTAGTGCCCTCCCGCTCGCTCGCAGGCTGGGCCCAGTTAGATGAACCCTGTCCATGTCCCATCAGAGCAGGAGAGAGAGGCCTTGTGTTGCTGTGGATACCCTCAGTTGGCTTTGGGTTTGCCAACACAGCTTCATCCTTCTTACCTGCCCTGTTACCTAAAGAGCAGAGAGCTGTGTGCAGGAAGGATCTGTTTTGCAGTCTGTTTTCTGTTGGCAGAGGATATATGGCACTTGCTTCCAGGTGTGAGGTTGTGTTGCTTTTCCTACTGTGTCCATGGTTAGAAGGAGATGTTTGCTGCAGCTGGAGGGTAGCTGGAGAGCAACCCTGCTGTGTGCTGAGGGAAAGAGGGCCTTAAGATGGCTGAAGAGGCCAGGAAAAAAACATTTTATTGTTTCATCTTGTCATTGTTGGTGTTGTTATTGCAGTAGCTGTGGCAAATCATGTAGACAGATGAAAAATTTCTTCCTAGGGGGTGGAGGGGGAAGGAAATCTAAAGAATATAAAGATTTTAAACCTAAATAAAAAGGTCAGCTAAAAACCAGAACATTATGGTTACAATGTCTGTGCCTTGCAGCAAATAATGCTCATTGCCTAGGACTAGACCCAGACAGGTAAGCAGAGCTGACTCCACACTGATTCCACACTGATTAACTCCTTGGAAGTTAAACACATTCTGAAGGGCCTTGCCTTTAATGAAGGAGAACATGAAGTACCATATTTTGAGATGATGACTTTAGAATTTTTCTCCAGTAGGCAATTTCTGTTGCATAACCAGTTGGCAGGTAATGACTGTGTAGCTTTCTGTTTGGTTGTGCTGGTCTCTGGCCTGTGGTTTCTCAGAGGAGCAGGGTTGCTGATTTTCCAGGGGAAGAGAAACACACTTTTGCTTATACTCTGTTATCTCTTTGTTAAGGAAAAAAGTTGCCTGCCAAAACCCGCAGTGTGAAGCAGCCTGTCAAGAAGCCTGCCACGAATTCAAAACGAGAAGCAAAAGCTGCCAGCCAGGCTTTGCCAGAACCAGCACCTGATGAGAGTAAGGGAATGAGTTACTCTACCTTCCAGCCACATCCACCTCCCCCTGTATACCCTCTTGGCCACTAAGTCATGGGTGCCCCCACAGGGAGGAAAAGGTAGCAGCATGTCAAATGTCCTTCCCTACTCTTCCAGAGAGACTCCAGAGAGTGGAAGAAAATATTTGCTTTCCCTGGAAAGGTTTGCCTCCCGAGAATGTTTGGTGGAACCAGTACTGCACAATATCTCAATGCTGCTAATGCCTGCTGAGGGTCTGGCTCAGGCCTGCTGAGCACTCTGGTTGTGTGAGGTCAGAGAGGAGAGACAGAGTGGATATGTCAGAGGTAGCTGTCATATCCCAGTCCCAATAAGGGCTGTTGCAGCATGTGAACACAGTCTCTTGTGCTATGGTGACCCAGAAGAGCAGCTGGGTCACTTACCAGCCCTAGTGGGTAGGGGGAAGGAGGGTGGGTGAAGTGCCTTGTGCACATGGGGATTGGAGAGTCATGAAGGTCCCTTCTGTTTATTTAAGTTCCCCTGTGTGAATGCAGGCAGATAGAAAATGGACCACACCAGCTTTTCCTCCCTTAGGAACTGTTTTTGGGAGCCAGCAGCTGAATGCTGCCAGGGTTTAGGCCCATCCTGATTGCTGCTGTGACCGTGGATAGATTTGCAGTGGCATGACTGGGCTGCCTGTGGTGAGGGACCCTCAGGAAATGGGCAGGCCCCAGGGCTGGTGGCATTTGAGTACCTGCATTGACAGAGCTGGTTTGGAGGTGCTGCAGAGAATGCAAGTCAATATGGATTGATTTTATTTACTTATTTTTCCCTCTCTCTGTCTGTCTCTTGCTAGTTATTGCTGTGCGGGTGAAAGAAGAAACCATTGACCCTTCAGATGCAGAATTTGGAGAGACAGGGCTTCCTGTTCCTATCAGCAGCATAAAGCAGGAGGACACAGACTGATTTGGAGCATTCCCTAGCTGCCCACAGCAGCTTCACCTTGTGGCTCTTTAGGGAAGGTCCTGGCAAAGGGAAATAGATGACCAAAAGGGCCTTCCCTTTTTAAAGCAGACCACCCTGCAGCATCATAACGCTGCTTTCCTGGTGTGCAGGAAAGACTTGTAATATTAAGCCCTGGGAAACAGCAGAAGGACATGCTGAGGAGCATGACCAGGCTGCTGTGGTTGTGCATGCCTGATTTTGAAGGCATCTTTTGGAGCAGGAGCTGGAAACAGGGAAAGAGGCTGCTGGAGCATAAAAGGCCAGATTGGGTTCTTGGCTGTGGCTGGAGGTGACAAGCTGCTGTCCAACGTGATGAGTACAGGACGTATCAGGAAAGGAGCTGCCCCATAGGGCTTGGGTGCTGTGCTCTCTGGTCTAAGCACTGCCAACCTCAAGAAAATCAGGATGGGAAGAGTGGAAAGAGGTGAAGAAGCAAAAAGAGATGATGCCTGCTGAAGAAATGAGACCTTTTTTCATAGAATCATAGAATGGGTTGGGTTGGAAGAGGACCTTAAAGATCTCAAGATCCTCATCTAGTTTCAATACCCCTGCTGTGGGTAGGGACACCTTACACTAGACCAGGTTGCCCAGAGCCCCATCCAATCTGGCATTGAACACTTCCAGGGATGAGGCATCCACAACTTCAATGGGCAACCTGTTCCAGTGCCTCACCACCCTGACAGTAAAGAATTTTTTCCTAACACATAATCTAAAACTACTGGTTTTTTAGTTTGAACCCATTCCTCCTTGTGCTGTCACTACATGACTTGTAAATGGTCTTATCCCATCTTGCCTGTATGTTCCCTTCAGATAGCAGGAGATGGTAGTTAGGTTACCTTGAAGCCTTCTTTTTTCCAGCGTGAATAATCCCAATTCTGTCAGCCTTTCCTTGTAAGGACAGGTGCTCCATCCCTTTAATAATTTTGGTGGCCTCCTCTGGACTTGCTCCAACAGGCCTTTATCCTTTTTGTGCAGAGGACCCCAGTGCTGGATGCAGCACTGCAGGTGGGGTCTCACCAGAGCAGAGGGGGAAAATCCCCTCCCTCACCCTACTGGTTATGCTGCTTTGGATGCTTTCACTCGTCTCTTGATGCTTGATTGGCTTTCTGGGCTGTGAGTGCACATTGCTGGGTCATGTCTAACCTCTCATTCACCTGTATCCCCAAGTCCTTGGCAGGACTGCTCTTGATCCCTTCAACCCCCAGCTGGTGTTGATATGGGGGTTGCCCCAACCAGGTGCAGTACTTTGCACTTGGTCTTGTTAAGCCTCATGAGATTTCCATGTGCCCACTTTAGAAGTCTCTTCAGATCCCTATGGCTGGCATCCCATCCTTCAGGTGAGTGAAGAGCTCCACTCAGCTTGGTGTTATCTGCAAACTTGCTGAGGATGCACTTGATCACTTTGTTCATGTCATTAATGAAGACATTAAATAACACTGGTCCCAGTACAGAACCCTGAGGGACACCACTGGTCACTGATGCCCACTGGGACTCTGAGCTGTTGGCCACTACCCTCTTGAAGGCAATCATCCAAACAGTCCACCCATGGAATCCACTCCAGTTTGGGGAATAGTTGTGGGGGGTTGTGTCAAAGGCTTTACAGAAGTCTACCTGGCTCAAGAAGCTCTCCATGCATTGCAGGAGTCTCCTGGGTTGCCTGCAGTTTGCTTTAGTACAGCCCCAGTGCACATGAAGGTGGCCAAAGTCCTTCCAGCAGGACTGGAGTGTGTGAGCACGATGCCTCCTGATCTGGGGCAGGAAGGCTTTGTCAATAGGCTCCCCTTGGTCAGGGAGCTGTAGCAAACCCCAGCCACAAGGTTCCTTTTGTTGCCTCAGTGTCTGATTTTTACCCAGTCTTTCAGCCTGCTCATTGCTGTTCTTCAGGGACAGCTCTTCACACTCCATGCACCTCTTCATGTAGAGGGCAACCCCTCCACCTCTCCCTCATTTCTGTCTGTTCTAAACAGCTCCTAGCCATTGGTAGTCACACAAATTGTCCCACCAAATTCCATTAATGGCAGCAAGATCATAAGTTCAGCAGGGTGGCTTCCAGCCCCTCTTTTGGTTTGTTGCCTGTGCTGTGTGCATTGTGTAAAGGCACCTTGGCCAGGCTGTTGGCTGCATCACCTTCCTAGAGGAGCACTCCTTAATTCCTTTGAGATTACAACTTCCCTGCTGGTATTCCTGCTTGCTTCTGTTACCTCAGGAATCCCTGGCTCACCTCTCTAAGACTCCAGGTGTGCTCCCCTGTGTCTGCTACCTCTTCAAGTCACCTGCAGAGAGACTTGCTAGCACCCTGTCCCTCTAACCTTTACATACCATCCCACAGTTTGCCAGGGGAGAACCTGAAATTGTCCCCCTTACATCAAAAAGGAATTAATCAAGAAGGAGTTTAGGAAGATTTATCACTACTATAAACATTTTCAGTGGTAGCTCTTTGATACTCACCTTGAGGCACAGTCAAGGAACACCTTTCACTGCACTGATTGGTATTTACATCCCAGAGGAAGCCATGGAGCTTTGGACCTCACCTGCACTGAGTTCTTTAGTTTAAAGCCCATCTCACCAAATTAGAGAGGCTGCTTCCAAAAATTCTCTTACCTTTTATAGACAGGTGGATCCCATCCACCTAACATGTTACAATTATTAAAGCACATCCACCCTAATATGTTTACAATCATTAAAGCACACACTTGTCACAAAAACAAAAACCTTCTCCATGCCCCCAGCCTCAAAACCAGATGTTCATCTGCAGTCTGTGTCTGCTTCTGTCATTTTTTGCTTTTAAACCAAGAACTGCAGAGGACTTGGACCATAGTTTGAGTTTTTAATTATTTTAACAGTTGTACAGTAAATTTGATCTACAATCTGTACCCTAAAGCCCTGTGACCAACTTCAGGAAGAGGCCCAAGGCTTGCATATTGCTTTCCAGGCCACCAAAGTGCAGTTAGTCAAAACATATCTTTACCTGTAAATATATCTTTTGAAGCCTTTTCAATTTAAACAAACTTTATAGGTCCCAACCTGTGCAGTCATGTGGAATAGGTTGAGCACATTCCTTATCATGGGATCACTTAGGGGTCACTGATCAAATTCTGCAGGAAATAAAAAGGCTTCTATGTGTATATGTTTTAATTCTGAGGAACTGCTGGAATTAAGGCAATATTTTGACTAATAATTTTTAAGCTTTCTGGCATAAGACTTGTGCCAGTGTAGGACCATACTGTATGGTGCTGGTTGCAGTCCACTCAGGGATCTTCTATGATTTTGGAAGTTGTGAAAGTGCTCTAAAAAAAAAACAAAAACAAATTTGTGGATAGCAGCTTTTCCACATAGCTGGAAGGAAGAAGCAAGTATTTGGCTTCATTGTTTGCATCACCAAAGCATGCTGCAGACTCTATGGAATGTGCCTGTGTCCTGCAAAACCAAATCTTTGGCAAATCACCATTGCTTTGGTGGCACCAGGCTCTCCTTTGCACCTTGGGCAATACTCATGTTTCCATGGTGAGGACAAGTCTATAAAAACTGCTCTAGTCAGACTGTAGGTGTGGTCCTGTTGTGTCCAGCACATGTCCTACACACATTAAGAAACCCTAAGCTCTGCTCTTACTGAAGCCTCTGGCTGGAGATTTTCCTGACCTCTTTTTCTTGCTGGACTTGCTTGCAGCCTTAGTCTTGTTAGGATTGGTTTCCTCAGCCTTGCCTTGTCCCCAGCCAGGACAGGTTTGGAAAGTGGTGGAAAGCTTCACCTTCAGCCCCTTGGCTTCTGCAGGGGACCCACAGGTGGCCCCTACGTGGAGGTTGAGTTTGTTGATCCACCTGGAAACGTGGCAGAAGATCAGGGAAAGGAATGAGGCAGGGTGAAAGGAAGGGCAAAAGTCTATGCCCATAAGTGGATGATCATTTCAAAGTAAGGCCAGGTCACCTGGGTGACCTCTGAATATTGAGTATTTGCCACCCCAGCTTGTGACTACTTTCTCTACACCCAGAAAGCCCAGGCAGCTTCCATCCTTGCACATAGAAGTGTGCTACATCTCACCAACACTGGAAAAGACTGAAAATGTCCAGTGTGCTGTGAGCTTGTGCTGTCAGCACTGGGGATCCAGCTGCTCCCCAGGCAGATCCCTGAGGCTGTTGTCCCTTGTGGCACTCACCTGCTCAGCAGAAGGAGCTGACAGTCGCAGTGGAAAGGCACATTCTGCAGGTTGAGGATGTCCAACCCCGTGAAGTTGCTCATGTCAGGTATGTTACTCATTTTGTTGCTCTCCAGGTAGAGGCTTCTGATCTTGGGACCGAGGCCAGTGAAGGCATGGGGGGAAATCTGCAATGGAAGAAGGGTAAGTCAGGGGCATGCTGATCAAGGCAGAGGAGCAGATCTCTGACCCTGCACTTCTGATCATTTTGGGGGGCCTGACAGCCTTCCTGACCCTAGCGGCCCCAAGGAAGAGCTGCTTTAAACAGGGGGGATTGTTAATTAATTCAAGCAGTTTCAGTCACATTTTCAAACTCATTAGACTCCTGTTTAGTCTTCTTTTTTAAGAAGGTCATATGCAGGAGGTCTCAGAGTGAGACCTGGGTGCTGTTAAGATACATAGTTTTTATGAGGGTGCTGATAACACCACTTCCTTGAGAGAATGGAAATATTCGGGGTAATAGCAGTGAAGAGTCCTGCAGGACAGCCTGTAATAAGAGAAAGAAATCTGGCCAGAGCTGGGGGAAGGAGGTGATTTAGGGAATGGGCTGGACCCCAATGAAATTGGGTGTTTAGGGACTGGAAGGAGTAAATTTTTTCTAGGGGAGCCAGGAGCAAGGTTGAAGCAAGGCAATACTACAGCTGAGCCTGAAGAAATCTGGCTTCCCAGCCAGGCTATAGAATATCTCCTGAAGGCTTGGGAATTTGGTGATGTCTGTTTGGATGCCCCTTTAGGGCCCACCAGCCCTGAACAGCAGAATTTGTAATATGCCCTGTGGTGCCACTGCCCCTTGGGAGTCCCATAACACACTCACCCGCTCCAGGCCCATGTTGTCCAGGTAGAGGTGCTGCAGGCTGGAGGCCACTGGCAGGAAGGCACTGTCCCCTATGTGCTTGATGGGGTTTCGGGACAGCTTCAACTCACTCAGGGCAGGCAGGCCCCACAGGGCTGCTGTGGGCACCTCTGCTAGGTGGTTTCCTTCCAGCTGCAGCTTTTCCAGCATCTTGGTGGGAGCCAGGGCAGCAGGGGCAATGTGCCTGATGGCATTCCCAGCTAGGTAGAGCCAGCGGAGCCCCCTGGCTCCGGCCAGGTCACCCTGTGCCAGCTCCCCGATGGCGTTGTGCTGCAGATGCAGGGAGATGAGGTTGGGCAGGAGCCGGAAGGTGCCTGCAGGCACGCGGGTGAAGGCGTTGTGGTCCAGGTCGAGGTAGGCGAGCTGCGGGGCCCCTTCAAAGGCAGCAGCCGCCAGGCTGGAGAGGTGGTTGTCGGTGAGGTACAGGTAGACCAGGCTCTCAAGCCCTCGCAGTGCCCCGGGCTGCAGCACCCTGATGCTGCACTTCTGCAGGTGGAGCGACACCAGCTCCTTCAGGCCAGGGAAGGCATCTGCTGGCACTGTCCTGAAGGGGTTTCGGCGCAGGTCGAGAAGGCGCGTGTCCTCAGGGAAGCCCCGAGGGATCTCCTGAAGGTTCCTGTTCTCGCAGGACCCATGATGGAAATCGGGGGAGCAGACACATCCCTGGGGGCACTGCCTGCTGCCAGCTGCTCTTGGCTGCTCTGGTGGTGCTGTGGGGTTAGGGGGTGGCCAGAGGTGACTGCATCTCATCTCAGGGGACTTCAGGGAATCGAGGGACCGACCACGGAGGGTAGGTGGAGCAGCACAGGCACCCTCAGCCTGCACCCGTGCCCTTGCCAGCCACTTGTGGAAGGGGCGCAGGAGGCAGGAGCAGAGCAGAGGGTTCCCATCCAGGCTGACTCTTACCAGCCCTCCTACCCCAGCTAGGGGTGGCAGCCCCTGCAGCTGGTTTTCCCGGAGGTCCAGAATACGGAGCTGGGGACTGTGGGCAAAGGCGTCGGGTGCCACATCCTGGAGAGAGGCGTGGTCCAGAAAGAGGTGCCTCAGCGAGGCCATAGCCAGGGCTTCCTCAGCCACGTAGGTGATGGGGTTGTGGCCCAGGTCTAGCCAAGTAGCCCCATCCAGCCTGGCCAGAGCCTCGCCAGGCAGTGCCTGCAGCTCATTGTGGTCCAGGCTCAGTCTGCGCAGGGCAGGCAGAGCAGCAAAGGCGTCACTGCCCAGCACATGGAGGGCATTGTGGGACAGCCGGAGCCATCTAAGAACCTGCAGACCCTGGAAGACCATGTCTGGGAGGTAGACCAAAGCATTTGCCCTCAGGTCGAGGACAGTGAGGGACCCCAGATGGCCAAAAGCACCCGGCTGTATCTCCTCAATGCGATTCCCCTCCAGAATGAGCTGCTGGAGGGAGGAGAGCCCGTCCAGGGACTCCTGGTAGAGGAGGACTATGCCATTGGAGGCCAGGTTGAGGTAGACAAGCCTCCCCAGACCCCGGAAAGCCCCTTCCTCCAGCCTCTCCACCTTGCAGCGCTGCAGGTCTAAGTGTGTCAGGTAGGGGGTGGCAAGGAAGGCTCTGGCTGGGATGACCATGAAACTGTTGCCCCGAAGGTCTAGTTCTCTGGTGAGCTGTCAGTCACACAAATAAAACACCCGAGTTACCCCAGGGCTGCCATACCTATCTTCTCTCCCCATCCCTTGTCCTTTCTTCCTCTTCCCCACCTCTGGGATGGTGTCAGGAATGGCAGTCAGGCTCCCATTGAGACACAGGACATGGGCACGGAGGTTATCGCAGACACAGGCTGCAGGACAGCGGGCGGCAGCTGTTGCCCTCAGGGTCGCTGCAAGCAGGAGGAGCCCCCAGGATGGCCCCATGTTGGAGGGCACCTGTGGCTGGGGGAGAGACAGCAGTAAGGCCAGGAGACAGGCCAGGCTCCCATGCATCCCCAAACAGCATCCCCTGCTTGGCACCCCATATGCCAAGAGGGCTGCTGCTATCACCTAGTGGGGCAGGTCTCACTTTCTCTTGTTCTCACACTACAATTACACAAGTTATAAATGAGGAAGAGTGGAAGAAAGAGAGGAATGAAAAGTGAAGGTCGCAGCTAGCAGGTCACTCAAAAGGAGCTAGTTTGAAACAGTCACCCAACCCACCCCTGCATTTTCTTCAAATATCACTAACTTCAGATTGCCTTGGTCTGTGAGGGCAATCAATATCTCTCCTACAATTGTTTTTGTAAAGCAGGTGTAGTCATCTGGGGTTTGTGATCACACAGGCTTCTGAGCTGCTTCTCTTCTTTAAATGGCAAATGTCCTATGTCTCCACCATCCTGGTCATCTGCCTCACAGCTCTCTGCCTACTGCGCTGCAAGCTCCATGCTTCCCTCCTAAGCTATTCATAGCAGGGTTTGGAATAGAACTCCACTGTTTAGCTGCAGGAAGGAAAGGTTGGTTTTGGCTGGGCAGGAGTGAGTCCCTGGGGCGAAGGTACCAGAGAGAGGCCAAAGCTGGGAGAAGCACAGAGGAGGCAGCAGGCTGCAGATATGACCAATACATCCCACTAAGCTTTGAGACAGCATCAGAAGCATCTGCAAGGCTCAAACTTTTGGAGCCACTGTAGTGCACAGCCCCATACCCACTGTAACTCATTGTCCCCTGTGGTCCCATGCTCCAACACTGCCCTCCTGCTGTCACCCCATCTAGTCCTGCTGCAACCCACACAAACACACATTGGGGCAGCGCTCTGCTGCACACCCACTGCCCAGTGCCACCAATATAATGTCCCTAAACTCAGTCCCTGTGCTGTGCCTGGAGCACTGGCATGCCATAACTCCCTCCCTCACACTTGGATGGTTCACATACCCTGGGTTTGCAGTACCTGGACTTCAGGATGTGTCGAAGAGAGGAAAGTGTCCCCTGCCCTGTCTAGCAGCTGACGAGCTCCTGCACCGGTGTTTGCTCTTCTTGCAGAAGTGAGAACTGAATGGACCCTGTTGTGTTGCTTTCCCAGCAGCTCTCACCGGGCAGAGCCAGAAACGTGGGAGGAGGAAAAGGACGGTGGGAGGAAGGGTAAGCCACCCCTGGAGAGAGGGCAGCAACCCAGACATTACCTCCCCCTTGATTCACCGGGGGCTGGGAGCACCAGCCCAGCAAAGCCATGTGGGGTTTATATTCAGCGTTTCCAGGGCTCTGCTTTCATGTTTCAGGCTGTGTTAGGCACAGGAGCTACAGAGGTGCAGGGCAGAAAAGTGACATCCAGCCAGAATTGCAATGGCAGTGGTAAGCCTGAGCAAAAGAAGAGGCAGCTGACCAGTCGTGCCACGTTTACAGCGCTCCACTCTCCTAATTTTGCTTTTATACTTGTTTAGAAGAGGCTGGGTTGGCAGTGCCTTCATCACACATCATTAGCTTACAGAAAGACATGGAGGCATTCTTTTTCCTCCCAGACTGTTGCTTTACTGTCCCTGAGAGCAGGAATAGATCTGCAGCCTGACAAAAATCCTGGAAGATTTGATACTGTACCTTGTTCCCCTTTAAGCCTTTCTATTCAGAAGCTTCAGTAGAAGCTGAAGCTGGTGAGATCACTGCTGGGTAAATGAGCAAAATAAAACCCTGGGGTGAGGCTGGGGAAGGGCCAGATGTGGCATTCAGTGCCTGATACAATGCCCTATCATCTCTATAGGTTCTCCAGCAGAGCCCAGGCCACTAGGAGGCAGGGAGGTTTTTCTGCACAGGCTGTTGACAAGTCAGGGAAGGGGGCTCCTGGCCAGGGGAGAAGATGGAAGGGCCAGGAAGAGGGGAGCAGGGTGGGCAGGGGAATTTTAGGTATGCTACCTTCATATCCCATCCCTCATCAGGAAGACCAAAGAGCTGCCTCCCTGCAGCAATCTCAGCTGCCAGAACCATTATGTCCCAGTAGAGACACTGGATTCTTCCCAGACCTGCTGCTCTTATCCCACCATTCCACTCTGGAGCTTGAAGCTTCTGCTGGTTTTGCTCACTTACCTCTCTGTCCCTCGGTTTCTGCCAATGGAAACGACATGCTCAGGCCTGAGGAGCTCCAACTCCCAAAGGAAACAGTGACCCAACAGCCCCACAGTGAGATCCTCAAGCCACCACCCACAGACCCCACCTCCAGCTGCCCAAAAGCTCCAACTTCAGCTGGACTCACCATCACAACGTCCGGCGCAGTCCCATGCGCTGCTGGGAACGAGAACCTCTGGGAAAATGAATCTGGGATGTAAATCAGCAGCCAAGAAGCTGCAGCCCTGCTTACAGGGGCTTCTGCACAGTGCCTGGGACTCCAGAGCACTGGCCCTGACTTACAGGGCAGCCCTGGTCCCCAAGGCCTACTCAGGCTCCTTCTTTCCAGTTCCAGGATGTTCCCCACTAATGGGCCCCACACAGGCTGCCAGCTGAGGGAGCACAAAGACTCCCAGACCTGCAGCCTGCTCACCCAGGGAGCCCAGAGTTGGGTCTTCCCCCACAGCAACAGGAACCAGGCTCTACAGTCAGGCAGTCAGGCTCACTGCCTAAGGCTGAGGGCTGAGACCCCAGCCCCGAGGATGGGGAGGGCACACGCCCGGCCCCATGGCTCCTGGCCCCACACCTCTGAAAGGCCAGGGCCAGCAATACCTGCCTGATTACATACTGCCAGGGCCCAGCAGCTGGCAGAAAGCTGCTGGGGCTGGGAAAAAGGCCCCACCCTGCTGACAGGGTGGGGGGCTGGGCTGGGGACCAGTAGAGCTCCATTTGCCCCCTCAGGTGTGGAGACAGGGGCTCTCACCCTCCTTAACAGGGTTGCCCCTCTCTTCGGGCAGCCAAAGGAGCACAGAGGCAAAAGGCCAACAGCAGCAAAGTTCCAGCCCTGCACAGGGACACTGCCCAGCACAAAGCAGGTCGCAGCATCCTGAAGGTGCTCTGGCCATGCCCTTTGCCCAGAGGGCCTCTCCTGCCCCCTCTTCAGCCCCAAGCTCGGTCTTGCCTCACTGTTCCACTCTGGAGCTCAAAGCCACTGCCACTCTTGCCTTGTCATCCCATGGCTTCTGCCAATGGACGATGACACACTCAGACCTGAGAAGCTCCAGCTCCTCTGGAGCAAGGTGCACACCATTCCTTCAGTGACCCTCATGTCTCCTCAGAGGAACACAGGGCACCTTCCTCCCCTCAAATGAGCCTCATGTTCCCTTTCAGAGGAACACAAGTGGCTTCCGAATCCTAAGCCATATGTAACAAAAGTTAACTACCAGTGATACTGTAACTGAATGTGCAACTAAAACAGGCAACAGCCCGAGAGAACAAGCACCATCAACAGCAAGACAGCAAGTTTTAACAGAACTGGCAAATGGCAAAACTATCTAAAAACAAGTTAGGAAAGAAGCACCAGGCATGCACTGAAGATAGAGGTAAAAAATTCAGACATGAAGAAGATTACAGAAGTTTTCATTGACAGACCACTACAAGACTGATGACCACCACAGAAGGATCTGACACATGCACAAAAGCAACAAACTGATGACACAGCTTTATGCAAATGAAATGGCATAATTGTGATGTTTCATGGAAGGACTTTTAAAATGTAACTGAAGGCTAAAGAAGTTCGAGTGAATTTTTGGTGGAGAGATCCACTTCACTCCCAGCACTGAATAAACAAACCCCTGCTCTGTAGCCATCTGACTATAGAGTTCTATTTTCTTGCCCAGTTTTGGGCTTCACATTTACCTCCCCTCAATGACACTTGTGGCCCCTCAGCAACACCTGGGCAATTGGCCATCCACTCATTTTCCCTCAGTGACCCCTACATCCCATCAGCATCACTTGGGGCACCCACTTCTCCCTCAGTGTTCATCCTGGTCCTTACAGATTTCCTCAGATTTTGCCTCAAAAATATTAATTCAGTCCCTTGCAGATTACCTGAGATTTTACCTTGCAAGATTATCTACTTTGTTATTTAGTAGCCTTTAGATTAGTAATTTCAAGACATGGAAAGTATTTCCATATGCTATATAGATAAATCTAACATGGAATTAATTTGAATGTCCTTATTAAATCCAAAGGCTTCACATTTCAAAATTTATTGCAGACAATGCACTGTTTATCAGAAGCACTAGGAGCATTTATTGAAATCAGAGCAGAATTTGAAATTACTTTAACAAAAGAGTGTAAATTTTAAGCCAAATCATAAAACATCAATAGGAGCAACTGTATATTCTTACTCATTTTGTATGTAGGCATGGTCATAAATTTTCTATGGACAGTAAATGCACTGAAAAAATTAATATTTTCATGAATTCAAGTTACACTGAGAAGCATTTTAAGCCAAATTATGGCCAATATTTTTTTTTTTCAAGGAAGAATGCCATTATAAAATACCAAAATATATAAGAATTTCAAAAGGAAATGTTCTTTTAGGTTTCATAGTTTTGGCATTTTGCTTGATAAATTAGCTACTCTTTAAGGGAAAATAAAAAAACATAAATATATTTAAAAAAAAAAAGAGAGAGAGAGAGTGAACCCAAAATAGAGTGTCACCTAAAATAGATTGACAAGTAGTGTTAAAATCAATAATATCTTGGGGTTTTTTTGGTCTATTGTTTTTAGCCCTTTTAGAAGAAGGACCAAAATATTATTATTCCAGTTGAACAGACTTTTATATTCTAGCTTAGTCAGAAACATCCATTTCCCTGCTTTGTGCTTGAGAGGAATAAGCACTGTCCTAGGTTGCAATGTAAATATATACCCAATCAAAAGCTTCCCTTCTTCATGACAAGAATATCACAGATGCAGACTGAACCAAGGTGTCAAGAATGTCTTCTGCTTAAAAGACAGAACTCACTGATGCAGCATTAGAAAAATCTTGCAAATAACTTAATTAGCTGTTTTTTTTAACCTACATTACATATATAAACATATAATGTAGAAGTGGCCTTTAATTTGCTGGCATCCCAGAGACATTTTAGGACAAATCAAATTGTCTGCTTAGTCCAGTTTACAGCAGGTTACTGCAGCAGGAACTGCCTCAAACCCTGACAAAGTGCACTGCCACAAAACATCCTGAAGCAAGCACTGAGAGGTCCCACCAAAAACCTTCCATTTCTATTTCTGTGGATCCCAGTGGTCTAGAGGGAAATTAATATGTGCTTTTTCTCTCAGCATTAGGGCCCTCTATTCATTTGCAGAATGGAAAGTTGTCTAAGCTTTTAATGTAGGTCAGACTCAACTCTTCACGGTGTATTCAACCAAGATGCAGCTATTAAGCTTCTCTTTAAAACATTCTCATTTCCCAAGCCAAGGGCCCTGGCTCAGCACTGTAATTATAAATTGCAAGTTCCAAAATTAGCAAGTGATAAAGGTGAAAAAGGATGGAAGAACAACACACCCATGATTCATTATTTGTTGAGTGAAATCCAATGTTGGATGGGAAAACTAACGAGCACTTTGTGCTTTGAGATGACTCAACAAACACATGGGAAGAGCAATTTGCATTGGGTGCAGAGCAAGCAGAGCTCCCACTCCAAAGGCAGAGATGCTCCTCTTGCATCAGTGTGGAATTCTGGTGGCTTCAGCTGAGAGGGATCTCTGCCAGATCTCTGCAGGGAGAGACACGGAGAGTGCAGGCATCAGGTGTTCAGACACCTCAAGTGTCTGGCAGAGACCAAAGCAATAACTTCACAGAAACAATAAAACTTCTGTACATTGGAAGTATTGTAGTATTTTTTCGTTTAAGACAACAGTTCTTTCACAGTGGAAGAGAGGAATTCAGGCAAAATATAACAATATATTCTGGGAAAAGCTGCTGGATATGATGGAGGCTTTTTCCTAACACAGGAGTAAGATTTCCTAATCTGAAGACCTTTCTTCTTTCACAGTAAACAGACTTTGTTAAAACAACAAGGGAAATGCATTAATTTCATGCTTTCCTTTCTTGCTGCTTGACTGCACTCCTTTGCTTTTATCATGAGCAGTAATTCCCCTTCATATACTCCCTGTTTCAGCCAGCAAGTTTTCACTTTACTATCATAGGGCTTGAGTGCTGTTCAGCATGGAAATTACATCAGATTATCCATCTTAATATTTTTCTAGGGTTCAATAGTTGTATTCAAAGGATGCTTTATTTGTATTTCAGGAAGTAAAGTACTGATTTTTCCTCTTTATATTTGAGGGGAATTTTAAAATCCTGGGTTTAGAACAAGCTACACCTTTGTGTTGCTCAGGAGACCTGAAGTGTGTTTAAAAAAACAACCAACCAACCCAACATTAAAAATCTTCAAGGGTCCAAGTCATACCTGTCCTGTCTGAGCTGGGGCTCAGCACAGAGAGCAGGAGGCAGCCCAAAAAGGAACCATTGTGTGGGGAGCAGCAGGACACAAACCTGCATTTCTGGAGGATTTACTGTTCTCTCCATTTTTTAATCAAGCTTTGTCTCAGAGCACCACAGTCAAATATCCCAGCAGCACCTTTTTCTATATATTTCTTAATACCACTGCCAATCTACTCCTTGTATGCTTTTTGAAACCACCAATTTCCACAAAGAACAAACAGTCAGATAATGCAGTTCTACTTCTTCTGTCTTTAACTACAGATGGAAAAAGGAAAATTTCAGTCATCACTTTTTTTAGAGGGTCATGTCAAAGTCTGGGAATGGTTTTCTCCAATTTAGTGCTCCCAGTAAAACCACTCCCTCCTCCCTGGGGTGGGGTGGAGAGGAGAAATGGAAGCACAAAATATAAAACTCTCAGGTTTTTGCCTTCAGCTTTGAACTTAAATTATATTAAAGATTATGCTTTTAGTTTCAGCATCAAGAAACCTTAATTAAAAGAACACTTTAAATTATATTAAGATGTACAAAGATGGCTATGTGTAATTTCTTAACACTCATGGTTTTAACTGGTATTCTTCACAAAGTTTGCAATGGAAGCATGGAATAGTTCCAGAGGGTTCCTCTGCAGTGTGTTTATCATGGGCCAGCCTCCCTCCCTTAAACAGACTGTGCCTGCAAACTGGAATTACTCACTTAACACACCTTTGTTTAAAAGCCTTCCCTTGGCACCCCCATCTCCCCTGAACATTCCAGCAGGGAGAATGAGGATATTTTGGCCCTGTTTTCTTAAGAATATGCCTAATTTCATCATAGTCAGCAAAATACTTATGCATATGCTGTACTTCATCTTTTATTTTCTTTTTAAAGTGGCCTCTTTGTTAGCATTTAACTCTTTTGGAGAAAGTAGAGGGATTTACAAGTGATTTTATGTCCCTTAGAGTTCTGCTATAACAGAAGCAAGATTTTTACTTGTGTGAATCAGTCCTGAAAGTGAAAAAAACCCCAACCAAAAAAAACCAACATAAATACAGTACATTTTCTGAGGAGAAGGAAACGCAGGAGATCACAATTTTTCCTAGAGCAGTTGGCACACAGGAGAAAAAAAACATGGACAAGATTTCCAGCCTGCAAACCCTTCTTCAATTCCAATACAGGAGTTCTGTAGAGCACAAGGAGCTTTTCAGTTGAGTTTTATTGCACCAAGCATTGAGACAGGTCCTGTAATACCTTGGGAGCCCCAGGGTCTTCTGTGGACCTGGAGATTTTGTGTGTACAGGAGCTTCAGTCCTTCCCTCTGATTATTACTGAAGCAGGTCCTGCAGTTCCTTTTTTCCCCTATATTTTGGGATGGTTTTTTTCCCTTTTCCTCCCTCTCTTTTACTGGAGAGACAGCTCTTATACCTCCCCTTGAACATTTTATAATAATTTTACAAAGCTGTACTTTTGAGCCAGACTCATATCATAAGTAATTCCTCCTTGCTCCCCTTGAAAAAAATCATAGAAGTCAAACAAGCAGCTAGTTTCCCTGAGAGAACACAAATTTTAGGTAGCTGCTGCTAATTTCACGTCCTAAAATGCAACTCTTATGAGATTCAGCTAAAGTAAATCAGATGTAAACAGAGAGGAGGAAATAGTCTTGTTTTGACAGGAACAGGAATAACCTGGAGTGTGTTTGTTCCTGAATAAAGCAAAGGCAGCTATTGATTGAGTCCAGCTCACTGGGATGATTCAAATTAAGCACCAGATTTAGGTCTTGATGTTCAGATCTCAGTCACAGAAACTTTCCTGAGAGCTTGCATGCAAAGCTGCTTGTATCACTTGCAAATGTGCATTTATGGCAGCTTTTCTGCTGGTCAGAAGAGAGAAGTAGCTCAGAGATAGCTCAAAGGCACAAATAAAAGCTGCCAAATTTGTGTTTGGAAGACACAAATAGAAGCTGCCAATTGTTTGTTTGTTTACAAGAGGGTAAACTGGGGCAATACAAACCTGGCATAAGGGTCAGAGAGAAGAGGCTGGGAGAATGAGAGAAAACTGAAAAGAGGAAAAGGCATTTGTAACCCTAAAGGAGATATTCTTCAGAGCTGAAATAAATGCTGGACTTGTAAAACTCAGCAGGCCTTTACTGTCTGTAAGAGTTTATTAAATCCTGTGAGAAAAGTTCATTTCCCTCTATGGTATAGGCTCACATCTTTACAGCTGAGCTGTAAAGACAAAAACCAGAGGTTCCTACTCCAGATCCAGAGCTGATAAATAATTAGAAGATCCTTATTACCAAGCATGCCCTCAAGAAGCTTATCAAAAGCTGCAAAAAGAACTTAACTTATATTTCTGACTATAGAAATGTTTGTTTAAATAGGTATTATCCAAGATTTTTTTCAATGGATACATAGCCAAGCACACTATAAATGGTATATTCTGTTGACATATTCTTGTAGTTGTTCCATGATCCACTGTTCAGAATGCTCCAAATTTCAAAAAGGATACAGGATCTAAATCTCTAAGACTGGCCTTTGTAAAAAAGTTTTGAAATATTGAATATTTTCAAATATATAATCTAATTTTTCCATTTCTATTTTTGAATTCATAGGCTATAAATAACAAGGAACTCTTGCTACTTTTACCTGTTTCTGCCAAAACTTCTGTGTGGGGGTTTGACACAAAGTTATATCATAGGTGAAGGAAGGAATATGCAATCTCTTTTCCAAGGACAGAGATTTTATCAGGAATACAAGAGCTATTTTAATTCTAGAAATGATTGAGTTATCCTCTTTCAGTGGCAAGTATCAACTGGCAGCAATTACTTTGGAAAGAGGAAGTTTTCAATGTTAGGATGAGTGAACACCATCTATAATACAGGTTGCCTTAACTAAAGAGTTCAATAACTTAAAGCCAGTAAAAGGGAAGGGGTGGGGGGGAAAAGAAACCATGATTTAAAAAACCCCTGAAACTTTAACTATGTCCAGCAAAATGAGTCTTTTAGCCCTTTGTTTGCACACAGATATTATGCTTGTGGAATGGTTGTAGGTAGTGCTCTTTTTGGTTTTTTTTTTTTTTTTAGCATTTTCTGAGTTTGTTTGAAGTATTAGTGCTACAGTATTGTGAGGATGAACTCCAGATGTCATCACTTTGACATCCAGGACAGATGAGGGATGATCCTAAACACTTTATAAATAGAGGGCAAACACAGAGTCAGCATAACAACCTGGTTTGTCTTTCTTTTTTAGAAACATCTAAAAAATGTAAGAGATATTGGTTCAAAAAAGAGTTCTAGAAATTCCATTTTAAAAGCATATCATTTTACATCAGAAAAAAGCCCCACATATTCACACAGAAGGATTTCCCCCACACACAAAGGAAATGTTTCTGTTTTGATCTTTATATAAAGCACTTAAGAACTGGCAAACTGCAAAACCTATCACTTCTGTTAGAACAAATAACTAAAAATGGGCTCTTATCTGAACCTTATCCAAACTCCCAGGCAAGCTCCAGTCTTGCACCACCTCATTGAAATCCACACAGGCCAAGAGATGCCAGTGGGAAAGAGACCAAGCACAAGAGTGGGACTTTATGAATTCTGATCTGTGATTGAAGCTGTTATTTTACTGAAGTTTTCAAAATACTTGGTCACAATGCATAAAACAAACCTGGCATTTAAAGTACAAGAGTTTTCTACCCTGAGCAGATCTCCTGAGGCTGGCATAAGAATACATGATCTCCCAAATCCAGCCTCTATTTCAAGCCTCTTTTCCTCCCCTGTTGCAATTCACTATTTGTATGTATTTTAATGTAGTATTTAATTTTTAATTGCAGACACTCTATTGGTTAAAGGTAATTTTCTTGTTCACTGCAATATGAGTTTATGCTGATATAATTATATAAAATGTAAGGAACAAAAAATACCATGAAAAAAATAAAAACTGTGGTAAAATGGATGAGGGAAAATAAACATCCATAGAAAATTTAACCTTTATGGCTGTGATAGTAACACTGGCCATAAATCTCACCTATGAGATTATTAATAAACTAAATCATTTGTTGATGGTTTTAGCTAATTAATTAGCCCAAAATGCTCATTAGAGCAATGTTTGCTCAAGGATGAAACAAAGAATTCTATGAGAAGGAGAATTCCCATAAAGAATTATAGGAGAATTATATGGGAAAGGAGAACAGAGCAATTCTGGGCCTCCCAGGGACACCTGGGTCTGCCACTTTGGCACTAATTCAGGCTCTCCAGTGACTCTCCAGAGATTCTGAGAGCTGTGGAATCACAGGAAGCAATGGTCAGTGTCCCATATCCCCCCATCAACTTGCATCATTTGTAAACTTCATATTTTCACCTTCATAGATCAGTGGTTTCAGGAAACAGGCAACAGTCAGTAAGAAGTTCTCTATAAAATATCACTATTAGTCCTTTAGATCAATATGATCAATGATTTCTTGGTAACTGCTCAGTAGAAAATGAAAAAGTTGTGTAGGACTGCTTTAGATAAAGGGGAGATGTTTTAGACACAGAGTACACAGGGATGGTGCCAATCTCCTCAGTTTTTGTCTAAGCTGAAATATTCCTATATACAATGACATCTTCATGGTCCAGGGACATACAAGCCTTAAGGGTGGCACTCCCTGAGATAGCCAGTCTTGTGTCTGTTGTATTTTACATTTTTCAAAACTGGAAGGAAAAAAATATTTCACCTCTTCCTCTGCAGTTCCTATCCAGTTTAATTTCTCTCTCCCTTAAAAGCATTTGAGCTCTGCCATCTCTGCTTAGGATGAAGTGCAGTTGGATTCATTTATAGTGCCAGTTGTTTTCCTTAGAGTGAAACAGAAGTAAGACAGGTTATATTGCCTGTCCTCAGCTGCACTTTGTACTGCAGCTTTTTTTCCTCTTTTCAAATGTAAGGTGTGAATGCAAAATAATTGCTGAGTGGGCTGTTTTGTATCCCAACAAAATATAATGAGTGACAGGGAAGTTTTATGGTATAAAAGGAAAATAAACAAAAGAAAGATGCAGCACTTGGAATGGAAGGAGCTATAGAGAGGCAGAGAAAGGAAATTATCCTTTAAGAATGTACCATGAGGACTGTTATGCTGTTAGTATTTATTAATATTTCTGGAGAAAGAAAACTACATTTTTCCAGTCATTTTGCTGGCATTTTATCTTTCCAATTAAATTTTAATAACAAATAGAGATCCTTTGATATGCTTCCATCAATTCCCTGGGCACATGTCATTCCTGTTTTAATGAGACTTTTAATACATCTACTTATGAGAAATGGAGAGGAACAAGAGTTCAGATCATAAATTTGAATAATTGTCTCATCATAAACTTTGATGCAGTGACAGCAATTGACATAACTAATAGCTGTGTCCATGTTGTTCATTATTCCACTCTGTGGTTGGGAAAAGGGGATGTTTCCCAATTGACTGATGGCTTTAGTAACCTCCCTTGCATATATATTTTTCAAGGTTTCCAGAAGCATTCAGGTTCAGCTGCCAAAAATTGAAACCAAACTGAAATTATATTCAGCCCCTGTTTCAAGTCTAGCTCCATGTCAGTATCTCCTTAGGAAAGGATAAATAAAACAGCTGCAAACAGAATTGGAGGGAGGAAGGTGGAAGACCAGAACTGAGAGTGCCTGCTGTGGGCATCCACTGCAAAAATATTTAGACAAAAACTAGAGACTACCTCTCACTCCTTCCCACCTGGTTAAAAATCTTCCTTTTGCCACTGACATATCAGACAGTTCTACAAATTATTGGCATTTCAATTTCCACTATGTCATTTTTATGGCTGAATATTCAGCCATATCAAACAATGAATGAATCTTCATATTGAGGTGATCAAGTTCAAGCACATCCCTCTTTTCAAACATGTTCTTAGTATTGATTTTCAGACTGATAATATAATAAAATAATATCAATACATAAATACATCAGCAAAACTTCTCCCTTTTTAATACAGATTTCCTTCTGAGAATTCAGCATGTATTTCTGGATAAATTTCTGTCATCACAATTTTATTGATTCTGTTGATTTTAAATATCCTGAATTTTGATCATATGGACATTTTCTATTGAGGTATTTGAAGACATTTGCAATTGTAGGGTGGGATGCTGTTATGGATTAAATTGTGATGAAGAAACTAGATAAAATGTTCTGTCCTTTGCAACACAGTTAAAAAATATTCAAGTTCCTTGTCAGGGTTTTTAAAGGCACATTTTAAACAGCATTTTGCAACACTGAAATAGCTGAGGCAAATATAAAATTTCATGAGCTTTTGTGAGTCTGTAATTATTTGTGAAAAGGTGAGGAGAATTTAAAAACATATAATTAAAGAATGATAAAAAAAAATTTGAAGCCCAAAGATAAAAACCGAAATAGATTTGATGTCTCCTACAATCAAATATAGGAATAATTGGATTTTGTAATGACAGCAACTTTCTCTGAACCTGAGAATTCTTTGGTTAAAAGAATATTTCCAACAGCAATGAAGGACAATACCAGCTTAAAAATTAGCCAATAAATATATTCTAAGTATCAATTGTCAATGCAATAAGTATGTGATGTCACTGTCATAACTAGATGTCACTGTCTAATATAAAATCAGATTAAACTTATATTGTCCTACAGCAGAAGATACAAATTCAATGGAAATATGAACTACAGTTACCAAATGATAATAACCTAAGAAATCAGACAAAATTATTAGCAAGATACAGGCAGAAATATTGAACTGTGGGTAAATAGTCTCATATCCTCTTAGCCAATCCCAAATTTAGAGATTTGTGATTTGACACCAGAACAAAATTTATTTAAATTTCAATTACTAGTATTATGGACAGGAGATTTTCTGAATTATTGATGTTTGACCAAGCCAGGCACCTGCTTATGTAGCCAATAAATGCATTTCATCACTATGGTTGCAAAAACAATTACTGATTAATGTAAAATGTGGCTAAGTGAAATGAAATGACTGATAAATAGAATGACACAGTCTGAATTGCATTAGCCTCCTGAGAGCTTGAGCAAAAATGGATTTAACTGGATGAACTGGTAGAGTTTGCTGTCTTAACTGCTGCAGCAAGATTTATTTTATTCTAATTTAAACTGCAGGACCTGGGAGCAAGTCCTACTTCCTTGATCAGGGACTTCAGTCCTTACTGCCACATCAGAGTGAGATCTATTCTGAATTATCCCCTTCCTGTAACTTCATTTCCATTGAAAAAAAACTTAAATGTTTGCATGAGCTGAACCACAGTTTTATGAAATTCATCTGCCCTCCATTCTGCCTTCTCTTTGTTTTTCATTTTCCTTCAGGAATTCCTTTAACACTCACAGAAAGTACCTTACAGTCAACTGTAAGTTACTCTGTAACTAAAACTTACAAACAGAAAGGCAACTTGTTTAGATGCTGAATGTTTGGACACAGTGGAGTGCTGTCAAATCTTTTTTTGATTTATAGATCCCCTAAATGTTTCCTTTAATGAAAAGGACACTGTGCAAAAAACTCTGATCTACTGACAACAGACTCTTGTTCCAAATCCACTGGTGGGCCCCAGGTGGAACAAAATCTCATTATTGTATAGCAGGTTCCAGAGTAATTTACAATTATCCTGAGGAGCACACTGGACCACCAGGCCCTGACAGGAATTTCACCATTGCCAGCAGTTTTATGGAGAGTCAGATGTTTCTTTGTGGGGGCAAATCTTTCAGTAGGAGTGAAGGAGAGTTAAGTTTGAATAATGTTTGTGTTTTGAGTCTGATCCAAAGCACACTGATTGTCAGAGGGAGCATTTGCCCACATGTTCCTCTGCTAGCAAAGACAACTTTTATAAGAAACAATCATTTTAATGACTTAGAGTATAAATGGATAGCATGAGTTCATAAAGATATTTCCTTTGCATCCCCTGCAATTCTATGGCTCTTGCATGGCACAGCAGTACATATTTAGAGCCAGAAAGGCTGCTTAGAGGTGCACTGCCATCCTCTATAACCTACAGTGGCAGGACTCAGTTTTATGTGGAAAAAAGTCTATTTAGAATTAGTAGACATGTTCTGAACTCAGCACTGATCCTGAGGCCAGGAAACATCTCAGCAGTCACACAACTTCACAGGAGAGCTGATGGGTTCTCTGTCTTGTAGTGGCATCACACCCAGGCTGGATTTCACTGTGTACCCAGAGTGATGTAAATGTGGACTTAAATTACAGGCAATGAAGTGTGGTATGTATGAAAACAACCCCTCTAATTTAAATCTGTAATTTAAAATTTAGAAACATCTTGCTGAATGTAGACCCTGAGTTTCTCCTTCCAGTAAAGTGATGTATTCCAAGCCTGGTGGAATTAATTATCTTAATTCAATTGAAGAACAAATGAAGTGAAAAAAACCAAATATTCTTTCTGACTCTGTGTCTGTGCTATTAGAGGATGAGAGAAGGAAAAGTTACATAATTCCTTAGGACACATAACTGAGCCTTTCCCAACTCAAGGGTACCTGGATGCTGTGGATCTCAGTTTCCTCAGAGTATGTCAGCATCCCTTCCAAATTCCATTGCCATGCAGTGTTTTCAGCCTGTAACATGAGATCACATACTGCAGTATGAGTTCTCCTAACTTAAAAGTTGCTGTAAATTACCCATAAGCACCATGGCTGTTTGTTTTTTCAGTGGATGTGTTCATTCCTGAAGAATGTCTAAGTGCTATGAACAAGGCTTAACCACTTCATGATTGAACTGGTGGAATGAGAGACAGCAGTCAGAAGCCAAATGCTTTCACTATACACCATAAGTATTTTAAGACACAAAAGCTCAAAAAATCCAGTGTGTGGACAGCTCACTTTGGTGAATAATCACATTTTGGAAAAATGCAGGATAAATTTAATGATGGGCAAAAGTGTGGTGACTTTCACAGACATTTTGTATAAGCAGAGGAGTTACACCTTTGGGTGTCAGAAGGATTAAGACTTGAATTTCCTCAGGGGATGGAGCCACTGTCATTTTTGGCTTTTGCTATTCCACCAGGAGATGTGAGCAATCCCTGCATTCCCAGAGCCCACTGGAGTAGCAGCTTGTGGCAGCAGGTATTGAAAAGGTTTAGCTGAGCTTGAAAAACCACAAATCTCATCTGTTTGAGATCAGAAGAGCTGATTTTGACAACAATTACACAGCACCCACTTTAGGAGTTCATCCAGTCTTTTCAAAGGCCTGAAAAATGTAAGGAACAAATTTCAATTTCATCAAGTTCAAGGAGCAAAGAGAACCTATGCTCATAAAACCAACCTTTCTGCTGTAGAATCCAAGGTCACAGATTTAGAACTCCACTCCCCTTTATCCCCAGATTAGAGGAGTGCCAAGAGGCCAGGTTTAAGTGATTGTGACCCTCAAGTAAACAGGCTCTTGAACTGAAGAGTCAACACCCTGAATTAAAACCAGCAGCAGAACAGAGGCAGCCAGCAAAGCCAGGGATGGATAGATACAAGTTATTTACATAAATCAGCTCTGGAAGGAGTTACTAAAACCAGGTTTTAGTAATGTTTGCTGAAAGCAACAGGCAAAGTCAAGCCTAAACCAAAGCAGAATGCACCTTTGTTCAGCACTTTGAGATCTAAATGGGAGATCTAGAATTTGGGAGTTTTTATTCAGTAAAAATGCAAATCAGCTTGCACAATCAATATCAAAAAATCCATCACTGCCACCCTTCAGAAAAACCCAAATACTACCAACACCACATCCCCCCAAAAATGATCTTTTCACTGAAGACAGACAAAACCAGGTTGTTATTACCTTTGAAAGCTGAGTCACACCATGTGGACAGTTCTGGATTGCAGCAGACCTCTGAAGAATGGGCATCCCTTCCAGCAGAGCTCTGAGATGAGATTTGATGGCTACTAATGGTAAATTACTTTTTGGGGGGTAGGTGAATATAGGATGATGTTCAAGTTTATTATTTCATAGCTCGTGGATATGAATTTTAGGTAGAATAACCCTAACTGATTTATAACTGCAGATTTTTTATCTAATTTTCTATTTCTTTTAGGGAGGTCACATGAACATGAATCTTTCCCTAAAGTAATTTGTGAAAAGAAGTATGGCATTGTCAGAGATCCCACATTCACTCAGAACATATAAATATAAATGTATACATTTTAAAGAATTTTTAAGTTCCTAGGAGAGCTTTTTCCTGTTGCTTTAAAAAATGGGAATTGAGAAAAACTTCCAACAGATGGGTAATTTTTCTTGAAGACAAAAAATTCTTACCCATGAGGGTGGTGAGGCCCTGGCACAGGCTGCCCAGGGAAGCTGCTCCAGAATCCCTGGAAGTGTCCAAGGCCAGGCTGGATGGGGCTGGATGGAGCAGCCTGGGATAGTGGAAGGTGTCCCTGCCCATGAGGACAATGAGATGAACTTTCCACCCAAAGCATTCTGTGATTTAATGAAGAGACTGAATAATTAACTGAAAGCACGATTTTGGAAAGTTTGATGAAATTGGATTTCCCATTTATGCTTTTTCTTCAGCATTTGATGTACTTTAGGACTCAGAACCTCTGTTGGTTTCACAGGCTTGCAAGAATCCAGATATTCTACAGCAAACTTTTCTCCAAAGGTATTAATGAGCTACAAGAATTCTACCTGCCATATTCTTCTTCTTTTGCTCCTGTTCATTCTATAGTCAGGAATATTAAGTATTTTTTCTTGTGTTTCTTAGATTAATTTGAAATTCAGGTTTTCCAGCTCTTTCTCAGAGCACAGAGAAACCATTTTTCCACCCCTGACACAAAGCCCTTCTTACTTCAGCCTTGCTGTCTTGCTTGTATTAGTCTTTCCAAAAGTCTAATGAGGTAACTGAGTGATGCAGTGTGGCTGTTGTTCAGCTGAGCTCAGAAACACAGAGAGTGCAAGTGCTCCCAAATTAAAGGAAAAGGTACCTTTACATTATACTAATAATCATCATTAGATGTGTTTCCTGTCAGCTGCTGGATCCAAAGGCTTCTTTCCTTAGGAAAGTGAATGAAATTGTGGAAGAGTGAGGCACTCTGACAGTTCTAACAAGCCAAAATTAAAATGTTTTTGTTCTCACTAAGAAAATAAGGCCCATAAGAGAGGTGCTGATGTCCTATAGAACACACCACAACATCCTAACTCCTCCCTATTTCTGTTTGGAGAAAAATCTTCATCTGCAGTCTCAGAACTGTGGCTGAGAATCTGAGCTGGAGCTTCCATTTTCCTCACCTGTGAGTTTTACACCCACAAGCACAGTACACTATTAAAGTTGTAGCTGAGCAAAATCACTGAGGGAAGGCTCCATACAAAGGCACTGTGCTGTAAGAGCAAAGCACAGACACATTTTGGCAAGCTGAGTGCTTTGGTTTGCTAAGTAGGCCACATTTAAAAAGATTATTTTGTGTATTTCCAAAGGGCAAGTAGAAATAAGCCTCAAATTCTGAGGAAAACCAAGACTGACCACACCAATTTGGAATCTGGCCAAAGCCCTAGATGCCATGTTGCTCTTTATAACCATGTGACCTTTATGAATGCTGTGGCAGTACAACCTTACCACCCCCAGAGCTCTGCCAACAGATCTGGCCCTTTGTTTGATTACATTTATTTTCTCACAACCACTGCAAAATTAAAGAACTACTCCATGCAATTTGATAAGAGGGGGAGAAAAAAACCCCAGCATTTAAATAGTCAGAGCATCAAGTCACAGCTTTCCAGGGGGAAATCCAGCAAGATGGGCTGGCCAAATCTTGGCTGTGCACAATGTCACACCGGAGACTCATGATGGAGTTTTTAGTCCAATCATTCTTAAGGAAAGCTCAGAGATTCCTGAGAATATTCATGTGAATTCCACCTTGGTTTTTTAGCCAGTGAGATGAATTGTTTCAATTTACCTCATCTTGGCAATGTGGGACAGTAACAAGTTCAATGTTCATCTTGCACTACTTACAGCTGAGTGGTGGGATAGTGCTCCTAAGTGTTGGTACTGCTTTTCCTATTTAGATTGTACTAGGAATTTGAAGATACCAGGAGGGAAACCTGCTCCTCTGCCATGTTCCTGTTTTGGACAGGAGCAGGAGACCACCAAGAAAAGAGATGGGGAACTGCAGAAACAAGGTTTGTGACTCAATAGCTTGGCTCCCTCTCATTTTACTGGTGCCTCTCTCCTCACACAAACCAGGCTCCATCCCAGTCCTGTTTTGTGTTCCACTGTAAACTCTGCAATCACACAACTGCAAAACAGGCTTCCAAATCCCAGTGTAGGTTTCACAAACCATGATAAGGCTGTGGACTTATTTTTTATTTACATAATATTTTAGGCAATCGACATAAACATTTTTAAGTTGTATGGAGGAACTCCATGATGGCTGAAAGGCACAGATGGGCACAAGGACAATCCTCCAGACAGACTTAGGGGCATCTGCTGCTAATTGTTCAGTGCAAGAAAAAAAGCACAACCTTCTGTGCACATGGGCACAGTGTTTTGTCAAAGGGAAGAGAAAGGGACACATTCCACATGGATTTCATGAATTGTATTCATTTCCAAACCAAGCTTATTTAATCAGGGTGAGAAGGAAAAGGGCAGGAAGAACAAACAACACAGGCAATGGCAAAAAAAAAAAAATTTACAATAAAATACACTTGCTCCCTTAAGCAATGGCCACCAGGATCAGCCACACTACACAAATATTCCAAGCCACAGAAGGGGAAGAGTGTATCAAAATAAAAATCAGCCACACACTGCCTTGGACAACAGACCTGAAAGAAAAACCAAAGGGGATCACACATCACCCCTCTGAGCCATGAGCATCAGCCCCATGGCCCAGAGAAGCAGGGCAGCAGAAGCAGCAGCACAGCCTCCCTCTGGCACAGTGCTAAATGCTATAAGGCAGGAGTCAAAGTCCAATAAAATAAAATGCCCAACTTGATCAATGGTTGATCCAGATGAGAGCTCTTCTGGGCCCCGTGTTAGTCCTGGCACCCTTGCCAATGCAGCCAAAATGGAGAACTCTTCAATTCATGCTGAGCTCACAGCAGTACAGACTTATTTTAGCATAAGCACCTGCCCTACAGACCAGGGAATCACTTCAAGAGGAGTAGGAAGACAATTCAGCAAGGATTTGTTCAAGTTGATGAAAGCAGAAGGAAGGACAGACTTCCTACAAAAAAAAAAACACCGGACAGCACGTCTGTATGGGCTCTGGGATCCTCTCCCACTATGCAGCTCTGAGCTCTCTGCTGATGACAGTCCTTGGGGGAAGGAGGGACACATCTCTTGCCATCTTGCCATCTCGCCATCTCTTGTCTCTTACAGCTGGTGGAGGGTCTGTAAGAGCATGTGGCGAGCAAATGAACAGGAGTCAAGAGCACGGTTGGGTCTGTGGAAAGGAAGGAGAGAGATTAAAACACTGAATTTAAGAATGGCTTTGTGTCTGCCTTTAACTGAGCAAACAAACTTTAAAACCTATGAAAACCTAAAACCTATAAAATGTACTCACCCCTGTGGGGTGGGCTTTTGTGGACATCTTTTCATAACTGCCTCTGGAGGCCTTCAAATAAAGATCCCCTTTCATATTACCTCCTTACTAAAATTATCTTGGGTGTCATTTCCAGGTTGGGGAAAAGGCAACAGGGAAACCTTTTAGGGTGCCTTACAAACAGAACATGCAGAACATCACCTGAAAGGGCCCAAGACAGAGGCTGCAATAGCTAAGTCAGATTTACACTGAATAATCTCCTCCCTGAAATTAAACCATGGAAATACACTCAGAGCAAGGTTAACATGAGGCTAAATTTCTGTAATGTTTCCATTGCCTCCCAGTAATGTATATTTGTTTCTGCAGGATAATTGCTGGCTCAGCATCACCAAAATTTTTACAAGTCTCAATCCACCCATTAGGAAACTTCCTCCAAACAATTTTAATCCAATGTCTTGCACTGTTCTGAGAATATAAATCAATAATTTTACCTCTCTCCCACCTCACTGTAGCAAAATAACCTTTAACAATGAACAGCTGTGAAGCCCACTCAATTTGGGAAAGCAGGGAGAGCTGAAATAAAGAGTGGAATATCTAGGCTGGAGCAAAGAGTTCCCATCCATGAGTACAGCACACAACCAATAGCTGCAGAGATTGTTTGGTACATCACTCCATGGTGGCTGCAGTTTAATAGAAGCACATCTTGGAGAAGGCTTAAACCTTTTTATTCCCCCCAAGAGTCATTCAATACCTCATACTGAACACACAGTGGCACAGAATCACAGTTTGGAGATTATTTTCCAAGTGGCTGGCAGACATTTCAGCTCTCATCTTTGGAAGGCCCAGCCCTGTCTGCAATGAGGGTGTTGGGCCCATCCAGACAGCTGCCCAGTTTTGGAAAGAGAGAGCCTGGATGACTGATGTTGATCACAGACAAGATCCCTCAGCTGCCTCTCCTAACACCAAGCCTTCTCTAGCAATAAAATCCTCCTTATTTTGCTGTGGAGTTACTTGTCTGCCACTCTGTGCTAGACTGTTGAAAGAGACCAGTGATGTGATACAATTCAACAGCAAAGAACAACATTAAAAAAACAAAACAACCCAAAAAACCAACCAAACACAAACCCCCATCACCTCCAATAAGTCACAAGTGGACAGACAGACATCCACATACTTTCATTATTTCCACCTAAAAAATTATGGAAAAGCACATGTGGATTCACAGCACCCTCTTGTGTCCAAGAAACCCAAATAAGGCTTGACAGCAAGCAGAGTAAGATGGATGCTGTTTACAGTCTGTATCCATAATTCTGCAATTATTGAATAGAGAACACTGCCTACAGCAATAAATTGTCACAATAGGAAGGAGGTAAGTGCCTATGCCAGAAGCCCCTTGCAGTGAAAGGCAGCAGAGCTCCGGCCTAAGCTGCTACAAGAAGTTTAAAAGACCAAAACAGCTAACTGCAAACCAAAAGGAGGGAAAAAAAAAAAAAAAAAAGCACAAGAATCCAGAGGGGACAGAGCCAGAGCTGACCCCAGCTGTTCAAAGGGCTATTCCATAGCACATGGCATCATGCTTATCAGATAAAGCAGAAGGAAGAAGCTTTCCTGGAGAGGGTGGAAGTGGTAAATTCATTCCTTGTTTTGGTTTGCTTACAGATGAAGTTTTGCCTTACCTATTAAGCCATAGTCACATCAATCCCCAAGTCTGCTCACTTTCAGTCTTCCCCATCCCACTGGGGTGGGATTAAGTGGCTGCTAGGGTTAAACCACAACAGGCTGTTTTAACTGGACTGTGGGGTTCTTGCAATATTTACATTTACCCACACACAGACTTAAGAGCTGCTGCCATTGTTCCCTCAAGGGAAAGCATTTTAAGAAATGCCTATAGACTGCTTGCAGCTAGTGTGCACTCCATTATGCAGCACAGGACTAAAGTTTCCCCATAGAATCACAGCTTGCTACAAGTTTGTAAAGTAGAAAACTTCAGCTCCAAGCCTTTCATAGCACCAGGGGCAGGGGAGGTTTGGCATTAGCACTGGTACAGAGCACAGGAAGGCAGAAAGATCTGCCACAGAGAGACTCAACTCTCACTTAGCTTCTACAGAATCTATCAACTGTCTCATACTTGCACCAAGTGACTCTCTCCTCTTGAAGTGAAATGCAGGCTCTGGAGTCAATAGGGTTTTTGTTGATGAATTCATGCAGACCAAAATTTTACTCTTTATTTTGTCACATACAGCATCATCTGCAGTTTAAAGACATTTATTGTGAAAAGCCTACATGTACAAGAAGAGGGGAAAAAAGTATATTTTCTGAAAAAAATGTTAGGACACTTAGAATTATAAGGCTACTCCAGGCACTGCTACCTGACAATTGGGACAGTTGAATGCCCTGAATCAAAGTATTTCTTCTGTAGTCTCAGCTTCTAGCAATTTAAATTCCATTTTGAGGGCTGAGGCTCAATCAACAAGCAAGAACAAGGCTGCAGTGTGGAAATAGCAGAAATTCAGTAATATGTCTGGGTAATTTCACAGGGCAAGTCCTGGAACTTCCTGCTGAAACCTGAAATGATTGAGTTGGAGGTGCATTTGTTCAGTCAGTAAAGCACATGGTCACTGCCATGTAAGTGCCTTAACCTGATCAACACAGAGAGGAGGCAGCAGGCAAAGAAGGGCCTCCAGGTAGCATTTGCACATGTGTAAATAAGATACTTTATTTTCCAAAACTGACCTCAGCATGGTTGGTGCTTATGGAACACACAAACCACTGCTACCTATCAGCCTTGATAGCTTCATCAGCCACACCAATGCTTGGAAAATTTTTTCTCCCCATCACAACTGGCCCAGTAGAACCAAGACAGACTACTAATATCTTGACTGCATTCCTATTGCCCACCTTTCATACTGACCACAACTATCTGATGCCTCCACCTGTCACCAGCAATGGATCCTAAGCAGCTGTTAACTCATGAAATTCAGGAAGGCTTAAGCCTCATTCTGGAACCTGCTAAAAAGCTGCTCTCACCCCACACAGCACATGGCACAAGCTGAGCCAGCCAAGGTCCAAACAGACTTCAGGCCTCTGCTGTTTTGCCTAAAGTGACATTCTTGGGCTGTTTCTCCTCTGACTGTTAAACAGTAGTATGCAATTCTATTGCAAACACATTTGGTGGGTTTTTACCCTTAAATCTCATCAGTGCTTAAGTTGATACTGATTTAATTCAGGAGACATATTGTTTCCATAGCCAGTAAATACATTGGGATGGTTCTATACCTCCAGTGGAAGTAACAATAAATACAGGCAGTTAGTAAAAGCAGCTTCTTCAGTACTTATGCTCCCCACTTAGTTCTCAGAAAAATCACTAACTTTGTTGCTGTCACAGTAGGAAGTTCCATTTAAAAGCAAATTCAGTCTTTGTGCTCTGCAGTTTTCATTGCTGGTGTTCAGTGTCACACAGCATGACAGCTCTGGCAGAGCTCTGCTGAGTCTCTGAACTCTGAAGGATGACTTGGAGGCCATAGTTAGATCCAGGGTACCCACAGCTCACTCAAGCAGTGGCCAGAAACCCAGCAGGTTTCCTTAAGCTCAAAACAGCTCTTCTGTGAGAGGCATTAGCAGTCTCTCCTCCAAAGCCACTTCCTTGCAAAGCCAACTTCCCACTTTTCCCTCTTCAGGACTTTTTTTTTTTTTTTTTTTTAACTCTGAACCTCACATACTGTAAACAAGATAAATTAGAGGCCCATTAAGCTATTAATTCTCAATTTCAGAACAGACATTTGTGGGCTTTCACAACAGCTCACATGTAGCTATTAACCCTCAAATAGTTTCACAGGCTCCCACAAAGAAGACTGTATGGCAAATACAATACTCACTTTGTAACAAAAGCTGAGAGAACTGGGGCCAGGGATTTAGGGAAATAATCCTGCTGGACCATATGGTTCAAGGTCATAAGAATACCATACAGGCTTGGAACAGTTTTGATCTTCTCTTCACTCTGAGAAATGAGCAAAAAATCAGACATCAGACAACTGGGATTTGATATAACCCACTCTAATTCACAGACAAGGAATTCTCTCTGAATGAGGTGCTCCCAACACAGAGCAGCAGAGAAAGCTGGTCACTGGACTAAGTACAAGACAAAGGTGAACAATTCCACAGTCTCCCAGCACCTGAAATAATATATCAAGAACATTCTAGTACTTAGCAACTGACAGCAGTACTAATAGGAGAAAGGAAGAAGTGAACCTGCAAGTGAAACAACCAAATCTTCTCAGATGCTCAGTGTCAAAGTGGAATGTGTTCTCCAGAGGAATTTCATCAGACTTCAGTCCATAAAGAACTCAGTCTCCTCCATTTTTATTGTATTATTCTGTAGCTCATTTTTATACCACCTCCAGCTCTTTGACAGGCTCCCTCCAGAACATGATGCAGTGCACCCAGAACTGGTCTCACAGTTATGTGCAAGACAAAACCAGTCATCCCCTTGCTTACATGATGCATAAATTATTCTTACTCCTAATGTGATGCCTACATGTCCCAACTCTTATATTGTTTTCATTTCTTTCTCTACTGGCATTTCAACAAAACTCCTCCTCCTGCAGACAGGACACAGACTTGTGTTCCTGCTGCATGACTTTGGAGTTCACAGTATTAAGATTTGTTGCTCACATGCTTCCAGCTACATAGTCTGAAAATGGAGTATTCATCCTCTCACATGCAGGGGACTGGTGACAAATTAGGCACATCACAGATGACAGTCAGCAGGTTTATCTTCCAGAGCTTTATCATCAGTGCCACTTCCTGGCCTGAAAGAATTCTTCAGGAGCACAGGTTTGTGCTTTGTGCCACATGCATATTGCTGTTTTCCATATGGGCAAGAGGTAAGTGGCAGTCCTCAAAACAGGAATTCTGCAGAACCAAATGCCACCTTGGGTTCCACTGACCTTTTTGGGAAGTGGGAAGCTTAGTGTTGGTCCAGTATACAATGAATACAGGGAGAAGCTAAGTCATATCCATGCCTGTCAACAAACATCTGGACCCCAAGGTGAATATTATCAGGACGTTCACAAACCTGCTTAATAGCAGGCTGCTGTAACAGATTATGGCTTTTCTGTAGTTCAGAATTGTCTTAGTCCAAGTTTATATTCTCAGCTTCCAGGTCTTGAGGCAGTGAGAAACATCAACACTTGCAGCACAAGTAGGCAAAGGTGTTTAAGGTTCTGCAGACAGAACATCTCCACAGTCACCTCACTGAAAATAAAGCTACTAATTCTATGAAAATCACAGGCTTCCTACTGACTGTCCTTCTCACAATAAGTTTATTCCTTGCAACTAATTAGTTAACAGTAGCATTTGGCAAAGAGTCTCCAAAGCATGAAGCTGGATGTCATTGATCTGGCATGAGTAGCTGATTAATATTTTTGAGATGGTCTCAAGAAATGCCCTAAAGGACCCAAATAACTAATAACACTGACATGGTTTTTACAGACACCATAGTCCAGCAGCAGCATGATTGCCCTACCTGACTCTCCCTGTCTTCAGGAAATGACTGAGAATGCAGAGCACATTAAAAGCAGATGTACAAAAAGGTGACATCTTCATCCTAATGCAACCTTGCAATTTGCAGTTTCTGCTGGACCTGCAGACTTCAATTGTCCCTGGGCATCAGGCATGCACAGGCACTCAGCTGCTTCCATGGCAACCTAATTACCCAAAATCCTGCCAGTCTGGCCTTCAAACAGACCATGACTTAACTCTTTCCTGCTTCCTCACCTTCAGTAGTCCCATGTGGACCAAGAGGTTTGTGATGAATGCATCTGAATTAAATGTGGCAGAACCAAAGGCTTTTTTCATCAAGGCATCTAAAAAGAGAAGCCCATTAGTTTAAGCAATACAGAGAAAAGACATTTATGAATTTTAATATTAAAATGGATCATACAGAACTCAGCTGTTAACTCAGTTTTATGAGACAGTATCTGTTAAGATTTCATTTGCCTTTGTAGCTATAAGCTCTGAAATACACAACAGGTAAATCCCTTAAGTAAAAAGGAGAAAAAAACAAATTAAAATTTCCAGCAAAATACACAAAGCCTACATGAGATTTTCCAACTGCCAAGCTTCAGATGCAATACACCCCAGTCCTATGAGCCACCAGGTGCTCTGCTCAGTGCATTTGAGCATGCATGCCATGTGTATACATGCATAAAAACACGAGCACCAAGAGGTAGAGCCTTGACATCTTAAAGGCCAGCAACAATTCACCTTTCATTTGAAACCACAAGGAATGAGAGAACACAATGACAAAGTTTGTTCAGCTGTTTTCTGGGCTCCCTCAGGACCAATACTGTGCCACAAACAATAGGCAAACCAGTGCTTTAACCTCTCATGTGTACAAGGTGGGCAAGGCAACCAATTTTTGACCTCTGACAATTCTGTTTTCTTAGAACATGCAGAATTCACTAGAACAGTGCCAGACATTAACCAGGGCCCTCACTGATGACTGTCAGCTGATGGCTGCTTTTATGGAAGGAAAGTAATTGCCAGGTTTTGCCTTTCCTGAAGAAGCAGGAGTAAAGATAAATATATACACAAACACTTGGGACAACAGTAATATCCTTTGTTCCATTTCTTACTGAAGACAACTCATAAAGGGCATAAGCCAGAGTGCACCAGCTCAGTGAGGTGCCAAATGATTATTTTTCACTGACTGGACCCATAACCAGTTGCAGAGAACTACTCTGTTACTGTTTTTAAAACAAGTTTCACCATGTCTATGAATTCCAAACAAAGAAATTCCAAACTAGGGAAATTCCACAGTACACCACCTTAAGTGGTCTTCAAAATAATTGATCCAGTTTTTTTGCACAATAATAATGATAGGTAGCTCATGTGTGGGAGAACTGCACTCCTGGGGGATTAGAAAAAGATGAAAGGAAGTGGTCAGATGCCCAGGATTGTTTGGAAATTCCTATTTCCAAGCAAAAGCATGAAGTGATATACTATTACACACTAATCAGACCTAACCCAAACTACTACTCCAACATAGTGTGAGAAACTGTCCCTTGTTTGAACACTGGTTTCTGGGTCCTGCCCCATGCTGGAAACCTCTGCTTCTCCTGAAGAAATTAAAGATGAGACATCAGCTAGGAGGTCTCTCTTTACAATCTCATAACCCTATACCAGGGAGGCCACTTCCTGCAAAATGCTTTTTAGATCAACAGCCTTGGAGGGTGACTGACCTTAAAACACAGAACTACTGCCTATGGACAATCCAGCATCAAGGAGATGCAGTAAGGGCAGCACCAGCCCACTATAACAGCAGCTACAACAGAGAAAGACTTTGGCAGCACAAAATATGCCAGGTTCAGAATGAATATTTCACATCCACATCAGCAGGGCACAACTTGTCACTTAATCTGCCAGAACAAAAAGGCCCAATGGCCTGGCTCACAGGGACCTTGTCCCACCAAACCAGGTCATACCACAAAGTGAAGAAAGACCCAGTCACCTGTTGTTTCATGCACTGCTGTTTTTACTGGGGCTTCATCTTTGAAGACTGAGGATATCCTTAGGAGAGTTGCAACTACTTTCTCTACATCAGATGTATCTGTCTGAAAGGGGCAAAAAACAGACATCAGTTAACTGCTAGACAACTACTACACAACATGGGTCTCTGCTAGGGCTGTGGCAAGAATTACAATCTTCAGGTGACTGACATCAGCTTTGCCTTAGTCATATCACAAGCAACACAAAATTACTTTATGTAGAAACTGATGCCAGTTTAAGCATTATCTGCATCATCTGCTTCCATAAGGTTCTTGGGGATCCCTGGAGAAAAGATGCAAATCTAGGTCAACTTATCACCCCTGACAATTAAACAATTTTGAGAGAAAAACCAAGCCCAGACCAGCACCAGCTCACCTACCTGCTGAGCTATCAGCACAGAGCACTTTGGTCCTAGTCGCAGCAACTTCTCTGGTGATGGGAAAGCAAGGAACGTGGCAACATCCACAGGAGGAGATGGCACTGGAGTTGAAGCCTGAAACAGGTGGAATCCATCTCAAGTTTATTCTTGGAAGTAAATAAATTGGTTCAGCAAAAGCAGATGGGACACCTCAAGGGCAGTCATACCAGGCCAGAACCTGCTTGTTTGAAAACAGCCTGAGGCTGTGCTGCTACAACTACTACTCAGCCTTTCCCTCCACATGTGTGGACTTTAACAAAACATTTTCCACAAATCCATTTTATTTCCTGAATGTTATCTGCCTGCTACAATAGTGCCACCCCATGCAGGAATGTGGCTGCCTGTCAGAATTTCAAGTTCAAAGTCCAGAATCTCATTTCCTCCTTTACTCTTCTCCAGCTGAAGAAACAAGAATCCATCTGGCAGTAAGCTTACCTGTGAATCAATTATCTTCTTAGGAGTCAGTGACTCCTGTTCTTCTGCTCCCCTCTCCTTCAGCTGTTGCTGTTCCTCCTCTTCTTCCTCTTCCTCATCATCTTCCTCCTCCTCATCATCATCATCCTCATCCCCTTCATCATCACTAAGGTTTGAATGTTACATATGTTACATATTCCACTAATTACACACCTGGAATTCCTGTACACTGGTACTCAAGAACAAAAAGAACAGCCTCTCCTCAAAGTCCTACTGCAAGAAGCACATATCATGCACAGCACACCAAGAGGACACTCAGACATCAGTCACCCAGCTGAGAACAGCAAGAAAAGATCAACAAACAACCAGTTACTTATTCTAAGGTAATTCCAACAATGGAAACAAGACAAGTTTAAGACACATCCTAGGCTGTGCTCCACATTCAGACCAACATCCACCAGCAATGAGAGTTCTTATTTTAAAATGAGATAGGTTAATGAAAGTGTTGATGAAAATTGTCAGAAAACTGCTGATTTAAACCCTGGTACCATGCCCACCTCAAAGATCCCAGCACTGATCCCATATTGAAGCCTTCAAGGATCTCATGGAGCTGCTCACACACCTCTTCTCCCAGACAGTTACCTAGGTTGATAGAGGAAAGGGAGCAGACTTGACAGATGCACAGAAGTTTGTTCTTGAGGACTTAGCTGTATATTCTTGTCTGTCTCTTGTTTCTGATATCAAACAGCTGCATGCCACTTCTGCACAGCACCTTAGAGGCAGCAACACAAGCTGCACTTACCAGACAGAATCAAGCAGCTGTTGAACAAATTTCAGTAGTATTATACAATGGTTGGAGAGGAAAATTCCCTAACACTTCAGAATCTGTTTGAGACTTCCTGTTATTTCTCTAGTTTTTTTTTCTAGTTCTTGTTCTTGGTGATTCTAAAACAAGGACACACAGCTCAGCACCAGTGAAATGCAGTGACCCAAGGTATGAACAGCAAAGGCCAAGAGAAGTCAAAAGTTCTCACACTCTTCTGCAAAGTGGCACACAAAGGTTTCTGTTTGCAAGTATGAAGTATCTGAGATAGCACAGAATAATCAGTCTTTCTAAAAACAGGTACAGACATCAGCTTAATCTTTCCACCTTATCAAGTATACCAAAAATGCTTACCAATTAACTAAGTTCATGATTTAAAGCTTTCAGGATCTAACAATTTCCTGTCCTAAGATCATGCAAGTTCAGCTACTGAGTAGGTTTTTATATGCTGGCAATTGCAAGAATAAAATATATGGTTGTCAACATTCCTAGTGGTTTCTCATTGGAATCAAACTAGACATACTTTGATTTAGCAAACTTACATACCATTGAGATCCAATTTCTCCAATTCTGTCTTATCTTCAATAGCTTCAGCAACAGTCAGAGCAGCATCTCGTTTGATCTCACAGAAGGACAAATTCAGTTCCTAAAAATGCAGAAGAGCATTTTGTATGCACAATTCCTATTAACATCTATCATATCCATAAGTTTCATGTCCTCACAAGTGTCCTGGATAGACTGTCATTTGAGAAGAGACTCCCAGCAAAAAGGAGAAAAAAAAAGTGTTACTAACTGTAAATAAAGCCTGACATACTCCTACCTCATATACTTGAGATAGGAATTTTGAAATATACTGGTGGTTAAGAGCAGCACTATCACAGGTGGTAATTTTAAAATACCTACAGATCACTCTCACCTAAAAGGCAGCAGAAATTTCAGTCCTCAGCAATCAGCTGATTGGAGATCTTCACTTATCAAGGGTCACAAGAGCACTCCAAAACTCACACTTCACTAAGTCTAATAGACAAAGGGCAGCTACTGTACTAAACAGATTGCATATTTCCTTTGATACCTCAGATGAAAGTTAAGGCCTTCAAAAAACAAGTCATGAATGGTACTACTTCTGACAGACCCAGCCAACAGAGAAACCATGTGGACTAGTAAGAGTAAAGTAATTCAACAGCCAGACACCATCCCCCACCATTCCACATTGTGGGCAACCAATCCCTTCCTGACAAGGGATTGAATATTAACAGCAGAAGAGAAGCAGTCCTTGAACAGAATGAATCAGCTGCAATTGCTTCATGCAACCTTGCCTTAACCATTTCTGCTCTGGAAAAAGCTATTTAACTTCTGTCTGTTCATCTCAATACCCCATTACTTAGGTTTGCTTGGGAGATTCAGACAAGTTCCAGTGGAACCAGCAGAAGCCCAAGCAAGGGATTACACGCCACAGAGAACTTTTCTGTACCAGGCTAATACACACAAATAGGTATTAGTATAAATTTTGACTAGGAATCACACGTTCAGCATCAGTCTCAGGACAGTCATGACTCATGGCAGGTGTTGTTTCTAGAGATCCTAGAGTTTATGTTATTAATTTGACTTCAGCCTGTCCAGAATGTTGTCAGATTCAAGTCCTGTGCAAACACTGATGTAAGAGGCCGTGGTAGCACCAAAAACTAAAAATACTTGGACCACTGACTGATGCTCTAACAAAGAAAAAGCATGAACCGTATGAGCTATGAAATGCTGAAGAGACAAGCTGTTCATGAAATGCCTTTGTGTCAGTCCCCACTCTTGAAGCTCTGGGAAGTTCTAAGAGCAGGTACTTCCATTATCAGATTTCTTGAGCAGCACTTACTGAGTTGAGCCAAGAGCTACAAAAACATCAAGCAGAGACTAAAAAGATTACTGGGACACCTCCACATAGCACAGGCCTAGCTGGATGGTGGGATGCCACTGATCTACAGCACAGCATGCTGCTTTTCAGTTGCGAGCACAGAGCCTGCATGAAACTGAATCCTATATTAAAGTAATTAGTAGTGGTAGAAGAATGAACAGAAAAACATGAAATTGAAAACTTGGCATTTTTCAAAATACCTGAACAGCAAGAAGACAATACCTTTAATTTATGAAGCCCTTCTTTAACAGCATCAGCAATAGCAACAGCACCCTTGGAACGCACCAGGCAGTCCCCAAAGTTGATCACTTCAATCTGCCGAAGCGCCTTCAGAGTCTGCAGAGCAAGACAGCACAGATTTGAAAGTGGACATGCAAGTGAACTTCCTCTTACTTCTGGAATGTCATCTCTCCTATTCCAGCATGACATGGTTCCACCAACCCAAAGGTGCTAATGCCAACCAGACTTGAGACAAAACCCAAAACTCACCTCTGCCATGGCCACAGCTCCTTTCTCTGTGAAGGTGTTGTCATTCAAGTTTATAACCTTAAGCAGTGGGTTGATAGCAAAGGCCTGTGCCAGTGCTGTTATGCCAGGATGGTTAATTCCATTCTGTGGCATATGGACTTCTTCTAGAGTCCCAATGATCTGGGAAAGGATGGAGACAAAAAAAAAGTTTAGAAAACATACTTCAGCTCAAGAACATACTGCTCCACTCTTAGGATTTACTTAAAATTGTTTTCAGTTTCAAAATTCCATCAGTAGTTCTACAGTGAAATATTTCCCAGCAATTCTGTCACAAATCTAAATGAAATCACAGACACATGGCAAGTGTCAGTTAAATACAAAGCCCTGATTCAATGAGACAAATATAATTTTCCTATATGCCTACTCTAAATAACTTAGAACAAGAGTTCTTTACTTGTGGCTCAACAATATTGAAATAAACCATACAACATTACTTTAATTTTCTAATTAAAATCTACATTCTGCCCTGACCACAGAAGCAAACATGTAAGAAAGTTAGTACATGTACTGTTTATGAACTAAACAGCATGTCATTTAACAGAGTAATAACCCCATTTTGGCAGTGCTATTCAATCCCAATTCTCCATGAATCACATTGTTATACAACTCTGAAGTATTTAAAAAGTCTCATTTTTCCCATGATTACTGATTAATCAAAATCATATCTAGGCAGTTCTTTATGAAAAAAGTCAACCTGTAGCCTGAAATATCACTGCCAATATACATTATAATTCATAAGTCACATCTAGCAGCAACTGGGGTCTGAAAAAGGAATTAGGTGGCCACAATCACAGTGAATTCTTTTCCTCCCACAAAAGTGGAAGTGGGTCAGTGACAGCTAGAGAAAGCCAGGCAACTTCAAGCTCTGACCAGATGATCCTAGCAAAAACATTAGGCTGCTTCTGCCAGAAGACTGAGCAAAGCAGCACTCAAGGAAAACAAGCTGGGATACCTACTCCAGTGCCAGTCAACAACCATTAGCATAGAGAGGAAAAGGAATAGGACTATTAACTTACTCAGGAGATTACTATTTCTCCCTCAGATAACTACTTTGCATAGCTGCTAGTTATGTGTTTGGAAATTTAGGTCATATAAACACTCCGTCACCAACTCTAATTCCACTTGTTGGAAGACTCCAGTTTCAGGAGCAAGAAACATCTTTGGTGAACAGACCACCAGCTCTTGCCTACAAGCTGAGGCAAACTCTGTTTGCATCATCTTTAACACTAGCACTGAATCACACCTTGCTCCAATTTGCTGTCAAAGCAGCTCTGGTTTGATACTCACCCCAAAGGCTTCAGCCAGGGCAGTGGCACCATCATTCTCCAGACGATTTCTGCCAGCCACAAATATTTTTAAAGCAAGAGGCTTGCCCTGGGCACTTGATTTCCTGTGACACTCTTTCAGAGCAGCTGCCAATATCTAAAGATAAAACAAGCAGCTTATATTCCCCCAGTATACCACTCTGCAGGAATCCCTACTGTGTTTTGTAGGTCCACCTCTTGGGAAATACTTTGGGCATCATGAAACATACCTGTTTCTACAAGAGGGTGTACAATAAAAATGTCTCTGCCTGCAACACTTGCACACTGTGGTCTCAGGCAATAACTGATAATTTTGCAACACTACAACTCACTGAGCCATCAAGAACATTCTAATCAGGCAAGCATATATGGGGTAGGAAGTTGACCATGAACTACCAATACACACTTGAAGTAGAGATTCTACTGGGCTGCCTTGGGAAAAATCACTCACAGCAAGTCAGATCCTTCTCTACTTAGCCCTATGAAATGTATCCCAGCACAGTGTCCAATACCAGGCTCCTACGTGGATTTACTGAGGTGAGTCCAGCAAAGAACAACTGAAGAACTAGAGAATTATACTCAGAAGGATAATACTGACCCTCAAGATCATTAAGGCTGGAGAAAAAGCTCTGGGGGCTTTGTTAGCCATTATAAAAAACAGCCAGAACAAGATGAGGGGAGAAGGTGGTATAAAGAAGGCAGAGTCAGACAACTGCACAAAGTGCAGAGAAAGCACCATTTTAACACAAACTCCCGTTTTTTTACTGTGTGGGTTGTTCAGTGCTGGGATAGACTATTCATAGAGCTTGTGAAGTCTCCATATTCAAAACCTGACTAGACGAAGCTTGAAGAACCTGGTGTAGTTGCCCTGAGCAGGGGAGTTGGCAATCACCAATGACTGCTCCCAACTTCATTCCTAAAGAGATAACCCTTACCTTGCCACCACCAATGCCCATGCCACAGTTATTGAGCTTGAGTTCCTGCAGAGTGTAGCATGCAGGGCTCTTCAGCAGAGCCTCAAAGCCACGCACACCGTCTGGCCCAAAGGCATTGTCACTCAGGTCCAACTCCACCAGCTGGGCTCCAGCAGCAATGAGTGCATCCCCCAAAGAGATCTGTAAGGAAACAGATGGCAGTGGGTGGGAGGGAATGGATTAACTTTTAGTGACAGCATCACTGCAGTGGCTAGGTATGACAGTGATACTGCAAAAAAATTTCCACTTTGAAGACATTCTGCAAAGCTGCATGGGGAAATAAAACTTTCCTGCTAAATCCAGAGAGGAAGTTGCGCAAATTAAGCTAAAGATAACCATAAAGCAGTTACCAAGACACTATCCCATCCCTTTAAGGTCAAATACTTCTCAAAGTGAATTTTCTGCTCTAGGCTGCTGAAAGAAATACTGTTTTCATCAATATTGAGCTTGTGTTTTGGCTTCACAGGACTCAAGGAGATGGGGAGCTCTCTAATGGTCTTGGAAGATATAGCCATATGATTTATTTAGAAAGCTTAGCTCTCACTTTCTGTTAGGTTATAAAGATGTTTTTCACAGTGAAAAGCTCCTTCACCAGCATGAATGCACATTTAACCTTTAATCAACTCATCTCCATCTCATATAGGAAGAGCAAAAGAGAACCACTCACCTATTCTGAGACATTTAGTGCTAATAGCACAGAGAGGGACCAGCTCTGCACCAAAACAGACTCCCATAAAATGCATGACAGGTGAGAAAAGGGGTTATATTAGTCAGAAGTCTCAGATCTAGTTTTTACTTACCAAAGCAGGAGGGATCTCAGACCTTAGCCTGCCTGTGAACATGTCACTCCAATGACACCTCTAAAATAAGAAGCAGACAGATAAAACCCACTAAAATATTTAGGTCAACATAGCTGCAATAAACATTTACACATACAAGCTGCTTTGCATCACTGGGGACAGCTTTATGCTGTCTCCCTTCCTTTGGGTTGTCACTTGATTGTACTGAAGAGCTGCAAGAACCTCTGTTACAATCACTTCACTTGCAAGGATGAACTGAAATGCACACCATAAACATTATACAAGAATTCTTGCTTGTGCTCAAGCTGGAATTCTTTTCTGCTGAGAAAATTACCACAGGAAAAAAGCAACAGGAAACAGAAGAATACATTAGCAATGCAGATTTTACTAAGGTATGAAGTTCAACAATCTGACCTTACTTGAAAAGCCACACTTGGGTGATTACTGCATATCAATGTCTCATACCACTGTCTTTCAAGGGACAGTGTCATGTCCCTAGCAGCACAGCATCCCTTTAACATGAGGCTAGAGCAATAGTAGGAAAACACAGCTTGGGCAAAGTTGCATTTCCTCCCTGCTCAGACATTCTCTGAAGACTCACTCTCCAGAAGATCCAACACAGCCTTCCAGAGAACTTCATTTGAAATTAGTGTTTTGCTGCCATGGCTCTTTATCTGCAGATGATGCCTTCAATAAAGGCTCTCCCTCACACAGCTTCAAGATTGGAAGCCTTCTAAACAGGAAGTTAGGAATGCAGAAGGTGTTTTCATTATCCCAAAGTCTCCAAGTTGTGCTGTATTTCCATAAGGCTGCTCTTCCTCCTGGAAGAGCCACCAGCAAGCTTTGGGAGTAACTCAATGCAGATTCCTGCAGGAAGAGCCTAGACAGGCCTTAAGTATTTCCATATTATTTCTTCCCCTTGACTATTCCCTGTTTGAGAATCTCACCTTGAGCTCACTTTTCTTCTCCAAGGCTTTGGCAATGACCTTTGCTGCCTCCACACCCACCGTGTTGCCTTCCAGGCGCAAGGCTTCCAGGCCATCAAATTCCTCAATTTGCTTGATCACTTCTTCAGCTGCAAGAAGCAGATAATCTAGTTGGTTTTTTAACCATTGTCTTGGTTACCACAGAAACCCTCTGAGATCCAGTAATACTTGCTCAACCTTTAGCAAAAACAGCTGAACAACACCTGAAACAGCAATGGGAACACAGCTGAAGTGTCAGGTCACCAGAAAGAACACTCTCCATTCCCTACCCTGCCTTTTCATAATTTTTTTCTTATTCTATTCTGACAGCCATTCTCCTATTTGCAAAAAGTTTCTTTACTTCCCAAATAAAATTCCTCTGTCATTCAGCACATGGTTTAAAAGCAAGAGTGCATGTCCCTAGAGAGGTGCAGAGACTAAGTTAAAAGTTGATGGGAATTGGTATCACATCAACAGAAAAAATTCCCACTGACTGGCAGAAGTAATGCCAGTTTAGCAAACATATCAGGGTGGAACAATTTAACTCTACAGTAATCCTATGCAAGGCAAAGGACCAAGCTAGAGTCTCTCCTGCCAATGGGCACTTGGTATTGCTCCCAGGCTCCAAGGCCTTTCCCCATAGTTCACTGCCTTTGAACTACTAAACCAATCTATAAAAAAACATTATAGCAAATAACCTCTCCAAAAAACAGACTTTCTTGGCATGACAGAAATGTTGATCTAATACATACATTTTCTCCAGATATTTACATTAGCAGCCACCATAAAGCTTATTGTGAAACACACATACAGCAACAAGACAGGATGAAAGTGAACTATTGCAGCAGGCTGACATATCAGCCCATTCCTCTGTGCATGTCTTGTTCCAAGAGCTCTGATGCACTTGTTTACTGTTCTTAAAAGGAGCACTTCAAATGCCCAGTGACTGTTAGAAGCACTCAGAGAATACCAAGGATACAACTACTGCAAACCAGACACCCAAACCCCATTTACAGCAGCTGCAGCACTGCCAGGGCACCAGGTGAAAGCAGGGTACCAGAAGGGAAGGAAATGCCCCTATCAGAAGTAGCTGAAGCTGACAGACCCCTGCATCACAGATATGCTATGACAACTTGTCCATGCAGGATTGGCAGAAGGTTTACCACAAGATTTTACAACTTCAGGGAGATGCTTCCACAGCACAAAGGTATCTTCTCTTACCATCTTCAGCTGTGTTGAGTTTAAGGCTTTGGCCTTTGAAGCTCAATTGTCCACCACCCACTTTGGTTTTGGCAAGTGACTCTGCGAGCTTAGCGATGTCTTCTGATGCCATTTTCCTGCTTTTTCCAAAAGTTAAGAGCTGTCAATTAAAAGAAACCATTATCATAAAAACTGTAACTACAACACATAATCTATAACAAAGCCTTAAGTTTTAGCTTTTATATTTCTCAGATTCTCTACTGCGTTAGGGAGTGACTGAATTTCATAATAAGTGTTAGCAAGTTCTCTTCACAGTTTAGTTAGACAAAACAACCCTCTTCCAGTCCAAGAACCAAGGACACCATTGCAGCTTCAGGCCCAAAAAGTGTAAACAATGACAAAGCAAACTTGGAGGATGAGACTTCATAACCTGAAGCTGTAATTGGACAATTAAGCCCAATATGTAAATGGACCAAAACTTATAAAAGTGTGAAAATGTGTGACCCATCATCCATCTTGGATAGATCCATGGCCAGGCTCTTGTGCTGGCCAAAGGTGTGTCCTTTAAAGACCTTTTAATAAATACCTACTCTACTCCTCTAACACTGTCTAGCTTCATTTCCAGGTAGCCTCTCACAGGCATCAATACAAATAACCACATTTATCTGAACACTAATGTGTTTTTTGTTACTCAGATATCTAATGGAGTTTTCAGTGTCATTACTACTTTTCCCCAGAGCTCAATTAAGGCAGCTAGGCTAGATTAATATTCCAAAGCCAACCAGTCAGATGGTGCTGATTCTTCCAGCACTGACAAGACTTGGGTTTTGATGGAGTTGTTATACTTCATAAATAAACAGTAGGTAAACTATGGATTAAGGCCACATTAAGACATTACTCTTTGTGCAAGATCAACAATTACAATGCAATATTCCTCTCATTTCAAACCCCATCCTTTAATTATATGTGCTGCACGTTTCCCCTGCTCTCCAAAGCAAGCTAGAATGAACACAGTTGCTTTTCTTTTTCAGTGATATTCCCAGTAGTGCCCTTGTCAGCACAGTTCCAGAACCACCGAGTTGCTGAAAACATTGTGTGTGCTGCATACAAAACTCTCTCAGCTTCCTGGGTGCTCTTTGCTTTCAGAGGTTCCACACAAATTCGTCCCACATTAAACAGGATGATCTTACATTTACAATAAATTAGTGAACATTTAGCCTTGAGGCAAAAGTTTGAAGCTAGCTGTGCCTTGTAGCATCTGCATAGCATTATTAATGAATATTAATCACTGTCTGAACAAACTGGCCTCAATCCACTGAGCAAAATAAACAGAGTACATTTCTTATCCCACTACCTCTGCTGGGATAAGACTACACACAACTAATGCTTAGAAACTACACACTTAGACTTTAGATGCCAAAAAGGATGAAGTTTCATTCCTACAACAGAAAACTGGTTCTCTTCCATTCTTGTCTGATTAGAAGTGACCCCACACTCCTATAGCTGTTTGAGGTCAACAGTGCTGGTTTTAAAATATCCCCTATACAAAAGCTACATACACATACTTTCCTCCATGTGGGAGGCCTCCAGCTTCCCCAGAGTACGACTTCTCCTCAGGGGTCTTTAATTTTAATATCACTTTTGGAAACAGGGGGTGAAAATCTCCAAGGCTGAAGAACAGCATTTTTCTAGGATGACTATCCTCTCAAGTGCTGCCAATGGAAAGAAACCCATGTAACTTACTCCACTCCTACCAGACCATACACATGCCAAACTCACAGACACTCCCAACCTCTGCCAATCCAACACCGAGAAGGAAGAAAAAGAGGAGATCCTCCAAGCCATGAAGGCTTTACCAGAAAGGAACAAAAATTAGTATCTGCAGAAGTCAGTCTGTCCAACTAGTTTAATTAACTATTTTACTCTTAAAAACCAGTTCCATTCTACTACGATCATCTTCCTTACAGATAAACTCATCCTCTTGGCTCCTCTTTCCCTTTGACTCTCCTTTGTCCTTCTTCACCTTACACACAGGCTACCTCCTAATCTCAACACACAAATCCAGCGTCACATCCTGAAGCATGTTTCACAGCACACGTCAGCCACACCGAACTGTCAACCTACCAGAGATCTCTTCACTGTTAATTCTTCCGCAAAGAAAGCTTTGGGGAAAAAAAAAAAAAAAAAGAGTTAGTTTGGCAAACACAATCAGGTCTAGAAATGCCTGAAGACAGGTTTCCTTTTCACTCAGATGAATACTTTAACTACAACACTTCGTCAATCCCAACAGCCGACACGGCGGGTACCTGCTGCCCGCCCGGCAGCGGGGCGACAGCCCGAGGTCCGGCCCCGCCAGCCCCTGAGGGCTCCGCGCCTCGCTCGCCCAGGGGCGGCCAAAGGCGCCTCTCTTCGCCCGCAGAGCTGCCGAGCCCCGGCCCCACACGGAACGGGGCCCAAAGCACGGCCGGAACGCCCCTTCCCGCCCCGCGCGGGAACCGGGAGCGTGGAGCGGGAGCCGCGGACGGACCCGCGGGACGCGCGCCCATGAGGGGGAACCCCGCCTGCCCCTGGGAGCGCCCCCCGCAGGCGGGGCCGGGAAGCGCGCCAGCCCGCGGGATCGCCTCATCTCTCGTACGGCCCTCTCCGCCGGCCGCCAACGGCGGCGGCTGCCGCCTCTCCCCTCACCTCCTCGGGAATCCCGCCGCCGGTAGCTGCCGCCGGGGAACACCGGCCTCACGCCGCCGCGCCGGGGCCGCTGGGTCAGGGGCGGGCGGGGGAGGCGGAGGATTTGAACGCCGGCAGTTCTGCTCCTCGCTCCGCGATTGGCTGCTCCGCCGTGGCGTCACGAGACGCCTCCACCGCCGCGCAGAAGCCCCGCCGGTGTCGCCGCGCCGCGCGTGGGCGGGGTTGCGGGGGCGCGCGGCTGTGGCCGCGGGGCACGCCGGGAGCTGTAGTCCTATCCCTGCCCTCGGTTGCGGATGCGGGCTCCTCTAACTACCCGCGTTCGCGGGAGTGTCCTGGGGGAGCTCCCGCAAGCCCGCCGGTCTGACATGAGCACCTTCGGATAGGAAGCCTCACCTAGATAATGTCCCTGGGGACTCCTGTTCGTACTTGGCATGATACTGTTAGACCGTTCTGCTAAGGAAGGCCTTTCACAGAATCCGTTATCTTAGAAAACATCTCTGAGATCATCGAGTCCAACCTATGACCAGGCAACACTTTGTCAAGTAGACCATGGCACCAAGTGCCATATCCAGCCTTAAACACCTGCAGGGACAGTGACACCACCACCTCCCTGGGCAGCCCATCCCCATGCCTCATCGCCCTTTCTTTGATGAAATTCTTCCTAATGGCCAACCTAAACCTTCCCTGGCACTGCACGAGACTATGTCCTCTCATCCTGGACTGTCAAGTCATTCCTGCTTAAGGATGCAAAAAAGCTTTGGTTTGTGTGACAGACTTCTGTGCACGTTGTGCATGACATTTTCTTCCAGAGTATAGAAATAAAAGTATACTGGATGAGGCAGGGCGAGCTGTGAACAGACCTGCCTGCTGCTGCAGTGGGTTTGCACAGCACCTCAGTCCCTTCTCTGCAATCTACAGGCACCAATGTAGGTGCCTTTCCAGGTGGCAGATACCAGGTGAGATTGCTATTGAGGAGGGCCACAGGTAGGATTTATTCTGCTATTTGCTCCCAAAATGTTGTAAGAGGCATTTTCCAGTATCTCACAGATTTCCCAAAAGTGGTTTTAATAAGTAACAGCAAATGCTTATATGGACCCAAGAAAAGAACGTCAGTAGTTGAGGGTGCAGCCTCATAAATAGTAAGAGAAGTTTCTTTTGCAACTTAAGAAAATTAAGAACCACTTAGACTCTGGACTATGACTCTATGTGAGAAGCATAAAGCTGCCAGAATGCATAGAACTGATGAGGAACTAAATTAGTGTGATCTCAGGAAGGAGCTTGAACCTGGAAAATACAAGCAAGAAATTTGGCACTGGATATTTTTAGTAATAAACAGGATATTTTCAAATATATCAGTTTTCCTTCCCTGCCATTCTCCCAAATATTGGTTGTACCAGAGGGGCAAGAATAAAGACATTTACTAGAGGTGCAGCTATATTGGAATGTAGATGTACCATGCCATTGTAGGATAGATCATACATTCACTCTTCCTAAAAAATAATTTAACAAATCAAAACTTCTATGACACTGTATCTGGTTTTTAGCAGGGGTTTGCAGTGTTTGACTTGCTGATTACCTGCACATTAGACTGAGACCTCCATAACTGCACTTGCAATCTGTGAAAATCTTCATGTTGACTGCTAAGGAAAGATTTTACTTCATGAGAGGAGTGGAACATGCCTCGCAGGACACCTCTCAGTCTTACAGATAAATGAAGCTGGGATGGAGGAATGCACAGCATGACTTTCAATTGAGAAATGCAGTGTTGAAAATGAATGTTCTTAAATTAAAAACTAGTGTTTATTCCAGCACAACTCTTGATTGTATGCACCTTTTGGGTTTGCTCCTCTTTTTTCTTATCTCCTCTTAACCTTTCTTCTCATCCAGCAGTGATGTTTTTTTCCTTTCACAGGTGCTGCAGGGTTGGAGGTGCCCTGGGCTCTGTGACTCATTTGGTGATGGCTCTGTAAGGCTGCCCTCCCGCTGTGATCTGGCATATCTGCTCTCTCTGTGTTTACTTTCTGCCTCCAGACCCACTCCATCTTTCTTCTGCTCAAAACCACTCCATCAAGAGGGTTTATCATTCAATGTACATTTTGCCCAGCAGCTTCTGCCCCACAGGCCCAGCTTAGTTTAGGTTCTACTCACTGTCACAGTGTCAACACCTAAAATTAAGAAATAGCAAATCTTCTGAAGACTTAATAAAAATAAACATTGTCTTATCCATGGATAGTAGCAATCTTTGGATCAAAACCAATACCTAAAAATGTGCATTGTAATAAAATATTGTGAAGAGCATTGATTAGACAATGGTGTCCAGTGTGATAAGGCATGCTATGTAAGTCACAGCCTAAATTACTATAAATTCATAAATTATTAGTTTATTGTGTTGACAATGCTGTCAGAAGCCAATCCTACTGGGTATAATAAAGTATTTCCTTTTCTGATGAACACATTTTAAATATCTAGGAAGTTTAGAACACTTCAGATGTTACATTCTGTCTGCCTTTGAATCGTGCCAGAGTACACAGTTGCAAAGCACAAGCTGACATTCTTGTGGGTCACTGTAAATAGAGAAGTGAGACACTCAGGAGTAAACATGTCACTGATTACATTGGGAAAAAGCTGGTAATTTAAGCCAATGTCAGCCTGGAAATTGTTAATCTAATGGTACACAGAATATTTTAGGGGGAGGGAAACTATTCTATCAGCTACCTGGATCTTCACAACCAGTGCCCATGTTCGAACATGTCCCACTCAGCCTCTGTTTCCCACCAGCAGTTCTCTTCCTGAGGCTCAGCCAGCATGGACTACTGTGGAGATTCAATCCACTTTCTGGAAATATTGAGGCATTTGGGATGAAAACAAGCCAAAAATCCTATTCCAAAAGGTGTCTAAACTCATGTGTCCATGCATAAATATAAAAATATATAATATATATAAAATATAAAAAATCTATAATAATATATTATATATGATTATATATTAGTATAATATGCATCCACATACATATAATATATATGTAGATTATGTAATACCCAATAATATAAAATTTAATTATTAATATGGTTTTTACATATATATATGCATGCTGCATATATGCATCTACATATATTTAACATATACACACATATGTACATATATATAATATATATAGATTGTATAACACCCAGTTGTATAAAATATAATATTAATTGAGATATAGATATATATTTATTAGTTTCAATTTTGTGTGTAGTTTGGGAAGGGTGTTTGGGATTTTTTTTTCTTGTTTGGGTTGGGGTTTTTTTCCTTTGGTTTGTTTGGGGGTTTTTTGGTTTTGTTTGTTTATTTTATTTTTGAGTTTGTTTGTTTTATTGCCTATTCCTTTCCACCCAAAGATTTGTGTTTTCAGACGATCTTATTTCCAGGGAACCCCTCAGCAGTGGAGGGTGGAGTGAGGAAGGTCTGTCTGGAGCAGATAATTGCTCGGCCATCAGCGATGGCTCTGGCCCCCGTCCAGCGAGCAGAAATGGGTGGGCACAAGGGTCACTGCTTCACGTATGTGATAATCCCGGGGGGGGGTCTCACAATTCAGCTCCTCGCCGCGTTTGTGTGCATGTAATCCCTCTGCAGAAACAGCTTTGCTTTCTCTTGGGGTATATTTTTTTTTATATATATATCAGCAAAAACACCCAGGAAGAAAAAAAAACGTTGCATTCAAATTAGAACGGAGAGTCGACTGCTGAAGAGCTTTATTTTTTTGTAGATTTTTGTGGTTTTAAGCCTAATTCACCTTAAAGAATCTCACAGCCAGCCACAAGGGAAAGATTTGTGAGTTTTTGTAATGGAAAGCGGTAGCCTCTAGGGCCCAGAGGATATGCAGGGAGGCATTTTCTCTTGCTGGTGCAGCTGAGAGCGAGCGAGAGAGAGCGAGACCTGGAAATGAAAGTAAAGAGATCAGGAGGCACATGGAGGGAGCTGCAGGGGCAGCCGATCCAGAAGCAGAATGCTGCCTTCTATAATTAAATAGCACTTACTATTATTATTACTTCTAGTAATAATACATTAATAATATCTCTAGTAATACAATACCATTTATCAAGGAAAGTTTATGCATAGTGTTGGGGGGAAACCCCGAGGAGAGGTGAGTTCTTTATTATTATTTTGGGGGGGATTATTTTTGTCTTAAATCAATTCTCTGTGTGTTTGTGTATGTAGAAAGGGGTGGACTTAAGAAACAAATTTTGGATGTTGCTTCATTAGAAAGTAAAGGTTTCAGATAGTAATTGCAGAGATGAATGGTTGTGTAATTGGATTTTTTTTTTTCTTTTAATGTGGTGAAAAATAATACGGGTGAGATTTTGAAGCTAAAACCTCTTCCTCTAAAAATGTGGGGTTTGCAAAAAAAAGAAAAAAAAAAAATTGTCAAAGATCCTAATCCCACCCCCTGTAAAAAAATGTGGTAGTAGTCTAAAATTGCATAGCTAGTGGGAAAGACCCTGGGTTTACATGGAAAACTTAGTAATAATCGCGTTTGTGCGTGTTTGTGTTTTGTAGGTTCGGGATGTGTGTTGTGGTCTGTATTTAGGCTGCAGTTTCCCACTCTTGTTAGGTACAAACCCCATGAAACGGCAGAGAGACCCTTTGGAATTGCTTTTTAGATAGACCTTCCGTAGGGTCTTTTCAAGTTTATCAAATAAGAAGGCTGTGTTTTGGTTTTGTTTTGTTTAGTTGGTTTGGTTTTAATTCTTTAATGTTTTAGACATTTTCCGGGTGGCAGGGGATGTTATGTGTTGTTTTTTGGGCTTTTTTTTCCCCCGTTTTTTTCTCTTAAAGCCGTCTCCCAGACTCTTGGAGATGCGTGATTTTTATTTAAGCGGATGGGGGGGTGGGGAAGGAGGAAGAGCACGTTTTGGTTTGTTTTTCCTTTTCCCGGGGAAGCCTGGATGTCTCCTGCCGCGGGAGACCCCTCCCCGCAGGGCCGCGGTGTCGGGAATGCCGGGGTGCCGGCGTTCGGCGGGGCGCGGGAGGCGCCGCCGGCCCCGCTCCGCTCCGGCGGCCGAGGTGGTGCCTCTCCCGGCAGCGGCCTCTACGCAAGGCCGGGGATCGGCGGCCTAGTGCTGCCGGTGGGGGGAGGAGGCGAGCGGCACTTCCCGCGACATCCGTGCGGGAACCAGCCCCGGGGTTTAGTTTTTCAAATGAGGCACAGGAATGCGAGCTGGGTGGGCAGGAAACCAAGAGCAAGTGCCTTAGGGATAGGCAGCATCACCCCCCAGCTCTCTCCTTGCTCCTTGGTTGCGCTGCAGTGGGGGCAGGGGGGAGGGTGGCCTGTGGTAGGTGAAGGTGTTAATGTGCGGAGCACAAGGCTGAAAGGAGTGGAAAATGAGGTCATGGGAGCTGATGTGGTCAACTGAGGCTTTTAGCCCCCCACCACCATCCCCCTTGCAGGGAAACTTGGAGTCACTGCTTTTATTTTCACCCAGGGGTGAGCTGGTTGTTGCTCGCTTGCTCTGCATTGACTGGGTGCAGTGAATATTGCTGGGTGCAGCTGGTGGCACCCCAATGACCCCAGCGGTGCTGTGAGAGGCCATGAGAATACCTTGGGCAGCCAGTGCAGGGAGGGACAGAGGAGTCAGCGCTGCGGGCACAGCACAGTGCTGGGGAATCCAGGAGCACTGGCTGCCAGGAACAGTGAAACCCATGGAGTGGGGCACGGCAGAAAGAGCTGCAGGAGTGAGCAGGAGCCCAAGTTTGTAGTGGGCTCTGCAGTTTGTCCTTTGCTTGATGTGTGCCCAGTTAGCTGTCCTGTTGCACCACTAAGGTGGCCAAACTGCAGGCAGTGAAAGACTCCCATGTTTCAGATCAGTGTATCCTGGAGCCTTTTTCCTGGGGAGCTCCAGTCTCGGATTTACAACCTGCCATTGCGTCTGAGTGTACTTATTTCTAGCTGAAATGTTACATTCAATGCCTGGAAGTCAGTCAAGTGTCAGTTCATTGCCATCTCAGAAATACAGTATGGAAAACTTTGCCCAAATTCAGCTCTGGCAGGGTTATGAATAACAGCTGTTTCCTTGATGAGATAAATTCAAGTCTTTCCATTCATCTCGTGTTTCTACCATCTACTCATCTAGAGGATATCTACCCAGTTTGTGATTCAGTCACCCACTTCACTGGCTCATGCTTCCTTCTGAAGGCAAGAAAACTATTTTGCCTGTCTGTAGCATTTTATTCCTGTCTGGCAAATGGTTTGTAATTTATTGACGAACTGTGAATAAACTTCTCTCTAGGTACTGGACCGGAGAGGATAAATGTCTCTGGACTGAAAGGATAAGAGCTTTATAGTGGAGATATAAATACTCAGTATTTGAATTTTGCTGGTGATTTGAGTAGACAAATCTGGACAGAGATTTGGTGGGGGGAGAGAAAAGGGACAATTAGACACAGTGCTTCCTAAAATGTTTTCTACTGTATTTCTAAAAATATTTGAAAGAGCAATAAAACAAAAGCTAAACAAGCTTTGCACTTAAAATCAATTATGCAGTAGCTGTGGTGTAGTGTGCAGCAGAAGTGAAGTGTTGCTCATGTGGGTGGCTCACTGTGTGTTGGGTTTGCTGGTGTAACAAGTGCATGGCTTGGTCTGAATGTTAAATGAAACATGGTTAAGAGGCTGGAATGATGAGGGAAGACAGAAATGACTGAGTTTGCTGGTGAGGTGGTTGGGAAGGAGGTGTGAGGAGCAAAAAGAGGAGTCTGATTGGCAGCCTCCTGCAGTGGCTGGGACAGGCAGGACAGATGAGGAGTCTGCCACACGTGGAGGAGATTGCTGGCGTGGGGTCACACTGAAGGGGAGAGAAGGTAGTTTTTTGTGAGAGATGTGCAAGAAGTTGTCGGGCAGCAGCACATGGTGTGTGCTTTGAAGGTGTTGCCATGAGAGGATCAGTCTTATGTGCAATGTCACGACATAGGCCTGGAGATGTGACAGCTAAAGGACACATCAGCAGAGAAAGCTAGTCACCCACTCACAAGGAGGGAGGAATGTGGGGCAGTACCAGGGAGCAGCAGTGTAGAGGGGAAATCAGGCATGTGGTTTATATCTAAAGAAGGTAATGGAGGATTTTGGGTAGAAGAACATTCCCTCTGGAAGATGAGAGTAGAACTGCAGAGTATAAACAACGTGCAGGGCACACAAGGTTACCTTTTATGAGGGTTTTGTAGCAAGGAACAAACTGTAGCTGTGTATTTTGGGACTTAGAGAGATGCAATGGGCTGGTCAGCCATCCACATGAAGCAAGGATGGGGATATTTATGCTGGATATTTATGCAGTGGCAATAGTGATGAGGAGATAAAAAACAGGAGAACTTCGGAATGCAAGAAGAGTTGGGTAACTCTAGAAAGGAGACATTCTGTAGCCATTCCCAGTAGTCTTTTGGCTGCCCTCCAGGTTTGGGTCAATAATGTCTGAATGCCCTTCTCTCTGGGCAAGCAACAGTAATCCGTTCTCTCTGTAACACAGACCCACAGCCTGCTATGTAAGATGTTTTAATAGCAGGATCTGCGTAGCTGTGAGGACAGGTACCGATCTTTTATTCACTCCTTGCAGAGTGTTCTTAAGGCTGAGTTCAGAAACTGAAGTAGACCATGTGTATCAGAAGCTTTTCAGGGTGGTGATCTGTTTTGTGGACATACACAGTTGTAAAGGTGTGCCATGGAATTTTTGGAATGCAGCCGTTTACTTGGTGATGACCAGACAGTGTTCAGCTGCCCTCCCCACATTTCATCAGATCTGTGGGCTGCTGCTTCACTTTTCTGACTTTTGTTCCCTCCAGCATGACTCAGGGAGCAGCAAGAGCAGGGCTGCACCTCCAGGCAGGACAATCAAGTAGCTGAAGGTCACCACTGCAGTCACCAGCAATGCTCTCACTCATAGGATACAGTCCCACTACAGTCCCACCTGAACAGTGTAGGCAGGACTAGATGCCAATAGCAGTGGTCCATCAACAGTCCCAAAGAAGATGAGGTGGTGAGTCTGGTCCAGGTCCACCCAGCAAGTCCAGGGTTAGTAGATTGTTCCAGAGACAGGACTGGAGACAAGCAGTGGAGGTCTATGGGTTGTCCCAGAGATAGAACTGAGGACAAGTTCAACACAGCATAGCTCAGACAAAGCAGGACCTGGACTCAGCTGAAATGGAGCTCCTAGACCATAGACAGGGGCACAGGTGGGGGCCCAAGAGGAGGCTGTTTGGAGTACTAGAAGTCTTTTAGTGTATTCTGACAGATAGAAATTCTTCCTTCCTCCCTGTGCTGTCCCCATGAGCCTTTGGGAGGGTCCACTTGACTCTTTGGCATCCTCTTCTCCCCCACAGTTTTTCTCTTGTTTCCTGTGTAGACTCTTTCCTCACTCTTGTCTCTGATGGCCCTCACAGTTTCCTACATTGCTTTGGAGTGGCTCTGTCCTTTTCCATGTCTTTCACTGCTACCTTTGTGCAAATGGTTCTTACTGCTCCTCTTCCACTTCTCTCTTCTCTCTTACTCTGTCTTTGCAGAATTTCAGACAAGGAGAAAAATTAAATTAATTGCCTCTCTCTCCTTACCTACCTCTTGTCTGCCTGTATTGTTAGTGATCTTTTTAACCTCACAATCTCCTTGTTAAATTTCCTTTTTTCTTCCTTTCTTCTTCTTGCTTATTATCCAGGCTACTTATGAATCAATGCAGCCTTCCATTGGTGTTGTAGTGAAATACAGCAGCACTTCTCCATCACTTCTGTTAAAAGCCTTTGTAGAGATGCTGATGATCCCTCACCTTGTCTGTTGGCTTTCCCTTTCTTGCTACACTGCCCATCCTATTCCAAGATCAGCTGCTTAAAATCTCCTACCTCTGCTTGAACCAGATTGCTCCCCAATTTACAGTCTAATGACTTAGAAACTTCACAGTGTCACTTTCAAGCTCCTGCTTCCTTCTCCACTTTCCATTTCCTGCTACCACTTTCTCTCACTCCAGTCTTTCCTCCTTCCCCCAGTTCTTCTTCTTGGTAAAGGGCAGGTATCAATTCTACATTTTGCAAGGCACAGAGCACAATCAATAAGAGCTTGCTGAGTTCTCAAAATTGATTTTTACCTTAAAGACCCCTTCACCCTGTTCAGACTGAGTGTGCCATTGATACAGCAAGATATCTTAGAATTATAGGGATGGTCTTAATGTAAAAGGGAGCAGAATTATAATGCTGTTCAAGTTGTTGTAGTGTAGAGGTGGAGAAATTACTTTAGTAACTTTTCAGAAGCAGTCCTGGGTTGGGAAGGTACAGGATCTTTGTCTCATTTCAGTGTTTCTGTACTTGCTGCCTTTGTCCCCAGGCTCCTATTCCTCAAATGCTGAGCATTATTTGTGGTCACAGCTGGTTGATATGAAATTTGCTGTCACTAGCAACTCAGTTTTGCCATCCTTTCTCTCCTTCATTATTCTTTTATTGTATCACAGAACTGTGTACCTTAGAGAAAGGTCGCTGGGGAGCCCTTCCAAAATTTGCTTCCAAACTGCAGAGGATGAAGTACAGATAACTCTTGAGCCTTCCTAAGGTGCTGGCCACCCCTGTTTAAAACACTGCAGGATAAGGCTCTGTTCCCCTTCTAAAGAAGTGTTCTCCATTCTGTGCTGCTCTTGCCTGCTCATTTTCAGTGTGAAATCCACATTGCATGGATTCATGCTGTCCTTTTATGTGGACCACGGCAAGTAATTCCATCTTCTTCCTTTGCATCTCCTTGTGAGCTGTATCTCCATAAACTTTATCTAGGTGAGATATATTGCACATGCTGTGCAGTAAACCAGTTTAAATCTGTCCCAGATAAATAGTGGTCAGAATTACTTGTCATGGGAGGGTCTCAGCACAAATTCCTGAAATGACTGCCAGTGCAGGCAAATATGGTGTTGGGTTTCTTCCCTTTCCTAGAAGGCAGTCATGATAACAGTGGGTTCCCATTGCTTTATTTACTGGCAGCCTAAGCAGAGAGCTCAAATTGAAGTAATTCCTTTTTGCCCATGTATCCTGTCAGTGGCATGTGAGAAAAAGCAGATACTTGGTTGTGAGCTGCTTGCCGTGCTGTATCTGCAGTGTGGATAAATCATGGGCTTCACTCTTCAGGGCATCTGGTCTGGAACATTTTGTTGGTAGTAAATTCGGGCACGAACAAAATACTGTGCTGTTTAATTGCCAGCAAGACCTAAAATGACTCACTTTGTGTTGTTTCTTTTTCTTCTTCCTCCACAGCAACTATAATGGAGAGGCAGAAGAGAAAACAAGAAATAGAGAAAGGACTGCAGTTCATTCAGTAAGTGGACATCCTCAGTATTCCCTGTGGATTTGGAAGTGGTCATCTTTCTGTTGAGGACTGCAGGAACTGAGTTTTTCCTATTCATGCTTTGGGTTTGCTGCATGGGAAAGAGACAGTGTCCTGAGGATTTTGGCTATGATTTTCCAGGGTATTTCTTGTCCTGTTAGCTCCCTAAACTTGAAATTCTATCATTTTAATATCATTTGGTTTTACCCTCCACTGTAAATTCAGTTCCAGGATGATCTTTACAGTCAGCATAATGTTAATAGTACTTGTACCTTCTACATCATCTTCAGCATGAAGATCTCAAAGTGCTCTCTCAACAAGGTTATCCCACCTTTGTTAGGAAGGGAGATAGTGTTTCAGTTCTGTAGGTGGAAAAGCAAGGTACATAACTTGTGAGCACCCCATATGGTATCTATAGGAAGAGTAGATGACCTGGGTTCTTTTACAGTTGCCAGCCTGGTAGATGTCTCAGATCACTCTTCTATGAATATCATGTGGCCTTGTAGAGCTTGAAGTGGTTGCTTATGTAATAGTTACAAATCCTCATACTTCCTTATAAGATAGAGAATATTTTTCCCTCCAATGTTTGAGTTAGCAGAGGCCTCTAACTCAGATCCAGGCTCCATCCTGAGTAAGGAAGTAGTAAGATTGTGATCAGATTGGTTTGGGGTTTTTTAAGGTCTGCTTTGAGTCTTGCAATTATTATGCCTGAAATGTGTGCCTGTATAGTAGGAACTCTCCCATCCCAGATCTTCCATTTTACATATTTGTATCCTGTAATATGGCCATGATATTTTCATCCCAGTCTGAGACTAAATAGGCCTGATAACCCAGTTTTGGAGAGGTAATAGTGAGATTTATATTGGAAGCACTTAAAAAATGCAGAAGATTCTGGGGAAGAAAATAATTTAGAAATGTGATATGCATCTGGAGCATATCTTGCACCCTGAACCAGGAGCAGTACCATATGTTGGTTTGTTTTGATGTAAAAGAGGGAGTCCAAGTTTGTTATTAGCAGCATAAATGTTTCTTACAAAGCCATGACATTTCCTTTAGTTAGTTTTAAGGAGTGATTAGATGAGATCTAAAAAATGTTTATTCTCTAATCAGTAAGTAAGATCATGTATGCACTGTAGGTGACAAAAGCTATGAAAGGTGCTAAGGTTTCCTCTAGAACCTATTGATTTGTCCTTGAAGAGAAAAATAAATAGATGTGGACCAAGTCTGGATGATTTGGGTGGTCCAATTTGAAGAACAGAACCTTTCTCTTAAGTCTCAGTGCTATTGTGGGGTAGGTGTTATTCTCACAAGCACTGCCAGTGTTTGTGGCTCAGCCTTGGCCAAGAAAGTTGGAGTTAAATGGTCTTCTGAACCTGCATTGTTTTCTCCATTCCTTTTGTGGGGTAGGCCTAAAGGCATGTGGCTAAGTGAAGGCAGAGAAAAGTGATTGCATTTATCTCTGTGTGTCTCTGGTCTCACAAAGGATTTGAGGAGGTCTTGGAGTGCTGCTTTGGTGCCTCTCGTTAGAGCCAGATGAATATGAAATACACTTGTATTCTTCTCAGCAGTCTCTCATGGGACTTTATTAAAGATGGGTTTTTTAGGTGGCTGTTGGAAGCACATTGCAGAGGAAAGTGTATGCACAGAAAATAAATGAGAATAAGACTCCTCTAGTCTCCAGTCCCTCTTAGACGTGTCCATTGCTTGACACCACTGTGGCTGTCACTGAACATAATGCTCTCTAACTGTGTTCTCTTTGCCTCAGCTGCCTTTGCAATGATAAAATGTTCAGTAACTTACTGAGATCACCAACACAGGACCAGAAAAGTAATCTCTTCATCAGACAAAAGCCCTTGTTTGCATGGATGCCTATTTCATGAGTATTTTCTCTTCTTTTTGTTCAGGTCCACATTACCCCTAAGTCAAGAAGATTATGAGGTAATGGAGATTTTGTTTGTTGAAGCTGGGAGCCCTCTGGTTAGCAAGATTTGTTCTTTTGCACAGCCATTAGTTTAGTGAAAGTGAAGAATGAAGAATGTGGGAGGGTCTGTCACAATTTGCCCGTGACTTAAAGTTTTACGGTTCTGACGATGACAGCTTTTGGGGAAAGGAGAAGACACTTGAGTGTTCAAGAAGAATGGGGATTTGACTGCATTAATTCTCCTCTACCAAAAATCCTGATGTTTTACGGGAGGGTAGGAATGCAGGAGTATCTTAGTGGGCAAGCAATTTGCTAAAAGATGTGGAAAGGAATGGGAAATTGTGAAGTCTCTCCTGTCTCTGAATATCCAGTTGAGTGTATTTGTTCTCTCCCTGCTGCCCAGGCCTTTTTGCAGAAGCTGGTGAGAAACTTGTTTGCAGAGGGCAATGATCTGTTCCGAGAGAAGGATTTCAAGCTTTCCCTGGTGCAGTACGTAGAGGGGCTGAACGTGGCGGATTACGCAGCCTCCGACGAGGTGACCATCCCGAAGGATCTCCTCTGCAAGCTCCATGTCAACCGAGCTGCCTGCTACTTTGCCATGGTGAGTGCTTCCCCAGGCCATCCCCAGGAGCCAGGGTTGCAGTGCTGTGCAGTTGGAAAAGATGGCAAGAGGCATTTCCCTGTTCAAACACTGGAGCAGACAACAACACACAGAAAAGTCTGCAGTCTCCTCACAATTGCACTGTCTTGTGAGACCAGAGGAAGGATGTGAGGAGAGGGGCCAGGCCTGAGGTACCTGACAGTGCAGTTCTGGTCTTCAGTAGTGAGGAATTAGTACCATCCAGTGTCTTCCAGTATTGAACAAGTATTCTTCTGGAATATTGTTTATTAGTTTGGAGGCTTTTGCTTCCTGCTTTGAAGCACTGGAAGAGAGTTGGAAGTCTTTGGGTCTTGAAGGAACTTGCAGTATACACATGGAAAAGGATTCTGAAATACCCAGGCTCTAAAAGGCTGCATGCTTCCATTTTACTAAGGCATGTAACAGCTTTCCTTTATGGCACAATCCCAGAGCAGGCCCATCCTGTTTATAAGGACACTGAGTCCCCAGAAAATTAGCAAGCAGACACATAATTAAAGACTTTCAAGTGTAACATGCTCAGGGTAGAGGGGGAGACAAGATAAGGTTGCTCAAGCAGCAGTTCTGTCATTCCTTGACTTTAAAATGTTTAGAGTTCTGCAAGATTTAACAAAATGTTCTGTTAATGTAGGTGTGTTTGCACACTGGTCTGTGAATGAGGTAACATATGTACTTCCACCTGCCACTTATATTCCTGTTTTCTGCTGAGAGGTAGAACATTTGCATTCAGAAGAACAAGTCAGTTTGCTGACTCCAGGTGGTCTGTTCCATGCAGGGGTTGTATGAGAAGGCACTGGAAGACAGTGAGAGGGCTTTAAGTCTGGACAAGGAGAATATCCGAGCGCTATTCCGGAAAGCCCGTTCCTTAAATGAACTTGGGAGACACAAAGAAGCCTATGAGTGCAACAGCCGATGCCTGCTGTCCCTCCCACATGTAAGTTTTGGACATACAAATCATCTCAGTTTTTGTCCTCAACATGCTTAGTGTAAGGCCAGAGGATAGTGGAAGAGAAATCCTGGCTGTTCCCAAGAATGTGCTTATGCCCGGAAATTTTGTCTCTCTGACTCAGAGATGTTTGTCCTCACATGTTTCTTCAGGCCAAGTCATGTCTTACAGGTAGTGCCAGCCAGGGATGCCAGTTAGTGACAGCAGGTTCATGGTCTGTTTGTGAAGAGCAAGCACCTACTCTAACAAAAGGTGAACTAAAGCCATGAGAATGCTTTAATTGGCTGCTTTTGTATCTCTAATGGAAGTGACTAGGAGCATGGGATAAATGGAACTGCAGCTCTGAAAGGAAAACACGTATGGTTTTCCTGGGCTGGATACAAATGTCTCACATTTCACTTACTGATAGCTAAGGCAAAGTGATCAAGCTTTTTATTTCTTGAGGAACATGCAAAGGTGTCCTTGACATCACATGGCATGGTTATTTTTGTGTTCAGGGATGTGCAAATTTTAGCATGCAGAGAGAACTATCTGCATATACCAGGAACTAAATATTTTCATGGTAATGCTTTTGAGCATCCTCTTAGGCCAGATACTGATCAGAAAAGCAAACTGTGATACATGGATTCAGATGAGCACTGGTGCTATCTTGGTTCTGATCCATCACAGTAATGTTAGTACAAGAAAAATGCATCCACCTCAGCAGAAGTTAACTTTCCTTTATTATTAGTGTTATAAAAACAATCTTTGAAAGCCTTGTTAGCAGTTAGTTATTCCTTTTGTCCAGCTTGTAAATTCTGTCATCTTTGGGCAGAACAGGCTGACCAAAACATATTAAAGATACAATGTTTGGGGAGTTGTTCTATAAGGAGCTGTTCTATAAACAAACCCTTTGATTAACAAAAGCATCTAATGTGGGTGTTCTTGTAAAGCTATATGTGGCTATATTTTACATTTCAGTTTATCCATTTTATTTAATTTGTATTTTGACTATATAGTTATATTTACATAGTTCTCATTATTATCATTACTTTATCAAACTTCTTTGTGCCAGGAAAGTTCAGCCTAAAAAACTACATATTGAGTGATCTGCATTTTCTATTCTAAACTATTCAGCCTTGTAAATTAACATACCCCATTGTTTTATTACCTGCTAACAGAAATCATAAGCCTTGTCTGCATTAAAGGCAAGTCATGCTATCCATCATTTCATTCTTGTTTCCATTACTCTCTGGAACACACAGGTACTTCCATTGGTGTAATTCCTGACAACTATGTTGTGGTCAAAACAGAGCCTTTATTAAAAATTCTGGTGATAAAGGATCTTCCATTATTTGGCTCACTGTTTACCAGAGTTAACTTATTTCTGAGTGCAGATACTCAGTGCTGCTAGTTTGCAAAAGTATGAAGTTATTACTTCTCTGTGGTATGCTTGTGTTTAGTATGGGCTGTTTTAGAAGAGGAAATGGACATGCTAAATTTAGTTTCTACTGAGTTCAGTGAAGATGCTACCAAGACTAATGTTGAGTGTGTGGGGGAGTGAGTACAATCAAAAAATGGCACTCCAAATTGACAGGAAAAGTTACTGGGGGGCTGGAAGAACCAGAGGCTTCTTGTTGAAAGGGAAAGAACTCAACCTGCAGGGAGAAGGAGATTGGAAAGACCAGCGTGATTAGTAGAGAGAAGAGGGCAAACTTCAAGATTGGAGATGAGGGGGGAAATGTTGGAAGATCAAAGAGGGCTATCACAGCAGGTTGGGCAGATCCTTTTTTTCTTTGAAAAAACTGTTAAAGTAGTATGATATTTTTGCAGACAGGGAGAAAGAGGAAAATAGAAGGCAACAGCTGCTGGTGATATATAAGTGTAGAAGACTATGGCAGGTTGTTAGTCTGGGCAGAAAGCCCATGGTGGTGTGTGAGTGGGCATGGACACTGGGCAGGGAGGATGGTAAAATGTCACACAATGGGCAAAGCTGAAGGATCTGCTTGACTAAGCTGAGGCAGTTTAACTGGAGCTATAGATAGTGAAAATGCCTTCTAGCTAGTAGGCTGAAAACTGAGACTTGGTTTCAGGTTTAAAAACAAGCAAAACAGGCTAGTGTGTGTACTGTCTGCATATCAAAACTGATTATTAACTCTGCAGCTGGCAGAGAGGGAAGACATGCAGGTTCCTTCCTGGGCATGGAGACATTGCAGAAGCTGTATCAGCAGCCAGCCTTGGCAGCTCCTTCAGCCAGCTGGCCAGCAGGACTCCTGAACCCTCTTTTCACAGAGTGGGTGCTTTTTTGGAAGCAGATATTTTATTCTGATCTTCTGCAGCACTGAATGAGTGTAGGGCAGAACTCCTGGTACAATTTGGCAGCATCTTGGCAGGACTGAATGACAAGAATGCTGAAGTCTGGACTCTGCTGGGGCTGTTCTGGAAATTATCTACGTGCTGCTGTCTGAAGTTGAAGCTTCTTGGTGCAGCCCAATCTGTATAACTGCATTCCTCTTGATTTCATTCTGTGTGCCACAAAGGCAAAACTGAAAGTGTCCCATCAATGGTTTTGTCCCCAGGATGAAAGTGTCACACAGCTGGGACAGGAGCTTGCCCAGAAGCTGGGACTGAGGGTTCGAAAAGCGTACAAAAGACCTCAGGTATGACTTATTTTGTCTTAGAAACTATCCTTTGCTTGTACAAATATACTTCTGCAGAAGTGGTAGCTGCTCTGCAGTTGCAGAGATGTGTACACAACCCTGCAAACTCTGCAAACAGTGGGTACACACCTGCTCAGAAGCTAATTGACACCAGCTGGATCTGTAACTTGGCTCTACAAGGAAGTGCTGTAGGTGTTTAAATGTGTACCCTGGGATGGAGATAGAGGGCGTTAGGCCACTGCTGCCCATAAAGCTGCTCCCCATAAAGCTGCCTCAGTCAAGGATTTTGTTCTCAGGAGCAGAGAACATGAGCTAGCAGTGGTGGCTGAGGTTTGCATTTGCATCCTCTGCCCTAAGCACAGGGGTGTGCTGAACAAACAGCCTGTTCCATCTGCAGAGGGGCACCTTTATAGCATGAGGTGGAGTGATTGGTGGGCATCTGGTTTGCAGAGAGCTTTTAGGGTAAATCTGGCTGTAACATGTTAATCCTCTCCCCAGCAAACCTCATGTGTGATTTGCCTACCCTAAGAAAACTCCTTGATCTTGTAGCAGCTTTCCACACTCCCAAATGATTCTGTCTCAAACAAAGGGAAGTTTATGTGGAAATACTTTTTGTAGCTGTTCACTGTGTTTGCCTTGCCACCTTTTTTGCTGCTGTCATGTTACTCAGCTGAGATGGGCTTAAACCACCTGTATGTTAGAAATATAAAAATTAAACACTGCAGAATGCTTTTTATTATTTGAAATTCTGTGAATGGTATTTTGTTAACACTTTGTGATCTCTTGTGTTGAGTTCCAGCTTTCAGTCCAGTGTGGTAATGCCTTCCCAAAGTAGTAATTTCTTAACAAAAAACAAACCCATCTGTTTCTCAGGGAAATTTTTTGCCTCCTGGTTGTGGGTCAGATGTTCTGAGGTATACAGAACAATTAAATGCCCTTTCTCAGTGTTGGCAAACATCAATAAATGTGCACTCTTGTGTCATAGTGGGGTAACCTTTTGGGCTGACTTTTACTTTTGGGCAGTGCTTGGAAGGAAACCATATTGTAACCCAGCTTTACCTAGTTTATGAGCATTCTTGGGCTGAATTCTGTTCTAAGACCTCTCTCTTCCTTGCAGCAGGAATTGGAAACATTCTCACTACTCAGTAATGGCACGTCAATCAATTCATCAAACCAGGTAGAGTTTGCATCCTGTGGTTGTTACTGTTTATGGGCTGTGCTGCTAGAATGCTTTAAAGTTTTATTTATGTGCAAATCTATAGCTGTCTTTTAGGTTTGAACTATTTTAATTAGTGTTTTCTGCTTTTAAGGGATACTGCCAAAAAATTAATTTCTTTGAAAATATTTCTACTGACATTATTTTTTTATGTCAGTAATTAGATTGCCAAAGATGGTTATTTTTCTTATTGTGAATGTTGGCTTTCTCTTGCATCTTAAATAAATTTTTGTTTTCAAGTTTTGCATATCTCATGGTAAGTAAAAATCAGAAAGTGCAACTGCTGAAGAAACATATAAAATTAAATCCTGTGATGTACTGAGCAAGGTACATACACAGTTTATGTATTATTGGTATTGTCCTGGGAGATCCAGCTGGGCAGGGCAGTGTACAAATACTAAGGTAAAATATAAGAAATTGCTGGTTTCCTTGTTCCACTACTGGGCAAACAAACGTTGTAACAAGCAAGCTCTTGCTGTTTTTACAGGCTGTTTGGTACTCCACAATGCTCCTTAAAGCAAATAAGCAATGAACTGTAAACGTTGTAATTTTCTACAACCAGATGGGGAACTAAAGAACTAGTTTACCTCTCACTGTTCAATGATTTGGCTTCACATCTTTCTAGCAAGGCCAGTCAGTTTTTTTAATAGTTGTGTCTAGTTTTTAATTTGAAAATATTTTTCTTTTATAAGAATTGAAAATAGTGCAAAACCCATTGTAGTAGAGGCAACATCACAAGACAAATGCTTTACTTGTGCCTTTCTAAGCTTAAGCTAAAGGCACACGTACTTACCTCTATTTATGTTTCTGTAAAATATGGACTCAATTTATTCTTTGCCTTGAGCTCCAAGTCAGCAGTTGTCTTGGCAGAAACATTTTCCTGTTTTGAATTTGCTGTAGAAGCTTGTGGTTGTTAGATTGCAAAATATGTGAACTAAGAAAAGGAACGTTGTGTAAGATCAGGCTAATCAGATCTCCCATACAGTGTGCTGACCACTGGTGTGTCCTGGGAGTTGGGACACAGTGTTGTCATCCACACATGAAATACCCTGTTCTATGTATGGAGTTTCTCACATGGTTGGATATTGTGCAGGTGTGGTTTTCCTTTGCAACAAAAGGGTTTGTCAGCTGCTGAAGGTAAACATGAGTAGGTTCCTTGGATCAATGGCCTCCTAAAGTTCATTGGTTTTACTGTTCCAGCACAGATAGAGGCCATAAAGGAAAAGAAAGGGTCATATACATTTAGGAGTAAAGAGTCCCACATGTGAAGTGTGATGTCTATTTAAAGATTCATTTCTCACAATATTTTTTCTCTCCCTTTTCCTACATCCTCTTTGCAGACTACTTCCAATGGATTGGGCTCAATAGATGACATTGAAACAGGTAAAGATCTGTCTCTCCTCAGATTTCTGTAGCTTCAGTGTGGTATGTGACCAGGCTGGCAGGCTTGAGAGGTTCATCACCTGCATCTGTGTCCCTTCTGCACACTCCCAGCTTTGGAAACTAGGAGAAGGAAAAAGTGGGGTAAAGCAGGAGTGTTTTTCTTGCAGAAACAGCTTTTTATCCCGGCCCAGGGAGAGACACATCTGGGATTTAAAAAGGGTGTGCTGAGGTACAGAGCTCTTTCCAGTTGGGCTTTCTTAAAGCTGCTCTTGGCAAAGCTTCTGAAACTCTTCTCCAAGGCAAAACAGTCTAGATAAAGTGAAGTTAAGGTTGTTTGTGCTCTGAGTGCATATGGTCCTCCAAAACATTGAGATGGAGGAATTGAAAACAAAGGAGTTGAGAGGGATCCAGGGAGAGTAAGAGTTCAGGGTTAAGCACTCAGGAGGAGAAGGAAAATTAACAGAATTGCTTTTCTCATGCTGGGAAACTAGTGACCTTAACTCTGCCCCTGTAGAAAGGCTCACTACCTTGTGTGCTGGAGCACTGAACTTCTGCCTCTGAGCATATCAGTCTTTGTTCCTTTGTAAGGTAGCTCTGTGTGTGGGAAGGTAAGTGTGAGGACTTATACCACAAATAGCAATTGCTCTTTTTACAGAAAGAAACTAATTTCGTAATTAGAGTGCTTTGGAAAACATGTTAGTTCTCTGTTGAATGCAAATTTAGTATCTGCTTGCTACATGAGATCATGAGACCCAGTTCTATGAATTAAGGAGAGTTTTTCACATTATCTTTCACATTAACTGGACTCCTACTACAAACTAACGAGTGACCACATCCAGTAAGCTCTTTGTCTAATCTGGATTTGGTGTAAGAGCAGCATGCCACCTTTGCTGCAGATCAGGCAGACAGAGTCTTTACTGCTAGGAAAACTTTGCAAAAGCACTGGAATTATTATTATCCAATTGCCCTGAGAGTGGTGTGCCACCAGGATGGCTGTGGGTGCTGGGTACCCTGAGAGTTTCAGATTCAAAGCTTATTTTTAGCAAGGGTTTTTGTGGTTATTGTTTTGTTTTGTTGTAATATGCAGACTTTTGAAGCCCTTTCCTCCATGTTTTGCTTGAAGTCATCTGATTAACTCAGCCCAATCCTGCAGAGAGATCATGGCCTCAGATCTGGCTCAGTATGGCCATTGACCAGCTAATGCACCAAGGAATCACTGCTGTTTTGGAGAGCATAGCTAGAAATAGTGCTTTTAAAAGCTCTGTACTTGCCCTCAGGGACAGGCAGGTGTATGCCCAGAGAAGCTACCAGCTGGAGGGGCTTGGTATGAGAAACTTGGTTCATGGGAGTGTGTGGACAAGCCCCTCATTGAATGTATTATAATAATTGGGGGTTAGTGTGATGGCAGGGGCAGGAATCAGCAGGTGTGGGTGTGCCTGTGAGCTACTCATCAAAAAAAGCTGTTTTATTCTTTTAAGATGAAGCAAACATTAGGGGAATGCAGAGGATGCATGAGCATTCTGTAACAAGAGTATGTGAGATGTGGGTATCCCATCTGGTGAATGAGGTCAGCAGATCTGGTGTCCTGAGGAAAGCAGGAATGGGAAAGGAGAGATAGAAAAAAATATTGGACAGAGTAGAGTGGGAGGAAGTGGCTGAAGGAATGACAGGGATTTGAGTGGTAAGGGAGAGGAGAGTGGGCATCTTCCCTCTTTGACTTACAAGAACCTGTTCATGCCTGTTCTTTTCCTTGCCCTTCACATGCACTGAGTTGTGGGGGTCTCATGTTTTTGTCTGCCTTTTGGGTTTGGGGCCTCTTGGCATGTATGGGGGCCTCTTAGGGTGTGGGAGGGCCTCTTTTCTTTGCTTCCTAGTCTGAGTGGAAAATGCAGGGCCTCATTCATTCCTCAGAGAAGGTCTGAACTGCTGGATCCTTTGGCGCCCTGTCATTGTGCACCCTTCTGCTCCCCGCTGCATTTGTCCCCATCCCTTCCGGCGTGTTCTGAACTTCTTGTTGGCCTCTGTAGGGATCTTGACAGTACTCCAGATTTAAACATCTGAAAAATGGGAAGGCACAAGCCATCCCTTTGTACTGCAGGGAATCTGGCCAAGCTTTCCATCCATGAGAAAAACTGGATAGCTGGCTCCCTGGTGGCTGGGGGCTCTGCACCAAAGGGAGATGAGATGAGATGAGATGAGATGAGATGAGATGAGATGAGATGAGAACAGTCATTGCAAAGGGAGGGGGAGCATGGGTTTTGAAGCCAAGCCTGATTGGTGGGGCAGCTGCAAAACTAAGGACATGCACCAGCCTTCCTTTGAGTCGCTGCCTGTGAAAAATGCATTCAGCTGCAGCACTGAAATCCTGTGTTGTATCCCATAAGATGTGTTTGCCTTCAGCAGCATTCTTGAGGATGTGGAGAGGGACCTGTGTTTGTTCCTTGCCACTTCCCCTGCTTCCCTGTCTTTTGTCATGGCTCAGCCTCCAGTGCCTTCCACAGTGACTTTTGATGTGGTCCATCCATGTGGACCATTCACAACAAACACTGGAGGAAAGGTTGCAGGGTGCTGTGCTCCTGGTGGGGTTAGAGGTAAGGGGCATGCCTGTGTTTGTCATCTCTGCTGTTGTTTTGTTCAGGACCTGGGCATTTCCTGGAATTGTTAGTTTGCTGAGCTCTCTAAGAAGGCACCAGCACATTCCTCCAAACAAACAGTTTGCTGCTGTACCACGGCTCACTCACGGTCCCTGACACAGAGGGATGGCCAAGTTCTTGTGGGCTGGTGAACGGAACTGGTGCAGACAGGATGCAGCATTTCTTGCTGGGTCGAGTTTTGTGTCTCTGAAGCTTGTCTAGTTTCTATCCCAATTTTATCAGTCTTTCTAATAAAAGCTATTGTCTCTCTTTCCAAACTTTGCCTTGCTTTTATAGCTTTAGTCTGTTGCAGTTACAGTGCAGCCAATGGGATGTGGATGGAAAAGGTAGCATCTTTGTCATATTTCTTTTCTTTTATTCCAGGACATCTGCACAGGGGCAGAATTAAGGTAGTTTGGGTGCTTGGTTTGAGAGCTGCAAATGTAATGCTGCCATTTTCCAAATTTCTAACATTTGAACTTCTTTTTTAACCTTTAATTGTTTTTTGAGAATAAAATGCTCTTCTGTGAAGAACATGTGCTTGCAACTTTAACTTCACTTAACATAGGTTTATATTGCATGATGGGAACATCATACTACTTCAGTAATGTACTGGAGGGGGAAAGAAACCTTAGGGAAAACCATTGGCTGTTTCCTGCCTTGAACTTGCCTCACACGAGTTCCCAAGGGCATGTTTGCTGATCGGATATTGAGGGGGAAAATGAGTAGTGACCTACCACTTTTGGACATCAGAAGGGACTTCAGGGCAGAGAATTTACTTGAGTAAAGATAGCTGAGTGAGTCTGATGGGGATTTTTGGGACATATTAACACAACCTGGTCTGACCACTCGATCTCAGCAAGGCCTTGTGTTTTCCATCTTCTTCTTTCTATCTTCTTCCATTTAGGATGCCTATTTAGGGTTTTTAGAAAGGGTATATGAGTAAGCAAGCTTTCAGCTGGGATATTAAAGCTCCAAGGAGTAGAGAAGACAGTGATCATTAGTGAGGAACATTAAAGAAAGAACCAGGTGGTGAGTTACAGAGAAATTGTATTCTGTGCCACTGGCCTTTGGTCCTGGCCCCAGTGAATTCGGTAACTGCTCAGCCACAGGTTTTGTGTTGCTCCTGGTTGCTGTACATGCTTGCCAATCCTGACAGTCAGATTGGCACTGACTCTCAGAATATGTTTCAGCTGTTGGTGAACCACTGGAGAGTGGGAACTAAAATGAAGGGGCAGGTACTCTTCAGACTAAAGCCTCTCAGAAAATTGGCATATTTGGTTTTTGTGATTTGATGGAGTTGTACAATATTGGTTTTGCCTTGTTGTGCTCTATTGCCTCCTGCAAGAGGCTCTCCTGGTGACTGGCTCTGTTTCTCTCTCATCACAGACTGCTCTATGGACCTGCAGTGCCTCTCAGCTCCTGTGGCCACCTCCCTCCCTGTGAGCGAGGGGCTGGCCCCTTTGCCCTCTGACTCAGATGCAAAGGGTTTGCCCACCTCGCTTCCTGCTGCCAGCTTGCTCCCATCTCCAGACTGTGTGCCCTTGCCAGGGCCTGAGAACACAGAGGACTTCACAGATGGAGACATCATTGGGGAAGAACTAGACTCCCTCCTGGATTCCCTTGCTGAAGGGTCACCATATCCTCTAGTAAGAGTGGGAACTGCTTCTTTCTTCCAGATAGGTCCTTGGAGGTCTTTGGAGCATGAGGGTGTGCATACTGCCTCTCATTCTCTTTCTGTAATTACTTTGTCCTATCTCTTCCTCTGGCAAAACTCATTCATTCTTTCCTTTATTTTTGCTACTGTCAATATGTCTCCTCCAAGGCTGCTTTGCTGCATGCGGCTTCGGGGAGCTGCCTCTCAAAATATACCCAAGCCCTCCCCTGACATCTCCTTCTACCTAGCCTCTCATGTCTGTGAAGTTGAAGAAAGTCTGAGAGCAGAAATGAGTGTGGTGAAGCAGGAATGATGGATGTATTTTATACAGTGAGCATGCTCTAATCTCCTTATACTTTCTGCAGGTTGCACTCAGCTAAGTTCATTGTACAGGTCTGGGAGCTGCATAGACAATCTATATTCATACTTATGTTGGATTTTAGTTGCCAGTGTTGGTTATGTGAGCCACCTGGGCCTGGAGGCAGTATAGTGATTTTCATGTTGGAAAAGCCCCAATGAGCAGTGCTGTGGGTTTTTGTGACCTTTGCACTGTGTGTACTTGGCTGCCTTGTTTCTCAACCTGAGCTGCTTTAAGTGCCCAGCGCAGGGCATTGCCTTGCAGACTGATGAGCTCAGGTATCCCAACACCTCCTCAGGGATCCTAGTGCACACTGTTTGCAGTACAGAAAAATTGGAAAGTCTGTGGGAAGTCTTCAGGTGGATTGAGCTGCCTGGTATCCTTTTGCTCCAGCTAGTATAGAATGCCCTTCACTGGGAGCCTGTTGCTCTCTGTTGTCATGGTTTGACCCCAGTTAGCAACTAAGTACCAGATAGCTGCTCACTCATTTTCTTCCTGCCCCTTCCCCAGTGAAGAGGATAATTGAAAAATAACTCCACAAACTTGTGGCTTAAAATAAGAACAATTTCATAATTGAAACAAAATAAAATACAGTATTAACAGCAACAATAATAATAGGAGAGAGAGGGAGGAATAAAACCCAAGAGAAACAAGTGATGCAAAGAACAATTGCTCACCAGTTGCTGACCAATGCCCAGCCTTCCTTGAGCAGCAGTCAGTGACCCTGACTGCTTCCCCCAGTTTATATCCTGGGCATGATGTTCTCTGGTATGGAATATCCCCTTGGCTTGTTCAGATCAGCTGTCCTGGCTTTGCTCTCCTCCATTTGCTTGTATACCTGCTCGCTGGCAGAACATGGGAAATGAAAAGTCCTTGATTTAGAGTAAGCACGACTTAGGAATAACCAAAATATCAGTGTGTTATCAACATTATTTTCATTCTAAATCCAAAACACAGCGCTGTACCAGTTACTAAGAAGAAAATTAACTCTGTGCTGGCCAAAACCAGGACATCTCTTTTCAGTCTTTGCTCCTCAATACTAATTCACTATTTATCCTCCTTCTTGCTCCCCTGAAGTCTCTGGTCCAGGGCACCATTCCTACCAACCTGCCAACAGAGATGCCCCAGCTGATCCCTGTGTTCCCGGGGGGAACGCCGCTGCTGCCTCCAGTCGTGACAGCCAGCATCCCTGTCTCCACCCCTCTGCCACCTGCCTCCTTTGGCCTGGTCATGGATCCCACCAAGCAGCTCTCCTCCTCCTCTGTCCTGGATGCCTTCGAGGCCCCACCAGGAGGAAGTGGTGGCTCCACTTTAGATTCCCTGGATTCCCTGGATCTGCTTCCATACACAGATACACGGCTTGATGCCCTGGACTCCTTTGGGACAAGCAGGGGGTCGCTGGATACCTTGGATTCCTTTGCCATTGGTAGGTGCGGGGTGATGTGGTTTGTGTTGCCTTAGCTGTGAATGCATGCCAAAAATATTTCCTTCAATGCTGAGGGCATCTGTCCGGTAGCTTTCTCTGCTGGTGTGGCAGAACAGGAATATAAACATAGAAGAGAGCAGGGAATTGTCTTGGACAGAGTAACTGATTATGTTCAGCTCAAAATTGATAAGAAAATCTGTAGGTATGTAATCCCAGATAATCAGTACCTGCATGGAGTGAAATCTAAAGAGGAGAAAGGAACATAAAGGTGTATAATGATGAGTGATGAGATTTAAACTTGGGTTGGTGTCCAGAACACCTCCCTTGGCACAATTTGCTGGACTATAGCATGATTCCTCCACCTTCTTCCTCAATGACTCTTTGACATTTTGCACAAAGTGAGCAGAATGATAATGACTGTTTTGGATGATACAGAAACTTGTTGAGCTGGGCAGAATGGTAGGGGCCAAGATAGGTCTTTCCTATCTCTGGATTCAGGGCTATGAGTGTCATCTGGAATGGGCACTGAACTCTGATGTCACAAGGAAAAAAGCTGTGGAGGATGGTGGGCAAAGACTAAGTCCCCTCCTGTTCAGGAGGGAAGTGGTCTTCTCGGTTCACTTTTTCCCAGTATTGCAGTGTATTGGCAGCAAAAGTGTTTTGAGAACAGCAGAGATTGGCCACTTGAACACTCACATTCACCTCAGCTTTGGGTGATGGAATGCCAGTTCTCAGCAGCATAGAGTTTGGTTAAGTAAAATTTCTGGGACAAGAAGGCCTTTCCTGGAGTTTTTCTGAGTCTAGACAGATACTTTGGGAAGAAAGTATTAAAACATTATGAAATAAATGAAGCAAATTAATTTAATAAGCTGTTGTTTGTTCTTTGCCTCTGAGAGTGAAATGATTGGTTTTATTTTGTGGGGCTCTTTTCCCTTTTTTTTTGGCCCAGAAGAAACTAGCTCTCAGGAACTGCGACACCCACCTGGCAGCCAAAAACCAGCCCCAGTGGTGAGTGAACTACTGCCCCGTGCTGAGATCCCAGGGTGCTCTGGAGCCAAGGTAGTAGTAGTGGTGGTAGAGGTTACTTGGGTGATGTAGGTAATTTGGGCCCCTCTTCTTACCCTGCCCTGGTGAGTGTTGCCTCCCATGTTGTGGCAAGGCAGGTAAAGATTGTTTTTATCCATAACTCCATATTGCCAAGGTAAACATGGTGTGATCAAGGTTGTAAGTTCAGCAGGGGATCATGGAGGCCAGGGTCCTACTGTATCTGGCAGCCACACTGTGCTCAAGGATGGGGCAGAGTAAGCCAACTTTGACTTCAGATTACTGAAGTTCTTTGCTGCTCTCTGCCCCTATCAGGAGGCTTCTCCAGATGTTCTGCCTCGTCCTGTGTCTCCAGTCGTGGAAAAAACGGGGAGGATTAGTAAGCTTGGAACAAAAGTTATTCTTGAGTTCCTGTCATCTGCTGGCCCTGTTAACATCAATGTGAATATCTCTGAAGATTGACTGATAAGCAGTTTGGGTTTTTTCTTAGGTTGGGATAAGACTGATTTAAAAGATTTCATTGCAGAGTAGATTGTGATAGAAGGAATGGGAAGGAGCAAGAAGGGCATTTTGTTCTGTGGCTCATGATAGAAAACTAAGATCCCTTACCAGTAGGAAAGAGGCCTGTCTTTGAAGTGAACACACCACAGTGTTCATTCTCCTTGAAAAAGTTCGTCTCTTCTAGAAATGTCATTTCAGATGTGAAAATTTTTATGAGAGAGGAAATGAAAAAGGTTTTGAGACTGGAGTGGTGCTGGGGGTTGGAGAGGTTTCTTGCTCATGTGGTTGCAGAGCTGAACAGAGAGGTGTGTGTATTTTCTCTCAGGGCAGCCTTGGTGGAGGGAGTCACCCAGCTGTGCCCAAGGCCACCGAGCACCTGCTGTCCCAGCCAGAATCAGTAATGCCCAACACGGCTCTGCTGGTGAAGAACCCTCTGGCATCTACTCACGTTTTCAAACAAGCCTGTCATATCTGCTACCCCAAAACAGGTGATGCATTTGCTCTGCCACCAGAGCACTGGCACAGACTAGGAATTGGCTCTCCCCAGGCTGATGGGGTTATTCTCTCTGGCAGGGCCCAAGGCTGGCGATTACACCTATCGGGAAGGCTTGGAGCACAAGTGCAAGCGGGACATCCTGCTGGGCAGGCTGAAGAACTCAGAAGACAAGACCTGGAAGAGGATCCGTCCTCGCCCAACCAAAACCAACTTTGTAGGATCCTATTATCTGTGCAAAGGTGATCTGCGGCGTTTGGTCACTGGGAAGGGGCTGTGCCAGGGGAGACTGGGAGGGAAATTCTGTTTGATATTGCCTGCTGGCTCTAGGGTTGCCTGTCCTATCAGTAGCCTATGAACTGGATGTCTCAGTACAGTGAAGGGCAATGAACTGCCTTATTGTGGAGAGCAGGCAGCTTATTAAGTAGTGGAGCAGAAGAGTTCTAAAGGCTCAGTAAGCTGATGTGCACAGTCGAGCGCTCAGAGCTGCTCTGCTGACATGGCCTTTACTGAGAACCTGCCTCCTATACATGTGCTCACATTAGTCCCACTCAACCCAGCTGCCCCATGGAAAAAACTTAATCTGTATTGGCTTTAAAAGGAGTTAGTTAAATCATGATCTGTCTCTGGCCAGGCACTGAATTAAAGTTGGCCTTTTGTTTTTCCCTCATAGCAACATTACTGGAGATTGTCACCATTCAGTAGTTTGCATTAACTCCTGAATGTCTAGATATAGGTGAACTTGGGAGGAGATGTCTTTTCCTTTTTCTTTTAGCTCTCTGTTTTCTTGCTTTCAGTTCCATGTGAGGCGTGGGCAGTGGGAGAAGACAAGAGAGAGTTTAGTTTCTGACTGGGCCGCCCTGCCTGTGTGGTGGTGTGTGCTGTTGTTGCTTTGTAGATATGCTTAACAAGCAGGACTGTAAGTACGGGGATAACTGCACCTTCGCGTACCACCAGGAAGAAATCGACGTGTGGACGGAGGAGAGGAAGGGGACCCTCAACCGTGACCTCCTCTTTGACCCGCTAGGTGGGATCAAGCAGAGCAGCCTCACAATTGCCAAGCTCCTCAAGGAACATCAGGGCATCTTCACCTTCCTCTGTGAGGTACAGATTTGGTAGGGGGGGACAGGCATCCTTCAGAATCTCTTCAGAATGTGTCTGAACCACTGATATGATGATAGTTGCCATCACGAAAATAGGGTGGGATGACTCTCACAGCTGGAGTGCTTGCAGTGGATGTCTGTAAACTCTTCAGGAGGGACAGGTGAGGAAGGAGAGGCAGTGGGGGAGCCCTGTGTGTTAGGGAGTGTTTTGACTGTCTGGAGTTTAATGATGGTGATGATAGGGATGAGTGGTTATGGTAGGAATAGGGGAAGGCCAATAAGGTGGGAGTCTGTTACAGACCACCCCACCAGGGTGAAGAGGCAGACAAAATATTCTATAGGCAGATGGGATAAGGCTCATTGTTGTTGGCCCTTTTTCTTGTGGGGGACTTCAGTTTACCAGATGTCTGCTCTAAGTACAACACAGCAGAGGAGACAGTCCAGGAGGTTCCTGGAGTTTGTGGAAAATAACTCCTGACACAGCTGGTGAGGGAGACAGCCAGGGAAGGCATCCACTGGATCTGGTGTCTGTGAAGAGAGAAGGACTGGTGGGTGATGCAATCGTTGGAAGCCATCCTGAGTTTTCAGTTCTTGGAGAAATAAGGAGAAGGGTCAACAGAACTGCCACCTTTCCACTTCACCTTCTGAATGGCAGACTTTAGCCTTTTCAGGAGTCTGACAGAGTACCTTGGGAGGCAGTCGTAAAAGGAAAAGGAGTCCAGGAGTTTTGCAAGTCCAGGACATTCTGCAAGAAGGAGATCTTAGAGGTGTAGGAGCAGGCACCTGTAACTCTGTGTGTCTGAGTCAGTGCCCTGCTCCCAGAAGGACAGTGAGCATTGTATGCAGGAGAAAGTAGCTTTTCTCCTTAGCCCTGCAGCTGAACCAGGTGCTCAAAGCCTCATGGGATCACCCATCTCTTCCTCCATCTTGACATGTTGCTTTGAATTGTAATTTAGCCCCAGTTACTTTAGAAATTGGAATTCCATAATGCAACAAATCCCCACTTGATGTCTGTGCAGAGCTACTGAGTTGGTCAGTTGAGAATTGCCTCATATCATCTTAATTGTCTGCAGCACAGAGGTCCTCATGTTGGCAGTGCATGTAAAGGATGTATTCTTTGCTGTGAAGTGGCTGTTCTTTTATTTCTCCCTTGTTCTTGTTCTGTTGGCTAACAGGGAAAGAATATGCAGCTCTGACCAAAATTTTTCCAACCACAATGGGAAATACTGTTGAGAATAAGCCAAAAAATGTTGTTCAGAAGCTTTTCCAGAGATTGACTTGCTTTATTTTAAAGCCCTACCCCAAAGTTTTCACCACATTTCTTTCTAACTTTGAACATTAGAATAAGCTGGCTCCGGTTCTTCTTCCTCCTCTAAGCGAAGCCGCTCTGGTTCACTGCTCTCTAAGATTTTCCCAGTATGCTAATTCTTCTCTTCTCAGATTTGCTTTGACAGCAAACCCCGGATTATCAGCAAAGGGACCAAGGACACACCATCTGTCTGCTCCAACCTTTCTGCAAAACACATTTTCCATGACAACAAGTGAGTGAGCAATTTTTTCTCCTGATGGGAGCTATCTCTTACAAGTCCAGCCAGTTTAACTCCAGGGTTCTTGTCTCTTTCTTCCTTTCCTCCCTATGGGTTCTAATCATAGGACAGCTCAAATCATGATAAATAGCACCATGGGCTTCACCCTGCATATTTGCTCCTGGTGCTGAGGGATTTCAGGCATCAGCAAAGCCCTTTGGAGTCAGTCTGTTAAGTTTTCCATTGACTTAATTTGCCTTTCAGTTTGGCCTTTGCAAAAAGGTCAAAACAAAGATCCTCTAGCTGAGAATCCTGCCTCTGAATATCTGGTAATGAATATTTAGGAAAACAAGTATAACAAACACTTCAAGTACACTGTCTTACAGTTCCTTCTGGTTCCTGGCAATCTGAGACGTGGGTAGATGCTGAACCAGAGGAGCTGATCTCTTTGCTGTGTATTTTGAAACGTGTCTGATCTCTGAATTTAGGCAGAGCATCACCCATGTGCTGAGGGTGAAAATAACTACCCAGTCTTGATAAAGTGGGAGGGCAGGGGCTTGCTTTTCCCAGAGGGAATCTACCCTTCCCAGAATCGATTTGCTTGTGTCCTTTGCCTGCCCAGTCAAACATTTGGATGTCATATATAAGGAGGAGATGGGGAAGGTTTGATCATCTGGAGCTTTGTATTTCTCTGCAGGTGTCTGGTCCACATTGTGCGTTCCACCTCCCTGAAATATTCCAAGATCCGTCAGTTCCAGGAGCACTTCCAGTTTGACGTGTGCCGACATGAGGTGCGCTATGGCTGCCTGCGTGAGGACAGCTGCCACTTTGCTCACAGCTTCATTGAGCTCAAGGTCTGGCTGCTGCAGCAATATTCAGGTGAGTGTGACTTGGCTGATTGTGTTGTGTATACCTGAGTTTCTTCCAGTGTGTACCCAGGGCCAGTGAGAGGGGAAGAAGGTGATTTGGGAGTACTGAGAAGGTGTCACTCGCTCGTGCATATTACTTACTCTGCCTCCTCAGGCACACAAAAAAGAGACCAAGGTGTTCTGGGAGGTGATTTGGCCCTTGTCCATTTACCGGAGCAGGACTAATATAATTTGCAGGCCAGAAAGCCTTTCCCTTAGGATCAGCTGAATAAATTAATATGATAATTAGGTAGAACTGAATCCTAAAAAGTGTTTGGTGCTTAAATCTTGTGCAAATAGCAGTTGGACCCCTGAGTGAACATGTCTTGCAGTGAGAATGGCAGCATGCACAGGTGACAAAGCAGTTGGTTATATAAAGAAGGCTGTGGATCTCCAGTTTCTCAAAACAAATTCACCAGCAGCAGGAAATGGCAAGATACTTGGTATTTGCCAAAAAGCCTTTGGTGACGTGCCTCAGGAGAGGGTTTTACAGAGATTATACTCAGGGAAATCATACAGTGACACTGCCACATCTGGCACTTTCAGTCCTGTCTCTGTCTCTCTGTCTCTGTCTGATACAGTGGAGGTTTTCTCTGGCTGCTGTCCTCTGCACAGCTGTTGGCTGTGTAGATATTTGTTCACCCACAGCGCTATCTACATGCTTTTTCACCACAGGATCTCATTTAGTGCAACACCCAGCCTGGTAATGGGAGTACTTCAGAGAGGAAACACATTATGGATGTTTCTCACCATTCTTTGATCTCATAATCGATGTTCAGTGCAGCCCTTGGCCTTGGCTTCAGCTCATGAGGGACAGTGATGAACAAGTATCACACTGTGGCAAATTCCGTCTTTAATCTTTCCATTTGCCCTCATTTACTTGTTGCCTCAGGAGATTAGAAAATTACAGCTCTGGAGTTTCTAAGATAGCACATTGCCTGTGAGTTATGGGCCACCACTGTTGCCCTACATGCTTGTGGTACTGCTCATTGTACTCTGGGTACTCTAATAATCAAGGATCTTTCTTTTTTCTTCATCCCATGGTTGGTTAATTTTTGTTGTTTTGGTCTTTTTTGTTATTTGAAAAGTTTCTTTGCTCCCATCTTCATTCCCTCTCTGTTCCTTCTCTTCATCCTGCAGAAGAAGCAAACTGATTTTTTCTTCTTGCCTTTTTTACTTGAAGAAATTATTTCAAAGGGAAAGCTGAGGAGATGAAACAGGTCATGAGTTAAGCTGCAGAGTTGATCATTAAGCCTTGTGCTTACTTCCACCTTTTCCAGCAATAGGAGGGACATTATCTTGTGGGGTTTTTTTTCTGCAGGGCTGTATATATAAACCTTTCATTGTGAGTTTTCCTCTCCCAAGTGTAACATTCATTATGGAAACCAAGATTAAAGGTAGTTCTTGCCATTCTCTGGGAATGCTTAGCTCTGGAGCAGGAAGTTTCATTTGGGCACTATTTGCTCAGCAAGAATAGGAAGCAGGCAGCTTACATTTGAAGTACTTCACAGCTATTTGTGCATTTACAGAGCTTTTGGCTTTGTTCATGGGGATAAAGGATTGTATTAGTGGAGTAAAGGTTCCCAAGATCTGAAAATTGGACAGGCAGAACTGTTTTCTTGTTCACTGTGACTTTTCACAGACAGCTCTTGCTATCTTCTTCCACCACTGGTAATAACAGACTCTTTGTCTTCACTAATGATGTTGCAAAAGATGCTGAAATGTTAAAAGTAATCAACACATGGGCCTTTTAGTTCCCAGCATATTTCTTTGTGACGATTCATGCTTTGAAAAGTTGGTAGATTGGAAACCATCCTTTCACATTTGGGAGCATTTTTCTTTCCCAGCTACCACATTTCTTGACTGTATTGTTGAGATAGTTCTTGTGACTGCCTTCTTCCAGTTCCAGAATTTTGAACTAAGTTTGAAATTCAGTTTTCTGACAAGACCTGTGTATGTTTCTCCCTTTGGTTCTGCACCTAATGGATCATAGGTGTGCAGAATGGAGAAGGTGAGAGCTGCTTCAGCCCTTTTCCTGCCAGGTCCAGTGTTAACTTGCTAAAAAGTGTTAACTTTTTGTTGTGATTTTCCCAGCTTTAAAGTTTTTGTCCCCAAAATACAAATCATCATTGTGCCAACCCTGGAATGCTTGGACATGGAAGAGGGAGTTGCAATTTTTCTAACTCTACACCATTTCTTCTGAGATTAATGGTTAAAGACATAGAATATTCACCAACAGCTCTGATCTGTAAGCAGCAGTACTAGTTATGCAGTAGCTGCCATTTTGAATACCTGAGCAAATATTCTTGAAGAATGGTGAAGTTTTCTGAGTGCTTTTCATCCTGTTCAAGCCCTATGCAAATGGCAGTAGTGTTGCCTGATGGGGACATGAAGAACCGAAATCACAGACAGGAAACTGAGGTCAGGAATGCTGTGACTTACCCAAGATACCCACAGCCTAAGATGAGATGAAAACTTTGTTTGATGGCCCTTAAGTTCTGGAACTTGCTGTCTCCCAGATCCATGATTGTGTTTATGTAATACTCATGGGGAACACCTTACTTCAGTAACAGAAGCTGTAGGCATCAGCAGAGCAATCAAATTTGCAATGTCCGTGTCCTGGAGATGTTGCATCCAGGCAATCCTCAGCACCCCTCTTGCTGCAATCAGCTACCTGTGCAAGATATTTGCTTCAGTTTGTTTTGGCAGTTGTCTTAAGTCTTTAGAGCACTTAATAACTTGAATGCCCATCTAGCTGGCTGGTGCTAACAGAAGCTGTTCCCTTGCCACTTGAGCTGGTCAGGAGCTAATTCCTTAGATAAGGTCTGACCAATCCTTTTTCTTGTTGTCTGATGTTATATTTCTGATATATGAGACCTTGCAGATCTTTCCTCATTGGTTATTTACTAGCAGCTGTTCCTTGGTTTTGCACTGCTAGTCTTTCTTTGCTGCCTTGGTTGTGCTTGGTGTCTTTATGTGTTGAATTTCAACTTTCCTCTTTGCCTGTTGATTGATGGGGAGCCCTCTCAACTTGAAGGTGTAACAGGCTAATTAATCCCAGCAGGTAATAGGTGAGACTTGTAGGGTCTTGGAGATGCTAGATGTCTCTGTGGATATCTGTGATCTTCCAAGCTAGAAGCAAAAATTCCATATACAGTAGATCAGTAGTAACAAAGCATTGCCTTTAGGACCTTGGTAGAGTCTGTTAATATGGGGTTGGGGGACAGCATTGGTCAAGCTCTTAGCCTTTGAGAAGAATTATTTTCTTGGAAGCAATGTCTGGGTCCTTTGCAGACTGCCTGAGCAGAAAGCCAGGTCTGAACAAGCCCAGGAAAACTGAACTCTTCTCCTTTTGTTTGGCTTGTGTAGAGAAGATCTCCCTTAGCAAGGGATTAGACATGTTCTGTGGTGGGTTCTGTCACAACTCAGTCCTGACATTACCAGGGGATGGGAGCTGTCAGCTACTCAGGGGTTACTAAGAACAAACTAAAAAGACCTGCAACCCCTCCCTCTCTTCTCTTGGCTGAGGAGTAGCTCTGTTCTGTCTCCTTTTTGTTCCCAGGAATGACCCACGAAGATATCGTTCAGGAGTCTAAGAAGTACTGGCAGCAGATGGAAGCACATGCCAGCAAACCAGCCAATAACGTGGTAAGTAAGGTCCATATCAGGCTTGGAGCTAGATTTTGCTCCCAATGGTTCCAGCCCTTTCTCTCTTCTCCTCCCACTATTGTGCCTGACAGGTCCCAGGCAGACCAGGCTGGCCACTGAGGTGGAGGAGAGCTGAGAGCTTTCCAGTTGCAGTGCTGTTGTTGAGCTTTGTGGGGAGCAAATGTGTCCTGCTGCCCTTTAGTGGCCAAGGGGCGTTGGAGCAGTTTGAAGGACTTCTACGGAATGACTCATGACCTCTAGGACTGATCTGAATGCAGGAGTGGGTGGAACTGGCAGCCCAGGTGCTGTTGAGGCTGACAGAGACCTTGGTGGTGTTTTACCAGGAGGAGTCTGGGAGCTTTGCCTTTTTTTGCCACCAGTCTCTCAAAGTGGAGGGCTGCACCCTCCAACACTGCCAAGGGCGTACCAGGGTAGTGTGAGAGGGGTTACAAGCAAAGGGCTCTTCTTTGTTTACTTCCCTCTGTCTTGTTGGCTATGGGCAATGCTGTCTTATCCTTTTTACTTTACCCCAGGTACTGTAGGAGCAGAACTCACCCAGTGAGGACAATTCTCAGCCCAGTCCTGAGGTTGAACTAAAGCAGTTTTTGCCATTAGTACAGGAGAATGGTGGGGAAAGTGGTGTAAATACTTTTTGTTACCACTTGATAGCTTTTTTTAACCTTGGTGAACCTGAACTTGACATCTCTTGGCCTGTACCTTACTGAGTGTTTCACCTCTGTGTGGGATCTGTCACCCAGGAGTTCCTCTGCAGAGACCAGTGCTGAGTGCAGTCTGTGAGCACCCTGTGCAGGAGATGTTTTAGAGGAGAGGAATCTGAATCACTCATGTGATGTTTAGCTGCTGTTCTTTGTCTTGGTTGTATGGCAACAGAAGTGTTCTGAAGGCTGTAGGACACTGATGCTGGGAAAGCATGTGTGGGAAGGTCTGATGGGCATAGCTTAACCTAACAGAAAAGATCCAGGTGACTGCACTTGCAGTGGGCTCTGTGTCCATCTATGTATCTATGCACTGGTTATGCTTCATGAGATGGATTCATCTTTGAGGAGATGCTCAGTAATAAACCTGTGCAGCTGTTGTGGTCTGAAATGGTTGGAGGAGAGGAATGGGAAGCAGCAGTCCAGAATGACCAAGGTCTCTAGTTCCCAAAACTGTCTGATTTGCTTAAGGAATATGTTCTAACCTCTCAGGAAGCTGAGTAGGACAGTTTTACACATCCTATATTATATGAGAAGTGGATGATCTGAATGGTCCCTGCAACTAGAGCTGGCTGTGACCTCTCTGCCTGGTGTGGGGGCAGAGGCAGTGGCCTGCATCTCCACATGGGAGGAAACTAAATGTGAATTTGCAGAATTTTGTGACAGCAGTTGGATTTATATCAGCAATCACTGCTCTGTATGTGCCTTGCCTCAAGAGCACAATCCAGAGATTGGTGTTGTCCTGCCTGCTGTGAATTTACCTGCATTTTCAAGAAAGCTCTGTCTTGCCATTCTCTGTGTGTAATAAGGGGATTTTTAAAAAAAGATAAAAGGACAGCTGTTCTCCTGTAAGCCTTGCAGCTTCAAATTCACCTTTGTCTGGAGGTGCTGCTGCTGGAAGAATAAGCTGTACAGTGGGCATGGTCAGAGCATGTCCCAGAGCAGGACTGCACCCACCACCCTTCCAGGGTGCAAAGGCAAAGCAGCAGCCGTGTTGGTACAGTGAGAAAGTGCTTGCCAGCAGCCCCACCAGCTGTCTGTAAGGACTGGCAGCCTGGCACTGGCACTGTGCAGGGAGACAGTAAGTCAGTCAGATGTATGTGTTTGCAGTAGCACACCATGGCTTTGGCAGCAGCACGTCCTCAGCCAGAGGGCTGTGCTTTGGGATGAAACTCTGGCTTGCTGCCGAAGACCCTGCAGGCAGGACTAGCTATGTGTTGAGAGATGTTTACTTTTGCCATTGTTTTCTCCTGTGCAAGCAGGCTAATGTGACTCAGAGTTTTCTCAGTGTCCTTCCAACTTTCAAAGTTGGCTGCCTGGCAAAGACAACTTCCCAGGAGCGCTGTAAAAACAGACCCCTCCTTCCCACCATCCTGTGTGATCCACTCTCACTCCAGTGCCCTCTGGTCAGCGGAAGCAAAGTTGCTCTGGGGGATTTTGCTGCAGTTTTGTCACAGCTGCCAGCTGGACTCAGCTCCTGGGGCTGTCCAGTTGTGGAGAAAAGAGGCAGGCAGCATGCAGGGGCCCCAGTAGCTGTGACAGTGAAGGTCAGGAGGCTTAGCAAGAAATGAAAAATGAAGATACAGTGCTTGCCAAGCACCTGCTGGGAATCTTGCACTTGGCCTCACAAATTTGGTCTCACAGCAGCTGCTGTAGGAGTAAACCCAGTGGCCACAGATGGGAAAAGCCAGTCAGCAGGAGGGGCTGCTGTATGGAGCTGACCTCCCATCACATCCCTGCAATCTGAAGGGTTGTAGCCCTCATTTTTTCTGATTTTCAAGAGCTGTTTTGTTTTTATTTCCCTTGCCAGCACCAGAACCCCCATGAAACCTGACCCCAGAATTATCAATTTAAGCATGGAGGGGAAAAAAAATCTCAGTTAAGGAATACTTGCACCTAAGTACTGCTCACTCAGTTAGGTGGCTGAGTAACCTAAATCTTCCTGTAGTCCTCTGAGGCATGTGGCTTCTCCAGAGAACATTTCAGTATCGCTGAGAGGAGTTCCTGAAGCTGGGAAACATGAGTGGTCTGTTGCTTTCTGCAGAGCCTGAAGTGGAGAGCTGTCGTGCCAGAGACTTGTATTTATTTGGTTGCCATGGTGTCAGCACTATAGTGTCTGGCTTCATAGCAAGGGGTGGTGCCATAGCCCACGGCACTTTTGCCTGGCTTCCTCTGCTAGAGCCTCATGTGATATAATTTCCACGCTGTTGGTTATCAGCAGCTTGCCAGGTATGTGTCTTGCCTTTACAAATACAGTCATGTAGCATTAACAGCAGCTGCTTTGATTTTTTGCTTGGCTCCTAATCCCCTGGGAGCATACATGCCCACTGGATTGACCAGCAGTTTGCATGACTCAGATGAAGAAATGCATGGGGCTTCTTTTGGTTAAGAATCTGTGGAAAAAGCAGCCTAGATTGCCAGAACTACCTGAGAGATATTTTCTTTCCCTATGATTTCTTATCCCTTGTGGAGACACCCAGTGTTTAGTTTTGCTGGGTCAGTAGGTTTGAGCAAAGCATCCTGGCAGTGCTGAGACATATGTCACCAGGAGGATAGCATGGGATTGATAAAAGAGAATATGCCAGCAGTGCTGTTTTGTTGCCATAGGCCTATAGGTTTGATGGGTCAGTAGTAAGCTATAGTGGAATTTCCTTTGGAGACCAAATGGAGATAAAAGCTTCTGTTCAAAGGCCACATATCTGAGAGAGAGGCACCTTACTCCCTTCCCTGGCAGTCCAGATCTCAACTCCACTCATCCCACAGCCAGCCACTTTGATGTGTTCTTGGTGGTCACCAGCACAGGTGACAGTGACAGCAGGTGATGAACGAGTCATGTGCTGGCAGCCACCAGAAAGGTCATTCTCACAGACAGGTAGGCCAGAATTGCTGCTGCTTTTCAAAAGAGATTTGCTGCTCTTTTTCAAAAGAGGTTCTCTCAGAGGGTCCTTTTGCTGGGACATCGGACAACTGATGGCCTCATGTAGGCAGCACAGGCAAGGTCAGCTCCCCAGCCAGCTTTTCATAGGGACAGAAGATCCTTTATGTGTCAGCTCTGGTTCTCCAGTCTGGGTCTGGAGGATGCAGAGTGGTAGTTGATAGCTGATGTGGCATGTCTTGGGAAATGCTTTGATTCTGTGTTGCCTGTGCTTGCTGTTTTCACCAAGGGATGTAGCTAGGCTCCATGCTGCTGCTAATCAGTTGCTGGCAGAAACCTGCTCCTCAGGGGCACAGCTTGCATGCCTGGTTATTGTGAGATGCTTGGGTTAAAGTCAAGGCATGGCAGGTGGGATGGGCTGCTGATGTAGCTGACAGAGAATTGTTTTGCTGGTGCATGACCTTTGTGCTTCCTGGACAGCTTGATGATGAGGGTGTTCTCTTGTAGTCTCACATATTCCCATGCCCAGCGCCACTGGCATCCAGTTGGGTTTGGTTTTAGGTTTGGAAATGAACTGGAGACACCAGCCTCATGTTCTTTAGTGGTGATACAGAATGCAAAGGGTTTGCCAGAGATTTGTTCAGAAAACATGAGGCAGCAGTAATAAGAGATTGGCTCCTTTTTTTTCTTCCTTCTCCACAGTCTGTTAGTCATAATCCCAAACCAGCCTTCTCAGGTGGGGTGGGGGCAATAAGTGCAATGGCTGGGAAGATATGAAATATGTACATTGTACTGCTATCCAGAGATTGTGATTTGACTGCTTGTGAAACCTGGTAAAAGAGGAACTGTGGGAGATGGAAACTTGCTCTGAAAAGGCTTGGAAGGATATCCACAAGAGGACCCAGCTCTGACTTCATTGTGTCAAATGTTAGGTGTGTCACGAGGCTCTTGGTCCAAAAGCAGGAGTTTTGGGTCCTGCATTGTAATATGGTCCAGCTTGCTCCCAAGGGGGCTCTCTCTGCTGTGTGACCAGGTGCTCTCCACAGGCAGAGTGGGACCTGGGTTGTCCTCCCTGCAGAGAAGTGGGGATTAAGCTCTGGGGCAGGTCTGACAGAGCTTGTCTGTACACAACGATACACTGCAAGGGTTCCACAGCCAAGCCTGGTCAGTGCTGGAAGCTGCCAGGCTGTCTGTGCTTTTGGCCAGATGTCAAAGCCCAGGAAATCATGCTGAAGCAAGCAGTGGTTTTGCTCCTGTCTGGTATCTCATCGGGCCACCAGCTAACACTGGCAAAGGAGAGCAGATTTAATCTGGCTTGTCGCTGGCACACGGGCGTGCGGGGAGCTGCCAGCATCTCTGTGCAGGTTTGGGGGGTGCATTTTGCCTCTGTTCCCCTGAGGCTGTGGTTCTTTTCCCCAGGCTTCTCCCCGGACTCCCACATCAAGCACCTTTGACCTCCAGATGAAATTTGTGTGCGGCCAGTGCTGGAGGAACGGGCAGCTGGTGGAGCCAGATAAAGACCTCAAGTACTGTAGTGCCAAAGCCCCCCACTGGTGAGCAATTCAACCTTCTCTTTCCTCTACCCCTCTTCAAGGGCAGGAATTTTCATCCTACCTTCTCCAGGGCTTCATTTGGCATTTCTGGAAGAGGCTGTAAGGTTTCCTAGCAGCCTCTCACTGCTTGGGGTGTTTGTCACTATAGCAGGCCTTGCAGATAGCTGTTTTCCAGCTTCCTTCTCTCTTTATTGTGTATTTGCTGCCAGCATTGTGCAGACTGTTACTCCTGGCACAAGCAGTCCTGCTCTCACAATTCCCTTTTCTCCCAGTTCCTATCATTTCTTCTTACCAAGAGTTTTCCTCTGCACATGTTTATACTCTTAGCTGTTTGCAGATGTGTGTCAAGTCAGAATTAGCAATGATTGAAAATATTCTGCTTCCTTTTAAATTAGTTTCCCTTGGCTCTTTCATTGCTTTGGTTGCTCCTCTGTGATGCATGTCATGTCTGTTTGCACCTCTTGACTCCTTGGGGCCCATGAGAATGTTTGGTGTGATAGAAGCATTGAATCATAGAACAGTTTGGATTGGGAGAGACCTTTAAAGGTCATCTAATCCAGCTGTCCTGCAATGAGCAGGCACAGCTTCAACTAGATCAGGTTGCTCAGCCTGACTTGAATGTTTCCAGAAATGGGGCATCCACCACCTCTCTGGGTTGTTGCCAGTGTTTCAACATCCTCATAAAAAATTCCTTCCTTATATCTTGTTGGAATATACCCTCTTTTAGTTTCAAGACACTACCCCTTGTCACAGCACTAGAGGCCTTACTAAAAAAAATTTGTCCCCATCTGTCTTATAAGCCCCCCAGAAGAGAAATACTGACTGGGAAGTCACTGGTCATGGAAAGTGTGGCCTGTCTCACTCAGGCAGCCTGCAGGGATAGGATGGAAGGGTTTCTAGGACTTCTCTTTCCATAACACAAGCCACAAAGGCACAGTCCAGCTTCCTGTAGTAAATGTAAGACTTTTGTTGAAGAAGAGACAGAAGCAATAGTTTCTGGAGGGAGTAAGCAGGTGAGAATTGCTTCCTGGGATGGGAAAAATAGCACCTCTTTGTGCAGCTGCTGAATGGAGCTGGAGTCTTTGCTCAGGGTATCTTCTGGTGATCCCTTGCTGGAGCTGCAGGAGAAATAAATACTTCCTGGCACTGTTCATAAGGCAGTGCTTGTAATGACTTGCATTTCTGTTGCACCTTTCAAGCAGAAAATATTCCCAAGTGTTTTTCATGGATCTGATTGCACAAGGTTTTGCTGTGTCAAAGGGTGGAATGCAGCTGTTTAATAATCCATGGTGATGCCATGTGAGATTTAGGAGAGATTTTTGTGGCTTTATGAAAAGAGGTATCCCAGGAAATAGGTAATGTGAACAGAGAAGTCCTCCTAAAACAGCCTTCTTATGGCTTCTCCATCACAAATGTGCGTGTCCAGGAACAGCCAGGTAGTGCAGGGACAAGCTGGACAGGAGGATCTGCTCGCCTCTCATTATTTAAGAGTCTCTGAGGTAAAGAACCCTTGTTGTGCTCTTCCTTATGCCTCTCTTGATTTATTCTCTCTTCTTCAGTTGGACAAAGGAGCGCCGTGTCCTGCTGGTGATGTCCAAAGCTAAGAAGAAGTGGGTGTCAGTCCGACCACTGCCTTCCATCCGTAACTTCCCACAGCAGTATGATGTAAGCCCTGTGCCCAGCACAGCCAGGTGCCCCATCCCTTTCCCTTCCAGCACGGTGCAGTGCTTTGAGAGCTGTTCCCTTGAAGACCTGTCAGGGAGGCAAGCACATGGTGGCAGAGATGGGAGGTAAGGACAGACTGATGGCAGCAAAAAGATGGAGCAGAAGAAGGAGCAGCACCCATTTATACCACTCTATCCACAAATGCGAGTTTCCAGTGTTGTGCTAATGTGTAACAAGAACTGTTTATGCATCTCTGGCTGGCAAAGGGTTTGGGAATGAAATTTAAGACTCCCTTTAGGTCAGGGTTTCTCAATGTGGGTAAGAGGCAAAATGCTTAGGAGAAGCCTATCCCTGCCTTTGCTGTGACTGTGCCGCTGCAGATTGTGAAACTTGCTCACAGTGGGTTTTGAAAGCAAAACTAAGAGCTCAGCAATAAAGCCACATGCTGTGAGGAAAATTACAGATATCCAACCTCCAAATCCAGCCCCAAATGTGATGATAGAGAGTTTCTCTCTCCCTCTCCTTTCCTTTTTCCCTGAAAGGGGAAAACTCCTTCCTCCTACCCTATGGTAGGTCTTCCTTTTGTGCCAGGTGAGGGGAAAAGAGATGATCAGTAAATATGATGTTTAGAAAGCTTCTCATTTTCCCTGGCAATGATGCTTTTGGTAGCTCTGCGTGCACCAGTGTGGTCTAAGCAATCCATAAGGCCACTCTTCACCCAGAGATGGCTGGAGAATGAGTCACGTTTGGGGACCAGCAGCTTCATCAGCAGGAGACACTATTGGGTCAATCCAGGATGCTCCCTGCTGTTGCTGTGTACCTGCACCTGGTCACCTATGGAAATGGCAGCAGGTGCTGAACTGCCTGTGTGTTTATGTCATCAGGAGACTGAATAAAAGAATCATAAGTTAGTGATATATAGAGTGTCCTGTCTGCAACCTCTCCTGTGCAATTTAATGCCCCAGCTGGTTGTCAAACCCACTTTCCCCTCTAGCAAGGACTGATTGTGCAGATGCTAAATTTTTCTCTCTGTCTTTTAACAGTTATGTATCCATGCACAGAATGGCAGGAAATGCCAATATGTGGGCAACTGCTCCTTTGCCCACAGCCCTGAGGAGAGAGACATGTGGACCTTCATGAAGGAAAATAAAAGTGAGTGGGGGAAATGTGGGCCAAAGAGTTTGGGGAGAGGGAAGAGGACATTCAGGCATCTGGAGGGTCTGTTAAGACATATTCTTGACAACAGAGGTGGAGCTAGGTTAGGCTACTGCCATGAGTTTAGGTGGGATTATGGGCCAGGTCTGTCTACAGCTGCTGTTTTCTTAAACGTGCATGTATCTCTTGAGTGTCTTGCTGTGGGATTAGTGCACAGTAGTTTTATGTCTTACATTGCTTCACTGCTGCCCTCTCTTTCTACATCACTTTCAAATCCACCCTTCACTGTCCTGCCAGTTGCCTGTAATGTCTCAGGCCTGGCTCTATATGGAGCTCTGCCAAAGCACCAGTCCTGGCCTGTAGCTGCTCCTGTATCTTGCTTGTCTGTCTTCTATCTGCCTTGGATATCTTACCTATTTCTGCTCATATCCCTTGGTTCTGGGCTGTGGCACTCCCTGCTCATGATATTGTATTCAAAGGGGTGGAGTTGACATCCTGAAGGAGAAGATCGTTCGGTGGTGCCTTTGTGGAGGAGCTTGTCTGTTTTTAGTTCTGCAGGCTTACCTTTTGGGTGATAGTTGGGGGGTTCCCCATATCCTGAACAGCCAGCTCTGTGTCTGAAATCCTTGCTTATTCAGATCAACAGGAAGCTGGGAAAAAAGGGTCAATTGTCCAGGTGCTCACCCACCTCTGTTGGAGCTGCTGGAAAGCCTGAAGGATTTCAGGCCTGCCCTGAGTTTTTTTTGTTCATATAGTTCTGTGGAGGGTCCTTCTCTCTGCTGAATTAAACTGTTACTTGTTGCAGTTCAAAGCATTTCATTGCTTTTAAAGCACATCAGAACCAGTCTGGGTGTGTTTGCTCAAGTACAAAGGTGAATCTTCAAACGACAGAGTTGTTTCGGTTTGGGGGAATTTATATCCATTATCCCCAGTTGCCTCAAGTTCCTCAATTACTCTTTTAGGACGGAGTAAATCACTAATGCATCACACTTGAGCATCATATTGATGCCTGCAAATGTTTATGTTTCCATAGCCTCTCTCAGGAGCTGATCTTGCAAAGGCAGATGTCTAGTTAAAGTTTCCGCCTCAAATTTCTGAGTGGCTTTTAAATTAAAAGTCATGAGAGACATTTGACTACAGTTCTCTGGGCAGGCTTTGAACTTAGAGCAAGCTATCATTAGGTCTTCCTCTCCTCTGCAGTGCTTCCTGTGGCCAGCTTGCTTAGGGGCTCTCCTCCATCTCTGGTGCTGAGGGTAAAGCTTGGGCTTAGAGGGAAGAGATGGATGTGAAATGAGCCCTGCCTTAGCTTCCTGGCTGGGTGAGATGTCTTCTGAGGTCAAGCAGAATCAGGCCTGTTGGAGAATTGTCTTGTGGGGTGAATTCCAAAGACATCTTTTGGTACTTTGCCACCTTTCTGAAAAGTTTGTGTGGTTGTTGTCATAGAAGATACCCCCCGCCATGGCAGGTGGTGTGGTGTGAATTTGGCTTCTCTCCCCAGGAGTCTCATCTGGGGAGGTGACATGGAGCACAGGCCTTCAGTCTGGTGCTGCTGCACAGGCGAGGGGAGGAAGGGCTGCCCCCAGCATTTATCCTTGTCTCATAGTTTGTGCACAGGGTGGGAGGTTGTCTGAGTGGCTTCATGTGTCATCTTTGTGCAGTACTAGATATGCAGCAGACCTATGACATGTGGCTAAAGAAGCACAATCCTGGGAAGCCTGGAGAGGGAACACCACTCACCTCGCGAGAAGGGGAGAAACAGATCCAGATGCCCACTGACTATGCGGACATCATGGTAATAAGCTGATCTCTTGTCCTTCATTCCTCCTCAGTGCTGCCAGCCTGCCTCTCTCCTGTGCTCTAGGTGTGGCTGACAGGGACTGCATTGCTCTAGTGGAACAGAGCCTGTATTAGCATAGGTTAAATGGACAGCTTGGAGCAGCACAGCAGAGGCAGCACAGCTAAAGTGGGAAGAGATTGACCTGGGGTCAGCACAGCTCTACAATAGCTTTTCTTTAATCCTCAAGTCTTTAGGAGTCTACCTTAGACTCCCTTTTGCGTGGGCTCAGCCTCTCTCCAGGGTTCCTGCCTGCTCCTGGCAAAATCATAGCAGGCCTGTCAGAAGAGGGAGAAGCTTGGAGAAGAGCTGGCACAGAAGCCTTGGAAAACTAGAGGCAGATGCCAAGGATAGTACTGGTGTAAGGGTCTGTGCTGCTGAAGGGTCCTGCATTGCCTATGAACCTGGGGACCTTGCAGTGAGACCCCACTGGAGCCCTCAGCATGGGCAGGGGGACCATGGACCATGTCAATGAACTGAGCTGCCCTGTCCCCTAAGCCTGTTTGAGCCATAGATAAACTCTGACAGAGGATCTCCACTGTTCCCTTTTAGTGTCAGCACAATTCCCTAAAGATGATATGGCAGAGAAGTGTGGGTACTCATAGACTGAGTGGAGCTTCCAGGATGCTCTGGAAGGAGACAGGGAAAGGCAGTGCCAGCACAGGGCAGGCCAATGGATGTGAATGTTATTGCACTGACCAGCCCTTTTCCCTGTCTGTTCGGTTAGATGGGCTACCACTGCTGGCTCTGTGGGAAAAACAGCAACAGCAAGAAGCAATGGCAGCAGCACATCCAGTCGGAGAAGCACAAGGAGAAGGTCTTCACCTCAGACAGTGACTCCAGCTGCTGGAGCTACCGCTTCCCCATGGGCGAATTCCGGCTCTGTGAGAGGTACCATTGTCTCACCTCCCTCCTGTGCTGCAGCTGCAGGGCTGGGGTAACAGCCCAGGGCCTCTGTCATCCCTCCTCATCCTCTCACAGAGTTCTCAGAGACTTCTGCATGGAGGAGGAGTGGGATGAGATGACAGGTTTGGGTGACAGTGAGGCTGCTGTTGGATCACTGAGGTGCCATAATACTGAGGGGTAAAAACACATTTCTGAGCACGTGTCTTTAGAAAAGGAGAGCTTCCTGTTTGCACCTGTGCCCTTCATAGCCAGGATGCTCTCAGCTCTCAGGCTGCTGAGCAGTATCCTTAGCCCAGTGCTTGGGGAAATCCCAGGTGCCTTATTAAATGGTTTGAATGTCTCATGTCCTCTGAATCAGCACATTAAGGTGCCTTCAGAAAGCTTGTGATGGTTAAAAATGACACTTTGGTTAGAAAGAAGGTTCTTATCTTTCATACTGGTTACCTGGCATTTCTTCTCTTGAGCATTGATTTTTTTCTCAACCCTCCTGGTCCAGTTCCAGCTCAGATTTTTTTGTGCGCTTGACTAAATCCCCTTGTAGCCTTGCTCTTTTTGCTGCTCTGTTTTTTTTCCAACCTTGATGTCTTTCCCACCTGCACATGGGTTTGTAGGAGAATCAACTCACCCTTAAAAAGGGGAGTTCACAGCATGTTTCAGTGGGTCCTGATCAAGTATCCCAGACAGGGAGCTCAAAGCCCTGCACTGGGGTGCCCTGCTGACTGCGCTCTCTGTGCTGGCAGGTTCCAGAAGAACAAGGCCTGTCCCGAGGGAGAGGAGTGTCGCTATGCCCATGGGCAGGACGAGCTGACGGAGTGGCTGGACCGGAGGGAGGTGCTGAAACAGAAACTGGCCAAAGCTCGCAAGGACATGCTGCTCTGCCCCAGGGATGACGACTTCGGGAAATACAACTTCCTATTGCGGGATGACGTATAGTGAGCTGGGGGGAGTCTGTCGGCTCCAGAAACACGGGGTGGGTTTTCCAAGTGGCAGTAGCAGGGAGAGCGAGATCTGTGTCTCGCAAAGAGAACTTTTTCTTTTCTTTTGTTTTAAGATTATGAGACGATGATTTATTAGTGGTGAATGTGAATTTGATTCTCTTTGGCCAGCGACGCCACACTCACTGAGTTTGATCCATCTTTTCTTCTTTCCCCCAAATTTTCCTTCCATTTCATCTTTTTGTTTTCACTGTCCTTCATTCAAAGGAATTAATTTAATCTATATTGGGCTGCAAATCAAAGAATTTCTCCTTGTGTCATTCTTCTGTCTTTCAATTCAGAGCATGACTGCAGAGGTTTGGAGGACAAAGCTGAGAGAGAGGGACAGAAAAGTTGTGGATGCCCCGTCCTTGGGGCAGGTTGGATAGAGCTGTGAGCAGTGTGGTCTAATGGAAGGTGTCCTTTTGAATGACAGGAGGATTGAAGCTAGATGATCTTAAGGTTCCTTGCAGCCCAGACCATTCTATGATTTTGTGAAATCTGGTGAAAATGTGACCATGAAATTTGTATGTTCCTTTTTTCAGTGCTGCAGACTAAGCCCCACTTACTCTGCTGCAAACCTCCTGCTCTTCTGGGAGTTTGTTATCAGAAGAAATAGGAATTATGGTGCAAAGAAGGAAAACCACTACATTTGGCTTAAAACATCTAGGTTTATGCTCCAGCTGTCTATATTTCCCTGAGGCATCAATTGGTGCTGAGAATAACAGCTGTGTGTTATAAGGAATGCAAGGTAAAAACAGCAAAGTAATGAAACTGCTTGCAGCAGTGGGAGCTGGGTTGTAGGTGACTTCAAACTTCAGCTGACTTTACTCAGAAAGCAAGTTGGTGACTTCTCATTAGATGTCTTCTTCAGTTTGTGGAAGGTATTCCAGGCAGATACTTTGGGTTTGGTTTTTTGGCTGGTGTGACTGGTGCAAGTAAAACAGAACCCATCTAGAAGATGTAGTGGAGTCTATGGCACACCATGTGTTACTGAAGTCCAGTCAGCAGTATCAGTCAGGAGGGAGGTGGTCACCAAAAGGAGCCTGTGTTACTGTGTTGCCTTGTGTCCTGAAGAGAGAGAGGGAGGGAGGGAGAGAGGGAGGGAGGGAGGGGGGTAATGGTGTACTTTCTTGCTCTTTAAATGGCATGTGTTTCTGGTTACTTAGAGCTGCATTTTTCCCTGCACTGCCAGAAGAGCTGGGTGGGGACCCATTTAAAAGGACCCCATTGCGCAGCATGGGCAATGTTTAGCTAATGGGAATCCATCTGGAAGCGCTTACCAGTACCAGAGGTCCAGCCCCCTCCTCCTCAGAGCCAGGGCAGGGAGATTGCAGATGCACAGTGCAACCAGGATGTGAGCCAGAGCAGGGACAGTGAGTGGCACAGCAGGACCCAGCCATGGCCTGCTCTTGTGCTGCCTGATGTGTGCTTTGGTAAGATAACCAGTAATGCTGAACTCTGAGACAGGAGTTTTGCTTTTATAAGGGGCAGCAGTGAGAAGCAGTACTGCTCTGAGTGCCAGTCTTGTCCTTTCTGGCAGTCTCATCCTGTAAGCAGTAAATGTGTCTCCTGACCTGAGCTTCCCTCTCCCTCTCTCTTCTGCAGTCCAGTTGTGCTCTGCAGTTTTGCATGCATGGATGGCACCATCCTCTCAAACACAAACACATCTCCCTCCCAGCTTTCAGCAGCGATGTCTTTTTCATACACAGTCTTCTGGGACAGCAGTCTCAGAAGCCCTTGGGGCTGGTAGGGCTGTATCCATGGTAAATACAATCTGGCCATGAACTGCTTGGTGCTTTGGCATTGCTGCATCCTCCCATTCCTCTCTGCTCCCATATCCTTGGGGTTCAGAGCTTCAGGAGAGAAGCTATGGTACCTTCTCCTGGTCATCCTTGTACTTAAGTGGTTAACTTTAAAGATGGGAGGGGACAGGCATCAGCTCCTAGACAGGCATCAGCTCCTGGGATGTCTTGTTTTGCTCTTCTTGGGCAGAGAGGTCAAGGAAGGAAATCTGGATTGGGGGACACTGGAATGTGTTTTTTATTTTTAAAACAAACCTGCATCTCAAGTGTGACTAGCATTCACTGAGCCATGATTTCTCATGCAATGACTTGTTCAGGTTGCAGAGTTGGTCACTGTCCCCTCTCCTCCTCTCTTCAATGAGAGCTGAGCTGCTCAATGGGACTTCAGAGGTTCGGGCTGGGGCCAAGATGGGGAGAGGGTGAGGGTGAGGGTGAGGTGAGGTGAGGTGAGGTGAGGTGAGGTGAGGTGAGGTGAGGTGAGGTGAGGTGAGGTAGGCCCACGGTCATGGGGGTTGCTTCAAGTGTCTCTTTTTCCCCTGATATGATAACCTGGTCTGTGGTGTTGCAGTACTTCGTCACCAGACTTGTTTTAGTGTGTATATATGTGACCCCTCCCATGAAGCATATATACACAGGTATTAAATATATCGCTCTATATAATATTATATATGTGTGTGGTATCGAAGGAATCTTTTAAATAAGGGTAAAGGAAAAGGACTCAGGCCAGGAAACGCAGCATCCCTAATTTAAATATGAAGCCTTTTATTTGGGATAGGGAAAGGGAAATAACAAAAGAGAGGGAGGGTTTATATAGATAGGTATAAACTTTGAGATGGGACAGGTTTCCCTGTTCAAATTTTTGAAACCCCTTAGGATGTCCTTGCAGTCCCATCTCAGTGAGAGAGTATTATACTGCTAACTAGTAAGTAAAGTTTTAATATAAGACTTTGCTTATATTATTAAAAGGGACGTTGTGAAAGGCAGAAAGTTTCACAGTTGACTTCCCAGACTTACTTTATCAAGCCAAGAGGGTTTTCTTCAGCACATTATGTGCTCTCAGCAAAAATGCTCAGTGCTCACAGCTCTACAGCAGATAAACCAGAAGTTGTAGGGGCTGCTTTAGTGGTGTGTTCACAAGACCCTATGATAACTCTTCTTTATTTGTGTGAGAGAAGAAGAAAATTCTGCAGCACAGAACCAAATTTGAGGGTTATTAACAAGGGAAGTGATGTTTTAATTTTACAACATTAGAAGAAAATAATCTGTCTGTATTTACCTGTCTGTAAAATAACCACAGATATTCACACAGAGCAGAAACTTACTAAATGCTGAAGGACTTAATGAAAATCTTTTCACAAATTCTTTGGTAGGGGCAGGAATTTAGGTGGCACTGGCATTGGAGTTAACCTGGCCTTTACAGAGAGAAGTAAAAAGAATACCAAAAAATACCCTACTTAGCTTGTATGAAACTGTATGTCAAAAATGGATGGGTTTTAGCATGTGAAAGGAAAAGATAACAAGGGGATGCTGCAGTTCTGAGCTGGATAGTAATGATTTTGAGTCCTTTAATATGTCTTTGTATTAATATAATTTAAGAATACCACGCTTTACTATTAAAAAAGAACTTAGTATCTTTCATAAGGTCTAGTATCAGGATAAATATGTAGATGTTTTAACAACATTTTTGTTTTTGTTCTTAAATAAATAAAGAAAAAACAAACTTGCTTCTTTTAGCCTTTGTAATAGAAAATAAAAGTGTGCACTTTAAACCCTCTTCTGATCCAGAGTGTGTTTGTGTTTTTCAAATAGCCTGCAAAGGATTTTACCTTGTTTTTGGGTTTCCCTGCTGTGAGGAGGGAAGCAAAGGAAACACGTCAAGCATTGGACCACTGTGGGTTTCTCCCATCTTTAAGTATAATCTGCTGCTTTTCCTGCTGAGTGGAAAATTGCCTATGTGCATATTAACAGTTGATGCAGTTCTTCATCATACACACAGTTCTTGTGAACATTAGGTATATTTAAGATGTTTTTCTTTCCCCCTTGTGCCAAGAATCCATATGCTCTGCAGTGTTTGGGTAACCTGTGTTTTGAAACATCCAGTAATCGAGTCTTGTAAACACCTTCATCTAAGGATTCTTTTGTGTAAGCTGCTCTGTTCAACTGGCCAGTTCTTTTGCCTGGCAGTGTGCAGCCTTCTAGGGAAAACGTGTCCTTAGCCCTACCCCCTGAGTCGCACACAGCTTGGACCATGGAAAGCATCTGTGCACTTACTTTCCTCCTGGAGAGGATGCTGTGTGAGGAAACTGCACTGGGAAAAGAGGTCAGTGTGAAAACATTTATTAATAAACCCAGCTTCTTTATTTTTGGAATCCATTATGATGCAGATTAATCTAGATTCTTGATAAAATCAAAACTGGAGATGTGAGAAGACGGCGGGATTCCATGGATATCCTGTGTTACTGCTGTATAGACTAGCAGAGATCAGAAGGTCATATCCAGTGAGGCCTGAAGGGACAAGATTTGTCACACATCTCCTTGATGTGCCTTCATACACACATAAGAACTTATGTCCTTCGGGTCAAAGAAGAGGCCTGAATACATTGTTGTAGTGCACGGGGAGTGAGGAGCCATGTGCACTTCCAAGGTGCATCAATTGAATACATACAATGTGAGGGACATTAGTTTTACATTCCAGAGGTTGTTGAGGCCATGCTGGCAAGAGTTGAGGGTAGCCTTTCCTGTACAATTGAAACCAAAATTGTCAAATTGTGACACAGACAAAGGATCAGGAGAAAAACACCTGTTTTCCTTGCAGGTTTGAGGCTCAGCTATAAACTGGTGTTTCTTCACTGAAATAAACTTGTATTTTGGAGAGGAAGAAAAGGAGTGGTGATTTCAGCAATCAGATCTTCCTAGGAGCTTCAATAGATACAAAGACAAGGCAGAGAGACCCATGTCAGCCAGGAAAAGTCCAGATTCTGCAAGGTGGGAGGAAGGGTTCATACTGAAGATGGTTAATGCCATCACACAGCAATCTGGCAAAGGGAGTTTGCTGCAGATGAGAATCCTAAGCAATTCTGTAACTGAGTCTGCCTACCCACACTATACTGAAACATTTCTAGGCATGACAGCAGATGATGCAAATGCTGTCATCCTCTTCATTGTGTTTGCTGCTGCCACTGCAACCAGGAACAGGGTCCTGTTGTGTTGTGTCCCGTGCACAGTGAGCAGCAGAGAGTTCCTGACATGCATGAACTGGGGAGGTGTGTTGGTCACTGGCTGGGCACAGAGGATATAATCATGTAGGGCAGCTGGAGGGGAAAAACATGGGGCAGAAAGCAACAAGATAAATAGTAAAAGAGGCCTTGATGGGAGGGAAGTGGAGGAGGAAAGGCTGTGGGCATGCTGGCTAAGCACACAACTGTTGGATATGTGGTGGAGGAAGGCACTGAACAGACTTGACTGGGTGCTGTGAGCTGGCTCTGGGCAGAGGTCCTGTGGCTACTCAGCTCTTGGGGCTTCCTGGAAAGCTGTGGGCTCTGATCAGGAGCTGAGCCATGTCTCATCCAGCCTCACCCCTTTCTCCCCAGGCTGGGAGTGGACAGGACAGGACCTGTCCATTCCACAACCTCTCTCCCTTCCCAGATTGATTGTCACCTCCTGTTTCTTTGTAGTTCTCCCTCCAGGCAAGAGCAGTGTGTCCTGGTGCTGCTGGGACAGGAGTGGTGTTTCCTGAAAACAGGTCCAGGTGCAGCCAAGACAAGAGCAGGGACCAGACCAGATGACATCTCCAGCTGACTCATTTCCCACCACAACAGTCCTGACCCTGACAGCTCCCAAAATTGCCCCTTTCAGGAATGCTCCTCTCTGCAGTTTATCTAATGGATGGCAGTGTCCTAGAAAACCATTACTTTTTCCAGAGAGCATTAGGAGGCACAGACATAACAGAAGCCCAGTAAACAGGGCCATTCATAACCCTCTGGATTAATCCTCAAAAAAATTACATTTACCCAGGAGTGGGATAGAACTCTCTAAACCTAGATTCCAGAGTAGATTTGGCTTGCTTTGAACTGGAAAAACACTCAATTCTGGAGGTGCTCTTTGGCATACTTCCTTTGTTTTTGGTGGATTTCCTATATCTGCCTTAGCTATGGGCTTCCAATAGCACTGTGGCCCTCCAGGCAGATGGTTGGGAAGGACGAAGAGCTGCATAGTTTTGCTAATTGAATACCAAGGCACGTGCCTCCATCTGTACCCCAGCAATGCTCTGAGACAGAGAGGGGAAGTCCTGCTTCCATGGGAGTGAGATGGCCTCAGTTTTCCTCAGCAAAACTGCTTGAGAATAACTGCAACACAGCTGGGTATTGCCTCTGGGAGCTGTGGTGGAGATTCAATACAGTGGCAGTGTTTCAAAAGAAGCTCTAGGCAGTCTGGAGCTTCTCCTGTTCAAGACCATTTGCATCTTGGTTTTGGGGTATCAGTGGCAGCCAAACTCTCTAAGCTTTTTTAAGGGTCATTTGTTTTCTTTCAGCCCACATTCCTTCCCCAGGCTCAGCTGATTCCTATATTTTTCTGTCAAGCTCAGACCTCTTGTACTATGATGCTGCAGGATCCGTGCTCTTGCACGTTGTCCTTAGCAGGTGTGAGTAGGAAGAGATGGCTGACAGACAGCCCAGGTCCTTGCAGCCAGGCTTGGTTTTGAGAGGGAAGCAGTCACAGGAATGTGTCTTTTGCTGTCCCACCCAATGATCTCCCATGACCCAAGATCACTGGCCTTGGATTTCCCCATCCTGCTTTCAGCCACTGGGTTTATTGCTGCTCTTGGCACCTCCTGGACTCTGCCTCCTGCCAAGGCTTGTTCTAAGAGCTCCCAAAGCTATCTCTGCCCAGGCTGCCAGAGTGTTTTCAGAGCAGGGAAATGCAAAAAGGCAGCTCTAGGTGTCCTTTCTGCCCAGGACAGTACAACTTCTGGTGATCCCCAGGCCCCTTCTCATGTTTTCTCCCTGCCTAGCACCTAGTTCTCTGGCCAAATGGCACCTCACAGGGGAAGGCCACGTGCAGAAAAGCAGAGCTGTGGTGAACCCAGCTGCCATGTGAGCACCCCAAGAAGGGGGAGATGTCTTGGCAGGGTTGGTGGGGAAGCAAAGTTCATTAACTTTTTGGCACTCATTTTGGGGAATTAGTTGTAGAAATTATTTAGCCTCAGGCAGGAGGTGCAGGCACTTCCCTCCACTGAAGTTCAGTGCTTGCCTGGGAGATCCCAGTGCTGCTCCTCCACACAGGGAGACAAACAGGCACATATGTATGCATACACAGGCACATGTATGTATGCCATACCCTGCCAGGTAAGGAAGCCTTTCAGAGCTAGGAAGGGAGCTCTGAAGACTGAGGCCTCATCAAGCCTCCATCTGTGTCACATGTTGCTACCAACAAAACCACCCAAAGGGCTGCATGCCCATCTTGCCAGCACCAGGCAGGTTCTTTAGCCAATACAGCACCCTAGCCCCACTTTTCCCTCAGCTGTCCACCCTCCCATGCTGGCTTCATCACTCCTTCTCTCACCTCCTTTTCTTTGAAGTAATCTGCTGTGGATGCCAACACTGTGGTCTGGCCACAGCCTTCCCTGCTGCAGCCATTCTGGGTATCCCTGCAGCTCCATGAATGTCTGTTGGCACCAACAGCATCTCCAGACAGAAGAAGACAAGTTTCTGGGATGTGGAGCAAGTGTTCTTTCAGAATGGCCATGGTGAAACTCAGTCTGCAGGCCTCTGCCAAGGCGAGAAAAATTCCCTACCAAGCCAAATGCACCACACAAATAAATAAGTCTGGAAGCTGTAAGGGGAATATACAATTGTCCTAGGAACTAGTACAAGAACAAAAATTGTATGGATGCCTGTAAAGAGGCAGTGATTGATCTCTGGGAAAGGGTTTGCTTGGATAAAAGAAAGAGGAAACCACTTACCAAGCTGGGTTTGGTGAGAGAATCAAACCCTGTGGGTGGGCCTGGAACCTCCACACAGACTTTGAGGAATAGGCTTGATTTGTGGGATGTGTAACAGAAGACATCTCATGTGAGGATGTATGGAAATATCCAAGTAATGGCTGTGCTGCCAATGTGAATGGTTTTGGATGACTGAAAGAAATGGAGAAAAAAAAAAAGAAAATACTCACAACAGAATTTGCAAATCTTCTAGAGGTTTCTACATGATTTTATTTTTTTTCAGATTCACTTCAGGGGAGTGTCATCTTGTTTGTCACCACAAAGTGCCTTCAGTACTGCTGGCTTTTGCCTGTCCCTTGTCACTGCCAATGGGCCCCAGATCATACAGAACACATAGCAGCAGGTTTTATCTCTGGGGAGGCATTAATTTGACTCCCCTCTTCCCAGTTTATCTTTCAAATAGAGTAAGATATTCAAATGTATTTATCCCTTTGCCAAGGTAGGTAGCATGCTCTGGGGATGGATGGATGGATGGATGGATGGATGGATGGATGGATGGATGGATGGATGGATGGATGGATGGATACATAATACTGTTGTATAAGCTTTGAGTCTTTAGAAAATCAGACAAAAAGGTTTTATTTTCCAAGAGGAGGCATTCCATTAGATTACCAAGCCAAACTTTCATCTTATTGGAGGAAGCTGAGGTAGTAATAACCACTAATGCCTTTCTTTGGTCAAATGCCATTGCTGCTGCTGGGTTCCCCATGAGCTGTGCTTTCAGACACACCTGAGAAACAAACTGTCTTTTGTAGTGGTGGCCTCATAAGTCCATGAGTGCCAGACACCACCACCAAGCACAAGAACCACAGCAATAATCTGCAGGAGTTTCTGACTGAGAAGGCCATTGGCTCTTGTTTTGGGTCTGAGAGTGGCTGCAAGACCCTGGCAAGAGCAGAAACCGGGGAAAGGCTGCTCCAGAAGCTCTGTGAAAGTGGCCCTGTGGAGGAGTTGAGTGAATACTCCTGGGGCTGAGGGAAAGACAGTGACTTGGAGACATGCACAGAGAACCCCCTTACCCAGAGGTCTGAATGTCTAAAAAGATTCTTCAGGGTCTCAAACTGCCAGCAAGGCTGTACCTACAAGTAACACCTCAGCAGTGTTGCTCTGGAGTTCACTTTGGGCCTGATGGCACACCTCTCCAGACAGGTCCCATTAGAGACAGGAGTAGAATTAGAGATTTTAAAAGAGACATTTACATGCTTTGGTGCCAGCAGAAGCACCTGAGCACTGCAGAAAGGCAAAGGGTCAGGGGAAGGAAGGAACAAGAACTGAATGCTTAAAGAAAGAACATTTTTTTCAAATAAAAATGTAAAAGGAGGGAGGGTATGGACTAAAGCAAATGTTGAAGGACCCACAATCCTCCTCTCAGGACTGCTGAACACAATCCTTGAGCAAGTGTGCCAAGAGGTTCAGCCAGCACAGCTGGGTAGTGTGGGTAGCTGCTGCAGAAAATACAGTGAAGTTAGCCTTGGTCTCTGCCAGTTAAATTTGTGTTCCTGGAGTTTGGTCTTTTCCATCACATTAGGTAGCTCCTTTTGTGTGCCATCCACTTAGGGCCAGTATAAGTTGACTATGGCTGGTTGAGTCTGTGAGAAAATGTGCTGTTAAGGGCTGACTGGGCTTCTGAGTGATGGCTGGGGCAGAGCTGCTGGCCCCTCTGTTAAAATGGGATCACAAAAACAATAAAAACACAACAGTGCAGCCAGTACAAGTGATGCAATCTGTGGCCATACCTGCATCTTTCCACAGACAATATTTCAACTTCATTCACTAAAGCAGCTCAAATGCTCTGGTCTCCATGGCAGGGACATTGGGTCAGACAGACATTCCCTACTTGCTATGACTCTATTCCATAGTATAGTTTCTGATTCCCTGGGGCTTAGACAGGGTGATGTTGATGCATCCAGCTAGTGATGTTACCCAAGCTCTTCTCGTGGGCAGGAGCTCATTGTTCAGAGATTCTGAATCAAGAGGGACATACAGTGCTGGTAGGACACCAGATGAGATGTATATCTTTTCACTCTCAGATCTCGAGACAAAAACTTGGAGATGCCCATTGCAGGATAATAATTCAGACTGCTAGGTGACCATTTAGATGATCTTTAAGGTACTTTCCAACCCAAATCACTCCATGATTCTGTGAATTTTCTCTGAATAAATGCTTTTATTTTCCAAAGCCATAAATGTCAGCCATTTGCTGCAGCAGGTGCTGTAAAGTTCTTGGGTCCCTCCAGACATGTGATCAGATGTTTGTTCAGCTTTCATAACATTTTTGAGCCTGAGACAAAACCAGAGGGTCCAGCTGCACCTGGCACTGGACAGCTACCATGTTCCCAGTCACTTTCCCTTGCCAGCCTGTGATAAGAAGCAAAGCTAGGCATATATGACAGCTGCCCAAACATTGATGGCTGGCATGACTGAGTGACTCCAGTCTTCCAAAATGGACTGGAAGATTTTGGGAAAGGACATGGAACTCCTGGCTGGCAGGCTGTGCTGCAGGAAGGAGAGATGTGATCATGTGTCTTGCTCACAGATCACAGGAGCTAGGATACACTGACCATGTGCAGACTCTGCTGGCTCCAGCTTTGGGTGGGTGGAGAACACTCTAACTGCCCAGGGCTAGAATGGGGCTGTTCTCCCTTAATGGCTTCACCACTCATGGTTATGACTGGCTCAAAATATGAAGAAGTTGATCATAATTACAAATTCTACTAAAGCAATTATTGTGTGATTTCTGAGCCTGATTAGATTGGGATCTAGATCTCGAGACTTCTCCAGCTAAACTGAAATTCTCAACCAGACAACATGGCTAGGTAATTCTTTGTTTTTGGTTTCTATTGGGTTAAATCAAATGGAACCAAACACCATGCATGGTTTTGTTGGGCTGTGTAAAATTGCTGTGGCTCACAGACCAGTCTAGGAATACCTGATTTCTACCAACTCACACTGGCACTGTAGGGCTGAGCCTGGCAAAAAAGACAGGAACAAAGGGAGAAATAAAGGCCCTTCTATTGAAATATCATAATCAGCAAAAGAAAAGACCACAGCACATGTAAGATGCTACTTCCCACACCAGGTTATGAAAAAGAGGATCAGACCTTTATCCTCCTGTCTCCAGTTCTTTTCTCCATGCTAAAAATTTCATTGACAGGAGAGGAGGGGCTTTGTGTGCTCAAGATCTTACTTCACCAGCTGTTACCAGGGTATTTGCAGGGTTCATGAACTCTCTTCCCGTACACTACTGCTCTGAGAGGAGGTTGTTTGCTTTCTGGTAAAATTCTATGCCACTTAACAAGAAAATCCTATATTTTGGAGATGATACACACTTTGTAAGAAAGAAACCTTGTGCTACTATCAACTTAGGGGAGACACACAGTAATTTGTGCATCACATACAAATAATGTCACTATCTTAATCTCAGCTAAAAAGTTAGCAGGCAGATGCAGACAGCATGTGCATCTCCCTGTAGAAGCCTGCACAGCTTGGAGCTCCTCAGAGCCTTCCAAGAACTCTTCAGAGGATCTCTCTCCTGTTGTGTTTGCAGCTGACATGTACCCCCTAACAGTGCACACTTGTTTTTTTTCCCCTCCAGCCACATGTATTTGTTATAACACCTTGGGAAGGAAAAGGGTGCTGCCTTTGCAAAGTTAGATAACTGGCCCAGTTCTTTGCTGCCGGATTGGCTGGGAGAGGCCCTGTAAAACCATGCTGGCCAGGCGCCCGGCCCAGCCCTGCAAGGCTGCAAGCTATTTCCACAATTGGCCACTTCAGAGTGGGAGAGGGGGAGGTGAAGACAGCCAGGCAAGCTGCATCTCTGCCAGGCTGCTTTGCTTCCTCCTTGTTTTTTCTCAGCCACAGTAGCTCATCAAGCCCACTCCGGGTGCCTCCGAGCCCATCTCCAAACGCCCAGGAGAGCAGGGTGTAACGTTGGTGGCCAGGCACCTGGCCCTCCCTTGGCCCTGCTGGCACAGTCTCAGGACAGGACATGTCAAGCTGCAACACCCCTGGGGGCCCCACTGCCCTGGACTTTCCGGAAGTCCTGAAGTCCCTACTGGAGTATTCCTTGCCCTGGACCAACAAGATGACAGGTAGGATTGAGGAAATATGTACTAGGGGCTCTGTTTTGATTTCTCCTTCCTCTCCTTCAGTTGCAAAGTGAGAAGGGGGCAGATCTTGTTTGCTGCAAGCCCTTCACGGGTGTGTTTCTCCAAAGTGTCCAAGTCAGACAGGGAGTTTTGGCACTGTGCAGGTTGTGCAGCTAGGAGGAAAAACTGCAGCAATGGATTGATTATAAAATCGGTCAAAAGTGCTGGGCTCCTGTGCTCAGCAACTTTTTGGAAAACCTCAAAGATTCATGCATGAAAAAGGCTTGGGCACAAATCTTCATGCTTGCATAGAAGTAATTTTCAGGATTGCCATTCATTGTTGTCCTATAGTTAATAACCACTAAGCCTTCCCAGACTCAGACTGTCCAGAGAGCCCAGCCTGCTCGGGGCAGCCTGACTCTGTGCAAACTTTCTTTGATGCTGCAATTGTTTATCCTTGAAAAGCTGGGGTAGAGAACACAGCAAATGCTGCATTTTCTTTGCAAGAGCATTTCTGTACTCCTAGGCTTTCTCACTTTCTGTGCAGCATCCTAGAAAACAAATGGAAAGGACCCAGGAGGTTATTTAGTTTGGGCTTTTGCTGTGCTGAACACTTTGCTAATGCTGCACTGGTGGCTTTGCTAATGCTGGGTCTGCTCCAAGCACCCATCACACAGCTTGAGTACTCTCTGGTTTTGGATAGGATTCTACACACCCTTGACAAGCTGCTTTTTGGTTGTTGTGATTAAATGCTGCTGAGAGCTGGGGAGGTGTGTGGAAACACCTCAGCTCAACAAGCCTATGTCTGGGCATGAGTGAGTTGAGCTCACAGAAACAAACATGCACAGAGCTCACTCTTCTCTACAGAGTTGCTACCAGGACATCCAGGCAGCTCTGCAGTTGAGTTGAGGGGCAGCAGGACCCAGGAACAGAAAAGCCAGACACAGCTCTCCAGTGTGGAGAGGGACCCTGCTCTTGCTCCAGGGTCAATGGGAGAAAAGGCTGTTGCTGTGACAGTAAAGCATTGATGTCAGGAAAGGCAGCTGCCTACACCTGCTGTAATACAGTGAGCCCTGTGGCACATGCACAGCTCCCTGTGGGAAAGGGAAATAGGGCAAGGGAAACCCCTAAGGGGCTCATTTTGTCACATTGCTGCTGCCTCCTGTGAGCTCTCTCTGTTCTTTGCTGAGACTGCCCACTAACAGGTGTGTTTACATACCACACAGTATGAAGTCCCACTGTTTGTGTGGACCAGGGCATGTTTTCCCAGCTGACAGTATCCAGGTAGAAAGTGGAACTGTCTGGGAGGAGGCAGTAACAGCCAAGGGCAGCTCATGTGGTGCAGAGCCTTGCTGTGGCTAAACTGAGTTTGGCTGCTTTTCTGGGATCTCTGCTCTCCACAGCCAAGTGGATTCAATTAATCCATGGGAGGAGTGCTGGCAAGACTTATCTGTTTAGAGTAGTGGGTAGAGGAGAGATCAATGATGTGAAGAGAGAATAATTTAGTCTTAACTCAGTGTGACTTATTTGGCAGCTGAGAGTGCTGTTTGTGGCAGCTTTCTTCCTCAGCTCCAGGACCACCCTGCCTCTCTGCATCACTTCCCATAGTCCTCAGAACTGTCTTTATTATGCTGCCTCCCTCTCCAGACCAGCATTCCCATCATGGCCCTCTTCCCACAGAGCTCAGTTCTCTCCTCCTGGGTCTCCATACTTGGACAGCACTCATCTGGATTTGCTAGCTTTCAGGCCTCTCCCTAAAATTCTCTATTCTGCTATTTAAACCTCCCAGTGGGGCCTGCTGTACATCTCCCTCTCACACCCTGTGCCCAGCAGTGAGGTGCTTGCTGCTTGCCTCCCTCCCTGCTGCACCCCAGAACTGGGCTGCTCTGTATCCTCTGGCCCTGACATGACTCCCAGCAGTAACAGCCAAGGCTGCTGCATTCCTCTCCTCACATCTCACTGTCCTCCACGCTTCCTTCTTAGCTGCAGAGTGAAAGCCAGTGTAAAAATCCCAGGCAGATTCCAGCTTAACTGAGAAGGTACAGCTTGTGGTACAGTACCAGCTTTCTGTTGGCAATTCCTTGAGCACCTAATCCCCAGAGGCAGTGAGGGAAAGCTCTCCGGGCAGCCTCCCTTCTAGCTGGCAGGGCAGTGCTAATGCTGGAGCAGGGTGATGTGAGGCAACCCACAGGAATGTTCCTCAGGAACTCCCTCCCTCCTGCCTTTGGGAAGAGCAGCTAACACTGGATAGTCTAGACCCTCTCCAAGTAAAGTCACAACTTATAGTGATGCATAAGAACAAACCTTAGCACAGTGGGGCACGGGTGGAAATGTGCTGAAGGAAGAACATGGTCAATCTAAACAGAAAAATCCTGGAGTAAAAGCTGCTGAGTGGTTTTAATAACATCCCTTCAATACAGATATTAGCCAGCAAAGCTGCTGCCATTTAGCTCTGCAGGGGTGATGTGCACAAACCCTGTTCCTTGAAGGGGTGTTGTACAGTACTGAGGCACAGCATCATCCTTGGGGGGCACCAGCATTAATAACAATGGAACAAAGTGACCGTGAGAGCCACAACTGAATGGGGAGCCTGCAGCCTGCCCCACTTTGGCTGCGTCCACTTGCCTAAAAGCAGCTCCTTTGTGACCTCATTTGGTTGTGTTCTCTATCTACCACCTATTAGTAGCTGTTTCCTAGACAAAAGCACCACTGCGGGCTTGCTGCCCCTTGCCAAGCTGTGTGTGCTGCCTCTGTCGTGTGTGGTCTGACATCTGTGTCTCATTACCCTCTGTGAAGTGGCATCTCCCTTTCACACATGTGCCTTTTCTTCCTGCCAGCTGAGCTTGGCAAGGCAGAACGAGTCCATGGAGGGCATGCAGCAGCCCTGGAGCACACTGGGCACTGGAGCATGACCTGCTCTGCCTGATTCTTGCAACTGGATTTATCAGCCTTGATAAATGATGCATTAACCTGTGCCATTCCAGCCTATATTAACAGGGTGTCCTTTTCAAAGCTTCCCACTGGGCAGCACGTGTGCAGGAGTTGCATCGGGAGTCCCACCCGTTCCCTGTGAAGGAGGGAGCGCATTGGGCCTCCCAGCCCATGCAGGAGAAGCAGCTGCTGGGTAGGGCAGCTCCACATCTGCCCAGGCTGGGTGGACACGTCTCCTGGTCCTCATTGCAGTAAGACAGTGCAGGAAAACACCCACCCTGTGTGACTTCAAATCCATTGCTTTTCCTGGGGCATGTGGGGAAGAGGGTTTTTTTTTGTCACAAAGCCCATCGGGGTTTATTAGTAAGGGCCGGGTAAAATCGTGCCTTGCCAGTTAAATTTAATGTCAGATGGTTGTGGCAGGGAAATTCAACCAAGCAGATGCGCGAGTGCCTACCTGAGAGGAAGATGTCTTTTTTCTGCTGGCACATATGGGAATGGCTCCGTAGGATGCAGACGGGCCGATCCCAGCGGAGCACACCCTTCCCTCTCCCGGCTCGCAGCACTGTGTGGCAGGCTCGCTGCAGCCCGTCCTGCCGAGGCGAGAGCAGCCACTACTGACAGGAGAAGCCTGTGGCTGCAGCATCTGACACTTCTGCGAATTTATTCATTCTGTGGGAGATGCTCCTCACTATCCATCTGTGCTCTCGGGAACGAACTTGGCAATATTTGCTCCCTTCGTGTGTTCAGAAGCTTAAATCCCATCACGGCATCCCTGCTTCTAGAGCAAGGGGGCCGCTCGGAGAATCACAAGAATTTCTTGTGATCATGACAATTTGGAAAGGCGGCCTTCCCTCCCTTCCCCCAGCAGCCCGCCCATGCCAGCACTGCAGTGAAGTCCGTCTCCCTGCCCGAGTTATGTAGGGCACGCCGCTGCGGGCATGGTGTGGGACGGAGGGAGATTAAATCCAGGGCACGCGCCAAAGGTGATTTCGGGATCCTGAGCGAGGATACGCAAGGGCGAGCTGGAACGCTGGCGCCGGGATAGGGCGGCGAGCGGGTTCGCAGGCGCCGCTCTGCCGGGACGGCCCTCACGGAGCCCGGCCGGCCGCGGCCCCCTCAGGCTCGGGCGCGCGGAGACGCAGGGGGCGCGCGGCGCGCCCACGCGCGGGCTGCCTGCCCCCGCCTCCTCCGCCTCCTGACGGTGACGCAGCGCCCGCGGGAGGAGCGGGAGGGGGCGTGGCTCCAAATGCTAATGAGACCGCTGGAGCCCCGCCCCTGCACGTGCCCCGGCGGGAGGGGGGCGCGTGCCCGCGCCGGCCGCGGGGAGGACAGGACGGGGAAGGCGGGGCTTGGCGGGGCGGGGCCACGCCCCTCTGAGAGCACGGGCCAATCGCGGGGCGCGGAGAAGTCGGGCCTGGGCGGGGCCGCGGAGCTCATGAATACTGAAGCACGCGCCAGGCGTCAGCCGGCCGCGCCTGCGCCGTTCGCTCAGCGCTTCGCCGCCGCTGCCGCCGCCGCCGGGTCCCGGGGAGCCGCCGCAGCCCCGCGCCGCCGGTGACCGCTGACAGCCCGCTCGCCCGCGGGGAGTATGCCCGGCCGCGCCGCGCACCAGGAGGCGGCGGCGGCGGCGGGAGGACCGGAGCCCACTGCAGCCGGGGGGAGCGCGGGGGCCGCCGCGCAGCAGGAGCGGCGGGGCCTGGCGGGCGCGTTCCCGCTGGTGCTGAAGAAGCTGATGGAGAACCCGCCGCGGGAGGCGCGCCTGGGTGAGCGTGGGGGGGCGGCGGGAGCGCGCGGCGCCCCCCGGTTATCCACCCCCAGCGCCCCCTTCCCGCCCCGCGGCTCGGAGGGCGGGACCCGCCGGGTCACGGCGGGACTGGCCGCGGGGGGAGCACCCGTGGGAGAGGCCGCACGCCCCGGCCCCTTCCCTCCCTCCGCCCCGTCCCTCCCCCCGCCCCCCCGGCCGGCCGAGCCAAGAGCCGGCGGCACGGATCGCTCCCCGCCTCCCGGGGATTGTCCTCTCCGGAGCGTGTAGGTGCCTGCGCTGCGGGAGCGAGGGTGGGCAGCAGCCCAGACGCCGCACGCTGCTCTCAGCCCCTCGGCTCTCTGGAGCCTCCCCCGCCTGCAGGCGCGGGGCTGGGAGCAGCAGTGAGGAGGTTTCGAGTCTTGCTTGACCTTAATTGCTGGGAAGTTGCCCGATGACACGGGTAAACAGCGGATCCTCTCAGATTAGGTTCGGTGATAATCCGTAAGGGTATGAGTGACTGCCTGCACATGCAGCCCTGCATGGCTGGAGCTGCCGTTCCGCCACTGCTGATGCGGACAGCAGCTGTGTCAATAACCGTGCTAGTGCTTATAGTCTTCCGTGCTGATCGCACACTTCTTTTCTTTTTTTCCCTTGTTTTATTTTTTCTTGTTTGTTTTGGGTTTTTTTTCCCCTGTTCATCTGGCAGTGTTTTTGCCTTTCTGAGTATCAGTTTCATTTCGAGGAAAGCTCAGGATTATCTGCACTGCTGTAATGCCCAGTGTACTGGTATATAATAAAAGAAGTCCTTACACTTACGAATTTTGAGATTAAAAATATTTTTTTTTCGAACAGTAGACAACATCCAGAGTAAACCACAGCATAAGCAAGGTTGGCAAGATTGTTGCCAGTGAGGTTCCTACCTCCCTTGCCTGCCTAATATTGCACAATGCCCTGTAAATCCATTTTGTGATTCTGGAGACTGTATTTTTCTTCTTTCTGCTAAAAAAAAAATAAAGTCAGCTTGTGATAAAGGTTTTTAGTTATGTTGCTATGGTGCAGGATGCTGCAGTACACAGAATTGTGAATCTACAAAATCATGGGATTTCTTAAGATATTTCTGCACCCAGTCCTTTTTAAAGATATTAGTGTCAGCAGGGGCAATTTCAATTCGTGTGTGGTTGCTGATAAGGATCTAGTGACTTTGTCTTGGGGGTGATTTTTGTGTTCAGAATCATGTAATGTGGCCTATAGAGATGCAAAATTCTGAAATTAATGCGATTGTGAGGTAGTGCATTTTTCCCAAATTAGAAACATTTGATACTAGATTGATTACTAGATGACCCCATTCTAGCTCATGAAGGTGTTCAGCTGGGGCCTCTAAAGCTTGCTAGTGAGTCCATTTCATCTTGATTATCCCTCTCCCTTCATGGTGTGATAAAGTTCAGGTTGTTCTTGTTCTTAACATTTCTCCATAGATTTCCTAAGTTCACATTGTTCTGTTTCAATTCACACTTTGTGGAACTTGTTGCTTTCTGTTTATTTTGGTCTCTGATACTTTTCTTGTTTGCATATTCAAGACAGCAGAAAGAATGCCTTCATTTTCAGTAGGTAGTTACTCCTGATTTGCAAAAGTCTTGTCAGTAGACTTGTGACTCAACTGACTTCAGAGGATCCTTGATTATTTTCTGTTCTTTTAACAGTGATACACTCAAAATGTTAAAAAATTACTCACTCATTCAGTGGTGCAGTTTCAGCAAACTTTCTGAGAAAAGACCTTGAGCTTTTGTCTGGAATACCTATTGACAAAAACACCATTTCCTGTCTTATTCTGTAAGAAATTATATCAGCTAGCTGCAGTGTCTGTGCATTTATAGTCTCTGCAAGCTACCTGTGGCTTTTCCAACCACTGTGGGTAATTTGACTACCCAGTCAAAGCAAGCAGCTTTCCAATCCTCCTGAGCAACAGAGGAGGTCAGGCAGTTCCAGCAGAATGCCATCCCCTTGAACACCCTGCCATGTACCAGGTACATCTCACCAGCCTTGCTGGGAGCTGAGGTCTGTGTTGTAAGGATTAAATAAATTAAAATAATTATATTTTTATTTAAAAAAATTTCAAGTCCTGTGTGTTAAGGGAAGGCAATTAATATTCTGGAGCAGGAGTGTAGGTCTCTTCCATTAGTAATGAGCTGTTGCATGCTCTCCAAAGGATGCCTTAATCACCAGTTGCATGCTGCTGTGGCAGGAGGAATGCCTCAGCAAACATCACAGTAATGGCCATTAGGGATGGACCTGCCTTGTTCCATCCTCAAAAGTGAGACCAAAGATTTATGGAGCAATCAGGCTATATATATATATATATATATATATATATATATATATGGTGGGTTTAGTGTGATATGATGATTTTTTTTTTTTTTTTTTTTTTTTTTGGTGAACAAGAGGATGTTTGTCAAATAAGTTGGGGTTTTTTTCTATTTGTGACTGAGATAGCTCTTGACAGCGTGGTGGCCAAAATCTTTTGATTGGTTTTTGTTTGATTGGTTTTTTTAGTTTTGAGGAAAAAACAGGGCAGGAAATAAAGCTCTTTTCATGCTGCTGCTTTTGGTTAAAATAGCAGTATTTCCAACAGTATTTCCAACAGTTCAGTAGCTGGAATGGTCCACTTAAGTCACTGAGCATAAACTGGTGTCCTCACTGTTACCAGCAGATGTACAGCCCAGTTTAATAGGTCACAGCAGCAGAATGAGGGGGCTAAATCAGACATGAGCTATCATCTGCAGAAGTACAGTCCAGATTTATCAGGGTGACCTTGAATAGCTGCAAATGGAGCCTCTTAGGATACTGCAGCTCTACTGTCAGGTAATACCTGTTTACACTATAAATATCTTAAGAGAATTAATCTTTCAGGTCCCCGTGCTGAGGTAGGCAGAAACTTCCTTCTCAAGATGCAAGAAGTTAATTAGTGTTTCATTAGATATTGTGCACCCAAGCAGGATTTCGTGTGGCAGAAATGAAGATTAAATGAATTGAAAGAAAGCCCGTGGGAAAATATCAATGCAAAAATGATCATACCAAGGTTTTACTCTGTTACCTATCATCTTTGAAATAGATGGGCTCCCAATAGTGTGTTAACTTCTGCTATTTTGTTTCAGATACTGTTAGAAATAAGGGTGGAGAGAGAGACAGCATAGCTAAACAAAGGCAGCAGTGGGGGCCCTGTGCTTGCCAAATTGTCAACTTGTAGCAAAAGGACAAAAAAATTTGAATGCTTTTCTCACGTGGAGGAAGGATCTAATCTGCTGTTAGCCAGGGGTAATCACCAGAGGAAATTGGAGGAACCACAGTTTTTCCAGGTTACTGCAGGACAGCAGGATGATCATGCACATCCAAAAGGCATTAGAAGATCTGAAAAGAGCCACGTATACCAATAGTGTAGTCTTTTCAGCATCTACCTTCTGAAAAATATTTTTAAGCTTTATATTCAGTCTAACAATCACTTAATGTGTTGTTTTTGTTTTCTCCTCTCTTGGAGGTGGTGTATTAAGTGTTGGAAAACGAAAGTACTGCTAGTTTGTGTTAAAACTAGCACAATTTATAATAGTGTACTGTTGTTTTCAAGAGCAAATAAATTTTTTTCACAAGTTTATCATGTTAATTAAAATATTTACAAAGAATTAATTAGTGTTGCTTGGATTTGTTTTGGTGCTATCATCCACAGCATCCAGAGCAAATCTGGGTTTGGTTGTGCTGGGCACTATGAAATGTTGGGGAATACACAATCTCTATTCACAGGTTGAATGTTGGTTCCAGTTTGGCAGGGTGTGCTCCAGTAGCAAGGGAAATCCTCCTTGTATATAGAGTAGATGCTGCTTCATTACTGGCTGCAGGTAGGAGCTGTTTAGAAACATTCTGGTTGTTTGCATCATTAATCTGCCTGTTGGCTTTGCCCAAGGAGAAGTTGCAAAAGTTCCTGTGAAAAGGAGTCTACAGCAGGAATTGGAGCTGGGTGGCAGTTCAGAGTTCAGTGGTAAGGAGAAGGCCAAAAGCTGCAAGGTGATCTTACCAAAGCTTAGGTCCAGGAGCCACTAGTCTGAATTTAATGTGTCCTTTAGGTACTTGCTCTTGGTCCCAAACAGATGGCTGGGAAATACTTTCTCAGCTGCTTGGTTTAAAATCAGCATCTTCTTTTGTATCAAATATTCAGAATATGGTAGATAATTTACTTTGTGTGGCAACACTGTTCTTTAAGCCATAAAAAGCTCTTTCAGTCTCAGTTCCACACCAGCTAAGGCAACAGCGGAAGGAATGCCACTTCTATCAATAGGTTTTATATAAATAGGCTTTTCTGATTTGGAGCTGAGTTTCACCCCCACTTCCACCCCCAATAAAGCAAAATGCTCCTTTAGCATATTATAGCCAGTCTAGAAAACCCTAATGCCAAAGACTGGTGCATTTTACTGGGCTGATCTCTGTTAATACTGGAAATCCAAACTGGTCCAGTGTATGTCCTTGGAGTCCCTGTTCTACTGAACTAAGTATTTGTTGGCTTCCATGGTAATGCCCAGTTTGCTGGTGATTAGGATACAACTGGTGACCTGCCTTCCTTCTGACAGCAGTGCTGGCTCAGTGCTGGCAGTACTAGCACTGCTTCTGGAATGCCTCCTTCACTGCTGATAGATCTGCATGGCTGCATGGAGAACTGGATCAGGAAAATGACTTGGATTTTAATTTTTTTTTCTGCCAGCTTATTTTTATCTCTTAAATTATGTAATTATTCCATAACTTGAGTTTTCTGCTTGGATTCTGTCCCAGACAATTGTTAAGATTCAGTAGCTATGGGGAACATAGAAACAGCCATTTTTCTGTAATATGTGCACTGTAGCACAGTAAATGGAGAAAAATTCATCAGTCTCTTGTGACTTGGGGGTGGATGTGGGAGTGTGCCTTATTAGACATCTCCCCAAAGAGTGAAAATTGTATGTAGGTACTCTGAGCTATCTATAGTGAGCAGCATTTGGAGCTATTGCTTTCTGTGGACATGCTGAGTCATTTCAGAGAGAAATGCTTCTAAAATGCTGAACAATAGGCATCCAGGTCTCTGGTGTCCTGTAGACCTTTTGACTGATTTTTCAGATCTGAAAACCCATATTCCTCTTGTGTTTGTATTTCAATTATTGTTCTGCACCTTCCTTCTTTGTGCATAGAATAAGCTACTATGCTTCCTCAGAATTTTCTTAATGGTTTTCCATGCTTAGGAACACTCACTTTTGTTATCTTCTGAGATGGGTATGTGAAAACCAGGCTGTTCTGCAGTGACTGGTTAATAAGCTCCACGCAGCACTTGATCACACTTTGGTAAGCTATCACAGCAAAGATGCTGGTCTGCAAGGCTGCTCAGCTGCCTGTGGTCCAGCCATCACAGGGGGTTAGAGCATTCCACACGTAAATGTTGCTTTACAACATCTGGTTTTCCAGATCCTGTCATGAGGGAGAACCACAAGCTTACTGAATTTCCTTTCATGGGGTTTTTCTTGGATTCTTAAACCTTGAGTCTCTCCTGTGTTTCGGCTTGTACAGTGACCTACTTGTATCTTTCAGATAAAGAGAAGGAGAAAATAAAGCTTGAAGAAGATGAGGCAGCAGCTGCCAGCACTATGGCAGTCTCAGCTTCCCTCATGCCACCCATTTGGGACAAAACTATTCCTTATGATGGCGAGTCTTTCCACCTGGAGTACATGGATCTGGATGAGTTCCTGCTGGAGAATGGAATTCCTTCCAGCCCTACTCACCTGGATTTGAACCAGAATCCACTCTTGCCTGTGGCTGAGCTGGAAGGGAAGGAATCTGCCGGTGCTTCCACTGGTTCTCCTGCATCATCCTCTTCTACTGCAGTTTACCAGCAATCTGAAGCAGCCTCCAGCACAGGTAGATGGAATAACATGGGGCTCTCAGGGTCTTCTGTTGTTCTCACATGAAGAGGTGTCTCTTTAGATCAAAGAGGATACATGTCAGTGTTTGCTGTGGCAGGTTAAACAGTACAAACATGCTCAATGTAGAGCCTTAGTTCATGTGTCAATTCATGAAGATGCTGCCTCTCATTTTCTTACCCTGTTTCCATCCTGTGAAGAATGAGTGTCTTTCAATGTGCAGTCTGTTTGTCTGTCAGTGTGAAGTCTGTTTTGATTTTGAAATTATAAGAGCTGAAATAGCAACATAAAGTATTTGCTTTCTCGGTATTGCTAATGTGATGAGAAGCTGGACATGTTGAGAAAATACTGTCTCAGGTTATTTTACAACAGATTTGATAGCTTGTCACAAGTCATTTTTACTACCTTGGTCTGCTTGGGTGAACTTATGTGAACTTAATGTACCTCAAATAACAATGTTAAATAGAAAAACAATGAAGCAGTCTTTTCTGTGGTAGCCTGGGAAATGTGAAAACAGACACTTGGAAAAGGTGTTTTAATGATGCAGTTTGATGTTCTGTGTTGCTTTGAAGTGGGAATGGAGTAACAAAAAACCAAAACTCTGCTTAAGTGGTACTAGGAAGCTTCATTTGTAGTATGGAGATATTCTCTATTAAAGAATTCAGCTCCTCAGTTTGCCCCAGATTTGGAGTTTAAACATGATAGCCATCACAGTACTATTTTATCAGCAAGCTTTAGAGAAGGCATTTTGCTCTGGACCTCTTGTGAATCTGTGGGAAAGATAATGTGTAACTCCTTCCATAAGTCATAGGGTGTAGCTTTTTTTCTAGGTGGTATATGCAAAGCTTATTTATTGATCACTGCTGCACATTGCAGTGACCTGCAGTTTTGCAACTCATGCATATGAAGTTTTGTAAACAATAGATTGATATGATAAAATTCATATGAACAATACCAGCGTCAGACATTCTGTTGGAGCATTTATTTCTATGTGGCAAAGAAGAAGAGTACAGTTGCATTTGTAACAAATGCTGCTTTATTTAGTCAGTTGTTTGGAAGTCTACTTGTCTGACCTTTGAAGGTCCCAGGGACCGGGGTCTTTGGGCAGGCTTCTGTAAGGATTTGTATGGTGCAAAATTCAGGCTGATACAATTTTCTTCCTTCTTACTGCTGTTGAAGATGCTTTTTATGTGTGCAAAGCATGTAATTTTTGCCAAGGAAATATTAACTCCTGTCCTGCATCTGTCTACTCCTATCTGTTAGTCTGGCATATGTTCCTAGAGTTATATTACAGACTGGACTGTGAACTCTTTCTCAGCAGCAGTACAGCACCCACCACACCTCAGGGAAGCACCAACTACTGCTATTAAATATTTCTCATAACAGGGCAATAAAGTTGGCTTCTTTGTCGATTCTCTTCATCCTGCTGAATATATTGTAATTTCTCCCGTTGTTGCCAGAGTCCCCACCACAAAATGAGAGAAATACACCCAGCCCCATTGATCCTGACTGCGTAGAAGTTGAGGTGAATTTTAACCCCGACCCTGCTGATTTAGTGCTGTCCAGTGTGCCTGGTGGTGAGCTCTTCAATCCTCGCAAACACAAGTTTACTGAAGAGGACCTGAAACCACAACCTATGATTAAAAAAGCCAAGAAGGTTTTTGTCCCAGATGAGCAAAAGGTAACAGATTTATTGCTGCAAACTCTTCTAGGCCTTGATAAGTTTCTGACTCTGTCCAAACACTTTGACATACAGAGCTAATGCAGTTTACCTACATGATTGGGCAGAAGCACTGCCAAGAATAGAATTGGCAAGCCAACTGCTGTGCTTGCTGTTTTGCAGGTTTTGGTATCATGAGCTAATTACTGGCAAGGAGCAACTGATCATGCTATACACAGAAATTAGAAGAACTATCAAGTCAAATCATCATCCACCTGCACTTTTGGAGGCCATTGTCTATATTTGCCCAGTATTGTGTCCAATCTGGATTTAAGCAACCCAGACAACAGAACAGGTGGTTTTATGTAAAAGTTCACTAATTAAAAACTAAGTAAAGGAAGCATTTCAGTTGGACAGCTTCTTAGTACCCAAGTCTCTGAATCTCCTTAGTTCTAGAAATGCACTTAATTTATCCTAAAAAGAAGACTTGTGTAAAGATGAAATCTTAGAGTACTGCATGGTCTTCATTTTGATATCAGAGCCCTGCAAACCTATGGAGGAGATTCCTCAGTGTAGCAGTCAGTGTGCCTGTCATTATACAATAAAGAGGTGTGTCCAGAACAGTTGTCAGTTTGGCATCTTTTTATTTTATTTTTTTATTTTTTTCTTACAGGATGAAAAATACTGGACAAGGCGAAAGAAGAACAATGTGGCAGCAAAGCGTTCCCGTGACGCTCGGCGATTAAAGGAGAATCAGATCACAATTCGGGCAGCCTTTCTTGAGAAGGAAAACACAGCCCTGAGGACGGAGGTGGCAGAGCTGCGCAAGGAAGTGGGACGATGCAAGAACATTGTTTCTAAATACGAGACCAGATACGGACCCTTGTAAGCACACCCTTTTCCTTGTTAGGGCTCTTTGTTTTAGCCTCTTAGACTTCTCTGCCTTCTGTAGAGACACCCAGAAATAAAGTTTATGGAGGCTTTGCCATTTTGCATCTACACTAGAAAAAAACCAACAAAACACAAACAAACCCTGTTTCTGTTGGCACAAGTCGTTCAGGCCCTTTCCTGATCAATCTGTTGTCCAAAATTTTAGTGTCCATATTTACAACCTTGTTTTCAACACTGATAGAACATTTTCTGACATCATACCATTGAACAGATTCACCTGTCTGGAGGAATAAATGTGGATCCCTCCAGATTGGACAGAGCTTTTGCTATCTGTTCTAACCTTCATTTTTTAAGTGAAGAAAGAGCCTAGGAGACTCTCCACTCTTTCTCTCTCTCTCTCTCTCTCTCTCTCTCTTTTTTTAATTTGATTTTCAAACTCTTGCTCTTTTCTCCTCTCCATTCCATCTCCCCCTCCCAGTAAAAGTATAAAACACAATTTTAGGATGTAAGTAGATGTTGCTGGGCAGCATCATGAAATTGTTTCCTCTCCCATTCAGAGGCACTAGAAAGTATCTGTTGTATAGAACTCTATTCCTGTTGAAGAGAAATAGGGGAACCTTTAGGACAGGAAGACAGGAAAATATTCAATCTCTTGTGAAAACAGAAGTATTGCGAGCTTCATCTATTAATGTTATGCAGAATGGAGTCAGTGCAGTTTTTATTACAGTACTGTCTAAATGTCTTGATAGGTTCTAATCCTGGATAACTTGCAGAAACCAAGGAGAGAGAACAGTAGTGAATCACTTGCTTTACATATGTGGACAAAATAGTTTGATGTGGGTTCTAGACTGTATTTCTACCACCACCCCTCCTTTTTTTCCTTAGAGGGTCTTTCCTCTTGTACTTCTGATAAAACAGCATGTTGCACTTAACTGAGAAGTAAGGAAGATTTAGAAAAATAGGTCTGGCTCATTAAGCTGAACCTTGAGTCCCAGCTGTTAAAAAATGACCAGCACCTTATGCCTTGAAAGAAGGGGCTTTTTAAAAGAAGTAAACAAGCCACTGCTATTTTACTGCACCTTACCTGTTGTGCAAGAGATTGAGAAAGAGTTTTGGTCTTTTGTCTCGTGAACACACTATGGGAAAAGATACACCCACTATAAACACAAACAGTTTACCTCACTGTCTCCTGTGCAGCAGTATATCTGGTCTCTCCATACTTGCTGGTTCTATCTCCAGCGTGTTTCCTGACAGAAAATTAGCACACAAGACTTGCCCTCTTGGAGGTAATCCATTCTCAGCACCAAGCACTGCTTCAACAATATATGGTGTTAAAAGAAAAAATGTGCTGTGTGTGATGTTGAGACCTTCTACACAACCTATAACTGCAAGAACTAGAAGCTTTACCAGAAGTATATGTCTAGAAGTCCTCTTAACAAGGGAAGCTGTCTTAAGATAGTGGCTGTGTCAGAACTCTTTGGCTATACTTCCTGGGATAATATTTACATTAAGGAGTAAATGTGGGATGATGATGATGTTGAGGGTAGTTGCAGTTCCTCTACTGAAATCTGAAAATATATTTTAAAAGCATTAGGATTTATTTTCTATGCTGAAGACTAGATTGTATTTTAAACATAATGTGGAAATTATGAGTCTAGAGCAATTTTGTGTTGACTTCTTAAGGAAGTGGAGAAGCAGGCTAATCCACAACACTTAATGTATGCTTTGAACTATAGCCCCCCCCACCTCTGTTATGCTCTTAATTTGACTAGAGTGGCTCTTGATGTGGTGTTGGTCTAATTTCTTTCAAACATACTAAAAATTGTCACCCTTTCAGCAGGGGTTTTTTCTTTCACAGGGTGGTTTGTGGTGGTGATGGTGGGAAGTATGTTATAAATAAATTGTCACACTTAACACTTTGCTTTGTTTAAAGTGACTTATCTGATTCCGAGTGATGCAACTTTAAAGACTTTTAAAAACAAAGAAACTAAAAAGCACACATGAATCGCCAGTCTTCAGAGTGAGCAGTGAAATCTATGAGGTGTCCCAACACAAACAACTGATGATGACCCTGCCTGCCTCCTTGCCTGCAAGTACCCCATCTGACTACCCAGGGCTGGGCATGATGAAAAGTGCAAAGTCTCCTTAATTCTGTATATGGCTTTCTTATCTGTCTTTCTCACTGTAACTATGAACTACAATAAGCTTACCTACTGGGGTTTTGTCAAGACACTCAAAGTTCATGTCTCAAAGTCTGTTGGCAGCCTGTGTGAATAGTGACTCTTCGTTTTGGCACTCGAGTGGAAGAAGAGAGGGAGTTTTAAATGAAAGTGTCTATATATATAAAGAACTGCTATATTTTAAGACTCTTTTCCCTGCAGTATAATGAATTTTATTTAATACTGCGACTCACTTCTGGTGCAGTGTAGCGTATTGTGGAGTACTGTGAGTGCAGAACTAAAGACACCAGGAGGACAGCGGCCTGTAATGTGAGACTTCAGTGCAGAAGATTACAGCAGATGTTCTGAAATAATCCAGAAAGCACCACAGTGTGCCATACAGAGAGTAATAAACCTCTATCAAATGACCCATGTAATAGTAAACCAAGTCGGTTGCTTTCCTGCTCCACAGCTACACTGCTGTAACCTGCCTTTTCCTGTATTTCATTTATGAGGCTCACTTTCTTTTATGGTATCTTGCTGAAACAGGAGCTAGCCTTCTGCTAACGACTTAGCAATCATGGAAAAGGTGCTATTCTGAGCTACAGATCTCCAAGTCTTTTGGCTGTCTGAAACTACCAAATGAGTATTAGCTCCAGGAAAGCAATGGCTATTAGTTGCCACATTACCATTTTCTGTCTCTTGACTGCAGGTCAGCTGCGGTGCTGAAGGTGAAACAGACAATGATGATACCCCACAGTTACAATGGGCAGCTTCAGTGCTGGTGTGGGAGGGTAGATGGAAGCTTGGAGAGATTGCAGAGATGTTTATTGTGTTTAGAAGATGGAGGAAGTAGGTGGAAGTTCCGTTGTAAGAATTTCATCAGCGTAACAAGAATCTGCTCGTAAATTAAGGAGCTTTAGAGCTAAATCTGTGTGGGAAGAACAAGAGTGCTTGCTAGGAAAGGAGTACAGGGCCATGCTTGTAGCCAAAATGGAGCTTGTAAGACAGGAGTGTGTTCATGCCTGGAGACTGATGAATAGCATACACCTCAAGAAAAATACTCTTGAAAGCTTTCTGAAGCACAAGTGCCAAAATTATGAGGCATGACTAGTTACCAGCATAGCTCAGTGCTATCATATTGAACAATTATTTTGACTTTTTGTTTACCCAAGAGATTCCACCCCTAATTTCAGAGCAGAAATGCAAAAAGACAAATGTAAGAAGCAGCAGCTAATATTGTAAGCTTAATAGAAAAAATGCATTCAAAAGCCAGGATTCATAACCAGTGTTTGACAGCATAAACTTTGTACAGAGCAAATATATTAAATAGAGTTTTTGACCTATGATTTTTAATGGACGATGTACTGAAGTAAAGAAAGTGTTTTTAACTTTTTCCTGGTTACCAAAGTATACCTATGAGTGTATTATTATAATTTGGGATTATAAACTCTGAGATAATCTTGGGATATTTTTGTCAAATAGATTAATATCTTAGTTCCATGTTGCTGAAATGGCAGCATATATCTCTACCTGTATTGAGTATTGCTAATTTGGACTGATATTTTTGGTATGTACTGGTTTCTGCTTTATTTTAATGATAAAGACCCAAACCAGCAACAAAATAAATAACCATGGCAGCATGTAAATGTAGCAACTTTTAAAATTTATAATTTCTAAATTTTCAATTAGCCCTGGCTGTTCTTAAACGTCATGCTTCTTGTTTAAATCACAAAGCCAAAAGCTAAATAACTGGGCAAGAACTTATTTCATTTGAATCCTACTATGTTTAGGAATATCTTTTAAAGACTTACATATTGTGTACAGGATTTGGTTTTGCAGTATATCATGACATTTTAACAGCAAAATACTCAATCAGTGAGATTAGCATGTGCAATTCTATTGTTTTATTTCTGTTATCTTAAAAGCTTACACAATGGAAATTAACAATGAATGTTCATTAGATCTTTCTTTCAGAGAAGACTGTTAGCAAACAATTGTGCTTCCCTGTAGGACAATGCAGATTTGCACAATCTGTGATTCATGTGTCTACGGGTTGCAAAACTGGAAAATTGCACTTTAGGGTGAATGCAGCTCAACTTTTGTAGCTGAAGAGTTTGTTGTTGTTGTTGTTGTTAAGAAGCAGTATCTTCAAAGATAAATGAGAAGGTAGTAACTATTTAAAGAAGTGCAGATATTGCCAGACAAAAAATACTGTGCAATGCTGATTTCCTTTCTCGGTTTTTGCAGTCTCAGGAAGTTAAGTTTATTGCTCCAGAGCTCTCTGCTCCTCTCAGAATGATTCACTATATCATTTTGGTTCTTTGACTAGGATGACAATCCTATCTGTAAGTGATAACTTGGGTATGTTTTCTTAGTGATGATAAGAAGACCAATGTTCTTTCAGCTTAATTTGAATATTAAAAGATGTTGAATTGACACTGTTAGGGTTTGAAGTTGTCTAGCCTTGAAGCATACTCTGTAGAGGGCACAAATGTGCCTGATGCCAACTACCCCATTCCAGCCACAAAGGGACCATCTCCAAGGGGAGAGAATAAAGGGCATGTGCACCTTTCAGCATCACTGCAGGGATTGCCAGGAAAGACAGCAGTTTATGACAGAGCTGTACTTTGATTAGGAAGTGGATTGACACCACATGGCCATTTCATAGTACTAACTTTGAAAATATATAAACTCTGGATGAGATTTGTGGACAATGAGTGTAGTTTTACTCTACAGAGGACAGCAGATAGGAATACATGATACACAATATTTAATACAGAATTGCTGTCATACATGATGATCTAATCTACATGTAGTGGGTTTGTATCTAAAAATTCCAAGAAGCTTAATCTTTCACCTGTTGCCAAGATCTGCTCCCACTGAAGCTAGTAACAAAGATCTCATTAACTCCCACAGGAAAAAGTCTTTACTCTTATGTGGTTTTAGCAAGTGCTGGAGTCATGGGTATCTTGCTTTACTCTGAAGCATTCTGTGCTGGGATCAGGTGGATACATCTCAGATTGCAGGTGTAGTGTTGATAAACTGGTCCTGATAGTTTTGATATTCAGATAATCTGAATTCTGCTCTTTTTTTGGTCCTGCATGGAGAGAGTGAAAAAGTAGTGTGCTATAAACTTGTGTTGGTTGGGTTGGGTTGTTTGGTTTTTTGCTAAGTGGCTTTTTGCAGTAACATGTTATTCTTTTCTGACAATTCTCCATTTCCTTACTGTGCTATTTGAAAGCCTATGGTTTCTAACTAGAAATCACTTTCAGCATTATCTGCAGGCCTGCTACTAATTGTACCTAATCAATTTCAAGTTGAGAGGTGCAGTGGAAGGCCAGCAGCTTTGGGAATGCTGTAATAAAACCATTTATGTGGGGAAAAAAAAAAATTGTAGATAGCAAAAATAATGGACCTGCACAGAGGAGAATATTGCTGCTTCAATATTGTAAGCCACCTGAGCATAAAAGAGCTTTGTTTTTTGTGATCAGGTGCTTCATTTTTAGTGAGAGAGAAGGTATCTCAGACCTTTGTAAAATCCAGATAGGCTTTTGTTCACCCTTCTAGTTTTAGCTGCTAAGCCCAAGATGAGAAATGCAAATTTATCTTAGTGCATAAATCTCATATTTTTGTCAACATACACCTATATCCATAAAGAGCAAAATCATTTGCTAGTGCCAGCATTCTGCCTTTGCAGCACTACAAGACTGACTGGCTTTCTAGATGTTCAGATAATTACTCTGGTCTGTATATCTGCCACTGTATCATGGTGAAGATAGATAAACTCACAAATGAAGACTGGGAGAAAGGTAGAAAGAATAGGCTTAACTAAATATCTGTGGAGATGCTAACATAATGCTAATTGAGAACTGACAGTGATATAACTCACGATAATGCAAATTGACATACAGATGTAATTTGTTAGTTTGATAGTCTGCTATCCCTCATGAGTCACTTTTGGAATGCAAACTTCTTGAAGTTCAGACACCTACAGGGAAAAAGGAATCCTTTGAGGAAGATACATATATAGACAGACATGGATAGTTGGCAAGGAGAGCAAAGACTGAAAGAGGAAGAGGAGAGTAATGCAAGAGTCTGACCTGAGTGAGATTGCTAAAACTGACACCTCATTGTTTACAATTCTAGGCCAATTTGGATCCCCCTCAGTTTAGCATCCTATTGAAGATAAGTATTTGTTTAGGTCTTGGTAATCTCCTTGTCTTGGTCCTACTTCCACAGTCCAGAAGGAAGTGAAAGGAATATACAGATAGGGAGGAGAGTTACTGCAGAAAGGCATGGAAAAAGAGCTGTTTCTTCAACTAAGTGTGCTGTTGTGCTGGGACTTGACCTGCCAACGTGAACTGGTCAGTGCTGTCTCATGAGGAAACTACTATCTGAGGCCCCAATCTGTTAAGGCCTCAATTCTGCTGCTGTTTCTGCATGGGAAGAGCCCTATATCTGTAGAGAACCATGTGGACTTCACAGGATCTGTTATTGAATGTGAAGCTCTGCCCAGGCAGTCAGCTGCAGAATTGTGTCCTTAATACACTATCCAGTTGTAGATGTAGGGCTGTTGATATTAAGTGTAATTTGGGTGCCTGTTATATAGCCAAAACCCTTGTTACTTCATTTTCCTAACTAAGGCATGAGCAGAAGCCCTTTGCTGTACAACATCTGTAAAAACTTTAAAATGTACTTCACATACATCTAGTAAATTAAGGCATGTGATTTTGGTCTGTGGGTCTCAACAAACCTTGCTCGTGTACCTGCCTGAATGTTTTCCTAGATCTGCAGCTACGTTTCAGTGAGAAGGGATGGTGGGATTTGTTTTCCTGAGGGGGCACAGTAGCAGCTCTCACCTGTCCCACTGGGGTGACCGCTCGCTACTGGCCAGGATCAGGGATGGATGCATCCTCCGCACTTTTCTGTGAAGTTGTCTGAAATATGGTGATGAACATGATTATTGGAATACTGTATTTTGTATAACTTAGAACATGTAAATACACTTTTAAAACTAATCTGTTCTATGAAGTAATAAATAAGTGCTTCCATTGTAATATCTGAATATTGTTAATGCTTCATGTAGCTTGATTTGGGATTATTTCGTTCCTAGAGAACTACAGAAATCAAAACAAAGATTGATGTTGTGGAATTCTAGTCTAGTTGTGATGCTTTCTATCAACAAAAATGTTTTAAAAATAATAATGAGCTACTTAAGCAGAGAAACTAAGATTTTGAGGGAACTGATTCTCTTCCAGTCTTTCTTTAACAGTAGTCACCAATTACATTCATATTTGTACTCTTCCCATCCTGTTAGGACAGTTGATTTGTTTGTGAGTAGCATTTGGAAAGTAGCAATATTAAATTATTTGTAAACTTTGGTGACTGAGGAAAACTAAAGCTGGGTGATTTTTGTTGGGTGTTTTTTTAACTATTCTCTCTTTTGGCTCAAACAGATGTGTCTCCACCCTTCAGCCAGACTGCAGCAAGTTGCAGTGCAACAGTGAGTGACTGTTACTGAAGCTCATTTGTGACCTAGATAATCTACATTTTTATTAGTTCCATTGTGTGCATAGATGACACAGGTTTCCTGTTGTAGTGTGGAGAGAGAAAGTGATTAATGACTTGTGGTTTTGCTGAGTACATGTTCACAGGATGCTGCACAGCTGGACCTTTCATCAGCTTTCATGACCTTTTCTATGTTTTGTTAAAAAGAAAAAAAATAGAAAACAGTGGAGTGAGAATCATGAGCAGTCTGCTAGAAAATCTGAACGCTTGGGTTTTGAGGAGGAGGTGAGATTAATCCATCAGCCTTCATATAAAGAGATTAGCCTGTGATGACACTTTCTCCAGCCATAATTTAACTTTGTCGTTAATGCTGTACTGGAGCAGTCTCCTCTCTGGTAACAGCTGTGTCTGCAATGTTCCATAAATGACAAAGCCACATTTTTCATAGTGGGCAGAGATAATGGCATCTCTTTCAATTTTCTTTTCTTTTTTTTTCCTCCTCTCTCAGTGTCTCTAGGCTGTAAAATAGCTATGAAACAGCTAAGCAAATGTGCAGGTTATTCTGTAAACTCTGTTCTTGTAAAGCTTTTTCAGACACATACAGTTTTTAACAAAATAATTTGAGGGAATTCCTATCTGATAGATTTGGCCTGAAATTCTGTTGCCTCTTGGATAAAAGTATTTTTTTGTCTTCAGATGTGACACTGATCTGTCCCATTCATTCAGTGGGATGGAGGATAAATCTGCACAGTATTTATATAAGATACAAATCTGATCTTAGTTTTACTGTGTGTTAAATTGTTTAATCTCTTGGAAGTCTTCTCCTTGAGGTTGTCTATACAATTCCTGTATATGTAGCTGCTTTTTGAAGCAGTCCATCAAGTGCATTTGAGATCATCCTGACTGAAAAATTCCACAGAAGTGAAAGAGATAATAAAGCTTGTAAAGCAGCTGGGTAAAACTGTATTGCCATAAATGGTTTTAATTTATATATGAATCTTCTGTCCCAAATTGCTTATTTTGTACATAAACCTAAACACTCCTGGCAGCTGATGGGTGAAAATAAAGGTGCTTAAACAGCAATCTAATGAGGAAAGGGCATTTCACTATTACAGAGTTGGTATTATTTTATATTTCCATTTATTACACTTTTTTAAATGTATAAACCACAGATTTGAATTCTCAAAGTCTTCAGCTTGGATTTTGTGAGTAGTTTAAATCCTCTCACCTCTCTGCTCGTAACTGGTTTTTAAGAAAAAGAAAAGCTTTTGTTTAAAATGTAAAATTTTGACTGTATTAAATTCTGTTAGTACCCTTCCTTTTTAAGAAATAAAATGTATATTCCACTATGCTGAGATGCAGTAATTTTGTTCTCTAGACAGCATACTGTGTGTTATACAGCTCCACTGCCAGAATTACACCTGCACTTTGCAGTGAAGTTGGTAGACACTAAAGCAGCTGATCACCTTTTGGGAGCAGCTTCTTGCTGTGCATTTCCCATGTGTTAAGTGTGCTGGTAACAGGTATACAGTTCCCTGCTTTTAATTTCTGGATTAACTCCTTTCAAAAGCATTGCAAGGTTGTGTGTTTGTCTTGCAGTGACTCTTGGTTGAACTCTCTCAGGTAGGGGGAGAAATCTGAGAACAAGTCAGCCACAGACACTTGGAGTGTGCTTTGTTTACTTTCTTTCATAGGAAGAAGTAAGGTTCTAAATAAGTAAGTTTTGTCCATGAGGACAGCTTTCTCTGTACCTTGGCATTCTTTCTGTTTTTTAACTAAACCTCAGTTAGTTGGTTGGTTAATTTATTTTTTCACTGGTGGTTGGGTTTTGGTTTTTTTGTTTTCCAAAAGCTGGTAATTGAAGATCAACCTGGTAAGAAATTTTTGTTTTCTATATATTCACTGCATCTCACACATGCTTTCAAGGCAGACAAGATCAGTGGTGCTTCAGTATAATCTCTAAATAAACTTCAATAAGGATCTTTGTTGGATCTTCCCTTTTGTAAAAGGTATCTTGTATGATTACTGATGCAGGGTGGTAGCAAGCAACAAACTAAATATCAGTGAGTTGTTTATCTCTGGCTGTCTTCCAGAGCCATGGCAGGATTAGTGACCCAGGCAATTTGTTTATGAGAGCAAAAAAATCTTCCTTTTTAGAGGGAGGGGCCTGAGCTCTACCACATACCAAAGGCCAAGGACTTGACATGGTTGGTCCAAGGATTTGCCCTAGAAACTGAGTGAATGCAAGGCTGTGCCTTGACATAGTGGAGGATATTTGGCATTTTTTCCCTGTGGGGGGGGATATCAGCTGGCACCAGCACCAATATTTGTTACACTGCCTCCTTTTCAGGGAGCTTGAATGTTCTCTTGGGTGGGTGGGGAGTGAGTTTATAAATGTACTAACTCTGCACATTATATTACTAGTTCCCTTTGGGAAATGTTGCAGCTACTAGTGATCTGAAAAATGGCAACTTCTTGTTGTGTGTCGGGAAGATCCGCTGCTCTTGGGACTTCACGTACATTGGTACTCTGCTGGCTACGCCAGATCCACAGAAGAGCAGAAAGGATCTGTCTCCAGTAGCACTCTGTCGCGGCAATGGAATGCTGTGTTGAGAAATGTGCAAGAGCTGCATCCACCAAACACCTTGGGGTTTTTGCTTGCTCTTGGCTGTGACCATTGAGAAAATGTGTCTTAGGCTTCTGAGGAGAGTGAGAGCAAACTGACAATAAGAGAATAAAGCCAGAAGCTGATGGTACAGCTATGATAGACTTGTGCTTAGATGGGTGGGGTGTCTCTGGGAAGTAATTGCAAAAGAGTAATATGGGACTACCCTTCCTCCCATAAGGAAGGAGAGGAGGTGAAAGAGGCTGGCTCCGGAGCCAGAGTGGAAAGTTGCTGGCAGTATTCCAGATGTGGCAAGAGGTGAGTTCATGTACCTTATCCCCCTGTGCCAGATCACAGCTTTTATGAGCAGTACTGGCTCCTGTACGCTTTATCCCTGCAATACGCTTCCAGCTTGCAGGAGCAGGCTCAGCACCCGCCCTACCCGCGGCTGAAGGTGGAGCAGCAAAGCTCTGAGCCAGCCCACGGTGCGTGTTCCACGGAGGCGGTGGCAGACCCCGGCCAGGCTTGATGCTTGCTCGACCCCTGTGCTGGAGCAGGGCGAGGGAGGCTCCCGGCAGCCGCTGCTGCAGCCTTCCTTGTCTGCTGGTGCAGCGGTGTGGGGCGCGGGCAGGCAGCGCCCGCCGTCCCCTCACGGCCCCGGGGCGCCGCAAATGGCGGCGGGGCCGGGCCGCGCCCTCCCTCCCTCCCCGCCGCGGGCCGCGAGGTGGCGCTGGCGCAGCGCGCACCGCCCCGTCAGGGCCGCGCCCGCCCCAGGGCCCGGCGGGGGAGGCGCCGCTCGGGCGGAGCTCGGCAGGGTGAGCGGCGGCCGCAGCCTCCTGCTGCGGCACCTGCCGGGCCCCCGCAGCTCTGCGCAGCCCTCACCGAGGCTCCCCCGTCAGGGCAGGTGTGCCCTTGTGTGACAGTGCCGCGCTGGAACATCGGGCTGAGACTCTGGGCTCTTTTGGGCCTGCCCGAGTCAAGACACTTGGGGACCATCCTGGGAACATCCTGACTGCCTAAATGAACCCTCTCCCCTCCCGTGGGCAAGGTCACACAAACCTAAGAATGCGAAGAGCAGCAGGAGTGAGTGGGAGAGAGTTGAAGTGTCTCGTGTGCCCCAAGCTCCTGCAACAAGGGAGAATGCAGCCAAGGAGTCCCATAAGGGCATTGCCTGCTATGGTGAACACCCCAAGCTCCCCAGGTTGCCACAGCACACCCAGCCCCAGGGAAATGCTTCCCTAGCCTAGAGCGGGCTTTGTGCTGAGCCTGTGAGCAAGGCAAACCAGCACACCCAAAGCGTGACTAAGAGCAGCAGGAGTGACCCTATTCTCCTCCCTGCCTCACCCCAGCCCTGTGGCTACTGTGGCCGCAGAGGTTACAGAAATGAAGGAAATTAATTTCCTAAAAACCCAGAAGGAAAAGAGGTGACCTCTTTCTTGCCTCTTTAAAGATCTGGGAGGACTCTGAAGCACGACACTAATGATATGTAACCAACCTACAGAGGATGCAACACACTGTGACTACAGCTCTGTACCAATACCTCTGGGGACCAGTTTGGGGACATGATTGCAAGCTTCATTTCAGACCTGTGTATGGCTCATTCTGGGCTCCCTCCTCTCCTGCCATGCACTGACTACCAGCCTGCTGAGTCTCTTACCAAATTAGGCTTCTTCTGCCCACCTTCCAGCCTGACAGGCTGTCACAGAAGTTTATACCATGGCTGGCTAGGAACTTCTTTCTAATTTTAAGTCCAAATGTATTTATGATCCAGATGAGCTTCTAAGAGAACAAATTAGACTTTTGCCCCAGCATATGTTTTTGATACATGGATGCTGTCCCCTCTCAGACTCTCCAGTTTTAAATTAAACAAGCTCCACACTCAAAATGGCCACTCACAAGCCTGCTCTGTACCTGCTACAGGTCAGCTCCATCTTTCCTGTGTAGGGGTGTCCACAGCAGTGTCTGCAATGCCAGGTGAAGAGGTACCTGACACTTGCTGGTCTCTCCAGACAGTACTTTGATGGGCAAAACCTTGACCTGAGTGTCTTTGTTCAGAGCCAAATTGGCAGCACATGGACAGTGTCCACCCCCTGCATGCCTTCTTCCAATGCTTTGACTTGAGAGGTGCCTTGTTTACAGCATTCTGGGGCAAAACACTGCTGGTTTTGACAATTCTCCCTGAGACTGACAGAGCCCCTTTCTTAGACAGCTCCTCACCCACCTTGCCTCTTCCCTACTGGTCCCTGTGCCAGCAGCACTCAGTGGGAGATGGGACAATTATGCAGGCCCCTGCTCCAGACCATCTGTCTCTTGCCCTCACTCTGAGGGACAGGGTGGTGCTGGGGTATCATGTTTCTGCAGTAGAAGGTAAGTTTTTCCCCCTCTAGATCCCTTTTGCTCTTCTTCAAGGAATCATAACCCTGTGGCTCAAGGAGGAAGGAATGACCTTTCTAAAGTTACAGAGAGAGGCTGGAGGAAAGAAAGGAACACTGCTGGTCCTGGCGACAAGCAGGCCTCTGAGAGGTGAAGGAGAGGATGTCAGGGGACTGCTGATGGCCAGGGAGGGCTGGAAGAGGACATGTCCTCTGGGTGCCACCAGCCCTGTGCTGAGGTGCTGCGTGTCCCTCTGGGGCAGTACAAAGAATTGCTCAGGACCTGTTCTGCAGAACCCAGCAGGACCAGTGCCCCCATGGGCTGGACATCCAGACAGCCTGGCTGAGGCTGTGGGGAAAAGAGCTGGAGAAGGAGGGCAGGGGGAGGTTTAAAAATAGTTCTCTTCTCATTTTTGCAGCTGTCATTCATGGTGCACAAGGCAGCCCGAGGCCTCCCATCCACATTATGCCTTACATAATGGGAGACACACGGGCATCGCTCGGGGCCGGGAACAGGCATCAGGCTGGGAACAGGCAGAGACGTGACATTTACGCTACCTTGCCAAAGCCGATGAGCAGCTCCAGCCTGTCCAGGCCCTGGAAACAGCCTGTGGGTTGGGGAAGGCAGCTCGTGTGGCTGTCAAGGGCAACCCAGCCACAGCCACAGCCTGGAGAGGAGGCAAGGGAGAGCGGGATGCAACCCAGGATGAGGGCAGGCCTCAGTATGGGCTGCTGGCAGAAAGCTGGTCTAGCCTGCCGAGCCACTGTGGAGCTTCTGGAGCAAACAGCTGTGGGAAGGGTTGGAGGCTGTGGGGAGGTCTGTGGGAAACACCACAGTAGGTCCTGAGGGATGACTGTTTGCCAGAGGGGATGTGGCCCCAGGCAGCAGACAAGGAAGGAGAGGTGCTGAGAGATGGCACTGAGAAGCAGAGAACAGGGATTGCAGAGTCGCCCTTCATAGAGGGAAGCTGGAAAAGAAGTGCAGGAGGTGTGGGAGAATAGGTCTGGGGAAGGAGGAAAGGGACAGGCAATGAAGGATAGGACAGTGTTGAGGGGAGCTGGTGTGAGAAGGGGTCTGAGTGGATGGGGAGAGTTTTGAGAGGGAGGCAGGGTGGGAAGGGCAGCTCTGGAACTGCTGGGGGCTGGGGAAATGGAGAATGATTGAAGTGCTAGAGGGAAAGGTGATGGTCCACTAGAACCACCAGAACTGCCTATCCTTTTCTGCCACCTCGGTGCTACAGACAAATGTTGTAAAGGGCAAGAGAGCATTCCATGTCCTCCCATGTCAGCCATGCTGGGCTCAGGCTCAGGCACTGCTCCTGCTTTTTCCCTACCCCCCCAAGCCTCTTCAGTTTGGAAAACAGCTAACTCAGGGAAATTCCAGAGACAAGGGGCTGTGCATGTGGCAGCAGGTCAGGAGGACAGAGCTGGGCAGCGCTGGGGAGGTCACTGCTCTGCACCTGGCCTCAGCCTCCCAGCCTATCTCATTTAGAAACGCTTCCACCCCTCCCACCTTCTGGCCAGGAACTGAGCCATATGTCTGCTCACTGTAGGATCCTCTCTTCTTCCAAAGATCACCGGCTTTCATGCTTTATATGCCAGCAGCCAGACTGCCTCGGGTAAGGCATGAGTCACCGTGGTGTGGTTATTTAAAGTGCGTCTCCTTAGCGCCAGCCACGTGCCTGTGCTGTGCAGGCTGAGAAGGAACGCGCTGCTGGACCCCAGAGTCTGCACACGGAGGGCCAATCGCTGACAGAAAGGCTGAGACTGGGTTAGCTTCTCCCAGAGTAAAGGCAAGCCATGATATTTCTCAGCAGCCCCCTGTCAGTGGGGAGAACAATGTGGCTCATCCCAGTCTCAAACCACACTGGGCTATTTCCACATCCACAAACCAACCACACTTCACAGGAGGTGACTGTGTTGCCCAGGGACTCGGCAGATCTGGGGCTGGTTTGACAGCCATACAGTCACCACTGCACAGGAGGACTCGCCAGGATGGTGCTGGGATGGTGCTTGGGTTCTCCTGATGCTGGAGCATAGAGTCTAATCCTGACATTTCAAGCATCTAAGGACTTCTAACAACTGTTGGGGAAATGGATGTCTTAGCTAGTAAATATTTACGGCATATTCCAACTCCTCGCTGCTGTTTTCCATTAGGACTGACATCCCAGAGCAGTGAGTAAGTCCTGCTGTATGTCCTTCCTGGCTCTGCATCATTCAGCTGGACCTGCTGCAAGGCTGCTGGCCTGTGAATGAGCCCAGGCACAGGGAAGCTCATTCTCCCCCTGCATCCCACTGGCACCGAGATCCTGGGCACACACTGTGCTTAGGCCGAGCTCCACTGAGGAGAGGTGATAAATAACAGTCAGCCTCGGCAGGAGGTTTGAGGAGCTGCTGCTGGCCAAGCTGAGGCAAGACTGGGCATTTTTAGCATATGGAAAAGGAGGTGTCTCTGGTGAGCATGATGTCTGTGTTGGCAGTCAGCACAAGGAGCTGAGAGAGCAGAGCAGAGTTTTGCAGGGGTAGCACATGCAGGCCAGCTAGACAGAAGATCTCATCTGAGTTTCCTCGCACAAGTGATTTTCTCTGGCCCAGATCAGAGACTGCACCTCTGATCTCCCAGTCTGGGGCAGCAAAAGCTCAGAGCTGTTGTCACTGGTTGCAGGGCACTGACATGCCAGGATGTGTCTGCATCCTTCTCTTCCTTTGGACCAGGCCCCCCAGGACCAAAACAGCCCTTCCCCAAAGCCTGGCTGCTTCTGCTGCCTCTTGTGCAGGCCTGGACCCACATTAGCCTTTCAGGGAGGGTCTTTTCATGGGGTGAGATACCTCCTTGAGCCCATGCAAGATTACTTTTTCTCTCCTGTAATGTGTCATCTAGATTCACAGCGTCACAGAATGTATCAGGGAAGGTATTTGTGGTAATTGCTCACTAGGCATTTTCTGTCTTCTAAGACAGCAACAGCAGGAAAGAAATGTGCCAGGTATGGGAGCTGTTGCCCTCAACACCAGGCCCTTCATGACTCTCTCCTCTGGCCTGTTGGAAGGCTGCTGTCTCCTCCATTTGTCTCTTTGTCACCCTTTGCTTTCCTCTCCCTCCATCTCCTTTGCTTGGCTACACTTCCCACTGATGATATTGTTACCCTAATCTTAAGCATGCCCCCCTGAACTATAAGTCTGTTTGCAAGCTGAGACACCTTAGGCCTGCCTGGTATTGGGCCAGAAAAAAACTATTGTTGTTGGAATTGGCACCAAGCACTTGAGAGCCAGCAGTGGAAGGCTCTGACCCTGATGCCCAGTGTGGATGGTGGGCAGCCTTGAGTGGTGCTCAGGCAGGATGCTACCCTGATACCTTGACAACAATGTGTCCAATTAAGCCCGGTGGTATTTTTGTAATAGCAGAGCTGTGAATTGCAGCTTCCCAGCTAAATTGCACTTGAGTAATGGTCTTATGACTTGACTATCTCTGCAACATTTTAATTAGTCATTTCTGTCTTCCCCACCACGACATGGTATTAGTACAAAATTATTGTTATTAGTACAAAATGGCTGCCGTGACACCCACTGTCACACAGCTCTTTTCAAGATGGGGCTGTGTTTCAGCAGCAGTGGGTGTTTTTGGAGCCACTGGGGGAAAGAAGCATCAAGAGAAGGGATGCAGACCCAAGAGCAGACTTTTGCACTCCTTTTCTTTGCAGCCCACTGAGGGCCTGACACCCAAGGGCCATAATGCTCCCACAGAAGTCAGCTCTGATACTGAGTCAGCAGAGTGGAAACAGGTCCTGGGGAAGGATGGCAAGGACAGGAGCTTGGGATGGAAAAGATTCAGAGGATCCATGTATCCTGACTCCTCAAGCATAAACAAACAGAGCTGGATCTATACTCCTGCTTTATGCAGAACCCTGAAAGGAGCAGTTTGTACTTGTAGAGTAACATAGTATGGTGATCATAAAAACCTGCCTCCCTTTTTGGCTTGAGCAATTAGCCCATACTCAATGTTTCCATTAGTAAGAGAACTGAATGATGGCATTAGGTAGTTTGACATAATCCTGTTTGCCTACAAAGAAGGTACAAACTCTTGCTTCTGTAAGCACAGCAGGAATCAGACTGCATCAACAGCTTCTTTGGTCATAGCTCTAAGCCTCTTTTTAACCAGTTCTTCAACCTGCTTGGAGAAAGCTCCTCAAGCTCTTGCTGCGTGTCAAGTTGCACGTTCTTCACCTGTAAGCTTCTAGAGAGTTTCCACCTCCTCTCCTCTCCTCTCCTCTCCTCTCCTCTCCTCTCCTCTCCTCTCCTCTCCTCTCCTCTCCTCTCCTCTCCTCTCCTCTCCTCTCCTCTCCTCTCCTCTCCTCTCCTCTCCTCTCCTCTCCTCTCCTCTCCTCTCCTCTCCTCTCCTCTCCTCTCCTCTCCTCTCCTCTCCTCTCCTCTCCTCTCCTCTCCTCTCCTCTCCTCTTCCTTCTATAGCTTTGCTTTGGGATCAGTAATACCTACGTGCCTCACACCATTTGTGGTAGACACACAGTGCAGGAATTTGGTAAGACAGAGCTTCTTTCATGAGACAATGACATTTATTCCCCTCTATCATCATGTTGCATCAATATGAGTGACATGTAAATGCCCTGTTGCCACTTTGCTTCTCATTAAACACCTTTGGGGTTTAATGAGTTTTCCTCCTGCTGTAAACCAGTGGCCATGCTGTGGTCACTGCTGTAATCCCAAAATAATTTTGGACATCCTGGGAGGGGTGACAGAGCAGCTGAAGCATCCTTCAGAGGTTAAAGGTTGTTTTGGAGACTTCCACAAAGCAAGAACACACCTTGCAAAACCCATCATCCCAGCTGGTCAGCAAAGACTGGTCTCAACAAGCTGCTCCAAAAGTGCTCCCCTCATCTCCAGCCATGCTTCTGCAATCCTCACATCTGCCACCTGCTCCATCATTAGCTCTTGGGCTGCAGCCAAAGACTGTGGCAACACCTGAGCTACTAATTGGGCTATTGCAGCAGTGGTAGGAGAGCAGGGATGCTGCTGCCAGCCAAGCCAAGTGCTCCAGGATGGGCCAGTGTGGAGCCAGCGCTCCCACTGTGCAATGCAGCCACCAGCTCCCGAGCCACCTGCTGAGGCTGATGGTTCTGGAAATGCTGTTTTGCTGCATTTGTTGCCAGACAGGCAAGGCATATGTGGGAAGTGGAGAAGGCCAGGAAGAGCTTTAGAGGGGGAAAAAGGAGAATCAGCTGCTTACAGATGAGTGGCACAAGGTGGATGGGTACAGCAAGAGGCAAAGGGAGAGATAGTGCTGCTCCCTTATACCCTACTGCTGGTGCTGTGTGCTCCCAGGATTGGGCCACAGCATTTAGGGAAAAGAATCCCTTGGAGCAAGGAAGATAGAGAGAAGAGGGAGAGGAGAAGGCTGGGGTTTTGGAGAAGGATGCTTCCCAAGTTCCTCAGGTGGATGAGCTCCTATGTGGGGAATGTAGCACCCATAGTGGCATAGCTGGTGTCATATCCAAAGGGCTGGGAAGCCTTTCCATACCCTTGGGGTCTTCCTATAGCTTTTGGCAGCATGTGCATGTAACAGAAAACATTACAGGGGTGCAGTTGCATCTGTTCACCTTCCTTTCTACTCCACCTGCTGCACACATCCACAAAGCAGAGCAGACACATCTGTGAGCCAGTTTGAGTGTTTAACTCCCTGAGGTCAGACCTGCTTTGCTTGGCAAGGTGTGAAGAGGCCAGCATTCACCCAGCACGACTGAATGCTTTGGCTGGGCAGGCTCCAGGCAGGAGTGAAGACAGCTGCACCCCTGGGTAAGAAGCTTTTAAATGTTTGCGAGGTAGAGAACCACAGCCCTGCAACCTGCTCTGCTGGTGGAAGAGCCTAGAAAGCCAGCCCATGTCACCACCAGATGAGTAAGATCCTGCCAAGTGTAAATTACCTCTAGAAGAACAATTACTGCTTCCCCCACCAGTATTTGCAGGTGAAGAGAGTGGCCTCACCAGGCACAGGAGCAAAGGAAAAGCTCTCTGCATATTTGGCTGGCAGGGGAGAAGCACAGCCTGCAGTTTCTTTCTGCAGACCTTGCAGGGTGAGAGGATAACATTAAAGATAGGGAAATAAATGGAGGGAAGGGCTTGCTAATTGTACCTTCCTCAACAGAGTTGTACCACAGAAAAATACTTGGGAAGGGTTTGTTGGGGGATTTTGTGAGGTCAGAGCCAGCTCCCTGTACCCAGTTCTGTCAAGGTTAACAAGCAGCACTGGATAGAATAATTGGGTTTTTGTCAACCAGGCAAACACAGTGACACCCCTTCCTTTTGCCCTTTTACCTCCCGGCTGTGGAAGCCAAAAGGCACATCCAGCCATTTGTGGGAAGCTTTGTCACACCACTGAGGTGACATGGCCTTCCTCCAGTACACTGCTCTGGTCTGGCTTTTGTGGCTTCCTCATGGGGGCCACCCCCACCAGCTCTTGCAGTCCTATGAGGGCAGAGCAGCTCCGGAGAAGATACTTGTGCAACTTTGTAGCACATTCCAGCTATGTTAAAAGAAGATATCCAGCTCCAACCAGTTTTGGACTATGAAGCTCTACTGGCCAGGCAAGGCAAGGGTCAGCACACAGTTACTCACACAGACCTCCACTTCCTAGTTATGCTTTGAAGACTGCTATTGTGGCCCTCACATGGCCTCATTCCACCAGCTCATTCCACTTTCCAGGAAAGCTCCATCACAGGTAAAGATCAATCGGGTGCTGGAAAACCCACAGGTCTTAGCAGTTACTCTGTGCACTCAGAGGAGTCAGCAGTTCAGTCTAAGGCACCCCATGATATAAAACACAGGAGTCAAGTTTGGATGGACTCGGGTTCTTTCACACTGTTTTAAGGTGCACGCTGGGAAGCCTGGAGTTGTTTCTTTAAGAATATAAAGTAGCAAAATCTTTCCAGCTGTGATGTCTGTGTGCTCACATAAAGACATGGTTAGTGGCTTTCTCCTGCAGTAAATCCTGGCCTCGTATGGCCAGGATGGACTACCTGCTGGTTACATGCTGCATTATTCTCTGCTGGTGATGGAGCTCTTGTAGCCCACACTGTCACCTCTGTAACCACGGACTTCAGCAAGGTTTCTACCTAAGTTCTGTGACTGGTCAAAAAATTTCCATAGCAAGTATCTCCATGAAAGAAACTTGAACTTTTCAAAGAGCACTGTATCTTTGGAGAAAACAATAATCCCAAGACGAATAATAAAGTTGTATCAAAATAAAATAATCTTAGTTAGCTTTGACCTGTTATTCTCAATGGTCAAGCCTCTCATATGAAGAACCAAGTGATGATGTCTCTCTTGCATGGTTTTATACACTTGATCTGTGATGTGATTTATAATCCAGACCATAAGAAATTTTCTTTGTTTATATTTCTGAAAACCAGCAATTTGTGGTTCCCTGTGCTGATGTGTTGGCACTTAGACTGTGGGTTATAGCATCTAATGCCTTGTGCAACAGTGACAGCAGCTTACACTGCTCTCCTCAGTAGTGCAGATCCCCTTCAGCTCTGCCTTGGAGCATCACAGCCCACCTGTGTTCTTTCTGGTCTTGTTAGATCCTATTTTGTCTGGGTTTGTCAAGCCCTTTCCCTTTCTCAGTGACAGCTGGCAGCGGCATGGCTGCAAGGGATAAGCTGCCCTTCCCCAGCATGTCTCCATCCCATCCCTTTGCATCACCTCCCTTCCCTTTCAGAGCAGCTCCTGGCGCTGGAGGATCAGTGTGAGGCAGCAGAAGACACCAATGGTTGCCAGTCTGGTGCCTGTACTCCCTGTGAGTGTGGTAAAGCCATGGCCTCTCCCCAAGCCTCAGCATCTCCATGTCTGTGCTGGAGACAATGACAGCACTGTGACTCATGACCCCCTGTGAGACCTAGCCAGGTGCTCAGAGGGGAAACACTGTGCCAGAACCAGCCCAAATTGAGAGCTAGAGGGGGATCATGTATGAGAGTTTGACAAGCAGGGAGCCAGGTGGGGATGGGGAGGCTCTGCTTGGCTGTGCTTGCAAGGAAGGAGGCCCATGCAGCTGCTGCCCATGTTGGGTCACTGGGAACATGCACCTTTTCACCAGCTAGGGATAGGAAGAGGAGAGCTCCTGCCTCCCTTGCCTGCCTGTGATGTCAGCACCTGTGTCTAAACACCTCAGATGTCCCTGGGGTGCTGTTCTCCTTCCCTCTTCTCCTCAGTCCTTCCTTGCCTCATGTTTGTGGTCTTCCAGACACTCTATTCCCTGTGCTCTCCACTGTGCTGCCAGTCTGTCTCCACACAGATGCCAACCCCAGTTCTCCCTTGGCAGATTGTGTCTCTGTGGTTCCCCTCCATTCTTCTGTGTGCCCCTCACTTGTCCTGCACGTTGTGCAAGTGCCCTTTGGCTGTTGTGGGGGATGTCCAGAGCGCCCTCCTGGCTGCAGTGCTGGGCTCAGGCAGGGACAGAGGACGACCTCGGTAGATTTTGGAAAGGCGCCCGAGGCCGGCTGTGACGCCGCTCGTGCTCTGAGGGAGCCCGCAGCAGCACGTGTTGACACTGAACCTGACCGCAGGCAGATCAGGAAATGTAAGAACGCCTGTTGCTGAGGGAAGCTGGACTTGCGTGAATTTGCTGAGCTCTGCAACCGAGGCCCGTGAAAGAAACATTTCCTGCTGTGGCAACATTGCCCATTGCCCTCCCTACATCTTGTGTGGGTCATTTCATGTTCATTTTTGTCTGATGAAAGCCCCAGCTGCACCTTCTGCAAGCAGTTTCTGGCTGATTCACTAGAAGGAAAACTTTGTCCTTGGTGGAAACACCCTGCCAAGTGGGAGGGACACACTCCCTCCTGAGGATCTGCTTCCTTCAGCAGTCAAACTGTGCCAGCAGTGTGAGGCCAACAAAAATAAGCACACATGCCCCCCCCCGCCCCCCAAACAGGACTCGGCAGCTGCAGAACACCACAGGGACTACTCTTGCCTTCGCAGCATTTGCTGAAATGGGAGAAAGCTCCCCCCACACTTTGACCTGTACCATTTCCTGACCCTCTCAAGGAAAAGAGGCAAAATTTAATCCTGACTCTCTTTTCCTACCTCACTCCTGTGCCTTCTGAGGGCTTTTTAGAGCTTCTTACATTTCTTCTTGACATAAGCATGTACCATGCTGGAGTCACTTTTGCTGCCTACAATGGCCACACACAAAATGTGCCCTTCACTGACCAGTACAAAAGCACCATGTATGCCAGACAGAACTTATTCTTCACTGGAGTGTTCTAGGGATGGAGGGTGAAAGGTTCACTCTTCATCAGCTTTACAAAAGTATCAAGTTTCTGGAGGTGACAACACAGGCAACAGTGGGGGGACACTGGAAGAACAGTTCTGCAAGGCTGGGGGTGAACACACTCCTGGTTGTGTTTGAATTGGAGCTTCACCACAGAAACCAAGGGAAAAAGCACAAGCTTTTGGAGGTGGCTGACCTTGGCCACAGGCTGCAGCTGGGCTGGTACCTGTGCTCTGGCAGAGAACACACGTGGGGTGGAAAGACCTGTCTGGCCCTTTGCAACCCTGGCATCAACCTTGCCCCTCACACCCGCTGAGGCCACGGGCAGTGCTGCGGCCACAGCCATGTGAGTATGGAGCAGGTGGCATTGGCAGGAAAACTCCTCAGGGATGCCAAGGACTCAGCGGGTCCTGGCCCCCCCACTAGTGGTGTTTTTCCACCTCTCAGTCCTGGCATGTCAGCAAGTGCTGGGACACGGGGAGGAACCCGCTGCTGGGCAGCGCCCATGCCATGTGTTGTTCAATCCCAATAATCCCAAGTCTCCAGGAGGCTCTGGGGTAGCACAAGATGCTCTCCTGTTGAACAAAGCCTGGCTATTTTGCTGGACCTGTATTTTAAACACATTCCAGAGAATGGCTTTCCATGGTTGCATAAGGCTTTCCTCCAGGCACCAGCCCCTTCCTACTCCCCAAACAGCTCAATTCGAGGCAGACACTGCTGCTGCTGCTGCTGTCACAGACTGAAAAGCCCAAGGCTGAAGTGTGGCATTTTCAACTGGAGCTGTCTCCTCCTTTCAGGCAGGAGCCTGCCTTCTTGGTGACTCAAGTTGCAAGTTTCCTTCTTAATAACGGAGTCCCCTATGACGAGTGTCTCAACAACACCCCCACGCCCCTCGCTTTGGAGGTTTCAGGAGACAAGTCCCATCTTGTCACCATGCCTTGCCGGAGCAAGCTGCTCTGGGACTGACTCGGTCACTGTCCAAACATCCAGCAAACTCCCACACCCAGGCACTACCGCACACTGGCACAACACGGGGCTCCAGCAGCTCCCATCTGAAGGCTGATGGAAGGCAGAGCCTCTCCCTGCACACTGCACTACATGGGGTGCAGCTCCCTACACTCTACACCCTCCCTGAGACAGCACAGTGACAAATACCTCGGGAGGAACTATGCTATACTAAACCTCTCCCCTAATCCCTGCCCAAGCTGCACAGCTATCAGCTGTAAACCAACTCCAGGCCCTACCTGTGCCCAAAAAGGGAAAGGCTCCATGCCTCCCTACGTCAGAGCTGAGCAAATGCAGGACAAGGATCAGGAAGGCACATAGTCGCCCTCGATTTTCCATTTCCAGAAACATGTCTAAGGGCAAGCATTTGTGCGTGCTTTAGATAAATGATTACAAGGGGTTTGAGACACAAAGGGGAAAAAATAGTTTTGTTGCCTAGTGGAGTGTGACAGTCACGCGGCACACAGTAGGCATGAGCAGCAGCCCAGCTCCTGGGGCTCGCAAAACCAAGGGCACAGCGAGCTTTCCCAGGAAGAAATTTAGGCTAGAGGGACTGAGGGGGCACGAGTAAGGATGTTACTGGGAGTCAGCACCAGTTCCTTGTCTGGTTCTTTCAAGGACATTCAGAGCAGATCCTTTCAACAGCTTTTTAAGGAGGCAGCATGGGGAACTCGAGGCACCCATCAAGCAGGAGGCAGCGGGAGCGTGGTAGGGCTGGGGAAGCTGGGTCACACAGCCAGTGGCACATGTGGGGCACAACAGGCATTTCAGCACTTCGCTCAGCCATCCCATCTCCTTTTGCTAAAAAGGAGATGCTCTCTTGAACAGAAATTCTGATTGAAACTGAGCAGTGAGAGCTTACAAAGGGAAACAAAATCAGACCACTATCATTGCTGCTTGTTCTCATATCCAGCCTCAAGCCCACACCACTATGGGAAGTCTCCTTGGATGAGCACTCACAGTAGAGAGCCTGCACACATATCTTGGTTTGCTTATCAAGTACCCCAATCAACCCAGGATAAACAGAAACTAGTTTGTACAGATGGGAAAGAAACCAACCCAAAATCAGCACCTCTCTGCAGGAAGCACTGCCATAGGGAGCTTCACTTACCCCATATAGCACCAGAGGGCTCCTAACCTAGCACTATAGGTGATGAGCTGCCACAGAATTTGGGCATTTTAGGAACTCTGCTGCTTGACTGCAGGCTCCCAAAGCACCACATACCAAAGAACCCCCCTCTCCCCTCCCGCTCTAGAGAGCTGAATCATGCCAGGACCAGGGATGGCCACGCATATCACCACTTTTTCCTATGTACTGCTATTCTTGGCAGCAGGAGAGGTCACTGAGACAGCTGTCCTGGCCATGTTGCACAATCCTGGGCATCACCAAGCTATTCCTAATGCTGTAAAACCAGGACCTTGTCTGCAAGGCTGACACTGAGCACCAGTTCATCCAAAGGCAGCTGTATCCCTCCTTACCCAAAACCAGGCACGTCCAAGGCACTGAGCACACACCACACGACAAAGTTATTATATCATGCTTTTAATACAAACTTAAAAAAATCTGGAACAATAGAAACTGTACAGATTTGATCAACCTTTTTGTGGGTTTTTTTTGTTTGTTTTTAACTAAATCTCTAGACACACCAATATCCCGTTCCAAAATATTGCACAACATTCTGAATACAAAACTCTGATTGTATTCCTCCTTCGCTAAAGAAAAAAAAAAAAAAAAAGAAGAAAAAAAAAAAGAAAAAGACAGAAACCCCTGGTTCCCTCTCTCAGTAGTCCCCTTCTCCAAAATACCCCAAGCAGAGCACACGCAGAAACCCTCCACTTGGAGACATACAGACTTCTGTCCTCTTTCACTCCTCTCCCACAAGGCAACTATCAATTCACTCCTTGGAGAGGGGTGGGAGGAAAGGGAGGCTGAGTGGGGAGAAAGGAATCTTCACCACTTCTTTTTTTTTTAAAGTTTTTTTCCTGAAAAAATATTTTTTCTCTCCTCTTTTTAAGAAAAAATCTTGAAAAGAAAAAAATTACATTTTTTTACGTTAGAAATATACATATATTATATATACCTCTTACATTTTACAAATGTAGCAAATTATTCAATACAAACGGACATCAACAAAAAGAACATAAACCCATAAAAAATAAAAGTTAAAAAAAAAATCTTCTCTCTTCTCTTCCTAAGAAACCAGGTAAATTAGTGCAGGTTTTTAAAAAATAAAATTGAAGCTGAACGCCTACATCCAAGACTAGAAAAGACCTGAAAAGGCCATTAGTTTCCATTGCTGCCTGATGCTGGAGGAACATTTCTGAAGCACACTTTTTTTCCTTTTAAGATGCAAAGAGGTTGGTCCCTCTTCTTTTCCTCCTTCCACTCACACCACTATTTCTAAAGCAGGTAGAATACGTGTGGCAGGGCAAAGCAGCATCAAAGCTTCACACACATAAGCAGGTGGACAGGGACATCCCCACTTCTTCCCTCCTCCCTGTGCTGGAGGAGAGCGTGCTGTCTCACGGCAGTGGCTTGCAGGTGGCTTTGCCAGATGTGGAGACAGTGCGGGGGGCAACTGGACCAGACCCTGCCATCAGGGGCTGAGCACCTCTCAGAGTCCAGTGCAGCATGTGGGGTGGCATCCAGCAGCACCCTGTTGGGGAGAAGGACTCCATGGCAGTGGCAGCATCCGTTAAAAGCGGTGGGTTCAAATGAAAGAAAAGAGGGAAACACAACAGCTGGGCCATTCCTCACCAACTTGTCCTAGTCTGGAAACCTGCAGGGTTGAGGTTGTGGGCACCAGCTTTGGGGAAATTGGCTGGGCTCTGCTCTCCTCACCCACCTGCTGCATTGGTCATAGCTCAATAGCAAGCAGCCTGCTTGGGAACCCGTTCTGGGCACAAGGTAAGGACCATGCGCACCACCACCCACCAAGGGCAAGGGTGCACTGGAAACTCTCCGTGGTCTGGGCAGAGACAGTCTCCCTGGGACAGCCCATTACCTTCTGTAAACGCTCACTGGCAACACAACTGCAAAAGGGCTGGAGTGCCTCCATCTTGGGGAAGGGAGCAGGAAAAGCACATGGCCAAGCTCATCTCACCTGAAATAGATTTCTTAAAAGAGCACATAGGTTCCACAAGTGCAGGAGGAGTGGATTTCAGACTGTGCTCCAAGAAGCATCATTACAAGAAAACCAAACTTCAAGTTTGGGAAGCAGCAAAAGCTTATTTTTCATTTAAACTGAGAACTTCTAAGACTGGAGTTTCATCATCTCCATCTCTCTCCTCTTTGCACACTTCCATGCTCACACAGTAGCCTCCAAGGAGACCTCCCTTCCCACTTAAAAAGCCTCCACCCTTCCTGGACATGAAGCAGCTCTCCTTTGGCTTTCTCTGAAGGAAGGTTTTTGAGTCCTCAACACAGAAGAGATCAGAAGCTGAACAGCCACTACTCCTGACTGCAGCACATGATCCTGGAGAAAGCTGCAGAATCCCAGATCTCATCCCTGCTGTGAAGAGGCACTATCATTCAAAGCCTGAGATGATCACTTGCCTTTGGAGACCCCATCCCAGCTCTGCCCTAAGCTTGCTGCTGTCCATGCTGATGCGATGTGGCTGGAATGAGGAATCTATGATAGGTGCTTCCTTTTCTCACTGGATCAGTCACCTCCTCATGCTTCTCCAGAAAGGCAAGGAAAGGGATTTTCTCAGGTGCATACCTGGCTGAAAGCATAAACCCTTATGCTACCACTCAAGACAGCAGCTTCAACAACATCACCTTATCTTCCTGAAAAGTTGTGCTGCCTCACTAACTAAAAAAGGAAGGAATTTCCTCTCTGAGACAAGAAGATAAATTCACAGCAGATAATGAGAACTCTGACCTCTGAGGGCACCCCAAGTGAATGCTGGCCCCTGCTGCTGGGGAGTACATCTGGGGAGTGGGGGCAAGATCCAAGTGGGGTCCAGCTGGTTCAGTGCCTCCTCTCCCAAGCCACAGAGAGAGGCAGGTGGTGTTTCTACACCATGGGGGCTGTCATCCAGACTGATTGGGCAGCCCTGAGAGAGTATAAAAAGGACCTCTTGCTCAGGTACAGAAAGGTCCAATAACCAGAGCCACTAAACTCAAAGCACTGTCCCCCAGTAGCCACAGCTGCAAGTGCAGATGAGGAAGGGAGCAGGAAGAAGCCATTTCACAGTAATGCTCTGCCCTGACTGTGACGTGCTGGGAGATGGTCAAGGAGAAGAGTTAGTGCTTTTCAGCACACAGACAGAACAGCTGATGCCAGCTTGGGCTGGAGCCACAACAGCACAATGGTCTGCGCCCGTGGGCACAGGCGATGTTCTCCGTCTGCATGCAGAGCTCTAACAGAAAAAGCAAGCTCACCCACCCATTCTGGCTAGCACGCAACAAGAGTGTGTGTGTGTCCTCACCAACACTGACTCATCCTCTTCTTGTCCTTCCTCCAGCACGGTGGTATGAAGATGGCATCCCTACACCCAGGTGGAAGGACCTTGCGTCCAGCATGGGGCAGGGAGTGGTGCAGGGAATTAGGAGCATTGTGACCTACAGTTGCACCAGTCCTGGGCTGGGGTGGGGGAAGGGGGAACACAAACAAAAAGCCCAAGACCCATTTTAAGGAGTAAAAAAGTGAGTAGGAAAAAAGCATAGGTACTGAGTTAAAAAACAATTCAGTGCTTCAGGAGCATTACCAGCACAGCGCAACAACACTGAGCTCTCTCTTTTCCCAAGAACCTATACTTGTAAGGTTTTAATATTTTTTGTATATTTCTATTTTTCTTTTCTCTCCCTCTTGTTTGTTTTGTTCTTGTTTCCCCCCTCCCTCCCTGCCCCAAAATACTCTCCTTCCTTTGTATTCAGTTGGCCAGGACGACGGGCTGGAACGACTGGCTAGGATACTGCATGGCATTCAGGTTGTAGCTGAGTCCTTCCACGAAGGGAGACTTCTCCAAAAAGAGGCTATTGGTGCTGCCACTGAAGACCTGAGCCATATCAAAGGTACCACCTGTGCTGGCGTTGAACTGCGATGCTGGCGGGATGCTGCTGGCCTGGCTCTCACCGGCAACACCATCGAAGAAGAGACTGCTGGCTCCCGGCGAGGCGCCACTGTAAACGAACTCCTTGGCATTGGGGGAGAGCTGGGACTGTGGGGCTTGGCTCCCAGCGCTCCCGACGAAGTTCAGAGAGTGCATAGACAGGGAGAGGCCCTTGTGCTTCAGCAGGTTGGTGGTGGGAGACCTGACCATTCTCGGCTGCTGCACAGCCCCTGCTCCACCACCACCTCCTCCAGCTCCTCCACCCTTCTTCATCTTGGTCGAGCCGAACTTGGTGGCAGCAAAGGTGGCAGTGGTGAAAGTGATGGGCTGCGCAGAGCGAGGGATGAAGGTGGGGCTGGGTGACTGGCCAAAGGAGGGGGATGGAGAGTTGGACAGCGAGTTGTCCTGGCTGCCGATGGGGACAAATACCTGGGCGTCGGGGTTGAAGCTGCTCTTGATTTCTTTGTCCAGCTCTGTAGCACTGCAGCCCTCACTGTCATCTAGGTAGAGAACCTTAACAGAGCCCTTCTCACCAATCTGGTAGGAAACCTCAAAAGGATCAATCCAGACACTCAACTCTTCTGGCACATTGGCACGCACGTCCTCCACAGCCAGCCCGCTCCGCTTGGCCGCCAGCTCCACCACCGGATCCACTGTCTCCCCTATATGAACACAGCGATAGCCAGATCCCTTCAGAGGTTTCTCTGGGTACCAGTGACCCTCATACTTCTTCTTCAGTAGGCGCTCTAGCTCCTCACCGAACAGGTCTGCCCGCCTCCGAGGAAGCTTGTTGTACAGGTATGAGATGATGAAGTTAAGAGCAACTTTGATCTCCAGATGCATACTCTCTTCCCAGCAAGCAAGTCAGAGCAGTGTATTAAAAGTGATAAAATGACAGAAACATAGACAAATTTTGACTCCAAAGAGACCTAGGGAAAGAGAGAAAAGGATGGATGAAGACTAGACAAGACAACAACTCTCCACCTGTTGAGATAAACAACTGTGCCTTTTAATGAACAAAGCAGAATGAGCAGTTTGCACAAATACTAATAAGTAATGCTCTTTAGGAGAGTCACCACAAATCTACCCGTCCTCAAAACAGAGGGATGCTGATAAGGAGAACTCTCCCTGCTCGTCTTTCAAAAGACACAAGGGTGTAGCCACTACATCATGCTCACCTCGCTGCCCAGCACTGCTGCTGTAACTCGCCAGGCCACTGTGTGCTCTGGCAGAGCTCTGTCAGCACATCTAACAGGCCTCTCCTGCCCTGGCACTTGGCTCTTCCAGCACGGCTCACCTGCAGCAGCCTCTCCAGAGCACAAGTGCAGCACCTGAACGGCCTCGTGACTCGCTCAGCAGCTTTGTGCAGAGACCTGCTCGCACTCAGGGCCAGCCTCTCCTCCGGGAGGCCGGGTGGCTGTGCCGGGTGCCACGTCCTGCTGGCACAAGCGCAGAAGGGACGAGAAGGAGCGAGGGAGGGTGCCGGGGCACCAGCTGCCAGCCCGTGTTTACTATCCCCTGGACTGGCAGGCACATTTCTTATTAAGTGTACCCGGTTGAGAACGCCTAGCTACAAACATAAAATCTCAGTTTAAGTCTACTGAGGGGGGAGAGGGGGATAGCAAATGTACATAGGGTCACAAAACACACACGTGCCAACAGCCTGTCCAATACAGTTCACATTGCTTATCCCTGCACAGACGGAAAATGAGCTCTGCCAGGATCAGGTACTACTTAATAAAAACTGAGATTGCTTGCCAAAGATTGAAGTAATCCTCCCTCCTCCCTCTCTTTCCCTGCCTTGTGAGGAAGTCTCCGAAATGGAGAGAACCCACAAAAGGACAATGCAAAACCACAACAGTCAACTCTCCCATTATACACAGATTTGCAAACAATGTTTGTCTGGGTACAAAAAAAAAAATCCCAAACCAGGTATGTCAGCACTACGCTCTGTCACTCATGCAAAGATGAGTCCCACAGATATTTTAAGAGGAAGCACACTTCCAGTAGCCTCCACACCTCTCCAGGAGAAAGAAGAATATCCAGTTTTTAATTGGCAGCTTAGTCAGAGGCCGCTCTGTCTTCAGCTGCCCTCACCTTGCTCAAAGAGACACACAGTGATCAACCTTCTTCCTAAAATGGGCTTTAGGGATATTCTTGCACAGCACTCAAGCCAATGTTTATGATGTATGACAATTATTTGGGGGTGGAGTACAAACATACATAGTCAGCATTCCCCTGAAAAATCCCAGCAGCACAACCAGGTATCTATCCATGCTGGCCTAAGTCAGGAGGAATTAAAAAACTGACCAGACTTGTTTGCTTGGTCTAGTTCAGTGGACAGGAAGGATCAAATAATTTTAAAGAAGCCTCAAATATTTTGAAGCTTTACTGCAAAAAAGGGATGCAGATTATACGCTTTTTCTGTACTACTCTGTGTTCACAGAGGCTTAGCTTTAGGAAAATGGTAACCAGAAAAAGATCCCACACCTCTGATCTGCCAACAAGGAGGCCAGTTCTGGAAGAAACCCCCTTTGGGTTTGACTCAGCAACATAAAAACACACAGGAACAAGGGAGTGGAAAAGAAGGCTTGTCCTTAAAACCTGCTTTAAGGAATTACTGTAATGTAACAAACTTTGGTAGGTCATTGCAACCTGACCAAGTCCAAGCAAAAACATGAATAGTGAAGAAATAAGCAACCAGTTTTTCTAGGAACTGTTACAAAGAATCCATTTTCAGAAGGCAAAAGTACTGGTACAGAGACAGAGCCTTTTCCACAGAAATCAAGTATGAAGCAAACCCCAAAAGAGCACACCTAAACCCTAACAAGAGCTTGTACAGACTATACTACCTTAAGGGAGGATTACATGGAGCTCTCTAACTTCTCCAGCTTTGAGACATTTAAAGAGAGGACACCTTGGGATCCCAGCAAGTTAAGCAGGAGGAGAACAGCGGGTTTGTAAATCTTTTCATCTTGTGATAAATTCTAATCCGGATCCAAAAATCTATTAAGAAATCAGATATTAAAGACTAGGAAAGGAACAGTGGCCAAAATTTGTTAACATCCTATTTGCTATACAACTGTCTCAATATACATTGAGGACCCCAGTTCCTTATCAACTTTTTGCAGAAAGCAGTGAGGAGATACAATCATACATTATCTCTTTTTTCTTTTCTCCTGTTCTCCTATAAAGAGAATACTCTGTACCTTGTTTATGAAAAAGGTAAGCTAATTAGCCTAATAACACCAACAGCTGCCAAGGTAGTGGCATACAACTGATACCTGCTGAAGGTACAAGAAAAAGTCACAGGCTCCTCAGGTTGTTGAGGCAAGATGCGCTCCAGTAGGATCCCCTCAATCTCTTTCTACTGCACTGAAATGTGATAAAATAATTTTAAAAAAAATTTAAAAGCCCCAAATCCACCAATATCCAGCTGAAGCAGTATGGCTCTGAGAGAAGAACTACCGAGTATCAATTGTAAGAGGTGTTCTGAGCAGTCTTCCATAAAGGCCAGCATTTTCGAAGTAAAGGCTTACTGTATATGGGCAGAACACTGAGGTGCTGGCAGGGAACAAAGAGCTGTTTCTCTGCTCTGCGGAGAGAAGGTAGGAGCTCACTCAGACTCCCAGTTTATCGGTATGCTGAAGGGGAGAGGCCAGAGTATCACTTGCAACAGAGAAGAGCGAACACGATTCCCCCTCCTCTAGGCTACACCAACAGGGTGGGTGACCTTGCGGGCATCCCCCTTGGAGCTCTCGAAGGATCCTGGCCCTGGGCTGGCCGCCGCCTCGGGCTGCCCCTGCGGTCCCAGAGCCGGACACACCCGTCTGGAAGGAGAGCGCCCTTCCCAGCACCCCGCCAAGGGCAGCGGAGAGGCCCCGCCGCCAGACGAACGGCCCCGCGGGGATGAGCCCCGTGCCCCCTCCATTCCCGGTGCCCGGCCGGCCCGGCACGCCGGGAGCTGTAGTCCTCGCCCCCCCCTCCCCGCCCCGCGACCTACTTCTCCCGGACTGCGGCTCCCGGCGCGCCCCGCGCCCGGCCCGCCGCGTCCCCCGCCGGGGCAGGGCACAAAATTTTCCAGGGCACATGCGCGCTGGGGCCCGCCCGCCCTTCCCGGCGCTGCCCACGGCCGGGAACACGCCCCGCGGCCCGGGACCGCCGGGCAGCCGCCCCCTTCTCCCCTTCCCTTCCCTCCCTCTCGGCAGGGACGGGCGGGCGCGTCCCCACCCGCAGCTGCTTCCACCCGGTTGCTGCGGGACGGAGCCCGGGAGGCCAGAAGCCCAGTATCCTTCTGTGCCTCTCGCCCGCCCCCCGCTGCTTGTCCCCTTCGCCCCAGTGGGGCACGCGAGGTCGCAAACAAGGTTCCCAACAGAGCGGTCGGATGGATGGGGATATGTCAACAAGGGCGAGCTCCTGGCCCCGCTCACCCAGCGGGGCACGGCAGATCGGGGTCTCCGGGGGAGATGGGGATGGGGGGGGGCAGCCCAGCCCAGCCCCGACAGCGCCTTTGTTGTCGCCAGGCTTCCCCCCCTCGGAGCTCGTCGTGCACAAAAGGGAACATCCCGGCGACATCCCTCCTTGCCGGGAGCCCAAGCTGCTCACCGCCGCCTTCGGGCCCAGCCTGCCTTTTTTGGGGCTGCTAAGGCTGGGGCTGAGCCGCATCCAGCTCCCCCCCCCCGCCTCAAACTGGACTGTAGGAAACAAAATGGTGAACTGGAGCACGGCAAAGCGTCCTCGACCCAGTGACTTTCACCCCCATTCTTCTCCCCTGAAGCCCCATTAATACCCCCAGGGACCATAGCCGCACAGTGACTCCACGGACAGGCAGATCGCTGCCCCTGGTGGGGAAGGGGACGATGAGCCCCCTCAGACCGAGCCCACAAAGAGGACGCGCGCCGGAGGGGTCCCGGCCCAATCAGGGGTGTGGGGGAGGGAAGCACCCCCGGCCCCACTTACTTCGTCCTCGGCTCCAGGGCCGGCGGCTGCTGGCGGCTGTCGCGGGGCCGAGGGCGCTGCCGGCGGGTCTCTGCTGTGCCCCGTCTCTTCCGTCCCCTCCCTCCCTTGTCCCCGTCGACGCGGGGCGGGCCCGGTGCTGTGCTGTGGATGCCGCTGCTGTACCCCAGAGCCGCCCGCGCCCTGGCCCCGAGTGAGCCAACTCACGGCAAACTTTCACCCTTAGCAACCTCTCGGCGCACGGATCCGCTCCCGCCCCGCGTGATGCGGCCGCGGGGGGCGGGCCGGGACTACTTCCCCCTCCCGTCGCCGTCCGCAGCGCCCCGGGATGGACGGGGGGGCCAGGCCGGCCAAGGCCTCTCTACTGCCCCCCGGGCACTGGGAGTATCCCGAATCCGAGCTCAAGGAAAGGAGGGAGGGGACCGCGGCCTTAGCGGGGATTGACCTGAGGATTCCCCCAAGCGGCTTAGCCTGAGGCGCCGGGGGGGTTGGGAAAGGAATCGAACGGAGCGCGGAGGGACAGGACCGGCCGGCGTGGCCCCCGCTCACCGCGGGTACGGCCAAGCCCCAGCTCAGTGGAAAGGCCAGCCCCGGCACTCTCGAAGGGGCAGTTCCTCGCACACGCTAAACACGTCTGTAAAGACCCTCGTGATGGAGCCCCCCGCCCCGCTACAGTGGAGAAGCTCGGGGAGACGTGCCCACGGGCGATTCCGGCTCCCTCCATCGCTGCAAACCCCTCGGGATCCCCGGTACCCGATGTGGGCGGGGAGCTCGGGGGGAGCTGCGAGCGCATCTTCCCGGGGAACAACGGGGCAAGGCCAAACCAGGTGGGCTGGTGTCACCGTGGGGCGGACGGGGGTGGCACGGCCACCTCCGCGCCCCCCAGACGGGGACGGAGACCCCGCCCCCGCCACGGGCTCTCCGCCTCCCCGGACTATTTTGTTTCTGCACGCCTGTGTCCCTCCGCCTCCAACAGAGCAGGGCCCGGCCCCGCCGCGGCGGAGACGAGAGACCCGCAAGGTGCGCGAGCGCCGTCCGTGCTAAAAATAACTGCGGCGTGTTAGCAACAGCCTTTCCATTGGCTGGCCAGGCCCGGCGGCGCCTTCGGATTGGAGCGCTGCCTCAGCCAGTGAGCCGAAGGGGGTGTGCGCGGTGGGCTCTGCCGGGCGCGGCGCGGGGGCTGCCGGGAGATGTAGTTACCGGGACGGCAGCGGCCTGCGCCGGTCCGGGCACTCACCCCGCACTGCGGGGCGCTCGCGAATTCAGACAGGGCTCGGGGTTACAGCATGTCCTGGGGAACGACAACCACGGTGACGGCCAGCCCTGGAACCATTGGCCGATGGCGGCACCTCCATCGCCAAAGGCTGAGCTGCACCGCCCACCGGCAAACAGATCCGCACCCTTTATTTCAAAGCAGACCCATTACTAGCTCCAGGAAAACGAAGAAAATGCCTACAGGCATCCCCAAGCCCTGTCTGTTACAGTCCAAGATCACACCACCTTCCACACACACCACTTGGAAAAGCTGCTTGCCGTCCGCACATAAAGCAGCTTTTGACCCAAGTAACACTCCAAACTAGTGGAAGAGACACCAAGAGCAGCGTTTCCAGGCTGTCCCAGACACGTGTGCTGCATCCTCCTCAGTGCTGACACACGCAGAGGGTGACACAGGCGTTACCACGGTCCCTGTTGCAGCAGGGGTAACTGGCCTGGCAACCATCTCCCAAGTGCAAAAATACAAAGTTCATCTCTTGCCCCATTTCCACAACAGTCCTCGGCCTCCTTCTGGGTTTGGTTTAACCTCCCTCATTCAGGAACATTTTACACCAGGTACTGCCTTTGCCACAGAAGAGCGTATCTTTTGAGGCCAGCCAACACCATGTGTTAAGAAATCTACTAATGTTCCTTTCCAGTCACAGCAGCCAGCCTTGCTTATTTTCCCACTGATTACAGAAAAAAACAATTTTTGAATTTGTTTTTTCCTCTTCAGGGTAAGGGGAAAGAAAAGGGGAAGATTTATGAGAGCTATTATGAGTAGCCTTATTTTCGTCAGTCCTTTTTAAAAGGAATTTAGTTACAAGAGGACATCTTTTTTTCTTTTTTTTTTCAATTATTCCCTCACTTTGCTGGAAACAAAATCATACTGTCAGTCAGAGATCAGGAAATTAAAATGACCGAGCTATTTTTAGCATCATTAAGCAAAAAAAAGGCAATTACATTTCTAAAATTCTATTATTGTTTTAATAAGGTATTACTAAGAGGGTGTCACATATTAGGGCTCTTTAAAATACCTGTGCTTTGACCAAGCTCTTTTAATTATGGCGTCGCCCTTGTACACATGCGGGCAGAGGAATTCTGTCACAGTATCTGCTCCTGCATTCTCAGCCATTTGGCTATTACGTCAAAGCAAAGCTCCCGTGTCACATGTGCATGGAGAGCAGAGCAATTGCCAAGCCACTGGGACAGAGCTTGTTTGGTTAGGTTATTTAATACCAAGGAAGGGGAGTCAGTATAATTGGGCATAATTAATATCGCCATACCCTGAATCCTCTGTACATTCAATTCAGATGACAACCCCAAGGAAATGAAAAATTCTTTCCTGCTATTGAAAGAGGCAAACATCGCCAGCTGATGTCTGTAATGAGAAAATAACAGCTCCTGTGCAGATAAGGTTTCAGAAGCAAGGTTTTGTCCATGTGGCTCCCACAGGAAAAGCTCACAGGCAGATTCCAGAACTCCACCTACCTTTTCTTTTTGTTTTGTCTCTTTTTAAAGAAAAGTAATGCTTGGGGCTCAAGGGCTTTGTCAAGACAAGGTCCAGGCGGTTTAGGGAACTGGATGTATGTTACAGAGCTATTTGCTGAGCTCAGCTGTAGCTGTGGCTGGCAGTTGGTCTGAAGGGGTGTGTAACAGGGAACACCTACATTGCAGAACACAGCAATGCCTTGTTAGTACTGGCAACAGAGGCCAGTTTCTTAATAGGCCAAGAGGTCCCATGTTCTCTCCTTCAATGCAAATATTTGAAATTAAAGGAGGGGGTTTTTTACTAACTTATTATGCAACATTTTAATAAAAAAAAAAAATTAACACTACCTAGAAAAGTAACGGTGGGAAGACACATTTAGCTCCTTGCATTAAGATTTGAAGACAGCACCCTGGGGGTTCAGCTGCCACATTGACAAAGCTGTCCCTGTCTCTCCCACCTTCCCTGCTGCTGCCACACAAGCACTTCACAGCTGGCAGACAGGGAGCCCCTGAATCTGACTGCATCCAACCCCATGAAATGATGAAGCCCTCCCAAAGCTTGGCCTGCACACAGCAGCAGGTCATGTCTTGTCTCATTTTCCCCCTGCAGGGAAGCTCACCCTTTTAGCATGTGCTCTGGTCTCCAATACTGCAAGGCAATCTCCTTCTCCTGGACAAGTACTTTAAAATCTATTTAGGAGAAAAATAATGCACTTTTCTAGAGGCCCTGCCTAGGTATCATCTACTGGTGCACAGAAATCATTACCAAGCAAGCAAGGTCATGTTTTTCTGGGCTACATAAATGTGTCCATTACCCTTGTCTGAATTAGCAGCTTCAGGGCAATGTCCCATCCATGCTCTGAAAGTACCAGAAAGGCAGTGGCACTGAACTGATCTGCAGCATTTGGCATGCTCCCCAGAGCTGTCTGAGCAAACAAGGCAAAGGGGAAAAAGCCTGTCCCTCCCTCTCTCCACCTGCCCAGTGACTCAGAACAACTAGAAATGGCAGCTTAACTCTCAGAATACAGACTGATATATCCAGCAGTCAGCGTGAGGGCATCGGGAGTGCCAAGAAAGTGAGTATGCTCAGCTGTTTTTGGGGATGGGGGAAGGGATGGGGACACTCGTACCTCTACAGCAAGCCCTGCCTGGCTGATCCTGCTAAATGATTAGGAACAAGGGGTGCTCTAAAATTAGCTCACCAGGGTGTATTGGTTCTGAGACAAAGTAATTCCTTACTTAGTTTCCCTCTACCTTTACTGAAAAACTTTGTAATCTTCCAAATTTCTGGGAAAGAAAAAAAATGTGTACAAACCTTCTGCATTCCTACTGAGATAATCTGGGTGGCCTGACTGAGGGCAAGTGATAAATTCTGGCTGAAGTGATAAAGTTCCAGGTACAACAAATCTGCATGTCATAGTCTGCTTTTAAAGATACACAGAATTTAAAATGGCTGTTATCCTACATGGACTTCCCAGTCTGCAGAGGCAGTTGCATATTCCCATAGAACTGCTTGGGGAGAATATGGTTTGCTGTAACCAATGAGCTAGATTGCTCTGAACATCTTAGCAAATGGCATGCATCAGAAAGGGGTAGATGTGTAGGGAAGAAGACATACTGATACTCTCAGAACTGCAAAAAGCTTGCAAGACAAACCTGACAATTAATAGCTGGAGGCAGGAGAGGGAGGAGCAGCTGAGATAACTGTAGGGCCAGTGACAGCTACAACCAGCTGCAGCAAGGAAAAATTACTTTTGAGGGGAGGATAATCACAACTTGTGTGCTTTTCACTTTTATCCAAATGGCTGGAGCAGGTAGAAGAGGTATTTAAGCCAAAGAGTAGTTAGACGAATTGGTACTAGCCTCAAGGGAATAGCTGAAATCCTGGAAGGGGCACAAACCAAAAAAAAGGTCTTGGGGCTCAGCACCCCAAGACTGCACAAAGACAGCAGTGTTAGAGTAGCACACGCTCTGCTCAGCCCACAAGCGCTTGAAGGACTGCAGGGCACACTGAGCCAGGACCCTGATTTAACCATCTGAGGAGTGTACACACCCGTGGGGAGCTCAGTTCCGCCTCTGCACAAAGGCGCCTGTTCCCAGATCTTTGCTGAGCCAACAGACTGCTTTTAGCCTGTACTGGGATTTGACAAACAAGCAGCCTCTGGTTTCCAGCACGCACACGGCCAATAGCCCAGAACACAATAGTTGGTTTCCCGTTACAGCAGGGAAGGCTTTAACTTATTCACAAGAACAGGATAGTGAGTCAAATAGCTTAGTAGGTTTTAGAAAGGGATTGGATGCTTGCATGGTGAAACAACATCCACAGCCGCATTAGCCGGGATAAGGGTTACAAGCTCAGCGATCCTCATGCTATGGGACAAAATGATCAGTGGCTGGGATCACAGGCAGACAAAAGCAACAGCCATTCCCTGAAGCTCCTTGTGGCAAGGTCACGTGGTTATAAGCAGACACTGTCAGAAACCAGATAACCCATTGTGAAGTTCTAGCTGGGCTAATCCTCCGTGTCCCCAGAAAGCTCCAGAGAGGCTAAGCACAGAATGAACCAAAGAGAAATCCTAGTTGTACAAAAAATAAAAACCCAAAAGGAAAAGCTTTATTGGTATGCATCCTACAGAAATGGTTACAAGAAACGGCCTTGGAGTTATCTGTCAAAGAAAACATAGAACAGCTGTGCTCTCCCTAGGAAGGTACCAGCCATGAGCAGGTTCCTTACAAAACAGGGCAGCATGGAAATATACTGGAGGAAGGGAGGAGGGGAGTGGATTGGTGCTCTGTTCTTTACCACTGATGGATGGGGCAATTTCAAACAACTGACAGGAGGCCCAGTAAGAACAAGCTCAAGGTGTTTCTCCACATGAAAAACAGCACTTTCCATTTTTACATAGCTCCTCCATGTGTAACTGCTTGCCTACTCTGCTTTGTATAGAGAGATGGGGTAACTACTAGCAGAGCTTCTGCAAAGGTCAGAAACAGTAATCTTCATTTGCCCTCCCTTATCATTGGTTCTGATCAGGTTTCAGTCCCCACACAGTCTGTAATTTCTCCAACCCCAAGTATATTACTGAATTTGTACTGCTTTAGGGAAAAAAAAAATCAACCAGTTTTCAATAAGAGTAAAGTCCAGAGATGTTCCAAGACCCTCTTGCCAACCCAACAGGAGGTAGCCACATACAAATAGGATCACCTCTTCTTGAAGCCATACTTTTTCCTTTCATAGAAAAGATCTGTTTTGGAACTGCCCAGGTTGACGATCTTAGGGCAACCATCTCTCTGTAAGAAAAGAAAATGCAAGTTAGGAAATGGGCAAACACAGAACAATATCATAGTTGTAGCAGGTTCTCAGTTCCCACACTCCTCTCCCCGTCCTCAACACATTTCAAACTCCTGTACAGACAAATTGCTCTCCAGTGCTGGTTACCAGTAAGACAGTGGAACAGAGAAGATGGATGTCTTTTCAGCATTACTGTAGGACATGCTCTCCTTCAGGGCTGAAATGGAAAACAGCTCATATAACATCAGCCAATTAATGAAAAAGATGTGCTGTGCCTCAAGACTGAATTCTTTCTAAATCAGGATACGCAGGACTTCTAGGGCCCAGAGGAATAACCTTTCCCCTCCTTAGCCAAGAAGAATCTTGCTGCTCTAGATGTCACCAAGCCATTCTTATGCTTAGGAACCCTCAGCTGTGACAGAACTGAATCTCAATTTCTTGCATTGATTGTTTACTGATTGATTACTGCAAAGGCTGTAGGGTCAGCTACTCACAGAAGCTACACAGATAAGTTCTTATACCTGAATTCCAGTAGATGCTGAGAAAAAAGGCATAATAAAAGCAAAGGGAGTAGGGGACACCCTCCTGAGAGGTGTGGTTGCAAAACGAAATCAGAAATGTGCCTCTTGGTATACCTGGGAACATTTGCCCGTGGGCCATCTGAGCCCATCTGCATAATTTTTTAGGGTAGAATATTATGGCTGGCCACAGCAGCTGTGAGGGGCCCAGCAGGCAGAGAAACACGTGTCCTTGGCTGAAGTGGAAGCCTGAGTGCATTAGATTTAGAAAGCCCCTGGGCAGATGTCAGATGCTGTAGAATCTGCACCCAAGCTGCCTGACTCCCATGCCAAAGATGCAATCTGGTGGGATCTGCATCACAGGAATAACAGGAGAGGTGGGGAACAAAAATCATCCCTCCCCCATACACCTGCCACAACCCATTTCTAGATACTGTCTCCTTATTTAATTTTGAACCTCAATAGTAGGACTCTTTCAAGCCTTGCCTCCCACAATTCATGGAGTCTGTTCAAATCTTGACAGCCTTATTGCAGGGCTCTGTTCATTCTTCCACCTCCTCCTAAGGACACAGCTCATGAGCACCCTCCTTTCTCCAAGAAAAGATTACTATTTGCAACTCACAGATGTCCTGGGTGACAAGGTGGGATTCTGGCCCTTCCCCACAGATGGAAGTGGGCTGAAACAATACTTTATTCCTTCCCCCACCAGAATAAATGAACCAAGAGTAACCAAGTTCTTTGTTTTGTGCCCAATAGCATTCCACCTCTGCCATCCATTTCATTTGCTTTCTTGCTTCACTATCTTTTCCAGACTTTCTCTGAGGATGAAGAAAGTGCTGTGGCTGAAACTGTGGACTGTTAAGGCTTCAGGTACAGGGCTCTGCCCATTTTTTTTCTTATTCACACCAGCACCAGATACCATAATTGTGACAGGCAGCAGCACACTTAATTTTTCTCCTTCTGGGCTCCCTATGCTCGTGCCAGCACCTTTCAATCCTGCAACAAATCATGTCAAATCTGCTCTTTCAGATCTGCAACTTCACATCTGCAATATGTAACATCTGAGTTTTCTGCCATGGAGCAACTTTCTTCACTCACAGCAACGTTCACCCAGGTGTCAAAATAACCCAGACCTGTTATTCTCCTCTAGCTCTATGTTTTCTACAGTCTTTCCTGACAGAGCAGCTGGTTATTTCACACCTGAACCAAACATAAGATACAGGTGATCTTAGGTTATGAAAACACCTGCTGCGAATCCATATTAATTGATAAAAATAAAACCAAGCCTATTTTACTCATGACTTATAAAGCCAGGCATCTTCATTTCAAAGGCAAGTGAACAAAACTGTTTCTTACAGCATTTATAAAGTAGGAGGCAGCACCACCATCACACCACTTATATCCATATTCAGATACAAAGAAAAATTATGGTCTTGTTAGATCAAATGACTAAATTCAAATGAGGACCTGCTCCTGTTCTGCATTTGGCTGCAGGCCTCTAGAGAAAACAGGCACTGGAGAGAATTAAAGCAGCAACTCACTTAGCTGAGTACACTCCTGTAAATCACTCTGAACCACTCTCTCCACATGTTCTTCACAGTCATTAGGGTGTGTAGGAAATTGCATTTGTAAAGCACCAAATACTTTTAAGTGACACTCTCACAGCTACCAGGCCTATATTCTGGGATAGCAGAACTGTAAGCATCCTGTTCTTGTTCTTCTGTAAAGTCTTTCTAATAATTTGTTGCAGTTCACGTCCTGCACTCATTGTGTTGGATTATTAACAAAAGCCTTACAAGGGGTGAACAGTTGCCTCATTTCACATATGCAGTGGCTTTCAGCACAATATTATAAAAAGATGATAGCTCTGGATGGCTATAGACAAAAGGGACCATTACACCAAAAAGCATTAGCAGAGAGATATCTACAGTATAAATAATTCCAAAAAAGAATAAGAAAATATAAATGGTATGCCACTGGACACTAAGGACAAACTTTACCTTGATATTAAAATGAAAATAAAGGTTTTGATTCCACAGGACTTATAGTACCATATGTGCTCTTAATCAGTAGCTCATAATGGACTTCTGGTAAGGAGCTGCTTCTGCCACTGCCTTGCAGTGTCTGCAGTATTTCTGACCCTGGTAAAACCTAGGCTGGAGTTGTAGTGGAGTGGTAACAAGCAGTGTGTGCAGGAAATGAACTGTGAGTGTGCAAAACAGTCAGAGACCCTTAGAGTGAAGAGAGTTACAATACCTCAAAACGCTTTGCAAACACAGAGACCTATCAGCAGGGGAAGAAAGGTCTGAGGTATCGCAAACAAGCACCAATCCTCCCAGCACTAATTTCGGCAGCTCCAAGCCCTTTAAAGGTAAGCACGGCTACTATGTAGCTGGGATGGCAACTTACATCTTTTTCCTGGATGGTGCACTCCTTGCAGTAGTAGGCGTCGGACACGCCGGGCCCCCCGCAGATGACGCAGCGGCCCTGGTAGGAGCCGTAGTTACACTCGTCACAGATGCGCACCAGGGTGCAGGGCCGCACATACGAGTCGCAGATCACGCACTTGCCGTCACCTGCCAGCACAGCACAGCCTCTGGTTACAGAATGGCCTTTCTGCCACCCCCCACATCCGAGGAAAAGCTTCCTGGTCAAATAAATTTCCTGTACAATCAAAGCCAATACAGCTGAACTGTAGAAATTTGCCTTGCTGGCACAGGGCACAACTTTGTACTGCAGACTTGAGAGGAACAAGGGTGTGGCCTGCAGCATTTGAAGGTTTTTTAAAACTTAAGTCATACATTCACAGTCAGAGAAGAAACCCAAAATTACTTCTTTGTGGTTAGTCAAGACTTGCTTAGATTGGACCACTACTCTTATTCTACAACTTTTCCTGACTCATTCATTTGCAAAAGAAAAAAAAGTCAGACTGACGGCTGACAGGACTAGAGTCCTTACCTACACAGAAGCAACAGTATAAGCTTCTCCCACAGTGCCACATCAACAAAAGTCTGGAGTTACTACCCACAAAGAGGTAAGAGATTGTACTCATGGTCTCTTTAATCAAAGAGAATTATCAAAGAGATAAGATATTGTTCTCATGGTCTCTTTAATCCTTCATCTGTGAGAAAGCCAAAGAAAGGGCAAACTGGCATAAGCAGCCATTTCACAAAAGCTGCTCTTGCACTCTCACAAGGAACTGAGTGAAATTCAAATACTCATATCATACTGGCAAGGAGCCATCAGATGCCAGTGACAGCTTCTGCTGAGCTGGACCTTAACAAAAACACTGACCTGCGGATGAAAGACTTCATATCCTATTACCAGTTCCCAAGGTATTTAATCCTGACTCCCCCAAACAGCTTGTCTAACCTGCTCTTAAATCTCTGGCATGACAGCTCTCAGCTACTACCAATGAGAATCTGCTTCACTGTCAGCTGCTCTTGAAAATGATCTTGCTTCAGACTGTCCTCCTACCACTTTACTTATTCTCACACTATTTTTGAGTCACAAACTACTCACCTTGTTTGTTCTGTTCCCTTACATGACCTAATGACAGATTACAAGGATCTAACAACCAATCCATATTCTTTCTTCCCTTTCACAGCTAAGCATTTGATTCTGTGGGGTTTTTTCCTGTTCTAACTTCAGATGTTGGCTCTACATTTCTTCTTCTCCTAGATGCTAATGGGAACCTTTCTCACAGTATGATGAAGCCAGAATCCAAAAAATGTTTGTTTTTTTTTTTTTTTTTAAAATTATCAGGATGATATTTTGGTATTACAGATTACAAGGATCCAATGAAGCAGTCGTTGTAGCATTAGCCACTGGAAATGCTGGCAGCAGATACTCTAAAACTGCCTTTGTGTGAGAGTCTGTTTGAGCTTGCAACTTTTTAAATATTCCTTGATCTACACATGCAACATTAAGGTAATTGTTCACTTCTCAAAGAGCAACATCAACTTTGTGGTTAAAGCAAAAATAGATTCCAACCTTCAAATCCAAACTGCATGCTGTAACCACAACACCATGTTCTCAAGCAACTAAATGTGGATGCTTTACTTACATTTTTCACAGAGTCTTCCGATGGCTGGAAAAAAAAAAAAGAAAAAATTATTTGAGGCGGGAGAAAAATCTAAGGAAATAGAAGCTTCAATATCAAATAATTATCTTCTGCAACAAGCAGTCTTTAAAAAAATTAGAGGTTAAACCACAGAAACAGTTTGAGCATAAATGCAAACATTAATGATAAACAATATATACCCTCCTGGAGACATTTATCAAGAACAAAGATGCACTATGAGTGCACGATGACACCCCTCTGCAGTAAGAAAACCCACATTGATCATTCCATTTCAAACACACAGCCACTGTGTCTGAGTGAAGGAAATGCTGTACATGAGTCTTGGCACACCTTTTACACTGGTTTTAGTGGGGGAAAAAAAAATCAAGTGTTTGTTTAAAGCAGCCCAAACACCTTCTTTGCTTTAGAATGTGAAGGTAGTTAAAGGTATGTTAGAAGTCTTGTCACTTGTCTGGGATGCTCATAACAATGATGTTAGGAACTTGTATAAATGCCATAAATAGTGAGTTTCAAAGACTAGATGTCCATATTCACAAAGACTAAATAGTGATTTGGCTGAAGTCTGAGAGACAAGGGATTTGTCAGGACATGACTTTTCAACATAGACAGATGGTTAGAAGCACTGACTATTCTAAAAAGTGATTTCCTACGGACAGTGCAGCCAAATGTTTAGGATTTATGGATCTTGCAGAAAGCTGCTCGCTAAATTTGCTTTTCCAAGGAGTGACAAAAACCTGGAAGGGATACCTCAACTTCTAATCTTGTTAAAGACTTCTCTGAACCTTGCCCAAAGCGTGACTCAGACGCCACAAGGACAAATCCCGTTATCCATACTACAGGGATAACCCAGAAGATAACTTTTGTCTCACAGCCAAAAAGATGCTCCTGTTATAAATGAGAAAAAAAACTCTTGATATTCAGCAAAATGTAAATTGCTTTATTTTATATAGACAGAGCAAGCAGCGCTGGGGAGGCAGAGGGATCACAGCCCACTCCATGCTCTACCAAACTTGGTTTGCAGCTCCCTTTTATAGCATGGTTTCCTTGTAGTCATCAATAATTGTTACTTTTTGTTGTCATAATTTTGCCAGGTAAGCAGTGGTGGTCTGTGGGATCTCTAGACAATTTGCCAAGTCCCATAGATAACCCTCTGCTCTTGGTAGATAAGGAAATGGCAGAAGTCAGGCAGCCTGGTCTCAGGGATAGGCTGCAATTGATAACACAAGAGCAGGAAACCTGATTTGGCAGGATCTGTTGGGCTGTGTGAAAGCCTTGTTTTGCAAGCTGACAGTAGATACAACTTATTTAAAAACGTAATATTTATAAGAGTAGGATTTTAAACAAAATTATTTAATCATATATTTTCCTTTCTTTAGTGTCATGCTTCATTTCAGACCAAACTATTCTGGTTTATACAAACCCCAGTACTTTTATGATTAACACGAATGTTTGATCAATTATCACACTCCCAAATGCTGCTGGATCCGTAACGGCGGGACATCGAAACAAAAGGAATAAAAATAAAATGAAAGGAAAAGAGGGAGGGAGAGAGGGAGGGAAGCGCGGGTGGCGCGCGCCTCCTTCTCCCCGCCTAGGCCGGGCCTGGCGGCCGCGCGCGCCCCACGCCCGGTAACGGGCCCGCACGCGCGCGCCTCCCGCTCGCCCCGCGGCGGGAAAAGGGGGAAAGGAATCCCCAGTCCTCATCCCCCGGGACTCACCGACACCCGCCTGCTTGCGGCAGAAGATAAGGTCCGGGTGGTGCTTGGCCATGGCGAGGCGATACCCGCCCGGCGCTGCTGCTGCTGAGGCCCCGCGGAGCCCTCACGGCCGCGCCGCCCCCGGGTCCTGGCCGGGGTGAGAGCAGCGCCTGACACAGCGCCTCCGCCGAGCGGGAAAACCCCGGGAATATCGAGATAAACACTCTGCCCTAAAGCTACTCCATCTCTAACCTCTTCCCGCCCGGAACAGCCCCTCGTGGCAGCCGAGGACCCTCTCCCTGCGGCGGGTGTCTCCCTGCCAGGACCCGCGCGGGCACGCCCCCCCGCGCGCGCCGGAGATGTCAAAGGGGCCGCGTGACGCCATCGCGGCGCGACTCCATCTTTGTCAGTGAACAAAATGGCGCCGTACTGCGTGCTGGCGGCTCGGCTGAGGGTGAGCGGCAGCAGCGGCGGCGGGCGGGGAGGGCGGGGCGGGCGGCGGGGATTGCGGCAGGGACAAGATCACTGCCCGCTGGGCGGCCGGCAGGGCGGCCGCTCGCCCGCAGCCTGGGGGTCGGGCCGTCCCCGCCTCCGCGTGTAGGTCAGCGTGTCCCCGGTGCGGCCCCACGCCCCGTTTCCATGGCGATGGTGGGGCGGCCGCGGCTTTGGCGGCCGCGGCGTGGCCGCTGCTCGGGCTCTGGGGCGCGGCGCCTCCCGCCGCCGGGCCCGGCCGGCCGTCAAGGTGAGCGCAAGGTGAACGGGGCTCCCCCGTGCGCCCCGGCCCCGCCGCGGGGCGTGGATCGGTCACAGCTCCGGGCCGCGGGGCGGAGAGCCCGGGAGCGCGGGCCCGAGCCCTGAAATAAAAGGTCTTTCCCCGGGGCAGGCATTTTTCTTTCCCTCGTCTTTTATTGCTTCCACTTACGGGCGTGCGGCAGCACAAGGTGACTCCTTGTTGTGTGAGTGAGCTGTCTTTTGGCTACTTTGCTTCCAAAATCCTCCTTATAATACAAACAGAGGTCCCCGGGTGACAAAGATGCCAGCATCTCTGTGTAAATGGGAGCTAGGAAGGCTGGAAAAGCAGGCGGGTCAAGCACACAAATTGCCTTTTTTTCTCGGGCCGTGATAGTGGCTGGTATAGTCTTGTCTGTCATGACCTCTAAAACTCACCTTTGCCAGTAACATGATCTTGCCACAGAGATTGCCTTCCTTGAGACTTTGTCGTGTTTAGTGTCTACTCAGTAATAAAGTTTTCATGATCTTTTAAAGTCTGTAAGGCCAATACCAGGTGCAGTTTTCTGTTTAGGGCTCCTAAGGATAAGGAAGCCTTTGCTCCCCTGTGATAAAGGAAGGCAGTGTAACTTCCCAGTTTGCCACTTGTGACCTTGGCCAATGTGTTCCCCTTTCTCAGGGAACTGAAGTAAGAATTTAGTTGGCATTTAGTATTCTAGAAGTCTTTTGTGAATCTTAATTCCAGTTTTGTTATCACTGTCTTACTTTAGAGGTAGATGTTTTAGAAAAGTATAGGGGTTTTAAATTTAAAATTAAATTACAGAATAGCACCATTTCAATTAGGTTGGTGTATTTGTTCTTAGCTGTTAAATAGTTTTTAGTTTGTACTTTGAACAGAAATGAGTGCTCAGAAAATGAAGGCAAATCTTTTATTAGGGTAATGAATTGGTTCTTTTTTATGGTGTGACATTGCATGAGAACAAGCAATAAAATTAATTAACAAGCAATAAAATTAATATTGTATGATGCAAAACAAAGGCCATGCTGGCACAGTCAATATGGGGAATTTAGTATTCCAGGAGGTTGTTGCCTGTTATAAAGCTCAGGGTGCATATTTCTTTCCCCCTCTGTGAAGGACTAAATCTGTGATGGTAATCAAACATGCCTCTAGGGGATGTCTTTAGGAGGCAAGGCTGCCCTCTGTAGCAGCCTAGAGATTAATGAATGTGAGCATCATCTTGTCAATCACTCTGGTAAGTGCCAGTATTGACCATGGCAGGCATTACTAGTATTGGTTCTGTCTCCCATCCTGGAACTGCTTTGGAACTGGAACTGCAGAGAAAGCTTGCCTCTGAGGGAAATAAATTGGAATTAGCCTGATTTGGACTGACTGTCCTATTTAAAGTATAGTTCTAATAGCCTCAGAGAGTCAAGATGCCTTTTCTGCCTCCCTGAGATAATGCTTTTAGTAGCATTCAATTTTTTGGGCCACATTGGCTGATGATTGACTGAAAGGGAGGACTGTAAAGCTCTAAACTGCCTGAAATATTTGGTTTATTGAAGGCATTGTGGGTAAGTTCTGAAATTATACATGGGCAGCTTTGTGTATCTGGCAGAAATCTTGGCTGGGGCTAAACTGATCTTTAGAAGCATAATTTTGGTTTTTCTTTTGAGTTGGGTCTAGAAAATGAGCCTGCATTTACCATTTGATTATACCATACTGCCTTTTTTTTTTTTAAGGCTGAATCATGGTGAATGTTGAAAACTTGGCCAGTGTTCTTAGATCAGGGAAGATGAGGAGAGGTGGTATTTTGGGTTTCAGCTGGGATTTCTAGGACAGATTTCCCAGACAGGAGTGCACATAACACAGTTGCTACTCTTCTGAACATGAGCTTTTGCTCACTGGGCTTCTCTGCCTTACTGGCTGCCAAAATGCAAATTATTTTCTGAATTCAGACTCCCCTTGCTTCACTGTAGTGAGCTAAATGGAAGATAGCTACCTTAAAATCTGTGAAGAGCAGTGTTAGCTTCCTTACAGAGATTTCAGAAATAATGACCCATTTATTAGACTTTTTTCTGTCTTTCAAGGAAGCTTTTGACCTTGTAAAATACCAGTAGGCTTAGGAGCCCTGTAATAATTACTGCCATTCCTTTGAACAAGGACACCTCAGCTGGAATAAGGGATTCAGTGCCACGTGAGAGGAGGTCACTTGGCAGCTGTTTGGACAGCCTGGAAATAAACAGTTCCTGGATAAAAGGGAAAATTTATAGAATGGCGTCTGCCTACTTCCTTTGGCTGTTGGGTTCAAGGCACTTCTCACTACTTAGAAAGAAAACCACCATGGAAGCCCCCTCAAAGCACTAGTGCATTCCTTCTCAGAGGAAATGAAGCTGGGAACTGTCAGGCTTGTGACTTTTCCCTAATCTTGAAGTTCTGCCACCCCATTTCTGAGGTTGCAATAGAAGAAGGACAGGCACAGAGAACAGGCAGGTGTGCTGAGTGATATACTCAGATTCTTTGATAGGAGAGATCAGACTTTCAAACCAGGCAGTTTATGCTTGGTGGTGGGTGGTGGTGGAGCCTTAGTCTTGCTGGGTGCCAATATGAGAACAGCCATATTGAATCAAGTTAATTCCCAGCAGAAATGCAAGATTAGATTTATATCCTGGTAAAATGAAGATGACACTTTTTTAAAAGGTGCTTTTTAAAATTCTTATGTAGAGAAGAATGATTCTCTAGTCTACTAAAGCTGATTGGTCTAGGCAGTTACCTTCCCTGGGTCATATTGGCCATTAAAGAAACAGACCTTGAGTTTTACAGACTTCTCCAGGTCTAGACAGAATCCTTCACCTTAAACATGCTCTTCCCACTTCTGGTAGCCTGAAGCTGTGGTCAGCAGCATTCAACTTCTTTGTATTGCTGATTTAGTGATTACCAGCTGAACACTGACATAGTGTTAGAAAAAATACTACATTTCCTTGTGCTATTTCATGAAGTGAAAAGACACATAGACCTGTATGTTCAAACTGAAAAGATTTTACCTGAATTTTGTCTGAAAAGTTTTGTTTTACCTCTTTTTGGAGTGCCCTGCTTCAGATTTCTATTTTAATCAGCTTTGGTCCCAAGCAAGATACTATGAAACCTCTGCTGTTACTTTTATTTGCATATGTGTTCTCTCTGATGAATTAAGAAGAAATTACTGCATTAAACCACAATACATTTCCTGACCTGGGTAAGAGATTATTTTTCCATGAACAGATTAAATAGCTCAGTGGGGTTTTTTTTCCAGCCACTCCAGCAGTTGGAGACTTTCACAAAACCATTAATATCTTGTGAGGTTAAAAAAAAAAGGCCAGAACAAAGCAAACATAAAAGTTATGCAGCTACTAGGTAAAGAGCAGCTTTGCCTAGTTTGTATATTAAACAATGAGAAGCTGAGCGGTGTTTTATTTGGTGTGGGTGGTTGTTCTGGGGTTTTTTTTCAGGGTTTTTTTGTTGGTGGAAGAAGGAAAGGTCTTAAGTCTGACACCTGTGCTAAGTTCTGGAAGTTCTGAGGTTAAAGTGCAGCACAGTGAAATTTGATGACTGGGTTTCCCATGCACTCATGGAGGAGCAGTGCCCTCTTTGTACCACCAGGTTGACTTTCCTCAGATATTCTTTCATGACAGTGGTGTGCAGCTGCTGTAGGTCAGTGCTGCTTCTACCAAAAGCTCTTTGTATAATGGCTTAGGATAGTTTGGTAAAAATGCAAATTACACACTTATTGCTAGTGTGCCGAGTAGTGGGATCTGGCCTACCTTTCCCAAAATGTTGTTGCAAAAGATACTAACAAGTGTTATCAAAAGGACAATAAAGCAAGAGATTTTACTAAAAATTGGTGGTCTCTTTGATCATGATTATTTCAGGCAATCTTTTCAATGGTGGTAACAAGAAAGCTGGAAAAAATGTACACAGGGAAACATCAAAATGCTTGAACAGGTTTAAAGAATTAGCTAGGGTTTTTTTGACAGTGGTAAGAAAAAAATCAGTAGTAGGTACAATGATTGTGTTCTGAAGGAGGAATATTTACAATCCCACATGCAAAAGGGGTGCTTAATGTAATACTGCTATATTTATTAACCTGTACTTATCAAAACTTTGTAATTCTGAAGTAGCGGATGAATAAAAAAAGCAGGATTAAGGTGTAATACTGGAGGAGAAAGAACTCTGAACTCTTTTATTAAGTCTGTTTCCAGACTTCTAGTGCTGGTAAGTGAGACTTTGAAAGCATGTAAGAAATGCATGTGCCAAATCCTTGGAAGTTTTTCTGGAGGCTGCTGTCTGACTCAGTTTTCAAAGCTTCGTGAGAGCTTTTAGCCCTGGGCACTGACCTGTCTCTTTCAGGTCAGGTGCTGTAAAGGTGCCTCACCACAGCCTGCCCTTCTCCTGTGTTCCAGGAAACTGTCTCATTGTGGAGGCTGCCAAGTGAAATTTGGGCTTTTTTTTTCCCCTGGCACTTTGTGCTAATGCATTTAGCTCACAGTATAGTTCACTTGTGATGCAGTTAACTCGCTTGTAATGAGTGCAAGGCTTTTTTTTTTTTTTTTTTTTTTTTTTTGATGTGAAAGGTCAGGGTGCCTTTGTTACAGTGAGGAAAAGAGCACCTGGATCTGTGCAGCCAGGCTAGTGTAACTGGTGTGTTTTTTCCACATCTTGCTTCTCCTGCTCTGTGTTACATTGTAGACCAGGCCTTTACATCAAAGTCTCCTTGCAGAAATTAAATAAATTTTGTAGCAATATGGAGGGACTCTGCCTAGGACACTTAGTGTGTGATGGTAGAACAAAGGCCTGTCCACTCAGATTCATACTTGTCACCCGCCAGTCCCTCTATGTCAACTCAGTGCCATCAAGTGAATACAAACCTAGGGATAATTTGCTTTAGAAGCAGCATTGGTTTTTCTCCACCATGACTGATATGTCAGGAGTATGGCAAACTGGTGCTTTCTTGAGAACTGGCTCAGCATTGCCTGAAAGCAGATTTCTCATTTGAAAGCATAAGGCATCTGGTGCAACAAATAAAAATGTGGAATAATTTAGTAAATGCTCCCTATTCTGGGTATCATAGTGTCTCACTGTTTAAGATAATATGCAGTATTGTATGGTGAAACGTATTTGGGTACCTTTAAAAACCTTTGCAATTTTTCTGTTCCTTGGTCTGTAAAATACCAGTAACAAAAACTGAAAAACATTTTTGATACTTTAACAATTGATATATTACAGAAATTCACTGTGCAGTCTTCCAGTGCTAATACTCTCCTTTTTTCAGCATGCCTTGAATAGTGGGGTACGACGCTACCATGTTGCTCCTGTCCTGTGCCAGCGGGCCAAGGTGGCCATGAGCCACTTTGAACCTAATGAATACATAAATTATGAAAAGCTGGAGAAGAACATCAACATTGTCCGTAAGAGGTAAGAGCGGAGAAGGGAAGAAGGGAGGGGTCAGTGTATAGAACTGAGCTCTCTGCAATGGCAGGAGAGGAAGAAAAAAATGTCATGGGGCTCTGGCACATGGAGTGTTTACCAGGGAAAGCAGCACTGAACAGAGGCAGTTGTAAATGTAGTGAAGCGTGAGTTGTAATGTCTCCTTATAGTGGTGGTGCACTGTGGGAAAGGTTGAAGGATATGATGAAGCACTTCAACATGCAGAGAACCAGGCCACTGCAGAGGAGGTGCTAGACAGGGCTTCATCCTCTTTGTTTAATACCCTGGTTGAGGAATCTTGACATTGGCCCTTGCTTCTTTCTGGGGCAGCAGCATGTGGGCAATGGATGTTATAGGCTAATGCTTCTTTGCTCGGTGTTCTGCTGTGGGTGTTAGGCATGGAACAAAGGGCTAGGAATTCATAGCATATGTAAACATAGTGACCTTAATCTGCTGATAGAAGCTTGTGTGCCTGGTAATTTGTCATTCCTGCTCCACTTGCTGTGTCAGTGGTTTGTATGACTTGTCCTTTAGTCTTTGTGTCCCTTGTTAAATGTGGTAGCTCTCATTTCAGTTTGGTGAGTTGATTTAGTTACTTCTCAGAAGATCTTGCTACATACATAAATAGATTCCTCAGCTGATACAGCTACTGGATGAAAGGTCTGAGGTCATGAAATTCCACTTAGTTGTATTTGCTGTGGGATCTGGTGTTTGTGAATTGAGTCTGACCTCTGTCTTGCCTCTACTTTGCTGTCCTGAAGTATGACTCAAGAAGTGGGCAGTCAATGCTTTTTTTACAGTATAGGAAGATTAAAAAAGAAAGCATAAAATGGCATCAATTCATATGTTTTTGAGCTTTATGAACTGAACTCTTATTTTAACCATGTGCAAGTTGGTATTTTACTTCTGTAAGAAAGCATGAAGATTTCTGTGTGCTAATAGGTCTTAACAATCTGAGCGACATAGGGAAGCATTTTGTTACTTGCTTAAAAGGGCAAATGTTGAAATACACAAGATGCAGATTCTAAAATTACTCTCCCCAGGCTTGACCGCCCTCTGACCTTGTCCGAGAAGATCGTATATGGACACCTGGATGACCCAGCAAAGCAGGAGATTGAGCGCGGCAAGACCTATCTGCGCTTGCGGCCGGACCGCGTGGCCATGCAGGATGCCACAGCTCAGATGGCAATGCTGCAGTTCATCAGCAGCGGGCTGCCAAAAGTGGCCGTGCCTTCCACCATCCACTGTGACCACCTCATCGAGGCCCAGTCAGGTGGTGAAAAGGATCTTAAAAGAGCCAAGGTCACTATTGCAGAGACTAAACTTCTGTCTGTCTGAAAATGTCCTTCCAATTGAGGGGAGAGCTTATTTTAATTTTTTTCCCAGGACAGTCAGATATGGTTACAGATTGCCTGTGGTGGTCAGATGCAGTGAAGAAACAGACTAAAAAGCTCAGATTCATCTATTACATGGTTTAAAGGACCATGAACGTGGGAAAAGCTACTCTTAAGTTGTTAGTGATGGAAGCCCAGATCATGTGTGTTCTGGAGAGAGAAGATATTTCAGCTAAAAGAGATTAAAAAATTATTTCAAAGCGGAAAAATAGGAATTCAGATTACTCTATGTTGCAGTATGGCAGTGTGAAAAACTTAATGGACATATGTCTGCATTGAACTGGTGTATCCTGTGAGGGGGAGGCAAGTAGTTACTTTCCCAAACCATTTGCTAGTGATTATCTGAAGAGCAATAAATGAATCATGTGCAGTTTTCACAGCTCATTGGGTATAGTATAAATGTGTGTAAAAGTATGGAGAATATTGGGCTTTATTTGGGAATTTCAAAGTCCAGCTGCTGATTCACTGCCATTTTAAAATTGTCTACTCAATTGTTTTACTGCTTATTCCTCCCCAAATGAGCTTCTGTAGTATATAGACACATTTACCTTTGACCAACATACCACAATGCATCTGCCAAGGAAATCTTGTTGCTCTGAGTGGACTTAGCCTGTCAGAGCACTGTGCAGTCCACTGTCAGAGCAAGGTGGAATTGCACCTTGAATGTTGATACCAGAATTTACAAACAGTAAACAGGGGTCAGCTGCATTTTAAGATTTTAATCCACATCTATTCTTAGAAACTTGTGGTGTTGATGTATCTGCTTTTGGCTTTCTTCAGTGGGCCACAATAAAGCAACTTGCACCACTCAGGAGGGATTTGGGAAGCTCTTGCTTTGCTTGTCTCAGTCCTAAGTTGTGCAATTAACAGTTTGAGACTTAACTAAATCAGACAGTTTCTTTTCTCCCATTCACCTCCTATTTTCCCCTTTCCCCTATTCCTGCATTTATTCTCAATGGTGCAATTATATTTGCTGCAGCCCTAAATTGAGCTGAGTCCCTTCTTTGCCATCCACTCTGAGCAGAGCAAGTAAAGGTCCTGCCTTCTTCTGACTGGCTTCTGCTGCTGCCAGTTGGCACCCAGTGAATGCTGGCGGGCCAGAGGGTGGTTTGGATTTACTGGGGGAGGGATGCACAAACAGAGTGGAGTGATCCAACTCCCAGTGGAAAATGAGGCTTAAAGAGCCTCTGCTGCCTCTTGGGAAACTTCAGCAAATGTGTGCTGAGACAATTCTTCAATTATCTCATTTCCCCTTTCCCTTTATTCTGAAGCTTAGCTGCATGAGAACAGTCTTTAAGAAATTCTCTCTCCCTCTTGTGCTTATCTTATCTACTCCAGCACTCTTCTGCCAAAAACTGTTAGGATATAATAGTGTCATACTTCCTTGGCAACTATGGTTTTTCTCACAAGCAATTTTCACGGTGTGACCTCCACCAACAATGGTGACAGTGCAGCAAGAAAGGCAGCATTGTGTGAGTCTCAAAGAGGGGAGTTGCTAGAATGACAAATGACACTCACCAACTCCCCTGGCAGTGAACAACTTCCAGTTCCATTTCTTAATCTGTAAAAATAAAGCCATAATATTTATCTAAGGGATTTGAAATGTCTCCAAAGCATCTGTACAGGAAAAGAACACCTGGTAAAGAAGGAAGGAGGGGCTAGAATGAGTGAAGGAAACAGGCTTAAATAAAGCCCCTGAGAATAGGAAAAGTAAGCACAGAATTTTTAAATGCCTTATTGTTAGGGTTTTCCTTAAGTTGAGCTGTTTGGAATTAGAAACTAAAAAATGATGCTTTTAGTAGAGCTACAGGTGGGATGAAATTAAATGGCCTGTTACAACTGTCTGTCAGATAGTCTTAATCTTAACCTTTTGGTTTTAAAAATTATGTGCACCTCCCTCTAGCTGCTGCAAAACTGGAAGCAAGCTACAGGCAGGCATATGAGAGAAGGGAATGTGTCTGAATGAACTTTTGATGTATGGAAGAACAAAATGTGGTACTAATGCTCTGTGCTTCTCTGTGTGAATAGGACATAAACCAGGAGGTGTACAACTTTCTGTCAACAGCTGGTGCAAAGTATGGAGTGGGATTCTGGAAACCTGGGTCAGGAATCATTCACCAGGTAAAGTGTGTGTGTTTGCAGTGTTTGAAAATGCAGTGGGTCTTTTACCTTAGGGTGGAGAGGGAGCTCAAGTACAAACCCTTAAGAGCATTTCACCAGTTTAGGGAAACCACTTGTTTTGCTTGAGACAGGCAAGGTTTAGCTCTCTCAATTATCTTGACAACAGTGGGGTTTTTTTAAAGGTTATTTTGGTCAAACTGTAACCTGATGTGTCATTAGGTGGTGCCAACAGCATGTCATGTGAATCATAGAAGCTTGAAATACCTTAACTGCTTATGGGCTGGCTCCTCTTTGTACAATTGAGATAGTAAGGTGAGGCCATGAAGCTGGTTACATAGGGTTAATGTGAATTGCTTTTGGTGGTAAGGAAAGCAGCTTGGGAACATACTTTTTTTAGGGTTATTATGTATGCATTTAGTTCTGTAAAACCCAGAAGAGTATATGAGGACACAACACAGCAGCATACTTCAAGTACTCAAGAGTGGCAACACATAAGGAGTTGCTAGGTGAATTTGAATAAAACACAAAACAGTTTCCAAGTCTGAGATTCTCTTTTTATTACACTTGAATCTAAAAAAAGAATATGACAGTACCAGGAAAATTTACCACTTAATGAGGCTTTTTTGGGTTTTTTTTTTTTAAACCAGCACCTCTGTCAGGATGTCCCTAACTTGCTTCTGGTTGGTTTGCTTTGAGGGTCCAGTAGTCATTTTTCATAGTTCCTCTGAATGTCAGGCAGCATAAGTTGAAGAGCAGCATGAAGCAAAAGGAGTGGAGAATAGATGATTGGTAAGCATCCTGTCAGCAGGGAACTTGTGACCAGGTGCAGTCAAGAGCTCTCTGCTATGTTTTCTTAGCTACAAAATGAGTTACTAAGGCTACCTGAACTTAATGTGATGCAACAGATGAACTGAACTCTTCAAAAGGTTATGGGAACACCTCGGGTCATTTGTGTCCTGAAACCACTTGTAACATCTGTCACGTGGCAGCATAGCTCCGTGCTGTGGTGACAGTCTTCTGGTGGCTGACTTTCTCTGGCTGGAGAAAACTGGTCCTGTTGGATAGCTTCAGAGTGCAACTCTGCCAAAGTGGGGCCTTGAAAGTGACCTTTCTCACAGAAATACGATAATGTGGCTACAAGAATATAAAGCTGAAAGTTCTCAAAGCCTTGTTTTTTTTGATAAAAGACTGCCTTAGTTCTGTTCAAGCTGTTCTGTGATGCATGTGCTTCCCATAAAGGCTGTCCTAGTGTTGGTGAGAAGTTCATTAGCTTGAGTTCTCTACAGTGTTGCTACCACAGAAATCGCATTTTTTCATTGAAGAATGGTCTTGTAGTTTTGTTAACAGTTGAAATGTCTTGCATGGAGCTGGTAGCAGCAATAAGGGAAGGGTAGCCTTTTGGTGTCTTGGTGAGAATTCTTCTACATAAATAAGTTTTTGCTGGCAGTAGGTTGGAGGAGCCTGTTGGTATTCTACTGCTACAGGAGCACAAAGGAAGGTCTCACTAGCACTGGATAAGTTAAGTGACTTGCTCAGTCAAGAGATTATGGAACAGACTCTTGAGCCCTAGCAAAGGTAGCACCTTAGCAAAAGCCTAAACTGGAAGGAAAAAGAAGAGATTGTTTTCTAATTTTTTTATTGTCCTGGGATGAGAAGGGATCCTGGGCTGAGACTTAGTACATTATGTCCTCCACAATGAGTTTGAAACAAAAGAGAATTTCCAATCCAAATTCAGTTTTCTTCCTACTGAAATCTGTAAATACAAACTGATCTAAACTCCTGTTCTTGTTTTCTTTCTGCTGTCTTTCCCCTCCTTTTCCACAAAACAGGCAAACAAACAATCAATTTTTATTTTCAGATCATTCTGGAGAACTACTCCTACCCCGGGGTTATGCTGATCGGCACAGATTCACACACCCCCAACGGAGGTGGCTTGGGAGGAATCTGCATTGGTGTGGGTGGAGCTGATGCTGTGGATGTCATGGCAGGAATCCCATGGGAGCTCAAATGCCCAAAGGTAGGAGCAAAAGGAATGCTAAGCTTTGGTGCCAAGGGTGAGATATATGATGCATAAGAAGCATTGATTTAAGCACTATGTGTATAAGGCTCCAGATACCATTGCAGTGTGACAGGAGAACTATATACTGTTACCTTTCTGACAGGAAGTGATGTCATTATTTTTTTTCCCTCATTGATGTTGCTCAGGTTATTGGTGTAAAACTGACTGGAAAGCTCTCAGGCTGGACTTCTCCTAAAGATGTGATCCTGAAAGTAGCTGGCATCCTCACTGTCAAGGGTGGAACGGGCGCCATCATTGAATACCATGGACCGGGTGTGGATTCAATCTCCTGCACAGGTAAGTCAACACAGATCTCTTATCTGAGTGGGTTGTTGGTGGAGCTGGGTGTTGAGCTATCTGTGGAGGCTGGGAAGGGACTCAAACAAGAATTACTAAATGTCTTCCCTTAGCCTGGCCCAGCAGTTTGTATGTTGCAAACTGGAAGAGTGGTGTAATGAGATAGCACTCCCTCTCAGTGAAAAAGTGACCTCTCTTCATTAAATCTTGTGATTTTGAGACAATGAAATGGTTAATTGTGAAGAATGCTGTAAGATGGTGTGTCAGGATAAGAATAAGGGGGGATGTATTCCAGTGTATTCTTAGAGGGTGGAGATATCAGCGATAAAGAAATACATTTTCATTTCAGCCTGAAATAGACTGTGAATAAAGAAACAGGTTAATGGGAGTATATGTGTGACAGCTGCTAAACAAAGAGCAGAGGTTCTGAGACCAGAAAGCAATTTGTAACATGCAGTTTATACTAGCTAATATTGGATCTTGGGTGCTGAATTTGAATTAGCAAAAATTGCAATTCTCTGTAATATTCTACTTAGGACCAAATTGGAAGAAATGTGTCTTCCTTTAGCTTGAAGTACAGCCTTCAAGCTGGATTTCTCTCAATTTGCATGGCTTGGCTGCAACTTGGAATACTTGGTTTTACAAACTGACAGCAATTTGGGATTTTTCTTCTGTGAAATCAGAGGAATTTTATATCTGTTTCTAGCTTGTAAAACAGGAACTTCTACAGCTTCATTGCTGTGTCCTTGAAAGGGATGGTTGATCTCACTGCTGTGAGCAAATATTTGGGATTTTTTTGTGTTCTGTCACTGGAAGCATCTTATTCAGTCCATTAAATTTCTCACAAATGTCTGGCTCCTCCAGTAAGGATAAATGAGATAGTAGGAAGGGACAGGACACTCAGTGCAGATAGGAGACACTGCAGTGTCTGCAGGTGTAACTTCTGGCTCAGTACTTCCACAAGAGTCTGGTTGCAGGCACTGTATTGATCAGAAATGTAGGGGCTGATGCAGCCATTATGTTGTCAGTGTCCTCTCAGCTGTGGCTTTAGGCTTCTGTGGCTGGTGGCCTGATCTCTCTTAGCTTTGCCCTCTTTTGCATGTACTGACTTTTGGAGAGTTGGGGTGGCCTTGGACTTTCTCATTTGACCCCGTGGTCTCTTCTCCCACTTCTCTAGGAATGGCAACAATCTGTAACATGGGGGCTGAAATTGGAGCTACCACATCCATCTTCCCTTACAATGAACGCATGAAGAAATACCTGGGCAAGACGGGGCGAGCTGGTAAGAGAATTTGGGGATTGAAGTGGGTAGAAGTTTGGGTTCAACTGAAGATATATTCTGGGAGCAGTATCTTCCTACAGTGTTGTCTGATGTGAGTTTTGACCTTGTGTGGTCCTGTAGGTCATCTGCTACAAGTAGGGAGTCTGTAGATGAAGTGGCTGGGGAATTACCTAGTGGAACCCCACTATGTTTAGTTGTTTTAGACTTTTTTTCCTCCCTCATATTTGCTGCACTTTTCAGATCTTCCATGTTTTTATTCCAGATATAGCTGCACTAGCAGATGAATTCAAGCAACACTTGGTACCAGATTCTGGTTGTCAGTATGACCAGGTGATAGAAATCAACCTCAGTGAGGTAAGGCTTCCTTTCTTCATGCCATCTTGAATGCTGTGACATGACTGCTTTGTGTTGAATGAGGACCAAGCTGGTAGTTTGATGCAACACCCCTGGTGCTGTGCTAGAACATTTAAAATACATTCAGGTCTGCTTCACTGACAGCTTGTGCTCCAGTGTTTGTGTAGGAGAATCCTAGTTAAACAACTTCCAGATAGAGCTGTGAAAGGAATTAATTTGCTGCTGTGTTTTGGGGTTATTCTTTGTTACTGTGATTGCTGACTTTGTCACTGTTTCTTAAAGCTGAAACCACATATCAATGGACCTTTCACACCAGACCTGGCGCACCCTGTGTCAGATATTGGTACTGTGGCAGAAAAGGAGGGCTGGCCTGTTGATATCAGAGTTGGTGGGTAGCATTTGCTCTTTCTTCTGCCTTCATACTTGTGGCATAAACATTGTTGTGTTGGGATAAGCTGTTGGTCACATAGCTTGGGATCCAGTTTTTTCACTGCTGCTCTATGTCCTTTGGCCTTGGTGCAGTGTCATCTCTTCATGACTGTAAGGATTTTCTGGAAAACTTAGTGACCACATTGGGCCAAGTGTGTAGGATGAGATCCAGGATAGTAGGAGGGATTTTAATCTCAAGAGGTAGACCAGGTTTTCTTCCATTTTTGAAACTTTTGAATGTTTGCATTGACAGGAATGTTATCCATTAAAGATGGCTTTTGTTAAAAGTCTGTGGCATGGATTTGCCTGTTGTCAGGATCATGATTGTCAGTACTCCCAGCAGTTGGCTGTTGAACTCTTGGGACGAAGTAAAGTTAGTACTTGCTATCCTAAAAAGCAGGCTTGGAAATTTATGTACTTTCTTTTGGGATGGAACTTGGGGGCTAGCTTCTCAACTGTTGCTGAAGGAGTGGAGGAAGGAATGAAAAGAAGGGAAATACATTGTAAAGCCATATCCCAGGTGGGAAGTGTATTATATGAGAGTGTTACAAATAGGATACAGTTACAGCAGCTGTAACCGAAAGAGAATTTTTATTTTGCTGCTTAGCACCAGAATGCTGTCAGGATGGTAAAGTATGTCCTGATGTGGTCTTCATACTATAACAAAGATGTTTTCTTTTCATAATTTCTTCCATTTCTTGCCATTTTGATTTGAAGTTTTTTCTGTCTTTGTGGAACAATACCTCTCTTTGGTTATTTGCTTAACCAAAGTGCAAGTAGGTGACACTCAGGTCTTGTAAAACAATAACCTAGTTAGATTAGACTAGTGAGTGGGTAGTGTGTTCTGACTGTGCAACCTCCAGAGCTGGACACAGTATATTGCTGGGAGGCTTGGCCGTGTTAGTTCTTGAAATCCTTTCAGATTCCTTATCAACAGAAAAGGTGGTTGTACCTTGTTTGTTCTTCTGGGAGACAGGTCAGGGAGAACCTTCCAAGTACCAGGGCTGTAGTAACCACCACCCTGTTTCTGTCAAACATCACAGGCTTGATTGGCAGCTGCACCAACTCCAGCTATGAGGACATGGGACGCTCTGCAGCAGTGGCAAAGCAGGCGCTGGCACATGGATTGAAGTGCAAATCCATGTTCACCATCACACCAGGGTCAGAGCAGATCCGTGCCACCATTGAAAGAGACGGTTATGTGAGTATGGCTGCTCTTTGCACTTCAAACAGAAAGGGTTCAGTTCTTTAGGACAGTACCCAGGGGGCCAGAATTAACTAATGGAAACCTCCTAAACTTTGTCTTCACTTATTGCTGGCGGTGCAATTCCTGATGTAGTAAATGGTCTTGTGCTACTGTGCCTGTGGGTCCTGCCATCATATTGACAGTGTTTTGACCTGATACCTTTACTATCTAGGCATGCAACAACAGGATTAAAACTGAACAAAGCTCAGGTAGCTGTCAGGATCTGGGGCCCTGAGGACATAACAGTATGCATAGCAAGGGATGCCTCATGCTCCTGGGATTTTGTAGATGGCCATGACTGACAAATGACTGCAATCCACTTTTATCCCAATATATAAAGAGAGCACGCCCTTTTGTTGGAAGGTGGCTCCCAATTTAGACCAAACTTCTGGCAAAACTCCTATTGGCTTTAAAAGGAATGCTTCTGTTGAAGAACCATTGCCTACTTTCTTCCTTTTTTTCTGTGCAGAAAATGTTGTTTTAATTAGCTCTACTATTTAGTAAATTTAGGTGCTGTCATAATGTGAGGACCAAATCTTTATATATGGATGTGTCCAGCCAATGCTTGATGGCTTTTCCAGCCAAGTCCTACCTTTCAAGTCATACCTTTCCTTACCAGCTGCCCCCTTAATTGAGTTGTTTGCTGAGTAGACTGAGCAGGCACACATATTTGCCTGCACTGTTGCTAGTTTTCTCCTTACATGGACATGAAATCTATAGAATATTAATCAGACTAGACATTGCCCTTCAGTCAAATGTCTATAAGCAGCTGGATTGCTCATGCTGAAGCAGGCAGAGAATGGGAACATCATGGCAAGTCATCCTGTGCTCTGCCCCAGTGTTAGCTTATAGTCTTACTGGGGTCAAACCCCATGTATTTATAAAAATAACTCAGAATTGAAGCAAGGAGGGGAATTTTCTCAGGCTTGGTGCTTCCTGTTAGTGTCTTCTTCCCCTGAAAGAGCAACCCCAGAAACTCATTCCAGGCATTCTACAGTAACAAAGTTGTTTTCTGCCCCCAGGCAAAAATCCTGCGAGAAGTTGGAGGGTTGGTTCTTGCTAATGCATGTGGACCATGCATCGGCCAGTGGGACAGGTAAAGTGAAACATGGACCTCACTCTAGCTTTGTATCTCTTGGCTCCCAAAATGCTCTGTGAAGCCTGATTTGACTGTAAATACAATACACTGGTAATTAAATGTTTAAAAACCAACTGGCCCTAGCTGTCTGATACGTACTGGAGGAGGCAAAAAGGACTACAGATTTATACTGATCCTTTAGGTGAATAAAGCTGCAGAATGGACACACATTCTAGAGGCTTTTTGTAGAAGGCAAAGAATGGGGAGAAAGATTCGTTGTCTGTGAGAGAATGGACTGAAGTTTTTATCATCCTTTTAAAATATGAAAAAAAGAATTGGTCCAACTTCAGTCATTGGAGTGGCAGGGAGAGTAATTCCCAATAGAAGGGAGGGGAGGCACATTCTTATCTTGCTTTATCACAGCTGACCACAGGATATCCATAGGCAATGTGCTTAGTTGATTATTGTTTAGACAGTTCAACAGTGAACAATATGGGCTGTGAAAATGACTGCAAGAATCAGTGTTTGACTTGGGTTTGCATTCATTCATTTTGGGTCTGTGCTTATGGAAGGAAAGCATTTCCAGGCACCAGCTCATGTTTCTAAGATAGTGATGCTGCCAAAACCAAGCTGGGGGAATCTAGCAGTGAAACATCTAGAAGCAGTATTACATTTGGATCTGATGAGCATGTTTGCTTCTTTCACAGGAAGGACATCAAGAAAGGAGAGAAAAATACAATCGTTACGTCCTACAACCGGAATTTCACAGGCCGCAATGATGCCAATCCAGAGACCCACGCATTTGTGACTTCTCCAGAAGTAAGAAACAGCCAGAGGAGGGGCTGTGGAATAGTTCAGAGTGCCCCAGTGTGCCTTGTTTAGTAGCCTGGCTGGTGGCTTTGAGACTTACATGTAGGACTTTCAGATAAAGTGATGGGAAGTAGAATATGCCTTTAAATTTGTATTTTTTTTCTTTCAGATTGTCACAGCCCTGTCCATTGCTGGCACTCTAAAGTTTAACCCTGAGACAGATTACTTGACAGGAGCAGATGGGAAGAAGTTTAAACTAGAAGCTCCTGATGCAGATGAGCTGCCCAAGCTGGTAAATGCTCTGTCTGGGGGCAGAGGGAGGGAAGACCTGACACTAGCGGTGTTTTATTTACACTGAGAAAACATACACACGCTGACCTCTTTCTTGACACATGGTGGTAGAGCTAGAATGGGTGCAGTTGCCCATATTGGCATGTTCTTCACGTGCTGTTGGAGGTGGCTGAGGCTGATGGTTTTCCTTTCTTGTTTGGAAGGAGTTTGACCCAGGCCAGGACACCTATCAGTACCCTCCCAAGGATGGCAGTGGGCAGCGCGTGGATGTGAGCCCCACCAGCCAGCGTCTCCAGCTTCTTGAGCCCTTTGATAAGTGGGATGGCAAGGATCTAGAAGACATGCTGATCCTCATCAAGGTCAGGAACAACGTGGGGGAGCATCAGCTATGATAGATCTGCTTGACCAGGGGTTTGCACAGCAACTGCTAGAAGCTTTGGATGTGCCTTTGAGATACCTGATTCCCATCCCTACAGCCACATTGTTACAAAAAGGGAAGCATGGGTCTTCCTTTCTTCCATGTGTTTCCTTCTTTCTGTTATAACTAAGACACTCTTCTCCTTTGGGCTAGTGGTTTGCTAGTACCATGCAAAAACAAGCTTGTTACAGCATGTAATATGATCCTGCCCAAACCATGAAGTCTGCATAATTTGTCCCAGTTACAACCTGCAATAGAAAGGTGGATGGGTTCTTTAATTAGCATCTCTAATACTGACTGTTCTGAGATGTATTTTGTCTGTAATGAGGTCGTTGGGAACTTCTCATCCATCAGTATGCATGTTCTCTTCCCACTTTATAGAAAGAGAAATTACTTCACACTTGTTAAACATTGCAATTTGGTCTTTCAATGGAGACATGGGTTTCTCCTCACTGCCTGAGGTGAGTTAACAGATGGAAACTTCAGTTGATATGGTGAGGGGTTCTGAAATGCAATCCTTTATGAACTGACCTTTGGGAACATTCCTGATTCTCAGTGACAGAGTTGGAGATACTCCCAAGGGCCATACTGCCGGTCAAGTTTTTTACACTAGCAATTCTGCTATAAGCACTTTAGAACTTACCAGTTGGAAGGCCATTATCTCTGGTTGGGAACTCTGTTCTTACAAGCTGAGAAGGCTTATGTGCAGTTTGGAAACTTAGAGGGTTACACCTGGCATCTTGTTGAAGTTCCTCAGCAGGGAGGCTGAGCTGTAACAGGAAGGGCTTAGTCTTAATTGTTTTTTGTACCTGAACAACCTGCTGCTGAGGGAAGTGAGGACACAGCAGGAGATGTCATGGCTAAGCTAATTTTTGTAATTTACCCTTTGGAAAAGGGATGCTCTTCTTACCCAATGCATGCAAAATGACCACTGTGTTCTGCTTCAGAGTGCCTTGATTCTGTAACTGATGTGCTTTTCTGGGGATTATGCCTTTGAAAAGAGATATGATGATCACAGAATGGATTAGGTTGGAAGGGGCCACAGTGGGTTATCTGGTCCAAGCTCCCTGCTCAAGCAGGGTCATCCCAGAGCACATGGCACAGGATTGTGTCCAGATGGTTCTTGAATATCTCCAGTGAGGGAGACTCCACTGCCTCTCTGGGCAATCTGTTCCAGCGTGGTACTGCACAGTAAAGAAGTTCTTCCTCATATTCAGGTGGAACTTCCTGTGCCTCAGTTTCTGCCCCATTACCTCTTGTCCTGCTGCTTGGCACCACTTATCAGAGCCTGGCTCCACACTCTTGACCCTCCCTTCAGATACTTACAGATATTGTAAATGAGACATCCCCTCTCATTTGTCTCTTCTTGAGGCTGAACAGGAGATGCTTCAGTCCCATAATCACCTTTGTCACCCTCCCCTGGACCTGCTCTAGGAGCTCCATGTCTCTCTTACACTGGGGAGCCCAGAACTGGACACAGCACTCCAGAGGTGGCCTCACTAGGGCTGAGCAAAGGGACAGGATCACCTCCCTCGACCAGCTGTCAGTGCTCTTTCTAATGCACCCCAGGATACCATTGGCTTTCTTGGCCCCATGGGCACACTGCTGGCTCATGGACAGCTTGTTGTCCACCAGGACCCCCAGGTCTTTCTCTGCAGAGCTGCTTTCCAGGAGGTCAACCTGTGCTGGTGCATGGAGTTACTCTTTCCCAGGTGCAGGATCCTGAACCTTCCCTTGCTGAACTTCAAACAGTTCTCTGCCTACCTCTTTAACCTGTTGAGGTCTTTCTGAAGGGCTGCAGAGCCCTGTGGAGCTTCACAGTTAAAAGTTTTGAAGAAGGGTCAAGTACATTAGTCCATACTGAGATATTCTTCTCTTCTACTATGCTTTAGGTGAAAGGGAAGTGCACCACTGATCATATTTCTGCAGCTGGACCATGGCTTAAATTCCGTGGCCATCTGGACAACATCTCCAACAACCTGCTCATTGGTGCTATCAACATCGAAAACGGCAAAGCCAACTCTGTGCGGAATGCGTTAACCCAGGAGTTTGGCCCAGTTCCAGACACAGCCCGTTACTACAAGGTAAGACATTCCCCTAACACATCTATTTTAAGAGGATGTTTACACTTTGGGCAGTCTGTGCCAAAAATAAGGAGCTCACCCTCCTGCTCTCAAATAACAGCAGCTGCGAATTCATTCAGCACTGAGGTATTTTCTTGGTACTTTCTCTAATGATTGCAGTTCCTGTAGGAGATTCTGTCCCTACCTGCTAGGGGGAAGGAAGGAGGATGATCTCGTGGCTCAGAGGGGACAAGAAATCATAGATGAAAGAGGAAGGACTCCTACAGGCTCTGCACACCTTAGAAAGCATCAGACTAACTAACTAGGTGTCATCAGACTAACTAAATTTTGCCTCCTGGAATGCTTCACCTGTGACTAGTTTAATGTTTAAAGAAATTATGGTCTTATCCCCTTTATTCCTTAACACTAGGCTTCACATCTCAGGAAATGTCCTTTTACCCTCTGGACAACTTGGCAGTTGTTTCTGATTGGCTCTTTCAGTAGAGAGAGGTTAAAATTTTCCATATCCCTTTCCAAAGTAGAGGTCATGGCTTGTGCAAACACTGGTCTTAGCATAGCATGATGGAAGGAGAGGTGGCAGGAAAAGGAAGGAAAAGATTTGCTCTGGATCCCAAGAGCAATCCTCCTCAGCCCTTGTCAGCATAGATGGCAGTGCCTAACTTCTGTGAAGCATTAAATTCCTTTATTTATCTCCTTTCTCAGAACCCAAGGGAGTCTTCTGGGAGAAGGTGTCATAGCATAGCAATGTCAGTGAAGTGCTGAAATTAGATTCGTGGGTGGGTATTTATTGTTAATTCCTCACTTGAGTGGCTGCACAAATGTAAGTGTGTGTCTTTTCTCACAGAAAATGGGTGTCAAATGGGCAGTTATTGGGGATGAAAACTATGGTGAGGGATCAAGCCGGGAGCACGCAGCATTGGAGCCACGTCACTTGGGAGGAAGGGTCATCATCACCAAGAGCTTTGCCAGGATCCATGGTGAGTCAGGGTTCCCCTATAGTGTTTGTAAACAGGATGTGTTTGGTCTGAGTGGAAGTGATGTAGATACCTTGCCCAGGGCTCAACACCTACAGGCATGAACCCTCCCTCCTGACAGATGGCAAGGTCCCTCCTGTCAGGAGTCCTGTTACATACCTGGTTAGATATGCTGCAAACAACGGATATGCTGATTTTGCTACAATAGTACTGTGAGAAAGTACTGGATAGCCAGAAGGTAATCCTGCTTCCCAGGGATGTTACAAGTGTGATTGGTTGGTTGTTCTCCACAGAAACCAATCTGAAGAAGCAAGGTCTACTGCCTCTCACTTTTGCTGATCCAGCAGACTATAACAAGATTCATCCTGTGGATAAGCTGAGCATTGTGGGATTGAAAGACTTTGCACCTGGAAAGGTAACTGTCTGGGTGTCTTGTCATGCACTTGGGGGCAGGGATGTGCCACTGATGGGAATCAGTGGTGAGCTGTGTGCTTGTGAGGTAGCACTGGCACTGATGAACAGTGCAGCCTGCCACCAGGTGAGACAGTGGGCTAGGAGATACAGGGCAGGTCAGAATCAGTGGTGTTCTGAACCGCTAAAGAGAAACCTTTGTACGATACTCTGAATTCCTGGACTTGTTTACTTAAGCATGCATGTTCCCTAGAAGGAACTGCAACTCCACTTTTATGTTAAGATCCACCCTGAGCTGCAATTTTCCCTTTGCATCCCTTTAAAACCACGTAGAAATTTTCCTGTGAGAAGCTTCAGATAACCTTCTCCCTTGAAAGGGAAGGGAAAATAAAACTGTCTTTTTCCTTTAGCCCCTGAAATGCATCATCAAGCATCCCAATGGGAGCCAAGAAACAATCATGCTGAACCACACTTTCAATGAGTCGCAGATCGAGTGGTTCCAGGCTGGCAGTGCCCTGAACAGAATGAAGGAGCTGCAGCAGAAATCACGCTAAGTGCGCACAATGCCCCAGTGCACTGGACTCGATTCAGCTTTGGCATTTTCATGAAAGTGCAATTCCATGCCTACTGTTGGAATAAATGTCTGATCAAATGTAACCATAGCTTCCTTTTTATTACAGTACTTCCTGTTCACTGACACTATGAAAAGGGAGTGCGGCTAGGCTTACTTTTGTCTTTTAAATTCCCCGGCTCCCTTTTTCTATTTTGGCTCAATTTCAGTTTTCCCACAGTTATTTATATTTGGAAATAACCAGCAAAGGTGAGTTCGTCTGCTCAGTTGATTGTTTTCTGCCCATTCACTTTACTGATGGCTAAAGACTTAAAATGAAAATAAAGAATGTGACCATCTCTTCTGTCGCGTTAATTGTATTCATCATCCTAATCCCTGTCATTGTTGCTGGGAGGGTGGGAAAGAACTTTTTGTAAATCACTGCTATATGGAGATAAAAAACAAATCGAACAACAACTCAATGTGGTAAAAATAGAGCCCTCACAGCTGCCCTGGACTGTTTAGCTCTTGCCATTGACCAACTGCTGGCTACATTTGTGATTATGACCACCTTCCCTCCTACATTCCTGTTCAGGGCAACAATGCCACTATTGCAGCAATGACAAACTTTCAAAGAACACCTGGCTGTATCTGCTTTCCCAGCACTGTACACTTAGCTAGCTTCCTAAAGCACATTTAAAACAGATGTTGAGGAGTCTCTCATGAGAACAGCACACAAAACCTCATCACTACCACCTCACTGTACTCCAGAAGTCCTGACCCTGTGCAAAATGAGCTGAGCAAAACAGCTACCTGGAGTGGTTGGACTGTTTTCTTCCCCTTGCTCTGGAACTACCCCACAAGAGCCTGTGTGGAAGGTCCTCACTTGTTTCACCCAAATTTCCACCTATACAAACAGCTGGGGGGTTTCTGCAAACAGTTGTTTCTACCACAGCTAGATGGTTGCATGTGTGAGCACTGCTGCTCTGTAGGTGGTATTCAGTAAGCTTATTGTGTGCACAGATGGACCTCAGTTACTATGCAAACCTAAAGAATTCTAGGCTCCTTTTTAATTAGGGCATTGCACCAGGAATAACAGTTGAGAATTAAGGGGTTCTAGCGACGCTGCAGGGAGGGCGCTGATGACTCAGGCTTTGTTTTCACAGTTGGAGGTTAAGCAGACCCACTATCCCAGGGAATTACAGCTCCTTCCTGCCAAACGTGGCTGGCTTTGTAATTATGTGCAACATCACTCTCTTGGCAATGGGCCCTGCATAGATTTTACTCACTGTTTTGTTCCCTCCTTTCCTTGTACTGCTGTCAGGGAGGGTGATGGCAATTGTTTGTCATTGGCTGTTAGCACAGAGCAAAGCATTGGTCTCAAATCTGTCTGCCTTGAAATCCAAGTAGCTAAACTGCAGGAGGCAAGTGTTTTCTTCCTGCTAGGCAGGAAGCTAATAGTTTCCCCACAAATTGTACAGGAAGGCAGGCTGTGTGGTTTTTACTATTTATTCCACTTACAGTATTAACATCTCCCCCACAAACAAGGATTTAGCTTGCTCAACACAGCCTTGGTCCATTTCAGTCCATAATTTCCTATTTTCAGTCAAACTCCTGCAAAGTTTATTTCATTCTGCATAAATACAGCCCACCCAAAGAAGTTGTTCCATTCAGCACAATAAGGAGCCCTGTAGTTTTCCACAACAGTCATCTTCACTAAGCCTGGGTTACTTTTGGGTAAACTGTCATTCCTGTTCATTCTGGCTGATTTCATCCATGGGTAAAGTTCCCATTCTTAGCAGAACACCACCACCACTTCCCCTGCTCTCCCAGGAGCAGTATTTTCCAGCTCTCCAGATACCACATCTCTACTAACTCTAGCCTTTTTCTGTGTCTTCTTCATTTCTTGTCAAAAGAAGGGCAGGTTTCTACTCCTCTGAGATTAAGCTCCCAGCCTAAGGAGTGGTACTTCTTGATAGGTATTCTCTTCTGCCTTTACTCACTGAAGTCAACTCCTTCCTAAATTCAGGCAAGTGAAGACCTCCACAATTTTCCCTCTGGGGCAGGAGACCAAAGCTCCAGCTGTTTGTAGCTGCTGTGCTCAAGGCTTTTTGTGCCTGTAAATTCACTTCTGCACATCAGTGAAGACATTACTTGAAAGCAACTGTCTCTCTCGGGCAGCTTGGAAGCTGAAGAAAAAACAGAGAATGGCAGGTCTAATTCCTTATTGAGCTTCAGAGGAGTGATGAGCACCAGCAGGGTTCCATTATCCCCCAAAACATCCACTGGAAAGACTTTTGTGGAGCAGGCTCTGATGGCAGCTAACTGTTTGTCCACCAGGACAGGAGGCCCAGGCCAGGCTCGCTGATTGAGCCCTGCTCAGAGAGAGAAGACGAGAGCACACAGTTGCAAACTGCATAGAGAATAGAGGAAAATCCCTAAAAATACATCTCTAAAGTTATGGAACACAGCTGCCATTGGTTCAGATCCACCCTTCTCATGCATTGTACTCAGGTGGGTTTTATGCCAGAACACTGCAAGGAAAGACTGTTCAGCTGCCACATCAACCTCGATGTGTTGCTCCCAGCTCTGTACTCCTCATGCACACGCAGTTTGCCTTAAATCTGCCTCTCAGGGGGAACCACCAACAACCATTATGTGCTCCAGTGAAAACACTCAGGAAACAGAGCAACCACAAGAAAAACTTCACTTCTCCCCGTTTCCACTCCTTTCATTTTGTGACTGCTTCATGGTCAGCTTAAAGCAATCAGCTCCTTGGGAAAGGGGTGCTATTTCAGACCTGAATAAACCACAACATTCACAAGGCTGTAAAAATTAATGCACATAGTTACCACAAGAGTGTAGGGTGCCTCTTTCTTCTGGACTTCTTCTGTGGCATTTGAAGTAGAAGCTTCTGCAGAGCTTGGACCAGTCGGTGACGTATCAACAAACGTCTCATCCACGACTCGGAAGCGGATCTCTTCCCCAATGTCCATGTAAAGGTCATGGGCCCCTTCTTCTGTCTCATATTCCCACACCCACACCTGCTCTGCTTCATCACTGGCCAAGGATTAAGGAGGGAAACAGTATTCTGCTTGACAGATCACTTTCTGACAGTTCTGAGAATAGACTCGATTCAAAGCCTTTTCACAGATATTTCCCAAACCGCCATGTGCCGTCCCGAGTCATTGTCTGAGCAGCCCAGGACCCCCATCATCCAGATTTTCCTGCATCAAGCTGTGTGCTGCTGATCTACACATCCCCCCATAAAACCCAGCAACAGAAAAGCCCCCCAGACAAGCAAAACTCCTCAGACTCAGAACAACCTCGCCTACCACACCGAAGTACATCAGACACACACGTATGCAGACATTACACGATATGGTAAAACCTGCACTCTATCTTCAGCAGCAGCCAAGACTGGAGGCAGGGATTACAACTGGGCAGGGGACACTGCCATTCATTTCTATCACTGGGCACAATGATCCTGCAAAACCTAATGAGCGTGAGGGCCTGTCTAGCTGTGATAACAGTCTGTGGGACTTGCCCGACAGAAGGGCTTAGCTTCTGCTGCTGAGCACCTTCATTGTTGCAGCAGTGAATGCCTGTTGGGCCAGCACTGCACAATCTTTTGAAATGAAGTAGTAAAGTTATCAAAGGTGATCAAAGGATACAACTTAGCTGGCTGCTGCAGGGATTCTGGTGGGATGACAATATCATCAAAGAATCCAATAGAAACTGCGGAGAAACGAATTTGGTTAAGACTGAAACAATTCTTTGCAAATGATGCTCCACAGCGATTCCTAAAATGCATTTCTAGGCTCATTCTCCTTCCTCTCTCAGGAAGGACATTGAGATTATGCAGGAATTATTCTTTGAGCCACAACGCTCAATTTCAGTTGGCAGCAAAGCAACCACCCAGCTGAAAGTACATAGAGCAACAGAGGACACAGTCTTCGTGCCCGCTGGGAAAGGAAAAGGTTGTTTGGAGCAGGAATGGAAATGAAAGCGTTCCAAGAAATGAGTCAGATGCTATAGAGGTCTGTGACAAAAAAGAGCTTAGAAGTCACAGATGTAGTATGTTAAATAAAGACCAATATAAAGTTAGAACAGCCCCCACATCCCCCTTGAGATTTCATTATGTTGAATTTTATCAGGGAATGGACCATGCCCAAACGCAGCAACAAAGCAGCCAAGGTAACCTTATTGTCCTAATTTAACAACTGAGCAGCAGAGCTCCCTTGCATGGAATACTCCTACAGGAAAGGAAAGCAACTCATCAATTATATATTCTATAACTCTGGCAGCACTTTGTGCTCTCAAAGACATTTCCCTGACTTGTTTTCAGATACAGGAAATGCTCACAAATTTGCACAGCACTATAGGAAAAATACATCAGACCAACATAAGCCAATAGTTCCACTTTGAAAAAAAATGCTGTTAACTGAAGCAAGGAAAGGAATCCAGTCTATACTTCAGACAGGTTTGCCTGTTACTCTTGGGCAAAAGGAAAAAGGAGTGGGGAAAAAACCATCAAGATCAGGGGAAGCTGCCAGGCTCAAACTACCAACTACCCTCAGATCAGAGCAGCAGTAGAGGCCTGTAGCAGCCATTCATCAGCCCACAGAGAGCATGATGCCAGCCAAAATCAGACCCAAGAACTCTGCAGCTCACGTGTCCCTAATGGCAGAAGTTGTGGTTTACCGTGGACGCCATCCTGGCTGCAGCTTTTAATCTGTCCAATCAGAATCTCATCCAGGAAGGGATGGAAGACCACATAGCGGAAATGCACTTAAAAGAAAACAGATCATTAATGTTACGTCCATGTTAGTAAACTAGAGTCCTCCCACAGGATGGCAGGCATTAAAACAAAATCCCACATCCTGTATGCCCTCTAAAACACTAAGCTTTTTTTACAACTTCTTTACAGGCACTGATTAGATAGAAAAATGGGAATAAGAGTTCTGATTCCTAACTGGTTTGAATAAATTCTGGCAGCAGCTGATCAGCAGTGCCCAGTTCCCAGCTCCTCAGTTTTGCAAGAAGTTCACAAAAAGTGTAAGATGATAAATATGGAGCATGCCCTCTGATTAAGTTATGATGGAAGCACAATGCTTTACAGTCAAGAATATCAGCTGAAATGATATTTTCTCCTAATACTTCTGCCTTTTATCTTTGTCTGCAATGTTGTACTTTCATTAAACGAAATATTTTAAATCAAGTATGATCAGAAAGTTCTCTAACATAACCGGACTTTTCCTCCAAGCTAGATAAAATATTTCCAACTAAGCACATGCCATTTACTATTACAAGAATGCTACATTAAGACAAACTCAGCCAAATTATGCTTCTGAGAAATTTAACATCATTTTAACTGTACCTCCTCAGTGCTCCTCTTTTAAACTAGGCAGTGCATTTAAGAAAGAGTTATTACCAGACACAGTGGGATTTATCTAGGTGCTATCCCAGAAAAGCAGACTTTTCTTCTGAGCTCAGAGAGAAAAGTTCTCCTCTTTCAGTTCAAGGAGTAATTTGAAGTTGAGAAGCAGAATGGAGATTAAAGCAAGCAGGAAAGCCTGACATCCTCCCTCAGTATTAGAGAAGCTTCTATTTGCAGGATGTGAGTTTGATTCTTTTTTTTTGGAGATAAAATTTAGACAAGGGGAGGCACATATAGTCAGTGCAGTTCCATTCCAACAGGAGATACTTCATGTGTTCAACCTATGTTTCCACACTGTAAACTGAAACTAGAAAAATGCATCTCTTACCAGTTTAAACCCTCGTTTTAACTTAAAAGAAGTTGTTTTTTATGCACTTACTTCCAGTTTTTACTCAGATTTGCCAAGAATCAAAGAAAAGAAATTAGTCATTCCTTATTAAAAAAAAAAATCACTAGAAATGTATGATGAACCAGATCTGTCTAAGTTTCAACGAAAGTGTCATAAAACTTCCAGCTAGTACAAGAGCATTAAAGTCTGTGCAAATGCTATATGTAGAAACAGGTTTCCACACCCTAACTAGGGAAAATAAGCTTCAAAAAGAAAAAATATCAGAGAAATGCAGACCAACTATTACAACTTATTTTCTGTGTGCAGACTTTCAATAATTTTCAACTAAATTAACCCTTTCCTTACCCCACAGCTATGGTTCTAATTGTAGAACAGAGATGGGCTGCTGGAGAAGACAAGGACTGGCTATTCAAAGCCAGTATTTTGTACCCAAAACTGCAAATAAAATAAAAGACTTTCATCATGTTCCTTTTGCCCTCCTAACTGGAACATAGTTAAGGCTGTGAACTTAACGTTGTGACCTTACCTAAGAACTGAACTCAGCTCACATTTCCAGATCATTAACTAACCTTCTGCAACACAATGGAACTGAGGAGAAGCACTTACCTTTGGTATGTGACGCCCCATCACCAGGAAATATGTATGAATCTTCCAGCTTTGTGATATCATACAGACAGATGCAGAGCCCAACATTATATACGACCTGATAAAAGAAAAAAAAAAAAAAAAATAAGAGCAGTAAATCAAGCAACCCACCAGGTAAAAATCAAGCAAACTATGAAATTCATATATTACACACACCTTTTCAAAAGGCAGCAACAGAGGGGTGGCAAGATGTGATGGAGGCTGTTATGGCACACTGCCTTCAACCAGCACAGGGGAACCCCAACCCAGGTGTTGTGGGAGCACATTTTCACTGGCACTGGAAGGAACTCTGCTACAAAGAAACCCTTGGGGAAATTGTCCGTGGTGAGAGAACTTGAGCTGCCAAGACAGTAAACAGCTCCCCATCACTCACCAGCCCCACAGCTTGTCCAAATGCTGAATGTGCTTTTTGCTAGTTATGCTCTCAGAAGGCTTTTCTCTAGGCTTGCCTTTGTCTTACATTATATAAGCTTTGGGGAGACACAAAACAAATTCTTGGTTTCTCTGCTACTTCTGAGACAGCTTCACTGCCTACAAAATTTGAGGCATCTACTGGTCAGCAGTGGGTGAAGGAAGACTTTTGCTTTTCATAACCTGTCTGTATATTCTGTTATTCACAACCCTTCAGGTTGCTCTTTTGAGCTTCTTTCATGTTGACAGCTGCATTTTGAGTTTTGCACCTGCCTCACGTTGAAAGCCATCACTAATGACAGTCCCACGGCTGTACAGGGAAACTCTGACCTCCAGGTCCCCCAGAAAACACATTTTATATCCTGCACCAAAGGCCAACTTCTTACTGCCACCATGTATCTCAATTACTAAGCACAGACCAAATCAGCTATTAACAGCTTCATTTCTCTTCTAGTATTACTGTTCTACATGTGCTCACACAGTATTTTTTTTCTTTAAATTCCCCACTGGATGGATTAGCTTGCATTTGTTTTTCAGGCTACATTTTGGATTGCTCCTTTTAACACAAACCAGCAGCTACCCTCACTTCTCTTCCATGCTTTTCTGCCCCATCTGGTGTCTCAGTACCTTCCCATTACAACATCAGCCATTAGAAAAATGTCCCCTTTGAGATGATACGTGGCTATTTCTTTGTTTACAGTCACAAGGGGTGGCCCTCACATCTAAACCCAAGCACCTCAGTAGGCACAAATAAAAGCAAGAAATGCTCAGGGATGTTGTGATGCCTGCATCTACCTATACGTGACCCACGCTTTACCTTATTGGCCAATTTCTTGTTTAGCTCTTCAGCAATGGATTCGTTCAGTTTCCTTTCAAACTGCCAGGGAGGAATTCTTACAGTGTCAGTCATCTCCACCAGGACAAACATGGTGGCGGGGAGGGGAGGGGGGGCTCGGAGACGCCAACAGCCTCGAGAACTGGAGCGCCGCGACCGGGCCTGGGATGCTGTGGCCCGGCTCCCGGTGTCCTGAGGGGGGAGCGCCGGGGAGCGCCCCCTCACCCACCTGCCGCACGCGGCCCGCGCCGCGCCGCGCGCCCCGGCCTCGCGCCGCTTCCGGCGCCGCCACAGCCAATCGCGTTCGGCCGGCGGGTCGCGCGCCCTGATTGACACGGCGCGCGGCGGGGCGGGGCCGCCGCCATTTTGTCCCTCCTCAGGCGGGGCGGGGCGGGGCCAGGCCGGCATTGCCACCCGCTGTCACCTGCCGTCACCCCAGCGGATGGTTTTGGTAATATAAACGTGGAAAGGGGCTCAGCACCCACGCGTCCTTTGCAGGGTTGCTGTGTGATTTCCTCCTCGCCCCCGGCAGATGGGTCCCCGGGCGCTTTCTCCCGTACCACAGCTAGAATAATTCTCAATTGCCATTTTTCTGATTTAATTTATCATTTTCGTAAACTTCAAGCCAGACGGATCACAGAAGATCACAGAAGCACGGAACAGGTCAGATAGGAAGGGACTACAGTGGGGCATCAAGCAGGGTTGATAAATAACATAGTGAATAGAAATTTTCAGAGATAGTCTTCTATGTGTCCTATGTAGATAAAGAATGCCTGGTTTCTAATGCTTTGGACTGTGTTAGGAAGTTTATTTCCCAGCCATTTTGGTATCATGGTCATCCCAGAGCACGTGGCACAGGAATTCCCTCCGGAGGGTTCCTGCATCCCCTCTCCAGTGAGGGAGACTCCACACCCTTCCTGGGACCAGGGTGGTCACCGAACTTTAGAAAAGCTCTTCATGTTTAGGTGGAACTTCCTGTGCATCAGTTTCTGCCCCGTTGCCTCTTGTCCTATTGCTTGGCACCACCGAGAAGAGCCTGGCTGCAACCTCTTGACACCCTTTATGAGCTGATACACGTTAATGGAAGTCCCCTCTGAGTCTTCTCAAGCCTGAACAGACCCAGTTCACTCAGCTTTTCCTTCTAAGAGAGGAGCTCCAGCCTCCTGATTATCCCTGTTGCCCTCTGCTGGACCTGCTGCAGGAGCTCCATGTCTGCACTCAGGAGCCCAAAGATGGAAGTCTCTGCCCCTCTGATAACCATTTCTTCAGCTGTTTGTCTTCAGCAAACCTGGGTGGGTTTACAATCCTCTTTGCACCTGGAAGCTCCTCACATCTGTGTCTGCCTAATGCTTAGGTCAAGGTTCTTTTCAGGGACAAACTGCCACCATGCAGAGCTGGAATAATTTGTGAGAGTTAATTGCCAAAAAGAAACCACCCCTCGTGGTATAATTTTTGAGGCTTCGTTGTGTTCTGCAGTGAGGGAATCAGTGTGAGGGAGAAGCAGCATGAGGAATGGCAGAAAACAAGGGGGTGTGCTAACATCTGAGGTTTGTCAGGGAAAATGAATAGAAGTTGTTTGAAGTGTGTTTAAAAAAAGATCTGCCAGGAAAACCAAACATCCCTGGCTGACAGTGAAAACTGCACTGTCAGCATCATGGCTTTGATGCAAAGGCTATGTGTGTCATCCCCCACAGTCCCCAGCAGTGCCTGGTGGGACAGTAACGAGCAGTTTAGGGAAGAAATCATTAAATCTTGAGCTGTCTGGGAAAAGGAGGGGGGAAACAAGGTTGGAAATACCCTGGTTAGACCTCATTAAGAAGATACCTGTCTTGGGCAAGGAGGTGTTGATCTCTTCTCAATTACTGTGTTTCATCAAGGTCTGTTGGGTTGTGGGGTTATTTTTTGGTTTGGTTTTTTTTTTAATAAGTGTAGCTGGTCTGCCCATATTTGGCATGTTTGTATTAAATAGGAAGCCAAAAACAAGATTTCCCCTGTCACCTGGGAAGAGCTGCTTTTTTCTTGGAACAGCATCTCTGTCTCAGCAAGGATCTCTGCTGCCAGCACAGCAGACACTACTCTATCAGAACACCTCAACCCAAATCCCCAGCGTTTCTTGCTCTTCTTGTCCTACTTCAGGGAGCCTGACAAAGGCTCCTTTCTCCTGTGCTCCAGGCACGGCTGCGCTAATCTCGGCACAGCACAGTTTTGCTGGCACACATGCTGCATCCCTTGCTGCTCTGTCCTGGCCTCATGCAGGTCTGGAAATGCAAAGCTTGACCTTTATCTACTGCAGCTTTTGCAGGTGTCTGTAGCTGCTTTTTCAGAAGAGCAAGTTGTTCTCTAGCCTGTCCTGATGGCAGGGGAAGAAATAGCTTTGGTATCACACAAGGAAAGAGAATTTAGGCATTGTTGGTTTTGGCAAGGTGGTCGCTCTTGATGCTTGTATATAAGAACTGTAGGGTTAAGTGGGACATGCCCTCAGGGAATAGGAGACTGAAATACCTGGGAGAACATGGGAGATGGAGAGAAGTGCATTTGAACAGTCATGTCATGCTTCCTTTTCTAGTCCATTCTTGAGCTAACATATTGGGAGATGTGCCCAATATGAAGCAGGCACATCTCCCTTCAGCCTTATCCAGAGCCCCCAAGAAACAGCTGTGTGAGCAGCAGCTCTGCAAGGCCTTGCTTCATCCTGCCTTGGGTCTGGAACTCAAGTGAGGTGTGTCCTCTATGAGTGAGGTCTTTGGTGTGCTGTAAGATGCAGACAGCAAGATGTCCAGAATCTCTCTGTCCTGTATCAGCTATGTGATTGCCAGCAAGGATTGAATGCTGTGGGCCACTCCTCAGTAAGGACAGTAAGATTCCTCTTCTCTGTGCAGCTGTGTATTTTGGTCAAACTTATAGGTACTTTGGTTTCATGCTGGGGAAACTGAATTGAAATGTGTGCAGAGAAAGTTGGCAATGGGAGTGTCAGATGAGCTTCACTTCCTCTGATACCAGGCTACAACCACCCCAGAGCCAAGTCTGGCTGCCAGTGTCTCAGGCTCCACCAGCAACATCCCAGGCTGTGGGAAATAATTTCCAGTCTCACTTCCTTCAGGTAGCCCCCCCCCCAATCCCAGACGGTGCATGCCTGGGCTGTCTATGCATGACAGATGTTGCTCTGTTCCCACCTAGGTTTTCTCCCTGAAGGAATTCCATATTTCATAAGTGCTGTCTTCAATGTAAAAATATAAACAAAATATAAACAAAAATATAAACAAAAAATATAAACAAAAATATATCCAAATTATGCTCTGTAAAAGATGGGTGCTGCCTCAGCTAATGGGAGTGCTCAGAGTTACACTATATTTATTGCTGCTGCTGAAGTGTCTTGCTGATGGAGATGATGTGAACAGCTTTGTTTTGCTGTGTTGTCTCCTTTTCTCCCACTAGTACTGACATGGTGAATATCCATAAATCCACAGTGCCTGTACATACCTCTTTACACATAGCCATGAAGTCTCTAGAGTCTCTCTCAGCAGTATTGGGCTTTTTCCAGTATTTCAGAGCATGGTTCTTGGTTGCTGGGTTGGTTGTTTTTGGGGTTTTTTTTAAGCTTTAGCTGCTGGAATCCAGGGTTTGCAGATGAGTTTTTCAGTCACTCAGAAAATACCAGACATTTCTCATTCTCTTGATTGTACAAGAAAACTGGAAAATAATATTTGAAGTTACCTGAAGGATTGGAACCTTTGAGGAAAATGAAAGGAGCCCCCGAATTACCTGGTTTAAGATCTCCTCTGTCGCCACATGCCAATGGCTCTTGGAGAAAACTGACTCGGGGATGTTACAGGAGGTGAGTGGTAATTTGCATCTCAACTGTTCTGGCCCTCCTTTGATTGACTCCAAAGAAATTATGTATCTTCTCACATAAAAAGTTCCTCTGCACTCCTGCCTTTGCTTCCATCTCTGCAGGCATCTCTGGCACCCCCACTCCCACTCTCTGTTTGATCAAAGCTTCTCCTATTCTCCTTTTATCATTTTTAGAGCATGCCTGCTTTAGACTCTCTGCCTCCTCCACTGCAGCACATGCCTAGAGTCACCTTCCAGCCAAATGTACTTCAGGTTCCTCGTGCCTTTTCCATCAAGAACCTTTATGTGGGTCAGCCAAAGTTGTCTCCCAAGAAAGGAGAATCCGTCTCAGGAGAAACTCAGAGTGGAGACAGAGCTGTCTGGGGGCCTCCTCCCCTTATTTTGCAGAGTTCTGAAGAGTAGACTGGGGAGATAAGACTTGTGGTGTCTGTAGGGGATGAATGGGGTTCCTGTTCTGTCATGGAAAACTACTTGAAAAGCCACAGAGTGTGACAGGCAATGGCAGAACCCACTGGCACTTGGAGTTTCGGTGCTTCTTGTTGGCCTTGCCATGGGCTGTTCTCTTCTGCCTATGGAGCTTTATTCTGCATTACAATTCATTGACACTCCTGTCAATTCATTGACAAGTGCTTTGTGATTTCATCCCTCTGTCAAAGCCATGGGGACTGCCCCATATCAACACTGGATGGATGGATGGATGGATGGATGGATGGATGGATGGATGGATGGATGGATGGATGGATGGATGGATGGATGGATGGATACAGCCAGGTGGAACAGTTGTGACCCTGTCTCCTGACTCTGTGCTATGCCTTGTAGTTTCCACACAACTTGTGTTCCACCCTGCAGCCCTAAGGGTTGTTTGTGGGACAGGTCTAGTTGGCATCACCATGTTCAGCTACTTAGAATGTATCAAGGAAAGAATTTAAGGAAACAAAAGCAACTGGTGACCACCCCGTGTCACAGGATGCCCGTAAGAGCTCCCTGCAGCACTGACACTGCACAATGGTTGTTAGCATTGTTGTCAATTTTATTCCAGGATCACAGGGACTTGCTTGGTAAAGTGTTGATGTTGACTACCTTTCTAGTCCAAAATGAGGCTGATATCCCCTAAATCCCCCATGAGTTATGCCTACCCAGCCTGTTCTTACCAGCCTCTAGTGATGGAGACCCTGGTGCTTGGCCAGGCAATCTACTTGAGTAATCAACTGTCTGTTCTGTTAGAAAGTGTTTCCTAATGTCTAACATCAATCTTACTCTTTGTAATTTAAACCCCATTACTCCTTGCCCTAATCCCCAATGGAATCAGCAAACGATTCTGCCCTCATCCCCCTGCCTTACACCCCTACTAGAGAAAGTTTCAGGCCAATTTATGGCATGGCCCCTGCCCTTGGAGGCAGCTCTCCTGAGCACGGTCACATAAGCTCAAGGGAAAACAGAAAGGAAGGATCTTCTGGCACAGAAAAGTGAGACCTTTGGGAAGGACATTAGGAAGCTGTGACCCGGAGAGTGGGGCAGTAGGATGGGTTCGCGGCATGTGCCTCCTGTTCTCTGCTGTTGCACCAGGGTGACTGTGGTACCCAGGGTGCCTGGGCAGGCGGGAAGAGCGACTGCAGGGCACCAGTGAGACTTGGGGTGACAAGGGAGAGGTTTCATTCGTTGTGAGGGACCCTGTCTGCATCCCTGCCTGCAGTGCACACCCCATCCTGCTGTCCCTACAGCCTGTAGGGCTGCCCCACTGCGTCCGGCTGTGCCACCAGTGTGCGTCACTTTGCGCAACCGGAGCGATGCAGCCCCCCGGGGCCGATCCTCGTCACCTCCGAGCCCCCATACAGACTTTCTCCTTTAAGCCCAGCTAGCTCAGAAATGACCAGGCTGATCCCTCCCACCTGCCCGCTCCCCCTGGCCCGGCCCTGACGTCAGGGGAAGGCGTGCGGATGCGTGTGTGTTCGAGGCGCACATCATCCACACATCAGATAGCGCAGATCCATCAGCCGGCAGGCAGCCAGCCGCGAAACCCCCCGGAGCGGGGCTGCAGGCGAGACCGCTGCTCCTCGCAAGGCAGCGGAGGAGCGTCCGGCCCCTCCGAGCACCGATGCTCTGCGGAGCGCAGCTCCAGGGAGCCCGTCGCTGCTGAGGAGGTGAGTAAGGGGAGGCACAATGGCCATGCAGCGCGCCCGGGCTATTGTAGCTGGAGATTAAACTTCACGGACCACCTTTTTCTTTGAAACCTGCTTTTTTCTTTTGATGGTGGAGAGGTGAGAGGATGAAGCGTGACTTCCCACCTCCGGTTTGATTATTCCCCACCAGCCTCAGGAACAATAACTCCCCTGGGGGTGGCGGCGGCAATGTTGCACGTCTGCTTTGGCTTGGGGGCAAATAATCCAGGGCTTTACCACGGAGGGCTGAGCTCAGCTGGGATCCAGCTCTCTGATTGCCGGGTGAGCGGGAGGCAATTTGTGAAAAATCTGATTTATTAAAGTAGGCTGATAGTGGTGGGAGCTGGAATTGGGATTTCTTTGGATTGGCTGCACTATTCCTGCTGATGGCAAGTTAGATCCACAAAGGAGGAAGGAAGGACACAGACGAAGATGTTTGTGCCAGGTCTTTGAACAGATGCTATGCTAATTAAAAAACAAAAAACCATCACAAGAAAGCAATCAAATCTCAGACTTGGTATTTGGGAATGATGATTATGCATACATGCTTAAAAGATAAATCAAGCCTCCATGATGGTTTCTCCCTTTGCTTCTCCTTTGCATCTGTCAGCCTGCTTGCTGTCCCTCATAGTCTCCTTGAGAACTGGGCAGCCCAGCACACTTCCATAAGGGAGCTTTTTATAATCAATCCATAAAGGTGACATTCATATTTTAGCGCTAAGCATGCAGTATTGTAGGCGAGACTATCTCAGCAAAGATCTCTGGAGTTGGGAGTATGATTGGCTTAGCTGGGGAGGGGATGCTGTCAGTGTGCATTGCCCAAAAACCGCCTAGTTTTATTTTTCCTATAGTAATTTTTTCTCATCAAATGGGTTTGTAATAGGCAGGGTAAGTGACAAAACTGCTTTACTTGGTATTTAACTCTTAACATGATCTGTTAACTGAAAAGGGAGAGGGGGGAGCTGAGAGGCTTTCATTAGCATTGGACAGAGACAGCATTTATAAAAATCTGCCAGACACCAAGGCTGTGAGCCTTCTCCGAGGAAGGAAGGATGGAGAAACATAGTCCAGCCGGGCATTGCGGTGGCCCTGCTCGCCGTAACCCCTGCCTGGAGCTATTGTGGTTCCCCAGCTGGTTCCTGCCCTTCGTGGCAGCCCCCCTGGGATCCCTGCTGGCCGCTGTGTTGTTGTTGGGTCCCTCAGCAGGTGAATATGTCCAGCAGCCGACAGTTTTTGCATTGAGCTCTGGGGACATGCTCATGCGTCTGGAGGGGTGTAGCTCTTCTCTGTTTCAGCCTGTGTCTAGACAAGCTAGGTCTGGGGGGGCATCAGCCTCCCCGAGAATGGCAGCGGGCCAGAGCATTGCTTTCTGTGCTTCATGGGGTGAGGAGATGGCTGCTGGCAGCTGGCTGTGGAGATGGGTGTCTTTTTGACATACAGAGACGTTTTTTTTCCACTGGGGCAGATTTAGAGGGGTAGTAAACCCGGTTCCTGAACTGGGGCCACCGGCAATTGCAAGGGATGGAGAGAAGGTAATGGAGAGTGGCATGGAAGAGCCCGTGCAGGAGATTGCTGCAAAAGGCAGCAGAGGGAAAATAACCTGCAGCTCTTTGGCTGGGGCAAGAGGAGCAATGGCACTCGGGAGAGCCGAGTGTGGTGGCAGGCAGCATCCGAGCTGCGGATTTACAAAGAGAAGCGGCGGCGTGTAAGGGAACTGCCCATAAAGGCGACGGTCTGGCCAACCGAAGGGTCACGTCCAGAGCCGGAGAGTGACGGCCGCCAGCAAAGCGGCCACCCATCCGCCAATCCACCCTGGGCATCCCGAGGGTTCCAGCGCATGGGAAAGAGCACAAAGAAACGCCGCACGGGAGGGCCGACTCACCCAGGGCGATTAAGCTAATTAAATATGTATTCCCCCGCCAGGGCGAGGGAGAGTGAGGGTTTTTTTTTTTTTTCCGCTGCCACTAATGAACGGGGAGTGGCAGATAGAGGCTGCTGTCTCTTCAAGAAGCTCTTTCCCCCCTTCTAGGGGGCCTTGAAAGGCTGTTTAGTTAAACAAGGTCACAGCCAGCACCCAAGTCAATGTGTTTGGCTTTAAAGAAGGGGAGAGAGACAGTGATTTTATTTGATAAAACGCAGACCTTTCAGTCGCTGCTGATGAATGGGGTACTTGGATCTCGAGATAAAAGCTGATGTGTCTACTGCCTGTCTGTCTTAATTGGCCTGGGTTTCCTGCCTCCGCCTGCAAGGGCTCCTGACTGTCAGCTCCGCTTGCTCAGGAGCCTGCCCACCAAAAAATGTACCAGCAAAGCTGGCTTCTGCAGCCGAAGAAGACCCTGTCACCAGAGGGCTCCGGGGATTTGCTTTGGGATGATTTTTTTTTTTGAGGAGGAGGGAAGGTGGACAGGGTAGAAGCTGTTTTTGTTAATAAAGAACATCCTTCCAGGGTACCCTGGGCTTACAGCCACTTGCCTCCTTGCTCGGAGGACTGTCGCCCCGGGAGACCCTCGGAGCGAAGCCACCAAGAGGAGACAGGGAGGAGCGAGGTGGAGGTCCAGCAGCGGCGGAGGAGGGTGGTTATGCTGGAAAGGCTTCCCGTGCCCCGCGGCAGAGCCGGGCTGCTGCAGTCTCCGCTTGCTTCCTCAAGTGACCCGGATTTTGTCCCTGCGCTCTATACGTGCCTGGGGTGGGACATAGTGTCCTGGGGTGGTGTCAGCCAGGTCGGGAGAGACCTGAGGTGGGGAGAGATGCTCTCATCCGCATGCACAGGGATTACTGTGACCACAGGAGACTGAGGAGAGGGTGAAAATGCCTCTCGTGCCGAGGTACTCCCTCCTTGCCCTCTGCTGGCGCTGCAATGTGGAGAAATGGTTGGGGAGAGGATGGTGGGGTGGAAAGCAGGGAGGGAAGGAGGACAGTAGCGGTTTTCCTTGATCTGCATCTTGGCTGGGAGGGGAGGAAACACTGGTGAAGATATGCTTGTATCCCCACTCTTCTCACAGCCTGCTTCTGCCCCGAGTTTAATTTCCTCGGTCCCTTTGTTTGCAGCAGGGATTTAAATGAAGTGGGAGGTAGGATATGACTCTGAAGTCCCCCATGTGCCAAAGCTCTTATTCAGCCTCAGCTTCACCAGCACCACCAAAGCTGGGAATTCAGCTGCTGGGCACCAAGGCTGACTGACAAATCTGGGATGCTTGATCCAGGTGCTGAAAAGGGGCAGAGTGCTCCTGGCTGAGTGGAACAGCCTTGGCATGGCCCCAGGACAGGGATCTCTGCTCCAGCCCCTGCTCCAAGCTGAAGATAGAGCAGGCAGCTCCATGACATGTCCAGGCAGTGCATCTGCCAAGGATGGGGATCCCACAGCCTTGCTGTGCCCTATCCCTGTGTTTATCCCAGTGAGCCTAAATCAGGGCTGCCCCATAGCATCTCCATGGGCCATCCAGAGAGCCCTCAGAGTGCCTGTGGGGGATTGCACCTTGCTTGTTCTCCCACAAGGAGCAAGCTCAGCTCCTGGGGGCAAACAGCAGCCCAGGAGGGCACTCTCTGCTGCTGCCCCCTCTGCCTCAGGAGCAGACCTGCCTCCTCAGCAGTGCTCAGCTTGCTCCCATTCTTCACCACCACTCATCCCCCAAAACAGGGAGCCTTCCAGGGCACCTGAGCCTGGGCTGGTCCCACAGCTGAACCTGGGGCAAACCTGCTCTTGGTTGCCACTTCACCAGCTCACAGTGTTTTGTCCATGCAAGCTCCCCCTCCTGCACACCCCCTTCCCTCTTATTTTAATTTTGCCTCTGGGAAACATCCATTTTTCCAGCTCCTTGTGGATGCCATCCAACTCCCTCAGCATACTAATAGTTTGCTCCAAGCATCCTTATTCAGGTTACATGCCCTCCATTGTCCCTAAGCTGGTGGGGGACAGAAAGACCTCCTCTGTCAGAAAATGCCGCACAGAGGAGGTGCACCATGGTGAGGCCATTTTCATAGTGACAGCTTCATGATGTGATAGACAACTGAGGGCCATTTCCCCCAAGTCATCCCACTCCTCCTATCCTGACATCTCCTGGGAAGGTGACAAACCCTGCAGCAAGCCATGGGGATCACATCACTTTTGCTGTCCTACAGTGCCAGCGCAGGCAGGGCAGTCAAATGAGGGCACAGATGGGAGCTGTGAAGCAGTTTGGTGTCTGTTCTGGCATTGGGGTGTCTCACTTGGGTGCTCCCTGAGCTTCTCTGAGCTCCTTAGGCATGGAGGAAGGAGATAATGAGCCTGAGCCTGGGAGTGGGAGAAGGAGATGCTGAGCCAGGGTTTGGGGGAAATAGATACTGAACCTGGGCATGGAGGCAGGAAATGCTGAGCCTGTCAGGCCAGGAGCTGAGCAGCTCCTGTGTGGGGTGGGATGTGGAGCAATGGCAGATGTGCATGCTTCAGTTGCTGCATGGAGGAGAGAAGCCACTGAAGCACAGGAAGGATTTGGTGTGGGGTGGGTGGGGAGCCAGGAAAGGGAAAGACAGTTTGGAGGTGTTTTGCAGCCACAACTGGAAGTTGTCTCAGAGGGCAGGAGGAACTTGATGGCTTCTGCCATGGAGTAGGACTCTGGTGTGGCCCTTACTGCCTGGCCTGCCCTGGGGGTGAAGCTCTTCAGGACTGAGATGGGGTAGCTGTCAGGAAGCTGGCTAAGACCCATATGGCAGAATCCAAGGTGGACTAGCAGCTGTGAGGGCCCAGTAGCAGGCACAGCCCCTGGAAGAGGAAGAAAGTTGAGGTGGGTGAGTGGAACAGGAATTGCCTGGTCCCTCCTTGAAACTTCAGGTGCTCTAGAAATCTTTTTCCATGTCCTTGGTACTTGCTAATTTCAGAGTGAAGGTGACCCCCTTTTGTGCATCCCCCCAGGGCCTTCGTGTCTCAAAAGGCCATGGTGAGTCAGAAAAGAAATTAAATATTCTCTGTGTTTCCTGGTGTGTGCAGGTGTTGTCCCAAAAGATGCTGCATGCCCAAGTGGGCATGGAAAAGGGCTGGTGGGGGTGCTGGGGAAAGGGGTGACAACTCCATGGGATATTGGGCTCCTCAGCTCCAGGTGATGGAAACTCCTGAGCCTGAGGAGCAATGGAAATGGGTGAGCCCCTACCCATTGCAGCCAAAGAGAGGTGCCCTCAAGCACCCCCCTGGCGTGGGGTACCCTGGGACAGAGGCACCAGCATCAGATGCAGCAACAATTGCAATAAAATCAACAGAGCAAGGCCTTTCTGAGCAAGCAGCTGCAGTGTTGATCACACATCAGAGCATCTGGGAGGCTTAAAAATGCACAACCCCTCCAATTTCATGCTGGGATGCTTCAGCAAGGACAAGAGTGCCCACAATTGTGATTGCTCTGTCTGCAGGCCTTCTGCCCCTTAGGGCTTTAACTCCTTGCGAACGGCATGATGCCTTCAGAAACTGGAGCCTGATGATGGCAGCAGCAGGAGGTTATGCTTGTGTAGTAGCTTGACTAAGGTGCCTGAGAGGCATGAGGGCTGCTGGCAGCCTCACACATTCTCCTGATGTTCCTTCTTCCTGTAGGAATGCGCCTGGATGGGCAGCAGCTGCTGGCTGGGGCTGGGGTTATGTCCTAAATCCTATGGGGCTGAAGCAACATCCTGTGCTGAGAAGACCTCAGACCCCTGACCTTGACATACAAACCTGTTGTCTCAGCCTTTTTTCTTCACTTTTTTATCAGAAATCTCAGGATGGGGGAAGTTCTCGGGGCCCAAGACTGGAGGCCTAGGCATGATGGCACTACATGGACATCCTTCCCAAAATGGTCCCTGCCTGTGGCAGCCATTCCTCCATCCCACTGCTTCTTTTCCCAGGGTGTGCTTTTTAGTGACTTAATCTCAAATATGTGGGATTATCCTGGCAATTGAAAGGCTGAACAAACCAGGTTCTTCCCTTGGGATTGATTTTCTGGGACATCCCTGGTGACTCCAAGCTGGGACAGGCTTCCTGAGGCAATTCCCAGTGCTGGAGGTTGGTGTCCAATGCTGAAGGCTGGCAGCGTGCTCCCTGCTCCCACAAATGGCTAGGGGCTGAGGGACAATTCCTGACAGCAAATTGGGTCAGAAGCCTCACAGAAGGCCCTGTAACCCCCAGCCCCTTTTGCTCCCCAGGTCACCAGCAGTAGGCCCACACGCCTGGGCATCCTTTCTCCTGCTGCCCACCCACCCGATCCCAAAACGGAGGAGCCCACCGACCCCGCCATGTCATCGGAGCCCAGCGCCCCGTCGGCAGTGCCACCCCTGCACTCCCCCAAGTCACCAGTGTGGCCCACCTTCCCTTTCCAGAGGGAGGGCAGCCGCATCTGGGAGCGGGGCAACCTCCTGCTGCGGGATCTGCCCAGCCCCCTGCCCACCAAGAGGACCAGGACCTACTCGGCGTAAGTACCCGGTGGGTTTGGGGCTGTCCGCTTGAGCTGCAAACCCAGGCACCTGGTGCACTTTGCCAGTGTGGTGCCCAGCATCCCTGCACACATCTGCCCAGAGTGCTGGGTGGGTGCCAGGCACTCATCCCTGAACAAATTTCTCCCTGTGCCGTCTCCTGGGCAAGTGCCACCAGTGATAAATCTTCCCTTTCCCCTGTAGGACAGCGCGTGCCTCCGCTGGCCCCATCTTCAAGGGTGTCTGCAAGCAGTTCTCTCGCTCCCAGGGCCACGGGTTTATCACTCCAGAGAATGGCACTGAGGACATTTTCGTGCATGTGTCTGAGTAAGTCCCAGGGCTGTGTGGTGCCAGAAGACTCCAGGGGAGACTTGTGGGCTGGGTTGTGAATGTCTCCATGGGTTGGACACGGGTCTCTGCTGGTCCTGTACCATCCATCGCCTGTGGGTTTTCTTTTCCAAGGCACAGCTGATGGGTCAGGTGCCTTCCTTCATTCTGGGTGGTCTGGGGCAGGGGTCCATCTCTTGGCTGCAGCATCGCCGCCACCACCACCTCTCCTTTCCTCTCCTGCAGCATTGAGGGAGAGTATGTCCCAGTGGAGGGGGACGAGGTGACGTACAAGGTCTGCCCCATCCCTCCCAAGAACCAGAAGTTCCAGGCAGTGGAGGTGGTTCTCACCAACCTGGCGCCCCACACGAAGCACGAGACATGGTCTGGCCAGATCATCGGCTCCTAGGCGCCCAGGGGGGCCGCCAGCCACTCAGCCCCACGGAGCAAGCCTGCCCAGCCGCTCGCAGGGGGTGTGGCGGGAGCCGAGGCAGCGGCGGGGCGGGGCTGCCCCCAAACATGCAGGCGTTCGCGTTCAGTGTCTTTTATAAGGTTACGGTTTCCTTTCTCTGTGTGTGTTTGTAAGTGTCTGTCGAGGGGGACAGGGGAAGCAGAGCCCTCCCTGGCTGTCCCCCAGCTCCGGGGACAGCACCGAGCCCCATGTTCCATTCCTTGCTCCTGAGGCCATAGGGAACAGAGGAACCAGTCCTATGCCCCAACTCTCCAGCTCTACTGGCTGAAGCAGGTGCTGAGAGCAGGAGGGAAGAGCCTGGGTGGCTCAGCTCATCCTCCTGAACTCCACTCTGACAAGATGGGCACCCCAGTTGGTGCACAGTGGGACAGCAGCAGTAGGACGTATCCTGGTGCAGGGACAGCACAGCGTGGGATGGCATATCACTGTGCGGGGTCTGGGTGGCTGAGACTCATCCCCATGGCTGGCAGCTCACAGCACCCACCTGAGCCACACCCCTCCATCACAAGATCTCAGGTCAGCGGTGCCACAGGGAGATGACTGGTTAATAGAAAGCAGAAATTGAGTTTTAAGAGGCAGACAGCTGCTGCCAGGGCACCCGGGGCGCTTGGTGCCGTGCCTGGGGGGCTGCACCTGGGCACAGGGCAGAGGGCACTTGGTACCTCTGTGTCCCCACTGCTGCTGGGCAGTTACGCACTTTTCTTGGCTCAGTACCGACATGGTTTTGGGGAGACAGACACTTTCTCCTCCTTCTCTTGCCCCCCGGCCCTCTGGGGACCCCCTTCCCATGTGTGTGTGTGTGTGTGCATGTCTGTAGCTTGCTGGGGTGGTGAGGGGCTGAGGGGTCTGAGCAGCCTCTGCCATGGGGTGAGCACAGCCACCTCCTCCCCAGCCCCTCGGTGTAGGCAGGGTCTTGTATACAAAGCACAAACTTTGTTTTTGGTCTTTTCTGCCATACTCTGGCCAGGTGGGCTCCCACAGCCCCAGGGAGCAACAGGGCAGAGGAAACTGGGACAGGGACAACATGCACTGGGCTGGACCTGAGCTCACCCCAGGAAACGGTGCTGATGCTCCAGGAATTACCAGCATCTTAAGGGGTTCAAAGCAGGGTTTGGGACAGTGGGGTGCCAGCAGGTTCCCCTGAGCAGGGCAGGAGGTGATAGGCAGCTTCAGGAGCACTTTTGCCACCAGGAGCTGCTGGCACTGTTGGTGTTCAGCATGGATGGAGTGGGGTGTTTGCCACCTTTCTGCTGCAACTGTTGCTGACAGGGCTGAGTGGGGAAAGCAGAGCAAGGCTGGTGCCAAGCAGGACAGCTGGGCCCTGCGGATTTGGGAGGACCATCTGTGCTGGTGTAGGGATTGCCCCGGGACCCTCTGGCCCCTCTCACTGCCAACCTGAAGCCTGGCTCTTTCAGGGGCTGTGGCAACTGTGGCTCAGGCTCTAGCCATCCCCAGGACATGCAGTCAGCTTGGCCAAGGCAAACTTGTTGGATTTTTTTTTTTTATTTTAAATAAACTAAAACCCTAGACTTGTTGGTGTTTTTACAACTCTAGTGTGGTTCCGCCTGTCTGACCATGTGTCAACCTTTGTAACATTGGCAATAAACCATTAAAAGTGACTTTCCCATGAGCCCTGCCCATCCTGGCTCTTTGTCCTGTGTGCATGTGTCACAGTGACTCTCTCAGGTAAAGGACCTGGAGCACCCAGGAATTTATCCAGACATCAGAATGGACTCACCTACAGTATGTCCCTGAAGGGGCTGGAGATGCTCCACACTGTGGGCCTGGGACAGGTGGCTGCTGCTCACCCTGAGCAGTGACCAGGAGTGGGCTGGTCCCCCATTGCTGTGGGGACTTTGAAGTGTGCCTTGCCTGTTGTCTGGCTGCCCTTCACCCCACACAGCCCAGCACAAAGCACACACTGCCTCCAACTGCTGCGTGTTGTGGCTTTAATAGGATTGATTTTAATTTCTTTAATATACATATCTATGTATTTAAATATATTTCTCATTTAACAGTTGTCATCAGCCAGACAGAAGCTGCCCATCTCACACTGATATGGATCCATACAGCAAGACAGTCCTGAGAGTGGGGAATGCCACATCTGCTCAATCACATCCATGGGGAAAAACCCCCACTTATGCTGTGGGCACCCACCATGGGAGGAGCATCATGGCAAAGGGGTCTCAGGGACAGCCATGAAATGCCTTTCCTTTCAAAAGTGCAAGTCAACTCAGCCCCCAAGGCCATCATGGTGCCCCACACAGTCAGGGCCAGACCCTGCTCTTCACTCATCACTAGCTTACTAGAGGTCCTTCTGGCTATGAACAAACTTACAGGAAAAATAAACTCTCCAAGACTCACACATAACCTGATCCACAGTGAAACAGGGAGGAAGGAATCACAAAACACATTTCCTCCATGAAGGTTGCAGTGGAGGGCCAAAACCCGTGACTGGTGAAAAGGGTATCCTGCATACAAGCTTCTCCAACAGGTCCTCTTCTCCCCCACACAAATCTTCCCTGGGTACAAAGAGGAATTTGTGGAATTGTTGGGGATTTCTGGATGCTGGGCAGATCGCTGTGCTCATGCAAATGTGCTGCATCAGAGATCTGATGTGTTGTAGTTGGAGGTGGTCAGGTGGAGGAGACAGCACCCACCAGCACTGGTCATGCAGTATCCCTACTCCTGTGGCCAGGCAGCAGTGCCAAGGCCACCAGGGACTCTGCCCATGGCAATGTGGGAGCCCTGCCCTGGGTCTAAAAGCACCAGTGTCTCTCACATGAGGAGGATGGTGGTGCCTTACATAGGAAGCCAGCTGAGAAACTTCTCCCTGCAGTCCAGCTGCCAGTGAAAAATGGAGAGCCACAGTGAGGGAACCAGAACAGAAGAAAGAGGGGAGAGAAAACAGGACCAAGAGACAGGACAGTGCCGTACCAGCAGGGATGGGGTGAGAAAGGCTCCTGGGAACAATGGGACGGTTTGCAGAAACCTCCAGCATTCTCCAGGTCCACAAACACCAGATCTGTGTACCCTGGGGAGTACGAGCAGGACATCTCTCTGAAGGGGACCCCTGAGCTCCTTTTGAGCACCAAGTTGTGACAAGTGTCACCATTGTGGCCACACACCACAATTGAACTGCCAGGAATAAAAGGACAATGTGACAGAGAAGGTCAAAGGCTGAAGGAGCAATGTAGGTTTGCAACCCACAAAGATCCAGGGAGAGGAACAGGACATATGACAATTGCACTGGACATCCTGTCTCCCTAAAGGTGAGCCTGTAAACTGAGTGTGTGGGATGACATGGGGGGGAAGAGCAAGCTTGGAGGGCACAGCTGAGGAGGTAGCTCCCGTAGCTCTATGAACCAGGTATGGCTGCTGAAAATGTCTCTGGCAGCAGGATGGAAAGCTGAGCACTGTGGAGAGAAGGGGAATTGGTCTGTTAGGAATGCCCTGGGTAAGGTTTCATAAGGACACATCTCTCTTATGAGAAGAGACTATGAGAGTTCAGGGCCTGTTCAGTCTAGAGAAAACTGAGAGACAATCTCATTAATGCATATAAATATTGCAGAGGCAGATGCCAAGAGGATGGTGCCAGATTCTCTTTGGTGGTGCCCACTGACAGGATGATGAGCAATGGCCATGAACTAAAACATATGAGGCTCCACTTCAACATGAGGAAGAACTTCTTTATGTTGAGAGTGGCAGAGCACTGGAACAGGCTGCCTAGGGAGACTGGGGAGTCTCCCTTTCTGGAGACATTCAAAACCCACCTGGACACATTCCTGTTACCTGCTCAGAGTCACCATGGCTTGGCAGGAGGTTTGGACCAGATGATTTCCAGAGGTCCCTTCCAACCCTAAAAATTATGTGATTCTGTGATGCCCCATGGACACAGGAGTGGGAAGACCATTGGAAAGCCTTCTACCCCAAACTGTTCCGTAGCATGAAGTGCCAGGATCCTCCAGCTGTGCCAGGCAAGGTCTGACTTGAAAATAGAGAGTAACACAGAAAATAAACCCTAGGTGTTTTTTGTAAGCTAAAGAGAAGATTTTTTTTTTTTCATGGACCCAAACAAAGCTCAGAGAAGCAGCTCAGTCATGTTAAAATTGTCATTCCCAGGTCATCTGCAGGGAGGGACTGGCACACTGTGGCAATGAGGGGAAGGACATGGTGATCTCTCCATTAGAAAGCACAATGGTGCAACAAGCTGGGATCTCAGCTGCTCCTTCCTACCACAGGCTTGAAGCAAACAGCCTTCCTGGCCTCCTGCAAAGGAGCAGCTCTGGTGAATACCTTGAGCCTCAGCAGCCCCAGCCTCTCTGGCCAAGGTGCAAGGGGGAGAAAGGTGAGCCACATGTTCCCTCATGCACAAGAGTGAAGAGAAACCAAGTGGAAAAGGAGAGGAGAGAGAGTGCAGGACAGACACACACTCGCTCTTTGGCCCTTTCAAATGCTTTCCAACCACAAAAGCATCTGCATCACTGCCCACCACAGCTGAGCTGTCGAGAAGTTTCTCTGGAGGGAGGAGGGTCTGGTGCCATGACCCCACACACCGGGAGCGCTGAGGGGCTGCTCAGCCAAGGCCCCCTCCTGCCACCCACCCACACTCACGTGTGACATCCTGACCAGCTCTGTCAAGTGTTTTTTTTGGTCTACCCTGAGCAGATTCCTCAAATGAAGGTGCTTTTCCTGGTGGGGGGAGAGGGTGGGACTGGGGTAGGGCTGCAGGAACTGGGCAGTCAGCACTCGTTTGCTCTTTCTGGAAAGAAGATTTCGCGGCAACGCTGGACTGTGTCCTGGGGGGACTGGACACTGTGTCCTACAGTGCGGGGATCGTCATAGATTTCATAATCATTCCCTCCCTGCAGGGAATAGAAAATAGGGACAGCGTTAGCAGGGTCTTGCCAGAACAACCGCATCCACGAATCCACGTTTTGCTCTGTCCCCTGGGGAGCTGGGCTGGGAACCAGTGGCTGGGCAGGCAGGGACTGGGTGGGCAGGGGAAGGCAGGGCTTTGCAGGCCCACGGGGGCAGAAGAGGCTGGGCTGGGAGCTCTGCTCCTTCCCTCTAGCCTCCCTCTTTAGTGCCAGGGGAGGAGCATAGAAGAGATGGTGAAGGTCACAGACCAGCAAAGCTTGTCCAGGAGCCTGGGTTAACCCCATCCTGCCTGTGGAGGGGCTAACAGAAGGTGGGATCGGCACATTTGGGGAGCAGAGGCTGCCAGCATCTGGGAAGAGCTGAGTGGATGACCAAGGGGATCTACAGCAGTAAGGAACTATCATCATCCACTGTTCCAAAGGGAAGGTGAAGCTGATCCTGCTGTTGAGGAGTCCTCTCTAAGTGCTGGGGGCTTGTGTTCTGGGTCATGCAGGTCACAGGAGTGGCTGTTGTCCTCCTGAGGGTGCTGGGGCAAGGAACGCAATGCTGAGGCGGACCTGCTTCCCAGCACAGTGAATCCAAGATGATTTCCCCATGAGCCATCAGAGGCATCACAAGACCATCACAACCCACAGCACAGGGCAGCATCTTTCCCCCTCACACCATTAAAGGTCTGTATTGACACCAGTAGGACCATGGTTCCCACGATGGAGCAGCAGAAGAAAGCAGCCATGTGTGGGGTGAGTGGGACATACTCACAGGAGTTGTCTCATTCCCAAAGAAGTGGATGGTGTCGAATCTCTCGTCGTCGAGCACATTGAGGCAGTAACGCTTGTCCCAGCCTTCGGGGAAGACATCAAAGCTGATCATGCCACCTGCCAGGAGAAGGGAGGCATCAGGCAATGAGGCTGGGAGCTGCAGGGTATCCCCTCACCCTGGAATGGGCAGGGGCTGGATGTCTTGAGGAGCCCCAACCCCACACAGCAGCCACAAACACCAGCTCTGCCTTGGTGTTCCTCTTGGCACATGGCTAGGATAGTGGCAGAGGCTGTTCCTATGACAACAGGCTGCAGTGACATCAGCATGGCTGGGGTGACAATAGCACAGCTTCCCTGCAGGCAAGCCAGAACCAGAGGGCTCTTCCCTAGAGAGACATCTTTTGGGGGGAGATTTTGGGTTACACCTTGCAGATAGCACCAGCACGTTCTGTGTCCCAACACAGGACAATGGCTGTGGAGACTGGCACAAAACTCCATCCTAGGCTCCTGCTAGACATCACTGGCCCTTCTAAAACCATTCTGATGCTCCTTAACTGTGCAGGGACTGGGGTCTCCTGCATGCTGTCTCTGCACACTGATCAAGGACCTTGCCATGGAGGCACACAAACCTGTTGGCATCATCAGAGCACAACCCTGACCCGTCACTTTTTGACACAAGAGTTTAGTGAGGGTTGTAGGCACCAATTCTCAAGTGACCAACATCCAGTGGCAAGGGAGCTTTCCCAGAGAACACTCACAGTTAACAAACTTCCTAGCCCTTGCTCTTAGACCAGGCTGAGTTTACCCCAGCATTTTGTTTGCTGCCTTTTGGGGGTGCTTGGAGGCAACACCTTCCCCATCCTCTCAAGTTGCCCCACTGTGTCCACAGGCTGCAGAGACCCTTGTCCCAGCACCACGACAGGAGACATGCTCATCCCAAAATAAAGCCTGCAATTTAGGGCACATGTATGTTTAGACTTCACTTAGAGCCAGAGGTACAGGGATTTGAGCTGGTATGTGTGACCTCCTGCCAGTCAGCTTGTCTTCTCCAGGCAATCTACTGGAGTATCCACCAGCAATCCTGGAGCTTCACACTCTCCTTCTTAAATGATAATCCTGCCTCTTTAAGGAAGAGGGTGAGTAGAGAGATAATCACAGGGTCAGTTTCTGCTGAAGGAGAGGCACCAACACCCCATATTGCTCAAACATGCAAATCCTGATGCCATGCATCTCCCCTTCCTGGCTGTCTGGAGTGTCCCTATAGGTTTGAGGATCCTGAACCAAGCCTCCTTAGAGCCTGAGAAGATGGGGATGGAGCCTTAATGTCCACCTTGGAGCAGAGAAACTGGACAGGGCACTGTGATAAAGATAGAAGCAAGTGCCCTATGACTCAGGGGTGGGGATGGCCCCAGGCTTGTAACAGGATCCAGCATCAGAGCAGGAGCTAAGCTTGGTGACATGCTCTTGTTTTGCATCCAAAGCCATCTACCTGTAAAAACCACTGCCTTTCACTGCATTCTAGCCCTCTAAACAGAGCTGGGCAGCAGAAAAGGGCTTCTGATGCCAGCTGGAACAGGTAAGAAATCAAAGGGAGAAGAGGTGGTGTGAATCAGCCAGCACTGTCACTCCCCCAGGTAGAGCAGGACCCTGGGGGGCTGCAGGGAGACCTCCCACCACCTCTGGCCTTTCATCCTCCAGAGCCAGGGAGAAGGCACATGGAGCCAGCTTGGCAGAAGAGCTACATTTCTGCATGCCCTTTTTTCAGATGGCTGACCTGAGACACCCCATATTTTCTTTGTGGAGGAGCAGGGGGCCCACAGCTCCTCTTCATGTTTTATACAACAGGCCTGAGCTCTTCATGGCAGCTTCCCAAAGCCCAAGGAAAAAGGCCCATTGTCCAGCTCCCACATCCTGTGCCTGAGGGCACACAGCAGAGGGGACCTTGTCTTTCTCTGCTGTGACAAACAGTGTGTGCCAGTGCTGTGGACAGCACAGGATGCCCCTGGCAGGGTGCTGAAGGCAAGCAAAGGCTCTCAGAGAAAAGCTCCTGGAGGATCACAGGTGTGTCACCCACTGCCTCTTACCATCCCCTTTCCCTCTGACTGGATTGCCACATGGAACCTTCGTATCTCACACCCCTGCAGAGGATCTTCTTCCAGCATCATCCCCACAACCTACACACCCTCATCTTCCTCCCTGTCCTGGCCAGACACTCAGGACTGCTCAAGCCTCTCCTTCAGCTCCACATCTTTGGTAAGCTGGCTGTCAGAACCATCCCAAGAAACGGCCCTACAAAAAGCCCAAGGCAGGGAGCTGCAATCTCCTTACCCCTTGTCAGCTTCCCTCCAGGAAGAAAGATGCTTCCTTGGCAGCTAACTAACAAGAAAACCCCAGAGCCAAGACATGCATTAGGCTCCTGTCCCATTCCTAAAGAGTGCATGTGCCTGGGGCTCTGCTGGCTGCCCTGCTGCTGATGCTTGAGCCAGAACAGGAGGCATTGGGCAGCAGTGGGCTCCACTAACTGAGATTAAGGCAGGGATAATGTCAGGGGATGGAAACCTGTCTGTCTGGCTGATTCCCAGGGAGGGAAGTCTGCAGCACGGCTTACTCTCTGCACGGATGCAGACGTCATGGATGCAAATGTGACTCCCCTGTGGCAGCTCTCCAGGACTAAAAGCTCCTTCTGCTCATCCCAGAGTTTCCAGACACTCAGAGTGAACAGTTGGGATTCCTGCTCCCCTTCACAGAATTTTATGGGAAACATGACAAAGGCAAAGCCAAGGAAGCCCTCCTGCTCACCTCGAGAGAAACGCAGGCCTTTGCCAGCAAATTCCCTCTGCAAGGCTGCCACAAACTTCTCCCGTATCCGCTCTTTCTGTGGAGGATAAGGAGGACAGGGAGGAAGAGAGGATTTGAATAATTAGATGGTGACAGTCTCCCAGAATCCACCAGAACCTGTCTGCTGGACAACTCTGCTCCCTCCCCACCTGCACTGGGCCCCAGTGCCATTCCTCTGCCAGGAGGAATGCCCAGTGTCCAAGCAGGCCACTGGCTCACTTCACTGGGAGGAGCAGATCCCAGATCTTCCTTGGCAATGAAATGCAACTGCTTCAGTTTCCCACAGCCCAGTTCATAACCCAAAGCCTCCAGTTTTGCTTAAAAAGTCTTACAAAGACCAGCTGATCCCTCAACCCCACGAAAGCTTTCCCAGACAGAAACCGGTATGAGCATGGGCCAAATCCTTTAGAGAACTGCCCAGCAGATCTGCCATGGCTTTCTCAGTTTGGAAAGCCCATTAGTTCCAGCTCTGTTGGGGCTGGGGAAGTGGGAGAGAGAAGACAGCTGCTGGGCCACCTCTGGGTACTGTAAATGAGGAAACACACTGTTAAAAAACTGCCTCATTCCCTGGGGCTCTCCCACAGCACAAGGAATCTTGCTGGCCACCCCCTTGCACTGGTGGTCCCCAATGAAATCAAGTTTCTTCCATTCATCTGTGTCTTCCCTTGGGTTTCCCAGCTCCTAGTCCTGTCTCCCCTTGTTGCATAAGCACAGCTCGAAGCTGCACCTCCCTTCTCCTTGGGGAGGGAGGGAACACGTAAGATCTGAGATCTGTGGTCATGTAAAACCAGCCAAGGGCAGGGTGAGCCCAGGTGTGGCCCCTGTACCTTGTCCAGCTCGGAGAACTCGATGCGCTCCTCGGGGGTGCAGCTCCGGCCGATGGGGGAGATGTTCAGCATTCCATTGCGGAACTCAATGAAGGTCCCTCTGTGGGCAGGCAAAGGCACAAATTACTGGGGCAGGGAGAGAAAAACAACCTTTCCAGGAGAATGGCTGCTTAGTGAGGCTCTGCAAGAACATGCAGGAGGAGGGAAGCCATGCCCACTCCTGAGTGCTTCACAACAGGCAGAGCAGGCATTAACAGCTGCTTAAGGTCCCAAGGAGCTCAATTTTTTATAAAAAGAGACTGTGAGAGAAGAGAAATAAACAGTCTGTGCCCTGGGAATAGGCTGGAAGCAATGAGCACAGGAGAGATAACAGGTAACATTTTCTAATGTGATAACTGCAAGGACAGCTATTGCCTGGCCTGGACCAGCTGCCTGCTGAGATTGTGGCACCTCTACCCCATGAGGCTCAAGAAATGCTGGTGGCTGGGTGAAGCTGGCAGTACCTTGGGGCAGTGGGATGGCCAGATGGTCAGTGTCACTCGCTGTTGAGCAATCAAGGCCTCCTCAAGGGACACAAATCAGGGTCTCCCTATCTCCCTTTTGACCCCTGCACCTTTGACTGCAGCTCTTATCTAAGCCTGCACAGACAGGATCCAGTTCCTGCTTGCCACCCTCACCTTGTGTTGGGGTCATTTCTCAGCTGCTTCCTCGGTGGGGTGGTTGAAAGCACTGAGCTGGCAGAAAACTGCTCCCTTCTTTTCTTTCTGGTAAAAACCCAGCTACTTCTGTTTGCTTGTCGAGGGTTCAGACAGCTATACCAGCACTGGTGGGGCAGAAACAACAGGGGATGGCAGCCCTGTCAGTGTGAAAACAGACTGAAATTCTTGTGCTGGAGAGGGAGATCCCCTGCCCTGTCCAGCTGAGGATCCCTGAGCTTATTGTCCCTCCCAGCCCTGCCTGCTGTTTCTCTGTGATAAACTGCTTACCATCCTGAGTCTGGGGGAAAAGTTCTCCCCCTCCTATCTCCAGACACAGTGAGGAACATCATGGAATGGACACACAGGCAACCATGCCTGCAGCCTGGGAGCAGCATCTCTGAGGCACCAGGGTTTGGTGGCTCACACCCCAGGCCAGGACTCAGGAGATGTAGGTTAAAGTCCTTGCTTTGCTAGAAATCCCATAAGCCTAAATCCACAGAGCTACTTGGGTGCTGAAACTCCACTAAGGCTGTTGGGTAACCAAACAGCAATGAGGCAACCAAACAGCCTTGAGGGTTCTGGGTCCCAGCCTGTGCTTTCAGGGGCCTGTTCTGCCAGCAGTCCTGTTGCAAGGAGCCACCCTAGCCCCTCTCACTGGTGCTTGAACTGCCACATGGTGACTCATAGTAAGCAACTAATCTGGATCACAGTTTAGCAACTTCTAACAAATTAATTTCAACCCAACTTGAGTACACAGGGGGTATGTACCTGCTTGGGTACACAGGGGGAGAGCAGGAAAAAACATCATCCACAGCAATGGAGGGCAGAGCTGCTGCTCCCAACAGCCCTGGGTGACATACGTGTTCTTTGAGAATGAAAGAGGCCCTCCTGCCCCCACTTCCACCTTCATGCTATTGGTTCTGTCTCTCTGTCTGTGCTCGCAGAGTGAGCTGATCCAATGGAAGATTGCCCTTTCTTGTCCTGGTAGTGGCCTGGCCTTCCTTCAGCAGAGGTGTACCAACCCAGCTCGCCCTCTGCTGTTGGATCTCAAGGGCAAGAGCAGAGAGGAACACAGGGGAGGGCGTAGAGCAGGGCCAGCCAGTGACACTGGGTTAGAAACGGTGTGAAATTTGGTCCTCAAGGGCTGGATTTCCCATCTTAAGATCCATTGTTTGCCTGGTTGGAAACATATACTACCAGTGATGCCTGATGCCCTGAGCAGTAACAAGCTGGTACCATTGTCCTAAATGAGATACACACGGTGGCTGCACCCTGTTTCCCAGGGAGGAAAATCCAAGGGCAAGAGAGCAGGCATTATCATTATGCTAAAGCAGACTCTTCAGAACAAAGACACTCCTCCAATATTTGCCCAAGGTGCTCAGCTCAGGGAGACAGTGATCCTACACAGTGCCTCTGGATGCTAAGATAAAACCTGGAGCAAGACAAGCCCTGTTGATCAGCTCTGTACAGGAGGGATCCGGAGCTCAGCTCCCCAGAAATCAGTGACATGACTTCCACTCGCACACACTTGAGCTGTTACCGTTTCTTGGGCAGCTTCAGCAGTGCCATGTAGTTGAGACAGAAGTTGATCAGATCCTGCAGCAGCTCCTCCCCCAAGTGGTCCTGAATGGCCTGCAGAAAGAGAAGGGCAAGTGAAGATGCTTGACTTCCCATGAAGCCCACTTGGAAGGGGCAGCAACTGGGAGAAGAGGCTTCCCACCTGCCTGATTAGGGCTGCAAAGGGAGCTGGACTTACCTGCTTGGAGACCAGCTGCCCATTCTTGTATTGCACTGTGCCGTTCTCTGCGAACACGTAGTCAAACTTATCAATGACTGAGAGGGGAGGAAAAACAGAGGAAACATTAGTACTGCCTGGGAAAAGTGGCAAAAAGGACTGAGATCAGGACTGAGTTCCTTAGTACTGTGTTTTCTACGGCTCCTGTGCTCGGCAAAGGGCCACTGGCCATCCTGTGCTCATTGCCTTCCACACAGTGGATGAGTAGATTATCTTCTGCTCGCGGGTGGGGAGGTGACGCATGCAGGGGGAAACGACCTGACAGAGGTCACGGGCTGAATCACTTGCAGGACAAAGATAAGGGCTCAAAAATGTCAGGCTTCCAACTAATACGTGCTGCTCTGCTCTCTGCTGTGCCTTCCCCGCTGCCAGGCTGGTGGGGTGATGTGGTTACTGGTTATCTAACTCCAGCCCTCCCTGCAGCCCAGACACGCAGCACTGGCGACCCAGCAATCAGCCTCAGCCGGGAATTTCTCGGCCAGTAACCAAGTGGAAGGCAGAGCTTGGAGCTAAGTGGCGCTTGTCATCCATGCCGGAGACGGAGAACACGGTGTACGAGGCAGGCGCTGCCCCCTTGCCCTCCCACTCCTGACTCTACCCCATGCCCCCATTGGAACGCGACGAGGAACCTGCGGGGACCTCGCCATGGAGCAGCAGGGAGGCAAAAATTGCCCGGGTGGCGTGACGCTGTCAGAGCTCGTACAAAACTGACGCTGTAGCCGGCGGCACGGACTGGAGCATCCCTGCCCGCCCTCCGCACACGGGGACCGGGAGCAGCTCCCGGGCACGGCCAGCCACTGAGGGCAGCCTTGGGGCTGGATTTAGCGCACGGTGACCCCGGAGATCTTGTCCGCCGCCTCACCTTCGTCCCCTTCCCCCAGCTGCTCGGCTATCTTGGCATAGTCGGAGCCTCCCACCACGCCGATGTGCACCCTCTGCCGCAGCTCCTGCAGGAACGCGTCCACCTCCGGCTCGATTTTCTGCCGGGGAAGCAGCGGGTGAGGCCGCAGCCGGCGGGACGAGCTCCGCCCGGCCGGCCGAGCCCCCCGAGCCCCGCGCCCCCGCGCCCCGCTACCTGCCGGGCCGGCGTCAGGGTCCCGTCCACGTCGAAGAGGCAGAGCACCCGGCCCCGCGCCGCCGCCATCCCGCCCGCGCTCTGAGGGCAGGGGCGGGCCCGCGCAGTGATGGCGGCCGCCCGCCCCCCGGGGCCGCGCGGAGGGACGGGCCGCCCGGCCCGGACCCCCGGCTGCTCCCCGCAGGGACGCACTGAGGCGCGGGTCTGAACGGCTTCTCCGCCTCAAACCCTTCCACAGCCTGCAGTTCGGGTAGGTGCGTGGTGCGTCTCTTCACATGTGCTGCTATTACTGCAGTGCCCCCGGAACTGAGGGGCTATGGGTCTGGGTTCAGCTCCCTCAGCTCCTCTGAGGGTTTCCGTGTCCTGCTGAGGGGAACAGCAGCAGCACGCACTCTCCTAGTCAGTGCCTCACCTTGCTTTTCCAATAAAATGCTGTTAATATTTTTACTGGGGAAGCGAAAATGCCCTCTGCACAAAGCCAGTAGCTTTTGCTTTAACCCGCCTACCATTTAGCCCACGAGTCATTTAGGATTTAATTTGACCATCTGGTCAGACCATATTCACATGGCACCGTATTACGCTGGCCTGATGCTGACAGCCAGCCCCGTGCCCCTCCTCCTCCTCTTCCCCCCCACCTCCCGGTCTCTTAAAATAATTCCTGAATTATTTTCCAACCTGAATTATTTTCCGAAATCAAAAACAGCCTATGTGGAATGTCCAATGCTTTCTGCTCAACAATTAACTTGCATTTTCTTCCCCCAACAGTACTCAGTGTGCTGAGCTAGGTTGGAACTGGGGAGAGATTTATTATTCTTTTAAAGTCTGTTTTTTTCCTCAGTATAATTTGCCCCAGGATATCATGCAACCCCTTTTCCCAGTTCTCCACCAGATTCCTCTCAAAAGGAAGCATTCAGGTGGCTTCCCAGATGCTGGATTTTTCTTGTTTGTGGTTTATGATTTTCCTGCTCCCACTCAGTGGCAGGGGTATGTACAGAAACAATGTTAATAATTTACTTCTGTGCCACTGCCTTGGACAAGGTTTACCAAAATATCCTCAGCTACTTTCTGGGGGAGACATTGAGTCCGCCAGGACAGCTAATTCCGTACTGTTTCTGTGAGTTGCCTCCACAACACAGTGAGTCAGGAAGTCTTGGATGGGTATTGCATGTGTTATTCACCCCAGCACAGCTATTTCTGCAGAATCCCTGGCCTTCTGGATCAGACCCTGGTTATGGGCTCCCACCTCTGGAAAGGTGGACTCTTTTTCTCAGATGCCTGGAAGGTCCCAGAATGGTTTCTTAGCATCTAGCTACTCTGTATGCAGTTGGGTGCTGAGGTTTGAGTTTAGGGTTATGCTCATTTATAGCAGTTGTCGAGGTGTGGTTACACATTTTTCATCAGTTAATGTGTGGATGCTTACTTCAGAATATGAGTCCTTCCAAGAGTGTCTACCATGGCATGCTGATGGGTGAGTAGAAATGCCTTCCTGGATTTGGGTGCTCGAGTTCCAGAAACCCAGCAACTCTTCCACACAGCAGAGGCATGAGCCAACGCCCAGGACTCTCAAAGGACAGCCGTGGGGTCAGACACAATGAACTCCCAGGGTTTCAGGAATGCAAACCTTTATTTTATAAACCATGACATGGTACGAGGAGGACACTTCCCATGTCTGGATGGAAGTGCTGTGGAGTTAGAAAACCTATTGTAGCAGCCTTGGGTTCTGCTGTAGTCCAAGCTGCTCCATGGTTGTGTCTCCTGGCTGCTCCTACCTGCAGCTTTCTTGTCTGGGTGAGACCTCCCTCGAGCCTCTTGCACTGACATTACTTTGGGCACCCCAACAGTGGGAGCTGCTCTCCCGAGGCTCAGGTGCATCCCTGTGCTGCAAGGCAGCAGTGCCACCTCGGGGCACTTCCCAGAATTGGGAGGTTTGCTAAGATACGTTCACATTTTCACACTCTTGCAGAACCACAGGGTTTATGCTACCCAGGAGAACTTCCTGAAACCTGAGGCACCTGCTGTGCTTTCTCAGCTTGTCGTGCAGCTTTAGGGATTATCTTCACACCAAAATGCCCCTCCCAGGAAGCACCTTGGAGGCCATTTGGTATCAGCTGGTGAGGACCTGTGACAGCTTGGTGTTCCTGGGAGCATAAACCTGCCTTGTGCTGAAGTGCACAGCTGTCCACAGCTGTGTCTGCTCCCTCAGCCGGGTGGGATCTGAGAACAGGACCACCATGGCTCTTCCAGTTATTTAATACTTCACACACCAACCACCCCTGATATATCCACTTGATTACAGGCAGGAAAGGCCAAGAAATTTTGGAAAGTTTAGAAAGCAAGTGGCTGTGAGCACTGGCTTACACTCTGTCTAGAGCTGCCAATTCTCATTTTAGTTTTAAAATTAATTTTAAAAAAAGTATAAAAAAAATTAAAATACCTGTTCGCAGGTATTTTATGTGGGGCCAGTACTAGTACTTGGTACCAAACCAGCACCACATCTGAAGAACACAGCCACAATCACACATTTCTGTTACAATCCCCTTCTGTACTGCACTGATACAGACTGTTACACAAATAGCAAACTGTGTGGCTTACAATTTGGATGCCATCAATAAGCATGCAGAAAACTGAACCAAGCAGAATGAATTTCTTTCCCAGAGCCAAATATTTTAGGCAGTGCTACATAATCCTCCTCAATATCCCAGAGGAAGCTCCAGAAGAACCCAGCCATGAAGTCTACCTCTTACTCTACTGCTTTTTTCCTTTTTCTTCCCTTTTGAAAGTAGCATAAAGGCAATCAGGAAAATACTTTTAACCACATTAAAACTCTGTTGGGCCTCCTCTTCAACAGCAGTCATTAGACATTTCATACTTGCAGACTAAAATGACCAAGGACTGAACAAAACCTGTGCTGACAGAACATCTTAATTCACCTCATCCAAGCTGTGTCAAGCCTCAGAAATATGGTTTTAAGTACTACAGTACTTACAGAAGAAAAAATTTCCCAAACTTAAATAAGAGTATTGCCTTTGGCCAGTTCGAGCAAAGGGCAGTTGTCACCACTACTTCCAGTAGCAGCACCTGGCACAAACTGTTTGGACAATTTCTCATGCTTTACTTTCCAGGTGGGACCAGAGCAAAGATAATAATGACTTCTGGTCAGCTGCATTGGCTGGGCAGCTGTACGGGCACATGCATGCAACCAGAAAAATGTGTTGTATTTCTTTTTATTGTAATAGAAAAAAACCCACAAGTAAATCAAAACATCACTTTCTGCCTAAAGACATTGTTAACATTTTTAAAATGGCACAGGGGGGAACCTCAGCAATACAAGACAGATTAGTAAGTGTGGGCAGAAGGGTTCTGTTCCCTTTCAGGAGTTCAGTTTCCCTGCCCCTTTGTCCATCAGCTGGCTGAAGTTCATCACCTATATACATTTACATATACTTCTCAGTCTAGTTTGTTTTCAGTTGGGTGGAACATTGAGGGCACAATCCTGCAATTTACACATAACCATCTTTGGAGAAAAGAGGTTTCCTAAGAGCCCTACAGGGTACAGGGGTCTCATTACCCAGTAAGACCAAGCAAAAAGGATTCCCCCTTACAGTTATTTTGTCACAAAACACAAGAGTAGGTCCAGAGCCAGCAGCTCTTTGACTATTGCAAACAATATATGGCTGAGTGAAATTTTATCCAGTGACCTTAAAGTAGGAGCATTATCTCTGGAAAGGGGCTGCTCAGGAGGGGAAAAGGCAGATTGCAAAATGCACGGGGTGAATATCTTTCTTTTCTTTCCTGCCCTGAGAGGATGCATAAAGTCCTGAAGTAGGCAGCAAACATCCAAAGTGACATCCAAAGTGGTGGACACAGAGGGCATATCCTCATGGTGTGTGTGGGGCAGAAACCATGGCACCAGTGCTTCCATCACAGGCAGCTGTGCCTGAAGTGATAGTTTGCTGAAAGACAAGCAAGCCCAGAGCTGTGCTGCTTGCAGGTACCAAAGGAGCACACCAGGATGTTGGGCTGCACTGTGTCAGCTCGAGTGCACCTGCTCAGTTGAGGAAGCTCTGAGATCTCCAACATGATCTACAGCATTTTGTGGCACAGTCAGGTGTGTATTAAGATGAAAGGCTGGTTACTCTTCACAAACATGTATGGGAAAAGACTGGAGATAATACATATACTAGACAGGAAGACTAAGCTATGGCTTAGCAAAACCAGATACCAATCCTTCTTCCAGGAGTGTCAAAAGGCATCCATAACTGACTTTCATAGAATGTTTTCTGCAAACAGGACATTTATGGGAGGAAAGATTGAAAGCTTTTGCATAAAGCCATCTGTAATAACTGCTAAAGTTATCTCCAAGTCCAGTCCATCAAATGAAATGCTTAAGGAGAAGTTGATGGCACAAGTTGAGAATGACATGGAAAATAAGCATGTGGGCTGCAGGGGCCACTGCTGTGCACTGAGAGCAGGTAAACATGAAACAGCAGAATGGCCTGATAATAATTCCCATCTGTGCAGGACAACAGAGTATTTGAGTGACAAAATTGCAGTTTTCCTCTATTCCAACCCCTCAAAAATACAAACTGTTATAGTCCACCCAGAGTAACAATGTGATAAATTTATCAATCTGCATTATTCTTGGAGAAAGAACCCAGTAGAGGAAAGACATCTCCTTTAGTTATGTAAGAAGTTTCCAGTGCAGGAAGTTTGAGATGCAGGGCTAAACTTGTAGCAATACTTTTCACAACAAAGCACTGGACAAAGGGCTGTACATTTGCATAGATGCCTTTTTGGCAGCATCTGGGATGTGCAATCCCCATTTACAGAGCATCAGCAGTGTTCTGGGGTTTGTCTGATGTCTTTCTTACATTCCTTCCTAAATGTAACTGCTACAAAATTCTTCAAGAAAGTAGTGTATATACATGCATGAAAAGAAAACATTGTGCCTAGTTTTTCATTCCCCTGTTCTTTCCCACTGCAAGTAATTGCAAAGCTCTAAAAATCTTAAAATTAGAAGATGCAGTATTGATATAATCAAAAGTTGATCTAAGGACAGGACTGTTTCTGCATGTACCCCAAGAAACTCAGTTGTTCCACAGAAAAGCTTAATTTTACTCTTCCTCATTTTCTTTACATTTGAGGAGACCTAGCACTTATTTCTCTTAAGGACAGCCCTGATGTGTTTGACTGCTTTGGAAAGGGCAGCACTATTAATGAAAGCTGGAACTCCTACTGTATCTGCAATTGGATATTGAAGGCAGAATTGATCCAACTGGTGTTGTCATGCAGTTGCCATGCTAGTCCTGCCTTACTGTATTGTAACTGGCTTTGCAAGGGAGGGAATAAAACCCAAGAAAACATAGTTCTTATGCACTAACAAAGTTCTATCTGCTGATAAGCTTATGTGTGAGAAAAGGAAACATTTCACTTCATTTACTTTCACCTGAAATTTGTCTCCACCACTTCTGCTCATGAGGTTCTGGTTTTTTCCCGTAACTCTTGGATTACATTACAAAGCTCTTGATAACCTTCAGCTCCAGGTTCCCTCCCACCACAGCAAGTCCCACTGAATTTCAGCTTCTGTGTGTGACACTGACACATGGTTCAGCTTCATCACCTTTCCCATACACCTGTGCCACTGCAAATATCCTAATCAGACGAGTTCAGCTCTTCCCCTGAGCAAATGCCAGTGAAATAAGCGACTAATCCTGGGACACCTTCACTTCCTAGGCTACCAATACTTGCTCTGCCTTTTTTTTGCTAGACTTCATAAAATACTCCCATAATAGAGGCAGTGACAAGACAAAGAAATGCAAGTCTGCAATGGATGGCCAGGACATCCTCTTATTTACTTCAAGTTGTGTAATGAGCCGTTGGATGCTCATGGAATGAATATCCATTTACTAGCATATAGGAGTTCGTAGAAAGTGTCAGCTTACTTGGACAAGACAGCCTTTATAAATTAGTATAATACTATTAGAAATTATGGCAATATTTTTGGTAGCATTGTCTTACATGCACCCTGATAAATTCTCTCCCCAGGAAATTTTAAAACTCGTCTTGTAATTTCTTTAGAGTTAATTCTCATGAGAAATTATAAAATAGAAATCTGGTAGATTCATGTTTAAAAAGGAAGAGGCCATGAGGCTGGGAACACTGGGTCACTCCTGTTAGCTCTGTCCATTATGTCTGCTGAAGGTATTTCCTCCAGGTGGCTGGATCTGGATGGAGTCCAGGAGGGGCCTTAAAGCTTGTCCAAAAGGTCTGAGAAGGTAAAGAAATAAACATCTCAAATAGTTTACTTGGTCAACAACTCCCATGTACCACTGAAGTGCACTCACTTCCTACAGTGCAATCAAACCAGCATTCTAGAAGCAAATTTGAAGAAAAGACTTCAACTACAAACTAAAGCAAAGTAATTTGACATATTAGTTTACTGTTGAATAACTACAAAACTTAAACACGATTTTATATAAGATAGTTCCGAGTCCTAACACGCCCACGCTGCTACTGTAATACTGTCTGAAACCAGCTCTCAGTAATTCATTCTACTTAAGTGTGCAAACAAAATCCCTGTTATGCAACTGCAGTGTTCCATTAAGTATATCAATATTGAGGCCTGCCAAAAGAATAGCCTCTAACTTACTTAAAAGTCCAACACTCCCAGAGTAATTTCTGTTGCAATCTGTAGCAACTGGTTTGTCTTTCAGTAAGACTCACTCTGTTACAGACTTTATCTGATTTTGAGAGGCCTGAAGTGCTAAGAGTGCAGGGTAGAAGACACATATCTCACAAATAATGTGCTATACCACTGTTATGAGAAGTAAGACCTAAAAGATGGAGCTCACAGCATCCTACTGGGATCCTCACTAGCTGAGAGTTAAAAACATCTGAATTACCAGGGAGGAATTCTTAATTTCCTTTTTTTCATATCCTCTTTTTCCACTCAATCCTAGCTTTAAAACTGCAGCATTAATTTAAAAATTAATCTCCCCTGCCTCTTCACAAGCAAACTGACACCTCTGCTGCAATTATGGTGCTTAGAGAAATGACTTCTAACAGATACTGGTTGTCTAAGATGGAAAAAACCTTCTTGCACTGTTTTCTGAAACTTTCCAAGCTTGTCTGGTCACATATAAGAGACCATCACAAAATGGTTATTTTAAATTAAAGGCAGAAGAACAACCTTCTCTTGTCTTCTCTGGAACACCAGTGCCAGTTAGCACTTGTCATACAGTGTTGCAAGTGGTGATGTAAAGAAAATTGCATCCTCTCCTTAATCTTATGCTGGTTCTCAGACAGATCCATCAGAAACTGTTACTGCTGGCTCTGTCAAATGTTTAAGCATTAGCACCAAGCAGATACAGGGAGGAGGGGCATCCATACTCACGTGGCAAGAACTTCAGATGGAAGGTCAGTGATGTAGGAAGGGATTTTTTTTCCTGTCAGAAACTGTGCCACTTCATTACTGAAGGTGTTGCAGTTATGTTCAAAGAGGTTATAAGACTCTCCTCTGTGCCACAGAAAAGAAATTGAAACAAAAAAGACCACGCATTCAGCAATAAATCTTACAAGCAGAAGAATCATACCCTTAATGAAGAACATCTCCTTACATTATCACATCTCCCCCCACTCCAAAGAATTCTAAGGCAAATGGGTAAATACAGACATCAATTCACCCTCAAATTCAATTGAATCAGGGTGGAAAATGACATCTCTCCATATCTTTGACTTTAATACAACCATTTTTGGGAGAATAGGTAAGGTTTCTTCAATTAAAACCACACTAGCAGTAATGAGAAATCATGGGAATTATTGACTCTAAAAGACAGCCAGAACACTAAATGTTGTGGTTTCCAATTCCTGTGAGAAGCAGAGTAGACTCTTTAACAGTCAAGACCTTGCTTCTACTCATGTGAAAATTGGCAGCTTTACTACAATGACTCACAGGGCAAACTGCTATTTACTGAGAGATTTTATTTTCCCTGGTGAGTCTCTCAAAAGCGTTTAAGGCATTATTCGATTTCACAAAAAAACATTGTGAAGGACTTCCCAGAAGAATGCTTTCCCAGCCTAGAAGGTAGCTCCTTGTGTGTATTGGTGCATCAGCCCAGTCCATATTTGAAGAGTACCAAATGAGAGGGTAAGTAGACAGAAGCTCTGTGAGCTGGGTTGGTTTCATAACACTTGCCTCCATTCTGCACCTTTTTGGTGCACAGGTTTTCCAGTACAAGCTGTTACTTACCGGAACATAGATTCCCCCAAAGAGGAAAGGTATTCCAGAAAAATTTCTTCAGTGACTTCAGTGTTTCCCAGATCAACAACTGTGTCTGGAGGGCCAAGAAGTGTCCCTCCCTGTAAAAATGAACAGCCAGAAGATAATGTCAAATGATCAGGTGAATTCTGTAGGAGGACTCTACTGAATAAAGCCATGGTTCATCCAGGACAAAAGAAGGAACTTTTGGTATGTTTGACAAGCAAAAAGTCCTGCTGGTCTCCCTTGTTCTGCATTCAAGAGAATGAGAAGAAACATGCAACTTCCATTTCAGCTGGAAAATTTGGCTCTTTGGGCTGAAAGCTCTAAGCTATGGCAAAATTCTGCTTTAGAAGCACAGCCCATCCATTTTACCTCTCTATGAACAAAAAAGTCTGAGAAAACATCATAGTTTGGGGCTTTTTTCACTCTTAAAAGGTCTGCATTAATAATTAATGATACAGAATTGGACAAGGTGTCACTCTGGCAAAGCAATTGCAAAAGGTGTTCTGAATAGATAGACTCTACCAGAAGAAGCAACCCTCAACCTGAATTGAGCTGGGCTTAAACCCACTATCCATGCTCCATTTCCCATGGTTTTCCATGGGAAACCATGACAAGCAGCTGGCTTCAGTACCTGTCTGAATTTAGAAGTCTTTTGCTGCTTCTCCAAAAAACAGCAACACAAGCAATTCTGATCAGGCAACCCTATTAAAATTATGAGAAAATTAAGTTTAACTTACAGGTGCACAGCTGGAGATTCCTCCACTGCCATAGAAGAATTCATCCTTATGGACTATTATGGAGGTGTGCCTGCCACAGAGAAAAAAAAAAAAAAAAAAAAAGAAAAAAGTTGAAATAAAGGAAAAAACTAAATAGCCTAGCACATAAATCACTGATAAATTTGTGAGCTCAAGGACATAATGAAGGGAATAACTAAAAGAAAAGGTCAATGTGTTCCTGTGAGTGGGAACAGGATCTGCTGGGGCATGAATGGATATGGCAGCAATGATTATCAAGCCTACTGCAATTCTGCAATCAGTTAGGAAAGAACAGGTTTAGCTAAGAGCCAGCATGAGCCTCTCTCAGCTAACGGGCTGAGGGTGAGGTCAGCCCTCAGAGACAGAACCAGCCCTGCCACCACACTGACAGACTCCTCACTGCCTGAGAAGATGGTCAGACAACCACTGGAGATGGATCAGTAGAGAGGAAAATGGATGGACAAGGGTTTAGGGGTTTTCTTGCCTCTAAAAAAACCCAAACAAGCCCTCTTCATGTGTTATCAAAATTTTTGGTATGAATTATAGGAAATTAGGGGTTTTTTTTGTGACTGAATGTAGATACTGCTCTTATACAACAGAAGACTTGATCCTGTAATACCTTCTTCCCACCCACTCTTTTACTATCATGTTTAGTCCTGCCTGGACTTATAAGACAAATTGCTTGGGACAAGGACACTATCTTTCCCTTGAAAAAGTACACAGGTGTACAAAACCACAACAACTTCTAACAACACCCTTTTCCATGAGGTCCACTGAGCTTTGAACAGAACCTGACAGTACTTTGAACTAGCACCTGACAGTACATCATCTTGCTGCCAATCTGTATTCAGGAACAAAAAGTGCCTTGTCGCTCTTCCACAACAAAATGTACTTAAGATCTGAAGAATCTATAGCTGCATATTGAAAATACTTCCTACACCAGTGTTTTACACACATTATGCAATTTAAATCTAGTCACTTACCAGATGCCATCCAGCTGTTTCCCTGTATGCAGAGAAAAGAAGAGTTATTAGCAATGTATTTTCCAGATTTCAGCCTACTTTCTGTCAATCACTTAGGAGTCATGCTTATTATTTCACCATGACAGCAATACCAAAGATTTAATCCAGAGCTGTTTCTAAAAAATCCAGAATATCTTTCAAATTAACTACTCAATCCACACTACTGTTGTACTTCATCCCTCCTGGCAGGCAGAGGTAGCAATGCCATCCATCCTATCCTGTCACTGTTTACCTTCCTTAGGTGTTTTTCTACAGACCAAGAAAGAAAACATTTTCCTAAAATTAAGTCTTCAATCAGAAGCAGAAGAGTTGAATTTGACAGAACTCATAACTGCAGGCAGCTGGCCAGCAGAATGTATTCAATTCTCTTTTCCAGTAACTGATGAGAGGTCTGACAAACATATGACAAGTGGTGGTAGCCTCTATAATGTATTCCACAATTTCCTCCTTTCCCTCCCTCCCCCTGCCCTTAAAATCTAGTTTAAGTGGGAACTGAGGTAGAAAAGTACAACACTGAAATTTATACAATTTATAAAGCTATGGGTTTTCTTTAGAACATAGCAGCAAAGACTTGCTTGTCAGGCACCACTACACTGATAAAATAATTGTGTCTCAGAAAAGGTCTCTTTTAAAATGTGTTTCTAGTTCCCAATAAGCAGGAGACCTAAACCTCTCTGTTGTTCATGGTAGGATCTCATGATTAAACCTCTTTCTGAAAGGTCTCCTAGACCTTTTACTGTTCTAGGCTCAATTATCTTATCTATTATAACCTGAAGGCTTGATCCCTCCTTTTGGGAGCTTGTAGGGAGCCAGTGCATGCTGTGGGAGATGTACTATAACTTTATTTCCTGAACAAGGGGCATAACCCCCAAAAGCAGAATTAGAACAGAAAAACTGTGTGCATACCAACATTTGGTATTCTCTTGAACCCAAGCACCAGACTGAGTACTCCTCTGCCACAAGAAAAAGCAATCACTAAAACATTTTTTTTCCACTCAAGTCTGAAGCAAAATAGGTACCTGCTTCAGATGAGGGTCATGGAAGAGTAGAGGCAGGGAAAAGGCTGTTGTGACACAGAGACATGAGTTGAGGTGAGCACACGTAGTTTTGAAGCAGGTGGACTGATCTGTCACTGCCATGGATCACAGCCAGGCACAGTCACATTCCCTGTCAACCCATTGCACAGAAACGTAGGCTTGGAGTAGGATGAAGGCCAAAAGAGAGTGGCAATAATGACAGAAGCACAACAGTGTGTTGCAGTATCTCTGAAGCATCTGCTGGCCCTTCAGCATGTCCCACTGATGTGCTTTGTGATCCTTTGGCCCTTGTTCCACGTGCTGTCCATGACAGGTTTCACCTGGCACTCTAGAGGTGCCAGCACCCATTTTTGGCCCTGCAGGCTCAGCACCACAGGTTGCACTGGCCTCTGGTCGGCTCTACCCTTTGCCTTTGCCCAGTTAGTGTTCTGTGTATCTATTAACAAATTATTACACATTTGCTCATGATAAATAACTTTTACACTAGATACTTGAACTTTATCCTTCAGACCAGAGAAGCAAACCATTTTGAAGTCAGCACATATTAGAATTGTGCCTATTCTTTGCATGCTAAATTGAAAGAACATTTTAGTACTTACTTTCACACACATGTGCAGAAAATAATAACAAAAGACTTTTCAGAGAGTTTGCCACTTGGTATCTAGATTCTGTATGCAGGTGAAAGAGCTACAGTAGATATTTGCAATGTCACAGGTGCTGCCAGGACCTGCTCGTGCAATTACAACACCTACCTGAAAAGATCATTGCAGCAAAGGCTACACAGTGGGCTGCTCTAGCAAGGTTGCAGCCCAAAGCTCAAGGGAGGTGACTCTGTCCTCCAGTCTGACACATCTGGAGTGTTGTGTCCACTTTTGGATCCCCACAGTACAAAAGACACTGACATACCAGGCTGGAGCACTTACTATACTGAAGAAGAGCTGAGAAAACTGGTGTGTTCACCCTCAAGAAGAGAAAGTGTCTGTATTCTTGTCTACAAGTACCCAACAGGTATGGATGAAAGGGGACCCTTGCTCTACTCAGATATTCACAGTGAAAGGCAACAGGTGCTAGCTGGAAAATGGGAAATTCACAATTCAGTAGGAAGCAGGGAAAACATTTACCATGAAGATGGTCAAACACTGGGGTAGGAGTCCAGAAAGGATATGTGATTTCAATCCTTGAAGATACTTAGAACTCTGCTGTCCAGGGGCCTGAGGATTTGCTCTTGTTGGCTCTACCTTGAGCAGGACTTCTAGAGGTCCCTCCTCACCAAAGTAATTGTCTGATTGTACGGACAAAACTCAAGCAGAATTTGGGAACTGGACTTTGCTTTGTACTGCAGTCCAATCTTTACTGCTACACATGTAGTCTGTAGCAGTCCAAAGGCAGCAACTGCCAGGGCAATAACAGGACAGCTTTTGGCAAGTGAAGCTGCCTATCTTCACAAGGCAGGTCTGTCTGTGGCTGCTCAGCTCAGTCAGTTTGTGCCAACAATGATTTGAAAATCTTAATGAAGCTGCAGACCCATTATTTTTCCTTGGCTCCCAGAAGTCATTAACCAAGCTGGCATTGTGGAAAACACACACCAGATCTGCAGCACTGCTGACAATAAGGCATCTGTGGTAGCTCTCCAGCCTGCTGCAGACAAAATATAATCCTTTTCTTCCACTGGTAGACTGTGTTTGGTCAGAGGCAGTGCAAGTGTCTTCAACAACACTGGGAGAATCCCATGCCTAAGAAACCTGCCATATTGGCCATATATGCATCACCCAGAGACATCCAAGACTGAGAACTTTTGGTAAGCTGCTGCAGTACCCCAGGCTTCACAGCTGGCTGTTGTCATTTCAACTCAAAGGGAGCCACAGAAGAAAAAAATCAATGGCCACCAGTTTCTGAGGAACTCAGCTCCCTTTCCTGCTGCTCAGCAAGAATCTCAAGTGTTGTTTGTCTGTCATATAAGAGGTTATATGCAGATCTTCACAGACACAAGTCATCTTCCTCCTGAAGTTTTGCCTCTGATGGGGATCCTCCTCTATGACTCTGCTTGCCCTTTCTCCCAGTCTCTGACACTGCATAGAACAGGTGACAGCTCATCACCCCTGACAAGCTCAGGTTGAGCAATCAGAGCAGCCTGCACTAAGGAGTTGTGATTTGCCTTCTGCTTGACATTGCCCACTAACACAAAATATTCTGCCCAGAGCCTCTGATACACACAACAGGCCCAACAACATGACCAAGCAAGGCTGCAGCATTGCTGGGAGTGCTAAGACACAAGCTGTATCCAGGCCTTGCAGCAACACTTCCCAATAAAGCTCCTTCTGGCAGCACTGTCCAGCTTAAAAACCAGAAGTTCAAGCTTGCCATGAACCTCCCCAGATAATCCTACAGTGCAACAGAGCCCACATCCCATAGTCAATTGAGTGGACTGTAAGAAGGGATTGCAAACACTATCCAGGATACAGGCAGATATCATCATGTTTCCTGTTCTTCCACTACTTGCCACAACACTCCAAACTCCTGTGGTCACTGCAATGTGGGTGGAACTGTGGTCTGGTACTGTCACCAAAAACAAGCCATTTACTCATCACCTGAGGCTGTCTATTACTATATAGAGATTCTCCAGTAATTTCCATCAGAGCTGCAAAAGCCTTTGCTGCATTAATTGCAGGCATTACCCTTCACTCAATACCTACAGTACAGCTAATCCAAAGGATGCTCATGCTCATAAAGCAGAACAGGAATGTCCTGATGGGATGATGCTCTTGCTCTTCTCAGTGGTGACCAGCGATAGGACAAGAGGCAATGGGCAGAAACTGAGGCACAGGAAGAGCCATCTGAACATAAGGAGAACTTCTTTACTGTAAGGGTGACAACACACTGGAATAGTTGCCCAGAGAGGTTGTAGAGTTTCTCTCACTGAAGATATTCAAGAACCATCTGCACACAAGTCTGTGTAATGTTCTTGGGATGACCCTGCTTGTGCAGGGAGATTGGACCAGATAACCCACTGTAGTCTCTTTAAACCTTACCTCTTCTGTGATTCTGTTATCCAGGTAAAACAGGGAAACAGCAAGATGCTAACTAGTTTAAATATTTCAAGGGTCAGGGGCTGTTGAATAGGAAAGGTTGGTGCAAATTTAGATGTACACATTTAATCACACAACATTTACTGCATATGGCCAGGCTATCAGGTATCAACTCTTCCAGAGAAATTGCTTCTGTGTCAGCTCAGCCTGAAGTAAATGTGAAGCAAATCAGCTTAGTTTGATCTGCATCCATTCCAAGATAATGCAAGTCAAGGTACCTTGTTTTTGCCACAGACCATGAACATAGGCATGAAAAGCTACTATTTATATTTGTGAGAGTTTAGGGGGATAGCCTGTCACCTTTTGGAAATGTAATCATGACTTTTGAGTGGTTTTTGTTTGGGGATGGTTTTGTTTGTTTATTTACCTTTTTACATTTTAATTTTTTCCTTGATGATGTTCTTCTGTGGTTCTTTCCTGAAAATACTCACTAGAACCTGGGGGGAGATGCCAGTTCAGCATAAATCTGTGTGCTTAAGCATCTCAAAGATTCCATTTGTTTCACTAAGGCAGAGTATCATCTAGCAAGTAAACAAGTTTTTATATTTGCTGTTTTGTTTTTCTTGTAACATTCATAGCTCACATACTTTAATGGTGTTTACATGAGCCAGAAACCTTTGAGAAAAATAGAACATAAACAATTCCAGGACCCTCGGCTTAGTCACAGGAACATGGAAAATGAAGCAGTTAGATTAGTTTATTGTAAAATCAGTTCAGGAGACTGCAATTGTTTGGATACAGGGGTATTTTGAAACAACAAGCAAGCCCATATAATTTAAGAGTACAATCAAACAGGATTACTTCCATGCTTTGATTTATCTGAAAGGCCAAGCACAAGGGAGATTAGATGCTCACCACTTTTTTCATCATCACAGTAATTTATTAATCTTGAGGGCCATACAGTGTTGATTATTCCTGTGCATTTTAAATATCAAATGAAAGTGCCATTTGTATATTAATCTATATTATTATGCTGAAGGGCAGAAGAGACATGAGGGAAGGAAATGTCTGTGCAGATGGGCACTTAGTTTACCCCATTCAGAGTTTAGGCCATCCAACCTTCAGTGCAAGATCTATGCCTGCTGTTGAGCTATTAAGAAATAATAGAAAGCTCAGTATCTTTAACAATATATCTGTGCTCTGCAATGGATATGCAAGCCCCAGAAGACCATAAAAGACTCTAAAAAATAAAAGTAGTGAACTGGTCTCCTGCGGAATCAAAGTAATACAATTCAGTAAACAGACATGGGTGTATCTAGCCGGGCATTGCTTTGCATATTCCCTAGGACAATTCATTAAGATTCCTGCCTTTTTTGAATTGAAAATTACTCTAATTAGGCAAGCACTTTCTATGTGCTATCCAGGGTGCTCAACCAAAGCAAAAAAAAAAAAAAAAAAAAAAAAAAAAAAAAAAAAAAAAAAAAAGGGAGAAGAGAGGGAGAAGAGAGGGAGGAGCCTGCTTCAATTCCCTTCTCCCTGAGGTGCCTTGAGAGACCCAGAAGCAGGCTATACTGGGGGAGGGTAAGGCACGCAATTTTCATGAAATCCCCAGCAAATGCTGGGAGCAAAGCTGATAGAGTATCATGCTGAAACAATTCAAAACTGCTCAGAACAGATGGAGGAGAAGCAGAGAAATATGCTGGCCTGGGAAAATGGAAGCAAGCAGAAGGCACCTCCTTTCAGCAGTTACCTTTCACTCCAATTCCCTCTGGGCTGTTAAGTCCCCACAGCTGAATGCACTACTTAAAAATTTCAACCAAAACATACTCCCAGTCCACTCAATGTTAATTTATACTACACTGAGCCAAAGCTGCTGTGGTTAACCAAGCTCCCAGTTCACTCTGTGAGTCACAAAAGCAATAACCTCAGTTACAGGACAGGAGAACTTTGAAAGCTGCTAGACATTTTTCTTTAAGCCTATGATGCAACAGGATTTTAATTTTCCTTGAAGACTTCTCTGCCTTTGGACATTTGTTTCAAAATCAGCATTGCAAGCTGAACTATTCTCTTTTCCTCTTTACCCTCCACAGACTCAGGTGGATTATGTTTTCTGTCTTGGCAACAGAAATCTTACTGCGTTCAGGTCAACATTTCTTATTTTATCACGTAGCTGAACAGACAAAGTAGTCACAGACAGAGTGGGGGAAAGAGGACCAACAGTAGCTACTGACAAGATGCAATGTAGAGCAATATCAAAATTGAATGTACTGCTTCTGATAACAAAGGCAATTGAACTACAATTTTTGGTCATACATACTTCAGAAAATAAATGTTCACTAAATTACAGGAAGCTTACAGAAAGTAAGAAGAATAAAAACAGCCTGGGTAGAAAATGAGTAAACTTGCCAAGAAAAACAAAGACTGCTCAAGGGAAAGGACTAAGTCACTCTAAAGCCTGCTATGAACTGTGCTAAACATCTCTCCCTTCCAGATTCATCATTAAACAACAACAGAAAGAACTGATGCTGAAAAAGTCAGTGCAATATTTAGTAGTGAGATCTGATCCCTGAAGGCTGTGCTGACATAGTCCACAATACCTCTGGACCCTAACAGCACAACAAAAGACACAGTACAGTGATGCTCTGGCAGCAGTCAGTCTCTCAAGGCAGGATTCATCCCCCTCTGGCAAGGGGACTTGAGCTGCTGTTTTCAAGCCTGACAGAAATTATTTTAGCACAATCCATTACCATATTTATTT